>NW_027362764.1:329141489-331641489 GCF_046119375.1 Phyllobates terribilis | reverse complement strand
CAAAATTAATGCCGCATGTCATGAGGGCCCCGCATGCATGCCGCATGTCATGGGGGCCCCGCAGGCATTCCGCATGTAATGGGGGATTCAAATGAATGCCGCATGTCATGGGGGTCTCCACGTGCATGCCGCATGTAATGATGCCCCCAAATGTATGCCACATGTCATAGGGGCCCCACGTGCATGGTGCATGTCATGGGTGCCCCAAATGAATGCCGCATGTGTTGGAGCCCACAAATGCATGCCGCATGTCATAGGGGCCCCACATGCATGGCGCATTTCATGGAACCCCACGTGCATGCCGCATGTAATGGGGGCCCCAAATGCATGCGGCATGTTATGCAGTCCCCAAATGCATGCCGCATGTCATGGGGGCCCAAATGCATGCCGCATGTCATGGGGGCCTCAAATTCATGTCGCATGTCATGAGGGCCCCGCATGCATGCCGCATGTCATGGGGGCCCCGCAGGAATTCCACATGTCACGGGGTCCCCAAATGTATGCTGCATATAATGGGGGCCCCACAAGCATGCCGCATGTTATAGAGGCCCCACATGCATGGCGCATGTCATGGGGGCCCCACATGCATGCCACATTTCATGGGGGTCCAAATGCATGCGTCATGTCATAGGGGCCCCACGTGCATGCTGCATGTCATGGGGGCCCAAATGCATGCATCATGTCATAGGGGCCCCACGTGCATGCCGCATGTCTCGGGCATCCCAATTGCATGCAGCATTTTATGGGGGCCCCACGTGCATGCCGCATGTAATGGGGGCCCCAAATGCATGCGGCATGTTATGCAGTCCCCAAATGCATGCCGCATGTCATGGGGGCCCAAATGCATGCCGCATGTCATAGGGGCCTCAAATTCATGTCGCATGTCATGAGGGCCCCGCATGCATGCCACATGTCTTGGGGGCTCCACGTGCATGCCGCATGTAATGGGGCCCCCAAATGCATGCCACATGTCATAGGGGCCCCACGTGCATGCCGCATGTCATGGGGGCCCCGAAGGAATTCCGCATGTCATGGGGGCCCCAAATGCATGCCGCATGTCATAGGGGCCCCACATACATGCCGAATGTCATGGGGGTCCCACGTGCACGCCGCATGTCATAGGGGCACCAGATGCATGGCGCATGTCATGGGGGTCCACATGCATGCCGCATGTCATGGGGGCCAAACTTGCATGCAGCATGGAATGAGGGATCCAAATGCATGGCGCATTTCATGGGGGCCCCAAATTCATGCCTTAAGTCATGGGGGCCCCAAATGCATGCCGCATATCATGGGGGCCCACGTGCATGCCGCATGTATTGGGGCCCCAAATGCATGCCGCATGTCATGGGGGCCCCACGTGCATGCCGCATGTCATGGGGCCCCAATTGCATGCCGCATGTAATAGGGGCCCCACATGCATGGCGCATGTCATGGTGCCCCACATGTATGCCGCATGTCATGGGGGCCCCGCAGGCATTCCGCATGTCATGGGGGCCCCAAGTGCATGCCACATTTCATGGGGGCCTCACATGCATTCCGCATGTCATGGGGGCCCCACGTGCATGCTGCATGTCATTGGGGCCCCACGTGCTTGCCGCATGTCATGGGGGCCCAAATGCGTGCCACATATCATGGCGGCCACAAATGCATGCAGCATGTCATGGGGGCCCCACGTGCATGCCACATGTCTTGGGGCCCACAAATGCATGCCTCAAGTCATGGGGGCCCCAAATGCATGCCACATATCATGGGGGCCCCACGTGCATGCCTCATATATTGGGGGCCCCAAATGCATGCCGCATGTAATAGGGGCCCCACATGCATGGTGCATGTCAAGGGGCCCCGCAGGCATTCCGCATGTCATGGGGGACCCAAATGCATGCCGCATTTCATGGGGGCCCCACGTGCATGCCGCATGTCATGGGGCCCCAATTCCATGCCGCATGTAATAGGGGCCCCACATGCATGGCGCATGTCATGGTGCCCCACATGTATGCCGCATGTCATGGGGGCCCCGCAGGCATTCCGCATGTCATGGGGGCCCCAAATGCATGCCACATTTCATGGGGGCCTCACATGCATTCCGCATGTCATGGGGGCCCCACGTGCATGCTGCATGTCATTGGGGCCCCACGTGCTTGCCGCATGTCATGGGGGCCCAAATGCGTGCCACATATCATGGCGGCCACAAATGCATGCAGCATGTCATGGGGGCCCCAAATGCATGCCACATATCATGGGGGCCCCACGTGCATGCCTCATATATTGGGGGCCCCAAATGCATGCCGCATGTCATGAGGGCCCCGCATGCATGCCGCATGTCATTGGGGCCCCACAGGCATTCCGCATGTCATGGGGGCCCCACGTGCATGCTTCATGTCATTGGGGCCCCACGTGCTTGCCGCATGTCATGGGGGCCCAAATGCATGCCGCATGTCATGGGGGCCATAAATGCATGCCGCATGTCATGGGTGCCCAACGTACATGCTGCATGTCATTGGGGCCCCACGTGCTTGCCGCATGTCATGGGGGCCCCACGTGCATGCCTCATGTCACGGGGGCCACAAATGTATGTGTCATGTCATGGGGGCCCCACGTGCATGCCGCATGTCATGGGGCCCCCCAAATGCATGCCGCATGTCATGGGGCCCCCCAAATGCATGCCGCATGTCATAGGGGCCCAACATGCATGGAGCATGTCATGGGGGCCCCGCATGCATGCCGCATATCATAGGGCCCCCACGTACATGGCGCATGTCATGGGTGCCCCACATGCATGCCGCTTGTCATCGGGGCCCCAATTGCATGCCGCATGTCATAGGGGATCCAAATGCATGACGCATGTCATGGGGGTCCCAAATGCATGCGGCATGTCATAGGGGCCCCACGTGAATAATACATGTCATGGGGCCCGCAAATGCATGCCGCATGTCATGGGGGCCCCACATGCATGCCGCATGTCATGGGGGCCCAAATGCATGCCGCATGTCATGGGGGCCATAAATGCATGCCGCATGTCATGGGTGCCCAACGTGCATGCCGCATGTATTGGGGGCCCCAACTGCATGCCGCATATCATGGGGCCCCACATGCATGGTGCATGTCATGGTGTCCCACATGCATGCCGCATGTCATGGGGGCCAAATGTGCATGCCGCATGTCATGGGGGCCCAAAATGCATGCCTCAAGTCATGTAGCCCCAAATGCATGCCGCATATCATGGGGCCCCACGTGCATGCCGCATGTATTGGGGGCCCCAAATGCATTCCGCATGTCATGAGGGCGCCGCATGCATGCCGCATGTCATGGGGGCCATAAATGCATGCCGCATGTCATGGGGGCCCCAAATGCATGCCGCATTTCATGGGGGCCCCACGTGTATGCCTCATGTCATGGGGTCCCCAAATGCGTGCCGCATATCATGGGGGCCCCAAATGCATGCAGCATGTCATTGGGGCCCCACATGCATGGTACATGTCATGGGGGCCCCACATGCTTGCCTCAAGTCATGGGGGCCCCAAATGCATGCAGCATATCTTGGGGCCCACAAATGCATGCCGCATGTCATAGGGGCCCCACATGCATGGCTCATTTCATGGGGGCCCCACATGCATGGTACATGTCATGGGGGCCCCACATGCTTGCCTCAAGTCATGGGGGCCCCAAATGCATGCCGCATGTCATGGGGGCCATAAATGCATGCCGCATGTCATGGGTGCCCAACGTACATGCTGCATGTCATTGGGGCCCCACGTGCTTGTCGCATGTCATGGGGGCCCCACGTGCATGCCTCATGTCACGGTGCCACAAATGTATGCAGCATGTCATGGGGGCCCCACTTGCATGCAGCATGTAATGGGGGATCCAAATGCATAACGCATGTCATGGGGGTCCCACATGCATGCCGCATGTCATGGGGGCCCCAAATGCATGCGGCATGTCATAGGGGCCCCACGTGCATAACACATGTCATGGGGCCCGCAAATGCATGCCACATGTCATGGGGGCCCAACGTGCATGCCGCATGTCATGGGGCCCCCAAATGCATGCCGCATGTCATGGGGGTCCAACAGGCATGCCGCATGTCATTGGGGCCCCAAATGCATGCCTCATGTCTCAGGTACCCCAAATGCATGCAGCATGTTATGCAGGCCCCAAATGCATGCCACATGTCATGGGGGCCCAAATGCATGCCGCATGTAATGGGTCCCCAAATGCATGCCGCATGTCTTGGGGGCTCCACGTGCATGCCGCATGTAATGGGGCCCCAAATGCATGCCTCATATCATGGGGGCCCCACGTGCATGCCACATGTATTGGGGGCCCCAAATTCATGCCGCATGTCATGAGGGCCCCACATGCATGTTGCATGTCATGAGGGCCCCACATGCATGTTGCATGTCATGGGGGCCCCGCAGGCATTTCGCATGTCATGGGTGCCCCAAATGCATGCCGCATGTCATGGGGGCCCCACGTGCATGCCGCATTTCATGGGAAACCCAAACGCATGCCGCATGTCTTTGGGGCCCCAAGCGTATGCCGCATGTCATGGGGGCCCCATGTGCATGCCGCATGTAATGGGGGCCCCAAATGCATTCGGCATGTCATAGGGGCCCCACGTGCATGCCACATGTCTCTGGCACACCAAATGCATGCAGCATGTCATGGGGCCCCACGTGCATGCCGCATGTCTCAGGTACCCCAAATGGATGCCGCATGTCATGGGGGTCCCGCAGGTATTCCGCATGTCAAAGGGGCCCCAAATGCATGCAGAATGTCATAGGGGCCACATGCATTCCGCATGTCAAGGTGGCCTCACGTGCATTCCGCATGACATGGGGGCCCCAAATGGATGCCACATGTCATGGGGGCCCCACGTGCATGCAGCATGTAATGGGGGATCCAAATGCATGCCGCATGTCATGGGGGTCCCATATGCATGTCGCATGTCATGGGGGCCCCAAAGGCATTCCGCATGTCATGGGTGTCCCACATGCATGCCGCATGTCATGGGGGCCCCACGTGCATGCCGCATGTAATGGGGGATTCAAATGCATGCCGCATGTCATGGGGGTCCCACATGCATGCCGCATGTCATTGGGGCCCCACATGCATGTCACATGTCATGGGGGCCCCAAATGCATGCCGCTTGTCATGGGGGCCTCACGTGCATGCCGCATGTAATGGGGCATCCAAATGCATGCCGCATGTCATTGGGGCCCAAATGCATGCCGCATGTCATGGGGTCCCCACATGCATGACACATGTCATGGGGTCCCCACATGCATGCCACATGTCATGGGGCCCCCAAATGCATGCCACATGTCATAGGGGCCCCACGTGCATGCCGCATGTCATAGGAGCCCACATGCATGTCGCATTTCATGAGTCCCCACATACATGCCGCATGTCATGGGGGCCCCAAATGCATGCCTCAAGTCATAGCGGCCCCAAATGCATGCCGCATATCATGGGGGCCCCGCATGCATGCCGCATGTCATGGGGGCCCCGCAGGCATTCCACATGTCATGGGGGCCCCAAATGCATGTCGCATGTCATGGGGGCCCCAAATGCATTTCACATGTCAAGGGGGCCTCACGTGCATTCCGCATGACATGGGGGCCCCAAATGCATGTTGCATGTCATGGGGGCCCCACGTGCATGCCGCATGTCATGAGGGCCCCAAATGCAGGCCGCATGTCATGGGGGCTCCACATGCATGTCGCATGTCATGGGGGACCCAAACGCATGCCGCATGTCATTGGGGCCCCAAGCGTATGCCGCTTGTCATGGGGGCCTCACGTGCATTCCACATGTCATGGGGGCCCCACGTGCATGCTGCATGTCATGGGGCCCCACATGCATGCCGCATGTCATGGGGGCTTCACATGCATGCCGCATGTCATGGGGGCCCCAAATGCATGCCACATATCATGGGGGCCCCACGTTCATGCCGCATATATTGGGGGCCCCAAATGTATGCCGCATGTCATGAGGGCCCCGCATGCATGCCGTATGTCATGGGGGCCCCGCAGGCAATCCGCATGTCATTGGGGCCCAAAATGCATGTTGCATTTCATGGGGGCCACACGTGCATGCCGCATGTAAGGGGGGATCCAAATGCATGCTGCATGTTATGGGGGTCCCAAATGCATGACTCATGTCATGGGGGCCCCACGTGCATGCCGCATGTCATGGGGGATCCAAACTCATGCCGCATGTCATGGGGGCCCCAAATGCATGCCGCATGTCATGGGGGCTCCACGTGCATGCCGCATGTAATGGGGCCCCCAAATTCATGGCGCATGTCAAAGGGGCCCCACGTGCATGGCGCAAGTCATGGGTGCCCCACATGCATGCCGCATGTCATCGGGGCCCCAAATGCATGCCGCATGTCATAGGGGCCCCACATGCATGGCGCATGTCATGGGGGCCCCACATGCATGACGCATGTCATGGAGGCCCCAAATGCATGCCGCATGTCATGGGAGCCCCACATGCATGCCGCATGTCATGGGGGCCCCAAACTAATGTCGCATGTCAAGGGGGCCCCACATGCATGCCGCATGTCATCGGGGCCCCAAATGCATGCCGCATATCATGGGGCCCCACATGCATGCCGCATTTCATGGGGGCCCAAATGCATGTCGCATGTCATGGGGGCCCAAATGCATGCCGCATGTCATAGTGGCCCCAAATGCATGCTGCATGTCATGAGGGCCCCACGTGCATGCCGCATGTCATAGGGGCCCCACATACATGGCGCATGTCATGGGTGCCCCACATGCATGCCGCTTGTCATCGGGGCCCCAATTGCATGCCGCATGTCATAGGGGCCCCACATGCATTGCGCATGTCATGGGGGCCCAAAATGCATGCCTCAAGTCATGGGGGCCCCAAATGCATGCCGCATATCATGGCCGCCCCACGTGCATGCCGCATGTATTGGGGGCCCCAAATGCATGCCGCATGTCATGAGGGCAACGCATGCATGCCGCATGTTATGGGGGCCCTAAATGCATGCCGCATGTCATGGGGGCCCCAAATGCATGCAGCATGACTTGGGGCCCACAAATGCATGCCGAATGTCATAGGGGCCCCACATGCATGGCTCATTTCATAGGGGCCCCACATGCATGCCTCATGTCATGGTGGCCCCAAAGGGGTGCCGCATATCATGGGGGCCACAAATGCATGCAGCATGTCATGGGGGTCCCACATGCATTCCGCATGTCATGGGGGGCCCCACTTGCATGCAGCATGTAATGAGGGATCGAAATGCATGCTGCATCTCATGGGGGTCCCACATGCATGCGCATGTCATGGGGGCCCCAAATGGGGGCCCCAGGTTCATGCCGCATGTCTCGGGCATCCCAAATGCATGCAGCATTTTATGGGGGCCCCACGTGCATGCCGCATGTCTCAGGTACCCCAAATGCATGCAGCATGTTATGCAGGCCCCAAATGCATGCCGCATGTCATGGGGGCCCAAATGCATGCCGCATGTCATGAGGCCCCACATGCATGACGTATGTCATGGGGCCCCCAAATGCATGCCACATGTCTTGGGGCCCACGCATGCATGCCGAATGTCATGGGGGTCCCACGTGCATGCAGCATGTCATGGGGGCCCCAAGTGCATGCCGAATGTCATGGGGGTCCCACGTGCATGCAGCATGTCATAGGGGCACCAGATGCATGGCGTATGTCATGGGGGTCCACATGCATGCCGCATGTCATGGGGGCCAAACTTGCATGCAGCATGGAATGAGGGATCCAAATGCATGCCGCATGTCATGGGGGCCCCAAATGCATGCGGCATGTCATAGGGGCCCCACGTGCATGCCGCATGTCTCAGGTACCCCAAATGCATGCAGCATGTTATGCAGGCCCCAAATGCATGCCGCATGTCTTGGGGGCTCCACGTGCATGCCGCATGTAATGGGGCCCCCAAATGCATGCCACATGTCATAGGGGCCCCACGTGCATGGCGCATGTCATGGGTGCCCCACATGCATGCCACATGTCATCGGGGCCCCACGTGCATGCCGCATGTATTGGGGCCCCAAATTCATGCCGCATGTCATGAGGGCCCAACATGCATGCCGCATGTCTTGGGGCCCACAAATGCATGCAGCATTTCATAGGGGCCCCACATGCATGGCGCATTTCATGGGGGCCCCAAATTCATGCCTTAAGTCATGGGGGCCCCAAATGCATGCCGCATATCATGGGGGCCCACGTGCATGCCGCATGTATTAGGGCCCCAAATGTATGCCGCATGTCATGAGGGCACCGCATGCATGCTGCATGTCATGGGGCGCCAATTGCATGCCGCATGTAATAGGGGCCCCGCATGCATGGCGCATGTCATGGGGCCCCGCAGGCATTCCGCATGTCATGGGGGACCCAAATGCATGCCGTATTTCATGGGGGCCCCACGTGCATGCCGCATGTCATGGGGCCCCAATTGCATGCCGCATGTAATAGGGGCCCCACATGCATGGCGCATGTCATGGTGCCCCACATGTATGCCGCATGTCATGGGGGCCCCGCAGGCATTCCGCATGTCATGGGGGCCCCAAATGCATGCCACATTTCATGGGGGCCTCACATGCATTCCGCATGTCATGGGGGCCCCATGTGCATGCTGCATGTCATTGGGGCCCCACGTGCTTGCCGCATGTCATGGGGGCCCAAATGCGTGCCACATATCATGGCGGCCACAAATGCATGCAGCATGTCATGGGGGCCCCACGTGCATGCCACATGTCTTGGGGCCCACAAATGCATGCCTCAAGTCATGGGGGCCCCAAATGCATGCCACATATCATGGGGGCCCCACGTGCATGCCGCATATATTGGGGGCCCCAAATGCATGCCGCATGTCATGAGGGCCCCGCATGCATGCCGCATGTCATTGGGGCCCCACAGGCATTCCGCATGTCATGGGGGCCCCACGTGCATGCTTCATGTCATTGGGGCCCCACGTGCTTGCCACATGTCATGGGGGCCCAAATGCATGCCGCATGTCATGGGGGCCATAAATGCATACCGCATGTCATGGGTGCCCAACGTACATGCTGCATGTCATTGGGGCCCCACGTGCTTGCCGCATGTCATGGGGGCCCCACGTGCATGCCTCATGTCACGGGGGCCACAAATATATGTGTCATGTCATGGGGGCCCCACGTGCATGCCGCATGTCATGGGGCCCCCCAATTTCATGCCGCATGTCATAGGGGCCCCACATGCATTGCGCATGTCATGGGGCCCCCCAAATGCATGCCGCATGTCATGGGTGCCCAACGTGCATGCCGCATGTATTGGGGCCCCAACTGCATGCCGCATATCATGGGGTCCCACATGCATGGTGCATGTCATGGTGTCCCACATGCATGCCGCATGTCATGGGGGCCCCAATACATGTTGCATGTCAAGGGGGCAATAAATGCATGCCGCATGTAATGGGGGCCCCACGTGCATGCCGCATGTCATGGGAGCCCCATGTGCATGCCGCATGTCATGGGGGCCCAAAATGCATGCCTCAAGTCATGGGGCCCCAAATGCATGCCGCATATCATGGGGGCCCCACGTGCATGCCGCATGTATTGGGGCCCCCAAATGCATGCCGCATGTCATGAGGGCGCCGCATGCATGCCGCATGTCATGGGGGCCATAAATGCATGCCGCATGTCATGGGGGCCCCAAATGCATGCCGCATTTCATGGGGGCCCCACGTGCATGCTGCATGTCATGGGCCCCCCAAATGCATGCAGCATATCTTGGGGCCCACAAATGCATGCCGCATGTCATAGGGGCCCCACATGCATGGCTCATTTCATGATGGCCCCACATGCATGCCTCATGTCATGGGGTCCCCAAATGCGTGCCGCATATCATGGGGGCCCCAAATGCATGCAGCATGTCATAGGGGCCCCACATGCATGGTACATGTCATGGGGGCCCCACATGCTTGCCTCAAGTCATGGGGGCCCCAAATGCTTGCCGCATGTCATGGGGGCCATAAATGCATGCCGCATGTCATGGGTGCCCAACGTACATGCTGCATGTCATTGGGGCCCCACGTGCTTGTCGCATGTCATGGGGGCCCCACGTGCATGCCTCATGTCACGGTGCCACAAATGTATGCGGCATGTCATGGGGGCCCGACTTGCATGCAGCATGTAATGGGGGATCCAAATGCATAACGCATGTCATGGGGGTCCCACATGCATGCCGCATGTCATGGGGCCCCCAAATGCATGCGGCATGTCATAGGGGCCCCACGTGCATAAAACATGTCATGGGGCCCGCAAATGCATGCCACATGTCATGGGGCCCAACGTGCATGCCGCATGTATTGAGGCCCCAAATTCATGCCGCATGTCATGGGGGCCCCACAGGCATTCCGCATGTCATGGGGGCCCCAAATGCATGCCGCATGTCATGGGGGCCCCACGTGCATGCCGCATGTCATGGGGCACCCAAATGCATGCCGCATGTCATGGGGGCCCAACAGGCATGCCGCATGTCATTGGGGCCCCAAATGCATGCCTCATGTCTCAGGTACCCCAAATGCATGCAGCATGTTATGCAGGCCCCAAATGCATGCCACATGTCATGGGGGCCCAAATGCATGCCGCATGTCATGGGGGCTCCACGTGCAAGCCGCATGTAATGGGGCCCCCAAATTCATGCGGCATGTCAAAGGGGCCCCGCGTGCCTGGTGCAAGTCATGGGTGCCCCAAATGCATGCCGCATGTCATCGGGGCCCCACGTGCATGCCGCATGTCACGGGGGCCCCAAATGCATGACTCATGTCATGGGGGCGCCACCTGCATGCCGCATGTCATGGGGGAACCAAACGCATGCCGCATGTCATTGGGGCCCCAAGCGTATGGCGCTTGTCACGGGTGCCCCATGTGCATGCCGCATGTAATGGGGGCCCCAAATGCATGCGGAATGTCATAGGGGCCCCACATGCATGCCGCATCTCTTAGGTACCCCAAATGCATGCAGCATGTTATGCAGGCCCCAAATGCATGCCGCATGTCATGGGGCCCAAATGCATGCCGCATGTCATGGGACCCACATTCATGCCGCATGTCATGGGGGCCCCCAATGCATGCCACATGTCATGGGGACCCAAATGCATGCCACATGTCATGGGGGCCTCAAATTCATGCCGCATGTCATGGGGGCCCCGCAGGCATTCCGCATGTCATGGGGGCCCCAAATGCATGCCGCATGTCATGGGGGCCCACGTGCATCCGTCATGTAATGGGGGATTCAAATGCATGCTGCATGTCATGGGGGCCCCACGTGCATGCCGCATGTCACGGGGCCCCAAATGTATGCTGCATGTCATGAGGGCCCCACAAGCATGCCGCATGTTATAGAGGCCCCACATGCATGCAGCATGTCTTGGGGCCCACAAATGCATGCCGCATGTCATAGGGGCCCCACGTGCATGCCACATGTCTTGGGGCCTACAAATGCATGCCGCATGTCATAGGTGCCAAAGATGCATGGCACATTTCATGGGGGCCCTACATGCATGCTTCATGTCATTGGGGCCCCACGTGCATGCCGCATGTCATTGGTGCCCACATGCATGCCGCATGTCATGGGGGCCATAAATGCATGCCGCATGTCATGGGTGCCCAACGTGCATGCCGCATGTATTGGGGGCCCCAACTGCATGCCGCATATCATGGGGCTCCACATGTATGCCACATGTCATGGGGGCCCCACATGCATGCCGCATTTCATGGGGGCCCAAATGCATGCCGCATGTTATGGGGGCCCCAAATGCATGCAGCATGTCATGGCGGCCCCAAATGCATGACTCATGTCATGGAGGCCCCACGTGCATGCCACATGTCATGGGGGATCCAAACTCATGCCGCATGTCATTGGGGCCACAAGCGTATGCCGCATGTCATGGGGGCCCCATGTGCATGCCGCATGTAATGGGGGCCCCAAATGCATGCGGCATGTCATAGGGGCCCCACGTGCATGCCGCATGTCTCGGGCACACCAAATGCATGCCGCATGTCATGGGGGCCCCAAATGCATGCCGCATTTCATGGGGGCCCCACGTGCATGCTGCATGTCATGGGGCCCCCCAAATGCATGCCGCATGTCATTGGGGCCCCACATGCATGGCTCATTTCATGGGGGCCCCACATGCATGCCTCATGTCATGGGGGCCCCAAATGCGTGCCGCATATCATGGGGGCCACAAATGCATGCAGCATGTCATGGGGGCCCCACGTGCATGCCACATGTCTTGGGGCCCACAAATGCATGCAGAATGTCATAGGGGCCCCAAATGCATGCAGCATGTCATGGGTGCCCAACGTACATGCTGCAAGTCATTGGGGCCCCACGTGCTTGTCGCATGTTATGGGGGCCCCACGTGCATGCCTCATGTCACGGTGCCACAAATGTATGCGGCATGTCATGGGGGCCCCACTTGCATGCAGCATGTAATGGGGGATCCAAATGCATAACGCATGTCATGGGGGTCCCACATGCATGCCGCATGTCATGGGGGCCCCAAATGCATGCGGCATGTCATAGGGGCCCCACGTGCATGCCGCATGTCATAGGGGCCCCACATACATGCCGAATGTCATGGGGTCCCACGTGCATGCCGCATGTCATGGGGGCCCCACTTGCATGCAGCATGTCATGCCGCATGTCATTGGGGCCCTGCAGGCATTCCGCATGTCATGGGGGCCCCAAATGCATGCCAAATGTCATGGGGGTCCCACGTGCATGAAACATGTCATAGGAGCCCCACATACATGCCGAATGTCATGGGGGTCCCACGTGCAAGCCGCTTGTCATAGGGGCACCACATGTATTCCGCATGTCATGGGGGCCCCAAATGCATGCCGCATGTCATGGGGCCCCAAAATGCATGCCGCATGTAATGGGGGACCCACGTGCATGCCCCATGTCATGGGGGCCCCACGTGCATGCCTCATGTCATGGGGGCCCCGCAGGCATTCCTCATGTCATGGGGGCCCCAAATTCATGCCACATTTCATGGGGGCCTCACATGCATTCCGCATGTCATGGGGGCCCCACGTGCATGCTGCATGTCATTAGGGCCCCACGTGCTTGCCGCATGTCATGGGGGCCCAAATGCGTGCCACATATCATGGTGGCCACAAATGCATTTAGCATGTCATGGGGGCCCCACGTGCATGCCACATGTCTTGGGGCCCACAAATGCATGCCGCATGGCATAGGGGCCCCACATGCATGGCGCATTTCATGGGGGCCCTACATGCATGCCGCATGTCATGGGGGCCCCAAATGCATGCCTCAAGTCATGGGGGCCCCAAATGCATGCCACATATCATGGGGGCCCCACGTGCATGCCGCATATATTGGGGGCCCCAAATGCATGCCGCATGTCATGAGGGCCCCGCATGCATGCCGCATGTCATTGGGGCCCCACAGGCATTCCGCATGTCATGGGGGCCCCACGTGCATGCTTCATGTCATTGGGGCCCCACGTGCTTGCCGCATGTCATGGGGGCCCAAATGCATGCCGCATGTCATGGGGGCCATAAATGCATGCCGCATGTCATGGGTGCCCAACGTACATGCTGCATGTCAATGGGGCCCCACGTGCTTGCCACATGTCATGGGGGCCCCACGTGCATGCCTCATGTCACGGGGCCACACATGTATGTATCATGTCATGGGGGCCCCACGTGCATGCCGCATGTCATGGGGCCCCCCAAATGCATGCAGCATGTCATAGGGGCCCAACATGCATGGAGCATGTCATGGGGGCCCCGCATGCTTGCCGCATGTCATAGGGGCCCCACGTACATGGCGCATGTCATGGGTGCCCCACATGCATGCCGCTTGTCATCGGGGCCCCAATTGCATGCCGCATGTCATAGGGGCCCCACATGCATTGCGCATGTCATGGGGGCCCAAAATGCATGCCTCAAGTCATGGGGGCTCCAAATGCATGCCGCATATCATGGCGGCCCCACGTGCATGCCGCATGTATTGGGGGCCCCAAATGCAGGCCGCATGTCATGAGGGCAACGCATGCATGCCGCATGTTATGGGGGCCTAAAATGCATGCCGCATATCATGGGGGCCCCAAATGCATGCAGCATGACTTGGGGCCCACAAATGCATGCCGAATGTCATAGGGGCCCCACATGCATGGCTTATTTCATGGGGGCCCCACATGCATGCCTCATGTTATGGGGGCCCCAAAGGCATGCCGCATATCATGGGGGACACAAATGCATGCAGCATGTCATGGGGGGGCCCACTTGCATGCAGCATGTAATGAGGGATCCAAATGCATGCTGCATCTCATGGGGGTCCCACATGCATGCCGCATGTCATGGGTGCTCCACGTGCATGCCGCATGTAATGGGGCCCCCAAATGCATGCCACATGTCTTGGGGCCCAAGAATGCATGCCGAATGTCATAGGGGCCCCACATGCACGGCGCATATCATGGGGGTACCACGTGCATGCTGCATATATTGGGGGCCCCAAATTCATGCCGCATATCATGAGGGCACCGCATGCATGCCGCATGTCATGGGGCCCCGCAGGCATTCCGCATGTCATGGGGGCCCCAAATGCATGCCAAATGTCATGGGGGTCCCAAGTGCATGCCGCATGTCATAGGGGCCCCACATACATGCCGAATGTCATGGGGGTCCCAAGTGCATGCCGCATGTCATAGGGGCACCACATGCATGGCGCATGTCATGGGGGTCCACATGCATGCCGCATGTCATGGGGGACCCACTTGCATGCAGCATAGAATGAGGGATCCAAATGCATGCCGCATGTCATGGGGGCCCCAAATGCATGCAGCATGTCATAGGGGCCCCACGTGCATGCCGTATGTCTCGGGCATTCCAAATGCATGCAGCATTTTATGGGGCCCCACGTGCATGCCGCATGTATTGGGGGCTCCACGTGCATGCCGCATGTAACGGGGCCCCAAATGCATGCCACATGTCATAGGGGTCCCACGTGCATGGCGCATGTCATGGGTGCCCCACATGCATGCCGCATGTCATCGGGGCCCACGTGCATGCCGCATGTATTGGGGCCCCAAATTCATGCCGCTTGTCATGGGGGCCCCACGTGCATGCCGCATGTCATGGGGCCCCAATTGCATGCTGCATGCAATAGGGGCCCCACATGCATGGCGAATGTCATGGTGCCCCACATGTATGCCGCATGTCATGGGGGCCCCAAATGCATGCCGCATGTCATGGGGGCCCCAAATGCATGCCGCATGTAATGGGGGCCCAATGTGCATGCCTCATGTCATGGGGGCCCCGCAGGCATTCCGCATGTCATGGGGCCCCACGTGCATGCCTCATGTCATGGGGGCCCCGCAGGCATTCCGCATGTCATGGGGGCCCCAAATGCATGCCACATTTCATGGGGGCCACACATGCATTCCGCATGTCATAGGGGCCCCACGTGCATGCTGCATGTCATTGGGGCCCCACGTGCTTGCCGCATGTCATGGGGGCCAAAATGCGTGCCACATATCATGGCGGCCACAAATGCATGCAGCATGTCATGGGGGCCCCACGTGCATGCCACATGTCTTGGGGCCCACAAATGCATGCCGCATGGCATAGGGGCCCCACATGCATGGCGCATTTCATGGGGGCCCTACATGCATGCCGCATGTCATGGGGGCCCCAAATGCATGCCTCAAGTCATGGGGGCCCCAAATGCATGCCACATATCATGGGGGCCCCACGTGCATGCCGCATATATTGGGGGACCCAAATGCAAGCCGCATGTCATGAGGGCCCCGCATGCATGCCGCATGTCATTGGGGCCCCACAGGCATTCCGCATGTCATGGGGGCCTCACGTGCATTCCGCATGTCATGGGGGCCCCACGTGCTTGCCGCATGTCATGGGGGCCCAAATGCATGCCGCATGTCATGGGGGCCATAAATGCATGCCGCATGTCATGGGTGCCCAACGTACATGCTGCATGTCATTGGGGCCCCACGTGCTTGCCGCATGTCATGGGGGCCCAAATGCATGCCGCATGTCATGGGTGCCCAACGTACATGCTGCATGTCATTGGGGCCCCACGTGCTTGCCGCATGTCATGGGGGCCCCACGTGCATGCCTCATGTCACGGGGGCCACAAATGTATGTGTCATGTCATGGGGGCCCCACGTGCATGCCGCATGTCTCGGGCACACCAAATGCATGCAGCATGTCATGGGGGCCCCACGTGCATGCCGCATGTCATCGGGGCCCCAATTGCAAGCCGCATGTCATAGGGGCCCCACATGCATGGCGCATGTCATGGTGTCCCACATGCATGCCTCATGTCATGGGGGCCCCAAATGCATGTTGCATGTCATGGGGGCCCTAAATGCATGCCTCAAGTCATGGGGCCCCAAATGCATGCCGCATCTCTTAGGTACCCCAAATGCATGCAGCATGTTATGCAGGCCCCAAATGCATGCCGCATGTCATGGGGGCCCAAATGCATGCCGCATGTCATGGGACCCACATTCATGCCGCATGTCATGGGGGCCCCCAATGCATGCCACATGTCATGGGGACCCAAATGCATGCCACATGTCATGGGGGCCTCAAATTCATGCCGCATGTCATGAGGGCCCCGCATGCATGCCGCATGTCATGGGGCCATGCAGGCATTCTGCATGTCATGGGGGCCCCAAATGCATGCCGCATGTTATGCAGGCCCCAAATGCATGCCACATGTCATGGGGGCCCAAATGCATGCCGCATGTCATGGGGGCCCCACATGCATGCCGCATGTCATGGGGACCCAAATGCATGCCACATGTCAGGGGGCCTCAAATTCATGCCGCATGTCATGAGGGCCCCGCATGCATGCCGCATGTCATGGGGGCCCCGCAGGCATTCCGCATGTCATGGGGGCCCCAAATGCATGCTGCATGTCATGGGGGCCCCACGTGCATCCGTCATGTAATGGGGGATTCAAATGCATGCTGCATGTCATGGGGGCCCCACGTGCATGCCGCATGTCACGGGGGCCCCAAATGTATGCTGCATGTCATGGGGGCCCCACAAGCATGCCACATGTTATAGATGCCCCACATGCATGCAGCATGTCTTGGGCCCACAAATGCATGCCGCATGTCATAGGGGCCCCACGTGCATGCCACATGTCTTGGGGCCTACAAATGCATGCCGCATGTCATAGGTGCCAAAGATGCATGGCACATTTCATGGGGGCCCTACATGCATGCCGCATGTCATGGGGGCCCACATGCATGCTTCATGTCATTGGGGCCCCACGTACATGCCGCATGTCATGGGGGCCCAAATGCATGCCGCATGTCATTGGGGCCCCACGTGCATGCCGCATGTCATGGGGGCCCAAATGCATGCCGCATGTCATGGGGCCATAAATGCATGCCGCATGTCATGGGTGCCCAACGTGCATGCCGCATGTATTGGGGGCCCCAACTGCATGCCGCATATCATGGGGCCCCACATGCATGCCACATGTCATGGGGGCCCACATGCATGCCGCATTTCATGGGGGGCCCAAATGCATGCCGAATGTTATGGGGGCCCCAAATGCATGCAGCATGTCATGGCGGCCCCAAATGCATGACTCATGTCATGGAGGCCCCACGTGCATGCCACATGTCATGGGGGATCCAAACTCATGCCGCATGTCATTGGGGCCACAAGCGTATGCCGCATGTCATGGGGGCCATAAATGCATGCCGCATGTCATGGGTGCCCAACGTACATGCTGCATGTCATTGGGGCCCCACGTGCTTGCCGCATGTCATGGGGGCCCAAATGCATGCCGCATGTCATGGGTGCCCAACGTACATGCTGCATGTCATTGGGGCCCCACGTGCTTGCCGCATGTCATGGGGGCCCCACGTGCATGCCTCATGTCACGGGGGCCACAAATGTATGTGTCATGTCATGGGGGCCCCACGTGCATGCCGCATGTCTCGGGCACACCAAATGCATGCAGCATGTCATGGGGGCCCCACGTGCATGCCGCATGTCATCGGGGCCCCAATTGCAAGCCGCATGTCATAGGGGCCCCACATGCATGGCGCATGTCATGGTGTCCCACATGCATGCCTCATGTCATGGGGGCCCCAAATGCATGTTGCATGTCATGGGGGCCCTAAATGCATGCCTCAAGTCATGGGGCCCCAAATGCATGCCGCATCTCTTAGGTACCCCAAATGCATGCAGCATGTTATGCAGGCCCCAAATGCATGCCGCATGTCATGGGGGCCCAAATGCATGCCGCATGTCATGGGACCCACATTCATGCCGCATGTCATGGGGGCCCCCAATGCATGCCACATGTCATGGGGACCCAAATGCATGCCACATGTCATGGGGGCCTCAAATTCATGCCGCATGTCATGAGGGCCCCGCATGCATGCCGCATGTCATGGGGCCATGCAGGCATTCTGCATGTCATGGGGGCCCCAAATGCATGCCGCATGTTATGCAGGCCCCAAATGCATGCCACATGTCATGGGGGCCCAAATGCATGCCGCATGTCATGGGGGCCCCACATGCATGCCGCATGTCATGGGGACCCAAATGCATGCCACATGTCAGGGGGCCTCAAATTCATGCCGCATGTCATGAGGGCCCCGCATGCATGCCGCATGTCATGGGGGCCCCGCAGGCATTCCGCATGTCATGGGGGCCCCAAATGCATGCTGCATGTCATGGGGGCCCCACGTGCATCCGTCATGTAATGGGGGATTCAAATGCATGCTGCATGTCATGGGGGCCCCACGTGCATGCCGCATGTCACGGGGGCCCCAAATGTATGCTGCATGTCATGGGGGCCCCACAAGCATGCCACATGTTATAGATGCCCCACATGCATGCAGCATGTCTTGGGCCCACAAATGCATGCCGCATGTCATAGGGGCCCCACGTGCATGCCACATGTCTTGGGGCCTACAAATGCATGCCGCATGTCATAGGTGCCAAAGATGCATGGCACATTTCATGGGGGCCCTACATGCATGCCGCATGTCATGGGGGCCCACATGCATGCTTCATGTCATTGGGGCCCCACGTACATGCCGCATGTCATGGGGGCCCAAATGCATGCCGCATGTCATTGGGGCCCCACGTGCATGCCGCATGTCATGGGGGCCCAAATGCATGCCGCATGTCATGGGGCCATAAATGCATGCCGCATGTCATGGGTGCCCAACGTGCATGCCGCATGTATTGGGGGCCCCAACTGCATGCCGCATATCATGGGGCCCCACATGCATGCCACATGTCATGGGGGCCCACATGCATGCCGCATTTCATGGGGGGCCCAAATGCATGCCGAATGTTATGGGGGCCCCAAATGCATGCAGCATGTCATGGCGGCCCCAAATGCATGACTCATGTCATGGAGGCCCCACGTGCATGCCACATGTCATGGGGGATCCAAACTCATGCCGCATGTCATTGGGGCCACAAGCGTATGCCGCATGTCATGGGGGCCCATGTGCATGCCGCATGTAATGGGGGCCCCAAATGCATGCGGCATGTCATAGGGGCCCCACGTGCATGCCGCATGTCTCGGGCACACCAAATGCATGCAGCATGTCATGGGGGCCCCACGTGCATGCCGCATGTCATCGGGGCCCCAATTGCAAGCCGCATGTCATAGGGGCCCCACATGCATGGCGCATGTCATGGTGTCCCACATGCATGCCGCATGTCATGGGGGCCCCAAATGCATGCCTCAAGTCATGGGGCCCCAAAAGCATGCCGCATATCATGGGGCCCCACGTGCATGCCGCATGTATTGGGGACCCCAAATGCATGCCGCATGTCATGAGGGCGCCGCATGCATGCCGCATGTCATGGGGCCCCTAAATGCATGCCGCATGTCATGGGGGCCCCAAATGCATGCCGCATTTCATGGGGGCCCCACGTGCATGCTGCATGTCATGGGGCCCCCCAAATGCATGCAGCATGTCTTGGGGCCCACAAATGCATGCCGCATGTCATAGGGGCCCCACATGCATGGCTCATTTCAGGGGGGCCCCACATGCATGCCTCATGTCATGGGGGCCCCAAATGCGTGCCGCATATCATGGGGGCCACAAATGCATGCAGCATGTCATGGGGGCCCCACGTGCATGCCACATGTCTTGGGGCCCACAAATGCATGCCACATGTCATAGGGGTCCCACATGCATGGCACATTTCATGGGGGCCCTACATGCATGCCGCATGTCATGGGGGCCCCAAATGCATGCCTCAAGTCTTGGGGGCCCCAAATGCATGCAGCATGTCATAGGGGCCCCACATGCATGGTGCATGTCATGGGGCCCACCATGCTTGCCTCAAGTCATGGGGGCCCCAAATGCATGCCGCATGTCATGGGGGCCATAAATGCATGCCGCATGTCATGGGTGCCCAACGTACATGCTGCATGTCATTGGGGCCCCATGTGCTTGTCGCATGTCATGGGGGCCCCACGTGCATGCCTCATGTCACGGTGCCACAAATGTATGCGGCATGTCATGGGGGCCCCACTTGCATGCAGCATGTAATGGGGGATCCAAATGCATAACGCATGTCATGGGGGTCCCACATGCATGTCGCATGTCATGGGGGCCCCAAATGCATGCGGCATGTCATAGGGGCCCCACGTGCATAACACATGTCATGGGGCCCGCAAATGCATGCCACATGTCATGGGGGCCCCACATGCATGCCGCATGTCATGGGGGCCCAAATGCATGCCACATGTCACGGGGGCCCAACGTGCATGCCGCATGTATTGGGGCCCCAAATTCATGCCGCATGTCATGGGGGCCCCACAGGCATTCCGCATGTCATGGGGCCCCAAATGCATGCCGCATGTCATGGGGGCCCCACATGCATGCCGCATGTAATGAGGGCCCCAAATGCATGCCGCATGTCATAGTGGCCCCAAATGCATGCTGCATGTCATGAGGGCCCCACGTGCATGCCGCATGTCATGGGGCCCCAAAATGCATGCCGCATGTCATGGAGGCCCAACAGGCATGCCGCATGTCATTGGGGCCCCAAATGCATGCCGCATGTCTCAGGTACCCCAAATGCATGCAGCATGTTATGCAGGCCCCAAATGCATGCCGCATGTCATGGGGGCCCCACATGCATGACGCATGTCATGGGGCCCCAAATGCATACCGCATGTCATGGGGGCTCCACGTGCATGCCGCATGTAATGGGGCCCCCAAATTCATGCGGCATGTCAAAGGGGCCCCGCGTGCATGGTGCAAGTCATGGGTGCCCAAAATGCATGCCGCATGTCATCGGGGCCCCACGTGCATGCCGCATGTCATGGGGGCCCCAAATGCATGACTCATGTCATGGGGGCCCCACCTGCATGCCGCATGTCATGGGGGACTCAAACGCATGCCACATGTCATTGGGGCCCCAAGCGTATGCCGCGTGTCACGGGTGCCCCATGTGCATGCCGCATGTAATGGGGGCCCCACATGCATGCCGCATGTAATGAGGGCCCCAAATGCATGCCGCATGTCATAGTGGCCCCAAATGCATGCTGCATGTCATGAGGGCCCCACGTGCATGCCGCATGTCATGGGGCCCCAAAATGCATGCCGCATGTCATGGAGGCCCAACAGGCATGCCGCATGTCATTGGGGCCCCAAATGCATGCCGCATGTCTCAGGTACCCCAAATGCATGCAGCATGTTATGCAGGCCCCAAATGCATGCCGCATGTCATGGGGGCCCCACATGCATGACGCATGTCATGGGGCCCCAAATGCATACTGCATGTCATGGGGGCTCCACGTGCATGCCGCATGTAATGGGGCCCCCAAATTCATGCGGCATGTCAAAGGGGCCCCGCGTGCATGGTGCAAGTCATGGGTGCCCAAAATGCATGCCGCATGTCATCGGGGCCCCACGTGCATGCCGCATGTCATGGGGGCCCCAAATGCATGACTCATGTCATGGGGGCCCCACCTGCATGCCGCATGTCATGGGGGACTCAAACGCATGCCACATGTCATTGGGGCCCCAAGCGTATGCCGCGTGTCACGGGTGCCCCATGTGCATGCCGCATGTAATGGGGGCCCCAAATGCATGCGGCATGTCATAGGGGCCCCACATGCATGCCGCATCTCTCAGGTACCCCAAATGCATGCAGCATGTTTTGCAGGCCCCAAATGCATGCCGCATGTCATGGGGGCCCAAATGCATGCCGCATGTCATGGGACCCACATTCATGCCGCATGTCATGGGGGCCCCACGTGCATCCGTCATGTAATGGGGGATTCAAATGTATGCTGCATGTCATGGGGGCCCCACAAGCATGCCGCATGTTATAGAGGCCCCACATGCATGCATCATGTCTTGGGGCCTACAAATGCATGCCGCATGTCATAGGTGCCAAACATGCATGGCACATTTCATGGGGGTCCTACATGCATGTCGCATGTCATGGGGGCCCCACGTGCATGCTTCATGTCATTGGGGTCCCACGTGCATGCCGCATGTCATAGGGGCACCACGTACATGGCGCATGTCATGGGTGCCCCACATGCATGGCGCATGTCATGGTGCCCCACATGCATGCAGCATGTCTTGGGGCCCACAAATGCATGCCGCATGTCATAGGGGCCCCACATGCATGGCTTATTTCATGGGGGCCCCACATGCATGCCGCATGTCATGGGGGCCCCAAATGCGTGCCGCATATCATGGGGGCCACAAATGCATGCAGCATGTCATGGGGGCCCCACGTGCATGCCACATGTCTTGGGGCCCACAAATGCATGCCGCATGTCATAGGGGCACCACATGCATGGCACATTTCTTGGGGGCCCTACATGCATGCCGCATGTCATGGGGGCCCCAAATGCATGCCTCAAGTCATGGGGGCCCCAAATGCATGCAGCATGTCATAGTGGCCCCAAATGCATGCAGCATGTCATAGGGGCCCCACATGCATGGTGCATGTCATGGGGGCCCCACTTGCATGCCTCAAGTCATGGGGGCCCCAAAATGCATGCCGCATGTCATGGGGGCCATATATACATGCCGCATGTCTGGGGGGCCCCAAATGCATGCCTCAAGTCATGGGGCCCCCAAATGCATGCAGCATGTCATAGGGGCCCCAAATGCATGCTGCATGTCATTGGGGCCCCACGTGCTTGCCGCATGTCATGGGGGCCCCACGTGCATGCCTCATGTCATGGGGGCCACAAATGTATGCGGCATGTCATGGGGGCCCCACATGCATGCCGCATGTCATGGGGGCCCCACGTGCATGCCGCATGCCATGGGGGTCCCACATGCATGCCGCATGTCATGGGGGCCCCACATGCATGGCGCATGTCTTGGGGGGCCCACATGCGTGAGACATGTCATGGGGGCCCCACTTGCATGCAGCATGTAATGGGGGATCCAAATGCATGACGCATGTCATGGGGGTCCCACATGCATGCCGCATGTCATGGGGGTCCAAATGCATGCGGCATGTCATAGGGGCCCCACGTGCATAACACTTGTCATATGGCCCGCATATGCATGCCGCATGTCATGGGGGTCCCATATGCATGCCGCATGTCATGGGGGCCCCACATGCATGCCACATGTCATGAGGGCCATAAATGCATGCCGAATGTCATGGGTGCCCAACGTGCATGTCGCATGTATTGTGGGCCCCAACTGTATGCCGCATATCATGGGGCCCCACATGCATGCCATATGTCATGGGGGCCCCACATGCATGCCATATGTCATGGGGGGCCCAAATGCATGCCTGATGTCATGGCTGCCCCAAATGCATGACTCATGTCATGGGGGTCCCACGTGCATGCCACATGTCATGGGGGATACAAACTCATGTCGCATGTCATTGGGGCCCCAAGCATATGCCGCATGTCATGAGGGCCCCATGTGCATGCCACATGTAATGGGGGACCCAAATGCATGCGGCATGTCATAGGGGCCCCACGTGCATGCCGCATGTCTCGGGCACCCCAAATGCATGCAGCATGTTATGGGGGCCCCACGTGCATGCCGCATGTCTCGGGCACCCCAAATGCATGGCGCATGTCATGGGGGCCCCACAGGCATTCCGCATGTCATGGGGGCCCCAAATGCATGCCGCATGTAATGGGGGCCCCAAATGCATGCCGTATGTCATAGTGGCCCCAAATGCATGCTGCATGTCATGAGGGCCCCACGTGCATGCCGCATGTCATGGGGGCCTCAAATGCATGGCTCATGTCATGGGGGCCCCAAATGCATGCCACATATCATGGTGGCCCCACGTGCATGCCGCATATATTGGGGGCCCCAAATGCATGCCACATGTCATGGGGGCCTCACTTGCATTCCGCATGTCATGGGGGCCCACGTGCATGCTGCATGTCATTGGGGCCCCATGTGCATGCCGCATGTCATGGGGGATCCAAACCCATGCCGCATGTCATTGGGGCCCAAAGCGTATGACGCATGTAATGGGGCCCCACATGCATGCTGCATGTAATGGGGCCCCCAAATTCATGCCGCATGTCAAAGGGGCAACACGTGCATGCCGCATGTCATGGGGCCCCCCAAATGCATGCCGCATGTCATGGAGGCCCCAAATGCATGCCGCATGTCATAGGGGCCCCACATGCATGCCGCATGTCATGGGGCCCCCAAATGCATGCCGCATGTCATGGGGGCCCCACATGCATGCCGCATGTAATGGGGCCCCCAAATTCATGCCGCATGTCAAAGGGGCCCCACGTGCATGGCGCAAGTCATGGGGGCCCAACATGCATGCCGCATTTCATGGGGGCCCAAATGCTTGCCACATGTCATGGGTTCCATAAATGCAAGCCGCATGTCATTGGGTCCTCACATGCATGCTGCATATCATGGGAGCCCCACGTGCATGCCGCTTGTCATGGGGCTCCATGTGCATGCCGCATGTCATGGGGGCCCCGCATGCATGCCGCATGTCATGGGGGTCCCACATGCATGCCACATGTCATGGGGGCCCCAAATGCATGCCGCCTGTCATGTGGGCCTCACATGCATGCTGCATATCATGGGGGCCCCACGTGCATGCCGCTTTTCATGGGGCCCCACATGCATGCCGCATGTCATGGGGGCCCCAAATGCATGCATCAAGTCATGGGGGCCCCAAATGCATGCCGCATATCAGGGGGACCCCACATGCATGCCGCATTTATTGGGGGTCCAAAATTCATGCCGCATGTCATAGGGGCCCCGCGTGCCTGGTGCATGTCATGGGTTCCCCACATGCATGCCGCATGTCTTGGGGCCCACAAATGCATGCCGCATGTCATAGGGGCCCCGCAGGCATTCCACATGTCATGGGGGCCCCAAATGCATGCCGCATGTCATGAGGGCCCCACATGCATTCCACATGTCAAGGGGGCCTCATGTGCATTCCGCATGACATGGGGGCCCCAAATGCATGTTGCATGTCATGGGGGCCCCACGTGCATGCTGCATGTCACAGGGGCCCCAAATGCATGACTCATGTCATGGGGGCCCCACGTGTGTCATGGAGTATCCAAACTCATGCCGCATGTCTTTGGGCCCCAAATGCATGCAGCATGTTATGCAGGCCCCAAATGCATGCCGCATGTCATGGGGGACCAAATGCATGCCGCATGTCATGGGACCCACATGCATGCCGCATGTCATGGGGGCCCCGCAGGCATTCCGCATGTCATGGGGGCCCCAAATGCATTCCGCATGTCATGGGGCCCCACGTGCATCCGGCATGTAATGGGGGATTCACATGCATGCTGCATGTCATGGGGGCCCCACTTGCATGCCGCATGTCACGGGGGCCCCAAATGTATGCTGCATGTCATGGGGGCCCCACAAGCATGCCGCATGTTATAGAGGCCCCACATGCATGGCGCATGTCATGGGGGGCCCCACTTGCATGCAGCATGTTATAAGGGATCCAAATGCATGCCGCATCTCATGGGGGTCCCACATGCATGCCGCATGTCATAGGGGGCCCAAATGCATGCGGCATGTCATAGGGGCCCCACGTGCATGCCGCATGTCTCGGGCATCCCAAATGCATGCAGCATTTTATGGGGGCCCCACGTGCATGCCGCATGTCTCAGGTACCCCAAATGCATGCAGCATGTTATGCAGGCCCCAAATACATGCCGCATGTCATGGGGGCCCAAATGCATGCCGCATGTCATGGGGGCCCCACATGCATGCCGCATGTCATGGGTGCCCTAAATGCATGCCGCATGTCATGGGGCTCCACGTGCATGCCGCATGTAATAGGGCCCCCAAATGCATGCAGCATGTCTTGGGGCCCACAAATGTCTGCCGCATGTCATAGGGGCCCCACATGCATGGCGCATTTCATGGGGGCCCCACATGCATGCCACATGTCATGGGGGCCCAAATGCATCCTCAAGTCATGGGGGCCCCAAATGCATGCTGCATGTCTTGGGGCCCACAAATGCATGCCGCATGTCATAGGGGCCCCAAATGCATGCCGCATGTCATGGGGGCTCCACGTGCATGCCGAATGTCTCAGGTACCCCATATGCATGCAGCATGTTATGCAGGCCCCAAGTGCATGCCGCATGTCATGGGGGCCTCACGTGCATTCCGCATGTCATGGGGGCCCCACGTGCATGCCGCATGTCATAGGGGCCCCACATACATGCCGAATGTCATGGGGGTCCCAAGTGCATGCCGCATGTCATAGGGGCACCACATGCATGGCGCATGTCATGGGGGTCCACATGCATGCCGCATGTCATGGGGGCCCCAAATGCATGCATCAAGTCATGGGGGCCCCAAATGCATGCCGCATATCAGGGGGACCCCACATGCATGCCGCATTTATTGGGGGTCCAAAATTCATGCCGCATGTCATAGGGGCCCCGCGTGCCTGGTGCATGTCATGGGTTCCCCACATGCATGCCGCATGTCTTGGGGCCCACAAATGCATGCCGCATGTCATAGGGGCCCCGCAGGCATTCCACATGTCATGGGGGCCCCAAATGCATGCCACATGTCATGAGGGCCCCACATGCATTCCACATGTCAAGGGGGCCTCATGTGCATTCCGCATGACATGGGGGCCCCAAATGCATGTTGCATGTCATGGGGGCCCCACGTGCATGCTGCATGTCACAGGGGCCCCAAATGCATGACTCATGTCATGGGGGCCCCACGTGTGTCATGGAGTATCCAAACTCATGCCGCATGTCTTTGGGCCCCAAATGCATGCAGCATGTTATGCAGGCCCCAAATGCATGCCGCATGTCATGGGGGACCAAATGCATGCCGCATGTCATGGGACCCACATGCATGCCGCATGTCATGGGGGCCCCGCAGGCATTCCGCATGTCATGGGGGCCCCAAATGCATTCCACATGTCATGGGGCCCCACGTGCATCCGGCATGTAATGGGGGATTCACATGCATGCTGCATGTCATGGGGGCCCCACTTGCATGCCGCATGTCACGGGGGCCCCAAATGTATGCTGCATGTCATGGGGGCCCCACAAGCATGCCGCATGTTATAGAGGCCCCACATGCATGGCGCATGTCATGGGGGGCCCCACTTGCATGCAGCATGTTATAAGGGATCCAAATGCATGCCGCATCTCATGGGGGTCCCACATGCATGCCGCATGTCATAGGGGGCCCAAATGCATGCGGCATGTCATAGGGGCCCCACGTGCATGCCGCATGTCTCGGGCATCCCAAATGCATGCAGCATTTTATGGGGGCCCCACGTGCATGCCGCATGTCTCAGGTACCCCAAATGCATGCAGCATGTTATGCAGGCCCCAAATACATGCCGCATGTCATGGGGGCCCAAATGCATGCCGCATGTCATGGGGGCCCCACATGCATGCCGCATGTCATGGGTGCCCTAAATGCATGCCGCATGTCATGGGGCTCCACGTGCATGCCGCATGTAATAGGGCCCCCAAATGCATGCAGCATGTCTTGGGGCCCACAAATGTCTGCCGCATGTCATAGGGGCCCCACATGCATGGCGCATTTCATGGGGGCCCCACATGCATGCCACATGTCATGGGGGCCCAAATGCATCCTCAAGTCATGGGGGCCCCAAATGCATGCTGCATGTCTTGGGGCCCACAAATGCATGCCGCATGTCATAGGGGCCCCAAATGCATGCCGCATGTCATGGGGGCTCCACGTGCATGCCGAATGTCTCAGGTACCCCATATGCATGCAGCATGTTATGCAGGCCCCAAGTGCATGCCGCATGTCATGGGGGCCTCACGTGCATTCCGCATGTCATGGGGGCCCCACGTGCATGCCGCATGTCATAGGGGCCCCACATACATGCCGAATGTCATGGGGGTCCCAAGTGCATGCCGCATGTCATAGGGGCACCACATGCATGGCGCATGTCATGGGGGTCCACATGCATGCCGCATGTCATGGGGGACCCACTTGCATGCAGCATAGAATGAGGGATCCAAATGCATGCCGCATGTCATGGGGGCCCCAAATGCATGCAGCATGTCATAGGTGCCCCACGTGCATGCCGTATGTATCGGGCATTCCAAATGCATGCAGCATTTTATGGGGCCCCACGTGCATGCCGCATGTATTGGGGGCTCCACGTGCATGCCGCATGTAACGGGGCCCCAAATGCATGCCACATGTCATAGGGGCCCCACGTGCATGGCGCATGTCATGGGTGCCCCACATGCATGCCGCATGTCATCGGGGCCCACGTGCATGCCGCATGTATTGGGGCCCCAAATTCATGCCGCTTGTCATGGGGGCCCCACGTGCATGCCGCATGTCATGGGGGCCACACATGCATTCCGCATGTCATAGGGGCCCCACGTGCATGCTGCATGTCATTGGGGCCCCACGTGCTTGCCGCATGTCATGGGGGCCAAAATGCGTGCCACATATCATGGCGGCCACAAATGCATGCAGCATGTCATGGGGGCCCCACGTGCATGCCACATGTCTTGGGGCCCACAAATGCATGCCGCATGGCATAGGGGCCCCACATGCATGGCGCATTTCATGGGGGCCCTACATGCATGCCGCATGTCATGGGGGCCCCAAATGCATGCCTCAAGTCATGGGGGCCCCAAATGCATGCCACATATCATGGGGGCCCCACGTGCATGCCGCATATATTGGGGGACCCAAATGCAAGCCGCATGTCATGAGGGCCCCGCATGCATGCCGCATGTCATTGGGGCCCCACAGGCATTCCGCATGTCATGGGGGCCTCACGTGCATTCCGCATGTCATGGGGGCCCCACGTGCATGCTTCATGTCATTGGGGCCCCACGTGCTTGCCGCATGTCATGGGGGCCCAAATGCATGCCGCATGTCATGGGGGCCATAAATGCATGCCGCATGTCATGGGTGCCCAACGTACATGCTGCATGTCATTGGGGCCCCACGTGCTTGCCGCATGTCATGGGGGCCCAAATGCATGCCGCATGTCATGGGTGCCCAACGTACATGCTGCATGTCATTGGGGCCCCACGTGCTTGCCGCATGTCATGGGGGCCCCACGTGCATGCCTCATGTCACGGGGGCCACAAATGTATGTGTCATGTCATGGGGGCCCCACGTGCATGCCGCATGTCTCGGGCACACCAAATGCATGCAGCATGTCATGGGGGCCCCACGTGCATGCCGCATGTCATCGGGGCCCCAATTGCAAGCCGCATGTCATAGGGGCCCCACATGCATGGCGCATGTCATGGTGTCCCACATGCATGCCTCATGTCATGGGGGCCCCAAATGCATGTTGCATGTCATGGGGGCCCTAAATGCATGCCTCAAGTCATGGGGCCCCAAATGCATGCCGCATCTCTTAGGTACCCCAAATGCATGCAGCATGTTATGCAGGCCCCAAATGCATGCCGCATGTCATGGGGGCCCAAATGCATGCCGCATGTCATGGGACCCACATTCATGCCGCATGTCATGGGGGCCCCCAATGCATGCCACATGTCATGGGGACCCAAATGCATGCCACATGTCATGGGGGCCTCAAATTCATGCCGCATGTCATGAGGGCCCCGCATGCATGCCGCATGTCATGGGGCCATGCAGGCATTCTGCATGTCATGGGGGCCCCAAATGCATGCCGCATGTTATGCAGGCCCCAAATGCATGCCACATGTCATGGGGGCCCAAATGCATGCCGCATGTCATGGGGGCCCCACATGCATGCCGCATGTCATGGGGACCCAAATGCATGCCACATGTCAGGGGGCCTCAAATTCATGCCGCATGTCATGAGGGCCCCGCATGCATGCCGCATGTCATGGGGGCCCCGCAGGCATTCCGCATGTCATGGGGGCCCCAAATGCATGCTGCATGTCATGGGGGCCCCACGTGCATCCGTCATGTAATGGGGGATTCAAATGCATGCTGCATGTCATGGGGGCCCCACGTGCATGCCGCATGTCACGGGGCCCCCAAATGTATGCTGCATGTCATGGGGGCCCCACAAGCATGCCACATGTTATACATGCCCCACATGCATGCAGCATGTCTTGGGCCCACAAATGCATGCCGCATGTCATAGGGGCCCCACGTGCATGCCACATGTCTTGGGGCCTACAAATGCATGCCGCATGTCATAGGTGCCAAAGATGCATGGCACATTTCATGGGGGCCCTACATGCATGCCGCATGTCATGGGGGCCCACATGCATGCTTCATGTCATTGGGGCCCCACGTACATGCCGCATGTCATGGGGGCCCAAATGCATGCCGCATGTCATTGGGGCCCCACGTGCATGCCGCATGTCATGGGGGCCCAAATGCATGCCGCATGTCATGGGGCCATAAATGCATGCCGCATGTCATGGGTGCCCAACGTGCATGCCGCATGTATTGGGGGCCCCAACTGCATGCCGCATATCATGGGGCCCCACATGCATGCCACATGTCATGGGGGCCCACATGCATGCCGCATTTCATGGGGGGCCCAAATGCATGCCGAATGCTATGGGGGCCCCAAATGCATGCAGCATGTCATGGCGGCCCCAAATGCATGACTCATGTCATGGAGGCCCCACGTGCATGCCACATGTCATGGGGGATCCAAACTCATGCCGCATGTCATTGGGGCCACAAGCGTATGCCGCATGTCATGGGGGCCCCATGTGCATGCCGCATGTAATGGGGGCCCCAAATGCATGCGGCATGTCATAGGGGCCCCACGTGCATGCCGCATGTCTCGGGCACACCAAATGCATGCAGCATGTCATGGGGGCCCCACGTGCATGCCGCATGTCATCGGGGCCCCAACTGCAAGCCGCATGTCATAGGGGCCCCACATGCATGGCGCATGTCATGGTGTCCCACATGCATGCCGCATGTCATGGGGGCCCCAAATGCATGCCTCAAGTCATGGGGCCCCAAAAGCATGCCGCATATCATGGGGCCCCACGTGCATGCCGCATGTATTGGGGACCCCAAATGCATGCAGCATGTCATAGTGGCCCCAAATGCATGCAGCATGTCATAGGGGCCCCACATGCATGGTGCATGTCATGGGGGCCCCACTTGCATGCCTCAAGTCATGGGGGCCCCAAAATGCATGCCGCATGTCATGGGGGCCATATATACATGCCGCATGTCTGGGGGGCCCCAAATGCATGCCTCAAGTCATGGGGCCCCCAAATGCATGCAGCATGTCATAGGGGCCCCAAATGCATGCTGCATGTCATTGGGGCCCCACGTGCTTGCCGCATGTCATGGGGGCCCCACGTGCATGCCTCATGTCATGGGGGCCACAAATGTATGCGGCATGTCATGGGGGCCCCACATGCATGCCGCATGTCATGGGGGCCCCACGTGCATGCCGCATGCCATGGGGGTCCCACATGCATGCCGCATGTCATGGGGGCCCCACATGCATGGCGCATGTCTTGGGGGGCCCACATGCGTGAGACATGTCATGGGGGCCCCACTTGCATGCAGCATGTAATGGGGGATCCAAATGCATGACGCATGTCATGGGGGTCCCACATGCATGCCGCATGTCATGGGGGTCCAAATGCATGCGGCATGTCATAGGGGCCCCACGTGCATAACACTTGTCATATGGCCCGCATATGCATGCCGCATGTCATGGGGGTCCCATATGCATGCCGCATGTCATGGGGGCCCCACATGCATGCCACATGTCATGAGGGCCATAAATGCATGCCGCATGTCATGGGTGCCCAACGTGCATGTCGCATGTATTGTGGGCCCCAACTGTATGCCGCATATCATGGGGCCCCACATGCATGCCATATGTCATGGGGGCCCCACATGCATGCCATATGTCATGGGGGGCCCAAATGCATGCCTGATGTCATGGCTGCCCCAAATGCATGACTCATGTCATGGGGGTCCCACGTGCATGCCACATGTCATGGGGGATACAAACTCATGTCGCATGTCATTGGGGCCCCAATCATATGCCGCATGTCATGAGGGCCCCATGTGCATGCCACATGTAATGGGGGACCCAAATGCATGCGGCATGTCATAGGGGCCCCACGTGCATGCCGCATGTCTCGGGCACCCCAAATGCATGCAGCATGTTATGGGGGCCCCACGTGCATGCCGCATGTCTCGGGCACCCCAAATGCATGGCGCATGTCATGGGGGCCCCACAGGCATTCCGCATGTCATGGGGGCCCCAAATGCATGCCGCATGTAATGGGGGCCCCAAATGCATGCCGTATGTCATAGTGGCCCCAAATGCATGCTGCATGTCATGAGGGCCCCACGTGCATGCCGCATGTCATGGGGGCCTCAAATGCATGGCTCATGTCATGGGGGCCCCAAATGCATGCCACATATCATGGTGGCCCCACGTGCATGCCGCATATATTGGGGGCCCCAAATGCATGCCACATGTCATGGGGGCCTCACTTGCATTCCGCATGTCATGGGGGCCCACGTGCATGCTGCATGTCATTGGGGCCCCATGTGCATGCCGCATGTCATGGGGGATCCAAACCCATGCCGCATGTCATTGGGGCCCAAAGCGTATGACGCATGTAATGGGGCCCCACATGCATGCCGCATGTAATGGGGCCCCCAAATTCATGCCGCATGTCAAAGGGGCAACACGTGCATGCCGCATGTCATGGGGCCCCCCAAATGCATGCCGCATGTCATGGAGGCCCCAAATGCATGCCGCATGTCATAGGGGCCCCACATGCACGCCGCATGTCATGGGGCCCCCAAATGCATGCCGCATGTCATGGGGGCCCCACATGCATGCCGCATGTAATGGGGCCCCCAAATTCATGCCGCATGTCAAAGGGGCCCCACGTGCATGGCGCAAGTCATGGGGGCCCAACATGCATGCCGCATTTCATGGGGGCCCAAATGCTTGCCACATGTCATGGGTTCCATAAATGCAAGCCGCATGTCATTGGGTCCTCACATGCATGCTGCATATCATGGGAGCCCCACGTGCATGCCGCTTGTCATGGGGCTCCATGTGCATGCCGCATGTCATGGGGGCCCCGCATGCATGCCGCATGTCATGGGGGTCCCACATGCATGCCACATGTCATGGGGGCCCCAAATGCATGCCGCCTGTCATGTGGGCCTCACATGCATGCTGCATATCATGGGGGCCCCACGTGCATGCCGCTTTTCATGGGGCCCCACATGCATGCCGCATGTCATGGGGGCCCCAAATGCATGCATCAAGTCATGGGGGCCCCAAATGCATGCCGCATATCAGGGGGACCCCACATGCATGCCGCATTTATTGGGGGTCCAAAATTCATGCCGCATGTCATAGGGGCCCCGCGTGCCTGGTGCATGTCATGGGTTCCCCACATGCATGCCGCATGTCTTGGGGCCCACAAATGCATGCCGCATGTCATAGGGGCCCCGCAGGCATTCCACATGTCATGGGGGCCCCAAATGCATGCCGCATGTCATGAGGGCCCCACATGCATTCCACATGTCAAGGGGGCCTCATGTGCATTCCGCATGACATGGGGGCCCCAAATGCATGTTGCATGTCATGGGGGCCCCACGTGCATGCTGCATGTCACAGGGGCCCCAAATGCATGACTCATGTCATGGGGGCCCCACGTGTGTCATGGAGTATCCAAACTCATGCCGCATGTCTTTGGGCCCCAAATGCATGCAGCATGTTATGCAGGCCCCAAATGCATGCCGCATGTCATGGGGGACCAAATGCATGCCGCATGTCATGGGACCCACATGCATGCCGCATGTCATGGGGGCCCCGCAGGCATTCCGCATGTCATGGGGGCCCCAAATGCATTCCGCATGTCATGGGGCCCCACGTGCATCCGGCATGTAATGGGGGATTCACATGCATGCTGCATGTCATGGGGGCCCCACTTGCATGCCGCATGTCACGGGGGCCCCAAATGTATGCTGCATGTCATGGGGGCCCCACAAGCATGCCGCATGTTATAGAGGCCCCACATGCATGGCGCATGTCATGGGGGGCCCCACTTGCATGCAGCATGTTATAAGGGATCCAAATGCATGCCGCATCTCATGGGGGTCCCACATGCATGCCGCATGTCATAGGGGGCCCAAATGCATGCGGCATGTCATAGGGGCCCCACGTGCATGCCGCATGTCTCGGGCATCCCAAATGCATGCAGCATTTTATGGGGGCCCCACGTGCATGCCGCATGTCTCAGGTACCCCAAATGCATGCAGCATGTTATGCAGGCCCCAAATACATGCCGCATGTCATGGGGGCCCAAATGCATGCCGCATGTCATGGGGGCCCCACATGCATGCCGCATGTCATGGGTGCCCTAAATGCATGCCGCATGTCATGGGGCTCCACGTGCATGCCGCATGTAATAGGGCCCCCAAATGCATGCAGCATGTCTTGGGGCCCACAAATGTCTGCCGCATGTCATAGGGGCCCCACATGCATGGCGCATTTCATGGGGGCCCCACATGCATGCCACATGTCATGGGGGCCCAAATGCATCCTCAAGTCATGGGGGCCCCAAATGCATGCTGCATGTCTTGGGGCCCACAAATGCATGCCGCATGTCATAGGGGCCCCAAATGCATGCCGCATGTCATGGGGGCTCCACGTGCATGCCGAATGTCTCAGGTACCCCATATGCATGCAGCATGTTATGCAGGCCCCAAGTGCATGCCGCATGTCATGGGGGCCTCACGTGCATTCCGCATGTCATGGGGGCCCCACGTGCATGCCGCATGTCATAGGGGCCCCACATACATGCCGAATGTCATGGGGGTCCCAAGTGCATGCCGCATGTCATAGGGGCACCACATGCATGGCGCATGTCATGGGGGTCCACATGCATGCCGCATGTCATGGGGGACCCACTTGCATGCAGCATAGAATGAGGGATCCAAATGCATGCCGCATGTCATGGGGGCCAGAATGCATGCAGCATGTCATAGGGGCCCCACGTGCATGCCGTATGTCTCGGGCATTCCAAATGCATGCAGCATTTTATGGGGCCCCACGTGCATGCCGCATGTATTGGGGGCTCCACGTGCATGCCGCATGTAACGGGGCCCCAAATGCATGCCACATGTCATAGGGGTCCCACGTGCATGGCGCATGTCATGGGTGCCCCACATGCATGCCGCATGTCATCGGGGCCCACGTGCATGCCGCATGTATTGGGGCCCCAAATTCATGCCGCTTGTCATGGGGGCCCCACGTGCATGCCGCATGTCATGGGGGCCACACATGCATTCCGCATGTCATAGGGGCCCCACGTGCATGCTGCATGTCATTGGGGCCCCACGTGCTTGCCGCATGTCATGGGGGCCAAAATGCGTGCCACATATCATGGCGGCCACAAATGCATGCAGCATGTCATGGGGGCCCCACGTGCATGCCACATGTCTTGGGGCCCACAAATGCATGCCGCATGGCATAGGGGCCCCACATGCATGGCGCATTTCATGGGGGCCCTACATGCATGCCGCATGTCATGGGGGCCCCAAATGCATGCCTCAAGTCATGGGGGCCCCAAATGCATGCCACATATCATGGGGGCCCCACGTGCATGCCGCATATATTGGGGGACCCAAATGCAAGCCGCATGTCATGAGGGCCCCGCATGCATGCCGCATGTCATTGGGGCCCCACAGGCATTCCGCATGTCATGGGGGCCTCACGTGCATTCCGCATGTCATGGGGGCCCCACGTGCATGCTTCATGTCATTGGGGCCCCACGTGCTTGCCGCATGTCATGGGGGCCCAAATGCATGCCGCATGTCATGGGGGCCATAAATGCATGCCGCATGTCATGGGTGCCCAACGTACATGCTGCATGTCATTGGGGCCCCACGTGCTTGCCGCATGTCATGGGGGCCCAAATGCATGCCGCATGTCATGGGTGCCCAACGTACATGCTGCATGTCATTGGGGCCCCACGTGCTTGCCGCATGTCATGGGGGCCCCACGTGCATGCCTCATGTCACGGGGGCCACAAATGTATGTGTCATGTCATGGGGGCCCCACGTGCATGCCGCATGTCTCGGGCACACCAAATGCATGCAGCATGTCATGGGGGCCCCACGTGCATGCCGCATGTCATCGGGGCCCCAATTGCAAGCCGCATGTCATAGGGGCCCCACATGCATGGCGCATGTCATGGTGTCCCACATGCATGCCTCATGTCATGGGGGCCCCAAATGCATGTTGCATGTCATGGGGGCCCTAAATGCATGCCTCAAGTCATGGGGCCCCAAATGCATGCCGCATCTCTTAGGTACCCCAAATGCATGCAGCATGTTATGCAGGCCCCAAATGCATGCCGCATGTCATGGGGGCCCAAATGCATGCCGCATGTCATGGGACCCACATTCATGCCGCATGTCATGGGGGCCCCCAATGCATGCCACATGTCATGGGGACCCAAATGCATGCCACATGTCATGGGGGCCTCAAATTCATGCCGCATGTCATGAGGGCCCCGCATGCATGCCGCATGTCATGGGGCCATGCAGGCATTCTGCATGTCATGGGGGCCCCAAATGCATGCCGCATGTTATGCAGGCCCCAAATGCATGCCACATGTCATGGGGGCCCAAATGCATGCCGCATGTCATGGGGGCCCCACATGCATGCCGCATGTCATGGGGACCCAAATGCATGCCACATGTCAGGGGGCCTCAAATTCATGCCGCATGTCATGAGGGCCCCGCATGCATGCCGCATGTCATGGGGGCCCCGCAGGCATTCCGCATGTCATGGGGGCCCCAAATGCATGCTGCATGTCATGGGGGCCCCACGTGCATCCGTCATGTAATGGGGGATTCAAATGCATGCTGCATGTCATGGGGGCCCCACGTGCATGCCGCATGTCACGGGGGCCCCAAATGTATGCTGCATGTCATGGGGGCCCCACAAGCATGCCACATGTTATACATGCCCCACATGCATGCAGCATGTCTTGGGCCCACAAATGCATGCCGCATGTCATAGGGGCCCCACGTGCATGCCACATGTCTTGGGGCCTACAAATGCATGCCGCATGTCATAGGTGCCAAAGATGCATGGCACATTTCATGGGGGCCCTACATGCATGCCGCATGTCATGGGGGCCCACATGCATGCTTCATGTCATTGGGGCCCCACGTACATGCCGCATGTCATGGGGGCCCAAATGCATGCCGCATGTCATTGGGGCCCCACGTGCATGCCGCATGTCATGGGGGCCCAAATGCATGCCGCATGTCATGGGGCCATAAATGCATGCCGCATGTCATGGGTGCCCAACGTGCATGCCGCATGTATTGGGGGCCCCAACTGCATGCCGCATATCATGGGGCCCCACATGCATGCCACATGTCATGGGGGCCCACATGCATGCCGCATTTCATGGGGGGCCCAAATGCATGCCGAATGTTATGGGGGCCCCAAATGCATGCAGCATGTCATGGCGGCCCCAAATGCATGACTCATGTCATGGAGGCCCCACGTGCATGCCACATGTCATGGGGGATCCAAACTCATGCCGCATGTCATTGGGGCCACAAGCGTATGCCGCATGTCATGGGGGCCCCATGTGCATGCCGCATGTAATGGGGGCCCCAAATGCATGCGGCATGTCATAGGGGCCCCACGTGCATGCCGCATGTCTCGGGCACACCAAATGCATGCAGCATGTCATGGGGGCCCCACGTGCATGCCGCATGTCATCGGGGCCCCAACTGCAAGCCGCATGTCATAGGGGCCCCACATGCATGGCGCATGTCATGGTGTCCCACATGCATGCCGCATGTCATGGGGGCCCCAAATGCATGCCTCAAGTCATGGGGCCCCAAAAGCATGCCGCATATCATGGGGCCCCACGTGCATGCCGCATGTATTGGGGACCCCAAATGCATGCCGCATGTCATGAGGGCGCCGCATGCATGCCGCATGTCATGGGGCCCCTAAATGCATGCCGCATGTCATGGGGGCCCCAAATGCATGCCGCATTTCATGGGGGCCCCACGTGCATGCTGCATGTCATGGGGCCCCCCAAATGCATGCAGCATGTCTTGGGGCCCACAAATGCATGCCGCATGTCATAGGGGCCCCACATGCATGGCTCATTTCAGGGGGGCCCCACATGCATGCCTCATGTCATGGGGGCCCCAAATGCGTGCCGCATATCATGGGGGCCACAAATGCATGCAGCATGTCATGGGGGCCCCACGTGCATGCCACATGTCTTGGGGCCCACAAATGCATGCCACATGTCATAGGGGTCCCACATGCATGGCACATTTCATGGGGGCCCTACATGCATGCCGCATGTCATGGGGGCCCCAAATGCATGCCTCAAGTCTTGGGGGCCCCAAATGCATGCAGCATGTCATAGGGGCCCCACATGCATGGTGCATGTCATGGGGCCCCACATGCTTGCCTCAAGTCATGGGGGCCCCAAATGCATGCCGCATGTCATGGGGGCCATAAATGCATGCCGCATGTCATGGGTGCCCAACGTACATGCTGCATGTCATTGGGGCCCCATGTGCTTGTCGCATGTCATGGGGGCCCCACGTGCATGCCTCATGTCACGGTGCCACAAATGTATGCGGCATGTCATGGGGGCCCCACTTGCATGCAGCATGTAATGGGGGATCCAAATGCATAACGCATGTCATGGGGGTCCCACATGCATGTCGCATGTCATGGGGGCCCCAAATGCATGCGGCATGTCATAGGGGCCCCACGTGCATAACACATGTCATGGGGCCCGCAAATGCATGCCACATGTCATGGGGGCCCCACATGCATGCCGCATGTCATGGGGGCCCAAATGCATGCCACATGTCACGGGGGCCCAACGTGCATGCCGCATGTATTGGGGCCCCAAATTCATGCCGCATGTCATGGGGGCCCCACAGGCATTCCGCATGTCATGGGGCCCCAAATGCATGCCGCATGTCATGGGGGCCCCACATGCATGCCGCATGTAATGAGGGCCCCAAATGCATGCCGCATGTCATAGTGGCCCCAAATGCATGCTGCATGTCATGAGGGCCCCACGTGCATGCCGCATGTCATGGGGCCCCAAAATGCATGCCGCATGTCATGGAGGCCCAACAGGCATGCCGCATGTCATTGGGGCCCCAAATGCATGCCGCATGTCTCAGGTACCCCAAATGCATGCAGCATGTTATGCAGGCCCCAAATGCATGCCGCATGTCATGGGGGCCCCACATGCATGACGCATGTCATGGGGCCCCAAATGCATACCGCATGTCATGGGGGCTCCACGTGCATGCCGCATGTAATGGGGCCCCCAAATTCATGCGGCATGTCAAAGGGGCCCCGCGTGCATGGTGCAAGTCATGGGTGCCCAAAATGCATGCCGCATGTCATCGGGGCCCCACGTGCATGCCGCATGTCATGGGGGCCCCAAATGCATGACTCATGTCATGGGGGCCCCACCTGCATGCCGCATGTCATGGGGGACTCAAACGCATGCCACATGTCATTGGGGCCCCAAGCGTATGCCGCGTGTCACGGGTGCCCCATGTGCATGCCGCATGTAATGGGGGCCCCAAATGCATGCGGCATGTCATAGGGGCCCCACATGCATGCCGCATCTCTCAGGTACCCCAAATGCATGCAGCATGTTATGCAGGCCCCAAATGCATGCCGCATGTCATGGGGGCCCAAATGCATGCCGCATGTCATGGGACCCACATTCATGCCGCATGTCATGGGGGCCCCACGTGCATCCGTCATGTAATGGGGGATTCAAATGTATGCTGCATGTCATGGGGGCCCCACAAGCATGCCGCATGTTATAGAGGCCCCACATGCATGCATCATGTCTTGGGGCCTACAAATGCATGCCGCATGTCATAGGTGCCAAACATGCATGGCACATTTCATGGGGGTCCTACATGCATGCCGCATGTCATGGGGGCCCCACGTGCATGCTTCATGTCATTGGGGTCCCACGTGCATGCCGCATGTCATAGGGGCACCACGTACATGGCGCATGTCATGGGTGCCCCACATGCATGGCGCATGTCATGGTGCCCCACATGCATGCAGCATGTCATGGGGGCCCCAAATGCGTGCCGCATATCATGGGGGCCACAAATGCATGCAGCATGTCATGGGGGCCCCACATGCATGGCTTATTTCATGGGGGCCCCACATGCATGCCGCATGTCATGGGGGCCCCAAATGCGTGCCGCATATCATGGGGGCCACAAATGCATGCAGCATGTCATGGGGGCCCCACGTGCATGCCACATGTCTTGGGGCCCACAAATGCATGCCGCATGTCATAGGGGCACCACATGCATGGCACATTTCTTGGGGGCCCTACATGCATGCCGCATGTCATGGGGGCCCCAAATGCATGCCTCAAGTCATGGGGGCCCCAAATGCATGCAGCATGTCATAGTGGCCCCAAATGCATGCAGCATGTCATAGGGGCCCCACATGCATGGTGCATGTCATGGGGGCCCCACTTGCATGCCTCAAGTCATGGGGGCCCCAAAATGCATGCCGCATGTCATGGGGGCCATATATACATGCCGCATGTCTGGGGGGCCCCAAATGCATGCCTCAAGTCATGGGGCCCCCAAATGCATGCAGCATGTCATAGGGGCCCCAAATGCATGCTGCATGTCATTGGGGCCCCACGTGCTTGCCGCATGTCATGGGGGCCCCACGTGCATGCCTCATGTCATGGGGGCCACAAATGTATGCGGCATGTCATGGGGGCCCCACATGCATGCCGCATGTCATGGGGGCCCCACGTGCATGCCGCATGCCATGGGGGTCCCACATGCATGCCGCATGTCATGGGGGCCCCACATGCATGGCGCATGTCTTGGGGGGCCCACATGCGTGAGACATGTCATGGGGGCCCCACTTGCATGCAGCATGTAATGGGGGATCCAAATGCATGACGCATGTCATGGGGGTCCCACATGCATGCCGCATGTCATGGGGGTCCAAATGCATGCGGCATGTCATAGGGGCCCCACGTGCATAACACTTGTCATATGGCCCGCATATGCATGCCGCATGTCATGGGGGTCCCATATGCATGCCGCATGTCATGGGGGCCCCACATGCATGCCACATGTCATGAGGGCCATAAATGCATGCCGCATGTCATGGGTGCCCAACGTGCATGTCGCATGTATTGTGGGCCCCAACTGTATGCCGCATATCATGGGGCCCCACATGCATGCCATATGTCATGGGGGCCCCACATGCATGCCATATGTCATGGGGGGCCCAAATGCATGCCTGATGTCATGGCTGCCCCAAATGCATGACTCATGTCATGGGGGTCCCACGTGCATGCCACATGTCATGGGGGATACAAACTCATGTCGCATGTCATTGGGGCCCCAAGCATATGCCGCATGTCATGAGGGCCCCATGTGCATGCCACATGTAATGGGGGACCCAAATGCATGCGGCATGTCATAGGGGCCCCACGTGCATGCCGCATGTCTCGGGCACCCCAAATGCATGCAGCATGTTATGGGGGCCCCACGTGCATGCCGCATGTCTCGGGCACCCCAAATGCATGGCGCATGTCATGGGGGCCCCACAGGCATTCCGCATGTCATGGGGGCCCCAAATGCATGCCGCATGTAATGGGGGCCCCAAATGCATGCCGTATGTCATAGTGGCCCCAAATGCATGCTGCATGTCATGAGGGCCCCACGTGCATGCCGCATGTCATGGGGGCCTCAAATGCATGGCTCATGTCATGGGGGCCCCAAATGCATGCCACATATCATGGTGGCCCCACGTGCATGCCGCATATATTGGGGGCCCCAAATGCATGCCACATGTCATGGGGGCCTCACTTGCATTCCGCATGTCATGGGGGCCCACGTGCATGCTGCATGTCATTGGGGCCCCATGTGCATGCCGCATGTCATGGGGGATCCAAACCCATGCCGCATGTCATTGGGGCCCAAAGCGTATGACGCATGTAATGGGGCCCCACATGCATGCCGCATGTAATGGGGCCCCCAAATTCATGCCGCATGTCAAAGGGGCAACACGTGCATGCCGCATGTCATGGGGCCCCCCAAATGCATGCCGCATGTCATGGAGGCCCCAAATGCATGCCGCATGTCATAGGGGCCCCACATGCATGCCGCATGTCATGGGGCCCCCAAATGCATGCCGCATGTCATGGGGGCCCCACATGCATGCCGCATGTAATGGGGCCCCCAAATTCATGCCGCATGTCAAAGGGGCCCCACGTGCATGGCGCAAGTCATGGGGGCCCAACATGCATGCCGCATTTCATGGGGGCCCAAATGCTTGCCACATGTCATGGGTTCCATAAATGCAAGCCGCATGTCATTGGGTCCTCACATGCATGCTGCATATCATGGGAGCCCCACGTGCATGCCGCTTGTCATGGGGCTCCATGTGCATGCCGCATGTCATGGGGGCCCCGCATGCATGCCGCATGTCATGGGGGTCCCACATGCATGCCACATGTCATGGGGGCCCCAAATGCATGCCGCCTGTCATGTGGGCCTCACATGCATGCTGCATATCATGGGGGCCCCACGTGCATGCCGCTTTTCATGGGGCCCCACATGCATGCCGCATGTCATGGGGGCCCCAAATGCATGCATCAAGTCATGGGGGCCCCAAATGCATGCCGCATATCAGGGGGACCCCACATGCATGCCGCATTTATTGGGGGTCCAAAATTCATGCCGCATGTCATAGGGGCCCCGCGTGCCTGGTGCATGTCATGGGTTCCCCACATGCATGCCGCATGTCTTGGGGCCCACAAATGCATGCCGCATGTCATAGGGGCCCCGCAGGCATTCCACATGTCATGGGGGCCCCAAATGCATGCCGCATGTCATGAGGGCCCCACATGCATTCCACATGTCAAGGGGGCCTCATGTGCATTCCGCATGACATGGGGGCCCCAAATGCATGTTGCATGTCATGGGGGCCCCACGTGCATGCTGCATGTCACAGGGGCCCCAAATGCATGACTCATGTCATGGGGGCCCCACGTGTGTCATGGAGTATCCAAACTCATGCCGCATGTCTTTGGGCCCCAAATGCATGCAGCATGTTATGCAGGCCCCAAATGCATGCCGCATGTCATGGGGGACCAAATGCATGCCGCATGTCATGGGACCCACATGCATGCCGCATGTCATGGGGGCCCCGCAGGCATTCCGCATGTCATGGGGGCCCCAAATGCATTCCGCATGTCATGGGGCCCCACGTGCATCCGGCATGTAATGGGGGATTCACATGCATGCTGCATGTCATGGGGGCCCCACTTGCATGCCGCATGTCACGGGGGCCCCAAATGTATGCTGCATGTCATGGGGGCCCCACAAGCATGCCGCATGTTATAGAGGCCCCACATGCATGGCGCATGTCATGGGGGGCCCCACTTGCATGCAGCATGTTATAAGGGATCCAAATGCATGCCGCATCTCATGGGGGTCCCACATGCATGCCGCATGTCATAGGGGGCCCAAATGCATGCGGCATGTCATAGGGGCCCCACGTGCATGCCGCATGTCTCGGGCATCCCAAATGCATGCAGCATTTTATGGGGGCCCCACGTGCATGCCGCATGTCTCAGGTACCCCAAATGCATGCAGCATGTTATGCAGGCCCCAAATACATGCCGCATGTCATGGGGGCCCAAATGCATGCCGCATGTCATGGGGGCCCCACATGCATGCCGCATGTCATGGGTGCCCTAAATGCATGCCGCATGTCATGGGGCTCCACGTGCATGCCGCATGTAATAGGGCCCCCAAATGCATGCAGCATGTCTTGGGGCCCACAAATGTCTGCCGCATGTCATAGGGGCCCCACATGCATGGCGCATTTCATGGGGGCCCCACATGCATGCCACATGTCATGGGGGCCCAAATGCATCCTCAAGTCATGGGGGCCCCAAATGCATGCTGCATGTCTTGGGGCCCACAAATGCATGCCGCATGTCATAGGGGCCCCAAATGCATGCCGCATGTCATGGGGGCTCCACGTGCATGCCGAATGTCTCAGGTACCCCATATGCATGCAGCATGTTATGCAGGCCCCAAGTGCATGCCGCATGTCATGGGGGCCTCACGTGCATTCCGCATGTCATGGGGGCCCCACGTGCATGCTGCATGTCCTGGGGGCCCCACATGCATGCCACATGTCAAGGGGGCCCCACGTGCATGCCGCATGTCATGGGGGATCCAAACTCATGCCGCATGTCTCGGGCACCCCAAATGCATGCAGCATGTTAAGGGGGCCCCACGTGCATGCCACATGTAATGGGGGCCCCAAATGCATGCGGCATGTCATAGGGGCCCCACGTGCTTGCCGCATGTCATGGGGGCCCCAGATGCATGGCGCATTTCATGGGGCCCAACATGCATTGCGCATGTCATGGGGGTACCACGTGCATGCCTCATGTCATGGGTACCCCAAATGCATGACTCATGTCATGGGTTCCCCACGTACATGCCGCATGTCATGGGGGCCCCACGTGCATGCCGCATGTCATGGGGAACCGAAATGCATGCAGCATGTCATGGGGCCCCAAAGACGTGCCGCATGTCATGAGTGCCCCACGTGCATGCCGCATGTCATGGGAGCCCCACGTGCATGCCGCATGTCATGGGGGCCCCACGTGCATGCCACATGTCGTGGGGGCCACAAATGCATGCCGCATGTCATGGGGGCCCCACGTGCATGCCACATGTCATGGGGAGCCCAAACGTATGCCGCATGTCATGGGGTGCCCCAAATGCATGGTGCATGTCATGAGGCCCCAAATGCATTCCAAATGTCATGGGGGCCCCAAATGCATGCCGAATGTCATGGGGCCCCACATGCATACCGCATTTCATGGGAGTCCCAATGGCATGCCGCATGTCATGGGGGCCCCACGTGCATGCCGCAAGACATGGGGGCCCACATGCATGCCGCATTTCATGGGGGGCCCATTTGCATGTCGCATGTCATGTGGGCCCCAAATGCATGCCGCATGTCATGGGGGCCCCACGTGCAAGATGCATGTCATGGGGGCTCCAAATGCATGCCGTATGTCATGTGGGCCCCAAATGCATGACGAATGTCATGGGGGCCCCAAATGCATGCCGCATGTCACGGGGGCCCCAAATGTATGCTGGATGTCATGTGGGTCCCAAATGCATGCGGCATGTCATGAGGTCCCCAAATGCCTGCCGCATGTCATGTGGGCCCTAAATGCTTGCCGCTTGTCTTGAGGTCCACAAATGAATTTGTGCATGCCTCATGTGTTGGTTGCCCCACGTGCATGCCGCATGTCATTGCTACCCGAAATGCATGCCACATGTCATGGGGGCCCCACATGCATGCCACATGTCATTTGGGAACCACATGCATGCCGCATGACATGGGGGCCCCAAATACGTGCCACATGTCATGGGGGACCCACATGCATGCCGCATCTCATGGGGGCCTTGAATGCATAACAAATGTCATTGGGGGCCACACGTGCATGCCGCAAGTCATGGGGGCCCCAACTGCATGCCACATGTCATGGCGGCCCCAAGTGCATGCCGCATGTCATGGGGCCCCGAACGCATGCCGCATTTCATGGAGGCCCCAAATGCATGCCGCATGTCATGGGGGCCCAACATGCTTGCCACATGTGATGGGGCCCCCCATACACGCCACATGCATTGGGGGTCCCAAATGCATGTCGCATGTCTTGGGGATCCCACGTGCATGCCACATGTTTTGAGGTCCCCAAATGAATTCCGCATGTCATGGGGGCCCCATGAGCATGCCGCATGTCATGGGGGCCCCAAATGCATGCGGCATGTCATGGGGGCCCCACGTGCAAGCCACATGTCAAGGAGGCCCCACATGCATACCGCATTTCATGGGAGTCCCAACGGCATGCGGCATGTCATGGGGGCCCCACTTGCATGCCGCAAGACATGGGGGCCCCATATGCATACCGCATTTCATGGGGGTCCACTTGCATGTCGCATGTCATGTGGGCCCCAAATGCATGCCGCATGTCATGGGGGCCCCACGTGCAAGACGCATGTCATGGGGGCTCCAAATGCATGCCGCATGTCATGTGGGCCCCAAATGCATGACGAATGTCATGGGTGCCCCAAATGCATGCCGCATGTCACGGGGGCCCCGAATGTATGCTGGATGTCATGGGGGCCCATTGTGCATGCCACATGTCATGGGGGGCCCCACATGCATGCCGCATGTCATAGGGGTCCCAAATGAATGTCGCAAGTCATGGGATTCCCAAGTGCATGCGGCATGTCATGAGGTCCCCAAATGAATGCCGCATGATATAGGGGCCCCGCGTGCATGCCGCATGTCATGGGGGCCACAAATGCATGCTGCATGTCTTGGTCGCCTCAAATACATGCAGCTATTCATTGGGGCCACAAATGCATGCCGAAAGTCATGGGTGCCCCACGTGCATGCCGCTTGTCATGGTGGTCCCATGTGCATGCAGCATGTCATGGGTGCCCCAAATGCATGAAGCATGTCATGGGGGCCCCAAATGCATGCCAAATGTCATGTAGGCCCCATGTGCATACCGCATGACTTGGGGGCCCCAAATGCATGCCGCATGTCATGGGGGCGCCACATGCAAGCCACATGTCATGGGGGCCCCATATGCATATCACATGTCATGGGGTCCCCAAATGCATGCCGCATGTCATGTGGGCCCCAAATGCATGCAGCATGTCATAGGGGCCCCAAATGCATGCAGCATGTCATAGGGGCCCCACATGCATGGTGCATGTCATGGGGGCCCACTTGCATGCCTCAAGTCATGGGGGCCCCAAAATGCATGCCGCATGTCATGGGGGCCATATATACATGCCGCATGTCTGAGGGGCCCCAAATGCATGACTCAAGTCATGGGGGCCCCAAATGCATGCAGCATGTCATAGGGGCCCCAAATGCATGCTGCATGTCATTGGGGCCCCACGTGCTTGCCGCATGTCATGGGGGCCCCACGTGCATGCCTCATGTCATGGGGGCCACAAATGTATGCGGCATGTCATGGGGGCCCCACATGCATGCCGCATGTCATGGGGCCCCACGTGCATGCCGCATGCCATGGGGGTCCCACATGCATGCCGCATGTCATGGGGGCCCCTCATGCATGGCGCATGCCATGGGGGGCCCACATGCGTGCCGCATGTCATGGGGGCCCCACTTGCATGCAGCATGTAATGGGGGATCCAAATGCATGCCGCATGTCATGGGGGTCCCACATGCATGCCGCATGTCATGGGGGTCCAAATGCATGCGGCATGTCATAGGGGCCCCACGTGCATAACACATGTCATGGGGCCCGCATATGCATGCCGCATGTCATGGGGGCCCCACATGCATGCCGCATGTCATGGGGGCCCCACATGCATGCCACATGTCATGAGGGCCATAAATGCATGCCGCATGTCATGGTTGCCCAACGTGCATGTCGCATGTATTGGGGGCCCCAACTGTATGCCGCATATCATGGGGCCCCACATGCATGCCATATGTCATGGGGGCCCCACATGCATGCCGCATTTCATGGGGGGCCCAAATGCATGCCTGATGTCATGGCTGCCCCAAATGCATGACTCATGTCATGGGGGTCCCACGTGCATGCCACATGTCATGGGGGATCCAAACTCATGTCGCATGTCATTGGGGCCCCAAGCATATGCCGCATGTCATGAGGGCCCTATGTGCATGCCACATGTAATGGGGGCCCCAAATGCATGCGGCATGTCATAGGGGCCCCACGTGCATGCCGCATGTCTCGGGCACCCCAAATGCATGCAGCATGTTATGGGGGCCCCACGTGCATGCCGCATGTCTCGGGCACCCCAAATGCATGGCGCATGTAATGGGGGCCCCACAGGCATTCCGCATGTCATGGGGGCCCCAAATGCATGCCGCATGTAATGGGGGCTCCAAATGCATGCCGCGTGTCATAGTGGCCCCAAATGCATGCTGCATGTCATGAGGGCCCCACGTGCATGCCGCATGTCATGGGGGCCCCACATGCATGCCGCATGTCATGGGGGCCCAAATGCATGACGCATGTCATGGGGGCCCCACATGCATGCCGCATGTAATGGGGCCCCCAAATTCATGCCGCATGTCAAAGGGGCCCCACGTGCATGGCGCAAGTCATGGGGGCCCAACATGCATGCCGCATTTCATGGGGGCCCAAATGCTTGCCACATGTCATGGGTTCCATAAATGCAAGCCGCATGTCATTGGGTCCTCACATGCATGCTGCATATCATGGGAGCCCCTCGTGCATGCCGCTTGTCATGGGGCTCCATGTGCATGCCGCATGTCATGGGGGCCCCGCATGCATGCCGCATGTCATGGGGGTCCCACATGCATGCCACATGTCATGGGGGCCCCAAATGCATGCCGCCTGTCATGGGGGCCTCACATGCATGCTGCATATCATGGGGGCCCCACGTGCATGCCGCTTTTCATGGGGCTCCATGTTCATGCCGCATGTCATGGGGGCCCCAAATGCATGCCTCAAGTCATGGGGGCCCCAAATGCATGCCGCATATCATGGGGGCCTCACGTGCATGCCGCATTTATTGGGGGCCCCAAATTCATGCCACATGTCATAGGGGCCCCACGTGCATGGTGCATTTCAAGGGGCCCCACGTGCATGCCGCATGTCATAGGGGCCCCACATACATGCCGAATGTCATGGGGTCCCACGTGCATGCCGCATGTCATGGGGGCCCCACTTGCATGCAGCATGTCATGCCGCATGTCATGGGGGCCCTGCAGGCATTCCGCATGTCATGGGGCCCCCAAATGCATGCCGCATGTCATCGGGGCCCCACGTGCATGCCGCATGTCTCAGGTACCCCAAATGCATGAAGCATGTTATGCAGGCCCCAAATGCATGCCGCATGTCATGGGGGCCCAAATGCATGACACATGTCATGGGGGCCCCACATGCATGCCGCATGTAATGGGGCCCCCAAATTCATGCCGCATGTCAAAGGGGCCCCACGTGCATGGCGCAAGTCATGGGGGCCCAACATGCATGCCACATTTCATGGGGGCCCAAATGCTTGCCACATGTCATGGGTTCCATAAATGCAAGCCGCATGTCATTGGGTCCTCACATGCATGCTGCATATCATGGGAGCCCCACGTGCATGCCGCTTGTCATGGGGCTCCATGTGCATGCCGCATGTCATGGGGGCCCCGCATGCATGTCGCATGTCATGGGGGTCCCACATGCATGCCACATGTCATGGGGGCCCCAAATGCATGCCGCCTGTCATGGGGGCCTCACATGCATGCTGCATATCATGGGGGCCCACGTGCATGCCGCTTTTCATGGGGCTCCATGTTCATGCCGCATGTCATGGGGGCCCCAAATGCATGCCTCAAGTCATGGGGGCCCCAAATGCATGCCGCATATCATGGGGGCCTCACGTGCATGCCGCATTTATTGGGGGCCCCAAATTCATGCCACATGTCATAGGGGCCCCACGTGCATGGTGCATTTCAAGGGGCCCCACGTGCATGCCGCATGTCATAGGGGCCCCACATACATGCCGAATGTCATGGGGTCCCACGTGCATGCCTCATGTCATGGGGGCCCCGCAGGCATTCCTCATGTCATGGGGGCCCCAAATTCATGCCACATTTCATGGGGGCCTCACATGCATTCCGCATGTCATGGGGGCCCCACTTGCATGCTGCATGTCATTGGGGCCCCACGTGCTTGCCGCATGTCATGGGGGCCCAAATGCATGCCACATATCATGGCGGCCACAAATGCATTTAGCATGTCATGGGGGCCCCACGTGCATGCCACATGTCTTGGGGCCCACAAATGCATGCCGCATGGCATAGGGGCCCCACATGCATGGCGCATTTCATGGGGGCCCTACATGCATGCCGCATGTCATGGGGGCCCCAAATGCATGCCTCAAGTCATGGGGGCCCCAAATGCATGCCACATATCATGGGGGCCCCACGTGCATGCCGCATATATTGGGGGCCCCAAATGCATGCCGCATGTCATGAGGGCCCCGCATGCATGCCGCATGTCATTGGGGCCCCACAGGCATTCCGCATGTCATCGGGGCCTCACATGCATGCTTCATGTCATTGGGGCCCCACGTGCTTGCCGCATGTCATGGGGGCCCAAATGCATGCCTCATGTCATGGGGGCCATAAATGCATGCCGCATGTCATGGGTGCCCAACGTACATGCTGCATGTCAATGGGGCCCCACGTGCTTGCCACATGTCATGGGGGCCCCACGTGCATGCCTCATGTCACGGGGGCCACAAATGTATGTGTCATGTCATGGGGGCCCCACGTGCATGCCGCATGTCATGGGGCCCCCCAAATGCATGCCGCATGTCATAGGGGCCCAACATGCATGGAGCATGTCATGGGGGCCCCGCATGCATGCCGCATGTCATAGGGGCCCCACGTACATGGCGCATGTCATGGGTGCCCCACATGCATGCCGCTTGTCATCGGGGCCCCAATTGCATGCCGCATGTCATAGGGGCCCCACATGCATTGCGCATGTCATGTGGGCCCAAAATGCATGCCTCAAGTCATGGGGGCTCCAAATGCATGCCGCATATCATGGCGGCCCCACGTGCATGCCGCATGTATTGGGGGCCCCAAATGCATGCCGCATGTCATGAGGGCAACGCATGCATGCCGCATGTTATGGGGGCCTAAAATGCATGCCGCATATCATGGGGGCCCCAAATGCATGCAGCATGACTTGGGGCCCACAAATGCATGCCGAATGTCATAGGGGCCCCACATGCATGGCTTATTTCATGGGGGCCCCACATGCATGCCTCATGTTATGGGGGCCCCAAAGGCGTGCCGCATATCATGGGGGACACAAATGCATGCAGCATGTCATGGGGGGGCCCACTTGCATGCAGCATGTAATGAGGGATCCAAATGCATGCTGCATCTCATGGGGGTCCCACATGCATGCCGCATGTCATGGGGGCCCCAAATGGGGGCCCCAGGTGCATGCCGCATGTCTCGGGCATCCCAAATGCATGCAGCATTTTATGGGGGCCCCACGTGCATGCCGCATGTCTCAGGTACCCCAAATGCATGCAGCATGTTATGCAGGCCCCAAATGCATGCCGCATGTCATGGGGGCCCAAATGCATGCCGCATGTCATGGGGGCCCCACATGCATGCCGTATGTCATGGGTGCCCCAAATGCATGCCACATGTCATGGGGGCCCCACATGCATGCTTCATGTCATTGGGGCCCCACATGCATGCCGCATGTCATGGGGGCCCAAATGCATGCCGCATGTCATTGGGGCCCCACGTGCATGCCGCATGTCATGGGGGCCCAAATGCATGCCGCATGTCATGGGGCCATAAATGCATGCCGCATGTCATGGGTGCCCAACGTGCATGCCGCATGTATTGGGGGCCCCAACTGCATGCCGCATATCATGGGGCCCCACATGCATGCCACATGTCATGGGGGCCCCACATGCATGCCGCATTTCATGGGGGGCCCAAATGCATGCCGAATGTTATGGGGGCCCCAAATGCATGCAGCATGTCATGGCGGCCCCAAATGCATGACTCATGTCATGGAGGCCCCACGTGCATGCCACATGTCATGGGGGATCCAAACTCATGCCGCATGTCATTGGGGCCACAAGCGTATGCCGCATGTCATGGGGGCCCCATGTGCATGCCGCATGTAATGGGGGCCCCAAATGCATGCGGCATGTCATAGGGGCCCCACGTGCATGCCGCATGTCTCGGGCACACCAAATGCATGCAGCATGTCATGGGGGCCCCACGTGCATGCCGCATGTCATCGGGGCCCCAATTGCAAGCCGCATGTCATAGGGGCCCCACATGCATGGCGCATGTCATGGTGTCCCACATGCATGCCGCATGTCATGGGGGCCCCAAATGCATGCCTCAAGTCATGGGGCCCCAAAAGCATGCCGCATATCATGGGGCCCCACGTGCATGCCGCATGTATTGGGGACCCCAAATGCATGCCGCATGTCATGGGGGCCCTAAATGCATGCCGCATGTCATGGGGCCCCAAATGCATGCCTCATTTCATGGGGGCCCCACGTGCATGCTGCATGTCATGGGGCCCCCCAAATGCATGCCGCATGTCTTGGGGCCCACAAATGCATGCCGCATGTCATAGGGGCCCCACATGCATGGCTCATTTCATGGGGGCCCCACATGCATGCCTCATGTCATGGGGGCCCCAAATGCGTGCCGCATATCATGGGGGCCACAAATGCATGCAGCATGTCATGGGGGCCCCACATGCATGCCACATGTCTTGGGGCCCACAAATGCATGCCACATGTCATAGGGGTCCCACATGCATGGCACATTTCATGGGGGCCCTACATGCATGCCGCATGTCATGGGGGCCCCAAATGCATGCCTCAAGTCTTGGGGGCCCCAAATGCATGCAGCATGTCATAGGGGCCCCACATGCATGGTGCATGTCATGGGGGCCCCACATGCTTGCCTCAAGTCATGGGGGCCCCAAATGCATGCCGCATGTCATGGGGGCCATAAATGCATGCCGCATGTCATGGGTGCCCAACGTACATGCTGCATGTCATTGGGGCCCCATGTGCTTGTCGCATGTCATGGGGGCCCCACGTGCATGCCTCATGTCACGGTGCCACAAATGTATGCGGCATGTTATGGGGGCCCACTTGCATGCAGCATGTAATGGGGGATCCAAATGCATAACGCATGTCATGGGGGTCCCACATGCATGTCGCATGTCATGGGGGCCCCAAATGCATGCTGCATGTCATGAGGGCCCCACGTGCATGCCGCATGTCATGGAGGCCCAACAGGCATGCCGCATGTCATTGGGGCCCCAAATGCATGCCGCATGTCTCAGGTACCCCAAATGCATGCAGCATGTTATGCAGGCCCCAAATGCATGCCACATGTCATGGGGCCCCGAATGCATGCCGCATGTCATGGGGGCCCCACATGCATGCCGCATGTCATGGGGCCCCAAATGCATACCGCATGTCATGGGGGCTCCACGTGCATGCCGCATGTAATGGGGCCCCCAAATTCATGCGGCATGTCAAAGGGGCCCCGCGTGCATGGTGCAAGTCATGGGTGCCCAAAATGCATGCCGCATGTCATCGGGGCCCCACGTGCATGCCGCATGTCATGGGGGCCCCAAATGCATGACTCATGTCATGGGGGCCCCAACTGCATGCCGCATGTCATGGGGGACCCAAACGCATGCCGCATGTCATTGGGGCCCCAAGCGTATGCCGCGTGTCACGGGTGCCCCATGTGCATGCCGCATGTAATGGGGGCCCCAAATGCATGCGGCATGTCATAGGGGCCCCACATGCATGCCGCATCTCTCAGGTACCCCAAATGTTATGCAGGCCCCAAATGCATGCTGCATGTCATGGGGGCCCCACGTGCATGCCGCATGTCACGGGGGCCCCAAATGTATGCTGCATGTCATGGGAGCCCCACAAGCATGCCGCATGTTATAGATGCCCCACATGCATGCAGCATGTCTTGGGGCCTACAAATGCATGCCGCATGTCATAGGTGCCAAACATGCATGGCACATTTCATGGGGACCCTACATGCATGCCGCATGTCATGGGGGCCCCACGTGCATGCTTCATGTCATTGGGGCCCCACGTGCATGCCGCATGTCATAGGGGCACCACGTACATGGCGCATGTCATGGGTGCCCCACATGCATGCCGCATGTCATCGGGGCCCCAATTGCATGCCGCATCTCATAGGGGCCCCACATGCATGGCACATGTCATGGTGCCCCACATGCATGCCGCATGTCATGGGGGCCCTAAATGCATGCCGCATTTAATGGGGCCCCACGTGCATGCCGCATGTCTTGGGGGCCCCATGTGCATGCCGCATGTCATGGGGGCCCAAAATGCATGCCTCAATCATGGGGGTCCCAAATGTCGCATATCATGGGGGCCCCACGTGCATGCCGCAAGTCATGGGGCCCCCCAAATGCATGCAGCATGTCTTGGTGCCCACAAATGCATGCCGCATGTCATAGGGGCCCCACATGCATGGCTTATTTCATGGGGGCCCCACATGCATGCCGCATGTCATGGGGGCCCCAAATGCGTGCCGCATATCATGGGGGCCACAAATGCATGCAGCATGTCATGGGGGCCCCACGTGCATGCCACATGTCTTGGGGCCCACAAATGCATGCCGCATGTCATAGGGGCACCACATGCATGGCACATTTCTTGGGGGCCCTACATGCATGCCGCATGTCATGGGGGCCCCAAATGCATGCCTCAAGTCATGGGGGCCCCAAATGCATGCAGCATGTCATAGGGGCCCCAAATGCATGCAGCATGTCATAGGGGCCCCACATGCATGGTGCATGTCATGGGGGCCCCACTTGCATGCCTCAAGTCATGGGGGCCCCAAAATGCATGCCGCATGTCATGGGGGCCATATATACATGCCGCATGTCTGGGGGGCCCCAAATGCATGCCTCAAGTCATGGGGGCCCCAAATGCATGCAGCATGTCATAGGGGCCCCAAATGCATGCTGCATGTCATTGGGGCCCCACGTGCTTGCCGCATGTCATGGGGGCCCCACGTGCATGCCTCATGTCATGGGGGCCACAAATGTATGCGGCATGTCATGGGGCCCCACATGCATGCCGCATGTCATGGGGGCCCCACGTGCATGCCGCATGCCATGGGGGTCCCACATGCATGCCGCATGTCATGGGGTCCCCACATGCATGGCGCATGTCATGGGGGGCCCACATGCGTGCCGCATGTCATGGGGGCCCCACTTGCATGCAGCATGTAATGGGGGATCCAAATGCATGACGCATGTCATGGGGCCCGCATATGCATGCCGCATGTCATGGGGGCCCCACATGCATGCCGCATGTCATGGGGGCCCCACATGCATGCCACATGTCATGAGGGCCATAAATGCATGCCGCATGTCATGGGTGCCCAACGTGCATGTCGCATGTATTGTGGGCCCCAACTGTATGCCGCATATCATGGGGCCCCACATGCATGCCATATGTCATGGGGGCCCCACATGCATGCCGCATTTCATGGGGGGCCCAAATGCATGCCTGATGTCATGGCTGCCCCAAATGCATGACTCATGTCATGGGGGTCCCACGTGCATGCCACATGTCATGGGGGATACAAACTCATGTCGCATGTCATTGGGGCCCCAAGCATATGCCGCATGTCATGAGGGCCCCATGTGCATGCCACATGTAATGGGGGACCCAAATGCATGCGGCATGTCATAGGGGCCCCACGTGCATGCCGCATGTCTCGGGCACCCCAAATGCATGCAGCATGTTATGGGGGCCCCACGTGCATGCCGCATGTCTCGGGCACCCCAAATGCATGGCGCATGTCATGGGGGCCCCACAGGCATTCCGCATGTCATGGGGGCCCCAAATGCATGCCGCATGTAATGGGGGCCCCAAATGCATGCCGCATGTAATGGGGGCCCCAAATGCATGCCGCATGTCATAGTGGCCCCAAATGCATGCTGCATGTCATGAGGGCCCCACGTGCATGCCGCATGTCATGGGGGCCTCAAATGCATGGCTCATGTCATGGGGGCCCCAAATGCATGCCACATATCATGGTGGCCCCACGTGCATGCCGCATATATTGGGGGCCCCAAATGCATGCCGCATGTCATGGGGGCCTCACTTGCATTCCGCATGTCATGGGGGCCCACGTGCATGCTGCATGTCATTGGGGCCCCATGTGCATGCCGCATGTCATGGGGGATCCAAACTCATGCCGCATGTCATTGGGGCCCAAAGCGTATGACGCATGTAATGGGGGCCCCAAATGCATGCCGCATGTAATGGGGCCCCCAAATTCATGCCGCATGTCAAAGGGGCAACACGTGCATGCCGCATGTCATGGGGCCCCCCAAATGCATGCCGCATGTCATGGAGGCCCCAAATGCATGCCGCATGTCATAGGGGCCCCACATGCATGCCGCATGTCATGGGGCCCCCAAATGCATGCCGCATGTCATGGGGGCCCCACATGCATGCCGCATGTAATGGGGCCCCCAAATTCATGCCGCATGTCAAAGGGGCCCCACGTGCATGGCGCAAGTCATGGGGGCCCAACATGCATGCCGCATTTCATGGGGGCCCAAATGCTTGCCACATGTCATGGGTTCCATAAATGCAAGCCGCATGTCATTGGGTCCTCACATGCATGCTGCATATCATGGGAGCCCCACGTGCATGCCGCTTGTCATGGGGCTCCATGTGCATGCCGCATGTCATGGGGGCCCCGCATGCATGCCGCATGTCATGGGGGTCCCACATGCATGCCACATGTCATGGGGGCCCCAAATGCATGCCGCCTGTCATGGGGGCCTCACATGCATGCTGCATATCATGGGGGCCCCACGTGCATGCCGCTTTTCATGGGGCTCCATGTTCATGCCGCATGTCATGGGGGCCCCAAATGCATGCCTCAAGTCATGGGGGCCCCAAATGCATGCCGCATATAATGGGGGCCTCACGTGCATGCCGCATTTATTGGGGGCCCCAAATTCATGCCACATGTCATAGGGGCCCCACGTCCATGGTGCATTTCAAGGGGCCCCACATGCATGCCGCATGTCAAGGGGGCCCCAAATGCATGCATCAAGTCATGGGGGCCCCAAATGCATGCCGCATATCAGGGGGACCCCACGTGCATGCCGCATTTATTGGGGGTCCAAAATTCATGCCGCATGTCATAGGGGCCCCGCGTGCCTGGTGCATGTCATGGGTTCCCCACATGCATGCCGCATGTCTTGGGGCCCACAAATGCATGCTGCATGTCATAGGGGCCCCGCAGGCATTCCACATGTCATGGGGGCCCCAAATGCATGCCGCATGTCATGAGGGCCCCACATGCATTCCACATGTCAAGGGGGCCTCATGTGCATTCCGCATGACATGGGGGCCCCAAATGCATGTTGCATGTCATGGGGGCCCCACGTGCATGCTGCATGTCACAGGGGCCCCAAATGCATGACTCATGTCATGGGGGCCCCACGTGTGTCATGGAGAATCCAAACTCATGCCGCATGTCATTGGGCCCCAAATGCATGCAGCATGTTATGCAGGCCCCAAATGCATGCCGCATGTCATGGGGGACCAAATGCATGCCGCATGTCATGGGACCCACATGCATGCCGCATGTCATGGGGGCCCCGCAGGCATTCCGCATGTCATGGGGGCCCCAAATGCATGCCGCATGTCATGGGGCCCCACGTGCATCCGGCATGTAATGGGGGATTCACATGCATGCTGCATGTCATGGGGGCCCCACTTGCATGCCGCATGTCACGGGGGCCCCAAATGTATGCTGCATGTCATGGGGGCCCCACAAGCATGCCGCATGTTATAGAGGCCCCACATGCATGGCGCATGTCATTGGGGGGCCCCACTTGCATGCAGCATGTTATGAGGGATCCAAATGCATGCCGCATCTCATGGGGGTCCCACATGCATGCCGCATGTCATAGGGGCCCCACGTGCATGCTGCATGTCATGGGTGCCCTAAATGCATGCCGCATGTCATGGGGCTCCACGTGCATGCCGCATGTAATAGGGCCCCCAAATGCATGCAGCATGTCTTGGGGCCCACAAATGCCTGCCACATGTCATAGGGGCCCCACATGCATGGCGCATTTCATGGGGGCCCCACATGCATGCCACATGTCATGGGGGCCCAAATGCATCCTCAAGTCATGGGGGCCCCAAATGCATGCTGCATGTCTTGGGGCCCACAAATGCATGCCGCATGTCATAGGGGCCCCAAATGCATGCCGCATGTCATGGGGGCTCCACGTGCATGCCGAATGTCTCAGGTACCCCATATGCATGCAGCATGTTATGCAGGCCCCACGTGCATGCCGCATGTCATGGGGGCCTCACGTGCATTCCGCATGTCATGGGGGCCCCACGTGCATGCTGCATGTCCTGGGGGCCCCACATGCATGCCACATGTCATGGGGGTCCCACGTGCATGCCGCATGTCATGGGGGATCCAAACTCATGCCGCATGTCTCGGGCACCCCAAATGCATGCAGCATGTTAAGGGGGCCCCACGTGCATGCCACATGTAATGGGGGCCGCAAATGCATGCGGCATGTCATAGGGGCCCCACGTGCTTGCCGCATGTCATGGGGGCCCCAGATGCATGGCGCATTTCATGGGGCCCAACATGCATTGCGCATGTCATGGGGGTACCACGTGCATGCCTCATGTCATGGGTACCCCAAATGCATGACTCATGTCATGGGTTCCCCACGTACATGCCGCATGTTATGGGGGCCCCACGTGCATGCCGCATGTCATGGGGAACCGAAATGCATGCAGCATGTCATGGGGCCCCAAAGACGTGCCGCATGTCATGAGTGCCCCACGTGCATGCCGCATGTCATGGGAGCCCCACGTGCATGCCGCATGTCATGGGGGCCCCACGTGCATGCCGCATGTCGTGGGGGCCACAAATGCATGCCGCATGTCATGGGGGCCCCACGTGCATGCCACATGTCATGGGGAGCCCAAACGTATGCCGCATGTCATGGGGTGCCCCAAATGCATGGTGCATGTCATGAGGCCCCAAATGCATTCCAAATGTCATGGGGGCCCCAAATGCATGCCGAATGTCATGGGGCCCCACATGCATACCGCATTTCATGGGAGTCCCAATGGCATGCCGCATGTCATGGGGGCCCCACGTGCATGCCGCAAGACATGGGGGCCCACATGCATGCCGCATTTCATGGGGGGCCCATTTGCATGTCGCATGTCATGTGGGCCCCAAATGCATGCCGCATGTCATGGGGGCCCCACGTGCAAGATGCATGTCATGGGGGCTCCAAATGCATGCCGTATGTCATGTGGGCCCCAAATGCATGACGAATGTCATGGGGGCCCCAAATGCATGCCGCATGTCACGGGGGCCCCAAATGTATGCTGGATGTCATGGGGGCCCAACGTGCATGCCACATGTCATGGGGGGCCCCACATGCATGCCACATGTCATGGGGGTCCCAAATGCATGCGGCATGTCATGAGGTCCCCAAATGCCTGCCGCATGTCATGTGGGCCCTAAATGCATGCCGCATGTCTTGAGGTCCCCAAATGAATTTGTGCATGCCTCATGTGTTGGTTGCCCCACGTGCATGCCGCATGTCATTGCTACCCGAAATGCATGCCACATGTCATGGGGGCCCCACATGCATGCCACATGTCATTTGGGAACCACATGCATGCCGCATGACATGGGGGCCCCAAATACGTGCCACATGTCATGGGGGACCCACATGCATGCCGCATCTCATGGGGGCCTTGAATGCATAACAAATGTCATTGGGGGCCACACGTGCATGCCGCAAGTCATGGGGGCCCCAACTGCATGCCACATGTCATGGCGGCCCCAAGTGCATGCCGCATGTCATGGGGCCCCGAACGCATGCCGCATTTCATGGAGGCCCCAAATGCATGCCGCATGTCATGGGGGCCCAACATGCTTGCCACATGTGATGGGGGCCCCCCATACACGCCACATGCATTGGGGGTCCCAAATGCATGTCGCATGTCTTGGGGATCCCACGTGCATGCCACATGTTTTGAGGTCCCCAAATGAATTCCGCATGTCATGGGGGCCCCATGAGCATGCCGCATGTCATGGGGGCCCCAAATGCATGCGGCATGTCATGGGGGCCCCACGTGCAAGCCACATGTCAAGGAGGCCCCACATGCATACCGCATTTCATGGGAGTCCCAACGGCATGCGGCATGTCATGGGGGCCCCACTTGCATGCCGCAAGACATGGGGGCCCCATATGCATACCGCATTTCATGGGGGTCCACTTGCATGTCGCATGTCATGTGGGCCCCAAATGCATGCCGCATGTCATGGGGGCCCCACGTGCAAGACGCATGTCATGGGGGCTCCAAATGCATGCCGCATGTCATGTGGGCCCCAAATGCATGACGAATGTCATGGGTGCCCCAAATGCATGCCGCATGTCACGGGGGCCCCAAATGTATGCTGGATGTCATGGGGGCCCATTGTGCATGCCACATGTCATGGGGGGCCCCACATGCATGCCGCATGTCATAGGGGTCCCAAATGAATGTCGCAAGTCATGGGATTCCCAAGTGCATGCGGCATGTCATGAGGTCCCCAAATGAATGCCACATGATATAGGGGCCCCGCGTGCATGCCGCATGTCATGGGGGCCACAAATGCATGCTGCATGTCTTGGTGGCCTCAAATACATGCAGCTATTCATGGGGGCCACAAATGCATGCCGAAAGTCATGGGTGCCCCACGTGCATGAAGCTTGTCATGGTGGTCCCATGTGCATGCAGCATGTCATGGGTGCCCCAAATGCATGAAGCATGTCATGGGGGCCCCAAATGCATGCCAAATGTCATGTAGGCCCCACGTGCATACCGCATGACTTGGGGGCCCCAAATGCATGCCGCATGTCATGGGGGCGCCACATGCAAGCCACATGTCATGGGGGCCCCATATGCATATCACATGTCATGGGGGCCCCAAATGCATGCCGCATGTCATGTGGGCCCCAAATGCATGCAGCATGTCATAGGGGCCCCAAATGCATGCAGCATGTCATAGGGGCCCCAAATGCATGGTGCATGTCATGGGGGCCCCACTTGCATGCCTCAAGTCATGGGGGCCCCAAAATGCATGCCGCATGTCATGGGGGCCATATATACATGCCGCATGTCTGGGGGGCCCCAAATGCATGCCTCAAGTCATGGGGGCCCCAAATGCATGCAGCATGTCATAGGGGCCCCAAATGCATGCTGCATGTCATTGGGGCCCCACGTGCTTGCCGCATGTCATGGGGGCCCCACGTGCATGCCTCATGTCATGGGGGCCACAAATGTATGCGGCATGTCATGGGGGCCCCACATGCATGCCGCATGTCATGGGGCCCCACGTGCATGCCACATGCCATGGGGGTCCCACATGCATGCCGCATGTCATGGGGGCCCCTCATGCATGGCGCATGCCATGGGGGGCCCACATGTGTGCCGCATGTCATGGGGGCCCCACTTGCATGCAGCATGTAATGGGGGATCCAAATGCATGACGCATGTCATGGGGGTCCCACATGCATGCCGCATGTCATGGGGGTCCAAATGCATGCGGCATGTCATAGGGGCCCCACGTGCATAACACATGTCATGGGGCCCGCATATGCATGCCGCATGTCATGGGGGCCCCACATGAATGCCGCATGTCATGGGGGCCCCACATGCATGCCACATGTCATGAGGGCCATAAATGCATGCCGCATGTCATGGGTGCCCAACGTGCATGTCGCATGTATTGGGGGCCCCAACTGTATGCCGCATATCATGGGGCCCCACATGCATGCCATATGTCATGGGGGCCCCACATGCATGCCGCATTTCATGGGGGGCCCAAATGCATGCCTGATGTCATGGCTGCCCCAAATGCATGACTCATGTCATGGGGGTCCCACGTGCATGCCACATGTCATGGGGGATCCAAACTCATGTCGCATGTCATTGGGGCCCCAAGCATATGCCGCATGTCATGAGGGCCCTATGTGCATGCCACATGTAATGGGGGCCCCAAATGCATGCGGCATGTCATAGGGGCCCCACGTGCATGCCGCATGTCTCGGGCACCCCAAATGCATGCAGCATGTTATGGGGGCCCCACGTGCATGCCGCATGTCTCGGGCACCCCAAATGCATGGCGCATGTCATGGGGGCCCCACAGGCATTCCGCATGTCATGGGGGCCCCAAATGCATGCCGCATGTAATGGGGGCCCCAAATGCATGCCGCATGTCATAGTGGCCCCAAATGCATGCTGCATGTCATGAGGGCCCCACGTGCATGCCGCATGTCATGGGGGCCTCAAATGCATGGCTCATGTCATGGGGGCCCCAAACGCATGCCACATATCATGGTGGCCCCACGTGCATGCCGCATATATTGGGGGCCCCAAATGCATGCCGCATGTCATGGGGGCCTCACTTGCATTCCGCATGTCATGGGGGCCCACGTGCATGCTGCATGTCATTGGGGCCCCATGTGCATGCCGCATGTCATGGGGGATCCAAACTCATGCCGCATGTCATTGGGGCCCAAAGCGTATGACGCATGTAATGGGGCCCCACGTGCATGCCGCATGTCTCAGGTACCCCAAATGCATGCAGCATGTTATGCAGGCCCCAAATGCATACCGCATGTCATGGGGGCCCAAATGCATGACGCATGTAATGGGGCCCCCAAATTCATGCCGCATGTCAAAGGGGCAACACGTGCATGCCGCATGTCATGGAGGCCCCAAATGCATGCCGCATGTCATAGGGGCCCCCCATGCATGCCGCATGTCATGGGGCCCCCAAATGCATGCCGCATGTCATCGGGGCCCCACGTGCATGCCGCATGTCTCAGGTACCCCAAATGCATGAAGCATGTTATGCAGGCCCCAAATGCATGCCGCATGTCATGGGGGCCCAAATGCATGACGCATGTCATGGGGGCCCCACATGCATGCCGCATGTAATGGGGCCCCCAAATTCATGACGCATGTCAAAGGGGCCCCACGTGCATGGCGCAAGTCATGGGGGCCCAACATGCATGCCGCATTTCATGGGGGCCCAAATGCTTGCCACATGTCATGGGTTCCATAAATGCAAGCCGCATGTCATTGGGTCCTCACATGCATGCTTCATATCATATGAGCCCCACGTGCATGCCGCTTGTCATGGGGCTCCATGTGCATGCCGCATGTCATGGGGGCCCCGCATGCATGCCGCATGTCATGGGGGTCCCACATGCATGCCACATGTCATGGGGGCCCCAAATGCATGCCGCCTGTCATGGGGGCCTCACATGCATGCTGCATATCATGGGGGCCCCACGTGCATGCCGCTTTTCATGGGGCTCCATGTTCATGCCGCATATCATGGGGGCCCCAAATGCATGCCTCAAGTCATGGGGGCCCCAAATGCATGCCGCATATCATGGGGGCCTCACGTGCATGCCGCATTTATTGGGGGCCCCAAATTCATGCCACATGTCATAGGGGCCCCACGTGCATGGTGCATTTCAAGGGGCCCCACATGCATGCTGCATGTCATGGGGGCCCCAAATGCATGCATCAAGTCATGGGGGCCCCAAATGCATGCCGCATATCAGGGGGGCCCCACGTGCATGCCGCATTTATTGGGGGTCCAAAATTCATGCCGCATGTCATAGGGGCCCCGTGTGCCTGGTGCATGTCATGGGTTCCCCACATGCACGCCGCATGTCTTGGGGCCCACAAATGCATGCCGCATGTCATAGGGGCCCCGCAGGCATTCCACATGTCATGGGGGCCCCAAATGCATGCCGCATGTCATGAGGGCCCCACATGCATTCCACATGTCAAGGGGGCCTCATGTGCATTCCGCATGACATGGGGGCCCCAAATGCATGTTGCATGTCATGGGGGCCCCACGTGCATGCCGCGTGTCACAGGGGCCCGAAATGCATTACTCATGTCATGGGGGCCCCACGTGCATGCCGCATGTCATGGAGAATCCAAACTCATGCCGCATGTCATTGGGGCCCCAAGAGTATGCCGCGTGTCATGGGGGCCCCATGTGCATGCCGCATGTAATGGGGGCCCCAAATGCATGCGGCATGTCATAGGGGCCCCACGTGCATGCCGCATGTCTCGGGCACCCCAAATGCATGCAGCATGTGATGGGGGCCCCACATGCATGCCGCATGTCTCAGGTACCCCAAATGCATGCAGCATGTTATGCAGGCCCCAAATGCATGCCGCATGTCATGGGGGACCAAATGCATGCCGCATGTCATGGGACCCACATGCATGTCGCATGTCATGGGGGCCCCGCAGGCATTCCGCATGTCATGGGGGCCCCAAATGCATGCCGCATGTCATGGGGCCCCACGTGCATCCGGCATGTAATGGGGGATTCACATGCATGCTGCATGTCATGGGGGCCCCACTTGCATGCCGCATGTCATGGGGGCCCCAAATGTATGCTGCATGTCATGGGGGCCCCACAAGCATGCCGCATGTTATAGAGGCCCCACATGCATGGCGCATGTCATGGGGGGCCCCACTTGCATGCAGCATGTTATGAGGGATCCAAATGCATGCCGCATCTCATGGGGGTCCCACATGCATGCCGCATGTCATAGGGGGCCCAAATGCATGCGACATGTCATAGGGGCCCCACGTGCATGCCACATGTCTCGGGCATCCCAAATGCATGCAGCATTTTATGGGGGCCCCACGTGCATGCCGCATGTCTCAGATACCCCAAATGCATGCAGCATGTTATGCAGGCCCCAAATACATGCCGCATGTCATGGGGGCCCAAATGCATGCCGCATGTCATGGGGGCCCCACATGCATGCCGCATGTCATGGGTGCCCTAAATGCATGCCGCATGTCATTGGGCTCCACGTGCATGCCGCATGTAATGGGGCCCCCAAATGCATGCAGCATGTCTTGGGGCCCACAAATGCCTGCCGCATGTCATAGGGGCCCCACATGCATGGCGCATTTCATGGGGGCCCCACATGCATGCCACATGTCATTGGGGCCCAAATGCATCCTCAAGTCATGGGGGCCCCAAATGCATGCTGCATGTCTTGGGGCCCACAAATGCATGCCGCATGTCATAGGGGCCCCAAATGCATGCCGCATGTCATGGGGGCTCCACGTGCATGCCGAATGTCTCAGGTACTCCATATGCATGCAGCATGTTATGCAGGCCCCACGTGCATGCCGCATGTCATGGGGGCCTCACGTGCATTCCACATGTCATGGGGGCCCCACGTGCATGCTGCATGTCCTGGGGGCCCCACATGCATGCCACATGTCATGGGGGCCCCACGTGCATGCCGCATGTCATGGGGGATCCAAACTCATGCCGTATGTCTCGAGCACCCCAAATGCATGCAGCATGTTAAGGGGGCCCCACGTGCATGCCACATGTAATGGGGGCCCCAAATGCATGCGGCATGTCATAGGGGCCCCACGTGCTTGCCGCATGTCATGGGGGCCCCACATGCATGGCGCATTTCATGGGGCCCAACATGCATTGCGCATGTCATGGGGGTACCACGTGCATGCCTCATGTCATGGGTACCCCAAATGCATGACTCATGTCATGGGTTCCCCACGTACATGTCGCATGTCATGGGGGCCCCACGTGCATGCCGCATGTCATGGGGAACCGAAATGCATGCAGCATGTCATGGGGCCCCAAAGACGTGCCGCATGTCATGAGTGCCCCACGTGCATGCCGCATGTCATGGGAGCCCCACGTGCATGCCGCATGTCATGGGGGCCCTACGTGCATGCCGCATGTCGTGGGGGCCACAAATGCATGCCGCATGTCATGGGGGCCCCACGTGCATGCCACATGTCATGGGGAGCCCAAACGTATGCCGCATGTCATGGGGTGCCCCAAATGCATGGTGCATGTCATGAGGCCCCAAATGCATTCCAAATGTCATGGGGGCCCCAAATGCATGCCGAATGTCATGGGGCCCCACATGCATACCGCATTTCATGGGAGTCCCAATGGCATGCCGCATGTCATGGGGGCCCCACGTGCATGCCGCAAGACATGGGGGAAAACATGCATGCCGCATTTCATGGGGGGCCCATTTGCATGTCGCATGTCATGTGGGCCCCAAATGCATGCCGCATGTCATGGGGGCCCCACGTGCAAGATGCATGTCATGGGGGCTCCAAATGCATGCCGTATGTCATGTGGGCCCCAAATGCATGACGAATGTCATGGGGGCCCCAAATGCATGCCGCATGTCACGGGGGCCCCAAATGTATGCTGGATGTCATGGGGGCCCAACGTGCATGCCACATGTCATGGGGGGCCCCACATGCATGCCACATGTCATGGGGTCCCAAATGCATGCGGCATGTCATGAGGTCCCCAAATGCCTGCCGCATGTCATGTGGGCCCTAAATGCATGCCGCATGTCTTGAGGTCCCCAAATGAATTTGTGCATGCCTCATGTGTTGGTTGCCCCACGTGCATGCCGCATGTCATTGCTACCCGAAATGCATGCCACGTGTCATGGGGGCCCCACATGCATGCCACATGTCATTTGGGAACCACATGCATGCCGCATGACATGGGGGCCCCAAATACGTGCCACATGTCATGGGGGACCCACATGCATGCCGCATGTCATGGGGGCCTTGAATGCATAACAAATGTCATTGGGGGCCACACGTGCATGCCACATGTCATGGCGGCCCCAAGTGCATGCCGCATGTCATGGGGCCCCGAACGCATGCCGCATTTCATGGAGGCCCCAAATGCATGCCGCATGTCATGGGGGCCCAACTTGCTTGAAACATGTGATGGGGCCCCCCATACACGCCACATGCATTGGGGGTCCCAAATGCATGTCGCATGTCTTGGGGATCCCACGTGCATGCCACATGTTTTGAGGTCCCCAAATGAATTCCGCATGTCATGGGGGCCCCATGAGCATGCCGCATGTCATGAGGGCCCCAAATGCATGCGGCATGTCATGGGGGCCCCACGTGCAAGCCACATGTCAAGGAGGCCCCACATGCATACCGCATTTCATGGGAGTCCCAACGGCATGCGGCATGTCATGGGGGCCCCACTTGCATGCCGCAAGACATGGGGGCCCCACATGCATACCGCATTTCATGGGGGTCCACTTGCATGTCACATGTCATGTGGGCCCCAAATGCATGCCGCATGTCATGGGGGCCCCACGTGCAAGACGCATGTCATGGGGGCTCCAAATGCATGCCGCATGTCATGTGGGCCCCAAATGCATGACGAATGTCATGGGTGCCCCAAATGCATGCTGCATGTCACGGGGGCCCCAAATGTATGCTGGATGTCATGGGGGCCCATTGTGCATGCCACATGTCATGGGGGGCCCCACATGCATGCCGCATGTCATAGGGGTCCCAAATGAATGTCGCAAGTCATGGGATTCCCAAGTGCATGCGGCATGTCATGAGGTCCCCAAATGAATGCCGCATGATATAGGGGCCCCGCGTGCATGCCGCATGTCATGGGGGCCACAAATGCATGCTGCATGTCTTTGAGGCCCCAAAAGCATGCCGCATGTCATCGGGGCTCCAAGTGTATGCGGCAAGTCATGAGGGCCCCACGTGCATGCCGCATTTCAAGGCGACCCCAAGTGCATGGCGCATGTCAAGGGTACCCCCAAATGCATGCTGCATGTCATGGGGGCACACATGCATGCTGCATATCATGGGGGCCCACGTGCATGCCACATGTCATGGGGACCCCAAATGCATGCCGCATGTCTTGGTGGCATCAAATACATGCAGCTATTCATGGGGGCCACAAATGCATGCCGAAAGTCATGGGTGCCCCACGTGCATGCTGCTTGTCATGGTGGTCCCATGTGCATGCAGCATGTCATGGGTGCCCCAAATGCATGAAGCATGTCATGGGGGCCCCAAATGCATGCAGCTATTCATGGGGGCCCCAAATGCATGAAGCATGTCATGGGGAGCACCAACTGCATGCCAAATGTCATGGAGGCCCCACTTGCATGCCGCATTTCAAGGGTACCCCAAATGCATGCTGGATGTCATGGGGCACACATGCATGCTGCATATAATGGGGGCCCACGTGCATCCCGCATGTTATGGAGACCCCACGTGCATGCCACATGTCATGGGGGCCCTAAATGCATGTCACATGTCATGGGGGCCCCACGTGCATGCTGCAAGTCATGGGGGCCTCACGTGCATGCCGCATGTCTTGGGGCCCACAAATGCATGCCGCATGTCATAGGGGCCCACATGCATGGTGCATTTCATGGGGGCCCCAAATGCATGCCTCAAGTCATGGAGGCCCCAAATGCATGCCGCATATCATGGGGGTCCCACATGCATGCCGCATATCATGGGGGTCCCACATGCATGCCGCATGTCATGGGGGCCCCAAATGCATGCCACATGTCATAGTGGCCCCAAATGCATGATGCATGTCATGGGGGCCCAAATGCATGCCACATGTCATGGGGGCCCAACGTGCATGCCGCATGTCATAGGGGCCCCACGTGCATAACACATGTCATGGGGCCCGCAAATGCATGCCACATGTCATGGGGGCCCCACATGCATGCCGCATGTCATGGGGGCCCAAATGCATGCCACATGTTATGGGGGCCCAACGTGCATGCCGCATGTATTGGGGCCCCAAATTCATGCCGCATGTCATGGGGGCCCCACAGGCATTCCGCATGTCATGTGGGCCCCAAATGCATGCCGCATGTCATGGGGGCCCCACGTGCATGCCGCATGTAATGGGGGCCCCAAATGCATGCCGCATGTCATAGTGGCCCCAAATGCATGCTGCATGTCATGAGGGCCCCACGTGCATGCCGCATGTCATGGGGCCCCCAAATGCATGCCGCATGTCATGGGGGCCCAACAGGCATGCCGCATGTCATTGGGGCCCCAAATGCATGCCGCATGTCTCAGGTACCCCAAATGCATGCAGCATGTTATGCAGGCCCCAAATGCATGCCACATGTCATGGGGCCCCAAATGCATGCCGCATGTCATGGGGGCTCCACGTGCATGCCGCATGTAATGGGGCCCCCAAATTCATGCGGCATGTCAAAGGGGCCCCGCGTGCATGGTGCAAGTCATGGGTGCCCCAAATGCATGCCGCATGTCAACGGGGCCCCATGTGCATGCCGCATGTCACGGGGGCCCCAAATGCATGACTCATGTCATGGGGGCCCCACCTGCATGCCGCATGTCATGGGGGACCCAAACGCATGCCGCATGTCATTGGGGCCCCAAGCGTATGCCGCGTGTCACGGGTGCCCCATGTGCATGCCGCATGTAATGGGGGCCCCAAATGCATGCGGCATGTCATAGGGGCCCCACATGCATGCCGCATCTCTCAGGTACCCCAAATGCATGCAGCATGTTATGCAGGCCCCAAATGCATGCCGCATGTCATGGGGGCCCAAATGCATGCTGCATGTCATGGGACCCACATTCATGCCGCATGTCATGGGGGCCCCCAATGCATGCCACATGTCAAGGGGACCCAAATGCATGCCACATGTCATGGGGGCCTCAAATTCATGCCGCATGTCATGAGGGCCCCGCATGCATGCCGCATGTCATGGGGGCCCCGCAGGCATTCCGCATGTCATGGGGCCCCAAATGCATGCCGCATGTCATGGGGGCCCCACGTGCATCCGTCATGTAATGGGGGATTCAAATGCATGCTGCATGTCATGGGGGCCCCACGTGCATGCCGCATGTCATTGGGGCCCCACGTGCATGCCGCATGTCATAGGGGCACCACGTACATGGCGCATGTCATGGGTGCCCCACATGCATGCCGCATGTCTTGGGGCCCACAAATGCATGCCGCATGTCATAGGGGCCCCACGTGCATGCCACATGTCTTGGGGCCTACAAATGCATGCCGCATGTCATAGGTGCCAAACATGCATGGCACATTTCATGGGGGCCCTACATGCATGCCGCATGTCATGGGGGCCCCACGTGCATGCTTCATGTCATTGGGGCCCCACATGCATGCCGCATGTCATAGGGGCACCACGTACAATGCGCATGTCATGGGTGCCCCACATGCATGCCGCATGTCATCGGGGCCCCAATTGCATGCCGCATGTCATAGGGGCCCCACAATCATGGCGCATGTCATGGTGCCCCACATGCATGCAGCATGTCATGGGGGCCCCAAATGCATGCCGCATGTCATGGGGGCCCTAAATGCATGTCGCATATCATGGGGGCCCCACGTGCATGCCGCATGTCATGGGGCCCCCCAAATGCATGCAGCATGTCTTGGGGCCCACAAATGCATGCCGCATGTCATAGGGGCCCCACATGCATGGCTTATTTCATGGGGGCCCCACATGCATGCCGCATGTCATGGGGGCCCCAAATGCGTGCCGCATATCATGGGGGCCACAAATGCATGCAGCATGTCATGGGGGCCCCACGTGCATGCCACATGTCTTGGGGCCCACAAATGCATGCCGCATGTCATAGGGGCACCACATGCATGGCACATTTCTTGGGGGCCCTACATGCATGCCGCATGTCATGGGGGCCCCAAATGCATGCAGCATGTCATAGGGGCCCCAAATGCATGCAGCATGTCATAGGGGCCCCACATGCATGCCTCAAGTCATGGGGGCCCCAAATGCATGCCGCATGTCATGGGGGCCATAAATACATGCCGCATGTCATGGGTGCCCAACGTACATACTGCATGTCATTGGGGCCCCACGTGCTTGCCGCATGTCATGGGTGCCCCACGTGCATGCCTCATGTCATGGGGGCCACAAATGTATGCGGCATGTCATGGGGGCCCCACATGCATGCCGCATGTCATGGGGGCCCCACGTGCATGCCGCATGTCATGGGGGTCCCACATGCATGCTGCATGTCATGGGGGCCCCACATGCATGGCGCATGTCATGGGGGGCCCACATGCGTGCCGCATGTCATGTGGGCCCCACTTGCATGCAGCATGTAATGGGGGATCCAAATGCATGACGCATGTCATGGGGGTCCCACATGCTTGCCGCATGTCATGGGTGCCCCACGTGCATGCCGCATGTCATGGGTGCCCCACGTGCATGCCTCATGTCATGAGGGTCCAAATGCATGCGGCATGTCATAGGGGCCCCACGTGCATAACACATGTCATGGGGCCCGCATATGCATGCCGCATGTCATGGGGGCCCCACATGCATGCCGCATGTCATGGGGGCCCAACATGCATGCCGCATGTCATGAGGGCCATAAATGCATGCCGCATGTCATGGGTGCCCAACGTGCATGTCGCATGTATTGGGGGCCCCAGCTGCATGCCGCATATCATGGGGCCCCACATGCATGCCACATGTCATGGGGGCCCCACATGCATGCCGCATTTCATGGGGGGCCCAAATGCATGCCTGATGTCATGGCTGCCCCAAATGCATGACTCATGTCATGGGGGTCCCACGTGCATGCCGCATGTCATGGAGAATCCAAACTCATGCCGCATGTCATTGGGGCCCCAAGAGTATGCCGCGTGTCATGGGGGCCCCATGTGCATGCCGCATGTAATGGGGGCCCCAAATGCATGCGGCATGTCATAGGGGCCCCACGTGCATGCCGCATGTCTCGGGCACCCCAAATGCATGCAGCATGTGATGGGGGCCCCACATGCATGCCGCATGTCTCAGGTACCCCAAATGCATGCAGCATGTTATGCAGGCCCCAAATGCATGCCGCATGTCATGGGGGACCAAATGCATGCCGCATGTCATGGGACCCACATGCATGTCGCATGTCATGGGGGCCCCGCAGGCATTCCGCATGTCATGGGGGCCCCAAATGCATGCCGCATGTCATGGGGCCCCACGTGCATCCGGCATGTAATGGGGGATTCACATGCATGCTGCATGTCATGGGGGCCCCACTTGCATGCCGCATGTCATGGGGGCCCCAAATGTATGCTGCATGTCATGGGGGCCCCACAAGCATGCCGCATGTTATAGAGGCCCCACATGCATGGCGCATGTCATGGGGGGCCCCACTTGCATGCAGCATGTTATGAGGGATCCAAATGCATGCCGCATCTCATGGGGGTCCCACATGCATGCCGCATGTCATAGGGGGCCCAAATGCATGCGACATGTCATAGGGGCCCCACGTGCATGCCACATGTCTCGGGCATCCCAAATGCATGCAGCATTTTATGGGGGCCCCACGTGCATGCCGCATGTCTCAGATACCCCAAATGCATGCAGCATGTTATGCAGGCCCCAAATACATGCCGCATGTCATGGGGGCCCAAATGCATGCCGCATGTCATGGGGGCCCCACATGCATGCCGCATGTCATGGGTGCCCTAAATGCATGCCGCATGTCATTGGGCTCCACGTGCATGCCGCATGTAATGGGGCCCCCAAATGCATGCAGCATGTCTTGGGGCCCACAAATGCCTGCCGCATGTCATAGGGGCCCCACATGCATGGCGCATTTCATGGGGGCCCCACATGCATGCCACATGTCATTGGGGCCCAAATGCATCCTCAAGTCATGGGGGCCCCAAATGCATGCTGCATGTCTTGGGGCCCACAAATGCATGCCGCATGTCATAGGGGCCCCAAATGCATGCCGCATGTCATGGGGGCTCCACGTGCATGCCGAATGTCTCAGGTACTCCATATGCATGCAGCATGTTATGCAGGCCCCACGTGCATGCCGCATGTCATGGGGGCCTCACGTGCATTCCACATGTCATGGGGGCCCCACGTGCATGCTGCATGTCCTGGGGGCCCCACATGCATGCCACATGTCATGGGGGCCCCACGTGCATGCCGCATGTCATGGGGGATCCAAACTCATGCCGTATGTCTCGAGCACCCCAAATGCATGCAGCATGTTAAGGGGGCCCCACGTGCATGCCACATGTAATGGGGGCCCCAAATGCATGCGGCATGTCATAGGGGCCCCACGTGCTTGCCGCATGTCATGGGGGCCCCACATGCATGGCGCATTTCATGGGGCCCAACATGCATTGCGCATGTCATGGGGGTACCACGTGCATGCCTCATGTCATGGGTACCCCAAATGCATGACTCATGTCATGGGTTCCCCACGTACATGTCGCATGTCATGGGGGCCCCACGTGCATGCCGCATGTCATGGGGAACCGAAATGCATGCAGCATGTCATGGGGCCCCAAAGACGTGCCGCATGTCATGAGTGCCCCACGTGCATGCCGCATGTCATGGGAGCCCCACGTGCATGCCGCATGTCATGGGGGCCCTACGTGCATGCCGCATGTCGTGGGGGCCACAAATGCATGCCGCATGTCATGGGGGCCCCACGTGCATGCCACATGTCATGGGGAGCCCAAACGTATGCCGCATGTCATGGGGTGCCCCAAATGCATGGTGCATGTCATGAGGCCCCAAATGCATTCCAAATGTCATGGGGGCCCCAAATGCATGCCGAATGTCATGGGGCCCCACATGCATACCGCATTTCATGGGAGTCCCAATGGCATGCCGCATGTCATGGGGGCCCCACGTGCATGCCGCAAGACATGGGGGAAAACATGCATGCCGCATTTCATGGGGGGCCCATTTGCATTTCGCATGTCATGTGGGCCCCAAATGCATGCCGCATGTCATGGGGGCCCCACGTGCAAGATGCATGTCATGGGGGCTCCAAATGCATGCCGTATGTCATGTGGGCCCCAAATGCATGACGAATGTCATGGGGGCCCCAAATGCATGCCGCATGTCACGGGGGCCCCAAATGTATGCTGGATGTCATGGGGGCCCAACGTGCATGCCACATGTCATGGGGGGCCCCACATGCATGCCACATGTCATGGGGTCCCAAATGCATGCGGCATGTCATGAGGTCCCCAAATGCCTGCCGCATGTCATGTGGGCCCTAAATGCATGCCGCATGTCTTGAGGTCCCCAAATGAATTTGTGCATGCCTCATGTGTTGGTTGCCCCACGTGCATGCCGCATGTCATTGCTACCCGAAATGCATGCCACGTGTCATGGGGGCCCCACATGCATGCCACATGTCATTTGGGAACCACATGCATGCCGCATGACATGGGGGCCCCAAATACGTGCCACATGTCATGGGGGACCCACATGCATGCCGCATGTCATGGGGGCCTTGAATGCATAACAAATGTCATTGGGGGCCACACGTGCATGCCACATGTCATGGCGGCCCCAAGTGCATGCCGCATGTCATGGGGCCCCGAACGCATGCCGCATTTCATGGAGGCCCCAAATGCATGCCGCATGTCATGGGGGCCCAACTTGCTTGAAACATGTGATGGGGCCCCCCATACACGCCACATGCATTGGGGGTCCCAAATGCATGTCGCATGTCTTGGGGATCCCACGTGCATGCCACATGTTTTGAGGTCCCCAAATGAATTCCGCATGTCATGGGGGCCCCATGAGCATGCCGCATGTCATGAGGGCCCCAAATGCATGCGGCATGTCATGGGGGCCCCACGTGCAAGCCACATGTCAAGGAGGCCCCACATGCATACCGCATTTCATGGGAGTCCCAACGGCATGCGGCATGTCATGGGGGCCCCACTTGCATGCCGCAAGACATGGGGGCCCCACATGCATACCGCATTTCATGGGGGTCCACTTGCATGTCACATGTCATGTGGGCCCCAAATGCATGCCGCATGTCATGGGGGCCCCACGTGCAAGACGCATGTCATGGGGGCTCCAAATGCATGCCGCATGTCATGTGGGCCCCAAATGCATGACGAATGTCATGGGTGCCCCAAATGCATGCTGCATGTCACGGGGGCCCCAAATGTATGCTGGATGTCATGGGGGCCCATTGTGCATGCCACATGTCATGGGGGGCCCCACATGCATGCCGCATGTCATAGGGGTCCCAAATGAATGTCGCAAGTCATGGGATTCCCAAGTGCATGCGGCATGTCATGAGGTCCCCAAATGAATGCCGCATGATATAGGGGCCCCGCGTGCATGCCGCATGTCATGGGGGCCACAAATGCATGCTGCATGTCTTTGAGGCCCCAAAAGCATGCCGCATGTCATCGGGGCTCCAAGTGTATGCGGCAAGTCATGAGGGCCCCACGTGCATGCCGCATTTCAAGGCGACCCCAAGTGCATGGCGCATGTCAAGGGTACCCCCAAATGCATGCTGCATGTCATGGGGGCACACATGCATGCTGCATATCATGGGGGCCCACGTGCATGCCACATGTCATGGGGACCCCAAATGCATGCCGCATGTCTTGGTGGCATCAAATACATGCAGCTATTCATGGGGGCCACAAATGCATGCCGAAAGTCATGGGTGCCCCACGTGCATGCTGCTTGTCATGGTGGTCCCATGTGCATGCAGCATGTCATGGGTGCCCCAAATGCATGAAGCATGTCATGGGGGCCCCAAATGCATGCAGCTATTCATGGGGGCCCCAAATGCATGAAGCATGTCATGGGGAGCACCAACTGCATGCCAAATGTCATGGATGCCCCACTTGCATGCCGCATTTCAAGGGTACCCCAAATGCATGCTGGATGTCATGGGGCACACATGCATGCTGCATATAATGGGGGCCCACGTGCATCCCGCATGTTATGGAGACCCCACGTGCATGCCACATGACATGGGGGCCCTAAATGCATGTCACATGTCATGGGGGCCCCACGTGCATGCTGCAAGTCATGGGGGCCCCACGTGCATGCCGCATGTCTTGGGGCCCACAAATGCATGCCGCATGTCATAGGGGCCCACATGCATGGTGCATTTCATGGGGGCCCCAAATGCATGCCTCAAGTCATGGAGGCCCCAAATGCATGCCGCATATCATGGGGGTCCCACATGCATGCCGCATATCATGGGGGTCCCACATGCATGCCGCATGTCATGGGGGCCCCAAATGCATGCCGCATGTCATAGTGGCCCCAAATGCATGATGCATGTCATGGGGGCCCAAATGCATGCCACATGTCATGGGGGCCCAACGTGCATGCCGCATGTCATAGGGGCCCCACGTGCATAACACATGTCATGGGGCCCGCAAATGCATGCCACATGTCATGGGGGCCCCACATGCATGCCGCATGTCATGGGGGCCCAAATGCATGCCACATGTCATGGGGGCCCAACGTGCATGCCGCATGTATTGGGGCCCCAAATTCATGCCGCATGTCATGGGGGCCCCACAGGCATTCCGCATGTCATGTGGGCCCCAAATGCATGCCGCATGTCATGGGGGCCCCACGTGCATGCCGCATGTAATGGGGGCCCCAAATGCATGCCGCATGTCATAGTGGCCCCAAATGCATGCTGCATGTCATGAGGGCCCCACGTGCATGCCGCATGTCATGGGGCCCCCAAATGCATGCCGCATGTCATGGGGGCCCAACAGGCATGCCGCATGTCATTGGGGCCCCAAATGCATGCCGCATGTCTCAGGTACCCCAAATGCATGCAGCATGTTATGCAGGCCCCAAATGCATGCCACATGTCATGGGGCCCCAAATGCATGCCGCATGTCATGGGGGCTCCACGTGCATGCCGCATGTAATGGGGCCCCCAAATTCATGCGGCATGTCAAAGGGGCCCCGCGTGCATGGTGCAAGTCATGGGTGCCCCAAATGCATGCCGCATGTCAACGGGGCCCCATGTGCATGCCGCATGTCACGGGGGCCCCAAATGCATGACTCATGTCATGGGGGCCCCACCTGCATGCCGCATGTCATGGGGGACCCAAACGCATGCCGCATGTCATTGGGGCCCCAAGCGTATGCCGCGTGTCACGGGTGCCCCATGTGCATGCCGCATGTAATGGGGGCCCCAAATGCATGCGGCATGTCATAGGGGCCCCACATGCATGCCGCATCTCTCAGGTACCCCAAATGCATGCAGCATGTTATGCAGGCCCCAAATGCATGCCGCATGTCATGGGGGCCCAAATGCATGCTGCATGTCATGGGACCCACATTCATGCCGCATGTCATGGGGGCCCCCAATGCATGCCACATGTCAAGGGGACCCAAATGCATGCCACATGTCATGGGGGCCTCAAATTCATGCCGCATGTCATGAGGGCCCCGCATGCATGCCGCATGTCATGGGGGCCCCGCAGGCATTCCGCATGTCATGGGGCCCCAAATGCATGCCGCATGTCATGGGGGCCCCACGTGCATCCGTCATGTAATGGGGGATTCAAATGCATGCTGCATGTCATGGGGGCCCCACGTGCATGCCGCATGTCATTGGGGCCCCACGTGCATGCCGCATGTCATAGGGGCACCACGTACATGGCGCATGTCATGGGTGCCCCACATGCATGCCGCATGTCTTGGGGCCCACAAATGCATGCCGCATGTCATAGGGGCCCCACGTGCATGCCACATGTCTTGGGGCCTACAAATGCATGCCGCATGTCATAGGTGCCAAACATGCATGGCACATTTCATGGGGGCCCTACATGCATGCCGCATGTCATGGGGGCCCCACGTGCATGCTTCATGTCATTGGGGCCCCACATGCATGCCGCATGTCATAGGGGCACCACGTACAATGCGCATGTCATGGGTGCCCCACATGCATGCCGCATGTCATCGGGGCCCCAATTGCATGCCGCATGTCATAGGGGCCCCACAATCATGGCGCATGTCATGGTGCCCCACATGCATGCAGCATGTCATGGGGGCCCCAAATGCATGCCGCATGTCATGGGGGCCCTAAATGCATGTCGCATATCATGGGGGCCCCACGTGCATGCCGCATGTCATGGGGCCCCCCAAATGCATGCAGCATGTCTTGGGGCCCACAAATGCATGCCGCATGTCATAGGGGCCCCACATGCATGGCTTATTTCATGGGGGCCCCACATGCATGCCGCATGTCATGGGGGCCCCAAATGCGTGCCGCATATCATGGGGGCCACAAATGCATGCAGCATGTCATGGGGGCCCCACGTGCATGCCACATGTCTTGGGGCCCACAAATGCATGCCGCATGTCATAGGGGCACCACATGCATGGCACATTTCTTGGGGGCCCTACATGCATGCCGCATGTCATGGGGGCCCCAAATGCATGCAGCATGTCATAGGGGCCCCAAATGCATGCAGCATGTCATAGGGGCCCCACATGCATGCCTCAAGTCATGGGGGCCCCAAATGCATGCCGCATGTCATGGGGGCCATAAATACATGCCGCATGTCATGGGTGCCCAACGTACATACTGCATGTCATTGGGGCCCCACGTGCTTGCCGCATGTCATGGGTGCCCCACGTGCATGCCTCATGTCATGGGGGCCACAAATGTATGCGGCATGTCATGGGGGCCCCACATGCATGCCGCATGTCATGGGGGCCCCACGTGCATGCCGCATGTCATGGGGGTCCCACATGCATGCTGCATGTCATGGGGGCCCACATGCATGGCGCATGTCATGGGGGGCCCACATGCGTGCCGCATGTCATGTGGGCCCCACTTGCATGCAGCATGTAATGGGGGATCCAAATGCATGACGCATGTCATGGGGGTCCCACATGCTTGCCGCATGTCATGGGTGCCCCACGTGCATGCCGCATGTCATGGGTGCCCCACGTGCATGCCTCATGTCATGAGGGTCCAAATGCATGCGGCATGTCATAGGGGCCCCACGTGCATAACACATGTCATGGGGCCCGCATATGCATGCCGCATGTCATGGGGGCCCCACATGCATGCCGCATGTCATGGGGGCCCAACATGCATGCCGCATGTCATGAGGGCCATAAATGCATGCCGCATGTCATGGGTGCCCAACGTGCATGTCGCATGTATTGGGGGCCCCAGCTGCATGCCGCATATCATGGGGCCCCACATGCATGCCACATGTCATGGGGGCCCCACATGCATGCCGCATTTCATGGGGGGCCCAAATGCATGCCTGATGTCATGGCTGCCCCAAATGCATGACTCATGTCATGGGGGTCCCACGTGCATGCCACATGTCATGGGGGATCCAAACTCATGTCGCATGTCATTGGGGCCCCAAGCATATGCCGCATGTCATGAGGGCCCCATGTGCATGCCACATGTAATGGGGGCCCCAAATGCATGCGGCATGTCATAGGGGCCCCACGTGCATGCCGCATGTCTCGGGCACCCCAAATGCATGCAGCATGTTATGGGGGCCCCACGTGCATGCCGCATGTCTCGGGCGCCCCAAATGCATGGCGCATGTCATGGGGGCCCCACAGGCATTCCGCATGTCATGGGGGCCCCAAATGCATGCCGCATGTAATGGGGGCCCCACGTGCATGCCGCATGTCTCAGGTACCCCAAATGCATGCAGCATGTTATGCAGGCCCCAAATGCATGCCGCATGTCATGGGGGCCCAAATGCATGACGCATGTCATGGGAGCCCCACATGCATGCCACATGTAATGGGGCCCCCAAATTCATGCCGCATGTCAAAGGGGCAACACGTGCATGCCGCATGTCATGTGGCCCCCCAAATGCATGCCGCATGTCATGGAGGCCCCAAATGCATGCCGCATGTCATAGGGGCCCCACATGCATGCCGCATGTCATGGGGGCCTCACATGCATGCTGCATATCATGGGGGCCCCACGTGCATGCCGCTTGTCATGGGGCTCCATGTTCATGCCGCATGTCATGGGGGCCCCAAATGCATGCCTCAAGTCATGGGGGCCCCAAATGCATGCCGCCAGTCATGGGGGCCTCACATGCATGCTGCATATCATGGGGGCCCCACGTGCATGCCGCTTGTCATGGGGCTCCATGTTCATGCCGCATGTCATGGGGGCCCCAAATGCATGCCTCAAGTCATGGGGGCCCCAAATGCATGCTGCATATCATGGGGGCCTCACGTGCATGCCGCATTTATTGGGGGCCCCAAATTCATGCCACATGTCATAGGGGCCCCACGTGCATGGTGCATTTCAAGGGGCCCCACATGCATGCCGCATGTCATGGGGGCCCCAAATGCATGCATCAAGTCATGGGGGCCCCAAATGCATGCCGCATATCAGGGGGGCCCCACGTGCATGCCGCATTTATTGGGGGCCCAAAATTCATGCCGCATGTCATAGGGGCCCCGCGTGCCTGGTGCATGTCATGGGTGCCCCACATGCATGCCGCATGTCTTGGGGCCCACAAATGCATGCCGCATGTCATAGGGGCCCCGCAGGCATTCCACATGTCATGGGGGCCCCAAATGCATGCCGCATGTCATGAGGGCCCCACATGCATTCCACATGTCAAGGGGGCCTCACGTGCATTCCGCATGACATGGGGGCCCCAAATGCATGTTGCATGTCATGGGGGCCCCATATGCATGCCGCGTGTCACAGGGGCCCCAAATGCATGACTCATGTCATGGGGGCCCCACGTGCATGCCGCATGTCATGGAGAATCCAAACTCATGCCGCATGTCATTGGGGCCCCAAGAGTATGCCGCATGTCATGGGGGCCCCATGTGCATGCCGCATGTAATGGGGGCCCCATGTGCATGCCGCATGTCATGGGGGCCCAAAATGCATGCCTCAAGTCATGGGGCCCCAAAAGCATGCCACATATCATGGGGGCCCCACGTGCATGCCGCATGTATTGGGGGCCCCAAATGCATGCCGCATGTCATAGGGGCCCCACATGCATGGCTCATTTCATGGGGGCCCCACATGCATGCCTCATGTCATGGGGGCCCCAAATGCGTGCCGCATATCATGGGGGCCACAAATGCATGCAGCATGTCATGGGGGCCCCACGTGCATGCCACATGTCTTGGGGCCCACAAATGCATGCCACATGTCATAGGGGTCCCACATGCATGGAACATTTCATGGGGGCCCTACATGCATGCCGCATGTCATGGGGGCCCCAAATGCATGCCTCAAGTCTTGGGGGCCCCAAATGCATGCAGCATGTCATAGGGGCCCCACATGCATGGTGCATGTCATGGGGGCCCCACATGCTTGCCTCAAGTCATGGCGGCCCCAAATGCATGCCGCATGTCATGGGGGCCATAAATGCATGCCGCATGTCATGGGTGCCCAACGTACATGCTGCATGTCATTGGGGCCCCACGTGCTTGTTGCATGTCATGGGGGCCCCACGTGCATGCCTCATGTCACGGTGCCACAAATGTATGCGGCATGTCATGGGGGCCCCACTTGCATGCAGCATGTAATGGGGGATCCAAATGCATAACGCATGTCATAGGGGCCCCACGTGCATAACACATGTCATGGGGCCCGCAAATGCATGCCACATGTCATGGGGGCCCCACATGCATGCCGCATGTCATGGGGACCCAAATGCATGCCACATGTCATGGGGGCCCAACGTGCATGCCGCATGTATTGGGGCCCCAAATTCATGCCGCATGTCATGGGGGCCCCACAGGCATTCCGCATGTCATGGGGGCCCCAAATGCATGCCGCATGTCATGGGGCCCCACGTGCATGCCGCATGTAATGGGGGCCCCAAATGCATGCCGCATGTCATAGTGGCCCCAAATGCATGCTGCATGTCATGAGGGCCCCACGTGCATGCCGCATGTCATGGGGCCCCCAAATGCATGCCGCATGTCATGGGGGCCCAACAGGCATGCCGCATGTCATTGGGGCCCCAAATGCATGCCGCATGTCTCAGGTACCCCAAATGCATGCAGCATGTTATGCAGGCCCCAAATGCATGCCACATGTCATGGGGGCCCAAATGCATGCCGCATGTCATTGGGGCCCCAAGCGTATGCCGCGTGTCACGGGTGCTCCATGTGCATGCCGCATGTAATGGGGGCCCCAAATGCATGCGGCATGTCATAGGGGCCCCACATGCATGCCGCATCTCTCAGGTACCCCAAATGCATGCAGCATGTTAAGCAGGCCCCAAATGCATGCCGCATGTCATGGGGGCCCAAATGCATGCTGCATGTCATGGGACCCACATTCATGCCGCATGTCATGGGGGCCCCCAATGCATGCCACATGTCATGGGGACCCAAATGCATGCCACATGTCATGGGGGCCTCAAATTCATGCCGCATGTCATGAGGGCCCCGCATGCATGCCGCATATCATGGGTGCCCCGCAGGCATTCCGCATGTCATGGGGGCCCGCAAATGCATGCCACATGTCATGGGGGCCCCACATGCATGCCGCATGTCATGGGGGCCCAAATGCATGCCACATGTCATGGGGGCCCAACGTGCATGCCGCATGTATTGGGGCCCCAAATTCATGCCGCATGTCATAGTGGCCCCAAATGCATGCTGCATGTCATGAGGGCCCCACGTGCATGCCGCATGTCATGGGGCCCCCAAATGCATGTCATGGGGGCCCAACAGGCATGCCGCATATCATTGGGGCCCCACATGCATGCCGCATGTCTCAGGTACCCCAAATGCATGCAGCATGTTATGCAGGCCTGAAATGCATGCCACATGTCATGGGGCCCCAAATGCATGCCGCATGTCATGGGGGCTCCACGTGCATGCTGCATGTAATGGGGCCCCCAAATTCATGCTGCATGTCAAAGGGGCCCCGCGTGCATGGTGCAAGTCATGGGTGCCCCAAATGCATGCCGCATGTCAACGGGGCCCCACGTGCATGCCGCATGTCACGGGGGCCCCAAATGCATGACTCATGTCATGGGGGCCCCACCTGCATGCCGCATGTCATGGGGGACCCAAACGCATGCCGCATGTCATTGGGGCCCCAAGCGTATGCCGCGTGTCACGGGTGCCCCATGTGCATGCCGCATGTTATGCAGGCCCCAAATGCATGCCGCATGTCATGGGGGCCCAAATGCATACCGCATGTCATGGGACCCACATTCATGCCGCATGTCATGGGGGCCCCCAATGCATGCCACATGTCAAGGGGACCCAAATGCATGCCACATGTCATGGGGGCCTCAAATTCATGCCGCATGTCATGAGGGCCCCGCATGCATGCCGCATGTCATGGGGGCCCCGCAGGCATTCCGCATGTCATGGGGGCCCCAAATGCATGCCGCATGTCATGGGGGCCCCACGTGCATCCGTCATGTAATGGGGGATTCAAATGCATGCTGCATGTCGTGGGGGCCCCACGTGCATGCTTCATGTCATTGGGGCCCCACGTGCATGCCGCATGTCATAGGGGCACCACGTACAATGCTCATGTCATGGGTGCCCCACATGCATGCCGCATGTCATCGGGGCCCCAATTGCATGCCGCATGTCATAGGGGCCCCACATGCATGGCACATGGCATGGTGCCCCACATGCATGCAGCATGTCATGGGGGCCCCAAATGCATGCCGCATGTCATGGGGGCCCTAAATGCATGTCGCATATCATGGGGGCCCCACGTGCATGCCGCATGTCATGGGGCCCCCCAAATGCATGCAGCATGTCTTGGGGCCCACAAATGCATGCCGCATGTCATAGGGGCCCCACATGCATGGCTTATTTCATGGGGGCCCCACATGCATGCCGCATGTCATGGGGGCCCCAAATGCGTGCCGCATATCATGGGGGCCACAAATGCATGCAGCATGTCATGGGGGCCCCACGTGCATGCCACATGTCTTGGGGCCCACAAATGCATGCCGCATGTCATAGGGGCACCACATGCATGGCACATTTCTTGGGGGCCCTACATGCATGCCGCATGTCATGGGGGCCCCAAATGCATGCCTCAAGTCATGGGGGCCCCAAATGCATGCAGCATGTCATAGGGGCCCCAAATGCATGCAGCATGTCATAGGGGCCCCACATGCATGGTGCATGTCATGGGGGCCCCACTTGCATGCCTCAAGTCATGGGGGCCCCAAATGCATGCCGCATGTCATGGGGGCCATAAATACATGCCGCATGTCATGGGTGCCCAACGTACATACTGCATGTCATTGGGGCCCCACGTGCTTGCCGCATGTCATGAGTGCCCCACGTGCATGCCTCATGTCATGGGGGCCACAAATGTATGCGGCATGTCATGGGGGCCCCACATGCATGCCGCATGTCATGGGGGCCCCACGTGCATGCCGCATGTCATGGGGGTCCCACATGCATGCTGCATGTCATGGGGGCCCCACATGCATGGCGCATGTCATGGGGGGCCCACATGCGTGCCGCATGTCATGTGGGCCCCACTTGCATGCAGCATGTAATGGGGAATCCAAATGCATGATGCATGTCATGGGGGTCCCACATGCATGCCGCATGTCATGAGGGTCCAAACGCATGCGGCATGTCATAGGGGCCCCACGTGCATAACACATGTCATGGGGCCCGCATATGCATGCCGCATGTCATGGGGGCCCCACATGCATGCCGCATGTCACGGGGGCCCCACATGCATGCCACATGTCATGAGGGCCATAAATGCATGCCGCATGTCATGGGTGCCCAACGTGCATGTCGCATGTATTGGGGGCCCCAGCTGCATGCCGCATATCATGGGGCCCCACATGCATGCCACATGTCATGGGGGCCCCACATGCATGCCGCATTTCATGGGGGGCCCAAATGCATGCCTGATGTCATGGCTGCCCCAAATGCATGACTCATGTCATGGGGGTCCCACGTGCATGCCACATGTCATGGGGGATCCAAACTCATGTCGCATGTCATTGGGGCCCCAAGCATATGCCGCATGTCATGAGTGCCCCATGTGCATGCCACATGTAATGGGGGCCCCAAATGCATGCGGCATGTCATAGGGGCCCCACGTGCATGCCGCATGTCTCGGGCACCCCAAATGCATGCAGCATGTTATGGGGGCCCCACGTGCATGCCGCATGTCTCGGGCACCCCAAATGCATGGCGCATGTCATGGGGGCCCCACAGGCATTCCGCATGTCATGGGGGCCCCAAATGCATGCCGCATGTAATGGGGGCCCTACGTGCATGCCGCATGTTTCAGGTACCCCAAATGCATGCAGCATGTTATGCAGGCCCCAAATGCATGCCGCATGTCATGGGGGCCCAAATGCATGACGCATGTCATGGGAGCCCCACATGCATGCCGCATGTAATGGGACCCCCAAATTCATGCCGCATGTCAAAGGGGCAACACGTGCATGCCGCATGTCATGTGGCCTCCCAAATGCATGCCGCATGTCATGGAGGCCCCAAATGCATGCCGCATGTCATAGGGGCCCCACATGCATGCCGCATGTCATGGGGGCCCAAATGCATGACGCATGTCATTGGGGCCTCACATGCATGCTGCATATCATGGGGGCCCCACGTGCATGCCGCTTGTCATGGGGCTCCATGTGCATGCCGCATGTCATGGGGGCCCCGCATGCATGCCGCATGTCATGGGGGTCCCACATGCATGCCACATGTCATGGGGGCCCCAAATGCATGCCGCCAGTCATGGGGGCCTCACATGCATGCTGCATATCATGGGGGCCCCACGTGCATGCCGCTTGTCATGGGGCTCCATGTTCATGCCGCATGTCATGGGGGCCCCAAATGCATGCCTCAGTCATGGGGGGCCCAAATGCATGCTGCATATCATGGGGGCCTCACGTGCATGCCGCATTAATTGGGGGCCCCAAATTCATGCCACATATCATAGGGGCCCCACGTGCATGGTGCATTTCAAGGGGCCCCACATGCATGCCGCATGTCATGGGGGCCCCAAATGCATGCCGCATGTCATAGTGGCCCCAAATGCATGCTGCATGTCATGAGGGCCCCACGTGCATGCCGCATGTCATGGGGCCCCCAAATGCATGCCGCATGTCATAGGGGCCCAACAGGCATGCCGCATGTCATTGGGGCCCCAAATGCATGCCGCATGTCTCAGGTACCCAAAATGCATGCAGCATGTTATGCAGGCCCCAAATGCATGCCACATGTCATGGGGGCCCAAATGCATGCCGCATGTCATGGGGGCCCAAATGCATGCCGCATGTCATGGGACCCACATTCATGCCGCATGTCATGGGGGCCCCCAATGCATGCCACATGTCATGGGGACCCAAATGCATGCCACATGTCATGGGGGCCTCAAATTCATGCCGCATGTCATGAGGGCCCCGCATGCATGCCGCATGTCATGGGGGCCCCGCAGGCATTCCGCATGTCATGGGGGCCCCAAATGCATGCCGCATGTCATGGGGGCCCCACGTGCATCCGTCATGTAATGGGGGACTCAAATGCATGCTGCTTGTCATGGGGGCCCCACATGCATGCCGCATGTCACGGGGGCCCCAAATGTATGCTGCATGTCATGGGGGCCCCACAAGCATGCCGCATGTTATAGAGGCCCCACATGCATGCAGCATATCTTGGGGCCATCAAATGCATGCCGCATGTCATAGGGGCCCCACGTGCATGCCACATGTCTTGGGGCCTACAAATGCATGCCGCATGTCATAGGTGCCAAACATGCATGGCACATTTCATGGGGGCCCTACATGCATGCCGCATGTCATGGGGGCCCCACATGCATGCTTCATGTCATTGGGGGCCCACGTGCATGCCGCATGTCATAGGGGCACCACGTACATGGCGCATGTCATGGGTGCCCCACATGCATGCCGCATGTCATCGGGGCCCCAATTGCATGCCGCATGTCATAGGGGCCCCATATGCATGGCGCATGTCATGGTGCCCCACATGCATGCAGCATGTCATGGGGGCCACAAATGCATGCCGCATGTCATGGGGGCCCTAAATGCATGCCGCATTTAATGGGGGCCCCACGTGCATGCCGCATGTCTTGGGGGCCCCATGTGCATGCCGCATGTCAAGGGGGCCCAAAATGCATGCCTCAATCATGGGGGCCCCAAATGCATGTCGCATATCATGGGGGCCCCACGTGCATGCCGCATGTCATGGGGCCCCCCAAATGCATGCAGCATGTCTTGGGGCCCACAAATGCATGCCGCATGTCATAGGGGCCCCACATGCATGGCTTATTTCATGGGGGCCCCACATGCATGCCGCATGTCATGGGGGCCCCAAATGCGTGCCGCATATCATGGGGGCCACAAACGCATGCAGCATGTCATGGGGGCCCCACGTGCATGCGACATGTCTTGGGGCCCACAAATGCATGCCGCATGACATGGGGGCCATAAATGCATGCCGCATGTCATGGGTGCCCAACGTACATGCTGCATGTCATTGGGGCCCCACGTGCATTCCGCATGTCAAGGTGGCCTCACGTGCATTCCGCATGACATGGGGGCCCCAAATGCATGCCACATGTCATGGGGGCCCCACGTGCATGCAGCATGTAATGGGGGATCCAAATGCATGCCGCATGTCATGGGGGCCATAAATGCATGGCGCATGTCATGGGGGCCCCACGTGCATGCCACATGTATTGGGGACCAAATTCATGACGCATGTCATGAGGGCCCCGCATGCATGCCGCATGTCATGGGGGCCCCAAATTCATGCCGCATGTCAAAGGGGCCCCACGTGCATGGTGCAAGTCATGGGTGCCCCACATGCATGCCGCATGTCATAGGGGCCCCACATGCATGGTGCATGTCATGGGGGCCCCAAATGCATGCGGCATGTCATAGGGGCCCCACGTGCATGCCACATGTCTCTGGCACACCAAATGCATGCAGCATGTCATGGGGCCCCACGTGCATGCCGCATGTCTCAGGTACCCCAAATGCATGCAGCATGTTATGCAGGCCCCAAATGGATGCCGCATGTCATGGGGGTCCCGCAGGTATTCCGCATGTCACAGGGGCCCCAAATGCATGCAGAATGTCATGGGGGTCCCACATGCATGCAGCATGTCATAGGGGCCCCACATGCATAGCGCATGTCATGGGGGCCCCAAATGCATGCCGCATGTCTTGGAGGCTCCACGTGCATGCCGCATGTAATGGGGCCCCAAATGCATGCCTCATATCATGGGGGCCCCACGTGCATGCCACATGTATTGGGGGCCCCAAATTCATGCCGCATGTCATGAGGGCCCCACATGCATGTTGCATGTCATGGGGGCCCCGCAGGCATTCCGCATGTCATGGGTGCCCCAAATGCATGCCGCATGTCATGGGGGCCCCACGTGCATGCCGCATTTCATGGGAAACCCAAACGCATGCCGCATGTCATTGGGGCCCCAAGAGTATGCCGCATGTCACGGGGGCCCCATGTGCATGCCGCATGTAATGGGGGCCCCAAATGCATGCGGCATGTCATAGGGGCCCCACATGCATGCCACATGTCTCTGGCACACCAAATGCATGCAGCATGTCATGGGGCCCCACGTGCTTGCCGCATGTCTCAGGTACCCCAAATGCATGCAGCATGTTATGCAGGCCCCAAATGGATGCCGCATGTCATGGGGGTCCCGCAGGTATTCCGCATGTCAAAGGGGCCCCAAATGCATGCAGAATGTCATAGGGGCCACATGCATGCTGCATGTCATAGGGGCCCCACATGCATGGCGCATGTCATGGGGCCCCAAATGCATGCCGCATGTCTTGGGGGCTCCACGTGCATGCCGCATGTAATGGGGCCCCAAATGCATGCCTCATATCATGGGGGCCCCACGTGCATGCCACATGTATTGGGGGACCGAAATTCATGCCGCATGTCATGAGGGCCCCACATGCATGTTGCATGTCATGGGGGCCCCGCAGGCATTCCGCATGTCATGGGTGCCCCAAATGCATGCCGCATGTCATGGGGGCCCACGTGCATGCCGCATGTAATGGGGGATTCAAATGCATGCCGCATGTCATGGGGGTCCCACATGCATGCCGCATATCATGGGGGCCCCACATGCATTCCGCATGTCAAGGTGGCCTCACGTGCATTCCGCATGACATGGGGGCCCCACATGCATGCCGCATGTCATGGTTCACCCAAATGCATGCCGCATGTCATGGGGTCCCCACATGCATGCCGCATGTCATGGGGGCCCCACATGCATTCCGCATGTCAAGGTGGCCTCACGTGCATTCCGCATGACATGGGGGCCCCACATGCATGCCGCATGTCATGGGGCACCCAAATGCATGCCGCACGTCATGGGGTCCCCACATGCATGCCACATGTCATGGGGTCCCCACATGCATGCCGCATGTCATGGGGGCTCCAAATGCATGCCGCTTGTCATGGGGACCCCAATTGCATGCCGCATGTCATAGGGGCCCCAATTGCATGCCGCATGTCATAGGGGCCCCATATGCATGGCGCATGTCATGGTGCCCCACATGCATGCAGCATGTCATGGGGGCCACAAATGCATGCCGCATGTCATGGGGGCCCTAAATGCATGCCGCATTTAATGGGGGCCCCACGTGCATGCCGCATGTCTTGGGGGCCCCATGTGCATGCCGCATGTCAAGGGGGCCCAAAATGCATGCCTCAATCATGGGGGCCCCAAATGCATGTCGCATATCATGGGGGCCCCACGTGCATGCCGCATGTCATGGGGCCCCCCAAATGCATGCAGCATGTCTTGGGGCCCACAAATGCATGCCGCATGTCATAGGGGCCCCACATGCATGGCTTATTTCATGGGGGCCCCACATGCATGCCGCATGTCATGGGGGCCCCAAATGCGTGCCGCATATCATGGGGGCCACAAATGCATGCAGCATGTCATGGGGGCCCCACGTGCATGCGACATGTCTTGGGGCCCACAAATGCATGCCGCATGACATGGGGGCCATAAATGCATGCCGCATGTCATGGGTGCCCAACGTACATGCTGCATGTCATTGGGGCCCCACGTGCATTCCGCATGTCAAGGTGGCCTCACGTGCATTCCGCATGACATGGGGGCCCCAAATGCATGCCACATGTCATGGGGGCCCCACGTGCATGCAGCATGTAATGGGGGATCCAAATGCATGCCGCATGTCATGGGGGCCATAAATGCATGGCGCATGTCATGGGGGCCCCACGTGCATGCCACATGTATTGGGGACCAAATTCATGACGCATGTCATGAGGGCCCCGCATGCATGCCGCATGTCATGGGGGCCCCAAATTCATGCCGCATGTCAAAGGGGCCCCACGTGCATGGTGCAAGTCATGGGTGCCCCACATGCATGCCGCATGTCATAGGGGCCCCACATGCATGGTGCATGTCATGGGGGCCCCAAATGCATGCGGCATGTCATAGGGGCCCCACGTGCATGCCACATGTCTCTGGCACACCAAATGCATGCAGCATGTCATGGGGCCCCACGTGCATGCCGCATGTCTCAGATACCCCAAATGCATGCAGCATGTTATGCAGGCCCCAAATGGATGCCGCATGTCATGGGGGTCCCACAGGTATTCCGCATGTCACAGGGGCCCCAAATGCATGCAGAATGTCATGGGGGTCCCACATGCATGCAGCATGTAATGGGGAATCCAAATGCATGATGCATGTCATGGGGGTCCCACATGCATGCCGCATGTCATGAGGGTCCAAATGCATGCGGCATGTCATAGGGGCCCCACGTGCATAACACATGTCATGGGGCCCGCATATGCATGCCGCATGTCATGGGGGCCCCACATGCATGCCGCATGTCATGGGGGCCCCACATGCATGCCACATGTCATGAGGGCCATAAATGCATGCCGCATGTCATGGGTGCCCAACGTGCATGTCGCATGTATTGGGGGCCCCAGCTGCATGCCGCATATCATGGGGCCCCACATGCATGCCACATGTCATGGGGGCCCCACATGCATGCCGCATTTCATGGGGGGCCCAAATGCATGCCTGATGTCATGGCTGCCCCAAATGCATGACTCATGTCATGGGGGTCCCACGTGCATGCCACATGTCATGGGGGATCCAAACTCATGTCGCATGTCATTGGGGCCCCAAGCATATGCCGCATGTCATGAGGGCCCCATGTGCATGCCACATGTAATGGGGGCCCCAAATGCATGCGGCATGTCATAGGGGCCCCACGTGCATGCCGCATGTCTCGGGCACCCCAAATGCATGCAGCATGTTATGGGGGCCCCACGTGCATGCCGCATGTCTCGGGCACCCCAAATGCATGGCGCATGTCATGGGGGCCCCACAGGCATTCCGCATGTCATGGGGGCCCCAAATGCATGCCGCATGTAATGGGGGCCCCACGTGCATGCCGCATGTCTCAGGTACCCCAAATGCATGCAGCATGTTATGCAGGCCCCAAATGCATGCCGCATGTCATGGGGGCCCAAATGCATGACGCATGTCATGGGAGCCCCACATGCATGCCGCATGTAATGGGGCACCCAAATTCATGCCGCATGTCAAAGGGGCAACACGTGCATGCCGCATGTCATGTGGCCTCCCAAATGCATGCCGCATGTCATGGAGGCCCCAAATGCATGCCGCATGTCATAGGGGCCCCACATGCATGCCGCATGTCATGGGGGCCCAAATGCATGACGCATGTCATGGGGGCCCCACATGCATGCCGCATGTAATGGGGCCCCCAAATTCATGCCACATGTCAAAGGGGCCCCACGTGCATGGCTCAAGTCATGGGGGCCCAACATGCATGCCGCATTTCATGGGGGCCCAAATGCTTGCCACATGTCATGGGTTCCATAAATGCAAGCCGCATGTCATTGGGGCCTCACATGCATGCTGCATATCATGGGGGCCCCACGTGCATGCCGCTTGTCATGGGGCTCCATGTGCATGCCGCATGTCATGGGGGCCCCGCATGCATGCCGCATGTCATGGGGGTCCCACATGCATGCCACATGTCATGGGGGCCCCATATGCATGCCGCCAGTCATGGGGGCCTCACATGCATGCTGCATATCATGGGGGCCCCACGTGCATGCCGCTTGTCATGGGGCTCCATGTTCATGCCGCATGTCATGGGGGCCCCAAATGCATGCCTCAAGTCATGGGGGGCCCAAATGCATGCCGCATATCATGGGGGCCTCACGTGCATGCCGCATTAATTGGGGGCCCCAAATTCATGCCACATGTCATAGGGGCCCCACGTGCATGGTGCATTTCAAGGGGCCCCACATGCATGCCGCATGTCATGGGGGCCCCAAATGCATGCATCAAGTCATGGGGGCCCCAAATGCATGCCGCATATCAGGGGGGCCCCACGTGCATGCCGCATTTATTGGGGGCCCAAAATTCATGCCGCATGTCATAGGGGCCCCGCGTGCCTGGTGCATGTCATGGGTGCCCCACATGCATGCCGCATGTCTTGGGGCCCACAAATGCATGCCGCATGTCATAGGGGCCCCGCAGGCATTCCACATGTCATGGGGGCCCCAAATGCATGCCGCATGTCATGAGGGCCCCACATGCATTCCACATGTCAAGGGGGCCTCACGTGCATTCCGCATGACATGGGGGCCCCAAATGCATGTTGCATGTCATGGGGGCCCCACGTGCATGCCGCGTGTCACAGGGGCCCCAAATGCATGACTCATGTCATGGGGGCCCCACGTGCATGCCGCATGTCATGGAGAATCCAAACTCATGCCGCATGTCATTGGGGCCCCAAGAGTATGCCGCATGTCATGGGGGCCCCATGTGCATGCCGCATGTAATGGGGGCCCCATGTGCATGCCGCATGTCATGGGGGCCCAAAATGCATGCCTCAAGTCATGGGGCCCCAAAAGCATGCCGCATATCATGGGGGCCCCACGTGCATGCCGCATGTATTGGGGGCCCCAAATGCATGCCGCATGTCATAGGGGCCCCACATGCATGGCTCATTTCATGGGGGCCCCACATGCATGCCTCATGTCATGGGGGCCCCAAATGCGTGCCGCATATCATGGGGGCCACAAATGCATGCAGCATGTCATGGGGGCCCCACGTGCATGCCACATGTCTTGGGGCCCACAAATGCAAGCCACATGTCATAGGGGTCCCACATGCATGGAACATTTCATGGGGGCCCTACATGCATGCCGCATGTCATGGGGGCCCCAAATGCATGCCTCAAGTCTTGGGGGCCCCAAATGCATGCAGCATGTCATAGGGGCCCCACATGCATGGTGCATGTCATGGGGGCCCCACATGCTTGCCTCAAGTCATGGCGGCCCCAAATGCATGCCGCATGTCATGGGGGCCATAAATGCATGCCGCATGTCATGGGTGCCCAACGTACATGCTGCATGTCATTGGGGCCCCACGTGCTTGTTGCATGTCATGGGGGCCCCACGTGCATGCCTCATGTCACGGTGCCACAAATGTATGCGGCATGTCATGGGGGCCCCACTTGCATGCAGCATGTAATGGGGAATCCAAATGCATAACGCATGTCATAGGGGCCCCACGTGCATAACACATGTCATGGGGCCCGCAAATGCATGCCACATGTCATGGGGGCCCCACATGCATGCCGCATGTCATGGGGACCCAAATGCATGCCACATGTCATGGGGGCCCAACGTGCATGCCGCATGTATTGGGGCCCCAAATTCATGCCGCATGTCATGGGGGCCCCACAGGCATTCCGCATGTCATGGGGGCCCCAAATGCATGCCGCATGTCATGGGGCCCCACGTGCATGCCGCATGTAATGGGGGCCCCAAATGCATGCCGCATGTCATAGTGGCCCCAAATGCATGCTGCATGTCATGAGGTCCCCACGTGCATGCCGCATGTCATGGGGCCCCCAAATGCATGCCGCATGTCATGGGGGCCCAACAGGCATGCCGCATGTCATTGGGGCCCCAAATGCATGCCGCATGTCTCAGGTACCCCAAATGCATGCAGCATGTTATGCAGGCCCCAAATGCATGCCACATGTCATGGGGGCCCAAATGCATGCCGCATGTCATTGGGGCCCCAAGCGTATGCCGCGTGTCACGGGTGCCCCATGTGCATGCCGCATGTAATGAGGGCCCCAAATGCATGTGGCATGTCATAGGGGCCCCACATGCATGCCGCATCTCTCAGGTACCCCAAATGCATGCAGCATGTTATGCAGGCCCCAAATGCATGCCGCATGTCATGGGGGCCCAAATGCATGCCGCATGTCATGGGACCCACATTCATGCCGCATGTCATGGGGGCCCCCAATGCATGCCACATGTCATGGGGACCCAAATGCATGCCACATGTCATGGGGGCCTCAAATTCATGCCGCATGTCATGAGGGCCCCGCATGCATGCCGTATGTCATGGGTGCCCCGCAGGCATTCCGCATGTCATGGGGGCCTGCAAATGCATGCCACATGTCATGGGGGATCCAAACTCATGTCGCATGTCATTGGGGCCCCAAGCATATGCCGCATGTCATGAGGGCCCCATGTGCATGCCACATGTAATGGGGGCCCCAAATGCATGCGGCATGTCATAGGTGCCCCACGTGCATGCCGCATGTCTCGGGCACCCCAAATGCATGCAGCATGTTATGGGGGCCCCACGTGCATGCCGCATGTCTCGGGCACCCCAAATGCATGGCGCATGTCATGGGGGCCCCACAGGCATTCTGCATGTCATGGGGGCCCCAAATGCATGCCGCATGTAATGGGGGCAGAACGTGCATGCCGCATGTCTCAGGTACCCCAAATGCATGCAGCATGTTATGCAGGCCCCAAATGCATGCCGCATGTCATGGGGGCCCAAATGCATGACGCATGTCATGGGGGCCCCACATGCATGCCGCATGTAATGGGGCCCCCAAATTCATGCCGCATGTCAAAGGGGCAACACGTGCATGCCGCATGTCATGGGGCCCCCCAAATGCATGCCGCATGTCATGGAGGCCGAAATGCATGCCGCATGTCATAGGGGCCCCACATGCATGCCGCATGTCATAGGGGCACCACATGCATGGCACATTTCTTGGGGGCCCTACATGCATGCCGCATGTCATGGGGGCCCCAAATGCATGCCTCAAGTCATGGGGGCCCCAAATGCATGCAGCATGTCATAGGGGCCCCAAATGCATGCAGCATGTCATAGGGACCCCACATGCATGGTGCATGTCATGGGGGCCCCACTTGCATGCCTCAAATAAGGGGCCATAAATACATGCCGCATGTCATGGGTGCCCAACGTACATACTGCATGTCATTGGGGCCCCACGTGCTTGCCGCATGTCATGGTGCCCTACGTGCATGCCTCATGTCATGGGGGCCACAAATGTATGCGGCATGTCATGGGGGCCCCACATGCATGCCGCATGTCATGGGGGCCCCACGTGCGTGCCGCATGTCATGGGGGTCCCACATGCATGCCGCATGTCATGGGGGCCCCACATGCATGGCGCATGTCATGGGGGGCCCACATGCGTGCCGCATGTCATGTGGGCCCCACTTGCATGCAGCATGTAATGGGGGATCCAAATGCATGACGCATGTCATGGGGGTCCCACATGCATGCCGCATGTTATGAGGGTCCAAATGCATGCGGCATGTCATAGGGGCCCCACGTGCATAACACATGTCATGGGGCCCGCATATGCATGCCGCATGTCATGGGGGCCCCACATGCATGCCGCATGTCATGGGGGCCCCACATGTATGCCGCATGTCATGACGGCCATAAATGCATGCCGCATGTCATGGGTGCCCAACGTGCATGTCGCATGTATTGGGGGCCCCAGCTGCATGCCGCATATCATGGGACCCCACATGCATGCCACATGTCATGGGCGCCCCACATGCATGCCGCATTTCAAGGAGGGCCCAAATGCATGCCTGATGTCATGGCTGCCCCAAATGCATGACTCATGTCATGGGGGTCCCACGTGCATGCCACATGTCATGGGGGATCCAAACTCATGTCGCATGTCATTGGGGCCCCAAGCATATGCCGCATGTCATGAGGGCCCCATGTGCATGCCACATGTAATGGGGGCCCCAAATGCATGCGGCATGTCATAGGTGCCCCACGTGCATGCCGCATGTCTCGGGCACCCCAAATGCATGCAGCATGTTATGGGGGCCCCACGTGCATGCCGCATGTCTCGGGCACCCCAAATGCATGGCGCATGTCATGGGGGCCCCACAGGCATTCTGCATGTCATGGGGGCCCCAAATGCATGCCGCATGTAATGGGGGCCCCACGTGCATGCCGCATGTCTCAGGTACCCCAAATGCATGCAGCATGTTATGCAGGCCCCAAATGCATGCCGCATGTCATGGGGGCCCAAATGCATGACGCATGTCATGGGGGCCCCACATGCATGCCGCATGTAATGGGGCCCCCAAATTCATGCCGCATGTCAAAGGGGCAACACGTGCATGCCGCATGTCATGGGGCCCCCCAAATGCATGCCGCATGTCATGGAGGCCGAAATGCATGCCGCATGTCATAGGGGCCCCACATGCATGCCGCATGTCATGGGGGCCCAAATGCATGACGCATGTCATGGGGGCCCCACATGCATGCCGCATGTAATGGGGCCCCCAAATTCATGCCGCATGTCAAAGGGGCCCCACGTGCATGGCGCAAGTCATGGGGGCCCAACATGCATGCCGCATTTCATGGGGGCCCAAATGCTTGCCACATGTCATGGGTTCCATAAATGCAAGCCGCATGTCATTGGGGCCTCACATGCGTGCTGCATATCATGGGGGCCCCACGTGCATGCCGCTTGTCATGGGGCTCCATGTGCATGCCGCATGTCATGGGGGCCCCGCATGCATGCCGTATGTCATGGGGGTCCCACATGCATGCCACATGTCATGGGGGCCCCAAATGCATGCCGCCTGTCATGGGGGCCTCACATGCATGCTGCATATCATGGGGGCCCCACGTGCATGCCGCTTGTCATGGGGCTCCATGTTCATGCCGCATGTCATGGGGGCCCCAAATGCATGCCTCAAGTCATGGGGGCCCCAAATGCATGCCGCATATCATGGGGGCCTCACGTGCATGCCGCATTTATTGGGGGCCCTAAATTCATGCCACATGTCATAGGGGCCCCACGTGCATGGTGCATTTCAAGGGGCCCCACATGCATGCCGCATGTCATGGGGGCCCCAAATGCATGCATCAAGTCATGGGGGCCCCAAATGCATGCCGCATATCAGGGGGGCCCCACGTGCATGCCGCATTTATTGGGGGCCCAAAATTCATGCCGCATGTCATAGGGGCCCCGCGTGCCTGGTGCATGTCATGGGTGCCCCACATGCATGCCGCATGTCTTGGGGCCCACAAATGCATGCCGCATGTCATAGGGGCCCCGCAGGCATTCCACATGTCATGGGGGCCCCACATGCATTCCACATGTCAAGGGGGCCTCACGTGCATTCCGCATGACATGGGGGCCCCAAATGCATGTTGCATGTCATGGGGGGCCCATGTGCATGCCGCGTGTCACAGGGGCCCCAAATGCATGACTCATGTCATGGGGGCCCCACGTGCATGCCGCATGTCATGGAGAATCCAAACTCATGCCGCATGTCATTGGGGCCCCAAGAGTATGCCGCATGTCATGGGGGCCCCATGTGCATGCCGCATGTAATGGGGGCCCTATGTGCATGCCGCATGTCATGGGGGCCCAAAATGCATGCCTCAAGTCATGGGGCCCCAAAAGCATGCCGCATATCATGGGGGCCCCACGTGCATGCCGCATGTATTGGGGGCCCCAAATGCATGCCGCATGTCATGAGGACGCCGCATGCATACCGCATATCATGGGGCCCCTAAATGCATGCCGCATGTCATGGGGGCCCCAAATGCATGCCGCATTTCATGGGGGCCCCACGTGCATGCTGCATGTCATGGGGCCCCCCAAATGCATGCATCATGTCTTGGGGCCCACAAATGCATGCCGCATGTCATAGGGGCCCCACATGCATGGCTCATTTCATGGGTGCCCCACATGCATGCCTCATGTCATGGGGGCCCCAAATGTGTGCCGCATATGCATGCGGGGCCCTCATGACATGCGGCATACATTTGGGGCCCCCAATATATGCGGCATGAACGTGGGGCCCCCATGATATGTGGCATGCATTTGGGGCCCCCATGACATGCGGCATGCATGTGGAGCCCCCATGACATGCGGCATGCATGTGGGGCCCCTGACATGCAGCATGCATGTGGGGCCCCCATGACATGTGGAATGCACGTGAGGCCCTCATGACATGTGGCATACGCTTGGGGCCCCAATGACATGCGGCAAGCGTTTGGGTCCCCCATGACATGCGCCATGTACGTGGTGCCCCTATGACATGTGGCATGCATTTGGGGGCCTAATTACATGCGGCATGCACGTGGAGACCCCCATGACATGCGGCATTCATTTGAATCCCCCATTACATGCGGAATGCCTGCGGGGCCCCCATGACATGCGGCATGCATGCGGGGCCCTCATGACATGCGGCATGAATTTGGGGCCGCCAATACATGCGGCATGTACGTTGGGCATTTATGGAACCCATGACATGCGGCTAGCATTTGGGCCCCCATTACATGCGGCATGCATGTGGGCCCCCCATGACATGCGGCATGCATTTGGGGGCCCCATGACATGCGGCATGCATGTGGGGCCCCCATGACATGCGGCATGCATTTGGGGCCCCCATGACATGTGGAATGCCTGCGGGGACCCCATGACATGCAGCATGCATGCAGGGCCCTCATGACATGCGGCATGAATTTGGGGCCCCCAATAAATGCGGCATGCACGTGAGGCCCGCGTGATATGCGGCATGGATTTGGGGCCCCCATGACTTGAGGCGTGCTTTTGGGGCCTCCATGACATATGGCATGCATGTGGTGCCCTATGAAATGCGGCATGCATGCGGGGCCCTCATGACATGCGGCATGCATTTGGGGCCCCGATGACATGCGGCATGCATGTGGGGCCCCCTTGACATGCGACATTAATTTGGGGCCCCCATGACATGCGGCATGCATGTGGGGCTCCCATGACATGCGGCATGCATTTAGGGCCTCCATGACATGCGTCATGCATGTGAGGCCCCCATGACATGCGCCATGCATGTGGGGCCCCGATGACATGCGGCATGCATGTGGGGCACCCATGACTTGCGCCATGCACGTGGGGCCCCTTTGACATGCGCCATGAATTTGGGGGCCCCATTACATGCGGCATGCACGTGGAGCCCCCATGACATGCGGCATGCATTTGGGGCCCCCATGACATGCGGCATGCGTGTGGGGCCCCCATGACATGCGGCATGCATTTGGGCCCCCATTACATGCGGCATGCATTTGGGGCCTGCATAACATGCTGCATGCATTTGGGGTACCTGAGACATGAGGCATGCATTTGGGGCCCCCATTACATGCGGCATGCACATGGGGCCCCCATGACATGAGTCATGCATTTGGGGCCGCCATGACATGCGGCATGCATTTGGGGCCCCCATGACATGCGGCATGAGTTTGGATCCCCCATGACATGCGGCATGCACGTGGGGCCCCCATGACATGAGTCATGCATTTGGGACCGCCATGACATGCGGCATGCATTTGGGGCCCCCATGACATGCGGCATGCATGTGGGACCCCCATAACATGCAGCATGCGTTTGGATCCCCTCTTACATGCGGCATGCACGTGTGGCCCCCATGAAATGCGGCATGCATTTTGGGCGCCAATGACATGCGGAATGCCTGCGGGGCCCCCATGACATACAACATGCATGCGGGGCCCTCATGACATGCGGCATACATTTGGGGCCCCCAATATATGCGGCATGAACGTGGGGCCCCCATGATATGTGGCATGCATTTGGGGCCCCCATGACATGCGGCATGCATGTGGAGCGCCCATGACATGCGGCATGCATGTGGGGCCCCATGACATGCAGCATGCACGTGGGGCCCCCATGACATGTGGAATGCACGTGAGGCCCCCATGACATGCGGCATACGCTTGGGGCCCCAATGACATGCGGCAAGCGTTTGGGTCCCCCATGACATGCGACATGCATGTGGAGCCCCCATGACATGCGGCCTGCATTTGGGGCCCCCATGACATGCGGCATGCACGTGGGGCCCCCATGACATGCAACATGCATTTTTGGCCCCCATGTCATGCGGAATGCACGTGAGGCCCCCTTGACATGTGGCATGCATTTGGGGGCCCCATTACATGCGGCATGCACGTGGAGTCCCCATGACAAGCGGCATGCATTTGGGGCCCCCATGACATGCGGCATGCATGTGGGGACCCCTTGACATGTGAAATGCATGTGGGGCCCCTATGACATGCGGCATGCACGTGGGGCCCCTATGACATGTGGCATGCATTTGGGGGCCCCATTACATGCGGCATGCACGTGGAGTCCCCATGACAAGCGGCATGCATTTGGGGCCCCCATGACATGCGGCATGCATGTGGGGACCCCATGACATGTGGCATGCATGTGGGGACCCCATGACATGCGGCATGCATTTGGGTGCCCCATGACATGCGGCATGCATGTGGGGCCCCCATGTCATGCGGAATGCACGTGAGGCCACCTTGACATGCGGAATGCATGTGGGGCCCCCATGACATGCGGCATGCATGTGGGGACCCCAATGACATGCGGCATGCATTTGGGTGAACCATGACATGCGGCATGCATGTGGGGCCCCCATGTCATGCGGAATGCACGTGAGGCCACCTTGACATGCGGAATGCATGTGGGGCCCCCATGATATGCGGCATGCATGTGGGACCCCCATGACATGCGGCATGCATTTGAATCCCCCATTACATGCGGCATGCACGTGGGGCCCCCATGACATGCGGCATGCATTTGGGGCACCCATGACATGCGGAATGCCTGCGGGGCCCCCATGACATGCAACATGCATGTGGGGCCCTCATGACATGCGGCATGAATTTCGGTCCCCCAATACATGTGGCATGCACGTGGGGCCCCCATGATATGAGGCATGCATTTGGGGCCCCATTACATGCGGCATGCACGTGGAGCCCCCAAGACATGCGGCATGCATTTGGGGCCCCATGACATGCGCCATGCATGTGGGGCCCCTATGACATGCAGCATGCATGTGGCCCCTATGACATTCTGCATGCATTTGGGGCCCCTTTGACATGCGGAATACCTGCGGGACCCCCATGACATGCGGCATCCATTTGGGGCCTGCATAACATGCTGCATGCATTTGGGGTACCTGAGACATGCGGCAAGCACGTGGGGCCCCATGACATGCTGCATGCATTTGGTGTGCCAGAGACATGTGGCATGCATGTGGGGCCCCTATGACATGCCGCATGCATTTGGGGCCCCCATTACATGCGGCATGCACATGGGGCCCCCGTGACATGCGGCATACTCTTGGGGCCCCAATGACATGCGGCATGCGTTTGGGTTTCCCATGAAATGCGGCATGCACGTGGGGCCCCCATGACATGCGGCATGCATTTGGGGCACCCATGACATGCGGAATGCCTGCGGGGCCCCCATGACATGCAACATGCATGTGGGGCCCTCATGACATGCGGCATGAATTTGGGGCCCCCAATACATGTGGCATGCACGTGGGGCCCCCATGATATGAGGCATGCATTTGGGGCCCCATTACATGCGGCATGCACGTGGAGCCTCCAAGACATGCGGCATGCATTTGGGGCCCCCATGACATGCGCTATGCATGTGGGGCCCCTATGACATGCTGCATGCATGTGGGACCCCCATGACATTCTGCATGCATTTGGGGCCCCTGTGACATGCGGAATACCTGCGGGACCCCCATGACATGCGGCATCCATTTGGGGCCTGCATAACATGCTGCATGCATTTGGGGTATCTGAGACATGCGGCATGCACGTGGGGCCCCATGACATGCTGCATGCATTTGGTGTGCCAGAGACATGTGGCATGCACGTGGGGCCCCTATGACATGCCGCATGCATTTGGGGCCCCCATGACATGCACCATGCATGTGGGGCCCCTATGACATGCGGCATGCATGTGGGGCACCCATGACTTGCACCATGCACGTGGGGCCCCTTTGACATGCGGCATGAATTTGGGTGCCCCATTACATGCGGCATGCACGTGGAGCCCCCATGACATGCGGCATGCATGTGGGACCCCCATGACATGCGGCATGCCTTTGAATCCCCCATTACATGCGGCATGCACGTGGGGCCCCCATGACATGCGGCATGCATTTGGGGCCCCCATGACATGCGGCATGCATGCGGGGCCCTCATGACATGCGTCATGAATTTGGTCCCCAATACATGTGGCATGCACGTGGGGCCCCCATGACATGCGCCATGCATTTATGGCCCCCATGACATGCGGCATGCATTTGGATCCCCCATTACATGCTGCATGCACGTGGGGCCCCCATGACATGTGGCATGCATTTGGGGCCCCCATGTCATGCGGAATGCACGTGAGGCCACCTTGACATGCGGAATGCACGTGGGGCCCCAATGACATGCAGCATGTACGTTGGGCACCCATGACATGCGGCATGCATTTATGGCCCCCATGTCATGCGGCATGCATTTGTGGGCCCCAAGACATGTCGCATGCACGTGGGGCCCCCATGACATGCTGCATGCATTTGTGGCCCCCATGATATGCGGCACACATTTGGGGCCCCCATGACATGCGGCATGCATGTGGGGCCCCCATGAAATAAGCCATGCATGTGGGGCCCCTATGACATGCGGCATGCATTTGTGGGCCCCAAGACATGCTGCATGCATTTGGGGGGCCCCATGACATGCGGCATGCACGTGGGGCCCCCATGATATGCGACATGCATTTGGGGCCCCCATGATTGAGGCATGCATTTTGGGCCCCCTTGACATGCGGCATGCACATGGGGCCCCCAAGACATGCGGCATGCACGTGGGGCCCCCATTAAATGCGGCATGCATTTAGGGCCCCCATGACATGCGGCATGCATTTGTGGCCCCCATGACATGCTGCATGCATGTGGGGCACCATGACATGCGCCATGCATATGGGGCCCCTATGACATGCGGCATGCAATTGGGGCCCCGATGACATGCGGCATGCATGTGGGGCACCCATGACATGCGCCATGTACGTGGTGCCCCTATGACATGCGGCATGCACGTGGGCCCCCAATGACATGAAGCATGCATGTGGGGCCCCCATGACATGCGGCATGCATGTAGGGCCCCCATGAAATGTGCCATGCATGTTTGGCACCTATGACATGCGGCATGCATTTGTAGGCCCCAAGACATGTGGCATGCACGTGGGGCCCCTATGACATGCGGCATGCATTTGATGGCCCCAAGATATGCTGCATGCATGTGGGGCCTCTATAACATGCGGCATGCTTGTGGGGCCCCCATGACATGCAGCATACATTTGGGGCCCCCGTGACATGCGGCATGCATGTGGGGCCCCCATGACAAGCAGCATGCATTTGAGTCCCCCATTACATGACGGATGCACGTGGGGCCCCCATGACATGCGGCATGCATTTGGGGCCCCCATGACATGCGGAATGCCTGCGGGGCCCCACAGGCATTCCGCATGTCATGGGGGCCCCAAATGCATGCCGCATGTAATGGGGGCCCCACGTGCATGCCGCATGTCTCAGGTACCCCAAATGCATGCAGCATGTTATGCAGGCCCCAAATGCATGCCGCATGTCATGGGGGCCCAAATGCATGACGCATGTCATGGGAGCCCCACATGCATGCCGCATGTAATGGGGCACCCAAATTCATGCCGCATGTCAAAGGGGCAACACGTGCATGCCGCATGTCATGTGGCCTCCCAAATGCATGCCGCATGTCATGGAGGCCCCAAATGCATGCCGCATGTCATAGGGGCCCCACATGCATGCCGCATGTCATGGGGGCCCAAATGCATGACGCATGTCATGGGGGCCCCACATGCATGCCGCATGTAATGGGGCCCCCAAATTCATGCCACATGTCAAAGGGGCCCCACGTGCATGGCTCAAGTCATGGGGGCCCAACATGCATGCCGCATTTCATGGGGGCCCAAATGCTTGCCACATGTCATGGGTTCCATAAATGCAAGCCGCATGTCATTGGGGCCTCACATGCATGCTGCATATCATGGGGGCCCCACGTGCATGCCGCTTGTCATGGGGCTCCATGTGCATGCCGCATGTCATGGGGGCCCCGCATGCATGCCGCATGTCATGGGGGTCCCACATGCATGCCACATGTCATGGGGGCCCCATATGCATGCCGCCAGTCATGGGGGCCTCACATGCATGCTGCATATCATGGGGGCCCCACGTGCATGCCGCTTGTCATGGGGCTCCATGTTCATGCCGCATGTCATGGGGGCCCCAAATGCATGCCTCAAGTCATGGGGGGCCCAAATGCATGCCGCATATCATGGGGGCCTCACGTGCATGCCGCATTAATTGGGGGCCCCAAATTCATGCCACATGTCATAGGGGCCCCACGTGCATGGTGCATTTCAAGGGGCCCCACATGCATGCCGCATGTCATGGGGGCCCCAAATGCATGCATCAAGTCATGGGGGCCCCAAATGCATGCCGCATATCAGGGGGGCCCCACGTGCATGCCGCATTTATTGGGGGCCCAAAATTCATGCCGCATGTCATAGGGGCCCCGCGTGCCTGGTGCATGTCATGGGTGCCCCACATGCATGCCGCATGTCTTGGGGCCCACAAATGCATGCCGCATGTCATAGGGGCCCCGCAGGCATTCCACATGTCATGGGGGCCCCAAATGCATGCCGCATGTCATGAGGGCCCCACATGCATTCCACATGTCAAGGGGGCCTCACGTGCATTCCGCATGACATGGGGGCCCCAAATGCATGTTGCATGTCATGGGGGCCCCACGTGCATGCCGCGTGTCACAGGGGCCCCAAATGCATGACTCATGTCATGGGGGCCCCACGTGCATGCCGCATGTCATGGAGAATCCAAACTCATGCCGCATGTCATTGGGGCCCCAAGAGTATGCCGCATGTCATGGGGGCCCCATGTGCATGCCGCATGTAATGGGGGCCCCATGTGCATGCCGCATGTCATGGGGGCCCAAAATGCATGCCTCAAGTCATGGGGCCCCAAAAGCATGCCGCATATCATGGGGGCCCCACGTGCATGCCGCATGTATTGGGGGCCCCAAATGCATGCCGCATGTCATAGGGGCCCCACATGCATGGCTCATTTCATGGGGGCCCCACATGCATGCCTCATGTCATGGGGGCCCCAAATGCGTGCCGCATATCATGGGGGCCACAAATGCATGCAGCATGTCATGGGGGCCCCACGTGCATGCCACATGTCTTGGGGCCCACAAATGCAAGCCACATGTCATAGGGGTCCCACATGCATGGAACATTTCATGGGGGCCCTACATGCATGCCGCATGTCATGGGGGCCCCAAATGCATGCCTCAAGTCTTGGGGGCCCCAAATGCATGCAGCATGTCATAGGGGCCCCACATGCATGGTGCATGTCATGGGGGCCCCACATGCTTGCCTCAAGTCATGGCGGCCCCAAATGCATGCCGCATGTCATGGGGGCCATAAATGCATGCCGCATGTCATGGGTGCCCAACGTACATGCTGCATGTCATTGGGGCCCCACGTGCTTGTTGCATGTCATGGGGGCCCCACGTGCATGCCTCATGTCACGGTGCCACAAATGTATGCGGCATGTCATGGGGGCCCCACTTGCATGCAGCATGTAATGGGGAATCCAAATGCATAACGCATGTCATAGGGGCCCCACGTGCATAACACATGTCATGGGGCCCGCAAATGCATGCCACATGTCATGGGGGCCCCACATGCATGCCGCATGTCATGGGGACCCAAATGCATGCCACATGTCATGGGGGCCCAACGTGCATGCCGCATGTATTGGGGCCCCAAATTCATGCCGCATGTCATGGGGGCCCCACAGGCATTCCGCATGTCATGGGGGCCCCAAATGCATGCCGCATGTCATGGGGCCCCACGTGCATGCCGCATGTAATGGGGGCCCCAAATGCATGCCGCATGTCATAGTGGCCCCAAATGCATGCTGCATGTCATGAGGTCCCCACGTGCATGCCGCATGTCATGGGGCCCCCAAATGCATGCCGCATGTCATGGGGGCCCAACAGGCATGCCGCATGTCATTGGGGCCCCAAATGCATGCCGCATGTCTCAGGTACCCCAAATGCATGCAGCATGTTATGCAGGCCCCAAATGCATGCCACATGTCATGGGGGCCCAAATGCATGCCGCATGTCATTGGGGCCCCAAGCGTATGCCGCGTGTCACGGGTGCCCCATGTGCATGCCGCATGTAATGAGGGCCCCAAATGCATGTGGCATGTCATAGGGGCCCCACATGCATGCCGCATCTCTCAGGTACCCCAAATGCATGCAGCATGTTATGCAGGCCCCAAATGCATGCCGCATGTCATGGGGGCCCAAATGCATGCCGCATGTCATGGGACCCACATTCATGCCGCATGTCATGGGGGCCCCCAATGCATGCCACATGTCATGGGGACCCAAATGCATGCCACATGTCATGGGGGCCTCAAATTCATGCCGCATGTCATGAGGGCCCCGCATGCATGCCGTATGTCATGGGTGCCCCGCAGGCATTCCGCATGTCATGGGGGCCTGCAAATGCATGCCACATGTCATGGGGGATCCAAACTCATGTCGCATGTCATTGGGGCCCCAAGCATATGCCGCATGTCATGAGGGCCCCATGTGCATGCCACATGTAATGGGGGCCCCAAATGCATGCGGCATGTCATAGGTGCCCCACGTGCATGCCGCATGTCTCGGGCACCCCAAATGCATGCAGCATGTTATGGGGGCCCCACGTGCATGCCGCATGTCTCGGGCACCCCAAATGCATGGCGCATGTCATGGGGGCCCCACAGGCATTCTGCATGTCATGGGGGCCCCAAATGCATGCCGCATGTAATGGGGGCAGAACGTGCATGCCGCATGTCTCAGGTACCCCAAATGCATGCAGCATGTTATGCAGGCCCCAAATGCATGCCGCATGTCATGGGGGCCCAAATGCATGACGCATGTCATGGGGGCCCCACATGCATGCCGCATGTAATGGGGCCCCCAAATTCATGCCGCATGTCAAAGGGGCAACACGTGCATGCCGCATGTCATGGGGCCCCCCAAATGCATGCCGCATGTCATGGAGGCCGAAATGCATGCCGCATGTCATAGGGGCCCCACATGCATGCCGCATGTCATAGGGGCACCACATGCATGGCACATTTCTTGGGGGCCCTACATGCATGCCGCATGTCATGGGGGCCCCAAATGCATGCCTCAAGTCATGGGGGCCCCAAATGCATGCAGCATGTCATAGGGGCCCCAAATGCATGCAGCATGTCATAGGGACCCCACATGCATGGTGCATGTCATGGGGGCCCCACTTGCATGCCTCAAATAAGGGGCCATAAATACATGCCGCATGTCATGGGTGCCCAACGTACATACTGCATGTCATTGGGGCCCCACGTGCTTGCCGCATGTCATGGTGCCCTACGTGCATGCCTCATGTCATGGGGGCCACAAATGTATGCGGCATGTCATGGGGGCCCCACATGCATGCCGCATGTCATGGGGGCCCCACGTGCGTGCCGCATGTCATGGGGGTCCCACATGCATGCCGCATGTCATGGGGGCCCCACATGCATGGCGCATGTCATGGGGGGCCCACATGCGTGCCGCATGTCATGTGGGCCCCACTTGCATGCAGCATGTAATGGGGGATCCAAATGCATGACGCATGTCATGGGGGTCCCACATGCATGCCGCATGTTATGAGGGTCCAAATGCATGCGGCATGTCATAGGGGCCCCACGTGCATAACACATGTCATGGGGCCCGCATATGCATGCCGCATGTCATGGGGGCCCCACATGCATGCCGCATGTCATGGGGGCCCCACATGTATGCCGCATGTCATGACGGCCATAAATGCATGCCGCATGTCATGGGTGCCCAACGTGCATGTCGCATGTATTGGGGGCCCCAGCTGCATGCCGCATATCATGGGACCCCACATGCATGCCACATGTCATGGGCGCCCCACATGCATGCCGCATTTCAAGGAGGGCCCAAATGCATGCCTGATGTCATGGCTGCCCCAAATGCATGACTCATGTCATGGGGGTCCCACGTGCATGCCACATGTCATGGGGGATCCAAACTCATGTCGCATGTCATTGGGGCCCCAAGCATATGCCGCATGTCATGAGGGCCCCATGTGCATGCCACATGTAATGGGGGCCCCAAATGCATGCGGCATGTCATAGGTGCCCCACGTGCATGCCGCATGTCTCGGGCACCCCAAATGCATGCAGCATGTTATGGGGGCCCCACGTGCATGCCGCATGTCTCGGGCACCCCAAATGCATGGCGCATGTCATGGGGGCCCCACAGGCATTCTGCATGTCATGGGGGCCCCAAATGCATGCCGCATGTAATGGGGGCCCCACGTGCATGCCGCATGTCTCAGGTACCCCAAATGCATGCAGCATGTTATGCAGGCCCCAAATGCATGCCGCATGTCATGGGGGCCCAAATGCATGACGCATGTCATGGGGGCCCCACATGCATGCCGCATGTAATGGGGCCCCCAAATTCATGCCGCATGTCAAAGGGGCAACACGTGCATGCCGCATGTCATGGGGCCCCCCAAATGCATGCCGCATGTCATGGAGGCCGAAATGCATGCCGCATGTCATAGGGGCCCCACATGCATGCCGCATGTCATGGGGGCCCAAATGCATGACGCATGTCATGGGGGCCCCACATGCATGCCGCATGTAATGGGGCCCCCAAATTCATGCCGCATGTCAAAGGGGCCCCACGTGCATGGCGCAAGTCATGGGGGCCCAACATGCATGCCGCATTTCATGGGGGCCCAAATGCTTGCCACATGTCATGGGTTCCATAAATGCAAGCCGCATGTCATTGGGGCCTCACATGCGTGCTGCATATCATGGGGGCCCCACGTGCATGCCGCTTGTCATGGGGCTCCATGTGCATGCCGCATGTCATGGGGGCCCCGCATGCATGCCGTATGTCATGGGGGTCCCACATGCATGCCACATGTCATGGGGGCCCCAAATGCATGCCGCCTGTCATGGGGGCCTCACATGCATGCTGCATATCATGGGGGCCCCACGTGCATGCCGCTTGTCATGGGGCTCCATGTTCATGCCGCATGTCATGGGGGCCCCAAATGCATGCCTCAAGTCATGGGGGCCCCAAATGCATGCCGCATATCATGGGGGCCTCACGTGCATGCCGCATTTATTGGGGGCCCTAAATTCATGCCACATGTCATAGGGGCCCCACGTGCATGGTGCATTTCAAGGGGCCCCACATGCATGCCGCATGTCATGGGGGCCCCAAATGCATGCATCAAGTCATGGGGGCCCCAAATGCATGCCGCATATCAGGGGGGCCCCACGTGCATGCCGCATTTATTGGGGGCCCAAAATTCATGCCGCATGTCATAGGGGCCCCGCGTGCCTGGTGCATGTCATGGGTGCCCCACATGCATGCCGCATGTCTTGGGGCCCACAAATGCATGCCGCATGTCATAGGGGCCCCGCAGGCATTCCACATGTCATGGGGGCCCCACATGCATTCCACATGTCAAGGGGGCCTCACGTGCATTCCGCATGACATGGGGGCCCCAAATGCATGTTGCATGTCATGGGGGGCCCATGTGCATGCCGCGTGTCACAGGGGCCCCAAATGCATGACTCATGTCATGGGGGCCCCACGTGCATGCCGCATGTCATGGAGAATCCAAACTCATGCCGCATGTCATTGGGGCCCCAAGAGTATGCCGCATGTCATGGGGGCCCCATGTGCATGCCGCATGTAATGGGGGCCCTATGTGCATGCCGCATGTCATGGGGGCCCAAAATGCATGCCTCAAGTCATGGGGCCCCAAAAGCATGCCGCATATCATGGGGGCCCCACGTGCATGCCGCATGTATTGGGGGCCCCAAATGCATGCCGCATGTCATGAGGACGCCGCATGCATACCGCATATCATGGGGCCCCTAAATGCATGCCGCATGTCATGGGGGCCCCAAATGCATGCCGCATTTCATGGGGGCCCCACGTGCATGCTGCATGTCATGGGGCCCCCCAAATGCATGCATCATGTCTTGGGGCCCACAAATGCATGCCGCATGTCATAGGGGCCCCACATGCATGGCTCATTTCATGGGTGCCCCACATGCATGCCTCATGTCATGGGGGCCCCAAATGTGTGCCGCATATCATGGGGGCCACAAATGCATGCAGCATGTCATGGGGGCCCCACGTGCATGCCACATGTCTTGGGGCCCACAAATGCATGCCACATGCCATAGGGGTCCCACATGCATGGAACATTTCATGGGGGCCCTACATGCATGCCGCATGTCATGGGGGCCCCAAATGCATGCCTCAAGTCTTGGGGGCCCCAAATGCATGCAGCATGTCATAGGGGCCCCACATGCATGGTGCATGTCATGGGGGCCCCACATGCTTGCCTCAAGTCATGGGGGCCCCAAATGCATGCCGCATGTCATGGGGGCCATAAATGCATGCCGCATGTCATGGGTGCCCAACGTACATGCTGCATGTCATTGGGGCCCCACGTGCTTGTTGCATGTCATGGGGGCCCCACGTGCATGCCTCATGTCACGGTGCCACAAATGTATGCGGCATGTCATGGGGGCCCCACTTACATGCAGCATGTAATGGGGGATCCAAATGCATAACGCATGTCATAGGGGCCCCACGTGCATAACACATGTCATGGGGCCCGCAAATGCATGCCACATGTCATGGGGGCCCCACATGCATGCCGCATGTCATGGGGACCCAAATTCATGCCGCATGTCATGGGGGCCCCACAGGCATTCCGCATGTCATGGAGGCCCCAAATGCATGCTGCATGTCATGGGGCCCCACGTGCATGCCGCATGTAATGGGGGCCCCAAATGCATGCCGCATGTCATAGTGGCCCCAAATGCATGCTGCATGTCATGAGGGCCCCACGTGCATGCCGCATGTCATGGGGCCCCCAAATGCATGCCGCATGTCATAGGGGCCCAACAGGCATGCCGCATGTCATTGGGGCCCCAAATGCATGCCGCATGTCTCAGGTACCCAAAATGCATGCAGCATGTTATGCAGGCCCCAAATGCATGCCACATGTCATGGGGCCCAAATGCATGCCGCATGTCATTGGGGCCCCAAGCGTATGCCGCGTGTCACGGGTGCCCCATGTGCATGCCGCATGTAATGGGGGCCCCAAATGCATGCGGCATGTCATAGGGGCCCCACATGCATGCCGCATCTCTCAGGTACCCCAAATGCATGCAGCATGTTATGCAGGTCCCAAATGCATGCCGCATGTCATGGGGGCCCAAATGCATGCCGCATGTCATGGTACCCACATTCATGCCGCATGTCATGGGGGCCCCCAATGCATGCCACATGTCATGGGGACCCAAATGCATGCCACATGTCATGGGGGCCCCACGTGCATCCGTCATGTAATGGGGGACTCAAATGCATGCTGCATGTCATGAGGGCCCCACATTCATGCCGCATGTCTTGGGGGCCCCGCAGGCATTCCGCATGTCATGGGGGCCCCAAATGCATGCCGCATGTCATGGGGGCCCCACGTGCATCCGTCATGTAATGGGGGACTCAAATGCATGCTGCTTGTCATGGGGGCCCCACATGCATGCCGCATGTCACGGGGGCCCCAAATGTATGCTGCATGTCATGGGGGCCCCACAAGCATGCCGCATGTCATGGGGCCCCCAAATGCATGCCGCATGTCATAGGGGCCCCAAATGCATGCTGCATGTCATGAGGGCCCCACGTGCATGCCGCATGTCATGGGGCCCCCAAATGCATGCCGCATGTCATAGGGGCCCAACAGGCATGCCGCATGTCATTGGGGCCCCAAATGCATGCCGCATGTCTCAGGTACCCAAAATGCATGCAGCATGTTATGCAGGCCCCAAATGCATGCCACATGTCATGGGGGCCCAAATGCATGCCGCATGTCATTGGGGCCCCAAGCGTATGCCGCGTGTCACGGGTGCCCCATGTGCATGCCGCATGTAATGGGGGCCCCAAATGCATGCGGCATGTCATAGGGGCCCCACATGCATGCCGCATCTCTCAGGTACCCCAAATGCATGCAGCATGTTATGCAGGCCCCAAATGCATGCCGCATGTCATGGGGGCCCAAATGCATGCCGCATGTCATGGGACCCACATTCATGCCGCATGTCATGGGGGCCCCCAATGCATGCCACATGTCATGGGGACCCAAATGCATGCCACATGTCATGGGGGCCTCAAACTCATGCCGCATGTCATGAGGGCCCCGCATGCATGCCGCATGTCATGGGGGCCCCGCAGGCATTCCGCATGTCATGGGGGCCCCAAATGCATGCCGCATGTCATGGGGGCCCCACGTGCATCCGTCATGTAATGGGGGACTCAAATGCATGCTGCTTGTCATGGGGGCCCCACATGCATGCCGCATGTCACGGGGGCCCCAAATGTATGCTGCATGTCATGGGGGCCCCACAAGCATGCCGCATGTTATAGAGGCCCCACATGCATGCAGCATATCTTGGGGCCATCAAATGCATGCCGCATGTCATAGGGGCCCCACGTGCATGCCACATGTCTTGGGGCCTACAAATGCATGCCGCATGTCATAGGTGCCAAACATGCATGGCACATTTCATGGGGGCCCTACATGCATGCCGCATGTCATGGGGGCCCCACATGCATGCTTCATGTCATTGGGGGCCCACGTGCATGCCGCATGTCATAGGGGCACCACGTACATGGCGCATGTCATGGGTGCCCCACATGCATGCCGCATGTCATCGGGGCCCCAATTGCATGCCGCATGTCATAGGGGCCCCATATGCATGGCGCATGTCATGGTGCCCCACATGCATGCAGCATGTCATGGGGGCCACAAATGCATGCCGCATGTCATGGGGGCCCTAAATGCATGCCGCATTTAATGGGGGCCCCACGTGCATGCCGCATGTCTTGGGGGCCCCATGTGCATGCCGCATGTCAAGGGGGCCCAAAATGCATGCCTCAATCATGGGGGCCCCAAATGCATGTCGCATATCATGGGGGCCCCACGTGCATGCCGCATGTCATGGGGCCCCCCAAATGCATGCAGCATGTCTTGGGGCCCACAAATGCATGCCGCATGTCATAGGGGCCCCACATGCATGGCTTATTTCATGGGGGCCCCACATGCATGCCGCATGTCATGGGGGCCCCAAATGTGTGCCGCATATCATGGGGGCCACAAATGCATGCAGCATGTCATGGGGGCCCCACGTGCATGCGACATGTCTTGGGGCCCACAAATGCATGCCGCATGACATGGGGGCCATAAATGCATGCCGCATGTCATGGGTGCCCAACGTACATGCTGCATGTCATTGGGGCCCCACGTGCATTCCGCATGTCAAGGTGGCCTCACGTGCATTCCGCATGACATGGGGGCCCCAAATGCATGCCACATGTCATGGGGGCCCCACGTGCATGCAGCATGTAATGGGGGATCCAAATGCATGCCGCATGTCATGGGGGCCATAAATGCATGGCGCATGTCATGGGGGCCCCACGTGCATGCCACATGTATTGGGGACCAAATTCATGACGCATGTCATGAGGGCCCCGCATGCATGCCGCATGTCATGGGGGCCCCAAATGCATGCCGCATGTCATGGGGGCCCCACGTGCATGCCGCATGTAATGGGGGATTCAAAGGCATGCCGCATGTCATGGGGGTCCCACATGCATGCCGCATGTCATGGGGGCTCCACGTGCATGCCGCATGTAATGGGGCACCCAAATTCATGCCGCATGTCAAAGGGGCCCCACGTGCATGGTGCAAGTCATGGGTGCCCCACATGCATGCCGCATGTCATAGGGGCCCCACATGCATGGTGCATGTCATGGGGGCCCCAAATGCATGCGGCATGTCATAGGGGCCCCACGTGCATGCCACATGTCTCTGGCACACCAAATGCATGCAGCATGTCATGGGGCCCCACGTGCATGCCGCATGTCTCAGATACCCCAAATGCATGCAGCATGTTATGCAGGCCCCAAATGGATGCCGCATGTCATGGGGGTCCCGCAGGTATTCCGCATGTCACAGGGGCCCCAAATGCATGCAGAATGTCATGGGGGTCCCACATGCATGCAGCATGTCATAGGGGCCCCACATGCATAGCGCATGTCATGGGGGCCCCAAATGCATGCCGCATGTCTTGGAGGCTCCACGTGCATGCCGCATGTAATGGGGCCCCAAATGCATGCCTCATATCATGGGGGCCCCACGTGCATGCCACATGTATTGGGGGCCCCAAATTCATGCCGCATGTCATGAGGGCCCCACATGCATGTTGCATGTCATGGGGGCCCCGCAGGCATTCCGCATGTCATGGGTGCCCCAAATGCATGCCGCATGTCATGGGGGCCCCACGTGCATGCCGCATTTCATGGGAAACCCAAACGCATGCCGCATGTCATTGGGGCCCCAAGAGTATGCCGCATGTCACGGGGGCCCCATGTGCATGCCGCATGTAATGGGGGCCCCAAATGCATGCGGCATGTCATAGGGGCCCCACATGCATGCCACATGTCTCTGGCACACCAAATGCATGCAGCATGTCATGGGGCCCCACGTGCTTGCCGCATGTCTCAGGTACCCCAAATGCATGCAGCATGTTATGCAGGCCCCAAATGGATGCCGCATGTCATGGGGGTCCCGCAGGTATTCCGCATGTCAAAGGGGCCCCAAATGCATGCAGAATGTCATAGGGGCCACATGCATGCTGCATGTCATAGGGGCCCCACATGCATGGCGCATGTCATGGGGCCCCAAATGCATGCCGCATGTCTTGGGGGCTCCACGTGCATGCCGCATGTAATGGGGCCCCAAATGCATGCCTCATATCATGGGGGCCCCACGTGCATGCCACATGTATTGGGGGACCGAAATTCATGCCGCATGTCATGAGGGCCCCACATGCATGTTGCATGTCATGGGGGCCCCGCAGGCATTCCGCATGTCATGGGTGCCCCAAATGCATGCCGCATGTCATGGGGGCCCCACGTGCATGCCGCATGTAATGGGGGATTCAAATGCATGCCGCATGTCATGGGGGTCCCACATGCATGCCGCATATCATGGGGGCCCCACATGCATTCCGCATGTCAAGGTGGCCTCACGTGCATTCCGCATGACATGGGGGCCCCACATGCATGCCGCATGTCATGGTTCACCCAAATGCATGCCGCATGTCATTGGGGTCCCCACATGCATGCCGCATGTCATGGGGGCCCCACATGCATTCCGCATGTCAAGGTGGCCTCACGTGCATTCCGCATGACATGGGGGCCCCACATGCATGCCGCATGTCATGGGGCACCCAAATGCATGCCGCATGTCATGGGGTCCCCACATGCATGCCACATGTCATGGGGTCCCCACATGCATGCCGCATGTCATGGGGGCCCCAAATGCATGCCGCTTGTCATGGGGACTCCACGTGCATGCCGCATGTAATGGGGCCCCCAAATGCATGCCACATGTCATAGGGGCCCCACGTGCATGCCGCATGTCATAGGGGCCCCACATGCATTTCACATGTCAAGGGGTCCCCACATGCATGCCGCATGTCATGGGGGCCCCAAATGCATGCCGCTTGTCATGGGGACTCCACGTGCATGCCGCATGTAATGGGGCCCCCAAATGCATGCCACATGTCAAGGGGGCCTCACGTGCATTCCGCATGACATGGGGGCCAAAAATGCATGTTGCATGTCATGGGGGCCCCACGTGCATGCCGCATGTCATGGGGGCCCCAAATGCAGGCCGCATGTCATGGGGGCTCCACATGCATGTCGCATGTCATGGGGGACCCAAACGCTTGCCGCATGTCATTGGGGCCCCAAGCGTATGCCGCATGTCATGGGGGCCTCACGTGCATTCCACATGTCATGGGGGCCCCACGTGCATGCTGCATGTCATGGGGCCCCACATGCATGCCGCATGTCATGGGCGCTCCACATGCATGCCGCATGTCATGGGGGCCCCAAATGCATGCCACATATCATGGGGGCCCCACGTTCATGCCGCATATATTGGGGGCCCCAAATGTATGCCGCATGTCATGAGGGCCCCGCATGCATGTTGTATGTCATGGGGGCCCCGCAGGCATTCCGCATGTCATTGGCGCCCAAAATGCATGCCGCATTTCATGGGGGCCACACGTGCATGCCGCATGTAAGAGGGGATCCAAACGCATGCTGCATGTTATGGGGGTCCCACATGCATGCCGCATGTCATGGGGGCCCCAAATGCATGCCGCATGTCATGGCGGTCCCAAATGCATGACTCATGTCATGGGGGCCCCACGTGCATGCCGCATGTCATGGGGGATCCAAACTCATGCCGCATGTCATGGGGGCCCCAAATGCATGCCGCATGTCATGGCGGCCCCAAATGCATGACTCATGTCATGGGGGCCCCATGTGCATGCCGCATGTAATGGGGGCCCCAAATGCATGCCTCATGTCTCAGGTACCCCAAATGCATGCAGCATGTTATGCAGGCCCCAAATGCATGCCGCATGTAATGGGGGCCCAAATGCATGCCGCATGTCATGGGGGCCCCACACGCATGCCGCATGTCATGGGGGCCCCAAATGCATGCCGCATGTCATGGGGGCTCCACGTGCATGCCGCATGTAATGGGGCCCCCAAATTCATGGCGCATGTCAAAGGGGCCCCACGTGCATGGCGCAAGTCATGGGTGCCCCACATGCATGCCGCATGTCATCGGGGCCCCACATGCATGGCGCATGTCATGGGGGCCTCACATGCATGACGCATGTCATGGAGGCCCTAAATGCATGCCGCATGTCATGGGAGCCCCACATGCATGCCGCATGTCATGGGGGCCCCAAATTAATGTCGCATGTCAAGGGGGCCCCACATGCATGCCGCATGTCATCGGGGCCCCAAATGCATGCCGCATGTCATGAGGGCCCCGCATGCATGCCGCATTTCATAGGGCACCACATGCATGCCATATGTCATGGAGGCCCCAAAAGCACGCCTCAAGTCATGGGGGCCCCAAATCCATGCCGCATATCACGCGGGCCTCACGTGCATGCCGCATTTATTGGGGGCCCCAAATTCATGCCGCATGTCATGAGGGCCCTGCATGCATGCTGCATGTCATGGGGTCCCCGCAGGCATTCCACATGTCATGGGGGCCCCAAATGCATGCCGCATGTCATGGGGGCCCCACATGCATGCCGCATGTCATGGGGCCCCCAAATGCATGCCGCATGTCATGGGGGGCCCACATGCATGCCGCATGTAATGGGGGCCCAAATGCTAGCCGCATGTCATGGGTTCCATAAATGCCCAACGTACATGCCGCATGTATTGGCGGCCCCAAATTCATGCCGCATGTCATGAGGGCCCCGCATGCATGCCGCATGTCATGGGGGCCCCGCAGGCATTCCGCATGTAATGGGGGATTCAAATGAATGCCGCATGTCATGGGGGTCTCCACGTGCATGCCGCATGTAATTAGGCCCCCAAATGCATGCCACATGTCATAGGGGCACCACGTACATGGCGCATGTCATGGGGGACCCAAACGCTTGCCGCATGTCATTGGGGCCCCAAGCGTATGCCACATGTCATGAGGGCCTCACGTGCATTCCACATGTCATGGGGGCCCCACATGCATGCTGCATGTCAGGGGCCCCACATGCATGCCGCATGTCATGGGGGCTCCACATGCATGCCGCATGTCATGGGGGCCCCAAATGCATGCCACATATCATGGGGGCCCCACGTTCATGCCGCATATATTGGGGGCCCCAAATGTATGCCGCATGTCATGAGGGCCCCGCATGCATGCCGTATGTCATGGGGGCCCCGCAGGCATTCCGCATGTCATTGGGGCCCAAAATGCATGCCGCATTTCATGGGGGCCACACGTGCATGCCGCATGTAAGGGGGGATCCAAACGCATGCTGCATGTTATGGGGGTCCCACATGCATGCCGCATGTCATGGGGGCCCCAAATGCATGACTCATGTCATGGGGGCCCCATGTGCATGCCGCATGTAATGGGGGCCCCAAATGCATGCCTCATGTCTCAGGTACCCCAAATGCATGCAGCATGTTATGCAGGCCCCAAATGCATGCCGCATGTAATGGGGGCCCAAATGCATGCCGCATGTCATGGGGGCCCCACACGCATGCCGCATGTCATGGGGGCCCCAAATGCATGCCGCATGTCATGGGGGCTCCACGTGCATGCCGCATGTAATGGGGCCCCCAAATTCATGGCGCATGTCAAAGGGGCCCCACGTGCATGGCGCAAGTCATGGGTGCCCCACATGCATGCCGCATGTCATCGTGGCCCCACATGCATGGCGCATGTCATGGGGGCCCCACATGCATGCCGCATGTCATGGAGGCCCCAAATGCATGTCGCATGTCAAGGGGGCCCCACATGCATGCCGCATGTCATCGGGGCCCCAAATGCATGCCGCATGTCATGAGGGCCCCGCGTGCATGCCGCATTTCATAGGGCACCACATGCATGCCATATGTCATGGAGGCCCCAAAAGCACGCCTCAAGTCATGGGGGCCCCAAATCCATGCCGCATATCACGCGGGCCTCACGTGCATGCCGCATTTATTGGGGGCCCCAAATTCATGCCGCATGTCATGAGGGCCCTGCATGCATGCTGCATGTCATGGGGTCCCCGCAGGCATTCCACATGTCATGGGGGCCCCAAATGCATGCCGCATGTCATGGGGGCCCCACATGCATGCCGCATGTCATGGGGCCCCCAAATGCATGCCGCATGTCATGGGGGGCCCACATGCATGCCGCATGTAATGGGGGCCCAAATGCTAGCCGCATGTCATGGGTTCCATAAATGCCCAACGTACATGCCGCATGTATTGGCGGCCCCAAATTCATGCCGCATGTCATGAGGGCCCCGCATGCATGCCGCATGTCATGGGGGCCCCGCAGGCATTCCGCATGTAATGAGGTATTCAAATGAATGCCGCATGTCATGGGGGTCTCCACGTGCATGCCGCATGTAATTAGGCCCCCAAATGCATGCCACATGTCATAGGGGCCCCACGTGCATGGTGCATGTCATGGGTGCCCCAAATGAATGCCGCATGTGTTGGAGCCCACAAATGCATGCCGCATGTCATAGGGGCCCCACATGCATGGCGCATTTCATGGGGCCCCACGTGCAAGCCGCATGTAATGGGGGGCCCAAATGCATGCGGCATGTTATGCAGTCCCCAAATGCATGTCGCATGTCATGAGGGCCCCACAAGCATGCCGCATGTTATAGAGGCCCCACATGCATGGCGCATGTCATGGGGGCCCCACATGCATGCCGCATTTCATAGGGGCCCAAATGCATGCGTCATGTCATAGGGGCCCCACGTGCATGCTGCATGTCATGGGGGCCCAAATGCATGCATCATGTCATAGGGGCCCCACGTGCATGCCGCATGTCTCGGGCATCCCAAATGCATGCAGCATTTTATGGGGGGCCACGTGCATGCCGCATGTAATGGGGGCCCCAAATGCATGCGGCATGTTATGCAGTCCCCAAATGCATGCCGCATGTCATGGGGGCCCAAATGCATGCCGCATGTCATAGGGGCCTCAAATTCATGTCGCATGTCATGAGGGCCCCGCATGCATGCCACATGTCATGGGGGCCCCGAAGGAATTCCGCATGTCATGGGGGCCCCAAATGCATGCCGCATGTCATGGGGGCCCCACGTGCATGCCGCATGTCACGGGGTCCCCAAATGTATGCTGCATATAATGGGGGCCCCACAAGCATGCCGCATGTTATAGAGGCCCCACATGCATGGCGCATGTCATGGGCGGCCCCACTTGCATGCAGCATGTAATGAGGGATCCAAATGCATGCCGCATCTCATGGGGGTCCCACATGCATGCCGCATGTCATGGGGGCCCCAAATGCATGCGGCATGTCATAGGGGCCCCACGTGCATGCCGCATGTCTCGGGCATCCCAAATGCATGCAGCATTTTATTGGGGCCCCACGTGCATGCCGCATGTCTCAGGTACCCCAAATGCATGCAGCATGTTATGCAGGCCCCAAATGCATGCCGCATGTCATGGGGGCCCCCAATGCATGCCGACTGTCATGGGGGCCCAAATGCATTCCGCATGTCATGGGGGCCTCAAATTCATGCCGCATGTCATGAGGGCCCCGCATGCATGCCGCATGTCATGGGGGCCCCAAATGCAGGCCGCATGTCATGGGGGCTCCACATGCATGCCGCATGTCATGGGGGCCCCACGTGCATGCTTCATGTCATTGGGGCCCCACGTGCATGCTTCACGTCATTGGGGCCCCACGTGCTTTCCGCATGTCATGGGGGCCCAAATGCATGCCGCATGTCATGGGGGCCCAAATGCATGCCGCATGTCATAGTGGCCCCAAATGCATGCTGCATGTCATGAGGGCCCCACGTGCATGCCGCATGTCATAGGGGCCCCACGTACATGGCGCATGTCATGGGTGCCCCACATGCATGCCGCTTGTCATCGGGCCCCAATTGCATGCCGCATGTCATAGGGGCCCCACATGCATTGCGCATGTCATATGCATAGATACATAGTTAGTAAAGCCGAATAAAGACTTGCGTCCATCAAGTTCGACCTGTTAGTTCTGTGATTGCTAAAGTTGATCCAGAGGAGGGCAAAAACCCCAAATGATTTGGCCAATCTTCACCTGAGGAAAAATTCCCTCCCGACTCTGAAACCAGCAGTCAGAATAAATCCCTGTATCAACCTACTATTTTATTTTATTTTTAAGTATATGCAGAAATCTGCCTGGTATCTAGAAATGCATCCAGTCCCCGCTTGAACTGGTGTAGTGAATCCGACATTACCGTCTCCTCACTCAGTGAATTCCATATTCTCACTGCTCTTACCGTAAAGAACCCCTTCCTATGCTGGTGCTGGAACCTTTTCTCTTCCAGTCTTAGTGAGTGCCCTCTTGTTACCGTAATATCCCTCCTTTTGAACAAATCCCGGGCAAGGTCTCTATACTGTCCCCTAACATATTTGTACACATTTATTATGTCCCCCCTCAACCTTCTCTTTTCCAGGCTGAATAGTCCTAGTTTTGCCAACCTCTCTGGGTATTGCAGTCCCTCCATTCCCTTTATTAATTTTGTTGCCCTCCTTTGTACCTTTTCAAGCTCATTTATATCCTTTCTATATATTGGGGCCCATAACTGAGCACAGTATTCCAAGTGTGGTCTGACCAGTGCTTTGTACAGTGGAAGAACAATGTTCTCATCCTTTGCAGCTATACCTCTTCTGATACATCCCATTACCCTGTTTGCCCTTACAGCAGCCGCCTGACTTTGGGCACTCCAATTTAGTTTGCTATCAATCAAGATGCCCAAGTCCTTCTCCATCTCTGAATTCCCCAATGGTTTCCCATTCAGTGAGTACTGGTGACTTCCATTTTTCCTTCCCATATGTATGACCTTACATTTCTCCTCGTTAAACCTCATTTGCCATTTAAAGCTCCACCTACCCAGCTTATCCAAATCCCTCTGTAGGTCTGCACTGTCCTCTTTTGTATTAATTGTTTTACATAACTTTGTGTCATCTGCAAATATTGATATTTTACTATTTATCCCGTTGACTATGTCGTTAATAAAGATATTAAATAACTTTGGGCCTAGTACAGACCCCTGTGGTACCCCACTAGTGACGCTTACCCAATCTGAGTATATTCCATTTATAACCACCCTCTGCCTTCTATCCTTTAGCCAGTTTGCTACCCACTTGCAGACATTTTCCCCCAGCCCCATCATTCTCATTTTGTATACCAACCTATTATGTGGCACGCTATCGAACGCTTTTGAGAAGTCGAGATACACGACATCCACTGGTTCCCCCTGATCTACTCGAGAGCTCACCTCATCGTAGAAGTCAATCAGGTTTGTTTGGCAGGAGCGATTCCTCATGAATCCATGTTGGTTCGGGATTAAAAGATTATTAGCATCAAGATGCTCCGTAATTGCCTCTTTAATGAAGCTTTCAAAAATTTTGCCCACAACGGACGTCAGACTTACCGGCCGATAGTTTCCGGCGTCACTTTTCGCTCCCTTTTTGAATATTGGCACTACATTCGCCTTTCGCCAATCAAGTGGCACAGACCCAGTATCAACAGAGTCCTTAAATATAAGATATAACGGTCTGTCTATCACATTACTTAGTTCCCTTAGTACCCGTGGGTGTATGCCATCAGGTCCTGGTGATTTGTTTATTTTAATGTTACTGAGGCGTTTCTGTACCCCAGCTTGGGTTAGATTTGTCATACTTAGTGGAGGATTAAGCTATGTCATGGGGGCCCAAAGTGCATGCCTCAAGTCATGGGGGCCCCAAATGCATGCCGCATTTCATGGCGGTCCCACGTGCATGCCGCATGTATTGGGGGCCCCAAATGCATGCCGCATGTCATGAGGGCAACGCATGCATGCCGCATGTTATGGGGGCCCTAAATGCATGCCACATGTCATGGGGGCCCCAAATGCATGCAGCATGACTTGGGGCCCACAAATGCATGCCGAATGTCATAGGGGCCCCACATGCATGGCTCATTTCATAGGGGCCCCACATGCATGCCTCATGTCATGGTGGCCCCAAAGGCGTGCCGCATATCATGGGGGCCACAAATGCATGCAGCATGCCATGGGGGTCCCACATGCATGCTGCATGTCATGGGGGGCCCCACTTGCATGCAGCATGTAATGAGGGATCGAAATGCAAGCTGCATCTCATGGGGTCCCACATGCATGCCGCATGCCATGGGGGCCCCAAATGGGGGCCCCAGGTGCATGCCGCATGTCTCGGGCATCCCAAATGCATGCAGCATTTTATGGGGGCCCCACGTGCATGCCGCATGTCTCAGGTACCCCAAATGCATGCAGCATGTTATGCAGGCCCCAAATGCATGCCGCATGTCATGGGGGCCCAAATGCATGCCGCATGTCATGAGGGCCCCACATGCATGACGTATGTCATGGGGCCCCCAAATGCATGCCACATGTCTTGGGGCCCACGAATGCATGCCGAATGTCATAGGGGCCCCACATGCACGGCGCATATCATGGGGGCCCCACGTGCATGCTGCCTATATTGGGGGCCCCAAATTCATGCCGCATATCATGAGGCCACCGCATGCATGCCGCATGTCATGGGGGCCCCGCAGGCATTCCACATGTCATGGGGGCCCCAAATGCATGCCAAATGTCATGGGGGTCCCACGTGCATGCCGCATGTCATAGGGGCCCCACATACATGCCGAATGTCATGGGGGTCCCACGTGCACGCCGCATGTCATAGGGGCACCAGATGCATGGCGCATGTCATGGGGGTCCACATGCATGCCGCATGTCATGGGGGCCAAACTTGCATGCAGCATGGAATGAGGGATCCAAATGCATGCCGCATGTCATGGGGGCCCCAAATGCATGCGGCATGTCATAGGGGCCCCACGTGCATGCCGCATGTCTCGGGCATTCCAAATGCGTGCAGCATTTTATGGGGGCCCCACGTGCATGCGGCATGTTTCAGGTACCCCAAATGCATGCAGCATGTTATGCAGGCCCCAAATGCATGCTGCATGTCTTGGGGGCTCCACGTGCATGCCGCATGTAATGGGGCCCCCAAATGCATGCCACATGTCATAGGGGCCCCACGTGCATGGCGCATGTCATGGGTGCCCCACATGCATGCCACATGTCATCGGGGCCCCACGTGCATGCCGCATGTATTGGGGCCCCAAATTCATGCCGCATGTCATGAGGGCCCAACATGCATGCCGCATGTCTTGGGGCCCACAAATGCATGCAGCATTTCATAGGGGCCCCACATGCATGGCGCATTTCATGGGGGCCCCAAATTCATGCCTTAAGTCATGGGGGCCCCAAATGCATGCCGCATATCATGGGGGCCCACGTGCATGCCGCATGTATTGGGGCCCCAAATGCATGCCGCATGTCATGAGGGCACCGCATGCATGCTGCATGTCATGGGGCCCCAATTGCATTCCGCATGTAATAGGGGCCCCACATGCATGGCGCATGTCAAGGGGCCCTGCAGGCATTCCGCATGTCATGGGGGACCCAAATGCATGCCGCATTTTATGGGGGCCCCACATGCATGCCGCATGTCATGGGGCCCCAATTGCATGCCGCATGTAATAGGGGCCCCACATGCATGGCGCATGTCATGGTGCCCCACATGTATGCCGCATGTCAGGGGGGCCCCGCAGGCATTCCGCATGTCATGGGGGCCCCAAATGCATGCCACATTTCATGGGGGCCCCACGTGCATGCTGCATGTCATTGGGGCCCCACGTGCTTGCCGCATGTCATGGGGGCCCAAATGCGTGCCACATATCATGGCGGCCACAAATGCATGCAGCATGTCATGGGGGCCCCACGTGCATGCCACATGTCTTGGGGCCCACAAATGCATGCCTCAAGTCATGGGGGCCCCAAATGCATGCCACATATCATGGGGGCCCCACGTGCATGCCGCATATATTGGGTCCCCAAATGCATGCCGCATGTCATGAGGGCCCCGCATGCATGCCGCATGTCATTGGGGCCCCACAGGCATTCCGCATGTCATGGGGGCCCCACGTGCATGCTTCATGTCATTGGGGCCCCACGTGCTTGCCGCATGTCATGGGGGCCCAAATGCATGCCGCATGTCATGGGGGCCATAAATGCATGCCGCATGTCATGGGTGCCCAACGTACATGCTGCATGTCATTGGGGCCCCACGTGCTTGCCGCATGTCATGGGGGCCCCACGTGCATGCCTCATGTCACGAGGGCCACAAATGTATGTGTCATGTCATGGGGGCCCCACGTGCATGCCGCATGTCATGGGGCCCCCCAAATGCATGCCGCATGTCATAGGGGCCCAACATGCATGGAGCATGTCATGGGGGCCCCGCATGCATGCCGCATGTCATAGGGCCCCCACGTACATGGCGCATGTCATGGGTGCCCCACATGCATGCCGCTTGTCATCGGGGCCCCAATTGCATGCCGCATGTCATAGGGGCCCCACATGCATTGCGCATGTCATGGGGCCCCCCAAATGCATGCCGCATGTCATAGGGGCCCAACATGCATGGAGCATGTCATGGGGGCCCCGCATGCATGCCGCATGTCATGGGGGATCCAAATGCATGACGCATGTCATGGGGGTCCCAAATGCATGCGGCATGTCATAGGGGCCCCACGTGCATAACACATGTCATGGGGCCCGCAAATGCATGCCGCATGTCATGGGGGCCCCACATGCATGCCGCATGTCATGGGGGCCCAAATGCATGCCGCATGTCATGGGGGCCATAAATGCATGCCGCATGTCATGGGTGCCCAATGTGCATGCCGCATGTATTGGGGGCCCCAACTGCATGCCGCATATCATGGGGCCCCACATGCATGGTGCATGTCATGGTGTCCCACATGCATGCCGCATGTCATGGGGGCCCCAAATGCATGTTGCATGTCAAGGGGGCCCTAAATGCATGCCGCATGTAATGGGGCCCCACGTGCATGCCGCATGTCATGGGGGCCCCATGTGCATGCCGCATGTCATGGGGGCCCAAAATGCATGCCTCAAGTCATGGGGCCCCAAATGCATGCCGCATATCATGGGGGCCCCACGTGCATGCCGCATGTATTGGGGGCCCCAAATGCATTCCGCATGTCATGAGGGCGCCGCATGCATGCCGCATGTCATGGGGGCCATAAATGCATGCCGCATGTCATGGGGGCCCCAAATGCATGCCGCATTTCATGGGGGCCCCACGTGCATGCTGCATGTCATGGGGCCCCCCAAATGCATGCAGCATATCTTGGGGCCCACAAATGCATGCCGCATGTCATAGGGGCCCCACATGCATGGCTCATTTCATGGGGGCCCCACATGCATGCCTCATGTCATGGGGTCCCCAAATGCGTGCCGCATATCATGGGGGCCCCAAATGCTTGCAGCATGTCATAGGGGCCCCACATGCATGGTACATGTCATGGGGGCCCCACATGCTTGGCTCAAGTCATGGGGGCCCCAAATGCATGCCGCATGTCATGGGGGCCATAAATGCATGCCGCATGTCATGGGTGCCCAACGTACATGCTGCATGTCATTGGGGCCCCACGTGCTTGTCGCATGTCATGGGGGCCCCACGTGCATGCCTCATGTCACGGTGCCACAAATGTATGCGGCATGTCATGGGGGCCCCACTTGCATGCAGCATGTAATGGGGGATCCAAATGCATAACGCATGTCATGGGGGTCCCACATGCATGCCGCATGTCATGGGGGCCCCAAATGCATGCGGCATGTCATAGGGGCCCCACGTGCATAACACATGTCATGGGGCCCGCAAATGCATGCCACATGTCATGGGGGCCCAACGTGCATGCCGCATGTATTGGGGCCCCAAATTCATGCCGCATGTCATGGGGGCCCCACAGGCATTCCGCATGTCATGGTGGCCCCAAATGCATGCCGCATGTCATGGGGGCCCCACGTGCATGCCGCATGTATTGGGGGCCCCAAATTCATGCCGCATGTCATGAGGGTCCCACATGCATGTTGCATGTCATGGGGGCCCCGCAGGCATTTTGCATGTCATGGGTGCCCCAAATGCATGCCGCATGTCATGGGGGCCCCACGTGCATGCCGCATTTCATGGGAAACCCAAACGCATGCCGCATGTCATTGGGGCCCCAAGCGTATGCCGCATGTCATGGGGGCCCCATTTGCATGCCGCATGTAATGGGGTCCCCAAATGCATGCGGCATGTCATAGGGGCCCCACGTGCATGCCACATGTCTCTGGCACACCAAATGCATGCAGCATGTCATGGGGCCCCACGTGCATGCCGCATGTCTCAGGTACCCCAAATGGATGCCGCATGTCATGGGGGTCCCGCAGGTATTCCGCATGTCAAAGGGGCCCCAAATGCATGCAGAATGTCATAGGGGCCACATGCATGCCGCATGTCATAGGGGCCCCACATGCATGGCGCATGTCATGGGGCCCCAAATGCATGCCGCATGTCATGGGGGCTCCACGTGCATGCCGAATGTCTCAGGTACCCCAAATGCATGCAGCATGTTATGCAGGCCCCACGTGCATGCCGCATGTCATGGGGGCCTCACGTGCATTCCGCATGTCATGGGGGCCCCACGTGCATGCTGCATGTCCTGGGGGCCCCACATGCATGCCACATGTCATGGGGGCCCCACGTGCATGCCGCATGTCATGGGGGATCCAAACTCATGCCGCATGTCTCGGGCACCCCAAATGCATGCAGCATGTTAAGGGGGCCCCACGTGCATGCCACATGTAATGGGGGCCCCAAATGCATGCGGCATGTCATAGGGGCCCCACGTGCTTGCCGCATGTCATGGGGGCCCCAGATGCATGGCGCATTTCATGGGGCCCAACATGCATTGCGCATGTCATGGGGGTACCACGTGCATGCCTCATGTCATGGGTACCCCAAATGCATGACTCATGTCATGGGTTCCCCACGTACATGCCGCATGTCATGGGGGCCCCACGTGCATGCCGCATGTCATGGGGAACCGAAATGCATGCAGCATGTCATGGGGCCCCAAAGACGTGCCGCATGTCATGAGTGCCCCACGTGCATGCCGCATGTCATGGGAGCCCCACGTGCATGCCGCATGTCATGGGGGCCCCACGTGCATGCCGCATGTCGTGGGGGCCACAAATGCATGCCGCATGTCATGGGGGCCCCACGTGCATGCCACATGTCATGGGGAGCCCAAACGTATGCCGCATGTCATGGGGTGCCCCAAATGCATGGTGCATGTCATGAGGCCCCAAATGCATTCCAAATGTCATGGGGGCCCCAAATGCATGCCGAATGTCATGGGGCCCCACATGCATACCGCATTTCATGGGAGTCCCAATGGCATGCCGCATGTCATGGGGGCCCCACGTGCATGCCGCAAGACATGGGGGCCCACATGCATGCCGCATTTCATGGTGGGCCCATTTGCATGTCGCATGTCATGTGGGCCCCAAATGCATGCCGCATGTCATGGGGGCCCCACGTGCAAGATGCATGTCATGGGGGCTCCAAATGCATGCCGTATGTCATGTGGGCCCCAAATGCATGACGAATGTCATGGGGGCCCCAAATGCATGCCCCATGTCACGGGGGCCCCAAATGTATGCTGGATGTCATGGGGGCCCAACGTGCATGCCACATGTCATGGGGGGCCCCACATGCATGCCACATGTCATGGGGGTCCCAAATGCATGCGGCATGTCATGAGGTCCCCAAATGCCTGCCGCATGTCATGTGGGCCCTAAATGCATGCCGCATGTCTTGAGGTCCCCAAATGAATTTGTGCATGCCTCATGTGTTGGTTGCCCCACGTGCATGCCGCATGTCATTGCTACCCGAAATGCATGCCACATGTCATTTGGGAACCACATGCATGCCGCATGACATGGGGGCCCCAAATACGTGCCACATGTCATGGGGGACCCACATGCATGCCGCATCTCATGGGGGCCTTGAATGCATAACAAATGTCATTGGGGGCCACACGTGCATGCCGCAAGTCATGGGGGCCCCAACTGCATGCCACATGTCATGGCGGCCCCAAGTGCATGCCGCATGTCATGGGGCCCCGAACGCATGCCGCATTTCATGGAGGCCCCAAATGCATGCCGCATGTCATGGGGGCCCAACATGCTTGCCACATGTGATGGGGGCCCCCCATACACGCCACATGCATTGGGGGTCCCAAATGCATGTCGCATGTCTTGGGGATCCCACGTGCATGCCACATGTTTTGAGGTCCCCAAATGAATTCTGCATGTCATGGGGGCCCCATGAGCATGCCGCATGTCATGGGGGCCCCAAATGCATGCGGCATGTCATGGGGGCCCCACGTGCAAGCCACATGTCAAGGAGGCCCCACATGCATACCGCATTTCATGGGAGTCCCAACGGCATGCGGCATGTCATGGGGGCCCCACTTGCATGCCGCAAGACATGGGAGCCCCATATGCATACCGCATTTCATGGGGGTCCACTTGCATGTCGCATGTCATGTGGGCCCCAAATGCATGCCGCATGTCATGGGGGCCCCACGTGCAAGACGCATGTCATGGGGGCTCCAAATGCATGCCGCATGTCATGTGGGCCCCAAATGCATGACGAATGTCATGGGTGCCCCAAATGCATGCCGCATGTCACCGGGGCCCCAAATGTATGCTGGATGTCATGGGGGCCCATTGTGCATGCCACATGTCATGGGGGGCCCCACATGCATGCCGCATGTCATAGGGGTCCCAAATGAATGTCGCAAGTCATGGGATTCCCAAGTGCATGCGGCATGTCATGAGGTCCCCAAATGAATGCCACATGATATAGGGGCCCCGCGTGCATGCCGCATGTCATGGGGGCCACAAATGCATGCTGCATGTCTTGGTGGCCTCAAATACATGCAGCTATTCATGGGGGCCACAAATGCATGCCGAAAGTCAAGGGTGCCCCACGTGCATGCCGCTTGTCATGGTGGTCCCATGTGCATGCAGCATGTCATGGGTGCCCCAAATGCATGAAGCATGTCATGGGGGCCCCAAATGCATGCCAAATGTCATGTAGGCCCCACGTGCATACCGCATGACTTGGGGGCCCCAAATGCATGCCGCATGTCATGGGGGCGCCACATGCAAGCCACATGTCATGGGGGCCCCATATGCATATCACATGTCATGGGGGCCCCAAATGCATGCCGCATGTCATGTGGGCCCCAAATGCATGCAGCATGTCATAGGGGCCCCAAATGCATGCAGCATGTCAGAGGGGCCCCACATGCATGGTGCATGTCATGGGGGCCCCACTTGCATGCCTCAAGTCATGGGGGCCCCAAAATGCATGCCGCATGTCATGGGGGCCATATATACATGCCGCATGTCTGGGGGGCCCCAAATGCATGCCTCAAGTCATGGGGGCCCCAAATGCATGCAGCATATCATAGGGTCCCCAAATGCATGCTGCATGTCATTGGGGCCCCACGTGCTTGCCTCATGTCATGGGGGCCCCACGTGCATGCCTCATGTCATGGGGGCCACAAATGTATGCGGCATGTCATGGGGGCCCCACATGCATGCCGCATGTCATGGGGCCCCACGTGCATGCCGCATGCCATGGGGGTCCCACATGCATGCCGCATGTCATGGGGGCCCCTCATGCATGGCGCATGCCATGGGGGGCCCACATGCGTGCCGCATGTCATGGGGGCCCCACTTGCATGCAGCATGTAATGGGGGATCCAAATGCATGACGCATGTCATGGGGGTCCCACATGCATGCCGCATGTCATGGGGGTCCAAATGCATGCGGCATGTCATAGGGGCCCCACGTGCATAACACATGTCATGGGGCCCGCATATGCATGCCGCATGTCATGGGGGCCCCACATGAATGCCGCATGTCATGGGGGCCCCACATGCATGCCACATGTCATGAGGGCCATAAATGCATGCCGCATGTCATGGGTGCCCAACGTGCATGTCGCATGTATTGGGGGCCCCAACTGTATGCCACATATCATGGGGCCCCACATGCATGCCATATGTCATGGGGGCCCCACATGCATGCCGCATTTCATGGGGGGCCCAAATGCATGCCTGATGTCATGGCTGCCCCAAATGCATGACTCATGTCATGGGGGTCCCACGTGCATGCCACATGTCATGGGGGATCCAAACTCATGTCGCATGTCATTGGGGCCCCAAGCATATGCCGCATGTCATGAGGGCCCTATGTGCATGCCACATGTAATGGGGGCCCCAAATGCATGCGGCATGTCATAGGGGCCCCACGTGCATGCCGCATGTCTCGGGCACCCCAAATGCATGCAGCATGTTATGGGGGCCCCACGTGCATGCCGCATGTCTCGGGCACCCCAAATGCATGGCGCATGTCATGGGGGGCCCACAGGCATTCCGCATGTCATGGGGGCCCCAAATGCATGCCGCATGTAATGGGGGCCCCAAATGCATGCCGCATGTCATAGTGGCCCCAAATGCATGCTGCATGTCATGAGGGCCCCACGTGCATGCGGCATGTCATGGGGGCCTCAAATGCATGGCTCATGTCATGGGGGCCCCAAACGCATGCCACATATCATGGTGGCCCCACGTGCATGCCGCATATATTGGGGGCCCCAAATGCATGCCGCATGTCATGGGGGCCTCACTTGCATTCCGCATGTCATGGGGGCCCACGTGCATGCTGCATGTCATTGGGGCCCCATGTGCATGCCGCATGTCATGGGGGATCCAAACTCATGCCGCATGTCATTGGGGCCCAAAGCGTATGACGCATGTAATGGGGCCCCACGTGCATGCCGCATGTCTCAGGTACCCCAAATGCATGCAGCATGTTATGCAGGCCCCAAATGCATACCGCATGTCATGGGGGCCCAAATGCATGACGCATGTAATGGGGCCCCCAAATTCATGCCGCATGTCAAAGGGGCAACACTTGCATGCCGCATGTCATGGGGCCCCCCAAATGCATGCCGCATGTCATGGAGGCCCCAAATGCATGCCGCATGTCATAGGGGCCCCACATGCATGCCGCATGTCATGGGGCCCCCAAATGCATGCCGCATGTCATCGGGGCCCCACGTGCATGCCGCATGTCTCAGGTACCCCAAATGCATGAAGCATGTTATGCAGGCCCCAAATGCATGCCGCATGTCATGGGGGCCCAAATGCATGACGCATGTCATGGGGGCCCCACATGCATGCCGCATGTAATGGGGCCCCCAAATTCATGCCGCATGTCAAAGGGGCCCCACGTGCATGGCGCAAGTCATGGGGGCCCAACATGCATGCCGCATTTCATGGGGGCCCAAATGCTTGCCACATGTCATGGGTTCCATAAATGCAAGCCGCATGTCATTGGGTCCTCACATGCATGCTTCATATCATGGGAGCCCCACGTGCATGCCGCTTGTCATGGGGCTCCATGTGCATGCCGCATGTCATGGGGGCCCCGCATGCATGCCGCATGTCATGGGGGTCCCACATGCATGCCACATGTCATGGGGGCCCCAAATGCATGCCGCCTGTCATGGGGGCCTCACATGCATGCTGCATATCATGGGGGCCCCACGTGCATGCCGCTTTTCATGGGGCTCCATGTTCATGCCGCATGTCATGGGGGCCCCAAATGCATGCCTCAAGTCATGGGGGCCCCAAATGCATGCCGCATATCATGGGGGCCTCACGTGCATGCCGCATTTATTGGGGGCCCCAAATTCATGCCACATGTCATAGGGGCCCCACGTGCATGGTGCATGTCATGGGTTCCCCACATGCACGCCGCATGTCTTGGGGCCCACAAATGCATGCCGCATGTCATAGGGTCCCCGCAGGCATTCCACATGTCATGGGGGCCCCAAATGCATGCCGCATGTCATGAGGGCCCCACATGCATTCCACATGTCAAGGGGGCCTCATGTGCATTCCGCATGACATGGGGGCCCCAAATGCATGTTGCATGTCATGGGGGCCCCACGTGCATGCCGCGTGTCACAGGGGCCCGAAATGCATTACTCATGTCATGGGGGCCCCATGTGCATGCCGCATGTCATGGAGAATCCAAACTCATGCCGCATGTCATTGGGGCCCCAAGAGTATGCCGCGTGTCATGGGGGCCCCATGTGCATGCCGCATGTAATGGGGGCCCCAAATGCATGCGGCATGTCATAGGGGCCCCACGTGCATGCCGCATGTCTCGGGCACCCCAAATGCATGCAGCATGTGATGGGGGCCCCACATGCATGCCGCATGTCTCAGGTACCCCAAATGCATGCAGCATGTTATGCAGGCCCCAAATGCATGCCGCATGTCATGGGGGACCAAATGCATGCCGCATGTCATGGGACCCACATGCATGTCGCATGTCATGGGGGCCCCGCAGGCATTCCGCATGTCATGGGGGCCCCAAATGCATGCCGCATGTCATGGGGCCCCACGTGCATCCGGCATGTAATGGGGGATTCACATGCATGCTGCATGTCATGGGGGCCCCACTTGCATGCCGCATGTCACGGGGGCCAAAATGTATGCTGCATGTCATGGGGGCCCCACAAGCATGCCGCATGTTATAGAGGCCCCACATGCATGGCGCATGTCATGGGGGGCCCCACTTGCATGCAGCATGTTATGAGGGATCCAAATGCATGCCGCATCTCATGGGGGTCCCACATGCATGCCGCATGTCATAGGGGGCCCAAATGCATGCGGCATGTCATAGGGGCCCCACGTGCATGCCGCATGTCTCGGGCATCGCAAATGCATGCAGCATTTTATGGGGGCCCCACGTGCATGCCGCATGTCTCAGATACCCCAAATGCATGCAGCATGTTATGCAGGCCCCAAATACATGCCGCATGTCATGGGGGCCCAAATGCATGCCGCATGTCATGGGGGCCCCACATGCATGCCGCATGTCATGGGTGCCCTAAATGCATGCCGCATGTCATGGGGCTCCACGTGCATGCCGCATGTAATGGGGCCCCCAAATGCATGCAGCATGTCTTGGGGCCCACAAATGCCTGCCGCATGTCATAGGGGCCCCACATGCATGGCGCATTTCATGGGGGCCCCACATGCATGCCACATGTCATTGGGGCCCAAATGCATCCTCAAGTCATGGGGGCCCCAAATGCATGCTGCATGTCTTGGGGCCCACAAATGCATGCCGCATGTCATAGGGGCCCCAAATGCATGCCGCATGTCATGGTGGCTCCACGTGCATGCCGAATGTCTCAGGTACTCCATATGCATGCAGCATGTTATGCAGGCCCCACGTGCATGCCGCATGTCATGGGGGCCTCACGTGCATTCCACATGTCATGGGGGCCCCACGTGCATGCTGCATGTCCTGGGGGCCCCACATGCATGCCACATGTCATGGGGGCCCCACGTGCATGCCGCATGTCATGGGGGATCCAAACTCATGCCGTATGTCTCGGGCACCCCAAATGCATGCAGCATGTTAAGGGGGCCCCACGTGCATGCCACATGTAATGGGGGCCCCAAATGCATGCGGCATGTCATAGGGGCCCCACGTGCTTGCCGCATGTCATGGGGGCCCCACATGCATGGCGCATTTCATGGGGCCCAACATGCATTGCGCATGTCATGGGGGTACCACGTGCATGCCTCATGTCATGGGTACCCCAAATGCATGACTCATGTCATGGGTTCCCCACGTACATGTCGCATGTCATGGGGGCCCCACGTGCATGCCGCATGTCATGGGGAACCGAATTGCATGCAGCATGTCATGGGGCCCCAAAGACGTGCCGCATGTCATGAGTGCCCCACGTGCATGCCGCATGTCATGGGAGCCCCACGTGCATGCCGCATGTCATGGGGCCCCACGTGCATGCCGCATGTCGTGGGGGCCACAAATGCATGCCGCATGTCATGGGGGCCCCACGTGCATGCCACATGTCATGGGGAGCCCAAACGTATGCCGCATGTCATGGGGTGCCCCAAATGCATGGTGCATGTCATGAGGCCCCAAATGCATTCCAAATGTCATGGGGGCCCCAAATGCATGCCGAATGTCATGGGGCCCCACATGCATACCGCATTTCATGGGAGTCCCAATGGCATGCCGCATGTCATGGGGGCCCCACGTGCATGCCGCAAGACATGGGGGAAAACATGCATGCCGAATTTCATGGGGGGCCCATTTGCATGTCGCATGTCATGTGGGCCCCAAATGCATGCCGCATGTCATGGGGGCCCCACGTGCAAGATGCATGTCATGGGGCTCCAAATGCATGCCGTATGTCATGTGGGCCCCAAATGCATGACGAATGTCATGGGGGCCCCAAATGCATGCCGCATGTCACGGGGGCCCCAAATGTATGCTGGATGTCATGGGGGCCCAACGTGCATGCCACATGTCATGGGGGGCCCCACATGCATGCCACATGTCATGGGGTCCCAAATGCATGCGGCATGTCATGAGGTCCCCAAATGCCTGCCGCATGTCATGTGGGCCCTAAATGCATGCCGCATGTCTTGAGGTCCCCAAATGAATTTGTGCATGCCTCATGTGTTGGTTGCCCCACGTGCATGCCGCATGTCATTGCTACCCGAAATGCATGCCACGTGTCATGGGGGCCCCACATGCATGCCACATGTCATTTGGGAACCACATGCATGCCGCATGACATGGGGGCCCCAAATACGTGCCACATGTCATGGGGGACCCACATGCATGCCGCATGTCATGGGGGCCTTGAATGCATAACAAATGTCATTGGGGGCCACACGTGCATGCCACATGTCATGGCGGCCCCAAGTGCATGCCGCATGTCATGGGGCCCCGAACGCATGCCGCATTTCATGGAGGCCCCAAATGCATGCCGCATGTCATGGGGGCCCAACTTGCTTGAAACATGTGATGGGGCCCCCCATACACGCCACATGCATTGGGGGTCCCAAATGCATGACGCATGTCTTGGGGATCCCACGTGCATGCCACATGTTTTGAGGTCCCCAAATGAATTCCGCATGTCATGGGGGCCCCATGAGCATGCCGCATGTCATGAGGGCCCCAAATGCATGCGGCATGTCATGGGGGCCCCACGTGCAAGCCACATGTCAAGGAGGCCCCACATGCATACCGCATTTCATGGGAGTCCCAACGGCATGCGGCATGTCATGGGGGCCCCACTTGCATGCCGCAAGACATGGGGGCCCCACATGCATACCGCATTTCATGGGGGTCCACTTGCATGTCACATGTCATGTGGGCCCCAAATGCATGCCGCATGTCATGGGGGCCCCACGTGCAAGACGCATGTCATGGGGGCTCCAAATGCATGCCGCATGTCATGTGGGCCCCAAATGCATGACGAATGTCATGGGTGCCCCAAATGCATGCCGCATGTCACGGGGGCCCCAAATGTATGCTGGATGTCATGGGGGCCCATTGTGCATGCCACATGTCATGGGGGGCCCCACATGCATGCCGCATGTCATAGGGGTCCCAAATGAATGTCGCAAGTCATGGGATTCCCAATTGCATGCGGCATGTCATGAGGTCCCCAAATGAATGCTGCATGATATAGGGGCCCCGCGTGCATGCCGCATGTCATGGGGGCCACAAATGCATGCTGCATGTCTTTGAGGCCCCAAAAGCATGCCGCATGTCATCGGGGCTCCAAGTGTATGTGGCAAGTCATGAGGGCCCCACGTGCATGCCGCATTTCAAGGCGACCCCAAGTGCATGGCGCATGTCAAGGGTACCCCCAAATGCATGCTGCATGTCATGGGGGCACACATGCATGCTGCATATCATGGGGGCCCACGTGCATGCCACATGTCATGGGGACCCCAAATGCATGCCGCATGTCTTGGTGGCATCAAATACATGCAGCTATTCATGGGGGCCACAAATGCATGCCGAAAGTCATGGGTGCCCCACGTGCATGCTGCTTGTCATGGTGGTCCCATGTGCATGCAGCATGTCATGGGTGCCCCAAATGCATGAAGCATGTCATGGGGGCCCCAAATGCATGCAGCTATTCATGGGGGCCCCAAATGCATGAAGCATGTCATGGGGAGCACCAACTGCATGCCAAATGTCATGGAGGCCCCACTTGCATGCCGCATTTCAAGGGTACCCCAAATGCATGCTGGATGTCATGGGGCACACATGCATGCTGCATATAATGGGGGCCCACGTGCATCCCGCATGTTATGGAGACCCCACGTGCATGCCACATGTCATGGGGGCCCTAAATGCATGTCACATGTCATGGGGGCCCCACGTGCATGCTGCAAGTCATGGGGGCCCCACGTGCATGCCGCATGTCTTGGGGCCCACAAATGCATGCCGCATGTCATAGGGGCCCACATGCATGGTGCATTTCATGGGGGCCCCAAATGCATGCCTCAAGTCATGGAGGCCCCAAATGCATGCCGCATATCATGGGGGTCCCACATGCATGCCGCATATCATGGGGGTCCCACATGCATGCCGCATGTCATGGGGGCCCCAAATGCATGCCGCATGTCATAGTGGCCCCAAATGCATGATGCATGTCATGGGGGCCCAAATGCATGCCACATGTCATGGGGGCCCAACGTGCATGCCGCATGTCATAGGGGCCCGACGTGCATAACACATGTCATGGGGCCCGCAAATGCATGCCACATGTCATGGGGGCCCCACATGCATGCCGCATGTCATGGGGGCCCAAATGCATGCCACATGTCATGGGGGCCCAACGTGCATGCCGCATGTATTGGGGCTCCAAATTCATGCCGCATGTCATGGGGGCCCCACAGGCATTCCGCATGTCATGTGGGCCCCAAATGCATGCCGCATGTCATGGGGGCCCCACGTGCATGCCGCATGTAATGGGGGCCCCAAATGCATGCCGCATGTCATAGTGGCCCCAAATGCATGCTGCATGTCATGAGGGCCCCACGTGCATGCCGCATGTCATGGGGCCCCCAAATGCATGCCGCATGTCATGGGGGCCCAACAGGCATGCCGCATGTCATTGGGGCCCCAAATGCATGCCGCATGTCTCAGGTACCCCAAATGCATGCAGCATGTTATGCAGGCCCCAAATGCATGCCACATGTCATGGGGCCCCAAATGCATGCCGCATGTCATGGGGGCTCCACGTGCATGCCGCATGTAATGGGGCCCCCAAATTCATGCGGCATGTCAAAGGGGCCCCGCGTGCATGGTGCAAGTCATGGGTGCCCCAAATGCATGCCGCATGTCATGGGGGCCCAAATGCATGCCACATGTCATGGGGGCCCAACGTGCATGCCGCATGTATTGGGGCCCCAAATTCATGCCGCATGTCATGGGGGCCCCACAGGCATTCCGCATGTCATGTGGGCCCCAAATGCATGCCGCATGTCATGGGGGCCCCACGTGCATGCCGCATGTAATGGGGGCCCCAAATGCATGCCGCATGTCATAGTGGCCCCAAATGCATGCTGCATGTCATGAGGGCCCCACGTGCATGCCGCATGTCATGGGGCCCCCAAATGCATGCCGCATGTCATGGGGGCCCAACAGGCATGCCGCATGTCATTGGGGCCCCAAATGCATGCCGCATGTCTCAGGTACCCCAAATGCATGCAGCATGTTATGCAGGCTCCAAATGCATGCCACATGTCATGGGGCCCCAAATGCATGCCGCATGTCATGGGGGCTCCATGTGCATGCCGCATGTAATGGGGGCCCCAAATGCATGCGGCATGTCATAGGGGCCCCACATGCATGCCGCATCTCTCAGGTACCCCAAATGCATGCAGCATGTTATGCAGGCCCCAAATGCATGCCGCATGTCATGGGGGCCCAAATGCATGCCGCATGTCATGGGACCCACATTCATGCCGCATGTCATGGGGGCCCCCAATGCATGCCACATGTCAAGGGGACCCAAATGCATGCCACATGTCATGGGGGCCTCAAATTCATGCCGCATGTCATGAGGGCCCCGCATGCATGCCGCATGTCATGGGGGCCCCGCAGGCATTCCGCATGTCATGGGGGCCCCAAATGCATGCCGCATGTCATGGGGGCCCCACGTGCATCCGTCATGTAATGGGGGATTCAAATGCATGCTGCATGTCATGGGGGCCCCACGTGCATGCCGCATGTCATTGGGGCCCCACGTGCATGCCGCATGTCATAGGGGCACCACGTACATGGCGCATGTCATGGGTGCCCCACATGCATGCCGCATGTCTTGGGGCCCACAAATGCATGCCGCATGTCATAGGGGCCCCACGTGCATGCCACATGTCTTGGGGCCTACAAATGCATGCCGCATGTCATAGGTGCCAAACATGCATGGCACATTTCATGGGGGCCCTACATGCATGCCGCATGTCATGGGGGCCCCACGTGCATGCTTCATGTCATTGGGGCCCCACGTGCATGCCGCATGTCATAGGGGCACCACGTACAATGCGCATGTCATGGGTGCCCCACATGCATGCCGCATGTCATCGGGGCCCCAATTGCATGCCGCATGTCATAGGGGCCCCACAATCATGGCGCATGGCATGGTGCCCCACATGCATGCAGCATGTCATGGGGGCCCCAAATGCATGCCGCATGTCATGGGGGCCCTAAATGCATGTCGCATATCATGGGGGCCCCACGTGCATGCCGCATGTCATGGGGCCCCCCAAATGCATGCAGCATGTCTTGGGGCCCACAAATGCATGCCGCATGTCATAGGGGCCCCACATGCATGGCTTATTTCATGGGGGCCCCACATGCATGCCGCATGTCATGGGGTCCCCAAATGCGTGCCGCATATCATGGGGGCCACAAATGCATGCAGCATGTCATGGGGGCCCCACGTGCATGCCACATGTCTTGGGGCCCACAAATGCATGCCGCATGTCATAGGGGCACCACATGCATGGCACATTTCTTGGGGGCCCTACATGCATGCCACATGTCATGGGGGCCCCAAATGCATGCCTCAAGTCATGGGGGCCCCAAATGCATGCAGCATGTCATAGGGGCCCCAAATGCATGCAGCATGTCATAGGGGCCCCACATGCATGGTGCATGTCATGGGGGCCCCACTTGCATGCCTCAAGTCATGGGGGCCCCAAATGCATGCCGCATGTCATGGGGGCCATAAATACATGCCGCATGTCATGGGTGCCCAACGTACATACTGCATGTCATTGGGGCCCCACGTGCTTGCCGCATGTCATGGGTGCCCCACGTGCATGCCTCATGTCATGGGGGCCACAAATGTATGCGGCATGTCATGGGGGCCCCACATGCATGCCGCATGTCATGGGGGCCCCACGTGCATGCCGCATGTCATGGGGGTCCCACATGCATGCTGCATGTCATGGGGGCCCCACATGCATGGCGCATGTCATGGGGGGCTAACATGCGTGCCGCATGTCATGTGGGCCCCACTTGCATGCAGCATGTAATGGTCGATCCAAATGCATGACGCATGTCATGGGGGTCCCACATGCTTGCCGCATGTCATGGGTGCCCCACGTGCATGCCGCATGTCATGGGTGCCCCACGTGCATGCCTCATGTCATGAGGGTCCAAATGCATGCGGCATGTCATAGGGGCCCCACGTGCATAACACATGTCATGGGGCCTGCATATGCATGCCGCATGTCATGGGGGCCCCACATGCATGCCGCATGTCATGGGGGCCCAACATGCATGCCGCATGTCATGAGGGCCATAAATGCATGCCGCATGTCATGGGTGCCCAACGTGCATGTCGCATGTATTGGGGGCCCCAGCTGCATGCCGCATATCATGGGGCCCCACATGCATGCCACATGTCATAGGGGCCCCACATGCATGCCGCATTTCATGGGGGGCCCAAATGCATGCCTGATGTCATGGCTGCCCCAAATGCATGACTCATGTCATGGGGGTCCCACGTGCATGCCACATGTCATGGGGGATCCAAACTCATGTTGCATGTCATTGGGGCCCCAAGCATATGCCGCATGTCATCAGGGCCCCATGTGCATGCCACATGTAATGGGGGCCCCAAATGCATGCGGCATGTCATAGGGGCCCCACGTGCATGCCGCATGTCTCGGGCACCCCAAATGCATGCAGCATGTTATGGGGGCCCCACGTGCATGCCACATGTCTCGGGCGCCCCAAATGCATGGCGCATGTCATGGGGGCCCCACAGGCATTCCGCATGTCATGGGGGCCCCAAATGCATGCCGCATGTAATGGGGGCCCCACGTGCATGCCGCATGTCTCAGGTACCCCAAATGCATGCAGCATGTTATGCAGGCCCCAAATGCATGCCGCATGTCATGGGGGCCCAAATGCATGACGCATGTCATGGGAGCCCCACATGCATGCCACATGTAATGGGGCCCCCAAATTCATGCCGCATGTCAAAGGGGCAACACGTGCATGCCGCATGTCATGTGGCCCCCCAAATGCATGCCGCATGTCATGGAGGCCCCAAATGCATGCCGCATGTCATAGGGGCCCCACATGCATGCCGCATGTCATGGGGGCCCAAATGCATGATGCATGTCATGGGGGCCCCACATGCATGCCGCATGTAATGGGGCCCCCAAATTCATGCCGCATGTCAAAGGGGCCCCACGTGCATGGCGCAAGTCATGGGGGCCCAACATGCATGCCGCATTTCATGGGGGCCCAAATGCTTGCCACATGTCATGGGTTCCATAAATGCAAGCCGCATGTCATTGGGGCCTCACATGCATGCTGCATATCATGGGGGCCCCACGTGCATGCCGCTTGTCATGGGGCTCCATGTGCATGCCGCATGTCATGGGGGCCCCGCATGCATGCCGCATGTCATGGGGGTCCCACATGCATGCCACATGTCATGGGGGCCCCAAATGCATGCCGCCAGTCATGGGGGCCTCACATGCATGCTGCATATCATGGGGGCCCCACGTGCATGCCGCTTGTCATGGGGCTCCATGTTCATGCCGCATGTCATGGGGGCCCCAAATGCATGCCTCAAGTCATGGGGGCCCCAAATGCATGCCGCATATCATGGGGGCCTCGCGTGCATGCCGCATTTATTGGGGGCCCCAAATTCATGCCACATGTCATAGGGGCCCCACGTGCATGGTGCATTTCAAGGGGCCCACATGCATGCCGCATGTCATGGGGGCCCCAAATGCATGCATCAAGTCATGGGGGCCCCAAATGCATGCCGCATGTCATAGGGGCCCCGCGTGCCTGGTGCATGTCATGGGTGCCCCACATGCATGCCGCATGTCTTGGGGCCCACAAATGCATGCCGCATGTCATAGGGGCCCCGCAGGCATTCCACATGTCATGGGGGCCCCAAATGCATGCCGCATGTCATGAGGGCCCCACATGCATTCCACATGTCAAGGGGGCCTCACGTGCATTCCGCATGACATGGGGGCCCCAAATGCATGTTGCATGTCATGGGGGCCCCACATGCATGCCGCGTGTCACAGGGGCCCCAAATGCATGACTCATGTCATGGGGGCCCCACGTGCATGCCGCATGTCATGGAGAATCCAAACTCATGCCGCATGTCATTGGGGCCCCAAGAGTATGCCGCATGTCATGGGGGCCCCATGTGCATGCCGCATGTAATGGGGGCCCCATGTGCATGCCGCATGTCATGGGGGCCCAAAATGCATGCCTCAAGTCATGGGGCCCCAAAAGCATGCCGCATATCATGGGGGCCCCACGTGCATGCCGCATGTATTGGGGGCCCCAAATGCATGCCGCATGTCATAGGGGCCCCACATGCATGGCTCATTTCATGGGGGCCCCACATGCATGCCTCATGTCATGGGGGCCCCAAATGCGTGCCGCATATCATGGGGGCCACAAATGCATGCAGCATGTCATGGGGGCCCCACGTGCATGCCACATGTCTTGGGGCCCACAAATGCATGCCACATGTCATAGGGGTCCCACATGCATGGAACATTTCATGGGGGCCCTACATGCATGCCGCATGTCATGGGGGCCCCAAATGCATGCCTCAAGTCTTGGGGGCCCCAAATGCATGCAGCATGTCATAGGGGCCCCACATGCATGGTGCATGTCATGGGGGCCCCACATGCTTGCCTCAAGTCATGGCGGCCCCAAATGCATGCCGCATGTCATGGGGGCCATAAATGCATGCCGCATGTCATGGGTGCCCAACGTACATGCTGCATGTCATTGGGGCCCCACGTGCTTGTTGCATGTCATGGGGGCCCCACGTGCATGCCTCATGTCACGGTGCCACAAATGTATGCGGCATGTCATGGGGGCCCCACTTGCATGCAGCATGTAATGGGGGATCCAAATGCATAACGCATGTCATAGGGGCCCCACGTGCATAACACATGTCATGGGGCCGCAAATGCATGCCACATGTCATGGGGGCCCCACATGCATGCCGCATGTCATGGGGACCCAAATGCATGCCACATGTCATGGGGGCCCAACGTGCATGCCGCATGTATTGGGGCCCCAAATTCATGCCGCATGTCATGGGGGCCCCACAGGCATTCCGCATGTCATGGGGGCCCCAAATGCATGCCGCATGTCATGGGGCCCCACGTGCATGCCGCATGTAATGGGGGCCCCAAATGCATGCCGCATGTCATAGTGGCCCCAAATGCATGCTGCATGTCATGAGGGCCCCACGTGCATGCCGCATGTCATGGGGCCCCCAAATGCATGCCGCATGTCATGGGGGCCCAACAGGCATGCCGCATGTCATTGGGGCCCCAAATGCATGCCACATGTCATGGGGGCCCAAATGCATGCCGCATGTCATTGGGGCCCCAAGCGTATGCCGCGTGTCACGGGTGCTCCATGTGCATGCCGCATGTAATGGGGGCCCCAAATGCATGCGGCATGTCATAGGGGCCCCACATGCATGCCGCATCTCTCAGGTACCCCAAATGCATGCAGCATGTTAAGCAGGCCCCAAATGCATGCCGCATGTCATGGGGGCCCAAATGCATGCCGCATGTCATGGGACCCACATTCATGCCGCATGTCATGGGGGCCCCCAATGCATGCCACATGTCATGGGGACCCAAATGCATGCCACATGTCATGGGGGCCTCAAATTCATGCCGCATGTCATGAGGGCCCCGCATGCATGCCGCATATCATGGGTGCCCCGCAGGCATTCCGCATGTCATGGGGGCCCGCAAATGCATGCCACATGTCATGGGGGCCCCACATGCATGCCGCATGTCATGGGGGCCCAAATGCATGCCACATGTCATGGGGGCCCAACGTGCATGCCGCATGTATTGGGGCCCCAAATTCATGCCGCATGTCATAGTGGCCCCAAATGCATGCTGCATGTCATGAGGGCCCCACGTGCATGCCGCATGTCATGGGGCCCCCAAATGCATGTCATGGGGGCCCAACAGGCATGCCGCATGTCATTGGGGCCCCAAATGCATGCCGCATGTCTCAGGTACCCCAAATGCATGCAGCATGTTATGCAGGCCTGAAATGCATGCCACATGTCATGGGGCCCCAAATGCATGCCGCATGTCATGGGTGCTCCACGTGCATGCCGCATGTAATGGGGGCCCAACAGGCATGCCGCATGTCATTGGGGCCCCAAATGCATGCCGCATGTCTCAGGTACCCCAAATGCATGCAGCATGTTATGCAGGCCCCAAATGCATGCCACATGTCATGGGGCCCCAAATGCATGCCGCATGTCATGGGGGCTCCACGTGCATGCCGCATGTAATGGGGCCCCCAAATTCATGCTGCATGTCAAAGGGGCCCCGCGTGCATGGTGCAAGTCATGGGTGCCCCAAATGCATGCCGCATGTCATGGGGGACCCAAACGCATGCCGCATGTCATGGGGGCTCCACGTGCATGCCGCATGTCATGGGGGCCCCAAATGCATGACTCATGTCATGGGGGCCCCACCTGCATGCCGCATGTCATGGGGGACCCAAACGCATGCCGCATGTCATTGGGGCCCCAAGCGTATGCCGCGTGTCACGGGTGCCCCATGTGCATGCCGCATGTAATGGGGGCCCCAAATGCATGCGGCATGTCATAGGGGCCCCACATGCATGCCGCATCTCTCAGGTACCCCAAATGCATGCAGCATGTTATGCAGGCCCCAAATGCATGCCGCATGTCATGGGGGCCCAAATGCATGCCGCATGTCATGGGACCCACATTCATGCCGCATGTCATGGGGGCCCCCAATGCATGCCACATGTCAAGGGGACCCAAATGCATGCCACATGTCATGGGGGCCTCAAATTCATGCCGCATGTCATGAGGGCCCCGCATGCATGCCGCATGTCATGGGGGCCCCGCAGGCATTCCGCATGTCATGGGGGCCCCAAATGCATGCCGCATGTCATGGGGGCCCCACGTGCATCCGTCATGTAATGGGGGATTCAAATGCATGCTGCATGTCATGGGGGCCCCACGTGCATGCCGCATGTCATTGGGGCCCCACGTGCATGCCGCATGTCATAGGGGCACCACGTACATGGCGCATGTCATGGGTGCCCCACATGCATGCCGCATGTCTTGGGGCCCACAAATGCATGCCGCATGTCATAGGGGCCCCACGTGCATGCCACATGTCTTGGGGCCTACAAATGCATGCCGCATGTCATAGGTGCCAAACATGCATGGCACATTTCATGGGGGCCCTACTTGCATGCCGCATGTCATGGGGGCCCCACGTGCATGCTTCATGTCATTGGGGCCCCACGTGCATGCCGCATGTCATAGGGGCACCACGTACAATGCTCATGTCATGGGTGCCCCACATGCATGCCGCATGTCATCGGGGCCCCAATTGCATGCCGCATGTCATAGGGGCCCCACATGCATGGCACATGGCATGGTGCCCCACATGCATGCAGCATGTCATGGGGGCCCCAAATGCATGCCGCATGTCATGGGGGCCCTAAATGCATGTCGCATATCATGGGGGCCCCACGTGCATGCCGCATGTCATGGGGCCCCCCAAATGCATGCAGCATGTCTTGGGGACCACAAATGCATGCCGCATGTCATAGGGGCCCCACATGCATGGCTTATTTCATGGGGGCCCCACATGCATGCCGCATGTCATGGGGGCCCCAAATGCGTGCCGCATATTATGGGGGCCACAAATGCATGCAGCATGTCATGGGGGCCCCACGTGCATGCCACATGTCTTGGGGCCCACAAATGCATGCCGCATGTCATAGGGGCACCACATGCATGGCACATTTCTTGGGGGCCCTACATGCATGCCGCATGTAATGGTGGCCCCAAATGCATGCCTCAAGTCATGGGGGCCCCAAATGCATGCAGCATGTCATAGGGGCCCCAAATGCATGCAGCATGTCATAGGGGCCCCACATGCATGGTGCATGTCATGGGGGCCCCACTTGCATGCCTCAAGTCATGGGGGCCCCAAATGCATGCCGCATGTCATGGGGGCCATAAATACATGCCGCATGTCATGGGTGCCCAACGTACATACTGCATTTCATTGGGGCCCCACGTGCTTGCCGCATGTCATGGGTGCCCCACGTGCATGCCTCATGTCATGGGGGCCACAAATGTATGCGGCATGTCATGCGGGCCCCACATGCATGCCGCATGTCATGGGGGCCCCACGTGCATGCCGCATGTCATGGGGGTCCCACATGCATGCTGCATGTCATGGGGGCCCCACATGCATGGCGCATGTCATGGGGGGCCCACATGCGTGCCGCATGTCATGTGGGCCCCACTTGCATGCAGCATGTAATGGGGGATCCAAATGCATGATGCATGTCATGGGGGTCCCACATGCATGCCGCATGTCATGAGGGTCCAAATGCATGCGGCATGTCATAGGGGCCCCACGTGCATAACACATGTCATGGGGCCCGCATATGCATGCCGCATGTCATGGGGGCCCCACATGCATGCCGCATGTCATGGGGGCCCCACATGCATGCCACATGTCATGAGGGCCATAAATGCATGCCGCATGTCATGGGTGCCCAACGTGCATGTCGCATGTATTGGGGGCCCCAGCTGCATGCCGCATATCATGGGGCCCCACATGCATGCCACATGTCATGGGGGCCCCACATGCATGCCGCATTTCATGGGGGGCCCAAATGCATGCCTGATGTCATGGCTGCCCCAAATGCATGACTCATGTCATGGGGGTCCCACGTGCATGCCACATGTCATGGGGGATCCAAACTCATGTCGCATGTCATTGGGGCCCCAAGCATATGCCGCATGTCATGAGGGCCCCATGTGCATGCCACATGTAATGGGGGCCCCAAATGCATGCGGCATGTCATAGGGGCCCCACGTGCATGCCGCATGTCTCGGGCACCCCAAATGCATGCAGCATGTTATGGGGGCCCCACGTGCATGCCGCATGTCTCGGGCACCCCAAATGCATGGCGCATGTCATGGGGGCCCCACAGGCATTCCGCATGTCATGGGGGCCCCAAATGCATGCCGCATGTAATGGGGGCCCCACGTGCATGCCGCATGTCTCAGGTACCCCAAATGCATGCAGCATGTTATGCAGGCCCCAAATGAATGCCGCATGTCATGGGGGCCCAAATGCATGACGCATGTCATTGGAGCCCCACATGCATGCCGCATGTAATGGGGCCCCCAAATTCATGCCGCATGTCAAAGGGGCAACACATGCATGCCGCATGTCATGTGGCCCCCCAAATGCATGCCGCATGTCATGGAGGCCCCAAATGCATGCCGCATGTCATAGGGGCCCCACATGCATGCCGCATGTCATGGGGGCCCAAATGCATGACGCATGTCATGGGGGCCCCACATGCATGCCGCATGTAATGGGGCCCCCAAATTCATGCCACATGTCAAAGGGGCCCCACGTGCATGGCTCAAGTCATGGGGGCCCAACATGCATGCTGCATTTCATGGGGGCCCAAATGCTTGCCACATGTCATGGGTTCCATAAATGCAAGCCGCATGTCATTGGGGCCTCACATACATGCTGCATATCATGGGGGCCCCACATGCATGCCGCTTGTCATGGGGCTCCATGTTCATGCCGCATGTCATGGGGGCCCCAAATGCATGCCTCAAGTCATGGGGGCCCCAAATGCATGCCGCATATCATGGGGGCCTCACGTGCATGCCGCATTTATTGGGGGCCCCAAATTCATGCCACATGTCATAGGGGCCCCACGTGCATGGTGCATTTCAAGGGGCCCCACATGCATGCCGCATGTCATGGGGGCCCCAAATGCATGCATCAAGTCATGGGGGCCCCAAATGCATGCCGCATATCAGGGGGGCCCCACGTGCATGCCGCTTTTATTGGGGGTCCAAAATTCATGCCGCATGTCATAGGGGCCCCGTGTGCCTGGTGCATGTCATGGGTTCCCCACATGCACGCCGCATGTCTTGGGGCCCACAAATGCATGCCGCATGTCATAGGGGCCCCGCAGGCATTCCACATGTCATGGGGGCCCCAAATGCATGCCGCATGTCATGAGGGCCCCACATGCATTCCACATGTCAAGGGGGCCTCATGTGCATTCCGCATGACATGGGGGCCCCAAATGCATGTTGCATGTCATGGGGGCCCCACGTGCATGCCGCGTGTCACAGGGGCCCGAAATGCATTACTCATGTCATGGGGGCCCCATGTGCATGCCGCATGTCATGGAGAATCCAAACTCATGCCGCATGTCATTGGGGCCCCAAGAGTATGCCGCGTGTCATGGGGGCCCCATGTGCATGCCGCATGTAATGGGGGCCCCAAATGCATGCGGCATGTCATAGGGGCCCCACGTGCATGCCGCATGTCTCGGGCACCCCAAATGCATGCAGCATGTGATGGGGGCCCTACATGCATGCCGCATGTCTCAGGTACCCCAAATGCATGCAGCATGTTATGCAGGCCCCAAATGCATGCCGCATGTCATGGGGGACCAAATGCATGCCGCATGTCATGGGACCCACATGCATGTCGCATGTCATGGGGGCCCCGCAGGCATTCCGCATGTCATGGGGGCCCCAAATGCATGCCGCATGTCATGGGGCCCCACGTGCATCCGGCATGTAATGGGGGATTCACATGCATGCTGCATGTCATGGGGGCCCCACTTGCATGCCGCATGTCACGGGGGCCAAAATGTATGCTGCATGTCATGGGGGCCCCACAAGCATGCCGCATGTTATAGAGGCCCCACATGCATGGCGCATGTCATGGGGGGCCCCACTTGCATGCAGCATGTTATGAGGGATCCAAATGCATGCCGCATCTCATGGGGGTCCCACATGCATGCCGCATGTCATAGGGGGCCCAAATGCATGCGGCATGTCATAGGGGCCCCACGTGCATGCCGCATGTCTCGGGCATCGCAAATGCATGCAGCATTTTATGGGGGCCCCACGTGCATGCCGCATGTCTCAGATACCCCAAATGCATGCAGCATGTTATGCAGGCCCCAAATACATGCCGCATGTCATGGGGGCCCAAATGCATGCCGCATGTCATGGGGGCCCCACATGCATGCCGCATGTCATGGGTGCCCTAAATGCATGCCGCATGTCATGGGGCTCCACGTGCATGCCGCATGTAATGGGGCCCCCAAATGCATGCAGCATGTCTTGGGGCCCACAAATGCCTGCCGCATGTCATAGGGGCCCCACATGCATGGCGCATTTCATGGGGGCCCCACATGCATGCCACATGTCATTGGGGCCCAAATGCATCCTCAAGTCATGGGGGCCCCAAATGCATGCTGCATGTCTTGGGGCCCACAAATGCATGCCGCATGTCATAGGGGCCCCAAATGCATGCCGCATGTCATGGTGGCTCCACGTGCATGCCGAATGTCTCAGGTACTCCATATGCATGCAGCATGTTATGCAGGCCCCACGTGCATGCCGCATGTCATGGGGGCCTCACGTGCATTCCACATGTCATGGGGGCCCCACGTGCATGCTGCATGTCCTGGGGGCCCCACATGCATGCCACATGTCATGGGGGCCCCACGTGCATGCCGCATGTCATGGGGGATCCAAACTCATGCCGTATGTCTCGGGCACCCCAAATGCATGCAGCATGTTAAGGGGGCCCCACGTGCATGCCACATGTAATGGGGGCCCCAAATGCATGCGGCATGTCATAGGGGCCCCACGTGCTTGCCGCATGTCATGGGGGCCCCACATGCATGGCGCATTTCATGGGGCCCAACATGCATTGCGCATGTCATGGGGGTACCACGTGCATGCCTCATGTCATGGGTACCCCAAATGCATGACTCATGTCATGGGTTCCCCACGTACATGTCGCATGTCATGGGGGCCCCACGTGCATGCCGCATGTCATGGGGAACCGAAATGCATGCAGCATGTCATGGGGCCCCAAAGACGTGCCGCATGTCATGAGTGCCCCACGTGCATGCCGCATGTCATGGGAGCCCCACGTGCATGCCGCATGTCATGGGGCCCCACGTGCATGCCGCATGTCGTGGGGGCCACAAATGCATGCCGCATGTCATGGGGGCCCCACGTGCATGCCACATGTCATGGGGAGCCCAAACGTATGCCGCATGTCATGGGGTGCCCCAAATGCATGGTGCATGTCATGAGGCCCCAAATGCATTCCAAATGTCATGGGGGCCCCAAATGCATGCCGAATGTCATGGGGCCCCACATGCATACCGCATTTCATGGGAGTCCCAATGGCATGCCGCATGTCATGGGGGCCCCACGTGCATGCCGCAAGACATGGGGGAAAACATGCATGCCGAATTTCATGGGGGGCCCATTTGCATGTCGCATGTCATGTGGGCCCCAAATGCATGCCGCATGTCATGGGGGCCCCACGTGCAAGATGCATGTCATGAGGCTCCAAATGCATGCCGTATGTCATGTGGGCCCCAAATGCATGACGAATGTCATGGGGGCCCCAAATGCATGCCGCATGTCACGGGGGCCCCAAATGTATGCTGGATGTCATGGGGGCCCAACGTGCATGCCACATGTCATGGGGGGCCCCACATGCATGCCACATGTCATGGGGTCCCAAATGCATGCGGCATGTCATGAGGTCCCCAAATGCCTGCCGCATGTCATGTGGGCCCTAAATGCATGCCGCATGTCTTGAGGTCCCCAAATGAATTTGTGCATGCCTCATGTGTTGGTTGCCCCACGTGCATGCCGCATGTCATTGCTACCCGAAATGCATGCAACGTGTCATGGGGGCCCCACATGCATGCCACATGTCATTTGGGAACCACATGCATGCCGCATGACATGGGGGCCCCAAATACGTGCCACATGTCATGGGGGACCCACATGCATGCCGCATGTCATGGGGGCCTTGAATGCATAACAAATGTCATTGGGGGCCACACGTGCATGCCACATGTCATGGCGGCCCCAAGTGCATGCCGCATGTCATGGGGCCCCGAACGCATGCCGCATTTCATGGAGGCCCCAAATGCATGCCGCATGTAATGGGGGCCCAACTTGCTTGAAACATGTGATGGGGCCCCCCATACACGCCACATGCATTGGGGGTCCCAAATGCATGTCGCATGTCTTGGGGATCCCACGTGCATGCCACATGTTTTGAGGTCCCCAAATGAATTCCGCATGTCATGGGGGCCCCATGAGCATGCCGCATGTCATGAGGGCCCCAAATGCATGCGGCATGTCATGGGGGCCCCACGTGCAAGCCACATGTCAAGGAGGCCCCACATGCATACCGCATTTCATGGGAGTCCCAACGGCATGCGGCATGTCATGGGGGCCCCACTTGCATGCCGCAAGACATGGGGGCCCCACATGCATACCGCATTTCATGGGGGTCCACTTGCATGTCACATGTCATGTGGGCCCCAAATGCATGCCGCATGTCATGGGGGCCCCACGTGCAAGACGCATGTCATGGGGGCTCCAAATGCATGCCGCATGTCATGTGGGCCCCAAATGCATGACGAATGTCATGGGTGCCCCAAATGCATGCCGCATGTCACGGGGGCCCCAAATGTATGCTGGATGTCATGGGGGCCCATTGTGCATGCCACATGTCATGGGGGGCCCCACATGCATGCCGCATGTCATAGGGGTCCCAAATGAATGTCGCAAGTCATGGGATTCCCAATTGCATGCGGCATGTCATGAGGTCCCCAAATGAATGCTGCATGATATAGGGGCCCCGCGTGCATGCCGCATGTCATGGGGGCCACAAATGCATGCTGCATGTCTTTGAGGCCCCAAAAGCATGCCGCATGTCATCGGGGCTCCAAGTGTATGTGGCAAGTCATGAGGGCCCCACGTGCATGCCGCATTTCAAGGCGACCCCAAGTGCATGGCGCATGTCAAGGGTACCCCCAAATGCATGCTGCATGTCATGGGGGCACACATGCATGCTGCATATCATGGGGGCCCACGTGCATGCCACATGTCATGGGGACCCCAAATGCATGCCGCATGTCTTGGTGGCATCAAATACATGCAGCTATTCATGGGGGCCACAAATGCATGCCGAAAGTCATGGGTGCCCCACGTGCATGCTGCTTGTCATGGTGGTCCCATGTGCATGCAGCATGTCATGGGTGCCCCAAATGCATGAAGCATGTCATGGGGGCCCCAAATGCATGCAGCTATTCATGGGGGCCCCAAATGCATGAAGCATGTCATGGGGAGCACCAACTGCATGCCAAATGTCATGGAGGCCCCACTTGCATGCCGCATTTCAAGGGTACCCCAAATGCATGCTGGATGTCATGGGGCACACATGCATGCTGCATATAATGGGGGCCCACGTGCATCCCGCATGTTATGGAGACCCCACGTGCATGCCACATGTCATGGGGGCCCTAAATGCATGTCACATGTCATGGGGGCCCCACGTGCATGCTGCAAGTCATGGGGGCCCCACGTGCATGCCGCATGTCTTGGGGCCCACAAATGCATGCCGCATGTCATAGGGGCCCACATGCATGGTGCATTTCATGGGGGCCCCAAATGCATGCCTCAAGTCATGGAGGCCCCAAATGCATGCCGCATATCATGGGGGTCCCACATGCATGCCGCATATCATGGGGGTCCCACATGCATGCCGCATGTCATGGGGGCCCCAAATGCATGCCGCATGTCATAGTGGCCCCAAATGCATGATGCATGTCATGGGGGCCCAAATGCATGCCACATGTCATGGGGGCCCAACGTGCATGCCGCATGTCATAGGGGCCCGACGTGCATAACACATGTCATGGGGCCCGCAAATGCATGCCACATGTCATGGGGGCCCCACATGCATGCCGCATGTCATGGGGGCCCAAATGCATGCCACATGTCATGGGGGCCCAACGTGCATGCCGCATGTATTGGGGCTCCAAATTCATGCCGCATGTCATGGGGGCCCCACAGGCATTCCGCATGTCATGTGGGCCCCAAATGCATGCCGCATGTCATGGGGGCCCCACGTGCATGCCGCATGTAATGGGGGCCCCAAATGCATGCCGCATGTCATAGTGGCCCCAAATGCATGCTGCATGTCATGAGGGCCCCACGTGCATGCCGCATGTCATGGGGCCCCCAAATGCATGCCGCATGTCATGGGGGCCCAACAGGCATGCCGCATGTCATTGGGGCCCCAAATGCATGCCGCATGTCTCAGGTACCCCAAATGCATGCAGCATGTTATGCAGGCCCCAAATGCATGCCACATGTCATGGGGCCCCAAATGCATGCCGCATGTCATGGGGGCTCCACGTGCATGCCGCATGTAATGGGGCCCCCAAATTCATGCGGCATGTCAAAGGGGCCCCGCGTGCATGGTGCAAGTCATGGGTGCCCCAAATGCATGCCGCATGTCATGGGGGCCCAAATGCATGCCACATGTCATGGGGGCCCAACGTGCATGCCGCATGTATTGGGGCCCCAAATTCATGCCGCATGTCATGGGGGCCCCACAGGCATTCCGCATGTCATGTGGGCCCCAAATGCATGCCGCATGTCATGGGGGCCCCACGTGCATGCCGCATGTAATGGGGGCCCCAAATGCATGCCGCATGTCATAGTGGCCCCAAATGCATGCTGCATGTCATGAGGGCCCCACGTGCATGCCGCATGTCATGGGGCCCCCAAATGCATGCCGCATGTCATGGGGGCCCAACAGGCATGCCGCATGTCATTGGGGCCCCAAATGCATGCCGCATGTCTCAGGTACCCCAAATGCATGCAGCATGTTATGCAGGCCCCAAATGCATGCCACATGTCATGGGGCCCCAAATGCATGCCGCATGTCATGGGGGCTCCATGTGCATGCCGCATGTAATGGGGGCCCCAAATGCATGCGGCATGTCATAGGGGCCCCACATGCATGCCGCATCTCTCAGGTACCCCAAATGCATGCAGCATGTTATGCAGGCCCCAAATGCATGCCGCATGTCATGGGGGCCCAAATGCATGCCGCATGTCATGGGACCCACATTCATGCCGCATGTCATGGGGGCCCCCAATGCATGCCACATGTCAAGGGGACCCAAATGCATGCCACATGTCATGGGGGCCTCAAATTCATGCCGTATGTCATGAGGGCCCCGCATGCATGCCGCATGTCATGGGGGTCCCAAATGCATGCCGCATGTCATGGGGGCCCCACGTGCATCCGTCATGTAATGGGGGATTCAAATGCATGCTGCATGTCATGGGGGCCCCACGTGCATGCCGCATGTCATTGGGGCCCCACGTGCATGCCGCATCTCTCAGGTACCCCAAATGCATGCAGCATGTTATGCAGGCCCCAAATGCATGCCGCATGTCATGGGGGCCCAAATGCATGCCGCATGTCATGGGACCCACATTCATGCCGCATGTCATGGGGGCCCCCAATGCATGCCACATGTCAAGGGGACCCAAATGCATGCCACATGTCATGGGGGCCTCAAATTCATGCCGCATGTCATGAGGGCCCCGCATGCATGCCGCATGTCATGGGGGCCCCGCAGGCATTCCGCATGTCATGGGGGCCCCAAATGCATGCCGCATGTCATGGGGGCCCCACGTGCATCCGTCATGTAATGGGGGATTCAAATGCATGATGCATGTCATGGGGGCCCCACGTGCATGCCGCATGTCATTGGGGCCCCACGTGCATGCCGCATGTCATAGGGGCACCACGTACATGGCGCATGTCATGGGTGCCCCACATGCATGCCGCATGTCTTGGGGCCCACAAATGCATGCCGCATGTCATAGGGGCCCCACGTGCATGCCACATGTCTTGGGGCCTACAAATGCATGCCGCATGTCATAGGTGCCAAACATGCATGGCACATTTCATGGGGGCCCTACATGCATGCCGCATGTCATGGGGGCCCCACGTGCATGCTTCATGTCATTGGGGCCCCACGTGCATGCCGCATGTCATAGGGGCACCACGTACAATGCGCATGTCATGGGTGCCCCACATGCATGCCGCATGTCATCGGGGCCCCAATTGCATGCCGCATGTCATAGGGGCCCCACAATCATGGCGCATGGCATGGTGCCCCACATGCATGCAGCATGTCATGGGGGCCCCAAATGCATGCCGCATGTCATGGGGGCCCTAAATGCATGTCGCATATCATGGGGGCCCCACGTGCATGTCGCATGTCATGGGGCCCCCCAAATGCATGCAGCATGTCTTGGGGCCCACAAATGCATGCCACATGTCATAGGGGCCCCACATGCATGGCTTATTTCATGGGGGCCCCACATGCATGCCGCATGTCATGGGGTCCCCAAATGCGTGCCGCATATCATGGGGGCCACAAATGCATGCAGCATGTCATGGGGGCCCCACGTGCATGCCACATGTCTTGGGGCCCACAAATGCATGCCGCATGTCATAGGGGCACCACATGCATGGCACATTTCTTGGGGGCCCTACATGCATGCCACATGTCATGGGGGCCCCAAATGCATGCCTCAAGTCATGGGGGCCCCAAATGCATGCAGCATGTCATAGGGGCCCCAAATGCATGCAGCATGTCATAGGGGCCCCACATGCATGGTGCATGTCATGGGGGCCCCACTTGCATGCCTCAAGTCATGGGGGCCCCAAATGCATGCCGCATGTCATGGGGGCCATAAATACATGCCGCATGTCATGGGTGCCCAACGTACATACTGCATGTCATTGGGGCCCCACGTGCTTGCCGCATGTCATGGGTGCCCCACGTGCATGCCTCATGTCATGGGGGCCACAAATGTATGCGGCATGTCATGGGGGCCCCACATGCATGCCGCATGTCATGGGGGCCCCACGTGCATGCCGCATGTCATGGGGGTCCCACATGCATGCTGCATGTCATGGGGGCCCCACATGCATGGCGCATGTCATGGGGGGCCCACATGCGTGCCGCATGTCATGTGGGCCCCACTTGCATGCAGCATGTAATGGTCGATCCAAATGCATGACGCATGTCATGGGGGTCCCACATGCTTGCCGCATGTCATGGGTGCCCCACGTGCATGCCGCATGTCATGGGTGCCCCACGTGCATGCCTCATGTCATGAGGGTCCAAATGCATGCGGCATGTCATAGGGGCCCCACGTGCATAACACATGTCATGGGGCCTGCATATGCATGCCGCATGTCATGGGGGCCCCACATGCATGCCGCATGTCATGGGGGCCCAACATGCATGCCGCATGTCATGAGGGCCATAAATGCATGCCGCATGTCATGGGTGCCCAACGTGCATGTCGCATGTATTGGGGGCCCCAGCTGCATGCCGCATATCATGGGGCCCCACATGCATGCCACATGTCATGGGGGCCCCACATGCATGCCGCATTTCATGGGGGGCCCAAATGCATGCCTGATGTCATGGCTGCCCCAAATGCATGACTCATGTCATGGGGGTCCCACGTGCATGCCACATGTCATGGGGGATCCAAACTCATGTCGCATGTCATTGGGGCCCCAAGCATATGCCGCATGTCATGAGGGCCCCATGTGCATGCCACATGTAATGGGGGCCCCAAATGCATGCGGCATGTCATAGGGGCCCCACGTGCATGCCGCATGTCTCGGGCACCCCAAATGCATGCAGCATGTTATGGGGGCCCCACGTGCATGCCACATGTCTCGGGCGCCCCAAATGCATGGCGCATGTCATGGGGGCCCCACAGGCATTCCGCATGTCATGGGGGCCCCAAATGCATGCCGCATGTAATGGGGGCCCCACGTGCATGCCGCATGTCTCAGGTACCCCAAATGCATGCAGCATGTTATGCAGGCCCCAAATGCATGCCGCATGTCATGGGGGCCCAAATGCATGACGCATGTCATGGGAGCCCCACATGCATGCCACATGTAATGGGGCCCCCAAATTCATGCCGCATGTCAAAGGGGCAACACGTGCATGCCGCATGTCATGTGGCCCCCCAAATGCATGCCGCATGTCATGGAGGCCCCAAATGCATGCCGCATGTCATAGGGGCCCCACATGCATGCCGCATGTCATGGGGGCCCAAATGCATGATGCATGTCATGGGGGCCCCACATGCATGCCGCATGTAATGGGGCCCCCAAATTCATGCCGCATGTCAAAGGGGCCCCACGTGCATGGCGCAAGTCATGGGGGCCCAACATGCATGCCGCATTTCATGGGGGCCCAAATGCTTGCCACATGTCATGGGTTCCATAAATGCAAGCCGCATGTCATTGGGGCCTCACATGCATGCTGCATATCATGGGGGCCCCACGTGCATGCCGCTTGTCATGGGGCTCCATGTGCATGCCGCATGTCATGGGGGCCCCGCATGCATGCCGCATGTCATGGGGGTCCCACATGCATGCCACATGTCATGGGGGCCCCAAATGCATGCCGCCAGTCATGGGGGCCTCACATGCATGCTGCATATCATGGGGGCCCCACGTGCATGCCGCTTGTCATGGGGCTCCATGTTCATGCCGCATGTCATGGGGGCCCCAAATGCATGCCTCAAGTCATGGGGGCCCCAAATGCATGCCGCATATCATGGGGGCCTCGCGTGCATGCCGCATTTATTGGGGGCCCCAAATTCATGCCACATGTCATAGGGGCCCCACGTGCATGGTGCATTTCAAGGGGCCCCACATGCATGCCGCATGTCATGGGGGCCCCAAATGCATGCATCAAGTCATGGGGGCCCCAAATGCATGCCGCATATCAGGGGGGCCCCACGTGCATGCCGCATTTATTGGGGGCCCAAAATTCATGCCGCATGTCATAGGGGCCCCGCGTGCCTGGTGCATGTCATGGGTGCCCCACATGCATGCCGCATGTCTTGGGGCCCACAAATGCATGCCGCATGTCATAGGGGCCCCGCAGGCATTCCACATGTCATGGGGGCCCCAAATGCATGCCGCATGTCATGAGGGCCCCACATGCATTCCACATGTCAAGGGGGCCTCACGTGCATTCCGCATGACATGGGGGCCCCAAATGCATGTTGCATGTCATGGGGGCCCCACATGCATGCCGCGTGTCACAGGGGCCCCAAATGCATGACTCATGTCATGGGGGCCCCACGTGCATGCCGCATGTCATGGAGAATCCAAACTCATGCCGCATGTCATTGGGGCCCCAAGAGTATGCCGCATGTCATGGGGGCCCCATGTGCATGCCGCATGTAATGGGGGCCCCATGTGCATGCCGCATGTCATGGGGGCCCAAAATGCATGCCTCAAGTCATGGGGCCCCAAAAGCATGCCGCATATCATGGGGGCCCCACGTGCATGCCGCATGTATTGGGGGCCCCAAATGCATGCCGCATGTCATAGGGGCCCCACATGCATGGCTCATTTCATGGGGGCCCCACATGCATGCCTCATGTCATGGGGGCCCCAAATGCGTGCCGCATATCATGGGGGCCACAAATGCATGCAGCATGTCATGGGGGCCCCACGTGCATGCCACATGTCTTGGGGCCCACAAATGCATGCCACATGTCATAGGGGTCCCACATGTATGGAACATTTCATGGGGGCCCTACATGCATGCCGCATGTCATGGGGGCCCCAAATGCATGCCTCAAGTCTTGGGGGCCCCAAATGCATGCAGCATGTCATAGGGGCCCCACATGCATGGTGCATGTCATGGGGGCCCCACATGCTTGCCTCAAGTCATGGCGGCCCCAAATGCATGCCGCATGTCATGGGGGCCATAAATGCATGCCGCATGTCATGGGTGCCCAACGTACATGCTGCATGTCATTGGGGCCCCACGTGCTTGTTGCATGTCATGGGGGCCCCACGTGCATGCCTCATGTCACGGTGCCACAAATGTATGCGGCATGTCATGGGGGCCCCACTTGCATGCAGCATGTAATGGGGGATCCAAATGCATAACGCATGTCATAGGGGCCCCACGTGCATAACACATGTCATGGGGCCGCAAATGCATGCCACATGTCATGGGGGCCCCACATGCATGCCGCATGTCATGGGGACCCAAATGCATGCCACATGTCATGGGGGCCCAACGTGCATGCCGCATGTATTGGGGCCCCAAATTCATGCCGCATGTCATGGGGGCCCCACAGGCATTCCGCATGTCATGGGGGCCCCAAATGCATGCCGCATGTCATGGGGCCCCACGTGCATGCCGCATGTAATGGGGGCCCCAAATGCATGCCGCATGTCATAGTGGCCCCAAATGCATGCTGCATGTCATGAGGGCCCCACGTGCATGCCGCATGTCATGGGGCCCCCAAATGCATGCCGCATGTCATGGGGGCCCAACAGGCATGCCGCATGTCATTGGGGCCCCAAATGCATGCCGCATGTCTCAGGTACCCCAAATGCATGCAGCATGTTATGCAGGCCCCAAATGCATGCCACATGTCATGGGGGCCCAAATGCATGCCGCATGTCATTGGGGCCCCAAGCGTATGCCGCGTGTCACGGGTGCTCCATGTGCATGCCGCATGTAATGGGGGCCCCAAATGCATGCGGCATGTCATAGGGGCCCCACATGCATGCCGCATCTCTCAGGTACCCCAAATGCATGCAGCATGTTAAGCAGGCCCCAAATGCATGCCGCATGTCATGGGGGCCCAAATGCATGCCGCATGTCATGGGACCCACATTCATGCCGCATGTCATGGGGGCCCCCAATGCATGCCACATGTCATGGGGACCCAAATGCATGCCACATGTCATGGGGGCCTCAAATTCATGCCGCATGTCATGAGGGCCCCGCATGCATGCCGCATATCATGGGTGCCCCGCAGGCATTCCGCATGTCATGGGGGCCCGCAAATGCATGCCACATGTCATGGGGGCCCCACATGCATGCCGCATGTCATGGGGGCCCAAATGCATGCCACATGTCATGGGGGCCCAACGTGCATGCCGCATGTATTGGGGCCCCAAATTCATGCCGCATGTCATAGTGGCCCCAAATGCATGCTGCATGTCATGAGGGCCCCACGTGCATGCCGCATGTCATGGGGCCCCCAAATGCATGTCATGGGGGCCCAACAGGCATGCCGCATGTCATTGGGGCCCCAAATGCATGCCGCATGTCTCAGGTACCCCAAATGCATGCAGCATGTTATGCAGGCCTGAAATGCATGCCACATGTCATGGGGCCCCAAATGCATGCCGCATGTCATGGGTGCTCCACGTGCATGCCGCATGTAATGGGGGCCCAACAGGCATGCCGCATGTCATTGGGGCCCCAAATGCATGCCGCATGTCTCAGGTACCCCAAATGCATGCAGCATGTTATGCAGGCCCCAAATGCATGCCACATGTCATGGGGCCCCAAATGCATGCCGCATGTCATGGGGGCTCCACGTGCATGCCGCATGTAATGGGGCCCCCAAATTCATGCTGCATGTCAAAGGGGCCCCGCGTGCATGGTGCAAGTCATGGGTGCCCCAAATGCATGCCGCATGTCATGGGGGACCCAAACGCATGCCGCATGTCATGGGGGCTCCACGTGCATGCCGCATGTCATGGGGGCCCCAAATGCATGACTCATGTCATGGGGGCCCCACCTGCATGCCGCATGTCATGGGGGACCCAAACGCATGCCGCATGTCATTGGGGCCCCAAGCGTATGCCGCGTGTCACGGGTGCCCCATGTGCATGCCGCATGTAATGGGGGCCCCAAATGCATGCGGCATGTCATAGGGGCCCCACATGCATGCCGCATCTCTCAGGTACCCCAAATGCATGCAGCATGTTATGCAGGCCCCAAATGCATGCCGCATGTCATGGGGGCCCAAATGCATGCCACATGTCAAGGGGACCCAAATGCATGCCACATGTCATGGGGGCCTCAAATTCATGCCGCATGTCATGAGGGCCCCGCATGCATGCCGCATGTCATGGGGGCCCCGCAGGCATTCCGCATGTCATGGGGGCCCCAAATGCATGCCGCATGTCATGGGGGCCCCACGTGCATCCGTCATGTAATGGGGGATTCAAATGCATGCTGCATGTCATGGGGGCCCCACGTGCATGCCGCATGTCATTGGGGCCCCACGTGCATGCCGCATGTCATAGGGGCACCACGTACATGGCGCATGTCATGGGTGCCCCACATGCATGCCGCATGTCTTGGGGCCCACAAATGCATGCCGCATGTCATAGGGGCCCCACGTGCATGCCACATGTCTTGGGGCCTACAAATGCATGCCGCATGTCATAGGTGCCAAACATGCATGGCACATTTCATGGGGGCCCTACTTGCATGCCGCATGTCATGGGGGCCCCACGTGCATGCTTCATGTCATTGGGGCCCCACGTGCATGCCGCATGTCATAGGGGCACCACGTACAATGCTCATGTCATGGGTGCCCCACATGCATGCCGCATGTCATCGGGGCCCCAATTGCATGCCGCATGTCATAGGGGCCCCACATGCATGGCACATGGCATGGTGCCCCACATGCATGCAGCATGTCATGGGGGCCCCAAATGCATGCCGCATGTCATGGGGGCCCTAAATGCATGTCGCATATCATGGGGGCCCCACATGCATGCCGCATGTCATGGGGCCCCCCAAATGCATGCAGCATGTCTTGGGGCCCACAAATGCATGCCGCATGTCATAGGGGCCCCACATGCATGGCTTATTTCATGGGGGCCCCACATGCATGCCGCATGTCATGGGGGCCCCAAATGCGTGCCGCATATCATGGGGGCCACAAATGCATGCAGCATGTCATGGGGGCCCCACGTGCATGCCACATGTCTTGGGGCCCACAAATGCATGCCGCATGTCATAGGGGCACCACATGCATGGCACATTTCTTGGGGGCCCTACATGCATGCCGCATGTCATGGGGGCCCCAAATGCATGCCTCAAGTCATGGGGGCCCCAAATGCATGCAGCATGTCATAGGGGCCCCAAATGCATGCAGCATGTCATAGGGGCCCCACATGCATGGTGCATGTCATGGGGGCCCCACTTGCATGCCTCAAGTCATGGGGGCCCCAAATGCATGCCGCATGTCATGGGGGCCATAAATACATGCCGCATGTCATGGGTGCCCAACGTACATACTGCATGTCATTGGGGCCCCACGTGCTTGCCGCATGTCATGGGTGCCCCACGTGCATGCCTCATGTCATGGGGGCCACAAATGTATGCGGCATGTCATGCGGGCCCCACATGCATGCCGCATGTCATGGGGGCCCCACGTGCATGCCGCATGTCATGGGGGTCCCACATGCATGCTGCATGTCATGGGGGCCCCACATGCATGGCGCATGTCATGGGGGGCCCACATGCGTGCCGCATGTCATGTGGACCCCACTTGCATGCAGCATGTAATGGGGGATCCAAATGCATGATGCATGTCATGGGGGTCCCACATGCATGCCGCATGTCATGAGGGTCCAAATGCATGCGGCATGTCATAGGGGCCCCACGTGCATAACACATGTCATGGGGCCCGCATATGCATGCCGCATGTCATGGGGGCCCCACATGCATGCCGCATGTCATGGGGGCCCCACATGCATGCCACATGTCATGAGGGCCATAAATGCATGCCGCATGTCATGGGTGCCCAACGTGCATGTCGCATGTATTGGGGGTCCCAGCTGCATGCCGCATATCATGGGGCCCCACATGCATGCCACATGTCATGGGGGCCCCACATGCATGCCGCATTTCATGGGGGGCCCAAATGCATGCCTGATGTCATGGCTGCCCCAAATGCATGACTCATGTCATGGGGGTCCCACGTGCATGCCACATGTCATGGGGGATCCAAACTCATGTCGCATGTCATTGGGGCCCCAAGCATATGCCGCATGTCATGAGGGCCCCATGTGCATGCCACATGTAATGGGGGCCCCAAATGCATGCGGCATGTCATAGGGGCCCCACGTGCATGCCGCATGTCTCGGGCACCCCAAATGCATGCAGCATGTTATGGGGGCCCCACGTGCATGCCGCATGTCTCGGGCACCCCAAATGCATGGCGCATGTCATGGGGGCCCCACAGGCATTCCGCATGTCATGGGGGCCCCAAATGCATGCCGCATGTAATGGGGGCCCCACGTGCATGCCGCATGTCTCAGGTACCCCAAATGCATGCAGCATGTTATGCAGGCCCCAAATGAATGCCGCATGTCATGGGGGCCCAAATGCATGACGCATGTCATGGGAGCCCCACATGCATGCCGCATGTAATGGGGCCCCCAAATTCATGCCGCATGTCAAAGGGGCAACACGTGCATGCCGCATGTCATGTGGCCCCCCAAATGCATGCCGCATGTCATGGAGGCCCCAAATGCATGCCGCATGTCATAGGGGCCCCACATGCATGCCGCATGTCATGGGGGCCCAAATGCATGACGCATGTCATGGGGGCCCCACATGCATGCCGCATGTAATGGGGCCCCCAAATTCATGCCACATGTCAAAGGGGCCCCACTTGCATGGCTCAAGTCATGGGGGCCCAACATGCATGCTGCATTTCATGGGGGCCCAAATGCTTGCCACATGTCATGGGTTCCATAAATGCAAGCCGCATGTCATTGGGGCCTCACATACATGCTGCATATCATGGGGGCCCCACATGCATGCCGCTTGTCATGGGGCTCCATGTGCATGCCGCATGTCATGGGGGCCCCGCATGCATGCCGCATGTCATGGGGGTCCCACATGCATGCCACATGTCATGGGGGCCCCAAATGCATGCCGCCAGTCATGGGGGCCTCACATGCATGCTGCATATCATGGGGGCCCCACGTGCATGCCGCTTGTCATGGGGCTCCATGTTCATGCCGCATGTCATGGGGGCCCCAAATGCATGCCTCAAGTCATGGGGGCCCCAAATGCATGCCGCATATCATGGGGGCCTCACGTGCATGCCGCATTAATTGGGGGCCCCAAATTCATGCCACATGTCATAGGGGCCCCACGTGCATGGTGCATTTCAAGGGGCCCCACATGCATGCCGCATGTCATGGGGGCCCCAAATGCATGCATCAAGTCATGGGGGCCCCAAATGCATGCCGCATATCAGGGGGGCCCCACGTGCATGCCGCATTTATTGGGGGCCCAAAATTCATGCCTCATGTCATAGGGGCCCCGCGTGCCTGGTGCATGTCATGGGTGCCCCACATGCATGCCGCATGTCTTGGGGCCCACAAATGCATGCCGCATGTCATAGGGGCCCCGCAGGCATTCCACATGTCATGGGGGCCCCAAATGCATGCCGCATGTCATGAGGGCCCCACATGCATTCCACATGTCAAGGGGGCCTCACGTGCATTCCGCATGACATGGGGGCCCCAAATGCATGTTGCATGTCATGGGGGCCCCACGTGCATGCCGCGTGTCACAGGGGCCCCAAATGCATGACTCATGTCATGGGTGCCCCACGTGCATGCCGCATGTCATGGAGAATCCAAACTCATGCCGCATGTCATTGGGGCCCCAAGAGTATGCCGCATGTCATGGGGGCCCCATGTGCATGCCGCATGTAATGGGGGCCCCATGTGCATGCCGCATGTCATGGGGGCCCAAAATGCATGCCTCAAGTCATGGGGCCCCAAAAGCATGCCGCATATCATGGGGGCCCCACGTGCATGCCGCATGTATTGGGGGCCCCAAATGCATGCCGCATGTCATAGGGGCCCCACATGCATGGCTCATTTCATGGGGGCCCCACATGCATGCCTCATGTCATGGGGGCCCCAAATGCGTGCCGCATATCATGGGGGCCACAAATGCATGCAGCATGTCATGGGGGCCCCACGTGCATGCCACATGTCTTGGGGCCCACAAATGCATGCCACATGTCATAGGGGTCCCACATGCATGGAACATTTCATGGGGGCCCTACATGCATGCCGCATGTCATGGGGGCCCCAAATGCATGCCTCAAGTCTTGGGGGCCCCAAATGCATGCAGCATGTCATAGGGGCCCCACATGCATGGTGCATGTCATGGGGGCCCCACATGCTTGCCTCAAGTCATGGCGGCCCCAAATGCATGCCGCATGTCATGGGGGCCATAAATGCATGCCGCATGTCATGGGTGCCCAACGTACATGCTGCATGTCATTGGGGCCCCACGTGCTTGTTGCATGTCATGGGGGCCCCACGTGCATGCCTCATGTCACGGTGCCACAAATGTATGCGGCATGTCATGGGGGCCCCACTTGCATGCAGCATGTAATGGGGGATCCAAATGCATAACGCATGTCATAGGGGCCCCACGTGCATAACACATGTCATGGGGCCCGCAAATGCATGCCACATGTCATGGGGGCCCCACATGCATGCCGCATGTCATGGGGACCCAAATGCATGCCACATGTCATGGGGGCCCAACGTGCATGCCGCATGTATTGGGGCCCCAAATTCATGCCGCATGTCATGGGGGCCCCACAGGCATTCCGCATGTCATGGGGGCCCCAAATGCATGCCGCATGTCATGGGGCCCCACGTGCATGCCGCATGTAATGGGGGCCCCAAATGCATGCCGCATGTCATAGTGGCCCCAAATGCATGCTGCATGTCATGAGGGCCCCACGTGCATGCCGCATGTCATGGGGCCCCCAAATGCATGCCGCATGTCATGGGGGCCCAATAGGCATGCCGCATGTCATTGGGGCCCCAAATGCATGCCGCATGTCTCAGGTACCCCAAATGCATGCAGCATGTTATGCAGGCCCCAAATGCATGCCACATGTCATGGGGGCCCAAATGCATGCCGCATGTCATTGGGGCCCCAAGCGTATGCCGCGTGTCACGGGTGCCCCATGTGCATGCCGCATGTAATGGGGGCCCCAAATGCATGCGGCATGTCATAGGGGCCCCACATGCATGCCACATCTCTCAGGTACCCCAAATGCATGCAGCATGTTATGCAGGCCCCAAATGCATGCCGCATGTCATGGGGGCCCAAATGCATGCCGCATGTCATGGGACCCACATTCATGCCGCATGTCATGGGGGCCCCAATGCATGCCACATGTCATGGGGACCCAAATGCATGCCACATGTCATGGGGGCCTCAAATTCATGCCGCATGTCATGAGGGCCCCGCATGCATGCCGCATGTCATGGGTGCCCCGCAGGCATTCCGCATGTCATGGGGGCCCGCAAATGCATGCCACATGTCATGGGGGCCCAACGTGCATGCCGCATGTATTGGGGCCCCAAATTCATGCCGCATGTCATGGGGGCCCCACAGGCATTCCGCATGTCATGTGGGCCCCAAATGCATGCCGCATGTCATGGGGGCCCCACGTGCATGCCGCATGTAATGGGGGCCCCAAATGCATGCCGCATGTCATAGTGGCCCCAAATGCATGCTGCATGTCATGAGGGCCCCACGTGCATGCCGCATGTCATGGGGCCCCCAAATGCATGTCATGGGGGCCCAACAGGCATGCCGCATGTCATTGGGGCCCCAAATGCATGCCGCATGTCTCAGGTACCCCAAATGCATGCAGCATGTTATGCAGGCCTGAAATGCATGCCACATGTCATGGGGCCCCAAATGCATGCCGCATGTCATGGGGGCTCCACGTGCATGCCGCATGTAATGGGGCCCCCAAATTCATGCTGCATGTCAAAGGGGCCCCGCGTGCATGGTGCAAGTCATGGGTGCCCCAAATGCATGCCGCATGTCAACGGGGCCCCACGTGCATGCCGCATGTCACGGGGGCCCCAAATGCATGACTCATGTCATAGGGGCCCCACCTGCATGCCGCATGTCATGGGGGACCCAAACGCATGCCGCATGTCATTGGGGCCCCAAGCGTATGCCGCGTGTCACGGGTGCCCCATGTGCATGCCGCATGTAATGGGGGCCCCAAATGCATGCGGCATGTCATAGGGGCCCCACATGCATGGCGCATCTCTCAGGTACCCCAAATGCATGCAGCATGTTATGCAGGCCCCAAATGCATGCCGCATGTCATGGGGGCCCAAATGCATGCCGCATGTCATGGGACCCACATTCATGCCGCATGTCATGGGGGCCCCCAATGCATGCCACATGTCAAGGGGACCCAAATGCATGCCACATGTCATGGGGGCCTCAAATTCATGCCGCATGTCATGAGGGCCCCGCATGCATGCCGCATGTCATGGGGGCCCCAAATGCATGCCGCATGTCATGGGGGCCCCACGTGCATCCGTCATGTAATGGGGGATTCAAATGCATGCTGCATGTCATGGGGGCCCCACGTGCATGCCGCATGTCATTGGGGCCCCACGTGCATGCCGCATGTCATAGGGGCACCACGTACATGGCGCATGTCATGGGTGCCCCACATGCATGCCGCATGTCTTGGGGCCCACAAATGCATGCCGCATGTCATAGGGGCCCCACGTGCATGCCACATGTCTTGGGGCCTACAAATGCATGCCGCATGTCATAGGTGCCAAACATGCATGGCACATTTCATGGGGGCCCTACATGCATGCCGCATGTCATGGGGGCCCCACGTGCATGCTTCATGTCATTGGGGCCCCACGTGCATGACGCATGTCATAGGGGCACCACGTACAATGCGCATGTCATGGGTGCCCCACATGCATGCCGCATGTCATCGGGGCCCCAATTGCATGCCGCATGTCATAGGGGCCCCACATGCATGGCGCATGTCATGGTGCCCCACATGCATGCAGCATGTCATGGGGGCCCCAAATGCATGCCGCATGTCATGGGGGCCCTAAATGCATGTCGCATATCATGGGGGCCCCACGTGCATGCCGCATGTCATAGGGCCCCCCAAATGCATGCAGTATGTCTTGGGGCCCACAAATGCATGCCGCATGTCATAGGGGCCCCACATGCATGGCTTATTTCATGGGGGCCCCACAAATGCATGCCGCATGTCATAGGGGCACCACATGCATGGCACATTTCTTGGGGGCCCTACATGCATGCCGCATGTCATGGGGGCCCCAAATGCATGCCTCAAGTCATGGGGGCCCCAAATGCATGCAGCATGTCATAGGGGCCCCAAATGCATGCAGCATGTCATAGGGACCCCACATGCATGGTGCATGTCATGGGGGCCCCACTTGCATGCCTCAAGTCATGGGGGCCCCAAATGCATGCCGCATGTCATGGGGGCCATAAATACATGCCGCATGTCATGGGTGCCCAACGTACATACTGCATGTCATTGGGGCCCCACGTGCTTGCCGCATGTCATGGGTGCCCTACGTGCATGCCTCATGTCATGGGGGCCACAAATGTATGCGGCATGTCATGGGGGCCCCACATGCATGCCGCATGTCATGGGGGCCCCACGTGCGTGCCGCATGTCATGGGGGTCCCACATGCATGCCGCATGTCATGGGGGCCCCACATGCATTTCGCATGTCATGGGGGGCCCACATGCGTGCCGCATGTCATGTGGGCCCCACTTGCATGCAGCATGTAATGGGGGATCCAAATGCATGACGCATGTCATGGGGGTCCCACATGCATGCCGCATGTCATGAGGGTCCAAATGCATGCGGCATGTCATAGGGGCCCCACGTGCATAACACATGTCATGGGGCCCGCATATGCATGCCGCATGTCATGGGGGCCCCACATGCATGTCGCATGTCATGGGGGCCCCACATGTATGCCGCATGTCATGAGGGCCATAAATGCATGCCGCATGTCATGGGTGCCCAACGTGCATGTCGCATGTATTGGGGGCCCCAGCTGCATGCCGCATATCATGGGACCCCACATGCATGCCACATGTCATGGGGGCCCCACATGCATGCCGCATTTCATGGAGGGCCCAAATGCATGCCTGATGTCATGGCTGCCCCAAATGCATGACTCATGTCATGGGGGTCCCACGTGCATGCCACATGTCATGGGGGATCCAAACTCGTGTCGCATGTCATTGGGGCCCCAAGCATATGCCGCATGTCATGAGGGCCCCATGTGCATGCCACATGTAATGGGGGCCCCAAATGCATGCGGCATGTCATAGGTGCCCCACGTGCATGCCGCATGTCTCGGGCACCCCAAATGCATGCAGCATGTTATGGGGGCCCCACGTGCATGCCGCATGTCTCGGGCACCCCAAATGCATGGCGCATGTCATGGGGGCCCCACAGGCATTCTGCATGTCATGGGGGCCCCAAATGCATGCCGCATGTAATGGGGGCCCCACGTGCATGCCGCATGTCTCAGGTACCCCAAATGCATGCAGCATGTTATGCAGGCCCCAAATGCATGCCGCATGTCATGGGGGCCCAAATGCATGACACATGTCATGGGGGCCCCACATGCATGCCGCATGTAATGGGGCCCCCAAATTCATGCCGCATGTCAAAGGGGCAACACGTGCATGCCGCATGTCATGGGGCCCCCCAAATGCATGCCGCATGTCATGGAGGCCGAAATGCATGCCGCATGTCATAGGGGCCCCACATGCATGCCGCATGTCATGGGGGCCCAAATGCATGACGCATGTCATGGGGGCCCCACATGCATGCCGCATGTAATGGGGCCCCCAAATTCATGCCGCATGTCAAAGGGGCCCCACGTGCATGGCGCAAGTCATGGGGGCCCAACATGCATGCCGCATTTCATGGGGGCCCAAATGCTTGCCACATGTCATGGGTTCCATAAATGCAAGCCGCATGTCATTGGGGCCTCACATGCATGCTGCATATCATGGGGGCCCCACGTGCATGCCGCTTGTCATGGGGCTCCATGTGCATGCCGCATGTCATGGGGGCCCCGCATGCATGCCGCATGTCATGGGGGTCCCACATGCATGCCACATGTCATGGGGGCCCCAAATGCATGCCGCCTGTCATGGGGGCCTCACATGCATGCTGCATATCATGGGGGCCCCATGTGCATGCCGCTTGTCATGGGGCTCCATGTTCATGCCGCATGTCATGGGGGCCCCAAATGCATGCCTCAAGTCATGGGGGCCCCAAATGCATGCCGCATATCATGGGGGCCTCACGTGCATGCCGCATTTATTGGGGGCCCCAAATTCATGCCACGTGTCATAGGGGCCCCACGTGCATGGTGCATTTCAAGGGGCCCCACATGCATGCCGCATGTCATGGGGGCCCCAAATGCATGCATCAAGTCATGGGGGCCCCAAATGCATGCCGCATATCAGGGGGGCCCCACGTGCATGCCGCATTTATTGGGGGCCCAAAATTCATGCCGCATGTCATAGGGGCCCCGCGTGCCTGGTGCATGTCATGGGTGCCCCACATGCATGCCGCATGTCTTGGGGCCCACAAATGCATGCCGCATGTCATAGGGGCCCCGCAGGCATTCCACATGTCATGGGGGCCCCAAATGCATGCCGCATGTCATGAGGGCCCCACATGCATTCCACATGTCAAGGGGGCCTCACGTGCATTCCGCATGACATGGGGGCCCCAAATGCATGTTGCATGTCATGGGGGGCCCATGTGCATGCCGCGTGTCACAGGGGCCCCAAATGCATGACTCATGTCATGGGGGCCCCACGTGCATGCCGCATGTCATGGAGAATCCAAACTCATGCCGCATGTCATTGGGGCCCCAAGAGTATGCCGCATGTCATGGGGGCCCCATGTGCATGCCGCATGTAATGGGGGCCCTATGTGCATGCCGCATGTCATGGGGGCCCAAAATGCATGCCTCAAGTCATGGGGCCCCAAAAGCATGCCGCATATCATGGGGGCCCCACGTGCATGCCGCATGTATTGGGGGCCCCAAATGCATGCCGCATGTCATGAGGGCGCCGCATGCATACCGCATATCATGGGGGCCCTAAATGCATGCCGCATTTCATGGGGGCCCCACGTGCATGCTGCATGTCATGGGCCCCCCCAAATGCATGCAGCATGTCTTGGGGCCCACAAATGCATGCCGCATGTCATAGGGGCCCCACATGCATGGCTCATTTCATGGGGGCCCCACATGCATGCCTCATGTCATGGGGGCCCCAAATGCGTGCCGCATATCATGGGGGCCACAAATGCATGCAGCATGTCATGGGGGCCCCATGTGCATGCCACATGTCTTGGGGCCCACAAATGCATGCCACATGTCATAGGGGTCCCACATGCATGGAACATTTCATGGGGGCCCTACATGCATGCCGCATGTCATGGGGGCCCCAAATGCATGCCTCAAGTCTTGGGGGCCCCAAATGCATGCAGCATGTCATAGGGGCCCCACATGCATGGTGCATGTCATGGGGGCCCCACATGCTTGCCTCAAGTCATGGGGGCCCCAAATGCATGCCGCATGTCATGGGGGCCATAAATGCATGCCGCATGTCATGGGTGCCCAACGTACATGCTGCATGTCATTGGGGCCCCACGTGCTTGTTGCATGTCATAGGGGCCCCACGTGCATGCCTCATGTCACGGTGCCACAAATGTATGCGGCATGTCATGGGGGCCCCACTTACATGCAGCATGTAATGGGGGATCCAAATGCATAACGCATGTCATAGGGGCCCCACGTGCATAACACATGTCATGGGGCTCGCAAATGCATGCCACATGTCATGGGGGCCCCACATGCATGCCGCATGTCATGGGGACCCAAATGCATGCCACATGTCATGGGGGCCCAACGTGCATGCCGCATGTATTGGGGCCCCAAATTCATGCCGCATGTCATGGGGGCCCCACAGGCATTCCGCATGTCATGGAGGCCCCAAATGCATGCCGCATGTCATGGGGCCCCACGTGCATGCCGCATGTAATGGGGGCCCCAAATGCATGCCGCATGTCATAGTGGCCCCAAATGCATGCTGCATGTCATGAGGGCCCCACGTGCATGCCGCATGTCATGGGGCCCCCAAATGCATGCCGCATGTCATGGGGGCCCAACAGGCATGCCGCATGTCATTGGGGACCCAAATGCATGCCGCATGTCTCAGGTACCCAAAATGCATGCAGCATGTTATGCAGGCCCCAAATGCATGCCACATGTCATGGGGGCCCAAATGCATGCCGCATGTCATTGGGGCCCCAAGCGTATGCCGCGTGTCACGGGTGCCCCATGTGCATGCCGCATGTAATGGGGGCCCCAAATGCATGCGGCATGTCATAGGGGCCCCACATGCATGCCGCATCTCTCAGGTACCCCAAATGCATGCAGCATGTTATGCAGGCCCCAAATGCATGCCGCATGTCATGGGGGCCCAAATGCATGCCGCATGTCATGGGACCCACATTCATGCCGCATGTCATGGGGGCCCCCAATGCATGCCACATGTCATGGGGACCCAAATGCATGCCACATGTCATGGGGGCCTCAAATTCATGCCGCATGTCATGAGGGCCCCGCATGCATGCCGCATGTCATGGGGGCCCCGCAGGCATTCCGCATGTCATGGGGGCCCCAAATGCATGCCGCATGTCATGGGGGCCCCACGTGCATCCGTCATGTAATGGGGGACTCAAATGCATGCTGCTTGTCATGGGGGCCCCACATGCATGCCGCATGTCACGGGGGCCCCAAATGTATGCTGCATGTCATGGGGGCCCCACAAGCATGCCGCATGTTATAGAGGCCCCAAATGCATGCAGCATATCTTGGGGCCATCAAATGCATGCCGCATGTCATAGGGGCCCCACGTGCATGCCACATGTCTTGGGGCCTACAAATGCATGCCGCATGTCATAGGTGCCAAACATGCATGGCACATTTCATGGGGGCCCTACATGCATGCCGCATGTCATGGGGGCCCCACATGCATGCTTCATGTCATTGGGGGCCCACGTGCATGCCGCATGTCATAGGGGCACCACGTACATGGCGCATGTCATGGGTGCCCCACATGCATGCCGCATGTCATCGGGGCCCCAATTGCATGCCGCATGTCATGGTGCCCCACATGCATGCAGCATGTCATGGGGGCCACAAATGCATGCCGCATGTCATGGGGGCCCTAAATGCATGCCGCATTTAATGGGGGCCCCACGTGCATGCCGCATGTCTTGGGGGCCCCATGTGCATGCCGCATGTCAAGGGGGCCCAAAATGCATGCCTCAATCATGGGGGCCCCAAATGCATGTCGCATATCATGGGGGCCCCACGTGCATGCCGCATGTCATGGGGCCCCCCAAATGCATGCAGCATGTCTTGGGGTCCACAAATGCATGCCGCATGTCATAGGGGCCCCACATGCATGGCTTATTTCATGGGGGCCCCACATGCATGCCGCATGTCATGGGGGCCCCAAATGCGTGCCGCATATCATGGGGGCCACAAATGCATGCAGCATGTCATGGGGGCCCCACGTGCATGCGACATGTCTTGGGGCCCACAAATGCATGCCGCATGACATGGGGGCCATAAATGCATGCCGCATGTCATGGGTGCCCAACGTACATGCTGCATGTCATTGGGGCCCCACGTGCATTCCGCATGTCAAGGTGGCCTCACGTGCATTCCGCATGACATGGGGGCCCCAAATGCATGCCACATGTCATGGGGGCCCCACGTGCATGCAGCATGTAATGGGGGATCCAAATGCATGCCGCATGTCATGGGGGCCATAAATGCATGGCGCATGTCATGGGGGCCCCACGTGCATGCCACATGTATTGGGGACCCAAATTCATGACGCATGTCATGAGGGCCCCGCATGCATGCCGCATGTCATGGGGGCCCCAAATGCATGCCGCATGTCATGGGGGCCCCCCGTGCATGCCGCATGTAATGGGGGATTCAAATGCATGCCGCATGTCATGGGGGTCCCACATGCATGCCGCATGTCATGGGGGCTCCACGTGCATGCCGCATGTAATGGGGCACCCAAATTCATGCCGCATGTCAAAGGGGCCCCACGTGCATGGTGCAAGTCATGGGTGCCCCACATGCATGCCGCATGTAATAGTGGCCCCACATGCATGGTGCATGTCATGGGGGCCCCAAATGCATGCGGCATGTCATAGGGGCCCCACGTGCATGCCACATGTCTCTGGCACACCAAATGCATGCAGCATGTCATGGGGCCCCACGTGCATGCCGCATGTCTCAGGTACCCCAAATGCATGCAGCATGTTATGCAGGCCCCAAATGGATGCCGCATGTCATGGGGGTCCCGCAGGTATTCCGCATGTCACAGGGGCCCCAAATGCATGCAGAATGTCATGGGGGTCCCACATGCATGCAGCATGTCATAGGGGCCCCACATGCATAGCGCATGTCATGGGGGCCCCAAATGCATGCCGCATGTCTTGGAGGCTCCACGTGCATGCCGCATGTAATGGGGCCCCAAATGCATGCCTCATATCATGGGGGCCACACGTGCATGCCACATGTATTGGGGGCCCCAAATTCATGCCGCATGTCATGAGGGCCCCACATGCATGTTGCATGTCATGGGGGCCCCGCAGGCATTCCGCATGTCATGGGTGCCCCAAATGCATGCCGCATGTCATGGGGGCCCCACGTGCATGCCGCATTTCATGGGAAACCCAAATGCATGCCGCATGTCATTGGGGCCCCAAGAGTATGCCGCATGTCACGGGGGCCCCATGTGCATGCCGCATGTAATGGGGGCCCCAAATGCATGCGGCATGTCATAGGGGCCCCACATGCATGCCACATGTCTCTGGCACACCAAATGCATGCAGCATGTCATGGGGCCCCACGTGCTTGCCGCATGTCTCAGGTACCCCAAATGCATGCAGCATGTTATGCAGGCCCCAAATGGATGCCGCATGTCATGGGGGTCCCGCAGGTATTCCGCATGTCAAAGGGGCCCCAAATGCATGCAGAATGTCATAGGGGCCACATGCATGCTGCATGTCATAGGGGCCCCACATGCATGGCGCATGTCATGGGGCCCCAAATGCATGCCGCATGTCTTGGGGGCTCCACGTGCATGCCGCATGTAATGGGGCCCCAAATGCATGCCTCATATCATGGGGGCCCCACGTGCATGCCACATGTATTGGGGGACCGAAATTCATGCCGCATGTCATGAGGGCCCCACATGCATGTTGCATGTCATGGGGGCCCCGCAGGCATTCCGCATGTCATGGGTGCCCCAAATGCATGCCGCATGTCATGGGGGCCCCACGTGCATGCCGCATGTAATGGGGGATTCAAATGCATGCCGCATGTCATGGGGGTCCCACATGCATGCCGCATATCATGGGGGCCCCACATGCATTCCGCATGTCAAGGTGGCCTCACGTGCATTCCGCATGACATGGGGGCCCCACATGCATGCCGCATGTCATGGTTCACCCAAATGCATGCCGCATGTCATGGGGTCCCCACATGCATGCCGCATGTCATGGGGGCCCCACATGCATTCCGCATGTCAAGGTGGCCTCACGTGCATTCCGCATGACATGGGGGCCCCACATGCATGCCGCATGTCATGGGGCACCCAAATGCATGCCGCATGTCATGGGGTCCCCACATGCATGCCACATGTCATGGGGTCCCCACATGCATGCCGCATGTCATGGGGGCCCCAAATGCATGCCGCTTGTCATGGGGACTCCACGTGCATGCCGCATGTAATGGGGCCCCCAAATGCATGCCACATGTCATAGGGGCCCCACATGCATGGCGCATTTCATGAGTCCCCACATACATGCCGCATGTCATGGGGGCCCCAAATGCATGCCTCAAGTCATAGGGGCCCCAAATGCATGCCGCATATCATGGGGGCCTCACGTGCATGCCGCATTTCCTGGGGGCCCCGCATGCATGCCGCATGTCATGGGGGCCCCGCAGGCATTCCACATGTCATGGGGGCCCCGCAGGCATTCCACATGTCATGGGGGCCCCACATGCATTTCACATGTCAAGGGGGCCTCACGTGCATTCCGCATGACATGGGGGCCAAAAATGCATGTTGCATGTCATGGGGGCCCCACGTGCATGCCGCATGTCATGGGGGCCCCAAATGCAGGCCGCATGTCATGGGGGCTCCACAAGCATGTCGCATGTCATGGGGGACCCAAACGCTTGCCGCATGTCATTGGGGCCCCAAGCGTATGCCGCATGTCATGGGGGCCTCACGTGCATTCCACATGTCATGGGGGCCCCACGTGCATGCTGCATGTCATGGGGCCCCACATGCATGCCGCATGTCATGGGCGCTCCACATGCATGCTGCATGTCATGGGGGCCCCAAATGCATGCCACATATCATGGGGGCCCCACGTTCATGCCACATATATTGGGGGCCCCAAATGTATGCCGCATGTCATGAGGGCCCCGCATGCATGTTGTATGTCATGGGGGCCCCGCAGGCATTCCGCATGTCATTGGGGCCCAAAATGCATGCCGCATTTCATGGGGGCCACACGTGCATGCCGCATGTAAGGGGGATCCAAACGCATGCTGCATGTTATGGGGGTCCCACATGCATGCCGCATGTCATGGGGGCCCCAAATGCATGCCGCATGTCATGGCGGTCCCAAATGCATGACTCATGTCATGGGGGCCCCACGTGCATGCCGCATGTCATGGGGGATCCAAACTCATGCCGCATGGCATGGGGGCCCCAAATGCATGCCGCATGTCATGGCGGCCCCAAATGCATGACTCATGTCATGGGGGCCCCATGTGCATGCCGCATGTAATGGGGGCCCCAAATGCATGCCTCATGTCTCAGGTACCCCAAATGCATGCAGCATGTTATGCAGGCCCCAAATGCATGCCGCATGTAATGGGGGCCCAAATGCATGCCGCATGTCATGGGGGCCCCACACGCATGCCGCATGTCATGGGGGCCCCAAATGCATGCCGCATGTCATGGGGGCTCCACGTGCATGCCGCATGTAATGGGGCCCCCAAATTCATGGCGCATGTCAAAGGGGCCCCACGTGCATGGCGCAAGTCATGGGTGCCCCACATGCATGCCGCATGTCATCGGGCCCCCACATGCATGGCGCATGTCATGGGGGCCTCACATGCATGACGCATGTCATGGAGGCCCCAAATGCATGCCGCATGTCATGGGAGCCCCACATGCATGCCGCATGTCATGGGGGCCCCAAATTAATGTCGCATGTCAAGGGGGCCCCGCATGCATGCCGCATGTCATCGGGGCCCCAAATGCATGCCGCATGTCATGAGGGCCCCGCATGCATGCCGCATTTCATAGGGCACCACATGCATGCCATATGTCATGGAGGCCCCAAAAGCACGCCTCAAGTCATGGGGGGCCCAAATCCATGCCGCATATCACGCGGGCCTCACGTGCATGCCGCATTTATTGGGGGCCCCAAATTCATGCCGCATGTCATGAGGGCCCTGCATGCATGCTGCATGTCATGGGGTCCCCGCAGGCATTCCACATGTCATGGGGGCCCCAAATGCATGCCGCATGTCATGGGGGCCCCACATGCATGCCGCATGTCATGGGGCCCCCAAATGCATGCCGCATGTCATGGGGGGCCCACATGCATGCCGCATGTAATGGGGGCCCAAATGCTAGCCGCATGTCATGGGTTCCATAAATGCCCAACGTACATGCCGCATGTATTGGCAGCCCCAAATTCATGCCGCATGTCATCAGGGCTCCGCATGCATGCCGCATGTCATGGGGGCCCCGCAGGCATTCCGCATGTCATGGGGGCCTCACGTGCATTCCACATGTCATGGGGGCCCCACGTGCATGCTGCATGTCATGGGGCCCCACATGCATGCCGCATGTCATGGGGGCTCCACATGCATGCCGCATGTCATGGGGGCCCCAAATGCATGCCACATATCATGGGGGCCCCACGTTCATGCCGCATATATTGGGGGCCCCAAATGTATGCCGCATGTCATGAGAGCCCCGCATGCATGCCGTATGTCATGGGGGCCCCGCAGGCATTCCGCATGTCATTGGGGCCCAAAATGCATGCCGCATTTCATGGGGGCCACACGTGCATGCCGCATGTAAGGGGGGATCCAAACGCATGCTGCATGTTATGGGGGTCCCACATGCATGCCGCATGTCATGGGGGCCCCAAATGCATGCCGCATGTCATGGCGGTCCCAAATGCATGACTCATGTCATGGGGGCCCCACGTGCATGCCGCATGTCATGGGGGATCCAAACTCATGCCGCATGTCATGGGGGCCCCAAATGCATGCCGCATGTCATGGCGGCCCCAAATGCATGACTCATGTCATGGGGGCCCCATGTGCATGCCGCATGTAATGGGGGCCCCAAATGCATGCCTCATGTCTCAGGTACCCCAAATGCATGCAGCATGTTATGCAGGCCCCAAATGCATGCGGCATGTAATGGGGGCCCAAATGCATGCCGCATGTCATGGGGGCCCCACACGCATGCCGCATGTCATGGGGGCCCCAAATGCATGCCGCATGTCATGGGGGCTCCACGTGTATGCCGCATGTAATGGGGCCCCCAAATTCATGGCGCATGTCATGGAGGCCCCAAATGCATGTCGCATGTCAAGGGGGCCCCACATGCATGCCGCATGTCATCGGGGCCCCAAATGCATGCCGCATGTCATGAGGGCCCCGCGTGCATGCCGCATTTCATAGGGCACCACATGCATGCCATATGTCATGGAGGCCCCAAAAGCACGCCTCAAGTCATGGGGGCCCCAAATCCATGCCGCATATCACGCGGGCCTCACGTGCATGCCGCATTTATTGGGGGCCCCAAATTCATGCCACATGTCATGAGGGCCCTGCATGCATGCTGCATGTCATGGGGTCCCCGCAGGCATTCCACATGTCATGGGGGCCCCAAATGCATGCCGCATGTCATGGGGGCCCCACATGCATGCCGCATGTCATGGGGCCCCCAAATGCATGCCGCATGTCATGGGGGCCCACATGCATGCCGCATGTAATGGGAGCCCAAATGCTAGCCGCATGTCATGGGTTCCATAAATGCCCAACGTACATGCCGCATGTATTGGCGGCCCCAAATTCATGCCGCATGTCATGAGGGCCCCGCATGCATGCCGCATGTCATGGGGGCCCCGCAGGCATTCCGCATGTAATGAGGTATTCAAATGAATGCCGCATGTCATGGGGGTCTCCACGTGCATGCCGCATGTAATTAGGCCCCCAAATGCATGCCACATGTCATAGGGGCCCCACGTGCATGGTGCATGTCATGGGTGCCCCAAATGAATGCCGCATGTGTTGGAGCCCACAAATGCATGCCGCATGTCATAGGGGCCCCACATGCATGGCGCATTTCATGGGGCCCCACGTGCAAGCCGCATGTAATGGGGGGCCCAAATGCATGCGGCATGTTATGCAGTCCCCAAATGCATGTCGCATGTCATGAGGGCCCCACAAGCATGCCGCATGTTATAGAGGCCCCACATGCATGGCGCATGTCATGGGGGCCCCACATGCATGCCGCATTTCATAGGGGCCCAAATGCATGCGTCATGTCATAGGGGCCCCACGTGCATGCTGCATGTCATGGGGGCCCAAATGCATGCATCATTTCATAGGGGCCCCACGTGCATGCCGCATGTCTCGGGCATCCCAAATGCATGCAGCATTTTATGGGGGGCCCACGTGCATGCCGCATGTAATGGGGGCCCCAAATGCATGCGGCATGTTATGCAGTCCCCAAATGCATGCCGCATGTCATGGGGGCCCAAATGCATGCCGCATGTCATAGGGGCCTCAAATTCATGTCGCATGTCATGAGGGCCCCGCATGCATGCCACATGTCATGGGGGCCCCGAAGGAATTCCGCATGTCATGGGGGCCCCAAATGCATGCCGCATTTCATGGGGGCCCCACGTGCATGCCGCATGTCACGGGGTCCCCAAATGTATGCTGCATATAATGGGGGCCCCACAAGCATGCCGCATGTTATAGAGGCCCCACATGCATGGCGCATGTCATGGGCGGCCCCACTTGCATGCAGCATGTAATGAGGGATCCAAATGCATGCCGCATCTCATGGGGGTCCCACATGCATGCTGCATGTCATGGGGGCCCCAAATGCATGCGGCATGTCATAGGGGCCCCACGTGCATGCCGCATGTCTCGGGCATCCCAAATGCATGCAGCATTTTATTGGGGCCCCACGTGCATGCCGCATGTCTCAGGTACCCCAAATGCATGCAGCATGTTATGCAGGCCCCAAATGCATGCTGCATGTCATGGGGGCCCCCAATGCATGCCGACTGTCATGGGGGCCCAAATGCATTCCGCATGTCATGGGGGCCTCAAATTCATGACGCATGTCATGAGGGCCCCGCATGCATGCCGCATGTCATGGGGGCCCCAAATGCAGGCCGCATGTCATGGGGGCTCCACATGCATGCCGCATGTCATGGGGGCCCCACGTGCATGCTTCATGTCATTGGGGCCCCACGTGCATGCTTCACGTCATTGGGGCCCCACGTGCTTTCCGCATGTCATGGGGGCCCAAATGCATGCCGCATGTCATGGGGGCCCAAATGCATGCCGCATGTCATAGTGGCCCCAAATGCATGCTGCATGTCATGAGGGCCCCACGTGCATGCCGCATGTCATAGGGGCCCCACGTACATGGCGCATGTCATGGGTGCCCCACATGCATGCCGCTTGTCATCGGGGCCCCAATTGCATGCCGCATGTCATAGGGGCCCCACATGCATTGCGCATGTCATATGCATAGATACATAGTTAGTAAAGCCGAATAAAGACTTGCGTCCATCAAGTTCGACCTGTTAGTTCTGTGATTGCTAAAGTTGATCCAGAGGAGGGCAAAAACCCCAAATGATTTGGCCAATCTTCACCTGAGGAAAAATTCCCTCCCGACTCTGAAACCAGCAGTCAGAATAAATCCCTGTATCAACCTACTATTTTATTTTATTTTTAAGTATATGCAGAAATCTGCCTGGTATCTAGAAATGCATCCAGTCCCCGCTTGAACTGGTGTAGTGAATCCGACATTACCGTCTCCTCACTCAGTGAATTCCATATTCTCACTGCTCTTACCGTAAAGAACCCCTTCCTATGCTGGTGCTGGAACCTTTTCTCTTCCAGTCTTAGTGAGTGCCCTCTTGTTACCGTAATATCCCTCCTTTTGAACAAATCCCGGGCAAGGTCTCTATACTGTCCCCTAACATATTTGTACACATTTATTATGTCCCCCCTCAACCTTCTCTTTTCCAGGCTGAATAGTCCTAGTTTTGCCAACCTCTCTGGGTATTGCAGTCCCTCCATTCCCTTTATTAATTTTGTTGCCCTCCTTTGTACCTTTTCAAGCTCATTTATATCCTTTCTATATATTGGGGCCCATAACTGAGCACAGTATTCCAAGTGTGGTCTGACCAGTGCTTTGTACAGTGGAAGAACAATGTTCTCATCCTTTGCAGCTATACCTCTTCTGATACATCCCATTACCCTGTTTGCCCTTACAGCAGCCGCCTGACTTTGGGCACTCCAATTTAGTTTGCTATCAATCAAGATGCCCAAGTCCTTCTCCATCTCTGAATTCCCCAATGGTTTCCCATTCAGTGAGTACTGGTGACTTCCATTTTTCCTTCCCATATGTATGACCTTACATTTCTCCTCGTTAAACCTCATTTGCCATTTAAAGCTCCACCTACCCAGCTTATCCAAATCCCTCTGTAGGTCTGCACTGTCCTCTTTTGTATTAATTGTTTTACATAACTTTGTGTCATCTGCAAATATTGATATTTTACTATTTATCCCGTTGACTATGTCGTTAATAAAGATATTAAATAACATTGGGCCTAGTACAGACCCCTGTGGTACCCCACTAGTGACGCTTACCCAATCTGAGTATATTCCATTTATAACCACCCTCTGCCTTCTATCCTTTAGCCAGTTTGCTACCCACTTGCAGACATTTTCCCCCAGCCCCATCATTCTCATTTTGTATACCAACCTATTATGTGGCACGCTATCGAACGCTTTTGAGAAGTCGAGATACACGACATCCACTGGTTCCCCCTGATCTACTCGAGAGCTCACCTCCTCGTAGAAGTCAATCAGGTTTGTTTGGCAGGAGCGATTCCTCATGAATCCATGTTGGTTCGGGATTAAAAGATTATTAGCATCAAGATGCTCCGTAATTGCCTCTTTAATGAAGCTTTCAAAAATTTTGCCCACAACGGACGTCAGACTTACCGGCCGATAGTTTCCGGCGTCACTTTTCGCTCCCTTTTTGAATATTGGCACTACATTCGCCTTTCGCCAATCAAGTGGCACAGACCCAGTATCAACAGAGTCCTTAAATATAAGATATAACGGTCTGTCTATCACATTACTTAGTTCCCTTAGTACCCGTGGGTGTATGCCATCAGGTCCTGGTGATTTGTTTATTTTAATGTTACTGAGGCGTTTCTGTACCCCAGCTTGGGTTAGATTTGTCATACTTAGTGGAGGATTAAGCTATGTCATGGGGGCCCAAAGTGCATGCCTCAAGTCATGGGGGCCCCAAATGCATGCCGCATTTCATGGCGGCCCCACGTGCATGCCGCATGTATTGGGGGCCCCAAATGCATGCCGCATGTCATGAGGGCAACGCATGCATGCCGCATGTTATGGGGGCCCTAAATGCATGCCACATGTCATGGGGGCCCCAAATGCATGCAGCATGACTTGGGGCCCACAAATGCATGCCGAATGTCATAGGGGCCCCACATGCATGGCTCATTTCATAGGGGCCCCACATGCATGCCTCATGTCATGGTGGCCCCAAAGGCGTGCCGCATATCATGGGGGCCACAAATGCATGCAGCATGTCATGGGGGTCCCACATGCATGCTGCATGTCATGGGGGGCCCCACTTGCATGCAGCATGTAATGAGGGATCGAAATGCAAGCTGCATCTCATGGGGTCCCACATGCATGCCGCATGTCATGGGGGCCCCAAATGGGGGCCCCAGGTGCATGCCGCATGTCTCGGGCATCCCAAATGCATGCAGCATTTTATGGGGGCCCCACGTGCATGCCGCATGTCTCAGGTACCCCAAATGCATGCAGCATGTTATGCAGGCCCCAAATGCATGCCGCATGTCATGGGGGCCCAAATGCATGCCGCATGTCATGAGGGCCCCACATGCATGACGTATGTCATGGGGCCCCCAAATGCATGCCACGTGTCTTGGGGCCCACGAATGCATGCCGAATGTCATAGGGGCCCCACATGCACGGCGCATATCATGGGGGCCCCACGTGCATGCTGCCTATATTGGGGGCCCCAAATTCATGCCGCATATCATGAGGCCACCGCATGCATGCCGCATGTCATGGGGGCCCCGCAGGCATTCCACATGTCATGGGGGCCCCAAATGCATGCCAAATGTCATGGGGGTCCCACGTGCATGCCGCATGTCATAGGGGCCCCACATACATGCCGAATGTCATGGGGGTCCCACGTGCACGCCGCATGTCATAGGGGCACCAGATGCATGGCGCATGTCATGGGGGTCCACATGCATGCCGCATGTCATGGGGGCCAAACTTGCATGCAGCATGGAATGAGGGATCCAAATGCATGCCGCATGTCATGGGGGCCCCAAATGCATGCGGCATGTCATAGGGGCCCCACGTTCATGCCGCATGTCTCGGGCATTCCAAATGCGTGCAGCATTTTATGGGGGCCCCACGTGCATGCGGCATGTTTCAGGTACCCCAAATGCATGCAGCATGTTATGCAGGCCCCAAATGCATGCCGCATGTCTTGGGGGCTCCACGTGCATGCCGCATGTAATGGGGCCCCCAAATGCATGCCACATGTCATAGGGGCCCCACGTGCATGGCGCATGTCATGGGTGCCCCACATGCATGCCACATGTCATCGGGGCCCCACGTGCATGCCGCATGTATTGGGGCCCCAAATTCATGCCGCATGTCATGAGGGCCCAACATGCATGCCGCATGTCTTGGGGCCCACAAATGCATGCAGCATTTCATAGGGGCCCCACATGCATGGCGCATTTCATGGGGGCCCACGTGCATGCCGCATGTATTGGGGCCCCAAATGCATGCCGCATGTCATGAGGGCACCGCATGCATGCTGCATGTCATGGGGCCCCAATTGCATTCCGCATGTAATAGGGGCCCCACATGCATGGCGCATGTCAAGGGGCCCCGCAGGCATTCCGCATGTCATGGGGGACCCAAATGCATGCCGCATGTCATGGGGGACCCAAATGCATGCCGCATTTCATGGGGGCCCCACATGCATGCCGCATGTAATAGGGGCCCCAATTGCATGCCGCATGTAATAGGGGCCCCACGTGCATGGCGCATGTCATGGTGCCCCACATGTATGCCGCATGTCAGGGGGGCCCCGCAGGCATTCCGCATGTCATGGGGGCCCCAAATGCATGCCACATTTCATGGGGGCCTCACATGCATTCCGCATGTCATGGGGGCCCCACGTGCATGCTGCATGTCATTGGGGCCCCACGTGCTTGCCGCATGTCATGGGGGCCCAAATGCGTGCCACATATCATGGCGGCCACAAATGCATGCAGCATGTCATGGGGGGCCCACGTGCATGCCACATGTCTTGGGGCCCACAAATGCATGCCTCAAGTCATGGGGGCCCCAAATGCTTGCCGCATGTCATGGGGGCCCAAATGCATGCCGCATGTCATGGGGGCCATAAATGCATGCCGCATGTCATGGGTGCCCAACGTACATGCTGCATGTCATTGGGGCCCCACGTGCTTGCCGCATGTCATGGGGGCCCCACGTGCATGCCTCATGTCACGAGGGCCACAAATGTATGTGTCATGTCATGGGGGCCCCACGTGCATGCCGCATGTCATGGGGCCCCCCAAATGCATGCCGCATGTCATAGGGGCCCAACATGCATGGAGCATGTCATGGGGGCCCCGCATGCATGCCGCATGTCATAGGGCCCCCACGTACATGGCGCATGTCATGGGTGCCCCACATGCATGCCGCTTGTCATCGGGGCCCCAATTGCATGCCGCATGTCATAGGGGCCCCACATGCATTGCGCATGTCATGGGGCCCCCCAAATGCATGCCGCATGTCATAGGGGCCCAACATGCATGGAGCATGTCATGGGGGCCCCAAATGCATGCCGCATGTCATGGGGGATCCAAATGCATGACGCATGTCATGGGGGTCCCAAATGCATGCAGCATGTCATAGGGGCCCCACGTGCATAACACATGTCATGGGGCCCGCAAATGCATGCCGCATGTCATGGGGGCCCCACATGCATGCCGCATGTCATGGTGGCCCAAATGCATGCCGCATGTCATGGGGGCCATAAATGCATGCCGCATGTCATGGGTGCCCAACGTGCATGCCGCATGTATTGGGGGCCCCAACTGCATGCCGCATATCATGGGGCCCCACATGCATGGTGCATGTCATGGTGTCCCACATGCATGCCGCATGTCATGGGGGCCCCAAATGCATGTTGCATGTCAAGGGGGCCCTAAATGCATGCCGCATGTAATGGGGCCCCACGTGCATGCCGCATGTCATGGGGGCCCCATGTGCATGCCGCATGTCATGGGGGCCCAAAATGCATGCCTCAAGTCATGGGGCCCCAAATGCATGCCGCATATCATGGGGGCCCCATGTGCATGCCGCATGTATTGGGGGCCCCAAATGCATTCCGCATGTCATGAGGGCGCCGCATGCATGCCGCATGTCATGGGGGCCATAAATGCATGCCGCATGTCATGGGGGCCCCAAATGCATGCCGCATTTCATGGGGGCCCCACGTGCATGCTGCATGTCATGGGGCCCCCCAAATGCATGCAGCATATCTTGGGGCCCACAAATGCATGCCGCATGTCATAGGGGCCCCACATGCATGGCTCATTTCATGGGGGCCCCACATGCATGCCTCATGTCATGGGGTCCCCAAATGCGTGCCGCATATCATGGGGGCCCCAAATGCATGCAGCATGTCATAGGGGCCCCACATGCATGGTACATGTCATGGGGGCCCCACATGCTTGCCTCAAGTCATGGGGGCCCCAAATGCATGCCGCATGTCATGGGGGCCATAAATGCATGCCGCATGTCATGGGTGCCCAACGTACATGCTGCATGTCATTGGGGCCCCACGTGCTTGTCGCATGTCATGGGGGCCCCACGTGCATGCCTCATGTCACGGTGCCACAAATGTATGCGGCATGTCATGGGGGCCCCACTTGCATGCAGCATGTAATGGGGGATCCAAATGCATAACGCATGTCATGGGGGTCCCACATGCATGCCACATGTCATGGGGGCCCAACGTGCATGCCGCATGTATTGGGGCCCCAAATTCATGCCGCATGTCATGGGGGCCCCACAGGCATTCCGCATGTCATGGTGGCCCCAAATGCATGCCGCATGTCATGGGGGCCCCACGTGCATGCCGCATGTATTGGGGGCCCCAAATTCATGCCGCATGTAATGAGGGCCCCACATGCATCTTGCATGTCATGGGGGCCCCGCAGGCATTTTGCATGTCATGGGTGCCCCAAATACATGCCGCATGTCATGGGGGCCCCACGTGCATGCCGCATTTCATGGGAAACCCAAACGCATGCCGCATGTCATTGGGGCCCCAAGCGTATGCCGCATGTCATGGGGGCCCCATTTGCATGCCGCATGTAATGGGGTCCCCAAATGCATGCGGCATGTCATAGGGGCCCCACGTGCATGCCACATGTCTCTGGCACACCAAATGCATGCAGCATGTCATGGGGCCCCACGTGCATGCCGCATGTCTCAGGTACCCCAAATGGATGCCGCATGTCATGGGGGTCCCGCAGGTATTCCGCATGTCAAAGGGGCCCCAAATGCATGCAGAATGTCATAGGGGCCACATGCATGCCGCATGTAATGGGGGATTCAAATGCATGCCGCATGTCATGGGGGTCCCACATGCATGCCACATGTCATGGGGGCCCCACATGCATGCCGCATGTCATGGGGCACCCAAATGCATGCCGCATGTCATGGGGGTCCCACATGCATGCCACATGTCATGGGGGCCCTACATGCATGCCGCATGTCATGGGGCACCCAAATGCATGCCGCATGTCATGGGGTCCCCACATGCATGCCGCATGTCATGGGGGCCCCACATGCATTCCGCATGTCAAGGTGGCCCCACGTGCATGCAGCATGTAATGGGGGATCCAAATGCATGCCGCATGTCATGGGGGTCCCAAATGCATGTCGCATGTCATGGGGGCCCCGAAGGCATTCCGCATGTCATGGGTGCCCCAAATGCATGCCGCATGTCATGGGGGCCCCACGTGCATGCCGCATGTAATGGGGGATTCAAATGCATGCCGCATGTCATGGGGGTCCCACATGCATGCCGCATGTCATTGGGGCCCCACATGCATGTCACATGTCATGGGGGCCCCAAATGCATGCCGCTTGTCATGTGGGCCCCACGTGCATGCCGCATGTCATGTGGGCCCCACGTGCATGCCGCATGTAATGGGGCATCCAAATGCATGCCGCATGTCATTGGGGCCCAAATGCATGCCGCATGTCATGGGGGCCCCACATGCATGCCGCATGTCATGGGGCACCCAAATGCATGCCGCATGTCATGGGGTCCCCACATGCATGCCACATGTCATGGGGTCCCCACATGCATGCCGCATGTCATGGGGGCCCCAAATGCATGCCGCTTGTCATGGGGACTCCACGTGCATGCCGCATGTAATGGGGCCCCCAAATGCATGCCACATGTCATAGGGGCCCCACGTGCATGCCGCATGTCATAGGAGCCCACATGCATGGCGCATTTCATGAGTCCCCACATACATGCCGCATGTCATGGGGGCCCCAAATGCATGCCTCAAGTCATAGCGGCCCCAAATGCATGCCGCATATCATGGGGGCCCCGCATGCATGCCGCATGTCATGGGGGCCCCGCAGGCATTCCACATGTCATGGGGGCCCCAAATGCATGTCGCATGTCATGGGGGCCCCAAATGCATGTCGCATGTCATGGGGGCCCCACATGCATTTCACATGTCAAGGGGGCCTCACGTGCATTCCGCATGACATGGGGGCCCCAAATGCATGTTGCATGTCATGGGGGCCACACGTGCATGCCGCATGTCATGGGGGCCCCAAATGCAGGCCGCATGTCATGGGGGCTCCACATGCTTGTCGCATGTCATGGGGGACCCAAACGCATGCCGCATGTCATTGGGGCCCCAAGCGTATGCCGCATGTCATGGGGGCCTCACGTGCATTCCACATGTCATGGGGGCCCCACGTGCATGCTGCATGTCATGGGGCCCCACATGCATGCCGCATGTCATGGGGGCTTCACATGCATGCCGCATGTCATGGGGGCCCCAAATGCATGCCACATATCATGGGGGCCCCACGTTCATGCCGCATATATTGGGGGCCCCAAATGTATGCCGCGTGTCATGAGGGCCCCGCAAGCATGCCGTATGTCATGGGGGCCCCGCAGGCATTCCGCATGTCATTGGGGCCCAAAATGCATGCCGCATTTCATGGGGGCCAAACGTGCATGCCGCATGTAAGGGGGGATCCAAACGCATGCTGCATGTTATGGGGGTCCCACATGCATGCCGCATGTCATGGGGGCCCCAAATGCATGTCGCATGTCATGCCGGCCCCAAATGCATGACTCATGTCATGGGGGCCCCACGTGCATGCCGCATGTCATGGGGGATCCAAACTCATGCCCCATGTCATGGGGGCCCCAAATGCATGCCGCATGTCATAGCGGCCCCAAATGCATGACTCATGTCATGGGGGCCCCATGTGCATGCCGCATGTAATGGGGGCCCCAAATGCATGCCGCATGTCATGGGGGCCCAAGAGCATGCCGCATGTCATGGGGGCCCAAATGCATGCCTCATGTCATGGGGGCCCCACACGCATGCCGCATGTCATGGGGGCCCCAAATGCATGCCGCATGTCATGGGGGCTCCACGTGCATGCCGCATGTAATGGGGCCCCCAAATTCATGGCGCATGTCAAAGGGGCCCCACGTGCATGGCGCAAGTCATGGGTGCCCCACATGCATGCCGCATGTCATCGGGGCCCCAAATGCATGCCGCATGTCATGGGGGCCCCACGTGCATGCCGCATGTCATGGGGGATCCAAACTCATGCCCCATGTCATGGGGGCCCCAAATGCATGCCGCATGTCATGGTGGCCCCAAATGCATGACTCATGTCATGGGGGCCCCATGTGCATGCCGCATGTAATGGGGGCCCCAAATGCATGCCGCATGTCATGGGGGCCCAAGTGCATGCCGCATGTCATGGGGGCCCAAATGCATGCCGCATGTCATGGGGGCCCCACACGCATGCCGCATGTCATGGGGGCCCCAAATGCATGCCGCATGTCATGGGGGCTCCACGTGCATGCCGCATGTAATGGGGCCCCCAAATTCATGGCGCATGTCAAAGGGGCCCCACGTGCATGGCGCAAGTCATGGGTGCCCCACATGCATGCCGCATGTCATCGGGGCCCCAAATGCATGCCGCATGTCATAGGGGCCCCACATGCATGGCGCATGTCATGGGGGCCCCACATGCATGACGCATGTCATGGAGGCCCCAAATGCATGCCGCATGTCATGGGAGCCCCACATGCATGCCGCATGTCATGGGGGCCCCAAATTAATGTCGCATGTCAAGGGGGCCCCACATGCATGCCGCATGTCATCGGGGCCCCAAATGCATGCCGCATATCATGGGGGCCCCACATGCATGCCGCATTTCATGGGGGCCCAAATGCATGTCGCATGTCATGGGGGCCCAAATGCATGCCGCATGTCATAGTGGCCCCAAATGCATGCTGCATGTCATGAGGGCCCCACGTGCATGCCGCATGTCATAGGGGCCCCACGTACATGGCGCATGTCATGGGTGCCCCACATGCATGCCGCTTGTCATCGGGGCCCCAATTGCATGCTGCATCTCATGGGGGTCCCACATGCATGCCGCATGTCATGGGGGCCCCAAATGGGGGCCCCAGGTGCATGCCGCATGTCTCGGGCATCCCAAATGCATGCAGCATTTTATGGGGGCCCCACGTGCATGCCGCATGTCATGAGGGCCCCACATGCATGACGTATGTCATGGGGCCCCCAAATGCATGCCACATGTCTTGGTGCCCACGAATGCATGCCGAATGTCATAGGGGCCCCACATGCACGGCGCATATCATGGGGGCCCCACGTGCATGCTGCATATATTGGGGGCCCCAAATTCATGCCGCATATCATGAGGCCACCGCATGCATGCCGCATGTCATGGGGGCCCCGCAGGCATTCCGCATGTCATGGGGGCCCCAAATGCATGCCGAATGTCATGGGGGTCCCACGTGCATGCCACATGTCATAGGGGCACCAGATGCATGGCGCATGTCATGGGGGTCCACATGCATGCCGCATGTCATGGGGGCCAAACTTGCATGCAGCATGGAATGAGGGATCCAAATGCATGCCGCATGTCATGGGGGCCCCAAATGCATGCGGCATGTCATAGGGGCCCCATGTGCATGCCGCATGTCTCGGGCATTCCAAATGCATGCAGCATTTTATGGGGGCCCCACGTTCATGCCGCATGTCTCAGGTACCCCAAATGCATGCAGCATGTTATGCAGGCCCCAAATGCATGCCGCATGTCTTGGGGGCTCCACGTGCATGCCGCATGTAATGGGGCCCCCAAATGCATGCCACATGTCATAGGGGCCCCACGTGCATGGCGCATGTCATGGGTGCCCCACATGCATGCCACATGTCATCGGGGCCCCACGTGCATGCCGCATGTATTGGGGCCCCAAATTCATGCCGCATGTCATGAGGGCCCAACATGCATGCCGCATGTCTTGGGGCCCACAAATGCATGCAGCATTTCATAGGGGCCCCACATGCATGGCGCATTTCATGGGGGCCCCAAATTCATGCCTTAAGTCATGGGGGCCCCAAATGCATGCCGCATATCATGGGGGCCCACGTGCATGCCGCATGTATTGGGGCCCCAAATGCATGCCGCATGTCATGAGGGCACCGCATGCATGCAGCATGTCATGGGGCCCCAATTGCATGCCGCATGTAATAGGGGCCCCACATGCATGGCGCATGTCATGGGGCCCCGCAGGCATTCCGCATGTCATGGGGGACCCAAATGCATGCCACATTTCATGGGGGCCCCACGTGCATGCCGCATGTCATGGGGCCCCAATTGCATGCCGCATGTAATAGGGGCCCCACATGCATGGCGCATGTCATGGTGCCCCACATGTATGCCGCATGTCATGGGGGCCCCGCAGGCATTCCGCATGTCATGGGGGCCAAAATGCATGCCACATTTCATGGGGGCCTCCCATGCATTCCGCATGTCATGGGGGCCCCACGTGCATGCTGCATGTCATTGGGGCCCCACGTGCTTGCCGCATGTCATGGGGGCCCAAATGCGTGCCACATATCATGGCGGCCACAAATGCATGCAGCATGTCATGGGGGCCCCACGTGCATGCCACATGTCTTGGGGCCCACAAATGCATGCCTCAAGTCATGGGGGCCCCAAATGCATGCCACATATCATGGGGGCCCCACGTGCATGCCGCATATATTGGGGGCCCCAAATGCATGCCGCATGTCATGAGGGCCCCGCATGCATGCCGCATTTCATTGGGGCCCCACAGGCATTCCGCATGTCATGGGGGCCCCACATGCATGCTTCATGTCATTGGGGCCCCACGTGCTTGCCGCATGTCATGGGGGCCGAAATGCATGCCGCATGTCATGGGGGCCATAAATGCATGCCGCATGTCATGGGTGCCCAACGTACATGCTGCATGTCATTGGGGCCCCACGTGCTTGCCGCATGTCATGGGGGCCCCACGTGCATGCCTCATGTCACGGGGGCCACAAATATATGTGTCATGTCATGGGGGCCCCACGTGCATGCCGCATGTCATGAGGCCCCCCAATTGCATGCCGCATGTCATAGGGGCCCCACATGCATTGCGCATGTCATGGGGCCCCCCAAATGCATGCCGCATGTCATAGGGGCCCAACATGCATGGAGCATGTCATGGGGGCCCCGCATGCATGCCGCATGTCATGGGGGATCCAAATGCATGACGCATGTCATGGGGGTCCCAAATGCATGCAGCATGTCATAGGGGCCCCACGTGCATAACACATGTCATGGGGCCCGCAAATGCATGCCGCATGTAATGGGGGCCCCACGTGCATGCCGCATGTCATGGGGGCCCCATGTGCATGCCGCATGTCATGGGGGCCCAAAATGCATGCCTCAAGTCATGGGGCCCCAAATGCATGCCGCATATCATGGGGGCCCCACGTGCATGCCGTATGTATTGGGGGCCCCAAATGCATGCCGCATGTCATGAGGGCGCCGCATGCATGCCGCATGTCATGGGGGCCCAAATGCATGCCGCATTTCATGGGGGCCCCACGTCCATGCTGCATGTCATGGGGCCCCCCAAATGCATGCAGCATATCTTGGGGCCCACAAATGCATGCCGCATGTCATAGGGGCCCCACATGCATGCCTCATGTCATGGGGTCCCCAAATGTGTGCCGCATATCATGGGGGCCCCAAATGCATGCAGCATGTCATGGGGGCCATAAATGCATGCCGCATGTCATGGGTGCCCAACGTACATGCTGCATGTCATTGGGGCCCCACGTGCTTGTCGCATGTCATGGGGGCCCCACGTGCATGCCTCATGTCACGGTGCCACAAATGTATGCGGCATGTCATGGGGGCCCGACTTGCATGCAGCATGTAATGGGGGATCCAAATGCATAACGCATGTCATGGGGGTCCCACATGCATGCCGCATGTCATGGGGCCCCCAAATGCATGCGGCATGTCATAGGGGTCCCACGTGCATAACACATGTCATGGGGCCCGCAAATGCATGCCACATGTCATGGGGGCCCAACGTGCATGCCGCATGTATTGGGGCCCCAAATTCATGCCGCATGTATTGGGGCCCCAAATTCATGCCGCATGTCATGGGGGCCCCACAGGCATTCCGCATGTCATGGGGGCCCCAAATGCATGCCGCATGTCATGGGGCCCCCACGTGCATGCCGCATGTCATGGGGCCCCCAAATGCATGCCGCATGTCATGGGGGCCCAACAGGCATGCCGCATGTCATTGGGGCCCCAAATGCATGCCTCATGTCTCAGGTACCCCAAATGCATGCAGCATGTTATGCAGGCCCCAAATGCATGCCACATGTCATGGGGGCTCCACGTGCAAGCCGCATGTAATGGGGCTCCCAAATTCATGCGGCATGTCAAAGGGGCCCCGCGTGCATGGGGCAAGTCATGGGTGCCCCAAATGCATGCCGCATGTCATCGGGGCCCCACGTGCATGCCGCATGTCACGGGGGCCCCAAATGCATGACTCATGTCATGGGGGCGCCACCTGCATGGCACATGTCATGGGGGCCCAACGTGCACGCCGCATGTATTGGGGCCCCAAATTCATGCCGCATGTCATGGGGGCCCCACAGGCATTCCGCATGTCATGGGGGCCCCAAATGCATGCCGCATGTCATGGGGGCCCCACGTGCATGCCGCATGTCATGGGGCCCCCAAATGCATGCCGCATGTCATGGGGGCCCAACAGGCATGCCGCATGTCATTGGGGCCCCAAATGCATGCCTCATGTCTCAGGTACCCCAAATGCATGCAGCATGTTATGCAGGCCCCAAATGCATGCCGCATGTCATGGGGGCTCCACGTGCAAGCCGCATGTAATGGGGCTCCCAAATTCATGCGGCATGTCAAAGGGGCCCCGCGTGCATGGGGCAAGTCATGGGTGCCCCAAATGCATGCCGCATGTCATCGGGGCCCCACGTGCATGCCGCATGTCACGGGGGCCCCAAATGCATGACTCATGTCATGGGGGCGCCACCTGCATGCCGCATGTCATGGGGGAACCAAACGCATGCCGCATGTCATTGGGGCCCCAAGCGTATGCCGCTTGTCACGGGTGCCCCATGTGCATGCCGCATGTAATGGGGGCCCCAAATGCATGCGGAATGTCATAGGGGCCCCACATGCATGCCGCTTCTCTTAGGTACCCCAAATGCATGCAGCATGTTATGCAGGCCCCAAATGCATGCCGCATGTCATGGGGGCCCAAATGCATGCCGCATGTCATGGGACCCACATTCATGCCGCATGTCATGGGGGCCCCCAATGCATGCCACATGTCATGGGGACCCAAATGCATGCCACATGTCATGGGGGCCTCAAATTCATGCCGCATGTCATGAGGGCCCCGCATGCATGCCGCATGTCATGGGGGCCCCGCAGGCATTCCGCATGTCATGGGGGCCCCAAATGCATGCCGCATGTCATGGGGGCCCACGTGCATCCGTCATGTAATGGGGGATTCAAATGCATGCTGAATGTCATGGGGGCCCCACGTGCATGCCGCATGTCACGGGGGCCCCAAATGTATGCTGCATGTCATGAGGGCCCCACAAGCATGCCGCATGTTATAGAGGCCCCACATGCATGCAGCATGTCTTGGGGCCCACAAATGCATGCCGCATGTCATAGGGGCCCCACGTGCATGCCACATGTCTTGGGGCCCACAAATGCATGCCGCATGTCATAGGTGCCAAAGATGCATGGCACATTTCATGGGGGCCCTACATGCATGCTTCATGTCATTGGGGCCCCGCGTGCATGCCGCATGTCATTGGTGCCCACATGCATGCCGCATGTCATGGGGGCCATAAATGCATGCCGCATGTCATGGGTGCCCAACGTGCATGCCGCATGTATTGGGGCCCCAACTGCATGCCGCATATCATGGGGCCCCACATGCATGTCACATGTCATGGGGGCCCCACATGCATGCCGCATTTCATGGGGGGCCCAAATGCATGCCGCATGTTATGGGGGCCCCAAATGCATGACTCATGTCATGGAGGCCCCACGTGCATGCCACATGTCATGGGGGATCCAAACTCATGCCGCATGTCATTGGGGCCACAAGCGTATGCCGCATGTCATGGGGGCCCCATGTGCATGCCGCATGTAATGGGGGCCCCAAATGCATGCGGCATGTCATAGCGGCCCCACGTGCATGCCGCATGTTTCGGGCACACCAAATGCATGCAGCATGTCATGGGGGCCCCACGTGCATGCCGCATGTCATCGGGGCCCCAATTGCAAGCCGCATGTCATAGGGGCCCCACATGCATGGCGCATGTCATGGTGTCCCACATGCATGCCGCATGTCATGGGGGCCCCAAATGCATGTTGCATGTCATGGGGGCCCTAAATGCATGCCACATGTAATGGGGGCCCCACGTGCATGCCGCATGTCATGGGGGCCCCATGTGCATGCCGCATGTCATGGGGGCCCAAAATGCATGCCTCAAGTCATGGGGCCCCAAAAGCATGCCGCATATCATGGGGGCCCCACGTGCATGCCGCATGTATTGGGGGCCCCAAATGCATGCCGCATGTCATGAGGGCGCCGCATGCATGCCGCATGTCATGGGGGCCCTAAATGCATGCCGCATGTCATGGGGGCCCCAAATGCATGCCGCATTTCATGGGGCCCCACGTGCATGCTGCATGTAATAGGGGCCCCCCAAATGCATGCCGCATGTCATTGGGGCCCCACATGCATGGCTCATTTCATGGGGGCCCCACATGCATGCCTCATGTCATGGGGGCCCCAAATGCGTGCCGCATATCATGGGGGCCACAAATGCATGCAGCATGTCATGGGGGCCCCACGTGCATGCCACATGTCTTGGGGCCCACAAATGCATGCCGCATGTCATAGGGGTCCCACATGCATGGCGCATTTCATGGGGGCCCTACATGCATGCCGCATGTCATGGGGGGCCCAAATGCATGCCTCAAGTCTTGGGGGCCCCAAATGCATGCAGCATGTCATAGGGGCCCCACATGCATGGTGCATGTCATGGGGGCCCCACATGCTTGCCTCAAGTCATGGGGGCCCCAAATGCATGCCGCATGTCATGGGGGCCATAAATGCATGCCGCATGTCATGGGTGCCCAACGTACATGCTGCATGTCATTGGGGCCCCACGTGCTTGTCGCATGTCATGGGGGCCCCACGTGCATGCCTCATGTCACGGTGCCACAAATGTATGCGGCATGTCATGGGGGCCCCAGTTGCATGCAGCATGTAATGGGGGATCCAAATGCATAACGCATGTCATGGGGGCCCCACATGCATGCCGCATGTCATGGGGGCCCAAATGCATGCCGCATGTCATGGGGGCCATAAATGCATGCCGCATGTCATGGGTGCCCAACGTGCTTGCCGCATGTATTGGGGGCCCCAACTGCATGCCGCATATCATGGGGCCCCACATGCATGCCACATGTCATGGGGGCCCCACATGCATGCCGCATTTCATGGGGGGCCCAAATGCATGCCTGATGTCATGGCGGCCCCAAATGCATGACTCATGTCATGGGGGCCCCACGTGCAAGCCACATGTCATGGGGGATCCAAACTCATGCCGCATGTCATTGGGGCCACAAGCATATGCCGCATGTCATGGGGGCCCCATGTGCATGCCGCATGTCATGGGGGCCCAAAATGCATGCCTCAAGTCATGGGGCCCCAAATGCATGCCGCATATCATGGGGGCCCCACGTGCATGCCGCATGTATTTGGGCCCCCAAATGCATGCCGCATGTCATGAGGGTGCCGCATGCATGCCGCTTGTCATGGGGGCCCTAAATGCATGCCGCATGTCATGGGGGCCCCAAATGCATGCCACATTTCATGGGGGCCCCACGTGCATGCTGCATGTCATGGGCCCCCCCAAATGCATGCAGCATGTCTTGGGGCCCACAAATGCATGCCGCATGTCATAGGGGCCCCACATGCATGGCTCATTTCATGGGGGCCCCACATGCATGCCTCATGTCATGGGGGCCCCAAATGCGTGCTGCATATCATGGGGGCCACAAATGCATGCAGCATGTCATGGGGGCCCCTCGTGCATGCCACATGTCTTGGGGCCCACAAATGCATGCCACGTGTCATAGGGGTCCCACATGCATGGCACATTTCATGGGGGCCCTACATGCATGCCGCATGTCATGGGGGCCCCAAATGCATGCCTCAAGTCTTGGGGGCCCCAAATGCATGCAGCATGTCATAGGGGCCCCACATGCATGGTGCATGTCATGGGGGCCCCACGTGCATGCCTCATGTCACGGTTCCACAAATGTATGCGGCATGTCATGGGGGCCCCACTTGCATGCAGCATGTAATGGGGGATCCAAATGCATAACGCATGTCATGGGGGTCCCACATGCATGCTGCATGTCATGGGGGCCCCAAATGCATGCGGCATGTCATAGGGGCCCCACGTGCATAACGCATGTCATGGGGCCCGCAAATGCATGCCACATGTCATGGGGGCCCCACATGCATGCCGCATGTCATGGGGGCCCAAATGCATGCCACATGTCATGGGGGCCCAACGTGCATGCCGCATGTATTGGGGCCCCAAATTCATGCCGCATGTCATGGGGGCCCCACAGGCATTCCGCATGTCATGGGGGCCCCAAATGCATGCCGCATGTCATGGGGGCCCCACGTGCATGCCGCATGTAATGGGACCCACATTCATGCCGCATGTCATGGGGGCCCGCAATGCATGCCACATGTCATGGGGGCCTCAAATTCATGCCGCATATCATGAGGGCCCCGCATGCATGCCGCATGTCATGGGGGCCCCGCAGGCATTCCGCATGTCATGGGGGCCCCAAATGCATGCCGCATGTCATGGGGGCCCCACGTGCATCCGTCATGTAATGGGGGATTCAAATGCATGCTGCATGTCATGGGGGCCCCACGTGCATGCCGCATGTCACGTGGGCCCCAAATGTATGCTGCATGTCATGGGGGCCCCACAAGCATGCCGCATGTTATAGAGGCCCCACATGCATGCAGCATGTGTTGGGGCCCACAAATGCATGCCGCATGTCATAGGGGCCCCACGTGCATGCCAAATGTCTTGGGGCCTACAAATGCATGCCGCATGTCATAGGTGCCAAACATGCATGGCACATTTCATGGGGGCCCTACATGCATGCCGCATGTCATGGGGGCCCCACGTACATGCCTCATGTAATTGGGGCCCCACGTGCATGCCGCATGTCATAGGGGCACCACGTACATGGTGCATGTCATGGGTGCCCCACATGCATGCCACATGTCATCGGGGCCCCAATTGCATGCCGCATGTCATAGGGGCCCCACATGCATGGCGCATGTCATGGTGCCCCACATGCATTCAGCATGTCATGGGGGCCCCAAATGCATGCCGCATGTCATGGGGGCCCTAAATGCATGCCGCATTTAATGGGGGCCCCACGTGCATGCCGCATGTCTTGGGGGCCCCATGTGCATGCCGCATGTCATGGGGGCCCAAAATGCATGCCTCAATCATGGGGGCCCCAAATGAATGTCGCATATCATGGGGGCCCCACGTGCATGCCGCATGTGACTGGACCCCCCAAATGCATGCAGCATGTCTTGGGGCCCACAAATGCATGCCGCATGTCATAGGGGCCCCACATGCATGGCTTATTTCATGGGGGCCCCACATGCATGCCGCATGTCATGGGGGCCCCAAATGCGTGCCGCATATCATGGGGGCCACAAATGCATGCAGCATGTCATGGGGGCCCCACGTGCATGCCACATGTCTTGGGGCCCACAAATGCATGCCGCATGTCATAGGGGCACCACATGCATGGCACATTTCTTGGGGGCCCTACATGCATTCCGCATGTTATAGGGGCCCCAAATGCATGCAGCATGTCATGGCGGCCCCAAATGCATGACTCATGTCATGGAGGCCCCACGTGCATGCCACATGTCAAGGGGGATCCAAACTCATGCCGCATGTCATTGGGGCCCCAAGCGTATGCCGCATGTCATGGGGGCCCCATGTGCATGCCGCATGTAATGGGGGCCCCAAATGCATGCGGCATGTCATAGGGGCCCCACGTGCATGCCGCATGTCTCGGGCACACCAAATGCATGCAGCATGTCATGGGGGCCCCACGTGCATGCCGCATGTCATCGGGGCCCCAATTGCAAGCCGCATGTCATAGGGGCCCCACATGCATGGCACATGTCATGGTGTCCCACATGCATACCGCATGTCATGGGGGCCCCAAATGCATGTCGAATGTCATGGGGGCCCTAAATGCATGCCACATGTAATGGGGGCCCCACGTCCATGCCGCATGTCATGGGGGCCCCATGTGCATGCCGCATGTCATGGGGGCCCAAAATGCATGCCTCAAGTCATGGGGCCCCAAATGCATGCCGCATATCATGGGGGCCCCACGTGCATGCCGCATGTATTGGGGGCCACAAATGCATGCCGCATGTCATGAGGGCGCCGCATGCATGCCGCATGTCATGGGGGCAATAAATGCATGCCGCATGTCATGGGGGCCCCAAATGCATGCCGCATTTCATGGGGGCCCCACATGCATGGCTCATTTCATGGGGGCCCCACATGCATGCCTCATGTCATAAGGGCCCCAAATGCGTGCCGCATATCATGGGGGCCACAAATGCATGCAGCATGTCATGGGGGCCCCACGTGCATGCCACATGTCTTGGGGCCCACAAATGCATGCCGCATGTCATAGGGGTCCCACATGCATGGCGCATTTCATGGGGGCCCTACATGCATGCCGCATGTCATGGGGGCCCCAAATGCATGCCTCAAGTCTTGGGGGCCCCAAATGCATGCAGCATGTCATAGGGGCCCCACATGCTTGGTGCATGTCATGGGGGCCCCACATGCTTGCCTCAAGTCATGGGGGCCCCAAATGCATGCCGCATGTCATGGGGGCCATAAATGCATGCCGCATGTCATGGGTGCCCAACGTACATGCTGCATGTCATTGGGGCCCCACGTGCTTGTCGCATGTCATGGGGGCCCCACGTGCATGCCTCATGTCACGGTGCCACAAATGTATGCGGCATGTCATGGGGGCCCCACTTGCATGCAGCATGTAATGGGGGATCCAAATGCATAACGCATGTCATGGGGGTCCCACATGCATGTCGCATGTCATGGGGGCCCCAAATGCATGCGGCATGTCATAGGGGCCCCACATACATGCCGAATGTCATGGGGGTCCCACGTGCATGCCGCATGTCATAGGGGCACCACATGCATGGCGCATGTCATGGGGGTCCACATGCATGCCGCATGTCATGGGGGCCCACTTGCATGCAGCATGTCATGCCACATGTCATGGGGGCCCTGCAGGCATTCCGCATGTCATGGGGGCCCCAAATGCATGCCAAATGTCATGGGGGTCCCACGTGCATGCCGCATGTCATAGGAGCCCCACATACATGCCGAATGTCATGGGGGTCCCACGTGCAAGCCGCTTGTCATAGGGGCACCACATGTATGCCGCATGTCATGGGGGCCCCAAATGCATGCCGCATGGCATAGGGGCCCCACATGCATGGCGCATTTCATGGGGGCCCTACATGCATGCCGCATGTCATGGGGGCCCCAAATGCATGCCTCAAGTCATGGGGGCCCCAAATGCATGCCACATATCATGGGGGCCCCACGTGCATGCCGCATATATTGGGGGCCCCAAATGCATGCCGCATGTCATGAGGGCCCCGCATGCATGCCGCATGTCATTGGGGCCCCACAGGCATTCCGCATGTCATGGGGGCCTCACGTGCATTCCGCATGTCATGGGGGCCCCACGTGCATGCCTCATGTAATGGGGGCCATAAATGCATGCCGCATGTCATGGGTGCCCAACGTACATGCTGCATGTCAATGGGGCCCCACGTGCTTGCCACATGTCATGGGGGCCCTACGTGCATGCCTCATGTCACGGGGGCCACAAATGTATGTGTCATGTCATGGTGGCCCCACGTGCATGCCGCATGTCATGGGGCCCCCCAAATGCATGCCGCATGTCATAGGGGCCCAACATGCATGGAGCATGTCATGGGGGCCCCGCATGCATGCCGCATGTCATAGGGGCCCCACGTACATGGCGCATGTCATGGGTGCCCCACATGCATGCCGCTTGTCATCGGGGCCCCAATTGCATGCCGCATGTCATAGGGGCCCCACATGCATTGCGCATGTCATGGGGGCCCAAAATGCATGCCTCAAGTCAAGGGGGCTCCAAATGCATGCCGCATATCATGGCGGCCCCACGTGCATGCCGCATGTATTGGGGGCCCCAAATGCATGCCGCATGTCATGAGGGCAACGCATGCATGCCGCATGTTATGGGGGCCTAAAATGCATGCCGCATGTCATGGGGGCCCCAAATGCATGCAGCATGTCTTGGGGCCCACAAATGCATGCCGAATGTCATAGGGGCCCCACATGCATGGCTTATTTCATGGGGGCCCCACATGCATGCCTCATGTCATGGGGGCCCCAAAGGCGTGCCGCATATCATGGGGGCCACAAATGCATGCAGCATGTCATGGGGGTCCCACATGCATGCCGCATGTCTCGGGCATTCCAAATGCATGCAGCATTTTATGGGGCCCCACGTGCATGCCGCATGACTCAGGTACCCCAAATGCATGCAGCATGTTATGCAGGCCCCAAATGCATGCCGCATGTCTTGGGGGCTCCACGTGCATGCCGCATGTAATGGGGCCCCAAAATGCATGCCACATGTCATAGGGGCCCCACGTGCATGGCGCATGTCATGGGTGCCCCACATGCATGCCGCATGTCATCGGGGCCCACGTGCATGCCGCATGTATTGGGGCCCCAAATTCATGCCACTTGTCATGGGGGCCCCACGTGCATGCCGCATGTCATGGGGCCTTAATTGCATGCTGCATGCAATAGGGGCCCCACATGCATGGCGAATGTCATGGTGCCCCACATGTATGCCGCATGTCATGGGGGCCCCAATTGCATGCCGCATGTCATGGGGGCCCCAAATGCATGCCGCATGTAATGGGGGCCCAACATGCATGCCGCATGTCATGGGGGCCCCACGTGCATGCCTCATGTCATGGGGGCCCCGCAGGCATTCCGCATGTCATGGGGGCCCCAAATGCATGCCACATTTCATGGGGGCCACACATGCATTCCGCATGTCATGGGGGCCCCACGTGCATGCTGCATGTCATTGGGGCCCCACGTGCTTGCCGCATGTCATGGGGGCCCAAATGTGTGCCACATATCATGGCGGCCACAAATGCATGCAGCATGTCATGGGGGCCCCACGTGCATGCCACATGTCTTGGGGCCCACAAATGCATGCCGCATGGCATAGGGGCCCCACATGCATGGCGCATTTCATGGGGGCCCTACATGCATGCCACATATCATGGGGGCCCCACGTGCATGCCGCATATATTGGGGGCCCCAAATGCAAGCCGCATGTCATGAGGGCCCCGCATGCATGCCGCATGTCATTGGGGCCCCACAGGCATTCCGCATGTCATGGGGGCCTCACGTGCATTCCGCATGTCATGGGGGCCCCACGTGCATGCTTCATGTCATTGGGGCCCCACGTGCTTGCCGCATGTCATGGGGGCCCAAATGCATGCCGCATGTCATGGGGGCCATAAATGCATGCCGCATGTCATGGGTGCCCAACGTACATGCTGCATGTCATTGGGGCCCCACGTGCTTGCCGCATGTCATGGGGGCCCAAATGCATGCCGCATGTCATGGGTGCCCAACGTACATGCTGCATGTCATTGGGGCCCCACGTGCTTGCCGCATGTCATGGGGGCCCCACGTGCATGCCTCATGTCACGGGGGCCACAAATGTATGTGTCATGTCATTGGGGCCCCACGTGCATGCCGCATGTCTCGGGCACACCAAATGCATGCAGCATGTCATGGGGGCCCCACGTGCATGCCGCATGTCATCGGGGCCCCAATTGAAAGCCGCATGTCATAGGGGCCCCACATGCATGGCGCATGTCATGGTGTCCCACATGCATGCCTCATGTCATTGGGGCCCCAAATGCATGTTGCATGTCATGGGGGACCTAAATGCATGCCGCATGTAATGGGGGCCACACGTGCATGCCGCATGTCATGGGGGCCCCATGTGCATGCCGCATGTCATGGGGGCCCAAAATGCATGCCTCAAGTCATGGGGCCCCAAATGCATGCCGCATCTCTTAGGTACCCCAAATGCATGCAGCATGTTATGCAGGCCCCAAATGCATGCCGCATGTCATGGGGGCCCAAATGCATGCCGCATGTCATGGGACCCACATTCATGCCGCATGTCATGGGGGCCCCCAATGCATGCCACATGTCATGGGGACCCAAATGCATGCCACATGTCATGGGGGCCTCAAATTTATGCCGCATGTCATGAGGGCCCCGCATGCATGCCGCATGTCATGGGGGCCCCGCAGGCATTCCGCATGTCATGGGGGCCCCAAATGCATGCCGCATGTTATGCAGGCCCCAAATGCATGCCACATGTCATGGGGGCCCAAATGCATGCCGCATGTCATGGGGGACCCACATTCATGCCGCATGTCATGGGGGCCCCCAATGCATGCCCCATGTCATGGGGACCCAAATGCATGCCACATGTCAGGGGGCCTCAAATTCAAGCCGCATGTCATGAGGGCCCCGCATGCATGCCGCATGTCATGGGGGCCCCGCAGGCATTCCGCATGTCATGGGGGCCCCAAATGCATGCTGCATGTCATGGGGGCCCCACGTGCATCCGTCATGTAATGGGGGATTCAAATGCATGCTGCATGTCATGGTGGCCCCACGTGCATGCCGCATGTCACGGGGGCCCCAAATGTATGCTGCATGTCATGGGGGCCCCACAAGCATGCCGCATGTTATAGATGCCCCACATGCATGCAGCATGTCTTGGGCCCACAAATGCATGCCGCATGTCATAGGGGCCCCACGTGCATGCCACATGTCTTGGGGCCTACAAATGCATGCCGCATGTCATAGGTGCCAAAGATGCATGGCACATTTCATGGGGGCCCTACATGCATGCCGCATGTCATGGGGGCCCCACATGCATGCTTCATGTCATTGGGGCCCCACATGCATGCCGCATGTCATGGGGGCCCAAATGCATGCCGCATGTCATTGGGGCCCCACGTGCATGCCGCATGTCATGGGGGCCCAAATGCATGCCGCATGTCATGGGGGCCATAAATGCATGCCGCATGTCATGGGTGCCCAACGTGCATGCCGCATGTATTGGGGGCCCCAAATGCATGACGCATGTCATGGGGGTCCCACATGCATGCCGCATGTCATGGGGGCCCCAAATGCATGCCGCTTGTCATGACGGCCCCAAATGCATGACTCATGTCATGGAGGCCCCACGTGCATGCCACATGTCATGGGGGATCCAAACTCATGCCGCATGTCATTGGGGCCACAAGTGTATGCCGCATGTCATGGGGGCCCCATGTGCATGCCGCATGTAATGGGGGCCCCAAATGCATGCGGCATGTCATAGGGGCCCCACGTGCATGCCGCATGTCTCGGGCACACCAAATGCATGCAGCATGTCATGGGGGCCCCACGTGCATGCCCCATGTCATCGGGGCCCCAATTGCAAGCCGCATGTCATAGGGGCCCCACATGCATGGCGCATGTCATGGTGTCCCACATGCATGCCGCATGTCATGGGGGCCCCAAATGCATGCCTCAAGTCATGGGGCCCCAAAAGCATGCCGCATATCATGGGGCCCCACGTGCATGCCGCATGTATTGGGGGCCCCAAATGCATGCCGCATGTCATGAGGGCGCCGCATGCATGCCGCATGTCGTGGGGGCCCTAAATGCATGCCGCATGTCATTGGGGCCCCAAATGCATGCCGCATTTCATGGGGGCCCCACGTGCATGCTGCATGTCATGAGGCCCCCCAAATGCATGCAGCATGTCTTGGGGCCCACAAATGCATGCCGCATGTCATAGGGGCCCCACATGCATGGCTCATTTTATGGGGGCCCCACATGCATGCCTCATGTCATGGGGGCCCCAAATGCGTGCCGCATATCATGGGGGCCACAAATGCATGCAGCATGTCATGGGGGCCCCTCGTGCATGCCACATGTCTTGGGGCCCACAAATGCATGCCACATGTCATAGGGGTCCCACATGCATGGCACATTTCATGGGGGCCCTACATGCATGCCGCATGTCATGGGGGCCCCAAAAGCATGCCGCATGTCATGGGGGCCATAAATGCATGCCGCATGTCATGGGTGCCCAACGTACATGCTGCATGTCATTGGGGCCCCATGTGCTTGTCGCATGTCATGGGGGCCCCACGTGCATGCCTCATGTCACGGTGCCACAAATGTATGCGGCATGTCATGGGGGCCCCACTTGCATGCAGCATGTAATGGCGGATCCAAATGCATAACGCATGTCATGGGGGTCCCACATGCATGTCGCATGTCATGGGGGCCCCAAATGCATGCGGCATGTCATAGGGGCCCCACGTGCATAACACATGTCAGGGGGCCCGCAAATGCATGCCACATGTCATGGGGGCCCCACATGCATGCCGCATGTCATGGGGGCCCAAATGCATGCCACATGTCACGGAGGCCCAACGTGCATGCCGCATGTATTGGGGCCCCAAATTCATGCCGCATGTCATGGGGGCCCCACGTGCATGCCGCATGTAATGAGGGCCCCAAAATGCATGCCGCATGTCATGGAGGCCCAACAGGCATGCCGCATGTCATTGGGGCCCCAAATGCATGCCGCATGTCTCAGGTACCCCAAATGCATGCAGCATGTTATGCAGGCCCCAAATGCATGCCACATGTCATGGGGGCCCAAATGCATGCCGCATGTCATGGGGGCCCCACATGCATGCCGCATGTCATGGGGCCCCAAATGCATACCGCATGTCATGGGGGCTCCACGTGCATGCCGCATGTAATGGGGCCCCCAAATTCATGCGGCATGTCAAAGGGGCCCCGCGTGCATGGTGCAAGTCATGGGTGCCCAAAATACATGCCGCATGTCATCGGGGCCCCACGTGCATGCCGCATGTCATGGGGGCCCCAAATGCATGACTCATGTCATGGGGGCCCCACCTGCATTCCGCATGTCATGGGGGACCCAAACGAATGCCGCATGTCATTGGGGCCCCAAGCGTATGCCGCGTGTCACAGGTGCCCCATGTGCATGCCGCATGTAATGGGGGCCCCAAATGCATGCGGCATGTCATAGGGGCCCCACATGCATGCCGCATCTCTCAGGTACCCCAAATGCATGCCGCATGTTATGCAGGCCCCAAATGCATGCCGCATGTCATGGGGGCCCAAATGCATGCCGCATGTCATGGGACCCACATTCATGCCGCATGTCATGGGGGTACCACGTGCATGCCTCATGTCATGGGTACCCCAAATGCAGGACTCATGTCATGGGTTCCCCACGTACATGCCGCATGTCATGGGGGCCCCACGTGCATGCCGCATGTCATGGGGAACCGAAATGCATGCAGCATGTCATGGGGCCCCAAAGACGTGCCGCATGTCATGAGTGCCACACGTGCATGCCGCATGTCATGGGAGCCCCACGTGCATGCCGCATGTCATGGGGGCCCCACGTGCATGCCGCATGTCGTGGGGGCCACAAATGCATGTCGCATGTCATGGGGGCCCCACGTGCATGCCACATGTCATGGGGAGCCCAAACGTATGCCGCATGTCATGGGGTGCCCCAAATGCATGGTGCATGTCATGAGGCCCCAAATGCATTCCAAATGTCATGGGGGCCCCATATGCATGCCGAATGTCATGGGGCCCCACATGCATACCGCATTTCATGGGAGTCCCAATGGCATGCCGCATGTCATGGGGGCCCCACGTGCATGCCGCAAGACATGGGGGCCCACATGCATGCGGCATTTCATGGGGGGCCCATTTGCATGTCGCATGTCATGTGGGCCCCAAATGCATGCCGCATGTCATGGGGGCCCCACGTGCAAGATGCATGTCATGGGGGCTCCAAATGCATGCCGTATGTCATGTGGGCCCCAAATGCATGACGAATGTCATGGGGGCCCCAAATGCATGCCGCATGTCACGGGGGCCCCAAATATATGCTGGATGTCATGGGGGCCCAACGTGCATGCCACATGTCATGGGGGGCCCCACATGCATGCCACATGTCATGGGGGTCCCAAATGCATGCGGCATGTCATGAGGTCCCCAAATGCCTGCCGCATGTCATGTTGGCCCTAAATGCATGCCGCATGTCTTGAGGTCCCCAAATGAATTTGTGCATGCCTCATGTGTTGGTTGCCCCACGTGCATGCCGCATGTCATTGCTACCCGAAATGCATGCCACATGTCATGGGGGCCACACATGCATGCCACATGTCATTTGGGAACCACATGCATGCCACATGACATGGGGGCCCCAAATACGTGCCACATGTCATGGGGGACCCACATGCATGCCGCATGTCATGGGGGCCTTGAATGCATAACAAATGTCATTGGGGGCCACACGTGCATGCCGCAAGTCATGGGGGCCCCAACTGCATGCCACATGTCATGGCGGCCCCAAGTGCATGCCGCATGTCATGGGGCCCCGAACGCATGCCGCATTTCATGGAGGCCCCAAATGCATGCCGCATGTCATGGGGGCCCAACATGCTTGCCACATGTGATGGGGGCCCCCCATACACGCCACATTCATTGGGGGTCCCAAATGCATGTCGCATGTCTTGGGGATCCCACGTGCATGCCACATGTTTTGAGGTCCCCAAATGAATTCCGCATGTCATGGGGGCCCCATGAGCATGCCGCATGTCATGAGGGCCCCAAATGCATGCGGCATGTCATGGGGGCCCCACGTGCAAGCCACATGTCAAGGAGGCCCCACATGCATACCGCATTTCATGGGAGTCCCAACGGCATGCGGCATGTCATGGGGGCCCCACTTGCATGCCGCAAGACATGGGGGCCCCACATGCATACCGCATTTCATGGGGTCCACTTGCATGTCGCATGTCATGTGGGCCCCAAATGCATGCCGCATGTCATGGGGGCCCCACGTGCAAGACGCATGTCATGGGGGCTCCAAATGCATGCCGCATGTCATGTGGGCCCCAAATGCATGACGAATGTCATGGGTGCCCCAAATGCATGCCGCATGTCACGGGGGCCCCAAATGTATGCTGGATGTCATGGGGGCCCATTGTGCATGCCACATGTCATGGGTGGCCCCACATGCATGCCGCATGTCATAGGGGTCCCAAATGAATGTCGCAAGTCATGGGATTCCCAAGTGCATGCGGCATGTCATGAGGTCCCCAAATGAATGCCGCATGATATAGGGGCCCCGCGTGCATGCCGCATGTCATGGGGGCCACAAATGCATGCTGCATGTCTTTGAGGCCCCAAATGCATGCCGCATGTCATCGGGGCTCCAAGTGTATGCGGCAAGTCATGAGGGCCCCACGTGCATGCCGCATTTCAAGGCGACCCCAAGTGCATGCCGCATGTCTCAGGTACCCCAAATGCATGCAGCATGTTATGCAGGCCCCAAATACATGCCGCATGTCATGGGGGCCCAAATGCATGCCGCATGTCATGGGGGCCCCACATGCATGCCGCATGTCATGGGTGCCCTAAATGCATGCCGCATGTCATGGGGCTCCACGTGCATGCCGCATGTAATGGGGCCCCCAAATGCATGCAGCATGTCTTTGGGCCCACAAATGCCTGCCGCATGTCATAGGGGCCCCACATGCATGGCGCATTTCATGGGGGCCCCACATGCATGCCACATGTCATGGGGGCCCAAATGCATCCTCAAGTCATGGGGGCCCCAAATGCATGCTGCATGTCTTGGGGCCCACAAATGCATGCCACATGTCATAGGGGCCCCAAATGCATGCCGCATGTCATGGGGGCTCCACGTGCATGCCGAATGTCTCAGGTACCCCATATGCATGCAGCATGTTATGCAGGCCCCACGTGCATGCCGCATGTCATGGGGGCCTCACGTGCATTCCGCATGTCATGGGGGCCCCACGTGCATGCTGCATGTCCTGGGGGCCCCACATGCATGCCACATGTCATGGGGGCCCCACGTGCATGCCGCATGTCATGGGGGATCCAAACTCATGCCGCATGTATCGGGCAAACCAAATGCATGCAGCATGTTAAGGGGGCCCCACGTGCATGCCACATGTAATGGGGGCCCCAAATGCATGTGGCATGTCATAGGGGCCCCACGTGCTTGCCGCATGTCATGGGGGCCCCACATGCATGGCGCATTTCATGGGGCCCAACATGCATTGCGCATGTCATGGGGGTACCACGTGCATGCCTCATGTCATGGGAACCCCAAATGCATGACTCATGTCATGGGTTCCCCACGTACATGCCGCATGTCATGGGGGCCCCACGTGCATGCCGCATGTCATGGGGAACCGAAATGCATGCAGCATGTCATGGGGCCCCAAAGACGTGCCGCATGTCATGAGTGCCCCACGTGCATGCCGCATGTCATGGGAGCCCCACGTGCATGCCGCATGTCTCGGGCACCCCAAATGCATGCAGCATGTGATGGGGGCCCCACATACATGCCGCATGTCTCAGGTACCCCAAATGCATGCAGCATGTTATGCAGGCCCCAAATGCATGCCGCATGTCATGGGGGACCAAATGCATGCCGCATGTCATGGGACCAACATGCATGCCGCATGTCATGGGGGCCCCGCAGGCATTCCACATGTCATGGGGGCCCCAAATGCATGCCGCATGTCATGGGGCCCCACGTGCATCCGGCATGTAATGGGGGATTCACATGCATGCTGCATGTCATGGGGGCCCCACTTGCATGCCGCATGTCACGGGGGCCCCAAATGTATGCTGCATGTCATGGGGGCCCCACAAGCATGCCGCATGTTATAGAGGCCCCACATGCATGGCGCATGTCATGGGGGGCCCCACTTGCATGCAGCATGTTATGAGGGATCCAAATGCATGCCGCATCTCATGGGGGTCCCACATGCATGCCGCATGTCATAGGGGCCCCACGTGCATGCCGCATGTCTCGGGCATCCCAAATGCATGCAGCATTTTATGGGGGCCCCACATGCATGCCGCATGTCTCAGGTACCCCAAATGCATGCAGCATGTTATGCAGGCCCCAAATACATGCCGCATGTCATGGGGGCCCAAATGCATGCCGCATGTCTTTGGGGCCCCACATGCATGCCGCATGTCATGGGTGCCCTAAATGCATGCCGCATGTCATGGGGCTCCACGTGCATGCCGCATGTAATGGGGCCCCCAAATGCATGCAGCATGTGTTGGGGCCCACAAATGCCTGCCGCATGTCATAGGGGCCCCACATGCATGGCGCATTTCATGGGGGCCCCACATGCATGCCACATGTCATGGGGGCTCCACGTGCATGCCGAATGTCTCAGGTACCCCATATGCATGCAGCATGTTATGCAGGCCCCACGTGCATGCCGCATGTCATTGGGGCCTCACGTGCATTCCGCATGTCATGGGGGCACCACGTGCATGCTGCATGTCCTGGGGGCCCCACATGCATGCCACATGTCATGGGGGCCCCATGTGCATGCCGCATGTCATGGGGGATCCAAACTCACGCATGTCTCGGGCACCCCAAATGCATGCAGCATGTTAAGGGGGCCCCACGTGCATGCCACATGTAATGGGGGCCCCAAATGCATGCGGCATGTCATAGGGGCCCCACGTGCTTGCCGCATGTCATGGGGGCCCCACATGCATGGCGCATTTCATGGGGCCCAACATGCATTGCGCATGTCATGGGGGTACCACGTGCATGCCTCATGTCATGGTTATCCCAAATGCATGACTCATGTCATGGGTTCCCCACGTACATGCCGCATGTCATGGGGAACCGAAATGCATGCAGCATGTCATGGGGCCCCAAAGACGTGCCGCATGTCATGAGTGCCCCACGTGCATGCCGCATGTCATGGGAGCCCCACGTGCATGCCGCATGTCATGGGGGCCCCACGTGCATGCCGCATGTCGTGGGGGCCACAAATGCATGCCGCATGTCATGGGGGCCTCACGTGCATGCCACATGTCATGGGGAGCCCAAACGTATGCCGCATGTCATGGGGTGCCCCAAATGCATGGTGCATGTCATGAGGCCCCAAATGCATTCCAAATGTCATGGGGGCCCCAAATGCATGCCGAATGTCATGGGGCCCCACATGCATACCGCATTTCATGGGAGTCCCAATGGCATGCCGCATGTCATGGGGGCCCCACGTGCATGCCGCAAGACATGGGGGCCCACATGCATGCCGCATTTCATGGGGGCCCATTTGCATGTCGCATGTCATGTGGGCCCCAAATGCATGCCGCATGTCATGGGGGCCCCACGTGCAAGATGCATGTCATGGGGGCTCCAAATGCATGCCGTATGTCATGTGGGCCCCAAATGCATGACGAATGTCATGGGGGCCCCAAATGCATGCCGCATGTCACGGGGGCCCCAAATGTATGCTGGATGTCATGGGGGCCCAACGTGCATGCCACATGTCATGGGGGGCCCCACATGCATGCCACATGTCATGGGGGTCCCAAATGCATGCGGCATGTCATGAGGTCCCCAAATGCCTGCCGCATGTCATGTGGGCCCTAAATGCATGCCGCATGTCTTGAGGTCCCCAAATGAATTTGTGCATGCCTCATGTGTTGGTTGCCCCACGTGTATGCCGCATGTCATTGCTACCCGAAATGCATGCCACATGTCATGGGGGCCCCACATGCATGCCACATGTCATTTGGGAACCACATGCATGCCGCATGACATGGGGGCCCCAAATACGTGCCACATGTCATGGGGGACCCACATGCATGCCGCATGTCATGGGGGCCTTGAATGCATAACAAATGTCATTGGGGGCCACACATGCATGCCGCAAGTCATGGGGGCCCCAACTGCATGCCACATGTCATGGCGGCCCCAAGTGCATGCCGCATGTCATGGGGCCCCGAACGCATGCCGCATTTCATGGAGGCCCCAAATGCATGCCGCATGTCATGGGGGCCCAACATGCTTGCCACATGTGATGGGGGCCCCCCATACATGCCACATGCATTGGGGGTCCCAAATGCATGTCGCATGTCTTGGGGATCCCACGTGCATGCCACATGTTTTGAGGTCCCCAAATGAATTCCGCATGTCATGAGGGCCCCAAATGCATGCGGCATGTCATGGGGGCCCCACGTGCAAGCCACATGTCAAGGAGGCCCCACATGCATACCGCATTTCATGGGAGTCCCAACGGCATGCGGCATGTCATGGGGGCCCCACTTGCATGCCGCAAGACATGGGGGCCCCACATGCATACCGCATTTCATTGGGGTCCACTTGCATGTCGCATGTCATGTGGGCCCCAAATGCATGCCGCATGTCATGGGGGCCCCACGTGCAAGACGCATGTCATGGGGGCTCCAAATGCATGCCGCATGTCATGTGGGCCCCAAATGCATGACGAATGTCATGGGTGCCCCAAATGCATGCCGCATGTCACGGGGGCCCCAAATGTATGCTGGATGTCATGGGGGCCCATTGTGCATGCCACATGTCATGGGGGGCCCCACATGCATGCCGCATGTCATAGGGGTCCCAAATGAATGTCGCAAGTCATGGGATTCCCAAGTGCATGCGGCATGTCATGAGGTCCCCAAATGAATGCCGCATGATATAGGGGCCCCGAGTGCATGCCGCATGTCATGGGGGCCACAAATGCATGCTGCATGTCTTTGAGGCCCCAAATGCATGCCGCATGTCATCGGGGCTCCAAGTGTATGCGGCAAGTCATGAGGGCCCCACGTGCATGCCGCATTTCAAGGCGACCCCAAGTGCATGGCGCATGTCAAGGGTACCCCCGAATGCATGTTGCATGTCATGGGGGCACACATGCATGCTGCATATCATGGGGCCCACGTGCATGCCACATGTCATGGGGACCCCAAATGCATGCCGCATGTCTTGGTGGCCTCAAATACATGCAGCTATTCATGGGGGCCACAAATGCATGCCGAAAGTCATGGGTGCCCCACGTGCATGCCGCTTGTCATGGTGGTCCCATGTGCATGCAGCATGTCATGGGTGCCCCAAATGCATGAAGCATGTCATGGGGGCCCCAAATGCATGCCAAATGTCATGTAGGCCCCACGTGCATACCGCATGACTTGGGGGCCCCAAATGCATGCCGCATGTCATGGGGGCGCCACATGCAAGCCACATGTCATGGGGGCCCCATATGCATATCACATGTCATGGGGGCCCCAAATGCATGCCGCATGTCATGTGGGCCCCAAATGCATGACGAATGTCATGGGGGCCCCAAATGCATGCCGCATGTCACGGGGGCCCCAAATGTATGCTGGATGTCATGGGGGCCCATTGTGCATGCCACATGTCATGGGGGGCCCCACATCCATGCCGCATGTCATAGGGGTCCCAAATGCATGTCGCAAGTCTGGGGATTCCCTAGTGCATGCGGCATGTCATGAGGTCCCCAAATGAATGCCGCATGATATAGGGGCCTCGCGTGCATTCCGCATGTCATGGGGGCCACAAATGCATGCTGCATGTCTTTGGGGCCCCAAATGCATGCCGCATGTCATCGGGGCTCCAAGTGCATGCGGCAAGTCATGAGGGCCCCACGTGCATGCCGCATTTCAAGGCGGCCCCAAGTGCATGACGCATGTCAATGGTACCCCCAAATGCATGCTGCATGTCATGGGGGCACACATGCATGCTGCATATCATGGGGGCCCAAAATGCACGCAGCTATTCATGGGGGCCCCAAATGCATGAAGCATGTCATGGGGAGCACCAACTGCATGCCAAATGTCATGGAGGCCCCACTTGCATGCCGCATTTCAAGGGTACCCCAAATGCATGCTGGATGTCATGGGGCACACATGCATGCTGCATATAATGGGGGCCCACGTGCATCCCACATGTCATGGAGGCCCCACGTGCATGCCACATGTCATGGGGGCCCTAAATGCATGTCACATGTCATGGGGGCCCCACATGCATGCTGCAAGTCATGGGGGCCCCACGTGCATGCCGCATGTCTTGGGGCCCACAAATGCATGCCGCATGTCATAGGGGCCCCACATGCATGGCGCATTTCATGGGGGCCCCAAATGAATGCCTCAAGTCATGGAGGCCCCAAATGCATGCCGCATATCATGGGGGTCCCACATGCATGCCGCATATCATGGGGATCCCACATGCATGCCGCATGTCATGGGGGCCCCAAATGCATGCCGCATGTCATAGTGGCCCCAAATGCATGATGCATGTCATGAGGGCCCCACGTGCATGCCGCATGTCATAGGGGCCCCACGTACATGGCGCATGTCATGGGTGCCCCACATGCATGTCGAATGTCATTGGGGCCCCAATTGCATGCCGCATGTCATGGGGGCCCCACGTGCATGCCGCATGTAATGGGGGCCCAAATGCATGCCGCATGTCATAGTGGCCCCATATGCATGCTGCATGTCATGAGGGCCCCACGTGCATGCCGCATGTCATGGGGCCCCAAATGCATGCCACATGTCAAAGGGGCCCCACGTGCATGCCGCATGTCATGGGGCCCCAAATGCATGCCGCATGTCATGGGGGCTCCACGTGCATGCCGCATGTAATGGGGCCCCCAAATTCATGCCGCATGTCAAAGGGGCCCCACGTGCATGGTGCAAGTCATGGGTGCCCCAAATGCATGCCGCATGTCATCGGGGCCCCACATGCATGCCGCATGTCATGGGGGCGCCACGTGCAAGCCGCATGTCACAGGGGCCCCACCTGCATGCCGCATGTCATGGGGGACCCAAACGCATGCTGCATGTCATTGGGGCCCCAAGCGTATGCCGCGTGTCATGGGTGCCCCATGTGCATGCCGCATGTAATGGGGGCCCCAAATGCATGCGGCATGTCATAGGGGCCCCACATGCATGCCGCATCCCTCAGGTACCCCAAATGCATGCAGCATGTTATGCAGGCCCCAAATGCATGCCGCATGTCATGGGGGCCCAAATGCATGCCGCATGTCATGGGACCCACATTCATGCCGCATGTCATTGGGGCCCCCAATGCATGCCACATGTCATGGGGACCCAAATGCATGCCGCATGTCATGGGGGCCTCAAATTCATGCCGCATGTCATGAGGGCCCCGCATGCATGCCGCATGTCATGGGGGCCCCGCAGGCATTCCGCATGTCATGGGGGCCCCACGTGCATCCGTCATGAAATGGGGGATTCAAATGCATGCTGCATGTCATGGGGGCGCCACGTGCATGCCGCATGTCACGGGGGCCCCAAATGTATGCTGCATGTCATTGGGGCCCCACGTGCATGCCGCATGTCATAGGGGCACCACGTACATGGCGCATGTCATGGGTGCCCCACATGCATGCCGCATGTCATCGGGGCACCAATTGCATGGCGCATGTCATGGTGCCCCACATGCATGCAGCATGTCATGGGGGCACCAAATGCATGCCGCATGTCATGGGGGCCCTAAATGCATGCCGCATGTCTTGGGGGCCCCATGTGCATGCCGCATGTCTTGGGGGCCCAAAATGCATGCCTCAATCATGGGGGCCCCAAATGCATGTCGCATATCATGGGGGCCCCACGTGCATGCCGCATGTCATGGGCCCCCCAAATGCATGCAGCATGTCTTGGGTCCCACAAATGCATGCCGAATGTCATAGGGGCCCCACATGCATGGCTTATTTCATGGGGGCCCCACATGCATGTCATAGGGGCCCCAAATGCATGCAGCATGTCATAGGGGGCCCACATGCACGGTGCATGTCATGGGGGCCCCACATGCATGCCTCAAGTCATGGGGGCCCCAAATGCATGCCGCATGTCATGGGGGCCATAAATGCATGCCGCATGTCATGGGTGCCCAACGTACATGCTGCATGTCATTGGGGCTCCACGTGCTTGCCGCATGTCATGGGGGCCCCACGTGCATGCCTCATGTCACGGGGGCCACAAATGTATGCGGCATGTCATGGGGGCCCCACATGCATGCCGCATGTCATGGGGACCCCACGTGCATGCCGCATGTCATGGGGGTCCCACATGCATTCCGCATGTCATAGGGGCCCCACATGCATGGCGCATGTCATGGGGGGCCCACATGCGTGCCGCATGTCATGGGGGCCCCACTTGCATGCAGCATGTAGTGGGGGATCCAAATGCATGACGCATGTCATGGGGGTCCCACATGCATGCCGCATGTCATGGGGGTCCAAATGCATGCGGCATGTCATAGGGGCCCCACGTGCATAACACATGTCATGGGGCCCGCAAATGCATGCCGCATGTCATGGGGGCCCCACATGCATGCCGCATGGCATGGGGGCCCAAATGCATGCCGCATGTCATGAGGGCCATAAATGCATGCCGCATGTCATGGGTGCCCAACGTGCATGCCGCATGTATTGGGGGCCCCAACTGCATGCCGCATATCATGGGGCCCCACATGCATACCACATGTCATGGGGGCCCCACATGCATACCGCATTTCATGGGGGGCCCAAATGCATGCCTGATGTCATGGCGGCCCCAAATGCATGACTCATGTCATGGGGGTCCCACGTGCATGCCACATGTAATGGGGGATCCAAACTCATGCCGCATGTCATTGGGGCCCCAAGCATATGCCGCATGTCATGAGGGCCCCATGTGCATGCCACATGTAATGGGGGCCTCAAATGCATGCGGCATGTCATAGGGGCCCCACGTGCATGCCGCATGTCTCGGGCACCCCAAATGCATGGCACATGTCATGGGGGCCCCACAGGCATTCCGCATGTCATGGGGGCCCAAAATGCATGCCGCATGTAATGGGGGGCCCAAATGCATGCCGCATGTCATAGTGGCCCCAAATGCATGCTGCATGTCATGAGGGCCCCACGTGCATGCCGCATGTCATGGGGGCCCCAAATGCATGGCTCATGTCATGGGGGCCCCAAATGCATGCCACATATCATGGAGGCCCACGTGCATGCCGCATATATTGGGGGCCCCAAATGCATGCCGCATGTCATGGGGGCCTCACTTGCATTCCGCATGTCATGGGGGCCCCACGTGCATGCTGCATGTCATTGGGGCCCCATGTGCATGCCGCATGTCATGGGGGATCCAAACTCATGCCGCATGTCATTGGGGCCCCAAGCGTATGACGCATGTAATGGGGGCCAAAATTGCATGCGGCATGTTATTGGGGCCCCACATGCATTCCGCATGTCTCGGGCACCCCAAATGCATGCAGCATGTTATGGGGGCCCACGTGCATGCCGCATGTCTCAGGTACCCCAAATGCATGCTGCATGTCATGGGGGCCCAAATGCATGCCGCATGTCATGGGGGCTCCACTTGCATGGCGCATGTCATGGTGCCCCACATGCATGCCGCATGTCATGGGGGCCCCAAATAAATGCCGCATTTCATGAGGGCCCCACAAGCATGCCGCATGTCATGGGGGCCCAAAATGCATGCCTCAAATCATGGGGGCCCCAAATGCATTCCGCATATCATGGGGGCCCCACGTGCATGCCGCATGTATTGGGGGCCCCAAATGCATGCCGCATGTCATGAGGGCGCCGCATGCATGCCGCATGTCATGGGGGCCCCGCAGGCATTCCGCATGTCATGGGGGGCCACAAATGCATTCCGCATGTCATGGGGGCCCCAAATGCATGCCGCATTTCATGGGGTCCCCACGTGCATGCCGCATGTCATGGGGCCCCCCAAATGCATGCAGCATGTCTTGGGCCCACAAATGCATGCCGCATGTCATATGGGGCCCCACATGCATGGCACATTTCATGGGGGGCCCACATGCATGCCGCATGTCATGGGGGCCCCAAATGCATGCCGCATGTCCTGGGGGCCCCACATGCATACCGCATTTCATGGGGGACCCAAATGCATGCCTGATGTCATGGCGGCCCCAAATGCATGACTCATGTCATGGGGGTCCCACGTGCATGCCACATGTAATGGGGGATCCAAACTCATGCCGCATGTCATTGGGGCCCCACGTGCATGCCGCATGTCTCGGGCACCCCAAATGCATGCAGCATGTTATGGGGGCCCACTTGCATGCCGCATGTCTCGGGCACCCCAAATGCATGGCGCATGTCATGGGGGCCCCACAGGCATTCCGCATGTCATGGGGGCCCCAAATGCATGCCGCATGTAATGGGGGCCCCAAATGCATGCCGCATGTCATAGTGGCCCCAAATGCATGCTGCATGTCATGAGGGCCCCACGTGCATGCCGCATGTCATGGGGGCCCCAAATGCATGGCTCATGTCATGGGGGCCCCAAATGCATGCCACATATCATGGAGGCCCACGTGCATGCCGCATATATTGGGGGCCCCAAATGCATGCCGCATGTCATGGGGGCCTCACTTGCATTCCGCTTGTCATGGGGGCCCCACGTGCATGCTGCATGTCATTGGGGCCCCATGTGCATGCCGCATGTCATGGGGGATCCAAACTCATGCCGCATGTCATTGGGGCCCCAAGCGTATGACGCATGTAATGGGGGCCCCAAATGCATGCGGCATGTTATTGGGGCCCCACATGCATTCCGCATGTCTCGGGCACCCCAAATGCATGCAGCATGTTATGGGGGGTCCACGTGCATGCCGCATGTCTCAGGTACCCCAAATGCATGCCGCATGTCATGGGGGCCCAAATGCATGCCGCATGTTATGGGGGCTCCACTTGCATGGCGCATGTCATGGTGCCCCACATGCATGCCGCATGTCATGGGGGCCCCAAATAAATGCCGCATTTCATGAGGGCCCCACATGCATGCCGCATGTCATGGGGGCCCAAAATGCATGCCTCAAGTCATGGGGGCCCCAAATGCATGCCACATATCATGGGAGCCCCACGTGCATGCCGCATGTATTGGGGGGTCCAAATGCATGCCGCATGTCATGAGGGCGCCGCATGCATGCCGCATGTCATGGGGGCCCCGCAGGCATTCCGCATGTCATGGGGGCCACAAATGCATTCCGCATGTCATGGGGGCCCCAAATGCATGCCGCATTTCATGGGGTCCCCACGTGTATGCCGCATGTCATGGGGCCCCCCAAATGCATGCAGCATGTCTTGGGCCCACAAATGCATGCCGCATGTCATATGGGGCCCCACATGCATGGGGCATTTCATGGGGGGCCCACATGCATGCCGCATGTCATGGGGGCTCCAAATGCATGCCGCATGTCCTGGGGGCCCCACATGCATACCGCATTTCATGGGGGGCCCAAATGCATGCCTGATGTCATGGCGGCCCCAAATGCATGACTCATGTCATGGGGGTCCCACGTGCATGCCACATGTAATGGGGGATCCAAACTCATGCCGCATGTCATTGGGGCCCCAAGCATATGCCGCATGTCATGAGGGCCCCATGTGCATGCCACATGTAATGGGGGCCCCAAATGCATGCGGCATGTCATAGTGGCCCCACGTGCATGCCGCATGTCTCGGGCACCCCAAATGCATGCAGCATGTTATGGGGGCCCACTTGCATGCCGCATGTCTCGGGCACCCCAAATGCGTGGCGCATGTCGTGGGGGCCCCACAGGCATTCCGCATGTCATGGGGGCCCCAAATGCATGCCGCATGTCATAGTGGCCCCAAATGCATGCTGCATGTCATGAGGGCCCCACGTGCATGCCGCATGTCATGGGGGCCCCAAATGCATGGCTCATGTCATGGGGGCCCCAAATGCATGCCACATATCATGGAGGCCCACGTGCATGCCGCATATATTGGGGGCCCCAAATGCATGCCGCATGTCATGGGGGCCTCACTTGCATTCTGCATGTCATGGGGGCCCCACGTGCATGCTGCATGTCATTGGGGCCCCATGTGCATGCCGCATGTCATGGGGGATCCAAACTCATGCCGCATGTCATGGGGGCCCCACGTGCATGCCTCATGTCACGGGGGCCACAAATGTATGCCGCATGTCATGGGGGCCCCACGTGCATGCCGCATGTCATGGGGCCCCCAAATGCATGCCGCATGTCATAGGGGCCCCACATGCATGGAGCATGTCATGGGGGCCCCAAATGCATGCCGCATGTCATGGGGGCCCCACATGCATGCCGCATGTCCTGGGGGCCCCACATGCATGCCGCATTTCATGGGGGACCCAAATGCATGCCGCATGTCAGGGGGCCCCAAATGCATGCCGCATGTCATGGTGACCCCAAATCATGACTCATGTCATGGGGGCCCCACGTGCATGCCGCATGTCATGGAAGATCCAAACTCATGCCGCATGTCATTGAGGCCCCAAGCGTATGCCGCATGTCATGGGGGCCCCATGTGCATTCCACATGTAATGGGGGCCCCAAATGCGTGCGGCATGTCCTAGGGGCCCCACGTGCATGCCGCATGTCTCGGGCACCCCAGATGCATGCAGCATGTTATGGGGGCCCCAAATGCATGCCGCATGTCATGGGTTCCCAAATACATGCCGCATGTCATGGGGGCCCCACATGCATGCCGCATGTCATGGGGGCTCCACATGCATTCCGCATGTAATGGGGCCCCAAAATTCATGCCGCATGTCATAGCGGCCCCACGTGCATGGCGCAAGTCATGGGTGCCCCACATGCATGCCGCATGTCATCGGGGCCCCAAATGCATGCCGCATGTCATAGGGGCCCCACATGCATAGCTCATGCCATGGGGGCCCCACATGCATGCCGCATGTAATGGAGGCCCCAAATGCATGCCGCATATCATGGGAGCCCCACATGCATGCCACATGTCATGGGGGCCCCAAATGAATGTCGCATGTCAAGGGGGCCCCACGTGCATGCTGCATGTCATGGGGACCCACATGCATGCCGCATGTCATGGAGGCCCCAAATGCATGCCGCTAATCTTTGCAGCGCATCATGACGTATTGTTCTTGATGAACACGTAATACAGATTCTATATCTCACAATTGCACAATCTCAAGCCCAAAATCAATGCAAATTTCCATTGTCTCAATAGGAAGCTTATTAGTAAGTAAATGAAAAACACTCTCCAAGGATTAGAACTCATGAACTCCTGTTTACAAAACAGGTGCATTAACCCAGTAAGCCACAGGAACATCACAGGTGCTAAATGATGTCAAGAAGGGCAGTGAATAATGAATCACTATTAGGAACGTTCAAAAAGAAATCCATTGGTTTTACTATGTTTTTCTTAATGCTAATCTTTGCAGCGCATCATGACGTATTGTTCTTGATGAACACGTAATACAGATTCTATATCTCACAATTGCACTATCTCAAGCCCAAAATCAATGCAAATGTCTATTGGCTCTATAGGAAGCTTATTAGTAAGTAAATGAAAAAACTCTCTGAGAATTAGAACTCATGAACTACTCTTTATAAGACAGGCACATTAACCCAGTTAGCTACTGGAACATCACAAGTGCAAAAGGTTGTCAAGAAGTTCAGTGACCAATGAATCACTATTAGGTAAGTTCAAAAAGAAATCCATTGGTTTCACTATCTTATTCTTAATGCCAATCTTTGAGCGTATAATGACATATTGTACTTTATGAACACTTACTGTAGTACAAATTCTATCTCACAATTGCACAATCTCAAGCCCAAAATCAATGCAAATTTCCATTGGCTCCATAGGAAGCTTATTAGTAAGTAAATGAAAAAGACTCTTGAAGGATTAGAACTCATGAAATCCTTTTTACAAAACAGGTGCATTAACCCAGTAAGCCACAGGAATATCACAGTTGCAAAGTGATGTCAAGAAGGGCAGTGAGTAATGAATCACTATTAGGAAAGTTCAAAAAGACATCCATTGGTTTCACTATGTTATTCTTAATGCCAATCTTTGATCGTAAGATGACATATTGTTCTTTATGAACACTTAATACAGATTCTATCTCATAATTGCACTATCTCAATCCCAAAATCAATGCAAATTACATTGACTCTATAGAAAGCTTATTAGTAAGTAAATGAAAAAGGCTCTCTAAGGATTAGAACTCATGAACTGCTGTTTACAAGACAGGTGCATAAACCCAGTAAGCCACTGGAACATCACAGGTGCAAAGTTATGTCAAGAAGGGCAGTGAACAATGAATCACTATTAGGTAAGTTCAAAAAGAAATCCATTGGTTTAACTGTGTTATTCTTAATGCCAATCTAAACAGCTTGTAATGACATATTGTTCTTTATGAACACTTACTGTAGTTCAAATTCTATCTCACAATTGCACAATCTCAAGCCCAATATCAATGCAAATTTCCATTGGCTCTAAAGGAAGCTTATTAGTAAGTAAATGAAAAAGACTCTCCAAGGATAAGAACTCATGAAATCCTTTTTACAAAACAGGTGCATCAACCCAGTAAGCCACAGGAATATCACAGGTGCAAATTCATGTCAAGAAGGGCAGTGAGTAATGAATCACTATTAGGAAAGTTCAAAAAGACATCCATTGGTTTCACTATGTTATTCTTAATGCCAATCTTTGATCGTAAGATGACATATTGTTCTTTATGAACACTTAATACAGATTCTATCTCACAATTGCACAATCTCAAGCCCAATATCAATGCAAATTTCCATTGGCTCTAAAGGAAGCTTATTAGTAAGTAAATGAAAAAACTCTCTGAGAATTAGAACTCATGTTTATAAAACAGGTTAATTAAGGCAATAAGCCACTGGAACAACACAGATGCCAAGTGATGTCAAGAATGGCAGTGAACAATGAATCACTATTAGGTAAGTTCAAAAAGAAATCCATTGGTTTTACTATGTTATTTTTATAGCCAATCAAAACAGCTTGTGATGACATATTGTTCTTTATGAACACTTACTACAGATTCTATCTCACAATTGCACTATCTCAATCCCAAAATCAATGCACATTTACTTTGACTCTATAGGAAGCTTATTAGTAACTAAATGAAAAAGGCTCTCCAAGGATTAGAACTCATGAACTGCTGTTTACAAGACAGGTGCATAAACCCAGTAAGCCACTGGAACATCACAGGTGCAAAGTTATGTCAAGAAGGGCAGTGAGTAATGAATCACTACTAGGAAAGTTCAAAAAGACATCCATTGGTTTCACTATGTTATTCTTAATGCCAATCTTTGATCGTAAGATAACATATTGTTCTTTATGAACACTTACTACAAATTCTATCTCACAATTGCACAATCTCAAGCCCAAAATCAATGCAAATTTACATTGGCTCTATAGGAAGCTTATTAGTAAGTAAATAATAAAACTCTCTGAGAATTAGAACTCATGAACTCCTGTTTACAAGACATGTGCATTAACCCAGTAAGCCACTGGAACATCACAGGTGCAAAGTGATGTCAAGAAGGGCAGTGGCCAATGAATCACTATTAGGTAAGTTCAAAAAGAAATCCATTGGTTTCACTATGTTATTCTTAATGCCAATCTTTGAGCGTATAACGACATATTGTACTTTATGAACACTTACTGAAGTTCAAATTCTATCTCACAATTGCACAATCTCAAGCCCAATATCAATGCAAATTTCCATTGGCTCTAAAGCAAGCTTATTAGTAAGTAAATGAATAAACTCTCTGAGAATTTGAACTCATGTTTATAAAACAGGTTAATTAAGGCAGTAAGCCACTGGAACAACACAGCTGCCAAGCGATGTCAAGAAGGGCAGTGAACAACGAATCACTATTAGGTAAGTTCAAAAAGAAATCCATTGGTTTTACTATGTTCTTCTTAATGCCAATCTAAACAGCTTGTAATGACATATTGTTCTTTATGAACACTTAGTACAGATTCTATCTCACAATTGCACTATCTCAATCCCAAAATCAATGCAAATTTCCATTGGCTCTATAGGAAACTTATTGGTAAGTAATTGAAAAATAGCTCTCTGAGGACTAGAACTCATGAACTCTTGTGTAAAAGACAGGGGCATTATCCCACTAAGCCATTGGTACATCACAAGTGCAAAGGGTTGTCAAGAAGGGCAGTGAACAATGAATCACTATTAGGTAAGTTCAAAAAGAAATCCATTGGTTTCACTATGTTATTCTTAATGCCAATCTTTGAGCCTATAATGACATATTGTACTTTATTAACACTTACTGTAGTACAAATTCTATCTCACAATTGCACAATCTCAAGCATAATATCAATGCAAATTTCCATTGGCTCTAAAGGAAGCTTATTAGTAAGTAAATGAAAAAACTCTCTGAGAATTTGAACTCATGTTTATTAAACAGGTTAATTAAGGCAGTAAGCCACTGGAACAACACAGCTGCCAAGTGATGTCAAGAAGGGCAGTGAACAACGAATCACTATTAGGTAAGTTCAAAAAGAAATCCATTGGTTTTACTATGTTATTCTTAATGCCAATCTAAACAGCTTGTAATGACATATTGTTCTTGATGAACACGTAATACAGATTCTATCTCATAATTGCACTATCTCAAGCACAAAATCAATGCAAATTTACATTGGCTCTATAGGAAGCTTATTAGTAAGTAAATAATAAAACTCTCTGAGAATTAGAACTCATGAACTCCTGTTTACAAGACATGTGCATTAACCCAGTAAGCCACTGGAACATCACAGGTGCAAAGTGATGTCAAGAAGGGCAGTGGCCAATGAATCACTATTAGGTAAGTTCAAAAAGAAATCCATTGGTTTCACTATGTTATTCTTAATGCCAATCTTTGAGCGTATAACGACATATTGTACTTTATGAACACTTACTGAAGTTCAAATTCTATCTCACAATTGCACAATCTCAAGCCCAATATCAATGCAAATTTCCATTGGCTCTAAAGCAAGCTTATTAGTAAGTAAAGGAAAATACTCTCTGAGAATATGAACTCATGTTTATAAAACAGGTTAATTAAGGCAGTAAGCCACTGGAACAACTCAGCTGCCAAGTGATGTCAAGAAGGGCAGTGAACAATGAATCACTATTAGGTAAGTTCAAAAAGAAATCCATTGGTTTTACTATGTTATTCTTAAAGCCAATCTAAACAGCTTGTGATGACATATTGTTCTTTATGAACACTTACCACAGATTCTATCTCACAATTGCACTATCTCAATCCCAAAATCAATGCAAATTTACATTGGCTCTATGGGAAGTTAAAAAGTAAGTAAATGAAAAAAAAGCTCTCTGAGGACTAGAACTCATGAAATCCTTTTTGCAAGACAGGTGAATTAACCCAGTAAGCCACTGGAACATCACAGGTGTAAAGACATGTCAAGAAGGGCAGTGACCAATGAATCACTATTAGGTAAGTTCAAAAAGAAATCCATTGGTTTTACTATGTTTTTCTTAATGCAAATTTTTGCAGCGCATCATGACATATTGTTCTTGATGAACACGTAATACAGATTCTATCTCATAATTGCACTATCTCAATCCCAAAATCAATGCAAATTTCCATTGGCTCTATAGGAAACTTATTGGTAAGTAAATGAAAAATAGCTCTCTGAAGACTAGAACTAATGAACTCTTGTGTAAAAGACAGGGGCATTAACCCACTAAGCCATTGGTACATCACAAGTGCAAAGGGTTGTCAAGAAGGGCAGTGAACAATGAATCACTATTAGGTAAGTTCAAAAAGAAATCCATTGGTTTTACTATGTTATTCTTAATGCCAATCTTTGAGCCTATAATGACATATTGTACTTTATTAACACTTACTGTAGTACAAATTCTATCTCACAATTGCACAATCTCAAGCCCAATATCAATGCAAATTTCCATTGGCTCTAAAGGAAGCTTATTAGTAAGTAAATGAAAAAACTCTCTGAGAATTTGAACTCATGTTTATAAAACAGGTTAATTAAGGCAGTAAGCCACTGGAACAACACAGCTGCCAATTGATGTCAAGAAGGGCAGTGAACAACGAATCACTATTAGGTAAGTTCAAAAAGAAATCCATTGGTTTTACTATGTTATTCTTAATGCCAATCTAAACAGCTTGTAATGACATATTGTTCTTGATGAACACGTAATACAGATTCTATCTCATAATTGCACTATCTCAAGCCCAAAATCAATGCAAATTTACATTGGCTCTATAGGAAGCTTATTAGTAAGTAAATGAAAATGGCTCTCCTAGAATTAGAACTCACGAACTCCTGTTTAAAAGACAGTTGCATAAACCCAGTAAGCCACTAGAACATCACAGGTGCAAAGTTATGTCAAGAAGGGCAGTGACCAATGAATCACTATTAGCTAAGTTCAAAAAGAAATCCATTGGTTTTACTATGCTATTCTTAATGCCAATCTTAACAGCTTGTAATGACATATTGTTCTTTATGAACACTTAGTACAGATTCTATCTCACAATTGCACTATCTTAATCCCAAAATCAATGCAAATTTCCATTGGCTCTATAGGAAACTTATTGGTAAGTAAATGAAAAACAGCTCTCTGAGGACTAGAATTCATGAACTCCTGTTTAAAAGACAGGGGCATTAACACACTAAGCCATTGGAACATCACAAGTGCAAAGTGATGTCAAGAAGGGCAGCGAACATTGAATCACTATTAGTTAAGTTCAAAAAGAAATCCATTGCTTTCACTATGTTATTCTTAATGCCAATCTTTGCAGCGCATCATGACGTATTGTTCTTGATGAACACGTAATACAGATTCTATATCTCACAATTGCACTATCTCAATCCCAAAATCAATGCAAATTTACATTGGCTCCATAGGAAGCTTATTAGTAAGTAAATGAAAAAGACTCTCCAAGGATTAGAACTCATGAAATTCTTTTTACAAGACAGGTGCATTAACCCAGTAAGTCACTGGAACATCAAAGGTGTAAAGTGATGTCAAGAAGGGCAGTGAGTAATGAATCACTATAAGGAAAGTTCAAAAAGAAATCCATTGGTTTCACTATGTTATTCTTAATGCCAATCTTTGAGCGTATAATGACATATTGTACTTTATGAACACTTACTGTAGTACAAATTCTATCTCACAATTGCACAATCTAAATCCCAAAATCAATGCAAATTTCCATTTGCTCTATAGGAAACTTATTGGTAAGTAAATGAAAAAGAGCTCTCTGAGGACTAGAACTCACGAAATTCTTTTTACAAGACAGGTGCATTAACCCAGTAAGCCACTGGAACATCACAGGTGTAAAGTGATGTCAAGAAGGGCAGTGTCCAATGAATCACTATTAGGTAAGTTCAAAAAGAAATCCATTGGTTTTACTATGTTTTTCTTAATGCCAATTTTTGCAGCGCATCATGACGTATTGTTCTTGATGAACACGTAATACAGATTCTATCTCATAATTGCACTATCTCAAGCACAAAATCAATGCAAATTTCCATTGGCTCTATAGGAAGCTTATTAGTAAGTAAATGAAAAAGACTCTCCAAGGATTAGAACTCATGAAATCCTTTTTACAAGACAGGTGCATTAACCCAGTAAGCCACAGCAACATCACAGGTGCAAACTTATGTCAAGAAGGGCAGTGACCAATGAATCACTATTAGGTAAGTTCAAAAAGAAATCCATTGGTTTCACTATGTTAGTCTTAATGCCAATCTTTGAAGCGCATAATGACGTATTGTTCTTGATGAACACGTAATACAGATTCTATATCTCAAAATCAATGCAAATTTCCATTGCTCCATAGGAAGCTTATTAGTAAGTAAATGAAAAAGACTCTCCAGGGATTAGAACTCATGAAATCCTTTTAACAAGACAGGTGCATTAACCCAGTAAGCCACAGCAACATCACAGGTGCAAATTTATGTCAAGAAGGGCAGTGACCAATGAATCACTATTAGGTAAGTTCAAAAAGAAATCCATTGGTTTTACTATGCTATTCTTAATGCCAATCTAAACAGCTTGTAATGACGTATTGTTCTTTATGAACACTTAGTACAGATTCTATCTCACAATTTCACTATCTCAATCCCAAAATCAATGCAAATTTCCATTGGCTCTATAGGAAACTTATTGGTAAGTAAATGAAAAACAGCTCTCTGAGGACTAGAATTCATGAACTCCTGTTTAAAAGACAGGAGCATTAACCCACTAAGCCATTGGAACATCACAAGTGCAAAGTGAGGTCAAGAAGGGCAGTGAACATTGAATCACTATTAGGTAAGTTCAAAAAGAAATCCATTGGTTTCACTATGTTATTTTTAATGCCAATCTTTGCAGCGCATCATGACGTATTGTTCTTGATGAACACGTAATACAGATTCTATATCTCACAATTGCACTATTTCAAGCCCAAAATCAATGCAAATTTCCATTGGCTCTATAGGAAGCTTATTAGTAAGTAAATGAAAAAGACTCTCTGAGAATTAGAACTCATGTTTATAAGACAGGCGCAATAACCAAGTAAACCACTGGAACATCACAAGTGCAAAATGTTGTCAAGAAGGGCAATGACCAATCAATCACTATTAGGTAAGTTCAAAAATAAATCCATTGGTTTTACTATGTTTTTCTTAATCCCAATTTTTGCAGCGCATCATGACGTATTGTTCTTGATGAACACGTAATACAGATTCTATATCTCAAAATCAATGCAAATTTCCATTGCTCCATAGGAAGCTTATTAGTAAGTAAATGAAAAAGACTCTACAAGGATTAGAACTCATGAAATCCTTTTTACAAGACAGGTGCATTAACCCAGCAAGCCACAGCAACATCACGGGTGCAAATTTATGTCAAGAAGGGCAGTGACCAATGAATCACTATTAGGTAAGTTCAAATAGAAATCCATTGGTTTTACTATGTTATTCTTAATGCCAATCTAAACAGCCTGTAATGACATATTGTTCTTTATGAACACTTAGTACAGATTCTATCTCACAATTGCACTATCTCAATCCAAAAATCAATGGAAATTTCCATTGGCTCTATAGGAAACTTATTGGTAAGTAAATGAAAAAGAGCTCTCTGAGGACTAGAATTCATGAACTCCTGTTTAAAAGACAGGTGCATTAACCCACTAAGCCATTGGAACATCACAAGTGCAAAGTGATGTCAAGAAGGGCAGCGAACATTGAATCACTATTAGTTAAGTTCAAAAAGAAATCCATTGGTTTTACTATGTTTTTCTTAATGCAAATTTTTGCAGCGCATCATGACGTATTCTTCTTGATGAACACGTAATACAGATTCTATCTCATAATTGCACTATCTGAATCCCAAAATCAATGCAAATTTACATTGGCTCCATAGGAAGCTTATTAGTAAGTAAATGAAAAAACTCTCTGAGAATTAGAACTCATGAACTCCTGTTTATAAAACAGGCGCAATAACCAAGTAAGCCACTGGAACATCACAAGTTCAAAAGGTTGTCAAGAAGGGCAATGACCAATAAATCACTATTAGGTAAGTTCAAAAAGAAATCCATTGGTTTCACTATGTTATTCTTAATGCCAATCTTTACAGCGCATCATGACGTATTGTTCTTGATGAACACGTAATACAGATTCTATATCTCAAAATCAATGCAAATTTCCATTGCTCCATAGGAAGCTTATTAGTAAGTAAATGAAAAAACTCTCTGAGAATTTGAACTCATGTTTAGAAAACAGGTTAATTAAGGCAGTAAGCCACTGGAACAACACAGCTGCCAAGTGATGTCAAGAAGGGCAGTGAACAACGAATCACTATTAGGTAAGTTCAAAAAGAAATCCATTGGTTTTACTATGTTATTCTTAATGCCAATCTAAACAGCTTGTAATGACATATTGTTCTTTATGAACACTTAGTACAGATTCTATCTCACAATTGCACTATCTCAATCCCAAAATCAATGCAAATTTCCATTGGCTCTATAGGAAACTTATTGGTAAGTAAATGAAAAATAGCTCTCTGAGGACTAGAACTCATGAACTCTTGTGTAAAAGACAGGGGCATTAACCCACTAAGCCATTGGTACATCACAAGTGCAAAGGGTTGTCAAGAAGGGCAGTGAACAATGAATCACTATTAGGTAAGTTCAAAAAGAAATCCATTGGTTTCACTATGTTATTCTTAATGCCAATCTTTGAGCCTATAATGACATATTGTACTTTATTAACACTTACTGTAGTACAAATTCTATCTCACAATTGCACAATCTCAAGCCCAATATCAATGCAAATTTCCATTGGCTCTAAAGGAAGCTTATTAGTAAGTAAATGAAAAAACTCTCTGAGAATTTGAACTCATGTTTATAAAACAGGTTAATTAAGGCAGTAAGCCACTGGAACAACACAGCTGCCAAGTGATGTCAAGAAGGGCAGTGAACAACGAATCACTATTAGGTAAGTTCAAAAAGAAATCCATTGGTTTTACTATGTTATTCTTAATGCCAATCTAAACAGCTTGTAATGACATATTGTTCTTTATGAACACTTAGTACAGATTCTATCTCACAATTGCACTATCTCAATCCCAAAATCAATGCAAATTTCCATTGGCTCTATAGGAAACTTATTGTTAAGTAAATGAAAAAGAGCTCTCTGAGGACTAGAATTCATGAACTCCTGTTTAAAAGACAGGGGCATTAACCCACTAAGCCATTGGAACATCACAAGTGGAAAGTGATGTCAAGAAGGGCAGTGAACATTGAATCACTATTAGGTAAGTTCAAAAAAAAATCCATTGGTTTCACTATGTTATTCTTAATGCCAATCTTTGCAGCGCATCATGACGTATTGTTCTTGATGAACACGTAATACAGATTCTATATCTCACAATTGCACTATTTCAAGCCCAAAATCAATGCAAATTTCCATTGGCTCTATAGGAAGCTTATTAGTAAGTAAATGAAAAACTCTCTGAGAATTAGAACTCATGAACTCCTGTTTATAAGACAGGTGCAATAACCAAGTAAGCCACTGGAACATCACAAGTGCAAAATGTTGTCAAGAAGGGCAATGACCAATGAATCACTATTAGGTAAGTTCAAAAAGAAATCCATTGGTTTCACTATGTTATTCTTAATGCCAATCTTTGCAGCGCATCATGACGTATTGTTCTTGATGAACACGTAATACAGATTCTATATCTCAAAATCAATGCAAATTTCCATTGCTCCATAGGAAGCTTATTAGTAAGTAAATGAAAAAGACTCTACAAGGATTAGAACTCATGAAATCCTTTTTACAAGACAGGTGCATTAACCCAGTAAGCCACAGGAACATCACGGGTGCAAATTTATGTCAAGAAGGGCAGTGACCAATGAATCACTATTAGGTAAGTTCAAATAGAAATCCATTGGTTTTACTATGTTATTCTTAATGCCAATCTAAACAGCCTGTAATGACATATTGTTCTTTATGAACACTTAGTACAGATTCTATCTCACAATTGCACTATCTCAATCCAAAAATCAATGCAAATTTCCATTGGCTCTATAGGAAACTTATTGGTAAGTAAATGTAAAAGAGCTCTCTGAGGACTAGAATTCATGAACTCCTGTTTAAAAGACAGGGGCATTAACCCACTAAGCCATTGGAACATCACAAGTGCAAAGTGATGTCAAGAAGGGCAGCGAACATTGAATCACTATTAGTTAAGTTCAAAAAGAAATCCATTGGTTTCACTATGTTATTCTTAATGCCAATCTTTGCAGGGCATCATGACGTATTGTTCTTGATGAACATGTAATACAGATTCTATATCTCACAATTGCACTATCTCAATCCCAAAATCAATGCAAATTTACATTGGCTCCATAGAAAGCTTATTAGTAAGTAAATGAAAAAGACTCTCCAAGGATTAGAACTCATGAAATCCTTTTTACAAGACAGGTGCATTAACCCAGTAAGCCACAGGAACATCACTGGTGCAAAGTGATGTCAAGAAGGGCAGTGAGTAATGAATCACTATTAGGAAAGTTCAAAAATAAATCCATTGGTTTCACTATGTTATTCTTAATGCCAATCTTTGAGCGTATAATGACATATTGTACTTTATGAACACTTACTGTAGTACAAATTCTATCTCACAATTGCACAATCTCAATCCCAAAATCAATGCAAATTTCCATTTGCTCTATAGGAAACTTATTGGTAAGTAAATGAAAAAGAGCTCTCTGAGGACTTGAACTCATGAAATTCTTTGTACAAGACAGGTGCATTAACCCAGTAAGCCACTGGAACATCACAGGTGCAAATTTATGTCAAGAAGGGCAGTGACCAATGAATCACTATTAGGTAAGTTCAAAAAGAAATCCATTGGTTTCACTATGTTACTCTTAATGCCAATCTTTGCAACGCATCATGACGTATTGTTCTTGATGAACATGTAATACAGATTCTATATCTCACAATTGCACTATCTCAATCCCAAAATCAATGCAAATTTACATTGGCTCCATAGGAAGCTTATTAGTAAGTAAATGAAAAAGACTCTCCAAGAATTAGAGCTCATGAAATCCTTTTTACAAGACAGGGGCATTAACCCAGTAAGCCACAGGAACATCACAGGTGCAAAGTGATGTCAAGAAGGGCAGTGAACAATGAATCACTATTGGTAAGTTCAAAAAGAAATCCATTGGTTTCACTATGTTATTCTTAATGCCAATCTTTGCAGCGCATCATGACGTATTGTTCTTGATGAACACGTAACACAGATTCTATATCTCAAAATCAATGCAAATTTCCATTGCTCCATAGGTAGCTTATTAGTAAGTAAATGAAAAAGACTCTCCAAGGATTAGAACTTATGAAATCCTTTTTACAAGACAGGTGCATTAAACCAGTAAGCCACAGCAACATCACAGGTGCAAATTTATGTCACGAAGGGCAGTGACCAATGAATCACTATTAGGTAAGTTCAAATAGAAATCCATTGGTTTTACTATGTTATTCTTAATGCCAATCTAAACAGCCTGTAATGACATATTGTTCTTTATGAACACTTACTACATATTCTATCTCACAATTGCACTATCTCAATCCCAAAATCAATGCAAATTTCTATTGGCTCTATAGGAAACTTATTGGTAAGTAAATGAAAAAGAGCTTTCTGAGGACTAGAACTCATGAACTCCTGTTTAAAAGACAATGGCATTAACCCACTAAGCCACTGGAACATCACAAGTGCAAAGTGATGTCAAGAAGGGCAGTGAACATTGAATCACTATTAGGTAAGTTCAAATAGAAATCCATTGGTTTTACTATGTTATTCTTAATGCCAATCTAAACAGCCTGTAATGACATATTGTTCTTTATGAACACTTACTACATATTCTATCTCACAATTGCACTATCTCAATCCCAAAATCAATGCAAATTTCCATTGGCTCTATAGGAAACTTATTGGTAAGTAAATGAAAAAGAGCTCTCTGAGGACTAGAACTCATGAACTCCTGTTTAAAAGACAGGGGCAATAACCCACTAAGCCATTGGAACATCACAAGTGCAAAGTGATGTCAAGAAGGGCAGTGAACATTGAATCACTATTGGTAAGTTCAAAAATAAATCCATTGGTTTCACTATGTTATTCTTAATGCCAATCTTTGCAGCGCATCATAACGTATTGTTCTTGATGAACATGTAATACAGATTTTATATCTCACAATTGCACTATCTCAATCCCAAAATCAATGCAAATTTACATTGGCTCCATAGGATGCTTATTAGTAAGTAAATGAAAAAGACAATCCAAAGATTAGAACTCATGAAATCCTTTTTACAAGACAGGTGCATTAACCCAGTAAGCCACAAGAACATCACAGGTGCAAAGTGATGTCAAGAAGGGCAGTGAACAATGAATCACTATTAGGTAAGTTCAAAAAGAAATCCATTGGTTTTACTATGTTATTCTTAAAACCAATCTAAACAGATTGTGATGACATATTGTTCTTTATGAACACTTACTACAGATTCTATCTCACAATTGCACTATCTCAATCCCAAAATCAATGCAAATTTCTATTGGCTCTATAGGAAACTTATTGGTAAGTAAATGAAAAAGAGCTCTCTGAGGACTAGAACTCATGAACTCCTGGTTAAAAGACAGGGGCATTAACCCACTAAGCCATTGGAACATCGCAAGTGCAAAGTGATGTCAAGAAGGGCAGTGAACATTGAATCACTATTGGTAAGTTCAAAAAGAAATCCATTGGTTTCACTATGTTATTCTTAAAGCCAATCTTTGCAGCGCATCATGACGTATTGTTCTTGATGAACACGTAATACAGATTCTATATCTCACAATTGCACTATCTCAATCCCAAAATCAATGCAAATTTACATTGGCTCCATAGGAAGCTTATTAGTAAGTAAATGAAAAAGACTCTCCAAGGATTAGAACTCATGAAATCCTTTTTACAAGACAGGTGCATTAACCCAGTAAGCCACAGCAACATCACAGGTGCAAATTTATGTCAAGAAGGGCAGTGACCAATGAATCACTATTAGGTAAGTTCAAAAAGAAATCCATTGGTTTTACTATGCTATTCTTAATGCCAATCTAAACAGCTTGTAATGACATATTGTTCTTTATGAACACTTAGTACAGATTCTATCTCACAATTGCACTATCTCAATCCCAAAATCAATGGAAATTTCCATTGGCTCTATAGGAAACTTATTGGTAAGTAAATGAAAAAGAGCTCTCTGAGGACTAGAACTCATGATCTCCTGGTTAAAAGAGAGGGGCATTAACCCACTAAGCCATTGGAACATCACAAGTGCAAAGTGATGTCAAGAAGGGCAGTGAACATTGAATCACTATTGGTAAGTTCAAAAAGAAATCCATTGGTTTCACTATGTTATTCTTAATGCCAATCTTTGCAGCGCATCATGACGTATTGTTCTTGATGAACACGTAATACAGATTCTATATCTCACAATTGCACTATCTCAAGCCCAACATCAATGCAAATTTCCATTGGCTCTATATGAAGCTTATTAGTAAGTAAATGAAAAAACTTTGTGAGAATTAGAACTCATGAACTCCTGTTTATAAGACAGGCGCAATAACCAAGTAAACCACTTGAACATCACAAGTGCAAAAGGTTGTCAAGAAGGGCAATGACCAATAAATCACTATTAGGTAAGTTCAAAAAGAAATCCATTGGTTTCACTATGTTATTCTTAATGCCAATCTTTGCAGCGCATCATGACGTATTGTTCTTGATGAACACGTAATACAGATTTTATATCTCAAAATCAATGCAAATTTCCATTGCTCCATAGGAAGCTTATTAGTAAGTAAATGAAAAAGACTCTCCAAAGATTAGAACTCATGAAATCCTTTCTACAAGACAGGTGCATTAACCCAGTAAGCCACAGCAACATCACAGATGCAAATTTATGTCAAGAAGGGCAATGACCAATGAATCACTATTAGGTAAGTTCAAATAGAAATCCATTGGTTTTACTATGTTATTCTTAATGCCAATCTAAACAGCTTGTAATGACATATTGTTCTTTATGAATACTTAGTACAGATTCTATCTCACAATTGCACTATCTCAATCCAAAAATCAATGCAAATTTCCATTGGCTCTATAGGAAACTTATTGGTAAGTAAATGAAAAAGAGCTCTCTGAGGACTAGAATTCATGAACTCCTGTTTTAAAGACAAGGGCATTAACCCACTAAACCATTGGAACATCACATGTACAAAGTGATGTCAAGAAGGGCAGTGAACATTGAATCACTATTGGTAAGTTCAAAAAGAAATCCATTGGTTTCACTATGTTATTCTTAATGCCAATCTTTGCAGCGCATCATGACGTATTGTTCTTGATGAACACGTAATACAGATTCTATATCTCACAAGTGCACTATCTCAATCCCAAAATCAATGCAAATTTACATTGGCTCCATAGGAAGCTTATCAGTAAGTAAATGAAAAAGACTCTCCAAGGATTAGAACTCATGAAATCCTTTTTACAAGACAGGTGCATTAACCCAGTAAGCCACAGGAACATCACAGGTGCAAAGTGATGTCAAGAAGGGCAGTGAGTAATGAATCACTATTAGGAAAGTTCAAAAATAAATCCATTGGTTTCACTATGTTATTCTTAATGCCAATCTTTGAGCGTATAATGACATATTGTACTTTATGAACACTTGCTGTAGTACAAATTCTATCTCACAATTGCACAATCTCAATCCCAAAATCAATGCAAATTTCCATTTGCTCTATAGGAAACTTATTGGTAAGTAAATGAAAAAGAGCTCTCTGAGGACTTGAACTCATGAAATTCTTTGTACAAGACAGGTGCATTAACCCAGTAAGCCACTGGAACATCACAGGTGCAAACTTATGTCAAGAAGGGCAGTGACCAATGAATCACTATTAGGTAAGTTCAAAAAGAAATCCATTGGTTTCACTATGTTACTCTTAATGCCAATCTTTGCAACGCATCATGACGTATTGTTCTTGATGAACATGTAATACAGATTCTATATCTCACAATTGCACTATCTCAATCCCAAAATCAATGCAAATTTACATTGGCTCCATAGGAAGCTTATTAGTAAGTAAATGAAAAAGACTCTCCAAGAATTAGAGCTCATGAAATCCTTTTTACAAGACAGGTGCATTAACCCAGTAAGCCACAGGAACATCACAGGTGCAAAGTGATGTCAAGAAGGGCAGTGAACAATGAATCACTATTGGTAAGTTCAAAAAGAAATCCATTGGTTTCACTATGTTATTCTTAATGCCAATCTTTGCAGCGCATCATGACGTATTGTTCTTGATGAACACGTAACACAGATTCTATATCTCAAAATCAATGCAAATTTCCATTGCTCCATAGGAAGCTTATTAGTAAGTAAATGAAAAAACTCTCCAAGGATTAGAACTCATGAAATCCTTTTTACAAGACAGGTGCATTAACCCAGTAAGCCACAGCAACATCACAGGTGCAAATTTATGTCAAGAAGGGCAGTGACCAATGAATCACTATTAGGTAAGTTCAAATAGAAATCCATTGGTTTTACTATGTTATTCTTAATGCCAATCTAAACAGCCTGTAATGACATATTGTTCTTTATGAACACTTACTACATATTCTATCTCACAATTGCACGATCTCAATCCCAAAATCAATGCAAATTTCTATTGGCTCTATAGGAAACTTATTGGTAAGTAAATGAAAAAGAGCTTTCTGAGGACTAGAACTCATGAACTCCTGTTTAAAAGACAATGGCATTAACCCACTAAGCCATTGGAACATCACAAGTGCAAAGTGATGTCAAGAAGGGCAGTGAACATTGAATCACTATTAGGTAAGTTCAAATAGAAATCCATTGGTTTTACTATGTTATTCTTAATGCCAATCTAAACAGCCTGTAATGACATATTGTTCTTTATGAACACTTACTACATATTCTATCTCACAATTGCACTATCTCAATCCCAAAATCAATGCAAATTTCCATTGGCTCTATAGGAAACTTATTGGTAAGTAAATGAAAAAGAGCTCTCTGAGGACTAGAACTCATGAACTCCTGTTTAAAAGACAGGGGCATTAACCCACTAAGCCATTGGAACATCACAAGTGCAAAGTGATGTCAAGAAGGGCAGTGAACATTGAATCACTATTGGTAAGTTCAAAAATAAATCCATTGGTTTCACTATGTTATTCTTAATGCCAATCTTTGCAGCGCATCATGACGTATTGTTCTTGATGAACATGTAATACAGATTTTATATCTCACAATTGCACTATCTCAATCCCAAAATCAATGCAAATTTACATTGGCTCCATAGGATGCTTATTAGTAAGTAAATGAAAAAGACAATCCAAAGATTAGAACTCATGAAATCCTTTTTACAAGACAGGTGCATTAACCCAGTAAGACACAGGAACATCACAGGTGTAAAGTGATGTCAAGAAGGGCAGTGAACAATGAATCACTATTAGGTAAGTTCAAAAAGAAATCCATTGGTTTTACTATGTTATTCTTAAAACCAATCTAAACAGATTGTGATGACATATTGTTCTTTATGAACACTTACTACAGATTCTATCTCACAATTGCACTATCTCAATCCCAAAATCAATGCAAATTTCTATTGGCTCTATAGGAAACTTATTGGTAAGTAAATGAAAAAGAGCTCTCTGAGGACTAGAACTCATGAACTCCTGGTTAAAAGACAGGGGCATTAACCCACTAAGCCATTGGAACATCGCAAGTGCAAAGTGATGTCAAGAAGGGCAGTGAACATTGAATCACTATTGGTAAGTTCAAAAAGAAATCCATTGGTTTCACTATGTTATTCTTAAAGCCAATCTTTGCAGCGCATCATGACGTATTGTTCTTGATGAACACGTAATACAGATTCTATATCTCACAATTGCACTATCTCAATCCCAAAATCAATGCAAATTTACATTGGCTCCATAGGAAGCTTATTAGTAAGTAAATGAAAAAGACTCTCCAAGGATTAGAACTCATGAAATCATTTTTACAAGACAGGTGCATTAAACCAGTAATCCACAGCAACATCACAGGTGCAAACTTATGTCAAGAAGGGCAGTGACCAATGAATCACTATTAGGTAAGTTCAAAAAGAAATCCATTGGTTTTACTATGCTATTCTTAATGCCAATCTAAACAGCTTGTAATGACATATTGTTCTTTATGAACACTTAGTACAGATTCTATCTCACAATTGCACTATCTCAATCCCAAAATCAATGCAAATTTCTATTGGCTCTATAGGAAACTTATTGGTAAGTAAATGAAAAAGAGCTTTCTGAGGACTAGAACTCATGAACTCCTGTTTAAAAGGCAATGGCATTAACCCACTAAGCCATTGGAACATCACAAGTGCAAAGTGATGTCAAGAAGGGCAGTGAACATTGAATCACTATTAGGTAAGTTCAAATAGAAATCCATTGGTTTTACTATGTTATTCTTAATGCCAATCTAAACAGCCTGTAATGACATATTGTTCTTTATGAACACTTACTACATATTCTATCTCACAATTGCACTATCTCAATCCCAAAATCAATGCAAATTTCCATTGGCTCTATAGGAAACTTATTGGTAAGTAAATGAAAAAGAGCTCTCTGAGGACTAGAATTCATGTACTCCTGTTTAAAAGACAGGGGCATTAACCCACTAAGCCATTGGAACATCACAAGTGCTAAGTGATGTCAAGAAGGGCAGCGAACATTGAATCACTATTAGGTAAGTTCAAAAAGAAATCCATTGGTTTCACTATGTTATTCTTAATGCCAATCTTTGCAGCGCATCATGACGTATTGTTCTTGATGAACACGTAATACAGATTCTATATCTCACAATTGCACTATCTCAATCCCAAAATCAATGCAAATTTACATTGGCTCCATAGGAAGCTTATCAGTAAGTAAATGAAAAAGACTCTCCAAGGATTAGAACTCATGAAATCCTTTTTACAAGACAGGTGCATTAACCCAGTAAGCCACAGCAACATCACAGGTGCAAATTTATTTCAAGAAGGGCAGTGACCAATGAATCACTATTAGGTAAGTTCAAAAAGAAATCCATTGGTTTTACTATGCTATTCTTAATGCCAATCTAAACAGCTTGTAATGACATATTGTTCTTTATGAACACTTAGTACAGATTCTATCTCACAATTGCACTATCTCAATCCCAAAATCAATGCAAATTTCCATTGGCTCTATAGGGAACTTATTGGTAAGTAAATGAAAAAGAGCTCTCTGAGGACTAGAATTCATGTACTCCTGTTTAAAAGACAGGGGCATTAACCCACTAAGCCATTGGAACATCACAAGTGCTAAGTGATGTCAAGAAGGGCAGCGAACATTGAATCACTATTAGGTAAAGTCAAAAAGAAATCCATTGGTTTCACTATTTTATTCTTAATGCCAATCTTTGCAGCGCATCATGACGTATTGTTCTTGATGAACACGTAATACAGATTCTATATCTCACAATTGCACTATCTCAATCCCAAAATCAATGCAAATTTACATTGGCTCCATAGGAAGCTTATCAGTAAGTAAATGAAAAAGACTCTCCAAGGATTAGAACTCATGAAATCCTTTTTACAAGACAGGTGCATTAACCCAGTAATCCACAGCAACATCACAGGTGCAAATTTATATCAACAAGGGCAGTGACCAATGAATCACTATTAGGTAAGTTCAAAAAGAAATCCATTGGTTTTACTATGCTATTCTTAATGCCAATCTAAACAGCTTGAAATGACATATTGTTCTTTATGAACACTTAGTACAGATTCTATCTCACAATTGCACTATCTCAATCCCAAAATCAATGCAAATTTCCATTGGCTCTATAGGAAACTTATTGGTAAGTAAATGAAAAAGAGCTCTCTGAGGACTAGAATTCATGTACTCCTGTTTAAAAGACAGGGGCATTAAAGCACTAAGCCATTGGAACATCACAAGTGCTAAGTGATGTCAAGAAGGGCAGCGAACATTGAATCACTATTAGGTAAGTTCAAAAAGAAATCCATTTTTTTCACTATGTTATTCTTAATGCCAATCTTTGCAGCGCATCATGACGTATTGTTCTTGATGAACACGTAATACAGATTCTATATCTCACAATTGCACTATCTCAATCCCAAAATCAATGCAAATTTACATTGGCTCCATAGGAAGCTTATTAGTAAGTAAATGAAAAAGACTCTCCAAGGATTAGAACTCATGAAATCCTTTTTACAAGACAGGTGCATTAACCCAGTAAGCCACAGCAACATCACAGGTGCAAATTTATGTCAAGAAGGGCAGTGACCAATGAACCACTATTAGGTAAGTTCAAAAAGAAATCCATTGGTTTTACTATGCTATTCTTAATGACAATCTAAACAGCTTGTAATGACATATTGTTCTTTATGAACCCTTAGTACAGATTCTATCTCACAATTGCACTATCTCAATCCCAAAATCAATGCAAATTTCCATTGGCTCTATAGGAAACTTATTGGTAAGTAAATGAAAAAGAGCTCTCTGAGGACTAGAATTCATGAACTCCTGTTTAAAAGACAGGGGCATTAACCCACTAAGCCATTGGAACATCACAAGTGCTAAGTGATGTCAAGAAGGGCAGCGAACATTGAATCACTATTAGGTAAGTTCAAAAAGAAATCCATTGGTTTCAATATGTTATTCTTAATGCCAATCTTTGCAGCGCATCATGACGTATTGTTCTTGATGAACACGTAATACAGATTCTATATCTCACAATTGCACTATCTCAATCCCAAAATCAATGCAAATTTACATTGGCTCCATAGGAAGCTTATCAGTAAGTAAATGAAAAAGACTCTCCAAGGATTAGAACTCATGAAATCCTTTTTACAAGACAGGTGCATTAACCCAGTAAGCCACAGCAACATCACAGGTGCAAATTTATATCAACAAGGGCAGTGACCAATGAATCACTATTAGGTAAGTTCAAAAAGAAATCCATTGGTTTTACTATGCCATTCTTAATGCCAATCTAAACAGCTTGAAATGACATATTGTTCTTTATGAACACTTAGTACAGATTCTATCTCACAATTGCACTATCTCAATCCCAAAATCAATGCAAATTTCCATTGGCTCTATAGGAAACTTATTGGTAAGTAAATGAAAAAGAGCTCTCTGAGGACTAGAATTCATGTACTCCTGTTTAAAAGACAGGGGCATTAAAGCACTAAGCCATTGGAACATCACAAGTGCTAAGTGATGTCAAGAAGGGCAGCGAACATTGAATCACTATTAGGTAAGTTCAAAAAGAAATCCATTTTTTTCACTATGTTATTCTTAATGCCAATCTTTGCAGCGCATCATGACGTATTGTTCTTGATGAACACGTAATACAGATTCTATATCTCACAATTGCACTATCTCAATCCCAAAATCAATGCAAATTTACATTGGCTCCATAGGAAGCTTATTAGTAAGTAAATGAAAAAGACTCTCCAAGGATTAGAACTCATGAAATCCTTTTTACAAGACAGGTGCATTAACCCAGTAAGCCACAGCAACATCACAGGTGCAAATTTATGTCAAGAAGGGCAGTGACCAATGAACCACTATTAGGTAAGTTCAAAAAGAAATCCATTGGTTTTACTATGCTATTCTTAATGACAATCTAAACAGCTTGTAATGACATATTGTTCTTTATGAACCCTTAGTACAGATTCTATCTCACAATTGCACTATCTCAATCCCAAAATCAATGCAAATTTCCATTGGCTCTATAGGAAACTTATTGGTAAGTAAATGAAAAAGAGCTCTCTGAGGACTAGAATTCATGAACTCCTGTTTAAAAGACAGGGGCATTAACCCACTAAGCCATTGGAACATCACAAGTGCTAAGTGATGTCAAGAAGGGCAGCGAACATTGAATCACTATTAGGTAAGTTCAAAAAGAAATCCATTGGTTTCAATATGTTATTCTTAATGCCAATCTTTGCAGCGCATCATGACGTATTGTTCTTGATGAACACGTAATACAGATTCTATATCTCACAATTGCACTATCTCAATCCCAAAATCAATGCAAATTTACATTGGCTCCATAGGAAGCTTATCAGTAAGTAAATGAAAAAGACTCTCCAAGGATTAGAACTCATGAAATCCTTTTTACAAGACAGGTGCATTAACCCAGTAATCCACAGCAACATCACAGGTGCAAATTTATATCAACAAGGGCAGTGACCAATGAATCACTATTAGGTAAGTTCAAAAAGAAATCCATTGGTTTTACTATGCTATTCTTAATGCCAATCTAAACAGCTTGAAATGACATATTGTTCTTTATGAACACTTAGTACAGATTCTATCTCACAATTGCACTATCTCAATCCCAAAATCAATGCAAATTTCCATTGGCTCTATAGGAAACTTATTGGTAAGTAAATGAAAAAGAGCTCTCTGAGGACTAGAATTCATGTACTCCTGTTTAAAAGACAGGGGCATTAAAGCACTAAGCCATTGGAACATCACAAGTGCTAAGTGATGTCAAGAAGGGCAGCGAACATTGAATCACTATTAGGTAAGTTCAAAAAGAAATCCATTTTTTTCACTATGTTATTCTTAATGCCAATCTTTGCAGCGCATCATGACGTATTGTTCTTGATGAACACGTAATACAGATTCTATATCTCACAATTGCACTATCTCAATCCCAAAATCAATGCAAATTTACATTGGCTCCATAGGAAGCTTATTAGTAAGTAAATGAAAAAGATTCTCCAAGGATTAGAACTCATGAAATCCTTTTTACAAGACAGGTGCATTAACCCAGTAAGCCACAGCAACATCACAGGTGCAAATTTATGTCAAGAAGGGCAGTGACCAATGAACCACTATTAGGTAAGTTCAAAAAGAAATCCATTGGTTTTACTATGCTATTCTTAATGACAATCTAAACAGCTTGTAATGACATATTGTTCTTTATGAACCCTTAGTACAGATTCTATCTCACAATTGCACTATCTCAATCCCAAAATCAATGCAAATTTCCATTGGCTCTATAGGAAACTTATTGGTAAGTAAATGAAAAAGAGCTCTCTGAGGACTAGAATTCATGAACTCCTGTTTAAAAGACAGGGGCATTAACCCACTAAGCCATTGGAACATCACAAGTGCTAAGTGATGTCAAGAAGGGCAGCGAACATTGAATCACTATTAGGTAAGTTCAAAAAGAAATCCATTGGTTTCAATATGTTATTCTTAATGCCAATCTTTGCAGCGCATCATGACGTATTGTTCTTGATGAACACGTAATACAGATTCTATATCTCACAATTGCACTATCTCAATCCCAAAATCAATGCAAATTTACATTGGCTCCATAGGAAGCTTATCAGTAAGTAAATGAAAAAGACTCTCCAAGGATTAGAACTCATGAAATCCTTTTTACAAGACAGGTGCATTAACCCAGTAAGCCACAGCAACATCACAGGTGCAAATTTATATCAACAAGGGCAGTGACCAATGAATCACTATTAGGTAAGTTCAAAAAGAAATCCATTGGTTTTACTATGCTATTCTTAATGCCAATCTAAACAGCTTGAAATGACATATTGTTCTTTATGAACACTTAGTACAGATTCTATCTCACAATTGCACTATCTCAATCCCAAAATCAATGCAAATTTCCATTGGCTCTATAGGAAACTTATTGGTAAGTAAATGAAAAAGAGCTCTCTGAGGACTAGAATTCATGTACTCCTGTTTAAAAGACAGGGGCATTAAAGCACTAAGCCATTGGAACATCACAAGTGCTAAGTGATGTCAAGAAGGGCAGCGAACATTGAATCACTATTAGGTAAGTTCAAAAAGAAATCCATTTTTTTCACTATGTTATTCTTAATGCCAATCTTTGCAGCGCATCATGACGTATTGTTCTTGATGAACACGTAATACAGATTCTATATCTCACAATTGCACTATCTCAATCCCAAAATCAATGCAAATTTACATTGGCTCCATAGGAAGCTTATTAGTAAGTAAATGAAAAAGACTCTCCAAGGATTAGAACTCATGAAATCCTTTTTACAAGACAGGTGCATTAACCCAGTAAGCCACAGCAACATCACAGGTGCAAATTTATGTCAAGAAGGGCAGTGACCAATGAACCACTATTAGGTAAGTTCAAAAAGAAATCCATTGGTTTTACTATGCTATTCTTAATGACAATCTAAACAGCTTGTAATGACATATTGTTCTTTATGAACCCTTAGTACAGATTCTATCTCACAATTGCACTATCTCAATCCCAAAATCAATGCAAATTTCCATTGGCTCTATAGGAAACTTATTGGTAAGTAAATGAAAAAGAGCTCTCTGAGGACTAGAATTCATGAACTCCTGTTTAAAAGACAGGGGCATTAACCCACTAAGCCATTGGAACATCACAAGTGCTAAGTGATGTCAAGAAGGGCAGCGAACATTGAATCACTATTAGGTAAGTTCAAAAAGAAATCCATTGGTTTCAATATGTTATTCTTAATGCCAATCTTTGCAGCGCATCATGACGTATTGTTCTTGATGAACACGTAATACAGATTCTATATCTCACAATTGCACTATCTCAATCCCAAAATCAATGCAAATTTACATTGGCTCCATAGGAAGCTTATCAGTAAGTAAATGAAAAAGACTCTCCAAGGATTAGAACTCATGAAATCCTTTTTACAAGACAGGTGCATTAACCCAGTAATCCACAGCAACATCACAGGTGCAAATTTATATCAACAAGGGCAGTGACCAATGAATCACTATTAGGTAAGTTCAAAAAGAAATCCATTGGTTTTACTATGCTATTCTTAATGCCAATCTAAACAGCTTGAAATGACATATTGTTCTTTATGAACACTTAGTACAGATTCTATCTCACAATTGCACTATCTCAATCCCAAAATCAATGCAAATTTCCATTGGCTCTATAGGAAACTTATTGGTAAGTAAATGAAAAAGAGCTCTCTGAGGACTAGAATTCATGTACTCCTGTTTAAAAGACAGGGGCATTAAAGCACTAAGCCATTGGAACATCACAAGTGCTAAGTGATGTCAAGAAGGGCAGCGAACATTGAATCACTATTAGGTAAGTTCAAAAAGAAATCCATTTTTTTCACTATGTTATTCTTAATGCCAATCTTTGCAGCGCATCATGACGTATTGTTCTTGATGAACACGTAATACAGATTCTATATCTCACAATTGCACTATCTCAATCCCAAAATCAATGCAAATTTACATTGGCTCCATAGGAAGCTTATTAGTAAGTAAATGAAAAAGACTCTCCAAGGATTAGAACTCATGAAATCCTTTTTACAAGACAGGTGCATTAACCCAGTAAGCCACAGCAACATCACAGGTGCAAATTTATGTCAAGAAGGGCAGTGACCAATGAACCACTATTAGGTAAGTTCAAAAAGAAATCCATTGGTTTTACTATGCTATTCTTAATGACAATCTAAACAGCTTGTAATGACATATTGTTCTTTATGAACCCTTAGTACAGATTCTATCTCACAATTGCACTATCTCAATCCCAAAATCAATGCAAATTTCCATTGGCTCTATAGGAAACTTATTGGTAAGTAAATGAAAAAGAGCTCTCTGAGGACTAGAATTCATGAACTCCTGTTTAAAAGACAGGGGCATTAACCCACTAAGCCATTGGAACATCACAAGTGCTAAGTGATGTCAAGAAGGGCAGCGAACATTGAATCACTATTAGGTAAGTTCAAAAAGAAATCCATTGGTTTCAATATGTTATTCTTAATGCCAATCTTTGCAGCGCATCATGACGTATTGTTCTTGATGAACACGTAATACAGATTCTATATCTCACAATTGCACTATCTCAATCCCAAAATCAATGCAAATTTACATTGGCTCCATAGGAAGCTTATCAGTAAGTAAATGAAAAAGACTCTCCAAGGATTAGAACTCATGAAATCCTTTTTACAAGACAGGTGCATTAACCCAGTAATCCACAGCAACATCACAGGTGCAAATTTATATCAACAAGGGCAGTGACCAATGAATCACTATTAGGTAAGTTCAAAAAGAAATCCATTGGTTTTACTATGCTATTCTTAATGCCAATCTAAACAGCTTGAAATGACATATTGTTCTTTATGAACACTTAGTACAGATTCTATCTCACAATTGCACTATCTCAATCCCAAAATCAATGCAAATTTCCATTGGCTCTATAGGAAACTTATTGGTAAGTAAATGAAAAAGAGCTCTCTGAGGACTAGAATTCATGTACTCCTGTTTAAAAGACAGGGGCATTAAAGCACTAAGCCATTGGAACATCACAAGTGCTAAGTGATGTCAAGAAGGGCAGCGAACATTGAATCACTATTAGGTAAGTTCAAAAAGAAATCCATTTTTTTCACTATGTTATTCTTAATGCCAATCTTTGCAGCGCATCATGACGTATTGTTCTTGATGAACACGTAATACAGATTCTATATCTCACAATTGCACTATCTCAATCCCAAAATCAATGCAAATTTACATTGGCTCCATAGGAAGCTTATTAGTAAGTAAATGAAAAAGACTCTCCAAGGATTAGAACTCATGAAATCCTTTTTACAAGACAGGTGCATTAACCCAGTAAGCCACAGCAACATCACAGGTGCAAATTTATGTCAAGAAGGGCAGTGACCAATGAACCACTATTAGGTAAGTTCAAAAAGAAATCCATTGGTTTTACTATGCTATTCTTAATGACAATCTAAACAGCTTGTAATGACATATTGTTCTTTATGAACCCTTAGTACAGATTCTATCTCACAATTGCACTATCTCAATCCCAAAATCAATGCAAATTTCCATTGGCTCTATAGGAAACTTATTGGTAAGTAAATGAAAAAGAGCTCTCTGAGGACTAGAATTCATGAACTCCTGTTTAAAAGACAGGGGCATTAACCCACTAAGCCATTGGAACATCACAAGTGCTAAGTGATGTCAAGAAGGGCAGCGAACATTGAATCACTATTAGGTAAGTTCAAAAAGAAATCCATTGGTTTCAATATGTTATTCTTAATGCCAATCTTTGCAGCGCATCATGACGTATTGTTCTTGATGAACACGTAATACAGATTCTATATCTCACAATTGCACTATCTCAATCCCAAAATCAATGCAAATTTACATTGGCTCCATAGGAAGCTTATCAGTAAGTAAATGAAAAAGACTCTCCAAGGATTAGAACTCATGAAATCCTTTTTACAAGACAGGTGCATTAACCCAGTAATCCACAGCAACATCACAGGTGCAAATTTATATCAACAAGGGCAGTGACCAATGAATCACTATTAGGTAAGTTCAAAAAGAAATCCATTGGTTTTACTATGCTATTCTTAATGCCAATCTAAACAGCTTGAAATGACATATTGTTCTTTATGAACACTTAGTACAGATTCTATCTCACAATTGCACTATCTCAATCCCAAAATCAATGCAAATTTCCATTGGCTCTATAGGAAACTTATTGGTAAGTAAATGAAAAAGAGCTCTCTGAGGACTAGAATTCATGTACTCCTGTTTAAAAGACAGGGGCATTAAAGCACTAAGCCATTGGAACATCACAAGTGCTAAGTGATGTCAAGAAGGGCAGCGAACATTGAATCACTATTAGGTAAGTTCAAAAAGAAATCCATTTTTTTCACTATGTTATTCTTAATGCCAATCTTTGCAGCGCATCATGACGTATTGTTCTTGATGAACACGTAATACAGATTCTATATCTCACAATTGCACTATCTCAATCCCAAAATCAATGCAAATTTACATTGGCTCCATAGGAAGCTTATTAGTAAGTAAATGAAAAAGATTCTCCAAGGATTAGAACTCATGAAATCCTTTTTACAAGACAGGTGCATTAACCCAGTAAGCCACAGCAACATCACAGGTGCAAATTTATGTCAAGAAGGGCAGTGACCAATGAACCACTATTAGGTAAGTTCAAAAAGAAATCCATTGGTTTTACTATGCTATTCTTAATGACAATCTAAACAGCTTGTAATGACATATTGTTCTTTATGAACCCTTAGTACAGATTCTATCTCACAATTGCACTATCTCAATCCCAAAATCAATGCAAATTTCCATTGGCTCTATAGGAAACTTATTGGTAAGTAAATGAAAAAGAGCTCTCTGAGGACTAGAATTCATGAACTCCTGTTTAAAAGACAGGGGCATTAAAGCACTAAGCCATTGGAACATCACAAGTGCTAAGTGATGTCAAGAAGGGCAGCGAACATTGAATCACTATTAGGTAAGTTCAAAAAGAAATCCATTTTTTTCACTATGTTATTCTTAATGCCAATCTTTGCAGCGCATCATGACGTATTGTTCTTGATGAACACGTAATACAGATTCTATATCTCACAATTGCACTATCTCAATCCCAAAATCAATGCAAATTTACATTGGCTCCATAGGAAGCTTATTAGTAAGTAAATGAAAAAGACTCTCCAAGGATTAGAACTCATGAAATCCTTTTTACAAGACAGGTGCATTAACCCAGTAAGCCACAGCAACATCACAGGTGCAAATTTATGTCAAGAAGGGCAGTGACCAATGAACCACTATTAGGTAAGTTCAAAAAGAAATCCATTGGTTTTACTATGCTATTCTTAATGACAATCTAAACAGCTTGTAATGACATATTGTTCTTTATGAACCCTTAGTACAGATTCTATCTCACAATTGCACTATCTCAATCCCAAAATCAATGCAAATTTCCATTGGCTCTATAGGAAACTTATTGGTAAGTAAATGAAAAAGAGCTCTCTGAGGACTAGAATTCATGAACTCCTGTTTAAAAGACAGGGGCATTAACCCACTAAGCCATTGGAACATCACAAGTGCTAAGTGATGTCAAGAAGGGCAGCGAACATTGAATCACTATTAGGTAAGTTCAAAAAGAAATCCATTGGTTTCAATATGTTATTCTTAATGCCAATCTTTGCAGCGCATCATGACGTATTGTTCTTGATGAACACGTAATACAGATTCTATATCTCACAATTGCACTATCTCAATCCCAAAATCAATGCAAATTTACATTGGCTCCATAGGAAGCTTATCAGTAAGTAAATGAAAAAGACTCTCCAAGGATTAGAACTCATGAAATCCTTTTTACAAGACAGGTGCATTAACCCAGTAATCCACAGCAACATCACAGGTGCAAATTTATATCAACAAGGGCAGTGACCAATGAATCACTATTAGGTAAGTTCAAAAAGAAATCCATTGGTTTTACTATGCTATTCTTAATGCCAATCTAAACAGCTTGAAATGACATATTGTTCTTTATGAACACTTAGTACAGATTCTATCTCACAATTGCACTATCTCAATCCCAAAATCAATGCAAATTTCCATTGGCTCTATAGGAAACTTATTGGTAAGTAAATGAAAAAGAGCTCTCTGAGGACTAGAATTCATGTACTCCTGTTTAAAAGACAGGGGCATTAAAGCACTAAGCCATTGGAACATCACAAGTGCTAAGTGATGTCAAGAAGGGCAGCGAACATTGAATCACTATTAGGTAAGTTCAAAAAGAAATCCATTTTTTTCACTATGTTATTCTTAATGCCAATCTTTGCAGCGCATCATGACGTATTGTTCTTGATGAACACGTAATACAGATTCTATATCTCACAATTGCACTATCTCAATCCCAAAATCAATGCAAATTTACATTGGCTCCATAGGAAGCTTATTAGTAAGTAAATGAAAAAGACTCTCCAAGGATTAGAACTCATGAAATCCTTTTTACAAGACAGGTGCATTAACCCAGTAAGCCACAGCAACATCACAGGTGCAAATTTATGTCAAGAAGGGCAGTGACCAATGAACCACTATTAGGTAAGTTCAAAAAGAAATCCATTGGTTTTACTATGCTATTCTTAATGACAATCTAAACAGCTTGTAATGACATATTGTTCTTTATGAACCCTTAGTACAGATTCTATCTCACAATTGCACTATCTCAATCCCAAAATCAATGCAAATTTCCATTGGCTCTATAGGAAACTTATTGGTAAGTAAATGAAAAAGAGCTCTCTGAGGACTAGAATTCATGAACTCCTGTTTAAAAGACAGGGGCATTAACCCACTAAGCCATTGGAACATCACAAGTGCTAAGTGATGTCAAGAAGGGCAGCGAACATTGAATCACTATTAGGTAAGTTCAAAAAGAAATCCATTGGTTTCAATATGTTATTCTTAATGCCAATCTTTGCAGCGCATCATGACGTATTGTTCTTGATGAACACGTAATACAGATTCTATATCTCACAATTGCACTATCTCAATCCCAAAATCAATGCAAATTTACATTGGCTCCATAGGAAGCTTATCAGTAAGTAAATGAAAAAGACTCTCCAAGGATTAGAACTCATGAAATCCTTTTTACAAGACAGGTGCATTAACCCAGTAATCCACAGCAACATCACAGGTGCAAATTTATATCAACAAGAGCAGTGACCAATGAATCACTATTAGGTAAGTTCAAAAAGAAATCCATTGGTTTTACTATGCTATTCTTAATGCCAATCTAAACAGCTTGAAATGACATATTGTTCTTTATGAACACTTAGTACAGATTCTATCTCACAATTGCACTATCTCAATCCCAAAATCAATGCAAATTTCCATTGGCTCTATAGGAAACTTATTGGTAAGTAAATGAAAAAGAGCTCTCTGAGGACTAGAATTCATGTACTCCTGTTTAAAAGACAGGGGCATTAAAGCACTAAGCCATTGGAACATCACAAGTGCTAAGTGATGTCAAGAAGGGCAGCGAACATTGAATCACTATTAGGTAAGTTCAAAAAGAAATCCATTTTTTTCACTATGTTATTCTTAATGCCAATCTTTGCAGCGCATCATGACGTATTGTTCTTGATGAACACGTAATACAGATTCTATATCTCACAATTGCACTATCTCAATCCCAAAATCAATGCAAATTTACATTGGCTCCATAGGAAGCTTATTAGTAAGTAAATGAAAAAGACTCTCCAAGGATTAGAACTCATGAAATCCTTTTTACAAGACAGGTGCATTAACCCAGTAAGCCACAGCAACATCACAGGTGCAAATTTATGTCAAGAAGGGCAGTGACCAATGAACCACTATTAGGTAAGTTCAAAAAGAAATCCATTGGTTTTACTATGCTATTCTTAATGACAATCTAAACAGCTTGTAATGACATATTGTTCTTTATGAACCCTTAGTACAGATTCTATCTCACAATTGCACTATCTCAATCCCAAAATCAATGCAAATTTCCATTGGCTCTATAGGAAACTTATTGGTAAGTAAATGAAAAAGAGCTCTCTGAGGACTAGAATTCATGAACTCCTGTTTAAAAGACAGGGGCATTAACCCACTAAGCCATTGGAACATCACAAGTGCTAAGTGATGTCAAGAAGGGCAGCGAACATTGAATCACTATTAGGTAAGTTCAAAAAGAAATCCATTGGTTTCAATATGTTATTCTTAATGCCAATCTTTGCAGCGCATCATGACGTATTGTTCTTGATGAACACGTAATACAGATTCTATATCTCACAATTGCACTATCTCAATCCCAAAATCAATGCAAATTTACATTGGCTCCATAGGAAGCTTATCAGTAAGTAAATGAAAAAGACTCTCCAAGGATTAGAACTCATGAAATCCTTTTTACAAGACAGGTGCATTAACCCAGTAATCCACAGCAACATCACAGGTGCAAATTTATATCAACAAGGGCAGTGACCAATGAATCACTATTAGGTAAGTTCAAAAAGAAATCCATTGGTTTTACTATGCTATTCTTAATGCCAATCTAAACAGCTTGAAATGACATATTGTTCTTTATGAACACTTAGTACAGATTCTATCTCACAATTGCACTATCTCAATCCCAAAATCAATGCAAATTTCCATTGGCTCTATAGGAAACTTATTGGTAAGTAAATGAAAAAGAGCTCTCTGAGGACTAGAATTCATGTACTCCTGTTTAAAAGACAGGGGCATTAAAGCACTAAGCCATTGGAACATCACAAGTGCTAAGTGATGTCAAGAAGGGCAGCGAACATTGAATCACTATTAGGTAAGTTCAAAAAGAAATCCATTTTTTTCACTATGTTATTCTTAATGCCAATCTTTGCAGCGCATCATGACGTATTGTTCTTGATGAACACGTAATACAGATTCTATATCTCACAATTGCACTATCTCAATCCCAAAATCAATGCAAATTTACATTGGCTCCATAGGAAGCTTATTAGTAAGTAAATGAAAAAGATTCTCCAAGGATTAGAACTCATGAAATCCTTTTTACAAGACAGGTGCATTAACCCAGTAAGCCACAGCAACATCACAGGTGCAAATTTATGTCAAGAAGGGCAGTGACCAATGAACCACTATTAGGTAAGTTCAAAAAGAAATCCATTGGTTTTACTATGCTATTCTTAATGACAATCTAAACAGCTTGTAATGACATATTGTTCTTTATGAACCCTTAGTACAGATTCTATCTCACAATTGCACTATCTCAATCCCAAAATCAATGCAAATTTCCATTGGCTCTATAGGAAACTTATTGGTAAGTAAATGAAAAAGAGCTCTCTGAGGACTAGAATTCATGAACTCCTGTTTAAAAGACAGGGGCATTAACCCACTAAGCCATTGGAACATCACAAGTGCTAAGTGATGTCAAGAAGGGCAGCGAACATTGAATCACTATTAGGTAAGTTCAAAAAGAAATCCATTGGTTTCAATATGTTATTCTTAATGCCAATCTTTGCAGCGCATCATGACGTATTGTTCTTGATGAACACGTAATACAGATTCTATATCTCACAATTGCACTATCTCAATCCCAAAATCAATGCAAATTTACATTGGCTCCATAGGAAGCTTATCAGTAAGTAAATGAAAAAGACTCTCCAAGGATTAGAACTCATGAAATCCTTTTTACAAGACAGGTGCATTAACCCAGTAAGCCACAGCAACATCACAGGAGCAAATTTATATCAACAAGGGCAGTGACCAATGAATCACTATTAGGTAAGTTCAAAAAGAAATCCATTGGTTTTACTATGCTATTCTTAATGCCAATCTAAACAGCTTGAAATGACATATTGTTCTTTATGAACACTTAGTACAGATTCTATCTCACAATTGCACTATCTCAATCCCAAAATCAATGCAAATTTCCATTGGCTCTATAGGAAACTTATTGGTAAGTAAATGAAAAAGAGCTCTCTGAGGACTAGAATTCATGTACTCCTGTTTAAAAGACAGGGGCATTAAAGCACTAAGCCATTGGAACATCACAAGTGCTAAGTGATGTCAAGAAGGGCAGCGAACATTGAATCACTATTAGGTAAGTTCAAAAAGAAATCCATTTTTTTCACTATGTTATTCTTAATGCCAATCTTTGCAGCGCATCATGACGTATTGTTCTTGATGAACACGTAATACAGATTCTATATCTCACAATTGCACTATCTCAATCCCAAAATCAATGCAAATTTACATTGGCTCCATAGGAAGCTTATTAGTAAGTAAATGAAAAAGACTCTCCAAGGATTAGAACTCATGAAATCCTTTTTACAAGACAGGTGCATTAACCCAGTAAGCCACAGCAACATCACAGGTGCAAATTTATGTCAAGAAGGGCAGTGACCAATGAACCACTATTAGGTAAGTTCAAAAAGAAATCCATTGGTTTTACTATGCTATTCTTAATGCCAATCTAAACAGCTTGTAATGACATATTGTTCTTTATGAACCCTTAGTACAGATTCTATCTCACAATTGCACTATCTCAATCCCAAAATCAATGCAAATTTCCATTGGCTCTATAGGAAACTTATTGGTAAGTAAATGAAAAAGAGCTCTCTGAGGACTAGAATTCATGAACTCCTGTTTAAAAGACAGGGGCATTAACCCACTAAGCCATTGGAACATCACAAGTGCTAAGTGATGTCAAGAAGGGCAGCGAACATTGAATCACTATTAGGTAAGTTCAAAAAGAAATCCATTGGTTTCAATATGTTATTCTTAATCCCAATCTTTGCAGCGCATCATGACGTATTGTTCTTGATGAACACGTAATACAGATTCTATATCTCACAATTGCACTATCTCAATCCCAAAATCAATGCAAATTTACATTGGCTCCATAGGAAGCTTATCAGTAAGTAAATGAAAAAGACTCTCCAAGGATTAGAACTCATGAAATCCTTTTTACAAGACAGGTGCATTAACCCAGTAATCCACAGCAACATCACAGGTGCAAATTTATGTCAAGAAGGGCAGTGACCAATGAATCACTATTAGGTAAGTTCAAAAAGAAATCCATTGGTTTTACTATGCTATTCTTAATGCCAATCTAAACAGCTTGTAATGACATATTGTTCTTTATGAACCCTTATTACAGATTCTATCTCACAATTGCACTATCTCAATCCCAAAATCAATGCAAATTTCCATTGGCTGTATAGGGAACTTATTGGTAAGTAAATGAAAAAGAGCTCTCTGAGGACTAGAATTCATGTACTCCTGTTTAAAAGACAGGGGCATTAACCCACTAAGCCATTGGAACATCACAAGTGCTAAGTGATGTCAAGAAGGGCAGCGAACATTGAATCACTATTAGGTAAGTTCAAAAAGAAATCCATTGGTTTCACTATGTTATTCTTAATGCCAATCTTTGCAGCGCATCATGACGTATTGTTCTTGATGAACACGTAATACAGATTCTATATCTCACAATTGCACTATCTCAATCCCAAAATCAATGCAAATTTCCATTGGCTCTATAGGAAACTTAATGGTAAGTAAATGAAAAAGAGCTCTCTGAGGACTAGAATTCATGAACTCCTGTTTAAAAGACAGGGGCATTAACCCACTAAGCCATTGGAACATCACAAATGCTAAGTGATGTCAAGAAGGGCAGCGAACATTGAATCACTATTAGGTAAGTTCAAAAAGAAATCCATTGGTTTCAATATGTTATTCTTAATGCCAATCTTTGCAGCGCATCATGACGTATTGTTCTTGATGAACACGTAATACAGATTCTATATCTCACAATTGCACTATCTCAATCCCAAAATCAATGCAAATTTACATTGGCTCCATAGGAAGCTTATCAGTAAGTAAATGAAAAAGACTCTCCAAGGATTAGAACTCATGAAATCCTTTTTACAAGACAGGTGCATTAACCCAGTAATCCACAGCAACATCACAGGTGCAAAATTATGTCAAGAAGGGCAGTGACCAATGAATCACTATTAGGTAAGTTCAAAAAGAAATCCATTGGTTTTACTATGCTATTCTTAATGCCAATCTAAACAGCTTGTAATGACATATTGTTCTTTATGAACACTTAGTACAGATTCTATCTCACAATTGCACTATCTCAATCCCAAAATCAATGCAAATTTCCATTGGCTCTATAGGAAACTTATTGGTAAGTAAATGAAAAAGAGCTCTCTGAGGAGTAGAATTCATGAACTCTTGTTTAAAAGACAGGGGCATTAACCCACTAAACCATTGGAACATCACAAGTGCTAAGTGATGTCAAGAAGGGCAGCGAACATTGAATCACTATTAGGTAAGGTCAAAAAGAAATCCATTGGTTTCACTATGTTATTCTTAATGCCAATCTTTGCAGCGCATCATGACGTATTGTTCTTGATGAACACGTAATACAGATTCTATATCTCACAATTGCACTATCTCAATCCCAAAATCAATGCAAATTTACATTGGCTCCATAGGAAGCTTATCAGTAAGTAAATGAAAAAGACTCTCCAAGGATTAGAACTCATGAAATCCTTTTTACAAGACAGGTGCATTAACCCAGTAAGCCACAGCAACATCACAGGTGCAAATTTATGTCAAGAAGGGCAGTGACCAATGAATCACTATTAGGTAAGTTCAAAAAGAAATCCATTGGTTTTACTATGCTATTCTTAATGCCAATCTAAACAGCTTGTAATGACATATTGTTCTCTATGAACACTTAGTACAGATTCTATCTCACAATTGCACTATCTCAATCCCAAAATCAATGCAAATTTCCATTGGCTCTATAGGGAACTTATTGGTAAGTAAATGAAAAAGAGCTCTCTGAGGACTAGAATTCATGTACTCCTGTTTAAAAGACAGGGGCATTAACCCACTAAGCCATTGGAACATCACAAGTGCTAAGTGATGTCAAGAAGGGCAGCGAACATTGAATCACTATTAGGTAAGTTCAAAAAGAAATCCATTGGTTTAACTATGTTATTCTTAATGCCAATCTTTGCAGCGCATCATGACGTATTGTTCTTGATGAACACGTAATACAGATTCTATATCTCACAATTGCACTATCTCAATCCCAAAATCAATGCAAATTTACATTGGCTCCATAGGAAGCTTATCAGTAAGTAAATGAAAAAGACTCTCCAAGGATTAGAACTCATGAAATCCTTTTTACAAGACAGGTGCATTAACCCAGTAAGCCACAGCAACATCACAGGTGCAAATTTATGTCAAGAAGGGCAGTGACCAATGAATCACTATTAGGTAAGTTCAAAAAGAAATCCATTGGTTTTACTATGCTATTCTTAATGCCAATCTAAACAGCTTGTAATGACATATTGTTCTTTATGAACCCTTAGTACAGATTCTATCTCACAATTGCACTATCTCAATCCCAAAATCAATGCAAATTTCCATTGGCTCTATAGGAAACTTATTGGTAAGTAAATGAAAAAGAGCTCTCTGAGGACTAGAATTCATGAACTCCTGTTTAAAAGACAGGGGCATTAACCCACTAAGCCATTGGAACATCACAAATGCTAAGTGATGTCAAGAAGGGCAGCGAACATTGAATCACTATTAGGTAAGTTCAAAAAGAAATCCATTGGTTTCAATATGTTATTCTTAATGCCAATCTTTGCAGCGCATCATGACGTATTGTTCTTGATGAACACGTAATACAGATTCTATATCTCACAATTGCACTATCTCAATCCCAAAATCAATGCAAATTTACATTGGCTCCATAGGAAGCTTATCAGTAAGTAAATGAAAAAGACTCTCCAAGGATTAGAACTCATGAAATCCTTTTTACAAGACAGGTGCATTAACCCAGTAATCCACAGCAACATCACAGGTGCAAAATTATGTCAAGAAGGGCAGTGACCAATGAATCACTATTAGGTAAGTTCAAAAAGAAATCCATTGGTTTTACTATGCTATTCTTAATGCCAATCTAAACAGCTTGTAATGACATATTGTTCTTTATGAACACTTAGTACAGATTCTATCTCACAATTGCACTATCTCAATCCCAAAATCAATGCAAATTTCCATTGGCTCTATAGGAAACTTATTGGTAAGTAAATGAAAAAGAGCTCTCTGAGGACTAGAATTCATGTACTCCTGTTTAAAAGACAGGGGCATTAACCCACTAAGCCATTGGAACATCACAAATGCTAAGTGATGTCAAGAAGGGCAGCGAACATTGAATCACTATTAGGTAAGTTCAAAAAGAAATCCATTGGTTTCAATATGTTATTCTTAATGCCAATCTTTGCAGCGCATCATGACGTATTGTTCTTGATGAACACGTAATACAGATTCTATATCTCACAATTGCACTATCTCAATCCCAAAATCAATGCAAATTTACATTGGCTCCATAGGAAGCTTATCAGTAAGTAAATGAAAAAGACTCTCCAAGGATTAGAACTCATGAAATCCTTTTTACAAGACAGGTGCATTAACCCAGTAATCCACAGCAACATCACAGGTGCAAATTTATGTCAAGAAGGGCAGTGACCAATGAATCACTATTAGGTAAGTTCAAAAAGAAATCCATTGGTTTTACTATGCTATTCTTAATGCCAATCTAAACAGCTTGTAATGACATATTGTTCTTTATGAACCCTTATTACAGATTCTATCTCACAATTGCACTATCTCAATCCCAAAATCAATGCAAATTTCCATTGGATCTATAGGGAACTTATTGGTAAGTAAATGAAAAAGAGCTCTCTGAGGACTAGAATTCATGTACTCCTGTTTAAAAGACAAGGGCATTAACCCACTAAGCCATTGGAACATCACAAGTGCTAAGTGATGTCAAGAAGGGCAGCGAACATTGAATCACTATTAGGTAAGTTCAAAAAGAAATTCATTGGTTTCACTATGTTATTCTTAATGCCAATCTTTGCAGCGCATCATGACGTATTGTTCTTGATGAACACGTAATACAGATTCTATATCTCACAATTGCACTATCTCAATCCCAAAATCAATGCAAATTTACATTGGCTCCATAGGAAGCTTATTAGTAAGTAAATGAAAAAGATTCTCCAAGGATTAGAACTCATGAAATCCTTTTTACAAGACAGGTGCAATAACCCAGTAAGCCACAGCAACATCACAGGTGCAAATTTATGTCAAGAAGGGCAGTGACCAATGAACCACTATTAGGTAAGTTCAAAAAGAAATCCATTGGTTTTACTATGCTATTCTTAATGCCAATCTAAACAGCTTGTAATGACATATTGTTCTTTATGAACCCTTAGTACAGATTCTATCTCACAATTGCACTATCTCAATCCCAAAATCAATGCAAATTTCCATTGGCTCTATAGGAAACTTATTGGTAAGTAAATGAAAAAGAGCTCTCTGAGGACTAGAATTCATGAACTCCTGTTTAAAAGACAGGGGCATTAACCCACTAAGCCATTGGAACATCACAAATGCTAAGTGATGTCAAGAAGGGCAGCGAACATTGAATCACTATTAGGTAAGTTCAAAAAGAAATCCATTGGTTTCAATATGTTATTCTTAATGCCAATCTTTGCAACGCATCATGACGTATTGTTCTTGATGAACACGTAATACAGATTCTATATCTCACAATTGCACTATCTCAATCCCAAAATCAATGCAAATTTACATTGGCTCCATAGGAAGCTTATCAGTAAGTAAATGAAAAAGACTCTCCAAGGATTAGAACTCATGAAATCCTTTTTACAAGACAGGTGCATTAACCCAGTAATCCACAGCAACATCACAGGTGCAAATTTATGTCAAGAAGGGCAGTGACCAATGAATCACTATTAGGTAAGTTCAAAAAGAAATCCATTGGTTTTACTATGCTATTCTTAATGCCAATCTAAACAGCTTGTAATGACATATTGTTCTTTATGAACCCTTATTACAGATTCTATCTCACAATTGCACTATCTCAATCCCAAAATCAATGCAAATTTCCATTGGCTCTATAGGGAACTTATTGGTAAGTAAATGAAAAAGAGCTCTCTGAGGACTAGAATTCATGTACTCCTGTTTAAAAGACAGGGGCATTAACCCACTAAGCCATTGGAACATCACAAGTGCTAAGTGATGTCAAGAAGGGCAGCAAACATTGAATCACTATTAGGTAAGTTCAAAAAGAAATCCATTGGTTTCACTATGTTATTCTTAATGCCAATCTTTGCAGCGCATCATGACGTATTGTTCTTGATGAACACGTAATACAGATTCTATATCTCACAATTGCACTATCTCAATCCCAAAATCAATGCAAATTTACATTGGCTCCATAGGAAGCTTATCAGTAAGTAAATGAAAAAGACTCTCCAAGGATTAGAACTCATGAAATCCTTTTTACAAGACAGGTGCATTAACCCAGTAAGCCACAGCAACATCACAGGTGCAAATTTATGTCAAGAAGGGCAGTGACCAATGAATCACTATTAGGTAAGTTCAAAAAGAAATCCATTGGTTTTACTATGCTATTCTTAATGCCAATCTAAACAGCTTGAAATGACATATTGTTCTTTATGAACACTTAGTACAGATTCTATCTCACAATTGCACTATCTCAATCCCAAAATCAATGCAAATTTCCATTGGCTCTATAGGAAACTTATTGGTAAGTAAATGAAAAAGAGCTCTCTGAGGACTAGAATTCAAGTACTCCTGTTTAAAAGACAGGGGCATTAACCCACTAAGCCATTGGAACATCACAAATGCTAAGTGATGTCAAGAAGGGCAGCGAACATTGAATCACTATTAGGTAAGTTCAAAAAGAAATCCATTGGTTTCAATATGTTATTCTTAATGCCAATCTTTGCAGCGCATCATGACGTATTGTTCTTGATGAACACGTAATACAGATTCTATATCTCACAATTGCACTATCTCAATCCCAAAATCAATGCAAATTTACATTGGCTCCATAGGAAGCTTATCAGTAAGTAAATGAAAAAGACTCTCCAAGGATTAGAACTCATGAAATCCTTTTTACAAGACAGGTGCATTAACCCAGTAATCCACAGCAACATCACAGGTGCAAATTTATGTCAAGAAGGGCAGTGACCAATGAATCACTATTAGGTAAGTTCAAAAAGAAATCCATTGGTTTTACTATGCTATTCTTAATGCCAATCTAAACAGCTTGTAATGACATATTGTTCTTTATGAACCCTTATTACAGATTCTATCTCACAATTGCACTATCTCAATCCCAAAATCAATGCAAATTTCCATTGGCTCTATAGGGAACTTATTGGTAAGTAAATGAAAAAGAGCTCTCTGAGGACTAGAATTCATGTACTCCTGTTTAAAAGACAAGGGTATTAACCCACTAAGCCATTGGAACATCACAAGTGCTAAGTGATGTCAAGAAGGGCAGCGAACATTGAATCACTATTAGGTAAGTTCAAAAAGAAATCCATTGGTTTCACTATGTTATTCTTAATGCCAATCTTTGCAGCGCATCATGACGTATTGTTCTTGATGAACACGTAATACAGATTCTATATCTCACAATTGCACTATCTCAATCCCAAAATCAATGCAAATTTACATTGGCTCCATAGGAAGCTTATCAGTAAGTAAATGAAAAAGACTCTCCAAGGATTAGAACTCATGAAATCCTTTTCACAAGACAGGTGCATTAACCCAGTAATCCACAGCAACATCACAGGTGCAAAATTATGTCAAGAAGGGCAGTGACCAATGAATCACTATTAGGTAAGTTCAAAAAGAAATCCATTGGTTTTACTATGCTATTCTTAATGCCAATCTAAACAGCTTGTAATGACATATTGTTCTTTATGAACACTTAGTACAGATTCTATCTCACAATTGCACTATCTCAATCCCAAAATCAATGCAAATTTCCATTGGCTCTATAGGAAACTTATTGGTAAGTAAATGAAAAAGAGCTCTCTGAGGACTAGAATTCATGTACTCCTGTTTAAAAGACAGGGGCATTAACCCACTAAGCCATTGGAACATCACAAATGCTAAGTGATGTCAAGAAGGGCAGCGAACATTGAATCACTATTAGGTAAGTTCAAAAAGAAATCCATTGGTTTCAATATGTTATTCTTAATGCCAATCTTTGCAGCGCATCATGACGTATTGTTCTTGATGAACACGTAATACAGATTCTATATCTCACAATTGCACTATCTCAATCCCAAAATCAATGCAAATTTACATTGGCTCCATAGGAAGCTTATCAGTAAGTAAATGAAAAAGACTCTCCAAGGATTAGAACTCATGAAATCCTTTTTACAAGACAGGTGCATTAACCCAGTAATCCACAGCAACATCACAGGTGCAAATTTATGTCAAGAAGGGCAGTGACCAATGAATCACTATTAGGTAAGTTCAAAAAGAAATCCATTGGTTTTACTATGCTATTCTTAATGCCAATCTAAACAGCTTGTAATGACATATTGTTCTTTATGAACCCTTATTACAGATTCTATCTCACAATTGCACTATCTCAATCCCAAAATCAATGCAAATTTCCATTGGCTCTATAGGGAACTTATTGGTAAGTAAATGAAAAAGAGCTCTCTGAGGACTAGAATTCATGTACTCCTGTTTAAAAGACAAGGGCATTAACCCACTAAGCCATTGGAACATCACAAGTGCTAAGTGATGTCAAGAAGGGCAGCGAACATTGAATCACTATTAGGTAAGTTCAAAAAGAAATCCATTGGTTTCACTATGTTATTCTTAATGCCAATCTTTGCAGCGCATCATGACGTATTGTTCTTGATGAACACGTAATACAGATTCTATATCTCACAATTGCACTATCTCAATCCCAAAATCAATGCAAATTTACATTGGCTCCATAGGAAGCTTATTAGTAAGTAAATGAAAAAGATTCTCCAAGGATTAGAACTCATGAAATCCTTTTTACAAGACAGGTGCAATAACCCAGTAAGCCACAGCAACATCACAGGTGCAAATTTATGTCAAGAAGGGCAGTGACCAATGAACCACTATTAGGTAAGTTCAAAAAGAAATCCATTGGTTTTACTATGCTATTCTTAATGCCAATCTAAACAGCTTGTAATGACATATTGTTCTTTATGAACCCTTAGTACAGATTCTATCTCACAATTGTACTATCTCAATCCCAAAATCAATGCAAATTTCCATTGGCTCTATAGGAAACTTATTGGTAAGTAAATGAAAAAGAGCTCTCTGAGGACTAGAATTCATGAACTCCTGTTTAAAAGACAGGGGCATTAACCCACTAAGCCATTGGAACATCACAAATGCTAAGTGATGTCAAGAAGGGCAGCGAACATTGAATCACTATTAGGTAAGTTCAAAAAGAAATCCATTGGTTTCAATATGTTATTCTTAATGCCAATCTTTGCAACGCATCATGACGTATTGTTCTTGATGAACACGTAATACAGATTCTATATCTCACAATTGCACTATCTCAATCCCAAAATCAATGCAAATTTACATTGGCTCCATAGGAAGCTTATCAGTAAGTAAATGAAAAAGACTCTCCAAGGATTAGAACTCATGAAATCCTTTTTACAAGACAGGTGCATTAACCCAGTAAGCCACAGCAACATCACAGGTGCAAATTTATGTCAAGAAGGGCAGTGACCAATGAATCACTATTAGGTAAGTTCAAAAAGAAATCCATTGGTTTTACTATGCTATTCTTAATGCCAATCTAAACAGCTTGAAATGACATATTGTTCTTTATGAACACTTAGTACAGATTCTATCTCACAATTGCACTATCTCAATCCCAAAATCAATGCAAATTTCCATTGGCTCTATAGGAAACTTATTGGTAAGTAAATGAAAAAGAGCTCTCTGAGGACTAGAATTCATGTACTCCTGTTTAAAAGACAGGGTCATTAACCCACTAAGCCATTGGAACATCACAAGTGCTAAGTGATGTCAAGAAGGGCAGCGAACATTGAATCACTATTAGGTAAGTTCAAAAAGAAATCCATTGGTTTCACTATGTTATTCTTAATGCCAATCTTTGCAGCGCATCATGACGTATTGTTCTTGATGAACACGTAATACAGATTCTATATCTCACAATTGCACTATCTCAATCCCAAAATCAATGCAAATTTACATTGGCTCCATAGGAAGCTTATTAGTAAGTAAATGAAAAAGATTCTCCAAGGATTAGAACTCATGAAATCATTTTTACAAGACAGGTGCATTAACCCAGTAAGCCACAGCAACATCACAGGTGCAAATTTATGTCAAGAAGGGCAGTGACCAATGAACCACTATTAGGTAAGTTCAAAAAGAAATCCATTGGTTTTACTATGCTATTCTTAATGCCAATCTAAACAGCTTGTAATGACATATTGTTCTTTATGAACCCTTAGTACAGATTCTATCTCACAATTGCACTATCTCAATCCCAAAATCAATGCAAATTTCCATTGGCTCTATAGGAAACTTATTGGTAAGTAAATGAAAAAGAGCTCTCTGAGGACTAGAATTCATGAACTCCTGTTTAAAAGACAGGGGCATTAACCCACTAAGCCATTGGAACATCACAAATGCTAAGTGATGTCAAGAAGGGCAGCGAACATTGAATCACTATTAGGTAAGTTCAAAAAGAAATCCATTGGTTTCAATATGTTATTCTTAATGCCAATCTTTGCAGCGCATCATGACGTATTGTTCTTGATGAACACGTAATACAGATTCTATATCTCACAATTGCACTATCTCAATCCCAAAATCAATGCAAATTTACATTGGCTCCATAGGAAGCTTATCAGTAAGTAAATGAAAAAGACTCTCCAAGGATTAGAACTCATGAAATCCTTTTTACAAGACAGGTGCATTAACCCAGTAATCCACAGCAACATCACAGGTGCAAATTTATGTCAAGAAGGGCAGTGACCAATGAATCACTATTAGGTAAGTTCAAAAAGAAATCCATTGGTTTTACTATGCTATTCTTAATGCCAATCTAAACAGCTTGTAATGACATATTGTTCTTTATGAACCCTTATTACAGATTCTATCTCACAATTGCACTATCTCAATCCCAAAATCAATGCAAATTTCCATTGGCTCTATAGGGAACTTATTGGTAAGTAAATGAAAAAGAGCTCTCTGAGGACTAGAGTTCATGTACTCCTGTTTAAAAGACAGGGGCATTAACCCACTAAGCCATTGGAACATCACAAGTGCTAAGTGATGTCAAGAAGGGCAGCGAACATTGAATCACTATTAGGTAAGTTCAAAAAGAAATCCATTGGTTTCACTATGTTATTCTTAATGCCAATCTTTGCAGCGCATCATGACGTATTGTTCTTGATGAACACGTAATACAGATTCTATATCTCACAATTGCACTATCTCAATCCCAAAATCAATGCAAATTTACATTGGCTCCATAGGAAGCTTATTAGTAAGTAAATGAAAAAGATTCTCCAAGGATTAGAACTCATGAAATCCTTTTCACAAGACAGGTGCATTAACCCAGTAAGCCACAGCAACATCACAGGTGCAAATTTATGTCAAGAAGGGCAGTGACCAATGAACCACTATTAGGTAAGTTCAAAAAGAAATCCATTGGTTTTACTATGCTATTCTTAATGCCAATCTAAACAGCTTGTAATGACATATTGTTCTTTATGAACCCTTAGTACAGATTCTATCTCACAATTGCACTATCTCAATCCCAAAATCAATGCAAATTTCCATTGGCTCTATAGGAAACTTATTGGTAAGTAAATGAAAAAGAGCTCTCTGAGGACTAGAATTCATGAACTCCTGTTTAAAAGACAGGGGCATTAACCCACTAAGCCATTGGAACATCACAAATGCTAAGTGATGTCAAGAAGGGCAGCGAACATTGAATCACTATTAGGTAAGTTCAAAAAGAAATCCATTGGTTTCAATATGTTATTCTTAATGCCAATCTTTGCAGCGCATCATGACGTATTGTTCTTGATGAACACGTAATACAGATTCTATATCTCACAATTGCACTATCTCAATCCCAAAATCAATGCAAATTTACATTGGCTCCATAGGAAGCTTATCAGTAAGTAAATGAAAAAGACTCTCCAAGGATTAGAACTCATGAAATCCTTTTTACAAGACAGGTGCATTAACCCAGTAATCCACAGCAACATCACAGGTGCAAATTTATGTCAAGAAGGGCAGTGACCAATGAATCACTATTAGGTAAGTTCAAAAAGAAATCCATTGGTTTTACTATGCTATTCTTAATGCCAATCTAAACAGCTTGTAATGACATATTGTTCTTTATGAACCCTTATTACAGATTCTATCTCACAATTGCACTATCTCAATCCCAAAATCAATGCAAATTTCCATTGGCTCTATAGGGAACTTATTGGTAAGTAAATGAAAAAGAGCTCTCTGAGGACTAGAATTCATGTACTCCTGTTTAAAAGACAGGGGCATTAACCCACTAAGCCATTGGAACATCACAAGTGCTAAGTGATGTCAAGAAGGGCAGCAAACATTGAATCACTATTAGGTAAGTTCAAAAAGAAATCCATTGGTTTCACTATGTTATTCTTAATGCCAATCTTTGCAGCGCATCATGACGTATTGTTCTTGATGAACACGTAATACAGATTCTATATCTCACAATTGCACTATCTCAATCCCAAAATCAATGCAAATTTACATTGGCTCCATAGGAAGCTTATCAGTAAGTAAATGAAAAAGACTCTCCAAGGATTAGAACTCATGAAATCCTTTTTACAAGACAGGTGCATTAACCCAGTAAGCCACAGCAACATCACAGGTGCAAATTTATGTCAAGAAGGGCAGTGACCAATGAATCACTATTAGGTAAGTTCAAAAAGAAATCCATTGGTTTTACTATGCTATTCTTAATGCCAATCTAAACAGCTTGTAATGACATATTGTTCTTTATGAACACTTAGTACAGATTCTATCTCACAATTGCACTATCTCAATCCCAAAATCAATGCAAATTTCCATTGGCTCTATAGGGAACTTATTGGTAAGTAAATGAAAAAGAGCTCTCTGAGGACTAGAATTCATGTACTCCTGTTTAAAAGACAGGGGCATTAACCCACTAAGCCATTGGAACATCACAAGTGCTAAGTGATGTCAAGAAGGGCAGCGAACATTGAATCACTATTAGGTAAGTTCAAAAAGAAATCCATTGGTTTCACTATGTTATTCTTAATGCCAATCTTTGCAGCGCATCATGACGTATTGTTCTTGATGAACACGTAATACAGATTCTATATCTCACAATTGCACTATCTCAATCCCAAAATCAATGCAAATTTACATTGGCTCCATAGGAAGCTTATCAGTAAGTAAATGAAAAAGACTCTCCAAGGATTAGAACTCATGAAATCCTTTTTACAAGACAGGTGCATTAACCCAGTAAGCCACAGCAACATCACAGGTGCAAATTTATGTCAAGAAGGGCAGTGACCAATGAATCACTATTAGGTAAGTTCAAAAAGAAATCCATTGGTTTTTACTATGCTATTCTTAATGCCAATCTAAACAGCTTGTAATGACATATTGTTCTTTATGAACACTTAGTACAGATTCTATCTCACAATTGCACTATCTCAATCCCAAAATCAATGCAAATTTCCATTGGCTCTATAGGAAACTTATTGGTAAGTAAATGAAAAAGAGCTCTCTGAGTACTAGAATTCATGTACTCCTGTTTAAAAGACAGGGGCATTAACCCACTAAGCCATTGGAACATCACAAGTGCTAAGTGATGTCAAGAAGGGCAGCGAACATTGAATCACTATTAGGTAAGTTCAAAAAGAAATCCATTGGTTTCACTATGTTATTCTTAATGCCAATCTTTGCAGCGCATCATGACGTATTGTTCTTGATGAACACGTAATACAGATTCTATATCTCACAATTGCACTATCTCAATCCCAAAATCAATGCAAATTTACATTGGCTCCATAGGAAGCTTATTAGTAAGTAAATGAAAAAGATTCTCCAAGGATTAGAACTCATGAAATCCTTTTTACAAGACAGGTGCATTAACCCAGTAAGCCACAGCAACATCACAGGTGCAAATTTATGTCAAGAAGGGCAGTGACCAATGAACCACTATTAGGTAAGTTCAAAAAGAAATCCATTGGTTTTACTATGCTATTCTTAATGCCAATCTAAACAGCTTGTAATGACATATTGTTCTTTATGAACCCTTAGTACAGATTCTATCTCACAATTGCACTATCTCAATCCCAAAATCAATGCAAATTTCCATTGGCTCTATAGGAAACTTATTGGTAAGTAAATGAAAAAGAGCTCTCTGAGGACTAGAATTCATGAACTCCTGTTTAAAAGACAGGGGCATTAACCCACTAAGCCATTGGAACATCACAAATGCTAAGTGATGTCAAGAAGGGCAGCGAACATTGAATCACTATTAGGTAAGTTCAAAAAGAAATCCATTGGTTTCAATATGTTATTCTTAATGCCAATCTTTGCAGCGCATCATGACGTATTGTTCTTGATGAACACGTAATACAGATTCTATATCTCACAATTGCACTATCTCAATCCCAAAATCAATGCAAATTTACATTGGCTCCATAGGAAGCTTATCAGTAAGTAAATGAAAAAGACTCTCCAAGGATTAGAACTCATGAAATCCTTTTTACAAGACAGGTGCATTAACCCAGTAATCCACAGCAACATCACAGGTGCAAATTTATGTCAAGAAGGGCAGTGACCAATGAATCACTATTAGGTAAGTTCAAAAAGAAATCCATTGGTTTTACTATGCTATTCTTAATGCCAATCTAAACAGCTTGTAATGACATATTGTTCTTTATGAACCCTTATTACAGATTCTATCTCACAATTGCACTATCTCAATCCCAAAATCAATGCAAATTTCCATTGGCTCTATAGGGAACTTATTGGTAAGTAAATGAAAAAGAGCTCTCTGAGGACTAGAATTCATGTACTCCTGTTTAAAAGACAGGGGCATTAACCCACTAAGCCATTGGAACATCACAAGTGCTAAGTGATGTCAAGAAGGGCAGCAAACATTGAATCACTATTAGGTAAGTTCAAAAAGAAATCCATTGGTTTCACTATGTTATTCTTAATGCCAATCTTTGCAGCGCATCATGACGTATTGTTCTTGATGAACACGTAATACAGATTCTATATCTCACAATTGCACTATCTCAATCCCAAAATCAATGCAAATTTACATTGGCTCCATAGGAAGCTTATCAGTAAGTAAATGAAAAAGACTCTCCAAGGATTAGAACTCATGAAATCCTTTTTACAAGACAGGTGCATTAACCCAGTAAGCCACAGCACCATCACAGGTGCAAATTTATGTCAAGAAGGGCAGTGACCAATGAATCACTATTAGGTAAGTTCAAAAAGAAATCCATTGGTTTTACTATGCTATTCTTAATGCCAATCTAAACAGCTTGTAATGACATATTGTTCTTTATGAACACTTAGTACAGATTCTATCTCACAATTGCACTATCTCAATCCCAAAATCAATGCAAATTTCCATTGGCTCTATAGGGAACTTATTGGTAAGTAAATGAAAAAGAGCTCTCTGAGGACTAGAATTCATGTACTCCTGTTTAAAAGACAGGGGCATTAACCCACTAAGCCATTGGAACATCACAAGTGCTAAGTGATGTCAAGAAGGGCAGCGAACATTGAATCACTATTAGGTAAGTTCAAAAAGAAATCCATTGGTTTCACTATGTTATTCTTAATGCCAATCTTTGCAGCGCATCATGACGTATTGTTCTTGATGAACACGTAATACAGATTCTATATCTCACAATTGCACTATCTCAATCCCAAAATCAATGCAAATTTACATTGGCTCCATAGGAAGCTTATCAGTAAGTAAATGAAAAAGACTCTCCAAGGATTAGAACTCATGAAATCCTTTTTACAAGACAGGTGCATTAACCCAGTAAGCCACAGCAACATCACAGGTGCAAATTTATGTCAAGAAGGGCAGTGACCAATGAATCACTATTAGGTAAGTTCAAAAAGAAATCCATTGGTTTTACTATGCTATTCTTAATGCCAATCTAAACAGCTTGTAATGACATATTGTTCTTTATGAACACTTAGTACAGATTCTATCTCACAATTGCACTATCTCAATCCCAAAATCAATGCAAATTTCCATTGGCTCTATAGGGAACTTATTGGTAAGTAAATGAAAAAGAGCTCTCTGAGGACTAGAATTCATGTACTCCTGTTTAAAAGACAGGGGTATTAACCCACTAAGCCATTGGAACATCACAAGTGCTAAGTGATGTCAAGAAGGGCAGCGAACATTGAATCACTATTAGGTAAGTTCAAAAAGAAATCCATTGGTTTCACTATGTTATTCTTAATGCCAATCTTTGCAGCGCATCATGACGTATTGTTCTTGATGAACACGTAATACAGATTCTATATCTCACAATTGCACTATCTCAATCCCAAAATCAATGCAAATTTACATTGGCTCCATAGGAAGCTTATCAGTAAGTAAATGAAAAAGACTCTCCAAGGATTAGAACTCATGAAATCCTTTTTACAAGACAGGTGCATTAACCCAGTAAGCCACAGCAACATCACAGGTGCAAATTTATGTCAAGAAGGGCAGTGACCAATGAATCACTATTAGGTAAGTTCAAAAAGAAATCCATTGGTTTTACTATGCTATTCTTAATGCCAATCTAAACAGCTTGTAATGACATATTGTTCTTTATGAACACTTAGTACAGATTCTATCTCACAATTGCACTATCTCAATCCCAAAATCAATGCAAATTTCCATTGGCTCTATAGGAAACTTATTGGTAAGTAAATGAAAAAGAGCTCTCTGAGGACTAGAATTCATGTACTCCTGTTTAAAAGACAGGGGCATTAACCCACTAAGCCATTGGAACATCACAAGTGCTAAGTGATGTCAAGAAGGGCAGCGAACATTGAATCACTATTAGGTAAGGTCAAAAATAAATCCATTGGTTTCACTATTTTATTCTTAATGCCAATCTTTGCAGCGCATCATGACGTATTGTTCTTGATGAACACGTAATACAGATTCTATATCTCACAATTGCACTATCTCAATCCCAAAATCAATGCAAATTTACATTGGCTCCATAGGAAGCTTATCAGTAAGTAAATGAAAAAGACTCTCCAAGGATTAGAACTCATGAAATCCTTTTTACAAGACAGGTGCATTAACCCAGTAAGCCACAGCAACATCACAGGTGCAAATTTATGTCAAGAAGGGCAGTGACCAATGAATCACTATTAGGTAAGTTCAAAAAGAAATCCATTGGTTTTACTATGCTATTCTTAATGCCAATCTAAACAGCTTGTAATGACATATTGTTCTTTATGAACACTTAGTACAGATTCTATCTCACAATTGCACTATCTCAATCCCAAAATCAATGCAAATTTCCATTGGCTCTATAGGGAACTTATTGGTAAGTAAATGAAAAAGAGCTCTCTGAGGACTAGAATTCATGTACTCCTGTTTAAAAGACAGGGGCATTAACCCACTAAGCCATTGGAACATCACAAGTGCTAAGTGATGTCAAGAAGGGCAGCGAACATTGAATCACTATTAGGGAAGTTCAAAAAGAAATCCATTGGTTTCACTATGTTATTCTTAATGCCAATCTTTGCAGCGCATCATGACGTATTGTTCTTGATGAACACGTAATACAGATTCTATATCTCACAATTGCACTATCTCAATCCCAAAATCAATGCAAATTTACATTGGCTCCATAGGAAGCTTATTAGTAAGTAAATGAAAAAGATTCTCCAAGGATTAGAACTCATGAAATCCTTTTTACAAGACAGGTGCATTAACCCAGTAAGCCACAGCAACATCACAGGTGCAAATTTATGTCAAGAAGGGCAGTGACCAATGAACCACTATTAGGTAAGTTCAAAAAGAAATCCATTGGTTTTACTATGCTATTCTTAATGCCAATCTAAACAGCTTGTAATGACATATTGTTCTTTATGAACCCTTAGTACAGATTCTATCTCACAATTGCACTATCTCAATCCCAAAATCAATGCAAATTTCCATTGGCTCTATAGGAAACTTATTGGTAAGTAAATGAAAAAGAGCTCTCTGAGGACTAGAATTCATGAACTCCTGTTTAAAAGACAGGGGCATTAACCCACTAAGCCATTGGAACATCACAAATGCTAAGTGATGTCAAGAAGGGCAGCGAACATTGAATCACTATTAGGTAAGTTCAAAAAGAAATCCATTGGTTTCAATATGTTATTCTTAATGCCAATCTTTGCAGCGCATCATGACGTATTGTTCTTGATGAACACGTAATACAGATTCTATATCTCACAATTGCACTATCTCAATCCCAAAATCAATGCAAATTTACATTGGCTCCATAGGAAGCTTATCAGTAAGTAAATGAAAAAGAGTCTCCAAGGATTAGAACTCATGAAATCCTTTTTACAAGACAGGTGCATTAACCCAGTAATCCACAGCAACATCACAGGTGCAAATTTATGTCAAGAAGGGCAGTGACCAATGAATCACTATTAGGTAAGTTCAAAAAGAAATCCATTGGTTTTACTATGCTATTCTTAATGCCAATCTAAACAGCTTGTAATGACATATTGTTCTTTATGAACCCTTATTACAGATTCTATCTCACAATTGCACTATCTCAATCCCAAAATCAATGCAAATTTCCATTGGCTCTATAGGGAACTTATTGGTAAGTAAATGAAAAAGAGCTCTCTGAGGACTAGAATTCATGTACTCCTGTTTAAAAGACAGGGGCATTAACCCACTAAGCCATTGGAACATCACAAGTGCTAAGTGATGTCAAGAAGGGCAGCAAACATTGAATCACTATTAGGTAAGTTCAAAAAGAAATCCATTGGTTTCACTATGTTATTCTTAATGCCAATCTTTGCAGCGCATCATGACGTATTGTTCTTGATGAACACGTAATACAGATTCTATATCTCACAATTGCACTATCTCAATCCCAAAATCAATGCAAATTTACATTGGCTCCATAGGAAGCTTATCAGTAAGTAAATGAAAAAGACTCTCCAAGGATTAGAACTCATGAAATCCTTTTTACAAGACAGGTGCATTAACCCAGTAAGCCACAGCACCATCACAGGTGCAAATTTATGTCAAGAAGGGCAGTGACCAATGAATCACTATTAGGTAAGTTCAAAAAGAAATCCATTGGTTTTACTATGCTATTCTTAATGCCAATCTAAACAGCTTGTAATGACATATTGTTCTTTATGAACACTTAGTACAGATTCTATCTCACAATTGCACTATCTCAATCCCAAAATCAATGCAAATTTCCATTGGCTCTATAGGGAACTTATTGGTAAGTAAATGAAAAAGAGCTCTCTGAGGACTAGAATTCATGTACTCCTGTTTAAAAGACAGGGGCATTAACCCACTAAGCCATTGGAACATCACAATTGCTAAGTGATGTCAAGAAGGGCAGCGAACATTGAATCACTATTAGGTAAGTTCAAAAAGAAATCCATTGGTTTCACTATGTTATTCTTAATGCCAATCTTTGCAGCGCATCATGACGTATTGTTCTTGATGAACACGTAATACAGATTCTATATCTCACAATTGCACTATCTCAATCCCAAAATCAATGCAAATTTACATTGGCTCCATAGGAAGCTTATCAGTAAGTAAATGAAAAAGACTCTCCAAGGATTAGAACTCATGAAATCCTTTTTACAAGACAGGTGCATTAACCCAGTAAGCCACAGCAACATCACAGGTGCAAATTTATGTCAAGAAGGGCAGTGACCAATGAATCACTATTAGGTAAGTTCAAAAAGAAATCCATTGGTTTTACTATGCTATTCTTAATGCCAATCTAAACAGCTTGTAATGACATATTGTTCTTTATGAACACTTAGTACAGATTCTATCTCACAATTGCACTATCTCAATCCCAAAATCAATGCAAATTTCCATTGGCTCTATAGGGAACTTATTGGTAAGTAAATGAAAAAGAGCTCTCTGAGGACTAGAATTCATGTACTCCTGTTTAAAAGACAGGGGCATTAACCCACTAAGCCATTGGAACATCACAAGTGCTAAGTGATGTCAAGAAGGGCAGCGAACATTGAATCACTATTAGGGAAGTTCAAAAAGAAATCCATTGGTTTCACTATGTTATTCTTAATGCCAATCTTTGCAGCGCATCATGACGTATTGTTCTTGATGAACACGTAATACAGATTCTATATCTCACAATTGCACTATCTCAATCCCAAAATCAATGCAAATTTACATTGGCTCCATAGGAAGCTTATTAGTAAGTAAATGAAAAAGATTCTCCAAGGATTAGAACTCATGAAATCCTTTTTACAAGACAGGTGCATTAACCCAGTAAGCCACAGCAACATCACAGGTGCAAATTTATGTCAAGAAGGGCAGTGACCAATGAACCACTATTAGGTAAGTTCAAAAAGAAATCCATTGGTTTTACTATGCTATTCTTAATGCCAATCTAAACAGCTTGTAATGACATATTGTTCTTTATGAACCCTTAGTACAGATTCTATCTCACAATTGCACTATCTCAATCCCAAAATCAATGCAAATTTCCATTGGCTCTATAGGGAACTTATTGGTAAGTAAATGAAAAAGAGCTCTCTGAGGACTAGAATTCATGTACTCCTGTTTAAAAGACAGGGGCATTAACCCACTAAGCCATTGGAACATCACAAGTGCTAAGTGATGTCAAGAAGGGCAGCAAACATTGAATCACTATTAGGTAAGTTCAAAAAGAAATCCATTGGTTTCACTATGTTATTCTTAATGCCAATCTTTGCAGCGCATCATGACGTATTGTTCTTGATGAACACGTAATACAGATTCTATATCTCACAATTGCACTATCTCAATCCCAAAATCAATGCAAATTTACATTGGCTCCATAGGAAGCTTATCAGTAAGTAAATGAAAAAGACTCTCCAAGGATTAGAACTCATGAAATCCTTTTTACAAGACAGGTGCATTAACCCAGTAAGCCACAGCAACATCACAGGTGCAAATTTATGTCAAGAAGGGCAGTGACCAATGAATCACTATTAGGTAAGTTCAAAAAGAAATCCATTGGTTTTACTATGCTATTCTTAATGCCAATCTAAACAGCTTGTAATGACATATTGTTCTTTATGAACACTTAGTACAGATTCTATCTCACAATTGCACTATCTCAATCCCAAAATCAATGCAAATTTCCATTGGCTCTATAGGGAACTTATTGGTAAGTAAATGAAAAAGAGCTCTCTGAGGACTAGAATTCATGTACTCCTGTTTAAAAGACAGGGGCATTAACCCACTAAGCCATTGGAACATCACAAGTGCTAAGTGATGTCAAGAAGGGCAGCGAACATTGAATCACTATTAGGGAAGTTCAAAAAGAAATCCATTGGTTTCACTATGTTATTCTTAATGCCAATCTTTGCAGCGCATCATGACGTATTGTTCTTGATGAACACGTAATACAGATTCTATATCTCACAATTGCACTATCTCAATCCCAAAATCAATGCAAATTTACATTGGCTCCATAGGAAGCTTATCAGTAAGTAAATGAAAAAGACTCTCCAAGGATTAGAACTCATGAAATCCTTTTTACAAGACAGGTGCATTAACCCAGTAAGCCACAGCAACATCACAGGTGCAAATTTATGTCAAGAAGGGCAGTGACCAATGAATCACTATTAGGTAAGTTCAAAAAGAAATCCATTGGTTTTACTATGCTATTCTTAATGCCAATCTAAACAGCTTGTAATGACATATTGTTCTTTATGAACACTTAGTACAGATTCTATCTCACAATTGCACTATCTCAATCCCAAAATCAATGCAAATTTCCATTGGCTCTATAGGAAACTTATTGGTAAGTAAATGAAAAAGAGCTCTCTGAGGACTAGAATTCATGTACTCCTGTTTAAAAGACAGGGGCATTAACCCACTAAGCCATTGGAACATCACAAGTGCTAAGTGATGTCAAGAAGGGCAGCGAACATTGAATCACTATTAGGTAAGGTCAAAAATAAATCCATTGGTTTCACTATTTTATTCTTAATGCCAATCTTTGCAGCGCATCATGACGTATTGTTCTTGATGAACACGTAATACAGATTCTATATCTCACAATTGCACTATCTCAATCCCAAAATCAATGCAAATTTACATTGGCTCCATAGGAAGCTTATCAGTAAGTAAATGAAAAAGACTCTCCAAGGATTAGAACTCATGAAATCCTTTTTACAAGACAGGTGCATTAACCCAGTAAGCCACAGCAACATCACAGGTGCAAATTTATGTCAAGAAGGGCAGTGACCAATGAATCACTATTAGGTAAGTTCAAAAAGAAATCCATTGGTTTTACTATGCTATTCTTAATGCCAATCTAAACAGCTTGTAATGACATATTGTTCTTTATGAACACTTAGTACAGATTCTATCTCACAATTGCACTATCTCAATCCCAAAATCAATGCAAATTTCCATTGGCTCTATAGGGAACTTATTGGTAAGTAAATGAAAAAGAGCTCTCTGAGGACTAGAATTCATGTACTCCTGTTTAAAAGACAGGGGCATTAACCCACTAAGCCATTGGAACATCACAAGTGCTAAGTGATGTCAAGAAGGGCAGCGAACATTGAATCACTATTAGGGAAGTTCAAAAAGAAATCCATTGGTTTCACTATGTTATTCTTAATGCCAATCTTTGCAGCGCATCATGACGTATTGTTCTTGATGAACACGTAATACAGATTCTATATCTCACAATTGCACTATCTCAATCCCAAAATCAATGCAAATTTACATTGGCTCCATAGGAAGCTTATCAGTAAGTAAATGAAAAAGACTCTCCAAGGATTAGAACTCATGAAATCCTTTTTACAAGACAGGTGCATTAACCCAGTAAGCCACAGCAACATCACAGGTGCAAATTTATGTCAAGAAGGGCAGTGACCAATGAATCACTATTAGGTAAGTTCAAAAAGAAATCCATTGGTTTTACTATGCTATTCTTAATGCCAATCTAAACAGCTTGTAATGACATATTGTTCTTTATGAACACTTAGTACAGATTCTATCTCACAATTGCACTATCTCAATCCCAAAATCAATGCAAATTTCCATTGGCTCTATAGGGAACTTATTGGTAAGTAAATGAAAAAGAGCTCTCTGAGGACTAGAATTCATGTACTCCTGTTTAAAAGACAGGGGCATTAACCCACTAAGCCATTGGAACATCACAAGTGCTAAGTGATGTCAAGAAGGGCAGCGAACATTGAATCACTATTAGGTAAGGTCAAAAAGAAATCCATTGGTTTCACTATTTTATTCTTAATGCCAATCTTTGCAGCGCATCATGACGTATTGTTCTTGATGAACACGTAATACAGATTCTATATCTCACAATTGCACTATCTCAATCCCAAAATCAATGCAAATTTACATTGGCTCCATAGGAAGCTTATCAGTAAGTAAATGAAAAAGACTCTCCAAGGATTAGAACTCATGAAATCCTTTTTACAAGACAGGTGCATTAACCCAGTAAGCCACAGCAACATCACAGGTGCAAATTTATGTCAAGAAGGGCAGTGACCAATGAATCACTATTAGGTAAGTTCAAAAAGAAATCCATTGGTTTTACTATGCTATTCTTAATGCCAATCTAAACAGCTTGTAATGACATATTGTTCTTTATGAACACTTAGTACAGATTCTATCTCACAATTGCACTATCTCAATCCCAAAATCAATGCAAATTTCCATTGGCTCTATAGGGAACTTATTGGTAAGTAAATGAAAAAGAGCTCTCTGAGGACTAGAATTCATGTACTCCTGTTTAAAAGACAGGGGCATTAACCCACTAAGCCATTGGAACATCACAAGTGCTAAGTGATGTCAAGAAGGGCAGCGAACATTGAATCACTATTAGGTAAGTTCAAAAAGAAATCCATTGGTTTCACTATGTTATTCTTAATGCCAATCTTTGCTGCGCATCATGACGTATTGTTCTTGATGAACACGTAATACAGATTCTATATCTCACAATTGCACTATCTCAATCCCAAAATCAATGCAAATTTACATTGGCTCCATAGGAAGCTTATCAGTAAGTAAATGAAAAAGACTCTCCAAGGATTAGAACTCATGAAATCCTTTTTACAAGACAGGTGCATTAACCCAGTAAGCCACAGCAACATCACAGGTGCAAATTTATGTCAAGAAGGGCAGTGACCAATGAATCACTATTAGGTAAGTTCAAAAAGAAATCCATTGGTTTTACTATGCTATTCTTAATGCCAATCTAAACAGCTTGTAATGACATATTGTTCTTTATGAACACTTAGTACAGATTCTATCTCACAATTGCACTATCTCAATCCCAAAATCAATGCAAATTTCCATTGGCTCTATAGGGAACTTATTGGTAAGTAAATGAAAAAGAGCTCTCTGAGGACTAGAATTCATGTACTCCTGTTTAAAAGACAGGGGCATTAACCCACTAAGCCATTGGAACATCACAAGTGCTAAGTGATGTCAAGAAGGGCAGCGAACATTGAATCACTATTAGGTAAGTTCAAAAAGAAATCCATTGGTTTCACTATGTTATTCTTAATGCCAATCTTTGCAGCGCATCATGACGTATTGTTCTTGATGAACACGTAATACAGATTCTATATCTCACAATTGCACTATCTCAATCCCAAAATCAATGCAAATTTACATTGGCTCCATAGGAAGCTTATCAGTAAGTAAATGAAAAAGACTCTCCAAGGATTAGAACTCATGAAATCCTTTTTACAAGACAGGTGCATTAACCCAGTAAGCCACAGCAACATCACAGGTGCAAATTTATATCAAGAAGGGCAGTGACCAATGAATCACTATTAGGTAAGTTCAAAAAGAAATCCATTGGTTTTACTATGCTATTCTTAATGCCAATCTAAACAGCTTGTAATGACATATTGTTCTTTATGAACCCTTAGTACAGATTCTATCTCACAATTGCACTATCTCAATCCCAAAATCAATGCAAATTTCCATTGGCTCTATAGGAAACTTATTGGTAAGTAAATGAAAAAGAGCTCTCTGAGGACTAGAATTCATGTACTCCTGTTTAAAAGACAGGGGCATTAACCCACTAAGCCATTGGAACATCACAAATGCTGAGTGATGTCAAGAAGGGCAGCGAACATTGAATCACTATTAGGTAAGTTCAAAAAGAAATCCATTGGTTTCAATATGTTATTCTTAATGCCAATCTTTGCAGCGCATCATGACGTATTGTTCTTGATGAACACGTAATACAGATTCTATATCTCACAATTGCACTATCTCAATCCCAAAATCAATGCAAATTTACATTGGCTCCATAGGAAGCTTATCAGTAAGTAAATGAAAAAGACTCTCCAAGGATTAGAACTCATGAAATCCTTTTTACAAGACAGGTGCATTAACCCAGTAATCCACAGCAACATCACAGGTGCAAATTTATGTCAAGAAGGGCAGTGACCAATGAATCACTATTAGGTAAGTTCAAAAAGAAATCCATTGGTTTTACTATGCTATTCTTAATGCCAATCTAAACAGCTTGTAATGACATATTGTTCTTTATGAACCCTTATTACAGATTCTATCTCACAATTGCACTATCTCAATCCCAAAATCAATGCAAATTTCCATTGGCTCTATAGGGAACTTATTGGTAAGTAAATGAAAAAGAGCTCTCTGAGGACTAGAATTCATGTACTCCTGTTTAAAAGACAAGGGCATTAACCCACTAAGCCATTGGAACATCACAAGTGCTAAGTGATGTCAAGAAGGGCAGCGAACATTGAATCACTATTAGGTAAGTTCAAAAAGAAATCCATTGGTTTCACTATGTTTTTCTTAATGCCAATCTTTGCAGCGCATCATGACGTATTGTTCTTGATGAACACGTAATACAGATTCTATATCTCACAATTGCACTATCTCAATCCCAAAATCAATGCAAATTTACATTGGCTCCATAGGAAGCTTATTAGTAAGTAAATGAAAAAGATTCTCCAAGGATTAGAACTCATGAAATCCTTTTTACAAGACAGGTGCAATAACCCAGTAAGCCACAGCAACATCACAGGTGCAAATTTATGTCAAGAAGGGCAGTGACCAATGAACCACTATTAGGTAAGTTCAAAAAGAAATCCATTGGTTTTACTATGCTATTCTTAATGCCAATCTAAACAGCTTGTAATGACATATTGTTCTTTATGAACCATTAGTACAGATTCTATCTCACAATTGCACTATCTCAATCCCAAAATCAATGCAAATTTCCATTGGCTCTATAGGAAACTTATTGGTAAGTAAATGAAAAAGAGCTCTCTGAGGACTAGAATTCATGAACTCCTGTTTAAAAGACAGGGGCATTAACCCACTAAGCCATTGGAACATCACAAATGCTAAGTGATGTCAAGAAGGGCAGCGAACATTGAATCACTATTAGGTAAGTTCAAAAAGAAATCCATTGGTTTCAATATGTTATTCTTAATGCCAATCTTTGCAACGCATCATGACGTATTGTTCTTGATGAACACGTAATACAGATTCTATATCTCACAATTGCACTATCTCAATCCCAAAATCAATGCAAATTTACATTGGCTCCATAGGAAGCTTATCAGTAAGTAAATGAAAAAGACTCTCCAAGGATTAGAACTCATGAAATCCTTTTTACAAGACAGGTGCATTAACCCAGTAAGCCACAGCACCATCACAGGTGCAAATTTATGTCAAGAAGGGCAGTGACCAATGAATCACTATTAGGTAAGTTCAAAAAGAAATCCATTGGTTTTACTATGCTATTCTTAATGCCAATCTAAACAGCTTGTAATGACATATTGTTCTTTATGAACACTTAGTACAGATTCTATCTCACAATTGCACTATCTCAATCCCAAAATCAATGCAAATTTCCATTGGCTCTATAGGGAACTTATTGGTAAGTAAATGAAAAAGAGCTCTCTGAGGACTAGAATTCATGTACTCCTGTTTAAAAGACAGGGGCATTAACCCACTAAGCCATTGGAACATCACAAGTGCTAAGTGATGTCAAGAAGGGCAGCGAACATTGAATCACTATTAGGTAAGTTCAAAAAGAAATCCATTGGTTTCACTATGTTATTCTTAATGCCAATCTTTGCAGCGCATCATGACGTATTGTTCTTGATGAACACGTAATACAGATTCTATATCTCACAATTGCACTATCTCAATCCCAAAATCAATGCAAATTTACATTGGCTCCATAGGAAGCTTATCAGTAAGTAAATGAAAAAGACTCTCCAAGGATTAGAACTCATGAAATCCTTTTTACAAGACAGGTGCATTAACCCAGTAAGCCACAGCAACATCACAGGTGCAAATTTATGTCAAGAAGGGCAGTGACCAATGAATCACTATTAGGTAAGTTCAAAAAGAAATCCATTGGTTTTACTATGCTATTCTTAATGCCAATCTAAACAGCTTGAAATGACATATTGTTCTTTATGAACACTTAGTACAGATTCTATCTCACAATTGCACTATCTCAATCCCAAAATCAATGCAAATTTCCATTGGCTCTATAGGAAACTTATTGGTAAGTAAATGAAAAAGAGCTCTCTGAGGACTAGAATTCATGTACTCCTGTTTAAAAGACAGGGTCATTAACCCACTAAGCCATTGGAACATCACAAGTGCTAAGTGATGTCAAGAAGGGCAGCGAACATTGAATCACTATTAGGTAAGTTCAAAAAGAAATCCATTGGTTTCACTATGTTATTCTTAATGCCAATCTTTGCAGCGCATCATGACGTATTGTTCTTGATGAACACGTAATACAGATTCTATATCTCACAATTGCACTATCTCAATCCCAAAATCAATGCAAATTTACATTGGCTCCATAGGAAGCTTATTAGTAAGTAAATGAAAAAGATTCTCCAAGGATTAGAACTCATGAAATCCTTTTTACAAGACAGGTGCATTAACCCAGTAAGCCACAGCAACATCACAGGTGCAAATTTATGTCAAGAAGGGCAGTGACCAATGAACCACTATTAGGTAAGTTCAAAAAGAAATCCATTGGTTTTACTATGCTATTCTTAATGCCAATCTAAACAGCTTGTAATGACATATTGTTCTTTATGAACCCTTAGTACAGATTCTATCTCACAATTGCACTATCTCAATCCCAAAATCAATGCAAATTTCCATTGGCTCTATAGGAAACTTATTGGTAAGTAAATGAAAAAGAGCTCTCTGAGGACTAGAATTCATGAACTCCTGTTTAAAAGACAGGGGCATTAACCCACTAAGCCATTGGAACATCACAAATGCTAAGTGATGTCAAGAAGGGCAGCGAACATTGAATCACTATTAGGTAAGTTCAAAAAGAAATCCATTGGTTTCAATATGTTATTCTTAATGCCAATCTTTGCAGCGCATCATGACGTATTGTTCTTGATGAACACGTAATACAGATTCTATATCTCACAATTGCACTATCTCAATCCCAAAATCAATGCAAATTTACATTGGCTCCATAGGAAGCTTATCAGTAAGTAAATGAAAAAGACTCTCCAAGGATTAGAACTCATGAAATCCTTTTTACAAGACAGGTGCATTAACCCAGTAATCCACAGCAACATCACAGGTGCAAATTTATGTCAAGAAGGGCAGTGACCAATGAATCACTATTAGGTAAGTTCAAAAAGAAATCCATTGGTTTTACTATGCTATTCTTAATGCCAATCTAAACAGCTTGTAATGACATATTGTTCTTTATGAACCCTTATTACAGATTCTATCTCACAATTGCACTATCTCAATCCCAAAATCAATGCAAATTTCCATTGGCTCTATAGGGAACTTATTGGTAAGTAAATGAAAAAGAGCTCTCTGAGGACTAGAGTTCATGTACTCCTGTTTAAAAGACAGGGGCATTAACCCACTAAGCCATTGGAACATCACAAGTGCTAAGTGATGTCAAGAAGGGCAGCGAACATTGAATCACTATTAGGTAAGTTCAAAAAGAAATCCATTGGTTTCACTATGTTATTCTTAATGCCAATCTTTGCAGCGCATCATGACGTATTGTTCTTGATGAACACGTAATACAGATTCTATATCTCACAATTGCACTATCTCAATCCCAAAATCAATGCAAATTTACATTGGCTCCATAGGAAGCTTATTAGTAAGTAAATGAAAAAGATTCTCCAAGGATTAGAACTCATGAAATCCTTTTTACAAGACAGGTGCATTAACCCAGTAAGCCACAGCAACATCACAGGTGCAAATTTATGTCAAGAAGGGCAGTGACCAATGAACCACTATTAGGTAAGTTCAAAAAGAAATCCATTGGTTTTACTATGCTATTCTTAATGCCAATCTAAACAGCTTGTAATGACATATTGTTCTTTATGAACCCTTAGTACAGATTCTATCTCACAATTGCACTATCTCAATCCCAAAATCAATGCAAATTTCCATTGGCTCTATAGGAAACTTATTGGTAAGTAAATGAAAAAGAGCTCTCTGAGGACTAGAATTCATGAACTCCTGTTTAAAAGACAGGGGCATTAACCCACTAAGCCATTGGAACATCACAAATGCTAAGTGATGTCAAGAAGGGCAGCGAACATTGAATCACTATTAGGTAAGTTCAAAAAGAAATCCATTGGTTTCAATATGTTATTCTTAATGCCAATCTTTGCAGCGCATCATGACGTATTGTTCTTGATGAACACGTAATACAGATTCTATATCTCACAATTGCACTATCTCAATCCCAAAATCAATGCAAATTTACATTGGCTCCATAGGAAGCTTATCAGTAAGTAAATGAAAAAGACTCTCCAAGGATTAGAACTCATGAAATCCTTTTTACAAGACAGGTGCATTAACCCAGTAATCCACAGCAACATCACAGGTGCAAATTTATGTCAAGAAGGGCAGTGACCAATGAATCACTATTAGGTAAGTTCAAAAAGAAATCCATTGGTTTTACTATGCTATTCTTAATGCCAATCTAAACAGCTTGTAATGACATATTGTTCTTTATGAACCCTTATTACAGATTCTATCTCACAATTGCACTATCTCAATCCCAAAATCAATGCAAATTTCCATTGGCTCTATAGGGAACTTATTGGTAAGTAAATGAAAAAGAGCTCTCTGAGGACTAGAATTCATGTACTCCTGTTTAAAAGACAGGGGCATTAACCCACTAAGCCATTGGAACATCACAAGTGCTAAGTGATGTCAAGAAGGGCAGCAAACATTGAATCACTATTAGGTAAGTTCAAAAAGAAATCCATTGGTTTCACTATGTTATTCTTAATGCCAATCTTTGCAGCGCATCATGACGTATTGTTCTTGATGAACACGTAATACAGATTCTATATCTCACAATTGCACTATCTCAATCCCAAAATCAATGCAAATTTACATTGGCTCCATAGGAAGCTTATCAGTAAGTAAATGAAAAAGACTCTCCAAGGATTAGAACTCATGAAATCCTTTTTACAAGACAGGTGCATTAACCCAGTAAGCCACAGCACCATCACAGGTGCAAATTTATGTCAAGAAGGGCAGTGACCAATGAATCACTATTAGGTAAGTTCAAAAAGAAATCCATTGGTTTTACTATGCTATTCTTAATGCCAATCTAAACAGCTTGTAATGACATATTGTTCTTTATGAACACTTAGTACAGATTCTATCTCACAATTGCACTATCTCAATCCCAAAATCAATGCAAATTTCCATTGGCTCTATAGGGAACTTATTGGTAAGTAAATGAAAAAGAGCTCTCTGAGGACTAGAATTCATGTACTCCTGTTTAAAAGACAGGGGCATTAACCCACTAAGCCATTGGAACATCACAAGTGCTAAGTGATGTCAAGAAGGGCAGCGAACATTGAATCACTATTAGGTAAGTTCAAAAAGAAATCCATTGGTTTCACTATGTTATTCTTAATGCCAATCTTTGCAGCGCATCATGACGTATTGTTCTTGATGAACACGTAATACAGATTCTATATCTCACAATTGCACTATCTCAATCCCAAAATCAATGCAAATTTACATTGGCTCCATAGGAAGCTTATCAGTAAGTAAATGAAAAAGACTCTCCAAGGATTAGAACTCATGAAATCCTTTTTACAAGACAGGTGCATTAACCCAGTAAGCCACAGCAACATCACAGGTGCAAATTTATGTCAAGAAGGGCAGTGACCAATGAATCACTATTAGGTAAGTTCAAAAAGAAATCCATTGGTTTTACTATGCTATTCTTAATGCCAATCTAAACAGCTTGAAATGACATATTGTTCTTTATGAACACTTAGTACAGATTCTATCTCACAATTGCACTATCTCAATCCCAAAATCAATGCAAATTTCCATTGGCTCTATAGGAAACTTATTGGTAAGTAAATGAAAAAGAGCTCTCTGAGGACTAGAATTCATGTACTCCTGTTTAAAAGACAGGGTCATTAACCCACTAAGCCATTGGAACATCACAAGTGCTAAGTGATGTCAAGAAGGGCAGCGAACATTGAATCACTATTAGGTAAGTTCAAAAAGAAATCCATTGGTTTCACTATGTTATTCTTAATGCCAATCTTTGCAGCGCATCATGACGTATTGTTCTTGATGAACACGTAATACAGATTCTATATCTCACAATTGCACTATCTCAATCCCAAAATCAATGCAAATTTACATTGGCTCCATAGGAAGCTTATTAGTAAGTAAATGAAAAAGATTCTCCAAGGATTAGAACTCATGAAATCCTTTTTACAAGACAGGTGCATTAACCCAGTAAGCCACAGCAACATCACAGGTGCAAATTTATGTCAAGAAGGGCAGTGACCAATGAACCACTATTAGGTAAGTTCAAAAAGAAATCCATTGGTTTTACTATGCTATTCTTAATGCCAATCTAAACAGCTTGTAATGACATATTGTTCTTTATGAACCCTTAGTACAGATTCTATCTCACAATTGCACTATCTCAATCCCAAAATCAATGCAAATTTCCATTGGCTCTATAGGAAACTTATTGGTAAGTAAATGAAAAAGAGCTCTCTGAGGACTAGAATTCATGAACTCCTGTTTAAAAGACAGGGGCATTAACCCACTAAGCCATTGGAACATCACAAGTGCTAAGTGATGTCAAGAAGGGCAGCGAACATTGAATCACTATTAGGTAAGTTCAAAAAGAAATCCATTGGTTTCACTATGTTATTCTTAATGCCAATCTTTGCAGCGCATCATGACGTATTGTTCTTGATGAACACGTAATACAGATTCTATATCTCACAATTGCACTATCTCAATCCCAAAATCAATGCAAATTTACATTGGCTCCATAGGAAGCTTATTAGTAAGTAAATGAAAAAGATTCTCCAAGGATTAGAACTCATGAAATCCTTTTTACAAGACAGGTGCATTAACCCAGTAAGCCACAGCAACATCACAGGTGCAAATTTATGTCAAGAAGGGCAGTGACCAATGAACCACTATTAGGTAAGTTCAAAAAGAAATCCATTGGTTTTACTATGCTATTCTTAATGCCAATCTAAACAGCTTGTAATGACATATTGTTCTTTATGAACCCTTAGTACAGATTCTATCTCACAATTGCACTATCTCAATCCCAAAATCAATGCAAATTTCCATTGGCTCTATAGGAAACTTATTGGTAAGTAAATGAAAAAGAGCTCTCTGAGGACTAGAATTCATGAACTCCTGTTTAAAAGACAGGGGCATTAACCCACTAAGCCATTGGAACATCACAAATGCTAAGTGATGTCAAGAAGGGCAGCGAACATTGAATCACTATTAGGTAAGTTCAAAAAGAAATCCATTGGTTTCAATATGTTATTCTTAATGCCAATCTTTGCAGCGCATCATGACGTATTGTTCTTGATGAACACGTAATACAGATTCTATATCTCACAATTGCACTATCTCAATCCCAAAATCAATGCAAATTTACATTGGCTCCATAGGAAGCTTATCAGTAAGTAAATGAAAAAGACTCTCCAAGGATTAGAACTCATGAAATCCTTTTTACAAGACAGGTGCATTAACCCAGTAATCCACAGCAACATCACAGGTGCAAATTTATGTCAAGAAGGGCAGTGACCAATGAATCACTATTAGGTAAGTTCAAAAAGAAATCCATTGGTTTTACTATGCTATTCTTAATGCCAATCTAAACAGCTTGTAATGACATATTGTTCTTTATGAACCCTTATTACAGATTCTATCTCACAATTGCACTATCTCAATCCCAAAATCAATGCAAATTTCCATTGGCTCTATAGGGAACTTATTGGTAAGTAAATGAAAAAGAGCTCTCTGAGGACTAGAATTCATGTACTCCTGTTTAAAAGACAGGGGCATTAACCCACTAAGCCATTGGAACATCACAAGTGCTAAGTGATGTCAAGAAGGGCAGCAAACATTGAATCACTATTAGGTAAGTTCAAAAAGAAATCCATTGGTTTCACTATGTTATTCTTAATGCCAATCTTTGCAGCGCATCATGACGTATTGTTCTTGATGAACACGTAATACAGATTCTATATCTCACAATTGCACTATCTCAATCCCAAAATCAATGCAAATTTACATTGGCTCCATAGGAAGCTTATCAGTAAGTAAATAAAAAAGACTCTCCAAGGATTAGAACTCATGAAATCCTTTTTACAAGACAGGTGCATTAACCCAGTAAGCCACAGCACCATCACAGGTGCAAATTTATGTCAAGAAGGGCAGTGACCAATGAATCACTATTAGGTAAGTTCAAAAAGAAATCCATTGGTTTTACTATGCTATTCTTAATGCCAATCTAAACAGCTTGTAATGACATATTGTTCTTTATGAACACTTAGTACAGATTCTATCTCACAATTGCACTATCTCAATCCCAAAATCAATGCAAATTTCCATTGGCTCTATAGGGAACTTATTGGTAAGTAAATGAAAAAGAGCTCTCTGAGGACTAGAATTCATGTACTCCTGTTTAAAAGACAGGGGCATTAACCCACTAAGCCATTGGAACATCACAAGTGCTAAGTGATGTCAAGAAGGGCAGCGAACATTGAATCACTATTAGGTAAGTTCAAAAAGAAATCCATTGGTTTCACTATGTTATTCTTAATGCCAATCTTTGCAGCGCATCATGACGTATTGTTCTTGATGAACACGTAATACAGATTCTATATCTCACAATTGCACTATCTCAATCCCAAAATCAATGCAAATTTACATTGGCTCCATAGGAAGCTTATCAGTAAGTAAATGAAAAAGACTCTCCAAGGATTAGAACTCATGAAATCCTTTTTACAAGACAGGTGCATTAACCCAGTAAGCCACAGCAACATCACAGGTGCAAATTTATGTCAAGAAGGGCAGTGACCAATGAATCACTATTAGGTAAGTTCAAAAAGAAATCCATTGGTTTTACTATGCTATTCTTAATGCCAATCTAAACAGCTTGTAATGACATATTGTTCTTTATGAACACTTAGTACAGATTCTATCTCACAATTGCACTATCTCAATCCCAAAATCAATGCAAATTTCCATTGGCTCTATAGGAAACTTATTGGTAAGTAAATGAAAAAGAGCTCTCTGAGGAATAGAATTCATGTACTCCTGTTTAAAAGACAGGGGCATTAACCCACTAAGCCATTGGAACATCACAAGTGCTAAGTGATGTCAAGAAGGGCAGCGAACATTGAATCACTATTAGGTAAGGTCAAAAATAAATCCATTGGTTTCACTATTTTATTCTTAATGCCAATCTTTGCAGCGCATCATGACGTATTGTTCTTGATGAACACGTAATACAGATTCTATATCTCACAATTGCACTATCTCAATCCCAAAATCAATGCAAATTTACATTGGCTCCATAGGAAGCTTATCAGTAAGTAAATGAAAAAGACTCTCCAAGGATTAGAACTCATGAAATCCTTTTTACAAGACAGGTGCATTAACCCAGTAAGCCACAGCAACATCACAGGTGCAAATTTATGTCAAGAAGGGCAGTGACCAATGAATCACTATTAGGTAAGTTCAAAAAGAAATCCATTGGTTTTACTATGCTATTCTTAATGCCAATCTAAACAGCTTGTAATGACATATTGTTCTTTATGAACTTAGTACAGATTCTATCTCACAATTGCACTATCTCAATCCCAAAATCAATTCAAATTTCCATTGGCTCTATAGGGAACTTATTGGTAAGTAAATGAAAAAGAGCTCTCTGAGGACTAGAATTCATGTACTCCTGTTTAAAAGACAGGGGCATTAACCCACTAAGCCATTGGTACATCACAAGTGCTAAGTGATGTCAAGAAGGGCAGCGAACATTGAATCACTATTAGGGAAGTTCAAAAAGAAATCCATTGGTTTCACTATGTTATTCTTAATGCCAATCTTTGCAGCGCATCATGACGTATTGTTCTTGATGAACACGTAATACAGATTCTATATCTCACAATTGCACTATCTCAATCCCAAAATCAATGCAAATTTACATTGGCTCCATAGGAAGCTTATCAGTAAGTAAATGAAAAAGACTCTCCAAGGATTAGAACTCATGAAATCCTTTTTACAAGACAGGTGCATTAACCCAGTAAGCCACAGCAACATCACAGGTGCAAATTTATGTCAAGAAGGGCAGTGACCAATGAATCACTATTAGGTAAGTTCAAAAAGAAATCCATTGGTTTTACTATGCTATTCTTAATGCCAATCTAAACAGCTTGTAATGACATATTGTTCTTTATGAACACTTAGTACAGATTCTATCTCACAATTGCACTATCTCAATCCCAAAATCAATGCAAATTTCCATTGGCTCTATAGGAAACTTATTGGTAAGTAAATGAAAAAGAGCTCTCTGAGGAATAGAATTCATGTACTCCTGTTTAAAAGACAGGGGCATTAACCCACTAAGCCATTGGAACATCACAAGTGCTAAGTGATGTCAAGAAGGGCAGCGAACATTGAATCACTATTAGGTAAGGTCAAAAATAAATCCATTGGTTTCACTATTTTATTCTTAATGCCAATCTTTGCAGCGCATCATGACGTATTGTTCTTGATGAACACGTAATACAGATTCTATATCTCACAATTGCACTATCTCAATCCCAAAATCAATGCAAATTTACATTGGCTCCATAGGAAGCTTATCAGTAAGTAAATGAAAAAGACTCTCCAAGGATTAGAACTCATGAAATCCTTTTTACAAGACAGGTGCATTAACCCAGTAAGCCACAGCAACATCACAGGTGCAAATTTATGTCAAGAAGGGCAGTGACCAATGAATCACTATTAGGTAAGTTCAAAAAGAAATCCATTGGTTTTACTATGCTATTCTTAATGCCAATCTAAACAGCTTGTAATGACATATTGTTCTTTATGAACTTAGTACAGATTCTATCTCACAATTGCACTATCTCAATCCCAAAATCAATTCAAATTTCCATTGGCTCTATAGGGAACTTATTGGTAAGTAAATGAAAAAGAGCTCTCTGAGGACTAGAATTCATGTACTCCTGTTTAAAAGACAGGGGCATTAACCCACTAAGCCATTGGTACATCACAAGTGCTAAGTGATGTCAAGAAGGGCAGCGAACATTGAATCACTATTAGGGAAGTTCAAAAAGAAATCCATTGGTTTCACTATGTTATTCTTAATGCCAATCTTTGCAGCGCATCATGACGTATTGTTCTTGATGAACACGTAATACAGATTCTATATCTCACAATTGCACTATCTCAATCCCAAAATCAATGCAAATTTACATTGGCTCCATAGGAAGCTTATCAGTAAGTAAATGAAAAAGACTCTCCAAGGATTAGAACTCATGAAATCCTTTTTACAAGACAGGTGCATTAACCCAGTAAGCCACAGCAACATCACAGGTGCAAATTTATGTCAAGAAGGGCAGTGACCAATGAATCACTATTAGGTAAGTTCAAAAAGAAATCCATTGGTTTTACTATGCTATTCTTAATGCCAATCTAAACAGCTTGTAATGACATATTGTTCTTTATGAACACTTAGTACAGATTCTATCTCACAATTGCACTATCTCAATCCCAAAATCAATGCAAATTTCCATTGGCTCTATAGGGAACTTATTGGTAAGTAAATGAAAAAGAGCTCTCTGAGGACTAGAATTCATGTACTCCTGTTTAAAAGACAGGGGCATTAACCCACTAAGCCATTGGAACATCACAAGTGCTAAGTGATGTCAAGAAGGGCAGCGAACATTGAATCACTATTAGGTAAGGTCAAAAAGAAATCCATTGGTTTCACTATTTTATTCTTAATGCCAATCTTTGCAGTGCATCATGACGTATTGTTCTTGATGAACACGTAATACAGATTCTATATCTCACAATTGCACTATCTCAATCCCAAAATCAATGCAAATTTACATTGGCTCCATAGGAAGCTTATCAGTAAGTAAATGAAAAAGACTCTCCAAGGATTAGAACTCATGAAATCCTTTTTACAAGACAGGTGCATTAACCCAGTAAGCCACAGCAACATCACAGGTGCAAATTTATGTCAAGAAGGGCAGTGACCAATGAATCACTATTAGGTAAGTTCAAAAAGAAATCCATTGGTTTTACTATGCTATTCTTAATGCCAATCTAAACAGCTTGTAATGACATATTGTTCTTTATGAACACTTAGCACAGATTCTATCTCACAATTGCACTATCTCAATCCCAAAATCAATGCAAATTTCCATTGGCTCTATAGGGAACTTATTGGTAAGTAAATGAAAAAGAGCTCTCTGAGGACTAGAATTCATGTACTCCTGTTTAAAAGACAGGGGCATTAACCCACTAAGCCATTGGAACATCACAAGTGCTAAGTGATGTCAAGAAGGGCAGCAAACATTGAATCACTATTAGGTAAGTTCAAAAAGAAATCCATTGGTTTCACTATGTTATTCTTAATGCCAATCTTTGCAGCGCATCATGACGTATTGTTCTTGATGAACACGTAATACAGATTCTATATCTCACAATTGCACTATCTCAATCCCAAAATCAATGCAAATTTACATTGGCTCCATAGGAAGCTTATCAGTAAGTAAATGAAAAAGACTCTCCAAGGATTAGAACTCATGAAATCCTTTTTACAAGACAGGTGCATTAACCCAGTAAGCCACAGCAACATCACAGGTGCAAATTTATGTCAAGAAGGGCAGTGACCAATGAATCACTATTAGGTAAGTTCAAAAAGAAATCCATTGGTTTTACTATGCTATTCTTAATGCCAATCTAAACAGCTTGTAATGACATATTGTTCTTTATGAACACTTAGTACAGATTCTATCTCACAATTGCACTATCTCAATCCCAAAATCAATGCAAATTTCCATTGGCTCTATAGGAAACTTATTGGTAAGTAAATGAAAAAGAGCTCTCTGAGGAATAGAATTCATGTACTCCTGTTTAAAAGACAGGGGCATTAACCCACTAAGCCATTGGAACATCACAAGTGCTAAGTGATGTCAAGAAGGGCAGCGAACATTGAATCACTATTAGGTAAGGTCAAAAATAAATCCATTGGTTTCACTATTTTATTCTTAATGCCAATCTTTGCAGCGCATCATGACGTATTGTTCTTGATGAACACGTAATACAGATTCTATATCTCACAATTGCACTATCTCAATCCCAAAATCAATGCAAATTTACATTGGCTCCATAGGAAGCTTATCAGTAAGTAAATGAAAAAGACTCTCCAAGGATTAGAACTCATGAAATCCTTTTTACAAGACAGGTGCATTAACCCAGTAAGCCACAGCAACATCACAGGTGCAAATTTATGTCAAGAAGGGCAGTGACCAATGAATCACTATTAGGTAAGTTCAAAAAGAAATCCATTGGTTTTACTATGCTATTCTTAATGCCAATCTAAACAGCTTGTAATGACATATTGTTCTTTATGAACTTAGTACAGATTCTATCTCACAATTGCACTATCTCAATCCCAAAATCAATGCAAATTTCCATTGGCTCTATAGGGAACTTATTGGTAAGTAAATGAAAAAGAGCTCTCTGAGGACTAGAATTCATGTACTCCTGTTTAAAAGACAGGGGCATTAACCCACTAAGCCATTGGTACATCACAAGTGCTAAGTGATGTCAAGAAGGGCAGCGAACATTGAATCACTATTAGGGAAGTTCAAAAAGAAATCCATTGGTTTCACTATGTTATTCTTAATGCCAATCTTTGCAGCGCATCATGACGTATTGTTCTTGATGAACACGTAATACAGATTCTATATCTCACAATTGCACTATCTCAATCCCAAAATCAATGCAAATTTACATTGGCTCCATAGGAAGCTTATCAGTAAGTAAATGAAAAAGACTCTCCAAGGATTAGAACTCATGAAATCCTTTTTACAAGACAGGTGCATTAACCCAGTAAGCCACAGCAACATCACAGGTGCAAATTTATGTCAAGAAGGGCAGTGACCAATGAATCACTATTAGGTAAGTTCAAAAAGAAATCCATTGGTTTTACTATGCTATTCTTAATGCCAATCTAAACAGCTTGTAATGACATATTGTTCTTTATGAACACTTAGTACAGATTCTATCTCACAATTGCACTATCTCAATCCCAAAATCAATGCAAATTTCCATTGGCTCTATAGGGAACTTATTGGTAAGTAAATGAAAAAGAGCTCTCTGAGGACTAGAATTCATGTACTCCTGTTTAAAAGACAGGGGCATTAACCCACTAAGCCATTGGAACATCACAAGTGCTAAGTGATGTCAAGAAGGGCAGCGAACATTGAATCACTATTAGGTAAGGTCAAAAAGAAATCCATTGGTTTCACTATTTTATTCTTAATGCCAATCTTTGCAGTGCATCATGACGTATTGTTCTTGATGAACACGTAATACAGATTCTATATCTCACAATTGCACTATCTCAATCCCAAAATCAATGCAAATTTACATTGGCTCCATAGGAAGCTTATCAGTAAGTAAATGAAAAAGACTCTCCAAGGATTAGAACTCATGAAATCCTTTTTACAAGACAGGTGCATTAACCCAGTAAGCCACAGCAACATCACAGGTGCAAATTTATGTCAAGAAGGGCAGTGACCAATGAATCACTATTAGGTAAGTTCAAAAAGAAATCCATTGGTTTTACTATGCTATTCTTAATGCCAATCTAAACAGCTTGTAATGACATATTGTTCTTTATGAACACTTAGCACAGATTCTATCTCACAATTGCACTATCTCAATCCCAAAATCAATGCAAATTTCCATTGGCTCTATAGGGAACTTATTGGTAAGTAAATGAAAAAGAGCTCTCTGAGGACTAGAATTCATGTACTCCTGTTTAAAAGACAGGGGCATTAACCCACTAAGCCATTGGAACATCACAAGTGCTAAGTGATGTCAAGAAGGGCAGCAAACATTGAATCACTATTAGGTAAGTTCAAAAAGAAATCCATTGGTTTCACTATTTTATTCTTAATGCCAATCTTTGCAGCGCATCATGACGTATTGTTCTTGATGAACACGTAATACAGATTCTATATCTCACAATTGCACTATCTCAATCCCAAAATCAATGCAAATTTACATTGGCTCCATAGGAAGCTTATCAGTAAGTAAATGAAAAAGACTCTCCAAGGATTAGAACTCATGAAATCCTTTTTACAAGACAGGTGCATTAACCCAGTAAGCCACAGCAACATCACAGGTGCAAATTTATGTCAAGAAGGGCAGTGACCAATGAATCACTATTAGGTAAGTTCAAAAAGAAATCCATTGGTTTTACTATGCTATTCTTAATGCCAATCTAAACAGCTTGTAATGACATATTGTTCTTTATGAACACTTAGTACAGATTCTATCTCACAATTGCACTATCTCAATCCCAAAATCAATGCAAATTTCCATTGGCTCTATAGGGAACTTATTGGTAAGTAAATGAAAAAGAGCTCTCTGAGGACTAGAATTCATGTACTCCTGTTTAAAAGACAGGGGCATTAACCCACTAAGCCATTGGTACATCACAAGTGCTAAGTGATGTCAAGAAGGGCAGCGAACATTGAATCACTATTAGGGAAGTTCAAAAAGAAATCCATTGGTTTCACTATGTTATTCTTAATGCCAATCTTTGCAGCGCATCATGACGTATTGTTCTTGATGAACACGTAATACAGATTCTATATCTCACAATTGCACTATCTCAATCCCAAAATCAATGCAAATTTACATTGGCTCCATAGGAAGCTTATCAGTAAGTAAATGAAAAAGACTCTCCAAGGATTAGAACTCATGAAATCCTTTTTACAAGACAGGTGCATTAACCCAGTAAGCCACAGCAACATCACAGGTGCAAATTTATGTCAAGAAGGGCAGTGACCAATGAATCACTATTAGGTAAGTTCAAAAAGAAATCCATTGGTTTTACTATGCTATTCTTAATGCCAATCTAAACAGCTTGTAATGACATATTGTTCTTTATGAACACTTAGTACAGATTCTATCTCACAATTGCACTATCTCAATCCCAAAATCAATGCAAATTTCCATTGGCTCTATAGGGAACTTATTGGTAAGTAAATGAAAAAGAGCTCTCTGAGGACTAGAATTCATGTACTCCTGTTTAAAAGACAGGGGCATTAACCCACTAAGCCATTGGAACATCACAAGTGCTAAGTGATGTCAAGAAGGGCAGCGAACATTGAATCACTATTAGGTAAGGTCAAAAAGAAATCCATTGGTTTCACTATTTTATTCTTAATGCCAATCTTTGCAGCGCATCATGACGTATTGTTCTTGATGAACACGTAATACAGATTCTATATCTCACAATTGCACTATCTCAATCCCAAAATCAATGCAAATTTACATTGGCTCCATAGGAAGCTTATCAGTAAGTAAATGAAAAAGACTCTCCAAGGATTAGAACTCATGAAATCCTTTTTACAAGACAGGTGCATTAACCCAGTAAGCCACAGCATCACAGGTGCAAATTTATGTCAAGAAGGGCAGTGACCAATGAATCACTATTAGGTAAGTTCAAAAAGAAATCCATTGGTTTTACTATGCTATTCTTAATGCCAATCTAAACAGCTTGTAATGACATATTGTTCTTTATGAACACTTAGCACAGATTCTATCTCACAATTGCACTATCTCAATCCCAAAATCAATGCAAATTTCCATTGGCTCTATAGGGAACTTATTGGTAAGTAAATGAAAAAGAGCTCTCTGAGGACTAGAATTCATGTACTCCTGTTTAAAAGACAGGGGCATTAACCCACTAAGCCATTGGAACATCACAAGTGCTAAGTGATGTCAAGAAGGGCAGCGAACATTGAATCACTATTAGGTAAGTTCAAAAAGAAATCCATTGGTTTCACTATGTTATTCTTAATGCCAATCTTTGCTGCGCATCATGACGTATTGTTCTTGATGAACACGTAATACAGATTCTATATCTCACAATTGCACTATCTCAATCCCAAAATCAATGCAAATTTACATTGGCTCCATAGGAAGCTTATCAGTAAGTAAATGAAAAATACTCTCCAAGGATTAGAACTCATGAAATCCTTTTTACAAGACAGGTGCATTAACCCAGTAAGCCACAGCAACATCACAGGTGCAAATTTATGTCAAGAAGGGCAGTGACCAATGAATCACTATTAGGTAAGTTCAAAAAGAAATCCATTGGTTTTACTATGCTATTCTTAATGCCAATCTAAACAGCTTGTAATGACATATTGTTCTTTATGAACACTTAGTACAGATTCTATCTCACAATTGCACTATCTCAATCCCAAAATCAATGCAAATTTCCATTGGCTCTATAGGGAACTTATTGGTAAGTAAATGAAAAAGAGCTCTCTGAGGACTAGAATTCATGTACTCCTGTTTAAAAGACAGGGGCATTAACCCACTAAGCCATTGGAACATCACAAGTGCTAAGTGATGTCAAGAAGGGCAGCGAACATTGAATCACTATTAGGTAAGTTCAAAAAGAAATCCATTGGTTTCACTATGTTATTCTTAATGCCAATCTTTGCTGCGCATCATGACGTATTGTTCTTGATGAACACGTAATACAGATTCTATATCTCACAATTGCACTATCTCAATCCCAAAATCAATGCAAATTTACATTGGCTCCATAGGAAGCTTATCAGTAAGTAAATGAAAAAGACTCTCCAAGGATTAGAACTCATGAAATCCTTTTTACAAGACAGGTGCATTAACCCAGTAAGCCACAGCAACATCACAGGTGCAGATTTATGTCAAGAAGGGCAGTGACCAATGAATCACTATTAGGTAAGTTCAAAAAGAAATCCATTGGTTTTACTATGCTATTCTTAATGCCAATCTAAACAGCTTGTAATGACATATTGTTCTTTATGAACACTTAGTACAGATTCTATCTCACAATTGCACTATCTCAATCCCAAAATCAATGCAAATTTCCATTGGCTCTATAGGGAACTTATTGGTAAGTAAATGAAAAAGAGCTCTCTGAGGACTAGAATTCATGTACTCCTGTTTAAAAGACAGGGGCATTAACCCACTAAGCCATTGGAACATCACAAGTGCTAAGTGATGTCAAGAAGGGCAGCGAACATTGAATCACTATTAGGTAAGTTCAAAAAGAAATCCATTGGTTTCACTATGTTATTCTTAATGCCAATCTTTGCAGCGCATCATGACGTATTGTTCTTGATGAACACGTAATACAGATTCTATATCTCACAATTGCACTATCTCAATCCCAAAATCAATGCAAATTTACATTGGCTCCTTAGGAAGCTTATCAGTAAGTAAATGAAAAAGACTCTCCAAGGATTAGAACTCATGAAATCCTTTTTACAAGACAGGTGCATTAACCCAGTAAGCCACAGCAACATCACAGGTGCAAATTTATATCAAGAAGGGCAGTGACCAATGAATCACTATTAGGTAAGTTCAAAAAGAAATCCATTGGTTTTACTATGCTATTCTTAATGCCAATCTAAACAGCTTGAAATGACATATTGTTCTTTATGAACACTTAGTACAGATTCTATCTCACAATTGCACTATCTCAATCCCAAAATCAATGCAAATTTCCATTGGCTCTATAGGAAACTTATTGGTAAGTAAATGAAAAAGAGCTCTCTGAGGACTAGAATTCATGTACTCCTGTTTAAAAGACAGGGGCATTAACCCACTAAGCCATTGGAACATCACAAGTGCTAAGTGATGTCAAGAAGGGCAGCGAACATTGAATCACTATTAGGTAAGTTCAAAAAGAAATCCATTGGTTTCACTATGTTATTCTTAATGCCAATCTTTGCTGCGCATCATGACGTATTGTTCTTGATGAACACGTAATACAGATTCTATATCTCACAATTGCACTATCTCAATCCCAAAATCAATGCAAATTTACATTGGCTCCATAGGAAGCTTATCAGTAAGTAAATGAAAAAGACTCTCCAAGGATTAGAACTCATGAAATCCTTTTTACAAGACAGGTGCATTAACCCAGTAAGCCACAGCAACATCACAGGTGCAGATTTATGTCAAGAAGGGCAGTGACCAATGAATCACTATTAGGTAAGTTCAAAAAGAAATCCATTGGTTTTACTATGCTATTCTTAATGCCAATCTAAACAGCTTGTAATGACATATTGTTCTTTATGAACACTTAGTACAGATTCTATCTCACAATTGCACTATCTCAATCCCAAAATCAATGCAAATTTCCATTGGCTCTATAGGGAACTTATTGGTAAGTAAATGAAAAAGAGCTCTCTGAGGACTAGAATTCATGTACTCCTGTTTAAAAGACAGGGGCATTAACCCACTAAGCCATTGGAACATCACAAGTGCTAAGTGATGTCAAGAAGGGCAGCGAACATTGAATCACTATTAGGTAAGTTCAAAAAGAAATCCATTGGTTTCACTATGTTATTCTTAATGCCAATCTTTGCAGCGCATCATGACGTATTGTTCTTGATGAACACGTAATACAGATTCTATATCTCACAATTGCACTATCTCAATCCCAAAATCAATGCAAATTTACATTGGCTCCTTAGGAAGCTTATCAGTAAGTAAATGAAAAAGACTCTCCAAGGATTAGAACTCATGAAATCCTTTTTACAAGACAGGTGCATTAACCCAGTAAGCCACAGCAACATCACAGGTGCAAATTTATATCAAGAAGGGCAGTGACCAATGAATCACTATTAGGTAAGTTCAAAAAGAAATCCATTGGTTTTACTATGCTATTCTTAATGCCAATCTAAACAGCTTGAAATGACATATTGTTCTTTATGAACACTTAGTACAGATTCTATCTCACAATTGCACTATCTCAATCCCAAAATCAATGCAAATTTCCATTGGCTCTATAGGAAACTTATTGGTAAGTAAATGAAAAAGAGCTCTCTGAGGACTAGAATTCATGTACTCCTGTTTAAAAGACAGGGGCATTAAAGCACTAAGCCATTGGAACATCACAAGTGCTAAGTGATGTCAAGAAGGGCAGCGAACATTGAATCACTATTAGGTAAGTTCAAAAAGAAATCCATTTTTTTCACTATGTTATTCTTAATGCCAATCTTTGCAGCGCATCATGACGTATTTTTCTTGATGAACACGTAATACAGATTCTATATCTCACAATTGCACTATCTCAATCCCAAAATCAATGCAAATTTACATTGGCTCCATAGGAAGCTTATTAGTAAGTAAATGAAAAAGACTCTCCAAGGATTAGAACTCATGAAATCCTTTTTACAAGACAGGTGCATTAACCCAGTAAGCCACAGCAACATCACAGGTGCAAATTTATGTCAAGAAGGGCAGTGACCAATGAACCACTATTAGGTAAGTTCAAAAAGAAATCCATTGGTTTTACTATGCTATTCTTAATGCCAATCTAAACAGCTTGTAATGACATATTGTTCTTTATGAACCCTTAGTACAGATTCTATCTCACAATTGCACTATCTCAATCCCAAAATCAATGCAAATTTCCATTGGCTCTATAGGAAACTTATTGGTAAGTAAATGAAAAAGAGCTCTCTGAGGACTAGAATTCATGAACTCCTGTTTAAAAGACAGGGGCATTAACCCACTAAGCCATTGGAACATCACAAGTGCTAAGTGATGTCAAGAAGGGCAGCGAACATTGAATCACTATTAGGTAAGTTCAAAAAGAAATCCATTGGTTTCAATATGTTATTCTTAATGCCAATCTTTGCAGCGCATCATGACGTATTGTTCTTGATGAACACGTAATACAGATTCTATATCTCACAATTGCACTATCTCAATCCCAAAATCAATGCAAATTTACATTGGCTCCATAGGAAGCTTATCAGTAAGTAAATGAAAAAGACTCTCCAAGGATTAGAACTCATGAAATCCTTTTTACAAGACAGGTGCATTAACCCAGTAAGCCACAGCAACATCACAGGTGCAAATTTATGTCAAGAAGGGCAGTGACCAATGAATCACTATTAGGTAAGTTCAAAAAGAAATCCATTGGTTTTACTATGCTATTCTTAATGCCAATCTAAACAGCTTGTAATGACATATTGTTCTTTATGAACACTTAGTACAGATTCTATCTCACAATTGCACTATCTCAATCCCAAAATCAATGCAAATTTCCATTGGCTCTATAGGAAACTTATTGGTAAGTAAATGAAAAAGAGCTCTCTGAGGAGTAGAATTCATGAACTCCTGTTTAAAAGACAGGGGCATTAACCCACTAAGCCATTGGAACATCACAAGTGCTAAGTGATGTCAAGAAGGGCAGCGAACATTGAATCACTATTAGGTAAGGTCAAAAAGAAATCCATTGGTTTCACTATGTTATTCTTAATGCCAATCTTTGCAGCGCATCATGACGTATTGTTCTTGATGAACACGTAATACAGATTCTATATCTCACAATTGCACTATCTCAATCCCAAAATCAATGCAAATTTACATTGGCTCCATAGGAAGCTTATTAGTAAGTAAATGAAAAAGATTCTCCAAGGATTAGAACTCATGAAATCCTTTTTACAAGACAGGTGCATTAACCCAGTAAGCCACAGCAACATCACAGGTGCAAATTTATGTCAAGAAGGGCAGTGACCAATGAATCACTATTAGGTAAGTTCAAAAAGAAATCCATTGGTTTTACTATGCTATTCTTAATGCCAATCTAAACAGCTTGTAATGACATATTGTTCTTTATGAACCCTTAGTACAGATTCTATCTCACAATTGCACTATCTCAATCCCAAAATCAATGCAAATTTCCATTGGCTCTGTAGGAAACTTATTGGTAAGTAAATGAAAAAAAGCTCTCTGAGGACTAGAATTCATGAACTCCTGTTTAAAAGACAGGGGCATTAACCCACTAAGCCATTGGAACATCACAAATGCTAAGTGATGTCAAGAAGGGCAGCGAACATTGAATCACTATTAGGTAAGTTCAAAAAGAAATCCATTGGTTTCACTATGTTATTCTTAATGCCAATCTTTGCAGCGCATCATGACGTATTGTTCTTGATGAACACGTAATACAGATTCTATATCTCACAATTGCACTATCTCAATCCCAAAATCAATGCAAATTTACATTGGCTCCATAGGAAGCTTATCAGTAAGTAAATGAAAAAGACTCTCCAAGGATTAGAACTCATGAAATCCTTTTTACAAGACAGGTGCATTAACCCAGTAAGCCACAGCAACATCACAGGTGCAAATTTATATCAAGAAGGGCAGTGACCAATGAATCACTATTAGGTAAGTTCAAAAAGAAATCCATTGGTTTTACTATGCTATTCTTAATGCCAATCTAAACAGCTTGAAATGACATATTGTTCTTTATGAACACTTAGTACAGATTCTATCTCACAATTGCACTATCTCAATCCCAAAATCAATGCAAATTTCCATTGGCTCTATAGGAAACTTATTGGTAAGTAAATGAAAAAGAGCTCTCTGAGGACTAGAATTCATGTACTCCTGTTTAAAAGACAGGGGCATTAAAGCACTAAGCCATTGGAACATCACAAGTGCTAAGTGATGTCAAGAAGGGCAGCGAACATTGAATCACTATTAGGTAAGTTCAAAAAGAAATCCATTTTTTTCACTATGTTATTCTTAATGCCAATCTTTGCAGCGCATCATGACGTATTGTTCTTGATGAACACGTAATACAGATTCTATATCTCACAATTGCACTATCTCAATCCCAAAATCAATGCAAATTTACATTGGCTCCATAGGTAGCTTATCAGTAAGTAAATGAAAAAGACTCTCCAAGGATTAGAACTCATGAAATCCTTTTTACAAGACAGGTGCATTAACCCAGTAAGCCACAGCAACATCACAGGTGCAAATTTATATCAACAAGGGCAGTGACCAATGAATCACTATTAGGTAAGTTCAAAAAGAAATCCATTGGTTTTACTATGCCATTCTTAATGCCAATCTAAACAGCTTGAAATGACATATTGTTCTTTATGAACACTTAGTACAGATTCTATCTCACAATTGCACTATCTCAATCCCAAAATCAATGCAAATTTCCATTGGCTCTATAGGAAACTTATTGGTAAGTAAATGAAAAAGAGCTCTCTGAGGACTAGAATTCATGTACTCCTGTTTAAAAGACAGGGGCATTAACCCACTAAGCCATTGGAACATCACAAGTGCTAAGTGATGTCAAGAAGGGCAGCGAACATTGAATCACTATTAGGTAAGTTCAAAAAGAAATCCATTGGTTTCACTATGTTATTCTTAATGCCAATCTTTGCAGCGCATCATGACGTATTGTTCTTGATGAACACGTAATACAGATTCTATATCTCACAATTGCACTATCTCAATCCCAAAATCAATGCAAATTTACATTGGCTCCATAGGAAGCTTATTAGTAAGTAAATGAAAAAGATTCTCCAAGGATTAGAACTCATGAAATCCTTTTTACAAGACAGGTGCATTAACCCAGTAAGCCACAGCAACATCACAGGTGCAAATTTATGTCAAGAAGGGCAGTGACCAATGAACCACTATTAGGTAAGTTCAAAAAGAAATCCATTGGTTTTACTATGCTATTCTTAATGCCAATCTAAACAGCTTGTAATGACATATTGTTCTTTATGAACCCTTAGTACAGATTCTATCTCACAATTGCACTATCTCAATCCCAAAATCAATGCAAATTTCCATTGGCTCTGTAGGAAACTTATTGGTAAGTAAATGAAAAAAAGCTCTCTGAGGACTAGAATTCATGAACTCCTGTTTAAAAGACAGGGGCATTAACCCACTAAGCCATTGGAACATCACAAATGCTAAGTGATGTCAAGAAGGGCAGCGAACATTGAATCACTATTAGGTAAGTTCAAAAAGAAATCCATTGGTTTCAATATGTTATTCTTAATGCCAATCTTTGCAGCGCATCATGACGTATTGTTCTTGATGAACACGTAATACAGATTCTATATCTCACAATTGCACTATCTCAATCCCAAAATCAATGCAAATTTACATTGGCTCCATAGGAAGCTTATCAGTAAGTAAATGAAAAAGACTCTCCAAGGATTAGAACTCATGAAATCCTTTTTACAAGACAGGTGCATTAACCCAGTAAGCCACAGCAACATCACAGGTGCAAATTTATGTCAAGAAGGGCAGTGACCAATGAATCACTATTAGGTAAGTTCAAAAAGAAATCCATTGGTTTTACTATGCTATTCTTAATGCCAATCTAAACAGCTTGTAATGACATATTGTTCTTTATGAACACTTAGTACAGATTCTATCTCACAATTGCACTATCTCAATCCCAAAATCAATGCAAATTTCCATTGGCTCTATAGGGAACTTATTGGTAAGTAAATGAAAAAGAGCTCTCTGAGGACTAGAATTCATGTACTCCTGTTTAAAAGACAGGGGCATTAACCCACTAAGCCATTGGAACATCACAAGTGCTAAGTGATGTCAAGAAGGGCAGCGAACATTGAATCACTATTAGGTAAGTTCAAAAAGAAATCCATTGGTTTCACTATGTTATTCTTAATGCCAATCTTTGCAGCGCATCATGACGTATTGTTCTTGATGAACACGTAATACAGATTCTATATCTCACAATTGCACTATCTCAATCCCAAAATCAATGCAAATTTACATTGGCTCCATAGGAAGCTTATCAGTAAGTAAATGAAAAAGACTCTCCAAGGATTAGAACTCATGAAATCCTTTTTACAAGACAGGTGCATTAACCCAGTAAGCCACAGCAACATCACAGGTGCAAATTTATATCAAGAAGGGCAGTGACCAATGAATCACTATTAGGTAAGTTCAAAAAGAAATCCATTGGTTTTACTATGCTATTCTTAATGCCAATCTAAACAGCTTGAAATGACATATTGTTCTTTATGAACACTTAGTACAGATTCTATCTCACAATTGCACTATCTCAATCCCAAAATCAATGCAAATTTCCATTGGCTCTATAGGAAACTTATTGGTAAGTAAATGAAAAAGAGCTCTCTGAGGACTAGAATTCATGTACTCCTGTTTAAAAGACAGGGGCATTAAAGCACTAAGCCATTGGAACATCACAAGTGCTAAGTGATGTCAAGAAGGGCAGCGAACATTGAATCACTATTAGGTAAGTTCAAAAAGAAATCCATTTTTTTCACTATGTTATTCTTAATGCCAATCTTTGCAGCGCATCATGACGTATTGTTCTTGATGAACACGTAATACAGATTCTATATCTCACAATTGCACTATCTCAATCCCAAAATCAATGCAAATTTACATTGGCTCCATAGGTAGCTTATCAGTAAGTAAATGAAAAAGACTCTCCAAGGATTAGAACTCATGAAATCCTTTTTACAAGACAGGTGCATTAACCCAGTAAGCCACAGCAACATCACAGGTGCAAATTTATGTCAAGAAGGGCAGTGACCAATAAATCACTATTAGGTAAGTTCAAAAAGAAATCCATTGGTTTTACTATGCTATTCTTAATGCCAATCTAAACAGCTTGTAATGACATATTGTTCTTTATGAACACTTAGTACAGATTCTATCTCACAATTGCACTATCTCAATCCCAAAATCAATGCAAATTTCCATTGGCTCTATAGGGAACTTATTGGTAAGTAAATGAAAAAGAGCTCTCTGAGGACTAGAATTCATGTACTCCTGTTTAAAAGACAGGGGCATTAACCCACTAAGCCATTGGAACATCACAAGTGCTAAGTGATGTCAAGAAGGGCAGCGAACATTGAATCACTATTAGGTAAGTTCAAAAAGAAATCCATTGGTTTCACTATGTTATTCTTAATGCCAATCTTTGCAGCGCATCATGACGTATTGTTCTTGATGAACACGTAATACAGATTCTATATCTCACAATTGCACTATCTCAATCCCAAAATCAATGCAAATTTACATTGGCTCCATAGGAAGCTTATTAGTAAGTAAATGAAAAAGACTCTCCAAGGATTAGAACTCATGAAATCCTTTTTACAAGACAGGTGCATTAACCCAGTAAGCCACAGCAACATCACAGGTGCAAATTTATGTCAAGAAGGGCAGTGACCAATGAATCACTATTAGGTAAGTTCAAAAAGAAATCCATTGGTTTTACTATGCTATTCTTAATGCCAATCTAAACAGCTTGTAATGACATATTGTTCTTTATGAACACTTAGTACAGATTCTATCTCACAATTGCACTATCTCAATCCCAAAATCAATGCAAATTTCCATTGGCTCAATAGGGAACTTATTGGTAAGTAAATGAAAAAGAGCTCTCTGAGGACTAGAATTCATGTACTCCTGTTTAAAAGACAGGGGCATTAACCCACTAAGCCATTGGAACATCACAAGTGCTAAGTGATGTCAAGAAGGGCAGCGAACATTGAATCACTATTAGGTAAGTTCAAAAAGAAATCCATTGGTTTCACTATGTTATTCTTAATGCCAATCTTTGCAGCGCATCATGACGTATTGTTCTTGATGAACACGTAATACAGATTCTATATCTCACAATTGCACTATCTCAATCCCAAAATCAATGCAAATTTACATTGGCTCCATAGGAAGCTTATCAGTAAGTAAATGAAAAAGACTCTCCAAGGATTAGAACTCATGAAATCCTTTTTACAAGACAGGTGCATTAACCCAGTAAGCCACAGCAACATCACAGGTGCAAATTTATATCAAGAAGGGCAGTGACCAATGAATCACTATTAGGTAAGTTCAAAAAGAAATCCATTGGTTTTACTATGCTATTCTTAATGCCAATCTAAACAGCTTGAAATGACATATTGTTCTTTATGAACACTTAGTACAGATTCTATCTCACAATTGCACTATCTCAATCCCAAAATCAATGCAAATTTCCATTGGCTCTATAGGAAACTTATTGGTAAGTAAATGAAAAAGAGCTCTCTGAGGAGTAGAATTCATGAACTCCTGTTTAAAAGACAGGGGCATTAACCCACTAAGCCATTGGAACATCACAAGTGCTAAGTGATGTCAAGAAGGGCAGCGAACATTGAATCACTATTAGGTAAGTTCAAAAAGAAATCCATTGGTTTCAATATGTTATTCTTAATGCCAATCTTTGCAGCGCATCATGACGTATTGTTCTTGATGAACACGTAATACAGATTCTATATCTCACAATTGCACTATCTCAATCCCAAAATCAATGCAAATTTACATTGGCTCCATAGGAAGCTTATCAGTAAGTAAATGAAAAAGACTCTCCAAGGATTAGAACTCATGAAATCCTTTTTACAAGACAGGTGCATTAACCCAGTAAGCCACAGCAACATCACAGGTGCAAATTTATGTCAAGAAGGGCAGTGACCAATGAATCACTATTAGGTAAGTTCAAAAAGAAATCCATTGGTTTTACTATGCTATTCTTAATGCCAATCTAAACAGCTTGAAATGACATATTGTTCTTTATGAACACTTAGTACAGATTCTATCTCACAATTGCACTATCTCAATCCCAAAATCAATGCAAATTTCCATTGGCTCTATAGGAAACTTATTGGTAAGTAAATGAAAAAGAGCTCTCTGAGGACTAGAATTCATGTACTCCTGTTTAAAAGACAGGGGCATTAACCCACTAAGCCATTGGAACATCACAAGTGCTAAGTGATGTCAAGAAGGGCAGCGAACATTGAATCACTATTAGGTAAGTTCAAAAAGAAATCCATTGGTTTCACTATGTTATTCTTAATGCCAATCTTTGCAGCGCATCATGACGTATTGTTCTTGATGAACACGTAATACAGATTCTATATCTCACAATTGCACTATCTCAATCCCAAAATCAATGCAAATTTACATTGGCTCCATAGGAAGCTTATTAGTAAGTAAATGAAAAAGATTCTCCAAGGATTAGAACTCATGAAATCCTTTTTACAAGACAGGTGCATTAACCCAGTAAGCCACAGCAACATCACAGGTGCAAATTTATGTCAAGAAGGGCAGTGACCAATGAACCACTATTAGGTAAGTTCAAAAAGAAATCCATTGGTTTTACTATGCTATTCTTAATGCCAATCTAAACAGCTTGTAATGACATATTGTTCTTTATGAACCCTTAGTACAGATTCTATCTCACAATTGCACTATCTCAATCCCAAAATCAATGCAAATTTCCATTGGCTCTATAGGAAACTTATTGGGAAGTAAATGAAAAAAAGCTCTCTGAGGACTAGAATTCATGAACTCCTGTTTAAAAGACAGGGGCATTAACCCACTAAGCCATTGGAACATCACAAATGCTAAGTGATGTCAAGAAGGGCAGCGAACATTGAATCACTATTAGGTAAGTTCAAAAAGAAATCCATTGGTTTCAATATGTTATTCTTAATGCCAATCTTTGCAGCGCATCATGACGTATTGTTCTTGATGAACACGTAATACAGATTCTATATCTCACAATTGCACTATCTCAATCCCAAAATCAATGCAAATTTACATTGGCTTCATAGGAAGCTTATCAGTAAGTAAATGAAAAAGACTCTCTAAGGATTAGAACTCATGAAATCCTTTTTACAAGACAGGTGCATTAACCCAGTAATCCACAGCAACATCACAGGTGCAAATTTATGTCAAGAAGGGCAGTGACCAATGAATCACTATTAGGTAAGTTCAAAAAGAAATCCATTGGTTTTACTATGCTATTCTTAATGCCAATCTAAACAGCTTGTAATGACATATTGTTCTTTATGAACCCTTATTACAGATTCTATCTCACAATTGCACTATCTCAATCCCAAAATCAATGCAAATTTCCATTGGCTCTATAGGAAACTTATTGGTAAGTAAATGAAAAAGAGCTCTCTGAGTACTAGAATTCATGAACTCCTGTTTAAAAGACAGGGGCATTAACCCACTAAGCCATTGGAACATCACAACTGCTAAGTGATGTCAAGAAGGGCAGCGAACATTGAATCACTATTAGGTAAGTTCAAAAAGAAATCCATTGGTTTCACTATGTTATTCTTAATGCCAATCTTTGCAGCGCATCATGACGTATTGTTCTTGATGAACACGTAATACAGATTCTATATCTCACAATTGCACTATCTCAATCCCAAAATCAATGCAAATTTACATTGGCTCCATAGGAAGCTTATCAGTAAGTAAATGAAAAAGACTCTCCAAGGATTAGAACTCATGAAATCCTTTTTACAAGACAGGTGCATTAACCCAGTAAGCCACAGCAACATCACAGGTGCAAATTTATGTCAAGAAGGGCAGTGACCAATGAATCACTATTAGGTAAGTTCAAAAAGAAATCCATTGGTTTTACTATGCTATTCTTAATGCCAATCTAAACAGCTTGTAATGACATATTGTTCTTTATGAACACTTAGTACAGATTCTATCTCACAATTGCACTATCTCAATCCCAAAATCAATGCAAATTTCCATTGGCTCTATAGGAAACTTATTGTTAAGTAAATGAAAAAGAGCTCTCTGAGGACTAGAATTCATGTACTCCTGTTTAAAAGACAGGGGCATTAACCCACTAAGCCATTGGAACATCACAAGTGCTAAGTGATGTCAAGAAGGGCAGCGAACATTGAATCACTATTAGGTAAGTTCAAAAAGAAATCCATTGGTTTCACTATGTTATTCTTAATGCCAATCTTTGCAGCGCATCATGACGTATTGTTCTTGATGAACACGTAATACAGATTCTATATCTCACAATTGCACTATCTCAATCCCAAAATCAATGCAAATTTACATTGGCTCCATAGGAAGCTTATCAGTAAGTAAATGAAAAAGACTCTCCAAGGATTAGAACTCATGAAATCCTTTTTACAAGACAGGTGCATTAACCCAGTAAGCCACAGCAACATCACAGGTGCAAATTTATGTCAAGAAGGGCAGTGACCAATGAATCACTATTAGGTAAGTTCAAAAAGAAATCCATTGGTTTTACTATGCTATTCTTAATGCCAATCTAAACAGCTTGTAATGACATATTGTTCTTTATGAACACTTAGTACAGATTCTATCTCACAATTGCACTATCTCAATCCCAAAATCAATGCAAATTTCCATTGGCTCTATAGGAAACTTATTGTTAAGTAAATGAAAAAGAGCTCTCTGAGGACTAGAATTCATGTACTCCTGTTTAAAAGACAGGGGCATTAACCCACTAAGCCATTGGAACATCACAAGTGCTAAGTGATGTCAAGAAGGGCAGCGAACATTGAATCACTATTAGGTAAGTTCAAAAAGAAATCCATTGGTTTCACTATGTTATTCTTAATGCCAATCTTTGCAGCGCATCATGACGTATTGTTCTTGATGAACACGTAATACAGATTCTATATCTCACAATTGCACTATCTCAATCCCAAAATCAATGCAAATTTACATTGGCTCCATAGGAAGCTTATCAGTAAGTAAATGAAAAAGACTCTCCAAGGATTAGAACTCATGAAATCCTTTTTACAAGACAGGTGCATTAACCCAGTAAGCCACAGCAACATCACAGGTGCAAATTTATGTCAAGAAGGGCAGTGACCAATGAATCACTATTAGGTAAGTTCAAAAAGAAATCCATTGGTTTTACTATGCTATTCTTAATGCCAATCTAAACAGCTTGTAATGACATATTGTTCTTTATGAACACTTAGTACAGATTCTATCTCACAATTGCACTATCTCAATCCCAAAATCAATGCAAATTTCCATTGGCTCTATAGGAAACTTATTGTTAAGTAAATGAAAAAGAGCTCTCTGAGGACTAGAATTCATGTACTCCTGTTTAAAAGACAGGGGCATTAACCCACTAAGCCATTGGAACATCACAAGTGCTAAGTGATGTCAAGAAGGGCAGCGAACATTGAATCACTATTAGGTAAGTTCAAAAAGAAATCCATTGGTTTCACTATGTTATTCTTAATGCCAATCTTTGCAGCGCATCATGACGTATTGTTCTTGATGAACACGTAATACAGATTCTATATCTCACAATTGCACTATCTCAATCCCAAAATCAATGCAAATTTACATTGGCTCCATAGGAAGCTTATCAGTAAGTAAATGAAAAAGACTCTCCAAGTATTAGAACTCATGAATTCCTTTTTACAAGACAGGTGCATTAACCCAGTAAGCCACAGCAACATCACAGGTGCAAATTTATGTCAAGAAGGGCAGTGACCAATGAATCACTATTAGGTAAGTTCAAAAAGAAATCCATTGGTTTTACTATGCTATTCTTAATGCCAATCTAAACAGCTTGTAATGACATATTGTTCTTTATGAACACTTAGTACAGATTCTATCTCACAATTGCACTATCTCAATCCCAAAATCAATGCAAATTTCCATTGGCTCTATAGGAAACTTATTGGTAAGTAAATGAAAAAGAGCTCTCTGAGGACTAGAATTCATGAACTCCTGTTTAAAAGACAGGGGCATTAACCCACTAAGCCATTGGAACATCACAAGTGCAAAGTGATGTCAAGAAGGGCAGTGAACATTGAATCACTATTGGTAAGTTCAAAAAGAAATCCATTGGTTTCACTATGTTATTCTTAATGCCAATCTTTGCAGCGCATCATGACGTATTGTTCTTGATGAACACGTAATACAGATTCTATATCTCACAATTGCACTATCTCAATCCCAAAATCAATGCAAATTTACATTGGTTACATAGGAAGCTTATCAGTAAGTAAATGAAAAAGACTCTCCAAGGATTAGAACTCATGAAATCCTTTTTACAAGACAGGTGCATTAACCCAGTAAGCCACAGCAACATCACAGGTGCAAATTTATGTCAAGAAGGGCAGTGACCAATGAATCACTATTAGGTAAGTTCAAAAAGAAATCCATTGGTTTTACTATGCTATTCTTAATGCCAATCTAAACAGCTTGTAATGACATATTGTTCTTTATGAACACTTAGTACAGATTCTATCTCACAATTGCACTATCTCAATCCCAAAATCAATGCAAATTTCCATTGGCTCTATAGGAAACTTATTGGTAAGTAAATGAAAAAGAGCTCTCTGAGGACTAGAATTCATGTACTCCTGTTTAAAAGACAGGGGCATTAACCCACTAAGCCATTGGAACATCACAAGTGCTAAGTGATGTCAAGAAGGGCAGTGAACATTGAATCACTATTAGGTAAGTTCAAAAAGAAATCCATTGGTTTCACTATGTTATTCTTAATGCCAATCTTTGCAGCGCATCATGACGTATTGTTCTTGATGAACACGTAATACAGATTCTATATCTCACAATTGCACTATCTCAATCCCAAAATCAATGCAAATTTACATTGGCTCCATAGGAAGCTTATTAGTAAGTAAATGAAAAAGACTCTCCAAGGATTAGAACTCATGAAATCCTTTTTACAAGACAGGTGCATTAACCCAGTAATCCACAGCAACATCACAGGTGCAAATTTATGTCAAGAAGGGCAGTGACCAATGAATCACTATTAGGTAAGTTCAAAAAGAAATCCATTGGTTTTACTATGCTATTCTTAATGCCAATCTAAACAGCTTGTAATGACATATTGTTCTTTATGAACACTTAGTACAGATTCTATCTCACAATTGCACTATCTCAATCCCAAAATCAATGCAAATTTCCATTGGCTCTATAGGAAACTTATTGGTAAGTAAATGAAAAAGAGCTCTCTGAGGACTAGAATTCATGAACTCCTGTTTAAAAGACAGGGGCATTAACCCACTAAGCCATTGGAACATCACAAGTGCAAAGTGATGTCAAGAAGGGCAGTGAACATTGAATCACTATTGGTAAGTTCAAAAAGAAATCCATTGGTTTCAGTATGTTATTCATAATGCCAATCTTTGCAGTGCATCATGACGTATTGTTCTTGATGAACACGTAATACAGATTCTATATCTCACAATTGCACTATCTCAATCCCAAAATCAATGCAAATTTACATTGGCTACATAGGAAGCTTATCAGTAAGTAAATGAAAAAGACTCTCCAAGGATTAGAACTCATGAAATCCTTTTTACAAGACAGGTGCATTAACCCAGTAAGCCACAGCAACATCACAGGTGCAAATTTATGTCAAGAAGGGCAGTGACCAATGAATCACTATTAGGTAAGTTCAAAAAGAAATCCATTGGTTTTACTATGCTATTCTTAATGCCAATCTAAACAGCTTGTAATGACATATTGTTCTTTATGAACACTTAGTACAGATTCTATCTCACAATTGCACTATCTCAATCCCAAAATCAATGCAAATTTCCATTGGCTCTATAGGAAACTTATTGGTAAGTAAATGAAAAAGAGCTCTCTGAGGACTAGAATTCATGTACTCCTGTTTAAAAGACAGGGGCATTAACCCACTAAGCCATTGGAACATCACAAGTGCTAAGTGATGTCAAGAAGGGCAGTGAACATTGAATCACTATTAGGTAAGTTCAAAAAGAAATCCATTGGTTTCACTATGTTATTCTTAATGCCAATCTTTGCAGCGCATCATGACGTATTGTTCTTGATGAACACGTAATACAGATTCTATATCTCACAATTGCACTATCTCAATCCCAAAATCAATGCAAATTTACATTGGCTCCATAGGAAGCTTATTAGTAAGTAAATGAAAAAGACTCTCCAAGGATTAGAACTCATGAAATCCTTTTTACAAGACAGGTGCATTAACCCAGTAATCCACAGCAACATCACAGGTGCAAATTTATGTCAAGAAGGGCAGTGACCAATGAATCACTATTAGGTAAGTTCAAAAAGAAATCCATTGGTTTTACTATGCTATTCTTAATGCCAATCTAAACAGCTTGTAATGACATATTGTTCTTTATGAACACTTAGTACAGATTCTATCTCACAATTGCACTATCTCAATCCCAAAATCAATGCAAATTTCCATTGGCTCTATAGGAAACTTATTGGTAAGTAAATGAAAAAGAGCTCTCTGAGGACTAGAATTCATGAACTCCTGTTTAAAAGACAGGGGCATTAACCCACTAAGCCATTGGAACATCACAAGTGCAAAGTGATGTCAAGAAGGGCAGTGAACATTGAATCACTATTGGTAAGTTCAAAAAGAAATCCATTGGTTTCAGTATGTTATTCATAATGCCAATCTTTGCAGTGCATCATGACGTATTGTTCTTGATGAACACGTAATACAGATTCTATATCTCACAATTGCACTATCTCAATCCCAAAATCAATGCAAATTTACATTGGCTACATAGGAAGCTTATCAGTAAGTAAATGAAAAAGACTCTCCAAGGATTAGAACTCATGAAATCCTTTTTACAAGACAGGTGCATTAACCCAGTAAGCCACAGCAACATCACAGGTGCAAATTTATGTCAAGAAGGGCAGTGACCAATGAATCACTATTAGGTAAGTTCAAAAAGAAATCCATTGGTTTTACTATGCTATTCTTAATGCCAATCTAAACAGCTTGTAATGACATATTGTTCTTTATGAACACTTAGTACAGATTCTATCTCACAATTGCACTATCTCAATCCCAAAATCAATGCAAATTTCCATTGGCTCTATAGGAAACTTATTGGTAAGTAAATGAAAAAGAGCTCTCTGAGGACTAGAATTCATGTACTCCTGTTTAAAAGACAGGGGCATTAACCCACTAAGCCATTGGAACATCACAAGTGCTAAGTGATGTCAAGAAGGGCAGTGAACATTGAATCACTATTAGGTAAGTTCAAAAAGAAATCCATTGGTTTCACTATGTTATTCTTAATGCCAATCTTTGCAGCGCATCATGACGTATTGTTCTTGATGAACACGTAATACAGATTCTATATCTCACAATTGCACTATCTCAATCCCAAAATCAATGCAAATTTACATTGGCTCCATAGGAAGCTTATCAGTAAGTAAATGAAAAAGACTCTCCAAGGATTAGAACTCATGAAATCCTTTTTACAAGACAGGTGCATTAACCCAGTAAGCCACAGCAACATCACAGGTGCACATTTATGTCAAGAAGGGCAGTGACCAATGAATCACTATTAGGTAAGTTCAAAAACAAATCCATTGGTTTTACTATGCTATTCTTAATGCCAATCTAAACAGCTTGTAATGACATATTGTTCGTTATGAACACATAGTACAGATTCTATCTCACAATTGCACTATCTCAATCCCAAAATCAATGCAAATTTCCATTGGCTCTATAGGAAACTTATTGGTAAGTAAATGAAAAACAGCTCTCTGAGGACTAGAATTCATGAACTCTTGTTTAAAAGACAGGGGCATTAACCCACTAAGCCATTGGAACATCACAAGTGCTAAGTGATGTCAAGAAGGGCAGCGAACATTGAATCACTATTAGGTAAGTTCAAAAAGAAATCCATTGGTTTCACTATGTTATTCTTAATGCCAATCTTTGCAGCGCATCATGACGTATTGTTCTTGATGAACACGTAATACAGATTCTATATCTCACAATTGCACTATCTCAATCCCAAAATCAATGCAAATTTACATTGGCTCCATAGGAAGCTTATTAGTAAGTAAATGAAAAAGACTCTCCAAGGATTAGAACTCATGAAATCCTTTTTACAAGACAGGTGCATTAACCCAGTAAGCCACAGCAACATCACAGGTGCAAATTTATGTCAAGAAGGGCAGTGACCAATGAACCACTATTAGGTAAGTTCAAAAAGAAATCCATTGGTTTTACTATGCTATTCTTAATGCCAATCTAAACAGCTTGTAATGACATATTGTTCTTTATGAACCCTTAGTACAGATTCTATCTCACAATTGCACTATCTCAATCCCAAAATCAATGCAAATTTCCATTGGCTCTATAGGAAACTTATTGGTAAGTAAATGAAAAACAGCTCTCTGAGGACTAGAATTCATGAACTCTTGTTTAAAAGACAGGGGCATTAACCCACTAAGCCATTGGAACATCACAAGTGCAAAGTGATGTCAAGAAGGGCAGTGAACATTGAATCACTATTGGTAAGTTCAAAAAGAAATCCATTGGTTTCACTATGTTATTCTTAATGCCAATCTTTGCAGCGCATCATGACGTATTGTTCTTGATGAACACGTAATACAGATTCTATATCTCACAATTGCACTATCTCAATCCCAAAATCAATGCAAATTTACATTGGCTCCATAGGAAGCTTATCAGTAAGTAAATGAAAAAGACTCTCCAAGGATTAGAACTCATGAAATCCTTTTTACAAGACAGGTGCATTAACCCAGTAAGCCACAGCAACATCACAGGTGCACATTTATGTCAAGAAGGGCAGTGACCAATGAATCACTATTAGGTAAGTTCAAAAACAAATCCATTGGTTTTACTATGCTATTCTTAATGCCAATCTAAACAGCTTGTAATGACATATTGTTCGTTATGAACACATAGTACAGATTCTATCTCACAATTGCACTATCTCAATCCCAAAATCAATGCAAATTTCCATTGGCTCTATAGGAAACTTATTGGTAAGTAAATGAAAAACAGCTCTCTGAGGACTAGAATTCATGAACTCTTGTTTAAAAGACAGGGGCATTAACCCACTAAGCCATTGGAACATCACAAGTGCAAAGTGATGTCAAGAAGGGCAGTGAACATTGAATCACTATTGGTAAGTTCAAAAAGAAATCCATTGGTTTCACTATGTTATTCTTAATGCCAATCTTTGCAGCGCATCATGACGTATTGTTCTTGATGAACACGTAATACAGATTCTATATCTCACAATTGCACTATCTCAATCCCAAAATCAATGCAAATTTACATTGGCTCCATAGGAAGCTTATCAGTAAGTAAATGAAAAAGACTCTCCAAGGATTAGAACTCATGAAATCCTTTTTACAAGACAGGTGCATTAACCCAGTAAGCCACAGCAACATCACAGGTGCACATTTATGTCAAGAAGGGCAGTGACCAATGAATCACTATTAGGTAAGTTCAAAAACAAATCCATTGGTTTTACTATGCTATTCTTAATGCCAATCTAAACAGCTTGTAATGACATATTGTTCGTTATGAACACATAGTACAGATTCTATCTCACAATTGCACTATCTCAATCCCAAAATCAATGCAAATTTCCATTGGCTCTATAGGAAACTTATTGGTAAGTAAATGAAAAACAGCTCTCTGAGGACTAGAATTCATGAACTCTTGTTTAAAAGACAGGGGCATTAACCCACTAAGCCATTGGAACATCACAAGTGCAAAGTGATGTCAAGAAGGGCAGTGAACATTGAATCACTATTGGTAAGTTCAAAAAGAAATCCATTGGTTTCACTATGTTATTCTTAATGCCAATCTTTGCAGCGCATCATGACGTATTGTTCTTGATGAACACGTAATACAGATTCTATATCTCACAATTGCACTATCTCAATCCCAAAATCAATGCAAATTTACATTGGCTCCATAGGAAGCTTATTAGTAAGTAAATGAAAAAGACTCTCCAAGGATTAGAACTCATGAAATCCTTTTTACAAGACAGGTGCATTAACCCAGTAAGCCACAGCAACATCACAGGTGCAAATTTATGTCAAGAAGGGCAGTGACCAATGAACCACTATTAGGTAAGTTCAAAAAGAAATCCATTGGTTTTACTATGCTATTCTTAATGCCAATCTAAACAGCTTGTAATGACATATTGTTCTTTATGAACCCTTAGTACAGATTCTATCTCACAATTGCACTATCTCAATCCCAAAATCAATGCAAATTTCCATTGGCTCTATAGGAAACTTATTGGTAAGTAAATGAAAAACAGCTCTCTGAGGACTAGAATTCATGAACTCTTGTTTAAAAGACAGGGGCATTAACCCACTAAGCCATTGGAACATCACAAGTGCAAAGTGATGTCAAGAAGGGCAGTGAACATTGAATCACTATTGGTAAGTTCAAAAAGAAATCCATTGGTTTCACTATGTTATTCTTAATGCCAATCTTTGCAGCGCATCATGACGTATTGTTCTTGATGAACACGTAATACAGATTCTATATCTCACAATTGCACTATCTCAATCCCAAAATCAATGCAAATTTACATTGGCTCCATAGGAAGCTTATCAGTAAGTAAATGAAAAAGACTCTCCAAGGATTAGAACTCATGAAATCCTTTTTACAAGACAGGTGCATTAACCCAGTAAGCCACAGCAACATCACAGGTGCACATTTATGTCAAGAAGGGCAGTGACCAATGAATCACTATTAGGTAAGTTCAAAAACAAATCCATTGGTTTTACTATGCTATTCTTAATGCCAATCTAAACAGCTTGTAATGACATATTGTTCGTTATGAACACATAGTACAGATTCTATCTCACAATTGCACTATCTCAATCCCAAAATCAATGCAAATTTCCATTGGCTCTATAGGAAACTTATTGGTAAGTAAATGAAAAACAGCTCTCTGAGGACTAGAATTCATGAACTCTTGTTTAAAAGACAGGGGCATTAACCCACTAAGCCATTGGAACATCACAAGTGCAAAGTGATGTCAAGAAGGGCAGTGAACATTGAATCACTATTGGTAAGTTCAAAAAGAAATCCATTGGTTTCACTATGTTATTCTTAATGCCAATCTTTGCAGCGCATCATGACGTATTGTTCTTGATGAACACGTAATACAGATTCTATATCTCACAATTGCACTATCTCAATCCCAAAATCAATGCAAATTTACATTGGCTCCATAGGAAGCTTATCAGTAAGTAAATGAAAAAGACTCTCCAAGGATTAGAACTCATGAAATCCTTTTTACAAGACAGGTGCATTAACCCAGTAAGCCACAGCAACATCACAGGTGCAAATTTATGTCAAGAAGGGCAGTGACCAATGAACCACTATTAGGTAAGTTCAAAAAGAAATCCATTGGTTTTACTATGCTATTCTTAATGCCAATCTAAACAGCTTGTAATGACATATTGTTCTTTATGAACCCTTAGTACAGATTCTATCTCACAATTGCACTATCTCAATCCCAAAATCAATGCAAATTTCCATTGGCTCTATAGGAAACTTATTGGTAAGTAAATGAAAAACAGCTCTCTGAGGACTAGAATTCATGAACTCTTGTTTAAAAGACAGGGGCATTAACCCACTAAGCCATTGGAACATCACAAGTGCAAAGTGATGTCAAGAAGGGCAGTGAACATTGAATCACTATTGGTAAGTTCAAAAAGAAATCCATTGGTTTCACTATGTTATTCTTAATGCCAATCTTTGCAGCGCATCATGACGTATTGTTCTTGATGAACACGTAATACAGATTCTATATCTCACAATTGCACTATCTCAATCCCAAAATCAATGCAAATTTACATTGGCTCCATAGGAAGCTTATCAGTAAGTAAATGAAAAAGACTCTCCAAGGATTAGAACTCATGAAATCCTTTTTACAAGACAGGTGCATTAACCCAGTAAGCCACAGCAACATCACAGGTGCACATTTATGTCAAGAAGGGCAGTGACCAATGAATCACTATTAGGTAAGTTCAAAAACAAATCCATTGGTTTTACTATGCTATTCTTAATGCCAATCTAAACAGCTTGTAATGACATATTGTTCGTTATGAACACATAGTACAGATTCTATCTCACAATTGCACTATCTCAATCCCAAAATCAATGCAAATTTCCATTGGCTCTATAGGAAACTTATTGGTAAGTAAATGAAAAACAGCTCTCTGAGGACTAGAATTCATGAACTCTTGTTTAAAAGACAGGGGCATTAACCCACTAAGCCATTGGAACATCACAAGTGCAAAGTGATGTCAAGAAGGGCAGTGAACATTGAATCACTATTGGTAAGTTCAAAAAGAAATCCATTGGTTTCACTATGTTATTCTTAATGCCAATCTTTGCAGCGCATCATGACGTATTGTTCTTGATGAACACGTAATACAGATTCTATATCTCACAATTGCACTATCTCAATCCCAAAATCAATGCAAATTTACATTGGCTCCATAGGAAGCTTATTAGTAAGTAAATGAAAAAGACTCTCCAAGGATTAGAACTCATGAAATCCTTTTTACAAGACAGGTGCATTAACCCAGTAAGCCACAGCAACATCACAGGTGCAAATTTATGTCAAGAAGGGCAGTGACCAATGAACCACTATTAGGTAAGTTCAAAAAGAAATCCATTGGTTTTACTATGCTATTCTTAATGCCAATCTAAACAGCTTGTAATGACATATTGTTCTTTATGAACCCTTAGTACAGATTCTATCTCACAATTGCACTATCTCAATCCCAAAATCAATGCAAATTTCCATTGGCTCTATAGGAAACTTATTGGTAAGTAAATGAAAAACAGCTCTCTGAGGACTAGAATTCATGAACTCTTGTTTAAAAGACAGGGGCATTAACCCACTAAGCCATTGGAACATCACAAGTGCAAAGTGATGTCAAGAAGGGCAGTGAACATTGAATCACTATTGGTAAGTTCAAAAAGAAATCCATTGGTTTCACTATGTTATTCTTAATGCCAATCTTTGCAGCGCATCATGACGTATTGTTCTTGATGAACACGTAATACAGATTCTATATCTCACAATTGCACTATCTCAATCCCAAAATCAATGCAAATTTACATTGGCTCCATAGGAAGCTTATCAGTAAGTAAATGAAAAAGACTCTCCAAGGATTAGAACTCATGAAATCCTTTTTACAAGACAGGTGCATTAACCCAGTAAGCCACAGCAACATCACAGGTGCACATTTATGTCAAGAAGGGCAGTGACCAATGAATCACTATTAGGTAAGTTCAAAAACAAATCCATTGGTTTTACTATGCTATTCTTAATGCCAATCTAAACAGCTTGTAATGACATATTGTTCTTTATGAACCCTTAGTACAGATTCTATCTCACAATTGCACTATCTCAATCCCAAAATCAATGCAAATTTCCATTGGCTCTATAGGAAACTTATTGGTAAGTAAATGAAAAAGAGATCTCTGAGGACTAGAATTCATGTACTCCTGTTTAAAAGACAGGGGCATTAACCCACTAAGCCATTGGAACATCACAAGTGCTAAGTGATGTCAAGAAGGGCAGCGAACATTGAATCACTATTAGGTAAGTTCAAAAAGAAATCCATTGGTTTCACTATGTTATTCTTAATGCCAATCTTTGCAGCGCATCATGACGTATTGTTCTTGATGAACACGTAATACAGATTCTATATCTCACAATTGCACTATCTCAATCCCAAAATCAATGCAAATTTACATTGGCTCCATAGGAAGCTTATCAGTAAGTAAATGAAAAAGACTCTCCAAGGATTAGAACTCATGAAATCCTTTTTACAAGACAGGTGCATTAACCCAGTAAGCCACAGCAACATCACAGGTGCAAATTTATGTCAAGAAGGGCAGTGACCAATGAATCACTATTAGGTAAGTTCAAAAAGAAATCCATTGGTTTTACTATGCTATTCTTAATGCCAATCTAAACAGCTTGAAATGACATATTGTTCTTTATGAACACTTAGTACAGATTCTATCTCACAATTGCACTATCTCAATCCCAAAATCAATGCAAATTTCCATTGGCTCTATAGGAAACTTATTGGTAAGTAAATGAAAAAGAGCTCTCTGAGGACTAGAATTCATGTACTCCTGTTTAAAAGACAGGGGCATTAACCCACTAAGCCATTGGAACATCACAAGTGCTAAGTGATGTCAAGAAGGGCAGCGAACATTGAATCACTATTAGGTAAGTTCAAAAAGAAATCCATTGGTTTCACTATGTTATTCTTAATGCCAATCTTTGCAGCGCATCATGACGTATTGTTCTTGATGAACACGTAATACAGATTCTATATCTCACAATTGCACTATCTCAATCCCAAAATCAATGCAAATTTACATTGGCTCCATAGGAAGCTTATTAGTAAGTAAATGAAAAAGACTCTCCAAGGATTAGAACTCATGAAATCCTTTTTACAAGACAGGTGCATTAACCCAGTAAGCCACAGCAACATCACAGGTGCAAATTTATGTCAAGAAGGGCAGTGACCAATGAACCACTATTAGGTAAGTTCAAAAAGAAATCCATTGGTTTTACTATGCTATTCTTAATGCCAATCTAAACAGCTTGTAATGACATATTGTTCTTTATGAACCCTTAGTACAGATTCTATCTCACAATTGCACTATCTCAATCCCAAAATCAATGCAAATTTCCATTGGCTCTATAGGAAACTTATTGGTAAGTAAATGAAAAACAGCTCTCTGAGGACTAGAATTCATGAACTCTTGTTTAAAAGACAGGGGCATTAACCCACTAAGCCATTGGAACATCACAAGTGCAAAGTGATGTCAAGAAGGGCAGTGAACATTGAATCACTATTGGTAAGTTCAAAAAGAAATCCATTGGTTTCACTATGTTATTCTTAATGCCAATCTTTGCAGCGCATCATGACGTATTGTTCTTGATGAACACGTAATACAGATTCTATATCTCACAATTGCACTATCTCAATCCCAAAATCAATGCAAATTTACATTGGCTCCATAGGAAGCTTATCAGTAAGTAAATGAAAAAGACTCTCCAAGGATTAGAACTCATGAAATCCTTTCTACAAGACAGGTGCATTAACCCAGTAAGCCACAGCAACATCACAGGTGCAAATTTATGTCAAGAAGGGCAGTGACCAATGAATCACTATTAGGTAAGTTCAAAAAGAAATCCATTGGTTTTACTATGCTATTCTTAATGCCAATCTAAACAGGTTGTAATGACATATTGTTCTTTATGAACACTTAGTACAGATTCTATCTCACAATTGCACTATCTCAATCCCAAAATCAATGCAAATTTCCATTGGCTCTATAGGGAACTTATTGGTAAGTAAATGAAAAAGAGCTCTCTGAGGACTAGAATTCATGTACTCCTGTTTAAAAGATAGGGGCATTAACCCACTAAGCCATTGGAACATCACAAGTGCTAAGTGATGTCAAGAAGGGCAGCGAACATTGAATCACTATTAGGTAAGTTCAAAAAGAAATCCATTGGTTTCACTATGTTATTCTTAATGCCAATCTTTGCAGCGCATCATGACGTATTGTTCTTGATGAACACGTAATACAGATTCTATATCTCACAATTGCACTATCTCAATCCCAAAATCAATGCAAATTTACATTGGCTCCATAGGAAGCTTATCAGTAAGTAAATGAAAAAGACTCTCCAAGGATTAGAACTCATGAAATCCTTTTTACAAGACAGGTGCATTAACCCAGTAAGCCACAGCAACATCACAGGTGCAAATTTATGTCAAGAAGGGCAGTGACCAATGAATCACTATTAGGTAAGTTCAAAAAGAAATCCATTGGTTTTACTATGCTATTCTTAATGCCAATCTAAACAGCTTGAAATGACATATTGTTCTTTATGAACACTTAGTACAGATTCTATCTCACAATTGCACTATCTCAATCCCAAAATCAATGCAAATTTCCATTGGCTCTATAGGAAACTTATTGGTAAGTAAATGAAAAAGAGCTCTCTGAGGACTAGAATTCATGTACTCCTGTTTAAAAGACAGGGGCATTAACCCACTAAGCCATTGGAACATCACAAGTGCTAAGTGATGTCAAGAAGGGCAGCGAACATTGAATCACTATTGGTAAGTTCAAAAAGAAATCCATTGGTTTCACTATGTTATTCTTAATGCCAATCTTTGCAGCGCATCATGACGAATTGTTCTTGATGAACACGTAATACAGATTCTATATCTCACAATTGCACTATCTCAATCCCAAAATCAATGCAAATTTACATTGGCTCCATAGGAAGCTTATCAGTAAGTAAATGAAAAAGACTCTCCAAGGATTAGAACTCATGAAATCCTTTTTACAAGACAGGTGCATTAACCCAGTAAGCCACAGCTACATCACAGGTGCAAATTTATGTCAAGAAGCTCAGTGACCAATGAATCACTATTAGGTAAGTTCAAAAAGAAATCCATTGGTTTTACTATGCTATTCTTAATGCCAATCTAAACAGCTTGTAATGACATATTGTTCTTTATGAACACTTAGTACAGATTCTATCTCACAATTGCACTATCTCAATCCCAAAATCAATGCAAATTTCCATTGGCTCTATAGGGAACTTATTGGTAAGTAAATGAAAAAGAGCTCTCTGAGGACTAGAATTCATGTACTCCTGTTTAAAAGACATGGGCATTAACCCACTAAGCCATTGGAACATCACAAATGCTAAGTGATGTCAAGAAGGGCAGCGAACATTGAATCACTATTAGGTAAGTTCAAAAAGAAATCCATTGGTTTCAATATGTTATTCTTAATGCCAATCTTTGCAGCGCATCATGACGTATTGTTCTTGATGAACACGTAATACAGATTCTATATCTCACAATTGCACTATCTCAATCCCAAAATCAATGCAAATTTACATTGGCTCCATAGGAAGCTTATTAGTAAGTAAATGAAAAAGATTCTCCAAGGATTAGAACTCATGAAATCCTTTTTACAAGACAGGTGCATTAACCCAGTAAGCCACAGCAACATCACAGGTGCAAATTTATGTCAAGAAGGGCAGTGACCAATGAACCACTATTAGGTAAGTTCAAAAAGAAATCCATTGGTTTTACTATGCTATTCTTAATGCCAATCTAAACAGCTTGTAATGACATATTGTTCTTTATGAACACTTAGTACAGATTCTATCTCACAATTGCACTATCTCAATCCCAAAATCAATGCAAATTTCCATTGGCTCTATAGGAAACTTATTGGTAAGTAAATGAAAAAAAGCTCTCTGAGGACTAGAATTCATGAACTCCTGTTTAAAAGACAGGGGCATTAACCCACTAAGCCATTGGAACATCACAAGTGCAAAGTGATGTCAAGAAGGGCAGTGAACATTGAATCACTATTGGTAAGTTCAAAAAGAAATCCATTGGTTTCACTATGTTATTCTTAATGCCAATCTTTGCAGCGCATCATGACGTATTGTTCTTGATGAACACGTAATACAGATTCTATATCTCACAATTGCACTATCTCAATCCCAAAATCAATGCAAATTTACATTGGCTCCATAGGAAGCTTATCAGTAAGTAAATGAAAAAGACTCTCCAAGGATTAGAACTCATGAAATCCTTTTTACAAGACAGGTGCATTAACCCAGTAAGCCACAGCTACATCACAGGTGCAAATTTATGTCAAGAAGCTCAGTGACCAATGAATCACTATTAGGTAAGTTCAAAAAGAAATCCATTGGTTTTACTATGCTATTCTTAATGCCAATCTAAACAGCTTGTAATGACATATTGTTCTTTATGAACACTTAGTACAGATTCTATCTCACAATTGCACTATCTCAATCCCAAAATCAATGCAAATTTCCATTGGCTCTATAGGAAACTTATTGGTAAGTAAATGAAAAAGAGCTCTCTGAGGAGTAGAATTCATGAACTCCTGTTTAAAAGACAGGGGCATTAACCCACTAAGCCATTGGAACATCACAAGTGCTAAGTGATGTCAAGAAGGGCAGCGAACATTGAATCACTATTAGGTAAGGTCAAAAAGAAATCCATTGGTTTCACTATGTTATTCTTAATGCCAATCTTTGCAGCGCATCATGACGTATTGTTCTTGATGAACACGTAATACAGATTCTATATCTCACAATTGCACTATCTCAATCCCAAAATCAATGCAAATTTACATTGGCTCCATAGGAAGCTTATCAGTAAGTAAATGAAAAAGACTCTCCAAGGATTAGAACTCATGAAATCCTTTCTACAAGACAGGTGCATTAACCCAGTAAGCCACAGCAACATCACAGGTGCAAATTTATGTCAAGAAGGGCAGTGACCAATGAATCACTATTAGGTAAGTTCAAAAAGAAATCCATTGGTTTTACTATGCTATTCTTAATGCCAATCTAAACAGGTTGTAATGACATATTGTTCTTTAAGAACACTTAGTACAGATTCTATCTCACAATTGCACTATCTCAATCCCAAAATCAATGCAAATTTCCATTGGCTCTATAGGGAACTTATTGGTAAGTAAATGAAAAAGAGCTCTCTGAGGACTAGAATTCATGTACTCCTGTTTAAAAGACAGGGGCATTAACCCACTAAGCCATTGGAACATCACAAGTGCTAAGTGATGTCAAGAAGGGCAGCGAACATTGAATCACTATTAGGTAAGTTCAAAAAGAAATCCATTGGTTTCACTATGTTATTCTTAATGCCAATCTTTGCAGCGCATCATGACGTATTGTTCTTGATGAACACGTAATACAGATTCTATATCTCACAATTGCACTATCTCAATCCCAAAATCAATGCAAATTTACATTGGCTCCATAGGAAGCTTATCAGTAAGTAAATGAAAAAGACTCTCCAAGGATTAGAACTCATGAAATCCTTTTTACAAGACAGGTGCATTAACCCAGTAAGCCACAGCAACATCACAGGTGCAAATTTATGTCAAGAAGGGCAGTGACCAATGAATCACTATTATGTAAGTTCAAAAAGAAATCCATTGGTTTTACTATGCTATTCTTAATGCCAATCTAAACAGCTTGAAATGACATATTGTTCTTTATGAACACTTAGTACAGATTCTATCTCACAATTGCACTATCTCAATCCCAAAATCAATGCAAATTTCCATTGGCTCTATAGGAAACTTATTGGTAAGTAAATGAAAAAGAGCTCTCTGAGGACTAGAATTCATGTACTCCTGTTTAAAAGACAGGGGCATTAACCCACTAAGCCATTGGAACATCACAAATGCTAAGTGATGTCAAGAAGGGCAGCGAACATTGAATCACTATTAGGTAAGTTCAAAAAGAAATCCATTGGTTTCAATATGTTATTCTTAATGCCAATCTTTGCAGCGCATCATGACGTATTGTTCTTGATGAACACGTAATACAGATTCTATATCTCACAATTGCACTATCTCAATCCCAAAATCAATGCAAATTTACATTGGCTCCATAGGAAGCTTATTAGTAAGTAAATGAAAAAGATTCTCCAAGGATTAGAACTCATGAAATCCTTTTTACAAGACAGGTGCATTAACCCAGTAAGCCACAGCAACATCACAGGTGCAAATTTATGTCAAGAAGGGCAGTGACCAATGAACCACTATTAGGTAAGTTCAAAAAGAAATCCATTGGTTTTACTATGCTATTCTTAATGCCAATCTAAACAGCTTGTAATGACATATTGTTCTTTATGAACCCTTAGTACAGATTCTATCTCACAATTGCACTATCTCAATCCCAAAATCAATGCAAATTTCCATTGGCTCTATAGGAAACTTATTGGTAAGTAAATGATAAAAAGCTCTCTGAGGACTAGAATTCATGAACTCCTGTTTAAAAGACAGGGGCATTAACCCACTAAGCCATTGGAACATCACAAATGCTAAGTGATGTCAAGAAGGGCAGCGAACATTGAATCACTATTAGGTAAGTTCAAAAAGAAATCCATTGGTTTCAATATGTTATTCTTAATGCCAATCTTTGCAGCGCATCATGACGTATTGTTCTTGATGAACACGTAATACAGATTCTATATCTCACAATTGCACTATCTCAATCCCAAAATCAATGCAAATTTACATTGGCTCCATAGGAAGCTTATTAGTAAGTAAATGAAAAAGACTCTCCAAGGATTAGAACTCATGAAATCCTTTTTACAAGACAGGTGCATTAACCCAGTAAGCCACAGCAACATCACAGGTGCAAATTTATGTCAAGAAGGGCAGTGACCAATGAACCACTATTAGGTAAGTTCAAAAAGAAATCCATTGGTTTTACTATGCTATTCTTAATGCCAATCTAAACAGCTTGTAATGACATATTGTTCTTTATGAACCCTTAGTACAGATTCTATCTCACAATTGCACTATCTCAATCCCAAAATCAATGCAAATTTCCATTGGCTCTATAGGAAACTTATTGGTAAGTAAATGAAAAAGAGCTCTCTGAGGACTAGAATTCATGAACTCCTGTTTAAAAGACAGGGGCATTAACCCACTAAGCCATTGGAACATCACAAATGCTAAGTGATGTCAAGAAGGGCAGCGAACATTGAATCACTATTAGGTAAGTTCAAAAAGAAATCCATTGGTTTCAATATGTTATTCTTAATGCCAATCTTTGCAGCGCATCATGACGTATTGTTCTTGATGAACACGTAATACAGATTCTATATCTCACAATTGCACTATCTCAATCCCAAAATCAATGCAAATTTACATTGGCTCCATAGGAAGCTTATTAGTAAGTAAATGAAAAAGATTCTCCAAGGATTAGAACTCATGAAATCCTTTTTACAAGACAGGTGCATTAACCCAGTAAGCCACAGCAACATCACAGGTGCAAATTTATGTCAAGAGGGGCAGTGACCAATGAACCACTATTAGGTAAGTTCAAAAAGAAATCCATTGGTTTTACTATGCTATTCTTAATGCCAATCTAAACAGCTTGTAATGACATATTGTTCTTTATGAACACTTAGTACAGATTCTATCTCACAATTGCACTATCTCAATCCCAAAATCAATGCAAATTTCCATTGGCTCTATAGGAAACTTATTGGTAAGTAAATGAAAAAGAGCTCTCTGAGGACTAGAATTCATGAACTCCTGTTTAAAAGACAGGGGCATTAACCCACTAAGCCATTGGAACATCACAAGTGCAAAGTGATGTCAAGAAGGGCAGTGAACATTGAATCACTATTGGTAAGTTCAAAAAGAAATCCATTGGTTTCAGTATGTTATTCTTAATGCCAATCTTTGCAGTGCATCATGACGTATTGTTCTTGATGAACACGTAATACAGATTCTATATCTCACAATTGCACTATCTCAATCCCAAAATCAATGCAAATTTACATTGGCTACATAGGAAGCTTATCAGTAAGTAAATGAAAAAAACTCTCCAAGGATTAGAACTTATGAAATCCTTTTTACAAGACAGGTGCATTAACCCAGTAAGCCACAGCAACATCACAGGTGCAAATTTATGTCAAGAAGGGCAGTGACCAATGAATCACTATTAGGTAAGTTCAAAAAGAAATCCATTGGTTTTACTATGCTATTCTTAATGCCAATCTAAACAGCTTGTAATGACATATTGTTCTTTATGAACACTTAGTACAGATTCTATCTCACAATTGCACTATCTCAATCCCAAAATCAATGCAAATTTCCATTGGCTCTATAGGAAACTTATTGGTAAGTAAATGAAAAAGAGCTCTCTGAGGACTAGAATTCATGTACTCCTGTTTAAAAGACAGGGGCATTAACCCACTAAGCCATTGGAACATCACAAGTGCTAAGTGATGTCAAGAAGGGCAGTGAACATTGAATCACTATTAGGTAAGTTCAAAAAGAAATCCATTGGTTTCACTATGTTATTCTTAATGCCAATCTTTGCAGCGCATCATGACGTATTGTTCTTGATGAACACGTAATACAGATTCTATATCTCACAATTGCACTATCTCAATCCCAAAATCAATGCAAATTTACATTGGCTCCATAGGAAGCTTATCAGTAAGTAAATGAAAAAGACTCTCCAAGGATTAGAACTCATGAAATCCTTTTTACAAGACAGGTGCATTAACCCAGTAAGCCACAGCAACATCACAGGTGCACATTTATGTCAAGAAGGGCAGTGACCAATGAATCACTATTAGGTAAGTTCAAAAAGAAATCCATTGGTTTTACTATGCTATTCTTAATGCCAATCTAAACAGCTTGTAATGACATATTGTTCGTTATGAACACTTAGTACAGATTCTATCTCACAATTGCACTATCTCAATCCCAAAATCAATGCAAATTTCCATTGGCTCTATAGGAAACTTATTGGTAAGTAAATGAAAAACAGCTCTCTGAGGACTAGAATTCATGAACTCCTGTTTAAAAGACAGGGGCATTAACCCACTAAGCCATTGGAACATCACAAGTGCAAAGTGATGTCAAGAAGGGCAGTGAACATTGAATCACTATTGGTAAGTTCAAAAAGAAATCCATTGATTTCACTATGTTATTCTTAATGCCAATCTTTGCAGCGCATCATGACGTATTGTTCTTGATGAACACGTAATACAGATTCTATATCTCACAATTGCACTATCTCAAACCCAAAATCAATGCAAATTTACATTGGCTCCATAGGAAGCTTATCAGTAAGTAAATGAAAAAGACTCTCCAAAGATTAGAACTCATGAAATCCTTTTTACAAGACAGGTGCATTAACCCAGTAAGCCACAGCTACATCACAGGTGCAAATTTATGTCAAGAAGCTCAGTGACCAATGAATCACTATTAGGTAAGTTCAAAAAGAAATCCATTGGTTTTACTATGCTATTCTTAATGCCAATCTAAACAGCTTGTAATGACATATTGTTCTTTATGAACACTTAGTACAGATTCTATCTCACAATTGCACTATCTCAATCCCAAAATCAATGCAAATTTCCATTGGCTCTATAGGAAACTTATTGGTAAGTAAATGAAAAAGAGCTCTCTGAGGAGTAGAATTCATGAACTCCTGTTTAAAAGACAGGGGCATTAACCCACTAAGCCATTGGAACATCACAAGTGCTAAGTGATGTCAAGAAGGGCAGCGAACATTGAATCACTATTAGGTAAGGTCAAAAAGAAATCCATTGGTTTCACTATGTTATTCTTAATGCCAATCTTTGCAGCGCATCATGACGTATTGTTCTTGATGAACACGTAATACAGATTCTATATCTCACAATTGCACTATCTCAATCCCAAAATCAATGCAAATTTACATTGGCTCCATAGGAAGCTTATTAGTAAGTAAATGAAAAAGACTCTCCAAGGATTAGAACTCATGAAATCCTTTTTACAAGACAGGTGCATTAACCCAGTAATCCACAGCAACATCACAGGTGCAAATTTATGTCAAGAAGGGCAGTGACCAATGAATCACTATTAGGTAAGTTCAAAAAGAAATCCATTGGTTTTACTATGCTATTCTTAATGCCAATCTAAACAGCTTGTAATGACATATTGTTCTTTATGAACACTTAGTACAGATTCTATCTCACAATTGCACTATCTCAATCCCAAAATCAATGCAAATTTCCATTGGCTCTATAGGAAACTTATTGGTAAGTAAATGAAAAAGAGCTCTCTGAGGACTAGAATTCATGAACTCCTGTTTAAAAGACAGGGGCATTAACCCACTAAGCCATTGGAACATCACAAGTGCAAAGTGATGTCAAGAACGGCAGTGAACATTGAATCACTATTGGTAAGTTCAAAAAGAAATCCATTGGTTTCAGTATGTTATTCTTAATGCCAATCTTTGCAGTGCATCATGACGTATTGTTCTTGATGAACACGTAATACAGATTCTATATCTCACAATTGCACTATCTCAATCCCAAAATCAATGCAAATTTACATTGGCTACATAGGAAGCTTATCAGTAAGTAAATGAATAAGACTCTCCAAGGATTAGAACTCAAGAAATCCTTTTTACAAGACAGGTGCATTAACCCAGTAAGCCACAGCAACATCACAGGTGCAAATTTATGTCAAGAAGGGCAGTGACCAATGAATCACTATTAGGTAAGTTCAAAAAGAAATCCATTGGTTTTACTATGCTATTCTTAATGCCAATCTAAACAGCTTGTAATGACATATTGTTCTTTATGAACACTTAGTACAGATTCTATCTCACAATTGCACTATCTCAATCCCAAAATCAATGCAAATTTCCATTGGCTCTATAGGAAACTTATTGGTAAGTAAATGAAAAAGAGCTCTCTGAGGACTAGAATTCATGTACTCCTGTTTAAAAGACAGGGGCATTAACCCACTAAGCCATTGGAACATCACAAGTGCTAAGTGATGTCAAGAAGGGCAGTGAACATTGAATCACTATTAGGTAAGTTCAAAAAGAAATCCATTGGTTTCACTATGTTATCCTTAATGCCAATCTTTGCAGCGCATCATGACGTATTGTTCTTGATGAACACGTAATACAGATTCTATATCTCACAATTGCACTATCTCAATCCCAAAATCAATGCAAATTTACATTGGCTCCATAGGAAGCTTATCAGTAAGTAAATGAAAAAGACTCTCCAAGGATTAGAACTCATGAAATCCTTTTTACAAGACAGGTGCATTAACCCAGTAAGCCACAGCTACATCACAGGTGCAAATTTATGTCAAGAAGCTCAGTGACCAATGAATCACTATTAGGTAAGTTCAAAAAGAAATCCATTGGTTTTACTATGCTATTCTTAATGCCAATCTAAACAGCTTGTAATGACATATTGTTCTTTATGAACACTTAGTACAGATTCTATCTCACAATTGCACTATCTCAATCCCAAAATCAATGCAAATTTCCATTGGCTCTATAGGAAACTTATTGGTAAGTAAATGAAAAAGAGCTCTCTGAGGAGTAGAATTCATGAACTCCTGTTTAAAAGACAGGGGCATTAACCCACTAAGCCATTGGAACATCACAAGTGCTAAGTGATGTCAAGAAGGGCAGCGAACATTGAATCACTATTAGGTAAGGTCAAAAAGAAATCCATTGGTTTCACTATGTTATTCTTAATGCCAATCTTTGCAGCGCATCATGACGTATTGTTCTTGATGAACACGTAATACAGATTCTATATCTCACAATTGCACTATCTCAATCCCAAAATCAATGCAAATTTACATTGGCTCCATAGGAAGCTTATCAGTAAGTAAATGAAAAAGACTCTCCAAGGATTAGAACTCATGAAATCCTTTTTACAAGACAGGTGCATTAACCCAGTAAGCCACAGCAACATCACAGGTGCAAATTTATGTCAAGAAGGGCAGTGACCAATGAATCACTATTAGGTAAGTTCAAAAAGAAATCCATTGGTTTTACTATGCTATTCTTAATGCCAATCTAAACAGGTTGTAATGACATATTGTTCTTTATGAACACTTAGTACAGATTCTATCTCACAATTGCACTATCTCAATCCCAAAATCAATGCAAATTTCCATTGGCTCTATAGGGAACTTATTGGTAAGTAAATGAAAAAGAGCTCTCTGAGGACTAGAATTCATGAACTCCTGTTTAAAAGACAGGGGCATTAACCCACTAAGCCATTGGAACATCACAAGTGCAAAGTGATGTCAAGAAGGGCAGTGAACATTGAATCACTATTGGTAAGTTCAAAAAGAAATCCATTGGTTTCAGTATGTTATTCTTAATGCCAATCTTTGCAGTGCATCATGACGTATTGTTCTTGATGAACACGTAATACAGATTCTATATCTCACAATTGCACTATCTCAATCCCAAAATCAATGCAAATTTACATTGGCTACATAGGAAGCTTATCAGTAAGTAAATGAAAAAGACTCTCCAAGGATTAGAACTCAAGAAATCCTTTTTACAAGACAGGTGCATTAACCCAGTAAGCCACAGCAACATCACAGGTGCAAATTTATGTCAAGAAGGGCAGTGACCAATGAATCACTATTAGGTAAGTTCAAAAAGAAATCCATTGGTTTTACTATGCTATTCTTAATGCCAATCTAAACAGCTTGTAATGACATATTGTTCTTTATGAACACTTAGTACAGATTCTATCTCACAATTGCACTATCTCAATCCCAAAATCAATGCAAATTTCCATTGGCTCTATAGGAAACTTATTGGTAAGTAAATGAAAAAGAGCTCTCTGAGGACTAGAATTCATGTACTCCTGTTTAAAAGACAGGGGCATTAACCCACTAAGCCATTGGAACATCACAAGTGCTAAGTGATGTCAAGAAGGGCAGTGAACATTGAATCACTATTAGGTAAGTTCAAAAAGAAATCCATTGGTTTCACTATGTTATTCTTAATGCCAATCTTTGCAGCGCATCATGACGTATTGTTCTTGATGAACACGTAATACAGATTCTATATCTCACAATTGCACTATCTCAATCCCAAAATCAATGCAAATTTACATTGGCTCCATAGGAAGCTTATCAGTAAGTAAATGAAAAAGACTCTCCAAGGATTAGAACTCATGAAATCCTTTTTACAAGACAGGTGCATTAACCCAGTAAGCCACAGCTACATCACAGGTGCAAATTTATGTCAAGAAGCTCAGTGACCAATGAATCACTATTAGGTAAGTTCAAAAAGAAATCCATTGGTTTTACTATGCTATTCTTAATGCCAATCTAAACAGCTTGTAATGACATATTGTTCTTTATGAACACTTAGTACAGATTCTATCTCACAATTGCACTATCTCAATCCCAAAATCAATGCAAATTTCCATTGGCTCTATAGGAAACTTATTGGTAAGTAAATGAAAAAGAGCTCTCTGAGGAGTAGAATTCATGAACTCCTGTTTAAAAGACAGGGGCATTAACCCACTAAGCCATTGGAACATCACAAGTGCTAAGTGATGTCAAGAAGGGCAGCGAACATTGAATCACTATTAGGTAAGGTCAAAAAGAAATCCATTGGTTTCACTATGTTATTCTTAATGCCAATCTTTGCAGCGCATCATGATGTATTGTTCTTGATGAACACGTAATACAGATTCTATATCTCACAATTGCACTATCTCAATCCCTAAATCAATGCAAATTTACATTGGCTCCATAGGAAGCTTATCAGTAAGTAAATGAAAAAGACTCTCCAAGGATTAGAACTCATGAAATCCTTTTTACAAGACAGGTGCATTAACCCAGTAAGCCACAGCAACATCACAGGTGCAAATTTATGTCAAGAAGGGCAGTGACCAATGAATCACTATTAGGTAAGTTCAAAAAGAAATCCATTGGTTTTACTATGCTATTCTTAATGCCAATCTAAACAGGTTGTAATGACATATTGTTCTTTATGAACACTTAGTACAGATTCTATCTCACAATTGCACTATCTCAATCCCAAAATCAATGCAAATTTCCATTGGCTCTATAGGGAACTTATTGGTAAGTAAATGAAAAAGAGCTCTCTGAGGACTAGAATACATGTACTCCTGTTTAAAAGACAGGGGCATTAACCCACTAAGCCATTGGAACATCACAAGTGCTAAGTGATGTCAAGAAGGGCAGCGAACATTGAATCACTATTAGGTAAGTTCAAAAAGAAATCCATTGGTTTCACTATGTTATTCTTAATGCCAATCTTTGCAGCGCATCATGACGTATTGTTCTTGATGAACACGTAATACAGATTCTATATCTCACAATTGCACTATCTCAATCCCAAAATCAATGCAAATTTACATTGGCTCCATAGGAAGCTTATTAGTAAGTAAATGAAAAAGACTCTCCAAGGATTAGAACTCATGAAATCCTTTTTACAAGACAGGTGCATTAACCCAGTAATCCACAGCAACATCACAGGTGCAAATTTATGTCAAGAAGGGCAGTGACCAATGAACCACTATTAGGTAAGTTCAAAAAGAAATCCATTGGTTTTACTATGCTATTCTTAATGCCAATCTAAACAGCTTGTAATAACATATTGTTCTTTATGAACCCTTATTACAGATTCTATCTCACAATTGCACTATCTCAATCCCAAAATCAATGCAAATTTCCATTGGCTCTATAGGAAACTTATTGGTAAGTAAATGAAAAAGAGCTCTCTGAGTACTAGAATTCATGAACTCCTGTTTAAAAGACAGGGGCATTAACCCACTAAGCCATTGGAACATCACAAATGCTAAGTGGTGTCAAGAAGGGCAGCGAACATTGAATCACTATTAGGTAAGTTCAAAAAGAAATCCATTGGTTTCAATATGTTATTCTTAATGCCAATCTTTGCAGCGCATCATGACGTATTGTTCTTGATGAACACGTAATACAGATTCTATATCTCACAATTGCACTATCTCAATCCCAAAATCAATGCAAATTTACATTGGCTCCATAGGAAGCTTATTAGTAAGTAAATGAAAAAGACTCTCCAAGGATTAGAACTCATGAAATCCTTTTTACAAGACAGGTGCATTAACCCAGTAAGCCACAGCAACATCACAGGTGCAAATTTATGTCAAGAAGGGCAGTGACCAATGAACCACTATTAGGTAAGTTCAAAAAGAAATCCATTGGTTTTACTATGCTATTCTTAATGCCAATCTAAACAGCTTGTAATGACATATTGTTCTTTATGAACCCTTAGTACAGATTCTATCTCACAATTGCACTATCTCAATCCCAAAATCAATGCAAATTTCCATTGGCTCTATAGGAAACTTATTGGTAAGTAAATGAAAAAGAGCTCTCTGAGGACTAGAATTCATGAACTCCTGTTTAAAAGACAGGGGCATTAACCCACTAAGCCATTGGAACATCACAAATGCTAAGTGATGTCAAGAAGGGCAGCGAACATTGAATCACTATTAGGTAAGTTCAAAAAGAAATCCATTGGTTTCAATATGTTATTCTTAATGCCAATCTTTGCAGCGCATCATGACGTATTGTTCTTGATGAACACGTAATACAGATTCTATATCTCACAATTGCACTATCTCAATCCCAAAATCAATGCAAATTTACATTGGCTCCATAGGAAGCTTATCAGTAAGTAAATGAAAAAGACTCTCCAAGGATTAGAACTCATGAAATCCTTTTTACAAGACAGGTGCATTAACCCAGTAAGCCACAGCAACATCACAGGTGCAAATTTATGTCAAGAAGGGCAGTGACCAATGAACCACTATTAGGTAAGTTCAAAAAGAAATCCATTGGTTTTACTATGCTATTCTTAATGCCAATCTAAACAGCTTGAAATGACATATTGTTCTTTATGAACACTTAGTACAGATTCTATCTCACAATTGCACTATCTCAATCCCAAAATCAATGCAAATTTCCATTGGCTCTATAGGAAACTTATTGGTAAGTAAATGAAAAAGAGCTCTCTGAGGACTAGAATTCATGTACTCCTGTTTAAAAGACAGGGGCATTAACCCACTAAGCCATTGGAACATCACAAGTGCTAAGTGATGTCAAGAAGGGCAGCGAACATTGAATCACTATTAGGTAAGTTCAAAAAGAAATCCATTGGTTTCACTATGTTATTCTTAATGCCAATCTTTGCAGCGCATCATGACGTATTGTTCTTGATGAACACGTAATACAGATTCTATATCTCACAATTGCACTATCTCAATCCCAAAATCAATGCAAATTTACATTGGCTCCATAGGAAGCTTATTAGTAAGTAAATGAAAAAGACTCTCCAAGGATTAGAACTCATGAAATCCTTTTTACAAGACAGGTGCATTAACCCAGTAATCCACAGCAACATCACAGGTGCAAATTTATGTCAAGAAGGGCAGTGACCAATGAACCACTATTAGGTAAGTTCAAAAAGAAATCCATTGGTTTTACTATGCTATTCTTAATGCCAATCTAAACAGCTTGTAATAACATATTGTTCTTTATGAACCCTTATTACAGATTCTATCTCACAATTGCACTATCTCAATCCCAAAATCAATGCAAATTTCCATTGGCTCTATAGGAAACTTATTGGTAAGTAAATGAAAAAGAGCTCTCTGAGTACTAGAATTCATGAACTCCTGTTTAAAAGACAGGGGCATTAACCCACTAAGCCATTGGAACATCACAAATGCTAAGTGGTGTCAAGAAGGGCAGCGAACATTGAATCACTATTAGGTAAGTTCAAAAAGAAATCCATTGGTTTCAATATGTTATTCTTAATGCCAATCTTTGCAGCGCATCATGACGTATTGTTCTTGATGAACACGTAATACAGATTCTATATCTCACAATTGCACTATCTCAATCCCAAAATCAATGCAAATTTACATTGGCTCCATAGGAAGCTTATTAGTAAGTAAATGAAAAAGACTCTCCAAGGATTAGAACTCATGAAATCCTTTTTACAAGACAGGTGCATTAACCCAGTAAGCCACAGCAACATCACAGGTGCAAATTTATGTCAAGAAGGGCAGTGACCAATGAACCACTATTAGGTAAGTTCAAAAAGAAATCCATTGGTTTTACTATGCTATTCTTAATGCCAATCTAAACAGCTTGTAATGACATATTGTTCTTTATGAACCCTTAGTACAGATTCTATCTCACAATTGCACTATCTCAATCCCAAAATCAATGCAAATTTCCATTGGCTCTATAGGAAACTTATTGGTAAGTAAATGAAAAAGAGCTCTCTGAGGACTAGAATTCATGAACTCCTGTTTAAAAGACAGGGGCATTAACCCACTAAGCCATTGGAACATCACAAATGCTAAGTGATGTCAAGAAGGGCAGCGAACATTGAATCACTATTAGGTAAGTTCAAAAAGAAATCCATTGGTTTCAATATGTTATTCTTAATGCCAATCTTTGCAGCGCATCATGACGTATTGTTCTTGATGAACACGTAATACAGATTCTATATCTCACAATTGCACTATCTCAATCCCAAAATCAATGCAAATTTACATTGGCTCCATAGGAAGCTTATCAGTAAGTAAATGAAAAAGACTCTCCAAGGATTAGAACTCATGAAATCCTTTTTACAAGACAGGTGCATTAACCCAGTAAGCCACAGCAACATCACAGGTGCAAATTTATGTCAAGAAGGGCAGTGACCAATGAACCACTATTAGGTAAGTTCAAAAAGAAATCCATTGGTTTTACTATGCTATTCTTAATGCCAATCTAAACAGCTTGAAATGACATATTGTTCTTTATGAACACTTAGTACAGATTCTATCTCACAATTGCACTATCTCAATCCCAAAATCAATGCAAATTTCCATTGGCTCTATAGGAAACTTATTGGTAAGTAAATGAAAAAGAGCTCTCTGAGGACTAGAATTCATGTACTCCTGTTTAAAAGACAGGGGCATTAACCCACTAAGCCATTGGAACATCACAAGTGCTAAGTGATGTCAAGAAGGGCAGCGAACATTGAATCACTATTAGGTAAGTTCAAAAAGAAATCCATTGGTTTCACTATGTTATTCTTAATGCCAATCTTTGCAGCGCATCATGACGTATTGTTCTTGATGAACACGTAATACAGATTCTATATCTCACAATTGCACTATCTCAATCCCAAAATCAATGCAAATTTACATTGGCTCCATAGGAAGCTTATTAGTAAGTAAATGAAAAAGACTCTCCAAGGATTAGAACTCATGAAATCCTTTTTACAAGACAGGTGCATTAACCCAGTAAGCCACAGCAACATCACAGGTGCAAATTTATGTCAAGAAGGGCAGGGACCAATGAACCACTATTAGGTAAGTTCAAAAAGAAATCCATTGGTTTTACTATGCTATTCTTAATGCCAATCTAAACAGCTTGTAATGACATATTGTTCTTTATGAACCCTTAGTACAGATTCTATCTCACAATTGCACTATCTCAATCCCAAAATCAATGCAAATTTCCATTGGCTCTATAGGAAACTTATTGGTAAGTAAATGAAAAAGAGCTCTCTGAGGACTAGAATTCATGTACTCCTGTTTAAAAGACAGGGGCATTAACCCACTAAGCCATTGGAACATCACAAGTGCTAAGTGATGTCAAGAAGGGCAGCGAACATTGAATCACTATTAGGTAAGTTCAAAAAGAAATCCATTGGTTTCACTATGTTATTCTTAATGCCAATCTTTGCAGCGCATCATGACGTATTGTTCTTGATGAACACGTAATACAGATTCTATATCTCACAATTGCACTATCTCAATCCCAAAATCAATGCAAATTTACATTGGCTCCATAGGAAGCTTATCAGTAAGTAAATGAAAAAGACTCTCCAAGGATTAGAACTCATGAAATCCTTTTTACAAGACAGGTGCATTAACCCAGTAATCCACAGCAACATCACAGGTGCAAATTTATGTCAAGAAGGGCAGTGACCAATAAATCACTATTAGGTAAGTTCAAAAAGAAATCCATTGGTTTTACTATGCTATTCTTAATGCCAATCTAAACAGCTTGTAATGACATATTGTTCTTTATGAACCCTTATTACAGATTCTATCTCACAATTGCACTATCTCAATCCCAAAATCAATGCAAATTTCCATTGGCTCTATAGGAAACTTATTGGTAAGTAAATGAAAAAGAGCTCTCTGAGTACTAGAATTCATGAACTCCTGTTTAAAAGACAGGGGCATTAACCCACTAAGCCATTGGAACATCACAAATGCTAAGTGATGTCAAGAAGGGCAGCGAACATTGAATCACTATTAGGTAAGTTCAAAAAGAAATCCATTGGTTTCAATATGTTATTCTTAATGCCAATCTTTGCAGCGCATCATGACGTATTGTTCTTGATGAACACGTAATACAGATTCTATATCTCACAATTGCACTATCTCAATCCCAAAATCAATGCAAATTTACATTGGCTCCATAGGAAGCTTATCAGTAAGTAAATGAAAAAGACTCTCCAAGGATTAGAACTCATGAAATCCTTTTTACAAGACAGGTGCATTAACCCAGTAATCCACAGCAACATCACAGGTGCAAATTTATGTCAAGAAGGGCAGTGACCAATAAATCACTATTAGGTAAGTTCAAAAAGAAATCCATTGGTTTTACTATGCTATTCTTAATGCCAATCTAAACAGCTTGTAATGACATATTGTTCTTTATGAACCCTTAGTACAGATTCTATCTCACAATTGCACTATCTCAATCCCAAAATCAATGCAAATTTCCATTGGCTCTATAGGAAACTTATTGGTAAGTAAGTGAAAAAGAGCTCTCTGAGTACTAGAATTCATGAACTCCTGTTTAAAAGACAGGGGCATTAACCCACTAAGCCATTGGAACATCACAAATGCTAAGTGGTGTCAAGAAGGGCAGCGAACATTGAATCACTATTAGGTAAGTTCAAAAAGAAATCCATTGGTTTCAATATGTTATTCTTAATGCCAATCTTTGCAGCGCATCATGACGTATTGTTCTTGATGAACACGTAATACAGATTCTATATCTCACAATTGCACTATCTCAATCCCAAAATCAATGCAAATTTACATTGGCTCCATAGGAAGCTTATTAGTAAGTAAATGAAAAAGACTCTCCAAGGATTAGAACTCATGAAATCCTTTTTACAAGACAGGTGCATTAACCCAGTAAGCCACAGCAACATCACAGGTGCAAATTTATGTCAAGAAGGGCAGTGACCAATGAACCACTATTAGGTAAGTTCAAAAAGAAATCCATTGGTTTTACTATGCTATTCTTAATGCCAATCTAAACAGCTTGTAATGACATATTGTTCTTTATGAACCCTTAGTACAGATTCTATCTCACAATTGCACTATCTCAATCCCAAAATCAATGCAAATTTCCATTGGCTCTATAGGAAACTTATTGGTAAGTAAATGAAAAAGAGCTCTCTGAGGAGTAGAATTCATGAACTCCTGTTTAAAAGACAGGGGCATTAACCCACTAAGCCATTGGAATCATCACAAGTGCTAAGTGATGTCAAGAAGGGCAGCGAACATTGAATCACTATTAGGTAAGGTCAAAAAGAAATCCATTGGTTTCACTATGTTATTCTTAATGCCAATCTTTGCAGCGCATCATGACGTATTGTTCTTGATGAACACGTAATACAGATTCTATATCTCACAATTGCAGTATCTCAATCCCAAAATCAATGCAAATTTACATTGGCTCCATAGGAAGCTTATCAGTAAGTAAATGAAAAAGACTCTCCAAGGATTAGAACTCATGAAATACTTTTTACAAGACAGGTGCATTAACCCAGTAAGCCACAGCAACATCACAGGTGCAAATTTATGTCAAGAAGGGCAGTGACCAATGAACCACTATTAGGTAAGTTCAAAAAGAAATCCATTGGTTTTACTATGCTATTCTTAATGCCAATCTAAACAGGTTGTAATGACATATTGTTCTTTATGAACCCTTAGTACAGATTCTATCTCACAATTGCACTATCTCAATCCCAAAATCAATGCAAATTTCCATTGGCTCTATAGGAAACTTATTGTTAAGTAAATGAAAAAGAGCTTTCTGAGGACTAGAATTCATGTACTCCTGTTTAAAAGACAGGGGCATTAACCCACTAAGCCATTGGAACATCACAAGTGCTAAGTGATGTCAAGAAGGGCAGCGAACATTGAATCACTATTAGGTAAGTTCAAAAAGAAATCCATTGGTTTCACTATGTTATTCTTAATGCCAATCTTTGCAGCGCATCATGACGTATTGTTCTTGATGAACACGTAATACAGATTCTATATCTCACAATTGCACTATCTCAATCCCAAAATCAATGCAAATTTACATTGGCTCCATAGGAAGCTTATCAGTAAGTAAATGAAAAAGACTCTCCAAGGATTAGAACTCATGAAATCCTTTTTACAAGACAGGTGCATTAACCCAGTAAGCCACAGCAACATCACAGGTGCAAATTTATGTCAAGAAGGGCAGTGACCAATGAATCACTATTAGGTAAGTTCAAAAAGAAATCCATTGGTTTTACTATGCTATTCTTAATGCCAATCTAAACAGCTTGAAATGACATATTGTTCTTTATGAACACTTAGTACAGATTCTATCTCACAATTGCACTATCTCAATCCCAAAATCAATGCAAATTTCCATTGGCTCTATAGGAAACTTATTGGTAAGTAAATGAAAAAGAGCTCTCTGAGGACTAGAATTCATGTACTCCTGTTTAAAAGACAGGGGCATTAACCCACTAAGCCATTGGAACATCACAAGTGCTAAGTGATGTCAAGAAGGGCAGCGAACATTGAATCACTATTAGGTAAGTTCAAAAAGAAATCCATTGGTTTCACTATGTTATTCTTAATGCCAATCTTTGCAGCGCATCATGACGTATTGTTCTTGATGAACACGTAATACAGATTCTATATCTCACAATTGCACTATCTCAATCCCAAAATCAATGCAAATTTACATTGGCTCCATAGGAAGCTTATTAGTAAGTAAATGAAAAAGACTCTCCAAGGATTAGAACTCATGAAATCCTTTTTACAAGACAGGTGCATTAACCCAGTAATCCACAGCAACATCACAGGTGCAAATTTATGTCAAGAAGGGCAGTGACCAATGAACCACTATTAGGTAAGTTCAAAAAGAAATCCATTGGTTTTACTATGCTATTCTTAATGCCAATCTAAACAGCTTGTAATGACATATTGTTCTTTATGAACCCTTATTACAGATTCTATCTCACAATTGCACTATCTCAATCCCAAAATCAATGCAAATTTCCATTGGCTCTATAGGAAACTTATTGGTAAGTAAATGAAAAAGAGCTCTCTGAGTACTAGAATTCATGAACTCCTGTTTAAAAGACAGGGGCATTAACCCACTAAGCCATTGGAACATCACAAATGCTAAGTGGTGTCAAGAAGGGCAGCGAACATTGAATCACTATTAGGTAAGTTCAAAAAGAAATCCATTGGTTTCAATATGTTATTCTTAATGCCAATCTTTGCAGCGCATCATGACGTATTGTTCTTGATGAACACGTAATACAGATTCTATATCTCACAATTGCACTATCTCAATCCCAAAATCAATGCAAATTTACATTGGCTCCATAGGAAGCTTATTAGTAAGTAAATGAAAAAGACTCTCCAAGGATTAGAACTCATGAAATCCTTTTTACAAGACAGGTGCATTAACCCAGTAAGCCACAGCAACATCACAGGTGCAAATTTATGTCAAGAAGGGCAGTGACCAATGAACCACTATTAGGTAAGTTCAAAAAGAAATCCATTGGTTTTACTATGCTATTCTTAATGCCAATCTAAACAGCTTGTAATGACATATTGTTCTTTATGAACCCTTAGTACAGATTCTATCTCACAATTGCACTATCTCAATCCCAAAATCAATGCAAATTTCCATTGGCTCTATAGGAAACTTATTGGTAAGTAAATGAAAAAGAGCTCTCTGAGGACTAGAATTCATGAACTCCTGTTTAAAAGACAGGGGCATTAACCCACTAAGCCATTGGAACATCACAAATGCTAAGTGATGTCAAGAAGGCAGCGAACATTGAATCACTATTAGGTAAGTTCAAAAAGAAATCCATTGGTTTCAATATGTTATTCTTAATGCCAATCTTTGCAGCGCATCATGACGTATTGTTCTTGATGAACACGTAATACAGATTCTATATCTCACAATTGCACTATCTCAATCCCAAAATCAATGCAAATTTACATTGGCTCCATAGGAAGCTTATCAGTAAGTAAATGAAAAAGACTCTCCAAGGATTAGAACTCATGAAATCCTTTTTACAAGACAGGTGCATTAACCCAGTAAGCCACAGCAACATCACAGGTGCAAATTTATGTCAAGAAGGGCAGTGACCAATGAATCACTATTAGGTAAGTTCAAAAAGAAATCCATTGGTTTTACTATGCTATTCTTAATGCCAATCTAAACAGCTTGAAATGACATATTGTTCTTTATGAACACTTAGTACAGATTCTATCTCACAATTGCACTATCTCAATCCCAAAATCAATGCAAATTTCCATTGGCTCTATAGGAAACTTATTGGTAAGTAAATGAAAAAGAGCTCTCTGAGGACTAGAATTCATGTACTCCTGTTTAAAAGACAGGGGCATTAACCCACTAAGCCATTGGAACATCACAAGTGCTAAGTGATGTCAAGAAGGGCAGCGAACATTGAATCACTATTAGGTAAGTTCAAAAAGAAATCCATTGGTTTCACTATGTTATTCTTAATGCCAATCTTTGCAGCGCATCATGACGTATTGTTCTTGATGAACACGTAATACAGATTCTATATCTCACAATTGCACTATCTCAATCCCAAAATCAATGCAAATTTACATTGGCTCCATAGGAAGCTTATTAGTAAGTAAATGAAAAAGACTCTCCAAGGATTAGAACTCATGAAATCCTTTTTACAAGACAGGTGCATTAACCCAGTAATCCACAGCAACATCACAGGTGCAAATTTATGTCAAGAAGGGCAGTGACCAATGAACCACTATTAGGTAAGTTCAAAAAGAAATCCATTGGTTTTACTATGCTATTCTTAATGCCAATCTAAACAGCTTGTAATGACATATTGTTCTTTATGAACCCTTATTACAGATTCTATCTCACAATTGCACTATCTCAATCCCAAAATCAATGCAAATTTCCATTGGCTCTATAGGAAACTTATTGGTAAGTAAATGAAAAAGAGCTCTCTGAGTACTAGAATTCATGAACTCCTGTTTAAAAGACAGGGGCATTAACCCACTAAGCCATTGGAACATCACAAATGCTAAGTGGTGTCAAGAAGGGCAGCGAACATTGAATCACTATTAGGTAAGTTCAAAAAGAAATCCATTGGTTTCAATATGTTATTCTTAATGCCAATCTTTGCAGCGCATCATGACGTATTGTTCTTGATGAACACGTAATACAGATTCTATATCTCACAATTGCACTATCTCAATCCCAAAATCAATGCAAATTTACATTGGCTCCATAGGAAGCTTATTAGTAAGTAAATGAAAAAGACTCTCCAAGGATTAGAACTCATGAAATCCTTTTTACAAGACAGGTGCATTAACCCAGTAAGCCACAGCAACATCACAGGTGCAAATTTATGTCAAGAAGGGCAGTGACCAATGAACCACTATTAGGTAAGTTCAAAAAGAAATCCATTGGTTTTACTATGCTATTCTTAATGCCAATCTAAACAGCTTGTAATGACATATTGTTCTTTATGAACCCTTAGTACAGATTCTATCTCACAATTGCACTATCTCAATCCCAAAATCAATGCAAATTTCCATTGGCTCTATAGGAAACTTATTGGTAAGTAAATGAAAAAGAGCTCTCTGAGGACTAGAATTCATGAACTCCTGTTTAAAAGACAGGGGCATTAACCCACTAAGCCATTGGAACATCACAAATGCTAAGTGATGTCAAGAAGGGCAGCGAACATTGAATCACTATTAGGTAAGTTCAAAAAGAAATCCATTGGTTTCAATATGTTATTCTTAATGCCAATCTTTGCAGCGCATCATGACGTATTGTTCTTGATGAACACGTAATACAGATTCTATATCTCACAATTGCACTATCTCAATCCCAAAATCAATGCAAATTTACATTGGCTCCATAGGAAGCTTATCAGTAAGTAAATGAAAAAGACTCTCCAAGGATTAGAACTCATGAAATCCTTTTTACAAGACAGGTGCATTAACCCAGTAAGCCACAGCAACATCACAGGTGCAAATTTATGTCAAGAAGGGCAGTGACCAATGAACCACTATTAGGTAAGTTCAAAAAGAAATCCATTGGTTTTACTATGCTATTCTTAATGCCAATCTAAACAGCTTGAAATGACATATTGTTCTTTATGAACACTTAGTACAGATTCTATCTCACAATTGCACTATCTCAATCCCAAAATCAATGCAAATTTCCATTGGCTCTATAGGAAACTTATTGGTAAGTAAATGAAAAAGAGCTCTCTGAGGACTAGAATTCATGTACTCCTGTTTAAAAGACAGGGGCATTAACCCACTAAGCCATTGGAACATCACAAGTGCTAAGTGATGTCAAGAAGGGCAGCGAACATTGAATCACTATTAGGTAAGTTCAAAAAGAAATCCATTGGTTTCACTATGTTATTCTTAATGCCAATCTTTGCAGCGCATCATGACGTATTGTTCTTGATGAACACGTAATACAGATTCTATATCTCACAATTGCACTATCTCAATCCCAAAATCAATGCAAATTTACATTGGCTCCATAGGAAGCTTATTAGTAAGTAAATGAAAAAGACTCTCCAAGGATTAGAACTCATGAAATCCTTTTTACAAGACAGGTGCATTAACCCAGTAAGCCACAGCAACATCACAGGTGCAAATTTATGTCAAGAAGGGCAGGGACCAATGAACCACTATTAGGTAAGTTCAAAAAGAAATCCATTGGTTTTACTATGCTATTCTTAATGCCAATCTAAACAGCTTGTAATGACATATTGTTCTTTATGAACCCTTAGTACAGATTCTATCTCACAATTGCACTATCTCAATCCCAAAATCAATGCAAATTTCCATTGGCTCTATAGGAAACTTATTGGTAAGTAAATGAAAAAGAGCTCTCTGAGGACTAGAATTCATGTACTCCTGTTTAAAAGACAGGGGCATTAACCCACTAAGCCATTGGAACATCACAAGTGCTAAGTGATGTCAAGAAGGGCAGCGAACATTGAATCACTATTAGGTAAGTTCAAAAAGAAATCCATTGGTTTCACTATGTTATTCTTAATGCCAATCTTTGCAGCGCATCATGACGTATTGTTCTTGATGAACACGTAATACAGATTCTATATCTCACAATTGCACTATCTCAATCCCAAAATCAATGCAAATTTACATTGGCTCCATAGGAAGCTTATCAGTAAGTAAATGAAAAAGACTCTCCAAGGATTAGAACTCATGAAATCCTTTTTACAAGACAGGTGCATTAACCCAGTAATCCACAGCAACATCACAGGTGCAAATTTATGTCAAGAAGGGCAGTGACCAATAAATCACTATTAGGTAAGTTCAAAAAGAAATCCATTGGTTTTACTATGCTATTCTTAATGCCAATCTAAACAGCTTGTAATGACATATTGTTCTTTATGAACCCTTATTACAGATTCTATCTCACAATTGCACTATCTCAATCCCAAAATCAATGCAAATTTCCATTGGCTCTATAGGAAACTTATTGGTAAGTAAATGAAAAAGAGCTCTCTGAGTACTAGAATTCATGAACTCCTGTTTAAAAGACAGGGGCATTAACCCACTAAGCCATTGGAACATCACAAATGCTAAGTGATGTCAAGAAGGGCAGCGAACATTGAATCACTATTAGGTAAGTTCAAAAAGAAATCCATTGGTTTCAATATGTTATTCTTAATGCCAATCTTTGCAGCGCATCATGACGTATTGTTCTTGATGAACACGTAATACAGATTCTATATCTCACAATTGCACTATCTCAATCCCAAAATCAATGCAAATTTACATTGGCTCCATAGGAAGCTTATCAGTAAGTAAATGAAAAAGACTCTCCAAGGATTAGAACTCATGAAATCCTTTTTACAAGACAGGTGCATTAACCCAGTAATCCACAGCAACATCACAGGTGCAAATTTATGTCAAGAAGGGCAGTGACCAATAAATCACTATTAGGTAAGTTCAAAAAGAAATCCATTGGTTTTACTATGCTATTCTTAATGCCAATCTAAACAGCTTGTAATGACATATTGTTCTTTATGAACCCTTAGTACAGATTCTATCTCACAATTGCACTATCTCAATCCCAAAATCAATGCAAATTTCCATTGGCTCTATAGGAAACTTATTGGTAAGTAAGTGAAAAAGAGCTCTCTGAGTACTAGAATTCATGAACTCCTGTTTAAAAGACAGGGGCATTAACCCACTAAGCCATTGGAACATCACAAATGCTAAGTGGTGTCAAGAAGGGCAGCGAACATTGAATCACTATTAGGTAAGTTCAAAAAGAAATCCATTGGTTTCAATATGTTATTCTTAATGCCAATCTTTGCAGCGCATCATGACGTATTGTTCTTGATGAACACGTAATACAGATTCTATATCTCACAATTGCACTATCTCAATCCCAAAATCAATGCAAATTTACATTGGCTCCATAGGAAGCTTATTAGTAAGTAAATGAAAAAGACTCTCCAAGGATTAGAACTCATGAAATCCTTTTTACAAGACAGGTGCATTAACCCAGTAAGCCACAGCAACATCACAGGTGCAAATTTATGTCAAGAAGGGCAGTGACCAATGAACCACTATTAGGTAAGTTCAAAAAGAAATCCATTGGTTTTACTATGCTATTCTTAATGCCAATCTAAACAGCTTGTAATGACATATTGTTCTTTATGAACCCTTAGTACAGATTCTATCTCACAATTGCACTATCTCAATCCCAAAATCAATGCAAATTTCCATTGGCTCTATAGGAAACTTATTGGTAAGTAAATGAAAAAGAGCTCTCTGAGTACTAGAATTCATGAACTCCTGTTTAAAAGACAGGGGCATTAACCCACTAAGCCATTGGAACATCACAAATGCTAAGTGGTGTCAAGAAGGGCAGCGAACATTGAATCACTATTAGGTAAGTTCAAAAAGAAATCCATTGGTTTCAATATGTTATTCTTAATGCCAATCTTTGCAGCGCATCATGACGTATTGTTCTTGATGAACACGTAATACAGATTCTATATCTCACAATTGCACTATCTCAATCCCAAAATCAATGCAAATTTACATTGGCTCCATAGGAAGCTTATTAGTAAGTAAATGAAAAAGACTCTCCAAGGATTAGAACTCATGAAATCCTTTTTACAAGACAGGTGCATTAACCCAGTAAGCCACAGCAACATCACAGGTGCAAATTTATGTCAAGAAGGGCAGTGACCAATGAACCACTATTAGGTAAGTTCAAAAAGAAATCCATTGGTTTTACTATGCTATTCTTAATGCCAATCTAAACAGCTTGTAATGACATATTGTTCTTTATGAACCCTTAGTACAGATTCTATCTCACAATTGCACTATCTCAATCCCAAAATCAATGCAAATTTCCATTGGCTCTATAGGAAACTTATTGGTAAGTAAATGAAAAAGAGCTCTCTGAGGACTAGAATTCATGAACTCCTGTTTAAAAGACAGGGGCATTAACCCACTAAGCCATTGGAACATCACAAATGCTAAGTGATGTCAAGAAGGGCAGCGAACATTGAATCACTATTAGGTAAGTTCAAAAAGAAATCCATTGGTTTCAATATGTTATTCTTAATGCCAATCTTTGCAGCGCATCATGACGTATTGTTCTTGATGAACACGTAATACAGATTCTATATCTCACAATTGCACTATCTCAATCCCAAAATCAATGCAAATTTACATTGGCTCCATAGGAAGCTTATCAGTAAGTAAATGAAAAAGACTCTCCAAGGATTAGAACTCATGAAATCCTTTTTACAAGACAGGTGCATTAACCCAGTAAGCCACAGCAACATCACAGGTGCAAATTTATGTCAAGAAGGGCAGTGACCAATGAACCACTATTAGGTAAGTTCAAAAAGAAATCCATTGGTTTTACTATGCTATTCTTAATGCCAATCTAAACAGCTTGAAATGACATATTGTTCTTTATGAACACTTAGTACAGATTCTATCTCACAATTGCACTATCTCAATCCCAAAATCAATGCAAATTTCCATTGGCTCTATAGGAAACTTATTGGTAAGTAAATGAAAAAGAGCTCTCTGAGGACTAGAATTCATGTACTCCTGTTTAAAAGACAGGGGCATTAACCCACTAAGCCATTGGAACATCACAAGTGCTAAGTGATGTCAAGAAGGGCAGCGAACATTGAATCACTATTAGGTAAGTTCAAAAAGAAATCCATTGGTTTCACTATGTTATTCTTAATGCCAATCTTTGCAGCGCATCATGACGTATTGTTCTTGATGAACACGTAATACAGATTCTATATCTCACAATTGCACTATCTCAATCCCAAAATCAATGCAAATTTACATTGGCTCCATAGGAAGCTTATTAGTAAGTAAATGAAAAAGACTCTCCAAGGATTAGAACTCATGAAATCCTTTTTACAAGACAGGTGCATTAACCCAGTAAGCCACAGCAACATCACAGGTGCAAATTTATGTCAAGAAGGGCAGGGACCAATGAACCACTATTAGGTAAGTTCAAAAAGAAATCCATTGGTTTTACTATGCTATTCTTAATGCCAATCTAAACAGCTTGTAATGACATATTGTTCTTTATGAACCCTTAGTACAGATTCTATCTCACAATTGCACTATCTCAATCCCAAAATCAATGCAAATTTCCATTGGCTCTATAGGAAACTTATTGGTAAGTAAATGAAAAAGAGCTCTCTGAGGACTAGAATTCATGTACTCCTGTTTAAAAGACAGGGGCATTAACCCACTAAGCCATTGGAACATCACAAGTGCTAAGTGATGTCAAGAAGGGCAGCGAACATTGAATCACTATTAGGTAAGTTCAAAAAGAAATCCATTGGTTTCACTATGTTATTCTTAATGCCAATCTTTGCAGCGCATCATGACGTATTGTTCTTGATGAACACGTAATACAGATTCTATATCTCACAATTGCACTATCTCAATCCCAAAATCAATGCAAATTTACATTGGCTCCATAGGAAGCTTATCAGTAAGTAAATGAAAAAGACTCTCCAAGGATTAGAACTCATGAAATCCTTTTTACAAGACAGGTGCATTAACCCAGTAATCCACAGCAACATCACAGGTGCAAATTTATGTCAAGAAGGGCAGTGACCAATAAATCACTATTAGGTAAGTTCAAAAAGAAATCCATTGGTTTTACTATGCTATTCTTAATGCCAATCTAAACAGCTTGTAATGACATATTGTTCTTTATGAACCCTTATTACAGATTCTATCTCACAATTGCACTATCTCAATCCCAAAATCAATGCAAATTTCCATTGGCTCTATAGGAAACTTATTGGTAAGTAAATGAAAAAGAGCTCTCTGAGTACTAGAATTCATGAACTCCTGTTTAAAAGACAGGGGCATTAACCCACTAAGCCATTGGAACATCACAAATGCTAAGTGATGTCAAGAAGGGCAGCGAACATTGAATCACTATTAGGTAAGTTCAAAAAGAAATCCATTGGTTTCAATATGTTATTCTTAATGCCAATCTTTGCAGCGCATCATGACGTATTGTTCTTGATGAACACGTAATACAGATTCTATATCTCACAATTGCACTATCTCAATCCCAAAATCAATGCAAATTTACATTGGCTCCATAGGAAGCTTATCAGTAAGTAAATGAAAAAGACTCTCCAAGGATTAGAACTCATGAAATCCTTTTTACAAGACAGGTGCATTAACCCAGTAATCCACAGCAACATCACAGGTGCAAATTTATGTCAAGAAGGGCAGGGACCAATGAACCACTATTAGGTAAGTTCAAAAAGAAATCCATTGGTTTTACTATGCTATTCTTAATGCCAATCTAAACAGCTTGTAATGACATATTGTTCTTTATGAACCCTTAGTACAGATTCTATCTCACAATTGCACTATCTCAATCCCAAAATCAATGCAAATTTCCATTGGCTCTATAGGAAACTTATTGGTAAGTAAGTGAAAAAGAGCTCTCTGAGTACTAGAATTCATGAACTCCTGTTTAAAAGACAGGGGCATTAACCCACTAAGCCATTGGAACATCACAAATGCTAAGTGGTGTCAAGAAGGGCAGCGAACATTGAATCACTATTAGGTAAGTTCAAAAAGAAATCCATTGGTTTCAATATGTTATTCTTAATGCCAATCTTTGCAGCGCATCATGACGTATTGTTCTTGATGAACACGTAATACAGATTCTATATCTCACAATTGCACTATCTCAATCCCAAAATCAATGCAAATTTACATTGGCTCCATAGGAAGCTTATTAGTAAGTAAATGAAAAAGACTCTCCAAGGATTAGAACTCATGAAATCCTTTTTACAAGACAGGTGCATTAACCCAGTAAGCCACAGCAACATCACAGGTGCAAATTTATGTCAAGAAGGGCAGTGACCAATGAACCACTATTAGGTAAGTTCAAAAAGAAATCCATTGGTTTTACTATGCTATTCTTAATGCCAATCTAAACAGCTTGTAATGACATATTGTTCTTTATGAACCCTTAGTACAGATTCTATCTCACAATTGCACTATCTCAATCCCAAAATCAATGCAAATTTCCATTGGCTCTATAGGAAACTTATTGGTAAGTAAATGAAAAAGAGCTCTCTGAGGACTAGAATTCATGAACTCCTGTTTAAAAGACAGGGGCATTAACCCACTAAGCCATTGGAACATCACAAATGCTAAGTGATGTCAAGAAGGGCAGCGAACATTGAATCACTATTAGGTAAGTTCAAAAAGAAATCCATTGGTTTCAATATGTTATTCTTAATGCCAATCTTTGCAGCGCATCATGACGTATTGTTCTTGATGAACACGTAATACAGATTCTATATCTCACAATTGCACTATCTCAATCCCAAAATCAATGCAAATTTACATTGGCTCCATAGGAAGCTTATCAGTAAGTAAATGAAAAAGACTCTCCAAGGATTAGAACTCATGAAATCCTTTTTACAAGACAGGTGCATTAACCCAGTAATCCACAGCAACATCACAGGTGCAAATTTATGTCAAGAAGGGCAGTGACCAATGAATCACTATTAGGTAAGTTCAAAAAGAAATCCATTGGTTTTACTATGCTATTCTTAATGCCAATCTAAACAGCTTGTAATGACATATTGTTCTTTATGAACCCTTATTACAGATTCTATCTCACAATTGCACTATCTCAATCCCAAAATCAATGCAAATTTCCATTGGCTCTATAGGAAACTTATTGGTAAGTAAATGAAAAAGAGCTCTCTGAGTACTAGAATTCATGAACTCCTGTTTAAAAGACAGGGGCATTAACCCACTAAGCCATTGGAACATCACAAATGCTAAGTGGTGTCAAGAAGGGCAGCGAACATTGAATCACTATTAGGTAAGTTCAAAAAGAAATCCATTGGTTTCAATATGTTATTCTTAATGCCAATCTTTGCAGCGCATCATGACGTATTGTTCTTGATGAACACGTAATACAGATTCTATATCTCACAATTGCACTATCTCAATCCCAAAATCAATGCAAATTTACATTGGCTCCATAGGAAGCTTATCAGTAAGTAAATGAAAAAGACTCTCCAAGGATTAGAACTCATGAAATCCTTTTTACAAGACAGGTGCATTAACCCAGTAAGCCACAGCAACATCACAGGTGCAAATTTATGTCAAGAAGGGCAGTGACCAATGAACCACTATTAGGTAAGTTCAAAAAGAAATCCATTGGTTTTACTATGCTATTCTTAATGCCAATCTAAACAGGTTGTAATGACATATTGTTCTTTATGAACCCTTAGTACAGATTCTATCTCACAATTGCACTATCTCAATCCCAAAATCAATGCAAATTTCCATTGGCTCTATAGGAAACTTATTGGTAAGTAAATGAAAAAGAGCTCTCTGAGGAGTAGAATTCATGAACTCCTGTTTAAAAGACAGGGGCATTAACCCACTAAGCCATTGGAATCATCACAAGTGCTAAGTGATGTCAAGAAGGGCAGCGAACATTGAATCACTATTAGGTAAGGTCAAAAAGAAATCCATTGGTTTCACTATGTTATTCTTAATGCCAATCTTTGCAGCGCATCATGACGTATTGTTCTTGATGAACACGTAATACAGATTCTATATCTCACAATTGCAGTATCTCAATCCCAAAATCAATGCAAATTTACATTGGCTCCATAGGAAGCTTATCAGTAAGTAAATGAAAAAGACTCTCCAAGGATTAGAACTCATGAAATACTTTTTACAAGACAGGTGCATTAACCCAGTAAGCCACAGCAACATCACAGGTGCAAATTTATGTCAAGAAGGGCAGTGACCAATGAACCACTATTAGGTAAGTTCAAAAAGAAATCCATTGGTTTTACTATGCTATTCTTAATGCCAATCTAAACAGGTTGTAATGACATATTGTTCTTTATGAACCCTTAGTACAGATTCTATCTCACAATTGCACTATCTCAATCCCAAAATCAATGCAAATTTCCATTGGCTCTATAGGAAACTTATTGTTAAGTAAATGAAAAAGAGCTTTCTGAGGACTAGAATTCATGTACTCCTGTTTAAAAGACAGGGGCATTAACCCACTAAGCCATTGGAACATCACAAGTGCTAAGTGATGTCAAGAAGGGCAGCGAACATTGAATCACTATTAGGTAAGTTCAAAAAGAAATCCATTGGTTTCACTATGTTATTCTTAATGCCAATCTTTGCAGCGCATCATGACGTATTGTTCTTGATGAACACGTAATACAGATTCTATATCTCACAATTGCACTATCTCAATCCCAAAATCAATGCAAATTTACATTGGCTCCATAGGAAGCTTATCAGTAAGTAAATGAAAAAGACTCTCCAAGGATTAGAACTCATGAAATCCTTTTTACAAGACAGGTGCATTAACCCAGTAAGCCACAGCAACATCACAGGTGCAAATTTATGTCAAGAAGGGCAGTGACCAATGAATCACTATTAGGTAAGTTCAAAAAGAAATCCATTGGTTTTACTATGCTATTCTTAATGCCAATCTAAACAGCTTGAAATGACATATTGTTCTTTATGAACACTTAGTACAGATTCTATCTCACAATTGCACTATCTCAATCCCAAAATCAATGCAAATTTCCATTGGCTCTATAGGAAACTTATTGGTAAGTAAATGAAAAAGAGCTCTCTGAGGACTAGAATTCATGTACTCCTGTTTAAAAGACAGGGGCATTAACCCACTAAGCCATTGGAACATCACAAGTGCTAAGTGATGTCAAGAAGGGCAGCGAACATTGAATCACTATTAGGTAAGTTCAAAAAGAAATCCATTGGTTTCACTATGTTATTCTTAATGCCAATCTTTGCAGCGCATCATGACGTATTGTTCTTGATGAACACGTAATACAGATTCTATATCTCACAATTGCACTATCTCAATCCCAAAATCAATGCAAATTTACATTGGCTCCATAGGAAGCTTATTAGTAAGTAAATGAAAAAAACTCTCCAAGGATTAGAACTCATGAAATCCTTTTTACAAGACAGGTGCATTAACCCAGTAAGCCACAGCAACATCACAGGTGCAAATTTATGTCAAGAAGGGCAGTGACCAATGAACCACTATTAGGTAAGTTCAAAAAGAAATCCATTGGTTTTACTATGCTATTCTTAATGCCAATCTAAACAGCTTGTAATGACATATTGTTCTTTATGAACCCTTATTACAGATTCTATTTCACAATTGCACTATCTCAATCCCAAAATCAATGCAAATTTCCATTGGCTCTATAGGAAACTTATTGGTAAGTAAATGAAAAAGAGCTCTCTGAGTACTAGAATTCATGAACTCCTGTTTAAAAGACAGGGGCATTAACCCACTAAGCCATTGGAACATCACAAATGCTAAGTGGTGTCAAGAAGGGCAGCGAACATTGAATCAGTATTAGGTAAGTTCAAAAAGAAATCCATTGGTTTCAATATGTTATTCTTAATGCCAATCTTTGCAGCGCATCATGACGTATTGTTCTTGATGAACACGTAATACAGATTCTATATCTCACAATTGCACTATCTCAATCCCAAAATCAATGCAAATTTACATTGGCTCCATAGGAAGCTTATCAGTAAGTAAATGAAAAAGACTCTCCAAGGATTAGAACTCATGAAATACTTTTTACAAGACAGGTGCATTAACCCAGTAAGCCACAGCAACATCACAGGTGCAAATTTATGTCAAGAAGGGCAGTGACCAATGAACCACTATTAGGTAAGTTCAAAAAGAAATCCATTGGTTTTACTATGCTATTCTTAATGCCAATCTAAACAGGTTGTAATGACATATTGTTCTTTATGAACCCTTAGTACAGATTCTATCTCACAATTGCACTATCTCAATCCCAAAATCAATGCAAATTTCCATTGGCTCTATAGGAAACTTATTGGTAAGTAAATGAAAAAGAGCTCTCTGAGTACTAGAATTCATGAACTCCTGTTTAAAAGACAGGGGCATTAACCCACTAAACCATTGGAACATCACAAATGCTAAGTGGTGTCAAGAAGGGCAGCGAACATTGAATCAGTATTAGGTAAGTTCAAAAAGAAATCCATTGGTTTCAATATGTTATTCTTAATGCCAATCTTTGCAGCGCATCATGACGTATTGTTCTTGATGAACACGTAATACAGATTCTATATCTCACAATTGCACTATCTCAATCCCAAAATCAATGCAAATTTACATTGGCTCCATAGGAAGCTTATCAGTAAGTAAATGAAAAAGACTCTCCAAGGATTAGAACTCATGAAATACTTTTTACAAGACAGGTGCATTAACCCAGTAAGCCACAGCAACATCACAGGTGCAAATTTATGTCAAGAAGGGCAGTGACCAATGAACCACTATTAGGTAAGTTCAAAAAGAAATCCATTGGTTTTACTATGCTATTCTTAATGCCAATCTAAACAGGTTGTAATGACATATTGTTCTTTATGAACCCTTAGTACAGATTCTATCTCACAATTGCACTATCTCAATCCCAAAATCAATGCAAATTTCCATTGGCTCTATAGGAAACTTATTGTTAAGTAAATGAAAAAGAGCTTTCTGAGGACTAGAATTCATGTACTCCTGTTTAAAAGACAGGGGCATTAACCCACTAAGCCATTGGAACATCACAAGTGCTAAGTGATGTCAAGAAGGGCAGCGAACATTGAATCACTATTAGGTAAGTTCAAAAAGAAATCCATTGGTTTCACTATGTTATTCTTAATGCCAATCTTTGCAGCGCATCATGACGTATTGTTCTTGATGAACACGTAATACAGATTCTATATCTCACAATTGCACTATCTCAATCCCAAAATCAATGCAAATTTACATTGGCTCCATAGGAAGCTTATCAGTAAGTAAATGAAAAAGACTCTCCAAGGATTAGAACTCATGAAATCCTTTTTACAAGACAGGTGCATTAACCCAGTAAGCCACAGCAACATCACAGGTGCAAATTTATGTCAAGAAGGGCAGTGACCAATGAATCACTATTAGGTAAGTTCAAAAAGAAATCCATTGGTTTTACTATGCTATTCTTAATGCCAATCTAAACAGCTTGAAATGACATATTGTTCTTTATGAACACTTAGTACAGATTCTATCTCACAATTGCACTATCTCAATCCCAAAATCAATGCAAATTTCCATTGGCTCTATAGGAAACTTATTGGTAAGTAAATGAAAAAGAGCTCTCTGAGGACTAGAATTCATGTACTCCTGTTTAAAAGACAGGGGCATTAACCCACTAAGCCATTGGAACATCACAAGTGCTAAGTGATGTCAAGAAGGGCAGCGAACATTGAATCACTATTAGGTAAGTTCAAAAAGAAATCCATTGGTTTCACTATGTTATTCTTAATGCCAATCTTTGCAGCGCATCATGACGTATTGTTCTTGATGAACACGTAATACAGATTCTATATCTCACAATTGCACTATCTCAATCCCAAAATCAATGCAAATTTACATTGGCTCCATAGGAAGCTTATTAGTAAGTAAATGAAAAAAACTCTCCAAGGATTAGAACTCATGAAATCCTTTTTACAAGACAGGTGCATTAACCCAGTAAGCCACAGCAACATCACAGGTGCAAATTTATGTCAAGAAGGGCAGTGACCAATGAACCACTATTAGGTAAGTTCAAAAAGAAATCCATTGGTTTTACTATGCTATTCTTAATGCCAATCTAAACAGCTTGTAATGACATATTGTTCTTTATGAACCCTTATTACAGATTCTATTTCACAATTGCACTATCTCAATCCCAAAATCAATGCAAATTTCCATTGGCTCTATAGGAAACTTATTGGTAAGTAAATGAAAAAGAGCTCTCTGAGGACTAGAATTCATGAACTCCTGTTTAAAAGACAGGGGCATTAACCCACTAAGCCATTGGAACATCACAAATGCTAAGTGGTGTCAAGAAGGGCAGCGAACATTGAATCAGTATTAGGTAAGTTCAAAAAGAAATCCATTGGTTTCAATATGTTATTCTTAATGCCAATCTTTGCAGCGCATCATGACGTATTGTTCTTGATGAACACGTAATACAGATTCTATATCTCACAATTGCACTATCTCAATCCCAAAATCAATGCAAATTTACATTGGCTCCATAGGAAGCTTATCAGTAAGTAAATGAAAAAGACTCTCCAAGGATTAGAACTCATGAAATACTTTTTACAAGACAGGTGCATTAACCCAGTAAGCCACAGCAACATCACAGGTGCAAATTTATGTCAAGAAGGGCAGTGACCAATGAACCACTATTAGGTAAGTTCAAAAAGAAATCCATTGGTTTTACTATGCTATTCTTAATGCCAATCTAAACAGGTTGTAATGACATATTGTTCTTTATGAACCCTTAGTACAGATTCTATCTCACAATTGCACTATCTCAATCCCAAAATCAATGCAAATTTCCATTGGCTCTATAGGAAACTTATTGTTAAGTAAATGAAAAAGAGCTTTCTGAGGACTAGAATTCATGTACTCCTGTTTAAAAGACAGGGGCATTAACCCACTAAGCCATTGGAACATCACAAGTGCTAAGTGATGTCAAGAAGGGCAGCGAACATTGAATCACTATTAGGTAAGTTCAAAAAGAAATCCATTGGTTTCACTATGTTATTCTTAATGCCAATCTTTGCAGCGCATCATGACGTATTGTTCTTGATGAACACGTAATACAGATTCTATATCTCACAATTGCACTATCTCAATCCCAAAATCAATGCAAATTTACATTGGCTCCATAGGAAGCTTATCAGTAAGTAAATGAAAAAGACTCTCCAAGGATTAGAACTCATGAAATCCTTTTTACAAGACAGGTGCATTAACCCAGTAAGCCACAGCAACATCACAGGTGCAAATTTATGTCAAGAAGGGCAGTGACCAATGAATCACTATTAGGTAAGTTCAAAAAGAAATCCATTGGTTTTACTATGCTATTCTTAATGCCAATCTAAACAGCTTGAAATGACATATTGTTCTTTATGAACACTTAGTACAGATTCTATCTCACAATTGCACTATCTCAATCCCAAAATCAATGCAAATTTCCATTGGCTCTATAGGAAACTTATTGGTAAGTAAATGAAAAAGAGCTCTCTGAGGACTAGAATTCATGTACTCCTGTTTAAAAGACAGGGGCATTAACCCACTAAGCCATTGGAACATCACAAGTGCTAAGTGATGTCAAGAAGGGCAGCGAACATTGAATCACTATTAGGTAAGTTCAAAAAGAAATCCATTGGTTTCACTATGTTATTCTTAATGCCAATCTTTGCAGCGCATCATGACGTATTGTTCTTGATGAACACGTAATACAGATTCTATATCTCACAATTGCACTATCTCAATCCCAAAATCAATGCAAATTTACATTGGCTCCATAGGAAGCTTATTAGTAAGTAAATGAAAAAAACTCTCCAAGGATTAGAACTCATGAAATCCTTTTTACAAGACAGGTGCATTAACCCAGTAAGCCACAGCAACATCACAGGTGCAAATTTATGTCAAGAAGGGCAGTGACCAATGAACCACTATTAGGTAAGTTCAAAAAGAAATCCATTGGTTTTACTATGCTATTCTTAATGCCAATCTAAACAGCTTGTAATGACATATTGTTCTTTATGAACCCTTATTACAGATTCTATTTCACAATTGCACTATCTCAATCCCAAAATCAATGCAAATTTCCATTGGCTCTATAGGAAACTTATTGGTAAGTAAATGAAAAAGAGCTCTCTGAGTACTAGAATTCATGAACTCCTGTTTAAAAGACAGGGGCATTAACCCACTAAGCCATTGGAACATCACAAATGCTAAGTGGTGTCAAGAAGGGCAGCGAACATTGAATCAGTATTAGGTAAGTTCAAAAAGAAATCCATTGGTTTCAATATGTTATTCTTAATGCCAATCTTTGCAGCGCATCATGACGTATTGTTCTTGATGAACACGTAATACAGATTCTATATCTCACAATTGCACTATCTCAATCCCAAAATCAATGCAAATTTACATTGGCTCCATAGGAAGCTTATCAGTAAGTAAATGAAAAAGACTCTCCAAGGATTAGAACTCATGAAATACTTTTTACAAGACAGGTGCATTAACCCAGTAAGCCACAGCAACATCACAGGTGCAAATTTATGTCAAGAAGGGCAGTGACCAATGAACCACTATTAGGTAAGTTCAAAAAGAAATCCATTGGTTTTACTATGCTATTCTTAATGCCAATCTAAACAGGTTGTAATGACATATTGTTCTTTATGAACCCTTAGTACAGATTCTATCTCACAATTGCACTATCTCAATCCCAAAATCAATGCAAATTTCCATTGGCTCTATAGGAAACTTATTGTTAAGTAAATGAAAAAGAGCTTTCTGAGGACTAGAATTCATGTACTCCTGTTTAAAAGACAGGGGCATTAACCCACTAAGCCATTGGAACATCACAAGTGCTAAGTGATGTCAAGAAGGGCAGCGAACATTGAATCACTATTAGGTAAGTTCAAAAAGAAATCCATTGGTTTCACTATGTTATTCTTAATGCCAATCTTTGCAGCGCATCATGACGTATTGTTCTTGATGAACACGTAATACAGATTCTATATCTCACAATTGCACTATCTCAATCCCAAAATCAATGCAAATTTACATTGGCTCCATAGGAAGCTTATCAGTAAGTAAATGAAAAAGACTCTCCAAGGATTAGAACTCATGAAATCCTTTTTACAAGACAGGTGCATTAACCCAGTAAGCCACAGCAACATCACAGGTGCAAATTTATGTCAAGAAGGGCAGTGACCAATGAATCACTATTAGGTAAGTTCAAAAAGAAATCCATTGGTTTTACTATGCTATTCTTAATGCCAATCTAAACAGCTTGAAATGACATATTGTTCTTTATGAACACTTAGTACAGATTCTATCTCACAATTGCACTATCTCAATCCCAAAATCAATGCAAATTTCCATTGGCTCTATAGGAAACTTATTGGTAAGTAAATGAAAAAGAGCTCTCTGAGGACTAGAATTCATGTACTCCTGTTTAAAAGACAGGGGCATTAACCCACTAAGCCATTGGAACATCACAAGTGCTAAGTGATGTCAAGAAGGGCAGCGAACATTGAATCACTATTAGGTAAGTTCAAAAAGAAATCCATTGGTTTCACTATGTTATTCTTAATGCCAATCTTTGCAACGCATCATGACGTATTGTTCTTGATGAACACGTAATACAGATTCTATATCTCACAATTGCACTATCTCAATCCCAAAATCAATGCAAATTTACATTGGCTCCATAGGAAGCTTATTAGTAAGTAAATGAAAAAAACTCTCCAAGGATTAGAACTCATGAAATCCTTTTTACAAGACAGGTGCATTAACCCAGTAAGCCACAGCAACATCACAGGTGCAAATTTATGTCAAGAAGGGCAGTGACCAATGAACCACTATTAGGTAAGTTCAAAAAGAAATCCATTGGTTTTACTATGCTATTCTTAATGCCAATCTAAACAGCTTGTAATGACATATTGTTCTTTATGAACCCTTATTACAGATTCTATTTCACAATTGCACTATCTCAATCCCAAAATCAATGCAAATTTCCATTGGCTCTATAGGAAACTTATTGGTAAGTAAATGAAAAAGAGCTCTCTGAGTACTAGAATTCATGAACTCCTGTTTAAAAGACAGGGGCATTAACCCACTAAGCCATTGGAACATCACAAATGCTAAGTGGTGTCAAGAAGGGCAGCGAACATTGAATCAGTATTAGGTAAGTTCAAAAAGAAATCCATTGGTTTCAATATGTTATTCTTAATGCCAATCTTTGCAGCGCATCATGACGTATTGTTCTTGATGAACACGTAATACAGATTCTATATCTCACAATTGCACTATCTCAATCCCAAAATCAATGCAAATTTACATTGGCTCCATAGGAAGCTTATCAGTAAGTAAATGAAAAAGACTCTCCAAGGATTAGAACTCATGAAATACTTTTTACAAGACAGGTGCATTAACCCAGTAAGCCACAGCAACATCACAGGTGCAAATTTATGTCAAGAAGGGCAGTGACCAATGAACCACTATTAGGTAAGTTCAAAAAGAAATCCATTGGTTTTACTATGCTATTCTTAATGCCAATCTAAACAGGTTGTAATGACATATTGTTCTTTATGAACCCTTAGTACAGATTCTATCTCACAATTGCACTATCTCAATCCCAAAATCAATGCAAATTTCCATTGGCTCTATAGGAAACTTATTGTTAAGTAAATGAAAAAGAGCTTTCTGAGGACTAGAATTCATGTACTCCTGTTTAAAAGACAGGGGCATTAACCCACTAAGCCATTGGAACATCACAAGTGCTAAGTGATGTCAAGAAGGGCAGCGAACATTGAATCACTATTAGGTAAGTTCAAAAAGAAATCCATTGGTTTCACTATGTTATTCTTAATGCCAATCTTTGCAGCGCATCATGACGTATTGTTCTTGATGAACACGTAATACAGATTCTATATCTCACAATTGCACTATCTCAATCCCAAAATCAATGCAAATTTACATTGGCTCCATAGGAAGCTTATCAGTAAGTAAATGAAAAAGACTCTCCAAGGATTAGAACTCATGAAATCCTTTTTACAAGACAGGTGCATTAACCCAGTAAGCCACAGCAACATCACAGGTGCAAATTTATGTCAAGAAGGGCAGTGACCAATGAATCACTATTAGGTAAGTTCAAAAAGAAATCCATTGGTTTTACTATGCTATTCTTAATGCCAATCTAAACAGCTTGAAATGACATATTGTTCTTTATGAACACTTAGTACAGATTCTATCTCACAATTGCACTATCTCAATCCCAAAATCAATGCAAATTTCCATTGGCTCTATAGGAAACTTATTGGTAAGTAAATGAAAAAGAGCTCTCTGAGGACTAGAATTCATGTACTCCTGTTTAAAAGACAGGGGCATTAACCCACTAAGCCATTGGAACATCACAAGTGCTAAGTGATGTCAAGAAGGGCAGCGAACATTGAATCACTATTAGGTAAGTTCAAAAAGAAATCCATTGGTTTCACTATGTTATTCTTAATGCCAATCTTTGCAACGCATCATGACGTATTGTTCTTGATGAACACGTAATACAGATTCTATATCTCACAATTGCACTATCTCAATCCCAAAATCAATGCAAATTTACATTGGCTCCATAGGAAGCTTATTAGTAAGTAAATGAAAAAAACTCTCCAAGGATTAGAACTCATGAAATCCTTTTTACAAGACAGGTGCATTAACCCAGTAAGCCACAGCAACATCACAGGTGCAAATTTATGTCAAGAAGGGCAGTGACCAATGAACCACTATTAGGTAAGTTCAAAAAGAAATCCATTGGTTTTACTATGCTATTCTTAATGCCAATCTAAACAGCTTGTAATGACATATTGTTCTTTATGAACCCTTATTACAGATTCTATTTCACAATTGCACTATCTCAATCCCAAAATCAATGCAAATTTCCATTGGCTCTATAGGAAACTTATTGGTAAGTAAATGAAAAAGAGCTCTCTGAGTACTAGAATTCATGAACTCCTGTTTAAAAGACAGGGGCATTAACCCACTAAGCCATTGGAACATCACAAATGCTAAGTGGTGTCAAGAAGGGCAGCGAACATTGAATCAGTATTAGGTAAGTTCAAAAAGAAATCCATTGGTTTCAATATGTTATTCTTAATGCCAATCTTTGCAGCGCATCATGACGTATTGTTCTTGATGAACACGTAATACAGATTCTATATCTCACAATTGCACTATCTCAATCCCAAAATCAATGCAAATTTACATTGGCTCCATAGGAAGCTTATCAGTAAGTAAATGAAAAAGACTCTCCAAGGATTAGAACTCATGAAATACTTTTTACAAGACAGGTGCATTAACCCAGTAAGCCACAGCAACATCACAGGTGCAAATTTATGTCAAGAAGGGCAGTGACCAATGAACCACTATTAGGTAAGTTCAAAAAGAAATCCATTGGTTTTACTATGCTATTCTTAATGCCAATCTAAACAGGTTGTAATGACATATTGTTCTTTATGAACCCTTAGTACAGATTCTATCTCACAATTGCACTATCTCAATCCCAAAATCAATGCAAATTTCCATTGGCTCTATAGGAAACTTATTGTTAAGTAAATGAAAAAGAGCTTTCTGAGGACTAGAATTCATGTACTCCTGTTTAAAAGACAGGGGCATTAACCCACTAAGCCATTGGAACATCACAAGTGCTAAGTGATGTCAAGAAGGGCAGCGAACATTGAATCACTATTAGGTAAGTTCAAAAAGAAATCCATTGGTTTCACTATGTTATTCTTAATGCCAATCTTTGCAGCGCATCATGACGTATTGTTCTTGATGAACACGTAATACAGATTCTATATCTCACAATTGCACTATCTCAATCCCAAAATCAATGCAAATTTACATTGGCTCCATAGGAAGCTTATCAGTAAGTAAATGAAAAAGACTCTCCAAGGATTAGAACTCATGAAATCCTTTTTACAAGACAGGTGCATTAACCCAGTAAGCCACAGCAACATCACAGGTGCAAATTTATGTCAAGAAGGGCAGTGACCAATGAATCACTATTAGGTAAGTTCAAAAAGAAATCCATTGGTTTTACTATGCTATTCTTAATGCCAATCTAAACAGCTTGAAATGACATATTGTTCTTTATGAACACTTAGTACAGATTCTATCTCACAATTGCACTATCTCAATCCCAAAATCAATGCAAATTTCCATTGGCTCTATAGGAAACTTATTGGTAAGTAAATGAAAAAGAGCTCTCTGAGGACTAGAATTCATGTACTCCTGTTTAAAAGACAGGGGCATTAACCCACTAAGCCATTGGAACATCACAAGTGCTAAGTGATGTCAAGAAGGGCAGCGAACATTGAATCACTATTAGGTAAGTTCAAAAAGAAATCCATTGGTTTCACTATGTTATTCTTAATGCCAATCTTTGCAGCGCATCATGACGTATTGTTCTTGATGAACACGTAATACAGATTCTATATCTCACAATTGCACTATCTCAATCCCAAAATCAATGCAAATTTACATTGGCTCCATAGGAAGCTTATTAGTAAGTAAATGAAAAAAACTCTCCAAGGATTAGAACTCATGAAATCCTTTTTACAAGACAGGTGCATTAACCCAGTAAGCCACAGCAACATCACAGGTGCAAATTTATGTCAAGAAGGGCAGTGACCAATGAACCACTATTAGGTAAGTTCAAAAAGAAATCCATTGGTTTTACTATGCTATTCTTAATGCCAATCTAAACAGCTTGTAATGACATATTGTTCTTTATGAACCCTTATTACAGATTCTATTTCACAATTGCACTATCTCAATCCCAAAATCAATGCAAATTTCCATTGGCTCTATAGGAAACTTATTGGTAAGTAAATGAAAAAGAGCTCTCTGAGTACTAGAATTCATGAACTCCTGTTTAAAAGACAGGGGCATTAACCCACTAAGCCATTGGAACATCACAAATGCTAAGTGGTGTCAAGAAGGGCAGCGAACATTGAATCAGTATTAGGTAAGTTCAAAAAGAAATCCATTGGTTTCAATATGTTATTCTTAATGCCAATCTTTGCAGCGCATCATGACGTATTGTTCTTGATGAACACGTAATACAGATTCTATATCTCACAATTGCACTATCTCAATCCCAAAATCAATGCAAATTTACATTGGCTCCATAGGAAGCTTATCAGTAAGTAAATGAAAAAGACTCTCCAAGGATTAGAACTCATGAAATACTTTTTACAAGACAGGTGCATTAACCCAGTAAGCCACAGCAACATCACAGGTGCAAATTTATGTCAAGAAGGGCAGTGACCAATGAACCACTATTAGGTAAGTTCAAAAAGAAATCCATTGGTTTTACTATGCTATTCTTAATGCCAATCTAAACAGGTTGTAATGACATATTGTTCTTTATGAACCCTTAGTACAGATTCTATCTCACAATTGCACTATCTCAATCCCAAAATCAATGCAAATTTCCATTGGCTCTATAGGAAACTTATTGTTAAGTAAATGAAAAAGAGCTTTCTGAGGACTAGAATTCATGTACTCCTGTTTAAAAGACAGGGGCATTAACCCACTAAGCCATTGGAACATCACAAGTGCTAAGTGATGTCAAGAAGGGCAGCGAACATTGAATCACTATTAGGTAAGTTCAAAAAGAAATCCATTGGTTTCAATATGTTATTCTTAATGCCAATCTTTGCAGCGCATCATGACGTATTGTTCTTGATGAACACGTAATACAGATTCTATATCTCACAATTGCACTATCTCAATCCCAAAATCAATGCAAATTTACATTGGCTCCATAGGAAGCTTATCAGTAAGTAAATGAAAAAGACTCTCCAAGGATTAGAACTCATGAAATACTTTTTACAAGACAGGTGCATTAACCCAGTAATCCACAGCAACATCACAGGTGCAAATTTATGTCAAGAAGGGCAGTGACCAATGAATCACTATTAGGTAAGTTCAAAAAGAAATCCATTGGTTTCACTATGTTATTCTTAATGCCAATCTTTGCAGTGCATCATGACGTATTGTTCTTGATTAACACGTAATACAGATAATATATCTCAAAATCAATGCAAATTTCCATTGCTCCATAGGAAGCTTATTAGTAAGTAAATGAAAAAGACTCTCCAAGGATTAGAACTCATGATATCCTTTTTACAAAACAGGAGCATTAACCCAGTAAGCCACAGCAACATCACAGGTGCAAATTTATGTCAAGAAGGGCAGTGACCAATGAATCACTATTAGGTAAGTTCAAAAAGAAATCCATTGGTTTTACTATGTTATTCTTAATGCCAATCTAAACAGCTTGTACTGACATATTGTTCTTTATGAACACTTAGTACAGATTCTATCTCACAATTGCAATATCTCAATCCAAAAATAAATGCAAATTTCCATTGGCTCTATAGGAAACTTATTGGTAAGTAAATGAAAAAGAGCTCTCTGAGGACTAGAGCTCATGAACTCCTGTTTAAAAGACAGGGGCATTAAACCACTAAGCCATTGGAACATCACAAGAGCAAAGTGATGTCAAGAAGGGCAGCGAACATTGAATCACTATTAGATAAGTTCAAAAAGAAATCCATTGGTTTCACTATGTTATTCTTAATGCCAATCTTTGCAGCGCATCATGACGTATTGTTCTTGATGAACACGTAATACAGATTCTATATCTCACAATTGCACTATCTCAATCCCAAAATCAATGCAAATTTACATTGGCTCCATAGGAAGCTTATTAGTAAGTAAATGAAAAAACTCTCTGAGAATCAGAACTCATGAACTCCTGTTTATAAGACAGGCGCAATAACCAAGTAAGCCACTGGAACATCACAAGTGCAAAAGGTTGTCAAGAAGGGCAATGACCAATGAATCAATATTAGTTAAGTTCAAAAAGAAATCCATTGGTTTCACTATGTTATTCTTAATGCCAATCTTTGCAGCGCATCATGACGTATTGTTCTTGATGAACACGTAATACAGATTCTATATCTCACAATTGCACTTTCTCAATCCCAAAATCAATGCAAATTTACATTGGCTCCATAGGAAGCTTACTAGTAAGTAAATGTAAAAGACTCTCCAAGGATTAGAACTCATGAAATCCTTTTTACAAGACAGGTGCATTAACCCAGAAAGTCACAGCAACATCACAGGTGCAGATTTATGTCAAGGGCAGTGACCAATGAATCACTATTAGGTAAGTTCAAAAAGAAATCCATTGGTTTCACTATGTTATTCTTAATGCCAATCTTTGCAGTGCATCATGACGTATTGTTCTTGATTAACACGTAATACAGATTCTATATCTCAAAATCAATGCAAATTTCCATTGCTCCATAGGAAGCTTATTAGTAAGTAAATGAAAAAGACTCTCCAAGGATTAGAACTCATGATATCCTTTTTACAAAACAGGAGCATTAACCCAGTAAGCCACAGCAACATCACAGGTGCAAATATATGTCAAGAAGGGCAGTGACCAATGAATCACTATTAGGTAAGTTCAAAAAGAAATCCATTGGTTTTACTATGTTATTCTTAATGCCAATCTTTGCAGCGCATCATGACGTATTGTTCTTGATGAACACGTAATACAGATTCTATATCTCACAATTGCACTATCTCAAGCCCAAAATCAATGCAAATTTCCATTGTCTCTATAGGAAGCTTATTAGTAAGTAAATGAAAAAACTCTCTGAGAATCAGAACTCATGAACTCCTGTTTATAAGACAGGCGCAATAACCAAGTAAGCCACTGGAACATCACAAGTGCAAAAGGTTGTCAAGAAGGGCAATGACCAATTAATCACTATTAGGTAAGTTCAAAAAGAAATCCATTGGTTTCACTATGTTATTCTTAATGCCAATCTTTGCAGTGCATCATGACGTATTGTTCTTGATGAACACGTAATACAGATTCTATATCTCACAATTGCACTATCTCAATCCCAAAATCAATGCAAATTTACATTGGCTCCATAGGAAGCTTATTAGTAAGTAAATGAAAAAGACTCTCCAAGTATTAGAATTCATGAAATCCTTTTTACAAGACAGGTGCATTAACCCAGTAAGTCACAGCAACATCACAGGTGCAAATTTATGTCAAGAAGGGCAGTGACCAATGAATCACTATTAGGTAAGTTCAAATAGAAATCCATTGGTTTTACCATGTTATTCTTAATGCCAATCTAAACAGCTTGTAATGACATATTGTTCTTTATGAACACTTAGTACAGATTCTATCTCACAATTGCAATATCTCAATCCAAAAATCAATGCAAATTTCCATTGGCTCTATAGGAAACTTATTGGTAAGTAAATGAAAAAGAGCTCTCTAAGGACTAGAATTCATGAACTCCCGTTTAAAAGACAGGGGCATTAACCCACTAAGCCATTGGAACATCACAAGTGCAAAGTAATGTCAAGAAGGGCAGCGAACATTGAATCACTATTAGATAAGTTCAAAAAGAAATCCATTGGTTTCACTATGTTATTCTTAATGCCAATCTTTGCAGCGCATCATGACGTATTGCTCTTGATGAACACGTAATACAGATTCTATATCTCACAAGTGCACTATCTCAATCCCAAAATCAATGCAAATTTACATTGGCTCTATAGGAAGCTTATTAGTAAGTAAATGAAAAAACTCTCTGAGAATCAGAACTCATGAACTCCTGTTTAAAAGACAGGCGCAATAAATAAGTAAGCCACTGGAACATCACAAGTGCAAAAGGTTGTCAAGAAGGGCAATGACCAATGAATCACTATTAGGTAAGTTCAAAAAGAAATCCATTGGTTTCACTATGTTATTCTTAATGCCAATCTTTGCAGCGCATCATGACGTATTGTTCTTGATGAACACGTAATACAGATTCTATATCTCACAATTGCACTTTCTCAATCCAAAAATCAATGCAAATTTACATTGGCTCCATAGGAAGCTTATTAGTAAGTAAATGAAAAAGACTCTACAAGGATTAGAACTCATGAAATCCTTTTTACAAGACAGGTGCATTAACCCAGTAAGTCACAGCAACATCACAGGTGCAGATTTATGTCAAGAAGGGCAGTGACCAATGAATCACTATTAGGTAAGTTCAAATAGAAATCCATTGGTTTTACTATGTTATTCTTAATGCCAATCTTTGCAGCGCATCATGACGTATTGTTCTTGATGAACACGTAATACAGATTCTATATCTCAAAATCAATGCAAATTTCCATTGCTCCATAGGAAGCTGATTAGTAAGTAAATGAAAAAGACTCTCCAAGGATTAGAACTCATGAAATCCTTTTTACAAAACAGGAGCATTAACCCAGTAAGCCACAGCAACATCACAGGTGCAAATTTATGTCAAGAAGGGCAGTGACCAATGAATCACTATTAGGTAAGTTCAAATAGAAATCCATTGGTTTTACTATGTTATTCTTAATGCCAATCTAAACAGCTTGTAATGACATATTGTTCTTTATGAACACTTAGTACAGATTCTATCTCACAATTGCAATATCTCAATCCAAAAATCAATGCAAATTTCCATTGGCTCTATAGGAAACTTATTAGTAAGTAAATGAAAAAGAGCTCTCTGAGGACTAGAATTCATGAACTCCTGTGTAAAAGACAGGGGCATTAACCCACTAAGCCATTGGAACATCACATGTGCAAAGTGATGTCAAGAAGGGCAGCGAACATTGAATCACTATTAGATATGTTCAAAAAGAAATCCATTGGTTTCACTATGTTATTCTTAATGCCAATCTTTGCAGCGCATCATGACGTATTGTTCTTGATGAACACGTAATACAGATTCTATATCTCACAATTGCACTATCTCAAGCCCAAAATCAATGCAAATTTCCATTGGCTCTATAGGAAGCTTATTAGTAAGTAAATGAAAAAGACTCTCCAAGGATTAGAACTCATGAAATACTTTTTACAAGACAGGAGCATTAACCCAGTAAGCCAAAGCAACATCACAAGTCCAAATTTATGTCAAGAAGGGCAGTGACCAATGAATCACTATTAGGTAAGTTCAAAAAGAAATCCATTTTTTTTTACTATGCTATTCTTAATGCCAATCTAAACAGCTTGTAATGACATTTTGTTCTTTATGAACACTTAGTACAGATTCTATCTCACAATTGCACTATCTCAATCCCAAAATCAATGCAAATTTCCATTGGCTCTATAGGAAACTTATTGGTAAGTAAATGAAAAAGAGCTCTCTGAGGACTAGAATTCATGAACTCATGTTTAAAGACAGGGGTATTAACCCACTAAGCCATTGGAACATCACAAGTGCAAAGTCATGTCAAGAAGGGCAGTGAACATTGAATCACTATTGGTAAGTTCAAAAAGAAATCCATTGGTTTCACTATGTTATTCTTAATGCCAATCTTTGCAGCGCATCATGACGTATTGTTCTTGATGAACACGTAATACAGATTCTATATCTCACAATTGCACTATCTCAATCCCAAAATCAATGCAAATTTACATTGGCTCCATAGGAAGATATTCAGTAAGTAAATGAAAAAGACTCTCCAAGGATTAGAACTCATGAAATCCTTTTTACAAAACAGGTGCATTAACCCAGTAAGCCACAGCAAAATCACAGGTGCAAATTTATGTCAAGAAGGGCAGTGACCAATGAATCACTATTAGGTAAGTTCAAAAAGAAATCCATTGGTTTTACTATGCTATTCTTAGTGCCAATCTAAACAGCTTGTAATGACATATTGTTCTTTATGAACACTTAGTACAGATTCTATCTCACAATTGCACTATCTCAATCCCAAAATCAATGGAAATTTCCATTGGCTCTATAGGAAACTTATTGGTAAGTAAATGAAAAAGAGCTCTCTGAGGACTAGAACTCATGAACTCCTGTTTAAAAGACAGGGGTATTAACCCACTAAGCCATTGGAACATCACAAGTGCAAAGTGATGTCAAGAAGGGCAGTGAACATTGAATCACTATTGGTAAGTTCAAAAAGAAATCCATTGGTTTCACTATGTTATTCTTAATGCCAATCTTTGCAGCGCATCATGACGTATTGTTCTTGATGAACACGTAATACAGATTCTATATCTCACAATTGCACTATCTCAAGCCCAAAATCAATGCAAATTTCCATTGGCTCTATAGGAAGCTTATTAGTAAGTAAATGAAAAAACTCTCTGAGAATCAGAACTCATGAACTCCTGTTTATAAGACAGGCGCAATAACCAAGTAAGCCACTGGAACATCACAAGTGCAAAAGGTTGTCAAGAAGGGCAATGACCAATGAATCACTATTAGGTAAGTTCAAAAAGAAATCCATTGGTTTCACTATGTTATTCTTAATGCCAATCTTTGCAGTGCATCATGACGTATTGTTCTTGATGAACACGTAATACAGATTCTATATCTCAAAATCAATGCAAATTTCCATTGCTCCATAGGAAGCTTATTAGTAAGTAAATGAAAAAGACTCTCCAAGGATTAGAATTCATGAAATCCTTTTTACAAAACAGGAGCATTAACCCAGTAAGCCACAGCAACATCACAGGTGCAAATTTATGTCAAGAAGGGCAGTGACCAATGAATCACTATTAGGTAAGTTCAAAAAGAAATCCATTGGTTTTACTATGTTATTCTTAATGCCAATCTAAACAGCTTGTAATGACATATTGTTCTTTATGAACACTTAGTACAGATTCTATCTCACAATTGCACTATCTCAATCCCAAAATCAATGCAAATTTCCATTGGCTCTATAGGAAACTTATTGGTAAGTAAATGAAAAAGAGCTCTCTGAGGACTAGAATTCATGAACTCATGTTTAAAGACAGGGGTATTAACCCACTAAGCCATTGGAACATCACAAGTGCAAAATCATGTCAAGAAGGGCAGTGAACATTGAATCACTATTGGTAAGTTCAAAAAGAAATCCATTGGTTTCACTATGTTATTCTTAATGCCAATCTTTGCAGCGCATCATGACGTATTGTTCTTGATGAACACGTAATACAGATTCTATATCTCACAATTGCACTATCTCAATCCCAAAATCAATGCAAATTTACATTGGCTCCATAGGAAGATATTCAGTAAGTAAATGAAAAAGACTCTCCAAGGATTAGAACTCATGAAATCCTTTTTACAAAACAGGTGCATTAACCCAGTAAGCCACAGCAAAATCACAGGTGCAAATTTATGTCAAGAAGGGCAGTGACCAATGAATCACTATTAGGTAAGTTCAAAAAGAAATCCATTGGTTTTACTATGCTATTCTTAGTGCCAATCTAAACAGCTTGTAATGACATATTGTTCTTTATGAACACTTAGTACAGATTCTATCTCACAATTGCACTATCTCAATCCCAAAATCAATGGAAATTTCCATTGGCTCTATAGGAAACTTATTGGTAAGTAAATGAAAAAGAGCTCTCTGAGGACTAGAACTCATGAACTCCTGTTTAAAAGACAGGGGTATTAACCCACTAAGCCATTGGAACATCACAAGTGCAAAGTGATGTCAAGAAGGGCAGTGAACATTGAATCACTATTGGTAAGTTCAAAAAGAAATCCATTGGTTTCACTATGTTATTCTTAATGCCAATCTTTGCAGCGCATCATGACGTATTGTTCTTGATGAACACGTAATACAGATTCTATATCTCACAATTGCACTATCTCAAGCCCAAAATCAATGCAAATTTCCATTGGCTCTATAGGAAGCTTATTAGTAAGTAAATGAAAAAACTCTCTGAGAATCAGAACTCATGAACTCCTGTTTATAAGACAGGCGCAATAACCAAGTAAGCCACTGGAACATCACAAGTGCAAAAGGTTGTCAAGAAGGGCAATGACCAATGAATCACTATTAGGTAAGTTCAAAAAGAAATCCATTGGTTTCACTATGTTATTCTTAATGCCAATCTTTGCAGTGCATCATGACGTATTGTTCTTGATGAACACGTAATACAGATTCTATATCTCAAAATCAATGCAAATTTCCATTGCTCCATAGGAAGCTTATTAGTAAGTAAATGAAAAAGACTCTCCAAGGATTAGAATTCATGAAATCCTTTTTACAAAACAGGAGCATTAACCCAGTAAGCCACAGCAACATCACAGGTGCAAATTTATGTCAAGAAGGGCAGTGACCAATGAATCACTATTAGGTAAGTTCAAAAAGAAATCCATTGGTTTTACTATGTTATTCTTAATGCCAATCTAAACAGCTTGTAATGACATATTGTTCTTTATGAACACTTAGTACAGATTCTATCTCACAATTGCACTATCTCAATCCCAAAATCAATGCAAATTTCCATTGGCTCTATAGGAAACTTATTGGTAAGTAAATGAAAAAGAGCTCTCTGAGGACTAGAATTCATGAACTCCTGTTTAAAAGACAGGGGCATTAACCCACTAAGCCATTGGAACATCACAAATGCTAAGTGATGTCAAGAAGGGCAGCGAACATTGAATCACTATTAGGTAAGTTCAAAAAGAAATCCATTGGTTTCAATATGTTATTCTTAATGCCAATCTTTGCAGCGCATCATGACGTATTGTTCTTGATGAACACGTAATACAGATTCTATATCTCACAATTGCACTATCTCAATCCCAAAATCAATGCAAATTTACATTGGCTCCATAGGAAGCTTATCAGTAAGTAAATGAAAAAGACTCTCCAAGGATTAGAACTCATGAAATCCTTTTTACAAGACAGGTGCATTAACCCAGTAATCCACAGCAACATCACAGGTGCAAATTTATGTCAAGAAGGGCAGTGACCAATGAATCACTATTAGGTAAGTTCAAAAAGAAATCCATTGGTTTTACTATGCTATTCTTAATGCCAATCTAAACAGCTTGTAATGACATATTGTTCTTTATGAACCCTTATTACAGATTCTATCTCACAATTGCACTATCTCAATCCCAAAATCAATGCAAATTTCCATTGGCTCTATAGGAAACTTATTGGTAAGTAAATGAAAAAGAGCTCTCTGAGTACTAGAATTCATGAACTCCTGTTTAAAAGACAGGGGCATTAACCCACTAAGCCATTGGAACATCACAAATGCTAAGTGGTGTCAAGAAGGGCAGCGAACATTGAATCACTATTAGGTAAGTTCAAAAAGAAATCCATTGGTTTCAATATGTTATTCTTAATGCCAATCTTTGCAGCGCATCATGACGTATTGTTCTTGATGAACACGTAATACAGATTCTATATCTCACAATTGCACTATCTCAATCCCAAAATCAATGCAAATTTACATTGGCTCCATAGGAAGCTTATCAGTAAGTAAATGAAAAAGACTCTCCAAGGATTAGAACTCATGAAATCCTTTTTACAAGACAGGTGCATTAACCCAGTAAGCCACAGCAACATCACAGGTGCAAATTTATGTCAAGAAGGGCAGTGACCAATGAACCACTATTAGGTAAGTTCAAAAAGAAATCCATTGGTTTTACTATGCTATTCTTAATGCCAATCTAAACAGGTTGTAATGACATATTGTTCTTTATGAACCCTTAGTACAGATTCTATCTCACAATTGCACTATCTCAATCCCAAAATCAATGCAAATTTCCATTGGCTCTATAGGAAACTTATTGGTAAGTAAATGAAAAAGAGCTCTCTGAGGAGTAGAATTCATGAACTCCTGTTTAAAAGACAGGGGCATTAACCCACTAAGCCATTGGAATCATCACAAGTGCTAAGTGATGTCAAGAAGGGCAGCGAACATTGAATCACTATTAGGTAAGGTCAAAAAGAAATCCATTGGTTTCACTATGTTATTCTTAATGCCAATCTTTGCAGCGCATCATGACGTATTGTTCTTGATGAACACGTAATACAGATTCTATATCTCACAATTGCACTATCTCAATCCCAAAATCAATGCAAATTTACATTGGCTCCATAGGAAGCTTATCAGTAAGTAAATGAAAAAGACTCTCCAAGGATTAGAACTCATGAAATCCTTTTTACAAGACAGGTGCATTAACCCAGTAAGCCACAGCAACATCACAGGTGCAAATTTATGTCAAGAAGGGCAGTGACCAATGAATCACTATTAGGTAAGTTCAAAAAGAAATCCATTGGTTTTACTATGCTATTCTTAATGCCAATCTAAACAGCTTGAAATGACATATTGTTCTTTATGAACACTTAGTACAGATTCTATCTCACAATTGCACAATCTCAATCCCAAAATCAATGCAAATTTCCATTGGCTCTATAGGAAACTTATTGGTAAGTAAATGAAAAAGAGCTCTCTGAGTACTAGAATTCATGAACTCCTGTTTAAAAGACAGGGGCATTAACCCACTAAGCCATTGGAACATCACAAATGCTAAGTGGTGTCAAGAAGGGCAGCGAACATTGAATCAGTATTAGGTAAGTTCAAAAAGAAATCCATTGGTTTCAATATGTTATTCTTAATGCCAATCTTTGCAGCGCATCATGACGTATTGTTCTTGATGAACACGTAATACAGATTCTATATCTCACAATTGCACTATCTCAATCCCAAAATCAATGCAAATTTACATTGGCTCCATAGGAAGCTTATCAGTAAGTAAATGAAAAAGACTCTCCAAGGATTAGAACTCATGAAATACTTTTTACAAGACAGGTGCATTAACCCAGTAAGCCACAGCAACATCACAGGTGCAAATTTATGTCAAGAAGGGCAGTGACCAATGAACCACTATTAGGTAAGTTCAAAAAGAAATCCATTGGTTTTACTATGCTATTCTTAATGCCAATCTAAACAGGTTGTAATGACATATTGTTCTTTATGAACCCTTAGTACAGATTCTATCTCACAATTGCACTATCTCAATCCCAAAATCAATGCAAATTTCCATTGGCTCTATAGGAAACTTATTGTTAAGTAAATGAAAAAGAGCTTTCTGAGGACTAGAATTCATGTACTCCTGTTTAAAAGACAGGGGCATTAACCCACTAAGCCATTGGAACATCACAAGTGCTAAGTGATGTCAAGAAGGGCAGCGAACATTGAATCACTATTAGGTAAGTTCAAAAAGAAATCCATTGGTTTCACTATGTTATTCTTAATGCCAATCTTTGCAGCGCATCATGACGTATTGTTCTTGATGAACACGTAATACAGATTCTATATCTCACAATTGCACTATCTCAATCCCAAAATCAATGCAAATTTACATTGGCTCCATAGGAAGCTTATCAGTAAGTAAATGAAAAAGACTCTCCAAGGATTAGAACTCATGAAATCCTTTTTACAAGACAGGTGCATTAACCCAGTAAGCCACAGCAACATCACAGGTGCAAATTTATGTCAAGAAGGGCAGTGACCAATGAATCACTATTAGGTAAGTTCAAAAAGAAATCCATTGGTTTTACTATGCTATTCTTAATGCCAATCTAAACAGCTTGAAATGACATATTGTTCTTTATGAACACTTAGTACAGATTCTATCTCACAATTGCACAATCTCAATCCCAAAATCAATGCAAATTTCCATTGGCTCTATAGGAAACTTATTGGTAAGTAAATGAAAAAGAGCTCTCTGAGTACTAGAATTCATGAACTCCTGTTTAAAAGACAGGGGCATTAACCCACTAAGCCATTGGAACATCACAAATGCTAAGTGGTGTCAAGAAGGGCAGCGAACATTGAATCAGTATTAGGTAAGTTCAAAAAGAAATCCATTGGTTTCAATATGTTATTCTTAATGCCAATCTTTGCAGCGCATCATGACGTATTGTTCTTGATGAACACGTAATACAGATTCTATATCTCACAATTGCACTATCTCAATCCCAAAATCAATGCAAATTTACATTGGCTCCATAGGAAGCTTATCAGTAAGTAAATGAAAAAGACTCTCCAAGGATTAGAACTCATGAAATACTTTTTACAAGACAGGTGCATTAACCCAGTAAGCCACAGCAACATCACAGGTGCAAATTTATGTCAAGAAGGGCAGTGACCAATGAACCACTATTAGGTAAGTTCAAAAAGAAATCCATTGGTTTTACTATGCTATTCTTAATGCCAATCTAAACAGGTTGTAATGACATATTGTTCTTTATGAACCCTTAGTACAGATTCTATCTCACAATTGCACTATCTCAATCCCAAAATCAATGCAAATTTCCATTGGCTCTATAGGAAACTTATTGTTAAGTAAATGAAAAAGAGCTTTCTGAGGACTAGAATTCATGTACTCCTGTTTAAAAGACAGGGGCATTAACCCACTAAGCCATTGGAACATCACAAGTGCTAAGTGATGTCAAGAAGGGCAGCGAACATTGAATCACTATTAGGTAAGTTCAAAAAGAAATCCATTGGTTTCACTATGTTATTCTTAATGCCAATCTTTGCAGCGCATCATGACGTATTGTTCTTGATGAACACGTAATACAGATTCTATATCTCACAATTGCACTATCTCAATCCCAAAATCAATGCAAATTTACATTGGCTCCATAGGAAGCTTATCAGTAAGTAAATGAAAAAGACTCTCCAAGGATTAGAACTCATGAAATCCTTTTTACAAGACAGGTGCATTAACCCAGTAAGCCACAGCAACATCACAGGTGCAAATTTATGTCAAGAAGGGCAGTGACCAATGAATCACTATTAGGTAAGTTCAAAAAGAAATCCATTGGTTTTACTATGCTATTCTTAATGCCAATCTAAACAGCTTGAAATGACATATTGTTCTTTATGAACACTTAGTACAGATTCTATCTCACAATTGCACTATCTCAATCCCAAAATCAATGCAAATTTCCATTGGCTCTATAGGAAACTTATTGGTAAGTAAATGAAAAAGAGCTCTCTGAGGACTAGAATTCATGTACTCCTGTTTAAAAGTCAGGGGCATTAACCCACTAAGCCATTGGAACATCACAAGTGCTAAGTGATGTCAAGAAGGGCAGCGAACATTGAATCACTATTAGGTAAGTTCAAAAAGAAATCCATTGGTTTCACTATGTTATTCTTAATGCCAATCTTTGCAGCGCATCATGACGTATTGTTCTTGATGAACACGTAATACAGATTCTATATCTCACAATTGCACTATCTCAATCCCAAAATCAATGCAAATTTACATTGGCTCCATAGGAAGCTTATTAGTAAGTAAATGAAAAAAACTCTCCAAGGATTAGAACTCATGAAATCCTTTTTACAAGACAGGTGCATTAACCCAGTAAGCCACAGCAACATCACAGGTGCAAATTTATGTCAAGAAGGGCAGTGACCAATGAACCACTATTAGGTAAGTTCAAAAAGAAATCCATTGGTTTTACTATGCTATTCTTAATGCCAATCTAAACAGCTTGCAATGACATATTGTTCTTTATGAACCCTTATTACAGATTCTATTTCACAATTGCACTATCTCAATCCCAAAATCAATGCAAATTTCCATTGGCTCTAAAGGAAACTTATTGGTAAGTAAATGAAAAAGAGCTCTCTGAGTACTAGAATTCATGAACTCCTGTTTAAAAGACAGGGGCATTAACCCACTAAGCCATTGGAACATCACAAATGCTAAGTGGTGTCAAGAAGGGCAGCGAACATTGAATCAGTATTAGGTAAGTTCAAAAAGAAATCCATTGGTTTCAATATGTTATTCTTAATGCCAATCTTTGCAGCGCATCATGACGTATTGTTCTTGATGAACACGTAATACAGATTCTATATCTCACAATTGCACTATCTCAAGCCCAAAATCAATGCAAATTTCCATTGGCTCTATAGGAAGCTTATTAGTAAGTAAATGAAAAAACTCTCTGAGAATCAGAACTCATGAACTCCTGTTTATAAGACAGGCGCAATAACCAAGTAAGCCACTGGAACATCACAAGTGCAAAAGGTTGTCAAGAAGGGCAATGACCAATGAATCACTATTAGGTAAGTTCAAAAAGAAATCCATTGGTTTCACTATGTTATTCTTAATGCCAATCTTTGCAGTGCATCATGACGTATTGTTCTTGATGAACACGTAATACAGATTCTATATCTCAAAATCAATGCAAATTTCCATTGCTCCATAGGAAGCTTATTAGTAAGTAAATGAAAAAGACTCTCCAAGGATTAGAATTCATGAAATCCTTTTTACAAAACAGGAGCATTAACCCAGTAAGCCACAGCAACATCACAGGTGCAAATTTATGTCAAGAAGGGCAGTGACCAATGAATCACTATTAGGTAAGTTCAAAAAGAAATCCATTGGTTTTACTATGTTATTCTTAATGCCAATCTAAACAGCTTGTAATGACATATTGTTCTTTATGAACACTTAGTACAGATTCTATCTCACAATTGCACTATCTCAATCCCAAAATCAATGCAAATTTCCATTGGCTCTATAGGAAACTTATTGGTAAGTAAATGAAAAAGAGCTCTCTGAGGACTAGAATTCATGAACTCATGTTTAAAGACAGGGGTATTAACCCACTAAGCCATTGGAACATCACAAGTGCAAAATCATGTCAAGAAGGGCAGTGAACATTGAATCACTATTGGTAAGTTCAAAAAGAAATCCATTGGTTTCACTATGTTATTCTTAATGCCAATCTTTGCAGCGCATCATGACGTATTGTTCTTGATGAACACGTAATACAGATTCTATATCTCACAATTGCACTATCTCAATCCCAAAATCAATGCAAATTTACATTGGCTCCATAGGAAGATATTCAGTAAGTAAATGAAAAAGACTCTCCAAGGATTAGAACTCATGAAATCCTTTTTACAAAACAGGTGCATTAACCCAGTAAGCCACAGCAAAATCACAGGTGCAAATTTATGTCAAGAAGGGCAGTGACCAATGAATCACTATTAGGTAAGTTCAAAAAGAAATCCATTGGTTTTACTATGCTATTCTTAGTGCCAATCTAAACAGCTTGTAATGACATATTGTTCTTTATGAACACTTAGTACAGATTCTATCTCACAATTGCACTATCTCAATCCCAAAATCAATGGAAATTTCCATTGGCTCTATAGGAAACTTATTGGTAAGTAAATGAAAAAGAGCTCTCTGAGGACTAGAACTCATGAACTCCTGTTTAAAAGACAGGGGTATTAACCCACTAAGCCATTGGAACATCACAAGTGCAAAGTGATGTCAAGAAGGGCAGTGAACATTGAATCACTATTGGTAAGTTCAAAAAGAAATCCATTGGTTTCACTATGTTATTCTTAATGCCAATCTTTGCAGCGCATCATGACGTATTGTTCTTGATGAACACGTAATACAGATTCTATATCTCACAATTGCACTATCTCAAGCCCAAAATCAATGCAAATTTCCATTGGCTCTATAGGAAGCTTATTAGTAAGTAAATGAAAAAACTCTCTGAGAATCAGAACTCATGAACTCCTGTTTATAAGACAGGCGCAATAACCAAGTAAGCCACTGGAACATCACAAGTGCAAAAGGTTGTCAAGAAGGGCAATGACCAATGAATCACTATTAGGTAAGTTCAAAAAGAAATCCATTGGTTTCACTATGTTATTCTTAATGCCAATCTTTGCAGTGCATCATGACGTATTGTTCTTGATGAACACGTAATACAGATTCTATATCTCAAAATCAATGCAAATTTCCATTGCTCCATAGGAAGCTTATTAGTAAGTAAATGAAAAAGACTCTCCAAGGATTAGAATTCATGAAATCCTTTTTACAAAACAGGAGCATTAACCCAGTAAGCCACAGCAACATCACAGGTGCAAATTTATGTCAAGAAGGGCAGTGACCAATGAATCACTATTAGGTAAGTTCAAAAAGAAATCCATTGGTTTTACTATGTTATTCTTAATGCCAATCTAAACAGCTTGTAATGACATATTGTTCTTTATGAACACTTAGTACAGATTCTATCTCACAATTGCACTATCTCAATCCCAAAATCAATGCAAATTTCCATTGGCTCTATAGGAAACTTATTGGTAAGTAAATGAAAAAGAGCTCTCTGAGGACTAGAATTCATGAACTCCTGTTTAAAAGACAGGGGCATTAACCCACTAAGCCATTGGAACATCACAAATGCTAAGTGATGTCAAGAAGGGCAGCGAACATTGAATCACTATTAGGTAAGTTCAAAAAGAAATCCATTGGTTTCAATATGTTATTCTTAATGCCAATCTTTGCAGCGCATCATGACGTATTGTTCTTGATGAACACGTAATACAGATTCTATATCTCACAATTGCACTATCTCAATCCCAAAATCAATGCAAATTTACATTGGCTCCATAGGAAGCTTATCAGTAAGTAAATGAAAAAGACTCTCCAAGGATTAGAACTCATGAAATCCTTTTTACAAGACAGGTGCATTAACCCAGTAATCCACAGCAACATCACAGGTGCAAATTTATGTCAAGAAGGGCAGTGACCAATGAATCACTATTAGGTAAGTTCAAAAAGAAATCCATTGGTTTTACTATGCTATTCTTAATGCCAATCTAAACAGCTTGTAATGACATATTGTTCTTTATGAACCCTTATTACAGATTCTATCTCACAATTGCACTATCTCAATCCCAAAATCAATGCAAATTTCCATTGGCTCTATAGGAAACTTATTGGTAAGTAAATGAAAAAGAGCTCTCTGAGTACTAGAATTCATGAACTCCTGTTTAAAAGACAGGGGCATTAACCCACTAAGCCATTGGAACATCACAAATGCTAAGTGGTGTCAAGAAGGGCAGCGAACATTGAATCACTATTAGGTAAGTTCAAAAAGAAATCCATTGGTTTCAATATGTTATTCTTAATGCCAATCTTTGCAGCGCATCATGACGTATTGTTCTTGATGAACACGTAATACAGATTCTATATCTCACAATTGCACTATCTCAATCCCAAAATCAATGCAAATTTACATTGGCTCCATAGGAAGCTTATCAGTAAGTAAATGAAAAAGACTCTCCAAGGATTAGAACTCATGAAATCCTTTTTACAAGACAGGTGCATTAACCCAGTAAGCCACAGCAACATCACAGGTGCAAATTTATGTCAAGAAGGGCAGTGACCAATGAACCACTATTAGGTAAGTTCAAAAAGAAATCCATTGGTTTTACTATGCTATTCTTAATGCCAATCTAAACAGGTTGTAATGACATATTGTTCTTTATGAACCCTTAGTACAGATTCTATCTCACAATTGCACTATCTCAATCCCAAAATCAATGCAAATTTCCATTGGCTCTATAGGAAACTTATTGGTAAGTAAATGAAAAAGAGCTCTCTGAGGAGTAGAATTCATGAACTCCTGTTTAAAAGACAGGGGCATTAACCCACTAAGCCATTGGAATCATCACAAGTGCTAAGTGATGTCAAGAAGGGCAGCGAACATTGAATCACTATTAGGTAAGGTCAAAAAGAAATCCATTGGTTTCACTATGTTATTCTTAATGCCAATCTTTGCAGCGCATCATGACGTATTGTTCTTGATGAACACGTAATACAGATTCTATATCTCACAATTGCACTATCTCAATCCCAAAATCAATGCAAATTTACATTGGCTCCATAGGAAGCTTATCAGTAAGTAAATGAAAAAGACTCTCCAAGGATTAGAACTCATGAAATCCTTTTTACAAGACAGGTGCATTAACCCAGTAAGCCACAGCAACATCACAGGTGCAAATTTATGTCAAGAAGGGCAGTGACCAATGAATCACTATTAGGTAAGTTCAAAAAGAAATCCATTGGTTTTACTATGCTATTCTTAATGCCAATCTAAACAGCTTGAAATGACATATTGTTCTTTATGAACACTTAGTACAGATTCTATCTCACAATTGCACAATCTCAATCCCAAAATCAATGCAAATTTCCATTGGCTCTATAGGAAACTTATTGGTAAGTAAATGAAAAAGAGCTCTCTGAGTACTAGAATTCATGAACTCCTGTTTAAAAGACAGGGGCATTAACCCACTAAGCCATTGGAACATCACAAATGCTAAGTGGTGTCAAGAAGGGCAGCGAACATTGAATCAGTATTAGGTAAGTTCAAAAAGAAATCCATTGGTTTCAATATGTTATTCTTAATGCCAATCTTTGCAGCGCATCATGACGTATTGTTCTTGATGAACACGTAATACAGATTCTATATCTCACAATTGCACTATCTCAATCCCAAAATCAATGCAAATTTACATTGGCTCCATAGGAAGCTTATCAGTAAGTAAATGAAAAAGACTCTCCAAGGATTAGAACTCATGAAATACTTTTTACAAGACAGGTGCATTAACCCAGTAAGCCACAGCAACATCACAGGTGCAAATTTATGTCAAGAAGGGCAGTGACCAATGAACCACTATTAGGTAAGTTCAAAAAGAAATCCATTGGTTTTACTATGCTATTCTTAATGCCAATCTAAACAGGTTGTAATGACATATTGTTCTTTATGAACCCTTAGTACAGATTCTATCTCACAATTGCACTATCTCAATCCCAAAATCAATGCAAATTTCCATTGGCTCTATAGGAAACTTATTGTTAAGTAAATGAAAAAGAGCTTTCTGAGGACTAGAATTCATGTACTCCTGTTTAAAAGACAGGGGCATTAACCCACTAAGCCATTGGAACATCACAAGTGCTAAGTGATGTCAAGAAGGGCAGCGAACATTGAATCACTATTAGGTAAGTTCAAAAAGAAATCCATTGGTTTCACTATGTTATTCTTAATGCCAATCTTTGCAGCGCATCATGACGTATTGTTCTTGATGAACACGTAATACAGATTCTATATCTCACAATTGCACTATCTCAATCCCAAAATCAATGCAAATTTACATTGGCTCCATAGGAAGCTTATCAGTAAGTAAATGAAAAAGACTCTCCAAGGATTAGAACTCATGAAATCCTTTTTACAAGACAGGTGCATTAACCCAGTAAGCCACAGCAACATCACAGGTGCAAATTTATGTCAAGAAGGGCAGTGACCAATGAATCACTATTAGGTAAGTTCAAAAAGAAATCCATTGGTTTTACTATGCTATTCTTAATGCCAATCTAAACAGCTTGAAATGACATATTGTTCTTTATGAACACTTAGTACAGATTCTATCTCACAATTGCACAATCTCAATCCCAAAATCAATGCAAATTTCCATTGGCTCTATAGGAAACTTATTGGTAAGTAAATGAAAAAGAGCTCTCTGAGTACTAGAATTCATGAACTCCTGTTTAAAAGACAGGGGCATTAACCCACTAAGCCATTGGAACATCACAAATGCTAAGTGGTGTCAAGAAGGGCAGCGAACATTGAATCAGTATTAGGTAAGTTCAAAAAGAAATCCATTGGTTTCAATATGTTATTCTTAATGCCAATCTTTGCAGCGCATCATGACGTATTGTTCTTGATGAACACGTAATACAGATTCTATATCTCACAATTGCACTATCTCAATCCCAAAATCAATGCAAATTTACATTGGCTCCATAGGAAGCTTATCAGTAAGTAAATGAAAAAGACTCTCCAAGGATTAGAACTCATGAAATACTTTTTACAAGACAGGTGCATTAACCCAGTAAGCCACAGCAACATCACAGGTGCAAATTTATGTCAAGAAGGGCAGTGACCAATGAACCACTATTAGGTAAGTTCAAAAAGAAATCCATTGGTTTTACTATGCTATTCTTAATGCCAATCTAAACAGGTTGTAATGACATATTGTTCTTTATGAACCCTTAGTACAGATTCTATCTCACAATTGCACTATCTCAATCCCAAAATCAATGCAAATTTCCATTGGCTCTATAGGAAACTTATTGTTAAGTAAATGAAAAAGAGCTTTCTGAGGACTAGAATTCATGTACTCCTGTTTAAAAGACAGGGGCATTAACCCACTAAGCCATTGGAACATCACAAGTGCTAAGTGATGTCAAGAAGGGCAGCGAACATTGAATCACTATTAGGTAAGTTCAAAAAGCAATCCATTGGTTTCACTATGTTATTCTTAATGCCAATCTTTGCAGCGCATCATGACGTATTGTTCTTGATGAACACGTAATACAGATTCTATATCTCACAATTGCACTATCTCAATCCCAAAATCAATGCAAATTTACATTGGCTCCATAGGAAGCTTATCAGTAAGTAAATGAAAAAGACTCTCCAAGGATTAGAACTCATGAAATCCTTTTTACAAGACAGGTGCATTAACCCAGTAAGCCACAGCAACATCACAGGTGCAAATTTATGTCAAGAAGGGCAGTGACCAATGAATCACTATTAGGTAAGTTCAAAAAGAAATCCATTGGTTTTACTATGCTATTCTTAATGCCAATCTAAACAGCTTGAAATGACATATTGTTCTTTATGAACACTTAGTACAGATTCTATCTCACAATTGCACTATCTCAATCCCAAAATCAATGCAAATTTCCATTGGCTCTATAGGAAACTTATTGGTAAGTAAATGAAAAAGAGCTCTCTGAGGACTAGAATTCATGTACTCCTGTTTAAAAGTCAGGGGCATTAACCCACTAAGCCATTGGAACATCACAAGTGCTAAGTGATGTCAAGAAGGGCAGCGAACATTGAATCACTATTAGGTAAGTTCAAAAAGAAATCCATTGGTTTCACTATGTTATTCTTAATGCCAATCTTTGCAGCGCATCATGACGTATTGTTCTTGATGAACACGTAATACAGATTCTATATCTCACAATTGCACTATCTCAATCCCAAAATCAATGCAAATTTACATTGGCTCCATAGGAAGCTTATTAGTAAGTAAATGAAAAAAACTCTCCAAGGATTAGAACTCATGAAATCCTTTTTACAAGACAGGTGCATTAACCCAGTAAGCCACAGCAACATCACAGGTGCAAATTTATGTCAAGAAGGGCAGTGACCAATGAACCACTATTAGGTAAGTTCAAAAAGAAATCCATTGGTTTTACTATGCTATTCTTAATGCCAATCTAAACAGCTTGCAATGACATATTGTTCTTTATGAACCCTTATTACAGATTCTATTTCACAATTGCACTATCTCAATCCCAAAATCAATGCAAATTTCCATTGGCTCTATAGGAAACTTATTGGTAAGTAAATGAAAAAGAGCTCTCTGAGTACTAGAATTCATGAACTCCTGTTTAAAAGACAGGGGCATTAACCCACTAAGCCATTGGAACATCACAAATGCTAAGTGGTGTCAAGAAGGGCAGCGAACATTGAATCAGTATTAGGTAAGTTCAAAAAGAAATCCATTGGTTTCAATATGTTATTCTTAATGCCAATCTTTGCAGCGCATCATGACGTATTGTTCTTGATGAACACGTAATACAGATTCTATATCTCACAATTGCACTATCTCAATCCCAAAATCAATGCAAATTTACATTGGCTCCATAGGAAGCTTATCAGTAAGTAAATGAAAAAGACTCTCCAAGGATTAGAACTCATGAAATACTTTTTACAAGACAGGTGCATTAACCCAGTAAGCCACAGCAACATCACAGGTGCAAATTTATGTCAAGAAGGGCAGTGACCAATGAACCACTATTAGGTAAGTTCAAAAAGAAATCCATTGGTTTTACTATGCTATTCTTAATGCCAATCTAAACAGGTTGTAATGACATATTGTTCTTTATGAACCCTTAGTACAGATTCTATCTCACAATTGCACTATCTCAATCCCAAAATCAATGCAAATTTCCATTGGCTCTATAGGAAACTTATTGTTAAGTAAATGAAAAAGAGCTTTCTGAGGACTAGAATTCATGTACTCCTGTTTAAAAGACAGGGGCATTAACCCACTAAGCCATTGGAACATCACAAGTGCTAAGTGATGTCAAGAAGGGCAGCGAACATTGAATCACTATTAGGTAAGTTCAAAAAGAAATCCATTGGTTTCACTATGTTATTCTTAATGCCAATCTTTGCAGCGCATCATGACGTATTGTTCTTGATGAACACGTAATACAGATTCTATATCTCACAATTGCACTATCTCAATCCCAAAATCAATGCAAATTTACATTGGCTCCATAGGAAGCTTATCAGTAAGTAAATGAAAAAGACTCTCCAAGGATTAGAACTCATGAAATCCTTTTTACAAGACAGGTGCATTAACCCAGTAAGCCACAGCAACATCACAGGTGCAAATTTATGTCAAGAAGGGCAGTGACCAATGAATCACTATTAGGTAAGTTCAAAAAGAAATCCATTGGTTTTACTATGCTATTCTTAATGCCAATCTAAACAGCTTGAAATGACATATTGTTCTTTATGAACACTTAGTACAGATTCTATCTCACAATTGCACTATCTCAATCCCAAAATCAATGCAAATTTCCATTGGCTCTATAGGAAACTTATTGGTAAGTAAATGAAAAAGAGCTCTCTGAGGACTAGAATTCATGTACTCCTGTTTAAAAGACAGGGGCATTAACCCACTAAGCCATTGGAACATCACAAGTGCTAAGTCATGTCAAGAAGGGCAGCGAACATTGAATCACTATTAGGTAAGTTCAAAAAGAAATCCATTGGTTTCACTATGTTATTCTTAATGCCAATCTTTGCAGCGCATCATGACGTATTGTTCTTGATGAATACGTAATACAGATTCTATATCTCACAATTGCACTATCTCAATCCCAAAATCAATGCAAATTTACATTGGCTCCATAGGAAGCTTATTAGTAAGTAAATGAAAAAGACTCTCCAAGGATTAGAACTCAAGAAATCCTTATTACAAGACAGGTGCATTAACCCAGTAAGCCACAGCAACATCACAGGTGCAAATTTATGTCAAGAAGGGCAGTGACCAATGAACCACTATTAGGTAAGTTCAAAAAGAAATCCATTGGTTTTACTATGCTATTCTTAATGCCAATCTAAACAGCTTGTAATGACATATTGTTCTTTATGAACCCTTAGTACAGATTCTATCTCACAATTGCACTATCTCAATCCCAAAATCAATGCAAATTTCCATTGGCTCTATAGGAAACTTATTGGTAAGTAAATGAAAAAGAGCTCTCTGAGGACTAGAATTCATGAACTCCTGTTTAAAAGACAGGGGCATTAACCCACTAAGCCATTGGAACATCACAAATGCTAAGTGATGTCAAGAAGGGCAGCGAACATTGAATCACTATTAGGTAAGTTCAAAAAGAAATCCATTGGTTTCAATATGTTATTCTTAATGCCAATCTTTGCAGCGCATCATGACGTATTGTTCTTGATGAACACGTAATACAGATTCTATATCTCACAATTGCACTATCTCAATCCCAAAATCAATGCAAATTTACATTGGCTCCATAGGAAGCTTATCAGTAAGTAAATGAAAAAGACTCTCCAAGGATTAGAACTCATGAAATACTTTTTACAAGACAGGTGCATTAACCCAGTAATCCACAGCAACATCACAGGTGCAAATTTATGTCAAGAAGGGCAGTGACCAATGAATCACTATTAGGTAAGTTCAAAAAGAAATCCATTGGTTTCACTATGTTATTCTTAATGCCAATCTTTGCAGTGCATCATGACGTATTGTTCTTGATTAACACGTAATACAGATAATATATCTCAAAATCAATGCAAATTTCCATTGCTCCATAGGAAGCTTATTAGTAAGTAAATTAAAAAGACTCTCCAAGGATTAGAACTCATGATATCCTTTTTACAAAACAGGAGCATTAACCCAGTAAGCCACAGCAACATCACAGGTGCAAATTTATGTCAAGAAGGGCAGTGACCAATGAATCACTATTAGGTAAGTTCAAAAAGAAATCCATTGGTTTTACTATGTTATTCTTAATGCCAATCTAAACAGCTTGTACTGACATATTGTTCTTTATGAACACTTAGTACAGATTCTATCTCACAATTGCAATATCTCAATCCAAAAATAAATGCAAATTTCCATTGGCTCTATAGGAAACTTATTGGTAAGTAAATGAAAAAGAGCTCTCTGAGGACTAGAGCTCATGAACTCCTGTTTAAAAGACAGGGGCATTAAACCACTAAGCCATTGGAACATCACAAGAGCAAAGTGATGTCAAGAAGGGCAGCGAACATTGAATCACTATTAGATAAGTTCAAAAAGAAATCCATTGGTTTCACTATGTTATTCTTAATGCCAATCTTTGCAGCGCATCATGACGTATTGTTCTTGATGAACACGTAATACAGATTCTATATCTCACAATTGCACTATCTCAATCCCAAAATCAATGCAAATTTACATTGGCTCCATAGGAAGCTTATTAGTAAGTAAATGAAAAAACTCTCTGAGAATCAGAACTCATGAACTCCTGTTTATAAGACAGGCGCAATAACCAAGTAAGCCACTGGAACATCACAAGTGCAAAAGGTTGTCAAGAAGGGCAATGACCAATGAATCAATATTAGTTAAGTTCAAAAAGAAATCCATTGGTTTCACTATGTTATTCTTAATGCCAATCTTTGCAGCGCATCATGACGTATTGTTCTTGATGAACACGTAATACAGATTCTATATCTCACAATTGCACTTTCTCAATCCCAAAATCAATGCAAATTTACATTGGCTCCATAGGAAGCTTACTAGTAAGTAAATGTAAAAGACTCTCCAAGGATTAGAACTCATGAAATCCTTTTTACAAGACAGGTGCATTAACCCAGAAAGTCACAGCAACATCACAGGTGCAGATTTATGTCAAGGGCAGTGACCAATGAATCACTATTAGGTAAGTTCAAATAGAAATCCATTGGTTTTACTATGTTATTCTTAATGCCAATCTTTGCAGCGCATCATGACGTATTGTTCTTGATGAACACGTAATACAGATTCTATATCTCAAAATCAATGCAAATTTCCATTGCTCCATAGGAAGCTGATTAGTAAGTAAATGAAAAAGACTCTCCAAGGATTAGAACTCATGAAATCCTTTTTACAAAACAGGAGCATTAACCCAGTAAGCCACAGCAACATCACAGGTGCAAATTTATGTCAAGAAGGGCAGTGACCAATGAATCACTATTAGGTAAGTTCAAATAGAAATCCATTGGTTTTACTATGTTATTCTTAATGCCAATCTAAACAGCTTGTAATGACATATTGTTCTTAATGTATACTTAGTACAGATTCTATCTCACAATTGCACTATCTCAATCCAAAAATCAATGCAAATTTCCATTGGCTCTATAAGAAACTTATTGGTAAGTAAATGAAAAAGAGCTCTCTGAGGACTAGAACTCATGAACTCCTGTTTAAAAGACAGGGGCATTAAACCACTAAGCCATTGGAACATCACAAGTGCAAAGTGATGTCAAGAAGGGCAGCGAACATTGAATCACTATTAGATAAGTTCAAAAAGAAATCCATTGGTTTCACTATGTTATTCTTAATGCCAATCTTTGCAGCGCATCATGACGTATTGTTCTTGATGAACACGTAATACAGATTCTATATCTCACAATTGCATTATCTCAATCCCAAAATCAATGCAAATTTACATTGGCTCCATAGGAAGCTTATCAGTAAGTAAATGAAAAAGACTCTCCAAGGATTAGAACTCATGAAATACTTTTTACAAGACAGGTGCATTAACCCAGTAAGCCAAAGGAACATCACAAGTGCAAATTTATGTCAAGAAGGGCAGTGACCAATGAATCACTATTAGGTAAGTTCAAAAAGAAATCCATTGGTTTCACTATGTTATTCTTAATGCCAATCTTTGCAGTGCATCATGACGTATTGTTCTTGATTAACACGTAATACAGATTCTATATCTCAAAATCAATGCAAATTTCCATTGCTCCATAGGAAGCTTATTAGTAAGTAAATGAAAAAGACTCTCCAAGGATTAGAACTCATGATATCCTTTTTACAAAACAGGAGCATTAACCCAGTAAGCCACAGCAACATCACAGGTGCAAATATATGTCAAGAAGGGCAGTGACCAATGAATCACTATTAGGTAAGTTCAAAAAGAAATCCATTGGTTTTACTATGTTATTCTTAATGCCAATCTTTGCAGCGCATCATGACGTATTGTTCTTGATGAACACGTAATACAGATTCTATATCTCACAATTGCACTATCTCAAGCCCAAAATCAATGCAAATTTCCATTGTCTCTATAGGAAGCTTATTAGTAAGTAAATGAAAAAACTCTCTGAGAATCAGAACTCATGAACTCCTGTTTATAAGACAGGCGCAATAACCAAGTAAGCCACTGGAACATCACAAGTGCAAAAGGTTGTCAAGAAGGGCAATGACCAATTAATCACTATTAGGTAAGTTCAAAAAGAAATCCATTGGTTTCACTATGTTATTCTTAATGCCAATCTTTGCAGTGCATCATGACGTATTGTTCTTGATGAACACGTAATACAGATTCTATATCTCACAATTGCACTATCTCAATCCCAAAATCAATGCAAATTTACATTGGCTCCATAGGAAGCTTATTAGTAAGTAAATGAAAAAGACTCTCCAAGGATTAGAATTCATGAAATCCTTTTTACAAGACAGGTGCATTAACCCAGTAAGTCACAGCAACATCACAGGTGCAAATTTATGTCAAGAAGGGCAGTGACCAATGAATCACTATTAGGTAAGTTCAAATAGAAATCCATTGGTTTTACCATGTTATTCTTAATGCCAATCTAAACAGCTTGTAATGACATATTGTTCTTTATGAACACTTAGTACAGATTCTATCTCACAATTGCAATATCTCAATCCAAAAATCAATGCAAATTTCCATTGGCTCTATAGGAAACTTATTGGTAAGTAAATGAAAAAGAGCTCTCTAAGGACTAGAATTCATGAACTCCCGTTTAAAAGACAGGGGCATTAACCCACTAAGCCATTGGAACATCACAAGTGCAAAGTAATGTCAAGAAGGGCAGCGAACATTGAATCACTATTAGATAAGTTCAAAAAGAAATCCATTGGTTTCACTATGTTATTCTTAATGCCAATCTTTGCAGCGCATCATGACGTATTGCTCTTGATGAACACGTAATACAGATTCTATATCTCACAATTGCACTATCTCAATCCCAAAATCAATGCAAATTTACATTGCCTCCATAGGAAGCTTATCAGTAAGTAAATGAAAAAGACTCTCCAACGATTAGAACTCATGAAATCCTTTTTACAAGACAGGTGCATTAACCCAGTAAGTCACAGCAACATCACAGGTGCAAATTTATGTCAAGAAGGGCAGTGACCAATGAATCACTATTAGGTAAGTTCAAATAGAAATCCATTGGTTTTACTATGTTATTCTTAATGCCAATCTAAACAGCTTGTAATGACATATTGTTCTTTATGAACACTTAGTACAGATTCTATCTCACAATTGCAATATCTCAATCCAAAAATCAATGCAAATTTCCATTGGCTCTATAGGAAACTTATTGGTAAGTAAATGAAAAAGAGCTCTCTGAGGACTAGAATTCATGAACTCCCGTTTAAAAGACAGGGGCATTAACCCACTAAGCCATTGGAACATTACAAGTGCAAAGTAATGTCAAGAAGGGCAGCGAACATTGAATCACTATTAGATAAGTTCAAAAAGAAATCCATTGGTTTCACTATGTTATTCTTAATGCCAATCTTTGCAGCGCATCATGACGTATTGCTCTTGATGAACACGTAATACAGATTCTATATCTCACAAGTGCACTATCTCAATCCCAAAATCAATGCAAATTTACATTGGCTCTATAGGAAGCTTATTAGTAAGTAAATGAAAAAACTCTCTGAGAATCAGAACTCATGAACTCCTGTTTAAAAGACAGGCGCAATAAATAAGTAAGCCACTGGAACATCACAAGTGCAAAAGGTTGTCAAGAAGGGCAATGACCAATGAATCACTATTAGGTAAGTTCAAAAAGAAATCCATTGGTTTCACTATGTTATTCTTAATGCCAATCTTTGCAGCGCATCATGACGTATTGTTCTTGATGAACACGTAATACAGATTCTATATCTCACAATTGCACTTTCTCAATCCAAAAATCAATGCAAATTTACATTGGCTCCATAGGAAGCTTATTAGTAAGTAAATGAAAAAGACTCTACAAGGATTAGAACTCATGAAATCCTTTTTACAAGACAGGTGCATTAACCCAGTAAGTCACAGCAACATCACAGGTGCAGATTTATGTCAAGAAGGGCAGTGACCAATGAATCACTATTAGGTAAGTTCAAATAGAAATCCATTGGTTTTACTATGTTATTCTTAATGCCAATCTTTGCAGCGCATCATGACGTATTGTTCTTGATGAACACGTAATACAGATTCTATATCTCAAAATCAATGCAAATTTCCATTGCTCCATAGGAAGCTGATTAGTAAGTAAATGAAAAAGACTCTCCAAGGATTAGAACTCATGAAATCCTTTTTACAAAACAGGAGCATTAACCCAGTAAGCCACAGCAACATCACAGGTGCAAATTTATGTCAAGAAGGGCAGTGACCAATGAATCACTATTAGGTAAGTTCAAATAGAAATCCATTGGTTTTACTATGTTATTCTTAATGCCAATCTAAACAGCTTGTAATGACATATTGTTCTTTATGAACACTTAGTACAGATTCTATCTCACAATTGCAATATCTCAATCCAAAAATCAATGCAAATTTCCATTGGCTCTATAGGAAACTTATTAGTAAGTAAATGAAAAAGAGCTCTCTGAGGACTAGAATTCATGAACTCCTGTGTAAAAGACAGGGGCATTAACCCACTAAGCCATTGGAACATCACATGTGCAAAGTGATGTCAAGAAGGGCAGCGAACATTGAATCACTATTAGATATGTTCAAAAAGAAATCCATTGGTTTCACTATGTTATTCTTAATGCCAATCTTTGCAGCGCATCATGACGTATTGTTCTTGATGAACACGTAATACAGATTCTATATCTCACAATTGCACTATCTCAAGCCCAAAATCAATGCAAATTTCCATTGGCTCTATAGGAAGCTTATTAGTAAGTAAATGAAAAAGACTCTCCAAGGATTAGAACTCATGAAATACTTTTTACAAGACAGGAGCATTAACCCAGTAAGCCAAAGCAACATCACAAGTCCAAATTTATGTCAAGAAGGGCAGTGACCAATGAATCACTATTAGGTAAGTTCAAAAAGAAATCCATTTTTTTTTACTATGCTATTCTTAATGCCAATCTAAACAGCTTGTAATGACATTTTGTTCTTTATGAACACTTAGTACAGATTCTATCTCACAATTGCAATATCTCAATCCCAAAATCAATGCAAATTTCCATTGGCTCTATAGGAAACTTATTGGTAAGTAAATGAAAAAGAGCTCTCTGAGGACTAGAATTCATGAACTCATGTTTAAAGACAGGGGTATTAACCCACTAAGCCATTGGAACATCACAAGTGCAAAGTCATGTCAAGAAGGGCAGTGAACATTGAATCACTATTGGTAAGTTCAAAAAGAAATCCATTGGTTTCACTATGTTATTCTTAATGCCAATCTTTGCAGCGCATCATGACGTATTGTTCTTGATGAACACGTAATACAGATTCTATATCTCACAATTGCACTATCTCAATCCCAAAATCAATGCAAATTTACATTGGCTCTATAGGAAGCTTATTAGTAAGTAAATGAAAAAACTCTCTGAGAATCAGAACTCATGAACTCCTGTTTATAAGACAGGCGCAATAACCAAGTAAGCCACTGGAACATCACAAGTGCAAAAGGTTGTCAAGAAGGGCAATGACCAATGAATCACTATTAGGTAAGTTCAAAAAGAAATCCATTGGTTTCACTATGTTATTCTTAATGCCAATCTTTGCAGTGCATCATGACGTATTGTTCTTGATGAACACGTAATACAGATTCTATATCTCAAAATCAATGCAAATTTCCATTGCTCCATAGGAAGCTTATTAGTAAGTAAATGAAAAAGACTCTCCAAGGATTAGAATTCATGAAATCCTTTTTACAAAACAGGAGCATTAACCCAGTAAGCCACAGCAACATCACAGGTGCAAATTTATGTCAAGAAGGGCAGTGACCAATGAATCACTATTAGGTAAGTTCAAAAAGAAATCCATTGGTTTTACTATGTTATTCTTAATGCCAATCTAAACAGCTTGTAATGACATATTGTTCTTTATGAACACTTAGTACAGATTCTATCTCACAATTGCAATATCTCAATCCAAAAATCAATGCAAATTTCCATTGGCTCTATAGGAAACTTATTGGTAAGTAAATGAAAAAGAGCTCTCTGAGGACTAGAATTCATGAACTCCTGTGTAAAAGACAGGGGTATTAACCCACTAAGCCATTGGAACATCACAAGTGCAAAGCGATGTCAAGAAGGGCAGCGAACATTGAATCACTATTAGATAAGTTCAAAAAGAAATCCATTGGTTTCACTATGTTATTCTTAATGCCAATCTTTGCAGCGCATCATGACGTATTGTTCTTGATGAACACGTAATACAGATTATATATCTCAAAATCAATGCAAATTTCCATTGCTCCATAGGAAGCTGATTAGTAAGTAAATGAAAAAGACTCTCCAAGGATTAGAACTCATGAAATCCTTTTTACAAAACAGGAGCATTAACCCAGTAAGCCACAGCAACATCACAGGTGCAAATTTATGTCAAGAAGGGCAGTGACCAATGAATCACTATTAGGTAAGTTCAAATAGAAATCCATTGGTTTTACTATGTTATTCTTAATGCCAATCTAAACAGCTTGTAATGACATATTGTTCTTTATGAACACTTAGTACAGATTCTATCTCACAATTGCAATATCTCAATCCAAAAATCAATGCAAATTTCCATTGGCTCTATAGGAAACTTATTAGTAAGTAAATGAAAAAGAGCTCTCTGAGGACTAGAATTCATGAACTCCTGTGTAAAAGACAGGGGCATTAACCCACTAAGCCATTGGAACATCACATGTGCAAAGTGATGTCAAGAAGGGCAGCGAACATTGAATCACTATTAGATATGTTCAAAAAGAAATCCATTGGTTTCACTATGTTATTCTTAATGCCAATCTTTGCAGCGCATCATGACGTATTGTTCTTGATGAACACGTAATACAGATTCTATATCTCACAATTGCACTATCTCAAGCCCAAAATCAATGCAAATTTCCATTGGCTCTATAGGAAGCTTATTAGTAAGTAAATGAAAAAGACTCTCCAAGGATTAGAACTCATGAAATCCTTTTTACAAAACAGGTGCATTAACCCAGTAAGCCAAAGCAACATCACAAGTCCAAATTTATGTCAAGAAGGGCAGTGACCAATGAATCACTATTAGGTAAGTTCAAAAAGAAATCCATTTTTTTTTACTATGCTATTCTTAATGCCAATCTAAACAGCTTGTAATGACATTTTGTTCTTTATGAACACTTAGTACAGATTCTATCTCACAATTGCACTATCTCAATCCCAAAATCAATGCAAATTTCCATTGGCTCTATAGGAAACTTATTGGTAAGTAAATGAAAAAGAGCTCTCTGAGGACTAGAATTCATGAACTCATGTTTAAAGACAGGGGTATTAACCCACTAAGCCATTGGAACATCACAAGTGCAAAGTCATGTCAAGAAGGGCAGTGAACATTGAATCACTATTGGTAAGTTCAAAAAGAAATCCATTGGTTTCACTATGTTATTCTTAATGCCAATCTTTGCAGCGCATCATGACGTATTGTTCTTGATGAACACGTAATACAGATTCTATATCTCACAATTGCACTATCTCAATCCCAAAATCAATGCAAATTTACATTGGCTCCATAGGAAGATATTCAGTAAGTAAATGAAAAAGACTCTCCAAGGATTAGAACTCATGAAATCCTTTTTACAAAACAGGTGCATTAACCCAGTAAGCCACAGCAAAATCACAGGTGCAAATTTATGTCAAGAAGGGCAGTGACCAATGAATCACTATTAGGTAAGTTAAAAAAGAAATCCATTGGTTTTACTATGCTATTCTTAGTGCCAATCTAAACAGCTTGTAATGACATATTGTTCTTTATGAACACTTAGTACCGATTGTATCTCACAATTGCACTATCTCAATCCCAAAATCAATGGAAATTTCCATTGGCTCTATAGGAAACTTATTGGTAAGTAAATGAAAAAGAGCTCTCTGAGGACTAGAACTCATGAACTCCTGTTTAAAAGACAGGGGTATTAACCCACTAAGCCATTGGAACATCACAAGTGCAAAGTGATGTCAAGAAGGGCAGTGAACATTGAATCACTATTGGTAAGTTCAAAAAGAAATCCATTGGTTTCACTATGTTATTCTTAATGCCAATCTTTGCAGCGCATCATGACGTATTGTTCTTGATGAACACGTAATACAGATTCTATATCTCACAATTGCACTATCTCAAGCCCAAAATCAATGCAAATTTCCATTGGCTCTATAGGAAGCTTATTAGTAAGTAAATGAAAAAACTCTCTGAGAATCAGAACTCATGAACTCCTGTTTATAAGACAGGCGCAATAACCAAGTAAGCCACTGGAACATCACAAGTGCAAAAGGTTGTCAAGAAGGGCAATGACCAATGAATCACTATTAGGTAAGTTCAAAAAGAAATCCATTGGTTTCACTATGTTATTCTTAATGCCAATCTTTGCAGTGCATCATGACGTATTGTTCTTGATGAACACGTAATACAGATTCTATATCTCAAAATCAATGCAAATTTCCATTGCTCCATAGGAAGCTTATTAGTAAGTAAATGAAAAAGACTCTCCATGGATTAGAACTCATGAAATCCTTTTTACAAGACAGGTGCATTAACCCAGTAAGCCACAGCAACATCACAGGTGCAAATTTATGTCAAGAAGGGCAGTGACCAATGAATCACTATTAGGTAAGTTCAAATAGAAATCCATTGGTTTTACTATGTTATTCTTAATGCCAATCTAAACAGCTTGTAATGACATATTGTTCTTTATGAACACAGTACAGATTCTATCTCACAATTGCAATATCTCAATCCAAAAATCAATGCAAATTTCCATTGGCTCTATAGGAAACTTATTGGTAAGTAAATGAAAAAGAGCTCTCTGAGGACTAGAATTCATGAACTCCTGTTTAAAAGACAGGGGCATTAACCCACTAAGCCATTGGAACATCACAAGTGCTTTGTGATGTCAAGAAGAGCAGCGAACATTGAATCACTATTAGATAAGTTCAAAAAGAAATCCATTGGTTTCACTATGTTATTCTTAATGCCAATCTTTGCAGCGCATCATGACGTATTGTTCTTGATGAACACGTAATACAGATTCTATATCTCACAATTGCACTATCTCAAGCCCAAAATCAATGCAAATTTCCATTGGCTCTATAGGAAGCTTATTAGTAAGTAAATGAAAAAACTCTCTGAGAATCAGAACTCATGAACTCCTGTTTATAAGACAGGCGCAATAACCAAGTAAGCCACTGGAACATCAGAAGTGCAAAAGGTTGTCAAGAAGGGCAATGACCAATGAATCACTATTAGGTAAGTTCAAAAAGAAATCCATTGGTTTCACTATGTTATTCTTAATGCCAATCTTTGCAGCGCATCATGACGTATTGTTCTTGATGACCACGTAATACAGATTCTATATCTCACAATTGCACTTTCTCAATCCCAAAATCAATGCAAATTTACATTGGCTCCATAGGAAGCTTATTAGTAAGTAAATGAAAATGACTCTCCAAGGATTAGAACTCATGAAATCCTTTTTACAAGACACGTGCATTAACCCAGTAAGTCACAGCAACATCACAGGTGCAGATTTATGTCAAGAAGGGCAGTGACCAATGAATCACTATTAGGTAAGTTCAAATAGAAATCCATTGGTTTTACTATGTTATTCTTAATGCCAATCTTTGCAGCGCATCATGACGTATTGTTCTTGATGAACACGTAATACAGATTCTATATCTCAAAATCAATGCAAATTTCCATTGCTCCATAGGAATCTGATTAGTAAGTAAATGAAAAAGACTCTCCAAGTATTAGAACTCATGAAATCCTTTTTACAAGACAGGTGCTTTAACCCAGTAGGTCACAGCAACATCACAGGTGCAAATTTATGTCAAGAAGGGCAGTGACCAATGAATCACTATTAGGTAAGTTCAAATAGAAATCCATTGGTTTTACTATGTTATTCTTAATGCCAATCTAAACAACTTGTAATGACATATTGTTCTTTATGAATACTTAGTACAGATTCTATCTCACAATTTCACTATCTCAATCCAAAAATCAATGCAAATTTCCATTGGCTCTATAGGAAACTTATTGGTAAGTAAATGAAAAAGAGCTCTCTGAGGACTAGAACTCATGAACTCCTGTTTAAAAGACAGGGGCATTAAACCACTAAGCCATTGGAACATCACAAGTGCTAAGTGATGTCAAGAAGGGCAGCGAACATTGAATCACTATTAGATAAGTTCAAAAAGAAATCCATTCGTTTCACTATGTTATTCTTAATGCCAATCTTTGCAGCGCATCATGACGTATTGTTCTTGATGAACACGTAATACAGATTCTATATCTCACAATTGCACTATCTCAATCCCAAAATCAATGCAAATTTACATTGGCTCCATAGGAAGATATTCAGTAAGTAAATGAAAAAGACTCTCCAAGGATTAGAACTCATGAAATCCTTTTTACAAAACAGGTGCATTAACCCAGTAAGCCACAGCAAAATCACAGGTGCAAATTTATGTCAAGAAGGGCAGTGACCAATGAATCACTATTAGGTAAGTTAAAAAAGAAATCCATTGGTTTTACTATGCTATTCTTAGTGCCAATCTAAACAGCTTGTAATGACATATTGTTCTTTATGAACACTTAGTACCGATTGTATCTCACAATTGCACTATCTCAATCCCAAAATCAATGGAAATTTCCATTGGCTCTATAGGAAACTTATTGGTAAGTAAATGAAAAAGAGCTCTCTGAGGACTAGAACTCATGAACTCCTGTTTAAAAGACAGGGGTATTAACCCACTAAGCCATTGGAACATCACAAGTGCAAAGTGATGTCAAGAAGGGCAGTGAACATTGAATCACTATTGGTAAGTTCAAAAAGAAATCCATTGGTTTCACTATGTTATTCTTAATGCCAATCTTTGCAGCGCATCATGACGTATTGTTCTTGATGAACACGTAATACAGATTCTATATCTCACAATTGCACTATCTCAAGCCCAAAATCAATGCAAATTTCCATTGGCTCTATAGGAAGCTTATTAGTAAGTAAATGAAAAAACTCTCTGAGAATCAGAACTCATGAACTCCTGTTTATAAGACAGGCGCAATAACCAAGTAAGCCACTGGAACATCACAAGTGCAAAAGGTTGTCAAGAAGGGCAATGACCAATGAATCACTATTAGGTAAGTTCAAAAAGAAATCCATTGGTTTCACTATGTTATTCTTAATGCCAATCTTTGCAGTGCATCATGACGTATTGTTCTTGATGAACACGTAATACAGATTCTATATCTCAAAATCAATGCAAATTTCCATTGCTCCATAGGAAGCTTATTAGTAAGTAAATGAAAAAGACTCTCCAAGGATTAGAATTCATGAAATCCTTTTTACAAAACAGGAGCATTAACCCAGTAAGCCACAGCAACATCACAGGTGCAAATTTATGTCAAGAAGGGCAGTGACCAATGAATCACTATTAGGTAAGTTCAAAAAGAAATCCATTGGTTTTACTATGTTATTCTTAATGCCAATCTAAACAGCTTGTAATGACATATTGTTCTTTATGAACACTTAGTACAGATTCTATCTCACAATTGCAATATCTCAATCCAAAAATCAATGCAAATTTCCATTGGCTCTATAGGAAACTTATTGGTAAGTAAATGAAAAAGAGCTCTCTGAGGACTAGAATTCATGAACTCCTGTGTAAAAGACAGGGGTATTAACCCACTAAGCCATTGGAACATCACAAGTGCAAAGTGATGTCAAGAAGGGCAGCGAACATTGAATCACTATTAGATAAGTTCAAAAAGAAATCCATTGGTTTCACTATGTTATTCTTAATGCCAATCTTTGCAGCGCATCATGACGTATTGTTCTTGATGAACACGTAATACAGATTCTACATCTCACAATTGCACTATCTCAAGCCCAAAATCAATGCAAATTTCCATTGGCTCTATAGGAAGCTTATTAGTAAGTAAATGAAAAAACTCTCTGAGAATCAGAACTCATGAACTCCTGTTTATAAGACAGGCGCAATAAATAAGTAAGCCACTGGAACATCACAAGTGCAAAAGGTTGTCAAGAAGGGCAATGAACAATGAATCACTATTAGGTAAGTTCAAAAAGAAATCCATTGGTTTCACTATGTTATTCTTAATGCCAATCTTTGCAGTGCATCATGACGTATTGGTCTTGATGAACACGTAATACAGATTCTATATCTCAAAATCAATGCAAATTTCCATTGCTCCATAGGAAGCTTATTAGTAAGTAAATAAAAAAGACTCTCCAAGGATTAGAACTCATGAAATCCTTTTTACAAAACAGGAGCATTAACCCAGTAAGCCACAGCAACATCACAGGTGCAAATTGATGTCAAGAAGGGCAGTGACCAATGAATCACTATTAGGTAAGTTCAAAAAGAAATCCATTGGTTTTACTATGTTATTCTTAATGCCAATCTAAACAGCTGGTAATGACATATTGTTCTTTATGAACACTTAGTACAGATTCTATCTCACAATTGCAATATCTCAATCCAAAAATCAATGCAAATTTCCATTGGCTCTATAGGAAACTTATTGGTAAGTAAATGAAAAATAGCTCTCTGAGGACTAGAATTCATGAACTCCTGTGTAAAAGACAGGGGAATTAACCCACTAAGCCATTGGAACATCACAAGTGCAAAGTGATGTCAAGAAGGGCAGCGAACTTTGAATCACTATTAGATAAGTTCAAAAAGAAATCCATTGGTTTCACTATGTTATTCTTAATGCCAATCTTTGCAGCGCATCATGACGTATTGTTCTTGATGAACACGTAATACAGATTCTATATCTCACAATTGCACTATCTCAAGCCCAAAATCAATGCAAATTTCCATTGGCTCTATAGGAAGCTTATTAGTAAGTAAATGAAAAAACTCTCGGAGAATCAGAACTCATGAACTCCTGTTTATAAGACAGGCGCAATAACCAAGTAAGCCACTGGAACATCACAAGTGCAAAAGGTTGTCAAGAAGGGCAATGACCAATGAATCACTATTAGGTAAGTTCAAAAAGAAATCCATTGGTTTCACTATGTTATTCTTAATGCCAATCTTTGCAGCGCATCATGACGTATTGTTCTTGATGACCACGTAATACAGATTCTATATCTCACAATTGCACTTTCTCAATCCCAAAATCAATGCAAATTTACATTGGCTCCATAGGAAGCTTATTAGTAAGTAAATGAAAAAGACTCTCCAAGGATTAGAACTCATGAAATCCTTTTTACAAGACAGGTGCATTAACCCAGTAAGTCACAGCAACATCACAGGTGCAGATTTATGTCAAGAAGGGCAGTGACCAATGAATCACTATTAGGTAAGTTCAAATAGAAATCCATTGGTTTTACTATGTTATTCTTAATGCCAATCTTTGCAGCGCATCATGACGTATTGTTCTTGATGAACACGTAATACAGATTCTATATCTCAAAATCAATGCAAATTTCCATTGCTCCATAGGAAGCTGATTAGTAAGTAAATGAAAAAGACTCTCCAAGGATTAGAACTCATGAAATCCTTTTTACAAAACAGGAGCATTAACCCAGTAAGCCACAGCAACATCACAGGTGCAAATTTATGTCAAGAAGGGCAGTGACCAATGAATCACTATTAGGTAAGTTCAAATAGAAATCCATTGGTTTTACTATGTTATTCTTAATGCCAATCTAAACAGCTTGTAATGACATATTGTTCTTTATGAACACTTAATACAGATTCTATCTCACAATTGCACTATCTCAATCCAAAAATCAATGCAAATTTCCATTGGCTCTATAGGAAACTTATTGGTAAGTAAATGAAAAAGAGCTCACTAAGGACTAGAACTCATGAACTCCTGTTTAAAAGACAGGGGCATTAACCCACTAAGCCATTGGAACATCACAAGTGCAAAGTGATGTCAAGAAGGGCAGTGAACATTGAATCAATATTGGTAAGTTCAAAAAGAAATCCATTGGTTTCACTATGTTATTCTTAATGCCAATCTTTGCAGCGCATCATGACGTATTGTTCTTGATGAACACGTAATACAGATTCTATATCTCACAACTGCATTATCTCAATCCCAAAATCAATGCAAATTTACATTGGCTCCATAGGTAGCTTATCAGTAAGTAAATGAAAAAGACTCTCCAAGGATTAGAACTCATGAAATCCTTTTTACAAGACAGGTGCATTAACCCAGTAAGCCACAGCAACATCACAGGTGCAAATTTATGTCAAGAAGGGCAGTGACCAATGAATCACTATTAGGTAAGTTCAAATAGAAATCCATTGGTTTTACTATGTTATTCTTAATGCCAATCTAAACAGCTTGTAATGACATATTGTTCTTTATGAACACAGTACAGATTCTATCTCACAATTGCAATATCTCAATCCAAAAATCAATGCAAATTTCCATTGGCTCTATAGGAAACTTATTGGTAAGTAAATGAAAAAGAGCTCTCTGAGGACTAGAATTCATGAACTCCTGTTTAAAAGACAGGGGCATTAACCCACTAAGCCATTGGAACATCACAAGTGCTTTGTGATGTCAAGAAGAGCAGCGAACATTGAATCACTATTAGATAAGTTCAAAAAGAAATCCATTGGTTTCACTATGTTATTCTTAATGCCAATCTTTGCAGCGCATCATGACGTATTGTTCTTGATGAACACGTAATACAGATTCTATATCTCACAATTGCACTATCTCAAGCCCAAAATCAATGCAAATTTCCATTGGCTCTATAGGAAGCTTATTAGTAAGTAAATGAAAAAACTCTCTGAGAATCAGAACTCATGAACTCCTGTTTATAAGACAGGCGCAATAACCAAGTAAGCCACTGGAACATCAGAAGTGCAAAAGGTTGTCAAGAAGGGCAATGACCAATGAATCACTATTAGGTAAGTTCAAAAAGAAATCCATTGGTTTCACTATGTTATTCTTAATGCCAATCTTTGCAGCGCATCATGACGTATTGTTCTTGATGACCACGTAATACAGATTCTATATCTCACAATTGCACTTTCTCAATCCCAAAATCAATGCAAATTTACATTGGCTCCATAGGAAGCTTATTAGTAAGTAAATGAAAATGACTCTCCAAGGATTAGAACTCATGAAATCCTTTTTACAAGACACGTGCATTAACCCAGTAAGTCACAGCAACATCACAGGTGCAGATTTATGTCAAGAAGGGCAGTGACCAATGAATCACTATTAGGTAAGTTCAAATAGAAATCCATTGGTTTTACTATGTTATTCTTAATGCCAATCTTTGCAGCGCATCATGACGTATTGTTCTTGATGAACACGTAATACAGATTCTATATCTCAAAATCAATGCAAATTTCCATTGCTCCATAGGAATCTGATTAGTAAGTAAATGAAAAAGACTCTCCAAGTATTAGAACTCATGAAATCCTTTTTACAAGACAGGTGCTTTAACCCAGTAGGTCACAGCAACATCACAGGTGCAAATTTATGTCAAGAAGGGCAGTGACCAATGAATCACTATTAGGTAAGTTCAAATAGAAATCCATTGGTTTTACTATGTTATTCTTAATGCCAATCTAAACAACTTGTAATGACATATTGTTCTTTATGAATACTTAGTACAGATTCTATCTCACAATTTCACTATCTCAATCCAAAAATCAATGCAAATTTCCATTGGCTCTATAGGAAACTTATTGGTAAGTAAATGAAAAAGAGCTCTCTGAGGACTAGAACTCATGAACTCCTGTTTAAAAGACAGGGGCATTAAACCACTAAGCCATTGGAACATCACAAGTGCTAAGTGATGTCAAGAAGGGCAGCGAACATTGAATCACTATTAGATAAGTTCAAAAAGAAATCCATTCGTTTCACTATGTTATTCTTAATGCCAATCTTTGCAGCGCATCATGACGTATTGTTCTTGATGAACACGTAATACAGATTCTATATCTCACAATTGCACTATCTCAATCCCAAAATCAATGCAAATTTACATTGGCTCCATAGGAAGCTTATCAGTAAGTAAATGAAAAAGACTCTCCAAGGATTAGAACTCATGAAATCCTTTTTACAAAACAGGTGCATTAACCCAGTAAGCCACAGCAAAATCACAGGTGCAAATTTATGTCAAGAAGGGCAGTGACCAATGAATCATTATTAGGTAAGTTCAAAAATAAATCCATTGGTTTTACTATGCTATTCTTAATGCCAATCTAAACAGCTTGTAATGACAAATTGTTCTTTATGAACACTTAGTACAGATTCTATCTCACAATTGCACTATCTCAATCCCAAAATCAATGGAAATTTCCATTGGCTCTATAGGAAACTTATTGGTAAGTAAATGAAAAAGAGCTCTCTGAGGACTAGAACTCATGAACTCCTGTTTAAAAGACAGGGGTATTAACCCACTAAGCCATTGGAACATCACAAGTGCAAAGTGATGTCAAGAAGGGCAGTGAACATTGAATCACTATTGGTAAGTTCAAAAAGAAATCCATTGGTTTCACTATGTTATTCTTAATGCCAATCTTTGCAGCGCATCATGACGTATTGTTCTTGATGAACACGTAATACAGATTCTATATCTCACAATTGCACTATCTCAAGCCCAAAATCAATGCAAATTTCCATTGGCTCTATAGGAAGCTTATTAGTAAGTAAATGAAAAAACTCTCTGAGAATCAGAACTCATGAACTCCTGTTTATAAGACAGGCGCAATAACCAAGTAAGCCACTGGAACATCACAAGTGCAAAAGGTTGTCAAGAAGGGCAATGACCAATGAATCACTATTAGGTAAGTTCAAAAAGAAATCCATTGGTTTCACTATGTTATTCTTAATGCCAATCTTTGCAGTGCATCATGACGTATTGTTCTTGATGAACACGTAATACAGATTCTATATCTCAAAATCAATGCAAATTTCCATTGCTCCATAGGAAGCTTATTAGTAAGTAAATGAAAAAGACTCTCCAAGGATTAGAATTCATGAAATCCTTTTTACAAAACAGGAGCATTAACCCAGTAAGCCACAGCAACATCACAGGTGCAAATTTATGTCAAGAAGGGCAGTGACCAATGAATCACTATTAGGTAAGTTCAAAAAGAAATCCATTGGTTTTACTATGTTATTCTTAATGCCAATCTAAACAGCTTGTAATGACATATTGTTCTTTATGAACACTTAGTACAGATTCTATCTCACAATTGCAATATCTCAATCCAAAAATCAATGCAAATTTCCATTGGCTCTATAGGAAACTTATTGGTAAGTAAATGAAAAAGAGCTCTCTGAGGACTAGAATTCATGAACTCCTGTGTAAAAGACAGGGGTATTAACCCACTAAGCCATTGGAACATCACAAGTGCAAAGTGATGTCAAGAAGGGCAGCGAACATTGAATCACTATTAGATAAGTTCAAAAAGAAATCCATTGGTTTCACTATGTTATTCTTAATGCCAATCTTTGCAGCGCATCATGACGTATTGTTCTTGATGAACACGTAATACAGATTCTACATCTCACAATTGCACTATCTCAAGCCCAAAATCAATGCAAATTTCCATTGGCTCTATAGGAAGCTTATTAGTAAGTAAATGAAAAAACTCTCTGAGAATCAGAACTCATGAACTCCTGTTTATAAGACAGGCGCAATAAATAAGTAAGCCACTGGAACATCACAAGTGCAAAAGGTTGTCAAGAAGGGCAATGAACAATGAATCACTATTAGGTAAGTTCAAAAAGAAATCCATTGGTTTCACTATGTTATTCTTAATGCCAATCTTTGCAGTGCATCATGACGTATTGGTCTTGATGAACACGTAATACAGATTCTATATCTCAAAATCAATGCAAATTTCCATTGCTCCATAGGAAGCTTATTAGTAAGTAAATAAAAAAGACTCTCCAAGGATTAGAACTCATGAAATCCTTTTTACAAAACAGGAGCATTAACCCAGTAAGCCACAGCAACATCACAGGTGCAAATTGATGTCAAGAAGGGCAGTGACCAATGAATCACTATTAGGTAAGTTCAAAAAGAAATCCATTGGTTTTACTATGTTATTCTTAATGCCAATCTAAACAGCTGGTAATGACATATTGTTCTTTATGAACACTTAGTACAGATTCTATCTCACAATTGCAATATCTCAATCCAAAAATCAATGCAAATTTCCATTGGCTCTATAGGAAACTTATTGGTAAGTAAATGAAAAATAGCTCTCTGAGGACTAGAATTCATGAACTCCTGTGTAAAAGACAGGGGAATTAACCCACTAAGCCATTGGAACATCACAAGTGCAAAGTGATGTCAAGAAGGGCAGCGAACTTTGAATCACTATTAGATAAGTTCAAAAAGAAATCCATTGGTTTCACTATGTTATTCTTAATGCCAATCTTTGCAGCGCATCATGACGTATTGTTCTTGATGAACACGTAATACAGATTCTATATCTCACAATTGCACTATCTCAAGCCCAAAATCAATGCAAATTTCCATTGGCTCTATAGGAAGCTTATTAGTAAGTAAATGAAAAAACTCTCGGAGAATCAGAACTCATGAACTCCTGTTTATAAGACAGGCGCAATAACCAAGTAAGCCACTGGAACATCACAAGTGCAAAAGGTTGTCAAGAAGGGCAATGACCAATGAATCACTATTAGGTAAGTTCAAAAAGAAATCCATTGGTTTCACTATGTTATTCTTAATGCCAATCGTTGCAGCGCATCATGACGTATTGTTCTTGATGACCACGTAATACAGATTCTATATCTCACAATTGCACTTTCTCAATCCCAAAATCAATGCAAATTTACATTGGCTCCATAGGAAGCTTATTAGTAAGTAAATGAAAAAGACTCTCCAAGGATTAGAACTCATGAAATCCTTTTTACAAGACAGGTGCATTAACCCAGTAAGTCACAGCAACATCACAGGTGCAGATTTATGTCAAGAAGGGCAGTGACCAATGAATCACTATTAGGTAAGTTCAAATAGAAATCCATTGGTTTTACTATGTTATTCTTAATGCCAATCTTTGCAGCGCATCATGACGTATTGTTCTTGATGAACACGTAATACAGATTCTATATCTCAAAATCAATGCAAATTTCCATTGCTCCATAGGAAGCTGATTAGTAAGTAAATGAAAAAGACTCTCCAAGGATTAGAACTCATGAAATCCTTTTTACAAAACAGGAGCATTAACCCAGTAAGCCACAGCAACATCACAGGTGCAAATTTATGTCAAGAAGGGCAGTGACCAATGAATCACTATTAGGTAAGTTCAAATAGAAATCCATTGGTTTTACTATGTTATTCTTAATGCCAATCTAAACAGCTTGTAATGACATATTGTTCTTTATGAACACTTAATACAGATTCTATCTCACAATTGCAATATCTCAATCCAAAAATCAATGCAAATTTCCATTGGCTCTATAGGAAACTTATTGGTAAGTAAATGAAAAAGAGCTCTCTGAGAACTAGAACTCATGAACTCCTGTTTAAAAGACAGGGGCATTAACCCACTAAGCCATTGGAACATCACAAGTGCAAAGTGATGTCAAGAAGGGCAGTGAACATTGAATCAATATTGGTAAGTTCAAAAAGAAATCCATTGGTTTCACTATGTTATTCTTAATGCCAATCTTTGCAGCGCATCATGACGTATTGTTCTTGATGAACACGTAATACAGATTCTATATCTCACAACTGCATTATCTCAATCCCAAAATCAATGCAAATTTACATTGGCTCCATAGGAAGCTTATCAGTAAGTAAATGAAAAAGGCTCTCCAAGGATTAGAACTCATGAAATCCTTTTTACAAGAAAGGTGCATTAACCCAGTAAGTCACAGCAACATCACAGGTGCAAATTTATGTCAAGAAGGGCAGTGACCAATGAATCACTATTAGGTAAGTTCAAATAGAAATCCATTGGTTTTACTATGTTATTCTTAATGCCAATCTAAACAGCTTGTAATGACATATTGTTCTTTATGAATACTTAGTACAGATTCTATCTCACAATTGCACTATCTCAATCCAAAAATCAATGCAAATTTCCATTGGCTCTATAGGAAACTTATTGGTAAGTAAATGAAAAAGAGCTCACTAAGGACTAGAACTCATGAACTCCTGTTTAAAAGACAGGGGCATTAACCCACTAAGCCATTGGAACATCACAAGTGCAAAGTGATGTCAAGAAGGGCAGTGAACATTGAATCAATATTGGTAAGTTCAAAAAGAAATCCATTGGTTTCACTATGTTATTCTTAATGCCAATCTTTGCAGCGCATCATGACGTATTGTTCTTGATGAACACGTAATACAGATTCTATATCTCACAACTGCATTATCTCAATCCCAAAATCAATGCAAATTTACATTGGCTCCATAGGTAGCTTATCAGTAAGTAAATGAAAAGACTCTCTGAGAATCAGAACTCATGAAATCCTGTTTATAAGACAGGCGCAATAACCAAGTAAGCCACTGGAACATCACAAGTGCAAAAGGTTGTCAAGAAGGGCAATGACCAATGAATCACTATTAGGTAAGTTCAAAAAGAAATCCATTGGTTTCACTATGTTATTCTTAATGCCAATCTTTGCAGTGCATCATGACGTATTGTTCTTGATGAACACGTAATACAGATTCTATATCTCAAAATCAATGCAAATTTCCATTGCTCCATAGGAAGCTTATTAGTAAGTAAATGAAAAAGACTCTCCAAGGATTAGAACTCATGAAATCCTTTTTACAAAACAGGAGCATTAACCCAGTAAGCCACAGCAACATCACAGGTGTAAATTTATGTCAAGAAGGGCAGTGACCAATGAATCACTATTAGGTAAGTTCAAAAAGAACTCCATTGGTTTTACTATGTTATTCTTAATGCCAATCTAAACAGCTTGTAATGACATATTGTTCTTTATGAACACTTAGTACAGATTCTATCTCACAATTGCAATATCTCAATCCAAAAATCAATGCAAATTTCCATTGGCTCTATAGGAAACTTATTGGTAAGTAAATGAAAAAGAGCTCTCTGAGGACTAGAATTCATGAACTCCTGTGTAAAAGACAGGGGCATTAACCCACTAAGCCATTGGAACATCACAAGTGCAAAGTGATGTCAAGAAGGGCAGCGAACATTGAATCACTATTAGATAAGTTCAAAAAGAAATCCATTGGTTTCACTATGTTATTCTTAATGCCAATCTTTGCAGCGCATCATGACGTATTGTTCTTGATGACCACGTAATACAGATTCTATATCTCATAATTGCACTATCTCAAGCCCAAAATCAATGCAAATTTCCATTGGCTCTATAGGAAGCTTATTAGTAAGTAAATGAAAAAACTCTCTGAGAATCAGAACTCATGAACTCCTGTTTATAAGACAGGCGCAATAACCAAGTAAGCCACTGGAACATCACAAGTGCAAAAGGTTGTCAAGAAGGGCAATGACCAATGAATCACTATTAGGTAAGTTCAAAAAGAAATCCATTGGTTTCACTATGTTATTCTTAATGCCAATCTTTGCAGCGCATCATGACGTATTGTTCTTGATGACCACGTAATACAGATTCTATATCTCACAATTGCACTTTCTCAATCCCAAAATCAATGCAAATTTACATTGGCTCCATAGGAAGCTTATTAGTAAGTAAATGAAAAAGACTCTCCAAGTATTAGAACTCATGAAATCCTTTTTACAAAACAGGAGCATTAACCCAGTAAGCCACTGGAACATCACAAGTGCAAAAGGTTGTCAAGAAGGGCAATGACCAATGAATCACTATTAGGTAAGTTGAAAAAGAAATCCATTGGTTTCACTATGTTATTCTTAATGCCAATCTTTGCAGCGCATCATGACGTATTGTTCTTGATGAACACGTAATACAGATTCTATATCTCAAAATCAATGCAAATTTCCATTGCTCCATAGGAAGCTGATTAGTAAGTAAATGAAAAAGACTCTCCAAGGATTAGAACTCATGAAATCCTTTTTACAAAACAGGAGCATTAACCCAGTAAGCCACAGCAACATCACAGGTGCAAATTTATGTCAAGAAGGGCAGTGACCAATGAATCACTATTAGGTAAGTTCAAATAGAAATCCATTGGTTTTACTATGTTATTCTTAATGCCAATCTAAACAGCTTGTAATGACATATTGTTCTTTATGAACACTTAATACAGAATCTATCTCACAATTGCAATATCTCAATCCAAAAATCAATGCAAATTTCCATTGGCTCTATAGGAAACTTATTGGTAAGTAAATGAAAAAGAGCTCTCTGAGGACTAGAATTCATGAACTCCTGATTAAAAGACAGGGGCATTAACCCACTAAGCCATTGGAACATCACAAGTGCAAAGTGATGTCAAGAAGGGCAGTGAACATTGAATCACTATTGGTAAGTTCAAAAAGAAATCCATTGGTTTCACTATGTTATTCTTAATGCCAATCTTTGCAGCGCATCATGACATATTGTTCTTGATGAACACGTAATACAGATTCTATATCTCACAATTGCACTATCTCAAGCCCAAAATCAATGCAAATTTCCATTGGCTCTATAGGAAGCTTATTAGTAAGTAAATGAAAAAACTCTCTGAGAATCAGAACTCATGAACTCCTGTTTATAATACAGGCGCAATAACCAAGTAAGCCACTGGAACATCACAAGTGCAAAAGGTTGTCAAGAAGGGCAATGACCAATGAATCACTATTAGGTAAGTTCAAAAAGAAATCCATTGGTTTCACTATGTTATTCTTAATGCCAATCTTTGCAGCGCATCATGACGTATTGTTCTTGATGACCACGTAATACAGATTCTATATCTCACAATTGCACTTTCTCAATCCCAAAATCAATGCAAATTTACATTGGCTCCATAGGAAGCTTATTAGTAAGTAAATGAAAAAGACTCTCCAAGGATTAGAACTCATGAAATCCTTTTTACAGGACAGGTGCATTAACCCAGTAAGTCACAGCAACATCACAGGTGCAGATTTATGTCAAGAAGGGCAGTGACCAATGAATCACTATTAGGTAAGTTCAAATAGAAATCCATTGGTTTTACTATGTTATTCTTAATGCCAATCTTTGCAGCGCATCATGACGTATTGTTCTTGATGAACACGTAATACAGATTCTATATCTCAAAATCAATGCAAATTTCCATTGCTCAATAGGAAGCTGATTAGTAAGTAAATGAAAAAGACTCTCCAAGGATTAGAACTCATGAAATCCTTTTTACAAAACAGGAGCATTAACCAAGTAAGCCACAGCAGCATCACAGGTGCAAATTTATGTCAAGAAGGGCAGTGACCAATGAATCACTATTAGGTGAGTTCAAATAGAAATCCATTGGTTTTACTATGTTATTCTTAATGCCAATCTAAACAGCTTGTAATGACATATTGTTCTTTATGAACACTTAGTACAGATTCTATCTCACAATTGCAATATCTCAATCCAAAAATCAATGCAAATTTCCATTGGCTCTATAGGAAACTTATTGGTAAGTAAATGAAAAAGAGCTCTCTGAGGACTAGAATTCATGAACTCCTGTTTAAAAGACAGGGGCATTAACCCACTAAGCCATTGGAACATCACAAGTGCTAAGTGATGTCAAGAAGGGCAGCGAACATTGAATCACTATTAGATAAGTTCAAAAAGAAATCCATTCGTTTCACTATGTTATTCTTAATGCCAATCTTTGCAGCGCATCATGACGTATTGTTCTTGATGACCACGTAATACAGATTCTATATCTCACAATTGCACTATCTCAATCCCAAAATCAATGCAAATTTACATTGGCTCCATAGGAAGCTTATTAGTAAGTAAATGAAAAAGACTCTCCAAGTATTAGAACTCATGAAATCCTTTTTACAAGACAGGTGCATTAACCCAGTAAGTCACAGCAACATCACAGGTGCAAATTTATGTCAAGAAGGGCAGTGACCAATGAATCACTATTAGGTAAGTTCAAATAGAAATCCATTGGTTTTACTATGTTATTCTTAATGCCAATCTAAACAGCTTGTAATGACATATTGTTCTTTATGAACACTTAGTACAGATTCTATCTCACAATTGCACTATCTCAATCCCAAAATCAATGGAAATTTCCATTGGCTCTATAGGAAACTTATTGGTAAGTAAATGAAAAAGAGCTCTCTGAGGACTAGAACTCATGAACTCCTGTTTAAAAGACAGGGGCATTAACCCACTAAGCCATTGAAACATCACAAGTGCAAAGTGATGTCAAGAAGGGCAGTGACCAATGAATCACTATTACGTAAGTTCAAATAGAAATCCATTGGTTTTACTATGTTATTCTTAATGCCAATCTAAACAGCTTGTAATGACATATTGTTCTTTATGAACACTTAGTACAGATTCTATCTCACAATTGCACTATCTCAATCCCAAAATCAATGGAAATTTCCATTGGCTCTATAGGAAGCTTATTAGTAAGTAAATGAAAAAACTCTCTGAGAATCAGAACTCATGAACTCCTGTTTATAAGACAGGCGCAATAACCAAGTAAGCCACTGGAACATCACAAGTGCAAAAGGTTGTCAAGAAGGGCAATGACCAATGAATCACTATTAGGTAAGTTCAAAAAGAAATCCATTGGTTTCACTATGTTATTCTTAATGCCAATCTTTGCAGTGCATCATGACGTATTGTTCTTGATGAACACGTAATACAGATTCTATATCTCAAAATCAATGCAAATTTCCTTTGCTCCATAGGAAGCTTATTAGTAAGTAAATGAAAAAGACTCTCCAAGGATTAGAACTCATGAAATCCTTTTTACAAAACAGGAGCATTAACCCAGTAAGCCACAGCAACATCACAGGTGCAAATTTATGTCAAGAAGGGCAGTGACCAATGAATCACTATTAGGTAAGTTCAAAAAGAAATACATTGGTTTTACTATGTTATTCTTAATGTCAATCTAAACAGCTTGTAATGACATATTGTTCTTTATGAACACTTAGTACAGATTCTATCTCACAATTGCAATATCTCAATCCAAAAATCAATGCAAATTTCCATTGGCTCTATAGGAAACTTATTGGTAAGTAAATGAAAAAGAGCTCTCTGAGGACTAGAATTCATGAACTCCTGTGTAAAAGACAGGGGCATTAACCCACTAAGCCATTGGAACATCACAAGTGCAAAGTGATGTCAAGAAGGGCAGCGAACATTGAATCACTATTAGATAAGTTCAAAAAGAAATCCATTGGTTTCACTATGTTATTCTTAATGCCAATCTTTGCAGCGCATCATGACGTATTGTTCTTGATGAACACGTAATACAGATTCTATATCTCACAATTGCACTATCTCAAGCCCAAAATCAATGCAAATTTCCATTGGCTCTATAGGAAGCTTATTAGTAAGTAAATCAAAAAACTCTCTGAGAATCAGAACTCATGAACTCCTGTTTATAAAACAGGCGCAATAACCAAGTAAGCCACTGGAACATCACAAGTGCAAAAGGTTGTCAAGAAGGGCAATGACCAATGAATCACTATTAGGTAAGTTCAAAAAGAAATCCATTGGTTTCACTATGTTATTCTTAATGCCAATCTTTGCAGCGCATCATGACGTATTGTTCTTGATGACCACGTAATACAGATTCTATATCTCACAATTGCACTTTCTCAATCCCAAAATCAATGCAAATTTACATTGGCTCCATAGGAAGCTTATTAGTAAGTAAATGAAAAAGACTCTCCAAGGATTAGAACTCATGAAATCCTTTTTACGAGACAGGTGCATTAACCCAGTAAGTCACAGCAACATCACAGGTGCAGATTTATGTCAAGAAGGGCAGTGACCAATGAATCACTATTAGGTAAGTTCAAATAGAAATCCATTGGTTTTACTATGTTATTCTTAATGCCAATCTAAACAGCTTGTAATGACATATTGTTCTTTATGAACACTTAGTACAGATTCTATCTCACAATTGCAATATCTCAATCCAAAAATCAATGCAAATTTCCATTGGCTCTATAGGAAACTTATTGGTAAGTAAATGAAAAAGAGCTCTCTGAGGACTAGAACTCATGAACTCCTGTTTAAAAGACAGGGGCATTAACCCACTAAGCCATTGGAACATCACAAGTGCTTTGTGATGTCATGAAGGGCAGCGAACATTGAATCACTATTAGATAAGTTCAAAAAGAAATCCATTGGTTTCATTATGTTATTCTTAATGCCAATCTTTGCAGCGCATCATGACGTATTGTTCTTGATGAACACGTAATACAGATTCTATATCTCACAATTGCACTATCTCAATGCCAAAATCAATGCAAATTTACATTGGCTCCATAGGAAGCTTATTAGTAAGTAAATGTAAAAGACTCTCCAAGTATTAGAACTCATGAAATCCTTTTTACAAGACAGGTGCATTAACCCAGTAAGTCACAGCAACATCACAGGTGCAAATTTATGTCAAGAAGGGCAGTGACCAATGAATCACTATTAGGTAAGTTCAAATAGAAATCCATTGGTTTTACTATGTTATTCTTAATGCCAATCTAAACAGCTTGTAATGACATATTGTTCTTTATGAATACTTAGTACAGATTCTATCTCACAATTGCACTATCTCAATCCAAAAATCAATGCAAATTTCCATTGGCTCTATAGGAAACTTATTGGTAAGTAAATGAAAAAGAGTTCTCTGAGGACTAGAACTCATGAACTCCTGTTTAAAAGACAGGGGCATTAAACCACTAAGCCATTGGAACATCACAAGTGCTAAGTAATGTCAAGAAGGGCAGCGAACATTGAATCACTATTAGATAAGTTCAAAAAGAAATCCATTCGTTTCACTATGTTATTCTTAATGCCAATCTTTGCAGCGCATCATGACGTATTGTTCTTGATGAACACGTAATACAGATTCTATATCTCACAATTGCACTATCTCAATCCCAAAATCAATGGAAATTTCCATTGGCTCTATAGGAAACTTATTGGTAAGTAAATGAAAAAGAGCTCTCTGAGGACTAGAACTCATGAACTACTGTTTAAAAGACAGGGGCATTAAACCACTAAGCCATTGGAACATCACAAGTGCTAAGTGATGTCAAGAAGGGCAGCGAACATTGAATCACTATTAGATAAGTTCAAAAAGAAATCCATTCGTTTCACTATGTTATTCTTAATGCCAATCTTTGCAGCGCATCATGACGTATTGCTCTTGATGAACACGTAATACAGATTCTATATCTCACAATTGAACTATCTCAATCCCAAAATCAATGCAAATTTACATTGGCTCCATAGGAAGCTTATTAGTAAGTAAATGAAAAAGACTCTCCAAGTATTAGAACTCATGAAATCCTTTTTACAAGACAGGTGCATTAACCCAGTAAGTCACAGCAACATCACAGGTGCAAATTTATGTCAAGAAGGGCAGTGACCAATGAATCACTATTAGGTAAGTTCAAATAGAAATCCATTGGTTTTACTATGTTATTCTTAATGCCAATCTAAACATCTTGTAATGACATATTGTTCTTTATGAACACTTAGTACAGATTCTATCTCACAATTGCACTATCTCAATCCCAAAATCAATGGAAATTTCCATTGGCTCTATAGGAAACTTATTGATAAGTAAATGAAAAAGAGCTCTCTGAGGACTAGAACTCATGAACTCCTGTTTAAAAGACAGGGGCATTAACCCACTAAGCCATTGGAACATCACAAGTGCAAAGTGATGTCAAGAAGGGCAGTGAACATTGAATCACTATTGGTAAGTTCAAAAAGAAATCCATTGGTTTCACTATGTTATTCTTAATGCCAATCTTTGCAGCGCATCATGACGTATTGTTCTTGATGAACACGTAATACAGATTCTATATCTTACAATTGCACTATCTCAAGCCCAAAATCAATGCAAATTTCCATTGGCTCTATAGAAAAGCTTATTAGTAAGTAAATGAAAAAACTCTCTGAGAATCAGAACTCATGAACTCCTGTTTATAAGACAGGCGCAATAACCAAGTAAGCCACTGGAACATCACAAGTGCAAAAGGTTGTCAAGAAGGGCAATGACCAATGAATCACTATTAGGTAAGTTCAAAAAGAAATCCATTGGTTTCACTATGTTATTCTTAATGCCAATCTTTGCAGTGCATCATGACGTATTGTTCTTGATGAACACGTAATACAGATTCTATATCTCAAAATCAATGCAAATTTCCATTGCTCCATAGGAAGCTTATTAGTAAGTAAATGAAAAAGACTCTCCAAGGATTAGAACTCATGAAATCCTTTTTACAAAACAGGAGCATTAACCCTGTAAGCCACAGCAACATCACAGGTGCAAATTTATGTCAAGAAGGGCAGTGACCAATGAATCACTATTAGGTAAGTTCAAAAAGAAATCCATTGGTTTTACTATGTTATTCTTAATGCCAATCTAAACAGCTTGTAATGACATATTGTTCTTTATGAACACTTAGTACAGATTCTATCTCACAATTGCAATATCTCAATCCAAAAATCAATGCAAATTTCCATTGGCTCTATAGGAAACTTATTGGTAAGTAAATGAAAAAGAGCTCTCTGAGGACTAGAATTCATGAACTCCTGTGTAAAAGACAGGGGCATTAACCCACTAAGCCATTGGAACATCACAAGTGCAAAGTGATGTCAAGAAGGGCAGCGAACATTGAATCACTATTAGATAAGTTCAAAAAGAAATCCATTGGTTTCACTATGTTATTCTTAATGCCAATCTTTGCAACGCATCATGACGTATTGTTCTTGATGAACACGTAATACAGATTCTATATCTCACAATTGCACTATCTCAATGCCAAAATCAATGCAAATTTACATTGGCTCCATAGGAAGCTTATTAGTAAGTAAATGTAAAAGACTCTCCAAGTATTAGAACTCATGAAATCCTTTTTACAAGACAGGTGCATTAACCCAGTAAGTCACAGCAACATCACAGGTGCAAATTTATGTCAAGAAGGGCAGTGACCAATGAATCACTATTAGGTAAGTTCAAATAGAAATCCATTGGTTTTACTATGTTATTCTTAATGCCAATCTAAACAGCTTGTAATGACATATTGTTCTTTATGAATACTTAGTACAGATTCTATCTCACAATTGCACTATCTCAATCCAAAAATCAATGCAAATTTCCATTGGCTCTATAGGAAACTTATTGGTAAGTAAATGAAAAAGAGCTCTCTGAGGACTAGAACTCATGAACTACTGTTTAAAAGACAGGGGCATTAAACCACTAAGCCATTGGAACATCACAAGTGCTAAGTGATGTCAAGAAGGGCAGCGAACATTGAATCACTATTAGATAAGTTCAAAAAGAAATCCATTCGTTTCACTATGTTATTCTTAATGCCAATCTTTGCAGCGCATCATGACGTATTGCTCTTGATGAACACGTAATACAGATTCTATATCTCACAATTGAACTATCTCAATCCCAAAATCAATGCAAATTTACATTGGCTCCATAGGAAGCTTATTAGTAAGTAAATGAAAAAGACTCTCCAAGTATTAGAACTCATGAAATCCTTTTTACAAGACAGGTGCATTAACCCAGTAAGTCACAGCAACATCACAGGTGCAAATTTATGTCAAGAAGGGCAGTGACCAATGAATCACTATTAGGTAAGTTCAAATAGAAATCCATTGGTTTTACTATGTTATTCTTAATGCCAATCTAAACATCTTGTAATGACATATTGTTCTTTATGAACACTTAGTACAGATTCTATCTCACAATTGCACTATCTCAATCCCAAAATCAATGGAAATTTCCATTGGCTCTATAGAAAAGCTTATTAGTAAGTAAATGAAAAAACTCTCTGAGAATCAGAACTCATGAACTCCTGTTTATAAGACAGGCGCAATAACCAAGTAAGCCACTGGAACATCACAAGTGCAAAAGGTTGTCAAGAAGGGCAATGACCAATGAATCACTATTAGGTAAGTTCAAAAAGAAATCCATTGGTTTCACTATGTTATTCTTAATGCCAATCTTTGCAGTGCATCATGACGTATTGTTCTTGATGAACACGTAATACAGATTCTATATCTCAAAATCAATGCAAATTTCCATTGCTCCATAGGAAGCTTATTAGTAAGTAAATGAAAAAGACTCTCCAAGGATTAGAACTCATGAAATCCTTTTTACAAAACAGGAGCATTAATCCTGTAAGCCACAGCAACATCACAGGTGCAAATTTATGTCAAGAAGGGCAGTGACCAATGAATCACTATTAGGTAAGTTCAAAAAGAAATCCATTGGTTTTACTATGTTATTCTTAATGCCAATCTAAACAGCTTGTAATGACATATTGTTCTTTATGAACACTTAGTACAGATTCTATCTCACAATTGCAATATCTCAATCCAAAAATCAATGCAAATTTCCATTGGCTCTATAGGAAACTTATTGGTAAGTAAATGAAAAAGAGCTCTCTGAGGACTAGAATTCATGAACTCCTGTGTAAAAGACAGGGGCATTAACCCACTAAGCCATTGGAACATCACAAGTGCAAAGTGATGTCAAGAAGGGCAGCGAACATTGAATCACTATTAGATAAGTTCAAAAAGAAATCCATTGGTTTCACTATGTTATTCTTAATGCCAATCTTTGCAGCGCATCATGACGTATTGTTCTTGATGAACACGTAATACAGATTCTATATCTCACAATTGCACTATCTCAAGCCCAAAATCAATGCAAATTTCCATTGGCTCTATAGGAAGCTTATTAGTAAGTAAATGAAAAAACTCTCTGAGAATCAGAACTCATGAACTCCTGTTTATAAGACAGGCGCAATAACCAAGTAAGCCACTGGAACATCACAAGTGCAAAAGGTTGTCAAGAAGGGCAATGACCAATGAATCACTATTAGGTAAGTTCAAAAAGAAATCCATTGGTTTCACTATGTTATTCTTAATGCCAATCTAAACAGCTTGTAATGACATATTGTTCTTTATGAACACTTAGTACAGATTCTATCTCACAATTGCACTATCTCAATCCCAAAATCAATTTAAATTTCCATTGGCTCTATAGGAAACTTATTGGTAAGTAAATGAAAAAGAGCTCTCTGAGGACTAGAACTCATTAACTCCTGTTTAAAAGACAGGGGCATTAACCCACTAAGCCATTGGAACATCACAAGTGCAAAGTGATGTCAAGAAGGGCAGTGAACATTGAATCACTATTGGTAAGTTCAAAAAGAAATCCATTGGTTTCACTATGTTATTCTTAATGCCAATCTTTGCAGCGCATCATGACGTATTGTTCTTGATGAAGACGTAATACAGATTCTATATCTCACAATTGCACTATCTCAAGCCCAAAATCAATGCAAATTTCCATTGGCTCTATAGGAAGCTTATTAGTAAGTAAATGAAAAAACTCTCTGAGAATTAGAACTCATGAACTCCTGTTTATAAGACAGGCGCAATAACCAAGTAAGCCACTGGAACATCACAAGTGCAAAAGGTTGTCAAGAAGGGCAATGACCAATGAATCACTATTAGGTAAGTTCAAAAAGAAATCCATTGGTTTCACTATGTTATTCTTAATGCCAATCTTTGCAGCGCATCATGACGTATTGTTCTTGATGAACACGTAATACAGATTCTATATCTCAAAATCAATGCAAATTTCCATTGCTCCATAGGAAGCTTATTAGTAAGTAAATGAAAAAGACTCTCCAAGGATTAGAACTCATGAAATCCTTTTTACAAGACAGGTGCATTAACCCAGTAAGTCACAGCAACATCACAGGTGCAGATTTATGTCAAGAAGGGCAGTGACCATTGAATCACTAATAGGTAAGTTCAAATAGAAATCCATTGGTTTTACTATGTTATTCTTAATGCCAATCTTTGCAGCGCATCATGACGTATTGTTCTTGATGAACACGTAATACAGATTCTATATCTCAAAATCAATGCAAATTTCCATTGCTCCATAGGAAGCTGATTAGTAAGTAAATGAAAAAGACTCTCCAAGGATTAGAACTCATGAAATCCTTTTTACAAAACAGGAGCATTAACCCAGTAAGCCACAGCAACATCACAGGTGCAAATTTATGTCAAGAAGGGCAGTGACCAATGAATCACTATTAGGTAAGTTCAAATAGAAATCCATTGGTTTTACTATGTTATTCTTAATGCCAATCTAAACAGCTTGTAGTGACATATTGTTCTTTATGAACACTTAGTACAGATTCTATCTCACAATTGCAATATCTCAATCCAAAAATTAATGCAAATTTCCATTGGCTCTATAGGAAACTTATTGGTAAGTAAATGAAAAAGAGCTCTCTGAGGACTAGAACTCATGAACTCCTGTTTAAAAGACAGGGGCATTAACCCACTAAGCCATTGGAACATCACAAGTGCAAAGTGATGTCAAGAAGGGCAGTGAACATTGAATCACTATTGGTAAGTTCAAAAAGAAATCCATTGGTTTCACTATGTTATTCTTAATGCCAATCTTTGCAGCGCATCATGACGTATTGTTCTTGATGAACACGTAATACAGATTCTATATCTCACAATTGCACTATCTCAAGCCCAAAATCAATGCAAATTTCCATTGGCTCTATAGGAAGCTTATTAGTAAGTAAATTAAAAAACTCTCTGAGAATTAGAACTCATGAACTCCTGTTTATAAGACAGGTGCAATAACCAAGTAAGCCACTGGAACATCACAAGTGCAAAAGGTTGTCAAGAAGGGCAATGACCAATGAATCACTATTAGGTAAGTTCAAAAAGAAATCCATAGGTTTCACTATGTTATTCTTAATGCCAATCTTTGCAGCGCATCATGACGTATTGTTCTTGATGAACACGTAATACAGATTCTATATCTCAAAATCAATGCAAATTTCCATTGCTCCATAGGAAGCTTATTAGTAAGTAAATGAAAAAGACTCTCCAAGGATTAGAACTCATGAAATCCTTTTTACAAGACAGGAGCATTAACCCAGTAAGCCACAGCAACATCACAGGTGCAAATATATGTCAAGAAGGGCAGTGACCAATGAATCACTATTAGGTAAGTTCAAATAGAAATCCATTGGTTTTACTATGTTATTCTTAATGCCAATCTAAACAGCTTGTAATGACATATTGTTCTTTATGAACACTTAGTACAGATTCTATCTCACAATTGCAATATCTCAATCCAAAAATCAATGCAAATTTCCATTGGCTCTATAGGAAACTTATTGGTAAGTAAATGTAAAAGAGCTCTCTGAGGACTAGAATTCATGAACTCCTGTTTAAAAGACAGGGGCATTAAACCACTAAGCCATTGGAACATCACAAGTGCTAAGTGATGTCAAGAAGGGCAGCGAACATTGAATCACTATTAGATAAGTTCAAAAAGAAATCCATTCGTTTCACTATGTTATTCTTAATGCCAATCTTTGCAGCGCATCATGACGTATTGTTCTTGATGAACACGTAATACAGATTCTATATCTCACAATTGCACTATCTCAATCCCAAAATCAATGCAAATTTACATTAGCTCCATAGGAAGCTTATTAGTAAGTAAATGAAAAAGACTTTCCAAGTATTAGAACTCATGAAATCCTTTTTACAAGACAGGTGCATTAACCCAGTAAGTCACAGCAACATCACAGGTGCAAATTTATGTCAAGAAGGGCAGTGACCAATGAATCACTATTAGGTAAGTTCAAATAGAAATCCATTGGTTTTACTATGTTATTCTTAATGCCAATCTAAACAGCTTGTAATGACATATTGTTCTTTATGAACACTTAGTACAGATGCTATCTCACAATTGCACTATCTCAATCCCAAAATCAATGGAAATTTCCATTGGCTCTATAGGAAACTTATTGGTAAGTAAATGAAAAAGAGCTCTCTGAGGACTAGAATTCATGAACTCCTGTTTAAAAGACAGGGGCATTAAACCACTAAGCCATTGGAACATCACAAGTGCTAAGTGATGTCAAGAAGGGCAGCGAACATTGAATCACTATTAGATAAGTTCAAAAAGAAATCCATTCGTTTCACTATGTTATTCTTAATGCCAATCTTTGCAGCGCATCATGACGTATTGTTCTTGATGAACACGTAATACAGATTCTATATCTCACAATTGCACTATCTCAATCCCAAAATCAATGCAAATTTACATTAGCTCCATAGGAAGCTTATTAGTAAGTAAATGAAAAAGACTTTCCAAGTATTAGAACTCATGAAATCCTTTTTACAAGACAGGTGCATTAACCCAGTAAGTCACAGCAACATCACAGGTGCAAATTTATGTCAAGAAGGGCAGTGACCAATGAATCACTATTAGGTAAGTTCAAATAGAAATCCATTGGTTTTACTATGTTATTCTTAATGCCAATCTAAACAGCTTGTAATGACATATTGTTCTTTATGAACACTTAGTACAGATGCTATCTCACAATTGCACTATCTCAATCCCAAAATCAATGGAAATTTCCATTGGCTCTATAGGAAACTTATTGGTAAGTAAATGAAAAAGAGCTCTCTGAGGACTAGAACTCATGAACTCCTGTTTAAAAGACAGGGGCATTAACCCACTAAGCCATTGGAACATCACAAGTGCCAAGTGATGTCAAGAAGGGCAGTGAACATTGAATCACTATTGGTAAGTTCAAAAAGAAATCCATTGGTTTCACTATGTTATTCTTAATGCCAATCTTTGCAGCGCATCATGACGTATTGTTCTTGATGAACACGTAATACAGATTCTATATCTCACAATTGCACTATCTCAAGCCCAAAATCAATGCAAATTTCCATTGGCTCTATAGGAAGCTTATTAGTAAGTAAATGAAAAAACTCTCTGAGAATTAGAACTCATGAACTCCTGTTTATAAGACAGGCGCAATAACCAAGTAAGCCACTGGAACATCACAAGTGCAAAAGGTTGTCAAGAAGGGCAATGACCAATGAATCACTATTAGGTAAGTTCAAAAAGAAATCCATTGGTTTCACTATGTTATTCTTAATGCCAATCTTTGCAGCGCATCATGACGTATTGTTCTTGATGAACACGTAATACAGATTCTATATCTCAAAATCAATGCAAATTTCCATTGCTCCATAGGAAGCTTATTAGTAAGTAAATGAAAAAGACTCTCCAAGGATTAGAACTCATGAAATCCTTTTTACAAAACAGGAGCATTAACCCAGTAAGCCACAGCAACATCACAGGTGCAAATTTATGTCAAGAAGGGCAGTGACCAATGAATCACTATTAGGTAAGTTCAAATAGAAATCCATTGGTTTTACTATGTTATTCTTAATGCCAATCTAAACAGCTTGTAGTGACATATTGTTCTTTATGAACACTTAGTACAGATTCTATCTCACAATTGCAATATCTCAATCCAAAAATCAATGCAAATTTCCATTGGCTCTATAGGAAACTTATTGGTAAGTAAATGAAAAAGAGCTCTCTGAGGACTAGAACTCATGAACTCCTGTTTAAAAGACAGGGGCATTAACCCACTAAGCCATTGGAACATCACAAGTGCAAAGTGATGTCAAGAAGGGCAGTGAACATTGAATCACTATTGGTAAGTTCAAAAAGAAATCCATTGGTTTCACTATGTTATTCTTAATGCCAATCTTTGCAGCGCATCATGACGTATTGTTCTTGATGAACACGTAATACAGATTCTATATCTCACAATTGCACTATCTCAAGCCCAAAATCAATGCAAATTTCCATTGGCTCTATAGGAAGCTTATTAGTAAGTAAATTAAAAAACTCTCTGAGAATTAGAACTCATGAACTCCTGTTTATAAGACAGGCGCAATAACCAAGTAAGCCACTGGAACATCACAAGTGCAAAAGGTTGTCAAGAAGGACAATGACCAATGAATCACTATTAGGTAAGTTCAAAAAGAAATCCATTGGTTTCACTATGTTATTCTTAATGCCAATCTTTGCAGCGCATCATGACGTATTGTTCTTGATGAACACATAATACAGATTCTATATCTCAAAATCAATGCAAATTTCCATTGCTCCATAGGAAGCTTATTAGTAAGTAAATGAAAAAGACTCTCCAAGGATTAGAACTCATGAAATCCTTTTTACAAGACAGGAGCATTAACCCAGTAAGCCACAGCAACATCACAGGTGCAAATTTATGTCAAGAAGGGCAGTGACCAATGAATCACTATTAGGTAAGTTCAAATAGAAATCCATTGGTTTTACTATGTTATTCTTAATGCCAATCTAAACAGCTTGTAATGACATATTGTTCTTTATGAACACTTAGTACAGATTCTATCTCACAATTGCAGTATCTCAATCCAAAAATCAATGCAAATTTCCATTGGCTCTATAGGAAACTTATTGGTAAGTAAATGAAAAAGAGCTCTCTGAGGACTAGAACTCATGAACTCCTGTTTAAAAGACAGAGGCATTAACCCACTAAGCCATTGGAACATCACAAGTGCAAAGTGATGTCAAGAAGGGCAGTGAACATTGAATCAATATTGGTAAGTTCAAAAAGAAATCCATTGGTTTCACTATGTTATTCTTAATGCCAATCTTTGCAACGCATCATGACGTATTGTTCTTGATGAACACGTAATACAGATTCTATATCTCACAACTGCATTATCTCAATCCCAAAATCAATGCAAATTTACATTGGCTCCATAGGAAGCTTATCAGTAAGTAAATGAAAAAGACTCACCAAAGATTAGAACTCATGAAATCCTTTTTACAAGAACAGGTGCATTAACCCAGTAAGTCACAGCAACATCACAGGTGCAAATTTATGTCAAGGGCAGTGACCAATGAATCACTATTAGGTAAGTTCAAATAGAAATCCATTGGTTTTACTATGTTATTCTTAATGCCAATCTAAACAGCTTGTAATGACATGTTGTTCTTTATGAACACTTAGTACAGATTCTATCTCACAATTGCAATATCTCAATCCAAAAATCAATGCAAATTTCCATTGGCTCTATAGGAAACTTATTGGTAAGTAAATGTAAAAGAGCTCTCTGAGGACTAGAATTCATGAACTCCTGTTTAAAAGACAGGGGCATTAACCCACTAAGCCATTGGAACATCACAAGTGCTTTGTGATGTCATGAAGAGCAGCGAACATTGAATCACTATTAGATAAGTTCAAAAAGAAATCCATTGGTTTCATTATGTTATTCTTAATGCCAATCTTTGCAGCGCATCATGACGTATTGTTCTTGATGAACACGTAATACAGATTCTATATCTCACAATTGCACTATCTCAATGAAAAAATCAATGCAAATTTACATTGGCTCCATAGGAAGCTTATTAGTAAGTAAATGAAAAAGACTCTCCAAGTATTAGAACTCATGAAATCCTTTTTACAAGACAGGTGCATTAACCCAGTAAGTCACAGCAACATCACAGGTGCAGATTTATGTCAAGAAGGGCAGTGACCAATGAATCACTATTAGGTAAGTTCAAATAGAAATCCATTGATTTTACTATGTTATCCTTAATGCCAATCTTTGCAGCGCATCATGACGTATTGTTCTTGATGAACACGTAATACAGATTCTATATCTCAAAATCAATGCAAATTTCCATTGCTCCATAGGAAGCTGATTAGTAAGTAAATGAAAAAGACTCTCCAAGGATTAGAACTCATGAAATCCTTTTTACAAAACAGGAGCATTAACCCAGTAAGCCACAGCAACATCACAGGTGCAAATTTATGTCAAGAAGGGCAGTGACCAATGAATCACTATTAGGTAAGTTCAAATAGAAATCCATTGGTTTTACTATGTTATTCTTAATGCCAATCTAAACAGCTTGTAGTGACATATTGTTCTTTATGAACACTTAGTACAGATTCTATCTCACAATTGCAATATCTCAATCCAAAAATCAATGCAAATTTCCATTGGCTCTATAGGAAACTTATTGGTAAGTAAATGTAAAAGAGCTCTCTGAGGACTAGAATTCATGAACTCCTGTTTAAAAGACAGGGGCATTAACCCACTAAGCCATTGGAACATCACAAGTGCTTTGTGATGTCATGAAGGGCAGCGAACATTGAATCACTATTAGATAAGTTCAAAAAGAAATCCATTGGTTTCATTATGTTATTCTTAATGCCAATCTTTGCAGCGCATCATGACGTATTGTTCTTGATGAACACGTAATACAGATTCTATATCTCACAATTGCACTATCTCAATGCCAAAATCAATGCAAATTTACATTGGCTCCATAGGAAGCTTATTAGTAAGTAAATGAAAAAGACTCTCCAAGTATTAGAACTCATGAAATCCTTTTTACAAGACAGGTGCATTAACCCAGTAAGTCACAGCAACATCACAGGTGCAAACTTATGTCAAGAAGGGCAGTGACCAATGAATCACTATTAGGTAAGTTCAAATAGAAATCCATTGGTTTTACTATGTTATTCTTAATGCCAATCTAAACAGCTTGTAATGACATATTGTTCTTTATGAACACTTAGTACAGATTCTATCTCACAATTGCACTATCTCAATCCCAAAATCAATGGAAATTTCCATTGGCTCTATAGGAAACTTATTGGTAAGTAAATGAAAAAGAGCTCTCTGAGGACTAGAACTCATGAACTCCTGTTTAAAAGACAGGGGCATTAACCCACTAAGCCATTGGAACATCACAAGTGCAAAGTGATGTCAAGAAGGGCAGTGAACATTGAATCACTATTGGTAAGTTCAAAAAGAAATCCATTGGTTTCACTATGTTATTCTTAATGCCAATCTTTGCAGCGCATCATGACGTATTGTTCTTGATGAACACGTAATACAGATTCTATATCTCACAATTGCACTATCTCAAGCCCAAAATCAATGCAAATTTCCATTGGCTCTATAGGAAGCTTATTAGTAAGTAAATGAAAAAACTCTCTGAGAATAAGAACTCATGAACTCCTGTTTATAAGACAGGCGCAATAACCAAGTAAGCCACTGGAACATCACAAATGCAAAAGGTTGTCAAGAAGGGCAATGACCAATGAATCACTATTAGGTAAGTTCAAAAAGAAATCCATTGGTTTCACTACGTTATTCTTAATGCCAATCTTTGCAGCGCATCATGACGTATTGTTCTTGATGACCACGTAATACAGATTCTATATCTCACAATTGCACTTTCTCAATCCCAAAATCAATGCAAATTTACATTGGCTCCATAGGAAGCTTATTAGTAAGTAAATGAAAAAGACTCTCCAAGGATTAGAACTCATGAAATCCTTTTTACAAGACAGGTGCATTAACCCAGTAAGTCACAGCAACATCACAGGTGCAGATTTATGTCAAGAAGGGCAGTGACCAATGAATCACTATTAGGTAAGTTCAAATAGAAATCCATTGATTTTACTATGTTATTCTTAATGCCAATCTTTGCAGCGCATCATGACGTATTGTTCTTGATGAACACGTAATACAGATTCTATATCTCAAAATCAATGCAAATTTCCATTGCTCCATAGGAAGCTGATTAGTAAGTAAATGAAAAAGACTCTCCAAGGATTAGAACTCATGAAATCCTTTTTACAAAACAGGAGCATTAACCCAGTAAGCCACAGCAACATCACAGGTGCAAATTTATGTCAAGAAGGGCAGTGACCAATGAATCACTATTAGGTAAGTTCAAATAGAAATCCATTGGTTTTACTATGTTATTCTTAATGCCAATCTAAACAGCTTGTAGTGACATATTGTTCTTTATGAACACTTAGTACAGATTCTATCTCACAATTGCAATATCTCAATCCAAAAATCAATGCAAATTTCCATTGGCTCTATAGGAAACTTATTGGTAAGTAAATGAAAAAGAGCTCTCTGAGGACTAGAACTCATGAACTCCTGCTTAAAAGACAGGGGCATTAACCCACTAAGCCATTGGAACATCACAAGTGCAAAGTGATGTCAAGAAGGGCAGTGAACATTGAATCACTATTGGTAAGTTCAAAAAGAAATCCATTGGTTTCACTATGTTATTCTTAATGCCAATCTTTGCAGCGCATCATAACGTATTGTTCTTGATGAACACGTAATACAGATTCTATATCTCACAATTGCACTATCTCAAGCCCAAAATCAATGCAAATTTCCATTGGCTCTATAGGAAGCTTATTAGTAAGTAAATTAAAAAACTCTCTGAGAATTAGAACTCATGAACTCCTGTTTATAAGACAGGCGCAATAACCAAGTAAGCCACTGGAACATCACAAGTGCAAAAAGTTGTCAAGAAGGGCAATGACCAATGAATCACTATTAGGTAAGTTCAAAAAGAAATCCATTGGTTTCACTATGTTATTCTTAATGCCAATCTTTGCAGCGCATCATGACGTATTGTTCTTGATGAACACGTAATACAGATTCTATATCTCAAAATCAATGCAAATTTCCATTGCTCCATAGGAAGCTTATTAGTAAGTAAATGAAAAAGACTCTCCAAGGATTAGAACTCATGAAATCCTTTTTACAAGACAAGAGCATTAACCCAGTAAGCCACAGTAACATCACAGGTGCAAATTTATGTCAAGAAGGGCAGTGACCAATGAATCACTATTAGGTAAGTTCAAATAGAAATCCATTGGTTTTACTATGTTATTCTTAATGCCAATCTAAACAGCTTGTAATGACATATTGTTCTTTATGAACACTTAGTACAGATTCTATCTCACAATTGCAGTATCTCAATCCAAAAATCAATGCAAATTTCCATTGGCTCTATAGGAAACTTATTGGTAAATAAATGAAAAAGAGCTCTCTGAGGACTAGAACTCATGAACTCCTGTTTAAAAGACAGGGGCATTAACCCACTAAGCCATTGGAACATCACAAGTGCAAAGTGATGTCAAGAAGGGCAGTGAACATTGAATCAATATTGGTAAGTTCAAAAAGAAATCCATTGGTTTCACTATGTTATTCTTAATGCCAATCTTTGCAACGCATCATGACGTATTGTTCTTGATGAACACGTAATACAGATTCTATATCTCACAACTGCATTATCTCAATCCCAAAATCAATGCAAATTTACATTGGCTCCATAGGAAGCTTATCAGTAAGTAAATGAAAAAGACTCACCAAAGATTAGAACTCATGAAATCCTTTTTACAAGAACAGGTGCATTAACCCAGTAAGTCACAGCAACATCACAGGTGCAAATTTATGTCAAGGGCAGTGACCAATGAATCACTATTAGGTAAGTTCAAATAGAAATCCATTGGTTTTACTATGTTATTCTTAATGCCAATCTAAACAGCTTGTAATGACATGTTGTTCTTTATGAACACTTAGTACAGATTCTATCTCACAATTGCAATATCTCAATCCAAAAATCAATGCAAATTTCCATTGGCTCTATAGGAAACTTATTGGTAAGTAAATGTAAAAGAGCTCTCTGAGGACTAGAATTCATGAACTCCTGTTTAAAAGACAGGGGCATTAACCCACTAAGCCATTGGAACATCACAAGTGCTTTGTGATGTCATGAAGAGCAGCGAACATTGAATCACTATTAGATAAGTTCAAAAAGAAATCCATTGGTTTCATTATGTTATTCTTAATGCCAATCTTTGCAGCGCATCATGACGTATTGTTCTTGATGAACACGTAATACAGATTCTATATCTCACAATTGCACTATCTCAATGAAAAAATCAATGCAAATTTACATTGGCTCCATAGGAAGCTTATTAGTAAGTAAATGAAAAAGACTCTCCAAGTATTAGAACTCATGAAATCCTTTTTACAAGACAGGTGCATTAACCCAGTAAGTCACAGCAACATCACAGGTGCAGATTTTTGTCAAGAAGGGCAGTGACCAATGAATCACTATTAGGTAAGTTCAAATAGAAATCCATTGATTTTACTATGTTATTCTTAATGCCAATCTTTGCAGCGCATCATGACATATTGTTCTTGATGAACACGTAATACAGATTCTATATCTCAAAATCAATGCAAATTTCCATTGCTCCATAGGAAGCTGATTAGTAAGTAAATGAAAAAGACTCTCCAAGGATTAGAACTCATGAAATCCTTTTTACAAAACAGGAGCATTAACCCAGTAAGCCACAGGAACATCACAGGTGCAAATTTATGTCAAGAAGGGCAGTGACCAATGAATCCCTATTAGGTAAGTTCAAATAGAAATCCATTGGTTTTACTATGTTATTCTTAATGCCAATCTAAACAGCTTGCAGTGACACATTGTTCTTTATGAACACTTAGTACAGATTCTATCTCACAATTGCAATATCTCAATCCAAAAATCAATGCAAATTTCCATTGGCTCTATAGGAAACTTATTGGTAAGTAAATGTAAAAGAGCTCTCTGAGGACTAGAATTCATGAACTCCTGTTTAAAAGACAGGGGCATTAACCCACTAAGCCATTGGAACATCACAAGTGCTTTGTGATGTCATGAAGGGCAGCGAACATTGAATCACTATTAGATAAGTTCAAAAAGAAATCCATTGGTTTCATTATGTTATTCTTAATGCCAATCTTTGCAGCGCATCATGACGTATTGTTCTTGATGAACACGTAATACAGATTCTATATCTCACAATTGCACTATCTCAATGCCAAAATCAATGCAAATTTACATTGGCTCCATAGGAAGCTTATTAGTAAGTAAATGAAAAATATTCTCCAAGTATTAGAACTCATGAAATCCTTTTTACAAGACAGGTGCATTAACCCAGTAAGTCACAGCAACATCACAGGTGCAAACTTATGTCAAGAAGGGCAGTGACCAATGAATCACTATTAGGTAAGTTCAAATAGAAATCCATTGGTTTTACTATGTTATTCTTAATGCCAATCTAAACAGCTTGTAATGACATATTGTTCTTTATGAACACTTAGTACAGATTCTATCTCACAATTGCACTATCTCAATCCCAAAATCAATGGAAATTTCCATTGGCTCTATAGGAAACTTATTGGTAAGTAAATGAAAAAGAGCTCTCTGAGGACTAGAACTCATGAACTCCTGTTTAAAAGACAGGGGCATTAACCCACTAAGCCATTGGAACATCACAAGTGCAAAGTGAAGTCAAGAAGGGCAGTGAACATTGAATCACTATTGGTAAGTTCAAAAAGAAATCCATTTTTTTCACTATGTTATTCTTAATGCCAATCTTTGCAGCGCATCATGACGTATTGTTCTTGATGAACAAGTAATACAGATTCTATATCTCACAATTGCACTATCTCAAGCCCAAAATCAATGCAAATTTCCATTGGCTCTATAGGAAGCTTATTAGTAAGTAAATTAAAAAACTCTCTGAGAATTAGAACTCATGAACTCCTGTTTATAAGACAGGCGCAATAACCAAGTAAGCCACTGGAACATCACAAGTGCAAAAGGTTGTCAAGAAGGGCAATGACCAATGAATCACTATTAGGTAAGTTCAAAAAGAAATCCATTGGTTTCACTATGTTATTCTTAATGCCAATCTTTGCAGCGCATCATGACGTATTGTTCTTGATGAACACGTAATACAGATTCTATATCTCAAAATCAATGCAAATTTCCATTGCTCCATAGGAAGCTTATTAGTAAGTAAATGAAAAAGACTCTCCAAGGATTAGAACTCATGAAATCCTTTTTACAAGACAAGAGCATTAACCCAGTAAGCCACAGCAACATCACAGGTGCAAATTTATGTCAAGAAGGGCAGTGACCAATGAATCACTATTAGGTAAGTTCAAATAGAAATCCATTGGTTTTACTATGTTATTCTTAATGCCAATCTAAACAGCTTGTAATGACATATTGTTCTTTATGAACACTTAGTACAGATTCTATCTCACAATTGCAGTATCTCAATCCAAAAATCAATGCAAATTTCCATTGGCTCTATAAGAAACTTATTGGTAAGTAAATGAAAAAGAGCTCTCTGAGGACTAGAACTCATGAACTCCTGTTTAAAAGACAGGGGCATTAACCCACTAAGCCATTGGAACATCACAAGTGCAAAGTGATGTCAAGAAGGGCAGTGAACATTGAATCAATATTGGTAAGTTCAAAAAGAAATCCATTGGTTTCACTATGTTATTCTTAATGCCAATCTTTGCAACGCATCATGACGTATTGTTCTTGATGAACACGTAATACAGATTCTATATCTCACAACTGCATTATCTCAATCCCAAAATCAATGCAAATTTACATTGGCTCCATAGGAAGCTTATCAGTAAGTAAATGAAAAAGACTCACCAAAGATTAGAACTCATGAAATCCTTTTTACAAGAACAGGTGCATTAACCCAGTAAGTCACAGCAACATCACAGGTGCAAATTTATGTCAAGGGCAGTGACCAATGAATCACTATTAGGTAAGTTCAAATAGAAATCCATTGGTTTTACTATGTTATTCTTAATGCCAATCTAAACAGCTTGTAATGACATGTTGTTCTTTATGAACACTTAGTACAGATTCTATCTCACAATTGCAATATCTCAATCCAAAAATCAATGCAAATTTCCATTGGCTCTATAGGAAACTTATTGGTAAGTAAATGTAAAAGAGCTCTCTGAGGACTAGAATTCATGAACTCCTGTTTAAAAGACAGGGGCATTAACCCACTAAGCCATTGGAACATCACAAGTGCTTTGTGATGTCATGAAGAGCAGCGAACATTGAATCACTATTAGATAAGTTCAAAAAGAAATCCATTGGTTTCATTATGTTATTCTTAATGCCAATCTTTGCAGCGCATCATGACGTATTGTTCTTGATGAACACGTAATACAGATTCTATATCTCACAATTGCACTATCTCAATGAAAAAATCAATGCAAATTTACATTGGCTCCATAGGAAGCTTATTAGTAAGTAAATGAAAAAGACTCTCCAAGGATTAGAACTCATGAAATCCTTTTTACAAGACAGGAGCATTAACCCAGTAAGCCACAGCAACATCACAGGTGCAAATTTATGTCAAGAAGGGCAGTGACCAATGAATCACTATTAGGTAAGTTCAAATAGAAATCCATTGGTTTTACTATGTTATTCTTAATGCCAATCTAAACAGCTTGTAATGACATATTGTTCTTTATGAACACTTAGTACAGATTCTATCTCACAATTGAAGTATCTCAATCCAAAAATCAATGCAAATTTCCATTGGCTCTATAGGAAACTTATTGGTAAGTAAATGAAAAAGAGCTCTCTGAGGACTAGAACTCATGAACTCCTGTTTAAAAGACAGGGGCATTAACCCACTAAGCCATTGGAACATCACAAGTGCAAAGTGATGTCAAGAAGGGCAGTGAACATTGAATCAATATTGGTAAGTTCAAAAAGAAATCCATTGGTTTCACTATGTTATTCTTAATGCCAATCTTTGCAACGCATCATGACGTATTGTTCTTGATGAACACGTAATACAGATTCTATATCTCACAACTGCATTATCTCAATCCCAAAATCAATGCAAATTTACATTGGCTCCATAGGAAGCTTATCAGTAAGTAAATGAAAAAGACTCACCAAAGATTAGAACTCATGAAATCCTTTTTACAAGAACAGGTGCATTAACCCAGTAAGTCACAGCAACATCACAGGTGCAAATTTATGTCAAGGGCAGTGACCAATGAATCACTATTAGGTAAGTTCAAATAGAAATCCATTGGTTTTACTATGTTATTCTTAATGCCAATCTAAACAGCTTGTAATGACATGTTGTTCTTTATGAACACTTAGTACAGATTCTATCTCACAATTGCAATATCTCAATCCAAAAATCAATGCAAATTTCCATTGGCTCTATAGGAAACTTATTGGTAAGTAAATGTAAAAGAGCTCTCTGAGGACTAGAATTCATGAACTCCTGTTTAAAAGACAGGGGCATTAACCCACTAAGCCATTGGAACATCACAATTGCTTTGTGATGTCATGAAGAGCAGCGAACATTGAATCACTATTAGATAAGTTCAAAAAGAAATCCATTGGTTTCATTATGTTATTCTTAATGCCAATCTTTGCAGCGCATCATGACGTATTGTTCTTGATGAACACGTAATACAGATTCTATATCTCACAATTGCACTATCTCAATGAAAAAATCAATGCAAATTTACATTGGCTCCATAGGAAGCTTATTAGTAAGTAAATGAAAAAGACTCTCCAAGGATTAGAACTCATGAAATCCTTTTTACAAGACAGGAGCATTAACCCAGTAAGCCACAGCAACATCACAGGTGCAAATTTATGTCAAGAAGGGCAGTGACCAATGAATCACTATTAGGTAAGTTCAAATAGAAATCCATTGGTTTTACTATGTTATTCTTAATGCCAATCTAAACAGCTTGTAATGACATATTGTTCTTTATGAACACTTAGTACAGATTCTATCTCACAATTGCAGTATCTCAATCCAAAAATCAATGCAAATTTCCATTGGCTCTATAGGAAACTTATTGGTAAGTAAATGAAAAAGAGCTCTCTGAGGACTAGAACTCCTGAACTCCTGTTTAAAAGACAGGGGCATTAACCCACTAAGCCATTGGAACATCACAAGTGCAAAGTGATGTCAAGAAGGGCAGTGAACATTGAATCAATATTGGTAAGTTCAAAAAGAAATCCATTGGTTTCACTATGTTATTCTTAATGCCAATCTTTGCAACGCATCATGACGTATTGTTCTTGATGAACACGTAATACAGATTCTATATCTCACAACTGCATTATCTCAATCCCAAAATCAATGCAAATTTACATTGGCTCCATAGGAAGCTTATCAGTAAGTAAATGAAAAAGACTCACCAAAGATTAGAACTCATGAAATCCTTTTTACAAGAACAGGTGCATTAACCCAGTAAGTCACAGCAACATCACAGGTGCAAATTTATGTCAAGGGCAGTGACCAATGAATCACTATTAGGTAAGTTCAAATAGAAATCCATTGGTTTTACTATGTTATTCTTAATGCCAATCTAAACAGCTTGTAATGACATGTTGTTCTTTATGAACACTTAGTACAGATTCTATCTCACAATTGCAATATCTCAATCCAAAAATCAATGCAAATTTCCATTGGCTCTATAGGAAACTTATTGGTAAGTAAATGTAAAAGAGCTCTCTGAGGACTAGAATTCATGAACTCCTGTTTAAAAGACAGGGGCATTAACCCACTAAGCCATTGGAACATCACAAGTGCTTTGTGATGTCATGAAGAGCAGCGAACATTGAATCACTATTAGATAAGTTCAAAAAGAAATCCATTGGTTTCATTATGTTATTCTTAATGCCAATCTTTGCAGCGCATCATGACGTATTGTTCTTGATGAACACGTAATACAGATTCTATATCTCACAATTGCACTATCTCAATGAAAAAATCAATGCAAATTTACATTGGCTCCATAGGAAGCTTATTAGTAAGTAAATGAAAAAGACTCTCCAAGTATTAGAACTCATGAAATCCTTTTTACAAAACAGGTGCATTAACCCAGTAAGTCACAGCAACATCACAGGTGCAGATTTATGTCAAGAAGGGCAGTGACCAATGAATCACTATTAGGTAAGTTCAAATAGAAATCCATTGATTTTACTATGTTATTCTTAATGCCAATCTTTGCAGCGCATCATGACGTATTGTTCTTGATGAACACGTAATACAGATTCTATATCTCAAAATCAATGCAAATTTCCATTGCTCCATAGGAAGCTGATTAATAAGTAAATGAAAAAGACTCTCCAAGGATTAGAACTCATGAAATCCTTTTTACAAAACAGGAGCATTAACCCAGTAAGCCACAGCAACATCACAGGTGCAAATTTATGTCAAGAAGGGCAGTGACCAATGAATCACTATTAGGTAAGTTCAAATAGAAATCCATTGGTTTTACTATGTTATTCTTAATGCCAATCTAAACAGCTTGTAGTGACATATTGTTCTTTATGAACACTTAGTACAGATTCTATCTCACAATTGCAATATCTCAATCCAAAAATCAATGCAAATTTCCATTGGCTCTATAGGAAACTTATTGGTAAGTAAATGTAAAAGAGCTCTCTGAGGACTAGAATTCATGAACTCCTGTTTAAAAGACAGGGGCATTAACCCACTAAGCCATTGGAACATCACAAGTGCTTTGTGATGTCATGAAGGGCAGCGAACATTGAATCACTATTAGATAAGTTCAAAAAGAAATCCATTGGTTTCATTATGTTATTCTTAATGCCAATCTTTGCAGCGCATCATGACGTATTGTTCTTGATGAACACGTAATACAGATTCTATATCTCACAATTGCACTATCTCAATGCCAAAATCAATGCAAATTTACATTGGCTCCATAGGAAGCTTATTAGTAAGTAAATGAAAAAGACTCTCCAAGTATTAGAACTCATGAAATCCTTTTTACTAGACAGGTGCATTAACCCAGTAAGTCACAGCAACATCACAGGTGCAAACTTATGTCAAGAAGGGCAGTGACCAATGAATCACTATTAGGTAAGTTCAAATAGAAATCCATTGGTTTTACTATGTTATTCTTAATGCCAATCTAAACAGCTTGTAATGACATATTGTTCTTTATGAACACTTAGTACAGATTCTATCTCACAATTGCACTATCTCAATCCCAAAATCAATGGAAATTTCCATTGGCTCTATAGGAAACTTATTGGTAAGTAAATGAAAAAGAGCTCTCTGAGGACTAGAACTCATGAACTCCTGTTTAAAAGACAGGGGCATTAACCCACTAAGCCATTGGAACATCACAAGTGCAAAGTGATGTCAAGAAGGGCAGTGAACATTGAATCACTATTGGTAAGTTCAAAAAGAAATCCATTGGTTTCACGATGTTATTCTTAATGCCAATCTTTGCAGCGCATCATGACGTATTGTTCTTGATGAACACGTAATACAGATTCTATATCTCACAATTGCACTATCTCAAGCCCAAAATCAATGCAAATTTCCATTGGCTCTATAGGAAGCTTATTAGTAAGTAAATTAAAAAACTCTCTGAGAATTAGAACTCATGAACTCCTGTTTATAAGACAGGCGCAATAACCAAGTAAGCCACTGGAACATCACAAGTGCAAAAGGTTGTCAAGAAGGGCAATGACCAATGAATCACTATTAGGTAAGTTCAAAAAGAAATCCATTGGTTTCACTATGTTATTCTTAATGCCAATCTTTGCAGCGCATCATGACGTATTGTTCTTGATGAACACGTAATACAGATTCTATATCTCAAAATCAATGCAAATTTCCATTGCTCCATAGGAAGCTTATTAGTAAGTAAATGAAAAAGACTCTCCAAGGATTAGAACTCATGAAATCCTTTTTACAAGACAGGAGCATTAACCCAGTAAGCCACAGCAACATCACAGCTGCAAATTTATGTCAAGAAGGGCAGTGACCAATGAATCACTATTAGGTAAGTTCAAATAGAAATCCATTGGTTTTACTATGTTATTCTTAATGCCAATCTAAACAGCTTGTAATGACATATTGTTCTTTATGAACACTTAGTACAGATTCTATCTCACAATTGCAGTATCTCAATCCAAAAATCAATGCAAATTTCCATTGGCTCTATAGGAAACTTATTGGTAAGTAAATGAAAAAGAGCTCTCTGAGGACTAGAACTCATGAACTCCTGTTTAAAAGACAGGGGCATTAACCCACTAAGCCATTGGAACATCACAAGTGCAAAGTGATGTCAAGAAGGGCAGTGAACATTGAATCAATATTGGTAAGTTCAAAAAGAAATCCATTGGTTTCACTATGTTATTCTTAATGCCAATCTTTGCAACGCATCATGACGTATTGTTCTTGATGAACACGTAATACAGATTCTATATCTCACAACTGCATTATCTCAATCCCAAAATCAATGCAAATTTACATTGGCTCCATAGGAAGCTTATCAGTAAGTAAATGAAAAAGACTCACCAAAGATTAGAACTCATGAAATCCTTTTTACAAGAACAGGTGCATTAACCCAGTAAGTCACAGCAACATCACAGGTGCAAATTTATGTCATGGGCAGTGACCAATGAATCACTATTAGGTAAGTTCAAATAGAAATCCATTGGTTTTACTATGTTATTCTTAATGCCAATCTAAACAGCTTGTAATGACATGTTGTTCTTTATGAACACTTAGTACAGATTCTATCTCACAATTGCAATATCTCAATCCAAAAATCAATGCAAATTTCCATTGGCTCTATAGGAAACTTATTGGTAAGTAAATGTAAAAGAGCTCTCTGAGGACTAGAATTCATGAACTCCTGTTTAAAAGACAGGGGCATTAACCCACTAAGCCATTGGAACATCACAAGTGCTTTGTGATGTCATGAAGAGCAGCGAACATTGAATCACTATTAGATAAGTTCAAAAAGAAATCCATTGGTTTCATTATGTTATTCTTAATGCCAATCTTTGCAGCGCATCATGACGTATTGTTCTTGATGAACACGTAATACAGATTCTATATCTCACAATTGCACTATCTCAATGAAAAAATCAATGCAAATTTACATTGGCTCCATAGGAAGCTTATTAGTAAGTAAATGAAAAAGACTCTCCAAGTATTAGAACTCATGAAATCCTTTTTACAAGACAGGTGCATTAACCCAGTAAGTCACAGCAACATCACAGGTGCAGATTTATGTCAAGAAGGGCAGTGACCAATGAATCACTATTAGGTAAGTTCAAATAGAAATCCATTGATTTTACTATGTTATTCTTAATGCCAATCTTTGCAGCGCATCATGACGTATTGTTCTTGATGAACACGTAATACAGATTCTATATCTCAAAATCAATGCAAATTTCCATTGCTCCATAGGAAGCTGATTAATAAGTAAATGAAAAAGACTCTCCAAGGATTAGAACTCATGAAATCCTTTTTACAAAACAGGAGCATTAACCCAGTAAGCCACAGCAACATCACAGGTGCAAATTTATGTCAAGAAGGGCAGTGACCAATGAATCACTATTAGGTAAGTTCAAATAGAAATCCATTGGTTTTACTATGTTATTCTTAATGCCAATCTAAACAGCTTGTAGTGACATATTGTTCTTTATGAACACTTAGTACAGATTCTATCTCACAATTGCAATATCTCAATCCAAAAATCAATGCAAATTTCCATTGGCTCTATAGGAAACTTATTGGTAAGTAAATGTAAAAGAGCTCTCTGAGGACTAGAATTCATGAACTCCTGTTTAAAAGACAGGGGCATTAACCCACTAAGCCATTGGAACATCACAAGTGCTTTGTGATGTCATGAAGGGCAGCGAACATTGAATCACTATTAGATAAGTTCAAAAAGAAATCCATTGGTTTCATTATGTTATTCTTAATGCCAATCTTTGCAGCGCATCATGACGTATTGTTCTTGATGAACACGTAATACAGATTCTATATCTCACAATTGCACTATCTCAATGAAAAAATCAATGCAAATTTACATTGGCTCCATAGGAAGCTTATTAGTAAGTAAATGAAAAAGACTCTCCAAGTATTAGAACTCATGAAATCCTTTTTACAAAACAGGTGCATTAACCCAGTAAGTCACAGCAACATCACAGGTGCAGATTTATGTCAAGAAGGGCAGTGACCAATGAATCACTATTAGGTAAGTTCAAATAGAAATCCATTGATTTTACTATGTTATTCTTAATGCCAATCTTTGCAGCGCATCATGACGTATTGTTCTTGATGAACACGTAATACAGATTCTATATCTCAAAATCAATGCAAATTTCCATTGCTCCATAGGAAGCTGATTAATAAGTAAATGAAAAAGACTCTCCAAGGATTAGAACTCATGAAATCCTTTTTACAAAACAGGAGCATTAACCCAGTAAGCCACAGCAACATCACAGGTGCAAATTTATGTCAAGAAGGGCAGTGACCAATGAATCACTATTAGGTAAGTTCAAATAGAAATCCATTGGTTTTACTATGTTATTCTTAATGCCAATCTAAACAGCTTGTAGTGACATATTGTTCTTTATGAACACTTAGTACAGATTCTATCTCACAATTGCAATATCTCAATCCAAAAATCAATGCAAATTTCCATTGGCTCTATAGGAAACTTATTGGTAAGTAAATGTAAAAGAGCTCTCTGAGGACTAGAATTCATGAACTCCTGTTTAAAAGACAGGGGCATTAACCCACTAAGCCATTGGAACATCACAAGTGCTTTGTGATGTCATGAAGGGCAGCGAACATTGAATCACTATTAGATAAGTTCAAAAAGAAATCCATTGGTTTCATTATGTTATTCTTAATGCCAATCTTTGCAGCGCATCATGACGTATTGTTCTTGATGAACACGTAATACAGATTCTATATCTCACAATTGCACTATCTCAATGCCAAAATCAATGCAAATTTACATTGGCTCCATAGGAAGCTTATTAGTAAGTAAATGAAAAAGACTCTCCAAGTATTAGAACTCATGAAATCCTTTTTACTAGACAGGTGCATTAACCCAGTAAGTCACAGCAACATCACAGGTGCAAACTTATGTCAAGAAGGGCAGTGACCAATGAATCACTATTAGGTAAGTTCAAATAGAAATCCATTGGTTTTACTATGTTATTCTTAATACAAATCTAAACAGCTTGTAATGACATATTGTTCTTTATGAACACTTAGTACAGATTCTATCTCACAATTGCACTATCTCAATCCCAAAATCAATGGAAATTTCCATTGGCTCTATAGGAAACTTATTGGTAAGTAAATGAAAAAGAGCTCTCTGAGGACTAGAACTCATGAACTCCTGTTTAAAAGACAGGGGCATTAACCCACTAAGCCATTGGAACATCACAAGTGCAAAGTGATGTCAAGAAGGGCAGTGAACATTGAATCACTATTGGTAAGTTCAAAAAGAAATCCATTGGTTTCACGATGTTATTCTTAATGCCAATCTTTGCAGCGCATCATGACGTATTGTTCTTGATGAACACGTAATACAGATTCTATATCTCACAATTGCACTATCTCAAGCCCAAAATCAATGCAAATTTCCATTGGCTCTATAGGAAGCTTATTAGTAAGTAAATTAAAAAACTCTCTGAGAATTAGAACTCATGAACTCCTGTTTATAAGACAGGCGCAATAACCAAGTAAGCCACTGGAACATCACAAGTGCAAAAGGTTGTCAAGAAGGGCAATGACCAATGAATCACTATTAGGTAAGTTCAAAAAGAAATCCATTGGTTTCACTATGTTATTCTTAATGCCAATCTTTGCAGCGCATCATGACGTATTGTTCTTGATGAACACGTAATACAGATTCTATATCTCAAAATCAATGCAAATTTCCATTGCTCCATAGGAAGCTTATTAGTAAGTAAATGAAAAAGACTCTCCAAGGATTAGAACTCATGAAATCCTTTTTACAAGACAGGAGCATTAACCCAGTAAGCCACAGCAACATCACAGCTGCAAATTTATGTCAAGAAGGGCAGTGACCAATGAATCACTATTAGGTAAGTTCAAATAGAAATCCATTGGTTTTACTATGTTATTCTTAATGCCAATCTAAACAGCTTGTAATGACATATTGTTCTTTATGAACACTTAGTACAGATTCTATCTCACAATTGCAGTATCTCAATCCAAAAATCAATGCAAATTTCCATTGGCTCTATAGGAAACTTATTGGTAAGTAAATGAAAAAGAGCTCTCTGAGGACTAGAACTCATGAACTCCTGTTTAAAAGACAGGGGCATTAACCCACTAAGCCATTGGAACATCACAAGTGCAAAGTGATGTCAAGAAGGGCAGTGAACATTGAATCAATATTGGTAAGTTCAAAAAGAAATCCATTGGTTTCACTATGTTATTCTTAATGCCAATCTTTGCAACGCATCATGACGTATTGTTCTTGATGAACACGTAATACAGATTCTATATCTCACAACTGCATTATCTCAATCCCAAAATCAATGCAAATTTACATTGGCTCCATAGGAAGCTTATCAGTAAGTAAATGAAAAAGACTCACCAAAGATTAGAACTCATGAAATCCTTTTTACAAGAACAGGTGCATTAACCCAGTAAGTCACAGCAACATCACAGGTGCAAATTTATGTCATGGGCAGTGACCAATGAATCACTATTAGGTAAGTTCAAATAGAAATCCATTGGTTTTACTATGTTATTCTTAATGCCAATCTAAACAGCTTGTAATGACATGTTGTTCTTTATGAACACTTAGTACAGATTCTATCTCACAATTGCAATATCTCAATCCAAAAATCAATGCAAATTTCCATTGGCTCTATAGGAAACTTATTGGTAAGTAAATGTAAAAGAGCTCTCTGAGGACTAGAATTCATGAACTCCTGTTTAAAAGACAGGGGCATTAACCCACTAAGCCATTGGAACATCACAAGTGCTTTGTGATGTCATGAAGAGCAGCGAACATTGAATCACTATTAGATAAGTTCAAAAAGAAATCCATTGGTTTCATTATGTTATTCTTAATGCCAATCTTTGCAGCGCATCATGACGTATTGTTCTTGATGAACACGTAATACAGATTCTATATCTCACAATTGCACTATCTCAATGAAAAAATCAATGCAAATTTACATTGGCTCCATAGGAAGCTTATTAGTAAGTAAATGAAAAAGACTCTCCAAGTATTAGAACTCATGAAATCCTTTTTACAAGACAGGTGCATTAACCCAGTAAGTCACAGCAACATCACAGGTGCAGATTTATGTCAAGAAGGGCAGTGACCAATGAATCACTATTAGGTAAGTTCAAATAGAAATCCATTGATTTTACTATGTTATTCTTAATGCCAATCTTTGCAGCGCATCATGACGTATTGTTCTTGATGAACACGTAATACAGATTCTATATCTCAAAATCAATGCAAATTTCCATTGCTCCATAGGAAGCTGATTAATAAGTAAATGAAAAAGACTCTCCAAGGATTAGAACTCATGAAATCCTTTTTACAAAACAGGAGCATTAACCCAGTAAGCCACAGCAACATCACAGGTGCAAATTTATGTCAAGAAGGGCAGTGACCAATGAATCACTATTAGGTAAGTTCAAATAGAAATCCATTGGTTTTACTATGTTATTCTTAATGCCAATCTAAACAGCTTGTAGTGACATATTGTTCTTTATGAACACTTAGTACAGATTCTATCTCACAATTGCAATATCTCAATCCAAAAATCAATGCAAATTTCCATTGGCTCTATAGGAAACTTATTGGTAAGTAAATGTAAAAGAGCTCTCTGAGGACTAGAATTCATGAACTCCTGTTTAAAAGACAGGGGCATTAACCCACTAAGCCATTGGAACATCACAAGTGCTTTGTGATGTCATGAAGGGCAGCGAACATTGAATCACTATTAGATAAGTTCAAAAAGAAATCCATTGGTTTCATTATGTTATTCTTAATGCCAATCTTTGCAGCGCATCATGACGTATTGTTCTTGATGAACACGTAATACAGATTCTATATCTCACAATTGCACTATCTCAAGCCCAAAATCAATGCAAATTTCCATTGGCTCTATAGGAAGCTTATTAGTAAGTAAATTAAAAAACTCTCTGAGAATTAGAACTCATGAACTCCTGTTTATAAGACAGGCGCAATAACCAAGTAAGCCACTGGAACATCACAAGTGCAAAAGGTTGTCAAGAAGGGCAATGACCAATGAATCACTATTAGGTAAGTTCAAAAAGAAATCCATTGGTTTCACTATGTTATTCTTAATGCCAATCTTTGCAGCGCATCATGACGTATTGTTCTTGATGAACACGTAATACAGATTCTATATCTCAAAATCAATGCAAATTTCCATTGCTCCATAGGAAGCTTATTAGTAAGTAAATGAAAAAGACTCTCCAAGGATTAGAACTCATGAAATCCTTTTTACAAGACAGGAGCATTAACCCAGTAAGCCACAGCAACATCACAGCTGCAAATTTATGTCAAGAAGGGCAGTGACCAATGAATCACTATTAGGTAAGTTCAAATAGAAATCCATTGGTTTTACTATGTTATTCTTAATGCCAATCTAAACAGCTTGTAATGACATATTGTTCTTTATGAACACTTAGTACAGATTCTATCTCACAATTGCAATATCTCAATCCAAAAATCAATGCAAATTTCCATTGGCTCTATAGGAAACTTATTGGTAAGTAAATGAAAAAGAGCTCTCTGAGGACTAGAATTCATGAACTCCCGTTTAAAAGACAGGGGCATTAACCCACTAAGCCATTGGAACATCACAAGTGCAAAGTAATGTCAAGAAGGGCAGCGAACATTGAATCACTATTAGATAAGTTCAAAAAGAAATCCATTGGTTTCACTATGTTATTCTTAATGCCAATCTTTGCAGCGCATCATGACGTATTGTTCTTGATGAACACGTAATACAGATTCTATATCGCAAAATCAATGCAAATTTCCATTGCTCCATAGGAAGCTTATTAGTAAGTAAATGAAAAAGACTCTCCAAGGATTAGAACTCATGAAATCCTTTTTACAAGACAGGTGCATTAACCCAGTAAGCCACAGCAACATCACAGGTGCAAATTTATGTCAAGAAGGGCAGTGACCAATGAATCACTATTAGGTAAGTTCAAAAAGAAATCCATTGGTTTTACTATGCTATTCTTAATGCCAATCTAAACAGCTTGTAATGACATATTGTTCTTTATGAACACTTAGTACAGATTCTATCTCACAATTGCACTATCTCAATCCCAAAATCAATGGAAATTTCCATTGGCTCTATAGGAAACTTATTGGTAAGTAAATGAAAAAGAGCTCTCTGAGGACTAGAACTCATGAACTCCTGTTTAAAAGACAGGGGCATTAACCCACTAAGCCATTGGAACATCACAAGTGCAAAGTGATGTCAAGAAGGGCAGTGAACATTGAATCACTATTGGTAAGTTCAAAAAGAAATCCATTGGTTTCACGATGTTATTCTTAATGCCAATCTTTGCAGCGCATCATGACGTATTGTTCTTGATGATCACGTAATACAGATTCTATATCTCACAATTGCACTATCTCAAGCCCAAAATCAGTGCAAATTTCCATTGGCTCTATAGGAAGCTTATTAGTAAGTAAGTGAAAAAACTCTCTGAGAATTAGAACTCATGAACTCCTGTTTATAAGACAGGTGCAATAACCAAGTAAGCCACTGGAACATCACAAGTGCAAAAGGTTGTCAAGAAGGGCAATGACCAATGAATCACTATTAGGTAAGTTCAAAAAGAAATCCATTGGTTTCACTATGTTATTCTTAATGCCAATCTTTGCAGCGCATCATGACGTATTGTTCTTGATGAACACGTAATACAGATTCTATATCGCAAAATCAATGCAAATTTCCATTGCTCCATAGGAAGCTTATTAGTAAGTAAATGAAAAAGACTCTCCAAGGATTAGAACTCATGAAATCCTTTTTACAAGACAGGTGCATTAACCCAGTAAGCCACAGCAACATCACAGGTGCAAATTTATGTCAAGAAGGGCAGTGACCAATGAATCACTATTAGGTAAGTTCAAAAAGAAATCCATTGGTTTTACTATGCTATTCTTAATGCCAATCTAAACAGCTTGTAATGACATATTGTTCTTTATGAACACTTAGTACAGATTCTATCTCACAATTGCACTATCTCAATCCCAAAATCAATGGAAATTTCCATTGGCTCTATAGGAAACTTATTGGTAAGTAAATGAAAAAGAGCTCTCTGAGGACTAGAACTCATGAACTCCTGTTTAAAAGACAGGGGCATTAACCCACTAAGCCATTGGAACATCACAAGTGCAAAGTGATGTCAAGAAGGGCAGTGAACATTGAATCACTATTGGTAAGTTCAAAAAGAAATCCATTGGTTTCACGATGTTATTCTTAATGCCAATCTTTGCAGCGCATCATGACGTATTGTTCTTGATGATCACGTAATACAGATTCTATATCTCACAATTGCACTATCTCAAGCCCAAAATCAGTGCAAATTTCCATTGGCTCTATAGGAAGCTTATTAGTAAGTAAGTGAAAAAACTCTCTGAGAATTAGAACTCATGAACTCCTGTTTATAAGACAGGTGCAATAACCAAGTAAGCCACTGGAACATCACAAGTGCAAAAGGTTGTCAAGAAGGGCAATGACCAATGAATCACTATTAGGTAAGTTCAAAAAGAAATCCATTGGTTTCACTATGTTATTCTTAATGCCAATCTTTGCAGCGCATCATGACGTATTGTTCTTGATGAACACGTAATACAGATTCTATATCTCAAAATCAATGCAAATTTCCATTGCTCCATAGGAAGCTTATTAGTAAGTAAATGAAAAAGACTCTCCAAGGATTAGAACTCATGAAATCCTTTTTACAAGAAAGGTGCATTAACCCAGTAAGTCACAGCAACATCACAGGTGCAAATTTATGTCAAGAAGGGCAGTGACCAATGAATCACTATTAGGTAAGTTCAAATAGAAATCCATTGGTTTTACTATGTTATTCTTAATGCCAATCTAAACAGCTTGTAATGACATATTGTTCTTTATGAATACTTAGTACAGATTCTATCTCACAATTGCACTATCTCAATCCAAAAATCAATGCAAATTTCCATTGGCTCTATAGGAAACTTATTGGTAAGTAAATGAAAAAGAGCTCTCTGAGGACTAGCACTCATGAACTCCTGTTTAAAAGACAGGGGCATTAACCCACTAAGCCATTGGAACATCACAAGTGCAAAGAAATGTCAAGAAGGGCAGTGAACATTGAATCAATATTGGTAAGTTCAAAAAGAAATCCATTGGTTTCACTAAGTTATTCTTAATGCCAATCTTTGCAGCGCATCATGACGTATTGTTCTTGATGAACACGTAATACAGATTCTATCTCACAATTGCACTATCTCAATCCAAAAATCAATGCAAATTTCCATTGGCTCTATAGGAAACTTATTGGTAAGTAAATGAAAAAGAGCTCTCTGAGGACTAGAACTCATGAACTCCTGTTTAAAAGACAGGGGCATTAACCCACTAAGCCATTGGAACATCACAAGTGCGAAGTAATGTCAAGAAGGGCAGCGAACATTGAATCACTATTAGATAAGTTCAAAAAAAAATCCATTGGTTTCACTATGTTATTCTTAATGCCAATCTTTGCAGCGCATCATGACGTATTGCTCTTGATGAACACGTAATACAGAGTCTATATCTCACAATTGCACTATCTCAAGCCCAAAATCAATGCAAATTTCCATTGGCTCTATAGGAAGCTTATTAGTAAGTAAATGAAAAAACTCTCTGAGAATTAGAACTCATGAACTCCTGTTTATAAGACAGGCGCAATAACCAAGTAAGCCACTGGAACATCACAAGTGCAAAAGGTTGTCAAGAAGGGCAATGACCAATGAATCACTATTAGGTAAGTTCAAAAAGAAATCCATTGGTTTCACTATGTTATTCTTAATGCCAATCTTTGCAGCGCATCATGACGTATTGTTCTTGATGAACACGTAATACAGATTCTATATCTCAAAATCAATGCAAATTTCCATTGCTCCATAGGAAGCTTATTAGTAAGTAAATGAAAAAGACTCTCCAAAGATTAGAAATCATGAAATCCTTTTTACAAGACAGGAGAATTAACCCAGTAAGCCACAGCAACACCACAGGTGCAAATTTATGTCAAGAAGGGCAGTGACCAATGAATCACTATTAGGTAAGTTCAAATAGAAATCCATTGGTTTTACTATGTTATTCTTAATGCCAATCTAAACAGCTTGCAATGACATATTGTTCTTTATGAACACTTAGTACAGATTCTATCTCACAATTGCAATATCTCAATCCAAAAATCAATGCAAATTTCCATTGGCTCTATAGGAAACTTATTGGTAAGTAAATGAAAAAGAGCTCTCTGAGGACTAGAATTCATGAACTCCTGTTTAAGAGACAGGGGCATTAACCCACTAAGCCATTGGAACATCACAAGTGCTTTGTGATGTCAAGAAGGGCAGCGAACATTGAATCACTATTAGATAAGTTCAAAAAGAAATCCATTGGTTTCACTATGTTATTCTTAATGGCAATCTTTGCAGCGCATCATGACGTATTGTTCTTGATGAACACGTAATACAGATTCTATATCTCAAAACTGCATTATCTCAATCCCAAAATCAATGCAAATTTACATTGGCTCCATAGGAAGCTTATTAGTAAGTAAAAGAAAAAGACTCTCCAAGTATTAGAACTCATGAAATCCTTTTTACAAGACAGGTGCATTAACCCAGTAAGTCACAGCAACATCACAGGTGCAAATTTATGTCAAGAAGGGCAGTGACCAATGAATCACTATTAGGTAAGTTCAAATAGAAATCCATTGGTTTTACTATGTTATTCTTAATGCCAATCTAAACAGCTTGTAATGACATATTGTTCTTTATGAACACTTAGTACAGATTCTATCTCACAATTGCACTATCTCAATCCCAAAATCAATGGAAATTTCCATTGGCTCTATAGGAAACTTATTGGTAAGTAAATGAAAAAGAGCTCTCTGAGGACTAGAACTCATGAACTCCTGTTTAAAAGACAGGGGCATTAACCCACTAAGCCATTGAAACATCACAAGTGCAAAGCGATGTCAAGAAGGGCAGTGACCAATGAATCACTATTACGTAAGTTCAAATAGAAATCCATTGGTTTTACTATGTTATTCTTAATGCCAATCTAAACAGCTTGTAATGACATATTGTTCTTTATGAATACTTAGTACAAATTCTATCTCACAATTGCACTATCTCAATCCAAAAATCAATGCAAATTTCCATTGGCTCTATAGGAAACTTATTGGTAAGTAAATGAAAAAGAGCTCTCTGAGGACTAGAACTCATGAACTCCTGTTTAAAAGACAGGGGCAATAACCCACTAAGCCATTGGAACATCACAAGTGCAAAGTGATGTCAAGAAGGGCAGTGAACATTGAATCACTATTGGTAAGTTCAAAAAGAAATCCATTGGTTTCACTATGTTATTCTTAATGCCAATCTTTGCAGCGCATCATGACGTATTGTTCTTGATGAACACGTAATACAGATTCTATATCTCAAAATCAATGCAAATTTCCATTGCTCCATAGGAAGCTTATTAGTAAGTAAATGAAAATGACTCTGCAAGGATTAGAACTCATGAGATCCTTTTTACAAGACAGGAGCATTAACCCAGTAAGCCACAGCAACATCACAGGTGCAAATTTATGTCAAGAAGGGCAGTGACCAATGAATCACTATTAGGTAAGTTCAAATAGAAATCCATTGGTTTTACTATGTTATTCTTAATGCCAATCTAAACAGCTTGCAATGACATATTGTTCTTTATGAACACTTAGTACAGATTCTATCTCACAATTGCAATATCTCAATCCAAAAATCAATGCAAATTTCCATTGGCTCTATAGGAAACTTATTGGTAAGTAAATGAAAAAGAGCTCTCTGAGGACTAGAATTCATGAACTCCTGTTTAAAAGACAGGGGGATTAACCCACTAAGCCATTTGAACATCACAAGTGCAAAGTGATGTCAAGAAGGCAGCGAACATTGAATCACTATTAGATAAGTTCAAAAAGAAATCCATTGGTTTCACTATGTTATTCTTAATGCCAATCTTTGCAGCACATCATGACGTATTGTTCTTGATGAACACGTAATACAGATTCTATATCTCACAATTGCACTATCTCAATCCCAAAAGCAATGCAAATTTACATTGGCTCCATAGGAAGCTTATCAGTAAGTAAATGAAAAAGACTCTCCAAGGATTAGAACTCATAAAATCCTTTTTACAAGACAGGTGCATTAACCCAGTAAGCCACAGCAACATCACAGGTGCAAATTTATGTCAAGAAGGGCAGTGACCAATGAATCACTATTAGGTAAGTTCAAAAAGAAATCCATTGGTTTTACTATGCTAATCTTAATGCCAATCTAAACAGCTTGTAATGACATATTGTTCTTTATGAACACTTAGTACAGATTCTATCTCACAATTGCACTATCTCAATCCCAAAATCAATGGAAATTTCCATTGGCTCTATAGGAAACTTATTGGTAAGTAAATGAAAAAGAGCTCTCTGAGGACTAGAACTCATGAACTCCTGTTTAATAGACAGGAGCATTAACCCACTAAGCCATTGGAACATCACAAGTGCAAAGTGATGTCAAGAAGGGCAGTGAACATTGAATCACTATTGGTAAGTTCAAAAAGAAATCCATTGGTTTTACTATGTTATTCTTAATGCAAATCTTTGCACCGCATCATGACGTATTGTTCTTGATGAACACGTAATACAGATTCTATATCTCAAAATCAATGCAAATTTCCATTGCTCCATAGGAAGCTTATTAGTAAGTAAATGAAAAAGACTCTCCAAGGATTAGAACTCATGAAATCCTTTTTACAAGACAAGAGCATTAACCCAGTAAGCCACAGCAACATCACAGGTGCAAATTTATGTCAAGAAGGGCAGTGACCAATGAATCACTATTAGGTAAGTTCAAAAAGAAATCCATTGGTTTCACTATGTTATTCTTAATGCCAATCTAAACAGCTTGTAATGACATATTGTTCTTTATGAACACTTAGTACAGATTCTATCTCACAATTGCACTATCTCAATCCCAAAATCAATGGAAATTTCCATTGGCTCTATAGGAAACTTATTGGTAAGTAAATGAAAAAGAGTTCTCTGAGGACTAGAACTCATGAACTCCTGTTTAAAAGATAGGGGCATTAACACACTAAGCCATTGGAACATCACAAGTGCAAAGTGATGTCAAGAAGGACAGTGAACATTGAATCACTATTGGTAAGTTCAAAAAGAAATCCATTGGTTTCACTATGTTATTCTTAATGCAAATCTTTGCACCGCATCATGACGTATTGTTCTTGATGAAAACGTAATACAGATTCTATATCTCACAATTGCACTATCCCAAGCCCAAAATCAATGCAAATTTCCATTGGCTCTATAGGAAGCTTATTAGTAAGTAAATGAAAAAACTCTCTGAGAATTAGAACTCATGAACTCCTGTTTATAAGACAGGCGCATTAACCAAGTAAGCCATTGGAACATCACAAGTGCAAAAGGTTGTCAAGAAGGGCAATGACCAATGAATCACTATTAGGTAAGTTCAAAAAGAAATCCATTGGTTTCACTATGTTATTCTTAATGCCAATCTTTGCAGCGCATCATGACGTATTGTTCTTGATGAACACGAAATACAGATTCTATATCTCAAAATCAATGCAAATTTCCATTGCTCCATAGGAAGCTTATTAGTAAGTAAATGAAAAAGACTCTCCAAGGATTAGAACTCATGAAATCCTTTTTACAAGACAGGAGAATTAACCCAGTAAGCCACAGCAACATCACAGGTGCAAATTTATGTCAAGAAGGGCAGTGACCAATGAATCACTATTAGGTAAGTTCAAATAGAAATCCATTGGTTTTACTATGTTATTCTTAATGCCAATCTAAACAGCTTGTAATGACATATTGTTCTTTATGAACACTTAGTACAGATTCTATCTCACAATTGCAATATCTCAATCCAAAAATCAATGCAAATTTCCATTGGCTCTATAGGAAACTTATTGGTAAGTAAATGAAAAAGAGCTCTCTGAGGACTAGAATTCATGAACTCCTGTTTAAAAGACAGGAGCATTAACCCACTAAGCCATTGGAACATCACAAGTGCAAAGTGATGTCAAGAAGGGCAGTGAACATTGAATCACTATTGGTAAGTTCAAAAAGAAATCCATTGGTTTCACTATGTTATTCTTAATGCCAATCTTTGCAGCGCATCATGACGTATTGTTCTTGATGAACACGTAATACAGATTCTATATCTCACAATTGCACTATCTCAATCCCAAAATCAATGCAAATTTACATTGGCTCCATAGGAAGCTTATTAGTAAGTAAATGAAAAAGACTCTCCAAGGATTAGAACTCATGAAATCCTTTTTACAAGACAGGTGCATTAACCCAGTAAGCCACAGCAACATCACAGGTGCAAATTTATGTCAAGAAGGGCAGTGACCAATGAATCACTATTAGGTAAGTTCAAAAAGAAATCCATTGGTTTTACTATGCTATTCTTAATGCCAATCTAAACAGCTTGTAATGACATATTGTTCTTTATGAACACTTAGTACAGATTCTATCTCACAATTGCACTATCTCAATCCCAAAATCAATGCAAATTTCCATTGGCTCTATAGGAAACTTATTGGTAAGTAAATGAAAAAGAGCACTCTGAGGACTAGAACTCATGAACTCCTGTTTAATAGACAGGGGCATTAACCCACTAAGCCATTGGAACATCACAAGTGCAAAGTGATGTCAAGAAGGGCAGTGAACATTGAATCACTATTGGTAAGTTCAAAAAGAAATCCATTGGTTTCACTATGTTATTCTTAATGCCAATCTTTGCAGCGCATCATGACGTATTGTTCTTGATGAACACGTAATACAGATTCTATATCTCACAATTGCACTATCTCAAGCCCAAAATCAATGCAAATTTCCATTATCTCTGTAGGAAGCTTATTAGTAAGTAAATGAAAAAACTCTCTGAGAATTAGAACTCATGAACTCCTGTTTATAAGACAGGCGCAATAACCAAGTAAGCCACTGGAACATCACAAGTGCAAAAGGTTGTCAAGAAGGGCAATGACCAATTAATCACTATTAGGTAAGTTCAAAAAGAAATCCATTGGTTTCACTATGTTATTCTTAATGCCAATCTTTGCAGCGCATCATGACGTATTGTTCTTGATGAACACGTAATACAGATTCTATATCTCAAAATCAATGCAAATTTCCATTGCTCCATAGGAAGCTTATTAGTAAGGAAATGAAAAAGACTCTCCAAGGATTAGAACTCATGAGATCCTTTTTACAAGACAGGAGCATTAACCCAGTAAGCCACAGCAACATCACAGGTGCAAATTTATGTCAAGAAGGGCAGTGACCAATGAATCACTATTAGGTAAGTTCAAATAGAAATCCATTGGTTTTACTATGTTATTCTTAATGCCAAACTAAACAGCTTGTAATGACATATTGTTCTTTATGAACACTTAGTACAGATTCTTTCTCACAATTGCAATATCTCAATCCAAAAATCAATGCAAATTTCCATTGGCTCTATAGGAAACTTATTGGTAAGTAAATGAAAAAGAGCTCTCTGAGGACTAGAATTCATGAACTCCTGTTTAAAAGACAGGGGGATTAACCCACTAAGCCATTGGAACATCACAAGTGCAAAGTGATGTCAAGAAAGCAGCGAACATTGAATCACTATTAGATAAGTTCAAAAAGAAATCCATTGGTTTCACTATGTTATTCTTAATGCCAATCTTTGCAACGCATCATGACGTATTGTTCTTGATGAACACGTAATACAGATTCTATATCTCACAATTGCACTATCTCAATCCCAAAATCAATGCAAATTTCCATTGGCTCTATAGGAAACTTATTGGTAAGTAAATGAAAAAGAGCTCTCTGAGGACTAGAATTCATGAACTCCTGTTTAAAAGACAGGGGCATTAACCCACTAAGCCATTGGAACATCACAAGTGCAAAGTAATGTCAAGAAGGGCAGCGAACATTGAATCACTATTAGATAAGTTCAAAAAGAAATCCATTGGTTTCACTATGTTATTCTTAATGCCAATCTTTGCAGTGCATCATGACGTATTGTTCTTGATGAACACGTAATACAGATTCTATATCTCACAATTGCACTATCTCAATCCCAAAATCAATGCAAATTTCCATTGGCTCTATAGGAAACTTATTGGTAAGTAAATGAAAAAGAGCTCTCTGAGGACTAGAACTCATGAACTCCTGTTTATTAGACAGGGAAATTAACCCACTAAGCCATTGGAACATCACAAGTGCAAAGTGATGTCAAGAAGGGCAGTGAACATTGAATCACTATTGGTAAGATCAAAAAGAAATCCATTGGTTTCACTATATTATTCTTAATGCCAATCTTTGCAGCGCATCATGACGTATTGTTCTTGATGAACACGTAATACAGATTCTATATCTCACAATTGCACTATCTCAAGCCCAAAATCAATGCAAATTTACATTGGCTCTATAGGAAGCTTATTAGTAAGTAAATGAAAAAACTCTCTGAGAATTAGAACTCATGAACTCCTGTTTATAAGACAGGCGCAATAACCAAGTAAGCCACTGGAACATCACAAGTGCAAAAGGTTGTCAAGAAGGGCAATGACCAATGAATCACTATTAGGTAAGTTCAAAAAGAAATCCATTGGTTTCACTATGTTATTCTTAATGCCAATCTTTGCAGCGCATCATGACGTATTGTTCTTGATGAACACGTAATACAGATTCTATATCTCAAAATCAATGCAAATTTCCATTGCTCCATATGAAGCTTATTAGTAAGTAAATGAAAATGACTCTCCAAGGATTAGAACTCATGAAATCCTTTTTACAAGACAGGTGCATTAACCCAGTAAGCCACAGCAACATCACAGGTGCAAATTTATGTCAAGAAGGGCAGTGACCAATGAATCACTATTAGGTAAGTTCAAAAAGAAATCCATTGGTTTTACTATGCTAATCTTAATGCCAATCTAAACAGCTTGTAATGACATATTGTTCTTTATGAACACTTAGTACAGATTCTATCTCACAATTGCACTATCTCAATCCCAAAATCAATGGAAATTTCCATTGGCTCTATAGAAAACTTATTGGTAAGTAAATGAAAAAGAGCTCTCTGAGGACTAGAACTCATGAACTCCTGTTTAATAGACAAGGGCATTAACCCACTAAGCCATTGGAACATCACAAGTGCAAAGTGATGTCAAGAAGGGCAGTGAACATTGAATCACTATTGGTAAGTTCAAAAAGAAATCCATTGGTTTTACTATGTTATTCTTAATGCAAATCTTTGCACCGCATCATGACGTATTGTTCTTGATGAACACGTAATACAGATTCTATATCTCAAAATCAATGCAAATTTCCATTGCTCCATAGGAAGATTATTAGTAAGTAAATGAAAAAGACTCTCCAAGGATTAGAACTCATGAAATCCTTTTTACAAGACAAGAGAATTAACCCAGTAAGCCACAGCAACATCACAGGTGCAAATTTATGTCAAGAAGGGCAGTGACCAATGAATCACTATTAGGTAAGTTCAAAAAGAAATCCATTGGTTTCACTATGTTATTCTTAATGCCAATCTAAACAGCTTGTAATGACATATTATTCTTTATGAACACTTAGTACAGATTCTATCTCACAATTGCACTATCTCAATCCCAAAATCAATGGAAATTTCCATTGGCTCTATAGGAAACTTATTGGTAAGTAAATGAAAAAGAGTTCTCTGAGGACTAGAACTCATGAACTCCTGTTTAAAAGATAGGGGCATTAACACACTAAGCCATTGGAACATCACAAGCGCAAAGTGATGTCAAGAAGGACAGTGAACATTGAATCACTATTGGTAAGTTCAAAAAGAAATCCATTGGTTTCACTATGTTATTCTTAATGCAAATCTTTGCACCGCATCATGACGTATTGTTCTTGATGAACACGTAATACAGATTCTATATCTCACAATTGCACTATCCCAAGCCCAAAATCAATGCAAATTTCCATTGGCTCTATAGGAAGCTTATTAGTAAGTAAATGAAAAAACTCTCTGAGAATTAGAACTCATGAACTCCTGTTTATAAGACAGACGCAATAACCAAGTAAGCCATTGGAACATCACAAGTGCAAAAGGTTGTCAAGAAGGGCAATGACCAATGAATCACTATTAGGTAAGTTCAAAAAGAAATCCATTGGTTTCACTATGTTATTCTTAATGCCAATCTTTGCAGCGCATCATGACGTATTGTTCTTGATGAACACGAAATACAGATTCTATATCTCAAAATCAATGCAAATTTCCATTGCTCCATAGGAAGCTTATTAGTAAGTAAATAAAAAAGACTCTCCAAGGATTAGAACTCATGAAATCCTTTTTACAAGACAGGAGAATTAACCCAGTAAGCCACAGCAACATCACAGGTGCAAATTTATGTCAAGAAGGGCAGTGACCAATGAATCACTATTAGGTAAGTTCAAATAGAAATCCATTGGTTTTACTATGTTATTCTTAATGCCAATCTAAACAGCTTGTAATGACATATTGTTCTTTATGAACACTTAGTACAGATTCTATCTCACAATTGCAATATCTCAATCCAAAAATCAATGCAAATTTCCATTGGCTCTATAGGAAACTTATTGGTAAGTAAATGAAAAAGAGCTCTCTGAGGACTAGAACTCATGAACTCCTGTTTAATAGACAGGGGCATTAACCCACTAAGCCATTGGAACATCACAAGTGCAAAGTGATGTCAAGAAGGGCAGTGAACATTGAATCACTATTGGTAAGTTCAAAAAGAAATCCATTGGTTTCACTATGTTATTCTTAATGCCAATCTTTGCAGCGCATCATGACCTATTGTTCTTGATGAACACGTAATACAGATTCTATATCTCACAATTGCACTATCTCAATCCCAAAATCAATGCAAATTTACATTGGCTCCATAGGAAGCTTATTAGTAAGTAAATGAAAAAGACTCTCCAAGGATTAGAACTCATGAAATCCTTTTTACAAGACAGGTGCATTAACCCAGTAAGCCACAGCAACATCACAGGTGCAAATTTATGTCAAGAAGGGCAGTGACCAATGAATCACTATTAGGTAAGTTCAAAAAGAAATCCATTGGTTTTACTATGCTATTCTTAATGCCAATCTAAACAGCTTGTAATGACATATTGTTCTTTATGAACACTTAGTACAGATTCTATCTCACAATTGCACTATCTCAATCACAAAATCAATGCAAATTTCCATTGGCTCTATAGGAAACTTATTGGTAAGTAAATGAAAAAGAGCACTCTGAGGACTAGAACTCATGAACTCCTGTTTAATAGACAGGGGCATTAACCCACTAAGCCATTGGAACATCACAAGTGGAAAGTGATGTCAAGAAGGGCAGTGAACATTGAATCACTATTGGTAAGTTCAAAAAGAAATCCATTGGTTTCACTATGTTATTCTTAATGCCAATCTTTGCAGCGCATCATGACGTATTGTTCTTGATGAACACGTAATACAGATTCTATATCTCAAAATCAATGCAAATTTCCATTGCTCCACAGGAAGCTTATTAGTAAGTAAATGAAAAAGACTCTCCAAGGATTAGAACTCATGAGATCCTTTTTACAAGACAGAAGCATTAACCCAGTAAGCCACAGCAACATCACAGGTGCAAATTTATGTCAAGAAGGGCAGTGACCAATGAATCACTATTAGGTAAGTTCAAATAGAAATCCATTGGTTTTACTATGTTATTCTTAATGCCAAACTAAACAGCTTGTAATGACATATTGTTCTTTATGAACACTTAGTACAGATTCTATCTCACAATTGCAATATCTCAATCCAAAAATCAATGCAAATTTCCATTGGCTCTATAGGAAACTTATTGGTAAGTAAATGAAAAAGAGCTCTCTGAGGACTAGAATTCATGAACTCCTGTTTAAAAGACAGGGGGATTAACCCACTAAGCCATTGGAACATCACAAGTGCAAAGCGATGTCAAGAAGGGCAGTGAACATTGAATCACTATTGGTAAGTTCAAAAAGAAATCCATTGGTTTCACTATGTTATTCTTAATGCAAATCTTTGCACCGCATCATGACGTATTGTTCTTGATGAACACGTAATACAGATTCTATATCTCACAATTGCACTATCCCAAGCCCAAAATCAATGCAAATTTCCATTGGCTCTATAGGAAGCTTATTAGTAAGTAAATGAAAAAACTCTCTGAGAATTAGAACTCATGAACTCCTGTTTATAAGACAAGCGCAATAACCAAGTAAGCCACTGGAACATCACAAGTGCAAAAGGTTGTCAAGAAGGGCAATGACCAATGAATCACTATTAGGTAAGTTCAAAAAGAAATCCATTGGTTTCACTATGTTATTCTTAATGCCAATCTTTGCAGCGCATCATGACGTATTGTTCTTGATGAACACGAAATACAGATTCTATATCTCAAAATCAATGCAAATTTCCATTGCTCCATAGGAAGCTTATTAGTAAGTAAATGAAAAAGACTCTCCAAGGATTAGAACTCATGAAATCCTTTTTACAAGACAGGAGAATTAACCCAGTAAGCCACAGCAACATCACAGGTGCAAATTTATGTCAAGAAGGGCAGTGACCAATGAATCACTATTAGGTAAGTTCAAATAGAAATCCATTGGTTTTACTATGTTATTCTTAATGCCAATCTAAACAGCTTGTAATGACATATTGTTCTTTATGAACACTTAGTACAGATTCTATCTCACAATTGCAATATCTCAATCCAAAAATCAATGCAAATTTCCATTGGCTCTATAGGAAACTTATTGGTAAGTAAATGAAAAAGAGCTCTCTGAGGACAAGAATTCATGAACTCCTGTTTAAAAGACAGGGGCATTAACCCACTAAGCCATTGGAACATCACAAGTGCAAAGTGATGTCAAGAAGGGCAGTGAACATTGAATCACTATTGGTAAGTTCAAAAATAAATCCATTGGTTTCACTATGTTATTCTTAATGCCAATCTTTGCAGCGCATCATAACGTATTGTTCTTGATGAACACGTAATACAGATTCTAAATCTCACAATTGCACTATCTCAATCCCAAAATCAATGCAAATTTACATTGGCTCCATAGGAAGCTTATTAGTAAGTAAATGAATAAGACACTCCAAGGATTAGAACTCATGAAATCCTTTTTACAAGACAGGTGCATTAACCCAGTAAGCCACAGCAACATCACAGGTGCAAATTTATGTCAAGAAGGGCAGTGACCAATGAATCACTATTAGGTAAGTTCAAAAAGAAATCCATTGGTTTTACTATGCTATTCTTAATGCCAATCTAAACAGCTTGTAATGACATATTGTTCTTTATGAACACTTAGTACAGATTCTATCTCACAATTGCACTATCTCAATCCCAAAATCAATGCAAATTTCCATTGGCTCTATAGGAAACTTATTGGTAAGTAAATGAAAAAGAGCACTCTGAGGACTAGAACTCATGAACTCCTGTTTAATAGACAGGGGCATTAACCCACTAAGCCATTGGAACATCACAAGTGCAAAGTGATGTCAAGAAGGGCAGTGAACATTGAATCACTATTGGTAAGTTCAAAAAGAAATCCATTGGTTTCACTATGTTATTCTTAATGCCAATCTTTGCAGCGCATCATGACCTATTGTTCTTGATGAACACGTAATACAGATTCTATATCTCACAATTGCACTATCTCAAGCCCAAAATCAATGGAAATTTCCATTGGCTCTATAGGAAACTTATTGGTAAGTAAATGAAAAACAGCTCTCTGAGGACTAGAACTCATGAACTCCTGTTTAATAGACAGGGGCATTAACCCACTAAGCCATTGGAACATCACAAGTGCAAAGCGATGTCAAGAAGGGCAGTGAACATTGAATCACTATTGGTAAGTTCAAAAAGAAATCCATTGGTTTCACTATGTTATTCTTAATGCAAATCTTTGCACCGCATCATGACGTATTGTTCTTGATGAACACGTAATACAGATTCTATATCTCACAATTGCACTATCCCAAGCCCAAAATCAATGCAAATTTCCATTGGCTCTATAGGAAGCTTATTAGTAAGTAAATGAAAAAACTCTCTGAGAATTAGAACTCATGAACTCCTGTTTATAAGACAGGCGCAATAACCAAGTAAGCCACTGGAACATCACAAGTGCAAAAGGTTGTCAAGAAGGGCAATGACCAATGAATCACTATTAGGTAAGTTCAAAAAGAAATCCATTGGTTTCACTATGTTATTCTTAATGCCAATCTTTGCAGCGCATCATGACGTATTGTTCTTGATGAACACGTAATACAGATTCTATATCTCAAAATCAATGCAAATTTCCATGTCTCCATAGGATGCTTATTAGTAAGTAAATGAAAAAGACTCTCCAAGGATTAGAACTCATGAGATCCTTTTTACAAGACAGGAGCATTAACCCAGTAAGCCACAGCAACTTCACAGGTGCAAATTTATGTCAAGAAGGGCAGTGACCAATGAATCACTATTAGGTAAGTTCAAATAGAAATCCATTGGTTTTACTATGTTATTCTTAATGCCAAACTAAACAGCTTGTAATGACATATTGTTCTTTATGAACACTTAGTACAGATTCTATCTCACAATTGCAATATCTCAATCCAAAAATCAATGCAAATTTCCATTGGCTCTATAGGAAACTTATTGGTAAGTAAATGAAAAAGAGCTCTCTGAGGACTAGAATTCATGAACTCCTGTTTAAAAGACAGGGGGATTAACCCACTAAGCCATTGGAACATCACAAGTGCAAAGTGATGTCAAGAAGGCAGTGAACATTGAATCACTATTAGATAAGTTCAAAAAGAAATCCATTGGTTTCACTATGTTATTCTTAATGCCAATCTTTGCAGCGCATCATGACGTATTGTTCTTGATGAACACGTAATACAGATTCTATATCTCACAATTGCACTATCTCAATCCCAAAATCAATGGAAATTTCCATTGGCTCTATAGGAAACTTATTGGTAAGTAAATGAAAAACAGCTCTCTGAGGACTAGAACTCATGAACTCCTGTTTAATAGACAGGGGCATTAACCCACTAAGCCATTGGAACATCACAAGTGCAAAGCGATGTCAAGAAGGGCAGTGAACATTGAATCACTATTGGTAAGTTCAAAAAGAAATCCATTGGTTTCACTATGTTATTCTTAATGCAAATCTTTGCACGGCATCATGACGTATTGTTCTTGATGAACACGTAATACAGATTCTATATCTCACAATTGCACTATCCCAAGCCCAAAATCAATTCAAATTTCCATTGGCTCTATAGGAAGCTTATTAGTAAGTAAATGAAAAAACTCTCTGAGAATTAGAACTCATGAACTCCTGTTTATAAGACAGGCGCAATAACCAAGTAAGCCACTGGAACATCACAAGTGCAAAAGGTTGTCAAGAAGGGCAATGACCAATGAATCACTATTAGGTAAGTTCAAAAAGAAATCCATTGGTTTCACTATGTTATTCTTAATGCCAATCTTTGCAGCGCATCATGACGTATTGTTCTTGATGAACACGAAATACAGATTCTATATCTCAAAATCAATGCAAATTTCCATTGCTCCATAGGAAGCTTATTAGTAAGTAAATGAAAAAGACTCTCCAAGGATTAGAACTCATGAAATCCTTTTTACAAGACAGGAGAATTAACCCAGTAAGGCACAGCAACATCACAGGTGCAAATTTATGTCAAGAAGGGCAGTGACCAATGAATCACTATTAGGTAAGTTCAAATAGAAATCCATTGGTTTTACTATGTTATTCTTAATGCCAATCTAAACAGCTTGTAATGACATATTGTTCTTTATGAACACTTAGTACAGATTCTATCTCACAATTGCACTATCTCAATCCAAAAATCAATGCAAATTTCCATTGGCTCTATAGGAAACTTATTGGTAAGTAAATGAAAAAGAGCTCTCTGAGGACAAGAATTCATGAACTCCTGTTTAAAAGACAGGGGCATTAACCCACTAAGCCATTAGAACATCACAAGTGCAAAGTGATGTCAAGAAGGGCAGTGAACATTGAATCACTATTGGTAAGTTCAAAAATAAATCCATTGGTTTCACTATGTTATTCTTAATGCAAATCTTTGCACCGCATCATGACGTATTGTTCTTGATGAACACGTAATACAGATTCTATATCTCACAATTGCACTATCCCAAGCCCAAAATCAATGCAAATTTCCATTGGCTCTATAGGAAGCTTATTAGTAAGTAAATGAAAAAACTCTCTGAGAATTAGAACTCATGAACTCCTGATTATAAGACAGGCGCAATAACCAAGTAAGCCACTGGAACATCACAAGTGCAAAAGGTTGTCAAGAAGGGCAATGACCAATGAATCAATATTAGGTAAGTTCAAAAAGAAATCCATTGGTTTCACTATGTTATTCTTAATGCCAATCTTTGCAGCGCATCATGACGTATTGTTCTTGATGAACACGTAATACAGATTCTAAATCTCACAATTGCACTATCTCAATCCCAAAATCAATGCAAATTTACATTGGCTCCATAGGAAGCTTATTAGTAAGTAAATGAAAAAGACTCTCCAAGGATTAGAACTCATGAAATCCTTTTTACAAGACAGGTGCATTAACCCAGTAAGCCACAGCAACATCACAGGTGCAAATTTATGTCAAGAAGGGCAGTGACCAATGAATCACTATTAGGTAAGTTCAAAAAGAAATCCATTGGTTTTACTATGCTATTCATAATGCCAATCTAAACAGCTTGTAATAACATATTGTTCTTTATGAACACTTAGTACAGATTCTATCTCACAATTGCACTATCTCAATCCCAAAATCAATGCAAATTTCCATTGGCTCTATAGGAAACTTATTGGTAAGTAAATGAAAAAGAGCTCTCTGAGGACTAGAACTCATGAACTCCTGTTTAATAGACAAGGGCATTAACCCACTAAGCCATTGGAACATCACAAGTGCAAAGTGATGTCAAGAAGGGCAGTGAACATTGAATCACTATTGGTAAGTTCAAAAAGAAATCCATTGGTTTCACTATGTTATTCTTAATGCCAATCTTTGCAGCGCATCATGACGTATTGTTCTTGATGAACACGTAATACAGATTCTATATCTCACAATTGCACTATCTCAATCCCAAAATCAATGCAAATTTACATTGGCTCCATAGGAAGCTTATTAGTAAGTAAATGAAAAAGACTCTCCAAGGATTAGAACTCATGAAATCCTTTTTACAAGACAGGTGCATTAACCCAGTAAGCCACAGCAACATCACAGGTGCAAATTTATGTCAAGAAGGGCAGTGACCAATGAATCACTATTAGGTAAGTTCAAAAAGAAATCCATTGGTTTTACTATGCTATTCTTAATGCCAATCTAAACAGCTTGTAATGACATATTGTTCTTTATGAACACTTAGTACAGATTCTATCTCACAATTGCACTATCTCAATCCCAAAATCAATGCAAATTTCCATTGGCTCTATAGGAAACTTATTGGTAAGTAAATGAAAAAGAGCACTCTGAGGACTAGAACTCATGAACTCCTGTTTAATAGACAGGGGCATTAACCCACTAAGCCATTGGAACATCACAAGTGCAAAGTGATGTCAAGAAGGGCAGTGAACATTGAATCACTATGGGTAAGTTCAAAAAGAAATCCATTGGTTTCACTATGTTATTCTTAATGCCAATCTTTGCAGCGCATCATGACGTATTGTTCTTGATGAACACGTAATACATATTCTATATCTCACAATTGCACTATCTCAAGCCCAAAATCAATGCAAATTTCCATTATCTCTATAGGAAGCTTATTAGTAAGTAAATGAAAAAACTCTCTGAGAATTAGAACTCATGAACTCCTGTTTATAAGACAGGCGCAATAACCAAGTAAGCCACTGGAACATCACAAGTGCAAAAGGTTGTCAAGAAGGGCAATGACCAATGAATCACTATTAGGTAAGTTCAAAAAGAAATCCATTGGTTTCACTATGTTATTCTTAATGCCAATCTTTGCAGCGCATCATGACGTATTGTTCTTGATGAACACGTAATACAGATTCTATATCTCAAAATCAATGCAAATTTCCATTGCTCCATAGGAAGCTTATTAGTAAGTAAATGAAAAAGACTCTCCAAGGATTAGAACTCATGAGATCCTTTTTACAAGACAGGAGCATTAACCCAGTAAGCCACAGCAACATCACAGGTGCAAATTTATGTCAAGAAGGGCAGTGACCAATGAATCACTATTAGGTAAGTTCAAATAGAAATCCATTGGTTTTACTATGTTATTCTTAATGCCAAACTAAACAGCTTGTAATGACATATTGTTCTTTATGAACACTTAGTACAGATTCTATCTCACAATTGCAATATCTCAATCCAAAAATCAATGCAAATTTCCATTGGCTCTATAGGAAACTTATTGGTAAGTAAATGAAAAAGAGCTCTCTGAGGACTAGAATTCATGAACTCCTGTTTAAAAGACAGGGGGATTAACCCACTAAGCCATTGGAACATCACAAGTGCAAAGTGATGTCAAGAAGGCAGCGAACATTGAATCACTATTAGATAAGTTCAAAAAGAAATCCATTGGTTTCACTATGTTATTCTTAATGCCAATCTTTGCAGCGCATCATGACGTATTGTTCTTGATGAACAAGTAATACAGATTCTATATCTCACAATTGCACTATCTCAATCCCAAAATCAATGGAAATTTCCATTGGCTCTATAGGAAACTTATTGGTAAGTAAATGAAAAACAGCTCTCTGAGGACTAGAACTCATGAACTCCTGTTTAATAGACAGGGGCATTAACCCACTAAGCCATTGGAACATCACAAGTGCAAAGCGATGTCAAGAAGGGCAGTGAACATTGAATCACTATTGGTAAGTTCAAAAAGAAATCCATTGGTTTCACTATGTTATTCTTAATGCAAATCTTTGCACCGCATCATGACGTATTGTTCTTGATGAACACGTAATACAGATTCTATATCTCACAATTGCACTATCCCAAGCCCAAAATCAATGCAAATTTCCATTGGCTCTATAGGAAGCTTATTAGTAAGTAAATGAAAAAACTCTCTGAGAATTAGAACTCATGAACTCCTGTTTATAAGACAGGCGCAATAACCAAGTAAGCCACTGGAACATCACAAGTGCAAAAGGTTGTCAAGAAGGGCAATGACCAATGAATCACTATTAGGTAAGTTCAAAAAGAAATCCATTGGTTTCACTATGTTATTCTTAATGCCAATCTTTGCAGCGCATCATGACGTATTGTTCTTGATGAACACGAAATACAGATTCTATATCTCAAAATCAATGCAAATTTCCATTGCTCCATAGGAAGCTTATTAGTAAGTAAATGAAAAAGACTCTCCAAGGATTAGAACTCATGAAATCCTTTTTACAAGACAGGAGAATTAACCCAGTAAGCCACAGCAACATCACAGGTGCAAATTTATGTCAAGAAGGGCAGTGACCAATGAATCACTATTAGGTAAGTTCAAATAGAAATCCATTGGTTTTACTATGTTATTCTTAATGCCAATCTAAACAGCTTGTAATGACATATTGTTCTTTATGAACACTTAGTACAGATTCTATCTCACAATTGCACTATCTCAATCCAAAAATCAATGCAAATTTCCATTGGCTCTATAGGAAACTTATTGGTAAGTAAATGAAAAAGAGCTCTCTGAGGACAAGAATTCATGAACTCCTGTTTAAAAGACAGGGGCATTAACCCACTAAGCCATTAGAACATCACAAGTGCAAAGTGATGTCAAGAAGGGCAGTGAACATTGAATCACTATTGGTAAGTTCAAAAATAAATCCATTGGTTTCACTATGTTATTCTTAATGCAAATCTTTGCACCGCATCATGACGTATTGTTCTTGATGAACACGTAATACAGATTCTATATCTCACAATTGCACTATCCCAAGCCCAAAATCAATGCAAATTTCCATTGGCTCTATAGGAAGCTTATTAGTAAGTAAATGAAAAAACTCTCTGAGAATTAGAACTCATGAACTCCTGATTATAAGACAGGCGCAATAACCAAGTAAGCCACTGGAACATCACAAGTGCAAAAGGTTGTCAAGAAGGGCAATGAGCAATGAATCAATATTAGGTAAGTTCAAAAAGAAATCCATTGGTTTCACTATGTTATTCTTAATGCCAATCTTTGCAGCGCATCATGACGTATTGTTCTTGATGAACACGTAATACAGATTCTAAATCTCACAATTGCACTATTTCAATCCCAAAATCAATGCAAATTTACATTGGCTCCATAGGAAGCTTATTAGTAAGTAAATGAAAAAGACTCTCCAAGGATTAGAACTCATGAAATCCTTTTTACAAGACAGGTGCATTAACCCAGTAAGCCACAGCAACATCACAGGTGCAAATTTATGTCAAGAAGGGCAGTGACCAATGAATCACTATTAGGTAAGTTCAAAAAGAAATCCATTGGTTTTACTATGCTATTCTTAATGCCAATCTAAACAGCTTGTAATGACATATTGTTCTTTATGAACACTTAGTACAGATTCTATCTCACAATTGCACTATCTCAATCCCAAAATCAATGCAAATTTCCATTGGCTCTATAGGAAACTTATTGGTAAGTAAATGAAAAAGAGCACTCTGAGGACTAGAACTCATGAACTCCTGTTTAATAGACAGGGGCATTAACCCACTAAGCCATTGGAACATCACAAGTGCAAAGTGATGTCAAGAAGGGCAGTGAACATTGAATCACTATGGGTAAGTTCAAAAAGAAATCCATTGGTTTCACTATGTTATTCTTAATGCCAATCTTTGCAGCGCATCATGACGTATTGTTCTTGATGAACACGTAATACATATTCTATATCTCACAATTGCACTATCTCAAGCCCAAAATCAATGCAAATTTCCATTATCTCTATAGGAAGCTTATTAGTAAGTAAATGAAAAAACTCTCTGAGAATTAGAACTCATGAACTCCTGTTTATAAGACAGGCGCAATAACCAAGTAAGCCACTGGAACATCACAAGTGCAAAAGGTTGTCAAGAAGGGCAATGACCAATGAATCACTATTAGGTAAGTTCAAAAAGAAATCCATTGGTTTCACTATGTTATTCTTAATGCCAATCTTTGCAGCGCATCATGACGTATTGTTCTTGATGAACACGTAATACAGATTCTATATCTCAAAATCAATGCAAATTTCCATTGCTCCATAGGAAGCTTATTAGTAAGTAAATGAAAAAGACTCTCCAAGGATTAGAACTCATGAGATCCTTTTTACAAGACAGGAGCATTAACCCAGTAAGCCACAGCAACATCACAGGTGCAAATTTATGTCAAGAAGGGCAGTGACCAATGAATCACTATTAGGTAAGTTCAAATAGAAATCCATTGGTTTTACTATGTTATTCTTAATGCCAAACTAAACAGCTTGTAATGACATATTGTTCTTTATGAACACTTAGTACAGATTCTATCTCACAATTGCAATATCTCAATCCAAAAATCAATGCAAATTTCCATTGGCTCTATAGGAAACTTATTGGTAAGTAAATGAAAAAGAGCTCTCTGAGGACTAGAATTCATGAACTCCTGTTTAAAAGACAGGGGGATTAACCCACTAAGCCATTGGAACATCACAAGTGCAAAGTGATGTCAAGAAGGCAGCGAACATTGAATCACTATTAGATAAGTTCAAAAAGAAATCCATTGGTTTCACTATGTTATTCTTAATGCCAATCTTTGCAGCGCATCATGACGTATTGTTCTTGATGAACAAGTAATACAGATTCTATATCTCACAATTGCACTATCTCAATCCCAAAATCAATGGAAATTTCCATTGGCTCTATAGGAAACTTATTGGTAAGTAAATGAAAAACAGCTCTCTGAGGACTAGAACTCATGAACTCCTGTTTAATAGACAGGGGCATTAACCCACTAAGCCATTGGAACATCACAAGTGCAAAGCGATGTCAAGAAGGGCAGTGAACATTGAATCACTATTGGTAAGTTCAAAAACAAATCCATTGGTTTCACTATGTTATTCTTAATGCAAATCTTTGCACCGCATCATGACGTATTGTTCTTGATGAACACGTAATACAGATTCTATATCTCACAATTGCACTATCCCAAGCCCAAAATCAATGCAAATTTCCATTGGCTCTATAGGAAGCTTATTAGTAAGTAAATGAAAAAACTCTCTGAGAATTAGAACTCATGAACTCCTGTTTATAAGACAGGCGCAATAACCAAGTAAGCCACTGGAACATCACAAGTGCAAAAGGTTGTCAAGAAGGGCAATGACCAATGAATCACTATTAGGTAAGTTCAAAAAGAAATCCATTGGTTTCACTATGTTATTCTTAATGCCAATCTTTGCAGCGCATCATGACGTATTGTTCTTGATGAACACGAAATACAGATTCTATATCTCAAAATCAATGCAAATTTCCATTGCTCCATAGGAAGCTTATTAGTAAGTAAATGAAAAAGACTCTCCATGGATTAGAACTCATGAAATCCTTTTTACAAGACAGGAGAATTAACCCAGTAAGCCACAGCAACATCACAGGTGCAAATTTATGTCAAGAAGGGCAGTGACCAATGAATCACTATTAGGTAAGTTCAAATAGAAATCCATTGGTTTTACTATATTATTCTTAATGCCAATCTAAACAGCTTGTAATGACATATTGTTCTTTATGAACACTTAGTACAGATTCTATCTCACAATTGCAATATCTCAATCCAAAAATCAATGCAAATTTCCATTGGCTCTATAGGAAACTTATTGGTAAGTAAATGAAAAAGAGCTCTCTGAGGACAAGAATTCATGAACTCCTGTTTAAAAGACAGGGGCATTAACCCACTAAGCCATTGGAACATCACAAGTGCAAAGTGATGTCAAGAAGGGCAGTGAACATTGAATCACTATTGGTAAGTTCAAAAATAAATCCATTGGTTTCACTATGTTATTCTTAATGCCAATCTTTGCAGCGCATCATGACGTATTGTTCTTGATGAACACGTAATACAGATTCTAAATCTCACAATTGCACTATCTCAATCCCAAAATCAATGCAAATTTACATTGGCTCTATAGGAAACTTATTGGTAAGTAAATGAAAAACAGCTCTCTGAGGACTAGAACTCATGAACTCCTGTTTAATAGACAGGGGCATTAACCCACTAAGCCATTGGAACATCACAAGTGCAAAGCGATGTCAAGAAGGGCAGTGAACATTGAATCACTATTGGTAAGTTCAAAAAGAAATCCATTGGTTTCACTATGTTATTCTTAATGCAAATCTTTGCACCGCATCATGACGTATTGTTCTTGATGAACACGTAATACAGATTCTATATCTCACAATTGCACTATCCCAAGCCCAAAATCAATGCAAATTTCCATTGGCTCTATAGGAAGCTTATTAGTAAGTAAATGAAAAAACTCTCTGAGAATTAGAACTCATGAACTCCTGTTTATAAGACAGGCGCAATAACCAAGTAAGCCACTGGAACATCACAAGTGCAAAAGGTTGTCAAGAAGGGCAATGACCAATGAATCACTATTAGGTAAGTTCAAAAAGAAATCCATTGGTTTCACTATGTTATTCTTAATGCCAATCTTTGCAGCGCATCATGACGTATTGTTCTTGATGAACACGAAATACAGATTCTATATCTCAAAATCAATGCAAATTTCCATTGCTCCATAGGAAGCTTATTAGTAAGTAAATGAAAAAGACTCTCCATGGATTAGAACTCATGAAATCCTTTTTACAAGACAGGAGAATTAACCCAGTAAGCCACAGCAACATCACAGGTGCAAATTTATGTCAAGAAGGGCAGTGACCAATGAATCACTATTAGGTAAGTTCAAATAGAAATCCATTGGTTTTACTATATTATTCTTAATGCCAATCTAAACAGCTTGTAATGACATATTGTTCTTTATGAACACTTAGTACAGATTCTATCTCACAATTGCAATATCTCAATCCAAAAATCAATGCAAATTTCCATTGGCTCTATAGGAAACTTATTGGTAAGTAAATGAAAAAGAGCTCTCTGAGGACAAGAATTCATGAACTCCTGTTTAAAAGACAGGGGCATTAACCCACTAAGCCATTGGAACATCACAAGTGCAAAGTGATGTCAAGAAGGGCAGTGAACATTGAATCACTATTGGTAAGTTCAAAAATAAATCCATTGGTTTCACTATGTTATTCTTAATGCCAATCTTTGCAGCGCATCATGACGTATTGTTCTTGATGAACACGTAATACAGATTCTAAATCTCACAATTGCACTATCTCAATCCCAAAATCAATGCAAATTTACATTGGCTCCATAGGAAGCTTATTAGTAAGTAAATGAAAAAGACTCTCCAAGGATTAGAACTCATGAAATCCTTTTTACAAGACAGGTGCATTAACCCAGTAAGCCACAGCAACATCACAGGTGCAAATTTATGTCAAGAAGGGCAGTGACCAATGAATCACTATTAGGTAAGTTCAAAAAGAAATCCTTTGGCTTTACTATGCTATTCATAATGCCAATCTAAACAGCTTGTAATGACATATTGTTCTTTATGAACACTTAGTACAGATTCTATCTCACAATTGCACTATCTCAATCCCAAAATCAATGCAAATTTCCATTGGCTCTATAGGAAACTTATTGGTAAGTAAATGAAAAAGAGCTCTCTGATGACTAGAACTCATGAGCTCCTGTTTAATAGACAGGGGCATTAACCCACTAAGCCATTGGAACATCACAAGTGCAAAGTGATGTCAAGAAGGGCAGTGAACATTGAATCACTATTGGTAAGTTCAAAAAGAAATCCATTGGTTTCACTATGTTATTCTTAATGCCAATCTTTGCAGCGCATCATGACGTATTGTTCTTGATGAACACGTAATACAGATTCTATATCTCACAATTGCACTATCTCAAGCCCAAAATCAATGCAAATTTCCATTGGCTCTATAGGAAGCTTATTAGTAAGTAAATGAAAAAACTCTCTGAGAATTAGAACTCATGAACTCCTGTTTATAAGACAGGCGCAATAACCAAGTAAGCCACTGGAACATCACAAGTGCAAAAGGTTGTCAAGAAGGGCAATGACCAATGAATCACTATTAGGTAAGTTCAAAAAGAAATCCATTGGTTTCACTATGTTATTCTTAATGCCAATCTTTGCAGCGCATCATGACGTATTGTTCTTGATGAACACATAATACAGATTCTATATCTCAAAATCAATGCAAATTTCCATTGCTCCATAGGAAGCTTATTAGTAAGTAAATGAAAAAGACTCTCCAAGGATTAGAACTCATGAGATCCTTTTTACAAGACAGGAGCATTAACCCAGTAAGCCACAGCAACATCACAGGTGCAAATTTATGTCAAGAAGGGCAGTGACCAATGAATCACTATTAGGTAAGTTCAAATAGAAATCCATTGGTTTTACTATGTTATTCTTAATGCCAAACTAAACAGCTTGTAATGACATATTGTTCTTTATGAACACTTAGTACATATTCTATCTCACAATTGCAATATCTCAATCCAAAAATCAATGCAAATTTCCATTGGCTCTATAGGAAACTTATTGGTAAGTAAATGAAAAAGAGCTCTCTGAGGACTAGAATTCATGAACTCCTGTTTAAAAGACAGGGGGATTAACCCACTAAGCCATTGGAACATCACAAGTGCAAAGTGATGTCAAGAAGGCAGCGAACATTGAATCACTATTAGATAAGTTCAAAAAGAAATCCATTGGTTTCACTATGTTATTCTTAATGCCAATCTTTGCAGCGCATCATGACGTATTGTTCTTGATGAACACGTAATACAGATTCTATATCTCACAATTGCACTATCTCAATCCCAAAAGCAATGCAAATTTACATTGGCTCCATAGGAAGCTTATCAGTAAGTAAATGAAAAAGACTCTCCAAGGATTAGAACTCATGAAATCCTTTTTACAAGACAGGTGCATTAACCCAGTAAGCCACAGCAACATCACAGGTGCAAACTTATGTCAAGAAGGGCAGTGACCAATGAATCACTATTAGGTAAGTTCAAAAAGAAATCCATTGGTTTTACTATGCTAATCTTAATGCCAATCTAAACAGCTTGTAATGACATATTGTTCTTTATGAACACTTAGTACAGATTCTATCTCACAATTGCACTATCTCAATCCCAAAATCAATGGAAATTTCCATTGGCTCTATAGGAAACTTATTGGTAAGTAAATGAAAAAGAGTTCTCTGAGGACTAGAACTCATGAACTCCTGTTTAAAAGATAGGGGCATTAACACACTAAGCCATTGGAACATCACAAGTGCAAAGTGATGTCAAGAAGGACAGTGAACATTGAATCACTATTGGTAAGTTCAAAAAGAAATCCATTGGTTTCACTATGTTATTCTTAATGCAAATCTTTGCACCGCATCATGACGTATTGTTCTTGATGAACACGTAATACAGATTCTATATCTCACAATTGCACTATCCCAAGCCCAAAATCAATGCAAATTTCCATTGGCTCTATAGGAAGCTTATTAGTAAGTAAATGAAAAACTCTCTGAGAATTCAGAACTCATGAACTCCTGTTTATAAGACAGGCGCAATAACCAAGTAAGCCACTGGAACATCACAAGTGAAAAAGGTTGTCAAGAAGGGCAATGACCAATGAATCACTATTAGGTAAGTTCAAAAAGAAATCCATTGGTTTCACTATGTTATTCTTAATGCCAATCTTTGCAGCGCATCATTACGTATTGTTCTTGATGAACACGTAATACAGATTCTATATCTCAAAATCAATGCAAATTTCCATTGCTCCATAGGAAGCTTATTAGTAAGTAAATGAAAAAGACTCTCCAAGGATTAGAACTCATGAGATCCTTTTTACAAGACAGGAGCATTAACCCAGTAAGCCACAGCAACATCACAGGTGCAAATTTATGTCAAGAAGGGCAGTGACCAATGAATCACTATTAGGTAAGTTCAAATAGAAATCCATTGGTTTTACTATGTTATTCTTAATGCCAAACTAAACAGCTTGTAATGACATATTGTTCTTTATGAACACTTAGTACAGATTCTATCTCACAATTGCAATATCTCAATCCAAAAATCAATGCAAATTTCCATTGGCTCTATAGGAAACTTATTGGTAAGTAAATGAAAAAGAGCTCTCTGAGGACTAGAATTCATGAACTCCTGTTTAAAAGACAGGGGGAATAACCCATTAAGCCATTGGAACATCACAAGTGCAAAGTGATGTCAAGAAGGCAGCGAACATTGAATCACTATTAGATAAGTTCAAAAAGAAATCCATTGGTTTCACTATGTTATTCTTAATGCCAATCTTTGCAACGCATCATGACGTATTGTTCTTGATGAACACGTAATACAGATTCTATATCTCACAATTGCACTATCTCAATCCCAAAATCAATGCAAATTTACATTGGTTCCATAGGAAGCTTATAAGTAAGTAAATGAAAAAGACTCTCCAAGGATTAGAACTCAAGAAATCCTTTTTACAAGACAGGTGCATTAACCCAGTAAGACACAGCAACATCACAGGTGCAAATTTATGTCAAGAAGGGCAGTGACCAATGAATCACTATTAGGTAAGTTCAAAAAGAAATCCATTGGTTTTACTATGCTATTCTTAATGCCAATCTAAACAGCTTGTAATGACATATTGTTCTTTATGAACACTTAGTACAGATTCTATCTCACAATTGCACTATCTCAATCCAAAAATCAATGGAAATTTCCATTGGCTCTATAGGAAACTTATTGGTAAGTAAATGAAAAAGAGCTCTCTGAGGACTAGAACTCATGAACTCCTGTTTAAAAGACAGGGGCATTAACCCACTAAGCCATTGGAACATCACAAGTGCAAAGTGATGTCAAGAAGGGCAGTGAAAATTGAATCACTATTGGTAAGTTCAAAAAGAAATCCATTGGTTTCACTATGTTATTCTTAATGCCAATCTTTGCAGCGCATCATGACGTATTGTTCTTGATGAACACGTAATACAGATTCTATATCTCACAATTGCACTATCTCAAGCCCAAAATCAATGCAAATTTCCATTGGCTCTATAGGAAGCTTATTAGTAAGTAAATGAAAAAACTCTCTGAGAATTAGAACTCATGAACTCCTGTTTATAAGACAGGCGCAATAACCAAGTAAGCCACTGGAACATCACAAGTGCAAAAGGTTGTCAAGAAGGGCAATGACCAATGAATCACTATTAGGTAAGTTCAAAAAGAAATCCATTGGTTTCACTATGTTATTCTTAATGCCAATCTTTGCAGCGCATCATGACGTATTGTTCTTGATGAACACGTAATACAGATTCTATATCTCAAAATCAATGCAAATTTCCATTGCTCCATAGGAAGCTTATTAGTAAGTAAATGAAAAAGACTCTCCAAGGATTAGAACTCATGAGATCCTTTCTACAAGACAGGAGCATTAACCCAGTAAGCCACAGCAACATCACAGGTGCAAACTTATGTCAAGAAGGGCAGTGACCAATGAATCACTATTAGGTAAGTTCAAATAGAAATCCATTGGTTTTACTATGTTATTCTTAATGCCAATCTAAACAGCTTGTAATGACATATTGTTCTTTATGAACACTTAGTACAGATTCTATCTCACAATTGCAATATCTCAATCCAAAAATCAATGCAAATTTCCATTGGCTCTATAGGAAACTTATTGGTAAGTAAATGAAAAAGAGCTCTCTGAGGACTAGAATTCATGAACTCCTGTTTAAAAGACAGGGGGATTAACCCACTAAGCCATTGGAACATCACAAGTGCAAAGTGATGTCAAGAAGGCAGCGAACATTGAATCACTATTAGGTAAGTTCAAAAAGAAATCCATTGGTTTCACTATGTTATTCTTAATGCCAATCTTTGCAGCGCATCATGACGTATTGTTCTTGATGAACACGAAATACAGATTCTATATCTCAAAATCAATGCAAATTTCCATTGCTCCATAGGAAGCTTATTAGTAAGTAAATGAAAAAGACTCTCCAAGGATTAGAACTCATGAAATCCTTTTTACAAGACAGGAGAATTAACCCAGTAAGCCACAGCAACATCACAGGTGCAAATTTATGTCAAGAAGGGCAGTGACCAATGAATCACTATTAGGTAAGTTCAAATAGAAATCCATTGGTTTTACTATGTTATTCTTAATGCCAATCTAAACAGCTTGTAATGACATATTGTTCTTTATGAACACTTAGTACAGATTCTATCTCACAATTGCAATATCTCATTCCAAAAATCAATGCAAATTTCCATTGGCTCTATAGGAAACTTATTGGTAAGTAAATGAAAAATAGCTCTCTGAGGACAAGAATTCATGAACTCCTGTTTAAAAGACAGGGGCATTAACCCACTAAGCCATTGGAACATCACAAGTGCAAAGTGATGTCAAGAAGGGCAGTGAACATTGAATCACTATTGGTAAGTTCAAAAATAAATCCATTGGTTTCACTATGTTATTCTTAATGCCAATCTTTGCAGCGCATCATGACGTATTGTTCTTGATGAACACGTAATACAGATTCTAAATCTCACAATTGCACTATCTCAATCCCAAAATCAATGCAAATTTACATTGGCTCCATAGGAAGCTTATTAGTAAGTAAATGAAAAAGACTCTCCAAGGATTAGAACTCATGAAATCCTTTTTACAAGACAGGTGCATTAACCCAGTAAGCCACAGCAACATCACAGGTGCAAATTTATGTCAAGAAGGGCAGTGACCAATGAATCACTATTAGGTAAGTTCAAAAAGAAATCCATTGGTTTTACTATGCTATTCATAATGCCAATCTAAACAGCTTGTAATAACATATTGTTCTTTATGAACACTTAGTACAGATTCTATCTCACAATTGCACTATCTCAATCCCAAAATCAATGCAAATTTCCATTGGCTCTATAGGAAACTTATTGGTAAGTAAATGAAAAAGAGCTCTCTGAGGACTAGAACTCATGAACTCCTGTTTAATAGACAGGGGCATTAACCCACTAAGCCATTGGAACATCACAAGTGCAAAGTGATGTCAAGATGGGCAGTGAACATTGAATCACTATTGGTAAGTTCAAAAAGAAATCCATTGGTTTCACTATGTTATTCTTAATGCCAATCTTTGCAGCGCATCATGACGTATTGTTCTTGATGAACACGTAATACAGATTCTATATCTCACAATTGCACTATCTCAATCCCAAAATCAATGCAAATTTACATTGGCTCCATAGGAAGCTTATTAGTAAGTAAATGAAAAAGACTCTCCAAGGATTAGAACTCATGAAATCCTTTTTACAAGACAGGTGCATTAACCCAGTAAGCCACAGCAACATCACAGGTGCAAATTTATGTCAAGAAGGGCAGTGACCAATGAATCACTATTAGGTAAGTTCAAAAAGAAATCCATTGGTTTTACTATGCTATTCTTAATGCCAATCTAAACAGCTTGTAATGACATATTGTTCTTTATGAACACTTAGTTCAGATTCTATCTCACAATTGCACAATCTCAATCCCAAAATCAATGCAAATTTCCATTGGCTCTATAGGAAACTTATTGGTAAGTAAATGAAAAAGAGCACTCTGAGGACTAGAACTCATGAACTCCTGTTTAATAGACAGGGGCATTAACCCACTAAGCCATTGGAACATCACAAGTGCAAAGTGATGTCAAGAAGGGCAGTGAACATTGAATCACTATTGGTAAGTTCAAAAAGAAATCCATTGGTTTCACTATGTTATTCTTAATGCCAATCTTTGCAGTGCATCATGACGTATTGTTCTTGATGAACACGTAATACAGATTCTATATCTCACAATTGCACTATCTCAAGCCCAAAATCAATGCAAATTTCCATTATCTCTATAGGAAGCTTATTAGTAAGTAAATGAAAAAACTCTCTGAGAATTAGAACTTATGAACTCCTGTTTATAAGACAGGCGCAATAACCAAGTAAGCCACTGGAACATCACAAGTGCAAAAGGTTGTCAAGAAGGGCAATGACCAATGAATCACTATTAGGTAAGTTCAAAAAGAAATCCATTGGTTTCACTATGTTATTCTTAATGCCAATCTTTGCAGCGCATCATGACGTATTGTTCTTGATGAACACGTAATACAGATTCTATATCTCAAAATCAATGCAAATTTCCATTGCTCCATAGGAAGCTTATTAGTAAGTAAATGAAAAAGACTCTCCAAGGATTAGAACTCATGAGATCCTTTTTACAAGACAGGAGCATTAACCCAGTAAGCCACAGCAACATCACAGGTGCAAATTTATGTCAAGAAGGGCAGTGGCCAATGAATCACTATTAGGTAAGTTCAAATAGAAATCCATTGGTTTTACTATGTTATTCTTAATGCCAAACTAAACAGCTTGTAATGACATATTGTTCTTTATGAACACTTAGTACAGATTCTATCTCACAATTGCAATATCTCAATCCAAAAATCAATGCAAATTTCCATTGGCTCTATAGGAAACTTATTGGTAAGTAAATGAAAAAGAGCTCTCTGAGGACTAGAATTCATGAACTCCTGTTTAAAAGACAGGGGGATTAACCCACTAAGCCATTGGAACATCACAAGTGCAAAGTGATGTCAAGAAGGCAGCGAACATTGAATCACTATTAGATAAGTTCAAAAAGAAATCCATTGGTTTCACTATGTTATTCTTAATGCCAATCTTTGCAGCGCATCATGACGTATTGTTCTTGATGAACACGTAATACAGATTCTATATCTCACAATTGCACTATCTCAATCCCAAAATCAATGGAAATTTCCATTGGCTCTATAGGAAACTTATTGGTAAGTAAATGAAAAACAGCTCTCTGAGGACTAGAACTCATGAACTCCTGTTTAATAGACAGGGGCATTAACCCACTAAGCCATTGGAACATCACAAGTGCAAAGCGATGTCAAGAAGGGCAGTGAACATTGAATCACTATTGGTAAGTTCAAAAAGAAATCCATTGGTTTCACTATGTTATTCTTAATGCCAATCTTTGCAGCGCATCATGACGTATTGTTCTTGATGAACATGTAATACAGATTCTATATCTCACAATTGCACTATCTCAAGCCCAAAATCAATGCAAATTTCCATTATCTCTATAGGAAGCTTATTAGTAAGTAAATGAAAAAACTCTCTGAGAATTAGAACTTATGAACTCCTGTTTATAAGACAGGCGCAATTACCAAGTAAGCCACTGGAACATCACAAGTGCAAAAAAGGTTGTCAAGAAGGGCAATGACCAATGAATCACTATTAGGTAAGTTCAAAAAGAAATCCATTGGTTTCACTATGTTATTCTTAATGCCAATCTTTGCAGCGCATCATGACGTATTGTTCTTGATGAACACGTAATACAGATTCTATATCTCAAAATCAATGCAAATTTCCATTGCTCCATAGGAAGCTTATTAGTAAGTAAATGAAAAAGACTCTCCAAGGATTAGAACTCATGAGATCCTTTTTACAAGACAGGAGCATTAACCCAGTAAGCCACAGCAACATCACAGGTGCAAATTTATGTCAAGAAGGGCAGTGGCCAATGAATCACTATTAGGTAAGTTCAAATAGAAATCCATTGATTTTACTATGTTATTCTTAATGCCAAACTAAACAGCTTGTAATGACATATTGTTCTTTATGAACACTTAGTACAGATTCTATCTCACAATTGCAATATCTCAATCCAAAAATCAATGCAAATTTCCATTGGCTCTATAGGAAACTTATTGGTAAGTAAATGAAAAAGAGCTCTCTGAGGACTAGAATTCATGAACTCCTGTTTAAAAGACAGGGGGATTAACCCACTAAGCCATTGGAACATCACAAGTGCAAAGTGATGTCAAGAAGGCAGCGAACATTGAATCACTATTAGATAAGTTCAAAAAGAAATCCATTGGTTTCACTATGTTATTCTTAATGCCAATCTTTGCAGCGCATCATGACGTATTGTTCTTGATGAACACGTAATACAGATTCTATATCTCACAATTGCACTATCTCAATCCCAAAATCAATGGAAATTTCCATTGGCTCTATAGGAAACTTATTGGTAAGTAAATGAAAAACAGCTCTCTGAGGACTAGAACTCATGAACTCCTGTTTAATAGACAGGGGCATTAACCCACTAAGCCATTGGAACATCACAAGTGCAAAGCGATGTCAAGAAGGGCAGTGAACATTGAATCACTATTGGTAAGTTCAAAAAGAAATCCATTGGTTTCACTATGTTATTCTTAATGCAAATCTTTGCACCGCATCATGACGTATTGTTCTTGATGAACACGTAATACAGATTCTATATCTCACAATTGCACTATCCCAAGCCCAAAATCAATGCAAATTTCCATTGGCTCTATAGGAAGCTTATTAGTAAGTAAATGAAAAAACTCTCTGAGAATTAGAACTCATGAACTCCTGTTTATAAGACAGGCGCAATAACCAAGTAAGCCACTGGAACATCACACCTGCAAAAGGTTGTCAAGAAGGGCAATGACCAATGAATCACTATTAGGTAAGTTCAAAAAGAAATCCATTGGTTTCACTATGTTATTCTTAATGCCAATCTTTGCAGCGCATCATGACGTATTGTTCTTGATGAACACGTAATACAGATTCTATATCTCAAAATCAATGCAAATTTCCATTGCTCCATAGGAAGCTTATTAGTAAGTAAATGAAAAAGACTCACCAAGGATTAGAACTCATGAGATCCTTTTTACAAGACAGGAGCATTAACCCAGTAAGCCACAGCAACATCACAGGTGCAAATTTATGTCAAGAAGGGCAGTGACCAATGAATCACTATTAGGTAAGTTCAAATAGAAATCCATTGGTTTTACTATGTTATTCTTAATGCCAAACTAAACAGCTTGTAATGACATATTGTTCTTTATGAACACTTAGTACAGATTCTATCTCACAATTGCAATATCTCAATCCAAAAATCAATGCAAATTTCCATTGGCTCTATAGGAAACTTATTGGTAAGTAAATGAAAAAGAGCTCTCTGAGGACTAGAATTCATGAACTCCTGTTTAAAAGACAGGGGGATTAACCCACTAAGCCATTGGAACATCACAAGTGCAAAGTGATGTCAAGAAGGCAGCGAACATTGAATCACTATTAGATAAGTTCAAAAAGAAATCCATTGGTTTCACTATGTTATTCTTAATGCCAATCTTTGCAGCGCATCATGACGTTTTGTTCTTGATGAACACGTAATACAGATTCTATATCTCACAATTGCACTATCTCAATCCCAAAATCAATGGAAATTTCCATTGGCTCTATAGGAAACTTATTGGTAAGTAAATGAAAAACAGCTCTCTGAGGACTAGAACTCATGAACTCCTGTTTAAAAGACAGGGGGATTAACCCATTAAGCCATTGGAACATCACAAGTGCAAAGTGATGTCAAGAAGGCAGCGAACATTGAATCACTATTAGATAAGTTCAAAAAGAAATCCATTGGTTTCACTATGTTATTCTTAATGCCAATCTTTGCAGCGCATCATGACGTATTGCTCTTGATGAACACGTAATACAGATTCTATATCTCACAATTGCACTATCTCAATCCCAAAAGCAATGCAAATTTACATTGGCTCCATAGGAAGCTTATCAGTAAGTAAATGAAAAAGACTCTCCAAGGATTAGAACTCATGAAATCCTTTTTATAAGACAGGTGCATTAACCCAGTAAGCCACAGCAACATCACAGGTGTAAACTTATGTCAAGAAGGGCAGTGACCAATGAATCACTATTAGGTAAGTTCAAAAAGAAATCCATTGGTTTTACTATGCTAATCTTAATGCCAATCTAAACAGCTTGTAATGACATATTGTTCTTTATGAACACTTAGTACAGATTCTATCTCACAATTGCACTATCTCAATCCCAAAATCAATGGAAATTTCCATTGGCTCTATAAGAAACTTGTTGGTAAGTAAATGAAAAAGAGTTCTCTGAGGACTAGAACTCATGAACTCCTGTTTAAAAGATAGGGGCATTAACACACTAAGCCATTGGAACATCATAAGTGCAAAGTGATGTCAAGAAGGACAGTGAACATTGAATCACTATTGGTAAGTTCAAAAAGAAATCCATTGGTTTCACTATGTTATTCTTAATGCAAATCTTTGCACCGCATCATGACGTATTGTTCTTGATGAACACGTAATACAGATTCTATATCTCACAATTGCACTATCCCAAGCCCAAAATCAATGCAAATTTCCATTGGCTCTATAGGAAGCTTATTAGTAAGTAAATGAAAAACTCTCTGAGAATTAGAACTCATGAACTCCTGTTTATAAGACAGGCGCAATAACCAAGTAAGCCACTGGAACATCACAAGTGCAAAAGGTTGTCAAGAAGGGCAATGACCAATGAATCACTATTAGGTAAGTTCAAAAAGAAATCCATTGGTTTCACTATGTTATTCTTAATGCCAATCTTTGCAGCGCATCATTACGTATTGTTCTTGATGAACACGTAATACAGATTCTATATCTCAAAATCAATGCAAATTTCCATTGCTCCATAGGAAGCTTATTAGTAAGTAAATGAAAAAGACTCTCCAAGGATTAGAACTCATGAGATCCTTTTTACAAGACAGGAGCATTAACCCAGTAAGCCACAGCAACATCACAGGTGCAAATTTATGTCAAGAAGGGCAGTGACCAATGAATCACTATTAGGTAAGTTCAAATAGAAATCCATTGGTTTTACTATGTTATTCTTAATGCCAAACTAAACAGCTTGTAATGACATATTGTTCTTTATGAACACTTAGTACAGATTCTATCTCACAATTGCAATATCTCAATCCAAAAATCAATGCAAATTTCCATTGGCTCTATAGGAAACTTATTGGTAAGTAAATGAAAAAGAGCTCTCTGAGGACTAGAATTCATGAACTCCTGTTTAAAAGACAGGGGGATTAACCCATTAAGCCATTGGAACATCACAAGTGCAAAGTGATGTCAAGAAGGCAGCGAACATTGAATCACTATTAGATAAGTTCAAAAAGAAATCCATTGGTTTCACTATGTTATTCTTAATGCCAATCTTTGCAGCGCATCATGACGTATTGCTCTTGATGAACACGTAATACAGATTCTATATCTCACAATTGCACTATCTCAATCCCAAAAGCAATGCAAATTTACATTGGCTCCATAGGAAGCTTATCAGTAAGTAAATGAAAAAGACTCTCCAAGGATTAGAACTCATGAAATCCTTTTTATAAGACAGGTGCATTAACCCAGTAAGCCACAGCAACATCACAGGTGTAAACTTATGTCAAGAAGGGCAGTGACCAATGAATCACTATTAGGTAAGTTCAAAAAGAAATCCATTGGTTTTACTATGCTAATCTTAATGCCAATCTAAACAGCTTGTAATGACATATTGTTCTTTATGAACACTTAGTACAGATTCTATCTCACAATTGCACTATCTCAATCCCAAAATCAATGGAAATTTCCATTGGCTCTATAGGAAACTTATTGGTAAGTAAATGAAAAAGAGTTCTCTGAGGACTAGAACTCATGAACTCCTGTTTAAAAGATAGGGGTATTAACACACTAAGCCATTGGAACATCACAAGTGCAAAGTGATGTCAAGAAGGACAGTGAACATTGAATCACTATTGGTAAGTTCAAAAAGAAATCCATTGGTTTCACTATGTTATTCTTAATGCAAATCTTTGCACCGCATCATGACGTATTGTTCTTGATGAACACGTAATACAGATTCTATATCTCACAATTGCACTATCCCAAGCCCAAAATCAATGCAAATTTCCATTGGCTCTATAGGAAGCTTATTAGTAAGTAAATTAAAAAACTCTCTGAGAATTAGAACTCATGAACTCCTGTTTATAAGACAGGCGCAATAACCAAGTAAGCCACTGGAACATCACAAGTGCAAAAGGTTGTCAAGAAGGGCAATGACCAATGAATCACTATTGGTAAGTTCAAAAAGAAATCCATTGGTTTCAATATGTTATTCTTAATGCAAATCTTTGCACCGCATCATGACGTATTGTTCTTGATGAACACGTAATACAGATTCTATATCTCAAAATCAATGCAAATTTCCATTGCTCCATAGGAAGCTTATTAGTATGTAAATGAAATAGACTCTCCAAGGATTAGAACTCAAGAAATCCTTTTTACAAGACAGGAGAATTAACCCAGTAAGCCACAGCAACATCACAGGTTCAAATTTATGTCAAGAAGGGCAGTGACCAATGAATCACTATTAGGTAAGTTCAAATAGAAATCCATTGGTTTTACTATGTTATTCTTAATGCCAATCTAAACAGCTTGTAATGACATATTGTTCTTTATGAACACTTAGTACAGATTCTATCTCACAATTGCAATATCTCAATCCAAAAATCAATGCAAATTTCCATTGGCTCTATAGGAAACTTATTGGTAAGTAAATGAAAAAGAGCTCTCTGAGGACTGGAATTCATGAACTCCTGTTTAAAAGACAGGGGCATTAACCCACTAAGCCATTGGAACATGAAAGTGCAAAGTGATGTCAAGAAGGGCAGTGAACATTGAATCACTATTGGTAAGTTCAAAAAGAAATCCATTGGTTTCACTATGTTATTCTTAATGCCAATCTTTGCAGCGCATCATGACGTATTGTTCTTGATGGACACGTAATACAGATTCTATATCTCACAATTGCACTATCTCAAGCCCAAAATCAATGCAAATTTCCATTGGCTCTATAGGAAGCTTATTAGTAAGTAAATGAAAAAACTCTCTGAGAATTAGAACTCATGAACTCCTGTTTATAAGACAGGCGCAATAACCAAGTAAGCCACTGGAACATCACAAGAACAAAAGGTTGTCAAGAAGGGCAATGACCAATGAATCACTATTAGGTAAGTTCAAAAAGAAATCTATTGGTTTCACTATGTTATTCTTAATGCCAATCTTTGCAGCGCATCATGACGTATTGCTCTTGATGAACACGTAATACAGATTCTATATCTCAAAATCAATGCAAATTTCCATTGCTCCATAGGAAGCTTATTAGTAAGTAAATGAAAAAGACTCTCCAAGGATTAGAACTCATGAAATACTTTTTACAAGACAGGAGAATTAACCCAGTAAGCCACAGCAACATCACAGGTGCAAATTTATGTCAAGAAGGGCAGTGACCAATGAATCATTATTAGGTAAGTTCAAATAGAAATCCATTGGTTTTACTATGTTATTCTTAATGCCAATCTTAACAGCTTGTAATAACCTATTGTTCTTTATGAACACTTAGTACAGATTCTATCTCACAATCGCAATATCTCAATCCAAAAATCAATGCAAATTTCCATTGGCTCTATAGGAAACTTATTGGTAAGTAAATGAAAAACAGCTCTCTGAGGACTAGAATTCATGAACTCCTGTTTAAAAGACAAGGGCATTAACCCACTAAGCCATTGGAACATCACAAGTGCGAAGTGATGTCAAGAAGGGCAGCGAACATTGAATCACTATTAGATAAGTTCAAAATGAAATCCATTGGTTTCACTATGTTATTCTTAATGCCAATCTTTGCAACGCATCATGACGTATTGTTCTTGATGAACACGTAATACAGATTCTATATCTCACGATTGCACTATCTCAATCCCAAAATCAATGCAAATTTACATTGGTTCCATAGGAAGCTTATCAGTAAGTAAATGAAAAAGACTCTCCAAGGATTAGAACTCATGAAATCCTTTTTACAAGACAGGTGCATTAACCCAGTAAGCCACAGCAACATCACAGGTGCAAATTTATGTCAAGAAGGGCAGTGACCAATGAATCACTATTAGGTAAGTTCAAAAAGAAATCCATTGGTTTTACTATGCTATTCTTAATGCCAATCTAAACAGCTTGTAATGACATATTGTTCTTTATGAACACTTAGTACAGATTCTATCTCACAATTGCACTATCTCAATCCCAAAATCAATGGAAATTTCCATTGGCTCTATAGGAAACTTATTGGTAAGTAAATGAAAAAGAGCTCTCTGAGGACTAGAACTCATGAACTCCTGTTTAAAAGACAGGGGCATTAACCCACTAAGCCATTGGAACATCACAAGTGCAAAGTGATGTCAAGAAGGGCAGTGAAAATTGAATCACTATTGGTAAGTTCAAAAAGAAATCCATTGGTTTCACTATGTTATTCTTAATGCCAATCTTTGCAGCGCATCATGACGTATTGTTCTTGATGAACACGTAATACAGATTCTATATCTCACAATTGCACTATCTCAAGCCCAAAATCAATGCAAATTTCCATTGGCTCTATAGGAAGCTTATTAGTAAGTAAATGAAAAAACTCTCTGAGAATTAGAACTCATGAACTCCTGTTTATAAGACAGGCGCAATAACCAAGTAAGCCACTGGAACATCACAAGTGCAAAAGGTTGTCAAGAAGGGCAATGACCAATGAATCACTATTAGGTAAGTTCAAAAAGAAATCCATTTGTTTCACTATGTTATTCTTAATGCCAATCTTTGCAGCGCATCATGACGTATTGTTCTTGATGAACACGTAATACAGATTCTATATCTCAAAATCAATGCAAATTTCCATTGCTCCATAGGAAGCTTATTAGTAAGTAAATGAAAAAGACTCTCCAAGGATTAGAACTCATGAGATCCTTTCTACAAGACAGGAGCATTAACCCAGTAAGCCACAGCAACATCACAGGTGCAAACTTATGTCAAGAAGGGCAGTGACCAATGAATCACTATTAGGTAAGTTCAAATAGAAATCCATTGGTTTTACTATGTTATTCTTAATGCCAATCTAAACAGCTTGTAATGACATATTGTTCTTTATGAACACTTAGTACAGATTCTATCTCACAATTGCAATATCTCAATCCAAAAATCAATGCAAATTTCCATTGGCTCTATAGGAAACTTATTGGTAAGTAAATGAAAAAGAGCTCTCTGAGGACTAGAATTCATGTACTCCTGTTTAAAATACAGGGGGATTAACCCACTAAGCCATTGGAACATCACAAGTGCAAAGTGATGTCAAGAAGGCAGCGAACATTGAATCACTATTAGATAAGTTCAAAAAGAAATCCATTGGTTTCACTATGCTATTCTTAATGCCAATCTTTGCAGCGCATCATGACGTATTGTTCTTGATGAACACGTAATACAGATTCTATATCTCACAATTGCACTATCTCAATCCCAAAAACAATGCAAATTTACATTGGCTCCATAGGAAGCTTATCAGTAAGTAAATGAAAAAGACTCTCCAAGGATTAGAACTCATGAAATCCTTTTTACAAGACAGGTGCATTAACCCAGTAAGCCACAGCAACATCACAGGTGCAAATTTATGTCAAGAAGGGCAGTGACCAATGAATCACTATTAGGTAAGTTCAAAAAGAAATCCATTGGTTTTACTATGCTATTCTTAATGCCAATCTAAACAGCTTGTAATGACATATTGTTCTTTATGAACACTTAGTACAGATTCTATCTCACAATTGCACTATCTCAATCCCAAAATCAATGGAAATTTCCATTGGCTCTATAGGAAACTTATTGGTAAGTAAATGAAAAACAGCTCTCTGAGGACTAGAACTCATGAACTCCTGTTTAATAGACAGGGGCATTAACCCACTAAGCCATTGGAACAACACAAGTGCAAAGTGATGTCAAGAAGGGCAGTGAACATTGAATCACTATTGGTAAGTTCAAACAGAAATCCATTGGTTTCACTATGTTATTCTTAATGCCAATCTTTGCAGCGCATCATGACGTATTGTTCTTGATGAACACGTAATACAGATTCTATATCTCACAATTGCACTATCTCAATCCCAAAATCAATGGAAATTTCCATTGGCTCTATAGGAAACTTATTGGTAAGTAAATGAAAAAGAGCTCTCTGAGGACTAGAACTCATGAACTCCTGTTAAATAGACAGGGGCATTAACCCACTAAACCATTGGAACATCACAAGTACAAAGTGATGTCAAGAAGGGCAGTGAACATTGAATCACTATTGGTAAGTTCAAAAAGAAATCCATTGGTTTCACTATGTTATTCTTAATGCAAATCTTTGCACCGCATCATGACGTATTGTTCTTGATGAACACGTAATACAGATTCTATATCTCACAATTGCACTATCTCAAGCGCAAAATCAATGCAAATTTCCATTGGCTCTATAGGAAGCTTATTAGTAAGTAAATGAAAAAACTCTCTGAGAATTAGAACTCATGAACTCCTGTTTATAAGACAGGCGCAATAACCAAGTAAGCCACTGGAACATCACAAGTGCAAAAGGTTGTCAAGAAGGGCAATGACCAATGAATCACTATTAGGTAAGTTCAAAAAGAAATCCATTGGTTTCACTATGTTATTCTTAATGCCAATCTTTGCAGCGCATCATGACGTATTGTTCTTGATGAACACGTAATACAGATTCTATATCTCAAAATCAATGCAAATTTCCATTGCTCCATAGGAAGCTTATTAGTAAGTAAATGAAAAAGACTCTCCAAGGATTAGAACTCATGAAATCCTTTTAACAAGACAGGTGCATTAACCCAGTAAGCCACAGCACCATCACAGGTGCAAATTTATGTCAAGAAGGGCAGTGACCAATGAATCACTATTAGGTAAGTTCAAAAAGAAATCCATTGGTTTTACTATGCTATTCTTAATGCCAATCTAAACAGCTTGTAATGACATATTGTTCTTTATGAACACTTAGTACAGATTCTATCTCACAATTGCACTATCTCAATCCCAAAATCAATGGAAATTTCCATTGGCTTTATAGGAAACTTATTGGTAAGTAAATGAAAAAGTGCTCTCTGAGGACTAGAACTCATGAACTCCTGTTTAATAGACAGGGGCATTAACCCACTAAGCCATTGGAACATCACAAGTGCAAAGTGATGTCAAGAAGGGCAGTGAACATTGAATCACTATTGGTAAGTTCAAAAAGAAATCCATTGGTTTCACTATGTTATTCTTAATGCCAATCTTTGCAGCGCATCATGACGTATTGTTCTTGATGAACACGTAATACAGATTCTATATCTCACAATTGCACTATCTCAATCCCAAAATCAATGGAAATTTCCATTGGCTCTATAGGAAACTTATTGGTAAGTAAATGAAAAAGAGCTCTCTGAGGACTAGAACTCATGAACTCCTGTTTAATAGACAGGGGCATTAACCCACTAAACCATTGGAACATCACAAATGGAAAGTGATGTCAAGAAGGGCTGTGAACATTGAATCACTATTGGTAAGTTCAAAAAGAAATCCATTGGTTTCACTATGTTATTCTTAATGCCAATCTTTGCAGCGCATCATGACGTATTGTTCTTGATGAACACGTAATACAGATTCTATATCTCACAATTGCACTATCTCAGTCCCAAAATCAATGGAAATTTCCATTGGCTCTATAGGAAACTTATTGGTAAGTAAATGAAAAAGAGCTCTCTGAGGACTAGAACTCATGAACTCCTGTTTAATAGACAGAGGCATTAACCCACTAAACCATTGGAACATCACAAGTGCAAAGTGATGTCAAGAAGGGCAGTGAACATTGAATCACTATTGGTAAGTTCAAAAAGAAATCCATTGGTTTCACTATGTTATTCTTAATGCAAATCTTTGCACCGCATCATGACGTATTGTTCTTGATGAACACGTAATACAGATTCTATATCTCACAATTGCACTATCTCAAGCCCAAAATCAATGCAAATTTCCATTGGCTCTATAGGAAGCTTATTAGTAAGTAAATGAAAAAACTCTCTGAGAATTAGAACTCATGAACTCCTGTTTATAAGACAGGCGCAATAACCAAGTAAGCCACTGGAACATCACAAGTGCAAAAGGTTGTCAAGAAGGGCAATGACCAATGAATCACTATTAGGTAAGTTCAAAAAGAAATCCATTGGTTTCACTATGTTATTCTTAATGCCAATCTTTGCAGCGCATCATGACGTATTGTTCTTGATGAACACGTAATACAGATTCTATATCTCAAAATCAATGCAAATTTCCATTGCTCCATAGGAAGCTTATTAGTAAGTAAATGAAAAAGACTCTCCAAGGATTAGAATTCATGAAATCCTTTTTACAAGACAGGAGCATTAACACAGTAAGCCACAACAACATCACAGGTGCAAATTTATGTCAAGGGCAGTGACCAATGAATCACTATTAGGTAAGTTCAAATAGAAATCCATTGGTTTTACTAAGTTATTCTTAATGCCAATCTAAACAGCTTGTAATGACATATTGTTCTTTATGAACACTTAGTACAGATTCTATCTCACAATTGCAATATCTCAATCCAAAAATCAATGCAAATTTCCATTGGCTCTATAGGAAACTTATTGGTAAGTAAATGAAAAAGAGCTCTCTGAGGACTAGAATTCATGAACTCCTGTTTAAAAGACAGGGGGATTAACCCACTAAGCCATTGGAACATCACAAGTGCAAAGTGATGTCAAGAAGGCAGCGAACATTGAATCACTATTAGATAAGTTCAAAAAGAAATCCATTGGTTTCACTATGTTATTCTTAATGCCAATCTTTGCAGCGCATCATGACGTATTGTTCTTGATGAACACTTAGTACAGATTCTATCTCACAATTGCAATATCTCAATCCAAAAATCAATGCAAATTTCCATTGGCTCCATAGGAAGCTTATTAGTAAGTAAATGAAAAAGGCTCTCCAAGGATTAGAACTCATGAACTCCTGTTTACAAGACAGGTGCATAAATCCAGTAAGCCACTGGAACATCACAACTGCAAAGTTATGTCAAGAAGGGCAGTGAACAATGAATCACTATTAGGTATGTTCAAAAAGAAATCCATTGGTTTCACTATGTTATTCTTAATGCCAATCTTTGCAGCGCATCATGACATATTGTTCTTGATGAACACGTAATAAAGATTCTATATCTCAAAATCAATGCAAAATTTCCATTGCTCCATAGGAAGCTTATTAGTAAGTAAATGAAAAAAACTCTCTAAGGATTAGAACTCATGAAATCCTTTTTACAAGACAGGTGCATTAACCCAGTAAGCCACAGCAACATCACTGGTGCAAATTTATGTCAAGAAGGGCAGTGACCAATGAATCACTATTAGGTAAGTTCAAAAAGAATTCCATTGGTTTTACTATGTTATTCTTAATGCCAATCTAAACAGCTTGTAATGACATATTGTTCTTTATGAACACTTAGTAAAGATTCTATCTCACAATTGCACTATCTCAGTCCCAAAATCAATGCAAATTTCCTTTGGCTCTATAGGAAACTTATTGGTAAGTAAACGAAAAAAAGCTATCTGAGGACTAGAACTCACAAACTCCTGTTTAAAAGACAGGGACATAAACCCAGTAAGCCACTGGAACAACACAGGCAAAAAGTTATGTCAAGAAGGGCAGTGAACAATGAATCACTATTAGGTATGTTCAAAAAGAAATCCATTGGTTTCACTTGGTATTATTAATGCCAATCTTTGCAGCGCATCATGACATATTGTTCTTGATGAACACGTAATACAGATTCTATATCTCAAAATCAATGCAAATTTCCATTGCTCCATAGGAAGCTTATTAGTAAGTAAATGAAAAAGACTCTCCATGGATTAGAACTCATGAACTCCTGTTTACAAGACAGGTGCATAAACCCAGTAAGCCACTGGAACATCACAGGTGCAAATTTATGTCAAGAAGGGCAGTGACCAATGAATCACTATTAGGTAAGTTCAAAAAGAAATCCATTGGTTTTACTATGTTATTCTTAATGCCAATCTAAACAGCTTGTAATGACATATTGTTCTTTATGAACACTTAGTACAGATTCTATCTCACAATTGCACTATCTCAGTCCCAAAATCAATGCAAATTTCCATTGGCTCTATAGGAAACTTATTGGTAAGTAAACGAAAAAAAGATCTATGAGGACTAGAACTCACGAACTCCTGTTTAAAACACAGGGACATTAACCCACTAAGCCATTGGAACATCACAAGTGCAAAGTGATGTCAAGAAGGGCAGTGAACAATGAATCACTATTAGGTAAGTTCAAAAAGAAATCCATTGGTTTCACTATGTTATTCTTAATGCTAATATTTGTAGCGCATCATGACATATTGTTCTTGATGAACACGTAATACAGATTCTATATCTCACAATTGCACTATCTCAGTCCCAAAATCAATGCAAATTTCCATTGGCTCTATAGGAAACTTATTGGTAAGTAAACGAAAAAAATATCTATGAGGACTAGAACTCACGAACTCCTGTTTAAAAGACAGGGACATTAACCCACTAAGCCATTGGAACATCACAAGTGCAAAGTGATGTCAAGAAGGGCAGTGAACAATGAATCACTATTAGGTAAGTTCAAAAAGAAATCCATTGGTTTCACTATGTTATTCTTAATGCTAATATTTGTAGCGCATCATGACATATTGTTCTTGATGAACACGTAATACAGATTCTATATCTCACAATTGCACTATCTCAAGCCCAAAATCAATGCAAATTTCCATTGGCTCCATAGGAAGCTTATTAGTAAGTAAATGAAAAAGGCTCTCCAAGGATTAGAACTCATGAAATCCTTTTTACAAGACAGGTGCATTAACCCAGTAAGCCACAGCAACATCACTGGTGCAAATTTATGTCAAGAAGGGCAGTGACCAATGAATCACTATTAGGTAAGTTCAAAAAGAATTCCATTGGTTTTACTATGTTATTCTTAATGCCAATCTAAACAGCTTGTAATGACATATTGTTCTTTATGAACACTTAGTACAGATTCTATCTCACAATTGCACTATCTCAATCCCAAAATCAATGCAAATTTCCATTGGCTCTATAGGAAACTTATTGGTAAGTAAGTCATGGGGGTCCACATGCATGCCGCATGTCATGGGGGCCCCATGTGCATGTCGCATTTCATGGGGGCCCCAAATGTATGCAGCATGTCATGAGGGCCCCAAATGCATGCCGCATGTCATGGAGGCCCCAAATGTATGCCGCATGTCATGGGGGCCCCAAATACATGCCGCATGTCATGGGGGCCCCCGTGCATGCCGCATGTCATGGGGGCCACAAATGCATGTCACATGTTTTGGGGCCCCCAAATACGTGCCACATGTCATGGGGGCCCCACGTGCTTGCCGCATGTTATGGAGTCCCCAAATGCATGCCGCCTGTCATGGGGGCCCCACGAGCATGCCGCATTTCCTTGGGGGCCCCAAATGCATGCTACATGTCATTGGCCCCAAATGCTTGCTGCATGTCATGGAAGCCCCAAATACGTGCCGCTTGTAATGGGGGCCCCAAATGCATGCCGCATGTCATGGGGGCCCACATGCATACCGCTTGTCATGGGGGCAACACGTGCATACCGCATATCATGGGGCCCCACGTGCATGCCGCATGTCATGGGGGCCCCACATGCATGCCGCATGTCATGGGGGCCCCACTTGCATGCCGCTTGTCATTGGACCCCGAATGCATGCCGCATGTCATGGGGGCCCCAAATGTATGCCGCAAGTCATGGGGGCCCCACGTGCATGTCGCATGTCATGTGTGCCCCACGTGCATGACACATGTCATGGTTGCAACACGTGCATTCTGCATGTCAAGGCGGCCCTAAGTGCACGGCGCATGTCACGATCACCCCAAATGCATGTCACATGTCATGAGGGCCCCACGCGCATGCCGCATGTCATAAGGGGCCCCACATGCATTCCGCATGTCATTGGGGCCCCACGTGCATGCCGCTTGTCAAGGGGGCTCCAAATGCATGCCGCATATCAAGGGGGCCCCACATGCATGCCGCATGTCATGGGGCCCCATGTGCATGCTGAATGTCAAAGGGGTCCCACGTGCATGCCGCATGTCACGGGTACCCCAAATGCATGCCACATGTCATGGTGGCCCAACATGCATGCCTCATGTCAAGGGGGGCCCAAATGCATGCCTCATGTCACGTGTACCCCAAATGCATGCCGCATGTCATGTGGCCCCAAGTGCATGCAGCAGGTCATGGGACCCCATGTGCATGCCGCATGCCATGGGTGTCCCACCCGCATGCCGCATGTCATGGGGACCCACATGCATGCCGCATGTCATTTGGGCCAACATGCATGCCGCATGTCATGGCGGCACCACATGCATACCGCATGTCATGGGGCTCCACGTGCATAGCACATGTCATGGGGCCCCAGGTGCAAGCCGCTTGTCATGAGGGCCAAGAAAGCATGCCGCATGTCATAGGGGCCCCAAATGCATGCCTCATGTCATGGGGGCCCCAAATGCATGCCTCATGTCGTGGGTGCCCCACGTGCATGCCGCATGTCATGGGGGCCCCACATGCATGCCACATGTCATGGGGGACCCATGTGCATGCCGCATGTCATGGGGGCCCCAAATGCATGCCACATGTCATGGGTACCCCAAATGCATGTTCCATGTCATGGGGTTCCCAAATGCATGCTGCTTGTCTTGAGAACCCAAAATGCATGCCGCATGCCATGGGGACCCTAAATGCATGCCTCATGTCATGGGGGACCCATGTGCATGCCGCATGTCATGGGGCCCCATGTGCATGCCGAATGTCCTGGGGGTACCACGTGCATGCCACATGTCATGGGGGCCCCACATGCATGCTGCATGTCATGGGGGCCCCAAATGCAAAGTGCATGTCATGGGGGCCTCACGTGCATACCGCATGTCATGGGGACCCCCAAAGCTCGACTCATGTCATAAGGCCCCAAATGCATACTGCATGTCATGGGAGCTGCACATGCATGCCGCATGTCATGGGGGACCCACATGCATACCACATATCATTGGGGCAACACGTGTATACCGCATATCATGGGGCCCCACGTGCATAACGCATGTCATTGGGGCCCCAAATGCATGCTGCATGTCATGGGGCCCCATGTGCATGCCACACGTCATGGGGGCCCACATGCATAATGCATGTCATGGGGGCAACACGTGCATGTCGCAAGTCATGGGGCACCATGTGAATGCCACATGTCATGGGGGCCTCAAATGCATGCCACATGTCATGGAGGCCCCAAATGCATGCCGAATGTCATTGGGGCCCCAAATGCATACTGCCTGTCATGGGATCTCCATATGCATGCCGCATGTCATGTGGCCCCATGTGCATGCCGCATGTCATGGGGGCCCCACATGCATGCCGCATGTCATGGGGGCCCACATGCATGCCGCATGTCATGGAGGCACCAAATGCATACCGCATGTCATGGGGCTCCACGTGCATACCGCATGTCTTGGGCCCCCAAGTGCATGCCGCATGTCATGGATGCCCCAAATGCATGCCGCATGTCATGGGGGCCTAAAAAACATGCCGCTTGTCATAGGGGCCCCAAATGCATGCCGCATGTCATGGGGGTCACACGTGCATGCCACATTTCATTGGGGGCCCAAAATGCATGCTGCATGTCAGGGGCCACAAATGCATGCTGCATGTCATGGGGGCCCCAAATACGTGCCACATATCATGGGGGCACCAAATGCATGGGCCATGTCATAGGGGCCCCACATGCATGCCGCATGTCATGGGGCCCCAAATGCATGCTACATGTCATGGGGGCCTCAAATGCATGCTGCATGTGATGGGAGACCCAAATGCATGCCACATGTCATGGTAGCTCCACATGCATGCCAAATGTCATGGGGGCCCCAAATACGTGCCACATTTCATGAGGGCCCCACATGCCTGGTGCATGTCATAGGGCCCCACATTCATGATGCATGTCATGGAGGCCCCACATGCATGCCGCATGTCATGGGGCCTCACATGCATGCCGCATGTCATGGGGGCCCCAAATGTATGCTGCATGTCATGGGGGCCCCAAATGCATGCCGCATGTCATGTGGTCCCCACGTGCATTCCGCATGTCATGGGGCCCCACATGCATGCCGCATGTCATGGGGGCCTCAAATGTATGCTGCATGTCATGGGAGCCCCAAATGCATGCCGCATGTCATGGGGTCCCCACATGCATTCCGCATGTCATGGGGGCTCTACATCCATGCCGCATGTCATGAGTGCACCAAGTGCATGCCGCATGTCATGGGGGCCCCAAATGCATGCCGCATGTCATGGGGGCCCCAAATGCATGCCACATGTCATGGGGGCCCCAAGAGCATGCCGCGTGACATGGGGGCCCCACGTGCTTGACGCATGTCATGGGGGCCCCACATGCATGCCGCATGTCTTGAGTACCTCAAATGCATGTCGCATGTCATTTGGGCCCCACATGCATGACGCATGTCATGGTGGCCCCAAATGCATTCTACATATCATGGAGGCCCCACATCCATGCCGCATGTCATGGGGTCCCCAAATGCAAGCCGCCTGTCATGGGGGCCAAAAAAGCATTCCGCATGTCAAGGGGACCCCAAATGCATGCCTCATGTCATGGGGGCCACAAATGCATGCTGCATGTCATGGGGCCCCACATGCATGCCCCATGTCTTGGGGGCCTCAAATGCATGCTGCACGTGATGGGGGACCCAAATGCATGGCACATGTCATGGTAGCCGACACGCATGCCGCATGTCATGGGGGCCTCAAATACGTGCCACATGTCATGGGGGCCCCACATGCATGGTGCATGTCATAGGGGCCCCACATGCATGCCGCATGTCATGGGGCCCCACATGCATGCCGCATGTCATGGGGGCCTCAAATGTATGCTGCATGTCAAGGGGGCCCCAAATGCATGCCGCATGTCATGGGGTCCCCACATGCATTCCGTATGTCATGGGGGCTCTACATCCATGCCGCATGTCATGAGGGCACCAAGTGCATGCCGCATGTCATGGGGGCCCCAAATGCATGTCGCATGTCATGGGGGCTCCAAATGAATGCCGCATGTCATGGGGGCCCCAAATGCATGCCACATGTCATGGTGGCCCCAAGAGCGTGCCGCGTGACATGGGGGCCCCACGTGCTTGACGCATGTCATGGGGGCCCCACATGCATGATGCATGTCTTGAGTACCCCAAATGCATGTCGCATGTCATTTGGGCCCCACATGCATGACGCATGTCATGGTGGCCCCAAATGCATTCTACATATCATGGAGGCCCCACGTCCATGCCGCATGTCATGGGGGCCCCAAATGCATGCTGCGTGTCTTGGGAACCCCAAATGCATGTCGCATGTCATGTGGCCCCACGTGCATGCCGCATGTCATGGGGACCCATGTGCATGCCGAATGTCATGGGGGTACCACGTGCATGCCACATATCATGGGGTCCCCACATGCATGCCTCATGTCATGGGGGCCCCAAATGCAAAGTGCATGTCATGGGGGCCTCACGTGCATACCGCATGTCATGGGGACCCCCAAAGCTTGACTCATGTCATGGGGGCCCCAAATGCATACTGCATGTCATGGGAGCTCCACATGCATGCCGCATGTCATGTGGCCCCACGTGCATGCCGCATGTCATGGGGGACCCAAATGCATACCGCATATCATGGGGGCAACACGTGTATACCGCATATCATGGGGCCCCACGTGCATACCGCATGTCATGGGGGTCACACGTGCATGCCCCATGTCATGGGGGCTCCACATGCATGCCACATGTCATGTAGGCCCAACGTGCATGCCGCATTTCATTGGGGGCCCCAAATGCATGCTGCATGTCAGGGGCCACAAATGCATGCTGCATGTCATGGGGGCCCCAAATACGTGCCACATATCATGGGGGCACCAAATGCATGGGCCATGTCATAGGGGCCCCACATGCATGCCGCATGTCATGGGGCCCCAAATGCATGCTGCATGTCATGTGGTCCCCACTTGCATTCCAAATATCATGGGGGCTCTACATGCATGCCGCATGTCATGGGGGCACCAAGTGCATGCCTCATGTCATCGGGGCCCCAAATGCATCACGCAAGTCATGGTGGCTCCAAATGCATGCCGCATGTCATGGGGGCCCCAAATGCATGCCACATGTCATGGGGGCCCCAAGAGCATGCCGCATGACATGGGGGCCCCACGTGCTTGAGGCATGTCATGGGGGCCCAACATGTATGCCGCATGTCTTGGGTACGATAAATGCATGTCGCATGTCATTTGGGCCCCACATGCATGAAGCATGTCATGGGGGCCCCAAATGCAAGCCACATGTCATGGGGGCCAAAAAAGCATGCCGCATGTCATAGGGGCCCCAAATGCATTCCGCATGTCATGGGGGCCCCACGTGCATGCCGCATTTCATTGGGGGCCCCAAATGCATGCTGCATGTCTGGGGCCCCAAATGCATGCTGCATGTGATGGGGGCCCCAAATGCATGCAACATGTCATGGTAGCCCCACATGCATGGGCCATGTCAAGGGGCCCCACATGAATGCCGCATGTCATGGGGGCCCCAAATGCATGCCGCATGTCATGGGGGCCCCACATACATGCCGCATGTCATGGGTACCCCAAATGCATGCCACATGTCATGGGGGACCCACGTGCATGCCGCATGTCATGGAAGCCCCACATGCATGCCGCATGTCATGGGGGCCCCACATGCATGCCACATGTCATGGGGGCCCCAAATGCATGCCACATGTCATGGGGGCCCCAAATGCATGCCGTATGTCATGGGTGCCCAAAATGCATGTCGCATGTCATGGGTACACCAAATGCATGCCGCATGTCATGTGTACCCCAAATGCATGCCCCATGTCATGAGGGACCCACGTGCATACTGCATGTCATGGGAGCTCCACATGCATGCCGCATGTCATGTGGCCCCACGTGCATGCCACATGTCATGGGGCCCCATGTGCATGCCGAATGTCATGGTGGTACCAATTTCATGCCGCATGTCATGGGGGACACTCATGCATACCGCATGTCATGGGGGCAACACGTGCATACCGCTTATCATGGGGCCCCACGTGCATACCGCATGGCATTGGGGCCCAAAATGCATGCCGCATGTCATGTGGCCCCATGTGCATGCCACATGCCATGGGGGCCCACATGCATACCGCATGTCATGGAGTGAACATGTGCATACCGCATATCATGGGCCCCACGTGCATACCGCATGTCATAGGTGCCCCAAATGCATGCCGCATGTCATGGGCCCCATGTGCATGCCACATGTCATGGGGGCCCCAAATGCATGCCACATGTCATGGAGGCCCCAAATGCATACCGCATGTCATGTGGCTCCACGTGCATACCGCATGTCATGGGGCCCCACGTGTATGACGCATGCCATGTGTGCCCCAAATGCATGCCGCATGTCATGGGGGCCAAAAAAGCATGCCGCATGTCATAGGGGCCCCAAATGCATGCCACATGTCATGGGGGCCGCAAGAGCATACCGCATGACATGGGGGCCCCAAGTGCTTGAGGCATGTCATGGGGGCCCAACATGCATGCCGCATGTCTTGGGTACCCCAAATGCATGTCGCATGTCATTTGGGCCCCACATGCATGAAGCATGTCATGGGGGCCCCAAATGCATTTTACATATCATGGAGGCCCCACGTGCATGCCGCATGTCATGGGGGCCCCAAATGCAAGCCACATGTCATGGGGGCCAAAAAAGCATGCCGCATGTCATAGGGGCCCCAAATGCATTCCGCATGTCAACAGCTGGACCTTTGGATTTTGGAAATGTTTGCGTTTTTTGACCAGATTCGCGTCAGGCGCTCCCACACTCGTCCCGAGGGGACGAGCATCTCCGCAATTTGCGATTAAGCCTCGGCGTCCGCGCTACAGTTTTCTGGCTCTGGAACGCACGCGGTTTGGAGCTGGACGCCGATATTCGGCGTGCTGCACTCTTATCACATGCCGGACGCGCTGTACTTTTTTCGTAACGTTTCGAGATGAAAACATTTTTCCAAAGAAATCCTCTCTGCCATCTTCTTTAATAGCCAGCTCTCACCTACAATAGCCAGCCCTCACGAAAAAACTTTGCCGCTGGACGACGCAACGCTCGCCATTTTACAGATCCAGCCCGGGAGATGCTCTGCACGCCGCCCCGAGTCGATCCGACGCCATTAAGGCTCCGAAAAAAGGCTTGCAAAAACCTCGTCTGTTCCAGGTCCGAAAAACAAGCCATTTAGCCAGCCCTCACAACATTTCATCACTTGGAAATGACCACCAGATGGCATCTGTGCTTTAAATATCATTCATTACTTGTCAGCCAGAATTCAGCTGCATTTCTGGAAATTGAACACTGGATGGCAGCTGTGCTTTAAAAGCCATTCACTCGTTCATGATAGACCCTCACAGGAAACACACAATAAGGAGATTTTTCACTTATCCTTTGGTGGAAAGGCTGTGATGGGGGGAGGGGATGATGATGTAGCATTTTTGTCTCTGTTGTTTCACTGAGATTAGGACTTTCAATGTGCTGCTGCCTGACCTTGTAAAACACTAACTCTTTTAACACAGATTGTGACCATATAATCAAATGAGAATAAGGAGTTTAATTAAAGGCATTTAAAAAGTTGCAATTTTATTACATCATTATTTAAAAAGACACAAAAATGGCAGCAATAATCACTGGTATTGAGGCCAATAATCACATCCATAGATGGAGCCCATATTTCATATCAAAAATAGGTAAAAGTAAATAGAGCATGTGACCATGTTGTAAAACACTTAAAGTTGTGTAAAAACCGTGGCGTAGGAACGGGCGGTGAAATAAGCGCGCCAAAAAAACTATAAAGTTTAAGGTTTTTTTCCGTAATTCATCAGATGAGCGTGATAACGGACGCTGCACTGAATGGCGGCGCGTAGGAACGGGCGGTGAAATAAGCGCGCCTAAACAACTATAAAGTTTACGTTTTTTTTCCGTAATCCATCAGATGAGCGTGATAACGGTTGCTGTGCTGAACGGCGGCACGTAGGAACGGGCGGTGAAATAAGTGCGCCAAAAAAACTATAAAGTTTACGTTTTATTTCTGTAATTCATCAGATGAGCGTGATAACGGACGCTACGCTGAACGGCGGCGCGTAGGAACGGGCGGTGAAATAAGCGCGCCAAAAAAACTATAAAGTTTACGTTTTTTTTCCGTAATTCATCAGATGAGCATGATAACGGATGCTGTGCTGAACAGCGGCACGTAGGAACGGGCGGTGAAATAAGTGCACCAAAAAAACGATAAAGTTTACGTTTTTTTTCTGTAATTCATCAGATGAGCGTGATAACGGACGCTGCGCTGAACGGCGAAGCGTAGGAACGGGCGGTGAAATAAGCGCGCCAAAAAAACTATAAAGTTTACGTTTTTTTCCGTAATTCATCAGATGAGCGTGATAACGGAAGCTGCGCTGAACGGTGGCGCGTAGTAACAGGCGGTGAAATAAGCGTGCCAAAAAACTATAAAGTTTACTTTTTTTCCATAATTCATTAGATGAGCGTGATAACGGAAGCTGCGCTGAACGGCGGCGCGTAGGAACGGGCGGTGAAATAAGCGCGCCAAAAAAACTATAAGGTTTACGTTTTTTTTCCGTAATTCATCAGATGAGCGTGATAACGGAAGGTGCGCTGAACCGCGGCGCGTAGGAACGGGCGGTGAAATAAGCGCGCCAAAGAAACTATAAAGTTTACGTTTTTTTCCATAATTCATTAGATGAGCATGATAACGGAAGCTGTGCTGAACGGCGGCGCGTAGGAAAAGGCAGTGAAATAAGCGCGCCAAAAAAACTATAAAGTTTACGTTTTTTTTCCGTAATTTATCTGATGAGCGTGATAACGGACGCAGCCCTTAACGGCGGCGTCAGAGCGACTTTTTTTTGTTGCAGATTGAATTTTAAGTGCTTTTGGTATCATCAAACCTGTAGCCAGCTCTCATCCTCATTGAGCTATTCCAAGGGTGAGGGCTGGCTACGGGTCGCCCTGGAGGCACCTGTAGCCAGCTCTCATCCTCATTGACCTATTCCAAGGGTGAGGGCTGGCTAGGGGTCGCCCTGGAGGCACCTGTAGCCAGCTCTCATCCTCATTGAGCTATTCCAACGGTGAGGGCTGGCTAGGGGTCGCCCTGGAGGCACCTGTAGCCAGCTCTCATCCTCATTGAGCTATTCCAAGGTTGAGGGCTGGCTAGGGGTCGCAATGGAGGCACCTGTAGCCAGCTCTCATCCTCATTGAGCTATTCCAAGGGTGAGGGCTGGCTACGGGTCGCCCTGGAGGCACCTGTAGCCAGCTCTCATCCTCATTGAGCTATTCCAAAGGTGTGGGCTGGTTACGGGTCGCCCTGGAGGCACCTGTAGCCAGCTCTCATCCTCATTGAGCTATTCCAAGGGTGAGGGCTGGCTACGGGTCGCCCTGGAGGCACCTGTAGCCAGCTCTCATCCTCATTGAGCTATTCCAAGGGTGAGGGCTGGCTAGGGGTCGCCCTGGAGGCACCTGTAGCCAGCTCTCGTCCTCATTGAGCTATTCCAAGGGTGAGGGCTGGCTACGTGTCGCCCTGGAGGCACCTGTAGCCAGCTCTCATCCTCATTGAGCGTGATAACGGACGCTGCGCTGAACGGCGGCGCATAGGAACGGGCGGTGAAATAAGCGCGCCAAAAAAACTATAAAGTTTACGTTTTTTTTCCGTAATTCATCAGATGAGGTGATAACGGACGCTGCGCTGAACGGCGGCGCGTAGGAACGGGCGGTGAAATAAGCGCGCCAAAAAAACTATAAAATTTACGTTTTTTTTCCGTAATTCTTCAGATGAGCGTGATAACGGAAGCTGCGCTGAACGGCGGCGCGTAGGAACAGGCGGTGAAATAAGCGCGCCAAAAAAGCTATAAAGTGTACGTTTTTTTTCCATAATTCATTAGATGAGCGTGATAACGGAAGCTGCGTTGAACGGCTGCGCGTAGGAACGGGCGGTGAAATAAGCGCGCCAAAAAAACTATAAAGTTTACGTTTTTTTTCCGTAATTCATCAGATGAGCGTGATAAAGGATGCTGTGCTGAACGGCGGCACGTAGGAACGGGCGGTGAAATAAGTGCGCCAAAAACACGCTAAAGTTTACGTTTTTTTTCTGTAATTTATCAGATGAGCGTGATAACGGACGCAGCCCTTAACGGCGGCGTCAGATGGACTTTTTTTTGTTGCAGATTGAATTTTAAGTGCTTTTGGTATCATCAAACCTGTAGCCAGCTCTCATCCTCATTGAGCTATTCCAAGGGTGAGGGCTGGCTAAGGGTCGCCCTGGAGGCACCTGTAGCCAGCTCTCATCCTCATTGAGCTGCTCCAAGGGTGAGGGCTGGCTACGGGTCGCCCTGGAGGCACCTGTAGCCAGCTCTCATCCTCATTGAGCTGCTCCAAGGGTGAGGGCTGGCTACGGGTCGCCCTGGAGGCACCTGTAGCCAGCTCTCATCCTCATTGAGCTGCTCCAAGGGTGAGGGCTTGCTACGGGTCGCCCTGGAGGCACCTGTAGCCAGCTCTCATCCTCATTGAGCTGCTCCAAGGGTGAGGGCTGGCTACGGGTCGGCCTGGAGGCACCTGTAGCCAGCTCTCATCCTCATTGAGCTGCTCCAAGGGTGAGGGCTGGCTAGGGGTCGCCCTGGAGGCACCTGTAGCCAGCTCTCATCCTCATTGAGCTGCTCCAAGGGTGAGGGCTGGCTAGGGGTCGCCCTGGAGGCACCTGTAGCCAGCTCTCATCCTCATTGAGCTGCTCCAAGGGTGAGGGCTGGCTAGGGGTCGCCCTGGAGGCACCTGTAGCCAGCTCTCATCCTCATTGAGCTGCTCCAAGGGTGAGGGCTGGCTAGGGGTCGCCCTGGAGGCACCTGTAGCCAGCTCTCATCCTCATTGAGCTGCTCCAAGGGTGAGGGCTGGCTAGGGGTCGCCCTGGAGGCACCTGTAGCCAGCTCTCATCCTCATTGAGCTGCTCCAAGGGTGAGGGCTGGCTAGGGGTCGCCCTGGAGGCACCTGTAGCCAGCTCTCATCCTCATTGAGCTATTCCAAGGGTGAGGGCTGGCTACGTGTCGCCCTGGAGGCACCTGTAGCCAGCTCTCATCCTCATTGAGCGTGATAACGGACGCTGCGCTGAACGGCGGCGCGTAGTAACGGGCGGTGAAATAAGCGCGCCAAAAAAACTATAAAATTTACGTTTTTTTTCCGTAATTCATCAGATGAGCGTGATAACGGAAGCTGCGCTGAACGGCGGCGCGTAGGAACGGGCGGTGAAATAAGCGCGCCAAAAAAGCTATAAAGTGTACGTTTTTTTTCCATAATTCATTAGATGAGCGTGATAACGGAAGCTGCGTTGAACGGCGGCGCGTAGGAACGGGCGGTGAAATAAGCGCGCCAAAAAAACTATAAAGTTTACGTTTTTTTTCCGTAATTCATCAGATGAGCGTGATAACGGACGCTGCGCTGAATGGCGGCACGTAGGAACGGGCGGTGAAATAAGCGCGCCAAAAAAACTGTAAAGTTTACGTTTTTTTTCCGTAATTCATCAGATGAGCGTGATAACGGATGCTGTGCTGAACGGCGGCACGTAGGAACGGGCGGTGAAATAAATGCGCCAAAAAAACGATAAAGTTTACGTTTTTTTTTTGTAATTTATCAGATGAGCGTGATAACGGACGCAGCCCTTAACGGCGGCGTCAGAGCGAATTTTTTTTGTTGCAGATTGAATTTTAAGTGCTTTTGGTATCATCAAACCTGTAGCCAGCTCTCATCCTCATTGAACTATTCCAAGGGTGAGGGCTGGCTAAGGGTCGCCCTGGAGGCACCGGTAGCCAGCTCTCATCCTCATTGAGCTGCTCCAGGGGTGAGGGCTGGCTACGGGTCGCCCTGGAGGCACCTGTAGCCAGCTCTCATCCTCATTGAGCTGCTCCAGGGGTGAGGGCTGGCTACGGGTCGCCCTGGAGGCACCTGTAGCCAGCTCTCATCCTCATTGAGCTGCTCCAGGGGTGAGGGCTGGCTAGGGGTCGCCCTGGAGGCACCTGTAGCCAGCTCTCATCCTCATTGAGCTGCTCCAAGGGTGAGGGCTGGCTAGGGGTCGCTCTGGAGGCACCTGTAGCCAGCTCTCATCCTCATTGAGCTGCTCCAAGGGTGAGGGCTGGCTAGGGGTCGCCCTGAAGGCACCTGTAGCCAGCTCTCATCCTCATTGAGCTGCTCCAAGGGTGAGGGCTGGCTAGGGGTCGCCCTGGAGGCACCTGTAGCCAGCTCTCATCCTCATTGAGCTGCTCCAGGGGTGAGGGCTGGCTAGGGGTCGCCCTGGAGGCACCTGTAGCCAGCTCTCATCCTCATTGAGCTGCTCCAGGGGTGAGGGCTGTCTACGGGTCGCCCTGGAGGCACCTGTAGCCAGCTCTCATCCTCATTGAGCTGCTCCAGGGGTGAGGGCTGGCTAGGGGTCGCCCTGGAGGCACCTGTAGCCAGCTCTCATCCTCATTGAGCTGCTCCAAGGGTGAGGGCTGGCTAGGGGTCGCCCTGGAGGCACCTGTAGCCAGCTCTCATCCTCATTGAGCTGCTCCAAGGGTGAGGGCTGGCTAGGGGTCGCCCTGAAGGCACCTGTAGCCAGCTCTCATCCTCATTGAGCTGCTCCAAGGGTGAGGGCTGGCTAGGGGTCGCCCTGGAGGCACCTGTAGCCAGCTCTCATCCTCATTGAGCTGCTCCAAGGGTGAGGGCTGGCTAGGGGTCGCCCTGGAGGCACCTGTAGCCAGCTCTCATCCTCATTGAGCTGTTCCAAGGGTGAGGGCTGGCTAGGGGTCGCCCTGGAGGCACCTGTAGCCAGCTCTCATCCTCATTGAGCTGCTCCAAGGGTGAGGGCTGGCTAGGGGTCGCCCTGGAGGCACCTGTAGCCAGCTCTCATCCTCATTGAGCTGCTCCAGGGGTGAGGGCTGGCTAGGGGTCGCCCTGGAGGCACCTGTAGCCAGCTCTCATCCTCATTGAGCTGCTCCAAGGGTGAGGGCTGGCTAGGGGTCGCCCTGGAGGCACCTGTAGCCAGCTCTCATCCTCATTGAGCTGCTCCAAGGGTGCGGGCTGGCTAGGGGTCGCCCTGGAGGCACCTGTAGCCAGCTCTCATCCTCATTGAGCTGCTCCAAGGGTGAGGGCTGGCTAGGGGTCGCCCTGGAGGCACCTGTAGCCAGCTCTCATCCTCATTGAGCTGCTCCAAGGGTGAGGGCTGGCTAGGGGTCGCCCTGGAGGCACCTGTAGCCAGCTCTCATCCTCATTGAGCTGCTGCAAGGGTGAGGGCTGGCTAGGGGTCGCCCTGGAGGCACCTGTAGCCAGCTCTCATCCTCATTGAGCTGCTCCAAGGGTGAGGGCTGGCTAGGGGTCGCCCTGGAGGCACCTGTAGCCAGCTCTCATCCTCATTGAGCTGCTCCAAGGGTGAGGGCTGGCTAGGGGTCGCCCTGGAGGCACCTGTAGCCAGCTCTCATCCTCATTGAGCTGCTCCAAGGGTGAGGGCTGGCTAGGGGTCGCCCTGGAGGCACCTGTAGCCAGCTCTCATCCTCATTGAGCTGCTCCAAGGGTGCGGGCTGGCTAGGGGTCGCCCTGGAGGCACCTGTAGCCAGCTCTCATCCTCATTGAGCTGCTCCAAGGGTGCGGGCTGGCTAGGGGTCGCCCTGGAGGCACCTGTAGCCAGCTCTCATCCTCATTGAGCTGCTCCAAGGGTGCGGGCTGGCTAGGGGTCGCCCTGGAGGCACCTGTAGCCAGCTCTCATCCTCATTGAGCTGCTCCAAGGGTGAGGGCTGGCTAGGGGTCGCCCTGGAGGCACCTGTAGCCAGCTCTCATCCTCATTGAGCTGCTCCAAGGGTGAGGGCTGGCTAGGGGTCGCCCTGGAGGCACCTGTAGCCAGCTCTCATCCTCATTGAGCTGCTCCAAGGGTGAGGGCTGGCTAGGGGTCGCCCTGGAGGCACCTGTAGCCAGCTCTCATCCTCATTGAGCTGCTCCAAGGGTGAGGGCTGGCTAGGGGTCGCCCTGGAGGCACCTGTAGCCAGCTCTCATCCTCATTGAGCTGCTCCAAGGGTGAGGGCTGGCTAGGGGTCGCCCTGGAGGCACCTGTAGCCAGCTCTCATCCTCATTGAGCTGCTCCAAGGGTGAGGGCTGGCTAGGGGTCGCCCTGGAGGCACCTGTAGCCAGCTCTCATCCTCATTGAGCTGCTCCAAGGGTGAGGGCTGGCTAGGGGTCGCCCTGGAGGCACCTGTAGCCAGCTCTCATCCTCATTGAGCTGCTCCAAGGGTGAGGGCTGGCTAGGGGTCGCCCTGGAGGCACCTGTAGCCAGCTCTCATCCTCATTGAGCTGCTCCAAGGGTGAGGGCTGGCTAGGGGTCGCCCTGGAGGCACCTGTAGCCAGCTCTCATCCTCATTGAGCTGCTCCAAGGGTGAGGGCTGGCTAGGGGTCGCCCTGGAGGCACCTGTAGCCAGCTCTCATCCTCATTGAGCTATTCCAAGGGTGAGGGCTCGCTACGTGTCGCCCTGGAGGCACCTGTAGCCAGCTCTCATCCTCATTGAGCGTGATAACGGACGCTGCGCTGAACGGCGGCACATAGGAACGGGCGGTGAAATAAGCGCGCCAAAAAAACTATAAAGTTTACGTTTTATTTCCGTAATTCATCAGATGAGGGTGATAACGGACGCTGCGTTGAACGGCGGCGCGTAGGAACGGGCGGTGAAATAAGCGCGCCAAAAAATCTATAAAGTGTATGTTTTTTTTCCATAATTCATTAGATGAGCGTGATAACGGAAGCTGCGTTGAACGGCGGCGCGTAGGAACGGGCGGTGAAATAAGCACGCCAAAAAAACTATAAAATTTACGTTTTTTTTCCGTAATTCATCAGATGAGCGTGATAACGGATGCTGTGCTGAACGGCGGCACGTAGGAACGGGCGGTGAAATAAGTGCGCCGAAAAAACGATAAAGTTTACGTTTTTTTTCTGTAATTTTTCAGATGAGCGTGATAACGGACGCAGCCCTTAACGGCGGCGTCAGAGCGACTTTTTTTTGTTGCAGATTGAATTTTAAGTGCTTTTGGTATCATCAAACCTGTAGTCAGCTCTCATCCTCATTGAGCTGTTCCAAGGGTGAGGGCTGGCTAAGGGTCGCCCTGGAGGCACCTGTAGCCAGCTCTCATCCTCATTGAGCTGCTCCAAGGGTGAGGGCTGGCTACGGGTCGCCCTGGAGGCACCTGTAGCCAGCTCTCATCCTCATTGAGCTGGTCCAAGGGTGAGGGCTGGCTAGGGGTCGCCCTGGAGGCACCTGTAGCCAGCTCTCATCCTCATTGAGCTGCTCCAAGGGTGAGGGCTGGCTAGGGGTCGCCCTGGAGGCACCTGTAGCCAGCTCTCATCCTCATTGAGCTGCTCCAAGGGTGAGGGCTGGCTAGGGGTCGCCCTGAAGGCACCTGTAGCCAGCTCTCATCCTCATTGAGCTGCTCCAAGGGTGAGGGCTGGCTAGGGGTCGCCCTGGAGGCACCTGTAGCCAGCTCTCATCCTCATTGAGCTGCTCCAAGGGTGAGGGCTGGCTAGGGGTCGCCCTGGAGGCACCTGTAGCCAGCTCTCATCCTCATTGAGCTGCTCCAAGGGTGCGGGCTGGCTAGGGGTCGCCCTGGAGGCACCTGTAGCCAGCTCTCATCCTCATTGAGCTGCTCCAAGGGTGCGGGCTGGCTAGGGGTCGCCCTGGAGGCACCTGTAGCCAGCTCTCATCCTCATTGAGCTGCTCCAAGGGTGCGGGCTGGCTAGTGGTCGCCCTGGAGGCACCTGTAGCCAGCTCTCATCCTCATTGAGCTGCTCCAAGGGTGAGGGCTGGCTAGGGGTCGCCCTGGAGGCACCTGTAGCCAGCTCTCATCCTCATTGAGCTGCTCCAAGGGTGAGGGCTGGCTAGGGGTCGCCCTGGAGGCACCTGTAGCCAGCTCTCATCCTCATTGAGCTGCTCCAAGGGTGAGGGCTGGCTAGGGGTCGCCCTGGAGGCACCTGTAGCCAGCTTTCATCCTCATTGAGCTGCTCCAAGGGTGAGGGCTGGCTAGGGGTCGCCCTGGAGGCACCTGTAGCCAGCTCTCATCCTCATTGAGCTGCTCCAAGGGTGAGGGCTGGCAAGGGGTCGCCCTGGAGGCACCTGTAGCCAGCTCTCATCCTCATTGAGCTGCTCCAAGGGTGAGGGCTGGCTAGGGGTCGCCCTGGAGGCACCTGTAGCCAGCTCTCATCCTCATTGAGCTGCTCCAAGGGTGAGGGCTGGCTAGGGGTCGCCCTGGAGGCACCTGTAGCCAGCTCTCATCCTCATTGAGCTGCTCCAAGGGTGAGGGCTGGCTAGGGGTCGCCCTGGAGGCACCTGTAGCCAGCTCTCATCCTCATTGAGCTGCTCCAAGGGTGAGGGCTGGCTAGGGGTCGCCCTGGAGGCACCTGTAGCCAGCTCTCATCCTCATTGAGCTGCTCCAAGGGTGAGGGCTGGCTAGGGGTCGCCCTGGAGGCACCTGTAGCCAGCTCTCATCCTCATTGAGCTATTCCAAGGGTGAGGGCTCGCTACGTGTCGCCCTGGAGGCACCTGTAGCCAGCTCTCATCCTCATTGAGCGTGATAACAGACGCTGCGCTGAACGGCGGCACATAGGAACGGGCGGTGAAATAAGCGCGCCAAAAAAACTATAAAGTTTACGTTTTATTTCCGTAATTCATCAGATGAGGGTGATAACGGACGCTGCGCTGAACGGCGGCGCGTAGGAACGGGCGGTGAAATAAGCGCGCCAAAAAAACGATAAAATTTATGTTTTTTTTCCGTAATTCATCAGATGAGCGTGATAACGGAAGCTGCGCTGAACGGCGGCGCGTACTAAGCGGCGGTGAAATAAGCGCGCCAAAAAATCTATAAAGTGTATGTTTTTTTTCCATAATTCATTAGATGAGCGTGATAACGGAAGCTGCGTTGAACGGCGGCGCGTAGGAACGGGCGGTGAAATAAGCGCGCCAAAAAAACTATAAAGTTTACGTTTTTTTTCCGTAATTCATCAGATGAGCGTGATAACGGATGCTGTGCTGAACGGCGGCACGTAGGAACGGGCGGTGAAATAAGTGCGCCGAAAAAACGATAAAGTTTACGTTTTTTTTCTGTAATTTATCAGATGAGCGTGATAACGGACGCAGCCCTTAACGGCGGCGTCAGAGCGACTTTTTTTTGTTGCAGATTGAATTTTAAGTGCTTTTGGTATCATCAAACCTGTAGCCAGCTCTCATCCTCATTGAGCTGTTCCAAGGGTGAGGGCTGGCTAAGGGTCGCCCTGGAGGCACCTGTAGCCAGCTCTCATCCTCATTGAGCTGCTCCAAGGGTGAGGGCTGGCTACGGGTCGCCCTGGAGGCACCTGTAGCCAGCTCTCATCCTCATTGAGCTGGTCCAAGGGTGAGGGCTGGCTAGGGGTCGCCCTGGAGGCACCTGTAGCCAGCTCTCATCCTCATTGAGCTGCTCCAAGGGTGAGGGCTGGCTAGGGGTCGCCCTGGAGGCACCTGTAGCCAGCTCTCATCCTCATTGAGCTGCTCCAAGGGTGAGGGCTGGCTAGGGGTCGCCCTGGAGGCACCTGTAGCCAGCTCTCATCCTCATTGAGCTGCTCCAAGGGTGAGGGCTGGCTAGGGGTCGCCCTGGAGGCACCTGTAGCCAGCTCTCATCCTCATTGAGCTGCTCCAAGGGTGAGGGCTGGCTAGGGGTCGCCCTGGAGGCACCTGTAGCCAGCTCTCATCCTCATTGAGCTGCTCCAAGGGTGAGGGCTGGCTAGGGGTCGCCCTGGAGGCACCTGTAGCCAGCTCTCATCCTCATTGAGCTGCTCCAAGGGTGAGGGCTGGCTAGGGGTCGCCCTGGAGGCACCTGTAGCCAGCTCTCATCCTCATTGAGCTGCTCCAAGGGTGAGGGCTGGCTAGGGGTCGCCCTGGAGGCACCTGTAGCCAGCTCTCATCCTCATTGAGCTGCTCCAAGGGTGAGGGCTGGCTAGGGGTCGCCCTGGAGGCACCTGTAGCCAGCTCTCATCCTCATTGAGCTGCTCCAAGGGTGAGGGCTGGCTAGGGGTCGCCCTGGAGGCACCTGTAGCCAGCTCTTCATCCTCATTGAGCTGCTCCAAGGGTGAGGGCTGGCTAGGGGTCGCCCTGGAGGCACCTGTAGCCAGCTCTCATCCTCATTGAGCTGCTCCAAGGGTGAGGGCTGGCTAGGGGTCGGCCTGGAGGCACCTGTAGCCAGCTCTCATCCTCATTGAGCTGCTCCAAGGGTGAGGGCTGGCTAGGGGTCGCCCTGGAGGCACCTGTAGCCAGCTCTCATCCTCATTGAGCTGCTCCAAGGGTGAGGGCTGGCTAGGGGTCGCCCTGGAGGCACCTGTAGCCAGCTCTCATCCTCATTGAGCTGCTCCAAGGGTGAGGGCTGGCTAGGGGTCGCCCTGGAGGCACCTGTAGCCAGCTCTCATCCTCATTGAGCTATTCCAAGGGTGAGGGCTGGCTACGGGTCGCCCTGGATGTACCTGTAGCCAGCTCTCATCCTCATTGAGCTATTCCAAGGGTGAGGGCTGGCTAGAGGCAGCCGTGGACACACGATAGCCAGCCCTCATGGTGTTTGTGTTATTAAAGAAAAAAAATAAATTTGAGGGCTGGCTAGAGGCAGCCGTGGACACATGATAGCCAGCCCTCATGGTGTTTGTGTTATTAAAGAAAAATAATAAATTTGATGGCTGGCTAGAGGCAGCCGTGGACACACTATATATATATATATATATATATATATATATATATATATATATATATATATATATTTCTGCAGTATCTGTGCATTATGAATCGTGATATGTGTTAAAGGGGCCCACTGAGACTTTCGCCTAGTGCCCACATAAACCTGGAGCCGGCCCTGCCCATGTGTGGTGATTATTGATTCCAGTACTAATAGGAATAGCAGGGGCACTAACAGCATGAATGGGGTGTTTATTTATTTGTATTTTGGATATTGTTTCTTCTGCTGTGTGAATATATGGCACTGACCAGTTTAATGCCCTGCATTTGTGTGGTTTTTGCCCTGGATTCTTACATTTTATTATATTGTCTGCTATAGTATATATTTTGTGCTATAGTGCATTACCTCTAATACTGGTGGCGGATTTGCCAGTCAGTATATTAATGTGCAAAATTGATCACCAGGGACAGCCTAAGTGTATATTTGATCTTTACTTGATCTATTACAATCATGTGTTTTTCTGGGATGGATTTTGGAGTAGGTGGGCTTTCCATTAGTGGGTAATTCCACTATATTAACTTTTACTTGTGTTTTCATGAATTGGATTGTGACATTGATTGTATGTATTTATAAAAAATATAATTCATTGTAATTTATTGAAGTATTGTCTAGATTGGGTGATCACTGCACAAGAGCATACCCCTTTTCTTCTTGCCGATGTTTATATATATTTCGTATGCTGCATGTTGATCCCATAGTGATTAGATGGTGCCCTCCATAACTTTGAGTTTGTGACAAAAGTATTCTTGGGGTGATACCTTTATCGACTAACCAGAAAATATATATATATATATGCAAGCTTTCAGAGCATTAGAGGCTTCTTCTTCAGGCAACATTACAAATGATTTCATAAGATAAAAGGCACAGCATTGGAGAGATGTTACAAGAAGACATTTGTTCATGAGGTGTAAGTTGCAAAAGGCCTTGGGAATGTTTAATTATCTGGAGGTGTGAATTGTGTCCATGTAGTGAGTCATAAAGCTATGTTTTATCGTTAGTCCTGTTGTCAGTGAATTGAACATCCTTATCAATTTGAATTCCCAAATGTTTCTTTCTCTGTTGCCCTTGAAGTGACCTTTTAGCATCAAAACTTTTAGATTTTTCATACAGTGTCCCCTTCAGTGTCCAATTCAGACCTTCAGATAATTAAACATTCCCAAGGCCTTTCATTCATACAAAAAAACTAATTTGCTCTCCCTAACATATCAGTAGAAGACATCACAACTTACACCTCATGAAGAAATGTCTTGTTGTAACATCTCAAGTCCTTCTGCAGCCTTATCTCAATTGAATTAACATACAAACCAAAGCTTTTTTTTTTTTCTTTTTTCAAATGCTTCCTCAGAGTATATGAGAGCCTACAGTAGTTGGTGTATCTGAGTCTATATTCTGGCTTTTGAAGGAGCAACTTGCTAATTCTTACTATTGCTAGAAAATGGACTCTCCTGGAAATCCAGACCTGTTTCTCTGCAAGATATGCCTGAAGCTCTATAAAAACCTGCGCAGGCATCTAAAGACCGTATGCATGAAAACCCGTCAGGCGGAGATCGACAATGAAATCAAGAATATAAAAAGGAACATGCACAAGGTGGCTGAATCCCTTTCTGTTGTGCCTTATGACAGCCTCGATTTCAAAAACAGCCAATTTACAAGTGCTCAGGACTTCTTCACAGAATTTTTGGAAAGTCGAGGTTGCATCGTGACCGGAAAACCATCTGAAAGGTATGTATATGTTTCTTCATAATATTTCAGGGTTTTCTAGCATTTACCTATTTATTACCTATCCTAATTTTGCACGTAATTTTGTTTTTTACCTATATACATCTTATGCAATATATCTTAGTTGAGTGCTATCAAAATGGCTGAAAGACATGCCAACATAGTGCCAAAAAGTCTACCCCTACCCATCTAAGTAAGCTTCATACTTTATACTTTTATTTTTCTGTTAATCTAGATAGAAAAAAGGCTTGTTTTTTTTCAGTGAACTAGTGTTACTTTTACCATATATTGTACTGTAAAATTGGGAAAAAATTCTATGTGCGCTTAAATTGCAAAACTGTGCAATTGCACTTTTTAACACTGCGTTCACTACATGGAGTGATGCCTCAGCTCAGCTCAGTATAACTTTGCGGATACCAAAAATGTATACTTTTGCTTTTATCTAAGTGCTGGAGAAAATTCTGAATTTTTTTAAAAAAAAAGTTTTGCACTTTGTGGTCATTTTTTCCAACCTATAGCATTATTTTTTGTGATCCATGTGATGACATTTTTTTGTGGCTAGGAGTGATGTATTCAAAGATATCATTTTTAGGTAGACAGTGTTTTGATCACCCAGTATTGAATTTTATTGGCGCATGTGTGTGCATATATATATATATATATAATTTTTTTTTTTTCTTCAATATAATAAAATATAATAACATAATGTAATTACCTTATAATAATGTAAATATAATATGGCATACTATAATAATATATTAATAATATAATTAATACACTATAAAAATATAAAATTTTATCTAATACAAGATAATATACATATAATATAATAATATAATATATTATATTATATTAAATATAATATAATGCTATATTAAATAATATATTACTAATATAATATGATATAATTAAAATGTATATAATCTAATATTGTAAATATAATATAATGTAGTAATAATAGAATTATAGTATGATATAATTACAATATAATAAGAATATCGTTTATGTGACAGCTGGCTACTGATGGTCCTAGATGTCCCTGTAGCTGGCTCTCACTTCTACTCCTAACTCAGATGTCTCAAAGCTCTCCTTTGCTATTGGGTCAAAACTAAGATTGTTGTCACTAGAATGGCCCTACAGGCACCACAATAGTGGTAAAGGGCCTTGACCAACCATCCAAGTCGCCTGCAAAGTTCTATATGTTGATACTCTCAATTATAGAGGAATTAATGCAGATTTTGGGTTTCTTTTTTAGGCCATCCACTGAAGAAGAGGAGCCTATGACACTTCCTCCTGAGGTTGAAGAAGCTAGGTAAGAACTATGCACCACTATTATTAGTAAAGGAAGCTTATGATGTCAATAATCACCCTAATATATTCTTGCCTCTTTCAGTTCGAATGCAACGATGCCCATGCGGAAAAAACTTGCTGTGGTTGGGTTTCATAAGATGCACAGCTTAAGTTCCTCAATTTTACTGGCTTTTAAAAACTATTTAAAGGGAAAATGTACCGAATCGACCATAACACCGATGGTAAGTGTAATTTTATCATTTTGCGTGTGTTTGAGGAATCCTTACAGATGTGAACCCTGATGCATGATCATTTTTTTAAATTTTAGATACGAATCGTTTCTCGCTTTCTTTATTATGTAAACCCGGAAGACATCTCTGCTGACTTTTTAAAGAACTTGAAGGCCACTAGAGAATATTTTATTTCCTTGGAAAGCTTAAAGACCAATGAAGAAACAATAAAAAAGCATATTAGTCACCTGCGGAGATTTGTAACTTTTGTATGCTCAAAGGACTACCCCTATCTCCTTGACGAAGAAGCAAAAAATGCAGTTGAGCCCTTTAAGGAGACTTTGAGTGTTGTAGTAAAGAGATTAAACAAGAAGCTTGCAAAAGGCAGGAAGAGGGGGTAAGTAGCTCAAGTTTATACTACACCTGCAATTTAAATTTTTACTGTCATGGGGATGTAAAATGCCATAAAAACATCATGGGAAAGGTTGATTATTAGAAAGTCTAGATTTATTTATTACTTGTTCTGCCATGCAAGGTTGGAACAAAGTAATATTTAGCTCTTAGAAGCTCAGGCAAATCCCATATTTCCATTTCAATTGAATTCAAAATATTTTAACTTGCTAAAATGAGTTCATAATCACAAATGCGCAGAGGTTACATCTTCTGGCTCCATTATGGGATCGGTAAAATGGAACCCCTAGATAAAAGATTTGTCGAATGATGGAAACAAAGAATGCTAAATGTATCTAATGGGCTAACATGCAAAAAAAATAAATAAAAAGAATGAACCTGTAACATAACTCATTTTATCATCCACAGATTGGAATCCACGCCTGTGACTATGGCTGATTGCTGCAAAATTTTGAAAGTGGCAAAGCCTCACGTGACTGATATTTTTACACAGGCAGAAATTAGTAAGATGTTGAGTGATAAGGAGAAGACCCTAGCATGTTATTATCTTCAGGCTGTTATTATCTATAAGCATCTACGTAAGCCATCTGAGGCAAAAAATCTAATGGTAGGTTTAATTTAATTAACCAACTTAGCATATTGCTGACAGATGCTGCTTCACCATATCTTATGTATTTTCAATGTTTTTCTCTTAGTTAAAAGACTGGCTTGAAAGGGAGAAGTTAGATGTTGATGGACAGACCTTAACAGTGGTAAAGACAAAAAAAAATCTTTTGATACTGCAGGAGGAGGATGAGAAGGTAAAATGTTAAAAACATAACTCCTATAAAGCTGTGCTGTAGGTTCTTCAAGGTTTTGCCATTTGCAATCGCATCTTTAACACAGAGTTTCACTTTGACAGAATTTCAATACATATTTCGAAAAGATTAGGACAACTAATTAACCCAAGGATGCAGATACGGTGCCTACATTCTTTGTGTCCTGCAATGGACAACACATCAAGAATCCCGGCAAAGACATGGAGCGCTTCCATAATAAGTTCGTAAAAAATGAGGCCCTCCTTCTCTGCACTACCAAGCATTTAACAAGACTAACAAATGTTTTATCCACAGGTATCAGCTGCCCGTAAAAATATGGGTGATGGCAATAGACGCATACAAAAAGTGGGCTGAAGAATGTCTTTCACAGGTGGAAAGAGACCAGGCCAATGCGTACGTGCACTTTGTGTCCAGACCCGACATGGTGGATAAATCTCCATTTGCTGCAGGGATGTTAATTGTGGCTACACTGAAGGGAGATGAGCAAGCAGGAACCTCTGTGTAAGAGACCTAACTTTATCCCCACAGGCATTCCCAAAATCCATCTTTTTATCGCATGAGACTTAAGTAATTATGCCTTATTGTATATATGATTTCAACCAAATTCTTGGTTAAGTCGTCTAGTAGGTAACAATGCCTTTATCAGTTTTTCCTAACTTAACTGTTTTTTTTTTAACTTCACAGATGTACATTGCCCAAGAGAAGGAGGATCAGGGGAGAAGAGGACTGTGAGGGACAAGCAGATGAGGAAGAGACAGAAGGCGCTGGGTAGGAGACTGAACAGACACCCTATGATGCCACCACAATTAATTTCTCCACAGTACCATCCACACACAGTATGATGACCCAACTGTGCCTCCCTCCACTACCCTGGTGATGAATGGTGATCCCAGCACAGTATAATCCTCAATTGTGATTCCCATACAGCCCTCCATGCAGTACATGGGGCCTACGTGCAGTATCATGGCCCCTACTATCACTGTACGTCGTATTAATACCCCCACACAGCCTTCCGCACAGTGTGATGGACCCCACGCAGACCTTCACACTGTATATTTGCTGGCATACAATATAGTGGCCCTCAAATAGTCATCCATAAGATATAAAGGCTCCTTCATAGCCATCCACATATTATAATGCCCTCCATAAATTCATTCAAATATTATAATGGCCCCGCATACCTTATGGATGGGAAATGGGCCCTACATAGTAGTTCTCCATATGGTATAATGCACCTCCCATTGCCTTCTATATAGAATAATACTTTCCCATAGTTTTCTGTATATTACAATGCATCACCCATAGTCCTCCATATAACTTATTGTAATCTCCATATAACATATTGCAGCCTTTATGCAATATTATGTAATCTCCATACTACTCAATATATAAAGCAGCCTCTATAGTTCATCATATTGTATAATGTAGGCTCTATAATCCTCCATATAGTATAATGTAGCTTCTTTAATTATCCATATTGCATAATGCAGCCTCTATAATCCTCTGTATAGCATACAGCTTCTATATTCCTTCATATAGCATAATGTAGCATCTGTCATCTTGCATATAGGATAATGTGGCCCTACAGTCCTGTCCTCCATATCATAATGGGGCCCCATAGTTAATGGTTAATATATTTAATTTTGTATTAAGCAAAAAATCATTCTCTAACCAATAATCTATTATACAAATAAATAGCGGCACTTTCCGTAAAGTAATTCTGCCTTTTAGTATATGATGAATTCCAAATTCTTGGTTAAGTAGTCCGGTGAGGAACAACACCATTTTTAGTATATTCTAATTTACCATCTATCCATTAAACTTTACAGAAGTTCCATTGACATCACAGGAGAAGGCGGCGGCAATCGGAGACATTCTGAAGCGGCAGAAATCCATGAGGAAGAGGCAGTCCAGCAGACTGACAATGCTCAAAAAGAGCTCTATTTCAACAGATTAATTGAAAAGTACCCTGTAGGAGTAAACACCCAATTACCATCCCTGTCCACCTGCAGTCAGTACACAGAGCGTTTCGCACACTACTGTCGGGACAAGTGGAGGCGAGACCAATACAATCTACGCGTTTCAAGTGCTGTCGGTAAGTTTTTTTTCTCTTTCTTTAAATTTAAATCTGTCTACTTGATGTTATTGTATTCTTTGGGATGTGCTGCCTGAATATTTTTTTTGCTGAATATTTTACAGTATTTTCTCTTTTTTAGATTATTTCAGGCTTTTCCCCAAAGAAGATGATTTAAAGCACTATCTGAATCAACAGCATTGGACGTCCAACCTACCTGTCCTAGTAGATGTCCAACGTGGATGGAAGCCCAAACCAAAAAGAGGGGATACAGAGAACATTGCCAGACTTCAAGAAAAGCTAAAATTGCAAACGTGGACAGGCCTAATGATTGTAAATGAACGAGGCAAAGGTGAAGGACTGTGCACAACTCGTGCTTTTAGTAAAGGAGAAGTCATTTGTGACTATCATGGAGTGCTTAGAGAAGGAGCTGAGGCTTGCAAAATACAGGCAACTCTGAACGAGGATGAATGTTATATGTTTTTTTTCTTCATTGGTGAAAAGCAGTGGTGTATTGATGCCAGGGAGGTTCCGTGCAGTTGTCACTCAGACATGCCTTCCACATTTGGGCGAAAAATGAATCATTCTTATAAAAATTACAACGTCAAACCAATCCTTAAATTTATAATTGATGGTAACACGCCATCAATACTATTTCTGGCTAATTGCGATATCAAACCAGGGACAGCGCTTTTGTTCGATTATGGAGTGAAACCTAATGACTATGGAGAAGGTTCAGATATCCCATGGCTGACAACGTGACATTTAAGGTACCATTACACTCTTCAATATCGTGTGCGATATTGCACAAGCGTCAGGTGTTTCACATCGCACACACTATCCTTAATTGATCGTACGTGCGCTGTTACATGCTATATCGTAGATAACGCATGTACAATGTTGCGATGCAGCGCTATTCTGTACCATGCTGCGATTCTGCAAATTCAATGCAAAGTATAGGTGAATCGTATGGTTCCATGCTTCAATGCTGCAGCCTGCACGATGGTTAATTACACGACGATCGTGAGATTTGAGGTCAGGATCTCAAATCAAACAAATAATACTGGATAAATAAATATCCAGTTCTACATGCAGACATGCTATACACATCTACTCCCATTCACACTTAAATGATATCACAGCAGACCTCGGTCATATCAGACCTGCCAACTTATACCACTCTAAGTGCCCAGAAAATGTAATGTTATTATTTATATCAGGCGGAGAGCACCAATCGAACCTAGGGTCACAACAAGGTCCATGAAGACAGGGATGCAGTTGAGGAAAAGGAAACACCCAGGGTAATTGGTCAATATACTCATTCACATTGTCCTTGAACAATAAACATTTCTGTTTTAACATATGTATTCCCCTTCTTTCCTTTAAAGAGATTAAGAAGACGGCAGTGATCAGCTCCCAAGAAAGAATGAGGCGTTTCGGAGACTAAAGTTCCGGTCTTGTTAAAGTTTTTGAATTCATGTTTTATTTGTTTCTTTTCTGTTCTAGGTTGTTCTACAATTCCAGGTGAACGGGGCCCTCGAAGCAATGGGAGAAGATTTTATTTATTATAAACATTTGTACTGTTTGTATTAGTGTTAAAGGGATTCTGTCACCAGGTTTTAGCCATCTCATCTGAGCGCACCATAATGTGGACACAGAGATCTTTATTCCAGTGATGTATCACTTACTAGGCTGCTCAGTGTAGTTTGCATTAAAACACTGTTAAATCATCTGGAGATTATCATTAGAGCACTACTCCAGTAGTCCAGTCATACTTGGGAGCTGCCAAATCTGCAACAGAGAAAACAGTAATTTTATCAAAATGACAGCAAGGAGCTCAGTAAGTGAAACATTGCTGGATCAGGATTTCTATCTCTACATTATGCTGCTGTCAGATGGGATGTCAAAAACCTGGTGACACAGTCCCTTTAATAACTATTTTAAAGCTAAATATAAATAGTCCTATGGCTATGATGAAACAATTCTGACAACTGTTCAAATGGCACAATCATTTACTACCGTCAGGTTTCTGAGCCGTTTAGTCTAATGCTTTGTCAGTATTACTAGAATCCATAATAATTTAAAGGTCAGGTAGCCATAAAAGTGCTCCTGCCAGTCAGAGCAGTGCAGTCCCTGGAAATCGGGCCTAGGGAAGCAGAATATATTACCATCCCTAACAACGGTAAGCATGACCCCCAGCTGTCCAGCAACCCGACATGTAGAACTGCCTATAAAAATGACCATTTGTCCAGTCAGTGCATCACTCTCTGGTGCCCTTTTACACTGGCACACTGCTTTCTGTCTCTCTCTCTCTTTCTCTCTCCGCAGTGCAATGCTCTCTGGTGCTCCTTCACTCTCTCTCCAGTGCACCACTCTCTGACGTGTTCTCTTTCTCCCTACTGCACCGCTCTCTGGCACTCCTCTGTCTTTATAGTGCACTGCTCTCTTTTGTGCTCTCTCAGTCTCCAGTGCATCACTGGCGCTCGCTTTTGATCTCTCCCCATTGCACCACTCTCTCGCATGCTCTCTCTCTGGTGCTCTCTTTCCGTCCAAAGTGCCTTTTTTTGTCTCTGTGCCTTCACGAGCTTCTCAATCTCTGTCTTTGCCCATCTGTGGCTCTCTATCGGTCTCTGTGCCTCTCTGTCCCTCCCTGTGCTTCTATTTACCTTTTGCATCCCTCTATGTGCCTACCTTTGTCCCTTTGCTCCCTTCTTTGCCTCTATGTGCCTCTTAATGACTCTCTCACGAGCACACCTCTTTCTGTAGGTCAAAGGTAAGAAGCACTACTCAAGTTGCAGCAGAGAAGATGAATTGGTAAGTAACCACAAAGCTACACAGTGTTTAACACTTGTGTATTTTTTAAGAATCTTGTTGGTGTAGGATGCTTCCTGAACATTAAAGTGAATGGTCAGGAAACATCTTTAAGCTACAGGATCCTTGAAAAATATGCAAGTTTTTATGGGATGATTTGTCAGGCTATCAACAATCACACAGGGCCACATGCCCGTCAACAGGGCAATAGCCGACTCCACAAGGCCAATGACCCTTTGCAAAGGGCCAGAGGTCCCTTTCCGCAGGGCCATAGGCATTTCCACAGGGCCATAACCCCCTCCAACTCTCTCCACAGGACCACAGGCTACTACCGGGCCACAGGCTTTTCCACAGTGCCACAAGCCCCATCCAGCTCTCTTCACAGGCAATCATGTTGCACTTTTGCAACAAAAGAGTCAATCTTTGTTGCAGTTGCAGCTCTCTTCACAGGCAATCATGTTGCACTTTTGCAACAAAAGAGTCAATCTTTGTTGCAGTTCGGCAACATTAGAGTCAACCCTGTTGCAGATCGGACACAAAGCTTGAAAATTTAGATGTTTACTGCAGAGGACTTCATAGGCCCCCATCTTACTCCAGAGCCTTCCACAGGCCCCTCCAGCCCGCTCCACAGGCCACAACTCCCTCCAGCTCGCTTTACATCGCCACATGCCCATCTGCGGGGCAACAGACCCCTATGCAGGGTCACAGGCCTTTCCACAGGGCCGCAACCCCTTCAGCTCTCTCCAAAGGACCACTGGCTCCTTCTGCCGGGCCACAAGCCTTTCCACAGGGCCACAATCCCCTCCAACTCTCTGCACAGGACAACAGGCTCTCTTTACAGGGCCATAGCTCCCCTCCACAGGGCCAAATGCACTTTCCACACGGCAAAAATCCCCTCCAGCTCTCTCCACAGAGTCACGGGGTTCGTCTGCAGGGCACAAGCCCCTTCATCAAGGCCAAGGGGCCTTTCTACAGGGCCACTGGCCTTTAAATAGGGACACAACCCCCTCAAGCTCTCTCCACAGAACCGCAGGCTCCTTCTACAGGTTTACAGGCATTTACACAGGGCCACATCCGCCTTCACCTCTCTCCACAAGGCGACAGGGCCCTTTCACTGTGTCATAGGCCTTTCCATAAGGCCACAACCCCCTCTGTCTCTCTCAAAAAGGACAGAGGCTCCCTTTACAAGGCAACAGCCCCCTCCACAAGGCCAAAGGCCTTTTTCAAAGGTCCACAGGTCCCTTTCGCAGGGCCATAGGCATTTCCCCAAGGCAATAACCCCCTCCAGCTCTCTCCACAGGACCACAGGCTCCTTCTACAAGACTACAACCCCTTTGAGCTCTTTCATCAGGGCCACAGCCTCCTCCGCCCCCCTTTAATCAGTTAAAAGGGCTCAAATGAGTGACCACAACACCTTCAGCTCTCTCCACAGGACCACAGGCTCCTACTGAGCCACAGGACTTTCCACAGTGCCACAAGCCCCTCTAGCTCTCTCCACAGGCAATCAAGTTGCATGTTTTTTAGTGTAAAGGACTTCATAGGCCCAAATCTTACTCCAGAGCCTTCCACAGGCCCCTCCAGCCGGCTCCACATGGCCTTTTCCTCAGGCCACAACTCCCTGCAGCTCTCTTTACATCGCCACATGCCCCTCTGCGGGGCCACAGACCCCTATACAGGGTCACAGGCCTTTCCACAGGGCCTCAACCCCTTCAGCTCTCTCCACAGGACCACAGGCTTTTCCACAGCCCACAACTCCTTGCAGCTCTCACCACAGGGCCACTGCCCCTTCCACAAGGCTAAAGGGCCTATCCATAGGGCCACAGACCTTTCCACAGGGCCACAACACGCTCCAGCTCTCTCCACAGGACAAGAAGCTCTCTTTACAGGGCCATAGCTCACCTCCACAGGGCCAAATGCACTTTCCACACGGCCACAACTCCCAACAGCTCTCTCCACAGAGTCACAGGGCCCGTCTGCAGGGCACAAGCCCCTCTTCAAGGCCAAAAGGCCTTTCTACATGGCCATAGTCATTCCCATAGGGCACGAGCACCTCCAGCTCTCTCCACAGGGCAACGGACCCCTGTACAGGGTCACAGTCCTTTCCACAGGGCCACAACAGCTTCAGCTCTCTCCACAGGCAATCATGTTGCATGTTGTTTACTGCAGAGGACTTCATAGGCCCAAACCTTACTCCAGAGCCTTCCACAGGCCCCTCCAGCCCGCTCCACATGGCCTTTTCCTCAGGCCACAACTCCCTCCAGCTCTCTTTACATCGCCACATGCCCCTCTGCGGGGCCACAGACCCCTATACAGGGTCACATGCCTTTCCACAGGGCCTCAACCCCTTCAGCTCTCTCCACAGGACCACTGCCTCCTTCTGCCGGGCTACAAGCCTTTCCACAGGGCCACAATCCCCTCCAACTCTTCTCCACAGGACAACAAGCTCTCTTTACAGGGCCATAGCTCCCCTCCACAGGGCCAAATGCACTTTCTGCACGGCCACAGCCCCCTTTAGCTCTCTCCACGGAGACACAAGGCCCGTCTGCAGGGCACAAGCCCCCTCTTCAAGGCCAAAAGGCCTTTCTACATGGCCATAGTCATTTCCATAGGGCACGAGCCCCTCCAGCTCTCTCCACAGGGCAACGGACCGCTATACAGGGTCACAGGCCTTTCCACAGGGCCACAACACATTCAGCTCTTCCACAGGACCACAGGCTCCAGCCCGGCCACAGGCCTTTCCACAGTGCTACAAGTCCCTCCAGCTCTCTCCACAGGCAATCATGTTTCATGTTGTTTACCGCAAAAGGACTTCATAGGCCCAAATCTTACTTCAGACCCTTCCACAGGCCCCTCCAGCCCGCTCCACATGGCCTTTTCCGCAGGCCACAACTCCCTCCAGCTCTCTTTACATCGCCACATGCCCCTCTGCGGGGCCACAGACCCCTATACAGGGTCACAGGCCTTTCCTCAGGGCCTCAACCCCTTCAGCTCTCTCCACAGGACCACAGGCTTTTCCACAGCCCACAACTCCTTCCAGCTCTCACCACAGGGCCACAGCCCCTTCCACAAGGCTAAAGGGCCTATCCATAGGGCCACAGACATTTCCACAGGGCCACAACACCCTCCAGCTCTCTCCACAGGACAAGAAGCTCTCTTTACAGGGCCATATCTCACCTCCACAGGGCCAAATGCACTTTCCACACGGCCACAACTCCCAACAGCTCTCTCCACAGAGTCACAAGGCCCGTCTGCAGGGCACAAGCCCCCTCTTCAAGGCCAAAAGGCCTTTCTACATGGCCATAGTCATTTCCATAGGGCACAAGCCCCTCCAGCTCTCTCCACAGGGCAACGGACCCCTATACAGTGTCACAGGCCTTTCCCCAGGGCCACAATCCCCTCCAACTCTTCTCCACACGACAACAAGCTCTCTTTACCGGGCCATAGCTCCCCTCCACAGGGCCAAATGCACTTTCTGCATGGCCACAGCCCCCTTTAGCTCTCTCCACAGAGACACAAGGCCCGTCTGCAGGGCACAAGCCCCCTCTTCAAGGCCAAAAGGCCTTTCTACATGGCCATAGTCATTTCCATAGGGCACAAGCCCCTCCAGCTCTCTCCACAGGGCAACGGACCCCTATACAGGGTCACAGGCCTTTCCACAGGGCCACAACACTTTCAGCTCTCTCCACAGGACCACAGGCTCCTACTGGGCCACAGGCCTTTCCACAGTGCCACAAGCCCCTCCAGCTCTCTCCACAGGCAATCATGTTGCATGTTGTTTACTGCAAAGGACTTCATAGGCCCAAATCTTACTCCAGAGCCTTCCACAGGCCTCTCCAGCCCACTCCACATGGCCTTTTCCTCAGACCACAACTCCCTCCAGCTCTCTTTACATCACCACATGCCCCTCTGCAGGGCCACAGACCCCTATACAGGGTCACAGGCCTTTCCACAGGGCCTCAACCCCTTCAGCTCTCTCCACAGGACCACTGGCTCCTTCTGCCGGGCCACAAGCATTTCCACAGGGCCATAATCCCCTCCAACTCTTCTCCACAGGACAACAAGCTCTCTTTACAGAGCCATAGCTCCCCTCCACAGGGCCAAATGCACTTTCTGCACGGCCACAGCCCCCTTTAGCTCTCTCCACAGAGACACAGGGCCCGTCTGCAGGACACAAGCCCCCTCTTCAAGGCCAAAGGGCCTTTCCACATGGCCATAGTCATTTCCATAGGGCACAAGCCCCTCCAGCTCTCTCCACAGGGCAACGGACCCCTATACAGGGTCACAGGCCTTTCCACAGGGCCACAACACCTTCAGCTCTCTCCACAGGACCACAGGCTACTACCGGGCCACAGGTCTTTCCACAGTGCCACAAGCACCATCCAGCTCTCTCCACAGGCAATCATGTTGCACTTTTGCAACAAGAGTCAATTTTTGTTGCAGTTCGGCAACATTGGAGTCAACCCTGTTGCAAATCGGACACGAAGCTTGAAAATTTAGATGTTTACTGCAAAGGACTTCATAGGCCCCCATCTTACTCCAGAGCCTTCCACAGGCCCCTCCAGCACGCTCCACATGGCCTTTTCCACAGGCCACAACTCCATCCAGCTGTCTTTACATCGCCACATGCCCCTCTGCAGGGCAACAGACCCCTATACAGGGTCACAGGCCTCTCCACAGGGCCTCAACCCCTTCAGCTCTCTCCACAGGACCACTGGCTCCTTCTGCCGGCCACAAGCCTTTCCACAGGGCCACAATCCCCTCCAATTCCACAGGACAACAGGCTCTCTTTACAGGGCCATAGCTCCCCTCCACAGGGCCAAATGCACTTTCCACATGGCCACAACCCCCTCCAGCTCTCTACACAGAGTCATGGGGCCAGTCTGCAGGGCACAAGCCCCTTCATCAAGGCCAAGGGGCCTTTCTACAGGGCCACTGGCCTTTAAATAGTGCCACAACCTCCTCTGGCTCTCTCAAGAGGGCCACAGGCTCCTTCTACAGGGCAAGGGCCCCCTCCACAAGGCCAAAGGCCCTTTGCAAAGAGCCATAGGTCCATTCCACAGGGCCATAGTCATTTCCATAGGGCCATAACCCCCTCAAGCTCTCTCCACAGAACAACAGGCTCCTTCTACAGGTTTACAGGCATTTATACAGGGCCACAACCGCCTTCACCTCTCTCCACAGGGCCCTTTCACTGTGTCATAGGCTTTTCCATAAGGCCACAACCCCCTCTGTCTCTCTCAAAAAGGACAGAGGCTCCCTTTACAAGGCCACAGCCCCCTCCACAAGTCCAAAGGCCTTTTTCAAAGGGCCACAGGTCCCTTCCACAGAGCCATAGGCATTTCCCCAAGGCAATAACCCCCTCCAGCTCTCTCCACAGGCTCCTTCTACAAGGCTACAACCCTTTTCAGCTCTTTCATCAGGGCCACAGCCTCCTCCACCCCCCTTTAGTCAGGTAAAAGAACTCATTTGAGTGACCTATTGACCATTGGTCAGCTCGAGTAAAGGAACCTGATATAGTATACTGCACTGTTTAATATTCTTTTTTTCTTTACACAGGTTGAATGCTTGCAAAGAAATGTCACCTATGCCATGCTCCTTTATACCAGTTTTCTTGATTGACATGTTATTTTTGGAGCCAAATGAGAAAATTGGGAAATGGAAAGCTCCCCCCTCCTTCCAATCAGTGGATCCGGTCAGGTGCTCAGTGGCGGTAGGCCACCGCCTGAAAGCCAAACATGAAAAAAGGAATGCTGGCACCGGTTTCCATATGATGAATTTTACTTTATTCCATGAAGATCAATACATTAAAAAGAAGGCATCTTTACAGGCAATCCGCCCCATCATGTCATTTTTGGTTTAAGCCTAATTTCTTTCAATAAATAAAATGGAATAAATGTGTCACTTTTTTGCCTCTACTAATAGTTGTGGGGTATTATGACATCACAATAGAATTAATACTTACCCTTTCCGATGCCTTTTAGGGCTATCCGGTGCAGAACCAAGGCCAAATACCAACCGACAGGACCTTCCTGTAACATCATGGAAGGTCCTGTCGCTCAGGACGTGGCCTTGGCTCTGCACCGGATAGACCGAAAAGCGTCTGAAAGGGTAAGTATTAATTCTTTATTATTTTTAATACATCTTGATTTATTTAATTTTGATTTCGTACTGTATAGTAATATATTACAAAATGAAAGGGGGGCTGGCAGACATGTCACAAAGGGGAGGAGGAACAGGATTCTTCATCCTCCTCTGTGACATCACTTCTCCTCCGGGCCGGAAAAAAGCGTGGTGTGTGAACACAGCCTCAGGCTGCGTGCCCACGTAGCGATTTACAAGCGTATATGTTGCGTAATTTACGCAGCAGAAACGCTTGTGAAACACTTGTTAATCCGCACCCCATGGTACTTAGTGGCATTCCGCAATGTTAATGCCCATGCTGCGGATTTTTCCGCAGCGTTTCTGCTGCGCTTAAAAATCCTTTCCACAGGGCCACAACGCCTTCAGCTCTCTCCACAGGACCACAGGCTCCTACTGGGCCACAGGCCTTTCCACAGTGTCACAAGCCCCTCCATCTCTCTCCACAGGCTATCATGTTGCATGTCGTTTACTGCAAAGGACTTCATAGGCCCAAATCTTACTCCAGAGCCTTCCACAGGCCTCTCCAGCCTGCTCCACATGGCCTTTTCCTCAGGCCACAACTCCCTCCAGCTCTCTTTACATCGCCACATGCCCCTCTGCGGGGCCACAGACCCCTATACAGGGTCACAGGCCTTTCCACAGGGCCTCAACCCCTTCAGCTGTCTCCACAGGACCACAGGCTTTTCCACAGCCCACAACTCCTTCCAGCTCTCACCACACGGCCACAGCCCCTTCCACAAGGCTAAAGGGCCTATCCATAGGGCCACAGACCTTTCCACAGAGCCACAACACCCTCCAGCTCTCTCCACAGGAAAAGAAGCTCTCTTTACAGGGCCATAGCTCACCTCCACAGGGCCAAATGCACTTTCCACACGGCCACAACTCCCAACAGCTCTCTCCACAGAGTCACAGGGCCCGTCTGCAGGGCACGAGCCCCCTCTTCAAGGCCAAAAGGCCTTTCTACATGGCCATAGTCATTTCCATAGGGCACGAGCCCCTCCAGCTCTCTCCACAGGGCAACGGACACCTATACAGGGTCACAGGCCTTTCCACAGGGCCACAACACTTTCAGCTCTCTCCACAGGACCACAGGCTCCTACTGGGCCACAGGCCTTTCCACAGTGCCACAAGCCCCTCCAGCTCTCTCCACAGGCAATCATGTTGCATGTTGTTTACTGCAAAGGACTTCATAGGCTCAAATCTTACTTCAGAGCCTTCCACAGGCCCCTCCAGCCCGCACCACATGGCCTTTTTCGTCAGGCCACAACTCCCTCCAGCTCTCTTTACATCGCCACATGCCCCTCTGCGGGGCCACAGACCCCTATACAGGGTCACAGGCCTTTCCACAGGGCCTCAACCCCTTCAGCTCTCTCCACAGGACCACTGGCTCCTTCTGCCGGGCCACAAGCCTTTCCACAGGGCCACAATCCCCTCCAATTCCACAGGACAACAGGCTCTCTTTACAGGGCCATAGCTCCCCTCCACAGGGCCAAATGCACTTTCCACATGGCCACAACCCCCTCCAGCTCTCTACACAGAGTCATGGGGCCCGTCTGCAGGGCACAAGCCCCTTCATCAAGGCCAAGGGGCCTTTCTACAGGGCCACTGTCCTTTAAATAGTGCCACAACCTCCTCTGGCTCTCTCAAGAGGGCCACAGGCTCCTTCTACAGGGCAAGGGGCCCCTCCACAAGGCCAAAGGCCCTTTGCAAAGGGCCATAGGTCCATTCCACAGGGTCATAGTCATTTCCATAGGGCCATAACCCCCCTCAAGCTCTCTCCACAGAACCGCAGGCTCCTTCTACAGGTTTACAGGCATATACACAGGGCCACATCCGCCTTCACCTCTCTCCACAAGGCGACAGGGCCTTTTCACTGTGTCATAGGCCTTTCCATAAGGCCACAACCCCCTCTGTCTCTCTCAAAAAGGACAGAGGCTCCCTTTGCAAGGCAACAGCCCCCTCCACAAGGCCAAAGGCCTTTTTCAAAGGGCCACAGGTCCCTTTCGCAGGGCCATAGGCATTTCCCCAAGGCAATAACCCCCTCCAGCTCTCTCCAGAGGACCACAGGCTCCTTCTACAAGACTACAACCCCTTTGAGCTCTTTCATCAGGGCCACAGCCTCCTCCGCCCCCCTTTAATCAGTTAAAAGGGCTCAATTGAGTGACCACAACACCTTCAGCTCTCTCCACAGGACCACAGGCTCCTACTGAGCCACAGGACTTTCCACAGTGCCACAAGCCCCTCTAGCTCTCTCCACAGGCAATCATGTTGCATGTTTTTTAGTGCAAAGGACTTCATAGGCCCAAATCTTACTCCAGAGCCTTCCACAGTCCCCTCCAGCCGGCTCCACATGGCCTTTTCCTCAGGCCACAACTCCCTCCAGCTCTCTTTACATCGCCACATGCCCCTCTGCGGGGCCACAGACCCCTATACAGGGTCACAGGCCTTTCCACAGGGCCTCAATCCCTTCAGCTCTCTCCACAGGACCACAGGCTTTTCCACAGCCCACAACTCCTTCCAGCTCTCACCACAGGGCCACAGCCCCTTCCACAAGGCTAAAGGGCCTATCCATAGGGCCACAGACCTTTTCACAGGGCCACAACACGCTCCAGCTCTCTCCACAGGACAAGAAGCTCTCTTTACAGGGCCATAGCTCACCTCCACAGGGCCAAATGCACTTTCCACACGGCCACAACTCCCAACAGCCCTCTCCACAGAGTCACAGGGCCCATCTGCAGGGCACAAGCCCCTCTTCAAGGCCAAAAGGCCTTTCTACATGGCCATAGTCATTCCCATAGGGCACGAGCACCTCCAGCTCTCTCCACAGGGCAACGGACCCCTGTACAGGGTCACAGTCCTTTCCACAGGGCCACAACAGCTTCAGCTCTCTCTCCACAGGCAATCATGTTGCATGTTGTTTACTGCAGAGGACTTCATAGGCCCAAACCTTACTCCAGAGCCTTCCACAGGCCCCTCCAGCCCGCTCCACATGGCCTTTTCCTCAGGCCACAACTCCCTCCAGCTCTCTTTACATCGCCACATGCCCCTCTGTGGGGCCACAGACCCCTATACAGGGTCACATGCCTTTCCACAGGGCCTCAACCCCTTCAGCTCTCTCCACAGGACCACTGCCTCCTTCTGCCGGGCTACAAGCCTTTCCACAGGGCCACAATCCCTTCCAACTCTTCTCCACAGGACAACAAGCTCTCTTTACAGGGCCATAGCTCCCCTCCACAGGGCCAAATGCACTTTCTGCATGGCCACAGCCCCCTTTAGCTCTCTCCTCAGAGACACAAGGCCCGTCTGCAGGGCACAAGCCCCCTCTTCAAGGCCAAAAGGCCTTTCTACATGGCCATAGTCACTTCCATAGGGCACAAGCCCCTCCAGCTCTCTCCACAGGGCAACAGACCGCTATACAGGGTCACAGGCCTTTCCACAGGGCCACAACACCTTCAGCTCTTCCACAGGACCACAGGCTCCAGCCCGGCCACAGGCCTTTCCTCAGTGCTACATGTCCCTCCAGCTCTCTCCACAGGCAATCATGTTTCATGTTGTTTACCGCAAAAGGACTTCATAGGCCCAAATCTTACTTCAGACCCTTCCACAGGCCCCTCCAGCCCGCTCCACATGGCCTTTTCCGCAGGCCACAACTCCCTCCAGATCTCTTTACATCGCCACATGCCCCTCTGCGGGGCCACAGACCCCTATACAGGGTCACAGGCCTTTCCACAGGGCCTCAACCCCTTCAGCTCTCTCCACAGGACCACAGGCTTTTCCACAGCCCACAACTCCTTCCAGCTCTCACCACAGGGCCACAGCCCCTTCCACAAGGCTAAAGGGCCTATCCATAGGGCCACAGACATTTCCACAGGGCCACAACACCCTCCAGCTCTCTCCACAGGACAAGAAGCTCTCTTTACAGGGCCATAGCTCACCTCCACAGGGCCAAATGCACTTTCCACACGGCCACAACTCCCAACAGCTCTCTCCACAGAGTCACAAGGCCCGTCTGCAGGACACAAGCCCCCTCTTCAAGGCCAAAAGGCCTTTCTACATGGCCATAGTCATTTCCATAGGGCACGAGCCCCTCCAGCTCTCTCCACAGGGCAACCGACCCCTATACAGGGTCACAGGCCTTTCCCCAGGGCCACAATCCCCTCCAACTCCTCTCCACACGACAACAAGCTCTCTTTACCGGGCCATAGCACCCCTCCACAGGGCCAAATGCACTTTCTGCATGGCCACAGCCCCCTTTAGCTCTCTCCACATAGACACAAGGCCCGTCTGCAGGGCACAAGCCCCCTCTTCAAGGCCAAAAGGCCTTTCTACATGGCCATAGTCATTTCCATAGGGCACAAGCCCCTCCAGCTCTCTCCACAGGGCAACGGACCCCTATACAGGGTCACAGGCCTTTCCACAGGGCCACAACACTTTCAGCTCTCTCCACAGGACCACAGGCTCCTACTGGGCCACAGGCCTTTCCACAGTGCCACAAGCCCCTCCAGCTCTCTCCACAGGCAATCATGTTGCATGTTGTTTACTGCAAAGGACTTAATAGGCCCAAATCTTACTCCAGAGCCTTCCACAGGCCTTTCCAGCCCACTCCACATGGCCTTTTCCTCAGGCCACAACTCCCTCCAACTCTCTTTACATCGCCACATGCCCCTCTGCGGGGCCACAGACCCCTATACAGAGTCACAGGCCTTTCCACAGGGCCTCAACCCCTTTAGCGGTCTACACAGGACCACAGGCTTTTCCATAGCCCACAACTCCTTCCACCTCTCACCACAGGGCCACAGCCCCTTCCACAAGGCCAAAGGGCCTATCCATAGGGCCACAAACCTTTCCACATGGCCACAACACCCTCCAGCTCTCTCCACAGGACAAGAAGCTCTCTTTACAGGGCCATAGCTCACCTCCACAGTGCCAAATGCACTTTCCACACGGCCACAACTCCCAACAGCCCTCTCCACAGAGTCACAGGGCCCGTCTGCAGGGCACAAGCCCCCTCTTCAAAGCCAAAAGGCCTTTCTGCATGGCCATAGTCATTTCCATAGGGCACGAGCCCCTCAAGCTCTCTCCACAGGGCAACGGACCGCTATACAGGGTCACAGGCCTTTCCACAGGGCGACAACACCTTCAGCTCTCTCCACAGGACCACAGGCTCCTACCCGGCAACAGGCTTTTCCACAGTGCTACAAGTCCCTCTAGCTCTCTCCACAGGCATTCATGTTGCATGTTGTTTACCGAAAAAAGGACTTCATAGGCCCAAATCTTACTTCAGACCCTTCCACAGGCCCCTCCAGCCCACACCACATGGCCTTTTCCGCAGGCCACAACTCCCTCCAGCTCTCTTTACATCGCCACATGCCCCTCTGCGGGGCCACAGACCCCTATACAGGGTCACAGGCCTTTCCACAGGGCCTCAACCCCTTCAGCTCTCTCCACCGGACCACTGGCTCCTTCTGCCGGGCCACAAGCATTTCCACAGGGCCACAATCCCCTCCAACTCTTCTCCACAGGACAACAAGCTCTCTTTACAGAGCCATAGCTCCCCTCCACAGGGCCAAATGCACTTTCTGCACGGCTACAGCCCCCTTTAGCTCTCTCCACAGAGACACAGGGCCCGTCTGCAGGACACAAGCCCCCTCTTCAAGGCCAAAGGGCCTTTCTACTTGGCCATAGTCATTTCCATAGGGCACAAGCCCCTCCAGCTCTCTCCACAGGGCAACGGACCCCTATACAGGGTCACAGGCCTTTCCACAGGGCCACAACACCTTCAGCTCTCTCCACAGGACCACAGGCTCCTACCCAGCCACAGGCTTTTCCACAGTGCTACAAGTCCCTCTAGCTCTCTCCACAGGCAATCATGTTGCATGTTGTTTACCGAAAAAAGGACTTCATAGGCCCAAATCTTACTTCAGACCCTTCCACAGGCCCCTCCAGCCCGCTCCACATGGCCTTTTCCGCAGGCCACAACTCCCTCCAGCTCTCTTTACATCGCCACATGCCCCTCTGCAGGGCCACAGACCCCTATACAGGGTCACAGGCCTTTCCACAGGGCCTCAACCCCTTCAGCTCTCTCCACAGCACCACTGCCTACTTCTGCCGGGCCACAAGCCTTTCCACAGAGCCACAATCCCCTCCAACTCTTCTCCACAGGACAACAAGCTCTCTTTACTGGGCCATAGCTCCCCTCCACAGGGCCAAATGCACTTTCTACATGGCCACAGCACCCTTTAGCTCTCTCCACAGAGACACAAGGCCCGTATGCAGGGCACAAGCCCCCTCTTCAAGGCCAAAAGGCCTTTCTACATGGCCATAGTCATTTCCATAGGGCACGAGCACCTCCAGCTCTCTCCACAGGGCAACGGACCCCTATACAGGGTCACAGGCCTTTCCACAGGGCCACAACAGCTTCAGCTCTCTCCACAGGACCACAGGCTCCTACCCGGCCACACGCCTTTCCACAGTGCTACAAGTCCCTCCAGCTCTCTCCACAGGCAATCATGTTGCATGTTGTTTGCCGCAAAAAGACTTCATAGGCCCAAATCTTACTTCAGACCCTTCCACAGGCCCCTCCAGCCCGCTCTACATGGCCTTTTCCGCAGGCCACAACTCCCTCCAGCTCTCTTTACATCGCCACATGCCCCTCTGCGGGGCCACAGACCCCTATACAGGGTCACAGGCCTTTCCACAGCGCCTCAACCCCTTCAGCTCTCTCCACACCACTACTGGCTCCTTCTGCCGAGCCACAAGCATTTCCACAGGGCCACAATCCGCTCAAACTCTTCTCCACAGGACAACAAGCTAACTTTACAGGGCCGTAGCTCCCTTCCTCAAAGCCAGCCCTCATGGTGTTTGTGTTATTAAAGAAAAAAAAAATTTGAGGGCTGGCTAGAGGCAGCCGTGGACACACGATTGCAGCCCTCATGGTGTTTGTGTTATTAAAAAAAAAATAATAATTTTAGGGCTGGCTAGAGGCAGCCGTGGACACAACATAGCAAGCCCTCATGGTGTTTGTGTTATTAAAGAAAAAAAATAAATTTGAGGGCTGGCTAGAGGCAGCAGTGGACACACGATAGCCAGCCCTCATGGTGTTTGTGTTATTAAAGAAAAAAAATAAATTTGAGGGCTGGCTAGAGGCAGCCGTGGACACACGATAGCCAGCCCACATGGTGTTTGTGTTATTAAAGAAAATAAATAAATTTGAGGGCTGGCTAGAGGCAGCAGTGGACACACGATCGCCAGCCCTCATGGTGTTTGTGTTATTAAAGAAAATAAATAAATTTGAGGGCTGGCTAGAGGCAGCCGTGGACACACGATAGCCAGCTCTCATGGTGTTTGTGTTATTAAAGAAAAAAAATAAATTTGAGGGCTGGCTAGAGGCAACCGTGGACACACGATAGCCAGCCCACATGGTGTTTGTGTTATTAATGAAAAAAAATAAATTTAAGGGCTGGCTAGAGGCAGCCGTGGACACACGATAGCCAGCCCTCATGGTGTTTGTGTTATTAAAGAAAATAAATAAATTTGAGGGCTGGCTAGAGGCAACCGTGGACACACGATAGCCAGCCCACATGGTGTTTGTGTTATTAAAGAAAATAAATAAATTTGAGGGCTGGCTAGAGGCAGCCATGGACAAACGATAACCAGCCCTCATGGTGTTTGTGTTATTAAAGAAAAAAAATAAATTTGAGGGCTGGCTAGAGGCAGCCGTGGAAACACGATAGCCAGCCCACATGGTGTTTGTGTTATTAAAGAAAAAATATAAATTTGATGGCTGGCTAGAGGCAGCCGTGGACACACTATATATATATATATATATATATATATATATATATATTATATATATATATATATATATTTCTGCAGTATCTGTGCATTATGAATCGTGATATGTGTTAAAGGGGCCCACTGAGACTTTCGCCTATGGCCCACAAAAACCTGGAGCCGGCCCTGCCCATGTGTGGTGATTATTGATTCCAGTACTAAAAGGAATAGCAGGGGCACTAACAGCATGAATGGGGTGTTTATTTATTTGTGTTTTGGATATTGTTTCTTCTGGTGTGTGAATATATGGCACTGACCAGTTTAATGCCCTGTATTTGTGTGGTTTTTGCCTTGGATTCTTACATTTTATTATATTGTCTGCTATAGTATATATTTTGTGCTATAGTGCATTACCTCTAATACTGGTGGCGGATTTGCCAGTCAGTATATTAATGTGCAAAATTGATCACCAGGGACAGCCTAAGTGTATATTTGATCTTTACTTGATATATTACAATCATGTGTTTTTCTGGGATGGATTTTGGAGTAGGTGGGCTTTCCATTAGTGGGTAATTCCACTATATTAACTTTTACTTGTGTTTTCATGAATTGGATTGTGACATTGTTTGTATGTATTTATAAAAAATATAATTCATTGTAATTTATTGAAGTATTGTCTGGATTGGGTGATCACTGCACAAGAGCATACCCCTTTTCTTCTTGCCGATGTTTATATATATTTGGTATGCTGCATGTTGATCCCATAGTGATTAGATGGTGCCCTCCATAACTTTGAGTTTGTGACATGGACAGATTTTTCACACTTCTACAATTGAGTTCACTCTCAACTTTTCAGACGTCTGCAGACGGAGTCTCTTATCTTTTCTGTACTACAAGATGTTTTGCTGACAATTGGCCAAATACACAAGTCCTTCTGCAGCCTTATCTCAAATGAAATAACATACAAACCTTAGCTTTTTTTTTTCTTTTTTCAAATGCTTCCTCAGGGCTGGCTGGAGACAGCCATTGGCACATGAGAGCCAGCCCTCGTGGTTTTAATGTTATTAAAAAAAATAAAAAAATTTGAGGGCTGGCTGGTGACAGCCATGGGCACACGATAGCCAGCCTTCATGGTTGCATTTCTTATAAATAAAAATATAAACCTTTAGGGCTGGCTGGCGAGAGCCGTGTGCACGCGGATAGCCAGCCTTCATGGGGGTGTTATATTTATATCCCACCAAGGACAACATCTGAAACGAGTTTGTATGTTCTCCCCGTGTTTGCATGGGTTTCCTCCGGGTTCTCCGGTTTCCTCCCACACTCCAAAGACACACTGATAGGGAATCTAGATTGTGAGCCCCAATGGGGACAGCGACAATAATGTATGTAAAGCGCTGTGGAATATGTAAGCGCTATATAAAAATAAAAATAAGATGATGATAAAAAATATAAACCTTGAGGGCCGGCTGGAGACAGCCGTGGGCACACGATAGCCAGCCCTCATGCTCTTTACAGAGCTATAGCTCCCCTCCACAGGGCCAAATGCACTTTCCACATGGCCACAATCCCCTCCAGCTCTCTCCACAGAGTCACTGGGCCCGTCTGCTGGGCACAAGCCCCTTCATCAAGGCCAAGGGGCCAGTCTACAGGGACACTGGCCTTTAAATAGGGCCACAACCCCCTCTGGCTCTCTCAACAGGGCCACAGGCTCCTTCTGCTGGGCAACAGCCCCCTCCACAAGGCCAAAGGCCCTTTGCAAAGGGCTATAGGTCCATTCCACAGGGCCATAGTCATTTCCATAGGGCCATAACCCCCCTCAAGCTCTCTCCACAGAACCACAGGCTCCTTCTACAGGTTTACAGGCATTTACACAGGGCCACAACCGCCTTCACCTCTCTCCACAGGGCCCTTTCACTGTGTCATAGGCCTTTCCATAAGGCCACAACCCCCTCTGTCTCTCTTAAAAAGGACAGAGGCTCCCTTTACAAGGCAACAGCCCCCTCCAAAAGGCCAAAGGCCTTTTTCAAGGGGTCATAGGTCCCCTCCGCAGGGCCATAGGCATTTCCCCAAGGCAATAACCCCCTCCAGCTCTCTCCAGAGGACCACAGGCTCCTTCTACAAGGCTACAACCCCTTTCAGCTCTTTCATCAGGGCCACAGCCTCCTCCACCCCCCTTTAATCAGTTAAAAGGGCTCATTTGCGTGACCACAACACCTTCAGCTCTCTCCACAGGACCACAGGCTCCTACCCGGCCACAGGCCTTTCCACAGTGCTACAAGTCCCTCTCTCCACAGGCAATCATGTTGCATGTTGTTTACCGCAAAAGGACTTCATAGGCCCAAATCTTACTTTAGACCCTTCCACAGGCCCCTCCAGCCCGCTCCACATGGCCTTTTCCGCAGGCCACAACTCCCTCCAGCTCTCTTTACATCGCCACATGCCCCTCTGTGGGGCCACAGACCCCTATACAGGGTCACAGGCCACAGGGCCACAATCCCCTCCAACTCTTCTCCACAGTACAACAAGCTCTCTTTACCGGGCCATAGCTCCCCTCCACAGGGCCAAATGCACTTTCTGCACGGCCACAGCCCCCTTTAGCTCTCTCCACAGAGACACAAGGCCCGTCTGCAGGGCACAAGCCCCCTCTTCAAGGCCAAAAGGCTTTTCTACATGGCCATAGTCATTTCCATAGGGCACGAGCCCCTCCAGCTCTCTCCACAGGGCAACGGACCCCTATACAGGGTCACAGGCCTTTCCACAGGGCCACAAGCCCCTCCAGCTCTCTCCACAGGCAATCATGTTGCATGTTGTTTACTGCAAAGGACTTCATAGGCCCAAATCTTACTCCAGAGCCTTCCACAGGCCTCTCCAGCCCGCTCCACATGGCCTTTTCCTCAGGCCACAACTCCCTCCAGCTCTCTTTACATCGCCACATGCCCCTCTGCGGGGCCACAGACCCCTATACAGGGTCACAGGCCTTTCCACAGGGCCTCAACCCCTTCAGCTGTCTCCACAGGACTACAGGCTTTTCCACAGCCCACAACTCTTTCCAGCTCTCACCACAGGGCCACAGCCCCTTCCACAAGGCTAAAGGGCCTATCCATAGGGCCACAGACCTTTCCACAGGGCCACAACACCCTCCAGCTCTCTCCACAGGACAAGAAGCTCTTTACAGGGCCATAGCTCACCTCCACAGGGCCAAATGCACTTTCCACACGGCCACAACTCCCAACAGCTCTCTCCACAGAGTCACAGGGCCCGTCTGCAGGGAACAAGCCCCCTCTTCAAGGCCAAAAGGCCTTTCTACATGGCCATAGTCATTTCCATAGGGCACGAGCCCCTCCAGCTCTCTCCACAGGGCAATGGACCACTATACAGGGTCAGAGGCCTTTCCACAGGGCCACAACACCTTCAGCTCTCTCCACAGGACCACAGGCTCCTACTGGGCCACTGGCCTTTCCACAGTGCCACAAGCCCCTCCAGCTCTCTCCACAGGCAATCATGTTGCATGTTGTTTACTGTAAAGGACTTCATAGGCCCAAATCTTACTCCAGAGCCTTCCACAGGCCTCTCCAGCCCGCTCCACATGGCCTTTTCCTCAGGCCACAACTCCCTCCAGCTCTCTTTACATCGCCACATGCCCCTCTGCGGGGCCACAGACCCCTATACAGGGTCACAGGCCTTTCCACAAGGCCTCAACCCCTTCATCTGTCTCCACAGGACCACAGGCTTCTCCACAGCCCACAACTCCTTCCAGCTCTCACTACAGGGCCACAGCCCCTTCCACAAGGCTAAAGGGCCTATCCATAGGGCCACAGACCTTTCCACAGGGCCACAAAACCCTCCAGCTCTCTCCACAGGACAAGAAGCTCTCTTTACATTGCCATAGCTCACCTCCACAAGGCCAAATGCACTTTCCACACGGCCACAACTCCCAACAGCTCTCTCCACAGAGTCACAGGGCACGTCTGCAGGGCACAAGCCCCCTCTTCAAGGCCAAAAGGCCTTTCTACATGGCCATAGTCATTTCCATAGGGCACGAGCCCCTCCAGCTCTCTCCACAGGGCAACGGACCCCTATACAGGGTCACAGGCCTTTCCACAGGGCCTCAACCCCTTCAGCTGTCTCCACGGGACCACAGGCTTTTCCACAGCCCACAACTCCTTCCAGCTCTCACCACAGGGCCACAGCCCTTTCCACAAGGCTAAAGGGCCTATCCATAGGGCCACAGGCCTTTCCTCAGTGCCACAAGCCCCTCCAGCTCTCTCCACAGACAATCATGTTGCATGTTGTTTACTGCAAAGGACTTCATAGGCCCAAATCTTACTCCAGAGCCTTCCACAGGCCTCTCCAGCCCGCTCCACATGGCCTTTTCCTCAGGCCACAACTCCCTCCAGCTCTCTTTACATCGCCACATGCGCCGCTGCGGGGCCACAGACCCCTATACAGGGTCACAGGCCTTTCCACAGGGCCTCAACCCCTTCAGCTCTCTCCACAGCACCATTGCCTACTTCTGCCGGGCCACAAGCCTTTCCACAGAGCCACAATCCCCTCCAACTCTTCTCCACAGGACAACAAGCTCTCTTTACAGGGCCATAGCTCCCCTCCACAGGGCCAAATGCACTTTCTGCACGGCCACAGCCCCCTTTAGCTCTCTCCACAGAGACACAAGGCCCGTATGCAGGGCACAAGCCCCCTCTTCAAGGCCAAAAGGCCTTTCTACATGGCCATAGTCATTTCCATAGGGCACGAGCACCTCCAGCTCTCTCCACAGGGCAACGGACCCCTATACAGGGTCACAGGCCTTTCCACAGGGCCACAACACCTTCAGCTCTCTCCACTGGACCACAGGCTCCTACCCGGCCACACGCCTTTCCACAGTGCTACAAGTCCCTCCAGCTCTCTCCACAGGCAATCATGTTGCATGTTGTTTGCCGCAAAAAGACTTCATAGGCCCAAATCTTACTTCAGACCCTTCCACAGGCCCCACCAGCCCGCTCTACATGGCCTTTTCCGCAGGCCACAACTCCCTCCTGCTCTCTTTACATCGCTACATGCCCCTCTGCGGGGCCACAGACCCCTATACAGGGTCACAGGCCTTTCCACAGGGCCTCAACCCCTTCAGCTCTCTCCACAGTACCACTGGCTCATTCTGCCGAGCCACAAGCATTTCCACAGGGCCACAATCCCCTCAAACTCTTCTCCACAGGACAACAAGCTAACTTTACAGGGCCATAGCTCCCTTCCTCATAGCCAGCCCTCATGGTGTTTGTGTTATTAAAGAAAAAAAAAATTTGAGGGCTGGCTAGAGGCAGCCGTGGACACATGATAGCCAGCCCTCATGGTGTTTGTGTTATTAAAGAAAAAAAAAAAATTGAGGGCTGGCTAGAGGCAGCCGTGGACACATGATAGCCAGCCCTCATGGTGTTTGTGTTATTTAAGAAAAAAAAAATTTGAGGGCTGGCTAGAGGCAGCCGTGGACACATGATAGCCAGCCCTCATGGTGTTTGTGTTATTAAAGAAAAAATAATAATTTTAGGGCTGGCTAGAGGCAGCCGTGGACACATGATAGCCAGCCCTGATGGTGTTTGTGTCATAAAAGAAAAAATAATAATTTGAGGGCTGGCTAGAGGCAGCCGTGGACACACGATAGCCAGCCCTCATGGTGTTTGTGTTATTAATGAAAAAAAAATTGGGGGGCTGGCTAGAGGCAGCCGTGGACACACCATAGCAAGCCCTCATGGTGTTTGTGTTATTAAAGAAAAAAAAAATTTAAGGGCTGGCTAGAGGCAGCCGTGGACACATGATAGCCAGCCCTCATGGTGTTTGTGTTATTAAAGAAAAAAAATAAATTGGGGGGCTGGCTAGAGGCAGCCGTGAACACACGATAGCCAGCCCTCATGGTGTTTGTGTTATTAAAGAAAAAAAAAATTGGGGGGCTGGCTAGAGGCAGCCGTGGACACACGATAGCCAGCCCTCATGGTGTTTGTGTTATTAAAGAAAAAAAAAATTGGGGGTCTGGCTAGAGGCAGCCGTGAACACACGATAGCCAGCCCTCATGGTGTTTGTGTTATTAAAGAAAAAAAAAAATTGGGGGGCTGGCTAGAGGCAGCCGTGGACACACGATAGCCAGCCCTCATGGTGTTTGTGTTATTAAAGAAAAAAAAAATTGGGGGCTGGCTAGAGGCAGCCGTGAACACACGATAGCCAGCCCTCATGGTGTTTGTGTTATTAAAGAAAAAAAAATTGGGGGGCTGGCTAGAGGCAGCCGTGGACACACGATAGCCAGCCCTCATGGTGTTTGTGTTATTAAAGAAAAAAAAAAATTGGGGGGCTGGCTAGAGGCAGCCATGGACACACGATAGCCAGCCCTCATGCTGTTTGTGTTATTAAAGAAAAAAAAAAATTGGGGGGCTTGCTAGAGGCAGCCGTGGACACACGATAGCCAGCCCTCATGCTGTTTGTGTTATTAAAGAAAAAAAAAATTGGGGGGCTGGCTAGAGGCAGCCGTGGACACATGATAGCCAGCCCTCATGGTGTTTGTGTTATTAAAGAAAAAAAAAATTTGAGGGCTGGCTAGAGGCAGCCGTGGACACACGATAGCCAGCCCTCATGGTGTTTGTGTTATTAAAGAAAAAAAAATTGGGGGGCTGGCTAGAGGCAGCCGTGAACACACGATAGCCAGCCCTCATGGTGTTTGTGTTATTAAAGAAAAAAAAATTGGGGGGCTGGCTAGAGGCAGCCGTGGACACACGATAGCCAGCCCTCATGCTGTTTGTGTTATTAAAGAAAAAAAAAAATTGGGGGGCTGGCTAGAGGCAGCCGTGAACACAATGCTTCATTTCTGCATCGTGGTTACATAGCCTTAGTGTTATTAAAGCAAAAAAAATTTGAGAGTTGGCTATAGACATTATATGCCCAATATGAGGGCTGGCTGCAGGTAATCCAGGACAACCAGAAGCAAGCTCTCATGCTTGCTTGCACATTAGAAAGAGAAACATCGCCATCTGGTGTTTTTACAATCCTACAATAAAAAATTAAAAAGTTGGACAACATTGCCACCCGGTGGAGTTTCCTCAGAACACACAATGTCAAGAAAAAAGTCAATGAGGGCTGGCTATTGGTCAATCAGGTAAGTGATTTAGCCAGCTCTAATGTTACATTTTTTTTGCATTTTTATTGCGTAGACCCCCTTAGGAGCGATATTTCAGGCCGCAGAGCGTGCAGTTTCGAGCAGAAATTTTGCCTTAACCCTGAAAAAAAATTAGCGCATCCCACCGCGTGCGTAAGCGTCCCAAATGCCAAAAAACAAATTTCCCCCATCAGTCCCTATATATTACTATAGTACAGAAGGTCATACTACCATATTGACTCTTTAATCCAGTTCCAATGTATCAAGGTCAAGCCTGTTGCACAAATGCAACAAATGTTGCATTCCGGCAACAAAAGTCGGCCATCTTGTGTCCCGTTTGCAACAAAAGGTCAACTTTTGTTGCCTTTCGGCAACATTTCAGGTCAAGCCTGTTGCAAATGGGACACGAAGCCTCTGATTTTGACCAAAGGTGCACCTCATGGGGCTCCACGTGCATACCGCATGTCATGGGGCCCCACGTGCATGACGCATGTTATGGGTGCCCCAAATGCATGCCGCATGTCATGGGGGCCAAAAATGAATGCCACATGTCATGGGGGCCACACGTGCATGACACATGTCATGGGGGCTCCACGTGCATGCCACATTTCATTGGGGGCCCAAATGCATGCTGCATGTCAGAGGCCACAAATGCATGCTGCATGTCATGGGGCCCCACATGCATGCCCCATGTCTTGGGGGCCTCAAATGCATGCTGCACGTGATGGGGGACCCAAATGCATGGCACATGTCATGGTAGCCGACACGCATGTCATGGGGGCCCCAAATGCGTGCCGCATATCATGGGGGCCCCAAATGCATGCCGCATGTCATAGGGGCCCCACATGCATGGCGCATGTCATGGGGGCCCCACATTTATACCGCATGTCATGGAGGCCCCAAATGCATGCCGCATGTAATGGGAGCCCCCATGCATGCCACATGTCATGGGGGCCCCAAATGAATGTCGCATGTCAAGGGGGCCCCACGTGCATGCCGCATGTCATGGGGGCCCCAAATGCATGCCGCATGTACAGGGGGCCCCACGTGCATGCCACATTTCATGGGGTGCCCAAATGCATGCGGCATGTCATGGGGGCCATAAATGCATGCGGCATGTCATAGGGGCCCCACGTGCATACCACATGTCATGGGGGCCCCAAATGCATGCCGCATGTACTGGGGGGGCCCACGTGCATGCTGCATGTCATGGGGCCCCAAATGCATGCCGCATGTCATGGGGGCCCCAAATGCATGCCGCATGTCATGGGGCCCCCAAATGCATGCAGTATGTCTTGGGGCCCACAAATGCATGCCGCATGTCATAGGGGTCCCACATGCATGGCGCATTTCATGGGGGTCCCACATGCATGCGCATGTCATGGGGGCCCCACGTGCATGTCGCATGTCATGGGGCCCCCCAAATGCATGCAGCATGTCTTGGCGCCCTCAAATGCATGCCGCATGTCATAGGGGTCCCACATGCATGCCGCATGGCATGGGGGCCCCAAGTGCGTGCCCCATATCATGGGGGCCCCAAATGCATGCAGCATGTCATGGGGGCCCAACGTGCATGCCGCATGTATTGGGGGCCCCAAATGCATGCCGCATGTCATGGGGGAACCACCTGCATGCCGCATGTCATGGGGGAACCACCTGCATGCCGCATGTAATGGGGGATTCAAATGCATGCCGCATGTCATGGGGGTCCCACATGCATGCTGCATGTCATGGGGGCCCCAAATGCATGCCGCATATCATGGGGGCCCCGCAGGCATTCCGCATGTCATGGGGGCCTCACGTGCATGCCGCATGTCATGGGGGCCTCACGTGCATGCCGCATGTATTGGGGGCCCCAACTGCATGCCACATGTCTCAGGTACCCCAAATGCATGCAGCATGTTATGCAGGCCCCAAATGCATGCCGCATGTCATGGGGGCCCAAATGCATGACGCATGTCATGGGGGCTCCACGTGCATGCCACATGTAATGCGGCTCCCAAATTCATGTCGCATGTCATAGGGGCCCCACGTGCATTCCGCATGACATGGGGGCCCCAAATGCATGCCGCATGTCATGGGGGCCCCACGTGCATGCCGCTTGTAATGGGGGATTCAAATGCATGCCGCATGACATGGGGGTCCCACATGCATGCCACATGTCATTGGGGCCCCGCAGGCATTCCGCATGTCATGGGGGACTCACGTGCATTCCGCATGTCATGTGGGCCCCACGTGCATGCTGCATGTCATTGTGGCCCCACGTGCATGCCGCATGTCACGGGGGCCCCGCAGGCATTCCACATGTCATGGGGGCCCCAAATAAATGCCGCATTTCATGGGGGCCCCACATGCATGCCGCATGTCACGGGGTCCCCGCAGGCATTCCACATGTCATGGGGGCCCCAAATAAATGGCGCATTTCATGGGGACCCCATGTGCATGCCACATGTCTTGGGGCCCACAAATGCATGCCGCATGTCATAGGTGCCCCACATGCATGGCGCATTTCATGGGGGCCCTACATGCATGCCGCATGTCATGGGGCCCCCAAATGCATACCTCAAGTCATGGGGGCCCCAAATGCATGCAGCATGTCAAAGGGGCCCCACATGCATGGTGCATGTCATGGGGGCCCCACATGCATGCCGCATATATTGGGGGCCTCAAATGCATGCCGCATGTCATGAGGGCCCCGCATGCATGCCGCATGTCATTGGGGCCCCGCAGGCATTCCGCATGTCATGGGGGCCTCACGTGCATTCCGCATGTCATGGGGGTCCCACGTGCATGCTGCATGTCATTGGGGCCCCACGTGCTTGCCGCATGTCATGGGGGCCCCACGTGCATGCCTCATGTTACGGGGGCCACGAATGCATGCCGCATGTCATAGGGGCCCCACATGCATGGAGCATGTCATGGGGGCCCCAAATGCATGCGGCATGTCATAGGGGCCCCACGTGCATACCACATGTCATGGGGGCCCCAAATGCATGCCGCATGTCATGGGAGCCCCACATGCATGCCACATGTCATGGGGGCCCCAAATGAATGTCGCATGTCAAGGGGGCCCCACGTGCATGACGCATTTCATGGGGACCCACATGCTTGCCGCATGTCATGAGGGCCATAAATGCATGCCGCATGTCATGGAGGCCCCCATGACATGCGGCAAGCATTTGGGCCCCACATGCATGCCGCATGTCATGGAGACCCCAAATGCATGCCGCATGTCATGGGGGCCCCACGTGCATGGCGCATTTCATGAGGGCCCAAATGCATGCCACATGTCATGAGGCCATAAATGCATGTCGCATGTCATGGGTGCCCAAAGTGCATGCCTCATGTCACGGGGGCCCCGCAGGCATTCCACATGTCATGGGGGCCCCAAATAAATGCCGCATTTCATGGGGGCCCCACGTGCATGCCGCATGTCACGGGGGCCCCGCAGGCATTACACATGTCATGGGGGCCCCAAATAAATGCCGCATTTCATGGGGGCCCCATGTGCATGCCACATGTCTTGGGGCCCACAAATGCATGCCGCATGTCATAGGGGCCCCACATGCATGGCGCATTTCATGGGGGCCCTACATGCATGCCGCATGTCATGGGGGCCCCAAATGCATGCCTCAAGTCATGGGGGCCCCAAATGCACGCAGCATGTCATAGGGGCCCCACATGCATGGTGCATGTCATGGGGGCCCCACATGCATGACTCAAGTCATGGGGGCCCCAAATGCATGCCACATATCATGGGGCCCCACATGCATGCCACATATATTGGGGGCCTCAATTGCATGCCGCATGTCATGAGGGCCCCGCATGCATGCCGCATGTCATTGGGGCCCCGTAGGCATTCCGCATGTCATGGGGGCCTCACGTGCATTCCGCATGTCATGGGGGTCCCACGTGCATGCTTCATGTCATGGGGGCCCCACGTGCTTGCCGCTTGTCATGGGGGCCCCACGTGCATGCCTCATGTTACGGGGGCCACGAATGCATGCCGCATGTCATAGGGGCCCCACGTGCATACCACATGTCATGGGGGCCCCAAATGCATGCCGCATGTCATGGGGGCCCCACATGCATGCCACATGTCATGGGGGCCCCAAATGAATGTCGCATGTCAAGGGGGCCCCACGTGCATGACGCATGTCATGGGGACCCACATGCATGCCGCATGTCATGGAGGCCCCCATGACATGCGGCATGCATTTGGGGGCCCCACATGCATGCCGCATGTCATGGGGGCCCAAATGCTTGCCGCATGTCATGGGGTCCCCAAATGCATGCCGCATGTCATTGGGCCCCCCAAATGCATGCAGCATGTCTTGGGGCCCACAAATGCATGTCGCATGTCATAGGGGTCCCACATGCATGGCGCTTTTCATGGGGGTCCCACATGCATGCGCATGTCATGGGGGACCCAAATGCGTGCCGCATATCATGGGGGCCCCAAATGCATGCCGCATGTCATAGGGGCCCCACATGCATGGCGCATGTCATGGGGGCCCCACATTCATACCGCATGTCATGGAGGCTCCAAATGCATGCCGCATGTAATGGGAGCCCCCATGCATGCCACATGTCATGGGGGCCCCAAATGAACGTCGCATGTCAAGGGGGCCCCACGTGCATGCCGCATGTCATGGGGGCCCCAAATGCATGCCGCATGTACAGGGGGCCCCACGTGCATGCCGCATGCCATGGGGACCCCAAATGCATGCCGCATGTCATGGGGGCCCCACATGCATGCTGCATGTCATGGGGCCCAAAAGATTGCCGCATGTCATGGGAGCCATAAATGCATGCCGCATGTCATGGGAGCCCCACATGAATGTCGCATGTCAAGGGGCCCAACGTGCATGCCGCATGTATTGGGGCCCCAAATTCATGCAGCATGTCATAGGGGCCCCACATGCATGGCACATTTCATGGGGGCCCCAATTGCATTCAGCATGTAATGGGGGATCCAAATGCATGCTGCACGTCATGGGGGCCCCACATGCATGCCGCATGTCATGGGGGCCCCGCAGGCATTCCACATGTCATGGGGGCCCCAAATAAATGCCGCATTTCATGGGGGCCCCACGTGCATGCCGCATGTCATGGGGCCCCCCAAATGGATGCCGCATGTCATAGGGGCCCCAAATGCATGCCGCATCTCTTGGGGCCCACAAATGCATGCCGCATGTCATAGGGGCCCCACATGCATGGCACATTTCATGGGGGCCCCAAATGCATGCCTCAAGTCATGGGGGCCCCAAATGCATGCCGCATATCATGGGGGTCCCACATGCATGCCGCATATCAAGGGGGTCGCACATGCATGCCGCATGTCATGGGGGCCCCAAATGCATGCCGCATGTCACAGTGGCCCCAAATGCATGCTGCATGTCATGAGGGCCCCACTTGCATACCGCATGTCATAGGGGCCCCACGTACATGCCGCATGTCATGGGGGCCCCAAATGCATGCCGCATGTAATGGGGGCCCCACGTGCATGCCGCATGTCATGGGGGCCCCAAATGCATGCAGCATGTCATGGGGGCCCCACGTGCATGCCACATGTCTTGGGGGGCCCACATGCATGCCGCATGTCATGGGGGCCCCACTTGCATGCATCATGTAATGGGGGTCCCACATGCATGCAGCATGTCATGGGGGCTCCAAATGCATGCGGCATGTCATAGGGGCCCCACGTGCATACCACATGTCATGGGGCCCCCACATGCATGCCGCATGTCATGGGGGTCCCACGTGCATGCTGCATGTCATTGGGGCCCCACGTGCTTGCCGCATGTCATGGGGGCCCCAAATGCATGCCGCTTGTCATGACGGCCCCAAATGCATGACTCATGTCATGGAGGCCCCACGTGCATGCCGCATGTCATGGGGGATCCAAACTCATGCCGCATGTCATTGGGGCCCCAAACGTATGCCGCATGTCATGGGGGCCCCATGTGCATGCCGCATGTCATGGGTGCCCCAAATGCATGCCGCATGTCATGGGGGCTCCACGTGCATGCCGCATTTCATGGGGGACCCAAATGCATGCCGCATGTCATGGGGGCTCCAAATGCATGTCACATGTCATGGGGGCCCCACGTGCATGCTGCATGTCATGGGGGCCCCAAATGCATGCCTCATGTCATGGGGGGCCCAAATGCATGCCGCATATCATGGGGCCCCCCAAATGCATGCAGCATGTCTTGGGGCCCACAAATGCATGCCGCATGTCATAGGAGCCCCACATGCATGGCGCATTTCATGGAGGCCCCACATGCATGCGCATGTCATGGGGGCCCCAAATGCGTGCCGCATATCATGGGGGCCCCACATGCATGCCTCAAGTCATGGGGGCCCCAAATGCATGCCACATACCATGGGGGCCCCACATGCATGCTGCATATATTGGGGGCCTCAAATGCATGCCGCATGTCATGAGGGCCCGCATGCATGCCGCATGTCATTGGGGCCCCGCAGGCATTCCGCATGTCATGGGGGCCTCACGTGCATGCCGCATGTCATTGGGGCCCCGCAGGCATTCCGCATGTCATGGGGGCCTCACGTGCATTCCGCATGTCATGGGGGTCCCACGTGCATGCTGCATGTCATTGGGGCCCCACGTGCTTGCCGCATGTCATGGGGGCCCCACGTGCATGCCTCATGTTACGGGGGCCACAAATGCATGCCGCATATCATGGGGGTCCCACATGCATGCCGCATATCAAGGGGGTCGCACATGCATGCCGCATGTCATGGGGGCCCCAAATGCATGCCGCATGTCACAGTGGCCCCAAATGCATGCTGCATGTCATGAGGGCCCCACTTGCATACCCCATGTCATAGGGGCCCCACGTACATGCCGCATGTCATGGGGGCCCCAAATGCATGCCGCATGTAATGGGGGCCCCACGTGCATGCCGCATGTCATGGGGGCCCCAAATGCATGCAGCATGTCATGGGGGCCCCACGTGCATGCCACATGTCTTGGGCGGCCCACATGCATGTCGCATGTCATGGGGGCCCCACTTGCATGCATCATGTAATGGGGGTCCCACATGCATGCAGCATGTCATGGGGGCTCCAAATGCATGCGGCATGTCATAGGGGCCCCACGTGCATACCACATGTCATGGGGCCCCCACATGCATGCCGCATGTCATGGGGGTCCCACGTGCATGCTGCATGTCATTGGGGCCCCACGTGCTTGCCGCATGTCATGGGGGCCCCACGTGCATGCCTCATGTCACGAGGGCCACAAATGTATGCCGCATGTCATGGGGGCCCCGCATGCATGATGCATGTCATGGGGGCCCCACATGAATGCCGCATGTCATGGGGCCCCACATGAATGCCGCATGTCATGGGGACCCCAAATGCATGCCATATGTCATGGGGTCCTCACATGCATGCCGCATGTCATGGGGCCCCCCAAATTCATGCCGCATATCATAGGGGCCCCACATGCATGGAGCATGTCATGGGGGCCCCAAATGCATGACGCATGTCATGGGGGTCCCACATGCATGCCGCATGTCATGGGGGCCCCAAATGCATGCCGCTTGTCATGACGGCCCCAAATGCATGACTCATGTCATGGAGGCCCCACGTGCATGCCGCATGTCATGGGGGATCCAAACTCATGCCGCATGTCATTGGGGCCCCAAACGTATGCCGCATGTCATGGGGGCCCCATGTGCATGCCGCATGTCATGGGTGCCCAAAATGCATGCCGCATGTCATGGGGGCCCCAAATGCATGCCGCATGTAATGGGGGCCCCACGTGCATGCCGCATGTCATGGGGGCCCCAAATGAATGCAGCATGTCATGGGGGCCCCACGTGCATGCCACATGTCTTGGGGGGCCCACATGCATGCCGCATGTCATGGGGGCCCCACTTGCATGCATCATGTAATGGGGGTCCCACATGCATGCAGCATGTCATGGGGGCTCCAAATGCATGCGGCATGTCATAGGGGCCCCACGTGCATACCACATGTCATGGGGCCCCCACATGCATGCCGCATGTCATGGGGGTCCCACGTGCATGCTGCATGTCATTGGGGCCCCACGTGCTTGCCGCATGTCATGGGGGCCCCACGTGCATGCCTCATGTCACGAGGGCCACAAATGTATGCCGCATGTCATGGGGGCCCCGCATGCATGATGCATGTCATGGGGGCCCCACATGAATGCCGCATGTCATGGGGCCCCACATGAATGCCGCATGTCATGGGGACCCCAAATGCATGCCATATGTCATGGGGTCCTCACATGCATGCCGCATGTCATGGGGCCCCCCAAATTCATGCCGCATATCATAGGGGCCCCACATGCATGGAGCATGTCATGGGGGCCCCAAATGCATGACGCATGTCATGGGGGTCCCACATGCATGCCGCATGTCATGGGGGCCCCAAATGCATGCCGCTTGTCATGACGGCCCCAAATGCATGACTCATGTCATGGAGGCCCCACGTGCATGCCGCATGTCATGGGGGATCCAAACTCATGCCGCATGTCATTGGGGCCCCAAACATATGCCGCATGTCATGGGGGCCCCATGTGCATGCCGCATGTCATGGGTGCCCCAAATGCATGCCGCATGTCATGGGGGCTCCACGTGCATGCCGTATTTCATGGGGGACCCAAATGCATGCCGCATGTCATGGGGGCCCCAAATGCATGTCACATGTCATGGGGGCCCCACGTGCATGCTGCATGTCATGGGGGCCCCAAATGCATGCCTCTTGTCATGGGGGGCCCAAATGCATGCCGCATATCATGGGGCCCCCCAAATGCATGCAGCATGTCTTGGGGCCCACAAACGCATGCCGCATGTCATAGGAGCCCCACATGCATGGCGCATTTCATGGAGGCCCCACATGCATGCGCATGTCATGGGGGCCCCAAATGCGTGCCCCATATCATGGGGGCCCCAAATGCATGCAGCATGTCATGGGGGCCCCACGTGCATGCCGCATGTCATGGGGGCCCCACTTGCATGCAGCATGTAATGGGGATCCAAATGCATGACGCATGTCATGGGGGTCCCACATGCATGCCGCATGTCATGGGGACCCCAAATGCATGGCTCAAGTCATGGGGGCCCCCAAATGCATGCCGCATATCAAGGGGGCCACAAATGCATGCAGCATGTCATGGGGGCCCCACATGCATGTCACATGTCATTGGGCCCCCCAAATGCATGCCGCATGTCATGGGGCCCCCCAAATGCATGCAGCATGTCTTGGGGCCCACAAATGCATGCCGCATGTCATAGGGGCCACACATGCATGGCACATTTCATGGGGGCCCCACATGCATGCGCATGTCATGGGGGCCCAAATGCATGCCGCATATCATGGGGGCCCCAAATGCATGCAGCATGTCATGGGGCCCCACGTGCATGCCGCATATCATTGGGGGCCACATGCATGCCGCATGTCATGGGAGCCCCACATGAATGTCGAATGTCAAGGGGGCCCAACGTGCATGCCGCATGTATTGGGGGCCCCAAATTCATGCAGCATGTCATGAGGGCCCTGCATGCATGCCGCATGTCATGGGGGCCCCGCAGGCATTCCGCATGTCATGGGGGCCCAAATGCATGCCGCATGTCATAGGGGCCCCACGTGCATGCCGCATGTAATGGGGGATTCAAATGCATGCCTCAAGTCATGGGGGCCCCAAATGCATGCCGCATGTCATGGGGGCCCCATGTGCATGCCACATGTAATGGGGGCCCCAAAAGCATGTGGCATGTCATAGGGGCCCCACGTGCATGCCGCATGTCTTGGGCACCCCAAATGCATGCAGCATGTCATAGGGGCCCCACGTGCATACCACATGTCATGGGGGCCCCAAATGCATGCCGCATGTACTGGGGGCCCCACGTGCATGCCGCATTTCATGGGGGACCCAAATGCATGCCGCATGTCATGGGGGCCCCACATGCATGGCGCATTTCATGGGGGCCCCACATGCATGCGCATGTCATGGGGGCACCACATGCATGCCGCATGTCATGGGGCCCAAAAGCTTGCCGCATGTCATGGGGGCCATAAATGCATGCCGCATGTCAAGGGGGCCCAACGTGCATGCCGCATGTATTGGGGGCCCCAAATGCATGCCTCAAGTCATGGGGGCCCCAAATGCATGCCGCATATCATGGGGGTCCCACATGCATGCCGCATATCATGGGGGTCCCACATGCATGCCACATGTCATGGGGCCCCGAATGCATGCCGCATGTCACATTGGCCCCAAATGCATGATGCATGTCATGAGGGCCCCATGTGCATACCGCATGTCATAGGGGCCCCACGTACATGGCACATGTCATCGGTGCCCCACATGCATGCCGCATGTCATTGGAGCCCCAAATGCATGCCGCATGTAATGGGGGCCCCACGTGCATGCTGCATGTCATGGGGGCCCCAAATGCATGCCGCATGTCATGGGGGCCCCATGTGCATGCCACATGTAATGGGGGCCCCAAAAGCATGTGGCATGTCATAGGGGACCCACGTGCATGCCGCATGTCTTGGGCACCCCAAATGCATGCAGCATGTCATAGGGGCCCCACGTGCATACCACATGTCATGGGGGCCCCAAATGCATGCCGCATGTACTGGGGGCCCCACGTGCATGCCGCATTTCACGGGGGACCCAAATGCATGCCGCATGTCATGGGGGCCCCAAATGCATGTTGCATGTCATGGGGGTCCCACGTGCATGCCGCATGTTATGGGGCCCCCAAGTGCATGCAGCATGTCTTGGGGCCCACAAATGCATGCAGCATGTCATAGGGGCCCCACATACATGGCGCATTTCATGGGGGCCCCACATGCATGCGCATGTCATGGGGGCCCCACATGCATGCCGCATGTCATGGGGCCCAAAAGCTTGCCGCATGTCATGGGGGCCATAAATGCATGCCGCATGTCATGGGAGCCCCACATGAATGTCGCATGTCAAGGGGGCCCAACGTGCATGCCGCATGTATTGGGGGCCCCAAATTCATGCAGCATGTCATGAGGGCCCTGCATGCATGCCGCATGTCATGGGGGCCCCGCAGGCATTCCGCATGTCATGGGGGCCCAAATGCATGCCGCATGTCATAGGGGCCCCACGTGCATGCCGCATGTAATGGGGGATTCAAATGCATGCCTCAAGTCATGGGGGCCCCAAATGCATGCCGCATGTCATGGGGGCCCCATGTGCATGCCACATGTAATGGGGGCCCCAAAAGCATGTGGCATGTCATAGGGGCCCCACGTGCATGCCGCATGTCTTGGGCACCCCAAATGCATGCAGCATGTCATAGGGGCCCCACGTGCATACCACATGTCATGGGGGCCCCAAATGCATGCCGCATGTACTGGGGGCCCCACGTGCATGCCGCATTTCATGGGGGACCCAAATGCATGCCGCATGTCATGGGGGCCCCACATGCATGGCGCATTTCATGGGGGCCCCACATGCATGCGCATGTCATGGGGGCACCACATGCATGCCGCATGTCATGGGGCCCAAAAGCTTGCCGCATGTCATGGGGGCCATAAATGCATGCCGCATGTCAAGGGGGCCCAACGTGCATGCCGCATGTATTGGGGGCCCCAAATGCATGCCTCAAGTCATGGGGGCCCCAAATGCATGCCGCATATCATGGGGGTCCCACATGCATGCCGCATATCATGGGGGTCCCACATGCATGCCACATGTCATGGGGCCCCGAATGCATGCCGCATGTCACATTGGCCCCAAATGCATGATGCATGTCATGAGGGCCCCATGTGCATACCGCATGTCATAGGGGCCCCACGTACATGGCACATGTCATCGGTGCCCCACATGCATGCCGCATGTCATTGGAGCCCCAAATGCATGCCGCATGTAATGGGGGCCCCACGTGCATGCTGCATGTCATGGGGGCCCCAAATGCATGCCGCATGTCATGGGGGCCCCATGTGCATGCCACATGTAATGGGGGCCCCAAAAGCATGTGGCATGTCATAGGGGACCCACGTGCATGCCGCATGTCTTGGGCACCCCAAATGCATGCAGCATGTCATAGGGGCCCCACGTGCATACCACATGTCATGGGGGCCCCAAATGCATGCCGCATGTACTGGGGGCCCCACGTGCATGCCGCATTTCATGGGGGACCCAAATGCATGCCGCATGTCATGGGGGCCCCAAATGCATGTTGCATGTCATGGGGGTCCCACGTGCATGCCGCATGTTATGGGGCCCCCAAGTGCATGCAGCATGTCTTGGGGCCCACAAATGCATGCAGCATGTCATAGGGGCCCCACATACATGGCACATTTCATGGGGGCCCCACATGCATGGTGCATGTCATGGGGGCCCCACATGCATGACTCAAGTCATGGGGGCCCCAAATGCATGCCACATATCATGGGGGCCCCACATGCATGCCGCATATATTGGGGGCCTCAATTGCATGCCGCATGTCATGAGGGCCCCGCATGCATGCCGCATGTCATTGGGGCCCCGTAGGCATTCCGCATGTCATGGGGGCCTCACGTGCATTCCGCATGTCATGGGGGTCCCACGTGCATGCTTCATGTCATGGGGGCCCCACGTGCTTGCCGCTTGTCATGGGTGCCCCACGTGCATGCCTCATGTTACGGGGGCCACGAATGCATGCCGCATGTCATAGGGGCCCCACGTGCATACCACATGTCATGGGGGCCCCAAATGCATGCCGCATGTCATGGGGGCCCCACATGCATGCCACATGTCATGGGGGCCCCAAATGAATGTCGCATGTCAAGGGGGCCCCACGTGCATGACGCATGTCATGGGGACCCACATGCATGCCGCATGTCATGGAGGCCCCCATGACATGCGGCATGCATTTGGGGGCCCCACATGCATGCCGCATGTCATGGGGGCCCAAATGCTTGCCGCATGTCATAGGGTCCCCAAATGCATGCCGCATGTCATTGGGCCCCCCAAATGCATGCAGCATGTCTTGGGGCCCACAAATGCATGTCACATGTCATAGGGGTCCCACATGCATGGCGCTTTTCATGGGGGTCCCACATGCATGCGCATGTCATGGGGGACCCAAATGCGTGCCGCATATCATGGGGGCCCCAAATGCATGCCGCATGTCATAGGGGCCCCACATGCATGGCGCATGTCATGGGGGCCCCACATTCATACCGCATGTCATGGAGGCTCCAAATGCATGCCGCATGTAATGGGAGCCCCCATGCATGCCACATGTCATGGGGGCCCCAAATGAACGTCGCATGTCAAGGGGGCCCCACGTGCATGCCGCATGTCATGGGGGCCCCAAATGCATGCCGCATGTACAGGGGGCCCCACATGCATGCCGCATGCCATGGGGACCCCAAATGCATGCCGCATGTCATGGGGGCCCCACATGCATGCTGCATGTCATGGGGCCCAAAAGATTGCCGCATGTCATGGGAGCCATAAATGCATGCCGCATGTCTTGGGAGCCCCACATGAATGTCGCATGTCAAGGGGCCCAACGTGCATGCCGCATGTATTGGGGGCCCCAAATTCATGCAGCATGTCATAGGGGCCCCACATGCATGGCACATTTCATGGGGGCCCCAATTGCATTCAGCATGTAATGGGGGATCCAAATGCATGCTGCACGTCATGGGGGCCCCACGTGCATGCCGCATGTCATGGGGGCCCCGCAGGCATTCCACATGTCATGGGGGCCCCAAATAAATGCCGAATTTCATGGGGGCCCCACGTGCATGCCGCATGTCATGGGGCCCCCCAAATGGATGCCGCATGTCATAGGGGCCCCAAATGCATGCCGCATCTCTTGGGGCCCACAAATGCATGCCGCATGTCATAGGGGCCCGACATGCATGGCACATTTCATGGGGGCCCCAAATGCATGCCTCAAGTCATGGGGGCCCCAAATGCATGCCGCATATCATGGGGGTCCCACATGCATGCCGCATATCAAGGGGGTCGCACATGCATGCCGCATGTCATGGGGGCCCCAAATGCATGCCGCATGTTACAGTGGCCCCAAATGCATGCTGCATGTCATGAGGGCCCCACTTGCATACCGCATGTCATAGGGGCCCCACGTACATGCCGCATGCCATGGGGGCCCCAAATGCATGCCGCATGTAATGGGGGCCCCACGTGCATGCCGCATGTCATGGGGGCCCCAAATGCATGCAGCATGTCATGGGGGCCCCACGTGCATGCCACATGTCTTGGGGGGCCCACATGCATGCCGCATGTCATGGGGGACCCACTTGCATGCATCATGTAATGGGGGTCCCACATGCATGCAGCATGTCATGGGGGCTCCAAATGCATGCGGCATGTCATAGGGGCCCCACGTGCATACCACATGTCATGGGGCCCCCACATGCATGCTGCATGTCATGGGGGTCCCACGTGCATGCTGCATGTCATTGGGGCCCCACGTGCTTGCCGCATGTCATGGGGGCCCCACGTGCATGCCTTATGTCACGAGGGCCACAAATGTATGCCGCATGTCATGGGGGCCCCGCATGCATGATGCATGTCATGGGGGCCCCACATAAATGCCGCATGTCATGGGGCCCCACATGAATGCCGCATGTCATGGGGACCCCAAATGCATGCCATATGTCATGGGGTCCTCACATGCATGCCGCATGTCATGGGGCCCCCAAATTCATGCCGCATATCATAGGGGCCCCACATGCATGGAGCATGTCATGGGGGCCCCAAATACATGACGCATGTCATGGGGGTCCCACATGCATGCCGCATGTCATGGGGGCCCAAAATGCATGCCGCTTGTCATGACGGCCCCAAATGCATGACTCATGTCATGGAGGCCCCACGTGCATGCCGCATGTCATGGGGGATCCAAACTCATGCCGCATGTCATTGGGGCCCCAAACGTATGCCGCATGTCATGGGGGCCCCATGTGCATGCCGCATGTCATGGGTGCCCCAAATGCATGCCGCATGTCATGGGGGCTCCACGTGCATGCCGCATTTCATGGGGGACCCAAATGCATGCCGCATGTCATCGGGGCCCCAAATGCATGTCACATGTCATGGGGGCCCCACGTGCATGCTGCATGTCATGGGGGCCCCAAATGCATGCCTCATGTCATGGGGGGCCCAAATGCATGCCGCATATCATGGGGCCCCCCAAATGCATGCAGCATGTCTTGGGGCCCACAAATGCATGCCGCATGTCATAGGAGCCCCGCATGCATGGCGCATTTCATGGAGGCCCCACATGCATGCGCATGTCATGGGGGCCCCAAATGCGTGCCGCATATCATGGGGCCCCAAATGCATGCAGCATGTCATGGGGGCCCCACGTGCATGCCGCATGTCATGGGGGCCCCACTTGCATGCAGCATGTAATGGGGATCCAAATGCATGACGCATGTCATGGGGGTCCCACATGCATGCCGCATGTCATGGGGACCCCAAATGCATGGCTCAAGTCATGGGGGCCCCCAAATGCATGCTGCATATCAAGGGGGCCACAAATGCATGCAGCATGTCATGGGGGCCCCACATGCATGTCACATGTCATTGGGCCCCCCAAATGCATGCCGCATGTCATGGGGCCCCCCAAATGCATGCAGCATGTCTTGGGGCCCACAAATGCATGCCGCATGTCATAGGGGCCACACATGCATGGCACATTTCATGGGGGCCCCACATGCATGCGCATGTCATGGGGGCCCAAATGCATGCCGCATATCATGGGGGCCCCAAATGCATGCAGCATGTCATGGGGCCCCACGTGCATGCCGCATATCATTGGGGGCCACATGCATGCCGCATGTCATGGGAGCCCCACATGAATGTCGAATGTCAAGGGGGCCCAACGTGCATGCCGCATGTATTGGGGGCCCCAAATTCATGCAGCATGTCATGAGGGCCCTGCATGCATGCCGCATGTCATGGGGGCCCCGCAGGCATTCCGCATGTCATGGGGGCCCAAATGCATGCCGCATGTCATAGGGGCCCCACGTGCATGCCGCATGTAATGGGGGATTCAAATGCATGCCTCAAGTCATGGGGGCCCCAAATGCATGCAGCATGTCATGGGGGCCCCATGTGCATGCCACATGTAATGGGGGCCCCAAAAGCATGTGGCATGTCATAGGGGCCCCACGTGCATGCCGCATGTCTTGGGCACCCCAAATGCATGCAGCATGTCATAGGGGCCCCACGTGCATACCACATGTCATGGGGGCCCCAAATGCATGCCGCATGTCATGGGGGCCCCACGTGCATGCCGCATTTCATGGGGGACCCAAATGCATGCCGCATGTCATGGGGGCCCCACATGCATGGCGCATTTCATGGGGCCCAAAAGCTTGCCGCATGTCATGGGGGCCATAAATGCATGCCGCATGTCAAGGGGTCCAACATGCATGCCGCATGTATTGGGGGCCCCAAATGCATGCCTCAAGTCATGGGGGCCCCAAATGCATGCCGCATATCATGGGGGTCCCACATGCATGCCGCATATCATGGGGGTCCCACATGCATGCCGCATGTCATGAGGGCCCCAAATGCATGCCGCATGTCACATTGGCCCCAAATGCATGATGCATGTCATGAGGGCCCCATGTGCATACCGCATGTCATAGGGGCCCCACGTACATGGCACATGTCATCGGTGCCCCACATGCATGCCGCATGTCATTGGGGCCCCAAATGCATGCCGCATGTAATGGGGGCCCCACGTGCATGCTGCATGTCATGGGGGCCCCAAATGCATGCCGCATGTAATGGGGGCCCCACGTGCATGCAGCATGTCATGGGGCCCCAAATGCATGCATCATGTCATTGGGGCTCCACGTGCATGCCGCATGTAATGGGGCCCCCAAATGCATGCCGCATGTCATGGGGGCCCCATGTGCATGCCACATGTAATGGGGGCCCCAAAAGCATGTGGCATGTCATAGGGGCCCCACGTGCATGCCGCATGTCTTGGGCACCCCAAATGCATGCAGCATGTCATAGGGGCCCCATGTGCATACCACATGTCATGGGGGCCCCAAATGCATGCCGCATGTACTGGGGGCCCCACGTGCATGCCGCATTTCATGGGGGACCCAAATGCATGCCGCATGTCATGGGGGCCCCAAATGCATGTTGCATGTCATGGGGGTCCCACGTGCATGCCGCATGTTATGGGGCCCCCAAGTGCATGCAGCATGTCTTGGGGCCCACAAATGCATGCCGCATGTCATAGGGGCCCCACATGCATGGCGCATTTCATGGGGGTCCCACATGCATGCGATGTCATGGGGGCCCCAAATGCGTGCCGCATATCATGGGGGCCCCAAATGCATGCAGCATGTCATGGGGGCCCCACGTGCATGCCACATGTCATGGGGGCCCACATGCATGCCGCATGTCATGGGGGCCCCACTTGCATGCATCATGTAATGGGGACCCAAATGCATGCCGCATGTCACGGGGTCCCCAAATGCATGCTGCATGTCATGAGGGCCCCACGTGCATGCTGCATGTCATGGGGCCCCCAAATGCATGCCGCATGTCTTGGGGCCCACAAATGCATGCCGCATGTCATAGGGGTACCACATGCATGGCGCATTTCATGGGGGTCCCACATGCATGCGCATGTCATGGGGGCCCCAAATGCGTGCCGCATATCATGGGGGCCCCAAATGCATGCCACATGTCATAGTGGCCCCACATGCATGGCGCATGTCATGGGGGCCCCACATTCATACCGCATGTCATGGAGGCCCCAAATGCATGCCGCATGTAATGGGAGCCCCCATGCATGCCACATGTCATGGGGGCCCCAAATGAATGTCGCATGTCAAGGGGGCCCCAAATGCATGCCGCATGTACAGGGGGCCCCACGTGCATGCCGCATTTCATGGGGGACCCAAATGCATGCCACATGTCATGAGGGCCATAAATGCATGCGGAATGTCATAGGGGCCCCACGTGCATACCAGATGTCATGGGGGCCCCAAATGCATGCCGCATGTACTGGGTGGGCCCACGTGCATGCTGCATGTCATGGGGCCCCAAATGCATGCCGCATGTCATGGAAGCCCCACGTGCATGCCGCATGTCATGGGGCCCCCCAAATGCATGCAGCATGTCTTGGCGCCCTCAAATGCATGCCGCATGTCATAGGGGTCCCACATGCATGCCGCATGGCATGGGGGCCCCAAGTGCGTGCCCCATATCATGGGGGCCCCAAATGCATGCAGCATGTCATGGGGGCCCCAACTGCATGCCGCATGTCTCAGGTACCCCAAATGCATGCAGCATGTTATGCAGGCCCCACGTGCATGCTGCATGTCATTGTGGCCCCACGTGCATGTCGCATGTCACGGGGGCCCCGAAGGCATTCCACATGTCATGGGGGCCCCAAATAAATGGCGCATTTCATGGGGACCCCATGTGCATGCCACATGTCTTGGGGCCCACAAATGCATGCCGCATGTCATAGGGGCCCCACATGCATGGCGCATTTCATGGGGGCCCTACATGCATGCCGCATGTCATGGGGGCCCCCAATGCATGCCTCAAGTCATGGGGGCCCCAAATGCATGCAGCATGTCATAGGGGCCCCACATGCATGGTGCATGTCATGGGGGCCCCACATGCATGCCTCAAGTCATGGGGGCCCCAAATGCATGCCACATATCATGGGGGCCCCACATGCATGCCGCATATATTGGGGGCCTCAAATGCATGCCGCATGTCATGAGGGCCCCGCATGCATGCCACATGTCATTGGGGCCCCGCAGGCATTCCGCATGTCATGGGGGCCTCACGTGCATTCCGCATGTCATGGGGGTCCCATGTGCATGCTGCATGTCATTGGGGCCCCACGTGCTTGCCGCATGTCATGGGGGCCCCATGTGCATGCCTCATGTTACGGGGGCCACAAATGCATGCCGCATGTCATAGGGGCCCCACATGCATGGAGCATGTCATGGGGGCCCCAAATGCATGCGGCATGTCATAGGGGCCCCACGTGCATACCACATGTCATGGGGGCCCCAAATGCATGCCGCATGTCATGGGAGCCCCACATGCATGCCACATGTCATGGGGGCCCCAAATGAATGTCGCATGTCAAGGGGGACCCACGTGCATGACGCATGTCATGGGGACCCACATGAATGCCAAATGTCATGGAGGCCCCCATGACATGCGGCAAGCATTTGGGCCCCACATGCATGCCGCATGCCATGGGGCCCCCAAATGCATGCTGCATGTCATGGGGGCCCCACATGCATGCCGCATGTCATGGGGGCCCAAATGCTTGCCGCTTGTCATGAGGGCCATAAATGCATGCCGCATGTCATGGGAGCCCCACATGCATGCCACATGTCATGGAGGCCCCCATGACATGCGGCAAGCATTTGGGCCCCAAATGCATGCCGCATGTCATGGGGGCCCAAATGCATGACGCATGTCATGGGGGCTCCACGTGCATGCCGCATGTAATGTGGCTCCCAAATTCATGTCGCATGTCATAGGGGCCCCACGTGCATTCCGCATGTCATGGGGGCCCCAAATGCATGCCGCATGTCATGGGGCCCAACGTGCATGCCACATGTAATGGGGGATTCAAATGCATGCCGCATGTCATGGGGGTCCCACATGCATGCCACATGTCATTGGGGCCCCGCAGGCATTCCGCATGTCATGGGGGCCCCAAATGCATGCCTCAAGTCATGGGGGCCCCAAATGCATGCAGCATGTCATAGGGGCCCCACATGCATGGTGCATGTCATGGGGGCCCCACATGCATGCCTCAAGTCATGGGGGCCCCAAATGCATGCCACATACCATGGGGGCCCCACATGCATGCCGCATATATTGGGGGCCTCAAATGCATGCAGCATGTCATGAGGGCCCCGCATGCATGCCACTTGTCATTGGGGCCCCGCAGGCATTCCGCATGTCATGGGGGCCTCACGTGCATGCCGCATGTCATTGGGGCCCCGCAGGCATTCCGCATGTCATGGGGGCCTCACGTGCATTCCGCATGTCATGGGGGTCCCACGTGCATGCTGCATGTCATTGGGGCCCCACGTGCTTGCCGCATGTCATGGGGGCCCCGCGTGCATGCCTCATGTTACGGGGGACACGAATGCATGCCGCATGTCATAGGGGCCCCACATCCATGGAGCATGTCATGGGGGCCCCAAATGCATGCGGCATGTCATAGGGGCCCCACGTGCATACCACATGTCATGGGGGCCCCAAATGCATGCCGCATGTCATGGGAGCCCCACATGCATGCCACATGTCATGGGGGCCCCAAATGAATGTCGCATGTCAAGGGGGACCCACGTGCATGACGCATGTCATGGGGACCCACATGAATGCCAAATGTCATGGAGGCCCCCATGACATGCGGCAAGCATTTGGGCCCCACATGCATGCCGCATGCCATGGGGCCCCCAAATGCATGCTGCATGTCATGGGGGCCCCACATGCATGCCGCATGTCATGGGGGCCCAAATGCTTGCCGCTTGTCATGAGGGCCATAAATGCATGCCGCATGTCATGGGAGCCCCACATGCATGCCACATGTCATGGAGGCCCCCATGACATGCGGCAAGCATTTGGGCCCCAAATGCATGCCGCATGTCATGGGGGCCCAAATGCATGACGCATGTCATGGGGGCTCCACGTGCATGCCGCATGTAATGTGGCTCCCAAATTCATGTCGCATGTCATAGGGGCCCCACGTGCATTCCGCATGTCATGGGGGCCCCAAATGCATGCCGCATGTCATGGGGCCCAACGTGCATGCCACATGTAATGGGGGATTCAAATGCATGCCGCATGTCATGGGGGTCCCACATGCATGCCACATGTCATTGGGGCCCCGCAGGCATTCCGCATGTCATGGGGGCCCCAAATGCATGCCTCAAGTCATGGGGGCCCCAAATGCATGCAGCATGTCATAGGGGCCCCACATGCATGGTGCATGTCATGGGGGCCCCACATGCATGCCTCAAGTCATGGGGGCCCCAAATGCATGCCACATACCATGGGGGCCCCACATGCATGCCGCATATATTGGGGGCCTCAAATGCATGCAGCATGTCATGAGGGCCCCGCATGCATGCCACATGTCATTGGGGCCCCGCAGGCATTCCGCATGTCATGGGGGCCTCACGTGCATGCCGCATGTCATTGGGGCCCCGCAGGCATTCCGCATGTCATGGGGGCCTCACGTGCATTCCGCATGTCATGGGGGTCCCACGTGCATGCTGCATGTCATTGGGGCCCCACGTGCTTGCCGCATGTCATGGGGGCCCCGCGTGCATGCCTCATGTTACGGGGGACACGAATGCATGCCGCATGTCATAGGGGCCCCACATCCATGGAGCATGTCATGGGGGCCCCAAATGCATGCGGCATGTCATAGGGGCCCCACGTGCATACCACATGTCATGGGGGCCCCAAATGCATGCCACATGTCATGGGAGCCCCACATGCATGCCACATGTCATGGGGGCCCCAAATGAATGTCGCATGTCAAGGGGGCCCCACGTGCATGACGCATGTCATGGGGACCCACATGCATGCCGCATGTCATGGAGGCCCCCATGACATGCGGCAAGCATTTGGGCTCCACATGCATGCCGCATGTCATGGGGCCCCCAAATGCATGCCGCATGTCATGGGGGCCCCACGTGCATGGTGCATGTCACGGGGGCCCCGCAGGCATTACACATGTCATGGGGGCCCCAAATAAATGCCGCATTTCATGGGGGCCCCATGTGCATGCCACATGTCTTGGGGCCCACAAATGCATGCCGCATGTCATAGGGGCCCCACGTGCATGACGCATGTCATGGGGGCCCAAATGCTTGCCGCATGTCATGAGGGCCATAAATGCATGCCGCATGTCATGGGAGCCCCACATGCATGCCACATGTCATGGAGGCCCCCATGACATGCGGCAAGCATTTGGGCCCCACATGCATGCCGCATGTCATGGGGCCCCCAAATGCATGCCGCATGTCATGGGGGCCCCACGTGCATGGTGCATGTCACGGGGGCCCCGCAGGCATTACACATGTCATGGGGGCCCCAAATAAATGCCGCATTTCATGGGGGCCCCATGTGCATGCCACATGTCTTGGGGCCCACAAATGCATGCCGCATGTCATAGGGGCCCCACATGCATGGCGCATTTCATGGGGGCCCTACATGCATGCCGCATGTCATGGGGGCCCCAAATGCATGCCTCAAGTCATGGGGGCCCCAAATGCACGCAGCATGTCATAGGGGCCCCACATGCATGGTGCATGTCATGGGGGCCCTACATGCATGCCGCATGTCATAGGGGCCCCACGTGCATACCACATGTCATGGGGGCCCCAAATGCATGCCGCATGTCATGGGGGCCCCACATGCATGCCACATGTCATGGGGGCCCCAAATGAATGTCGCATGTCAAGGGGGCCCCACGTGCATGACGCATGTCATGGGGACCCACATGCATGCTGCATGTCATGGAGGCCCCCATGACATGCGGCATGCATTTGGGGGCCCCACATGCATGCCGCATGTCATGGGGGCCCAAATGCTTGCCGCATGTCATGAGGGCCATAAATGCATGCCGCATGTCATGGGAGCCCCACATGCATGCCAAATGTCATGGGGCCCCCAAATGCATGCCGCATGTCATGGGGGCCACACGTGCATGGCGCATTTCATGAGGGCCCAAATGCATGCCGCATGTCAAGAGGCCATAAATGCATGTCGCATGTCATGGATGCCCAAAGTGCATGCCTCATGTCACGGGGGCCCCGCAGGCATTCCACATGTCATGGGGCCCCAAATAAATGCCGCATGTCAAGGGGGCCCCACGTGCATGACGCATGTCATGGGGACCCACATGCATGCCGCATGTCATGGAGGCCCCCATGACATGCGGAATGCATTTGGGGGCCCCACATGCATGCCGCATGTCATGGGGGGCCAAATGCTTGCCGCATGTCATGAGGGCCATAAATGCATGCCGCATGTCATGGGAGCCCCACATGCATGCCACATGTCATGGGGGCCCCAAATGAATGTCGCATGTCAAGGGGGCCCCACGTGCATGCCGCATGTCATGGGGGCCCCAAATGCATGCCGCATGTCATGGGGGCCCCAAATGCATGCCGCATGTCATGGGGCCCCCCAAATGCATGCAGCATGTCTTGGGGCCCACAAATGCATGCCGCATGTCATAGGGGTCCCACATGCATGGCGCATTTCATGGGGGTCCCACATGCATGGCGCATTTCATGGGGCCCCAAATGCATGCCGCATGTCATAGGGGCCCCACATGCATGGCGCATGTCATGGGGGCCCCACATTCATACCGCATGTCATGGAGGCCCCAAATGCATGCCGCATGTAATCGGAGCCCCCATGCATGCCACATGTCATGGGGGCCCCAAATGAATGTCGCATGTCAAAGGGGGCCCCACGTGCATGCCGCATGTCATGGGGCCCCAAATGCATGCCGCATGTACAGGGGGCCCCACGTGCATGCCGCATTTCATGGGGGACGCAAATGCATGCTACATGTCATGGGGCCGCCAAATGCATGCAGCATGTCTTGGGGCCCACAAATGCATGCCGCATGTCATGGGGGCCCCACGTGCATACTGCATGTCATGGGGGCCCCAAATGCATGCTGCATGTCATGGGGGCCCCAAATGCATGCCGCATGTCATGGGGGCCCCACGTGCATGCCGCATGTCATGGGGGCCCCGCAGGCATTCCGCATGTCATGGGGGCCCCAAATTCATGCCGCATTTCATGGGGGCCCCACGTGCATGCCGCATGTCATGGGGCCCCCCAAATGCATGCAGCATGTCTTGGTGCCCTCAAATGCATGCCGCATGTCACAGGGGTCCCACCTGCATGTCGCATGTCATGGGGGAACCACCTGCATGCCGCATGTAATGGGGGATTCAAATGCATGCCGCATGTCATGGGGGTCCCACATGCATGCCTCATTTCATGGGGGCCCCAAATGCATGCCGCATATCATGGGGGCCCCGCAGGCATTCCGCATGTCATGGGGGCCTCACGTGCATGCCGCATGTCATGGGGGCCTCACATGCATGCCGCATGTATTGGGGGCCCCAACTGCATGACGCATGTCTCAGGTACCCCAAATGCATGCAGCATGTTATTCAGGCCCCAAATGCATGCCGCATGTCATGGGGCTCCCAAATTCATGTCGCATGTCATAGGGGCCCCACGTGCATTCCGCATGACATGGGGGCCGCAAATGCATGCCGCATGTCATGGGGGCCCCACGTGCATGCCGCATGTAATGGGGGATTCAAATGCATGCCGCATGTCATGGGGTTCCCACATGCATGCCACATGTCATTGGGGCCCCGCAGGCATTCCGCATGTCATGGGGGACTCACGTGCATTCCGCATGTCATGTGGGCCCCACGTGCATGCTGCATGTCATTGTGGCACCACGTGCATGCCGCATGTCACGGGGGCCCCGCAGGCATTCCACATGTCATGGGGGCCCCAAATAAATGCCGCATTTCATGGGGGCCCCACATGCATGCCGCATGTCACGGGGTCCCCGCAGGCATTCCGCATGTCTTGGGGGCCCCAAATGCATGCCGCATTTCATGGGAGCCCCACGTGCATGCCGCATGTCATGGGGCCCCCCAAATGCATGCAGCATGTCTTGGTGCCCTCAAATGCATGCCGCATGTCACAGGGGTCCCACCTGCATGCCGCATGTCATGGGGGATCCACCTGCATGCCGCATGTAATGGGGGATTCAAATGCATGCCGCATGTCATGGGGGTCCCACATGCATGCCTCATGTCATGGGGGCCCCAAATGCATGCCGCATATCATGGGGGCCCCGCAGGCATTCCGCATGTCATGGGGGCCTCACGTGCATGCCGCATGTCATGGGGGCCTCACATGCATGCCGCATGTATTGGGGGCCCCAACTGCATGACGCATGTCTCAGGTACCCCAAATGCATGCAGCATGTTATGCAGGCCCCAAATGCATGCCGCATGTCATGGGGGCCCAAATACATGACGCATGTCATGGGGGCTCCACGTGCATGCCGCATGTAATGGGGCTCCTAAATTCATGTCGCATGTCATAGGGGCCCCACGTGCATTCCACATGACATGGGGGCAGCAAATGCATGCCGCATGTCATGGGGGCCCCACGTGCATGCCGCATGTAATGGGGGATTCAAATGCATGCCGCATGTCATGGGGGTCCCACATGCATGCCACATGTCATTGGGGCCCCGCAGGCATTCCGCATGTCATGGGGGACTCACGTGCATTCCGCATGTCATGTGGGCCCCACGTGCATGCTGCATGTCATTGTGGCACCACGTGCATGCCGCATGTCACGGGGGCCCCGCAGGCATTCCACATGTCATGGGGGCCCCAAATAAATGCCGCATTTCATGGGGGCCCCACATGCATGCCGCATGTCACGGGGTCCCCGCATGCATTCAACATGTCATGGGGGCCCCAAATAAATGCCGCATTTCATGGGGACCCCATGTGCATGCCACATGTCTTGGGGCCCACAAATGCATGGCGCATGTCATAGGGGCCCCACATGCATGGCGCATTTCATGGGGCCCCCAAATGCGTGCCGCATATCATGGGGGCCCCAAATGCATGCAGCATGTCATGGGGGCACCACTTGCATGCAGCATGTAATGGGGGATCCAAATGCATGACGCATGTCATGGGGGTCCCACATGCATACCACATGTCATGGGGGAACCAAATGCATGCCGCATGTCCTGGGGGCCCCACATGCATGACACATTTCATGGGGGACCCAAATGCATGCCGCATGTCACGGGGTCCCCAAATGCATGCTGCATGTCATGAGGGCCCCACGTGCATGCTGCATGTCATGGGGCCCCCAAATGCATGCCGCATGTCATGGGGGCCCCACTTGCATGCCGCATGTCATGGGGGCCCCACGTGCATGTCGCATGTCATGGGGGCCCAAAATGCATGCCGCATGTCATGAGGGCGCCACATGCATGCCGCATGTCTTGGGGCCCACAAATGCATGCCGCATGTCATGGGTGCCCCACATGCATGCCGCATGTCATTGGGGCCCCAAATGCATGCCGCATGTAATGGGGGCCCCGCGTGCATGCCGCATGTCACGGGGGCCCCAAATGCATGCCGCATGTAATGGGGGCCCCACGTGCATGCCGCATGTCATGGGGGCCCCAAATGCATGCAGCATGTCATTGGGGCCCCCAAATGCATGCAGCATGTCATAGGGGCCCCACGTGCATGGCGCATGTCATGGGGGCCCCACATTCATACCGCATGTCATGGAGGCCCCAAATGCATGCCGCATGTAATGGGAGCCCCCATGCATGCCACATGTCATGGGGGCCCCAAATGAATGTCGCATGTCAAGGGGGCCCCACGTGCATGCCGCATGTCATGGGGGCCATAAATGCATGCGGCATGTCATAGGGGCCCCACGTGCATGCCGCATGTCATGGGGCCCCCCAAATGCATGCAGCATGTCTTGGGGCCCACAAATGCATGCCGCATGTCATAGGGGTACCACATGCATGGCGCATTTCATGGGGGTCCCACATGCATGCGCATGTCATGGGGGCCCCAAATGCGTGCCGCATATCATGGGGGCCCCAAATGCATGCCGCATGTCATAGTGGCCCCACATGCATGGCGCATGTCATGGGGGCCCCACATTCATACCGCATGTCATGGAGGCCCCAAATGCATGCCGCATGTAATGGGAGCCCCCATGCATGCCACATGTCATGGGGGCCCCAAATGAATGTCGCATGTCAAGGGGGCCCCAAATGCATGCCGCATGTACAGGGGGCCCCACGTGCATGCCGCATTTCATGGGGGACCCAAATGCATGCCACATGTCATGGGGGCCATAAATGCATGCGGAATGTCATAGGGGCCCCACGTGCATACCAGATGTCATGGGGGCCCCAAATGCATGCCGCATGTACTGGGTGGGCCCACGTGCATGCTGCATGTCATGGGGCCCCAAATGCATGCCGCATGTCATGGAAGCCCCACGTGCATGCCGCATGTCATGGGGCCCCCCAAATGCATGCAGCATGTCTTGGCGCCCTCAAATGCATGCCGCATGTCATAGGGGTCCCACATGCATGCCGCATGGCATGGGGGCCCCAAGTGCGTGCCCCATATCATGGGGGCCCCAAATGCATGCAGCATGTCATGGGGGCCCCAACTGCATGCCGCATGTCTCAGGTACCCCAAATGCATGCAGCATGTTATGCAGGCCCCACGTGCATGCTGCATGTCATTGTGGCCCCACGTGCATGTCGCATGTCACGGGGGCCCCGAAGGCATTCCACATGTCATGGGGGCCCCAAATAAATGGCGCATTTCATGGGGACCCCATGTGCATGCCACATGTCTTGGGGCCCACAAATGCATGCCGCATGTCATAGGGGCCCCACATGCATGGCGCATTTCATGGGGGCCCTACATGCATGCCGCATGTCATGGGGGCCCCCAATGCATGCCTCAAGTCATGGGGGCCCCAAATGCATGCAGCATGTCATAGGGGCCCCACATGCATGGTGCATGTCATGGGGGCCCCACATGCATGCCTCAAGTCATGGGGGCCCCAAATGCATGCCACATATCATGGGGGCCCCACATGCATGCCGCATATATTGGGGGCCTCAAATGCATGCCGCATGTCATGAGGGCCCCGCATGCATGCCACATGTCATTGGGGCCCCGCAGGCATTCCGCATGTCATGGGGGCCTCACGTGCATTCCGCATGTCATGGGGGTCCCATGTGCATGCTGCATGTCATTGGGGCCCCACGTGCTTGCCGCATGTCATGGGGGCCCCATGTGCATGCCTCATGTTACGGGGGCCACAAATGCATGCCGCATGTCATAGGGGCCCCACATGCATGGAGCATGTCATGGGGGCCCCAAATGCATGCGGCATGTCATAGGGGCCCCACGTGCATACCACATGTCATGGGGGCCCCAAATGCATGCCGCATGTCATGGGAGCCCCACATGCATGCCACATGTCATGGGGGCCCCAAATGAATGTCGCATGTCAAGGGGGACCCACGTGCATGACGCATGTCATGGGGACCCACATGAATGCCAAATGTCATGGAGGCCCCCATGACATGCGGCAAGCATTTGGGCCCCACATGCATGCCGCATGCCATGGGGCCCCCAAATGCATGCTGCATGTCATGGGGGCCCCACATGCATGCCGCATGTCATGGGGGCCCAAATGCTTGCCGCTTGTCATGAGGGCCATAAATGCATGCCGCATGTCATGGGAGCCCCACATGCATGCCACATGTCATGGAGGCCCCCATGACATGCGGCAAGCATTTGGGCCCCAAATGCATGCCGCATGTCATGGGGGCCCAAATGCATGACGCATGTCATGGGGGCTCCACGTGCATGCCGCATGTAATGTGGCTCCCAAATTCATGTCGCATGTCATAGGGGCCCCACGTGCATTCCGCATGTCATGGGGGCCCCAAATGCATGCCGCATGTCATGGGGCCCAATGTGCATGCCACATGTAATGGGGGATTCAAATGCATGCCGCATGTCATGGGGGTCCCACATGCATGCCACATGTCATTGGGGCCCCGCAGGCATTCCGCATGTCATGGGGGCCCCAAATGCATGCCTCAAGTCATGGGGGCCCCAAATGCATGCAGCATGTCATAGGGGCCCCACATGCATGGTGCATGTCATGGGGGCCCCACATGCATGCCTCAAGTCATGGGGGCCCCAAATGCATGCCACATACCATGGGGGCCCCACATGCATGCCGCATATATTGGGGGCCTCAAATGCATGCAGCATGTCATGAGGGCCCCGCATGCATGCCACTTGTCATTGGGGCCCCGCAGGCATTCCGCATGTCATGGGGGCCTCACGTGCATGCCGCATGTCATTGGGGCCCCGCAGGCATTCCGCATGTCATGGGGGCCTCACGTGCATTCCGCATGTCATGGGGGTCCCACGTGCATGCTGCATGTCATTGGGGCCCCACGTGCTTGCCGCATGTCATGGGGGCCCCGCGTGCATGCCTCATGTTACGGGGGACACGAATGCATGCCGCATGTCATAGGGGCCCCACATCCATGGAGCATGTCATGGGGGCCCCAAATGCATGCGGCATGTCATAGGGGCCCCACGTGCATACCACATGTCATGGGGGCCCCAAATGCATGCCGCATGTCATGGGAGCCCCACATGCATGCCACATGTCATGGGGGCCCCAAATGAATGTCGCATGTCAAGGGGGACCCACGTGCATGACGCATGTCATGGGGACCCACATGAATGCCAAATGTCATGGAGGCCCCCATGACATGCGGCAAGCATTTGGGCCCCACATGCATGCCGCATGCCATGGGGCCCCCAAATGCATGCTGCATGTCATGGGGGCCCCACATGCATGCCGCATGTCATGGGGGCCCAAATGCTTGCCGCTTGTCATGAGGGCCATAAATGCATGCCGCATGTCATGGGAGCCCCACATGCATGCCACATGTCATGGAGGCCCCCATGACATGCGGCAAGCATTTGGGCCCCAAATGCATGCCGCATGTCATGGGGGCCCAAATGCATGACGCATGTCATGGGGGCTCCACGTGCATGCCGCATGTAATGTGGCTCCCAAATTCATGTCGCATGTCATAGGGGCCCCACGTGCATTCCGCATGTCATGGGGGCCCCAAATGCATGCCGCATGTCATGGGGCCCAACGTGCATGCCACATGTAATGGGGGATTCAAATGCATGCCGCATGTCATGGGGGTCCCACATGCATGCCACATGTCATTGGGGCCCCGCAGGCATTCCGCATGTCATGGGGGCCCCAAATGCATGCCTCAAGTCATGGGGGCCCCAAATGCATGCAGCATGTCATAGGGGCCCCACATGCATGGTGCATGTCATGGGGGCCCCACATGCATGCCTCAAGTCATGGGGGCCCCAAATGCATGCCACATACCATGGGGGCCCCACATGCATGCCGCATATATTGGGGGCCTCAAATGCATGCAGCATGTCATGAGGGCCCCGCATGCATGCCACATGTCATTGGGGCCCCGCAGGCATTCCGCATGTCATGGGGGCCTCACGTGCATGCCGCATGTCATTGGGGCCCCGCAGGCATTCCGCATGTCATGGGGGCCTCACGTGCATTCCGCATGTCATGGGGGTCCCACGTGCATGCTGCATGTCATTGGGGCCCCACGTGCTTGCCGCATGTCATGGGGGCCCCGCGTGCATGCCTCATGTTACGGGGGACACGAATGCATGCCGCATGTCATAGGGGCCCCACATCCATGGAGCATGTCATGGGGGCCCCAAATGCATGCGGCATGTCATAGGGGCCCCACGTGCATACCACATGTCATGGGGGCCCCAAATGCATGCCACATGTCATGGGAGCCCCACATGCATGCCACATGTCATGGGGGCCCCAAATGAATGTCGCATGTCAAGGGGGCCCCACGTGCATGACGCATGTCATGGGGACCCACATGCATGCCGCATGTCATGGAGGCCCCCATGACATGCGGCAAGCATTTGGGCTCCACATGCATGCCGCATGTCATGGGGCCCCCAAATGCATGCCGCATGTCATGGGGGCCCCACGTGCATGGTGCATGTCACGGGGGCCCCGCAGGCATTACACATGTCATGGGGGCCCCAAATAAATGCCGCATTTCATGGGGGCCCCATGTGCATGCCACATGTCTTGGGGCCCACAAATGCATGCCGCATGTCATAGGGGCCCCACGTGCATGACGCATGTCATGGGGGCCCAAATGCTTGCCGCATGTCATGAGGGCCATAAATGCATGCCGCATGTCATGGGAGCCCCACATGCATGCCACATGTCATGGAGGCCCCCATGACATGCGGCAAGCATTTGGGCCCCACATGCATGCCGCATGTCATGGGGCCCCCAAATGCATGCCGCATGTCATGGGGGCCCCACGTGCATGGTGCATGTCACGGGGGCCCCGCAGGCATTACACATGTCATGGGGGCCCCAAATAAATGCCGCATTTCATGGGGGCCCCATGTGCATGCCACATGTCTTGGGGCCCACAAATGCATGCCGCATGTCATAGGGGCCCCACATGCATGGCGCATTTCATGGGGGCCCTACATGCATGCCGCATGTCATGGGGGCCCCAAATGCATGCCTCAAGTCATGGGGGCCCCAAATGCATTCAGCATGTCATAGGGGCCCCACATGCATGGTGCATGTCATGGGGGCCCTACATGCATGCCGCATGTCATAGGGGCCCCACGTGCATACCACATGTCATGGGGGCCCCAAATGCATGCCGCATGTCATGGGGGCCCCACATGCATGCCACATGTCATGGGGGCCCCAAATGAATGTCGCATGTCAAGGGGGCCCCACGTGCATGACGCATGTCATGGGGACCCACATGCATGCTGCATGTCATGGAGGCCCCCATGACATGCGGCATGCATTTGGGGGCCCCACATGCATGCCGCATGTCATGGGGGCCCAAATGCTTGCCGCATGTCATGAGGGCCATAAATGCATGCCGCATGTCATGGGAGCCCCACATGCATGCCAAATGTCATGGGGCCCCCAAATGCATGCCGCATGTCATGGGGGCCACACGTGCATGGCGCATTTCATGAGGGCCCAAATGCATGCCGCATGTCAAGAGGCCATAAATGCATGTCGCATGTCATGGATGCCCAAAGTGCATGCCTCATGTCACGGGGGCCCCGCAGGCATTCCACATGTCATGGGGCCCCAAATAAATGCCGCATGTCAAGGGGGCCCCACGTGCATGACGCATGTCATGGGGACCCACATGCATGCCGCATGTCATGGAGGCCCCCATGACATGCGGAATGCATTTGGGGGCCCCACATGCATGCCGCATGTCATGGGGGGCCAAATGCTTGCCGCATGTCATGAGGGCCATAAATGCATGCCGCATGTCATGGGAGCCCCACATGCATGCCACATGTCATGGGGGCCCCAAATGAATGTCGCATGTCAAGGGGGCCCCACGTGCATGCCGCATGTCATGGGGGCCCCAAATGCATGCCGCATGTCATGGGGGCCCCAAATGCATGCCGCATGTCATGGGGCCCCCCAAATGCATGCAGCATGTCTTGGGGCCCACAAATGCATGCCGCATGTCATAGGGGTCCCACATGCATGGCGCATTTCATGGGGGTCCCACATGCATGGCGCATTTCATGGGGCCCCAAATGCATGCCGCATGTCATAGGGGCCCCACATGCATGGCGCATGTCATGGGGGCCCCACATTCATACCGCATGTCATGGAGGCCCCAAATGCATGCCGCATGTAATCGGAGCCCCCATGCATGCCACATGTCATGGGGGCCCCAAATGAATGTCGCATGTCAAAGGGGGCCCCACGTGCATGCCGCATGTCATGGGGCCCCAAATGCATGCCGCATGTACAGGGGGCCCCACGTGCATGCCGCATTTCATGGGGGACGCAAATGCATGCTACATGTCATGGGGCCGCCAAATGCATGCAGCATGTCTTGGGGCCCACAAATGCATGCCGCATGTCATGGGGGCCCCACGTGCATACTGCATGTCATGGGGGCCCCAAATGCATGCTGCATGTCATGGGGGCCCCAAATGCATGCCGCATGTCATGGGGGCCCCACGTGCATGCCGCATGTCATGGGGGCCCCGCAGGCATTCCGCATGTCATGGGGGCCCCAAATTCATGCCGCATTTCATGGGGGCCCCACGTGCATGCCGCATGTCATGGGGCCCCCCAAATGCATGCAGCATGTCTTGGTGCCCTCAAATGCATGCCGCATGTCACAGGGGTCCCACCTGCATGTCGCATGTCATGGGGGAACCACCTGCATGCCGCATGTAATGGGGGATTCAAATGCATGCCGCATGTCATGGGGGTCCCACATGCATGCCTCATTTCATGGGGGCCCCAAATGCATGCCGCATATCATGGGGGCCCCGCAGGCATTCCGCATGTCATGGGGGCCTCACGTGCATGCCGCATGTCATGGGGGCCTCACATGCATGCCGCATGTATTGGGGGCCCCAACTGCATGACGCATGTCTCAGGTACCCCAAATGCATGCAGCATGTTATTCAGGCCCCAAATGCATGCCGCATGTCATGGGGCTCCCAAATTCATGTCGCATGTCATAGGGGCCCCACGTGCATTCCGCATGACATGGGGGCCGCAAATGCATGCCGCATGTCATGGGGGCCCCACGTGCATGCCGCATGTAATGGGGGATTCAAATGCATGCCGCATGTCATGGGGTTCCCACATGCATGCCACATGTCATTGGGGCCCCGCAGGCATTCCGCATGTCATGGGGGACTCACGTGCATTCCGCATGTCATGTGGGCCCCACGTGCATGCTGCATGTCATTGTGGCACCACGTGCATGCCGCATGTCACGGGGGCCCCGCAGGCATTCCACATGTCATGGGGGCCCCAAATAAATGCCGCATTTCATGGGGGCCCCACATGCATGCCGCATGTCACGGGGTCCCCGCAGGCATTCCGCATGTCTTGGGGGCCCCAAATGCATGCCGCATTTCATGGGAGCCCCACGTGCATGCCGCATGTCATGGGGCCCCCCAAATGCATGCAGCATGTCTTGGTGCCCTCAAATGCATGCCGCATGTCACAGGGGTCCCACCTGCATGCCGCATGTCATGGGGGATCCACCTGCATGCCGCATGTAATGGGGGATTCAAATGCATGCCGCATGTCATGGGGGTCCCACATGCATGCCTCATGTCATGGGGGCCCCAAATGCATGCCGCATATCATGGGGGCCCCGCAGGCATTCCGCATGTCATGGGGGCCTCACGTGCATGCCGCATGTCATGGGGGCCTCACATGCATGCCGCATGTATTGGGGGCCCCAACTGCATGACGCATGTCTCAGGTACCCCAAATGCATGCAGCATGTTATGCAGGCCCCAAATGCATGCCGCATGTCATGGGGGCCCAAATACATGACGCATGTCATGGGGGCTCCACGTGCATGCCGCATGTAATGGGGCTCCTAAATTCATGTCGCATGTCATAGGGGCCCCACGTGCATTCCACATGACATGGGGGCAGCAAATGCATGCCGCATGTCATGGGGGCCCCACGTGCATGCCGCATGTAATGGGGGATTCAAATGCATGCCGCATGTCATGGGGGTCCCACATGCATGCCACATGTCATTGGGGCCCCGCAGGCATTCCGCATGTCATGGGGGACTCACGTGCATTCCGCATGTCATGTGGGCCCCACGTGCATGCTGCATGTCATTGTGGCACCACGTGCATGCCGCATGTCACGGGGGCCCCGCAGGCATTCCACATGTCATGGGGGCCCCAAATAAATGCCGCATTTCATGGGGGCCCCACATGCATGCCGCATGTCACGGGGTCCCCGCATGCATTCAACATGTCATGGGGGCCCCAAATAAATGCCGCATTTCATGGGGACCCCATGTGCATGCCACATGTCTTGGGGCCCACAAATGCATGGCGCATGTCATAGGGGCCCCACATGCATGGCGCATTTCATGGGGCCCCCAAATGCGTGCCGCATATCATGGGGGCCCCAAATGCATGCAGCATGTCATGGGGGCACCACTTGCATGCAGCATGTAATGGGGGATCCAAATGCATGACGCATGTCATGGGGGTCCCACATGCATACCACATGTCATGGGGGAACCAAATGCATGCCGCATGTCCTGGGGGCCCCACATGCATGACACATTTCATGGGGGACCCAAATGCATGCCGCATGTCACGGGGTCCCCAAATGCATGCTGCATGTCATGAGGGCCCCACGTGCATGCTGCATGTCATGGGGCCCCCAAATGCATGCCGCATGTCATGGGGGCCCCACTTGCATGCCGCATGTCATGGGGGCCCCACGTGCATGTCGCATGTCATGGGGGCCCAAAATGCATGCCGCATGTCATGAGGGCGCCACATGCATGCCGCATGTCTTGGGGCCCACAAATGCATGCCGCATGTCATGGGTGCCCCACATGCATGCCGCATGTCATTGGGGCCCCAAATGCATGCCGCATGTAATGGGGGCCCCGCGTGCATGCCGCATGTCACGGTGGCCCCAAATGCATGCCGCATGTAATGGGGGCCCCACGTGCATGCCGCATGTCATGGGGGCCCCAAATGCATGCAGCATGTCATTGGGGCCCCCAAATGCATGCAGCATGTCATAGGGGCCCCACGTGCATGGCGCATGTCATGGGGGCCCCACATTCATACCGCATGTCATGGAGGCCCCAAATGCATGCCGCATGTAATGGGAGCCCCCATGCATGCCACATGTCATGGGGGCCCCAAATGAATGTCGCATGTCAAGGGGGCCCCACGTGCATGCCGCATGTCATGGGGGCCATAAATGCATGCGGCATGTCATAGGGGCCCCACGTGCATGCCGCATGTCATGGGGCCCCCCAAATGCATGCAGCATGTCTTGGGGCCCACAAATGCATGCCGCATGTCATAGGGGTACCACATGCATGGCGCATTTCATGGGGGTCCCACATGCATGCGCATGTCATGGGGGCCCCAAATGCGTGCCGCATATCATGGGGGCCCCAAATGCATGCCGCATGTCATAGTGGCCCCACATGCATGGCGCATGTCATGGGGGCCCCACATTCATACCGCATGTCATGGAGGCCCCAAATGCATGCCGCATGTAATGGGAGCCCCCATGCATGCCACATGTCATGGGGGCCCCAAATGAATGTTGCATGTCAAGGGGGCCCCAAATGCATGCCGCATGTACAGGGGGCCCCACGTGCATGCCGCATTTCATGGGGGACCCAAATGCATGCCACATGTCATGGGGGCCATAAATGCATGCGGCATGTCATAGGGGCCCCACGTGCATACCACATGTCATGGGGGCCCCAAATGCATGCCGCATGTACTGGGTGGGCCCACGTGCATGCTGCATGTCATGGGGCCCCAAATGCATGCCGCATGTCATGGAAGCCCCACGTGCATGCCGCATGTCATGGGGCCCCCCAAATGCATGCAGCATGTCTTGGCGCCCTCAAATGCATGCCGCATGTCATAGGGGTCCCACATGCATGCCACATGTCATGGGGGCCATAAATGCATGCGGCATGTCATAGGGGCCCCACGTGCATACCACATGTCATGGGGGCCCCAAATGAATGCCGCATGTACTGGGTGGGCCCACGTGCATGCTGCATGGCATGGGGGCCCCAAGTGCGTGCCCCATATCATGGGGGCCCCAAATGCATGCAGCATGTCATGGGGGCCCAACGTGCATGCCGCATATATTGGGGGCCCCAAATGCATGACGCATGTCATGGGGGAACCACCTGCATGCCGCATGTCATGGGGGAACCACCTGCATGCCGCATGTAATGGGGGATTCAAATGCATGCCGCATGTATTGGGGGCCCCAAATGCATGCCGCATGTCATGGGGGAACCACCTGCATGCCACATGTCATGGGGGAACCACCTGCATGCCGCATGTAATGGGGGATTCAAATGCATGCCGCATGTCATGGGGGTCACACATGCATGCTGCATGTCATGGGGGCACCAAATGCATGCCGCATATCATGGGGGCCCCGCAGGCATTCCGCATGTCATGGGTGCCTCACGTGCATGCCGCATGTCATGGGGGCCTCACGTGCATGCCGCATGTATTGGGGGCCCCAACTTGCATGCCGCATGTCTCAGGTACCCCAAATGCATGCAGCATGTTATGCAGGCCCCAAATGCATGCCGCATGTCATGGGGGCCCAAATGCATGACGCATGTCATGGGGGCTCCACGTGCATGCCGCATGTAATGGGGCTCCCAAATTCATGTCGCATGTCATAGGGGCCCCAAATGCATGCAGCATGTCTTGGGGCCCACAAATGCATGCCGCATGTCATAGGGGTACCACATGCATGGCGCATTTCATGGGGGTCCCACATGCATGCGCATGTCATGGGGGCCCCAAATGCGTGCCGCATATCATGGGGGCCCCAAATGCATGCCACATGTCAGAGTGGCCCCACATGCATGGCGCATGTCATGGGGGCCCCACATTCATACCGCATGTCATGGAGTCCCCAAATGCATGCCGCATGTAATGGGAGCCCCCATGCATGCCACATGTCATGGGGGCCCCAAATGAATGTCGCATGTCAAGGGGGCCCCAAATGCATGCCGCATGTACAGGGGGCCCCACGTGCATGCCGCATTTCATGGGGGACCCAAATGCATGCCACATGTCATGGGGGCCATAAATGCATGCGGAATGTCATAGGGGCCCCACGTGCATACCAGATGTCATGGGGGCCCCAAATGCATGCCGCATGTACTGGGTGGGCCCACGTGCATGCTGCATGTCATGGGGCCCCAAATGCATGCCGCATGTCATGGAAGCCCCACGTGCATGCCGCATGTCATGGGGCCCCCCAAATGCATGCAGCATGTCTTGGCGCCCTCAAATGCATGCCGCATGTCATAGGGGTCCCACATGCATGCCGCATGGCATGGGGGCCCCAAGTGCGTGCCCCATATCATGGGGGCCCCAAATGCATGCAGCATGTCATGGGGGCCCCAACTGCATGCCGCATGTCTCAGGTACCCCAAATGCATGCAGCATGTTATGCAGGCCCCACGTGCATGCTGCATGTCATTGTGGCCCCACGTGCATGTCGCATGTCACGGGGGCCCCGCAGGCATTCCACATGTCATGGGGGCCCCAAATAAATGGCGCATTTCATGGGGACCCCATGTGCATGCCACATGTCTTGGGGCCCACAAATGCATGCCGCATGTCATAGGGGCCCCACATGCATGGCGCATTTCATGGGGGCCCTACATGCATGCCGCATGTCATGGGGGCCCCCAATGCATGCCTCAAGTCATGGGGGCCCCAAATGCATGCAGCATGTCATAGGGGCCCCACATGCATGGTGCATGTCATGGGGGCCCCACATGCATGCCTCAAGTCATGGGGGCCCCAAATGCATGCCACATATCATGGGGGCCCCACATGCATGCCGCATATATTGGGGGCCTCAAATGCATGCCGCATGTCATGAGGGCCCCGCATGCATGCCACATGTCATTGGGGCCCCGCAGGCATTCCGCATGTCATGGGGGCCTCACGTGCATTCCGCATGTCATGGGGGTCCCACGTGCATGCTGCATGTCATTGGGGCCCCACGTGCTTGCCGCATGTCATGGGGGCCCCATGTGCATGCCTCATGTTACGGGGGCCACAAATGCATGCCGCATGTCATAGGGGCCCCACATGCATGGAGCATGTCATGGGGGCCCCAAATTCATGCGGCATGTCATAGGGGCCCCACGTGCATACCACATGTCATGGGGGCCCCAAATGCATGCCGCATGTCATGGGAGCCCCACATGCATGCCACATGTCATGGGGGCCCCAAATGAATGTCGCATGTCAAGGGGGACCCACGTGCATGACGCATGTCATGGGGACCCACATGAATGCCAAATGTCATGGAGGCCCCCATGACATGCGGCAAGCATTTGGGCCCCACATGCATGCCGCATGCCATGGGGCCCCCAAATGCATGCTGCATGTCATGGGGGCCCCACATGCATGCCGCATGTCATGGGGGCCCAAATGCTTGCCGCTTGTCATGAGGGCCATAAATGCATGCCGCATGTCATGGGAGCCCCACATGCATGCCACATGTCATGGAGGCCCCCATGACATGCGGCAAGCATTTGGGCCCCAAATGCATGCCGCATGTCATGGGGGCCCAAATGCATGACGCATGTCATGGGGGCTCCACGTGCATGCCGCATGTAATGTGGCTCCCAAATTCATGTCGCATGTCATAGGGGCCCCACGTGCATTCCGCATGTCATGGGGGCCCCAAATGCATGCCGCATGTCATGGGGCCCAACGTGCATGCCACATGTAATGGGGGATTCAAATGCATGCCGCATGTCATGGGGGTCCCACATGCATGCCACATGTCATTGGGGCCCCGCAGGCATTCCGCATGTCATGGGGGCCCCAAATGCATGCCTCAAGTCATGGGGGCCCCAAATGCATGCAGCATGTCATAGGGGCCCCACATGCATGGTGCATGTCATGGGGGCCCCACATGCATGCCTCAAGTCATGGGGGCCCCAAATGCATGCCACATACCATGGGGGCCCCACATGCATGCCGCATATATTGGGGGCCTCAAATGCATGCAGCATGTCATGAGGGCCCCGCATGCATGCCACATGTCATTGGGGCCCCGCAGGCATTCCGCATGTCATGGGGGCCTCACGTGCATGCCGCATGTCATTGGGGCCCCGCAGGCATTCCGCATGTCATGGGGGCCTCACGTGCATTCCGCATGTCATGGGGGTCCCACGTGCATGCTGCATGTCATTGGGGCCCCACGTGCTTGCCGCATGTCATGGGGGCCCCGCGTGCATGCCTCATGTTACGGGGGACACGAATGCATGCCGCATGTCATAGGGGCCCCACATCCATGGAGCATGTCATGGGGGCCCCAAATGCATGCGGCATGTCATAGGGGCCCCACGTGCATACCACATGTCATGGGGGCCCCAAATGCATGCCACATGTCATGGGAGCCCCACATGCATGCCACATGTCATGGGGGCCCCAAATGAATGTCGCATGTCAAGGGGGCCCCACGTGCATGACGCATGTCATGGGGACCCACATGCATGCCGCATGTCATGGAGGCCCCCATGACATGCGGCAAGCATTTGGGCTCCACATGCATGCCGCATGTCATGGGGGCCCAAATGCTTGCCGCATGTCATGAGGGCCATAAATGCATGCCGCATGTCATGGGAGCCCCACATGCATGCCACATGTCATGGAGGCCCCCATGACATGCGGCAAGCATTTGGGCCCCACATGCATGCCGCATGTCATGGGGCCCCCAAATGCATGCCGCATGTCATGGGGGCCCCACGTGCATGGTGCATGTCACGGGGGCCCCGCAGGCATTACACATGTCATGGGGGCCCCAAATAAATGCCGCATTTCATGGGGGCCCCATGTGCGTGCCACATGTCTTGGGGCCCACAAATGCATGCCGCATGTCATAGGGGCCCCACATGCATGGCGCATTTCATGGGGGCCCTACATGCATGCCGCATGTCATGGGGGCCCCAAATGCATGCCTCAAGTCATGGGGGCCCCAAATGCACGCAGCATGTCATAGGGGCCCCACATGCATGGTGCATGTCATGGGGGCCCTACATGCATGCCGCATGTCATAGGGGCCCCACGTGCATACCACATGTCATGGGGGCCCCAAATGCATGCCGCATGTCATGGGAGCCCCACATGCATGCCAAATGTCATGGGGCCCCCAAATGCATGCCGCATGTCATGGGGGCCACACGTGCATGGCGCATTTCATGAGGGCCCAAATGCATGCCGCATGTCAAGAGGCCATAAATGCATGTCGCATGTCATGGATGCCCAAAGTGCATGCCTCATGTCACGGGGGCCCCGCAGGCATTCCACATGTCATGGGGCCCCAAATAAATGCCGCATGTCAAGGGGGCCCCACGTGCATGACGCATGTCATGGGGACCCACATGCATGCCGCATGTCATGGAGGCCCCCATGACATGCGGAATGCATTTGGGGGCCCCACATGCATGCCGCATGTCATGGGGGGCCAAATGCTTGCCGCATGTCATGATGGCCATAAATGCATGCCGCATGTCATGGGAGCCCCACATGCATGCCACATGTCATGGGGGCCCCAAATGAATGTCGCATGTCAAGGGGGCCCCACGTGCATGCCGCATGTCATGGGGGCCCCAAATGCATGCCGCATGTCATGGGGGCCCCAAATGCATGCCGCATGTCATGGGGCCCCCCAAATGCATGCAGCATGTCTTGGGGCCCACAAATGCATGCCGCATGTCATAGGGGTCCCACATGCATGGCGCATTTCATGGGGGTCCCACATGCATGGCGCATTTCATGGGGCCCCAAATGCATGCCGCATGTCATAGGGGCCCCACATGCATGGCGCATGTCATGGGGGCCCCACATTCATACCGCATGTCATGGAGGCCCCAAATGCATGCCGCATGTAATCGGAGCCCCCATGCATGCCACATTTCATGGGGGCCCCACGTGCATGCCGCATGTCATGGGGCCCCCCAAATGCATGCAGCATGTCTTGGTGCCCTCAAATGCATGCCGCATGTCACAGGGGTCCCACCTGCATGTCGCATGTCATGGGGGAACCACCTGCATGCCGCATGTAATGGGGGATTCAAATGCATGCCGCATGTCATGGGGGTCCCACATGCATGCCTCATTTCATGGGGGCCCCAAATGCATGCCGCATATCATGGGGGCCCCGCAGGCATTCCGCATGTCATGGGGGCCTCACGTGCATGCCGCATGTCATGGGGGCCTCACATGCATGCCGCATGTATTGGGGGCCCCAACTGCATGACGCATGTCTCAGGTACCCCAAATGCATGCAGCATGTTATTCAGGCCCCAAATGCATGCCGCATGTCATGGGGCTCCCAAATTCATGTCGCATGTCATAGGGGCCCCACGTGCATTCCGCATGACATGGGGACCGCAAATGCATGCCGCATGTCATGGGGGCCCCACGTGCATGCCGCATGTAATGGGGGATTCAAATGCATGCCGCATGTCATGGGGTTCCCACATGCATGCCACATGTCATTGGGGCCCCGCAGGCATTCCGCATGTCATGGGGGACTCACGTGCATTCCGCATGTCATGTGGGCCCCACGTGCATGCTGCATGTCATTGTGGCACCACGTGCATGCCGCATGTCACGGGGGCCCCGCAGGCATTCCACATGTCATGGGGGCCCCAAATAAATGCCGCATTTCATGGGGGCCCCACATGCATGCCGCATGTCACGGGGTCCCCGCAGGCATTCCGCATGTCTTGGGGGCCCCAAATGCATGCCGCATTTCATGGGAGCCCCACGTGCATGCCGCATGTCATGGGGCCCCCCAAATGCATGCAGCATGTCTTGGTGCCCTCAAATGCATGCCGCATGTCACAGGGGTCCCACCTGCATGCCGCATGTCATGGGGGATCCACCTGCATGCCGCATGTAATGGGGGATTCAAATGCATGCCGCATGTCATGGGGGTCCCACATGCATGCCTCATGTCATGGGGGCCCCAAATGCATGCCGCATATCATGGGGGCCCCGCAGGCATTCCGCATGTCATGGGGGCCTCACGTGCATGCCGCATGTCATGGGGGCCTCACATGCATGCCGCATGTATTGGGGGCCCCAACTGCATGACGCATGTCTCAGGTACCCCAAATGCATGCAGCATGTTATGCAGGCCCCAAATGCATGCCGCATGTCATGGGGGCCCAAATACATGACGCATGTCATGGGGGCTCCACGTGCATGCCGCATGTAATGGGGCTCCTAAATTCATGTCGCATGTCATAGGGGCCCCACGTGCATTCCACATGACATGGGGGCAGCAAATGCATGCCGCATGTCATGGGGGCCCCACGTGCATGCCGCATGTAATGGGGGATTCAAATGCATGCCGCATGTCATGGGGGTCCCACATGCATGCCACATGTCATTGGGGCCCCGCAGGCATTCCGCATGTCATGGGGGACTCACGTGCATTCCGCATGTCATGTGGGCCCCACGTGCATGCTGCATGTCATTGTGGCACCACGTGCATGCCGCATGTCACGGGGGCCCCGCAGGCATTCCACATGTCATGGGGGCCCCAAATAAATGCCGCATTTCATGGGGGCCCCACATGCATGCCGCATGTCACGGGGTCCCCGCATGCATTCAACATGTCATGGGGGCCCCAAATAAATGCCGCATTTCATGGGGACCCCATGTGCATGCCACATGTCTTGGGGCCCACAAATGCATGGCGCATGTCATAGGGGCCCCACATGCATGGCGCATTTCATGGGGCCCCCAAATGCGTGCCGCATATCATGGGGGCCCCAAATGCATGCAGCATGTCATGGGGGCACCACTTGCATGCAGCATGTAATGGGGGATCCAAATGCATGACGCATGTCATGGGGGTCCCACATGCATACCACATGTCATGGGGGAACCAAATGCATGCCGCATGTCCTGGGGGCCCCACATGCATGACACATTTCATGGGGGACCCAAATGCATGCCGCATGTCACGGGGTCCCCAAATGCATGCTGCATGTCATGAGGGCCCCATGTGCATGCTGCATGTCATGGGGCCCCCAAATGCATGCCGCATGTCATGGGGGCCCCACTTGCATGCCGCATGTCATGGGGGCCCCACGTGCATGTCGCATGTCATGGGGGCCCAAAATGCATGCCGCATGTCATGAGGGCGCCACATGCATGCCGCATGTCTTGGGGCCCACAAATGCATGCCGCATGTCATGGGTGCCCCACATGCATGCCGCATGTCATTGGGGCCCCAAATGCATGCCGCATGTAATGGGGGCCCCGCGTGCATGCCGCATGTCACGGGGGCCCCAAATGCATGCCGCATGTAATGGGGGCCCCACGTGCATGCCGCATGTCATGGGGGCCCCAAATGCATGCAGCATGTCATTGGGGCCCCCAAATGCATGCATCATGTCATAGGGGCCCCACGTGCATGGCGCATGTCATGGGGGCCCCACATTCATACCGCATGTCATGGAGGCCCCAAATGCATGCCGCATGTAATGGGAGCCCCCATGCATGCCACATGTCATGGGGGCCCCAAATGAATGTCGCATGTCAAGGGGGCCCCACGTGCATGCCGCATGTCATGGGGGCCATAAATGCATGCGGCATGTCATAGGGGCCCCACGTGCATGCCGCATGTCATGGGGCCCCCCAAATGCATGCAGCATGTCTTGGGGCCCACAAATGCATGCCGCATGTCATAGGGGTACCACATGCATGGCGCATTTCATGGGGGTCCCACATGCATGCGCATGTCATGGGGGCCCCAAATGCGTGCCGCATATCATGGGGGCCCCAAATGCATGCCGCATGTCATAGTGGCCCCACATGCATGGCGCATGTCATGGGGGCCCCACATTCATACCGCATGTCATGGAGGCCCCAAATGCATGCCGCATGTAATGGGAGCCCCCATGCATGCCACATGTCATGGGGGCCCCAAATGAATGTTGCATGTCAAGGGGGCCCCAAATGCATGCCGCATGTACAGGGGGCCCCACGTGCATGCCGCATTTCATGGGGGACCCAAATGCATGCCACATGTCATGGGGGCCATAAATGCATGCGGCATGTCATAGGGGCCCCACGTGCATACCACATGTCATGGGGGCCCCAAATGCATGCCGCATGTACTGGGTGGGCCCACGTGCATGCTGCATGTCATGGGGCCCCAAATGCATGCCGCATGTCATGGAAGCCCCACGTGCATGCCGCATGTCATGGGGCCCCCCAAATGCATGCAGCATGTCTTGGCGCCCTCAAATGCATGCCGCATGTCATAGGGGTCCCACATGCATGCCACATGTCATGGGGGCCATAAATGCATGCGGCATGTCATAGGGGCCCCACGTGCGTGCCCCATATCATGGGGGCCCCAAATGCATGCAGCATGTCATGGGGGCCCAACGTGCATGCCGCATATATTGGGGGCCCCAAATGCATGACGCATGTCATGGGGGAACCACCTGCATGCCGCATGTCATGGGGGAACCACCTGCATGCCGCATGTAATGGGGGATTCAAATGCATGCCGCATGTATTGGGGGCCCCAAATGCATGCCGCATGTCATGGGGGAACCACCTGCATGCCACATGTCATGGGGGAACCACCTGCATGCCGCATGTAATGGGGGATTCAAATGCATGCCGCATGTCATGGGGGTCACACATGCATGCTGCATGTCATGGGGGCACCAAATGCATGCCGCATATCATGGGGGCCCCGCAGGCATTCCGCATGTCATGGGTGCCTCACGTGCATGCCGCATGTCATGGGGGCCTCACGTGCATGCCGCATGTATTGGGGGCCCCAACTTGCATGCCGCATGTCTCAGGTACCCCAAATGCATGCAGCATGTTATGCAGGCCCCAAATGCATGCCGCATGTCATGGGGGCCCAAATGCATGACGCATGTCATGGGGGCTCCACGTGCATGCCGCATGTAATGGGGCTCCCAAATTCATGTCGCATGTCATAGGGGCCCCAAATGCATGCAGCATGTCTTGGGGCCCACAAATGCATGCCGCATGTCATAGGGGTACCACATGCATGGCGCATTTCATGGGGGTCCCACATGCATGCGCATGTCATGGGGGCCCCAAATGCGTGCCGCATATCATGGGGGCCCCAAATGCATGCCACATGTCAGAGTGGCCCCACATGCATGGCGCATGTCATGGGGGCCCCACATTCATACCGCATGTCATGGAGTCCCCAAATGCATGCCGCATGTAATGGGAGCCCCCATGCATGCCACATGTCATGGGGGCCCCAAATGAATGTCGCATGTCAAGGGGGCCCCAAATGCATGCCGCATGTACAGGGGGCCCCACGTGCATGCCGCATTTCATGGGGGACCCAAATGCATGCCACATGTCATGGGGGCCATAAATGCATGCGGAATGTCATAGGGGCCCCACGTGCATACCAGATGTCATGGGGGCCCCAAATGCATGCCGCATGTACTGGGTGGGCCCACGTGCATGCTGCATGTCATGGGGCCCCAAATGCATGCCGCATGTCATGGAAGCCCCACGTGCATGCCGCATGTCATGGGGCCCCCCAAATGCATGCAGCATGTCTTGGCGCTCTCAAATGCATGCCGCATGTCATAGGGGTCCCACATGCATGCCGCATGGCATGGGGGCCCCAAGTGCGTGCCCCATATCATGGGGGCCCCAAATGCATGCAGCATGTCATGGGGGCCCCAACTGCATGCCGCATGTCTCAGGTACCCCAAATGCATGCAGCATGTTATGCAGGCCCCACGTGCATGCTGCATGTCATTGTGGCCCCACGTGCATGTCGCATGTCACGGGGGCCCCGCAGGCATTCCACATGTCATGGGGGCCCCAAATAAATGGCGCATTTCATGGGGACCCCATGTGCATGCCACATGTCTTGGGGCCCACAAATGCATGCCGCATGTCATAGGGGCCCCACATGCATGGCGCATTTCATGGGGGCCCTACATGCATGCCGCATGTCATGGGGGCCCCCAATGCATGCCTCAAGTCATGGGGGCCCCAAATGCATGCAGCATGTCATAGGGGCCCCACATGCATGGTGCATGTCATGGGGGCCCCACATGCATGCCTCAAGTCATGGGGGCCCCAAATGCATGCCACATATCATGGGGGCCCCACATGCATGCCGCATATATTGGGGGCCTCAAATGCATGCCGCATGTCATGAGGGCCCCGCATGCATGCCACATGTCATTGGGGCCCCGCAGGCATTCCGCATGTCATGGGGGCCTCACGTGCATTCCGCATGTCATGGGGGTCCCACGTGCATGCTGCATGTCATTGGGGCCCCACGTGCTTGCCGCATGTCATGGGGGCCCCATGTGCATGCCTCATGTTACGGGGGCCACAAATGCATGCCGCATGTCATAGGGGCCCCACATGCATGGAGCATGTCATGGGGGCCCCAAATTCATGCGGCATGTCATAGGGGCCCCACGTGCATACCACATGTCATGGGGGCCCCAAATGCATGCCGCATGTCATGGGAGCCCCACATGCATGCCACATGTCATGGGGGCCCCAAATGAATGTCGCATGTCAAGGGGGACCCACGTGCATGACGCATGTCATGGGGACCCACATGAATGCCAAATGTCATGGAGGCCCCCATGACATGCGGCAAGCATTTGGGCCCCACATGCATGCCGCATGCCATGGGGCCCCCAAATGCATGCTGCATGTCATGGGGGCCCCACATGCATGCCGCATGTCATGGGGGCCCAAATGCTTGCCGCTTGTCATGAGGGCCATAAATGCATGCCGCATGTCATGGGAGCCCCACATGCATGCCACATGTCATGGAGGCCCCCATGACATGCGGCAAGCATTTGGGCCCCAAATGCATGCCGCATGTCATGGGGGCCCAAATGCATGACGCATGTCATGGGGGCTCCACGTGCATGCCGCATGTAATGTGGCTCCCAAATTCATGTCGCATGTCATAGGGGCCCCACGTGCATTCCGCATGTCATGGGGGCCCCAAATGCATGCCGCATGTCATGGGGCCCAACGTGCATGCCACATGTAATGGGGGATTCAAATGCATGCCGCATGTCATGGGGGTCCCACATGCATGCCACATGTCATTGGGGCCCCGCAGGCATTCCGCATGTCATGGGGGCCCCAAATGCATGCCTCAAGTCATGGGGGCCCCAAATGCATGCAGCATGTCATAGGGGCCCCACATGCATGGTGCATGTCATGGGGGCCCCACATGCATGCCTCAAGTCATGGGGGCCCCAAATGCATGCCACATACCATGGGGGCCCCACATGCATGCCGCATATATTGGGGGCCTCAAATGCATGCAGCATGTCATGAGGGCCCCGCATGCATGCCACATGTCATTGGGGCCCCGCAGGCATTCCGCATGTCATGGGGGCCTCACGTGCATGCCGCATGTCATTGGGGCCCCGCAGGCATTCCGCATGTCATGGGGGCCTCACGTGCATTCCGCATGTCATGGGGGTCCCACGTGCATGCTGCATGTCATTGGGGCCCCACGTGCTTGCCGCATGTCATGGGGGCCCCGCGTGCATGCCTCATGTTACGGGGGACACGAATGCATGCCGCATGTCATAGGGGCCCCACATCCATGGAGCATGTCATGGGGGCCCCAAATGCATGCGGCATGTCATAGGGGCCCCACGTGCATACCACATGTCATGGGGGCCCCAAATGCATGCCACATGTCATGGGAGCCCCACATGCATGCCACATGTCATGGGGGCCCCAAATGAATGTCGCATGTCAAGGGGGCCCCACGTGCATGACGCATGTCATGGGGACCCACATGCATGCCGCATGTCATGGAGGCCCCCATGACATGCGGCAAGCATTTGGGCTCCACATGCATGCCGCATGTCATGGGGGCCCAAATGCTTGCCGCATGTCATGAGGGCCATAAATGCATGCCGCATGTCATGGGAGCCCCACATGCATGCCACATGTCATGGAGGCCCCCATGACATGCGGCAAGCATTTGGGCCCCACATGCATGCCGCATGTCATGGGGCCCCCAAATGCATGCCGCATGTCATGGGGGCCCCACGTGCATGGTGCATGTCACGGGGGCCCCGCAGGCATTACACATGTCATGGGGGCCCCAAATAAATGCCGCATTTCATGGGGGCCCCATGTGCGTGCCACATGTCTTGGGGCCCACAAATGCATGCCGCATGTCATAGGGGCCCCACATGCATGGCGCATTTCATGGGGGCCCTACATGCATGCCGCATGTCATGGGGGCCCCAAATGCATGCCTCAAGTCATGGGGGCCCCAAATGCACGCAGCATGTCATAGGGGCCCCACATGCATGGTGCATGTCATGGGGGCCCTACATGCATGCCGCATGTCATAGGGGCCCCACGTGCATACCACATGTCATGGGGGCCCCAAATGCATGCCGCATGTCATGGGAGCCCCACATGCATGCCATATGTCATGGGGCCCCCAAATGCATGCCGCATGTCATGGGGGCCACACGTGCATGGCGCATTTCATGAGGGCCCAAATGCATGCCGCATGTCAAGAGGCCATAAATGCATGTCGCATGTCATGGATGCCCAAAGTGCATGCCTCATGTCACGGGGGCCCCGCAGGCATTCCACATGTCATGGGGCCCCAAATAAATGCCGCATGTCAAGGGGGCCCCACGTGCATGACGCATGTCATGGGGACCCACATGCATGCCGCATGTCATGGAGGCCCCCATGACATGCGGAATGCATTTGGGGGCCCCACATGCATGCCGCATGTCATGGGGGGCCAAATGCTTGCCGCATGTCATGAGGGCCATAAATGCATGCCGCATGTCATGGGAGCCCCACATGCATGCCACATGTCATGGGGGCCCCAAATGAATGTCGCATGTCAAGGGGGCCCCACGTGCATGCCGCATGTCATGGGGGCCCCAAATGCATGCCGCATGTCATGGGGGCCCCAAATGCATGCCGCATGTCATGGGGCCCCCCAAATGCATGCAGCATGTCTTGGGGCCCACAAATGCATGCCGCATGTCATAGGGGTCCCACATGCATGGCGCATTTCATGGGGGTCCCACATGCATGGCGCATTTCATGGGGCCCCAAATGCATGCCGCATGTCATAGGGGCCCCACATGCATGGCGCATGTCATGGGGGCCCCACATTCATACCGCATGTCATGGAGGCCCCAAATGCATGCCGCATGTAATCGGAGCCCCCATGCATGCCACATGTCATGGGGGCCCCAAATGAATGTCGCATGTCAAAGGGGGCCCCACGTGCATGCCGCATGTCATGGGGGCCCCAAATTCATGCCGCATTTCATGGGGGCCCCACGTGCATGCCGCATGTCATGGGGCCCCCCAAATGCATGCAGCATGTCTTGGTGCCCTCAAATGCATGCCGCATGTCACAGGGGTCCCACCTGCATGTCGCATGTCATGGGGGAACCACCTGCATGCCGCATGTAATGGGGGATTCAAATGCATGCCGCATGTCATGGGGGTCCCACATGCATGCCTCATTTCATGGGGGCCCCAAATGCATGCCGCATATCATGGGGGCCCCGCAGGCATTCCGCATGTCATGGGGGCCTCACGTGCATGCCGCATGTCATGGGGGCCTCACATGCATGCCGCATGTATTGGGGGCCCCAACTGCATGACGCATGTCTCAGGTACCCCAAATGCATGCAGCATGTTATTCAGGCCCCAAATGCATGCCGCATGTCATGGGGCTCCCAAATTCATGTCGCATGTCATAGGGGCCCCTCGTGCATTCCGCATGACATGGGGGCCGCAAATGCATGCCGCATGTCATGGGGGCCCCACGTGCATGCCGCATGTAATGGGGGATTCAAATGCATGCCGCATGTCATGGGGTTCCCACATGCATGCCACATGTCATTGGGGCCCCGCAGGCATTCCGCATGTCATGGGGGACTCACGTGCATTCCGCATGTCATGTGGGCCCCACGTGCATGCTGCATGTCATTGTGGCACCATGTGCATGCCGCATGTCACGGGGGCCCCGCAGGCATTCCACATGTCATGGGGGCCCCAAATAAATGCCGCATTTCATGGGGGCCCCACATGCATGCCGCATGTCACGGGGTCCCCGCAGGCATTCCGCATGTCATGGGGGCCCCAAATGCATGCCGCATTTCATGGGGGCCCCACGTGCATGCCGCATGTCATGGGGCCCCCCAAATGCATGCAGCATGTCTTGGTGCCCTCAAATGCATGCCGCATGTCACAGGGGTCCCACCTGCATGCCGCATGTCATGGGGGATCCACCTGCATGCCGCATGTAATGGGGGATTCAAATGCATGCCGCATGTCATGGGGGTCCCACATGCATGCCTCATGTCATGGGGGCCCCAAATGCATGCCGCATATCATGGGGGCCCCGCAGGCATTCCGCATGTCATGGGGGCCTCACGTGCATGCCGCATGTCATGGGGGCCTCACATGCATGCCGCATGTATTGGGGGCCCCAACTGCATGACGCATGTCTCGGGTACCCCAAATGCATGCAGCATGTTATGCAGGCCCCAAATGCATGCCGCATGTCATGGGGGCCCAAATACATGACGCATGTCATGGGGGCTCCACGTGCATGCCGCATGTAATGGGGCTCCTAAATTCATGTCGCATGTCATAGGGGCCCCACGTGCATTCCACATGACATGGGGGCCGCAAATGCATGCCGCATGTCATGGGGGCCCCACGTGCATGCCGCATGTAATGGGGGATTCAAATGCATGCCGCATGTCATGGGGGTCCCACATGCATGCCACATGTCATTGGGGCCCCGCAGGCATTCCGCATGTCATGGGGGACTCACGTGCATTCCGCATGTCATGTGGGCCCCACGTGCATGCTGCATGTCATTGTGGCACCACGTGCATGCCGCATGTCACGGGGGCCCCGCAGGCATTCCACATGTCATGGGGGCCCCAAATAAATGCCGCATTTCATGGGGGCCCCACATGCATGCCGCATGTCACGGGGTCCCCGCAGGCATTCAACATGTCATGGGGGCCCCAAATAAATGCCGCATTTCATGGGGACCCCATGTGCATGCCACATGTCTTGGGGCCCACAAATGCATGGCGCATGTCATAGGGGCCCCACATGCATGGCGCATTTCATGGGGCCCCCAAATGCGTGCCGCATATCATGGGGGCCCCAAATGCATGCAGCATGTCATGGGGGCACCACTTGCATGCAGCATGTAATGGGGGATCCAAATGCATGACGCATGTCATGGGGGTCCCATATGCATACCACATGTCATGGGGGAACCAAATGCATGCCGCATGTCCTGGGGGCCCCACATGCATGACACATTTCATGGGGGACCCAAATGCATGCCGCATGTCACGGGGTCCCCAAATGCATGCTGCATGTCATGAGGGCCCCACGTGCATGCTGCATGTCATGGGGCCCCCAAATGCATGCCGCATGTCATGGGGGCCCCACTTGCATGCCGCATGTCATGGGGGCCCCACGTGCATGTCGCATGTCATGGGGGCCCAAAATGCATGCCGCATGTCATGAGGGCGCCACATGCATGCCGCATGTCTTGGGGCCCACAAATGCATGCCGCATGTCAGGGGTGCCCCACATGCATGCCGCATGTCATTGGGGCCCCAAATGCATGCCGCATGTAATGGGGGCCCCGCGTGCATGCCGCATGTCACGGGGGCCCCAAATGCATGCCGCATGTAATGGGGGCCCCAAATGCATGCAGCATGTCATTGGGGCCCCCAAATGCATGCAGCATGTCATAGGGGCCCCACGTGCATGGCGCATGTCATGGGGGCCCCACATTCATACCGCATGTCATGGAGGCCCCAAATGCATGCCGCATGTAATGGGAGCCCCCATGCATGCCACATGTCATGGGGGCCCCAAATGAATGTCGCATGTCAAGGGGGCCCCACGTGCATGCCGCATGTCATGGGGGCCATAAATGCATGCGGCATGTCATAGGGGCCCCACGTGCATGCCGCATGTCATGGGGCCCCCCAAATGCATGCAGCATGTCTTGGGGCCCACAAATGCATGCCGCATGTCATAGGGGTACCACATGCATGGCGCATTTCATGGGGGTCCCACATGCATGCGCATGTCATGGGGGCCCCAAATGCGTGCCGCATATCATGGGGGCCCCAAATGCATGCCGCATGTCATAGTGGCCCCACATGCATGGCGCATGTCATGGGGGCCCCACATTCATACCGCATGTCATGGAGGCCCCAAATGCATGCCGCATGTAATGGGAGCCCCCATGCATGCCACATGTCATGGGGGCCCCAAATGAATGTTGCATGTCAAGGGGGCCCCAAATGCATGCCGCATGTACAGGGGGCCCCACGTGCATGCCGCATTTCATGGGGGACCCAAATGCATGCCACATGTCATGGGGGCCATAAATGCATGCGGCATGTCATAGGGGCCCCACGTGCATACCACATGTCATGGGGGCCCCAAATGCATGCCGCATGTACTGGGTGGGCCCACGTGCATGCTGCATGTCATGGGGCCCCAAATGCATGCCGCATGTCATGGAAGCCCCACGTGCATGCCGCATGTCATGGGGCCCCCCAAATGCATGCAGCATGTCTTGGCGCCCTCAAATGCATGCCGCATGTCATAGGGGTCCCACATGCATGCCACATGTCATGGGGGCCATAAATGCATGCGGCATGTCATAGGGGCCCCACGTGCATACCACATGTCATGGGGGCCCCAAATGAATGCCGCATGTACTGGGTGGGCCCACGTGCATGCTGCATGGCATGGGGGCCCCAAGTGCGTGCCCCATATCATGGGGGCCCCAAATGCATGCAGCATGTCATGGGGGCCCAACGTGCATGCCGCATGTATTGGGGGCCCCAAATGCATGACGCATGTCATGGGGGAACCACCTGCATGCCGCATGTCATGGGGGAACCACCTGCATGCCGCATGTAATGGGGGGTTCAAATGCATGCCGCATGTCATGGGGGTCCCACATGCATGCTGCATGTCATGGGGCCCCAAATGCATGCCGCATGTCATGGGGGCCCCAAATGCATGCCGCATGTCATGGGCCCCCAAATGCATGCAGCATGTCTTGGGGCCCACAAATGCATGCCGCATGTCATAGGGGTCCCACATGCATGGCGCATTTCATGGGGTCCCACATGCATGCGCATGTCATGGGGGCCCCACGTGCATGCCACATGTCATGGGCCCCCCCAAATGCATGCAGCATGTCTTGGCGCCCTCAAATGCATGCCGCATGTCATAGGGGTCCCACATGCATGCAGCATGTCATGGAGGCCCAACGTGCATGCCGCATGTATTGGGGGCCCCAAATGCATGCCGCATGTCATGGGGGAACCACCTGCATGCCGCATGTCATGGGGGAACCACCTGCATGCCGCATGTAATGGGGGATTCAAATGCATGCCGCATGTCATGGGGGTCACACATGCATGCTGCATGTCATGGGGGCACCAAATGCATGCCGCATATCATGGGGGCCCCGCAGGCATTCCGCATGTCATGGGTGCCTCACGTACATGCCGCATGTCATGGGGGCCTCACGTGCATGCCGCATGTATTGGGGGCCCCAACTTGCATGCCGCATGTCTCAGGTACCCCAAATGCATGCAGCATGTTATGCAGGCCCCAAATGCATGCCGCATGTCATGGGGGCCCAAATGCATGACGCATGTCATGGGGGCTCCACGTGCATGCCGCATGTAATGGGGCTCCCAAATTCATGTCGCATGTCATAGGGGCCCCACGTGCATTCCGCATGACATGGGGGCCCCAAATGCATGCCGCATGTCATGGGAGCCCCACGTGCATGCCGCATGTAATGGGGGATTCAAATACATGCCGCATGTCATGGGGGTCCCACATGCATGGCGCATTTCATGGGGGCCCTACATGCATGCCGCATGTCATGGGGGCCCCAAATGCATGCCTCAAGTCATGGGGGCCCCAAATGCATGCAGCATGTCATAGGGGCCCAACATGCATTGTGCATGTCATGGGGGCCCCACATGCATGCCGCAAGTAATGGGGGATTCAAATGCATGCCGCATGTCATGGGGGTCCCACATGCATGGCGCATTTCATGGGGGCCCTACATGCATGTCGCATGTCACGGGGGCCCCAAATGCATGCCTCAAGTCATGGGGGCCCCAAATGCATGCAGCATGTCATAGGGGCCCAACATGCATTGTGCATGTCATGGGGGCCCCACATGCATGCCGCATGTAATGGGGGATCCAAATGCATGTCACATATCATGGGGGCCCCACTTGTATGCCGCATATATTGGGAGCCTCAAATGCATGCCGCATGTCAAGAGGGCCCCGCATGCATGCTGCATGTCATTGGGGCCCCGCAGGCATTCCGCATGTCATGGGGGCCTCACGTGCATTCCGCATGTCATGGGGGTCCCACATGCATGCTGCATGTCATTGGGGCCCAACGTGCTTGCCGCATGTCATGGGGGCCCCACGTGCATGCCTCATGTTACGGGGGCCACGAATGCATGCCGCATGTCATAGGTGCCCCACATGCATGGAGCATGTCATGGGGGCCCCAAATGCATGCGGCATGTCATAGGGGCCCCACGTGCATACCACATGTCATGGGGGCCCCAAATGCATGCCGCATGTCATGGGAGCTCCACATGCATGCCACATGTCATGGGTTGCCCAAATGCATGCCGCATATCATGGGGGCCCCGCAGGCATTCCGCATGTCATGGGGGCCTCACGTGCATGCCGCATGTCATGGGGGCCTCACATGCATGCCGCATGTATTGGGGGCCCCAACTGCATGACGCATGTCTCAGGTACCCCAAATGCATGCAGCATGTTATTCAGGCCCCAAATGCATGCCGCATGTCATGGGGCTCCCAAATTCATGTCGCATGTCATAGGGGCCCCTCGTGCATTCCGCATGACATGGGGGCCGCAAATGCATGCCGCATGTCATGGGGGCCCCACGTGCATGCCGCATGTAATGGGGGATTCAAATGCATGCCGCATGTCATGGGGTTCCCACATGCATGCCACATGTCATTGGGGCCCCGCAGGCATTCCGCATGTCATGGGGGACTCACGTGCATTCCGCATGTCATGTGGGCCCCACGTGCATGCTGCATGTCATTGTGGCACCATGTGCATGCCGCATGTCACGGGGGCCCCGCAGGCATTCCACATGTCATGGGGGCCCCAAATAAATGCCGCATTTCATGGGGGCCCCACATGCATGCCGCATGTCACGGGGTCCCCGCAGGCATTCCGCATGTCATGGGGGCCCCAAATGCATGCCGCATTTCATGGGGGCCCCACGTGCATGCCGCATGTCATGGGGCCCCCCAAATGCATGCAGCATGTCTTGGTGCCCTCAAATGCATGCCGCATGTCACAGGGGTCCCACCTGCATGCCGCATGTCATGGGGGATCCACCTGCATGCCGCATGTAATGGGGGATTCAAATGCATGCCGCATGTCATGGGGGTCCCACATGCATGCCTCATGTCATGGGGGCCCCAAATGCATGTCGCATATCATGGGGGCCCCGCAGGCATTCCGCATGTCATGGGGGCCTCACGTGCATGCCGCATGTCATGGGGGCCTCACATGCATGCCGCATGTATTGGGGGCCCCAACTGCATGACGCATGTCTCGGGTACCCCAAATGCATGCAGCATGTTATGCAGGCCCCAAATGCATGCCGCATGTCATGGGGGCCCAAATACATGACGCATGTCATGGGGGCTCCACGTGCATGCCGCATGTAATGGGGCTCCTAAATTCATGTCGCATGTCATAGGGGCCCCACGTGCATTCCACATGACATGGGGGCCGCAAATGCATGCCGCATGTCATGGGGGCCCCACGTGCATGCCGCATGTAATGGGGGATTCAAATGCATGCCGCATGTCATGGGGGTCCCACATGCATGCCACATGTCATTGGGGCCCCGCAGGCATTCCGCATGTCATGGGGGACTCACGTGCATTCCGCATGTCATGTGGGCCCCACGTGCATGCTGCATGTCATTGTGGCACCACGTGCATGCCGCATGTCACGGGGGCCCCGCAGGCATTCCACATGTCATGGGGGCCCCAAATAAATGCCGCATTTCATGGGGGCCCCACATGCATGCCGCATGTCACGGGGTCCCCGCAGGCATTCAACATGTCATGGGGGCCCCAAATAAATGCCGCATTTCATGGGGACCCCATGTGCATGCCACATGTCTTGGGGCCCACAAATGCATGGCGCATGTCATAGGGGCCCCACATGCATGGCGCATTTCATGGGGCCCCCAAATGCGTGCCGCATATCATGGGGGCCCCAAATGCATGCAGCATGTCATGGGGGCACCACTTGCATGCAGCATGTAATGGGGGATCCAAATGCATGACGCATGTCATGGGGGTCCCATATGCATACCACATGTCATGGGGGAACCAAATGCATGCCGCATGTCCTGGGGGCCCCACATGCATGACACATTTCATGGGGGACCCAAATGCATGCCGCATGTCACGGGGTCCCCAAATGCATGCTGCATGTCATGAGGGCCCCACGTGCATGCTGCATGTCATGGGGCCCCCAAATGCATGCCGCATGTCATGGGGGCCCCACTTGCATGCCGCATGTCATGGGGGCCCCACGTGCATGTCGCATGTCATGGGGGCCCAAAATGCATGCCGCATGTCATGAGGGCGCCACATGCATGCCGCATGTCTTGGGGCCCACAAATGCATGCCGCATGTCAGGGGTGCCCCACATGCATGCCGCATGTCATTGGGGCCCCAAATGCATGCCGCATGTAATGGGGGCCCCGCGTGCATGCCGCATGTCACGGGGGCCCCAAATGCATGCCGCATGTAATGGGGGCCCCAAATGCATGCAGCATGTCATTGGGGCCCCCAAATGCATGCAGCATGTCATAGGGGCCCCACGTGCATGGCGCATGTCATGGGGGCCCCACATTCATACCGCATGTCATGGAGGCCCCAAATGCATGCCGCATGTAATGGGAGCCCCCATGCATGCCACATGTCATGGGGGCCCCAAATGAATGTCGCATGTCAAGGGGGCCCCACGTGCATGCCGCATGTCATGGGGGCCATAAATGCATGCGGCATGTCATAGGGGCCCCACGTGCATGCCGCATGTCATGGGGCCCCCCAAATGCATGCAGCATGTCTTGGGGCCCACAAATGCATGCCGCATGTCATAGGGGTACCACATGCATGGCGCATTTCATGGGGGTCCCACATGCATGCGCATGTCATGGGGGCCCCAAATGCGTGCCGCATATCATGGGGGCCCCAAATGCATGCCGCATGTCATAGTGGCCCCACATGCATGGCGCATGTCATGGGGGCCCCACATTCATACCGCATGTCATGGAGGCCCCAAATGCATGCCGCATGTAATGGGAGCCCCCATGCATGCCACATGTCATGGGGGCCCCAAATGAATGTTGCATGTCAAGGGGGCCCCAAATGCATGCCGCATGTACAGGGGGCCCCACGTGCATGCCGCATTTCATGGGGGACCCAAATGCATGCCACATGTCATGGGGGCCATAAATGCATGCGGCATGTCATAGGGGCCCCACGTGCATACCACATGTCATGGGGGCCCCAAATGCATGCCGCATGTACTGGGTGGGCCCACGTGCATGCTGCATGTCATGGGGCCCCAAATGCATGCCGCATGTCATGGAAGCCCCACGTGCATGCCGCATGTCATGGGGCCCCCCAAATGCATGCAGCATGTCTTGGCGCCCTCAAATGCATGCCGCATGTCATAGGGGTCCCACATGCATGCCACATGTCATGGGGGCCATAAATGCATGCGGCATGTCATAGGGGCCCCACGTGCATACCACATGTCATGGGGGCCCCAAATGAATGCCGCATGTACTGGGTGGGCCCACGTGCATGCTGCATGGCATGGGGGCCCCAAGTGCGTGCCCCATATCATGGGGGCCCCAAATGCATGCAGCATGTCATGGGGGCCCAACGTGCATGCCGCATGTATTGGGGGCCCCAAATGCATGACGCATGTCATGGGGGAACCACCTGCATGCCGCATGTCATGGGGGAACCACCTGCATGCCGCATGTAATGGGGGATTCAAATGCATGCCGCATGTCATGGGGGTCCCACATGCATGCTGCATGTCATGGGGCCCCAAATGCATGCCGCATGTCATGGGGGCCCCAAATGCATGCCGCATGTCATGGGCCCCCAAATGCATGCAGCATGTCTTGGGGCCCACAAATGCATGCCGCATGTCATAGGGGTCCCACATGCATGGCGCATTTCATGGGGTCCCACATGCATGCGCATGTCATGGGGGCCCCACGTGCATGCCACATGTCATGGGCCCCCCCAAATGCATGCAGCATGTCTTGGCGCCCTCAAATGCATGCCGCATGTCATAGGGGTCCCACATGCATGCAGCATGTCATGGAGGCCCAACGTGCATGCCGCATGTATTGGGGGCCCCAAATGCATGCCGCATGTCATGGGGGAACCACCTGCATGCCGCATGTCATGGGGGAACCACCTGCATGCCGCATGTAATGGGGGATTCAAATGCATGCCGCATGTCATGGGGGTCACACATGCATGCTGCATGTCATGGGGGCACCAAATGCATGCCGCATATCATGGGGGCCCCGCAGGCATTCCGCATGTCATGGGTGCCTCACGTACATGCCGCATGTCATGGGGGCCTCACGTGCATGCCGCATGTATTGGGGGCCCCAACTTGCATGCCGCATGTCTCAGGTACCCCAAATGCATGCAGCATGTTATGCAGGCCCCAAATGCATGCCGCATGTCATGGGGGCCCAAATGCATGACGCATGTCATGGGGGCTCCACGTGCATGCCGCATGTAATGGGGCTCCCAAATTCATGTCGCATGTCATAGGGGCCCCACGTGCATTCCGCATGACATGGGGGCCCCAAATGCATGCCGCATGTCATGGGAGCCCCACGTGCATGCCGCATGTAATGGGGGATTCAAATACATGCCGCATGTCATGGGGGTCCCACATGCATGGCGCATTTCATGGGGGCCCTACATGCATGCCGCATGTCATGGGGGCCCCAAATGCATGCCTCAAGTCATGGGGGCCCCAAATGCATGCAGCATGTCATAGGGGCCCAACATGCATTGTGCATGTCATGGGGGCCCCACATGCATGCCGCAAGTAATGGGGGATTCAAATGCATGCCGCATGTCATGGGGGTCCCACATGCATGGCGCATTTCATGGGGGCCCTACATGCATGTCGCATGTCACGGGGGCCCCAAATGCATGCCTCAAGTCATGGGGGCCCCAAATGCATGCAGCATGTCATAGGGGCCCAACATGCATTGTGCATGTCATGGGGGCCCCACATGCATGCCGCATGTAATGGGGGATCCAAATGCATGTCACATATCATGGGGGCCCCACTTGTATGCCGCATATATTGGGAGCCTCAAATGCATGCCGCATGTCAAGAGGGCCCCGCATGCATGCTGCATGTCATTGGGGCCCCGCAGGCATTCCGCATGTCATGGGGGCCTCACGTGCATTCCGCATGTCATGGGGGTCCCACATGCATGCTGCATGTCATTGGGGCCCAACGTGCTTGCCGCATGTCATGGGGGCCCCACGTGCATGCCTCATGTTACGGGGGCCACGAATGCATGCCGCATGTCATAGGTGCCCCACATGCATGGAGCATGTCATGGGGGCCCCAAATGCATGCGGCATGTCATAGGGGCCCCACGTGCATACCACATGTCATGGGGGCCCCAAATGCATGCCGCATGTCATGGGAGCTCCACATGCATGCCACATGTCATGGGTTGCCCAAATGAATGTCGCATGTCAAGGGGGACCCACATGCATGCCGCATGTCATGGAGGCCCCCATGACATGCGGCAAGCATTTGGGCCCCACATGCATGGCGCATGCCATGGGGCCCCCAAATGCATGCTGCATGTCATGGGGGCCCCACATGCATGCCGCATGTCATGGGGGCCCCACCTGCATGGCACATTTCATGAGGGCCCAAATGCATGCCGCATGTCATGAGGCCATAAATGCATGTCACATGTCATGGGTGCCCAACGTGCATGCCTCATGTCAAGGGGGCCCCGCAGGCATTCCACATGTCATGGGGGCACCAAATAAATGCCGCATTTCATGGGGGCCCCACGTGCATGCCGCATGTCACGGGGGCCCCGCAGGCATTCCACATGTCATGGGGGCCCCAAATAAATGCCGCATTTCATGGGTGCCCCATGTGCATGCCAAATGTCTTGGGGCCCACAAATGCATGCCGCATGTCATAGGAGCCCCACATGCATGGCGCATTTCATGGGGGCCCTACATGCATGCCGCATGTCATGGGGGCCCCAAATGCATGACGCATTTCATGGGGGCCCTACATGCATGCCGCATGTCATGGGTGCCCCAAATGCATGCCTCAAGTCATTGGGGCCCCACATGCATGCCGCATATATTGGGGGCCTCAATTGCATGCCGCATGTCATGAGGGCCCCGCATGCATGTCGCATGTCATTGGGGCCCCGCAGTCATGGAGCATGTCATGGGGGCCCCAAATGCATGCCGCATGTCATGGGAGCCCCACATGCATGCCACATGTCATGGGGGCCCCAAATGAATGTCGCATGTCAAGGGGGCCCCACGTGCATGACGCATGTCTTGGGGACCCACATGCATGCTCCATGCCATGGGGCCCCCAAATGCATGCCGCATGTCATGGGGGCCCCACATGCATGCCGCATGTCATGGGGGCCCAAATGCTTGCCGCATGTCATGAGGGCCATAAATGCATGCCGCATGTCATGGGAGCCCCACATGCATGCCACATGTCATGGAGGCCCCCATGACATGCGGCAAGCATTTGGGCCCCACATGCATGCCGCATGTCATGGGGCCCCCAAATGCATGCCGCATGTCATGGGGCCCCCACGTGCATGGCGCATTTCATGAGGGCCCAAATGCATGCCGCATGTCATGAGGCCATAAATGCATGTCGCATGTCATGGGTGCCCAAAGTGCATGCCTCATGTCACGGGGGCCCCCCAGTCATTCCACATGTTATGGGGCGGCAAATAAATGCCGCATTTCATGGGGGCCCCACGTGCATGCCGCATGTCACGGGGGCCCCGCAGGCATTACACATGTCATGGGGGCCCCAAATAAATGCCGCATTTCATGGGGGCCCCATGTGCATGCCACATGTCTTGGGGCCCACAAATGCATGCCGCATGTCATAGGGGCCCCACATGCATGGCGCATTTCATGGGGGCCTACATGCATGCCGCATGTCATGGGGGCCCCAAATGCATGCCTCAAGTAATGGGGGCCCCAAATGCATGCCACATATCATGGGGGCCCCACATGCATGCCGCATATATTGGGGGCCTCAATTGCATGCCGCATGTCATGAGGGCCCCGCATGCATGCCGCATGTCATTGGGGCCCCGTAGGCATTCCGCATGTCATGGGGGCCTCACGTGCATTCCGCATGTCATGGGGGTCCCACGTACATGCTTCATGTCATTGGGGCCCCACGTGCTTGCCGCTTGTCATGGGGGCCCCACGTGCATGCCTCATGTTACGGGGGCCACGAATGCATGCCGCATGTCATAGGGGCCCCACGTGCATACCACATGTCATGGGGGCCCCAAATGCATGCCGCATGTCATGGGGGCCCCACATGCATGCCACATGTCATGGGGGCCCCAAATGAATGTCGCATGTCAAGGGGGCCCCACGTGCATGACGCATGTCATGGGGACCCACATGCATGCCGCATGTCATGGAGGCCCCCATGACATGCGGCATGCATTTGGGGGCCCCACATGCATGCCGCATGTCATGGGGGCCCAAATGCTTGCCGCATGTCATGAGGGCCATAAATGCATGCCGCATGTCATGGGAGCCCCACATGCATGCCAAATATCATGGGCCCCCAAATGCATGCCGCATGTCATGGGGGCCCCACGTGCATGGCGCATTTCATGAGGGCCCAAATGCATGCCGCATGTCAAGAGGCCATAAATGCAAGTCGCATGTCATGGGTGCCCAAAGTGCATGCCTCATGTCACGGGGGCCCGCAGGCATTCCACATGTCATGGGGGCCCCAAATAAATGCCGCATTTCATGGGGGCCCCACGTGCATGCCGCATGTCACGGGGGCCCCGCAGGCATTCCACATGTCATGGGGGCCCCAAATAAATGCAGCATTTCATGGGGGCCCCATGTGCATGCCACATGTCTTGGGACCCACAAATGCATGCCGCATGTCATAGGGGCCCCACATGCATGGCGCATTTCATGGGGGCCCTACATGCATGCCGCATGTCATGGGGGCCCCAAATGCATGCCTCAAGTCATGGGGCCCCAAATGCATGCAGCATGTCATAGGGGCCCCACATGCATGGTGCATGTCATGGGGGCCCCACATGCATGCCTCAAGTCACGGGGGCCCCAAATGCATGCCACATATCATGGGGGCCCCACATGCATGCCGCATATATTCGGGGCCTCAATTGCATGCCGCATATCATGAGGACCCCGCATGCATGCCGCATGTCATTGGGGCCCCGTAGACATTCCGCATGTCATGGGGGCCTCACGTGCATTCCGCATGTCATGGGGGTCCCACGTGCATGCTTCATGTCATTGTGGCACCACATGCATGCCGCATGTCACGGGGGCTCCGCAGGCATTCCACATGTCATGGGGGCCCCAAATAAATGCAGCATTTCATGGGGGCCAAATGTGCATGCCACATGTCTTGGGGCCCACAAATGCATGCCGCATGTCATAGGGGCCCCACATGCATGGCGCATTTCATGGGGGCCCTACATGCATGCCGCATGTCATGGGGGCCCCAAATGCATGCCTCAAGTCATGGGGCCCCAAATGCATGCAGCATGTCATAGGGGCCCCACATGCATGGTGCATGTCATGGGGGCCCCACATGCATGCCTCAAGTCACGGGGGCCCCAAATGCATGCCACATATCATGGGGGCCCCACATGCATGCCGCATATATTCGGGGCCTCAATTGCATGCCGCATGTCATGAGGACCCCGCATGCATGCCGCATGTCATTGGGGCCCCGTAGACATTCCGCATGTCATGGGGGCCTCACGTGCATTCCGCATGTCATGGGGGTCCCACGTGCATGCTTCATGTCATTGGGGCCCCAAGTGCTTGCCGCATGTCATGGGGGCCCCAAATGCATGCCACATGTCATGGGGGCCCCAAATGCATGCCGCATGTCATGGGCCCCCCAAATGCATGCAGCATGTCTTGGGGCCCACAAATGCATGCCGCATGTCATAGGAGTCCCACATGCATGGCGCATTTCATGGGGGTCCCACATGCATGGCGCATTTCATGGGGGCCCCACGTGCATACCACATGTCATGGGGGCCCCAAATGCATGCCGCATGTACTGGGGGGCCCCACGTGCATGCAGCATGTCTTGGTGCCCTCAAATACATGTCGCATGTCATAGGGGTCCCCCATGCATGCCGCATGTCATGGGGGCCCAACGTGCATGCCGCATGTATTGGGGGCCCCGCAGGCATTCCGCATGTCATGGGGCCTCACGTGCATGCCGCATGTCATGGTGGCCCCACATGCATGGCGCATTTCATGGGGGCCCCAAATGCGTGCCGCATGTCATGGGGGCCCCACTTGCATGCAGCATGTAATGGGGATCCAAATGCATGACGCATGTCATGGGGGTCCCACGTGCATGCCGCATGTCATGGGGGCCCCACATGCATGCCGCATGTCATGGGGGCACCACTTGCATGCAGCATGTAATGGGGGATCCAAATGCATGACGCATGTCATGGGGGTCCCACATGCATACCACATGTCATGGGGGAACCAAATGCATCCCTCATGTCCTGGGGGCCCCACATGCATGACACATTTCATGGGGGACCCAAATGCATGCCGCATGTCATGGGATCCCCAAATGCATGCCGCATGTCATGAGGGCCCCACGTGCATGCTGCATGTCATGGGGGCCCCAAATGCATGCCGCATGTCATGGGGGCCCCAATTGCATGCCGCATGTCATGGGGGCCCAAAATGCATGCCGCATGTGATGAGGGCGCCGCATGCATGCCGCATGTCTTGGGGCCCACAAATGCATGCCGCATGTCATAGGGGCCCCACATGCATGGCGCATTTCATGAGGGCCCAAATGCATGCCGCATGTCATGAGGCCATAAATGCATGTCGCATGTCATGGGGGCCCCACATGCATGCCGCATGTCATGGGGCCCAAAAGCTTGCCGCATGTCATGGGGGCCATAAATGCATGCCGCATGTCATGGGAGCCCCACATGAATGTCGCATGCCAAGGGGGCCCAACGTGCATGCCGCATGTATTGGGGGCCCCAAATTCATGCCGCATATCATGAGGGCCCTGCATGCATGCCGCATGTCATGGGTGCCCCACATTCATACCGCATGTCATGGAGACCCCACATGCATGCCGCATGTAATTGGAGCCCCCATGCATGCCACATGTCATGGGTCGCCAAATGAATGTCGCATGTCAAGGGGGCCCCACGTGCATGCCGCATGTCATGGGGGCCATAAATGCATGCGGCATGTCATAGGGGCCCCACGTGCATACCACATGTCATGGGGCCCCCAAATGCATGCCGCATGTACTGGGGGCCCCACGTGCATGCTGCATGTCATGGGGCCCCAAATGCATGCCGCATGTCATGGGGGCCCCAATGCATACCGCATGTCATGGGGCCCCCCAAATGCATGCAGCATGTCTTGGGGCCCACAAATGCATGCCGCATGTCATAGGGGTCCCACATGCATGGCGCTTTTCATGGGGGCCCCAAATGCATGCCGCATGTCATAGGGGCCCCACATGCATGGCGCATGTCATGGGGGCCCCACATTCATACCGCATGTCATGGAGGCCCCAAATTCATGTCGCATGTAATGGGAGCCCCCATGCATGCCACATGTCATGGGGGCCCCAAATGAATGTCGCATGTCAAGGGGGCCCCACGTGCATGCCGCATGTCATGGGGGCCCCAAATGCATGCCGCATGTTCAGGGGGCCCCACGTGCATGCCGCATGTCATGGGGCCGCCCAAATGCATGCAGCATGTCTTGGCGCCCTCAAATGCATGCCGCATGTCATAGGGGTCCCACATGCATGCCGCATGGCATGGGGGCCCCAAGTGCGTGCCCCATATCATGGGGGCCCCAAATGCATGCAGCATGTCATAGGGGTCCCACATGCATGCCGCATGGCATGGGGGCCCCAAGTGCGTGCCCCATATCATGGGGCTCCCAAATTCATGTCGCATGTCATAGGGGCCCCAAGTGAATTCCGCATGACATGGGGGCCCCAAATGCATGCCGCATGTCATGGGGGCTCCACGTGCATGCCGCATGTAATGGGGGATTCAAATGCATGCCGCATGTCATGGGGGTCCCACATGCATGGCGCATTTCATGGGGGCCCTACATGCATGCCGCATGTCATGGGGGCCCCAAATGCATGCCTCAAGTCATGGGGGCCCAAAATGCATGCAGCATGTCATAGGGGCCCCACATGCATGGTGCATGTCATGGGTGCCCCACATGCATGCCTCAAGTCATGGGGGCCCCAAATGCATGCCACATATCATGGGGGCCCCACGTGCATGTCGCATATATTGGGAGCCTCAAATGCATGCCGCATGTCATGAGGGCCCCGCATGCATGCTGCATATCATTGGGGCCCAACGTGCTTGCCGCATGTCATGGGGGCCCCACGTGCATGCCTCATGTTACGGGGGCCACGAATGCATGCCGCATGTCATAGGTGCCCCACATGCATGGAGCATGTCATGTGGGCCCCAAATGCATGCGGCATGTCATAGGGGCCCCACGTGCATACCACATGTCATGGGGGCCCCAAATGCATGCCGCATGTCATGGGGGCCCCACATGCATGCCACATGTCATGGGGGCCCCAAATGAATGTCGCATGTCAAGGGGGCCCCACGTGCATGACGCATGTCATGGGGACCCACATGCATGCCGCATGTCATGGAGGCCCCCATGACATGCGGCATGCATTTGGGGGCCCCACATGCATGCCGCATATCATGGGGGCCCAAATGCTTGCCGCATGTCATGAGGGCCATAAATGCATGCCGCATGTCATGGGAGCCCCACATGCATGCCAAATGTCATGGGGCCCCAAATGCATGCCGCATGTCATGGGGGCCACACGTGCATGGCGCATTTCATGAGAGCCCAAATGCATGCCGCATGTCAAGAGGCCATAAATGCATGTCGCATGTCATGGATGCCCAAAGTGCATGCCTCATGTCACGGGGGCCCCGCAGGCATTCCACATGTCATGGGGCCCCAAATAAATGCCACATGTCAAGGGGGCCCCACGTGCATGACGCATGTCATGGGGACCCACATGCATGCCGCATGTCATGGAGGCCCCCATGACATGTGGAATGCATTTGGGGCCCCACATGCATGCCGCATGTCATGGGGGGCCAAATGCTTGCCGCATGTCATGAGGGCCATAAATGCATGCCGCATATCATGGGAGCCCCACATGCATGCCACATGTCATGGGGGCCCCAAATGAATGTCGCATGTCAAGGGGGCCCCACGTGCATGCCGCATGTCATGGGGGCCCCAAATGCATGCCGCATGTCATGGGGGCCCCAAATGCATGCCGCATGTCATGGGGCCCCCCAAATGCATGCAGCATGTCTTGGGGCCCACAAATGCATGCCGCATGTCATAGGGGTCCCACATGCATGGCGCATTTCATGGGGGTCCCACATGCATGGCGCATTTCATGGGGGCCCCAAATGCATGCCGCATGTAATAGGGCCCCCACATGCATGGCGCATGTCATGGGGGCCCCACATTCATACTGCATGTCATGGAGGCCCCAAATGCATGCCGCAAGTAATCGGAGCCCCCATGCATGCCACATGTCATGGGGGCCCCAAATGAATGTCGCATGTCAAAGGGGGCCCCACGTGCATGCCGCATTTCATGGGGGACGCAAATGCATGCCACATGTCATGGGGCCGCCAAATGCATGCAGCATGTCTTGGGGCCCACAAATGCATGCCGCATGTCATGGGGGCCCCACGTGCATACTGCATGTCATGGGGGCCCCAAATGCATGACGCATTTCATGGGGGCCCTACATGCATGCCGCATGTCATGGGTGCCCCAAATGCATGCCTCAAGTCATTGGGGCCCCACATGCATGCCGCATATATTGGGGGCCTCAATTGCATGCCGCATGTCATGAGGGCCCCGCATGCATGTCGCATGTCATTGGGGCCCCGCAGTCATGGAGCATGTCATGGGGGCCCCAAATGCATGCCGCATGTCATGGGAGCCCCACATGCATGCCACATGTCATGGGGGCCCCAAATGAATGTCGCATGTCAAGGGGGCCCCACGTGCATGACGCATGTCTTGGGGACCCACATGCATGCTCCATGCCATGGGGCCCCCAAATGCATGCCGCATGTCATGGGGGCCCCAAATAAATGCCGCATTTCATGGGGGCCCCACATGCATGCCGCATGTCACGGGGTCCCCGCAGGCATTCCGCATGTCATGGGGGCCCCAAATGCATGCCGCATTTCATGGGGGCCCCACGTGCATGCCGCATGTCATGGGGCCCCCCAAATGCATGCAGCATGTCTTGGTGCCCTCAAATGCATGCCGCATGTCACAGGGGTCCCACCTGCATGCCGCATGTCATGGGGGATCCACCTGCATGCCGCATGTAATGGGGGATTCAAATGCATGCCGCATGTCATGGGGGTCCCACATGCATGCCTCATGTCATGGGGGCCCCAAATGCATGCCGCATATCATGGGGGCCCCGCAGGCATTCCGCATGTCATGGGGGCCTCACGTGCATGCCGCATGTCATGGGGGCCTCACATGCATGCCGCATGTATTGGGGGCCCCAACTGCATGACGCATGTCTCGGGTACCCCAAATGCATGCAGCATGTTATGCAGGCCCCAAATGCATGCCGCATGTCATGGGGGCCCAAATACATGACGCATGTCATGGGGGCTCCACGTGCATGCCGCATGTAATGGGGCTCCTAAATTCATGTCGCATGTCATAGGGGCCCCACGTGCATTCCACATGACATGGGGGCCGCAAATGCATGCCGCATGTCATGGGGGCCCCACGTGCATGCCGCATGTAATGGGGGATTCAAATGCATGCCGCATGTCATGGGGGTCCCACATGCATGCCACATGTCATTGGGGCCCCGCAGGCATTCCGCATGTCATGGGGGACTCACGTGCATTCCGCATGTCATGTGGGCCCCACGTGCATGCTGCATGTCATTGTGGCACCACGTGCATGCCGCATGTCACGGGGGCCCCGCAGGCATTCCACATGTCATGGGGGCCCCAAATAAATGCCGCATTTCATGGGGGCCCCACATGCATGCCGCATGTCACGGGGTCCCCGCAGGCATTCAACATGTCATGGGGGCCCCAAATAAATGCCGCATTTCATGGGGACCCCATGTGCATGCCACATGTCTTGGGGCCCACAAATGCATGGCGCATGTCATAGGGGCCCCACATGCATGGCGCATTTCATGGGGCCCCCAAATGCGTGCCGCATATCATGGGGGCCCCAAATGCATGCAGCATGTCATGGGGGCACCACTTGCATGCAGCATGTAATGGGGGATCCAAATGCATGACGCATGTCATGGGGGTCCCATATGCATACCACATGTCATGGGGGAACCAAATGCATGCCGCATGTCCTGGGGGCCCCACATGCATGACACATTTCATGGGGGACCCAAATGCATGCCGCATGTCACGGGGTCCCCAAATGCATGCTGCATGTCATGAGGGCCCCACGTGCATGCTGCATGTCATGGGGCCCCCAAATGCATGCCGCATGTCATGGGGGCCCCACTTGCATGCCGCATGTCATGGGGGCCCCACGTGCATGTCGCATGTCATGGGGGCCCAAAATGCATGCCGCATGTCATGAGGGCGCCACATGCATGCCGCATGTCTTGGGGCCCACAAATGCATGCCGCATGTCAGGGGTGCCCCACATGCATGCCGCATGTCATTGGGGCCCCAAATGCATGCCGCATGTAATGGGGGCCCCGCGTGCATGCCGCATGTCACGGGGGCCCCAAATGCATGCCGCATGTAATGGGGGCCCCAAATGCATGCAGCATGTCATTGGGGCCCCCAAATGCATGCAGCATGTCATAGGGGCCCCACGTGCATGGCGCATGTCATGGGGGCCCCACATTCATACCGCATGTCATGGAGGCCCCAAATGCATGCCGCATGTAATGGGAGCCCCCATGCATGCCACATGTCATGGGGGCCCCAAATGAATGTCGCATGTCAAGGGGGCCCCACGTGCATGCCGCATGTCATGGGGGCCATAAATGCATGCGGCATGTCATAGGGGCCCCACGTGCATGCCGCATGTCATGGGGCCCCCCAAATGCATGCAGCATGTCTTGGGGCCCACAAATGCATGCCGCATGTCATAGGGGTACCACATGCATGGCGCATTTCATGGGGGTCCCACATGCATGCGCATGTCATGGGGGCCCCAAATGCGTGCCGCATATCATGGGGGCCCCAAATGCATGCCGCATGTCATAGTGGCCCCACATGCATGGCGCATGTCATGGGGGCCCCACATTCATACCGCATGTCATGGAGGCCCCAAATGCATGCCGCATGTAATGGGAGCCCCCATGCATGCCACATGTCATGGGGGCCCCAAATGAATGTTGCATGTCAAGGGGGCCCCAAATGCATGCCGCATGTACAGGGGGCCCCACGTGCATGCCGCATTTCATGGGGGACCCAAATGCATGCCACATGTCATGGGGGCCATAAATGCATGCGGCATGTCATAGGGGCCCCACGTGCATACCACATGTCATGGGGGCCCCAAATGCATGCCGCATGTACTGGGTGGGCCCACGTGCATGCTGCATGTCATGGGGCCCCAAATGCATGCCGCATGTCATGGAAGCCCCACGTGCATGCCGCATGTCATGGGGCCCCCCAAATGCATGCAGCATGTCTTGGCGCCCTCAAATGCATGCCGCATGTCATAGGGGTCCCACATGCATGCCACATGTCATGGGGGCCATAAATGCATGCGGCATGTCATAGGGGCCCCACGTGCATACCACATGTCATGGGGGCCCCAAATGAATGCCGCATGTACTGGGTGGGCCCACGTGCATGCTGCATGGCATGGGGGCCCCAAGTGCGTGCCCCATATCATGGGGGCCCCAAATGCATGCAGCATGTCATGGGGGCCCAACGTGCATGCCGCATGTATTGGGGGCCCCAAATGCATGACGCATGTCATGGGGGAACCACCTGCATGCCGCATGTCATGGGGGAACCACCTGCATGCCGCATGTAATGGGGGATTCAAATGCATGCCGCATGTCATGGGGGTCCCACATGCATGCTGCATGTCATGGGGCCCCAAATGCATGCCGCATGTCATGGGGGCCCCAAATGCATGCCGCATGTCATGGGCCCCCAAATGCATGCAGCATGTCTTGGGGCCCACAAATGCATGCCGCATGTCATAGGGGTCCCACATGCATGGCGCATTTCATGGGGTCCCACATGCATGCGCATGTCATGGGGGCCCCACGTGCATGCCACATGTCATGGGCCCCCCCAAATGCATGCAGCATGTCTTGGCGCCCTCAAATGCATGCCGCATGTCATAGGGGTCCCACATGCATGCAGCATGTCATGGAGGCCCAACGTGCATGCCGCATGTATTGGGGGCCCCAAATGCATGCCGCATGTCATGGGGGAACCACCTGCATGCCGCATGTCATGGGGGAACCACCTGCATGCCGCATGTAATGGGGGATTCAAATGCATGCCGCATGTCATGGGGGTCACACATGCATGCTGCATGTCATGGGGGCACCAAATGCATGCCGCATATCATGGGGGCCCCGCAGGCATTCCGCATGTCATGGGTGCCTCACGTACATGCCGCATGTCATGGGGGCCTCACGTGCATGCCGCATGTATTGGGGGCCCCAACTTGCATGCCGCATGTCTCAGGTACCCCAAATGCATGCAGCATGTTATGCAGGCCCCAAATGCATGCCGCATGTCATGGGGGCCCAAATGCATGACGCATGTCATGGGGGCTCCACGTGCATGCCGCATGTAATGGGGCTCCCAAATTCATGTCGCATGTCATAGGGGCCCCACGTGCATTCCGCATGACATGGGGGCCCCAAATGCATGCCGCATGTCATGGGAGCCCCACGTGCATGCCGCATGTAATGGGGGATTCAAATACATGCCGCATGTCATGGGGGTCCCACATGCATGGCGCATTTCATGGGGGCCCTACATGCATGCCGCATGTCATGGGGGCCCCAAATGCATGCCTCAAGTCATGGGGGCCCCAAATGCATGCAGCATGTCATAGGGGCCCAACATGCATTGTGCATGTCATGGGGGCCCCACATGCATGCCGCAAGTAATGGGGGATTCAAATGCATGCCGCATGTCATGGGGGTCCCACATGCATGGCGCATTTCATGGGGGCCCTACATGCATGTCGCATGTCACGGGGGCCCCAAATGCATGCCTCAAGTCATGGGGGCCCCAAATGCATGCAGCATGTCATAGGGGCCCAACATGCATTGTGCATGTCATGGGGGCCCCACATGCATGCCGCATGTAATGGGGGATCCAAATGCATGTCACATATCATGGGGGCCCCACTTGTATGCCGCATATATTGGGAGCCTCAAATGCATGCCGCATGTCAAGAGGGCCCCGCATGCATGCTGCATGTCATTGGGGCCCCGCAGGCATTCCGCATGTCATGGGGGCCTCACGTGCATTCCGCATGTCATGGGGGTCCCACATGCATGCTGCATGTCATTGGGGCCCAACGTGCTTGCCGCATGTCATGGGGGCCCCACGTGCATGCCTCATGTTACGGGGGCCACGAATGCATGCCGCATGTCATAGGTGCCCCACATGCATGGAGCATGTCATGGGGGCCCCAAATGCATGCGGCATGTCATAGGGGCCCCACGTGCATACCACATGTCATGGGGGCCCCAAATGCATGCCGCATGTCATGGGAGCTCCACATGCATGCCACATGTCATGGGTTGCCCAAATGAATGTCGCATGTCAAGGGGGACCCACATGCATGCCGCATGTCATGGAGGCCCCCATGACATGCGGCAAGCATTTGGGCCCCACATGCATGGCGCATGCCATGGGGCCCCCAAATGCATGCTGCATGTCATGGGGGCCCCACATGCATGCCGCATGTCATGGGGGCCCCACCTGCATGGCACATTTCATGAGGGCCCAAATGCATGCCGCATGTCATGAGGCCATAAATGCATGTCACATGTCATGGGTGCCCAACGTGCATGCCTCATGTCAAGGGGGCCCCGCAGGCATTCCACATGTCATGGGGGCACCAAATAAATGCCGCATTTCATGGGGGCCCCACGTGCATGCCGCATGTCACGGGGGCCCCGCAGGCATTCCACATGTCATGGGGGCCCCAAATAAATGCCGCATTTCATGGGTGCCCCATGTGCATGCCAAATGTCTTGGGGCCCACAAATGCATGCCGCATGTCATAGGAGCCCCACATGCATGGCGCATTTCATGGGGGCCCTACATGCATGCCGCATGTCATGGGGGCCCCAAATGCATGACGCATTTCATGGGGGCCCTACATGCATGCCGCATGTCATGGGTGCCCCAAATGCATGCCTCAAGTCATTGGGGCCCCACATGCATGCCGCATATATTGGGGGCCTCAATTGCATGCCGCATGTCATGAGGGCCCCGCATGCATGTCGCATGTCATTGGGGCCCCGCAGTCATGGAGCATGTCATGGGGGCCCCAAATGCATGCCGCATGTCATGGGAGCCCCACATGCATGCCACATGTCATGGGGGCCCCAAATGAATGTCGCATGTCAAGGGGGCCCCACGTGCATGACGCATGTCTTGGGGACCCACATGCATGCTCCATGCCATGGGGCCCCCAAATGCATGCCGCATGTCATGGGGGCCCCACATGCATGCCGCATGTCATGGGGGCCCAAATGCTTGCCGCATGTCATGAGGGCCATAAATGCATGCCGCATGTCATGGGAGCCCCACATGCATGCCACATGTCATGGAGGCCCCCATGACATGCGGCAAGCATTTGGGCCCCACATGCATGCCGCATGTCATGGGGCCCCCAAATGCATGCCGCATGTCATGGGGCCCCCACGTGCATGGCGCATTTCATGAGGGCCCAAATGCATGCCGCATGTCATGAGGCCATAAATGCATGTCGCATGTCATGGGTGCCCAAAGTGCATGCCTCATGTCACGGGGGCCCCCCAGTCATTCCACATGTTATGGGGCGGCAAATAAATGCCGCATTTCATGGGGGCCCCACGTGCATGCCGCATGTCACGGGGGCCCCGCAGGCATTACACATGTCATGGGGGCCCCAAATAAATGCCGCATTTCATGGGGGCCCCATGTGCATGCCACATGTCTTGGGGCCCACAAATGCATGCCGCATGTCATAGGGGCCCCACATGCATGGCGCATTTCATGGGGGCCTACATGCATGCCGCATGTCATGGGGGCCCCAAATGCATGCCTCAAGTAATGGGGGCCCCAAATGCATGCCACATATCATGGGGGCCCCACATGCATGCCGCATATATTGGGGGCCTCAATTGCATGCCGCATGTCATGAGGGCCCCGCATGCATGCCGCATGTCATTGGGGCCCCGTAGGCATTCCGCATGTCATGGGGGCCTCACGTGCATTCCGCATGTCATGGGGGTCCCACGTACATGCTTCATGTCATTGGGGCCCCACGTGCTTGCCGCTTGTCATGGGGGCCCCACGTGCATGCCTCATGTTACGGGGGCCACGAATGCATGCCGCATGTCATAGGGGCCCCACGTGCATACCACATGTCATGGGGGCCCCAAATGCATGCCGCATGTCATGGGGGCCCCACATGCATGCCACATGTCATGGGGGCCCCAAATGAATGTCGCATGTCAAGGGGGCCCCACGTGCATGACGCATGTCATGGGGACCCACATGCATGCCGCATGTCATGGAGGCCCCCATGACATGCGGCATGCATTTGGGGGCCCCACATGCATGCCGCATGTCATGGGGGCCCAAATGCTTGCCGCATGTCATGAGGGCCATAAATGCATGCCGCATGTCATGGGAGCCCCACATGCATGCCAAATATCATGGGCCCCCAAATGCATGCCGCATGTCATGGGGGCCCCACGTGCATGGCGCATTTCATGAGGGCCCAAATGCATGCCGCATGTCAAGAGGCCATAAATGCAAGTCGCATGTCATGGGTGCCCAAAGTGCATGCCTCATGTCACGGGGGCCCGCAGGCATTCCACATGTCATGGGGGCCCCAAATAAATGCCGCATTTCATGGGGGCCCCACGTGCATGCCGCATGTCACGGGGGCCCCGCAGGCATTCCACATGTCATGGGGGCCCCAAATAAATGCAGCATTTCATGGGGGCCCCATGTGCATGCCACATGTCTTGGGACCCACAAATGCATGCCGCATGTCATAGGGGCCCCACATGCATGGCGCATTTCATGGGGGCCCTACATGCATGCCGCATGTCATGGGGGCCCCAAATGCATGCCTCAAGTCATGGGGCCCCAAATGCATGCAGCATGTCATAGGGGCCCCACATGCATGGTGCATGTCATGGGGGCCCCACATGCATGCCTCAAGTCACGGGGGCCCCAAATGCATGCCACATATCATGGGGGCCCCACATGCATGCCGCATATATTCGGGGCCTCAATTGCATGCCGCATATCATGAGGACCCCGCATGCATGCCGCATGTCATTGGGGCCCCGTAGACATTCCGCATGTCATGGGGGCCTCACGTGCATTCCGCATGTCATGGGGGTCCCACGTGCATGCTTCATGTCATTGTGGCACCACATGCATGCCGCATGTCACGGGGGCTCCGCAGGCATTCCACATGTCATGGGGGCCCCAAATAAATGCAGCATTTCATGGGGGCCAAATGTGCATGCCACATGTCTTGGGGCCCACAAATGCATGCCGCATGTCATAGGGGCCCCACATGCATGGCGCATTTCATGGGGGCCCTACATGCATGCCGCATGTCATGGGGGCCCCAAATGCATGCCTCAAGTCATGGGGCCCCAAATGCATGCAGCATGTCATAGGGGCCCCACATGCATGGTGCATGTCATGGGGGCCCCACATGCATGCCTCAAGTCACGGGGGCCCCAAATGCATGCCACATATCATGGGGGCCCCACATGCATGCCGCATATATTCGGGGCCTCAATTGCATGCCGCATGTCATGAGGACCCCGCATGCATGCCGCATGTCATTGGGGCCCCGTAGACATTCCGCATGTCATGGGGGCCTCACGTGCATTCCGCATGTCATGGGGGTCCCACGTGCATGCTTCATGTCATTGGGGCCCCAAGTGCTTGCCGCATGTCATGGGGGCCCCAAATGCATGCCACATGTCATGGGGGCCCCAAATGCATGCCGCATGTCATGGGCCCCCCAAATGCATGCAGCATGTCTTGGGGCCCACAAATGCATGCCGCATGTCATAGGAGTCCCACATGCATGGCGCATTTCATGGGGGTCCCACATGCATGGCGCATTTCATGGGGGCCCCACGTGCATACCACATGTCATGGGGGCCCCAAATGCATGCCGCATGTACTGGGGGGCCCCACGTGCATGCAGCATGTCTTGGTGCCCTCAAATACATGTCGCATGTCATAGGGGTCCCCCATGCATGCCGCATGTCATGGGGGCCCAACGTGCATGCCGCATGTATTGGGGGCCCCGCAGGCATTCCGCATGTCATGGGGCCTCACGTGCATGCCGCATGTCATGGTGGCCCCACATGCATGGCGCATTTCATGGGGGCCCCAAATGCGTGCCGCATGTCATGGGGGCCCCACTTGCATGCAGCATGTAATGGGGATCCAAATGCATGACGCATGTCATGGGGGTCCCACGTGCATGCCGCATGTCATGGGGGCCCCACATGCATGCCGCATGTCATGGGGGCACCACTTGCATGCAGCATGTAATGGGGGATCCAAATGCATGACGCATGTCATGGGGGTCCCACATGCATACCACATGTCATGGGGGAACCAAATGCATCCCTCATGTCCTGGGGGCCCCACATGCATGACACATTTCATGGGGGACCCAAATGCATGCCGCATGTCATGGGATCCCCAAATGCATGCCGCATGTCATGAGGGCCCCACGTGCATGCTGCATGTCATGGGGGCCCCAAATGCATGCCGCATGTCATGGGGGCCCCAATTGCATGCCGCATGTCATGGGGGCCCAAAATGCATGCCGCATGTGATGAGGGCGCCGCATGCATGCCGCATGTCTTGGGGCCCACAAATGCATGCCGCATGTCATAGGGGCCCCACATGCATGGCGCATTTCATGAGGGCCCAAATGCATGCCGCATGTCATGAGGCCATAAATGCATGTCGCATGTCATGGGGGCCCCACATGCATGCCGCATGTCATGGGGCCCAAAAGCTTGCCGCATGTCATGGGGGCCATAAATGCATGCCGCATGTCATGGGAGCCCCACATGAATGTCGCATGCCAAGGGGGCCCAACGTGCATGCCGCATGTATTGGGGGCCCCAAATTCATGCCGCATATCATGAGGGCCCTGCATGCATGCCGCATGTCATGGGTGCCCCACATTCATACCGCATGTCATGGAGACCCCACATGCATGCCGCATGTAATTGGAGCCCCCATGCATGCCACATGTCATGGGTCGCCAAATGAATGTCGCATGTCAAGGGGGCCCCACGTGCATGCCGCATGTCATGGGGGCCATAAATGCATGCGGCATGTCATAGGGGCCCCACGTGCATACCACATGTCATGGGGCCCCCAAATGCATGCCGCATGTACTGGGGGCCCCACGTGCATGCTGCATGTCATGGGGCCCCAAATGCATGCCGCATGTCATGGGGGCCCCAATGCATACCGCATGTCATGGGGCCCCCCAAATGCATGCAGCATGTCTTGGGGCCCACAAATGCATGCCGCATGTCATAGGGGTCCCACATGCATGGCGCTTTTCATGGGGGCCCCAAATGCATGCCGCATGTCATAGGGGCCCCACATGCATGGCGCATGTCATGGGGGCCCCACATTCATACCGCATGTCATGGAGGCCCCAAATTCATGTCGCATGTAATGGGAGCCCCCATGCATGCCACATGTCATGGGGGCCCCAAATGAATGTCGCATGTCAAGGGGGCCCCACGTGCATGCCGCATGTCATGGGGGCCCCAAATGCATGCCGCATGTTCAGGGGGCCCCACGTGCATGCCGCATGTCATGGGGCCGCCCAAATGCATGCAGCATGTCTTGGCGCCCTCAAATGCATGCCGCATGTCATAGGGGTCCCACATGCATGCCGCATGGCATGGGGGCCCCAAGTGCGTGCCCCATATCATGGGGGCCCCAAATGCATGCAGCATGTCATAGGGGTCCCACATGCATGCCGCATGGCATGGGGGCCCCAAGTGCGTGCCCCATATCATGGGGCTCCCAAATTCATGTCGCATGTCATAGGGGCCCCAAGTGAATTCCGCATGACATGGGGGCCCCAAATGCATGCCGCATGTCATGGGGGCTCCACGTGCATGCCGCATGTAATGGGGGATTCAAATGCATGCCGCATGTCATGGGGGTCCCACATGCATGGCGCATTTCATGGGGGCCCTACATGCATGCCGCATGTCATGGGGGCCCCAAATGCATGCCTCAAGTCATGGGGGCCCAAAATGCATGCAGCATGTCATAGGGGCCCCACATGCATGGTGCATGTCATGGGTGCCCCACATGCATGCCTCAAGTCATGGGGGCCCCAAATGCATGCCACATATCATGGGGGCCCCACGTGCATGTCGCATATATTGGGAGCCTCAAATGCATGCCGCATGTCATGAGGGCCCCGCATGCATGCTGCATATCATTGGGGCCCAACGTGCTTGCCGCATGTCATGGGGGCCCCACGTGCATGCCTCATGTTACGGGGGCCACGAATGCATGCCGCATGTCATAGGTGCCCCACATGCATGGAGCATGTCATGTGGGCCCCAAATGCATGCGGCATGTCATAGGGGCCCCACGTGCATACCACATGTCATGGGGGCCCCAAATGCATGCCGCATGTCATGGGGGCCCCACATGCATGCCACATGTCATGGGGGCCCCAAATGAATGTCGCATGTCAAGGGGGCCCCACGTGCATGACGCATGTCATGGGGACCCACATGCATGCCGCATGTCATGGAGGCCCCCATGACATGCGGCATGCATTTGGGGGCCCCACATGCATGCCGCATATCATGGGGGCCCAAATGCTTGCCGCATGTCATGAGGGCCATAAATGCATGCCGCATGTCATGGGAGCCCCACATGCATGCCAAATGTCATGGGGCCCCAAATGCATGCCGCATGTCATGGGGGCCACACGTGCATGGCGCATTTCATGAGAGCCCAAATGCATGCCGCATGTCAAGAGGCCATAAATGCATGTCGCATGTCATGGATGCCCAAAGTGCATGCCTCATGTCACGGGGGCCCCGCAGGCATTCCACATGTCATGGGGCCCCAAATAAATGCCACATGTCAAGGGGGCCCCACGTGCATGACGCATGTCATGGGGACCCACATGCATGCCGCATGTCATGGAGGCCCCCATGACATGTGGAATGCATTTGGGGCCCCACATGCATGCCGCATGTCATGGGGGGCCAAATGCTTGCCGCATGTCATGAGGGCCATAAATGCATGCCGCATATCATGGGAGCCCCACATGCATGCCACATGTCATGGGGGCCCCAAATGAATGTCGCATGTCAAGGGGGCCCCACGTGCATGCCGCATGTCATGGGGGCCCCAAATGCATGCCGCATGTCATGGGGGCCCCAAATGCATGCCGCATGTCATGGGGCCCCCCAAATGCATGCAGCATGTCTTGGGGCCCACAAATGCATGCCGCATGTCATAGGGGTCCCACATGCATGGCGCATTTCATGGGGGTCCCACATGCATGGCGCATTTCATGGGGGCCCCAAATGCATGCCGCATGTAATAGGGCCCCCACATGCATGGCGCATGTCATGGGGGCCCCACATTCATACTGCATGTCATGGAGGCCCCAAATGCATGCCGCAAGTAATCGGAGCCCCCATGCATGCCACATGTCATGGGGGCCCCAAATGAATGTCGCATGTCAAAGGGGGCCCCACGTGCATGCCGCATTTCATGGGGGACGCAAATGCATGCCACATGTCATGGGGCCGCCAAATGCATGCAGCATGTCTTGGGGCCCACAAATGCATGCCGCATGTCATGGGGGCCCCACGTGCATACTGCATGTCATGGGGGCCCCAAATGCATGCTGCATGTCATGGGGGCCCCAAATGCATGCCGCATGTCATGGGGGCCCCACGTGCATGCCGCATGTCATGGGGGCCCCGCAGGCATTCCGCATGTCATGGGGGCCCGAAATTCATGCCGCATTTCATGGGGGCCCCACGTGCATGCCGCATGTCATGGGGCCCCCCAAATGCATGCCGCATGTCACAGGGGTCCCACCTGCATGCCGCATGTCATGGGGGAACCACCTGCATGCCGCATGTAATGGGGGATTCAAATGCATGCCGCATGTCATGGGGGTCCCACATGCATGCCTCATTTCATGGGGGCCCCAAATGCATGCCGCATATCATGGGGGCCCCGCAGGCATTCCGCATGTCATGGGGGCCTCACATGCATGCCGCATGTATTGGGGGTCCCAACTGCATGACGCATGTCTCAGGTACCCCAAATGCATGCAGCATGTTATTCATTCCCCAAATGCATGCCGCATGTCATGGGGGCCCAAATGCATGACGCATGTCATGGGGGCTCCACGTGCATGTCGCATGTCATAGGGGCCCCACGTGCATTCCGCATGACATGGGGGCCGCAAATGCATGCCGCATGTCATGGGGGCCGCAAATGCATGCCGCATGTCATGGGGGCCCCACGTGCATGCCGAATGTAATGGGGGATTCAAATGCATGCCGCATGTCATGGGGGTCCCACATGCATGCCACATGTCATTGGGGCCCCGCAGGCATTCCGCATGTCATGGGGGACTCACGTGCATTCCGCATGTCATGTGGGCCCCACGTGCATGCTGCATGTCATTGTGGCACCACGTGCATGCCGCATGTCACGGGGGCCCCGCAGGCATTCCACATGTCATGGGGGCCCCAAATAAATGCCGCATTTCATGGGGGCCCCACATGCATGCCGCATGTCACGGGGTCCCCGCAGGCATTCCGCATGTCATGGGGGCCCCAAATGCATGCCGCATTTCATGGGGGCCCCACGTGCATGCCGCATGTCATGGGGCCCCCCAAATGCATGCAGCATGTCTTGGTGCCCTCAAATGCATGCCGCATGTCACAGGGGTCCCACCTGCATGCCGCATGTCATGGGGGAACCACCTGCATGCCGCATGTAATGGGGGATTCAAATGCATGCCGCATGTCATGGGGGTCCCACATGCATGCCTCATGTCATGGGGGCCCAAATGCATGCCGCATATCATGGGGGCCCCGCAGGCATTCCGCATGTCATGGGGGCCTCACGTGCATGCCGCATGTCATGGGGGCCTCACATGCATGCCGCATGTATTGGGGGCCCCAACTGCATGACGCATGTCTCAGGTACCCCAAATGCATGCAGCATGTTATGCAGGCCCCAAATGCATGCCGCATGTCATGGGGGCCCAAATACATGACGCATGTCATGGGGGCTCCACGTGCATGCCGCATGTAATGGGGCTCCTAAATTCATGTCGCATGTCATAGGGGCCCCACGTGCATTCCGCATGACATGGGGGCCGCAAATGCATGCCGCATGTCATGGGGGCCCCACGTGCATGCCGCATGTAATGGGGGATTCAAATGCATGCCGCATGTCATGGGGGTCCCACATGCATGCCACATGTCATTGGGGCCCCGCAGGCATTCCGCATGTCATGGGGGACTCACGTGCATTCCGCATGTCATGTGGGCCCCACGTGCATGCTGCATGTCATTGTGGCACCACGTGCATGCCGCATGTCACGGGGGCCCCGCAGGCATTCCACATGTCATGGGGGCCCCAAATAAATGCCGCATTTCATGGGGACCCCATGTGCATGCCACATGTCTTGGGGCCCACAAATGCATGGCGCATGTCATAGGGGCACCACATGCATGGCGCATTTCATGGGGGCCCCAAATGCGTGCCGCATATCATGGGGGCCCCAAATGCATGCAGCATGTCATGGGGGCCCCACGTGCATGCCACATGTCATTGGGGCCCACATGCATGCCGCATGTCATGGGGGCCCCACTTGCATGCAGCATGTAATGGGGATCCAAATGCATGACGCATGTCATGGGGGTCCCACGTGCATGCCGCATGTCATGGGGGCCCCACATGCATGCCGCATGTCATGGGGGCACCACTTGCATGCAGCATGTAATGGGGGATCCAAATGCATGACGCATGTAATGGGGATCCAAATGCATGACGCATGTCATGGGGGTCCCACGTGCATGCCGCATGTCATGGGGGCCCCACATGCATGCCGCATGTCATGGGGGAACCACTTGCATGCAGCATGTAATGGGGGATCCAACTGCATGACGCATGTCATGGGGGTCCCACATGCATACCACATGTCATGGGGGAACCAAATGCATGCCGCATGTCCTGGGGGCCCCACATGCATGACACATTTCATGGGGGACCCAAATGCATGCCGCATGTCACGGGGTCCCCAAATGCATGCTGCATGTCATGAGGGCCCCACATGCATGCTGCATGTCATGGGGCCCCACATGCATGCCGCATGTCATGGGGGCACCACTTGCATGCAGCATGTAATGGGGGATCCAAATGCATGACGCATGTAATGGGGATCCAAATGCATGACGCATGTCATGGGAATCCCACGTGCATGCCGCATGTCATGGGGGCCCCACATGCATGCCGCATGTCATGGGGGAACCACTTGCATGCAGCATGTAATGGGGGATCCAACTGCATGACGCATGTCATGGGGGTCCCACATGCATACCACATGTCATGGGGGAACCAAATGCATGCCGCATGTCCTGGGGGCCCCACATGCATGACACATTTCATGGGGGACCCAAATGCATGCCGCATGTCACGGGGTCCCCAAATGCATGCTGCATGTCATGAGGGCCCCACATGCATGCTGCATGTCATGGGGCCCCCAAATGCATGCCGCATGTCATGGGGGCCCCACTTGCATGCCGCATGTCATGGGGGCCCCACGTGCATGTCGCATGTCATGGGGGGCCAAAATGCATGCCGCATGTCATGAGGGCGCCACATGCATGCCGCATGTCTTGGGGCCCACAAATGCATGCCGCATGTCATGGGTGCCCCACATGCATGCCGCATGTCATTGGGGCCCCAAATGCATGCCGCATGTAATGGGGGCCCCGCGTGCATGCCGCATGTCACGGGGGCCCCAAATGCATGCCGCATGTAATGGGGTCCCCACGTGCATGCCGCATGTCATGGGGGCCCCAAATGCATGCACCATGTCATTGGGGCCCCCAAATGCATGCAGCATGTCATGGGGGCCCCACTTGCATGCCGCATGTCATGGGGGCCCCACGTGCATGTCGCATGTCATGGGGGCCCAAAATGCATGCCGCATGTCATGAGGGCGCCACATGCATGCCGCATGTCTTGGGGCCCACAAATGCATGCCGCATGTCATGGGTGCCCCACATGCATGCCGCATGTCATTGGGGCCCCAAATGCATGCCGCATGTAATGGGGGCCCCGCGTGCATGCCGCATGTCATGGAGGCCCCAAATGCAAGCCGCATGTAATGGGAGCCCCCATGCATGCCACATGTCATGGGGCCCCAAATGAATGTCGCATGTCAAGGGGGCCCCAAATGCATGCCGCATGTACAGGGGGCCCCACGTGCATGCCGCATTTCATGGGGGACCCAAATGCATGCCACATGTCATGGGGGCCATAAATGCATTCGGCATGTCATAGGGGCCCCACGTGAATACCACATGTCATGGGGGCCCCAAATGCATGCCGCATGTACTGGGTGGGCCCACGTGCATGCTGCATGTCATGGGGCCCCAAATGCATGCCGCATGTCATGGAAGCCCCACGTGCATGCCGCATGTCATGGGCCCCCCCAAATGCATGCAGCATGTCTTGGCGCCCTCAAATGCATGCCGCATGTCATAGGGGTCCCACATGCATGCCACATGTCATGGGGGCCCAAAATAAATGGCGCATTTCATGGGGACCCCATGTGCATGCCACATATCTTGGGGCCCACAAATGCATGCCGCATGTCATAGGGGCCCCACATGCATGGCGCATTTCATGGGGGCCCCAAATGAATGTCGCATGTCAAGGGGGCCCCAAATGCATGCCGCATGTACAGGGGGCCCCACGTGCATGCCGCATTTCATGGGGGACCCAAATGCATGCCACATGTCATGGGGGCCATAAATGCATTCGGCATGTCATAGGGGCCCCACGTGAATACCACATGTCATGGGGGCCCCAAATGCATGCCGCATGTACTGGGTGGGCCCACGTGCATGCTGCATGTCATGGGGCCCCAAATGCATGCCGCATGTCATGGAAGCCCCACGTGCATGCCGCATGTCATGGGCCCCCCCAAATGCATGCAGCATGTCTTGGCGCCCTCAAATGCATGCCGCATGTCATAGGGGTCCCACATGCATGCCACATGTCATGGGGGCCATAAATGCATGCGGCATGTCATAGGGGCCCCACGTGCATACCACATGTCATGGGGGCCCCAAATGCATGCCACATGTACTGGGTGGGCCCACGTGCATGCTGCATGTCATGGGGCCCCAAATGCATGCCGCATGTCATGGAAGCCCCACGTGCATGCCGCATGTCATGGGGCCCCCCAAATGCATGCAGCATGTCTTGGCGCCCTCAAATGCATGCCGCATGTCATAGGGGTCCCACATGCATGCCACATGTCATGGGGGCCATAAATGCATGCCGCATGTCATGGGGGCCCCACGTGCATGCCGCATGTCATGGGGGATTCAAATGCATGCCGCATGTCATGGGGGTCCCACATGCATGCCACATGTCATTGGGGCCCCGCAGGCATTCCGCATGTCATGGGGGACTCACGTGCATTCCGCATGTCATGTGGGCCCCACGTGCATGCTGCATGTCATTGTGGCTCCACGTGCATGCCGCATGTCACGGGGGCCCCGCAGGCATTCCACATGTCATGGGGGCCCAAAATAAATGCCGCATTTCATGGGGGCCCCAAATGCATGCAGCATGTCATAGGGGCCCCACACGCATGGTGCATGTCATGGGGGCCCCACATGCATGCCTCAAGTCATGGGGGCCCCAAATGCATGCCACATATCATGGGGGCCCCACATGCATGCCGCATATATTGGGGGCCTCAAATGCATGCCACATGTCATAGGGGTACCACATGCATGGCGCATTTCATGGGGGTCCCACATGCATGCGCATGTCATGGGGGCCCCAAATGCGTGCCGCATATCATGGGGGCCCCAAATGCATGCCGCATGTCATAGTGGCCCCACATGCATGGCGCATGTCATGGGGGCCCCACATTCATACCGCATGTCATGGAGGCCCCAAATGCATGCCACATGTAATGGGAGCCCCCATGCATGCCACATGTCATGGGGGCCCCAAATGAATGTCGCATGTCAAGGGGGCCCCAAATGCATGCCGCATGTACAGGGGGCCCCACGTGCATGCCACATGTCATGGGGGCCATAAATGCATGCGGAATGTCATAGGGGCCCCACGTGCATACCACATGTCATGGGGGCCCCAAATGCATGCCGCATGTACTGGGTGGGCCCACGTGCATGCTGCATGTCATGGGGCCCCAAATGCATGCCGCATGTCATGGAAGCCCCACGTAAATGCCGCATGTCATGGGGCCCCCCAAATGCATGCAGCATGTCTTGGCGCCCTCAAATGCATGCCGCATGTCATAGGGGTCCCACATGCATGCCGCATGGCATGGGGGCCCCAAGTGCGTGCCCCATATCATGGGGGCCCCAAATGCATGCAGCATGTCATGGGGGCCCCAACTGCATGCCGCATGTCTCAGGTACCCCAAATGCATGCAGCATGTTATGCAGGCCCCACGTGCATGCTGCATGTCATTGTGGCCCCACGTGCATGCCGCATGTCACGGGGGCCCCGCAGGCATTCCACATGTCATGGGGGCCCAAAATAAATGGCGCATTTCATGGGGACCCCATGTGCATGCCACATATCTTGGGGCCCACAAATGCATGCCGCATGTCATAGGGGCCCCACATGCATGGCGCATTTCATGGGGGCCCTACATGCATGCCGCATGTCATGGGGGCCCCCAATGCATGCCTCAAGTCATGGGGGCCCCAAATGCATGCAGCATGTCATAGGGGCCCCACATGCATGGTGCATGTCATGGGGGCCCCACATGCATGCCTCAAGTCATGGGGGCCCCAAATGCATGCCACATATCATGGGGGCCCCACATGCATGCCGCATATATTGGGGGCCTCAAATGCATGCCGCATGTCATGAGGGCCCCGCATGCATGCCACATGTCATTGGGACCCCGCAGGCATTCCGCATGTCATGGGGGCCTCACGTGCATTCCGCATGTCATGGGGGTCCCACGTGCATGCTGCATGTCATTGGGGCCCCACGTGCTTGCCGCATGTCATGGGGGCCCCACGTGCATGCCTCATGTTACAGGGGCCACGAATGCATGCCGCATGTCATAGGGGCCCCACATGCATGGAGCATGTAATGGGGGCCCCAAATGCATGCGGCATGTCATAGGGGCCCCACGTGCATACCACATGTCATGGGGGCCCCAAATGCATGCCGCATGTCATGGGAGCCCCACATGCATGCCACATGTCATGGGGGCCCCAAATGAATGTCGCATGTCAAGGGGGACCCACGTGCATGACGCATGTCATGGGAACCCACATGAATGCCAAATGTCATGGAGGCCCCCATGACATGCGGCAAGCATTTGGGCCCCACATGCATGCCGCATGCCATGGGGCCCCCAAATGCATGCCGCATGTCATGGGGGCCCCACATGCATGCCGCATGTCATGGGGTTCCAAAAGCTTGCCGCTTGTCATGAGGGCCATAAATGCATGCCGCATGTCATGGGAGCCCCACATGCATGCCACATGTCATGGAGGCCCCCATGACATGCGGCAAGCATTTGGGCCCCAAATGCATGCCGCATGTCATGGGGGCCCAAATGCATGACGCATGTCATGGGGGCTCCACGTGCATGCCGCATGTAATGTGGCTCCCAAATTCATGTCGCATGTCATAGGGGCCCCACGTGCATTCCGCATGTCATGGGGGCCCCAAATGCATGCCGCATGTCATGGGGCCCAATGTGCATGCCACATGTAATGGGGGATTCAAATGCATGCCGCATGTCATGGGGGTCCCACATGCATGCCACATGTCATTGGGGCCCCGCAGGCATTCCGCATGTCATGGGGGCCCCAAATGCATGCCTCAAGTCATGGGGGCCCCAAATGCATGCAGCATGTCATAGGGGCCCCACATGCATGGTGCATGTCATGGGGGCCCCACATGCATGCCTCAAGTCATGGGGGCCCCAAATGCATGCCACATACCATGGGGGCCCCACATGCATGCCGCATATATTGGGGGCCTCAAATGCATGCCGCATGTCATGAGGGCCCCGCATGCATGCCGCATGTCATTGGGGCCCCGCAGGCATTCCGCATGTCATGGGGGCCTCACGTGCATGCCGCATGTCATTGGGGCCCCGCAGGCATTCCGCATGTCATGGGGGCCTCACGTGCATTCCGCATGTCATGGGGGTCCCACGTGCATGCTGCATGTCATTGGGGCCCCACGTGCTTGCCGCATGTCATGGGGGCCCCGCGTGCATGCCTCATGTTACGGGGGACACGAATGCATGCCGCATGTCATAGGGGCCCCACATCCATGGAGCATGTCATGGGGGCCCCAAATGCATGCGGCATGTCATAGGGGCCCCACGTGCATGCCACATGTCATGGGGGCCCCAAATGAATGCCGCATGTCAAGGGGGCCCCACGTGCATGATGCATGTCATGGGGACCCACATGCATGCCGCATCTCATGGAGGCCCCCATGACATGCGGCAAGCATTTGGGCTCCACATGCATGCCGCATGTCATGGGGGCCCAAATGCTTGCCGCATGTCATGAGGGCCATAAATGCATGCCGCATGTCATGGGAGCCCCACATGCATGCCACATGTCATGGAGGCCCCCATGACATGCGGCAAGCATTTGGGCCCCACATGCATGCCGCATGTCATGGGGCCCCCAAATGCATGCAGCATGTCATGGGGGCCCCAACTGCATGCCGCATGTCTCAGGTACCCCAAATGCATGCAGCATGTTATGCAGGCCCCACGTGCATGCTGCATGTCATTGTGGCCCCACGTGCATGCCGCATGTCACGGGGGCCCCGCAGGCATTCCACATGTCATGGGGGCCCCAAATAAATGGCGCATTTCATGGGGACCCCATGTGCATGCCACATGTCTTGGGGCCCACAAATGCATGCCGCATGTCATAGGGGCCCCACATGCATGGCGCATTTCATGGGGGCCCTACATGCATGCCGCATGTCATGGGGGCCCCCAATGCATGCCTCAAGTCATGGGGGCCCCAAATGCATGCAGCATGTCATAGGGGCCCCACATGCATGGTGCATGTCATGGGGGCCCCACATGCATGCCTCAAGTCATGGGGGCCCCAAATGCATGCCACATATCATGGGGGCCCCACATGCATGCCGCATATATTGGGGGCCTCAAATGCATGCCGCATGTCATGAGGGCCCCGCATGCATGCCACATGTCATTGGGACCCCGCAGGCATTCCGCATGTCATGGGGGCCTCACGTGCTTTCCGCATGTCATGGGGGTCCCACGTGCATGCTGCATGTCATTGGGGCCCCACGTGCTTGCCGCATGTCATGGGGGCCCCACGTGCATGCCTCATGTTACGGGGGCCACGAATGCATGCCGCATGTCATAGGGGCCCCACATGCATGGAGCATGTAATGGGGGCCCCAAATGCATGCGGCATGTCATAGGGGCCCCACGTGCATACCACATGTCATGGGGGCCCCAAATGCATGCCGCATGTCATGGGAGCCCCACATGCATGCCACATGTCATGGGGGCCCCAAATGAATGTCGCATGTCAAGGGGGACCCACGTGCATGACGCATGTCATGGGAACCCACATGAATGCCAAATGTCATGGAGGCCCCCATGACATGCGGCAAGCATTTGGGCCCCACATGCATGCCGCATGCCATGGGGCCCCCAAATGCATGCCGCATGTCATGGGGGCCCCACATGCATGCCGCATGTGATGGGGGCCCAAATGCTTGCCGCTTGTCATGAGGGCCATAAATGCATGCCGCATGTCATGGGAGCCCCACATGCATGCCACATGTCATGGAGGCCCCCATGACATGCGGCAAGCATTTGGGCCCCAAATGCATGCCGCATGTCATGGGGGCCCAAATGCATGACGCATGTCATGGGGGCTCCACGTGCATGCCGCATGTAATGTGGCTCCCAAATTCATGTCGCATGTCATAGGGGCCCCACGTGCATTCCGCATGTCATGGGGGCCCCAAATGCATGCCGCATGTCATGGGGCCCAATGTGCATGCCACATGTAATGGGGGATTCAAATGCATGCCGCATGTCATGGGGGTCCCACATGCATGCCACATGTCATTGGGGCCCCGCAGGCATTCCGCATGTCATGGGGGCCCCAAATGCATGCCTCAAGTCATGGGGGCCCCAAATGCATGCAGCATGTCATAGGGGCCCCACATGCATGGTGCATGTCATGGGGGCCCCACATGCATGCCTCAAGTCATGGGGGCCCCAAATGCATGCCACATACCATGGGGGCCCCACATGCATGCCGCATATATTGGGGGCCTCAAATGCATGCCGCATGTCATGAGGGCCCCGCATGCATTCCGCATGTCATTGGGGCCCCGCAGGCATTCCGCATGTCATGGGGGCCTCACGTGCATGCCGCATGTCATTGGGGCCCCGCAGGCATTCCGCATGTCATGGGGGCCTCACGTGCATTCCGCATGTCATGGGGGTCCCACGTGCATGCTGCATGTCATTGGGGCCCCACGTGCTTGCCGCATGTCATGGGGGCCCCGCGTGCATGCCTCATGTTACGGGGGACACGAATGCATGCCGCATGTCATAGGGGCCCCACATCCATGGAGCATGTCATGGGGGCCCCAAATGCATGCGGCATGTCATAGGGGCCCCACGTGCATGCCACATGTCATGGGGGCCCCAAATGAATGTCGCATGTCAAGGGGGCCCCACGTGCATGACGCATGTCATGGGGACCCACATGCATGCCGCATGTCATGGAGGCCCCCATGACATGCGGCATGCATTTGGGGGCCCCACATGCATGTCGCATGTCATGGGGGCCCAAATGCTTGAAGCATGTCATGAGGGCCATAAATGCATGCCGCATGTCATGGGAGCCCCACATGCATTCCAAATGTCATGGGGCCCCCAAATGCATGCCGCATGTCATGGGGGCCACACGTGCATGGCGCATTTCATGAGGGCCCAAATGCATGCCGCATGTCAAGAGGCCATAAATGCATGTCGCATGTCATGGATGCCCAAAGTGCATGCCTCATGTCACGGGGGCCCCGCAGGCATTCCACATGTCATGGGGCCCCAAATAAATGCCGCATTTCATGGGGGCCCCACATGCATGCCACATGTCATGGGGGCCCCAAGTGAATGTCGCATGTCAAGGGGGCCCCACGTGCATGACGCATGTCATGGGGACCCACATGCATGCCGCATGTCATGGAGGCCCCCATGACATGCGGAATGCATTTGGGGGCCCCACATGCATGCCGCATGTCATGGGGGGCCAAATGCTTGCCGCATGTCATGAGGGCCATAAATGCATGCCGCATGTCATGGGAGCCCCACATGCATGCCACATGTCATGGGGGCCCCAAATGAATGTCGCATGTCAAGGGGGCCCCACGTGCATGCCGCATGTCATGGGGGCCCCAAATGCATGCCGCATGTCATGGGGCCCCCAAATGCATGCCGCATGTCATGGGGCCCCCCAAATGCATGCAGCATGTCTTGGGGCCCACAAATGCATGCCGCATGTCATAGGGGTCCCACATGCATGGCGCATTTCATGGGGGTCCCACATGCATGGCGCATTTCATGGGGGCCCCAAATGCATGCCGCATGTCATAGGGGCCCCACATGCATGGCGCATGTCATGGGGGCCCCACATTCATACCGCATGTCATGGAGGCCCCAAATGCATGCCGCATGTAATGGGAGCCCCCATGCATGCCACATGTCATGGGGGCCCCAAATGAATGTCGCATGTCACAGGGGTCCCACCTGCATGCCGCATGTCATGGGGGAACCACATGCATGCCGCATGTAATGGGGGAGTCAAATGCATGCCGCATGTCATGGGGGTCCCACATGCATGCCTCATTTCATGGGGGCTCCAAATGCATGCCGCATATCATGGGGGCCCCGCAGGCATTCCGCATGTCATGGGGGCCTCACGTGCATGCCGCATGTCATGGGGGCCTCACATGCATGCCGCATGTATTGGGGGCCCCAACTGCATGACGCATGTCTCAGGTACCCCAAATGCATGCAGCATGTCATAGGGGTCCCACATGCATGCCACATGTCATGGGGGCCATAAATGCATGCGGCATGTCATAGGGGCCCCACGTGCATACCACATGTCATGGGGGCCCCAAATGCATGCCACATGTACTGGGTGGGCCCACGTGCATGCTGCATGTCATGGGGCCCCAAATGCATGCCGCATGTCATGGAAGCCCCACGTGCATGCCGCATGTCATGGGGCCCCCCAAATGCATGCAGCATGTCTTGGCGCCCTCAAATGCATGCCGCATGTCATAGGGGTCCCACATGCATGCCACATGTCATGGGGGCCATAAATGCATGCCGCATGTCATGGGGGCCCCACGTGCATGCCGCATGTCATGGGGGATTCAAATGCATGCCGCATGTCATGGGGGTCCCACATGCATGCCACATGTCATTGGGGCCCCGCAGGCATTCCGCATGTCATGGGGGACTCACGTGCATTCCGCATGTCATGTGGGCCCCACGTGCATGCTGCATGTCATTGTGGCCCCACGTGCATGCCGCATGTCACGGGGGCCCCGCAGGCATTCCACATGTCATGGGGGCCCAAAATAAATGCCGCATTTCATGGGGGCCCCAAATGCATGCAGCATGTCATAGGGGCCCCACACGCATGGTGCATGTCATGGGGGCCCCACATGCATGCCTCAAGTCATGGGGGCCCCAAATGCATGCCACATATCATGGGGGCCCCACATGCATGCCGCATATATTGGGGGCCTCAAATGCATGCCACATGTCATAGGGGTACCACATGCATGGCGCATTTCATGGGGGTCCCACATGCATGCGCATGTCATGGGGGCCCCAAATGCGTGCCGCATATCATGGGGGCCCCAAATGCATGCCGCATGTCATAGTGGCCCCACATGCATGGCGCATGTCATGGGGGCCCCACATTCATACCGCATGTCATGGAGGCCCCAAATGCATGCCACATGTAATGGGAGCCCCCATGCATGCCACATGTCATGGGGGCCCCAAATGAATGTCGCATGTCAAGGGGGCCCCAAATGCATGCCGCATGTACAGGGGGCCCCACGTGCATGCCACATGTCATGGGGGCCATAAATGCATGCGGAATGTCATAGGGGCCCCACGTGCATACCACATGTCATGGGGGCCCCAAATGCATGCCGCATGTACTGGGTGGGCCCACGTGCATGCTGCATGTCATGGGGCCCCAAATGCATGCCGCATGTCATGGAAGCCCCACGTAAATGCCGCATGTCATGGGGCCCCCCAAATGCATGCAGCATGTCTTGGCGCCCTCAAATGCATGCCGCATGTCATAGGGGTCCCACATGCATGCCGCATGGCATGGGGGCCCCAAGTGCGTGCCCCATATCATGGGGGCCCCAAATGCATGCAGCATGTCATGGGGGCCCCAACTGCATGCCGCATGTCTCAGGTACCCCAAATGCATGCAGCATGTTATGCAGGCCCCACGTGCATGCTGCATGTCATTGTGGCCCCACGTGCATGCCGCATGTCACGGGGGCCCCGCAGGCATTCCACATGTCATGGGGGCCCAAAATAAATGGCGCATTTCATGGGGACCCCATGTGCATGCCACATATCTTGGGGCCCACAAATGCATGCCGCATGTCATAGGGGCCCCACATGCATGGCGCATTTCATGGGGGCCCTACATGCATGCCGCATGTCATGGGGGCCCCCAATGCATGCCTCAAGTCATGGGGGCCCCAAATGCATGCAGCATGTCATAGGGGCCCCACATGCATGGTGCATGTCATGGGGGCCCCACATGCATGCCTCAAGTCATGGGGGCCCCAAATGCATGCCACATATCATGGGGGCCCCACATGCATGCCGCATATATTGGGGGCCTCAAATGCATGCCGCATGTCATGAGGGCCCCGCATGCATGCCACATGTCATTGGGACCCCGCAGGCATTCCGCATGTCATGGGGGCCTCACGTGCATTCCGCATGTCATGGGGGTCCCACGTGCATGCTGCATGTCATTGGGGCCCCACGTGCTTGCCGCATGTCATGGGGGCCCCACGTGCATGCCTCATGTTACAGGGGCCACGAATGCATGCCGCATGTCATAGGGGCCCCACATGCATGGAGCATGTAATGGGGGCCCCAAATGCATGCGGCATGTCATAGGGGCCCCACGTGCATACCACATGTCATGGGGGCCCCAAATGCATGCCGCATGTCATGGGAGCCCCACATGCATGCCACATGTCATGGGGGCCCCAAATGAATGTCGCATGTCAAGGGGGACCCACGTGCATGACGCATGTCATGGGAACCCACATGAATGCCAAATGTCATGGAGGCCCCCATGACATGCGGCAAGCATTTGGGCCCCACATGCATGCCGCATGCCATGGGGCCCCCAAATGCATGCCGCATGTCATGGGGGCCCCACATGCATGCCGCATGTCATGGGGTTCCAAAAGCTTGCCGCTTGTCATGAGGGCCATAAATGCATGCCGCATGTCATGGGAGCCCCACATGCATGCCACATGTCATGGAGGCCCCCATGACATGCGGCAAGCATTTGGGCCCCAAATGCATGCCGCATGTCATGGGGGCCCAAATGCATGACGCATGTCATGGGGGCTCCACGTGCATGCCGCATGTAATGTGGCTCCCAAATTCATGTCGCATGTCATAGGGGCCCCACGTGCATTCCGCATGTCATGGGGGCCCCAAATGCATGCCGCATGTCATGGGGCCCAATGTGCATGCCACATGTAATGGGGGATTCAAATGCATGCCGCATGTCATGGGGGTCCCACATGCATGCCACATGTCATTGGGGCCCCGCAGGCATTCCGCATGTCATGGGGGCCCCAAATGCATGCCTCAAGTCATGGGGGCCCCAAATGCATGCAGCATGTCATAGGGGCCCCACATGCATGGTGCATGTCATGGGGGCCCCACATGCATGCCTCAAGTCATGGGGGCCCCAAATGCATGCCACATACCATGGGGGCCCCACATGCATGCCGCATATATTGGGGGCCTCAAATGCATGCCGCATGTCATGAGGGCCCCGCATGCATGCCGCATGTCATTGGGGCCCCGCAGGCATTCCGCATGTCATGGGGGCCTCACGTGCATGCCGCATGTCATTGGGGCCCCGCAGGCATTCCGCATGTCATGGGGGCCTCACGTGCATTCCGCATGTCATGGGGGTCCCACGTGCATGCTGCATGTCATTGGGGCCCCACGTGCTTGCCGCATGTCATGGGGGCCCCGCGTGCATGCCTCATGTTACGGGGGACACGAATGCATGCCGCATGTCATAGGGGCCCCACATCCATGGAGCATGTCATGGGGGCCCCAAATGCATGCGGCATGTCATAGGGGCCCCACGTGCATGCCACATGTCATGGGGGCCCCAAATGAATGCCGCATGTCAAGGGGGCCCCACGTGCATGATGCATGTCATGGGGACCCACATGCATGCCGCATCTCATGGAGGCCCCCATGACATGCGGCAAGCATTTGGGCTCCACATGCATGCCGCATGTCATGGGGGCCCAAATGCTTGCCGCATGTCATGAGGGCCATAAATGCATGCCGCATGTCATGGGAGCCCCACATGCATGCCACATGTCATGGAGGCCCCCATGACATGCGGCAAGCATTTGGGCCCCACATGCATGCCGCATGTCATGGGGCCCCCAAATGCATGCAGCATGTCATGGGGGCCCCAACTGCATGCCGCATGTCTCAGGTACCCCAAATGCATGCAGCATGTTATGCAGGCCCCACGTGCATGCTGCATGTCATTGTGGCCCCACGTGCATGCCGCATGTCACGGGGGCCCCGCAGGCATTCCACATGTCATGGGGGCCCCAAATAAATGGCGCATTTCATGGGGACCCCATGTGCATGCCACATGTCTTGGGGCCCACAAATGCATGCCGCATGTCATAGGGGCCCCACATGCATGGCGCATTTCATGGGGGCCCTACATGCATGCCGCATGTCATGGGGGCCCCCAATGCATGCCTCAAGTCATGGGGGCCCCAAATGCATGCAGCATGTCATAGGGGCCCCACATGCATGGTGCATGTCATGGGGGCCCCACATGCATGCCTCAAGTCATGGGGGCCCCAAATGCATGCCACATATCATGGGGGCCCCACATGCATGCCGCATATATTGGGGGCCTCAAATGCATGCCGCATGTCATGAGGGCCCCGCATGCATGCCACATGTCATTGGGACCCCGCAGGCATTCCGCATGTCATGGGGGCCTCACGTGCTTTCCGCATGTCATGGGGGTCCCACGTGCATGCTGCATGTCATTGGGGCCCCACGTGCTTGCCGCATGTCATGGGGGCCCCACGTGCATGCCTCATGTTACGGGGGCCACGAATGCATGCCGCATGTCATAGGGGCCCCACATGCATGGAGCATGTAATGGGGGCCCCAAATGCATGCGGCATGTCATAGGGGCCCCACGTGCATACCACATGTCATGGGGGCCCCAAATGCATGCCGCATGTCATGGGAGCCCCACATGCATGCCACATGTCATGGGGGCCCCAAATGAATGTCGCATGTCAAGGGGGACCCACGTGCATGACGCATGTCATGGGAACCCACATGAATGCCAAATGTCATGGAGGCCCCCATGACATGCGGCAAGCATTTGGGCCCCACATGCATGCCGCATGCCATGGGGCCCCCAAATGCATGCCGCATGTCATGGGGGCCCCACATGCATGCCGCATGTGATGGGGGCCCAAATGCTTGCCGCTTGTCATGAGGGCCATAAATGCATGCCGCATGTCATGGGAGCCCCACATGCATGCCACATGTCATGGAGGCCCCCATGACATGCGGCAAGCATTTGGGCCCCAAATGCATGCCGCATGTCATGGGGGCCCAAATGCATGACGCATGTCATGGGGGCTCCACGTGCATGCCGCATGTAATGTGGCTCCCAAATTCATGTCGCATGTCATAGGGGCCCCACGTGCATTCCGCATGTCATGGGGGCCCCAAATGCATGCCGCATGTCATGGGGCCCAATGTGCATGCCACATGTAATGGGGGATTCAAATGCATGCCGCATGTCATGGGGGTCCCACATGCATGCCACATGTCATTGGGGCCCCGCAGGCATTCCGCATGTCATGGGGGCCCCAAATGCATGCCTCAAGTCATGGGGGCCCCAAATGCATGCAGCATGTCATAGGGGCCCCACATGCATGGTGCATGTCATGGGGGCCCCACATGCATGCCTCAAGTCATGGGGGCCCCAAATGCATGCCACATACCATGGGGGCCCCACATGCATGCCGCATATATTGGGGGCCTCAAATGCATGCCGCATGTCATGAGGGCCCCGCATGCATTCCGCATGTCATTGGGGCCCCGCAGGCATTCCGCATGTCATGGGGGCCTCACGTGCATGCCGCATGTCATTGGGGCCCCGCAGGCATTCCGCATGTCATGGGGGCCTCACGTGCATTCCGCATGTCATGGGGGTCCCACGTGCATGCTGCATGTCATTGGGGCCCCACGTGCTTGCCGCATGTCATGGGGGCCCCGCGTGCATGCCTCATGTTACGGGGGACACGAATGCATGCCGCATGTCATAGGGGCCCCACATCCATGGAGCATGTCATGGGGGCCCCAAATGCATGCGGCATGTCATAGGGGCCCCACGTGCATGCCACATGTCATGGGGGCCCCAAATGAATGTCGCATGTCAAGGGGGCCCCACGTGCATGACGCATGTCATGGGGACCCACATGCATGCCGCATGTCATGGAGGCCCCCATGACATGCGGCATGCATTTGGGGGCCCCACATGCATGTCGCATGTCATGGGGGCCCAAATGCTTGAAGCATGTCATGAGGGCCATAAATGCATGCCGCATGTCATGGGAGCCCCACATGCATTCCAAATGTCATGGGGCCCCCAAATGCATGCCGCATGTCATGGGGGCCACACGTGCATGGCGCATTTCATGAGGGCCCAAATGCATGCCGCATGTCAAGAGGCCATAAATGCATGTCGCATGTCATGGATGCCCAAAGTGCATGCCTCATGTCACGGGGGCCCCGCAGGCATTCCACATGTCATGGGGCCCCAAATAAATGCCGCATTTCATGGGGGCCCCACATGCATGCCACATGTCATGGGGGCCCCAAGTGAATGTCGCATGTCAAGGGGGCCCCACGTGCATGACGCATGTCATGGGGACCCACATGCATGCCGCATGTCATGGAGGCCCCCATGACATGCGGAATGCATTTGGGGGCCCCACATGCATGCCGCATGTCATGGGGGGCCAAATGCTTGCCGCATGTCATGAGGGCCATAAATGCATGCCGCATGTCATGGGAGCCCCACATGCATGCCACATGTCATGGGGGCCCCAAATGAATGTCGCATGTCAAGGGGGCCCCACGTGCATGCCGCATGTCATGGGGGCCCCAAATGCATGCCGCATGTCATGGGGCCCCCAAATGCATGCCGCATGTCATGGGGCCCCCCAAATGCATGCAGCATGTCTTGGGGCCCACAAATGCATGCCGCATGTCATAGGGGTCCCACATGCATGGCGCATTTCATGGGGGTCCCACATGCATGGCGCATTTCATGGGGGCCCCAAATGCATGCCGCATGTCATAGGGGCCCCACATGCATGGCGCATGTCATGGGGGCCCCACATTCATACCGCATGTCATGGAGGCCCCAAATGCATGCCGCATGTAATGGGAGCCCCCATGCATGCCACATGTCATGGGGGCCCCAAATGAATGTCGCATGTCAAGGGGGCCCCACGTGCATGCCGCATGTCATGGGGGCCCCAAATGCATGCCGCATGTACAGGGGGCCCCACGTGCATGCCGCATTTCATGGGGGACGCAAATGCATACTGCATGTCATGGGGGCCCCAAATGCATGCTGCATGTCATGGGGGCCCCAAATGCATGCGCATGTCATGGGGGCCCCACGTGCATGCCGCATGTCATGGGGGCCCCGCAGGCATTCCGCATGTCATGGGGGCCCCAAATTCATGCCGCATTTCATGGGGGCCCCACGTGCATGCCGCATGTCATGGGGCCCCCCAAATGCATGCAGCATGTCTTGGTGCCCTCAAATGCATGCCGCATGTCACAGGGGTCCCACCTGCATGCCGCATGTCATGGGGGAACCACATGCATGCCGCATGTAATGGGGGAGTCAAATGCATGCCGCATGTCATGGGGGTCCCACATGCATGCCTCATTTCATGGGGGCTCCAAATGCATGCCGCATATCATGGGGGCCCCGCAGGCATTCCGCATGTCATGGGGGCCTCACGTGCATGCCGCATGTCATGGGGGCCTCACATGCATGCCGCATGTATTGGGGGCCCCAACTGCATGACGCATGTCTCAGGTACCCCAAATGCATGCAGCATGTTATTCATTCCCCAAATGCATGCCGCATGTCATGGGGCCCCACTTGCATGCCGCATGTCATGGGGGCCCCACGTGCATGTCGCATGTCATGGGGGCCCAAAATGCATGCCGCATGTCATGAGGGCGCCACATGCATGCCGCATGTCTTGGGGCCCACAAATGCATGCCGCATGTCATGGGTGCCCCACATGCATGCCGCATGTCATTGGGGCCCCAAATGCATGCCGCATGTAATGGGGGCCCCGCGTGCATGCCGCATGTCACGGGGGCCCCAAATGCATGCCGCATGTAATGGGGGCCCCACGTGCATGCCGCATGTCATGGGGGCCCCAAATGCATGCAGCATGTCATTGGGGCCCCCAAATGCATGCAGCATGTCATAGGGGCCCCACGTGCATGGCGCATGTTATGGGGGCCCCACATTCATACCGCATGTCATGGAGGCCCCAAATGCATGCCGCATGTAATGGGAGCCCCCATGCATGCCACATGTCATGGGGGCCCCAAATGAATGTCGCATGTCAAGGGGGCCCCACGTGCATGCCGCATGTCATGGGGGCCATAAATGCATGCGGCACGTCATAGGGGCCCCACGTGCATGCCGCATGTCATGGGCCCCCCCAAATGCATGCAGCATGTCTTGGGGCCCACAAGTGCATGCCGCATGTCATAGGGGTACCACATGCATGGCGCATATATTCGGGGCCTCAATTGCATGCCGCATATCATGAGGACCCCGCATGCATGCCGCATGTCATTGGGGCCCCGTAGACATTCCGCATGTCATGGGGGCCTCACGTGCATTCCGCATGTCATGGGGGTCCCACGTGCATGCTTCATGTCATTGTGGCACCACATGCATGCCGCATGTCACGGGGGCTCCGCAGGCATTCCACATGTCATGGGGGCCCCAAATAAATGCAGCATTTCATGGGGGCCAAATGTGCATGCCACATGTCTTGGGGCCCACAAATGCATGCCGCATGTCATAGGGGCCCCACATGCATGGCGCATTTCATGGGGGCCCTACATGCATGCCGCATGTCATGGGGGCCCCAAATGCATGCCTCAAGTCATGGGGCCCCAAATGCATGCAGCATGTCATAGGGGCCCCACATGCATGGTGCATGTCATGGGGGCCCCACATGCATGCCTCAAGTCACGGGGGCCCCAAATGCATGCCACATATCATGGGGGCCCCACATGCATGCCGCATATATTCGGGGCCTCAATTGCATGCCGCATGTCATGAGGACCCCGCATGCATGCCGCATGTCATTGGGGCCCCGTAGACATTCCGCATGTCATGGGGGCCTCACGTGCATTCCGCATGTCATGGGGGTCCCACGTGCATGCTTCATGTCATTGGGGCCCCAAGTGCTTGCCGCATGTCATGGGGGCCCCAAATGCATGCCACATGTCATGGGGGCCCCAAATGCATGCCGCATGTCATGGGCCCCCCAAATGCATGCAGCATGTCTTGGGGCCCACAAATGCATGCCGCATGTCATAGGAGTCCCACATGCATGGCGCATTTCATGGGGGTCCCACATGCATGGCGCATTTCATGGGGGCCCCACGTGCATACCACATGTCATGGGGGCCCCAAATGCATGCCGCATGTACTGGGGGGCCCCACGTGCATGCAGCATGTCTTGGTGCCCTCAAATACATGTCGCATGTCATAGGGGTCCCCCATGCATGCCGCATGTCATGGGGGCCCAACGTGCATGCCGCATGTATTGGGGGCCCCGCAGGCATTCCGCATGTCATGGGGCCTCACGTGCATGCCGCATGTCATGGTGGCCCCACATGCATGGCGCATTTCATGGGGGCCCCAAATGCGTGCCGCATGTCATGGGGGCCCCACTTGCATGCAGCATGTAATGGGGATCCAAATGCATGACGCATGTCATGGGGGTCCCACGTGCATGCCGCATGTCATGGGGGCCCCACATGCATGCCGCATGTCATGGGGGCACCACTTGCATGCAGCATGTAATGGGGGATCCAAATGCATGACGCATGTCATGGGGGTCCCACATGCATACCACATGTCATGGGGGAACCAAATGCATGCCGCATGTCCTGGGGGCCCCACATGCATGACACATTTCATGGGGGACCCAAATGCATGCCGCATGTCATGGGATCCCCAAATGCATGCCGCATGTCATGAGGGCCCCACGTGCATGCTGCATGTCATGGGGGCCCCAAATGCATGCCGCATGTCATGGGGGCCCCAAATGCATGCCGCATGTCATGGGGGCCCAAAATGCATGCCGCATGTGATGAGGGCGCCGCATGCATGCCGCATGTCTTGGGGCCCACAAATGCATGCCGCATGTCATAGGGGCCCCACATGCATGGCGCATTTCATGAGGGCCCAAATGCATGCCGCATGTCATGAGGCCATAAATGCATGTCGCATGTCATGGGGGCCCCACATGCATGCCGCATGTCATGGGGCCCAAAAGCTTGCCGCATGTCATGGGGGCCATAAACGCATGCCGCATGTCATGGGAGCCCCACATGAATGTCGCATGCCAAGGGGGCCCAACGTGCATGCCGCATGTATTGGGGGCCCCAAATTCATGCCGCATATCATGAGGGCCCTGCATGCATGCCGCATGTCATGGGTGCCCCACATTCATACCGCATGTCATGGAGACCCCACATGCATGCCGCATGTAATTGGAGCCCCCATGCATGCCACATGTCATGGGTCGCCAAATGAATGTCGCATGTCAAGGGGGCCCCACGTGCATGCCGCATGTCATGGGGGCCATAAATGCATGCGGCATGTCATAGGGGCCCCACGTGCATACCACATGTCATGGGGCCCCCAAATGCATGCCGCATGTACTGGGGGCCCCACGTGCATGCTGCATGTCATGGGGCCCCAAATGCATGCCGCATGTCATGGGGGCCCCAATGCATACCGCATGTCATGGGGCCCCCCAAATGCATGCAGCATGTCTTGGGGCCCACAAATGCATGCCGCATGTCATAGGGGTCCCACATGCATGGCGCTTTTCATGGGGGCCCCAAATGCATGCCGCATGTCATAGGGGCCCCACATGCATGGCGCATGTCATGGGGGCCCCACATTCATACCGCATGTCATGGAGGCCCCAAATTCATGTCGCATGTAATGGGAGCCCCCATGCATGCCACATGTCATGGGGGCCCCAAATGAATGTCGCATGTCAAGGGGGCCCCACGTGCATGCTGCATGTCATGGGGGCCCCAAATGCATGCCGCATGTTCAGGGGGCCCCACGTGCATGCCGCATGTCATGGGGCCGCCCAAATGCATGCAGCATGTCTTGGCGCCCTCAAATGCATGCCGCATGTCATAGGGGTCCCACATGCATGCCGCATGGCATGGGGGCCCCAAGTGCGTGCCCCATATCATGGGGGCCCCAAATGCATGCAGCATGTCATAGGGGTCCCACATGCATGCCGCATGGCATGGGGGCCCCAAGTGCGTGCCCCATATCATGGGGCTCCCAAATTCATGTCGCATGTCATAGGGGCCCCAAGTGAATTCCGCATGACATGGGGGCCCCAAATGCATGCCGCATGTCATGGGGGCCCCACGTGCATGCCGCATGTAATGGGGGATTCAAATGCATGCCGCATGTCATGGGGGTCCCACATGCATGGCGCATTTCATGGGGGCCCTACATGCATGCCGCATGTCATGGGGGCCCCAAATGCATGCCTCAAGTCATGGGGGCCCAAAATGCATGCAGCATGTCATAGGGGCCCCACATGCATGGTGCATGTCATGGGGGCCCCACATGCATGCCTCAAGTCATGGGGGCCCCAAATGCATGCCACATATCATGGGGGCCCCACGTGCATGTCGCATATATTGGGAGCCTCAAATGCATGCCGCATGTCATGAGGGCCCCGCATGCATGCTGCATATCATTGGGGCCCAACGTGCTTGCCGCATGTCATGGGGGCCCCACGTGCATGCCTCATGTTACGGGGGCCACGAATGCATGCCGCATGTCATAGGTGCCCCACATGCATGGAGCATGTCATGTGGGCCCCAAATGCATGCGGCATGTCATAGGGGCCCCACGTGCATACCACATGTCATGGGGGCCCCAAATGCATGCCGCATGTCATGGGGGCCCCACATGCATGCCACATGTCATGGGGGCCCCAAATGAATGTCGCATGTCAAGGGGGCCCCACGTGCATGACGCATGTCATGGGGACCCACATGCATGCCGCATGTCATGGAGGCCCCCATGACATGCGGCATGCATTTGGGGGCCCCACATGCATGCCGCATATCATGGGGGCCCAAATGCTTGCCGCATGTCATGAGGGCCATAAATGCATGCCGCATGTCATGGGAGCCCCACATGCATGCCAAATGTCATGGGGCCCCAAATGCATGCCGCATGTCATGGGGGCCACACGTGCATGGCGCATTTCATGAGAGCCCAAATGCATGCCGCATGTCAAGAGGCCATAAATGCATGTCGCATGTCATGGATGCCCAAAGTGCATGCCTCATGTCACGGGGGCCCCGCAGGCATTCCACATGTCATGGGGCCCCAAATAAATGCCACATGTCAAGGGGGCCCCACGTGCATGACGCATGTCATGGGGACCCACATGCATGCCGCATGTCATGGAGGCCCCCATGACATGTGGAATGCATTTGGGGCCCCACATGCATGCCGCATGTCATGGGGGGCCAAATGCTTGCCGCATGTCATGAGGGCCATAAATGCATGCCGCATATCATGGGAGCCCCACATGCATGCCACATGTCATGGGGGCCCCAAATGAATGTCGCATGTCAAGGGGGCCCCACGTGCATGCCGCATGTCATGGGGGCCCCAAATGCATGCCGCATGTCATGGGGGCCCCAAATGCATGCCGCATGTCATGGGGCCCCCCAAATGCATGCAGCATGTCTTGGGGCCCACAAATGCATGCCGCATGTCATAGGGGTCCCACATGCATGGCGCATTTCATGGGGGTCCCACATGCATGGCGCATTTCATGGGGGCCCCAAATGCATGCCGCATGTAATAGGGCCCCCACATGCATGGCGCATGTCATGGGGGCCCCACATTCATACTGCATGTCATGGAGGCCCCAAATGCATGCCGCATGTAATCGGAGCCCCCATGCATGCCACATGTCATGGGGGCCCCAAATGAATGTCGCATGTCAAAGGGGGCCCCACGTGCATGCCGCATTTCATGGGGGACGCAAATGCATGCCACATGTCATGGGGCCGCCAAATGCATGCAGCATGTCTTGGGGCCCACAAATGCATGCCGCATGTCATGGGGGCCCCACGTGCATACTGCATGTCATGGGGGCCCCAAATGCATGCTGCATGTCATGGGGGCCCCAAATGCATGCCGCATGTCATGGGGGCCCCACGTGCATGCCGCATGTCATGGGGGCCCCGCAGGCATTCCGCATGTCATGGGGGCCCGAAATTCATGCCGCATTTCATGGGGGCCCCACGTGCATGCCGCATGTCATGGGGCCCCCCAAATGCATGCCGCATGTCACAGGGGTCCCACCTGCATGCCGCATGTCATGGGGGAACCACCTGCATGCCGCATGTAATGGGGGATTCAAATGCATGCCGCATGTCATGGGGGTCCCACATGCATGCCTCATTTCATGGGGGCCCCAAATGCATGCCGCATATCATGGGGGCCCCGCAGGCATTCCGCATGTCATGGGGGCCTCACGTGCATGCCGCATGTCATGGGGGCCTCACATGCATGCCGCATGTATTGGGGGCCCCAACTGCATGACGCATGTCTCAGGTACCCCAAATGCATGCAGCATGTTATTCATTCCCCAAATGCATGCCGCATGTCATGGGGGCCCAAATGCATGACGCATGTCATGGGGGCTCCACGTGCATGTCGCATGTCATAGGGGCCCCACGTGCATTCCGCATGACATGGGGGCCGCAAATGCATGCCGCATGTCATGGGGGCCGCAAATGCATGCCGCATGTCATGGGGGCCCCACGTGCATGCCGAATGTAATGGGGGATTCAAATGCATGCCGCATGTCATGGGGGTCCCACATGCATGCCACATGTCATTGGGGCCCCGCAGGCATTCCGCATGTCATGGGGGACTCACGTGCATTCCGCATGTCATGTGGGCCCCACGTGCATGCTGCATGTCATTGTGGCACCACGTGCATGCCGCATGTCACGGGGGCCCCGCAGGCATTCCACATGTCATGGGGGCCCCAAATAAATGCCGCATTTCATGGGGGCCCCACATGCATGCCGCATGTCACGGGGTCCCCGCAGGCATTCCGCATGTCATGGGGGCCCCAAATGCATGCCGCATTTCATGGGGGCCCCACGTGCATGCCGCATGTCATGGGGCCCCCCAAATGCATGCAGCATGTCTTGGTGCCCTCAAATGCATGCCGCATGTCACAGGGGTCCCACCTGCATGCCGCATGTCATGGGGGAACCACCTGCATGCCGCATGTAATGGGGGATTCAAATGCATGCCGCATGTCATGGGGGTCCCACATGCATGCCTCATGTCATGGGGGCCCAAATGCATGCCGCATATCATGGGGGCCCCGCAGGCATTCCGCATGTCATGGGGGCCTCACGTGCATGCCGCATGTCATGGGGGCCTCACATGCATGCCGCATGTATTGGGGGCCCCAACTGCATGACGCATGTCTCAGGTACCCCAAATGCATGCAGCATGTTATGCAGGCCCCAAATGCATGCCGCATGTCATGGGGGCCCAAATACATGACGCATGTCATGGGGGCTCCACGTGCATGCCGCATGTAATGGGGCTCCTAAATTCATGTCGCATGTCATAGGGGCCCCACGTGCATTCCGCATGACATGGGGGCCGCAAATGCATGCCGCATGTCATGGGGGCCCCACGTGCATGCCGCATGTAATGGGGGATTCAAATGCATGCCGCATGTCATGGGGGTCCCACATGCATGCCACATGTCATTGGGGCCCCGCAGGCATTCCGCATGTCATGGGGGACTCACGTGCATTCCGCATGTCATGTGGGCCCCACGTGCATGCTGCATGTCATTGTGGCACCACGTGCATGCCGCATGTCACGGGGGCCCCGCAGGCATTCCACATGTCATGGGGGCCCCAAATAAATGCCGCATTTCATGGGGACCCCATGTGCATGCCACATGTCTTGGGGCCCACAAATGCATGGCGCATGTCATAGGGGCACCACATGCATGGCGCATTTCATGGGGGCCCCAAATGCGTGCCGCATATCATGGGGGCCCCAAATGCATGCAGCATGTCATGGGGGCCCCACGTGCATGCCACATGTCATTGGGGCCCACATGCATGCCGCATGTCATGGGGGCCCCACTTGCATGCAGCATGTAATGGGGATCCAAATGCATGACGCATGTCATGGGGGTCCCACGTGCATGCCGCATGTCATGGGGGCCCCACATGCATGCCGCATGTCATGGGGGCACCACTTGCATGCAGCATGTAATGGGGGATCCAAATGCATGACGCATGTAATGGGGATCCAAATGCATGACGCATGTCATGGGGGTCCCACGTGCATGCCGCATGTCATGGGGGCCCCACATGCATGCCGCATGTCATGGGGGAACCACTTGCATGCAGCATGTAATGGGGGATCCAACTGCATGACGCATGTCATGGGGGTCCCACATGCATACCACATGTCATGGGGGAACCAAATGCATGCCGCATGTCCTGGGGGCCCCACATGCATGACACATTTCATGGGGGACCCAAATGCATGCCGCATGTCACGGGGTCCCCAAATGCATGCTGCATGTCATGAGGGCCCCACATGCATGCTGCATGTCATGGGGCCCCACATGCATGCCGCATGTCATGGGGGCACCACTTGCATGCAGCATGTAATGGGGGATCCAAATGCATGACGCATGTAATGGGGATCCAAATGCATGACGCATGTCATGGGAATCCCACGTGCATGCCGCATGTCATGGGGGCCCCACATGCATGCCGCATGTCATGGGGGAACCACTTGCATGCAGCATGTAATGGGGGATCCAACTGCATGACGCATGTCATGGGGGTCCCACATGCATACCACATGTCATGGGGGAACCAAATGCATGCCGCATGTCCTGGGGGCCCCACATGCATGACACATTTCATGGGGGACCCAAATGCATGCCGCATGTCACGGGGTCCCCAAATGCATGCTGCATGTCATGAGGGCCCCACATGCATGCTGCATGTCATGGGGCCCCCAAATGCATGCCGCATGTCATGGGGGCCCCACTTGCATGCCGCATGTCATGGGGGCCCCACGTGCATGTCGCATGTCATGGGGGCCCAAAATGCATGCCGCATGTCATGAGGGCGCCACATGCATGCCGCATGTCTTGGGGCCCACAAATGCATGCCGCATGTCATGGGTGCCCCACATGCATGCCGCATGTCATTGGGGCCCCAAATGCATGCCGCATGTAATGGGGGCCCCGCGTGCATGCCGCATGTCACGGGGGCCCCAAATGCATGCCGCATGTAATGGGGTCCCCACGTGCATGCCGCATGTCATGGGGGCCCCAAATGCATGCACCATGTCATTGGGGCCCCCAAATGCATGCAGCATGTCATGGGGGCCCCACTTGCATGCCGCATGTCATGGGGGCCCCACGTGCATGTCGCATGTCATGGGGGCCCAAAATGCATGCCGCATGTCATGAGGGCGCCACATGCATGCCGCATGTCTTGGGGCCCACAAATGCATGCCGCATGTCATGGGTGCCCCACATGCATGCCGCATGTCATTGGGGCCCCAAATGCATGCCGCATGTAATGGGGGCCCCGCGTGCATGCCGCATGTCACGGGGGCCCCAAATGCATGCCGCATGTAATGGGGGCCCACGTGCATGCCGCATGTCATGGGGGCCCCAAATGCATGCACCATGTCATTGGGGCCCCCAAATGCATGCAGCATGTCATAGGGGCCCCACGTGCATGGCGCATGTCATGGGGGCCCCACATTCATACCGCATGTCATGGAGGCCCCAAATGAATGTCGCATGTCAAGGGGGCCCCACGTGCATGCCGCATGTCATGGGGGCCATAAATGCATGCGGCATGTCATAGGGGCCCCACGTGCATGCCGCATGTCATGGGGCCCCCCAAATGCATGCAGCATGTCTTGGGGCCCACAAATGCATGCCGCATGTCATAGGGGTACCACATGCATGGCGCATTTCATGGGGGTCCCACATGCATGCGCATGTCATGGGGGCCCCAAATGCGTGCCGCATATCATGGGGGCCCCAAATGCATGCCGCATGTCATAGTGGCCCCACATGCATGGCGCATGTCATGGGGGCCCCACATTCATACCGCATGTCATGGAGGCCCCAAATGCAAGCCGCATGTAATGGGAGCCCCCATGCATGCCACATGTCATGGGGCCCCAAATGAATGTCGCATGTCAAGGGGGCCCCAAATGCATGCCGCATGTACAGGGGGGCCCACGTGCATGCCGCATTTCATGGGGGACCCAAATGCATGCCACATGTCATGGGGGCCATAAATGCATTCGGCATGTCATAGGGGCCCCACGTGAATACCACATGTCATGGGGGCCCCAAATGCATGCCGCATGTACTGGGTGGGCCCACGTGCATGCTGCATGTCATGGGGCCCCAAATGCATGCCGCATGTCATGGAAGCCCCACGTGCATGCCGCATGTCATGGGCCCCCCCAAATGCATGCAGCATGTCTTGGCGCCCTCAAATGCATGCCGCATGTCATAGGGGTCCCACATGCATGCCACATGTCATGGGGGCCATAAATGCATGCGGCATGTCATAGGGGCCCCACGTGCATACCACATGTCATGGGGGCCCCAAATGCATGCCACATGTACTGGGTGGGCCCACGTGCATGCTGCATGTCATGGGGCCCCAAATGCATGCCGCATGTCATGGAAGCCCCACGTGCATGCCGCATGTCATGGGGCCCCCCAAATGCATGCAGCATGTCTTGGCGCCCTCAAATGCATGCCGCATGTCATAGGGGTCCCACATGCATGCCACATGTCATGGGGGCCATAAATGCATGCCGCATGTCATGGGGGCCCCACGTGCATGCCGCATGTCATGGGGGATTCAAATGCATGCCGCATGTCATGGGGGTCCCACATGCATGCCACATGTCATTGGGGCCCCGCAGGCATTCCGCATGTCATGGGGGACTCACGTGCATTCCGCATGTCATGTGGGCCCCACGTGCATGCTGCATGTCATTGTGGCCCCACGTGCATGCCGCATGTCACGGGGGCCCCGCAGGCATTCCACATGTCATGGGGGCCCAAAATAAATGCCGCATTTCATGGGGGCCCCAAATGCATGCAGCATGTCATAGGGGCCCCACACGCATGGTGCATGTCATGGGGGCCCCACATGCATGCCTCAAGTCATGGGGGCCCCAAATGCATGCCACATATCATGGGGGCCCCACATGCATGCCGCATATATTGGGGGCCTCAAATGCATGCCACATGTCATAGGGGTACCACATGCATGGCGCATTTCATGGGGGTCCCACATGCATGCGCATGTCATGGGGGCCCCAAATGCGTGCCGCATATCATGGGGGCCCCAAATGCATGCCGCATGTCATAGTGGCCCCACATGCATGGCGCATGTCATGGGGGCCCCACATTCATACCGCATGTCATGGAGGCCCCAAATGCATGCCACATGTAATGGGAGCCCCCATGCATGCCACATGTCATGGGGGCCCCAAATGAATGTCGCATGTCAAGGGGGCCCCAAATGCATGCCGCATGTACAGGGGGCCCCACGTGCATGCCACATGTCATGGGGGCCATAAATGCATGCGGAATGTCATAGGGGCCCCACGTGCATACCACATGTCATGGGGGCCCCAAATGCATGCCGCATGTACTGGGTGGGCCCACGTGCATGCTGCATGTCATGGGGCCCCAAATGCATGCCGCATGTCATGGAAGCCCCACGTAAATGCCGCATGTCATGGGGCCCCCCAAATGCATGCAGCATGTCTTGGCGCCCTCAAATGCATGCCGCATGTCATAGGGGTCCCACATGCATGCCGCATGGCATGGGGGCCCCAAGTGCGTGCCCCATATCATGGGGGCCCCAAATGCATGCAGCATGTCATGGGGGCCCCAACTGCATGCCGCATGTCTCAGGTACCCCAAATGCATGCAGCATGTTATGCAGGCCCCACGTGCATGCTGCATGTCATTGTGGCCCCACGTGCATGCCGCATGTCACGGGGGCCCCGCAGGCATTCCACATGTCATGGGGGCCCAAAATAAATGGCGCATTTCATGGGGACCCCATGTGCATGCCACATATCTTGGGGCCCACAAATGCATGCCGCATGTCATAGGGGCCCCACATGCATGGCGCATTTCATGGGGGCCCTACATGCATGCCGCATGTCATGGGGGCCCCCAATGCATGCCTCAAGTCATGGGGGCCCCAAATGCATGCAGCATGTCATAGGGGCCCCACATGCATGGTGCATGTCATGGGGGCCCCACATGCATGCCTCAAGTCATGGGGGCCCCAAATGCATGCCACATATCATGGGGGCCCCACATGCATGCCGCATATATTGGGGGCCTCAAATGCATGCCGCATGTCATGAGGGCCCCGCATGCATGCCACATGTCATTGGGACCCCGCAGGCATTCCGCATGTCATGGGGGCCTCACGTGCATTCCGCATGTCATGGGGGTCCCACGTGCATGCTGCATGTCATTGGGGCCCCACGTGCTTGCCGCATGTCATGGGGGCCCCACGTGCATGCCTCATGTTACAGGGGCCACGAATGCATGCCGCATGTCATAGGAGCCCCACATGCATGGAGCATGTAATGGGGGCCCCAAATGCATGCGGCATGTCATAGGGGCCCCACGTGCATACCACATGTCATGGGGGCCCCAAATGCATGCCGCATGTCATGGGAGCCCCACATGCATGCCACATGTCATGGGGGCCCCAAATGAATGTCGCATGTCAAGGGGGACCCACGTGCATGACGCATGTCATGGGAACCCACATGAATGCCAAATGTCATGGAGGCCCCCATGACATGCGGCAAGCATTTGGGCCCCACATGCATGCCGCATGCCATGGGGCCCCCAAATGCATGCCGCATGTCATGGGGGCCCCACATGCATGCCGCATGTCATGGGGTTCCAAAAGCTTGCCGCTTGTCATGAGGGCCATAAATGCATGCCGCATGTCATGGGAGCCCCACATGCATGCCACATGTCATGGAGGCCCCCATGACATGCGGCAAGCATTTGGGCCCCAAATGCATGCCGCATGTCATGGGGGCCCAAATGCATGACGCATGTCATGGGGGCTCCACGTGCATGCCGCATGTAATGTGGCTCCCAAATTCATGTCGCATGTCATAGGGGCCCCACGTGCATTCCGCATGTCATGGGGGCCCCAAATGCATGCCGCATGTCATGGGGCCCAATGTGCATGCCACATGTAATGGGGGATTCAAATGCATGCCGCATGTCATGGGGGTCCCACATGCATGCCACATGTCATTGGGGCCCCGCAGGCATTCCGCATGTCATGGGGGCCCCAAATGCATGCCTCAAGTCATGGGGGCCCCAAATGCATGCAGCATGTCATAGGGGCCCCACATGCATGGTGCATGTCATGGGGGCCCCACATGCATGCCTCAAGTCATGGGGGCCCCAAATGCATGCCACATACCATGGGGGCCCCACATGCATGCCGCATATATTGGGGGCCTCAAATGCATGCCGCATGTCATGAGGGCCCCGCATGCATGCCGCATGTCATTGGGGCCCCGCAGGCATTCCGCATGTCATGGGGGCCTCACGTGCATGCCGCATGTCATTGGGGCCCCGCAGGCATTCCGCATGTCATGGGGGCCTCACGTGCATTCCGCATGTCATGGGGGTCCCACGTGCATGCTGCATGTCATTGGGGCCCCACGTGCTTGCCGCATGTCATGGGGGCCCCGCGTGCATGCCTCATGTTACGGGGGACACGAATGCATGCCGCATGTCATAGGGGCCCCACATCCATGGAGCATGTCATGGGGGCCCCAAATGCATGCGGCATGTCATAGGGGCCCCACGTGCATGCCACATGTCATGGGGGCCCCAAATGAATGCCGCATGTCAAGGGGGCCCCACGTGCATGATGCATGTCATGGGGACCCACATGCATGCCGCATCTCATGGAGGCCCCCATGACATGCGGCAAGCATTTGGGCTCCACATGCATGCCGCATGTCATGGGGGCCCAAATGCTTGCCGCATGTCATGAGGGCCATAAATGCATGCCGCATGTCATGGGAGCCCCACATGCATGCCACATGTCATGGAGGCCCCCATGACATGCGGCAAGCATTTGGGCCCCACATGCATGCCGCATGTCATGGGGCCCCCAAATGCATGCAGCATGTCATGGGGGCCCCAACTGCATGCCGCATGTCTCAGGTACCCCAAATGCATGCAGCATGTTATGCAGGCCCCACGTGCATGCTGCATGTCATTGTGGCCCCACGTGCATGCCGCATGTCACGGGGGCCCCGCAGGCATTCCACATGTCATGGGGGCCCCAAATAAATGGCGCATTTCATGGGGACCCCATGTGCATGCCACATGTCTTGGGGCCCACAAATGCATGCCGCATGTCATAGGGGCCCCACATGCATGGCGCATTTCATGGGGGCCCTACATGCATGCCGCATGTCATGGGGGCCCCCAATGCATGCCTCAAGTCATGGGGGCCCCAAATGCATGCAGCATGTCATAGGGGCCCCACATGCATGGTGCATGTCATGGGGGCCCCACATGCATGCCTCAAGTCATGGGGGCCCCAAATGCATGCCACATATCATGGGGGCCCCACATGCATGCCGCATATATTGGGGGCCTCAAATGCATGCCGCATGTCATGAGGGCCCCGCATGCATGCCACATGTCATTGGGACCCCGCAGGCATTCCGCATGTCATGGGGGCCTCACGTGCATTCCGCATGTCATGGGGGTCCCACGTGCATGCTGCATGTCATTGGGGCCCCACGTGCTTGCCGCATGTCATGGGGGCCCCACGTGCATGCCTCATGTTACGGGGGCCACGAATGCATGCCGCATGTCATAGGGGCCCCACATGCATGGAGCATGTAATGGGGGCCCCAAATGCATGCGGCATGTCATAGGGGCCCCACGTGCATACCACATGTCATGGGGGCCCCAAATGCATGCCGCATGTCATGGGAGCCCCACATGCATGCCACATGTCATGGGGGCCCCAAATGAATGTCGCATGTCAAGGGGGACCCACGTGCATGACGCATGTCATGGGAACCCACATGAATGCCAAATGTCATGGAGGCCCCCATGACATGCGGCAAGCATTTGGGCCCCACATGCATGCCGCATGCCATGGGGCCCCCAAATGCATGCCGCATGTCATGGGGGCCCCACATGCATGCCGCATGTGATGGGGGCCCAAATGCTTGCCACTTGTCATGAGGGCCATAAATGCATGCCGCATGTCATGGGAGCCCCACATGCATGCCACATGTCATGGAGGCCCCCATGACATGCGGCAAGCATTTGGGCCCCAAATGCATGCCGCATGTCATGGGGGCCCAAATGCATGACGCATGTCATGGGGGCTCCACGTGCATGCCGCATGTAATGTGGCTCCCAAATTCATGTCGCATGTCATAGGGGCCCCACGTGCATTCCGCATGTCATGGGGGCCCCAAATGCATGCCGCATGTCATGGGGCCCAATGTGCATGCCACATGTAATGGGGGATTCAAATGCATGCCGCATGTCATGGGGGTCCCACATGCATGCCACATGTCATTGGGGCCCCGCAGGCATTCCGCATGTCATGGGGGCCCCAAATGCATGCCTCAAGTCATGGGGGCCCCAAATGCATGCAGCATGTCATAGGGGCCCCACATGCATGGTGCATGTCATGGGGGCCCCACATGCATGCCTCAAGTCATGGGGGCCCCAAATGCATGCCACATACCATGGGGGCCCCACATGCATGCCGCATATATTGGGGGCCTCAAATGCATGCCGCATGTCATGAGGGCCCCGCATGCATTCCGCATGTCATTGGGGCCCCGCAGGCATTCCGCATGTCATGGGGGCCTCACGTGCATGCCGCATGTCATTGGGGCCCCGCAGGCATTCCGCATGTCATGGGGGCCTCACGTGCATTCCGCATGTCATGGGGGTCCCACGTGCATGCTGCATGTCATTGGGGCCCCACGTGCTTGCCGCATGTCATGGGGGCCCCGCGTGCATGCCTCATGTTACGGGGGACACGAATGCATGCCGCATGTCATAGGGGCCCCACATCCATGGAGCATGTCATGGGGGCCCCAAATGCATGCGGCATGTCATAGGGGCCCCACGTGCATGCCACATGTCATGGGGGCCCCAAATGAATGTCGCATGTCAAGGGGGCCCCACGTGCATGACGCATGTCATGGGGACCCACATGCATGCCGCATGTCATGGAGGCCCCCATGACATGCGGCATGCATTTGGGGGCCCCACATGCATGTCGCATGTCATGGGGGCCCAAATGCTTGCCGCATGTCATGAGGGCCATAAATGCATGCCGCATGTCATGGGAGCCCCACATGCATTCCAAATGTCATGGGGCCCCCAAATGCATGCCGCATGTCATGGGGGCCACACGTGCATGGCGCATTTCATGAGGGCCCAAATGCATGCCGCATGTCAAGAGGCCATAAATGCATGTCGCATGTCATGGATGCCCAAAGTGCATGCCTCATGTCACGGGGGCCCCGCAGGCATTCCACATGTCATGGGGCCCCAAATAAATGCCGCATTTCATGGGGGCCCCACATGCATGCCACATGTCATGGGGGCCCCAAGTGAATGTCGCATGTCAAGGGGGCCCCACGTGCATGACGCATGTCATGGGGACCCACATGCATGCCGCATGTCATGGAGGCCCCCATGACATGCGGAATGCATTTGGGTGCCCCACATGCATGCCGCATGTCATGGGGGGCCAAATGCTTGCCGCATGTCATGAGGGCCATAAATGCATGCCGCATGTCATGGGAGCCCCACATGCATGCCACATGTCATGGGGGCCCCAAATGAATGTCGCATGTCAAGGGGGCCCCACGTGCATGCCGCATGTCATGGGGGCCCCAAATGCATGCCGCATGTCATGGGGCCCCCAAATGCATGCCGCATGTCATGGGGCCCCCCAAATGCATGCAGCATGTCTTGGGGCCCACAAATGCATGCCGCATGTCATAGGGGTCCCACATGCATGGCGCATTTCATGGGGGTCCCACATGCATGGCGCATTTCATGGGGGCCCCAAATGCATGCCGCATGTCATAGGGGCCCCACATGCATGGCGCATGTCATGGGGGCCCCACATTCATACCGCATGTCATGGAGGCCCCAAATGCATGCCGCATGTAATGGGAGCCCCCATGCATGCCACATGTCATGGGGGCCCCAAATGAATGTCGCATGTCAAGGGGGCCCCACGTGCATGCCGCATGTCATGGGGGCCCCAAATGCATGCCGCATGTACAGGGGGCCCCACGTGCATGCCGCATTTCATGGGGGACGCAAATGCATACTGCATGTCATGGGGGCCCCAAATGCATGCTGCATGTCATGGGGGCCCCAAATGCATGCGCATGTCATGGGGGCCCCACGTGCATGCCGCATGTCATGGGGGCCCCGCAGGCATTCCGCATGTCATGGGGGCCCCAAATTCATGCCGCATTTCATGGGGGCCCCACGTGCATGCCGCATGTCATGGGGCCCCCCAAATGCATGCAGCATGTCTTGGTGCCCTCAAATGCATGCCGCATGTCACAGGGGTCCCACCTGCATGCCGCATGTCATGGGGGAACCACATGCATGCCGCATGTAATGGGGGATTCAAATGCATGCCGCATGTCATGGGGGTCCCACATGCATGCCTCATTTCATGGGGGCTCCAAATGCATGCCGCATATCATGGGGGCCCCGCAGGCATTCCGCATGTCATGGGGGCCTCACGTGCATGCCGCATGTCATGGGGGCCTCACATGCATGCCGCATGTATTGGGGGCCCCAACTGCATGACGCATGTCTCAGGTACCCCAAATGCATGCAGCATGTTATTCATTCCCCAAATGCATGCCGCATGTCATGGGGCCCCACTTGCATGCCGCATGTCATGGGGGCCCCACGTGCATGTCGCATGTCATGGGGGCCCAAAATGCATGCCGCATGTCATGAGGGCGCCACATGCATGCCGCATGTCTTGGGGCCCACAAATGCATGCCGCATGTCATGGGTGCCCCACATGCATGCCGCATGTCATTGGGGCCCCAAATGCATGCCGCATGTAATGGGGGCCCCGCGTGCATGCCGCATGTCACGGGGGCCCCAAATGCATGCCGCATGTAATGGGGGCCCCACGTGCATGCCGCATGTCATGGGGGCCCCAAATGCATGCAGCATGTCATTGGGGCCCCCAAATGCATGCAGCATGTCATAGGGGCCCCACGTGCATGGCGCATGTTATGGGGGCCCCACATTCATACCGCATGTCATGGAGGCCCCAAATGCATGCCGCATGTAATGGGAGCGCCCATGCATGCCACATGTCATGGGGGCCCCAAATGAATGTCGCATGTCAAGGGGGCCCCACGTGCATGCCGCATGTCATGGGGGCCATAAATGCATGCGGCACGTCATAGGGGCCCCACGTGCATGCCGCATGTCATGGGCCCCCCCAAATGCATGCAGCATGTCTTGGGGCCCACAAGTGCATGCCGCATGTCATAGGGGTACCACATGCATGGCGCATTTCATGGGGGTCCCACATGCATGCGCATGTCATGGGGGCCCAAAATGCGTGCCGCATATCATGGGGGCCCCAAATGCATGCCGCATGTCATAGTGGCCCCACATGCATGGCGCATGTCATGGGGGCCCCACATTCATACCGCATGTCATGGAGGCCCCAAATGCATGCCGCATGTAATGGGAGCCCCCATGCATGCCACATGTCATGGGGGCCCCAAATGAATGTCGCATGTCAAGGGGGCCCCAAATGCATGCCGCATGTACAGGGGGCCCCACGTGCATGCCGCATTTCATGGGGGACCCAAATGCATGCCACATGTCATGGGGGCCATAAATGCATGCGGCATGTCATAGGGGCCCCACGTGCATACCACATGTCATGGGGGCCCCAAATGCATGCCGCATGTACTGGGTGGGCCCACGTGCATGCTGCATGTCATGGGCCCCCAAATGCATGCCGCATGTCATGGAAGTCCCACGTGCATGCCGCATGTCATGGGGCCCCCCAAATGCATGCAGCATGTCTTGGCGCCCTCAAATGCATGCCGCATGTCATAGGGGTCCCACATGCATGCCACATGTCATGGGGGCCATAAATGCATGCGGCATGTCATAGGGGCCCCACGTGTATACCACATGTCATGGGGGCCCCAAATGCATGCCGCATGTACTGGGTGGGCCCACGTGCATGCTGCATGGCATGGGGGCCCCAAGTGCGTGCCCCATATCATGGGGGCCCCAAATGCATGCAGCATGTCATGGGGGCCCAACGTGCATGCCGCATGTATTGGGGGCCCCAAATGCATGACGCATGTCATGGGGGAACCACCTGCATGCCGCATGTCATGGGGGAACCACCTGCATGCCGCATGTAATGGGGGATTCAAATGCATGCCGCATGTCATGGGGGTCCCACATGCATGCCACATGTCATTGGGGCCCCGCAGGCATTCCGCATGTCATGGGGGACTCACGTGCATTCCACATATCATGTGGGCCCCACGTGCATGCTGCATGTCATTGTGGCCCCACGTGCATGCCGCATGTCACGGGGGCCCCACAGGCATTCCACATGTCATGGGGGCCCCAAATAAATGCCGCATTTCATGGGGGCCCCAAATGCATGCAGCATGTCATAGGGGCCCCACATGCATGGTGCATGTCATGGGGGCCCCACATGCATGCCTCAAGTCATGGGGGCCCCAAATGCATGCCACATATCATGGGGGCCCCACATGCATGCCGCATATATTGGGGGCCTCAAATGCATGCCACATGTCATAGGGGTACCACATGCATGGCGCATTTCATGGGGGTCCCACATGCATGCGCATGTCATGGGGGCCCCAAATGCGTGCCGCATATCATGGGGGCCCCAAATGCATGCCGCATGTCATAGTGGCCCCACATGCATGGCGCATGTCATGGGGGCCCCACATTCATACCGCATGTCATGGAGGCCCCAAATGCATGCCGCATGTAATGGGAGCCCCCATGCATGCCACATGTCATGGGGGCCCCAAATGAATGTCGCATGTCAAGGGGGCCCCAAATGCATGCCGCATGTACAGGGGGCCCCACGTGCATGCCGCATTTCATGGGGGACCCAAATGCATGCCACATGTCATGGGGGCCATAAATGCATGCGGAATGTCATAGGGGCCCCACGTGCATACCACATGTCATGGGGGCCCCAAATGCATGCCGCATGTACTGGGTGGGCCCACGTGCATGCTGCATGTCATGGGGCCCCAAATGCATGCCGCATGTCATGGAAGCCCCACGTAAATGCCGCATGTCATGGGGCCCCCCAAATGCATGCAGCATGTCTTGGCGCCCTCAAATGCATGCCGCATGTCATAGGGGTCCCACATGCATGCCGCATGGCATGGGGGCCCCAAGTGCGTGCCCCATATCATGGGGGCCCCAAATGCATGCAGCATGTCATGGGGGCCCCAACTGCATGCCGCATGTCTCAGGTACCCCAAATGCATGCAGCATGTTATGCAGGCCCCACGTGCATGCTGCATGTCATTGTGGCCCCACGTGCATGCCGCATGTCACGGGGGCCCCGCAGGCATTCCACATGTCATGGGGGCCCAAATAAATGGCGCATTTCATGGGGACCCCATGTGCATGCCACATGTCTTGGGGCCCACAAATGCATGCCGCATGTCATAGGGGCCCCACATGCATGGCGCATTTCATGGGGGCCCTACATGCATGCCGCATGTCATGGGGGCCCCCAATGCATGCCTCAAGTCATGGGGGCCCCAAATGCATGCAGCATGTCATAGGGGCCCCACATGCATGGTGCATGTCATGGGGGCCCCACATGCATGCCTCAAGTCATGGGGGCCCCAAATGCATGCCACATATCATGGGGGCCCCACATGCATGCCGCATATATTGGGGGCCTCAAATGCATGCCGCATGTCATGAGGGCCCCGCATGCATGCCACATGTCATTGGGACCCCGCAGGCATTCCGCATGTCATGGGGGCCTCACGTGCATTCCGCATGTCATGGGGGTCCCACGTGCATGCTGCATGTCATTGGGGCCCCACGTGCTTGCCGCATGTCATGGGGGCCCCACGTGCATGCCTAATGTTACGGGGGCCACGAATGCATGCCGCATGTCATAGGGGCCCCACATGCATGGAGCATGTCATGGGGGCCCCAAATGCATGCGGCATGTCATAGGGGCCCCACGTGCATACCACATGTCATGGGGGCCCCAAATGCATGCCGCATGTCATGGGAGCCCCACATGCATGCCACATGTCATGGGGGCCCCAAATGAATGTCGCATGTCAAGGGGGACCCACGTGCATGACGCATGTCATGGGGACCCACATGAATGCCAAATGTCATGGAGGCCCCCATGACATGCGGCAAGCATTTGGGCCCCACATGCATGCCGCATGCCATGGGGCCCCCAAATGCATGCCGCATGTCATGGGGGCCCCACATGCATGCCGCATGTCATGGGGGCCCAAATGCTTGCCGCTTGTCATGAGGGCCATAAATGCATGCCGCATGTCATGGGAGCCCCACATGCATGCCACATGTCATGGAGGCCCCCATGACATGCGGCAAGCATTTGGGCCCCAAATGCATGCCGCATGTCATGGGGGCCCAAATGCATGACGCATGTCATGGGGGCTCCACGTGCATGCCGCATGTAATGTGGCTCCCAAATTCATGTCGCATGTCATAGGGGCCCCACGTGCATTTCGCATGTCATGGGGGCCCCAAATGCATGCCGCATGTCATGGGGCCCAACGTGCATGCCACATGTAATGGGGGATTCAAATGCATGCCGCATGTCATGGGGGTCCCACATGCATGCCACATGTCATTGGGGCCCCGCAGGCATTCCGCATGTCATGGGGGCCCCAAATGCATGCCTCAAGTCATGGGGGCCCCAAATGCATGCAGCATGTCATAGGGGCCCCACATGCATGGTGCATGTCATGGGGGCCCCACATGCATGCCTCAAGTCATGGGGGCCCCAAATGCATGCCACATACCATGGGGGCCCCACATGCATGCCGCATATATTGGGGGCCTCAAATGCATGCCGCATGTCATGAGGGTCCCGCATGCATGCCGCATGTCATTGGGGCCCCGCAGGCATTCCGCATGTCATGGGGGCCTCACGTGCATGCCGCATGTCATTGGGGCCCCGCAGGCATTCCGCGTGTCATGGGGGCCTCACGTGCATTCCGCATGTCATGGGGGTCCCACGTGCATGCTGCATGTCATTGGGGCCCCACGTGCTTGCCGCATGTCATGGGGGCCCCGCGTGCATGCCTCATGTTACGGGGGACACGAATGCATGCCGCATGTCATAGGGGCCCCACATCCATGGAGCATGTCATGGGGGCCCCAAATGCATGCGGCATGTCATAGGGGCCCCACGTGCATGCCACATGTCATGGGGGCCCCAAATGAATGTCGCATGTCAAGGGGGCCCCACGTGCATGACGCATGTCATGGGGACCCACATGCATGCCGCATGTCATGGAGGCCCCCATGACATGCGGCAAGCATTTGGGCTCCACATGCATGCCGCATGTCATGGGGGCCCAAATGCTTGCCGCATGTCATGAGGGCCATAAATGCATGCCGCATGTCATGGGAGCCCCACATGCATGCCACATGTCATGGAGGCCCCCATGACATGCGGCAAGCATTTGGGCCCCACATGCATGCCGCATGTCATGGGGCCCCCAAATGCATACCGCATGTCATGGGGGCCCCACGTGCATGGCGCATTTCATGAGGGCCCAAATGCATGCCGCATGTCATGAGGCCATAAATGCATGTCGCATGTCATGGGTGCCCAAAGTGCATGCCTCATGTCACGGGGGCCCCGTAGGCATTCCTCATGTCATGGGGGCCCCAAATAAATGCCGCATTTCATGGGGGCCCCACGTGCATGCCGCATGTCACGGGGGCCCCACAGGCATTACACATGTCATGGGGGCCCCAAATAAATGCCTCATTTCATGGTGGCCCCATGTGCATGCCACATGTCTTGGGGCCCACAAATGCATGCCGCATGTCATAGGGGCCCCACATGCATGGCGCATTTCATGGGGGACCTACATGCATGCCGCATGTCATGGGGGCCCCAAATGCATGCCTCAAGTCATGGGGGCCCCAAATGCACGCAGCATGTCATAGGGGCCCCACATGCATGGTGCATGTCATGGGGGCCCTACTTGCATGCCACATGTCATAGGGGCCCCACGTGCATACCACATGTCATGGGGGCCGCAAATGCATGCCGCATGTCATGGGGGCCCCACATGCATGCCACATGTCATGGGGGCCCCAAATGAATGTCGCATGTCATGGAGGCCCCCATGACATGCGGCATGCATTTGGGGGCCCCACATGCATGTCGCATGTCATGGGGGCCCAAATGCTTGCCGCATGTCATGAGGGCCATAAATGCATGCCGCATGTCATGGGAGCCCCACATGCATTCCAAATGTCATGGGGCCCCCAAATGCATGCCGCATGTCATGGGGGCCACACGTGCATGGCGCATTTCATGAGGGCCCAAATGCATGCCGCATGTCAAGAGGCCATAAATGCATGTCGCATGTCATGGATGCCCAAAGTGCATGCCTCATGTCACGGGGGCCCCGCAGGCATTCCACATGTCATGGGGCCCCAAATAAATGCCGCATTTCATGGGGGCCCCACATGCATGCCACATGTCATGGGGGATCCAAACTAAAGTAAGTCACAGCAACATCACAGGTGCAAATTTATGTCAAGAAGGGCAGTGACCAATGAATCACTATTAGGTAAGTTCAAATAGAAATCCATTGGTTTTACTATGTTATTCTTAATGCCAATCTAAACAGCTTGTAATGACATATTGTTCTTTATGAACACTTAGTACAGATTCTATCTCACAATTGCACTATCTCAATCCCAAAATCAATGCAAATTTCCATTGGCTCTATAGGAAACTTATTGGTAAGTAAATGAAAAAGAGCTCTCTGAGGACTAGAATTCATGTACTCCTGTTTAAAAGACAGGGGCATTAACCCACTAAGCCATTGGAACATCACAAGTGCTAAGTGATGTCAAGAAGGGCAGTGAACATTGAATCACTATTGGTAAGTTCAAAAATAAATCCATTGGTTTCACTATGTTATTCTTAATGCCAATCTTTGCAGCGCATCATGACGTATTGTTCTTGATGAACACGTAATACAGATTCTATATCTCACAATTGCACTATCTCAATCCCAAAATCAATGCAAATTTACATTGGCTCCATAGGAAGCTTATCAGTAAGTAAATGAAAAAGACTCTCCAAGGATTAGAACTCATGAAATCCTTTTTACAAGACAGGTGCATTAACCCAGTAAGCCACAGCAACATCACAGGTGCAAACTTATGTCAAGAAGGGCAGTGACCAATGAATCACTATTAGGTAAGTTCAAAAAGAAATCCATTGGTTTCACTATGTTAGTCTTAATGCCAATCTTTGAAGCGCATAATGACGTATTGTTCTTGATGAACACGTAATACAGATTCTATATCTCAAAATCAATGCAAATTTCCATTGCTCCATAGGAAGCTTATTAGTAAGTAAATGAAAAAGACTCTCCAGGGATTAGAACTCATGAAATCCTTTTAACAAGACAGGTGCATTAACCCAGTAAGCCACAGCAACATCACAGGTGCAAATTTATGTCAAGAAGGGCAGTGACCAATGAATCACTATTAGGTAAGTTCAAAAAGAAATCCATTGGTTTTACTATGCTATTCTTAATGCCAATCTAAACAGCTTGTAATGACGTATTGTTCTTTATGAACACTTAGTACAGATTCTATCTCACAATTTCACTATCTCAATCCCAAAATCAATGCAAATTTCCATTGGCTCTATAGGAAACTTATTGGTAAGTAAATGAAAAACAGCTCTCTGAGGACTAGAATTCATGAACTCCTGTTTAAAAGACAGGAGCATTAACCCACTAAGCCATTGGAACATCACAAGTGCAAAGTGAGGTCAAGAAGGGCAGTGAACATTGAATCACTATTAGGTAAGTTCAAAAAGAAATCCATTGGTTTCACTATGTTATTTTTAATGCCAATCTTTGCAGCGCATCATGACGTATTGTTCTTGATGAACACGTAATACAGATTCTATATCTCACAATTGCACTATTTCAAGCCCAAAATCAATGCAAATTTCCATTGGCTCTATAGGAAGCTTATTAGTAAGTAAATGAAAAAGACTCTCTGAGAATTAGAACTCATGTTTATAAGACAGGCGCAATAACCAAGTAAACCACTGGAACATCACAAGTGCAAAATGTTGTCAAGAAGGGCAATGACCAATCAATCACTATTAGGTAAGTTCAAAAATAAATCCATTGGTTTTACTATGTTTTTCTTAATCCCAATTTTTGCAGCGCATCATGACGTATTGTTCTTGATGAACACGTAATACAGATTCTATATCTCAAAATCAATGCAAATTTCCATTGCTCCATAGGAAGCTTATTAGTAAGTAAATGAAAAAGACTCTACAAGGATTAGAACTCATGAAATCCTTTTTACAAGACAGGTGCATTAACCCAGCAAGCCACAGCAACATCACGGGTGCAAATTTATGTCAAGAAGGGCAGTGACCAATGAATCACTATTATGTAAGTTCAAATAGAAATCCATTGGTTTTACTATGTTATTCTTAATGCCAATCTAAACAGCCTGTAATGACATATTGTTCTTTATGAACACTTAGTACAGATTCTATCTCACAATTGCACTATCTCAATCCAAAAATCAATGGAAATTTCCATTGGCTCTATAGGAAACTTATTGGTAAGTAAATGAAAAAGAGCTCTCTGAGGACTAGAATTCATGAACTCCTGTTTAAAAGACAGGGGCATTAACCCACTAAGCCATTGGAACATCACAAGTGCAAAGTGATGTCAAGAAGGGCAGCGAACATTGAATCACTATTAGTTAAGTTCAAAAAGAAATCCATTGGTTTTACTATGTTTTTCTTAATGCAAATTTTTGCAGCGCATCATGACGTATTCTTCTTGATGAACACGTAATACAGATTCTATCTCATAATTGCACTATCTGAATCCCAAAATCAATGCAAATTTACATTGGCTCCATAGGAAGCTTATTAGTAAGTAAATGAAAAAACTCTCTGAGAATTAGAACTCATGAACTCCTGTTTATAAAACAGGCGCAATAACCAAGTAAGCCACTGGAACATCACAAGTTCAAAAGGTTGTCAAGAAGGGCAATGACCAATAAATCACTATTAGGTAAGTTCAAAAAGAAATCCATTGGTTTCACTATGTTATTCTTAATGCCAATCTTTACAGCGCATCATGACGTATTGTTCTTGATGAACACGTAATACAGATTCTATATCTCAAAATCAATGCAAATTTCCATTGCTCCATAGGAAGCTTATTAGTAAGTAAATGAAAAAACTCTCTGAGAATTTGAACTCATGTTTATAAAACAGGTTAATTAAGGCAGTAAGCCACTGGAACAACACAGCTGCCAAGTGATGTCAAGAAGGGCAGTGAACAACGAATCACTATTAGGTAAGTTCAAAAAGAAATCCATTGGTTTTACTATGTTATTCTTAATGCCAATCTAAACAGCTTGTAATGACATATTGTTCTTTATGAACACTTAGTACAGATTCTATCTCACAATTGCACTATCTCAATCCCAAAATCAATGCAAATTTCCATTGGCTCTATAGGAAACTTATTGGTAAGTAAATGAAAAATAGCTCTCTGAGGACTAGAACTCATGAACTCTTGTGTAAAAGACAGGGGCATTAACCCACTAAGCCATTGGTACATCACAAGTGCAAAGGGTTGTCAAGAAGGGCAGTGAACAATGAATCACTATTAGGTAAGTTCAAAAAGAAATCCATTGGTTTCACTATGTTATTCTTAATGCCAATCTTTGAGCCTATAATGACATATTGTACTTTATTAACACTTACTGTAGTACAAATTCTATCTCACAATTGCACAATCTCAAGCCCAATATCAATGCAAATTTCCATTGGCTCTAAAGGAAGCTTATTAGTAAGTAAATGAAAAAACTCTCTGAGAATTTGAACTCATGTTTATAAAACAGGTTAATTAAGGCAGTAAGCCACTGGAACAACACAGCTGCCAAGTGATGTCAAGAAGGGCAGTGAACAACGAATCACTATTAGGTAAGTTCAAAAAGAAATCCATTGGTTTTACTATGTTATTCTTAATGCCAATCTAAACAGCTTGTAATGACATATTGTTCTTTATGAACACTTAGTACAGATTCTATCTCACAATTGCACTATCTCAATCCCAAAATCAATGCAAATTTCCATTGGCTCTATAGGAAACTTATTGTTAAGTAAATGAAAAAGAGCTCTCTGAGGACTAGAATTCATGAACTCCTGTTTAAAAGACAGGGGCATTAACCCACTAAGCCATTGGAACATCACAAGTGGAAAGTGATGTCAAGAAGGGCAGTGAACATTGAATCACTATTGGTAAGTTCAAAAATAAATCCATTGGTTTCACTATGTTATTCTTAATGCCAATCTTTGCAGCGCATCATGACGTATTGTTCTTGATGAACACGTAATACAGATTCTATATCTCACAATTGCACTATCTCAATCCCAAAATCAATGCAAATTTACATTGGCTCCATAGGAAGCTTATCAGTAAGTAAATGAAAAAGACTCTCCAAGGATTAGAACTCATGAAATCCTTTTTACAAGACAGGTGCATTAACCCAGTAAGCCACAGCAACATCACAGGTGCAAACTTATGTCAAGAAGGGCAGTGACCAATGAATCACTATTAGGTAAGTTCAAAAAGAAATCCATTGGTTTCACTCTGTTAGTCTTAATGCCAATCTTTGAAGCGCATAATGACGTATTGTTCTTGATGAACACGTAATACAGATTCTATATCTCAAAATCAATGCAAATTTCCATTGCTCCATAGGAAGCTTATTAGTAAGTAAATGAAAAAGACTCTCCAGGGATTAGAACTCATGAAATCCTTTTAACAAGACAGGTGCATTAACCCAGTAAGCCACAGCAACATCACAGGTGCAAATTTATGTCAAGAAGGGCAGTGACCAATGAATCACTATTAGGTAAGTTCAAAAAGAAATCCATTGGTTTTACTATGCTATTCTTAATGCCAATCTAAACAGCTTGTAATGACGTATTGTTCTTTATGAACACTTAGTACAGATTCTATCTCACAATTTCACTATCTCAATCCCAAAATCAATGCAAATTTCCATTGGCTCTATAGGAAACTTATTGGTAAGTAAATGAAAAACAGCTCTCTGAGGACTAGAATTCATGAACTCCTGTTTAAAAGACAGGAGCATTAACCCACTAAGCCATTGGAACATCACAAGTGCAAAGTGAGGTCAAGAAGGGCAGTGAACATTGAATCACTATTAGGTAAGTTCAAAAAGAAATCCATTGGTTTCACTATGTTATTTTTAATGCCAATCTTTGCAGCGCATCATGACGTATTGTTCTTGATGAACACGTAATACAGATTCTATATCTCACAATTGCACTATTTCAAGCCCAAAATCAATGCAAATTTCCATTGGCTCTATAGGAAGCTTATTAGTAAGTAAATGAAAAAGACTCTCTGAGAATTAGAACTCATGTTTATAAGACAGGCGCAATAACCAAGTAAACCACTGGAACATCACAAGTGCAAAATGTTGTCAAGAAGGGCAATGACCAATCAATCACTATTAGGTAAGTTCAAAAATAAATCCATTGGTTTTACTATGTTTTTCTTAATCCCAATTTTTGCAGCGCATCATGACGTATTGTTCTTGATGAACACGTAATACAGATTCTATATCTCAAAATCAATGCAAATTTCCATTGCTCCATAGGAAGCTTATTAGTAAGTAAATGAAAAAGACTCTACAAGGATTAGAACTCATGAAATCCTTTTTACAAGACAGGTGCATTAACCCAGCAAGCCACAGCAACATCACGGGTGCAAATTTATGTCAAGAAGGGCAGTGACCAATGAATCACTATTATGTAAGTTCAAATAGAAATCCATTGGTTTTACTATGTTATTCTTAATGCCAATCTAAACAGCCTGTAATGACATATTGTTCTTTATGAACACTTAGTACAGATTCTATCTCACAATTGCACTATCTCAATCCAAAAATCAATGGAAATTTCCATTGGCTCTATAGGAAACTTATTGGTAAGTAAATGAAAAAGAGCTCTCTGAGGACTAGAATTCATGAACTCCTGTTTAAAAGACAGGGGCATTAACCCACTAAGCCATTGGAACATCACAAGTGCAAAGTGATGTCAAGAAGGGCAGCGAACATTGAATCACTATTAGTTAAGTTCAAAAAGAAATCCATTGGTTTTACTATGTTTTTCTTAATGCAAATTTTTGCAGCGCATCATGACGTATTCTTCTTGATGAACACGTAATACAGATTCTATCTCATAATTGCACTATCTGAATCCCAAAATCAATGCAAATTTACATTGGCTCCATAGGAAGCTTATTAGTAAGTAAATGAAAAAACTCTCTGAGAATTAGAACTCATGAACTCCTGTTTATAAAACAGGCGCAATAACCAAGTAAGCCACTGGAACATCACAAGTTCAAAAGGTTGTCAAGAAGGGCAATGACCAATAAATCACTATTAGGTAAGTTCAAAAAGAAATCCATTGGTTTCACTATGTTATTCTTAATGCCAATCTTTACAGCGCATCATGACGTATTGTTCTTGATGAACACGTAATACAGATTCTATATCTCAAAATCAATGCAAATTTCCATTGCTCCATAGGAAGCTTATTAGTAAGTAAATGAAAAAACTCTCTGAGAATTTGAACTCATGTTTATAAAACAGGTTAATTAAGGCAGTAAGCCACTGGAACAACACAGCTGCCAAGTGATGTCAAGAAGGGCAGTGAACAACGAATCACTATTAGGTAAGTTCAAAAAGAAATCCATTGGTTTTACTATGTTATTCTTAATGCCAATCTAAACAGCTTGTAATGACATATTGTTCTTTATGAACACTTAGTACAGATTCTATCTCACAATTGCACTATCTCAATCCCAAAATCAGTGCAAATTTCCATTGGCTCTATAGGAAACTTATTGGTAAGTAAATGAAAAATAGCTCTCTGAGGACTAGAACTCATGAACTCTTGTGTAAAAGACAGGGGCATTAACCCACTAAGCCATTGGTACATCACAAGTGCAAAGGGTTGTCAAGAAGGGCAGTGAACAATGAATCACTATTAGGTAAGTTCAAAAAGAAATCCATTGGTTTCACTATGTTATTCTTAATGCCAATCTTTGAGCCTATAATGACATATTGTACTTTATTAACACTTACTGTAGTACAAATTCTATCTCACAATTGCACAATCTCAAGCCCAATATCAATGCAAATTTCCATTGGCTCTAAAGGAAGCTTATTAGTAAGTAAATGAAAAAACTCTCTGAGAATTTGAACTCATGTTTATAAAACAGGTTAATTAAGGCAGTAAGCCACTGGAACAACACAGCTGCCAAGTGATGTCAAGAAGGGCAGTGAACAACGAATCACTATTAGGTAAGTTCAAAAAGAAATCCATTGGTTTTACTATGTTATTCTTAATGCCAATCTAAACAGCTTGTAATGACATATTGTTCTTTATGAACACTTAGTACAGATTCTATCTCACAATTGCACTATCTCAATCCCAAAATCAATGCAAATTTCCATTGGCTCTATAGGAAACTTATTGTTAAGTAAATGAAAAAGAGCTCTCTGAGGACTAGAATTCATGAACTCCTGTTTAAAAGACAGGGGCATTAACCCACTAAGCCATTGGAACATCACAAGTGGAAAGTGATGTCAAGAAGGGCAGTGAACATTGAATCACTATTAGGTAAGTTCAAAAAAAAATCCATTGGTTTCACTATGTTATTCTTAATGCCAATCTTTGCAGCGCATCATGACGTATTGTTCTTGATGAACACGTAATACAGATTCTATATCTCACAATTGCACTATTTCAAGCCCAAAATCAATGCAAATTTCCATTGGCTCTATAGGAAGCTTATTAGTAAGTAAATGAAAAACTCTCTGAGAATTAGAACTCATGAACTCCTGTTTATAAGACAGGTGCAATAACCAAGTAAGCCACTGGAACATGACAAGTGCAAAATGTTGTCAAGAAGGGCAATGACCAATGAATCACTATTAGGTAAGTTCAAAAAGAAATCCATTGGTTTCACTATGTTATTCTTAATGCCAATCTTTGCAGCGCATCATGACGTATTGTTCTTGATGAACACGTAATACAGATTCTATATCTCAAAATCAATGCAAATTTCCATTGCTCCATAGGAAGCTTATTAGTAAGTAAATGAAAAAGACTCTACAAGGATTAGAACTCATGAAATGCTTTTTACAAGACAGGTGCATTAACCCAGTAAGCCACAGGAACATCACGGGTGCAAATTTATGTCAAGAAGGGCAGTGACCAATGAATCACTATTAGGTAAGTTCAAATAGAAATCCATTGGTTTTACTATGTTATTCTTAATGCCAATCTAAACAGCCTGTAATGACATATTGTTCTTTATGAACACTTAGTACAGATTCTATCTCACAATTGCACTATCTCAATCCAAAAATCAATGCAAATTTCCATTGGCTCTATAGGAAACTTATTGGTAAGTAAATGAAAAAGAGCTCTCTGAGGACTAGAATTCATGAACTCCTGTTTAAAAGACAGGGGCATTAACCCACTAAGCCATTGGAACATCACAAGTGATAAGTGATGTCAAGAAGGGCAGCGAACATTGAATCACTATTAGGTAAGTTCAAAAAGAAATCCATTGGTTTCAATATGTTATTCTTAATGCCAATCTTTGCAGCGCATCATGACGTATTGTTCTTGATGAACACGTAATACAGATTCTATATCTCACAATTGCACTATCTCAATCCCAAAATCAATGCAAATTTACATTGGCTCCATAGGAAGCTTATCAGTAAGTAAATGAAAAAGACTCTCCAAGGATTAGAACTCATGAAATCCTTTTTACAAGACAGGTGCATTAACCCAGTAAGCCACAGCAACATCACAGGTGCAAATTTATATCAACAAGGGCAGTGACCAATGAATCACTATTAGGTAAGTTCAAAAAGAAATCCATTGGTTTTACTATGCCATTCTTAATGCCAATCTAAACAGCTTGAAATGACATATTGTTCTTTATGAACACTTAGTACAGATTCTATCTCACAATTGCACTATCTCAATCCCAAAATCAATGCAAATTTCCATTGGCTCTATAGGAAACTTATTGGTAAGTAAATGAAAAAGAGCTCTCTGAGGACTAGAATTCATGTACTCCTGTTTAAAAGACAGGGGCATTAAAGCACTAAGCCATTGGAACATCACAAGTGCTAAGTGATGTCAAGAAGGGCAGCGAACATTGAATCACTATTAGGTAAGTTCAAAAAGAAATCCATTTTTTTCACTATGTTATTCTTAATGCCAATCTTTGCAGCGCATCATGACGTATTGTTCTTGATGAACACGTAATACAGATTCTATATCTCACAATTGCACTATCTCAATCCCAAAATCAATGCAAATTTACATTGGCTCCATAGGAAGCTTATTAGTAAGTAAATGAAAAAGACTCTCCAAGGATTAGAACTCATGAAATCCTTTTTACAAGACAGGTGCATTAACCCAGTAAGCCACAGCAACATCACAGGTGCAAATTTATGTCAAGAAGGGCAGTGACCAATGAACCACTATTAGGTAAGTTCAAAAAGAAATCCATTGGTTTTACTATGCTATTCTTAATGCCAATCTAAACAGCTTGTAATGACATATTGTTCTTTATGAACCCTTAGTACAGATTCTATCTCACAATTGCACTATCTCAATCCCAAAATCAATGCAAATTTCCATTGGCTCTATAGGAAACTTATTGGTAAGTAAATGAAAAAGAGCTCTCTGAGGACTAGAATTCATGAACTCCTGTTTAAAAGACAGGGGCATTAACCCACTAAGCCATTGGAACATCACAAGTGCTAAGTGATGTCAAGAAGGGCAGCGAACATTGAATCACTATTAGGTAAGTTCAAAAAGAAATCCATTGGTTTCAATATGTTATTCTTAATGCCAATCTTTGCAGCGCATCATGACGTATTGTTCTTGATGAACACGTAATACAGATTCTATATCTCACAATTGCACTATCTCAATCCCAAAATCAATGCAAATTTACATTGGCTCCATAGGAAGCTTATCAGTAAGTAAATGAAAAAGACTCTCCAAGGATTAGAACTCATGAAATCCTTTTTACAAGACAGGTGCATTAACCCAGTAATCCACAGCAACATCACAGGTGCAAATTTATATCAAGAAGGGCAGTGACCAATGAATCACTATTAGGTAAGTTCAAAAAGAAATCCATTGGTTTTACTATGCTATTCTTAATGCCAATCTAAACAGCTTGAAATGACATATTGTTCTTTATGAACACTTAGTACAGATTCTATCTCACAATTGCACTATCTCAATCCCAAAATCAATGCAAATTTCCATTGGCTCTATAGGAAACTTATTGGTAAGTAAATGAAAAAGAGCTCTCTGAGGACTAGAATTCATGTACTCCTGTTTAAAAGACAGGGGCATTAAAGCACTAAGCCATTGGAACATCACAAGTGCTAAGTGATGTCAAGAAGGGCAGCGAACATTGAATCACTATTAGGTAAGTTCAAAAAGAAATCCATTTTTTTCACTATGTTATTCTTAATGCCAATCTTTGCAGCGCATCATGACGTATTGTTCTTGATGAACACGTAATACAGATTCTATATCTCACAATTGCACTATCTCAATCCCAAAATCAATGCAAATTTACATTGGCTCCATAGGAAGCTTATTAGTAAGTAAATGAAAAAGATTCTCCAAGGATTAGAACTCATGAAATCCTTTTTACAAGACAGGTGCATTAACCCAGTAAGCCACAGCAACATCACAGGTGCAAATTTATGTCAAGAAGGGCAGTGACCAATGAACCACTATTAGGTAAGTTCAAAAAGAAATCCATTGGTTTTACTATGCTATTCTTAATGACAATCTAAACAGCTTGTAATGACATATTGTTCTTTATGAACCCTTAGTACAGATTCTATCTCACAATTGCACTATCTCAATCCCAAAATCAATGCAAATTTCCATTGGCTCTATAGGAAACTTATTGGTAAGTAAATGAAAAAGAGCTCTCTGAGGACTAGAATTCATGAACTCCTGTTTAAAAGACAGGGGCATTAACCCACTAAGCCATTGGAACATCACAAGTGCTAAGTGATGTCAAGAAGGGCAGCGAACATTGAATCACTATTAGGTAAGTTCAAAAAGAAATCCATTGGTTTCAATATGTTATTCTTAATGCCAATCTTTGCAGCGCATCATGACGTATTGTTCTTGATGAACACGTAATACAGATTCTATATCTCACAATTGCACTATCTCAATCCCAAAATCAATGCAAATTTACATTGGCTCCATAGGAAGCTTATCAGTAAGTAAATGAAAAAGACTCTCCAAGGATTAGAACTCATGAAATCCTTTTTACAAGACAGGTGCATTAACCCAGTAAGCCACAGCAACATCACAGGTGCAAATTTATATCAACAAGGGCAGTGACCAATGAATCACTATTAGGTAAGTTCAAAAAGAAATCCATTGGTTTTACTATGCTATTCTTAATGCCAATCTAAACAGCTTGAAATGACATATTGTTCTTTATGAACACTTAGTACAGATTCTATCTCACAATTGCACTATCTCAATCCCAAAATCAATGCAAATTTCCATTGGCTCTATAGGAAACTTATTGGTAAGTAAATGAAAAAGAGCTCTCTGAGGACTAGAATTCATGTACTCCTGTTTAAAAGACAGGGGCATTAAAGCACTAAGCCATTGGAACATCACAAGTGCTAAGTGATGTCAAGAAGGGCAGCGAACATTGAATCACTATTAGGTAAGTTCAAAAAGAAATCCATTGGTTTCAATATGTTATTCTTAATCCCAATCTTTGCAGCGCATCATGACGTATTGTTCTTGATGAACACGTAATACAGATTCTATATCTCACAATTGCACTATCTCAATCCCAAAATCAATGCAAATTTACATTGGCTCCATAGGAAGCTTATCAGTAAGTAAATGAAAAAGACTCTCCAAGGATTAGAACTCATGAAATCCTTTTTACAAGACAGGTGCATTAACCCAGTAATCCACAGCAACATCACAGGTGCAAATTTAAGTCAAGAAGGGCAGTGACCAATGAATCACTATTAGGTAAGTTCAAAAAGAAATCCATTGGTTTTACTATGCTATTCTTAATGCCAATCTAAACAGCTTGTAATGACATATTGTTCTTTATGAACACTTAGTACAGATTCTATCTCACAATTGCACTATCTCAATCCCAAAATCAATGCAAATTTCCATTGGCTCTATAGGAAACTTATTGGTAAGTAAATGAAAAAGAGCTCTCTGAGGAGTAGAATTCATGAACTCTTGTTTAAAAGACAGGGGCATTAACCCACTAAACCATTGGAACATCACAAGTGCTAAGTGATGTCAAGAAGGGCAGCGAACATTGAATCACTATTAGGTAAGGTCAAAAAGAAATCCATTGGTTTCACTATGTTATTCTTAATGCCAATCTTTGCAGCGCATCATGACGTATTGTTCTTGATGAACACGTAATACAGATTCTATATCTCACAATTGCACTATCTCAATCCCAAAATCAATGCAAATTTACATTGGCTCCATAGGAAGCTTATCAGTAAGTAAATGAAAAAGACTCTCCAAGGATTAGAACTCATGAAATCCTTTTTACAAGACAGGTGCATTAACCCAGTAATCCACAGCAACATCACAGGTGCAAATTTATATCAAGAAGGGCAGTGACCAATGAATCACTATTAGGTAAGTTCAAAAAGAAATCCATTGGTTTTACTATGCTATTCTTAATGCCAATCTAAACAGCTTGAAATGACATATTGTTCTTTATGAACACTTAGTACAGATTCTATCTCACAATTGCACTATCTCAATCCCAAAATCAATGCAAATTTCCATTGGCTCTATAGGAAACTTATTGGTAAGTAAATGAAAAAGAGCTCTCTGAGGACTAGAATTCATGTACTCCTGTTTAAAAGACAGGGGCATTAAAGCACTAAGCCATTGGAACATCACAAGTGCTAAGTGATGTCAAGAAGGGCAGCGAACATTGAATCACTATTAGGTAAGTTCAAAAAGAAATCCATTTTTTTCACTATGTTATTCTTAATGCCAATCTTTGCAGCGCATCATGACGTATTGTTCTTGATGAACACGTAATACAGATTCTATATCTCACAATTGCACTATCTCAATCCCAAAATCAATGCAAATTTACATTGGCTCCATAGGAAGCTTATTAGTAAGTAAATGAAAAAGATTCTCCAAGGATTAGAACTCATGAAATCCTTTTTACAAGACAGGTGCATTAACCCAGTAAGCCACAGCAACATCACAGGTGCAAATTTATGTCAAGAAGGGCAGTGACCAATGAACCACTATTAGGTAAGTTCAAAAAGAAATCCATTGGTTTTACTATGCTATTCTTAATGACAATCTAAACAGCTTGTAATGACATATTGTTCTTTATGAACCCTTAGTACAGATTCTATCTCACAATTGCACTATCTCAATCCCAAAATCAATGCAAATTTCCATTGGCTCTATAGGAAACTTATTGGTAAGTAAATGAAAAAGAGCTCTCTGAGGACTAGAATTCATGAACTCCTGTTTAAAAGACAGGGGCATTAACCCACTAAGCCATTGGAACATCACAAGTGCTAAGTGATGTCAAGAAGGGCAGCGAACATTGAATCACTATTAGGTAAGTTCAAAAAGAAATCCATTGGTTTCAATATGTTATTCTTAATGCCAATCTTTGCAGTGCATCATGACGTATTGTTCTTGATGAACACGTAATACAGATTCTATATCTCACAATTGCACTATCTCAATCCCAAAATCAATGCAAATTTACATTGGCTCCATAGGAAGCTTATCAGTAAGTAAATGAAAAAGACTCTCCAAGGATTAGAACTCATGAAATCCTTTTTACAAGACAGGTGCATTAACCCAGTAAGCCACAGCAACATCACAGGTGCAAATTTATATCAACAAGGGCAGTGACCAATGAATCACTATTAGGTAAGTTCAAAAAGAAATCCATTGGTTTTACTATGCTATTCTTAATGCCAATCTAAACAGCTTGAAATGACATATTGTTCTTTATGAACACTTAGTACAGATTCTATCTCACAATTGCACTATCTCAATCCCAAAATCAATGCAAATTTCCATTGGCTCTATAGGAAACTTATTGGTAAGTAAATGAAAAAGAGCTCTCTGAGGACTAGAATTCATGTACTCCTGTTTAAAAGACAGGGGCATTAAAGCACTAAGCCATTGGAACATCACAAGTGCTAAGTGATGTCAAGAAGGGCAGCGAACATTGAATCACTATTAGGTAAGTTCAAAAAGAAATCCATTGGTTTCAATATGTTATTCTTAATCCCAATCTTTGCAGCGCATCATGACGTATTGTTCTTGATGAACACGTAATACAGATTCTATATCTCACAATTGCACTATCTCAATCCCAAAATCAATGCAAATTTACATTGGCTCCATAGGAAGCTTATCAGTAAGTAAATGAAAAAGACTCTCCAAGGATTAGAACTCATGAAATCCTTTTTACAAGACAGGTGCATTAACCCAGTAATCCACAGCAACATCACAGGTGCAAATTTAAGTCAAGAAGGGCAGTGACCAATGAATCACTATAAGGTAAGTTCAAAAAGAAATCCATTGGTTTTACTATGCTATTCTTAATGCCAATCTAAACAGCTTGTAATGACATATTGTTCTTTATGAACACTTAGTACAGATTCTATCTCACAATTGCACTATCTCAATCCCAAAATCAATGCAAATTTCCATTGGCTCTATAGGAAACTTATTGGTAAGTAAATGAAAAAGAGCTCTCTGAGGAGTAGAATTCATGAACTCTTGTTTAAAAGACAGGGGCATTAACCCACTAAACCATTGGAACATCACAAGTGCTAAGTGATGTCAAGAAGGGCAGCGAACATTGAATCACTATTAGGTAAGGTCAAAAAGAAATCCATTGGTTTCACTATGTTATTCTTAATGCCAATCTTTGCAGCGCATCATGACGTATTGTTCTTGATGAACACGTAATACAGATTCTATATCTCACAATTGCACTATCTCAATCCCAAAATCAATGCAAATTTACATTGGCTCCATAGGAAGCTTATCAGTAAGTAAATGAAAAAGACTCTCCAAGGATTAGAACTCATGAAATCCTTTTTACAAGACAGGTGCATTAACCCAGTAAGCCACAGCAACATCACAGGTGCAAATTTATGTCAAGAAGGGCAGTGACCAATGAATCACTATTAGGTAAGTTCAAAAAGAAATCCATTGGTTTTACTATGCTATTCTTAATGCCAATCTAAACAGCTTGTAATGACATATTGTTCTTTATGAACACTTAGTACAGATTCTATCTCACAATTGCACTATCTCAATCCCAAAATCAATGCAAATTTCCATTGGCTCTATAGGGAACTTATTGGTAAGTAAATGAAAAAGAGCTCTCTGAGGACTAGAATTCATGTACTCCTGTTTAAAAGACAGGGGCATTAACCCACTAAGCCATTGGAACATCACAAGTGCTAAGTGATGTCAAGAAGGGCAGCGAACATTGAATCACTATTAGGTAAGTTCAAAAAGAAATCCATTGGTTTAACTATGTTATTCTTAATGCCAATCTTTGCAGCGCATCATGACGTATTGTTCTTGATGAACACGTAATACAGATTCTATATCTCACAATTGCACTATCTCAATCCCAAAATCAATGCAAATTTACATTGGCTCCATAGGAAGCTTATCAGTAAGTAAATGAAAAAGACTCTCCAAGGATTAGAACTCATGAAATCCTTTTTACAAGACAGGTGCATTAACCCAGTAAGCCACAGCAACATCACAGGTGCAAATTTTTGTCAAGAAGGGCAGTGACCAATGAATCACTATTAGGTAAGTTCAAAAAGAAATCCATTGGTTTTACTATGCTATTCTTAATGCCAATCTAAACAGCTTGAAATGACATATTGTTCTTTATGAACACTTAGTACAGATTCTATCTCACAATTGCACTATCTCAATCCCAAAATCAATGCAAATTTCCATTGGCTCTATAGGAAACTTATTGGTAAGTAAATGAAAAAGAGCTCTCTGAGGACTAGAATTCATGTACTCCTGTTTAAAAGACAGGGGCATTAACCCACTAAGCCATTGGAACATCACAAATGCTAAGTGATGTCAAGAAGGGCAGCGAACATTGAATCACTATTAGGTAAGTTCAAAAAGAAATCCATTGGTTTCAATATGTTATTCTTAATGCCAATCTTTGCAGCGCATCATGACGTATTGTTCTTGATGAACACGTAATACAGATTCTATATCTCACAATTGCACTATCTCAATCCCAAAATCAATGCAAATTTACATTGGCTCCATAGGAAGCTTATCAGTAAGTAAATGAAAAAGACTCTCCAAGGATTAGAACTCATGAAATCCTTTTTACAAGACAGGTGCATTAACCCAGTAATCCACAGCAACATCACAGGTGCAAATTTATGTCAAGAAGGGCAGTGACCAATGAATCACTATTAGGTAAGTTCAAAAAGAAATCCATTGGTTTTACTATGCTATTCTTAATGCCAATCTAAACAGCTTGTAATGACATATTGTTCTTTATGAACCCTTATTACAGATTCTATCTCACAATTGCACTATCTCAATCCCAAAATCAATGCAAATTTCCATTGGCTCTATAGGGAACTTATTGGTAAGTAAATGAAAAAGAGCTCTCTGAGGACTAGAATTCATGTACTCCTGTTTAAAAGACAAGGGTATTAACCCACTAAGCCATTGGAACATCACAAGTGCTAAGTGATGTCAAGAAGGGCAGCGAACATTGAATCACTATTAGGTAAGTTCAAAAAGAAATCCATTGGTTTCACTATGTTATTCTTAATGCCAATCTTTGCAGCGCATCATGACGTATTGTTCTTGATGAACACGTAATACAGATTCTATATCTCACAATTGCACTATCTCAATCCCAAAATCAATGCAAATTTACATTGGCTCCATAGGAAGCTTATTAGTAAGTAAATGAAAAAGATTCTCCAAGGATTAGAACTCATGAAATCCTTTTTACAAGACAGGTGCAATAACCCAGTAAGCCACAGCAACATCACAGGTGCAAATTTATGTCAAGAAGGGCAGTGACCAATGAACCACTATTAGGTAAGTTCAAAAAGAAATCCATTGGTTTTACTATGCTATTCTTAATGCCAATCTAAACAGCTTGTAATGACATATTGTTCTTTATGAACCCTTAGTACAGATTCTATCTCACAATTGCACTATCTCAATCCCAAAATCAATGCAAATTTCCATTGGCTCTATAGGAAACTTATTGGTAAGTAAATGAAAAAGAGCTCTCTGAGGACTAGAATTCATGAACTCCTGTTTAAAAGACAGGGGCATTAACCCACTAAGCCATTGGAACATCACAAATGCTAAGTGATGTCAAGAAGGGCAGCGAACATTGAATCACTATTAGGTAAGTTCAAAAAGAAATCCATTGGTTTCAGTATGTTATTCTTAATGCCAATCTTTGCAGCGCATCATGACGTATTGTTCTTGATGAACACGTAATACAGATTCTATATCTCACAATTGCACTATCTCAATCCCAAAATCAATGCAAATTTACATTGGCTCCATAGGAAGCTTATCAGTAAGTAAATGAAAAAGACTCTCCAAGGATTAGAACTCATGAAATCCTTTTTACAAGACAGGTGCATTAACCCAGTAATCCACAGCAACATCACAGGTGCAAAATTATGTCAAGAAGGGCAGTGACCAATGAATCACTATTAGGTAAGTTCAAAAAGAAATCCATTGGTTTTACTATGCTATTCTTAATGCCAATCTAAACAGCTTGTAATGACATATTGTTCTTTATGAACACTTAGTACAGATTCTATCTCACAATTGCACTATCTCAATCCCAAAATCAATGCAAATTTCCATTGGCTCTATAGGAAACTTATTGGTAAGTAAATGAAAAAGAGCTCTCTGAGGACTAGAATTCATGTACTCCTGTTTAAAAGACAGGGGCATTAACCCACTAAGCCATTGGAACATCACAAATGCTAAGTGATGTCAAGAAGGGCAGCGAACATTGAATCACTATTAGGTAAGTTCAAAAAGAAATCCATTGGTTTCAATATGTTATTCTTAATGCCAATCTTTGCAGCGCATCATGACGTATTGTTCTTGATGAACACGTAATACAGATTCTATATCTCACAATTGCACTATCTCAATCCCAAAATCAATGCAAATTTACATTGGCTCCATAGGAAGCTTATCAGTAAGTAAATGAAAAAGACTCTCCAAGGATTAGAACTCATGAAATCCTTTTTACAAGACAGGTGCATTAACCCAGTAATCCACAGCAACATCACAGGTGCAAATTTATGTCAAGAAGGGCAGTGACCAATGAATCACTATTAGGTAAGTTCAAAAAGAAATCCATTGGTTTTACTATGCTATTCTTAATGCCAATCTAAACAGCTTGTAATGACATATTGTTCTTTATGAACCCTTATTACAGATTCTATCTCACAATTGCACTATCTCAATCCCAAAATCAATGCAAATTTCCATTGGCTCTATAGGGAACTTATTGGTAAGTAAATGAAAAAGAGCTCTCTGAGGACTAGAATTCATGTACTCCTGTTTAAAAGACAAGGGCATTAACCCACTAAGCCATTGGAACATCACAAGTGCTAAGTGATGTCAAGAAGGGCAGCGAACATTGAATCACTATTAGGTAAGTTCAAAAAGAAATCCATTGGTTTCACTATGTTATTCTTAATGCCAATCTTTGCAGCGCATCATGATGTATTGTTCTTGATGAACACGTAATACAGATTCTATATCTCACAATTGCACTATCTCAATCCCAAAATCAATGCAAATTTACATTGGCTCCATAGGAAGCTTATTAGTAAGTAAATGAAAAAGATTCTCCAAGGATTAGAACTCATGAAATCCTTTTTACAAGACAGGTGCAATAACCCAGTAAGCCACAGCAACATCACAGGTGCAAATTTATGTCAAGAAGGGCAGTGACCAATGAACCACTATTAGGTAAGTTCAAAAAGAAATCCATTGGTTTTACTATGCTATTCTTAATGCCAATCTAAACAGCTTGTAATGACATATTGTTCTTTATGAACCCTTAGTACAGATTCTATCTCACAATTGCACTATCTCAATCCCAAAATCAATGCAAATTTCCATTGGCTCTATAGGAAACTTATTGGTAAGTAAATGAAAAAGAGCTCTCTGAGGACTAGAATTCATGAACTCCTGTTTAAAAGACAGGGGCATTAACCCACTAAGCCATTGGAACATCACAAATGCTAAGTGATGTCAAGAAGGGCAGCGAACATTGAATCACTATTAGGTAAGTTCAAAAAGAAATCCATTGGTTTCAATATGTTATTCTTAATGCCAATCTTTGCAGCGCATCATGACGTATTGTTCTTGATGAACACGTAATACAGATTCTATATCTCACAATTGCACTATCTCAATCCCAAAATCAATGCAAATTTACATTGGCTCCATAGGAAGCTTATCAGTAAGTAAATGAAAAAGACTCTCCAAGGATTAGAACTCATGAAATCCTTTTTACAAGACAGGTGCATTAACCCAGTAATCCACAGCAACATCACAGGTGCAAATTTATGTCAAGAAGGGCAGTGAACAATGAATCACTATTAGGTAAGTTCAAAAAGAAATCCATTGGTTTTACTATGCTATTCTTAATGCCAATCTAAACAGCTTGTAATGACATATTGTTCTTTATGAACCCTTATTACAGATTCTATCTCACAATTGCACTATCTCAATCCCAAAATCAATGCAAATTTCCATTGGCTCTATAGGGAACTTATTGGTAAGTAAATGAAAAAGAGCTCTCTGAGGACTAGAATTCATGTACTCCTGTTTAAAAGACAAGGGCATTAACCCACTAAGCCATTGGAACATCACAAGTGCTAAGTGATGTCAAGAAGGGCAGCGAACATTGAATCACTATTAGGTAAGTTCAAAAAGAAATCCATTGGTTTCACTATGTTATTCTTAATGCCAATCTTTGCAGCGCATCATGACGTATTGTTCTTGATGAACACGTAATACAGATTCTATATCTCACAATTGCACTATCTCAATCCCAAAATCAATGCAAATTTACATTGGCTCCATAGGAAGCTTATTAGTAAGTAAATGAAAAAGATTCTCCAAGGATTAGAACTCATGAAATCCTTTTTACAAGACAGGTGCAATAACCCAGTAAGCCACAGCAACATCACAGGTGCAAATTTATGTCAAGAAGGGCAGTGACCAATGAACCACTATTAGGTAAGTTCAAAAAGAAATCCATTGGTTTTACTATGCTATTCTTAATGCCAATCTAAACAGCTTGTAATGACATATTGTTCTTTATGAACCCTTAGTACAGATTCTATCTCACAATTGCACTATCTCAATCCCAAAATCAATGCAAATTTCCATTGGCTCTATAGGAAACTTATTGGTAAGTAAATGAAAAAGAGCTCTCTGAGGACTAGAATTCATGAACTCCTGTTTAAAAGACAGGGGCATTAACCCACTAAGCCATTGGAACATCACAAATGCTAAGTGATGTCAAGAAGGGCAGCGAACATTGAATCACTATTAGGTAAGTTCAAAAAGAAATCCATTGGTTTCAATATGTTATTCTTAATGCCAATCTTTGCAACGCATCATGATGTATTGTTCTTGATGAACACGTAATACAGATTCTATATCTCACAATTGCACTATCTCAATCCCAAAATCAATGCAAATTTACATTGGCTCCATAGGAAGCTTATCAGTAAGTAAATGAAAAAGACTCTCCAAGGATTAGAACTCATGAAATCCTTTTTACAAGACAGGTGCATTAACCCAGTAATCCACAGCAACAACACAGGTGCAAATTTATGTCAAGAAGGGCAGTGACCAATGAATCACTATTAGGTAAGTTCAAAAAGAAATCCATTGGTTTTACTATGCTATTCTTAATGCCAATCTAAACAGCTTGTAATGACATATTGTTCTTTATGAACCCTTATTACAGATTCTATCTCACAATTGCACTATCTCAATCCCAAAATCAATGCAAATTTCCATTGGCTCTATAGGGAACTTATTGGTAAGTAAATGAAAAAGAGCTCTCTGAGGACTAGAATTCATGTACTCCTGTTTAAAAGACAGGGGCATTAACCCACTAAGCCATTGGAACATCACAAGTGCTAAGTGATGTCAAGAAGGGCAGCAAACATTGAATCACTATTAGGTAAGTTCAAAAAGAAATCCATTGGTTTCACTATGTTATTCTTAATGCCAATCTTTGCAGCGCATCATGACGTATTGTTCTTGATGAACACGTAATACAGATTCTATATCTCACAATTGCACTATCTCAATCCCAAAATCAATGCAAATTTACATTGGCTCCATAGGAAGCTTATCAGTAAGTAAATGAAAAAGACTCTCCAAGGATTAGAACTCATGAAATCCTTTTTACAAGACAGGTGCATTAACCCAGTAAGCCACAGCAACATCACAGGTGCAAATTTATGTCAAGAAGGGCAGTGACCAATGAATCACTATTAGGTAAGTTCAAAAAGAAATCCATTGGTTTTACTATGCTATTCTTAATGCCAATCTAAACAGCTTGAAATGACATATTGTTCTTTATGAACACTTAGTACAGATTCTATCTCACAATTGCACTATCTCAATCCCAAAATCAATGCAAATTTCCATTGGCTCTATAGGAAACTTATTGGTAAGTAAATGAAAAAGAGCTCTCTGAGGACTAGAATTCATGTACTCCTGTTTAAAAGACAGGGGCATTAACCCACTAAGCCATTGGAACATCACAAATGCTAAGTGATGTCAAGAAGGGCAGCGAACATTGAATCACTATTAGGTAAGTTCAAAAAGAAATCCATTGGTTTCAATATGTTATTCTTAATGCCAATCTTTGCAGCGCATCATGACGTATTGTTCTTGATGAACACGTAATACAGATTCTATATCTCACAATTGCACTATCTCAATCCCAAAATCAATGCAAATTTACATTGGCTCCATAGGAAGCTTATTAGTAAGTAAATGAAAAAGATTCTCCAAGGATTAGAACTCATGAAATCCTTTTTACAAGACAGGTGCAATAACCCAGTAAGCCACAGCAACATCACAGGTGCAAATTTATGTCAAGAAGGGCAGTGACCAATGAACCACTATTAGGTAAGTTCAAAAAGAAATCCATTGGTTTTACTATGCTATTCTTAATGCCAATCTAAACAGCTTGTAATGACATATTGTTCTTTATGAACCCTTAGTACAGATTCTATCTCACAATTGCACTATCTCAATCCCAAAATCAATGCAAATTTCCATTGGCTCTATAGGAAACTTATTGGTAAGTAAATGAAAAAGAGCTCTCTGAGGACTAGAATTCATGAACTCCTGTTTAAAAGACAGGGGCATTAACCCACTAAGCCATTGGAACATCACAAATGCTAAGTGATGTCAAGAAGGGCAGCGAACATTGAATCACTATTAGGTAAGTTCAAAAAGAAATCCATTGGTTTCAATATGTTATTCTTAATGCCAATCTTTGCAGCGCATCATGACGTATTGTTCTTGATGAACACGTAATACAGATTCTATATCTCACAATTGCACTATCTCAATCCCAAAATCAATGCAAATTTACATTGGCTCCATAGGAAGCTTATCAGTAAGTAAATGAAAAAGACTCTCCAAGGATTAGAACTCATGAAATCCTTTTTACAAGACAGGTGCATTAACCCAGTAATCCACAGCAACATCACAGGTGCAAAATTATGTCAAGAAGGGCAGTGACCAATGAATCACTATTAGGTAAGTTCAAAAAGAAATCCATTGGTTTTACTATGCTATTCTTAATGCCAATCTAAACAGCTTGTAATGACATATTGTTCTTTATGAACCCTTAGTACAGATTCTATCTCACAATTGCACTATCTCAATCCCAAAATCAATGCAAATTTCCATTGGCTCTATAGGAAACTTATTGGTAAGTAAATGAAAAAGAGCTCTCTGAGGACTAGAATTCATGAACTCCTGTTTAAAAGACAGGGGCATTAACCCACTAAGCCATTGGAACATCACAAGTGCTAAGTGATGTCAAGAAGGGCAGCGAACATTGAATCACTATTAGGTAAGTTCAAAAAGAAATCCATTGGTTTCAATATGTTATTCTTAATCCCAATCTTTGCAGCGCATCATGACGTATTGTTCTTGATGAACACGTAATACAGATTCTATATCTCACAATTGCACTATCTCAATCCCAAAATCAATGCAAATTTACATTGGCTCCATAGGAAGCTTATCAGTAAGTAAATGAAAAAGACTCTCCAAGGATTAGAACTCATGAAATCCTTTTTACAAGACAGGTGCATTAACCCAGTAATCCACAGCAACATCACAGGTGCAAATTTAAGTCAAGAAGGGCAGTGACCAATGAATCACTATTAGGTAAGTTCAAAAAGAAATCCATTGGTTTTACTATGCTATTCTTAATGCCAATCTAAACAGCTTGTAATGACATATTGTTCTTTATGAACACTTAGTACAGATTCTATCTCACAATTGCACTATCTCAATCCCAAAATCAATGCAAATTTCCATTGGCTCTATAGGAAACTTATTGGTAAGTAAATGAAAAAGAGCTCTCTGAGGAGTAGAATTCATGAACTCTTGTTTAAAAGACAGGGGCATTAACCCACTAAACCATTGGAACATCACAAGTGCTAAGTGATGTCAAGAAGGGCAGCGAACATTGAATCACTATTAGGTAAGGTCAAAAAGAAATCCATTGGTTTCACTATGTTATTCTTAATGCCAATCTTTGCAGCGCATCATGACGTATTGTTCTTGATGAACACGTAATACAGATTCTATATCTCACAATTGCACTATCTCAATCCCAAAATCAATGCAAATTTACATTGGCTCCATAGGAAGCTTATCAGTAAGTAAATGAAAAAGACTCTCCAAGGATTAGAACTCATGAAATCCTTTTTACAAGACAGGTGCATTAACCCAGTAAGCCACAGCAACATCACAGGTGCAAATTTATGTCAAGAATGGCAGTGACCAATGAATCACTATGAGGTAAGTTCAAAAAGAAATCCATTGGTTTTACTATGCTATTCTTAATGCCAATCTAAACAGCTTGTAATGACATATTGTTCTTTATGAACACTTAGTACAGATTCTATCTCACAATTGCACTATCTCAATCCCAAAATCAATGCAAATTTCCATTGGCTCTATAGGGAACTTATTGGTAAGTAAATGAAAAAGAGCTCTCTGAGGACTAGAATTCATGTACTCCTGTTTAAAAGACAGGGGCATTAACCCACTAAGCCATTGGAACATCACAAATGCTAAGTGATGTCAAGAAGGGCAGCGAACATTGAATCACTATTAGGTAAGTTCAAAAAGAAATCCATTGGTTTCAGTATGTTATTCTTAATGCCAATCTTTGCAGCGCATCATGACGTATTGTTCTTGATGAACACGTAATACAGATTCTATATCTCACAATTGCACTATCTCAATCCCAAAATCAATGCAAATTTACATTGGCTCCATAGGAAGCTTATCAGTAAGTAAATGAAAAAGACTCTCCAAGGATTAGAACTCATGAAATCCTTTTTACAAGACAGGTGCATTAACCCAGTAATCCACAGCAACATCACAGGTGCAAAATTATGTCAAGAAGGGCAGTGACCAATGAATCACTATTAGGTAAGTTCAAAAAGAAATCCATTGGTTTTACTATGCTATTCTTAATGCCAATCTAAACAGCTTGTAATGACATATTGTTCTTTATGAACACTTAGTACAGATTCTATCTCACAATTGCACTATCTCAATCCCAAAATCAATGCAAATTTCCATTGGCTCTATAGGAAACTTATTGGTAAGTAAATGAAAAAGAGCTCTCTGAGGACTAGAATTCATGTACTCCTGTTTAAAAGACAGGGGCATTAACCCACTAAGCCATTGGAACATCACAAATGCTAAGTGATGTCAAGAAGGGCAGCGAACATTGAATCACTATTAGGTAAGTTCAAAAAGAAATCCATTGGTTTCAATATGTTATTCTTAATGCCAATCTTTGCAGCGCATCATGACGTATTGTTCTTGATGAACACGTAATACAGATTCTATATCTCACAATTGCACTATCTCAATCCCAAAATCAATGCAAATTTACATTGGCTCCATAGGAAGCTTATCAGTAAGTAAATGAAAAAGACTCTCCAAGGATTAGAACTCATGAAATCCTTTTTACAAGACAGGTGCATTAACCCAGTAATCCACAGCAACATCACAGGTGCAAATTTATGTCAAGAAGGGCAGTGACCAATGAATCACTATTAGGTAAGTTCAAAAAGAAATCCATTGGTTTTACTATGCTATTCTTAATGCCAATCTAAACAGCTTGTAATGACATATTGTTCTTTATGAACCCTTATTACAGATTCTATCTCACAATTGCACTATCTCAATCCCAAAATCAATGCAAATTTCCATTGGCTCTATAGGGAACTTATTGGTAAGTAAATGAAAAAGAGCTCTCTGAGGACTAGAATTCATGTACTCCTGTTTAAAAGACAAGGGCATTAACCCACTAAGCCATTGGAACATCACAAGTGCTAAGTGATGTCAAGAAGGGCAGCGAACATTGAATCACTATTAGGTAAGTTCAAAAAGAAATCCATTGGTTTCACTATGTTATTCTTAATGCCAATCTTTGCAGCGCATCATGACGTATTGTTCTTGATGAACACGTAATACAGATTCTATATCTCACAATTGCACTATCTCAATCCCAAAATCAATGCAAATTTACATTGGCTCCATAGGAAGCTTATTAGTAAGTAAATGAAAAAGATTCTCCAAGGATTAGAACTCATGAAATCCTTTTTACAAGACAGGTGCAATAACCCAGTAAGCCACAGCAACATCACAGGTGCAAATTTATGTCAAGAAGGGCAGTGACCAATGAACCACTATTAGGTAAGTTCAAAAAGAAATCCATTGGTTTTACTATGCTATTCTTAATGCCAATCTAAACAGCTTGTAATGACATATTGTTCTTTATGAACCCTTAGTACAGATTCTATCTCACAATTGCACTATCTCAATCCCAAAATCAATGCAAATTTCCATTGGCTCTATAGGAAACTTATTGGTAAGTAAATGAAAAAGAGCTCTCTGAGGACTAGAATTCATGTACTCCTGTTTAAAAGACAGGGGCATTAACCCACTAAGCCATTGGAACATCACAAGTGCTAAGTGATGTCAAGAAGGGCAGCAAACATTGAATCACTATTAGGTAAGTTCAAAAAGAAATCCATTGGTTTCACTATGTTATTCTTAATGCCAATCTTTGCAGCGCATCATGACGTATTGTTCTTGATGAACACGTAATACAGATTCTATATCTCACAATTGCACTATCTCAATCCCAAAATCAATGCAAATTTACATTGGCTCCATAGGAAGCTTATCAGTAAGTAAATGAAAAAGACTCTCCAAGGATTAGAACTCATGAAATCCTTTTTACAAGACAGGTGCATTAACCCAGTAAGCCACAGCAACATCACAGGTGCAAATTTATGTCAAGAAGGGCAGTGACCAATGAATCACTATTAGGTAAGTTCAAAAAGAAATCCATTGGTTTTACTATGCTATTCTTAATGCCAATCTAAACAGCTTGAAATGACATATTGTTCTTTATGAACACTTAGTACAGATTCTATCTCACAATTGCACTATCTCAATCCCAAAATCAATGCAAATTTCCATTGGCTCTATAGGAAACTTATTGGTAAGTAAATGAAAAAGAGCTCTCTGAGGACTAGAATTCATGTACTCCTGTTTAAAAGACAGGGGCATTAACCCACTAAGCCATTGGAACATCACAAATGCTAAGTGATGTCAAGAAGGGCAGCGAACATTGAATCACTATTAGGTAAGTTCAAAAAGAAATCCATTGGTTTCAATATGTTATTCTTAATGCCAATCTTTGCAGCGCATCATGACGTATTCTTCTTGATGAACACGTAATACAGATTCTATATCTCACAATTGCACTATCTCAATCCCAAAATCAATGCAAATTTACATTGGCTCCATAGGAAGCTTATCAGTAAGTAAATGAAAAAGACTCTCCAAGGATTAGAACTCATGAAATCCTTTTTACAAGACAGGTGCATTAACCCAGTAATCCACAGCAACATCACAGGTGCAAATTTATGTCAAGAAGGGCAGTGACCAATGAATCACTATTAGGTAAGTTCAAAAAGAAATCCATTGGTTTTACTATGCTATTCTTAATGCCAATCTAAACAGCTTGTAATGACATATTGTTCTTTATGAACCCTTATTACAGATTCTATCTCACAATTGCACTATCTCAATCCCAAAATCAATGCAAATTTCCATTGGCTCTATAGGGAACTTATTGGTAAGTAAATGAAAAAGAGCTCTCTGAGGACTAGAATTCATGTACTCCTGTTTAAAAGACAAGGGTATTAACCCACTAAGCCATTGGAACATCACAAGTGCTAAGTGATGTCAAGAAGGGCAGCGAACATTGAATCACTATTAGGTAAGTTCAAAAAGAAATCCATTGGTTTCACTATGTTATTCTTAATGCCAATCTTTGCAGCGCATCATGACGTATTGTTCTTGATGAACACGTAATACAGATTCTATATCTCACAATTGCACTATCTCAATCCCAAAATCAATGCAAATTTACATTGGCTCCATAGGAAGCTTATTAGTAAGTAAATGAAAAAGATTCTCCAAGGATTAGAACTCATGAAATCCTTTTTACAAGACAGGTGCAATAACCCAGTAAGCCACAGCAACATCACAGGTGCAAATTTATGTCAAGAAGGGCAGTGACCAATGAACCACTATTAGGTAAGTTCAAAAAGAAATCCATTGGTTTTACTATGCTATTCTTAATGCCAATCTAAACAGCTTGTAATGACATATTGTTCTTTATGAACCCTTAGTACAGATTCTATCTCACAATTGCACTATCTCAATCCCAAAATCAATGCAAATTTCCATTGGCTCTATAGGAAACTTATTGGTAAGTAAATGAAAAAGAGCTCTCTGAGGACTAGAATTCATGAACTCCTGTTTAAAAGACAGGGGCATTAACCCACTAAGCCATTGGAACATCACAAATGCTAAGTGATGTCAAGAAGGGCAGCGAACATTGAATCACTATTAGGTAAGTTCAAAAAGAAATCCATTGGTTTCAATATGTTATTCTTAATGCCAATCTTTGCAGCGCATCATGACGTATTGTTCTTGATGAACACGTAATACAGATTCTATATCTCACAATTGCACTATCTCAATCCCAAAATCAATGCAAATTTACATTGGCTCCATAGGAAGCTTATCAGTAAGTAAATGAAAAAGACTCTCCAAGGATTAGAACTCATGAAATCCTTTTTACAAGACAGGTGCATTAACCCAGTAATCCACAGCAACATCACAGGTGCAAAATTATGTCAAGAAGGGCAGTGACCAATGAATCACTATTAGGTAAGTTCAAAAAGAAATCCATTGGTTTTACTATGCTATTCTTAATGCCAATCTAAACAGCTTGTAATGACATATTGTTCTTTATGAACCCTTAGTACAGATTCTATCTCACAATTGCACTATCTCAATCCCAAAATCAATGCAAATTTCCATTGGCTCTATAGGAAACTTATTGGTAAGTAAATGAAAAAGAGCTCTCTGAGGACTAGAATTCATGAACTCCTGTTTAAAAGACAGGGGCATTAACCCACTAAGCCATTGGAACATCACAAATGCTAAGTGATGTCAAGAAGGGCAGCGAACATTGAATCACTATTAGGTAAGTTCAAAAAGAAATCCATTGGTTTCAATATGTTATTCTTAATGCCAATCTTTGCAGCGCATCATGACGTATTGTTCTTGATGAACACGTAATACAGATTCTATATCTCACAATTGCACTATCTCAATCCCAAAATCAATGCAAATTTACATTGGCTCCATAGGAAGCTTATCAGTAAGTAAATGAAAAAGACTCTCCAAGGATTAGAACTCATGAAATCCTTTTTACAAGACAGGTGCATTAACCCAGTAATACACAGCAACATCACAGGTGCAAAATTATGTCAAGAAGGGCAGTGACCAATGAATCACTATTAGGTAAGTTCAAAAAGAAATCCATTGGTTTTACTATGCTATTCTTAATGCCAATCTAAACAGCTTGTAATGACATATTGTTCTTTATGAACACTTAGTACAGATTCTATCTCACAATTGCACTATCTCAATCCCAAAATCAATGCAAATTTCCATTGGCTCTATAGGAAACTTATTGGTAAGTAAATGAAAAAGAGCTCTCTGAGGACTAGAATTCATGTACTCCTGTTTAAAAGACAGGGGCATTAACCCACTAAGCCATTGGAACATCACAAATGCTAAGTGATGTCAAGAAGGGCAGAGAAACATTGAATCACTATTAGGTAAGTTCAAAAAGAAATCCATTGGTTTCACTATGTTATTCTTAATGCCAATCTTTGCAGCGCATCATGACGTATTGTTCTTGATGAACACGTAATACAGATTCTATATCTCACAATTGCACTATCTTAATCCCAAAATCAATGCAAATTTACATTGGCTCCATAGGAAGCTTATCAGTAAGTAAATGAAAAAGACTCTCCAAGGATTAGAACTCATGAAATCCTTTTTACAAGACAGGTGCATTAACCCAGTAAGCCACAGCAACATCACAGGTGCAAATTTATGTCAAGAAGGGCAGTGACCAATGAATCACTATTAGGTAAGTTCAAAAAGAAATCCATTGGTTTTACTATGCTATTCTTAATGCCAATCTAAACAGCTTGTAATGACATATTGTTCTTTATGAACACTTAGTACAGATTCTATCTCACAATTGCACTATCTCAATCCCAAAATCAATGCAAATTTCCATTGGCTCTATAGGAAACTTATTGGTAAGTAAATGAAAAAGAGCTCTCTGAGGAGTAGAATTCATGAACTCTTGTTTAAAAGACAGGGGCATTAACCCACTAAACCATTGGAACATCACAAGTGCTAAGTGATGTCAAGAAGGGCAGCGAACATTGAATCACTATTAGGTAAGGTCAAAAAGAAATCCATTGGTTTCACTATGTTATTCTTAATGCCAATCTTTGCAGCGCATCATGACGTATTGTTCTTGATGAACACGTAATACAGATTCTATATCTCACAATTGCACTATCTCAATCCCAAAATCAATGCAAATTTACATTGGCTCCATAGGAAGCTTATCAGTAAGTAAATGAAAAAGACTCTCCAAGGATTAGAACTCATGAAATCCTTTTTACAAGACAGGTGCATTAACCCAGTAAGCCACAGCAACATCACAGGTGCAAATTTATGTCAAGAATGGCAGTGACCAATGAATCACTATGAGGTAAGTTCAAAAAGAAATCCATTGGTTTTACTATGCTATTCTTAATGCCAATCTAAACAGCTTGTAATGACATATTGTTCTTTATGAACACTTAGTACAGATTCTATCTCACAATTGCACTATCTCAATCCCAAAATCAATGCAAATTTCCATTGGCTCTATAGGGAACTTATTGGTAAGTAAATGAAAAAGAGCTCTCTGAGGACTAGAATTCATGTACTCCTGTTTAAAAGACAGGGGCATTAACCCACTAAGCCATTGGAACATCACAAATGCTAAGTGATGTCAAGAAGGGCAGCGAACATTGAATCACTATTAGGTAAGTTCAAAAAGAAATCCATTGGTTTCAGTATGTTATTCTTAATGCCAATCTTTGCAGCGCATCATGACGTATTGTTCTTGATGAACACGTAATACAGATTCTATATCTCACAATTGCACTATCTCAATCCCAAAATCAATGCAAATTTACATTGGCTCCATAGGAAGCTTATCAGTAAGTAAATGAAAAAGACTCTCCAAGGATTAGAACTCATGAAATCCTTTTTACAAGACAGGTGCATTAACCCAGTAATCCACAGCAACATCACAGGTGCAAAATTATGTCAAGAAGGGCAGTGACCAATGAATCACTATTAGGTAAGTTCAAAAAGAAATCCATTGGTTTTACTATGCTATTCTTAATGCCAATCTAAACAGCTTGTAATGACATATTGTTCTTTATGAACACTTAGTACAGATTCTATCTCACAATTGCACTATCTCAATCCCAAAATCAATGCAAATTTCCATTGGCTCTATAGGAAACTTATTGGTAAGTAAATGAAAAAGAGCTCTCTGAGGACTAGAATTCATGTACTCCTGTTTAAAAGACAGGGGCATTAACCCACTAAGCCATTGGAACATCACAAATGCTAAGTGATGTCAAGAAGGGCAGCGAACATTGAATCACTATTAGGTAAGTTCAAAAAGAAATCCATTGGTTTCAATATGTTATTCTTAATGCCAATCTTTGCAGCGCATCATGACGTATTGTTCTTGATGAACACGTAATACAGATTCTATATCTCACAATTGCACTATCTCAATCCCAAAATCAATGCAAATTTACATTGGCTCCATAGGAAGCTTATCAGTAAGTAAATGAAAAAGACTCTCCAAGGATTAGAACTCATGAAATCCTTTTTACAAGACAGGTGCATTAACCCAGTAATCCACAGCAACATCACAGGTGCAAATTTATGTCAAGAAGGGCAGTGACCAATGAATCACTATTAGGTAAGTTCAAAAAGAAATCCATTGGTTTTACTATGCTATTCTTAATGCCAATCTAAACAGCTTGTAATGACATATTGTTCTTTATGAACCCTTATTACAGATTCTATCTCACAATTGCACTATCTCAATCCCAAAATCAATGCAAATTTCCATTGGCTCTATAGGGAACTTATTGGTAAGTAAATGAAAAAGAGCTCTCTGAGGACTAGAATTCATGTACTCCTGTTTAAAAGACAAGGGCATTAACCCACTAAGCCATTGGAACATCACAAGTGCTAAGTGATGTCAAGAAGGGCAGCGAACATTGAATCACTATTAGGTAAGTTCAAAAAGAAATCCATTGGTTTCACTATGTTATTCTTAATGCCAATCTTTGCAGCGCATCATGACGTATTGTTCTTGATGAACACGTAATACAGATTCTATATCTCACAATTGCACTATCTCAATCCCAAAATCAATGCAAATTTACATTGGCTCCATAGGAAGCTTATTAGTAAGTAAATGAAAAAGATTCTCCAAGGATTAGAACTCATGAAATCCTTTTTACAAGACAGGTGCAATAACCCAGTAAGCCACAGCAACATCACAGGTGCAAATTTATGTCAAGAAGGGCAGTGACCAATGAACCACTATTAGGTAAGTTCAAAAAGAAATCCATTGGTTTTACTATGCTATTCTTAATGCCAATCTAAACAGCTTGTAATGACATATTGTTCTTTATGAACCCTTAGTACAGATTCTATCTCACAATTGCACTATCTCAATCCCAAAATCAATGCAAATTTCCATTGGCTCTATAGGAAACTTATTGGTAAGTAAATGAAAAAGAGCTCTCTGAGGACTAGAATTCATGAACTCCTGTTTAAAAGACAGGGGCATTAACCCACTAAGCCATTGGAACATCACAAATGCTAAGTGATGTCAAGAAGGGCAGCGAACATTGAATCACTATTAGGTAAGTTCAAAAAGAAATCCATTGGTTTCAATATGTTATTCTTAATGCCAATCTTTGCAACGCATCATGATGTATTGTTCTTGATGAACACGTAATACAGATTCTATATCTCACAATTGCACTATCTCAATCCCAAAATCAATGCAAATTTACATTGGCTCCATAGGAAGCTTATCAGTAAGTAAATGAAAAAGACTCTCCAAGGATTAGAACTCATGAAATCCTTTTTACAAGACAGGTGCATTAACCCAGTAATCCACAGCAACAACACAGGTGCAAATTTATGTCAAGAAGGGCAGTGACCAATGAATCACTATTAGGTAAGTTCAAAAAGAAATCCATTGGTTTTACTATGCTATTCTTAATGCCAATCTAAACAGCTTGTAATGACATATTGTTCTTTATGAACCCTTATTACAGATTCTATCTCACAATTGCACTATCTCAATCCCAAAATCAATGCAAATTTCCATTGGCTCTATAGGGAACTTATTGGTAAGTAAATGAAAAAGAGCTCTCTGAGGACTAGAATTCATGTACTCCTGTTTAAAAGACAGGGGCATTAACCCACTAAGCCATTGGAACATCACAAGTGCTAAGTGATGTCAAGAAGGGCAGCAAACATTGAATCACTATTAGGTAAGTTCAAAAAGAAATCCATTGGTTTCACTATGTTATTCTTAATGCCAATCTTTGCAGCGCATCATGACGTATTGTTCTTGATGAACACGTAATACAGATTCTATATCTCACAATTGCACTATCTCAATCCCAAAATCAATGCAAATTTACATTGGCTCCATAGGAAGCTTATCAGTAAGTAAATGAAAAAGACTCTCCAAGGATTAGAACTCATGAAATCCTTTTTACAAGACAGGTGCATTAACCCAGTAAGCCACAGCAACATCACAGGTGCAAATTTATGTCAAGAAGGGCAGTGACCAATGAATCACTATTAGGTAAGTTCAAAAAGAAATCCATTGGTTTTACTATGCTATTCTTAATGCCAATCTAAACAGCTTGAAATGACATATTGTTCTTTATGAACACTTAGTACAGATTCTATCTCACAATTGCACTATCTCAATCCCAAAATCAATGCAAATTTCCATTGGCTCTATAGGAAACTTATTGGTAAGTAAATGAAAAAGAGCTCTCTGAGGACTAGAATTCATGTACTCCTGTTTAAAAGACAGGGGCATTAACCCACTAAGCCATTGGAACATCACAAATGCTAAGTGATGTCAAGAAGGGCAGCGAACATTGAATCACTATTAGGTAAGTTCAAAAAGAAATCCATTGGTTTCAATATGTTATTCTTAATGCCAATCTTTGCAGCGCATCATGACGTATTCTTCTTGATGAACACGTAATACAGATTCTATATCTCACAATTGCACTATCTCAATCCCAAAATCAATGCAAATTTACATTGGCTCCATAGGAAGCTTATCAGTAAGTAAATGAAAAAGACTCTCCAAGGATTAGAACTCATGAAATCCTTTTTACAAGACAGGTGCATTAACCCAGTAATCCACAGCAACATCACAGGTGCAAATTTATGTCAAGAAGGGCAGTGACCAATGAATCACTATTAGGTAAGTTCAAAAAGAAATCCATTGGTTTTACTATGCTATTCTTAATGCCAATCTAAACAGCTTGTAATGACATATTGTTCTTTATGAACCCTTATTACAGATTCTATCTCACAATTGCACTATCTCAATCCCAAAATCAATGCAAATTTCCATTGGCTCTATAGGGAACTTATTGGTAAGTAAATGAAAAAGAGCTCTCTGAGGACTAGAATTCATGTACTCCTGTTTAAAAGACAAGGGTATTAACCCACTAAGCCATTGGAACATCACAAGTGCTAAGTGATGTCAAGAAGGGCAGCGAACATTGAATCACTATTAGGTAAGTTCAAAAAGAAATCCATTGGTTTCACTATGTTATTCTTAATGCCAATCTTTGCAGCGCATCATGACGTATTGTTCTTGATGAACACGTAATACAGATTCTATATCTCACAATTGCACTATCTCAATCCCAAAATCAATGCAAATTTACATTGGCTCCATAGGAAGCTTATTAGTAAGTAAATGAAAAAGATTCTCCAAGGATTAGAACTCATGAAATCCTTTTTACAAGACAGGTGCAATAACCCAGTAAGCCACAGCAACATCACAGGTGCAAATTTATGTCAAGAAGGGCAGTGACCAATGAACCACTATTAGGTAAGTTCAAAAAGAAATCCATTGGTTTTACTATGCTATTCTTAATGCCAATCTAAACAGCTTGTAATGACATATTGTTCTTTATGAACCCTTAGTACAGATTCTATCTCACAATTGCACTATCTCAATCCCAAAATCAATGCAAATTTCCATTGGCTCTATAGGAAACTTATTGGTAAGTAAATGAAAAAGAGCTCTCTGAGGACTAGAATTCATGAACTCCTGTTTAAAAGACAGGGGCATTAACCCACTAAGCCATTGGAACATCACAAATGCTAAGTGATGTCAAGAAGGGCAGCGAACATTGAATCACTATTAGGTAAGTTCAAAAAGAAATCCATTGGTTTCAATATGTTATTCTTAATGCCAATCTTTGCAGCGCATCATGACGTATTGTTCTTGATGAACACGTAATACAGATTCTATATCTCACAATTGCACTATCTCAATCCCAAAATCAATGCAAATTTACATTGGCTCCATAGGAAGCTTATCAGTAAGTAAATGAAAAAGACTCTCCAAGGATTAGAACTCATGAAATCCTTTTTACAAGACAGGTGCATTAACCCAGTAATCCACAGCAACATCACAGGTGCAAAATTATGTCAAGAAGGGCAGTGACCAATGAATCACTATTAGGTAAGTTCAAAAAGAAATCCATTGGTTTTACTATGCTATTCTTAATGCCAATCTAAACAGCTTGTAATGACATATTGTTCTTTATGAACCCTTAGTACAGATTCTATCTCACAATTGCACTATCTCAATCCCAAAATCAATGCAAATTTCCATTGGCTCTATAGGAAACTTATTGGTAAGTAAATGAAAAAGAGCTCTCTGAGGACTAGAATTCATGAACTCCTGTTTAAAAGACAGGGGCATTAACCCACTAAGCCATTGGAACATCACAAATGCTAAGTGATGTCAAGAAGGGCAGCGAACATTGAATCACTATTAGGTAAGTTCAAAAAGAAATCCATTGGTTTCAATATGTTATTCTTAATGCCAATCTTTGCAGCGCATCATGACGTATTGTTCTTGATGAACACGTAATACAGATTCTATATCTCACAATTGCACTATCTCAATCCCAAAATCAATGCAAATTTACATTGGCTCCATAGGAAGCTTATCAGTAAGTAAATGAAAAAGACTCTCCAAGGATTAGAACTCATGAAATCCTTTTTACAAGACAGGTGCATTAACCCAGTAATACACAGCAACATCACAGGTGCAAAATTATGTCAAGAAGGGCAGTGACCAATGAATCACTATTAGGTAAGTTCAAAAAGAAATCCATTGGTTTTACTATGCTATTCTTAATGCCAATCTAAACAGCTTGTAATGACATATTGTTCTTTATGAACACTTAGTACAGATTCTATCTCACAATTGCACTATCTCAATCCCAAAATCAATGCAAATTTCCATTGGCTCTATAGGAAACTTATTGGTAAGTAAATGAAAAAGAGCTCTCTGAGGACTAGAATTCATGTACTCCTGTTTAAAAGACAGGGGCATTAACCCACTAAGCCATTGGAACATCACAAATGCTAAGTGATGTCAAGAAGGGCAGAGAAACATTGAATCACTATTAGGTAAGTTCAAAAAGAAATCCATTGGTTTCACTATGTTATTCTTAATGCCAATCTTTGCAGCGCATCATGACGTATTGTTCTTGATGAACACGTAATACAGATTCTATATCTCACAATTGCACTATCTTAATCCCAAAATCAATGCAAATTTACATTGGCTCCATAGGAAGCTTATCAGTAAGTAAATGAAAAAGACTCTCCAAGGATTAGAACTCATGAAATCCTTTTTACAAGACAGGTGCATTAACCCAGTAAGCCACAGCAACATCACAGGTGCAAATTTATGTCAAGAAGGGCAGTGACCAATGAATCACTATTAGGTAAGTTCAAAAAGAAATCCATTGGTTTTACTATGCTATTCTTAATGCCAATCTAAACAGCTTGAAATGACATATTGTTCTTTATGAACACTTAGTACAGATTCTATCTCACAATTGCACTATCTCAATCCCAAAATCAATGCAAATTTCCATTGGCTCTATAGGAAACTTATTGGTAAGTAAATGAAAAAGAGCTCTCTGAGGACTAGAATTCATGTACTCCTGTTTAAAAGACAGGGTCATTAACCCACTAAGCCATTGGAACATCACAAGTGCTAAGTGATGTCAAGAAGGGCAGCGAACATTGAATCACTATTAGGTAAGTTCAAAAAGAAATCCATTGGTTTCACTATGTTATTCTTAATGCCAATCTTTGCAGCGCATCATGACGTATTGTTCTTGATGAACACGTAATACAGATTCTATATCTCACAATTGCACTATCTCAATCCCAAAATCAATGCAAATTTACATTGGCTCCATAGGAAGCTTATTAGTAAGTAAATGAAAAAGATTCTCCAAGGATTAGAACTCATGAAATCATTTTTACAAGACAGGTGCATTAACCCAGTAAGCCACAGCAACATCACAGGTGCAAATTTATGTCAAGAAGGGCAGTGACCAATGAACCACTATTAGGTAAGTTCAAAAAGAAATCCATTGGTTTTACTATGCTATTCTTAATGCCAATCTAAACAGCTTGTAATGACATATTGTTCTTTATGAACCCTTAGTACAGATTCTATCTCACAATTGCACTATCTCAATCCCAAAATCAATGCAAATTTCCATTGGCTCTATAGGAAACTTATTGGTAAGTAAATGAAAAAGAGCTCTCTGAGGACTAGAATTCATGAACTCCTGTTTAAAAGACAGGGGCATTAACCCACTAAGCCATTGGAACATCACAAATGCTAAGTGATGTCAAGAAGGGCAGCGAACATTGAATCACTATTAGGTAAGTTCAAAAAGAAATCCATTGGTTTCAATATGTTATTCTTAATGCCAATCTTTGCAGCGCATCATGACGTATTGTTCTTGATGAACACGTAATACAGATTCTATATCTCACAATTGCACTATCTCAATCCCAAAATCAATGCAAATTTACATTGGCTCCATAGGAAGCTTATCAGTAAGTAAATGAAAAAGACTCTCCAAGGATTAGAACTCATGAAATCCTTTTTACAAGACAGGTGCATTAACCCAGTAATCCACAGCAACATCACAGGTGCAAATTTATGTCAAGAAGGGCAGTGACCAATGAATCACTATTAGGTAAGTTCAAAAAGAAATCCATTGGTTTTACTATGCTATTCTTAATGCCAATCTAAACAGCTTGTAATGACATATTGTTCTTTATGAACCCTTATTAGAGATTCTATCTCACAATTGCACTATCTCAATCCCAAAATCAATGCAAATTTCCATTGGCTCTATAGGGAACTTATTGGTAAGTAAATGAAAAAGAGCTCTCTGAGGACTAGAGTTCATGTACTCCTGTTTAAAAGACAGGGGCATTAACCCACTAAGCCATTGGAACATCACAAGTGCTAAGTGATGTCAAGAAGGGCAGCGAACATTGAATCACTATTAGGTAAGTTCAAAAAGAAATCCATTGGTTTCACTATGTTATTCTTAATGCCAATCTTTGCAGCGCATCATGACGTATTGTTCTTGATGAACACGTAATACAGATTCTATATCTCACAATTGCACTATCTCAATCCCAAAATCAATGCAAATTTACATTGGCTCCATAGGAAGCTTATTAGTAAGTAAATGAAAAAGATTCTCCAAGGATTAGATCTCATGAAATCCTTTTTACAAGACAGGTGCATTAACCCAGTAAGCCACAGCAACATCACAGGTGCAAATTTATGTCAAGAAGGGCAGTGACCAATGAACCACTATTAGGTAAGTTCAAAAAGAAATCCATTGGTTTTACTATGCTATTCTTAATGCCAATCTAAACAGCTTGTAATGACATATTGTTCTTTATGAACCCTTAGTACAGATTCTATCTCACAATTGCACTATCTCAATCCCAAAATCAATGCAAATTTCCATTGGCTCTATAGGAAACTTATTGGTAAGTAAATGAAAAAGAGCTCTCTGAGGACTAGAATTCATGAACTCCTGTTTAAAAGACAGGGGCATTAACCCACTAAGCCATTGGAACATCACAAATGCTAAGTGATGTCAAGAAGGGCAGCGAACATTGAATCACTATTAGGTAAGTTCAAAAAGAAATCCATTGGTTTCAATATGTTATTCTTAATGCCAATCTTTGCAGCGCATCATGACGTATTGTTCTTGATGAACACGTAATACAGATTCTATATCTCACAATTGCACTATCTCAATCCCAAAATCAATGCAAATTTACATTGGCTCCATAGGAAGCTTATCAGTAAGTAAATGAAAAAGACTCTCCAAGGATTAGAACTCATGAAATCCTTTTTACAAGACAGGTGCATTAACCCAGTAATCCACAGCAACATCACAGGTGCAAATTTATGTCAAGAAGGGCAGTGACCAATGAATCACTATTAGGTAAGTTCAAAAAGAAATCCATTGGTTTTACTATGCTATTCTTAATGCCAATCTAAACAGCTTGTAATGACATATTGTTCTTTATGAACCCTTATTACAGATTCTATCTCACAATTGCACTATCTCAATCCCAAAATCAATGCAAATTTCCATTGGCTCTATAGGGAACTTATTGGTAAGTAAATGAAAAAGAGCTCTCTGAGGACTAGAATTCATGTACTCCTGTTTAAAAGACAGGGGCATTAACCCACTAAGCCATTGGAACATCACAAGTGCTAAGTGATGTCAAGAAGGGCAGCAAACATTGAATCACTATTAGGTAAGTTCAAAAAGAAATCCATTGGTTTCACTATGTTATTCTTAATGCCAATCTTTGCAGCGCATCATGACGTATTGTTCTTGATGAACACGTAATACAGATTCTATATCTCACAATTGCACTATCTCAATCCCAAAATCAATGCAAATTTACATTGGCTCCATAGGAAGCTTATCAGTAAGTAAATGAAAAAGACTCTCCAAGGATTAGAACTCATGAAATCCTTTTTACAAGACAGGTGCATTAACCCAGTAAGCCACAGCACCATCACAGGTGCAAATTTATGTCAAGAAGGGCAGTGACCAATGAATCACTATTAGGTAAGTTCAAAAAGAAATCCATTGGTTTTACTATGCTATTCTTAATGCCAATCTAAACAGCTTGTAATGACATATTGTTCTTTATGAACACTTAGTACAGATTCTATCTCACAATTGCACTATCTCAATCCCAAAATCAATGCAAATTTCCATTGGCTCTATAGGGAACTTATTGGTAAGTAAATGAAAAAGAGCTCTCTGAGGACTAGAATTCATGTACTCCTGTTTAAAAGACAGGGGCATTAACCCACTAAGCCATTGGAACATCACAAGTGCTAAGTGATGTCAAGAAGGGCAGCGAACATTGAATCACTATTAGGTAAGGTCAAAAATAAATCCATTGGTTTCACTATTTTATTCTTAATGCCAATCTTTGCAGCGCATCATGACGTATTGTTCTTGATGAACACGTAATACAGATTCTATATCTCACAATTGCACTATCTCAATCCCAAAATCAATGCAAATTTACATTGGCTCCATAGGAAGCTTATCAGTAAGTAAATGAAAAAGACTCTCCAAGGATTAGAACTCATGAAATCCTTTTTACAAGACAGGTGCATTAACCCAGTAAGCCACAGCAACATCACAGGTGCAAATTTATGTCAAGAAGGGCAGTGACCAATGAATCACTATTAGGTAAGTTCAAAAAGAAATCCATTGGTTTTACTATGCTATTCTTAATGCCAATCTAAACAGCTTGTAATGACATATTGTTCTTTATGAACACTTAGTACAGATTCTATCTCACAATTGCACTATCTCAATCCCAAAATCAATGCAAATTTCCATTGGCTCTATAGGGAACTTATTGGTAAGTAAATGAAAAAGAGCTCTCTGAGGACTAGAATTCATGTACTCCTGTTTAAAAGACAGGGGCATTAACCCACTAAGCCATTGGAACATCACAAGTGCTAAGTGATGTCAAGAAGGGCAGCGAACATTGAATCACTATTAGGGAAGTTCAAAAAGAAATCCATTGGTTTCACTATGTTATTCTTAATGCCGATCTTTGCAGCGCATCATGACGTATTGTTCTTGATGAACACGTAATACAGATTCTATATCTCACAATTGCACTATCTCAATCCCAAAATCAATGCAAATTTACATTGGCTCCATAGGAAGCTTATCAGTAAGTAAATGAAAAAGACTCTCCAAGGATTAGAACTCATGAAATCCTTTTTACAAGACAGGTGCATTAACCCAGTAAGCCACAGCAACATCACAGGTGCAAATTTATGTCAAGAAGGGCAGTGACCAATGAATCACTATTAGGTAAGTTCAAAAAGAAATCCATTGGTTTTACTATGCTATTCTTAATGCCAATCTAAACAGCTTGTAATGACATATTGTTCTTTATGAACACTTAGTACAGATTCTATCTCACAATTGCACTATCTCAATCCCAAAATCAATGCAAATTTCCATTGGCTCTATAGGGAACTTATTGGTAAGTAAATGAAAAAGAGCTCTCTGAGGACTAGAATTCATGTACTCCTGTTTAAAAGACAGGGGCATTAACCCACTAAGCCATTGGAACATCACAAGTGCTTTGTGATGTCAAGAAGGGCAGCGAACATTGAATCACTATTAGGTAAGGTCAAAAAGAAATCCATTGGTTTCACTATTTTATTCTTAATGCCAATCTTTGCAGCGCATCATGACGTATTATTCTTGATGAACACGTAATACAGATTCTATATCTCACAATTGCACTATCTCAATCCCAAAATCAATGCAAATTTACATTGGCTCCATAGGAAGCTTATCAGTAAGTAAATGAAAAAGACTCTCCAAGGATTAGAACTCATGAAATCCTTTTTACAAGACAGGTGCATTAACCCAGTAAGCCACAGCAACATCACAGGTGCAAATTTATGTCAAGAAGGGCAGTGACCAATGAATCACTATTAGGTAAGTTCAAAAAGAAATCCATTGGTTTTACTATGCTATTCTTAATGCCAATCTAAACAGCTTGTAATGACATATTGTTCTTTATGAACCCTTAGTACAGATTCTATCTCACAATTGCACTATCTCAATCCCAAAATCAATGCAAATTTCCATTGGCTCTATAGGAAACTTATTGGTAAGTAAATGAAAAAGAGCTCTCTGAGGACTAGAATTCATGAACTCCTGTTTAAAAGACAGGGGCATTAACCCACTAAGCCATTGGAACATCACAAATGCTAAGTGATGTCAAGAAGGGCAGCGAACATTGAATCACTATTAGGTAAGTTCAAAAAGAAATCCATTGGTTTCAATATGTTATTCTTAATGCCAATCTTTGCAACGCATCATGACGTATTGTTCTTGATGAACACGTAATACAGATTCTATATCTCACAATTGCACTATCTCAATCCCAAAATCAATGCAAATTTACATTGGCTCCATAGGAAGCTTATCAGTAAGTAAATGAAAAAGACTCTCCAAGGATTAGAACTCATGAAATCCTTTTTACAAGACAGGTGCATTAACCCAGTAATCCACAGCAACATCACAGGTGCAAATTTATGTCAAGAAGGGCAGTGACCAATGAATCACTATTAGGTAAGTTCAAAAAGAAATCCATTGGTTTTACTATGCTATTCTTAATGCCAATCTAAACAGCTTGTAATGACATATTGTTCTTTATGAACCCTTATTACAGATTCTATCTCACAATTGCACTATCTCAATCCCAAAATCAATGCAAATTTCCATTGGCTCTATAGGGAACTTATTGGTAAGTAAATGAAAAAGAGCTCTCTGAGGACTAGAATTCATGTACTCCTGTTTAAAAGACAGGGGCATTAACCCACTAAGCCATTGGAACATCACAAGTGCTAAGTGATGTCAAGAAGGGCAGCAAACATTGAATCACTATTAGGTAAGTTCAAAAAGAAATCCATTGGTTTCACTATGTTATTCTTAATGCCAATCTTTGCAGCGCATCATGACGTATTGTTCTTGATGAACACGTAATACAGATTCTATATCTCACAATTGCACTATCTCAATCCCAAAATCAATGCAAATTTACATTGGCTCCATAGGAAACTTATCAGTAAGTAAATGAAAAAGACTCTCCAAGGATTAGAACTCATGAAAACCTTTTTACAAGACAGGTGCATTAACCCAGTAAGCCACAGCACCATCACAGGTGCAAATTTATGTCAAGAAGGGCAGTGACCAATGAATCACTATTAGGTAAGTTCAAAAAGAAATCCATTGGTTTTACTATGCTATTCTTAATGCCAATCTAAACAGCTTGTAATGACATATTGTTCTTTATGAACCCTTAGTACAGATTCTATCTCACAATTGCACTATCTCAATCCCAAAATCAATGCAAATTTCCATTGGCTCTATAGGGAACTTATTGGTAAGTAAATGAAAAAGAGCTCTCTGAGGACTAGAATTCATGTACTCCTGTTTAAAAGACAGGGGCATTAACCCACTAAGCCATTGGAACATCACAAGTGCTAAGTGATGTCAAGAAGGGCAGCGAACATTGAATCACTATTAGGTAAGTTCAAAAAGAAATCCATTGGTTTCACTATGTTATTCTTAATGCCAATCTTTGCAGCGCATCATGACGTATTGTTCTTGATGAACACGTAATACAGATTCTATATCTCACAATTGCACTATCTCAATCCCAAAATCAATGCAAATTTACATTGGCTCCATAGGAAGCTTATCAGTAAGTAAATGAAAAAGACTCTCCAAGGATTAGAACTCATGAAATCCTTTTTACAAGACAGGTGCATTAACCCAGTAAGCCACAGCAACATCACAGGTGCAAATTTATGTCAAGAAGGGCAGTGACCAATGAATCACTATTAGGTAAGTTCAAAAAGAAATCCATTGGTTTTACTATGCTATTCTTAATGCCAATCTAAACAGCTTGAAATGACATATTGTTCTTTATGAACACTTAGTACTGATTCTATCTCACAATTGCACTATCTCAATCCCAAAATCAATGCAAATTTCCATTGGCTCTATAGGAAACTTATTGGTAAGTAAATGAAAAAGAGCTCTCTGAGGACTAGAATTCATGTACTCCTGTTTAAAAGACAGGGTCATTAACCCACTAAGCCATTGGAACATCACAAGTGCTAAGTGATGTCAAGAAGGGCAGCGAACATTGAATCACTATTAGGTAAGTTCAAAAAGAAATCCATTGGTTTCACTATGTTATTCTTAATGCCAATCTTTGCAGCGCATCATGACGTATTGTTCTTGATGAACACGTAATACAGATTCTATATCTCACAATTGCACTATCTCAATCCCAAAATCAATGCAAATTTACATTGGCTCCATAGGAAGCTTATTAGTAAGTAAATGAAAAAGATTCTCCAAGGATTAGAACTCATGAAATCCTTTTTACAAGACAGGTGCATTAACCCAGTAAGCCACAGCAACATCACAGGTGCAAATTTATGTCAAGAAGGGCAGTGACCAATGAACCACTATTAGGTAAGTTCAAAAAGAAATCCATTGGTTTTACTATGCTATTCTTAATGCCAATCTAAACAGCTTGTAATGACATATTGTTCTTTATGAACCCTTAGTACAGATTCTATCTCACAATTGCACTATCTCAATCCCAAAATCAATGCAAATTTCCATTGGCTCTATAGGAAACTTATTGGTAAGTAAATGAAAAAGAGCTCTCTGAGGACTAGAATTCATGAACTCCTGTTTAAAAGACAGGGGCATTAACCCACTAAGCCATTGGAACATCACAAATGCTAAGTGATGTCAAGAAGGGCAGCGAACATTGAATCACTATTAGGTAAGTTCAAAAAGAAATCCATTGGTTTCAATATGTTATTCTTAATGCCAATCTTTGCAGCGCATCATGACGTATTGTTCTTGATGAACACGTAATACAGATTCTATATCTCACAATTGCACTATCTCAATCCCAAAATCAATGCAAATTTACATTGGCTCCATAGGAAGCTTATCAGTAAGTAAATGAAAAAGACTCTCCAAGGATTAGAACTCATGAAATCCTTTTTACAAGACAGGTGCATTAACCCAGTAATCCACAGCAACATCACAGGTGCAAATTTATGTCAAGAAGGGCAGTGACCAATGAATCACTATTAGGTAAGTTCAAAAAGAAATCCATTGGTTTTACTATGCTATTCTTAATGCCAATCTAAACAGCTTGTAATGACATATTGTTCTTTATGAACCCTTATTACAGATTCTATCTCACAATTGCACTATCTCAATCCCAAAATCAATGCAAATTTCCATTGGCTCTATAGGGAACTTATTGGTAAGTAAATGAAAAAGAGCTCTCTGAGGACTAGAGTTCATGTACTCCTGTTTAAAAGACAGGGGCATTAACCCACTAAGCCATTGGAACATCACAAGTGCTAAGTGATGTCAAGAAGGGCAGCGAACATTGAATCACTATTAGGTAAGTTCAAAAAGAAATCCATTGGTTTCACTATGTTATTCTTAATGCCAATCTTTGCAGCGCATCATGACGTATTGTTCTTGATGAACACGTAATACAGATTCTATATCTCACAATTGCACTATCTCAATCCCAAAATCAATGCAAATTTACATTGGCTCCATAGGAAACTTATCAGTAAGTAAATGAAAAAGACTCTCCAAGGATTAGAACTCATGAAATCCTTTTTACAAGACAGGTGCATTAACCCAGTAAGCCACAGCACCATCACAGGTGCAAATTTATGTCAAGAAGGGCAGTGACCAATGAATCACTATTAGGTAAGTTCAAAAAGAAATCCATTGGTTTTACTATGCTATTCTTAATGCCAATCTAAACAGCTTGTAATGACATATTGTTCTTTATGAACCCTTAGTACAGATTCTATCTCACAATTGCACTATCTCAATCCCAAAATCAATGCAAATTTCCATTGGCTCTATAGGGAACTTATTGGTAAGTAAATGAAAAAGAGCTCTCTGAGGACTAGAATTCATGTACTCCTGTTTAAAAGACAGGGGCATTAACCCACTAAGCCATTGGAACATCACAAGTGCTAAGTGATGTCAAGAAGGGCAGCGAACATTGAATCACTATTACGTAAGTTCAAAAAGAAATCCATTGGTTTCACTATGTTATTCTTAATGCCAATCTTTGCAGCGCATCATGACGTATTGTTCTTGATGAACACGTAATACAGATTCTATATCTCACAATTGCACTATCTCAATCCCAAAATCAATGCAAATTTACATTGGCTCCATAGGAAGCTTATCAGTAAGTAAATGAAAAAGACTCTCCAAGGATTAGAACTCATGAAATCCTTTTTACAAGACAGGTGCATTAACCCAGTAAGCCACAGCAACATCACAGGTGCAAATTTATGTCAAGAAGGGCAGTGACCAATGAATCACTATTAGGTAAGTTCAAAAAGAAATCCATTGGTTTTACTATGCTATTCTTAATGCCAATCTAAACAGCTTGAAATGACATATTGTTCTTTATGAACACTTAGTACTGATTCTATCTCACAATTGCACTATCTCAATCCCAAAATCAATGCAAATTTCCATTGGCTCTATAGGAAACTTATTGGTAAGTAAATGAAAAAGAGCTCTCTGAGGACTAGAATTCATGTACTCCTGTTTAAAAGACAGGGTCATTAACCCACTAAGCCATTGGAACATCACAAGTGCTAAGTGATGTCAAGAAGGGCAGCGAACATTGAATCACTATTAGGTAAGTTCAAAAAGAAATCCATTGGTTTCACTATGTTATTCTTAATGCCAATCTTTGCAGCGCATCATGACGTATTGTTCTTGATGAACACGTAATACAGATTCTATATCTCACAATTGCACTATCTCAATCCCAAAATCAATACAAATTTACATTGGCTCCATAGGAAGCTTATTAGTAAGTAAATGAAAAAGATTCTCCAAGGATTAGAACTCATGAAATCCTTTTTACAAGACAGGTGCATTAACCCAGTAAGCCACAGCAACATCACAGGTGCAAATTTATGTCAAGAAGGGCAGTGACCAATGAACCACTATTAGGTAAGTTCAAAAAGAAATCCATTGGTTTTACTATGCTATTCTTAATGCCAATCTAAACAGCTTGTAATGACATATTGTTCTTTATGAACCCTTAGTACAGATTCTATCTCACAATTGCACTATCTCAATCCCAAAATCAATGCAAATTTCCATTGGCTCTATAGGAAACTTATTGGTAAGTAAATGAAAAAGAGCTCTCTGAGGACTAGAATTCATGAACTCCTGTTTAAAAGACAGGGGCATTAACCCACTAAGCCATTGGAACATCACAAATGCTAAGTGATGTCAAGAAGGGCAGCGAACATTGAATCACTATTAGGTAAGTTCAAAAAGAAATCCATTGGTTTCAATATGTTATTCTTAATGCCAATCTTTGCAGCGCATCATGACGTATTGTTCTTGATGAACACGTAATACAGATTCTATATCTCACAATTGCACTATCTCAATCCCAAAATCAATGCAAATTTACATTGGCTCCATAGGAAGCTTATCAGTAAGTAAATGAAAAAGACTCTCCAAGGATTAGAACTCATGAAATCCTTTTTACAAGACAGGTGCATTAACCCAGTAATCCACAGCAACATCACAGGTGCAAATTTATGTCAAGAAGGGCAGTGACCAATGAATCACTATTAGGTAAGTTCAAAAAGAAATCCATTGGTTTTACTATGCTATTCTTAATGCCAATCTAAACAGCTTGTAATGACATATTGTTCTTTATGAACCCTTATTACAGATTCTATCTCACAATTGCACTATCTCAATCCCAAAATCAATGCAAATTTCCATTGGCTCTATAGGGAACTTATTGGTAAGTAAATGAAAAAGAGCTCTCTGAGGACTAGAGTTCATGTACTCCTGTTTAAAAGACAGGGGCATTAACCCACTAAGCCATTGGAACATCACAAGTGCTAAGTGATGTCAAGAAGGGCAGCGAACATTGAATCACTATTAGGTAAGTTCAAAAAGAAATCCATTGGTTTCACTATGTTATTCTTAATGCCAATCTTTGCAGCGCATCATGACGTATTGTTCTTGATGAACACGTAATACAGATTCTATATCTCACAATTGCACTATCTCAATCCCAAAATCAATGCAAATTTACATTGGCTCCATAGGAAGCTTATTAGTAAGTAAATGAAAAAGATTCTCCAAGGATTAGAACTCATGAAATCCTTTTTACAAGACAGGTGCATTAACCCAGTAAGCCACAGCAACATCACAGGTGCAAATTTATGTCAAGAAGGGCAGTGACCAATGAACCACTATTAGGTAAGTTCAAAAAGAAATCCATTGGTTTTACTATGCTATTCTTAATGCCAATCTAAACAGCTTGTAATGACATATTGTTCTTTATGAACCCTTAGTACAGATTCTATCTCACAATTGCACTATCTCAATCCCAAAATCAATGCAAATTTCCATTGGCTCTATAGGAAACTTATTGGTAAGTAAATGAAAAAGAGCTCTCTGAGGACTAGAATTCATGAACTCCTGTTTAAAAGACAGGGGCATTAACCCACTAAGCCATTGGAACATCACAAATGCTAAGTGATGTCAAGAAGGGCAGCGAACATTGAATCACTATTAGGTAAGTTCAAAAAGAAATCCATTGGTTTCAATATGTTATTCTTAATGCCAATCTTTGCAGCGCATCATGACGTATTGTTCTTGATGAACACGTAATACAGATTCTATATCTCACAATTGCACTATCTCAATCCCAAAATCAATGCAAATTTACATTGGCTCCATAGGAAGCTTATCAGTAAGTAAATGAAAAAGACTCTCCAAGGATTAGAACTCATGAAATCCTTTTTACAAGACAGGTGCATTAACCCAGTAATCCACAGCAACATCACAGGTGCAAATTTATGTCAAGAAGGGCAGTGACCAATGAATCACTATTAGGTAAGTTCAAAAAGAAATCCATTGGTTTTACTATGCTATTCTTAATGCCAATCTAAACAGCTTGTAATGACATATTGTTCTTTATGAACCCTTATTACAGATTCTATCTCACAATTGCACTATCTCAATCCCAAAATCAATGCAAATTTCCATTGGCTCTATAGGGAACTTATTGGTAAGTAAATGAAAAAGAGCTCTCTGAGGACTAGAGTTCATGTACTCCTGTTTAAAAGACAGGGGCATTAACCCACTAAGCCATTGGAACATCACAAGTGCTAAGTGATGTCAAGAAGGGCAGCGAACATTGAATCACTATTAGGTAAGTTCAAAAAGAAATCCATTGGTTTCACTATGTTATTCTTAATGCCAATCTTTGCAGCGCATCATGACGTATTGTTCTTGATGAACACGTAATACAGATTCTATATCTCACAATTGCACTATCTCAATCCCAAAATCAATGCAAATTTACATTGGCTCCATAGGAAGCTTATTAGTAAGTAAATGAAAAAGATTCTCCAAGGATTAGAACTCATGAAATCCTTTTTACAAGACAGGTGCATTAACCCAGTAAGCCACAGCAACATCACAGGTGCAAATTTATGTCAAGAAGGGCAGTGACCAATGAACCACTATTAGGTAAGTTCAAAAAGAAATCCATTGGTTTTACTATGCTATTCTTAATGCCAATCTAAACAGCTTGTAATGACATATTGTTCTTTATGAACCCTTAGTACAGATTCTATCTCACAATTGCACTATCTCAATCCCAAAATCAATGCAAATTTCCATTGGCTCTATAGGAAACTTATTGGTAAGTAAATGAAAAAGAGCTCTCTGAGGACTAGAATTCATGAACTCCTGTTTAAAAGACAGGGGCATTAACCCACTAAGCCATTGGAACATCACAAATGCTAAGTGATGTCAAGAAGGGCAGCGAACATTGAATCACTATTAGGTAAGTTCAAAAAGAAATCCATTGGTTTCAATATGTTATTCTTAATGCCAATCTTTGCAGCGCATCATGACGTATTGTTCTTGATGAACACGTAATACAGATTCTATATCTCACAATTGCACTATCTCAATCCCAAAATCAATGCAAATTTACATTGGCTCCATAGGAAGCTTATCAGTAAGTAAATGAAAAAGACTCTCCAAGGATTAGAACTCATGAAATCCTTTTTACAAGACAGGTGCATTAACCCAGTAATCCACAGCAACATCACAGGTGCAAATTTATGTCAAGAAGGGCAGTGACCAATGAATCACTATTAGGTAAGTTCAAAAAGAAATCCATTGGTTTTACTATGCTATTCTTAATGCCAATCTAAACAGCTTGTAATGACATATTGTTCTTTATGAACCCTTATTACAGATTCTATCTCACAATTGCACTATCTCAATCCCAAAATCAATGCAAATTTCCATTGGCTCTATAGGGAACTTATTGGTAAGTAAATGAAAAAGAGCTCTCTGAGGACTAGAATTCATGTACTCCTGTTTAAAAGACAGGGGCATTAACCCACTAAGCCATTGGAACATCACAAGTGCTAAGTGATGTCAAGAAGGGCAGCAAACATTGAATCACTATTAGGTAAGTTCAAAAAGAAATCCATTGGTTTCACTATGTTATTCTTAATGCCAATCTTTGCAGCGCATCATGACGTATTGTTCTTGATGAACACGTAATACAGATTCTATATCTCACAATTGCACTATCTCAATCCCAAAATCAATGCAAATTTACATTGGCTCCATAGGAAGCTTATCAGTAAGTAAATGAAAAAGACTCTCCAAGGATTAGAACTCATGAAATCCTTTTTACAAGACAGGTGCATTAACCCAGTAAGCCACAGCAACATCACAGGTGCAAATTTATATCAAGAAGGGCAGTGACCAATGAATCACTATTAGGTAAGTTCAAAAAGAAATCCATTGGTTTTACTATGCTATTCTTAATGCCAATCTAAACAGCTTGAAATGACATATTGTTCTTTATGAACACTTAGTACAGATTCTATCTCACAATTGCACTATCTCAATCCCAAAATCAATGCAAATTTCCATTGGCTCTATAGGAAACTTATTGGTAAGTAAATGAAAAAGAGCTCTCTGAGGACTAGAATTCATGTACTCCTGTTTAAAAGACAGGGGCATTAAAGCACTAAGCCATTGGAACATCACAAGTGCTAAGTGATGTCAAGAAGGGCAGCGAACATTGAATCACTATTAGGTAAGTTCAAAAAGAAATCCATTGGTTTCAATATGTTATTCTTAATGCCAATCTTTGCAGCGCATCATGACGTATTGTTCTTGATGAACACGTAATACAGATTCTATATCTCACAATTGCACTATCTCAATCCCAAAATCAATGCAAATTTACATTGGCTCCATAGGAAGCTTATCAGTAAGTAAATGAAAAAGACTCTCCAAGGATTAGAACTCATGAAATCCTTTTTACAAGACAGGTGCATTAACCCAGTAAGCCACAGCAACATCACAGGTGCAAATTTATGTCAAGAAGGGCAGTGACCAATGAATCACTATTAGGTAAGTTCAAAAAGAAATCCATTGGTTTTACTATGCTATTCTTAATGCCAATCTAAACAGCTTGTAATGACATATTGTTCTTTATGAACACTTAGTACAGATTCTATCTCACAATTGCACTATCTCAATCCCAAAATCAATGCAAATTTCCATTGGCTCTATAGGAAACTTATTGGTAAGTAAATGAAAAAGAGCTCTCTGAGGAGTAGAATTCATGAACTCCTGTTTAAAAGACAGGGGCATTAACCCACTAAGCCATTGGAACATCACAAGTGCTAAGTGATGTCAAGAAGGGCAGCGAACATTGAATCACTATTAGGTAAGGTCAAAAAGAAATCCATTGGTTTCAATATGTTATTCTTAATGCCAATCTTTGCAGCGCATCATGACGTATTGTTCTTGATGAACACGTAATACAGATTCTATATCTCACAATTGCACTATCTGAATCCCAAAATCAATGCAAATTTACATTGGCTCCATAGGAAGCTTATCAGTAAGTAAATGAAAAAGACTCTCCAAGGATTAGAACTCATGAAATCCTTTTTACAAGACAGGTGCATTAACCCAGTAAGCCACAGCAACATCACAGGTGCAAATTTATGTCAAGAAGGGCAGTGACCAATGAATCACTATTAGGTAAGTTCAAAAAGAAATCCATTGGTTTTACTATGCTATTCTTAATGCCAATCTAAACAGCTTGTAATGACATATTGTTCTTTATGAACACTTAGTACAGATTCTATCTCACAATTGCACTATCTCAATCCCAAAATCAATGCAAATTTCCATTGGCTCTATAGGGAACTTATTGGTAAGTAAATGAAAAAGAGCTCTCTGAGGACTAGAATTCATGTACTCCTGTTTAAAAGACAGGGGCATTAACCCACTAAGCCATTGGAACATCACAAGTGCTAAGTGATGTCAAGAAGGGCAGCGAACATTGAATCACTATTAGGTAAGCTCAAAAAGAAATCCATTGGTTTCACTATGTTATTCTTAATGCCAATCTTTGCAGCGCATCATGACGTATTGTTCTTGATGAACACGTAATACAGATTCTATATCTCACAATTGCACTATCTCAATCCCAAAATCAATGCAAATTTACATTGGCTCCATAGGAAGCTTATCAGTAAGTAAATGAAAAAGACTCTCCAAGGATTAGAACTCATGAAATCCTTTTTACAAGACAGGTGCATTAACCCAGTAAGCCACAGCAACATCACAGGTGCAAATTTATGTCAAGAAGGGCAGTGACCAATGAATCACTATTAGGTAAGTTCAAAAAGAAATCCATTGGTTTTACTATGCTATTCTTAATGCCAATCTAAACAGCTTGAAATGACATATTGTTCTTTATGAACACTTAGTACAGATTCTATCTCACAATTGCACTATCTCAATCCCAAAATCAATGCAAATTTCCATTGGCTCTATAGGAAACTTATTGGTAAGTAAATGAAAAAGAGCTCTCTGAGGACTAGAATTCATGTACTCCTGTTTAAAAGACAGGGGCATTAACCCACTAAGCCATTGGAACATCACAAGTGCTAAGTGATGTCAAGAAGGGCAGCGAACATTGAATCACTATTAGGTAAGTTCAAAAAGAAATCCATTGGTTTCACTATGTTATTCTTAATGCCAATCTTTGCAGCGCATCATGACGTATTGTTCTTGATGAACACGTAATACAGATTCTATATCTCACAATTGCACTATCTCAATCCCAAAATCAATGCAAATTTACATTGGCTCCATAGGAAGCTTATTAGTAAGTAAATGAAAAAGATTCTCCAAGGATTAGAACTCATGAAATCCTTTTTACAAGACAGGTGCATTAACCCAGTAAGCCACAGCAACATCACAGGTGCAAATTTATGTCAAGAAGGGCAGTGACCAATGAATCACTATTAGGTAAGTTCAAAAAGAAATCCATTGGTTTTACTATGCTATTCTTAATGCCAATCTAAACAGCTTGAAATGACATATTGTTCTTTATGAACACTTAGTACAGATTCTATCTCACAATTGCACTATCTCAATCCCAAAATCAATGCAAATTTCCATTGGCTCTATAGGAAACTTATTGGTAAGTAAATGAAAAAGAGCTCTCTGAGGACTAGAATTCATGTACTCCTGTTTAAAAGACAGGGGCATTAAAGCACTAAGCCATTGGAACATCACAAGTGCTAAGTGATGTCAAGAAGGGCAGCGAACATTGAATCACTATTAGGTAAGTTCAAAAAGAAATCCATTTTTTTCACTATGTTATTCTTAATGCCAATCTTTGCAGCGCATCATGACGTATTGTTCTTGATGAACACGTAATACAGATTCTATATCTCACAATTGCACTATCTCAATCCCAAAATCAATGCAAATTTACATTGGCTCCATAGGTAGCTTATCAGTAAGTAAATGAAAAAGACTCTCCAAGGATTAGAACTCATGAAATCCTTTTTACAAGACAGGTGCATTAACCCAGTAAGCCACAGCAACATCACAGGTGCAAATTTATGTCAAGAAGGGCAGTGACCAATGAATCACTATTAGGTAAGTTCAAAAAGAAATCCATTGGTTTTACTATGCTATTCTTAATGCCAATCTAAACAGCTTGTAATGACATATTGTTCTTTATGAACACTTAGTACAGATTCTATCTCACAATTGCACTATCTCAATCCCAAAATCAATGCAAATTTCCATTGGCTCTATAGGGAACTTATTGGTAAGTAAATGAAAAAGAGCTCTCTGAGGACTAGAATTCATGTACTCCTGTTTAAAAGACAGGGGCATTAACCCACTAAGCCATTGGAACATCACAAGTGCTAAGTGATGTCAAGAAGGGCAGCGAACATTGAATCACTATTAGGTAAGTTCAAAAAGAAATCCATTGGTTTCACTATGTTATTCTTAATGCCAATCTTTGCAGCGCATCATGACGTATTGTTCTTGATGAACACGTAATACAGATTCTATATCTCACAATTGCACTATCTCAATCCCAAAATCAATGCAAATTTACATTGGCTCCATAGGAAGCTTATCAGTAAGTAAATGAAAAAGACTCTCCAAGGATTAGAACTCATGAAATCCTTTTTACAAGACAGGTGCATTAACCCAGTAAGCCACAGCAACATCACAGGTGCAAATTTATATCAAGAAGGGCAGTGACCAATGAATCACTATTAGGTAAGTTCAAAAAGAAATCCATTGGTTTTACTATGCTATTCTTAATGCCAATCTAAACAGCTTGAAATGACATATTGTTCTTTATGAACACTTAGTACAGATTCTATCTCACAATTGCACTATCTCAATCCCAAAATCAATGCAAATTTCCATTGGCTCTATAGGAAACTTATTGGTAAGTAAATGAAAAAGAGCTCTCTGAGGACTAGAATTCATGTACTCCTGTTTAAAAGACAGGGGCATTAAAGCACTAAGCCATTGGAACATCACAAGTGCTAAGTGATGTCAAGAAGGGCAGCGAACATTGAATCACTATTAGGTAAGTTCAAAAAGAAATCCATTTTTTTCACTATGTTATTCTTAATGCCAATCTTTGCAGCGCATCATGACGTATTGTTCTTGATGAACACGTAATACAGATTCTATATCTCACAATTGCACTATCTCAATCCCAAAATCAATGCAAATTTACATTGGCTCCATAGGAAGCTTATTAGTAAGTAAATGAAAAAGACTCTCCAAGGATTAGAACTCATGAAATCCTTTTTACAAGACAGGTGCATTAACCCAGTAAGCCACAGCAACATCACAGGTGCAAATTTATGTCAAGAAGGGCAGTGACCAATGAACCACTATTAGGTAAGTTCAAAAAGAAATCCATTGGTTTTACTATGCTATTCTTAATGCCAATCTAAACAGCTTGTAATGACATATTGTTCTTTATGAACCCTTAGTACAGATTCTATCTCACAATTGCACTATCTCAATCCCAAAATCAATGCAAATTTCCATTGGCTCTATAGGAAACTTATTGGTAAGTAAATGAAAAAGAGCTCTCTGAGGACTAGAATTCATGAACTCCTGTTTAAAAGACAGGGGCATTAACCCACTAAGCCATTGGAACATCACAAGTGCTAAGTGATGTCAAGAAGGGCAGCGAACATTGAATCACTATTAGGTAAGTTCAAAAAGAAATCCATTGGTTTCAATATGTTATTCTTAATGCCAATCTTTGCAGCGCATCATGACGTATTGTTCTTGATGAACACGTAATACAGATTCTATATCTCACAATTGCACTATCTCAATCCCAAAATCAATGCAAATTTACATTGGCTCCATAGGAAGCTTATCAGTAAGTAAATGAAAAAGACTCTCCAAGGATTAGAACTCATGAAATCCTTTTTACAAGACAGGTGCATTAACCCAGTAAGCCACAGCAACATCACAGGTGCAAATTTATGTCAAGAAGGGCAGTGACCAATGAATCACTATTAGGTAAGTTCAAAAAGAAATCCATTGGTTTTACTATGCTATTCTTAATGCCAATCTAAACAGCTTGTAATGACATATTGTTCTTTATGAACACTTAGTACAGATTCTATCTCACAATTGCACTATCTCAATCCCAAAATCAATGCAAATTTCCATTGGCTCTATAGGAAACTTATTGGTAAGTAAATGAAAAAGAGCTCTCTGAGGACTAGAATTCATGTACTCCTGTTTAAAAGACAGGGGCATTAACCCACTAAGCCATTGGAACATCACAAGTGCTAAGTGATGTCAAGAAGGGCAGCGAACATTGAATCACTATTAGGTAAGTTCAAAAAGAAATCCATTGGTTTCACTATGTTATTCTTAATGCCAATCTTTGCTGCGCATCATGACGTATTGTTCTTGATGAACACGTAATACAGATTCTATATCTCACAATTGCACTATCTCAATCCCAAAATCAATGCAAATTTACATTGGCTCCATAGGTAGCTTATCAGTAAGTAAATGAAAAAGACTCTCCAAGGATTAGAACTCATGAAATCCTTTTTACAAGACAGGTGCATTAACCCAGTAAGCCACAGCAACATCACAGGTGCAAATTTATGTCAAGAAGGGCAGTGACCAATGAATCACTATTAGGTAAGTTCAAAAAGAAATCCATTTGTTTTACTATGCTATTCTTAATGCCAATCTAAACAGCTTGTAATGACATATTGTTCTTTATGAACACTTAGTACAGATTCTATCTCACAATTGCACTATCTCAATCCCAAAATCAATGCAAATTTCCATTGGCTCTATAGGGAACTTATTGGTAAGTAAATGAAAAAGAGCTCTCTGAGGACTAGAATTCATGTACTCCTGTTTAAAAGACAGGGGCATTAACCCACTAAGCCATTGGAACATCACAAGTGCTAAGTGATGTCAAGAAGGGCAGCGAACATTGAATCACTATTAGGTAAGTTCAAAAAGAAATCCATTGGTTTCACTATGTTATTCTTAATGCCAATCTTTGCAGCGCATCATGACGTATTGTTCTTGATGAACACGTAATACAGATTCTATATCTCACAATTGCACTATCTCAATCCCAAAATCAATGCAAATTTACATTGGCTCCATAGGAAGCTTATCAGTAAGTAAATGAAAAAGACTCTCCAAGGATTAGAACTCATGAAATCCTTTTTACAAGACAGGTGCATTAACCCAGTAAGCCACAGCAACATCACAGGTGCAAATTTATATCAAGAAGGGCAGTGACCAATGAATCACTATTAGGTAAGTTCAAAAAGAAATCCATTGGTTTTACTATGCTATTCTTAATGCCAATCTAAACAGCTTGAAATGACATATTGTTCTTTATGAACACTTAGTACAGATTCTATCTCACAATTGCACTATCTCAATCCCAAAATCAATGCAAATTTCCATTGGCTCTATAGGAAACTTATTGGTAAGTAAATGAAAAAGAGCTCTCTGAGGACTAGAATTCATGTACTCCTGTTTAAAAGACAGGGGCATTAAAGCACTAAGCCATTGGAACATCACAAGTGCTAAGTGATGTCAAGAAGGGCAGCGAACATTGAATCACTATTAGGTAAGTTCAAAAAGAAATCCATTTTTTTCACTATGTTATTCTTAATGCCAATCTTTGCAGCGCATCATGACGTATTGTTCTTGATGAACACGTAATACAGATTCTATATCTCACAATTGCACTATCTCAATCCCAAAATCAATGCAAATTTACATTGGCTCCATAGGTAGCTTATCAGTAAGTAAATGAAAAAGACTCTCCAAGGATTAGAACTCATGAAATCCTTTTTACAAGACAGGTGCATTAACCCAGTAAGCCACAGCAACATCACAGGTGCAAATTTATGTCAAGAAGGGCAGTGACCAATGAATCACTATTAGGTAAGTTCAAAAAGAAATCCATTGGTTTTACTATGCTATTCTTAATGCCAATCTAAACAGCTTGTAATGACATATTGTTCTTTATGAACACTTAGTACAGATTCTATCTCACAATTGCACTATCTCAATCCCAAAATCAATGCAAATTTCCATTGGCTCTATAGGGAACTTATTGGTAAGTAAATGAAAAAGAGCTCTCTGAGGACTAGAATTCATGTACTCCTGTTTAAAAGACAGGGGCATTAACCCACTAAGCCATTGGAACATCACAAGTGCTAAGTGATGTCAAGAAGGGCAGCGAACATTGAATCACTATTAGGTAAGTTCAAAAAGAAATCCATTGGTTTCACTATGTTATTCTTAATGCCAATCTTTGCAGCGCATCATGACGTATTGTTCTTGATGAACACGTAATACAGATTCTATATCTCACAATTGCACTATCTCAATCCCAAAATCAATGCAAATTTACATTGGCTCCATAGGAAGCTTATCAGTAAGTAAATGAAAAAGACTCTCCAAGGATTAGAACTCATGAAATCCTTTTTACAAGACAGGTGCATTAACCCAGTAAGCCACAGCAACATCACAGGTGCAAATTTATATCAAGAAGGGCAGTGACCAATGAATCACTATTAGGTAAGTTCAAAAAGAAATCCATTGGTTTTACTATGCTATTCTTAATGCCAATCTAAACAGCTTGAAATGACATATTGTTCTTTATGAACACTTAGTACAGATTCTATCTCACAATTGCACTATCTCAATCCCAAAATCAATGCAAATTTCCATTGGCTCTATAGGAAACTTATTGGTAAGTAAATGAAAAAGAGCTCTCTGAGGACTAGAATTCATGTACTCCTGTTTAAAAGACAGGGGCATTAAAGCACTAAGCCATTGGAACATCACAAGTGCTAAGTGATGTCAAGAAGGGCAGCGAACATTGAATCACTATTAGGTAAGTTCAAAAAGAAATCCATTTTTTTCACTATGTTATTCTTAATGCCAATCTTTGCAGCGCATCATGACGTATTGTTCTTGATGAACACGTAATACAGATTCTATATCTCACAATTGCACTATCTCAATCCCAAAATCAATGCAAATTTACATTGGCTCCATAGGAAGCTTATTAGTAAGTAAATGAAAAAGACTCTCCAAGGATTAGAACTCATGAAATCCTTTTTACAAGACAGGTGCATTAACCCAGTAAGCCACAGCAACATCACAGGTGCAAATTTATGTCAAGAAGGGCAGTGACCAATGAACCACTATTAGGTAAGTTCAAAAAGAAATCCATTGGTTTTACTATGCTATTCTTAATGCCAATCTAAACAGCTTGTAATGACATATTGTTCTTTATGAACTCTTAGTACAGATTCTATCTCACAATTGCACTATCTCAATCCCAAAATCAATGCAAATTTCCATTGGCTCTATAGGAAACTTATTGGTAAGTAAATGAAAAAGAGCTCTCTGAGGAGTAGAATTCATGAACTCCTGTTTAAAAGACAGGGGCATTAACCCACTAAGCCATTGGAACATCACAAGTGCTAAGTGATGTCAAGAAGGGCAGCGAACATTGAATCACTATTAGGTAAGTTCAAAAAGAAATCCATTGGTTTCAATATGTTATTCTTAATGCCAATCTTTGCAGCGCATCATGACGTATTGTTCTTGATGAACACGTAATACAGATTCTATATCTCACAATTGCACTATCTCAATCCCAAAATCAATGCAAATTTACATTGGCTCCATAGGAAGCTTATCAGTAAGTAAATGAAAAAGACTCTCCAAGGATTAGAACTCATGAAATCCTTTTTACAAGACAGGTGCATTAACCCAGTAAGCCACAGCAACATCACAGGTGCAAATTTATGTCAAGAAGGGCAGTGACCAATGAATCACTATTAGGTAAGTTCAAAAAGAAATCCATTGGTTTTACTATGCTATTCTTAATGCCAATCTAAACAGCTTGTAATGACATATTGTTCTTTATGAACACTTAGTACAGATTCTATCTCACAATTGCACTATCTCAATCCCAAAATCAATGCAAATTTCCATTGGCTCTATAGGGAACTTATTGGTAAGTAAATGAAAAAGAGCTCTCTGAGGACTAGAATTCATGTACTCCTGTTTAAAAGACAGGGGCATTAACCCACTAAGCCATTGGAACATCACAAGTGCTAAGTGATGTCAAGAAGGGCAGCGAACATTGAATCACTATTAGGTAAGTTCAAAAAGAAATCCATTGGTTTCACTATGTTATTCTTAATGCCAATCTTTGCAGCGCATCATGACGTATTGTTCTTGATGAACACGTAATACAGATTCTATATCTCACAATTGCACTATCTCAATCCCAAAATCAATGCAAATTTACATTGGCTCCATAGGAAGCTTATCAGTAAGTAAATGAAAAAGACTCTCCAAGGATTAGAACTCATGAAATCCTTTTTACAAGACAGGTGCATTAACCCAGTAAGCCACAGCAACATCACAGGTGCAAATTTATGTCAAGAAGGGCAGTGACCAATGAATCACTATTAGGTAAGTTCAAAAAGAAATCCATTGGTTTTACTATGCTATTCTTAATGCCAATCTAAACAGCTTGAAATGACATATTGTTCTTTATGAACACTTAGTACAGATTCTATCTCACAATTGCACTATCTCAATCCCAAAATCAATGCAAATTTCCATTGGCTCTATAGGAAACTTATTGGTAAGTAAATGAAAAAGAGCTCTCTGAGGACTAGAATTCATGTACTCCTGTTTAAAAGACAGGGGCATTAAAGCACTAAGCCATTGGAACATCACAAGTGCTAAGTGATGTCAAGAAGGGCAGCGAACATTGAATCACTATTAGGTAAGTTCAAAAAGAAATCCATTTTTTTCACTATGTTATTCTTAATGCCAATCTTTGCAGCGCATCATGACGTATTGTTCTTGATGAACACGTAATACAGATTCTATATCTCACAATTGCACTATCTCAATCCCAAAATCAATGCAAATTTACATTGGCTCCATAGGAAGCTTATTAGTAAGTAAATGAAAAAGACTCTCCAAGGATTAGAACTCATGAAATCCTTTTTACAAGACAGGTGCATTAACCCAGTAAGCCACAGCAACATCACAGGTGCAAATTTATGTCAAGAAGGGCAGTGACCAATGAACCACTATTAGGTAAGTTCAAAAAGAAATCCATTGGTTTTACTATGCTATTCTTAATGCCAATCTAAACAGCTTGTAATGACATATTGTTCTTTATGAACCCTTAGTACAGATTCTATCTCACAATTGCACTATCTCAATCCCAAAATCAATGCAAATTTCCATTGGCTCTATAGGAAACTTATTGGTAAGTAAATGAAAAAGAGCTCTCTGAGGACTAGAATTCATGAACTCCTGTTTAAAAGACAGGGGCATTAACCCACTAAGCCATTGGAACATCACAAGTGCTAAGTGATGTCAAGAAGGGCAGCGAACATTGAATCACTATTAGGTAAGTTCAAAAAGAAATCCATTGGTTTCAATATGTTATTCTTAATGCCAATCTTTGCAGCGCATCATGACGTATTGTTCTTGATGAACACGTAATACAGATTCTATATCTCACAATTGCACTATCTCAATCCCAAAATCAATGCAAATTTACATTGGCTCCATAGGAAGCTTATCAGTAAGTAAATGAAAAAGACTCTCCAAGGATTAGAACTCATGAAATCCTTTTTACAAGACAGGTGCATTAACCCAGTAAGCCACAGCAACATCACAGGTGCAAATTTATGTCAAGAAGGGCAGTGACCAATGAATCACTATTAGGTAAGTTCAAAAAGAAATCCATTGGTTTTACTATGCTATTCTTAATGCCAATCTAAACAGCTTGTAATGACATATTGTTCTTTATGAACACTTAGTACAGATTCTATCTCACAATTGCACTATCTCAATCCCAAAATCAATGCAAATTTCCATTGGCTCTATAGGAAACTTATTGGTAAGTAAATGAAAAAGAGCTCTCTGAGGACTAGAATTCATGTACTCCTGTTTAAAAGACAGGGGCATTAACCCACTAAGCCATTGGAACATCACAAGTGCTAAGTGATGTCAAGAAGGGCAGCGAACATTGAATCACTATTAGGTAAGTTCAAAAAGAAATCCATTGGTTTCACTATGTTATTCTTAATGCCAATCTTTGCTGCGCATCATGACGTATTGTTCTTGATGAACACGTAATACAGATTCTATATCTCACAATTGCACTATCTCAATCCCAAAATCAATGCAAATTTACATTGGCTCCATAGGTAGCTTATCAGTAAGTAAATGAAAAAGACTCTCCAAGGATTAGAACTCATGAAATCCTTTTTACAAGACAGGTGCATTAACCCAGTAAGCCACAGCAACATCACAGGTGCAAATTTATGTCAAGAAGGGCAGTGACCAATGAATCACTATTAGGTAAGTTCAAAAAGAAATCCATTTGTTTTACTATGCTATTCTTAATGCCAATCTAAACAGCTTGTAATGACATATTGTTCTTTATGAACACTTAGTACAGATTCTATCTCACAATTGCACTATCTCAATCCCAAAATCAATGCAAATTTCCATTGGCTCTATAGGGAACTTATTGGTAAGTAAATGAAAAAGAGCTCTCTGAGGACTAGAATTCATGTACTCCTGTTTAAAAGACAGGGGCATTAACCCACTAAGCCATTGGAACATCACAAGTGCTAAGTGATGTCAAGAAGGGCAGCGAACATTGAATCACTATTAGGTAAGTTCAAAAAGAAATCCATTGGTTTCACTATGTTATTCTTAATGCCAATCTTTGCAGCGCATCATGACGTATTGTTCTTGATGAACACGTAATACAGATTCTATATCTCACAATTGCACTATCTCAATCCCAAAATCAATGCAAATTTACATTGGCTCCATAGGAAGCTTATCAGTAAGTAAATGAAAAAGACTCTCCAAGGATTAGAACTCATGAAATCCTTTTTACAAGACAGGTGCATTAACCCAGTAAGCCACAGCAACATCACAGGTGCAAATTTATATCAAGAAGGGCAGTGACCAATGAATCACTATTAGGTAAGTTCAAAAAGAAATCCATTGGTTTTACTATGCTATTCTTAATGCCAATCTAAACAGCTTGAAATGACATATTGTTCTTTATGAACACTTAGTACAGATTCTATCTCACAATTGCACTATCTCAATCCCAAAATCAATGCAAATTTCCATTGGCTCTATAGGAAACTTATTGGTAAGTAAATGAAAAAGAGCTCTCTGAGGACTAGAATTCATGTACTCCTGTTTAAAAGACAGGGGCATTAAAGCACTAAGCCATTGGAACATCACAAGTGCTAAGTGATGTCAAGAAGGGCAGCGAACATTGAATCACTATTAGGTAAGTTCAAAAAGAAATCCATTTTTTTCACTATGTTATTCTTAATGCCAATCTTTGCAGCGCATCATGACGTATTGTTCTTGATGAACACGTAATACAGATTCTATATCTCACAATTGCACTATCTCAATCCCAAAATCAATGCAAATTTACATTGGCTCCATAGGTAGCTTATCAGTAAGTAAATGAAAAAGACTCTCCAAGGATTAGAACTCATGAAATCCTTTTTACAAGACAGGTGCATTAACCCAGTAAGCCACAGCAACATCACAGGTGCAAATTTATGTCAAGAAGGGCAGTGACCAATGAATCACTATTAGGTAAGTTCAAAAAGAAATCCATTGGTTTTACTATGCTATTCTTAATGCCAATCTAAACAGCTTGTAATGACATATTGTTCTTTATGAACACTTAGTACAGATTCTATCTCACAATTGCACTATCTCAATCCCAAAATCAATGCAAATTTCCATTGGCTCTATAGGGAACTTATTGGTAAGTAAATGAAAAAGAGCTCTCTGAGGACTAGAATTCATGTACTCCTGTTTAAAAGACAGGGGCATTAACCCACTAAGCCATTGGAACATCACAAGTGCTAAGTGATGTCAAGAAGGGCAGCGAACATTGAATCACTATTAGGTAAGTTCAAAAAGAAATCCATTGGTTTCACTATGTTATTCTTAATGCCAATCTTTGCAGCGCATCATGACGTATTGTTCTTGATGAACACGTAATACAGATTCTATATCTCACAATTGCACTATCTCAATCCCAAAATCAATGCAAATTTACATTGGCTCCATAGGAAGCTTATCAGTAAGTAAATGAAAAAGACTCTCCAAGGATTAGAACTCATGAAATCCTTTTTACAAGACAGGTGCATTAACCCAGTAAGCCACAGCAACATCACAGGTGCAAATTTATATCAAGAAGGGCAGTGACCAATGAATCACTATTAGGTAAGTTCAAAAAGAAATCCATTGGTTTTACTATGCTATTCTTAATGCCAATCTAAACAGCTTGAAATGACATATTGTTCTTTATGAACACTTAGTACAGATTCTATCTCACAATTGCACTATCTCAATCCCAAAATCAATGCAAATTTCCATTGGCTCTATAGGAAACTTATTGGTAAGTAAATGAAAAAGAGCTCTCTGAGGACTAGAATTCATGTACTCCTGTTTAAAAGACAGGGGCATTAAAGCACTAAGCCATTGGAACATCACAAGTGCTAAGTGATGTCAAGAAGGGCAGCGAACATTGAATCACTATTAGGTAAGTTCAAAAAGAAATCCATTTTTTTCACTATGTTATTCTTAATGCCAATCTTTGCAGCGCATCATGACGTATTGTTCTTGATGAACACGTAATACAGATTCTATATCTCACAATTGCACTATCTCAATCCCAAAATCAATGCAAATTTACATTGGCTCCATAGGAAGCTTATTAGTAAGTAAATGAAAAAGACTCTCCAAGGATTAGAACTCATGAAATCCTTTTTACAAGACAGGTGCATTAACCCAGTAAGCCACAGCAACATCACAGGTGCAAATTTATGTCAAGAAGGGCAGTGACCAATGAACCACTATTAGGTAAGTTCAAAAAGAAATCCATTGGTTTTACTATGCTATTCTTAATGCCAATCTAAACAGCTTGTAATGACATATTGTTCTTTATGAACTCTTAGTACAGATTCTATCTCACAATTGCACTATCTCAATCCCAAAATCAATGCAAATTTCCATTGGCTCTATAGGAAACTTATTGGTAAGTAAATGAAAAAGAGCTCTCTGAGGAGTAGAATTCATGAACTCCTGTTTAAAAGACAGGGGCATTAACCCACTAAGCCATTGGAACATCACAAGTGCTAAGTGATGTCAAGAAGGGCAGCGAACATTGAATCACTATTAGGTAAGTTCAAAAAGAAATCCATTGGTTTCAATATGTTATTCTTAATGCCAATCTTTGCAGCGCATCATGACGTATTGTTCTTGATGAACACGTAATACAGATTCTATATCTCACAATTGCACTATCTCAATCCCAAAATCAATGCAAATTTACATTGGCTCCATAGGAAGCTTATCAGTAAGTAAATGAAAAAGACTCTCCAAGGATTAGAACTCATGAAATCCTTTTTACAAGACAGGTGCATTAACCCAGTAAGCCACAGCAACATCACAGGTGCAAATTTATGTCAAGAAGGGCAGTGACCAATGAATCACTATTAGGTAAGTTCAAAAAGAAATCCATTGGTTTTACTATGCTATTCTTAATGCCAATCTAAACAGCTTGTAATGACATATTGTTCTTTATGAACACTTAGTACAGATTCTATCTCACAATTGCACTATCTCAATCCCAAAATCAATGCAAATTTCCATTGGCTCTATAGGGAACTTATTGGTAAGTAAATGAAAAAGAGCTCTCTGAGGACTAGAATTCATGTACTCCTGTTTAAAAGACAGGGGCATTAACCCACTAAGCCATTGGAACATCACAAGTGCTAAGTGATGTCAAGAAGGGCAGCGAACATTGAATCACTATTAGGTAAGTTCAAAAAGAAATCCATTGGTTTCACTATGTTATTCTTAATGCCAATCTTTGCAGCGCATCATGACGTATTGTTCTTGATGAACACGTAATACAGATTCTATATCTCACAATTGCACTATCTCAATCCCAAAATCAATGCAAATTTACATTGGCTCCATAGGAAGCTTATCAGTAAGTAAATGAAAAAGACTCTCCAAGGATTAGAACTCATGAAATCCTTTTTACAAGACAGGTGCATTAACCCAGTAAGCCACAGCAACATCACAGGTGCAAATTTATGTCAAGAAGGGCAGTGACCAATGAATCACTATTAGGTAAGTTCAAAAAGAAATCCATTGGTTTTACTATGCTATTCTTAATGCCAATCTAAACAGCTTGAAATGACATATTGTTCTTTATGAACACTTAGTACAGATTCTATCTCACAATTGCACTATCTCAATCCCAAAATCAATGCAAATTTCCATTGGCTCTATAGGAAACTTATTGGTAAGTAAATGAAAAAGAGCTCTCTGAGGACTAGAATTCATGTACTCCTGTTTAAAAGACAGGGGCATTAACCCACTAAGCCATTGGAACATCACAAGTGCTAAGTGATGTCAAGAAGGGCAGCGAACATTGAATCACTATTAGGTAAGTTCAAAAAGAAATCCATTGGTTTCACTATGTTATTCTTAATGCCAATCTTTGCAGCGCATCATGACGTATTGTTCTTGATGAACACGTAATACAGATTCTATATCTCACAATTGCACTATCTCAATCCCAAAATCAATGCAAATTTACATTGGCTCCATAGGAAGCTTATTAGTAAGTAAATGAAAAAGATTCTCCAAGGATTAGAACTCATGAAATCCTTTTTACAAGACAGGTGCATTAACCCAGTAAGCCACAGCAACATCACAGGTGCAAATTTATGTCAAGAAGGGCAGTGACCAATGAACCACTATTAGGTAAGTTCAAAAAGAAATCCATTGGTTTTACTATGCTATTCTTAATGCCAATCTAAACAGCTTGTAATGACATATTGTTCTTTATGAACCCTTAGTACAGATTCTATCTCACAATTGCACTATCTCAATCCCAAAATCAATGCAAATTTCCATTGGCTCTAAAGGAAACTTATTGGTAAGTAAATGAATAAAAGCTCTCTGAGGACTAGAATTCATGAACTCCTGTTTAAAAGACAGGGGCATTAACCCACTAAGCCATTGGAACATCACAAATGCTAAGTGATGTCAAGAAGGGCAGCGAACATTGAATCACTATTAGGTAAGTTCAAAAAGAAATCCATTGGTTTCAATATGTTATTCTTAATGCCAATCTTTGCAGCGCATCATGACGTATTGTTCTTGATGAACACGTAATACAGATTCTATATCTCACAATTGCACTATCTCAATCCCAAAATCAATGCAAATTTACATTGGCTTCATAGGAAGCTTATCAGTAAGTAAATGAAAAAGACTCTCTAAGGATTAGAACTCATGAAATCCTTTTTACAAGACAGGTGCATTAACCCAGTAATCCACAGCAACATCACAGGTGCAAATTTATGTCAAGAAGGGCAGTGACCAATGAATCACTATTAGGTAAGTTCAAAAAGAAATCCATTGGTTTTACTATGCTATTCTTAATGCCAATCTAAACAGCTTGTAATGACATATTGTTCTTTATGAACCCTTATTACAGATTCTATCTCACAATTGCACTATCTCAATCCCAAAATCAATGCAAATTTCCATTGGCTCTATAGGAAACTTATTGTTAAGTAAATGAAAAAGAGCTCTCTGAGGACTAGAATTCATGTACTCCTGTTTAAAAGACAGGGGCATTAACCCACTAAGCCATTGGAACATCACAAGTGCTAAGTGATGTCAAGAAGGGCAGCGAACATTGAATCACTATTAGGTAAGTTCAAAAAGAAATCCATTGGTTTCACTATGTTATTCTTAATGCCAATCTTTGCAGCGCATCATGACGTATTGTTCTTGATGAACACGTAATACAGATTCTATATCTCACAATTGCACTATCTCAATCCCAAAATCAATGCAAATTTACATTGGCTCCATAGGAAGCTTATCAGTAAGTAAATGAAAAAGACTCTCCAAGGATTAGAACTCATGAAATCCTTTTTACAAGACAGGTGCATTAACCCAGTAAGCCACAGCAACATCACAGGTGCAAATTTATGTCAAGAAGGGCAGTGACCAATGAATCACTATTAGGTAAGTTCAAAAAGAAATCCATTGGTTTTACTATGCTATTCTTAATGCCAATCTAAACAGCTTGTAATGACATATTGTTCTTTATGAACACTTAGTACAGATTCTATCTCACAATTGCACTATCTCAATCCCAAAATCAATGCAAATTTCCATTGGCTCTATAGGAAACTTATTGTTAAGTAAATGAAAAAGAGCTCTCTGAGGACTAGAATTCATGTACTCCTGTTTAAAAGACAGGGGCATTAACCCACTAAGCCATTGGAACATCGCAAGTGCTAAGTGATGTCAAGAAGGGCAGCGAACATTGAATCACTATTAGGTAAGTTCAAAAAGAAATCCATTGGTTTCACTATGTTATTCTTAATGCCAATCTTTGCAGCGCATCATGACGTATTGTTCTTGATGAACACGTAATACAGATTCTATATCTCACAATTGCACTATCTCAATCCCAAAATCAATGCAAATTTACATTGGCTCCATAGGAAGCTTATCAGTAAGTAAATGAAAAAGACTCTCCAAGGATTAGAACTCATGAATTCCTTTTTACAAGACAGGTGCATTAACCCAGTAAGCCACAGCAACATCACAGGTGCAAATTTATGTCAAGAAGGGCAGTGACCAATGAATCACTATTAGGTAAGTTCAAAAAGAAATCCATTGGTTTTACTATGCTATTCTTAATGCCAATCTAAACAGCTTGTAATGACATATTGTTCTTTATGAACACTTAGTACAGATTCTATCTCACAATTGCACTATCTCAATCCCAAAATCAATGCAAATTTCCATTGGCTCTATAGGAAACTTATTGGTAAGTAAATGAAAAAGAGCTCTCTGAGGACTAGAATTCATGAACTCCTGTTTAAAAGACAGGGGCATTAACCCACTAAGCCATTGGAACATCACAAGTGCAAAGTGATGTCAAGAAGGGCAGTGAACATTGAATCACTATTGGTAAGTTCAAAAAGAAATCCATTGGTTTCACTATGTTATTCTTAATGCCAATCTTTGCAGCGCATCATGACGTATTGTTCTTGATGAACACGTAATACAGATTCTATATCTCACAATTGCACTATCTCAATCCCAAAATCAATGCAAATTTACATTGGTTACATAGGAAGCTTATCAGTAAGTAAATGAAAAAGACTCTCCAAGGATTAGAACTCATGAAATCCTTTTTACAAGACAGGTGCATTAACCCAGTAAGCCACAGCAACATCACAGGTGCAAATTTATGTCAAGAAGGGCAGTGACCAATGAATCACTATTAGGTAAGTTCAAAAAGAAATCCATTGGTTTTACTATGCTATTCTTAATGCCAATCTAAACAGCTTGTAATGACATATTGTTCTTTATGAACACTTAGTACAGATTCTATCTCACAATTGCACTATCTCAATCCCAAAATCAATGCAAATTTCCATTGGCTCTATAGGAAACTTATTGGTAAGTAAATGAAAAAGAGCTCTCTGAGGACTAGAATTCATGTACTCCTGTTTAAAAGACAGGGGCATTAACCCACTAAGCCATTGGAACATCACAAGTGCTAAGTGATGTCAAGAAGGGCAGTGAACATTGAATCACTATTAGGTAAGTTCAAAAAGAAATCCATTGGTTTCACTATGTTATTCTTAATGCCAATCTTTGCAGCGCATCATGACGTATTGTTCTTGATGAACACGTAATACAGATTCTATATCTCACAATTGCACTATCTCAATCCCAAAATCAATGCAAATTTACATTGGCTCCATAGGAAGCTTATTAGTAAGTAAATGAAAAAGACTCTCCAAGGATTAGAACTCATGAAATCCTTTTTACAAGACAGGTGCATTAACCCAGTAATCCACAGCAACATCACAGGTGCAAATTTATGTCAAGAAGGGCAGTGACCAATGAATCACTATTAGGTAAGTTCAAAAAGAAATCCATTGGTTTTACTATGCTATTCTTAATGCCAATCTAAACAGCTTGTAATGACATATTGTTCTTTATGAACACTTAGTACAGATTCTATCTCACAATTGCACTATCTCAATCCCAAAATCAATGCAAATTTCCATTGGCTCTATAGGAAACTTATTGGTAAGTAAATGAAAAAGAGCTCTCTGAGGACTAGAATTCATGAACTCCTGTTTAAAAGACAGGGGCATTAACCCACTAAGCCATTGGAACATCACAAGTGCAAAGTGATGTCAAGAAGGGCAGTGAACATTGAATCACTATTGGTAAGTTCAAAAAGAAATCCATTGGTTTCAGTATGTTATTCATAATGCCAATCTTTGCAGTGCATCATGACGTATTGTTCTTGATGAACACGTAATACAGATTCTATATCTCACAATTGCACTATCTCAATCCCAAAATCAATGCAAATTTACATTGGCTACATAGGAAGCTTATCAGTAAGTAAATGAAAAAGACTCTCCAAGGATTAGAACTCATGAAATCCTTTTTACAAGACAGGTGCATTAACCCAGTAAGCCACAGCAACATCACAGGTGCAAATTTATGTCAAGAAGGGCAGTGACCAATGAATCACTATTAGGTAAGTTCAAAAAGAAATCCATTGGTTTTACTATGCTATTCTTAATGCCAATCTAAACAGCTTGTAATGACATATTGTTCTTTATGAACACTTAGTACAGATTCTATCTCACAATTGCACTATCTCAATCCCAAAATCAATGCAAATTTCCATTGGCTCTATAGGGAACTTATTGGTAAGTAAATGAAAAAGAGCTCTCTGAGGACTAGAATTCATGTACTCCTGTTTAAAAGACAGGGGCATTAACCCACTAAGCCATTGGAACATCACAAGTGCTAAGTGATGTCAAGAAGGGCAGCGAACATTGAATCACTATTAGGTAAGTTCAAAAAGAAATCCATTGGTTTCACTATGTTATTCTTAATGCCAATCTTTGCAGCGCATCATGACGTATTGTTCTTGATGAACACGTAATACAGATTCTATATCTCACAATTGCACTATCTCAATCCCAAAATCAATGCAAATTTACATTGGCTCCATAGGAAGCTTATCAGTAAGTAAATGAAAAAGACTCTCCAAGGATTAGAACTCATGAAATCCTTTTATCAAGACAGGTGCATTAACCCAGTAAGCCACAGCAACATCACAGGTGCAAATTTATATCAAGAAGGGCAGTGACCAATGAATCACTATTAGGTAAGTTCAAAAAGAAATCCATTGGTTTTACTATGCTATTCTTAATGCCAATCTAAACAGCTTGAAATGACATATTGTTCTTTATGAACACTTAGTACAGATTCTATCTCACAATTGCACTATCTCAATCCCAAAATCAATGCAAATTTCCATTGGCTCTATAGGAAACTTATTGGTAAGTAAATGAAAAAGAGCTCTCTGAGGACTAGAATTCATGTACTCCTGTTTAAAAGACAGGGGCATTAAAGCACTAAGCCATTGGAACATCACAAGTGCTAAGTGATGTCAAGAAGGGCAGCGAACATTGAATCACTATTAGGTAAGTTCAAAAAGAAATCCATTTTTTTCACTATGTTATTCTTAATGCCAATCTTTGCAGCGCATCATGACGTATTGTTCTTGATGAACACGTAATACAGATTCTATATCTCACAATTGCACTATCTCAATCCCAAAATCAATGCAAATTTACATTGGCTCCATAGGAAGCTTATTAGTAAGTAAATGAAAAAGACTCTCCAAGGATTAGAACTCATGAAATCCTTTTTACAAGACAGGTGCATTAACCCAGTAAGCCACAGCAACATCACAGGTGCAAATTTATGTCAAGAAGGGCAGTGACCAATGAACCACTATTAGGTAAGTTCAAAAAGAAATCCATTGGTTTTACTATGCTATTCTTAATGCCAATCTAAACAGCTTGTAATGACATATTGTTCTTTATGAACTCTTAGTACAGATTCTATCTCACAATTGCACTATCTCAATCCCAAAATCAATGCAAATTTCCATTGGCTCTATAGGAAACTTATTGGTAAGTAAATGAAAAAGAGCTCTCTGAGGAGTAGAATTCATGAACTCCTGTTTAAAAGACAGGGGCATTAACCCACTAAGCCATTGGAACATCACAAGTGCTAAGTGATGTCAAGAAGGGCAGCGAACATTGAATCACTATTAGGTAAGTTCAAAAAGAAATCCATTGGTTTCAATATGTTATTCTTAATGCCAATCTTTGCAGCGCATCATGACGTATTGTTCTTGATGAACACGTAATACAGATTCTATATCTCACAATTGCACTATCTCAATCCCAAAATCAATGCAAATTTACATTGGCTCCATAGGAAGCTTATCAGTAAGTAAATGAAAAAGACTCTCCAAGGATTAGAACTCATGAAATCCTTTTTACAAGACAGGTGCATTAACCCAGTAAGCCACAGCAACATCACAGGTGCAAATTTATGTCAAGAAGGGCAGTGACCAATGAATCACTATTAGGTAAGTTCAAAAAGAAATCCATTGGTTTTACTATGCTATTCTTAATGCCAATCTAAACAGCTTGTAATGACATATTGTTCTTTATGAACACTTAGTACAGATTCTATCTCACAATTGCACTATCTCAATCCCAAAATCAATGCAAATTTCCATTGGCTCTATAGGGAACTTATTGGTAAGTAAATGAAAAAGAGCTCTCTGAGGACTAGAATTCATGTACTCCTGTTTAAAAGACAGGGGCATTAACCCACTAAGCCATTGGAACATCACAAGTGCTAAGTGATGTCAAGAAGGGCAGCGAACATTGAATCACTATTAGGTAAGTTCAAAAAGAAATCCATTGGTTTCACTATGTTATTCTTAATGCCAATCTTTGCAGCGCATCATGACGTATTGTTCTTGATGAACACGTAATACAGATTCTATATCTCACAATTGCACTATCTCAATCCCAAAATCAATGCAAATTTACATTGGCTCCATAGGAAGCTTATCAGTAAGTAAATGAAAAAGACTCTCCAAGGATTAGAACTCATGAAATCCTTTTTACAAGACAGGTGCATTAACCCAGTAAGCCACAGCAACATCACAGGTGCAAATTTATGTCAAGAAGGGCAGTGACCAATGAATCACTATTAGGTAAGTTCAAAAAGAAATCCATTGGTTTTACTATGCTATTCTTAATGCCAATCTAAACAGCTTGAAATGACATATTGTTCTTTATGAACACTTAGTACAGATTCTATCTCACAATTGCACTATCTCAATCCCAAAATCAATGCAAATTTCCATTGGCTCTATAGGAAACTTATTGGTAAGTAAATGAAAAAGAGCTCTCTGAGGACTAGAATTCATGTACTCCTGTTTAAAAGACAGGGGCATTAACCCACTAAGCCATTGGAACATCACAAGTGCTAAGTGATGTCAAGAAGGGCAGCGAACATTGAATCACTATTAGGTAAGTTCAAAAAGAAATCCATTGGTTTCACTATGTTATTCTTAATGCCAATCTTTGCAGCGCATCATGACGTATTGTTCTTGATGAACACGTAATACAGATTCTATATCTCACAATTGCACTATCTCAATCCCAAAATCAATGCAAATTTACATTGGCTCCATAGGAAGCTTATTAGTAAGTAAATGAAAAAGATTCTCCAAGGATTAGAACTCATGAAATCCTTTTTACAAGACAGGTGCATTAACCCAGTAAGCCACAGCAACATCACAGGTGCAAATTTATGTCAAGAAGGGCAGTGACCAATGAACCACTATTAGGTAAGTTCAAAAAGAAATCCATTGGTTTTACTATGCTATTCTTAATGCCAATCTAAACAGCTTGTAATGACATATTGTTCTTTATGAACCCTTAGTACAGATTCTATCTCACAATTGCACTATCTCAATCCCAAAATCAATGCAAATTTCCATTGGCTCTATAGGAAACTTATTGGTAAGTAAATGAATAAAAGCTCTCTGAGGACTAGAATTCATGAACTCCTGTTTAAAAGACAGGGGCATTAACCCACTAAGCCATTGGAACATCACAAATGCTAAGTGATGTCAAGAAGGGCAGCGAACATTGAATCACTATTAGGTAAGTTCAAAAAGAAATCCATTGGTTTCAATATGTTATTCTTAATGCCAATCTTTGCAGCGCATCATGACGTATTGTTCTTGATGAACACGTAATACAGATTCTATATCTCACAATTGCACTATCTCAATCCCAAAATCAATGCAAATTTACATTGGCTTCATAGGAAGCTTATCAGTAAGTAAATGAAAAAGACTCTCCAAGGATTAGAACTCATGAAATCCTTTTTACAAGACAGGTGCATTAACCCAGTAAGCCACAGCAACATCACAGGTGCAAATTTATGTCAAGAAGGGCAGTGACCAATGAACCACTATTAGGTAAGTTCAAAAAGAAATCCATTGGTTTTACTATGCTATTCTTAATGCCAATCTAAACAGCTTGTAATGACATATTGTTCTTTATGAACTCTTAGTACAGATTCTATCTCACAATTGCACTATCTCAATCCCAAAATCAATGCAAATTTCCATTGGCTCTATAGGAAACTTATTGGTAAGTAAATGAAAAAGAGCTCTCTGAGGAGTAGAATTCATGAACTCCTGTTTAAAAGACAGGGGCATTAACCCACTAAGCCATTGGAACATCACAAGTGCTAAGTGATGTCAAGAAGGGCAGCGAACATTGAATCACTATTAGGTAAGTTCAAAAAGAAATCCATTGGTTTCAATATGTTATTCTTAATGCCAATCTTTGCAGCGCATCATGACGTATTGTTCTTGATGAACACGTAATACAGATTCTATATCTCACAATTGCACTATCTCAATCCCAAAATCAATGCAAATTTACATTGGCTCCATAGGAAGCTTATCAGTAAGTAAATGAAAAAGACTCTCCAAGGATTAGAACTCATGAAATCCTTTTTACAAGACAGGTGCATTAACCCAGTAAGCCACAGCAACATCACAGGTGCAAATTTATGTCAAGAAGGGCAGTGACCAATGAATCACTATTAGGTAAGTTCAAAAAGAAATCCATTGGTTTTACTATGCTATTCTTAATGCCAATCTAAACAGCTTGTAATGACATATTGTTCTTTATGAACACTTAGTACAGATTCTATCTCACAATTGCACTATCTCAATCCCAAAATCAATGCAAATTTCCATTGGCTCTATAGGGAACTTATTGGTAAGTAAATGAAAAAGAGCTCTCTGAGGACTAGAATTCATGTACTCCTGTTTAAAAGACAGGGGCATTAACCCACTAAGCCATTGGAACATCACAAGTGCTAAGTGATGTCAAGAAGGGCAGCGAACATTGAATCACTATTAGGTAAGTTCAAAAAGAAATCCATTGGTTTCACTATGTTATTCTTAATGCCAATCTTTGCAGCGCATCATGACGTATTGTTCTTGATGAACACGTAATACAGATTCTATATCTCACAATTGCACTATCTCAATCCCAAAATCAATGCAAATTTACATTGGCTCCATAGGAAGCTTATCAGTAAGTAAATGAAAAAGACTCTCCAAGGATTAGAACTCATGAAATCCTTTTTACAAGACAGGTGCATTAACCCAGTAAGCCACAGCAACATCACAGGTGCAAATTTATGTCAAGAAGGGCAGTGACCAATGAATCACTATTAGGTAAGTTCAAAAAGAAATCCATTGGTTTTACTATGCTATTCTTAATGCCAATCTAAACAGCTTGAAATGACATATTGTTCTTTATGAACACTTAGTACAGATTCTATCTCACAATTGCACTATCTCAATCCCAAAATCAATGCAAATTTCCATTGGCTCTATAGGAAACTTATTGGTAAGTAAATGAAAAAGAGCTCTCTGAGGACTAGAATTCATGTACTCCTGTTTAAAAGACAGGGGCATTAACCCACTAAGCAATTGGAACATCACAAGTGCTAAGTGATGTCAAGAAGGGCAGCGAACATTGAATCACTATTAGGTAAGTTCAAAAAGAAATCCATTGGTTTCACTATGTTATTCTTAATGCCAATCTTTGCAGCGCATCATGACGTATTGTTCTTGATGAACACGTAATACAGATTCTATATCTCACAATTGCACTATCTCAATCCCAAAATCAATGCAAATTTACATTGGCTCCATAGGAAGCTTATTAGTAAGTAAATGAAAAAGATTCTCCAAGGATTAGAACTCATGAAATCCTTTTTACAAGACAGGTGCATTAACCCAGTAAGCCACAGCAACATCACAGGTGCAAATTTATGTCAAGAAGGGCAGTGACCAATGAACCACTATTAGGTAAGTTCAAAAAGAAATCCATTGGTTTTACTATGCTATTCTTAATGCCAATCTAAACAGCTTGTAATGACATATTGTTCTTTATGAACCCTTAGTACAGATTCTATCTCACAATTGCACTATCTCAATCCCAAAATCAATGCAAATTTCCATTGGCTCTATAGGAAACTTATTGGTAAGTAAATGAATAAAAGCTCTCTGAGGACTAGAATTCATGAACTCCTGTTTAAAAGACAGGGGCATTAACCCACTAAGCCATTGGAACATCACAAATGCTAAGTGATGTCAAGAAGGGCAGCGAACATTGAATCACTATTAGGTAAGTTCAAAAAGAAATCCATTGGTTTCAATATGTTATTCTTAATGCCAATCTTTGCAGCGCATCATGACGTATTGTTCTTGATGAACACGTAATACAGATTCTATATCTCACAATTGCACTATCTCAATCCCAAAATCAATGCAAATTTACATTGGCTTCATAGGAAGCTTATCAGTAAGTAAATGAAAAAGACTCTCTAAGGATTAGAACTCATGAAATCCTTTTTACAAGACAGGTGCATTAACCCAGTAATCCACAGCAACATCACAGGTGCAAATTTATGTCAAGAAGGGCAGTGACCAATGAATCACTATTAGGTAAGTTCAAAAAGAAATCCATTGGTTTTACTATGCTATTCTTAATGCCAATCTAAACAGCTTGTAATGACATATTGTTCTTTATGAACCCTTATTACAGATTCTATCTCACAATTGCACTATCTCAATCCCAAAATCAATGCAAATTTCCATTGGCTCTATAGGAAACTTATTGGTAAGTAAATGAAAAAGAGCTCTCTGAGTACTAGAATTCATGAACTCCTGTTTAAAAGACAGGGGCATTAACCCACTAAGCCATTGGAACATCACAAATGCTAAGTGATGTCAAGAAGGGCAGCGAACATTGAATCACTATTAGGTAAGTTCAAAAAGAAATCCATTGGTTTCAATATGTTATTCTTAATGCCAATCTTTGCAGCGCATCATGACGTATTGTTCTTGATGAACACGTAATACAGATTCTATATCTCACAATTGCACTATCTCAATCCCAAAATCAATGCAAATTTACATTGGCTCCATAGGAAGCTTATCAGTAAGTAAATGAAAAAGACTCTCCAAGGATTAGAACTCATGAAATCCTTTTTACAAGACAGGTGCATTAACCCAGTAAGCCACAGCAACATCACAGGTGCAAATTTATGTCAAGAAGGGCAGTGACCAATGAACCACTATTAGGTAAGTTCAAAAAGAAATCCATTGGTTTTACTATGCTATTCTTAATGCCAATCTAAACAGGTTGTAATGACATATTGTTCTTTATGAACCCTTAGTACAGATTCTATCTCACAATTGCACTATCTCAATCCCAAAATCAATGCAAATTTCCATTGGCTCTATAGGAAACTTATTGGTAAGTAAATGAAAAAGAGCTCTCTGAGGACTAGAATTCATGAACTCCTGTTTAAAAGACAGGGGCATTAACCCACTAAGCCATTGGAACATCACAACTGCTAAGTGATGTCAAGAAGGGCAGCGAACATTGAATCACTATTAGGTAAGTTCAAAAAGAAATCCATTGGTTTCACTATGTTATTCTTAATGCCAATCTTTGCAGCGCATCATGACGTATTGTTCTTGATGAACACGTAATACAGATTCTATATCTCACAATTGCACTATCTCAATCCCAAAATCAATGCAAATTTACATTGGCTCCATAGGAAGCTTATCAGTAAGTAAATGAAAAAGACTCTCCAAGGATTAGAACTCATGAAATCCTTTTTACAAGACAGGTGCATTAACCCAGTAAGCCACAGCAACATCACAGGTGCAAATTTATGTCAAGAAGGGCAGTGACCAATGAATCACTATTAGGTAAGTTCAAAAAGAAATCCATTGGTTTTACTATGCTATTCTTAATGCCAATCTAAACAGCTTGTAATGACATATTGTTCTTTATGAACACTTAGTACAGATTCTATCTCACAATTGCACTATCTCAATCCCAAAATCAATGCAAATTTCCATTGGCTCTATAGGAAACTTATTGTTAAGTAAATGAAAAAGAGCTCTCTGAGGACTAGAATTCATGTACTCCTGTTTAAAAGACAGGGGCATTAACCCACTAAGCCATTGGAACATCACAAGTGCTAAGTGATGTCAAGAAGGGCAGCGAACATTGAATCACTATTAGGTAAGTTCAAAAAGAAATCCATTGGTTTCACTATGTTATTCTTAATGCCAATCTTTGCAGCGCATCATGACGTATTGTTCTTGATGAACACGTAATACAGATTCTATATCTCACAATTGCACTATCTCAATCCCAAAATCAATGCAAATTTACATTGGCTCCATAGGAAGCTTATCAGTAAGTAAATGAAAAAGACTCTCCAAGGATTAGAACTCATGAAATCCTTTTTACAAGACAGGTGCATTAACCCAGTAAGCCACAGCAACATCACAGGTGCAAATTTATGTCAAGAAGGGCAGTGACCAATGAATCACTATTAGGTAAGTTCAAAAAGAAATCCATTGGTTTTACTATGCTATTCTTAATGCCAATCTAAACAGCTTGTAATGTCATATTGTTCTTTATGAACACTTAGTACAGATTCTATCTCACAATTGCACTATCTCAATCCCAAAATCAATGCAAATTTCCATTGGCTCTATAGGAAACTTATTGTTAAGTAAATGAAAAAGAGCTCTCTGAGGACTAGAATTCATGTACTCCTGTTTAAAAGACAGGGGCATTAACCCACTAAGCCATTGGAACATCACAAGTGCTAAGTGATGTCAAGAAGGGCAGCGAACATTGAATCACTATTAGGTAAGTTCAAAAAGAAATCCATTGGTTTCACTATGTTATTCTTAATGCCAATCTTTGCAGCGCATCATGACGTATTGTTCTTGATGAACACGTAATACAGATTCTATATCTCACAATTGCACTATCTCAATCCCAAAATCAATGCAAATTTACATTGGCTCCATAGGAAGCTTATCAGTAAGTAAATGAAAAAGACTCTCCAAGGATTAGAACTCATGAATTCCTTTTTACAAGACAGGTGCATTAACCCAGTAAGCCACAGCAACATCACAGGTGCAAATTTATGTCAAGAAGGGCAGTGACCAATGAATCACTATTAGGTAAGTTCAAAAAGAAATCCATTGGTTTTACTATGCTATTCTTAATGCCAATCTAAACAGCTTGTAATGACATATTGTTCTTTATGAACACTTAGTACAGATTCTATCTCACAATTGCACTATCTCAATCCCAAAATCAATGCAAATTTCCATTGGCTCTATAGGAAACTTATTGGTAAGTAAATGAAAAAGAGCTCTCTGAGGACTAGAATTCATGAACTCCTGTTTAAAAGACAGGGGCATTAACCCACTAAGCCATTGGAACATCACAAGTGCAAAGTGATGTCAAGAAGGGCAGTGAACATTGAATCACTATTGGTAAGTTCAAAAAGAAATCCATTGGTTTCACTATGTTATTCTTAATGCCAATCTTTGCAGCGCATCATGACGTATTGTTCTTGATGAACACGTAATACAGATTCTATATCTCACAATTGCACTATCTCAATCCCAAAATCAATGCAAATTTACATTGGTTACATAGGAAGCTTATCAGTAAGTAAATGAAAAAGACTCTCCAAGGATTAGAACTCATGAAATCCTTTTTACAAGACAGGTGCATTAACCCAGTAAGCCACAGCAACATCACAGGTGCAAATTTATGTCAAGAAGGGCAGTGACCAATGAATCACTATTAGGTAAGTTCAAAAAGAAATCCATTGGTTTTACTATGCTATTCTTAATGCCAATCTAAACAGCTTGTAATGACATATTGTTCTTTATGAACACTTAGTACAGATTCTATCTCACAATTGCACTATCTCAATCCCAAAATCAATGCAAATTTCCATTGGCTCTATAGGAAACTTATTGGTAAGTAAATGAAAAAGAGCTCTCTGAGGACTAGAATTCATGTACTCCTGTTTAAAAGACAGGGGCATTAACCCACTAAGCCATTGGAACATCACAAGTGCTAAGTGATGTCAAGAAGGGCAGTGAACATTGAATCACTATTAGGTAAGTTCAAAAAGAAATCCATTGGTTTCACTATGTTATTCTTAATGCCAATCTTTGCAGCGCATCATGACGTATTGTTCTTGATGAACACGTAATACAGATTCTATATCTCACAATTGCACTATCTCAATCCCAAAATCAATGCAAATTTACATTGGCTCCATAGGAAGCTTATTAGTAAGTAAATGAAAAAGACTCTCCAAGGATTAGAACTCATGAAATCCTTTTTACAAGACAGGTGCATTAACCCAGTAATCCACAGCAACATCACAGGTGCAAATTTATGTCAAGAAGGGCAGTGACCAATGAATCACTATTAGGTAAGTTCAAAAAGAAATCCATTGGTTTTACTATGCTATTCTTAATGCCAATCTAAACAGCTTGTAATGACATATTGTTCTTTATGAACACTTAGTACAGATTCTATCTCACAATTGCACTATCTCAATCCCAAAATCAATGCAAATTTCCATTGGCTCTATAGGAAACTTATTGGTAAGTAAATGAAAAAGAGCTCTCTGAGGACTAGAATTCATGAACTCCTGTTTAAAAGACAGGGGCATTAACCCACTAAGCCATTGGAACATCACAAGTGCAAAGTGATGTCAAGAAGGGCAGTGAACATTGAATCACTATTGGTAAGTTCAAAAAGAAATCCATTGGTTTCAGTATGTTATTCATAATGCCAATCTTTGCAGTGCATCATGACGTATTGTTCTTGATGAACACGTAATACAGATTCTATATCTCACAATTGCACTATCTCAATCCCAAAATCAATGCAAATTTACATTGGCTACATAGGAAGCTTATCAGTAAGTAAATGAAAAAGACTCTCCAAGGATTAGAACTCATGAAATCCTTTTTACAAGACAGGTGCATTAACCCAGTAAGCCACAGCAACATCACAGGTGCAAATTTATGTCAAGAAGGGCAGTGACCAATGAATCACTATTAGGTAAGTTCAAAAAGAAATCCATTGGTTTTACTATGCTATTCTTAATGCCAATCTAAACAGCTTGTAATGACATATTGTTCTTTATGAACACTTAGTACAGATTCTATCTCACAATTGCACTATCTCAATCCCAAAATCAATGCAAATTTCCATTGGCTCTATAGGGAACTTATTGGTAAGTAAATGAAAAAGAGCTCTCTGAGGACTAGAATTCATGTACTCCTGTTTAAAAGACAGGGGCATTAACCCACTAAGCCATTGGAACATCACAAGTGCTAAGTGATGTCAAGAAGGGCAGCGAACATTGAATCACTATTAGGTAAGTTCAAAAAGAAATCCATTGGTTTCACTATGTTATTCTTAATGCCAATCTTTGCAGCGCATCATGACGTATTGTTCTTGATGAACACGTAATACAGATTCTATATCTCACAATTGCACTATCTCAATCCCAAAATCAATGCAAATTTACATTGGCTCCATAGGAAGCTTATCAGTAAGTAAATGAAAAAGACTCTCCAAGGATTAGAACTCATGAAATCCTTTTATCAAGACAGGTGCATTAACCCAGTAAGCCACAGCAACATCACAGGTGCAAATTTATATCAAGAAGGGCAGTGACCAATGAATCACTATTAGGTAAGTTCAAAAAGAAATCCATTGGTTTTACTATGCTATTCTTAATGCCAATCTAAACAGCTTGAAATGACATATTGTTCTTTATGAACACTTAGTACAGATTCTATCTCACAATTGCACTATCTCAATCCCAAAATCAATGCAAATTTCCATTGGCTCTATAGGAAACTTATTGGTAAGTAAATGAAAAAGAGCTCTCTGAGGACTAGAATTCATGTACTCCTGTTTAAAAGACAGGGGCATTAAAGCACTAAGCCATTGGAACATCACAAGTGCTAAGTGATGTCAAGAAGGGCAGCGAACATTGAATCACTATTAGGTAAGTTCAAAAAGAAATCCATTTTTTTCACTATGTTATTCTTAATGCCAATCTTTGCAGCGCATCATGACGTATTGTTCTTGATGAACACGTAATACAGATTCTATATCTCACAATTGCACTATCTCAATCCCAAAATCAATGCAAATTTCCATTGGCTCTATAGGAAACTTATTGGTAAGTAAATGAAAAAGAGCTCTCTGAGGAGTAGAATTCATGAACTCCTGTTTAAAAGACAGGGGCATTAACCCACTAAGCCATTGGAACATCACAAGTGCTAAGTGATGTCAAGAAGGGCAGCGAACATTGAATCACTATTAGGTAAGTTCAAAAAGAAATCCATTGGTTTCAATATGTTATTCTTAATGCCAATCTTTGCAGCGCATCATGACGTATTGTTCTTGATGAACACGTAATACAGATTCTATATCTCACAATTGCACTATCTCAATCCCAAAATCAATGCAAATTTACATTGGCTCCATAGGAAGCTTATCAGTAAGTAAATGAAAAAGACTCTCCAAGGATTAGAACTCATGAAATCCTTTTTACAAGACAGGTGCATTAACCCAGTAAGCCACAGCAACATCACAGGTGCAAATTTATGTCAAGAAGGGCAGTGACCAATGAATCACTATTAGGTAAGTTCAAAAAGAAATCCATTGGTTTTACTATGCTATTCTTAATGCCAATCTAAACAGCTTGAAATGACATATTGTTCTTTATGAACACTTAGTACAGATTCTATCTCACAATTGCACTATCTCAATCCCAAAATCAATGCAAATTTCCATTGGCTCTATAGGAAACTTATTGGTAAGTAAATGAAAAAGAGCTCTCTGAGGACTAGAATTCATGTACTCCTGTTTAAAAGACAGGGGCATTAACCCACTAAGCCATTGGAACATCACAAGTGCTAAGTGATGTCAAGAAGGGCAGCGAACATTGAATCACTATTAGGTAAGTTCAAAAAGAAATCCATTGGTTTCACTATGTTATTCTTAATGCCAATCTTTGCAGCGCATCATGACGTATTGTTCTTGATGAACACGTAATACAGATTCTATATCTCACAATTGCACTATCTCAATCCCAAAATCAATGCAAATTTACATTGGCTCCATAGGAAGCTTATTAGTAAGTAAATGAAAAAGATTCTCCAAGGATTAGAACTCATGAAATCCTTTTTACAAGACAGGTGCATTAACCCAGTAAGCCACAGCAACATCACAGGTGCAAATTTATGTCAAGAAGGGCAGTGACCAATGAACCACTATTAGGTAAGTTCAAAAAGAAATCCATTGGTTTTACTATGCTATTCTTAATGCCAATCTAAACAGCTTGTAATGACATATTGTTCTTTATGAACCCTTAGTACAGATTCTATCTCACAATTGCACTATCTCAATCCCAAAATCAATGCAAATTTCCATTGGCTCTATAGGAAACTTATTGGTAAGTAAATGAAAAAAAGCTCTCTGAGGACTAGAATTCATGAACTCCTGTTTAAAAGACAGGGGCATTAACCCACTAAGCCATTGGAACATCACAAATGCTAAGTGATGTCAAGAAGGGCAGCGAACATTGAATCACTATTAGGTAAGTTCAAAAAGAAATCCATTGGTTTCAATATGTTATTCTTAATGCCAATCTTTGCAGCGCATCATGACGTATTGTTCTTGATGAACACGTAATACAGATTCTATATCTCACAATTGCACTATCTCAATCCCAAAATCAATGCAAATTTACATTGGCTTCATAGGAAGCTTATCAGTAAGTAAATGAAAAAGACTCTCTAAGGATTAGAACTCATGAAATCCTTTTTACAAGACAGGTGCATTAACCCAGTAATCCACAGCAACATCACAGGTGCAAATTTATGTCAAGAAGGGCAGTGACCAATGAATCACTATTAGGTAAGTTCAAAAAGAAATCCATTGGTTTTACTATGCTATTCTTAATGCCAATCTAAACAGCTTGTAATGACATATTGTTCTTTATGAACCCTTATTACAGATTCTATCTCACAATTGCACTATCTCAATCCCAAAATCAATGCAAATTTCCATTGGCTCTATAGGAAACTTATTGGTAAGTAAATGAAAAAGAGCTCTCTGAGTACTAGAATTCATGAACTCCTGTTTAAAAGACAGGGGCATTAACCCACTAAGCCATTGGAACATCACAAATGCTAAGTGATGTCAAGAAGGGCAGCGAACATTGAATCACTATTAGGTAAGTTCAAAAAGAAATCCATTGGTTTCACTATGTTATTCTTAATGCCAATCTTTGCAGCGCATCATGACGTATTGTTCTTGATGAACACGTAATACAGATTCTATATCTCACAATTGCACTATCTCAATCCCAAAATCAATGCAAATTTACATTGGCTCCATAGGAAGCTTATTAGTAAGTAAATGAAAAAGACTCTCCAAGGATTAGAACTCATGAAATCCTTTTTACAAGACAGGTGCATTAACCCAGTAAGCCACAGCAACATCACAGGTGCAAATTTATGTCAAGAAGGGCAGTGACCAATGAACCACTATTAGGTAAGTTCAAAAAGAAATCCATTGGTTTTACTATGCTATTCTTAATGCCAATCTAAACAGCTTGTAATGACATATTGTTCTTTATGAACCCTTAGTACAGATTCTATCTCACAATTGCACTATCTCAATCCCAAAATCAATGCAAATTTCCATTGGCTCTATAGGAAACTTATTGGTAAGTAAATGAAAAACAGCTCTCTGAGGACTAGAATTCATGAACTCTTGTTTAAAAGACAGGGGCATTAACCCACTAAGCCATTGGAACATCACAAGTGCAAAGTGATGTCAAGAAGGGCAGTGAACATTGAACCACTATTGGTAAGTTCAAAAAGAAATCCATTGGTTTCACTATGTTATTCTTAATGCCAATCTTTGCAGCGCATCATGACGTATCGTTCTTGATGAACACGTAATACAGATTCTATATCTCACAATTGCACTATCTCAATCCCAAAATCAATGCAAATTTACATTGGCTCCATAGGAAGCTTATCAGTAAGTAAATGAAAAAGACTCTCCAAGGATTAGAACTCATGAAATCCTTTTTACAAGACAGGTGCATTAACCCAGTAAGCCACAGCAACATCACAGGTGCACATTTATGTCAAGAAGGGCAGTGACCAATGAATCACTATTAGGTAAGTTCAAAAACAAATCCATTGGTTTTACTATGCTATTCTTAATGCCAATCTAAACAGCTTGTAATGACATATTGTTCGTTATGAACACATAGTACAGATTCTATCTCACAATTGCACTATCTCAATCCCAAAATCAATGCAAATTTCCATTGGCTCTATAGGAAACTTATTGGTAAGTAAATGAAAAAGAGCTCTCTGAGGAGTAGAATTCATGAACTCCTGTTTAAAAGACAGGGGCATTAACCCACTAAGCCATTGGAACATCACAAGTGCTAAGTGATGTCAAGAAGGGCAGCGAACATTGAATCACTATTAGGTAAGGTCAAAAAGAAATCCATTGGTTTCACTATGTTATTCTTAATGCCAATCTTTGCAGCGCATCATGACGTATTGTTCTTGATGAACACGTAATACAGATTCTATATCTCACAATTGCACTATCTCAATCCCAAAATCAATGCAAATTTACATTGGCTCCATAGGAAGCTTATCAGTAAGTAAATGAAAAAGACTCTCCAAGGATTAGAACTCATGAAATCCTTTCTACAAGACAGGTGCATTAACCCAGTAAGCCACAGCAACATCACAGGTGCAAATTTATGTCAAGAAGGGCAGTGACCAATGAATCACTATTAGGTAAGTTCAAAAAGAAATCCATTGGTTTTACTATGCTATTCTTAATGCCAATCTAAACAGGTTGTAATGACATATTGTTCTTTATGAACACTTAGTACAGATTCTATCTCACAATTGCACTATCTCAATCCCAAAATCAATGCAAATTTCCATTGGCTCTATAGGGAACTTATTGGTAAGTAAATGAAAAAGAGATCTCTGAGGACTAGAATTCATGTACTCCTGTTTAAAAGACAGGGGCATTAACCCACTAAGCCATTGGAACATCACAAGTGCTAAGTGATGTCAAGAAGGGCAGCGAACATTGAATCACTATTAGGTAAGTTCAAAAAGAAATCCATTGGTTTCACTATGTTATTCTTAATGCCAATCTTTGCAGCGCATCATGACGTATTGTTCTTGATGAACACGTAATACAGATTCTATATCTCACAATTGCACTATCTCAATCCCAAAATCAATGCAAATTTACATTGGCTCCATAGGAAGCTTATCAGTAAGTAAATGAAAAAGACTCTCCAAGGATTAGAACTCATGAAATCCTTTTTACAAGACAGGTGCATTAACCCAGTAAGCCACAGCAACATCACAGGTGCAAATTTATGTCAAGAAGGGCAGTGACCAATGAATCACTATTAGGTAAGTTCAAAAAGAAATCCATTGGTTTTACTATGCTATTCTTAATGCCAATCTAAACAGCTTGAAATGACATATTGTTCTTTATGAACACTTAGTACAGATTCTATCTCACAATTGCACTATCTCAATCCCAAAATCAATGCAAATTTCCATTGGCTCTATAGGAAACTTATTGGTAAGTAAATGAAAAAGAGCTCTCTGAGGACTAGAATTCATGTACTCCTGTTTAAAAGACAGGGGCATTAACCCACTAAGCCATTGGAACATCACAAGTGCTAAGTGATGTCAAGAAGGGCAGCGAACATTGAATCACTATTAGGTAAGTTCAAAAAGAAATCCATTGGTTTCACTATGTTATTCTTAATGCCAATCTTTGCAGCGCATCATGACGTATTGTTCTTGATGAACACGTAATACAGATTCTATATCTCACAATTGCACTATCTCAATCCCAAAATCAATGCAAATTTACATTGGCTCCATAGGAAGCTTATTAGTAAGTAAATGAAAAAGACTCTCCAAGGATTAGAACTCATGAAATCCTTTTTACAAGACAGGTGCATTAACCCAGTAAGCCACAGCAACATCACAGGTGCAAATTTATGTCAAGAAGGGCAGTGACCAATGAACCACTATTAGGTAAGTTCAAAAAGAAATCCATTGGTTTTACTATGCTATTCTTAATGCCAATCTAAACAGCTTGTAATGACATATTGTTCTTTATGAACCCTTAGTACAGATTCTATCTCACAATTGCACTATCTCAATCCCAAAATCAATGCAAATTTCCATTGGCTCTATAGGAAACTTATTGGTAAGTAAATGAAAAACAGCTCTCTGAGGACTAGAATTCATGAACTCTTGTTTAAAAGACAGGGGCATTAACCCACTAAGCCATTGGAACATCACAAGTGCAAAGTGATGTCAAGAAGGGCAGTGAACATTGAATCACTATTGGTAAGTTCAAAAAGAAATCCATTGGTTTCACTATGTTATTCTTAATGCCAATCTTTGCAGCGCATCATGACGTATCGTTCTTGATGAACACGTAATACAGATTCTATATCTCACAATTGCACTATCTCAATCCCAAAATCAATGCAAATTTACATTGGCTCCATAGGAAGCTTATCAGTAAGTAAATGAAAAAGACTCTCCAAGGATTAGAACTCATGAAATCCTTTTTACAAGACAGGTGCATTAACCCAGTAAGCCACAGCAACATCACAGGTGCACATTTATGTCAAGAAGGGCAGTGACCAATGAATCACTATTAGGTAAGTTCAAAAACAAATCCATTGGTTTTACTATGCTATTCTTAATGCCAATCTAAACAGCTTGTAATGACATATTGTTCGTTATGAACACATAGTACAGATTCTATCTCACAATTGCACTATCTCAATCCCAAAATCAATGCAAATTTCCATTGGCTCTATAGGAAACTTATTGGTAAGTAAATGAAAAACAGCTCTCTGAGGACTAGAATTCATGAACTCTTGTTTAAAAGACAGGGGCATTAACCCACTAAGCCATTGGAACATCACAAGTGCAAAGTGATGTCAAGAAGGGCAGTGAACATTGAATCACTATTGGTAAGTTCAAAAAGAAATCCATTGGTTTCACTATGTTATTCTTAATGCCAATCTTTGCAACGCATCATGACGTATTGTTCTTGATGAACACGTAATACAGATTCTATATCTCACAATTGCACTATCTCAATCCCAAAATCAATGCAAATTTACATTGGCTCCATAGGAAGCTTATCAGTAAGTAAATGAAAAAGACTCTCCAAGGATTAGAACTCATGAAATCCTTTTTACAAGACAGGTGCATTAACCCAGTAAGCCACAGCAACATCACAGGTGCACATTTATGTCAAGAAGGGCAGTGACCAATGAATCACTATTAGGTAAGTTCAAAAACAAATCCATTGGTTTTACTATGCTATTCTTAATGCCAATCTAAACAGCTTGTAATGACATATTGTTCGTTATGAACACATAGTACAGATTCTATCTCACAATTGCACTATCTCAATCCCAAAATCAATGCAAATTTCCATTGGCTCTATAGGAAACTTATTGGTAAGTAAATGAAAAAGAGCTCTCTGAGGAGTAGAATTCATGAACTCCTGTTTAAAAGACAGGGGCATTAACCCACTAAGCCATTGGAACATCACAAGTGCTAAGTGATGTCAAGAAGGGCAGCGAACATTGAATCACTATTAGGTAAGGTCAAAAAGAAATCCATTGGTTTCACTATGTTATTCTTAATGCCAATCTTTGCAGCGCATCATGACGTATTGTTCTTGATGAACACGTAATACAGATTCTATATCTCACAATTGCACTATCTCAATCCCAAAATCAATGCAAATTTACATTGGCTCCATAGGAAGCTTATCAGTAAGTAAATGAAAAAGACTCTCCAAGGATTAGAACTCATGAAATCCTTTCTACAAGACAGGTGCATTAACCCAGTAAGCCACAGCAACATCACAGGTGCAAATTTATGTCAAGAAGGGCAGTGACCAATGAATCACTATTAGGTAAGTTCAAAAAGAAATCCATTGGTTTTACTATGCTATTCTTAATGCCAATCTAAACAGGTTGTAATGACATATTGTTCTTTATGAACACTTAGTACAGATTCTATCTCACAATTGCACTATCTCAATCCCAAAATCAATGCAAATTTCCATTGGCTCTATAGGGAACTTATTGGTAAGTAAATGAAAAAGAGATCTCTGAGGACTAGAATTCATGTACTCCTGTTTAAAAGACAGGGGCATTAACCCACTAAGCCATTGGAACATCACAAGTGCTAAGTGATGTCAAGAAGGGCAGCGAACATTGAATCACTATTAGGTAAGTTCAAAAAGAAATCCATTGGTTTCACTATGTTATTCTTAATGCCAATCTTTGCAGCGCATCATGACGTATTGTTCTTGATGAACACGTAATACAGATTCTATATCTCACAATTGCACTATCTCAATCCCAAAATCAATGCAAATTTACATTGGCTCCATAGGAAGCTTATCAGTAAGTAAATGAAAAAGACTCTCCAAGGATTAGAACTCATGAAATCCTTTTTACAAGACAGGTGCATTAACCCAGTAAGCCACAGCAACATCACAGGTGCAAATTTATGTCAAGAAGGGCAGTGACCAATGAATCACTATTAGGTAAGTTCAAAAAGAAATCCATTGGTTTTACTATGCTATTCTTAATGCCAATCTAAACAGCTTGAAATGACATATTGTTCTTTATGAACACTTAGTACAGATTCTATCTCACAATTGCACTATCTCAATCCCAAAATCAATGCAAATTTCCATTGGCTCTATAGGAAACTTATTGTTAAGTAAATGAAAAAGAGCTCTCTGAGGACTAGAATTCATGTACTCCTGTTTAAAAGACAGGGGCATTAACCCACTAAGCCATTGGAACATCACAAGTGCTAAGTGATGTCAAGAAGGGCAGCGAACATTGAATCACTATTAGGTAAGTTCAAAAAGAAATCCATTGGTTTCACTATGTTATTCTTAATGCCAATCTTTGCAGCGCATCATGACGTATTGTTCTTGATGAACACGTAATACAGATTCTATATCTCACAATTGCACTATCTCAATCCCAAAATCAATGCAAATTTACATTGGCTCCATAGGAAGCTTATTAGTAAGTAAATGAAAAAGACTCTCCAAGGATTAGAACTCATGAAATCCTTTTTACAAGACAGGTGCATTAACCCAGTAAGCCACAGCAACATCACAGGTGCAAATTTATGTCAAGAAGGGCAGTGACCAATGAACCACTATTAGGTAAGTTCAAAAAGAAATCCATTGGTTTTACTATGCTATTCTTAATGCCAATCTAAACAGCTTGTAATGACATATTGTTCTTTATGAACCCTTAGTACAGATTCTATCTCACAATTGCACTATCTCAATCCCAAAATCAATGCAAATTTCCATTGGCTCTATAGGAAACTTATTGGTAAGTAAATGAAAAAGAGCTCTCTGAGGACTAGAATTCATGTACTCCTGTTTAAAAGACAGGGGCATTAACCCACTAAGCCATTGGAACATCACAAGTGCTAAGTGATGTCAAGAAGGGCAGCGAACATTGAATCACTATTAGGTAAGTTCAAAAAGAAATCCATTGGTTTCACTATGTTATTCTTAATGCCAATCTTTGCAGCGCATCATGACGTATTGTTCTTGATGAACACGTAATACAGATTCTATATCTCACAATTGCACTATCTCAATCCCAAAATCAATGCAAATTTACATTGGCTCCATAGGAAGCTTATTAGTAAGTAAATGAAAAAGACTCTCCAAGGATTAGAACTCATGAAATCCTTTTTACAAGACAGGTGCATTAACCCAGTAAGCCACAGCAACATCACAGGTGCAAATTTATGTCAAGAAGGGCAGTGACCAATGAATCACTATTAGGTAAGTTCAAAAAGAAATCCATTGGTTTTACTATGCTATTCTTAATGCCAATCTAAACAGCTTGAAATGACATATTGTTCTTTATGAACACTTAGTACAGATTCTATCTCACAATTGCACTATCTCAATCCCAAAATCAATGCAAATTTCCATTGGCTCTATAGGAAACTTATTGGTAAGTAAATGAAAAAGAGCTCTCTGAGGACTAGAATTCATGTACTCCTGTTTAAAAGACAGGGGCATTAACCCACTAAGCCATTGGAACATCACAAGTGCTAAGTGATGTCAAGATGGGCAGCGAACATTGAATCACTATTAGGTAAGTTCAAAAAGAAATCCATTGGTTTCACTATGTTATTCTTAATGCCAATCTTTGCAGCGCATCATGACGTATTGTTCTTGATGAACACGTAATACAGATTCTATATCTCACAATTGCACTATCTCAATCCCAAAATCAATGCAAATTTACATTGGCTCCATAGGAAGCTTATTAGTAAGTAAATGAAAAAGACTCTCCAAGGATTAGAACTCATGAAATCCTTTTTACAAGACAGGTGCATTAACCCAGTAAGCCACAGCAACATCACAGGTGCAAATTTATGTCAAGAAGGGCAGTGACCAATGAACCACTATTAGGTAAGTTCAAAAAGAAATCCATTGGTTTTACTATGCTATTCTTAATGCCAATCTAAACAGCTTGTAATGACATATTGTTCTTTATGAACCCTTAGTACAGATTCTATCTCACAATTGCACTATCTCAATCCCAAAATCAATGCAAATTTCCATTGGCTCTATAGGAAACTTATTGGTAAGTAAATGAAAAAGAGCTCTCTGAGGACTAGAATTCATGTACTCCTGTTTAAAAGACAGGGGCATTAACCCACTAAGCCATTGGAACATCACAAGTGCTAAGTGATGTCAAGAAGGGCAGCGAACATTGAATCACTATTAGGTAAGTTCAAAAAGAAATCCATTGGTTTCACTATGTTATTCTTAATGCCAATCTTTGCAGCGCATCATGACGTATTGTTCTTGATGAACACGTAATACAGATTCTATATCTCACAATTGCACTATCTCAATCCCAAAATCAATGCAAATTTACATTGGCTCCATAGGAAGCTTATTAGTAAGTAAATGAAAAAGACTCTCCAAGGATTAGAACTCATGAAATCCTTTTTACAAGACAGGTGCATTAACCCAGTAAGCCACAGCAACATCACAGGTGCAAATTTATGTCAAGAAGGGCAGTGACCAATGAACCACTATTAGGTAAGTTCAAAAAGAAATCCATTGGTTTTACTATGCTATTCTTAATGCCAATCTAAACAGCTTGTAATGACATATTGTTCTTTATGAACCCTTAGTACAGATTCTATCTCACAATTGCACTATCTCAATCCCAAAATCAATGCAAATTTCCATTGGCTCTATAGGAAACTTATTGGTAAGTAAATGAAAAAGAGCTCTCTGAGGACTAGAATTCATGAACTCCTGTTTAAAAGACAGGGGCATTAACCCACTAAGCCATTGGAACATCACAAATGCTAAGTGATGTCAAGAAGGGCAGCGAACATTGAATCACTATTAGGTAAGTTCAAAAAGAAATCCATTGGTTTCACTATGTTATTCTTAATGCCAATCTTTGCAGCGCATCATGACGTATTGTTCTTGATGAACACGTAATACAGATTCTATATCTCACAATTGCACTATCTCAATCCCAAAATCAATGCAAATTTACATTGGCTCCATAGGAAGCTTATTAGTAAGTAAATGAAAAAGACTCTCCAAGGATTAGAACTCATGAAATCCTTTTTACAAGACAGGTGCATTAACCCAGTAAGCCACAGCAACATCACAGGTGCAAATTTATGTCAAGAAGGGCAGTGACCAATGAACCACTATTAGGTAAGTTCAAAAAGAAATCCATTGGTTTTACTATGCTATTCTTAATGCCAATCTAAACAGCTTGTAATGACATATTGTTCTTTATGAACCCTTAGTACAGATTCTATCTCACAATTGCACTATCTCAATCCCAAAATCAATGCAAATTTCCATTGGCTCTATAGGAAACTTATTGGTAAGTAAATGAAAAACAGCTCTCTGAGGACTAGAATTCATGAACTCTTGTTTAAAAGACAGGGGCATTAACCCACTAAGCCATTGGAACATCACAAGTGCAAAGTGATGTCAAGAAGGGCAGTGAACATTGAATCACTATTGGTAAGTTCAAAAAGAAATCCATTGGTTTCACTATGTTATTCTTAATGCCAATCTTTGCAGCGCATCATGACGTATTGTTCTTGATGAACACGTAATACAGATTCTATATCTCACAATTGCACTATCTCAATCCCAAAATCAATGCAAATTTACATTGGCTCCATAGGAAGCTTATCAGTAAGTAAATGAAAAAGACTCTCCAAGGATTAGAACTCATGAAATCCTTTTTACAAGACAGGTGCATTAACCCAGTAAGCCACAGCAACATCACAGGTGCACATTTATGTCAAGAAGGGCAGTGACCAATGAATCACTATTAGGTAAGTTCAAAAACAAATCCATTGGTTTTACTATGCTATTCTTAATGCCAATCTAAACAGCTTGTAATGACATATTGTTCGTTATGAACACATAGTACAGATTCTATCTCACAATTGCACTATCTCAATCCCAAAATCAATGCAAATTTCCATTGGCTCTATAGGAAACTTATTGGTAAGTAAATGAAAAAGAGCTCTCTGAGGAGTAGAATTCATGAACTCCTGTTTAAAAGACAGGGGCATTAACCCACTAAGCCATTGGAACATCTCAAGTGCTAAGTGATGTCAAGAAGGGCAGCGAACATTGAATCACTATTAGGTAAGGTCAAAAAGAAATCCATTGGTTTCACTATGTTATTCTTAATGCCAATCTTTGCAGCGCATCATGACGTATTGTTCTTGATGAACACGTAATACAGATTCTATATCTCACAATTGCACTATCTCAATCCCAAAATCAATGCAAATTTACATTGGCTCCATAGGAAGCTTATCAGTAAGTAAATGAAAAAGACTCTCCAAGGATTAGAACTCATGAAATCCTTTCTACAAGACAGGTGCATTAACCCAGTAAGCCACAGCAACATCACAGGTGCAAATTTATGTCAAGAAGGGCAGTGACCAATGAATCACTATTAGGTAAGTTCAAAAAGAAATCCATTGGTTTTACTATGCTATTCTTAATGCCAATCTAAACAGGTTGTAATGACATATTGTTCTTTATGAACACTTAGTACAGATTCTATCTCACAATTGCACTATCTCAATCCCAAAATCAATGCAAATTTCCATTGGCTCTATAGGGAACTTATTGGTAAGTAAATGAAAAAGAGCTCTCTGAGGACTAGAATTCATGTACTCCTGTTTAAAAGATAGGGGCATTAACCCACTAAGCCATTGGAACATCACAAGTGCTAAGTGATGTCAAGAAGGGCAGCGAACATTGAATCACTATTAGGTAAGTTCAAAAAGAAATCCATTGGTTTCACTATGTTATTCTTAATGCCAATCTTTGCAGCGCATCATGACGTATTGTTCTTGATGAACACGTAATACAGATTCTATATCTCACAATTGCACTATCTCAATCCCAAAATCAATGCAAATTTACATTGGCTCCATAGGAAGCTTATCAGTAAGTAAATGAAAAAGACTCTCCAAGGATTAGAACTCATGAAATCCTTTTTACAAGACAGGTGCATTAACCCAGTAAGCCACAGCAACATCACAGGTGCAAATTTATGTCAAGAAGGGCAGTGACCAATGAATCACTATTAGGTAAGTTCAAAAAGAAATCCATTGGTTTTACTATGCTATTCTTAATGCCAATCTAAACAGCTTGAAATGACATATTGTTCTTTATGAACACTTAGTACAGATTCTATCTCACAATTGCACTATCTCAATCCCAAAATCAATGCAAATTTCCATTGGCTCTATAGGAAACTTATTGGTAAGTAAATGAAAAAGAGCTCTCTGAGGACTAGAATTCATGAACTCCTGTTTAAAAGACAGGGGCATTAACCCACTAAGCCATTGGAACATCACAAATGCTAAGTGATGTCAAGAAGGGCAGCGAACATTGAATCACTATTAGGTAAGTTCAAAAAGAAATCCATTGGTTTCAATATGTTATTCTTAATGCCAATCTTTGCAGCGCATCATGACGTATTGTTCTTGATGAACACGTAATACAGATTCTATATCTCACAATTGCACTATCTCAATCCCAAAATCAATGCAAATTTACATTGGCTCCATAGGAAGCTTATTAGTAAGTAAATGAAAAAGACTCTCCAAGGATTAGAACTCATGAAATCCTTTTTACAAGACAGGTGCATTAACCCAGTAAGCCACAGCAACATCACAGGTGCAAATTTATGTCAAGAAGGGCAGTGACCAATGAACCACTATTAGGTAAGTTCAAAAAGAAATCCATTGGTTTTACTATGCTATTCTTAATGCCAATCTAAACAGCTTGTAATGACATATTGTTCTTTATGAACCCTTAGTACAGATTCTATCTCACAATTGCACTATCTCAATCCCAAAATCAATGCAAATTTCCATTGGCTCTATAGGAAACTTATTGGTAAGTAAATGAAAAAGAGCTCTCTGAGGACTAGAATTCATGAACTCCTGTTTAAAAGACAGGGGCATTAACCCACTAAGCCATTGGAACATCACAAGTGCTAAGTGATGTCAAGAAGGGCAGCGAACATTGAATCACTATTAGGTAAGTTCAAAAAGAAATCCATTGGTTTCAATATGTTATTCTTAATGCCAATCTTTGCAGCGCATCATGACGTATTGTTCTTGATGAACACGTAATACAGATTCTATATCTCACAATTGCACTATCTCAATCCCAAAATCAATGCAAATTTACATTGGCTCCATAGGAAGCTTATTAGTAAGTAAATGAAAAAGATTCTCCAAGGATTAGAACTCATGAAATCCTTTTTACAAGACAGGTGCATTAACCCAGTAAGCCACAGCAACATCACAGGTGCAAATTTATGTCAAGAAGGGCAGTGACCAATGAACCACTATTAGGTAAGTTCAAAAAGAAATCCATTGGTTTTACTATGCTATTCTTAATGCCAATCTAAACAGCTTGTAATGACATATTGTTCTTTATGAACACTTAGTACAGATTCTATCTCACAATTGCACTATCTCAATCCCAAAATCAATGCAAATTTCCATTGGCTCTATAGGAAACTTATTGGTAAGTAAATGAAAAAAAGCTCTCTGAGGACTAGAATTCATAAACTCCTGTTTAAAAGACAGGGGCATTAACCCACTAAGCCATTGGAACATCACAAGTGCAAAGTGATGTCAAGAAGGGCAGTGAACATTGAATCACTATTGGTAAGTTCAAAAAGAAATCCATTGGTTTCACTATGTTATTCTTAATGCCAATCTTTGCAGCGCATCATGACGTATTGTTCTTGATGAACACGTAATACAGATTCTATATCTCACAATTGCACTATCTCAATCCCAAAATCAATGCAAATTTACATTGGCTCCATAGGAAGCTTATCAGTAAGTAAATGAAAAAGACTCTCCAAGGATTAGAACTCATGAAATCCTTTTTACAAGACAGGTGCATTAACCCAGTAAGCCACAGCTACATCACAGGTGCAAATTTATGTCAAGAAGCTCAGTGACCAATGAATCACTATTAGGTAAGTTCAAAAAGAAATCCATTGGTTTTACTATGCTATTCTTAATGCCAATCTAAACAGCTTGTAATGACATATTGTTCTTTATGAACACTTAGTACAGATTCTATCTCACAATTGCACTATCTCAATCCCAAAATCAATGCAAATTTCCATTGGCTCTATAGGAAACTTATTGGTAAGTAAATGAAAAAGAGCTCTCTGAGGAGTAGAATTCATGAACTCCTGTTTAAAAGACAGGGGCATTAACCCACTAAGCCATTGGAACATCACAAGTGCTAAGTGATGTCAAGAAGGGCAGCGAACATTGAATCACTATTAGGTAAGGTCAAAAAGAAATCCATTGGTTTCACTATGTTATTCTTAATGCCAATCTTTGCAGCGCATCATGACGTATTGTTCTTGATGAACACGTAATACAGATTCTATATCTCACAATTGCACTATCTCAATCCCAAAATCAATGCAAATTTACATTGGCTCCATAGGAAGCTTATCAGTAAGTAAATGAAAAAGACTCTCCAAGGATTAGAACTCATGAAATCCTTTTTACAAGACAGGTGCATTAACCCAGTAAGCCACAGCAACATCACAGGTGCAAATTTATGTCAAGAAGGGCAGTGACCAATGAATCACTATTAGGTAAGTTCAAAAAGAAATCCATTGGTTTTACTATGCTATTCTTAATGCCAATCTAAACAGCTTGAAATGACATATTGTTCTTTATGAACACTTAGTACAGATTCTATCTCACAATTGCACTATCTCAATCCCAAAATCAATGCAAATTTCCATTGGCTCTATAGGAAACTTATTGGTAAGTAAATGAAAAAGAGCTCTCTGAGGACTAGAATTCATGTACTCCTGTTTAAAAGACAGGGGCATTAACCCACTAAGCCATTGGAACATCACAAATGCTAAGTGATGTCAAGAAGGGCAGCGAACATTGAATCACTATTAGGTAAGTTCAAAAAGAAATCCATTGGTTTCAATATGTTATTCTTAATGCCAATCTTTGCAGCGCATCATGACGTATTGTTCTTGATGAACACGTAATACAGATTCTATATCTCACAATTGCACTATCTCAATCCCAAAATCAATGCAAATTTACATTGGCTCCATAGGAAGCTTATTAGTAAGTAAATGAAAAAGATTCTCCAAGGATTAGAACTCATGAAATCCTTTTTACAAGACAGGTGCATTAACCCAGTAAGCCACAGCAACATCACAGGTGCAAATTTATGTCAAGAAGGGCAGTGACCAATGAACCACTATTAGGTAAGTTCAAAAAGAAATCCATTGGTTTTACTATGCTATTCTTAATGCCAATCTAAACAGCTTGTAATGACATATTGTTCTTTATGAACCCTTAGTACAGATTCTATCTCACAATTGCACTATCTCAATCCCAAAATCAATGCAAATTTCCATTGGCTCTATAGGAAACTTATTGGTAAGTAAATGAAAAAGAGCTCTCTGAGGACTAGAATTCATGAACTCCTGTTTAAAAGACAGGGGCATTAACCCACTAAGCCATTGGAACATCACAAATGCTAAGTGATGTCAAGAAGGGCAGCGAACATTGAATCACTATTAGGTAAGTTCAAAAAGAAATCCATTGGTTTCAATATGTTATTCTTAATGCCAATCTTTGCAGCGCATCATGACGTATTGTTCTTGATGAACACGTAATACAGATTCTATATCTCACAATTGCACTATCTCAATCCCAAAATCAATGCAAATTTACATTGGCTCCATAGGAAGCTTATTAGTAAGTAAATGAAAAAGATTCTCCAAGGATTAGAACTCATGAAATCCTTTTTACAAGACAGGTGCATTAACCCAGTAAGCCACAGCAACATCACAGGTGCAAATTTATGTCAAGAAGGGCAGTGACCAATGAACCACTATTAGGTAAGTTCAAAAAGAAATCCATTGGTTTTACTATGCTATTCTTAATGCCAATCTAAACAGCTTGTAATGACATATTGTTCTTTATGAACACTTAGTACAGATTCTATCTCACAATTGCACTATCTCAATCCCAAAATCAATGCAAATTTCCATTGGCTCTATAGGAAACTTATTGGTAAGTAAATGAAAAAGAGCTCTCTGAGGACTAGAATTCATGAACTCCTGTTTAAAAGACAGGGGCATTAACCCACTAAGCCATTGGAACATCACAAGTGCAAAGTGATGTCAAGAAGGGCAGTGAACATTGAATCACTATTGGTAAGTTCAAAAAGAAATCCATTGGTTTCAGTATGTTATTCTTAATGCCAATCTTTGCAGTGCATCATGACGTATTGTTCTTGATGAACACGTAATACAGATTCTATATCTCACAATTGCACTATCTCAATCCCAAAATCAATGCAAATTTACATTGGCTACATAGGAAGCTTATCAGTAAGTAAATGAAAAAAACTCTCCAAGGATTAGAACTTATGAAATCCTTTTTACAAGACAGGTGCATTAACCCAGTAAGCCACAGCAACATCACAGGTGCAAATTTATGTCAAGAAGGGCAGTGACCAATGAATCACTATTAGGTAAGTTCAAAAAGAAATCCATTGGTTTTACTATGCTATTCTTAATGCCAATCTAAACAGCTTGTAATGACATATTGTTCTTTATGAACACTTAGTACAGATTCTATCTCACAATTGCACTATCTCAATCCCAAAATCAATGCAAATTTCCATTGGCTCTATAGGAAACTTATTGGTAAGTAAATGAAAAAGAGCTCTCTGAGGACTAGAATTCATGTACTCCTGTTTAAAAGACAGGGGCATTAACCCACTAAGCCATTGGAACATCACAAGTGCTAAGTGATGTCAAGAAGGGCAGTGAACATTGAATCACTATTAGGTAAGTTCAAAAAGAAATCCATTGGTTTCACTATGTTATTCTTAATGCCAATCTTTGCAGCGCATCATGACGTATTGTTCTTGATGAACACGTAATACAGATTCTATATCTCACAATTGCACTATCTCAATCCCAAAATCAATGCAAATTTACATTGGCTCCATAGGAAGCTTATCAGTAAGTAAATGAAAAAGACTCTCCAAGGATTAGAACTCATGAAATCCTTTTTACAAGACAGGTGCATTAACCCAGTAAGCCACAGCAACATCACAGGTGCACATTTATGTCAAGAAGGGCAGTGACCAATGAATCACTATTAGGTAAGTTCAAAAAGAAATCCATTGGTTTTACTATGCTATTCTTAATGCCAATCTAAACAGCTTGTAATGACATATTGTTCGTTATGAACACTTAGTACAGATTCTATCTCACAATTGCACTATCTCAATCCCAAAATCAATGCAAATTTCCATTGGCTCTATAGGAAACTTATTGGTAAGTAAATGAAAAACAGCTCTCTGAGGACTAGAATTCATGAACTCCTGTTTAAAAGACAGGGGCATTAACCCACTAAGCCATTGGAACATCACAAGTGCAAAGTGATGTCAAGAAGGGCAGTGAACATTGAATCACTATTGGTAAGTTCAAAAAGAAATCCATTGGTTTCACTATGTTTTTCTTAATGCCAATCTTTGCAGCGCATCATGACGTATTGTTCTTGATGAACACGTAATACAGATTCTATATCTCACAATTGCACTATCTCAAACCCAAAATCAATGCAAATTTACATTGGCTCCATAGGAAGCTTATCAGTAAGTAAATGAAAAAGACTCTCCAAAGATTAGAACTCATGAAATCCTTTTTACAAGACAGGTGCATTAACCCAGTAAGCCACAGCTACATCACAGGTGCAAATTTATGTCAAGAAGCTCAGTGACCAATGAATCACTATTAGGTAAGTTCAAAAAGAAATCCATTGGTTTTACTATGCTATTCTTAATGCCAATCTAAACAGCTTGTAATGACATATTGTTCTTTATGAACACTTAGTACAGATTCTATCTCACAATTGCACTATCTCAATCCCAAAATCAATGCAAATTTCCATTGGCTCTATAGGAAACTTATTGGTAAGTAAATGAAAAAGAGCTCTCTGAGGAGTAGAATTCATGAACTCCTGTTTAAAAGACAGGGGCATTAACCCACTAAGCCATTGGAACATCACAAGTGCTAAGTGATGTCAAGAAGGGCAGCGAACATTGAATCACTATTAGGTAAGTTCAAAAAGAAATCCATTGGTTTCACTATGTTATTCTTAATGCCAATCTTTGCAGCGCATCATGACGTATTGTTCTTGATGAACACGTAATACAGATTCTATATCTCACAATTGCACTATCTCAATCCCAAAATCAATGCAAATTTACATTGGCTCCATAGGAAGCTTATTAGTAAGTAAATGAAAAAGACTCTCCAAGGATTAGAACTCATGAAATCCTTTTTACAAGACAGGTGCATTAACCCAGTAAGCCACAGCAACATCACAGGTGCAAATTTATGTCAAGAAGGGCAGTGACCAATGAACCACTATTAGGTAAGTTCAAAAAGAAATCCATTGGTTTTACTATGCTATTCTTAATGCCAATCTAAACAGCTTGTAATGACATATTGTTCTTTATGAACCCTTAGTACAGATTCTATCTCACAATTGCACTATCTCAATCCCAAAATCAATGCAAATTTCCATTGGCTCTATAGGAAACTTATTGGTAAGTAAATGAAAAAGAGCTCTCTGAGGACTAGAATTCATGAACTCCTGTTTAAAAGACAGGGGCATTAACCCACTAAGCCATTGGAACATCACAAATGCTAAGTGATGTCAAGAAGGGAGCGAACATTGAATCACTATTAGGTAAGTTCAAAAAGAAATCCATTGGTTTCAATATGTTATTCTTAATGCCAATCTTTGCAGCGCATCATGACGTATTGTTCTTGATGAACACGTAATACAGATTCTATATCTCACAATTGCACTATCTCAATCCCAAAATCAATGCAAATTTACATTGGCTCCATAGGAAGCTTATTAGTAAGTAAATGAAAAAGACTCTCCAAGGATTAGAACTCATGAAATCCTTTTTACAAGACAGGTGCATTAACCCAGTAAGCCACAGCAACATCACAGGTGCAAATTTATGTCAAGAAGGGCAGTGACCAATGAACCACTATTAGGTAAGTTCAAAAAGAAATCCATTGGTTTTACTATGCTATTCTTAATGCCAATCTAAACAGCTTGTAATGACATATTGTTCTTTATGAACCCTTAGTACAGATTCTATCTCACAATTGCACTATCTTAATCCCAAAATCAATGCAAATTTCCATTGGCTCTATAGGAAACTTATTGGTAAGTAAATGAAAAAGAGCTCTCTGAGGACTAGAATTCATGAACTCCTGTTTAAAAGACAGGGGCATTAACCCACTAAGCCATTGGAACATCACAAATGCTAAGTGATGTCAAGAAGGGCAGCGAACATTGAATCACTATTAGGTAAGTTCAAAAAGAAATCCATTGGTTTCAATATGTTATTCTTAATGCCAATCTTTGCAGCGCATCATGACGTATTGTTCTTGATGAACACGTAATACAGATTCTATATCTCACAATTGCACTATCTCAATCCCAAAATCAATGCAAATTTACATTGGCTCCATAGGAAGCTTATTAGTAAGTAAATGAAAAAGATTCTCCAAGGATTAGAACTCATGAAATCCTTTTTACAAGACAGGTGCATTAACCCAGTAAGCCACAGCAACATCACAGGTGCAAATTTATGTCAAGAAGGGCAGTGACCAATGAACCACTATTAGGTAAGTTCAAAAAGAAATCCATTGGTTTTACTATGCTATTCTTAATGCCAATCTAAACAGCTTGTAATGACATATTGTTCTTTATGAACACTTAGTACAGATTCTATCTCACAATTGCACTATCTCAATCCCAAAATCAATGCAAATTTCCATTGGCTCTATAGGAAACTTATTGGTAAGTAAATGAAAAAAAGCTCTCTGAGGACTAGAATTCATGAACTCCTGTTTAAAAGACAGGGGCATTAACCCACTAAGCCATTGGAACATCACAAGTGCAAAGTGATGTCAAGAAGGGCAGTGAACATTGAATCACTATTGGTAAGTTCAAAAAGAAATCCATTGGTTTCACTATGTTATTCTTAATGCCAATCTTTGCAGCGCATCATGACGTATTGTTCTTGATGAACACGTAATACAGATTCTATATCTCACAATTGCACTATCTCAATCCCAAAATCAATGCAAATTTACATTGGCTCCATAGGAAGCTTATCAGTAAGTAAATGAAAAAGACTCTCCAAGGATTAGAACTCATGAAATCCTTTTTACAAGACAGGTGCATTAACCCAGTAAGCCACAGCTACATCACAGGTGCAAATTTATGTCAAGAAGCTCAGTGACCAATGAATCACTATTAGGTAAGTTCAAAAAGAAATCCATTGGTTTTACTATGCTATTCTTAATGCCAATCTAAACAGCTTGTAATGACATATTGTTCTTTATGAACACTTAGTACAGATTCTATCTCACAATTGCACTATCTCAATCCCAAAATCAATGCAAATTTCCATTGGCTCTATAGGAAACTTATTGGTAAGTAAATGAAAAAGAGCTCTCTGAGGAGTAGAATTCATGAACTCCTGTTTAAAAGACAGGGGCATTAACCCACTAAGCCATTGGAACATCACAAGTGCTAAGTGATGTCAAGAAGGGCAGCGAACATTGAATCACTATTAGGTAAGGTCAAAAAGAAATCCATTGGTTTCACTATGTTATTCTTAATGCCAATCTTTGCAGCGCATCATGACGTATTGTTCTTGATGAACACGTAATACAGATTCTATATCTCACAATTGCACTATCTCAATCCCAAAATCAATGCAAATTTACATTGGCTCCATAGGAAGCTTATCAGTAAGTAAATGAAAAAGACTCTCCAAGGATTAGAACTCATGAAATCCTTTTTACAAGACAGGTGCATTAACCCAGTAAGCCACAGCAACATCACAGGTGCAAATTTATGTCAAGAAGGGCAGTGACCAATGAATCACTATTAGGTAAGTTCAAAAAGAAATCCATTGGTTTTACTATGCTATTCTTAATGCCAATCTAAACAGCTTGAAATGACATATTGTTCTTTATGAACACTTAGTACAGATTCTATCTCACAATTGCACTATCTCAATCCCAAAATCAATGCAAATTTCCATTGGCTCTATAGGAAACTTATTGGTAAGTAAATGAAAAAGAGCTCTCTGAGGACTAGAATTCATGTACTCCTGTTTAAAAGACAGGGGCATTAACCCACTAAGCCATTGGAACATCACAAGTGCTAAGTGATGTCAAGAAGGGCAGTGAACATTGAATCACTATTAGGTAAGTTCAAAAAGAAATCCATTGGTTTCACTATGTTATTCTTAATGCCAATCTTTGCAGCGCATCATGACGTATTGTTCTTGATGAACACGTAATACAGATTCTATATCTCACAATTGCACTATCTCAATCCCAAAATCAATGCAAATTTACATTGGCTCCATAGGAAGCTTATCAGTAAGTAAATGAAAAAGACTCTCCAAGGATTAGAACTCATGAAATCCTTTTTACAAGACAGGTGCATTAACCCAGTAAGCCACAGCAACATCACAGGTGCACATTTATGTCAAGAAGGGCAGTGACCAATGAATCACTATTAGGTAAGTTCAAAAAGAAATCCATTGGTTTTACTATGCTATTCTTAATGCCAATCTAAACAGCTTGTAATGACATATTGTTCGTTATGAACACTTAGTACAGATTCTATCTCACAATTGCACTATCTCAATCCCAAAATCAATGCAAATTTCCATTGGCTCTATAGGAAACTTATTGGTAAGTAAATGAAAAACAGCTCTCTGAGGACTAGAATTCATGAACTCCTGTTTAAAAGACAGGGGCATTAACCCACTAAGCCATTGGAACATCACAAGTGCAAAGTGATGTCAAGAAGGGCAGTGAACATTGAATCACTATTGGTAAGTTCAAAAAGAAATCCATTGGTTTCACTATGTTTTTCTTAATGCCAATCTTTGCAGCGCATCATGACGTATTGTTCTTGATGAACACGTAATACAGATTCTATATCTCACAATTGCACTATCTCAAACCCAAAATCAATGCAAATTTACATTGGCTCCATAGGAAGCTTATCAGTAACTAAATGAAAAAGACTCTCCAAAGATTAGAACTCATGAAATCCTTTTTACAAGACAGGTGCATTAACCCAGTAAGCCACAGCTACATCACAGGTGCAAATTTATGTCAAGAAGCTCAGTGACCAATGAATCACTATTAGGTAAGTTCAAAAAGAAATCCATTGGTTTTACTATGCTATTCTTAATGCCAATCTAAACAGCTTGTAATGACATATTGTTCTTTATGAACACTTAGTACAGATTCTATCTCACAATTGCACTATCTCAATCCCAAAATCAATGCAAATTTCCATTGGCTCTATAGGAAACTTATTGGTAAGTAAATGAAAAAGAGCTCTCTGAGGAGTAGAATTCATGAACTCCTGTTTAAAAGACAGGGGCATTAACCCACTAAGCCATTGGAACATCACAAGTGCTAAGTGATGTCAAGAAGGGCAGCGAACATTGAATCACTATTAGGTAAGTTCAAAAAGAAATCCATTGGTTTCACTATGTTATTCTTAATGCCAATCTTTGCAGCGCATCATGAAGTATTGTTCTTGATGAACACGTAATACAGATTCTATATCTCACAATTGCACTATCTCAATCCCAAAATCAATGCAAATTTACATTGGCTCCATAGGAAGCTTATTAGTAAGTAAATGAAAAAGACTCTCCAAGGATTAGAACTCATGAAATCCTTTTTACAAGACAGGTGCATTAACCCAGTAAGCCACAGCAACATCACAGGTGCAAATTTATGTCAAGAAGGGCAGTGACCAATGAACCACTATTAGGTAAGTTCAAAAAGAAATCCATTGGTTTTACTATGCTATTCTTAATGCCAATCTAAACAGCTTGTAATGACATATTGTTCTTTATGAACCCTTAGTACAGATTCTATCTCACAATTGCACTATCTCAATCCCAAAATCAATGCAAATTTCCATTGGCTCTATAGGAAACTTATTGGTAAGTAAATGAAAAAGAGCTCTCTGAGGACTAGAATTCATGAACTCCTGTTTAAAAGACAGGGGCATTAACCCACTAAGCCATTGGAACATCACAAATGCTAAGTGATGTCAAGAAGGGCAGCGAACATTGAATCACTATTAGGTAAGTTCAAAAAGAAATCCATTGGTTTCAATATGTTATTCTTAATGCCAATCTTTGCAGCGCATCATGACGTATTGTTCTTGATGAACACGTAATACAGATTCTATATCTCACAATTGCACTATCTCAATCCCAAAATCAATGCAAATTTACATTGGCTCCATAGGAAGCTTATTAGTAAGTAAATGAAAAAGATTCTCCAAGGATTAGAACTCATGAAATCCTTTTTACAAGACAGGTGCATTAACCCAGTAAGCCACAGCAACATCACAGGTGCAAATTTATGTCAAGAAGGGCAGTGACCAATGAACCACTATTAGGTAAGTTCAAAAAGAAATCCATTGGTTTTACTATGCTATTCTTAATGCCAATCTAAACAGCTTGTAATGACATATTGTTCTTTATGAACACTTAGTACAGATTCTATCTCACAATTGCACTATCTCAATCCCAAAATCAATGCAAATTTCCATTGGCTCTATAGGAAACTTATTGGTAAGTAAATGAAAAAAAGCTCTCTGAGGACTAGAATTCATGAACTCCTGTTTAAAAGACAGGGGCATTAACCCACTAAGCCATTGGAACATCACAAGTGCAAAGTGATGTCAAGAAGGGCAGTGAACATTGAATCACTATTGGTAAGTTCAAAAAGAAATCCATTGGTTTCACTATGTTATTCTTAATGCCAATCTTTGCAGCGCATCATGACGTATTGTTCTTGATGAACACGTAATACAGATTCTATATCTCACAATTGCACTATCTCAATCCCAAAATCAATGCAAATTTACATTGGCTCCATAGGAAGCTTATCAGTAAGTAAATGAAAAAGACTCTCCAAGGATTAGAACTCATGAAATCCTTTTTACAAGACAGGTGCATTAACCCAGTAAGCCACAGCTACATCACAGGTGCAAATTTATGTCAAGAAGCTCAGTGACCAATGAATCACTATTAGGTAAGTTCAAAAAGAAATCCATTGGTTTTACTATGCTATTCTTAATGCCAATCTAAACAGCTTGTAATGACATATTGTTCTTTATGAACACTTAGTACAGATTCTATCTCACAATTGCACTATCTCAATCCCAAAATCAATGCAAATTTCCATTGGCTCTATAGGAAACTTATTGGTAAGTAAATGAAAAAGAGCTCTCTGAGGAGTAGAATTCATGAACTCCTGTTTAAAAGACAGGGGCATTAACCCACTAAGCCATTGGAACATCACAAGTGCTAAGTGATGTCAAGAAGGGCAGCGAACATTGAATCACTATTAGGTAAGGTCAAAAAGAAATCCATTGGTTTCACTATGTTATTCTTAATGCCAATCTTTGCAGCGCATCATGACGTATTGTTCTTGATGAACACGTAATACAGATTCTATATCTCACAATTGCACTATCTCAATCCCAAAATCAATGCAAATTTACATTGGCTCCATAGGAAGCTTATCAGTAAGTAAATGAAAAAGACTCTCCAAGGATTAGAACTCATGAAATCCTTTTTACAAGACAGGTGCATTAACCCAGTAAGCCACAGCAACATCACAGGTGCAAATTTATGTCAAGAAGGGCAGTGACCAATGAATCACTATTAGGTAAGTTCAAAAAGAAATCCATTGGTTTTACTATGCTATTCTTAATGCCAATCTAAACAGCTTGAAATGACATATTGTTCTTTATGAACACTTAGTACAGATTCTATCTCACAATTGCACTATCTCAATCCCAAAATCAATGCAAATTTCCATTGGCTCTATAGGAAACTTATTGGTAAGTAAATGAAAAAGAGCTCTCTGAGGACTAGAATTCATGTACTCCTGTTTAAAAGACAGGGGCATTAACCCACTAAGCCATTGGAACATCACAAATGCTAAGTGATGTCAAGAAGGGCAGCGAACATTGAATCACTATTAGGTAAGTTCAAAAAGAAATCCATTGGTTTCAATATGTTATTCTTAATGCCAATCTTTGCAGCGCATCATGACGTATTGTTCTTGATGAACACGTAATACAGATTCTATATCTCACAATTGCACTATCTCAATCCCAAAATCAATGCAAATTTACATTGGCTCCATAGGAAGCTTATTAGTAAGTAAATGAAAAAGATTCTCCAAGGATTAGAACTCATGAAATCCTTTTTACAAGACAGGTGCATTAACCCAGTAAGCCACAGCAACATCACAGGTGCAAATTTATGTCAAGAAGGGCAGTGACCAATGAACCACTATTAGGTAAGTTCAAAAAGAAATCCATTGGTTTTACTATGCTATTCTTAATGCCAATCTAAACAGCTTGTAATGACATATTGTTCTTTATGAACCCTTAGTACAGATTCTATCTCACAATTGCACTATCTCAATCCCAAAATCAATGCAAATTTCCATTGGCTCTATAGGAAACTTATTGGTAAGTAAATGAAAAAGAGCTCTCTGAGGACTAGAATTCATGAACTCCTGTTTAAAAGACAGGGGCATTAACCCACTAAGCCATTGGAACATCACAAATGCTAAGTGATGTCAAGAAGGGCAGCGAACATTGAATCACTATTAGGTAAGTTCAAAAAGAAATCCATTGGTTTCAATATGTTATTCTTAATGCCAATCTTTGCAGCGCATCATGACGTATTGTTCTTGATGAACACGTAATACAGATTCTATATCTCACAATTGCACTATCTCAATCCCAAAATCAATGCAAATTTACATTGGCTCCATAGGAAGCTTATTAGTAAGTAAATGAAAAAGATTCTCCAAGGATTAGAACTCATGAAATCCTTTTTACAAGACAGGTGCATTAACCCAGTAAGCCACAGCAACATCACAGGTGCAAATTTATGTCAAGAAGGGCAGTGACCAATGAACCACTATTAGGTAAGTTCAAAAAGAAATCCATTGGTTTTACTATGCTATTCTTAATGCCAATCTAAACAGCTTGTAATGACATATTGTTCTTTATGAACACTTAGTACAGATTCTATCTCACAATTGCACTATCTCAATCCCAAAATCAATGCAAATTTCCATTGGCTCTATAGGAAACTTATTGGTAAGTAAATGAAAAAGAGCTCTCTGAGGACTAGAATTCATGAACTCCTGTTTAAAAGACAGGGGCATTAACCCACTAAGCCATTGGAACATCACAAGTGCAAAGTGATGTCAAGAAGGGCAGTGAACATTGAATCACTATTGGTAAGTTCAAAAAGAAATCCATTGGTTTCAGTATGTTATTCTTAATGCCAATCTTTGCAGTGCATCATGACGTATTGTTCTTGATGAACACGTAATACAGATTCTATATCTCACAATTGCACTATCTCAATCCCAAAATCAATGCAAATTTACACTGGCTACATAGGAAGCTTATCAGTAAGTAAATGAAAAAAACTCTCCAAGGATTAGAACTTATGAAATCCTTTTTACAAGACAGGTGCATTAACCCAGTAAGCCACAGCAACATCACAGGTGCAAATTTATGTCAAGAAGGGCAGTGACCAATGAACCACTATTAGGTAAGTTCAAAAAGAAATCCATTGGTTTTACTATGCTATTCTTAATGCCAATCTAAACAGCTTGTAATGACATATTGTTCTTTATGAACCCTTAGTACAGATTCTATCTCACAATTGCACTATCTCAATCCCAAAATCAATGCAAATTTCCATTGGCTCTATAGGAAACTTATTGGTAAGTAAATGAAAAAGAGCTCTCTGAGGACTAGAATTCATGAACTCCTGTTTAAAAGACAGGGGCATTAACCCACTAAGCCATTGGAACATCACAAATGCTAAGTGATGTCAAGAAGGGCAGCGAACATTGAATCACTATTAGGTAAGTTCAAAAAGAAATCCATTGGTTTCAATATGTTATTCTTAATGCCAATCTTTGCAGCGCATCATGACGTATTGTTCTTGATGAACACGTAATACAGATTCTATATCTCACAATTGCACTATCTCAATCCCAAAATCAATGCAAATTTACATTGGCTCCATAGGAAGCTTATTAGTAAGTAAATGAAAAAGATTCTCCAAGGATTAGAACTCATGAAATCCTTTTTACAAGACAGGTGCATTAACCCAGTAAGCCACAGCAACATCACAGGTGCAAATTTATGTCAAGAAGGGCAGTGACCAATGAACCACTATTAGGTAAGTTCAAAAAGAAATCCATTGGTTTTACTATGCTATTCTTAATGCCAATCTAAACAGCTTGTAATGACATATTGTTCTTTATGAACACTTAGTACAGATTCTATCTCACAATTGCACTATCTCAATCCCAAAATCAATGCAAATTTCCATTGGCTCTATAGGAAACTTATTGGTAAGTAAATGAAAAAAAGCTCTCTGAGGACTAGAATTCATGAACTCCTGTTTAAAAGACAGGGGCATTAACCCACTAAGCCATTGGAACATCACAAGTGCAAAGTGATGTCAAGAAGGGCAGTGAACATTGAATCACTATTGGTAAGTTCAAAAAGAAATCCATTGGTTTCACTATGTTATTCTTAATGCCAATCTTTGCAGCGCATCATGACGTATTGTTCTTGATGAACACGTAATACAGATTCTATATCTCACAATTGCACTATCTCAATCCCAAAATCAATGCAAATTTACATTGGCTCCATAGGAAGCTTATCAGTAAGTAAATGAAAAAGACTCTCCAAGGATTAGAACTCATGAAATCCTTTTTACAAGACAGGTGCATTAACCCAGTAAGCCACAGCTACATCACAGGTGCAAATTTATGTCAAGAAGCTCAGTGACCAATGAATCACTATTAGGTAAGTTCAAAAAGAAATCCATTGGTTTTACTATGCTATTCTTAATGCCAATCTAAACAGCTTGTAATGACATATTGTTCTTTATGAACACTTAGTACAGATTCTATCTCACAATTGCACTATCTCAATCCCAAAATCAATGCAAATTTCCATTGGCTCTATAGGAAACTTATTGGTAAGTAAATGAAAAAGAGCTCTCTGAGGAGTAGAATTCATGAACTCCTGTTTAAAAGACAGGGGCATTAACCCACTAAGCCATTGGAACATCACAAGTGCTAAGTGATGTCAAGAAGGGCAGCGAACATTGAATCACTATTAGGTAAGGTCAAAAAGAAATCCATTGGTTTCACTATGTTATTCTTAATGCCAATCTTTGCAGCGCATCATGACGTATTGTTCTTGATGAACACGTAATACAGATTCTATATCTCACAATTGCACTATCTCAATCCCAAAATCAATGCAAATTTACATTGGCTCCATAGGAAGCTTATCAGTAAGTAAATGAAAAAGACTCTCCAAGGATTAGAACTCATGAAATCCTTTCTACAAGACAGGTGCATTAACCCAGTAAGCCACAGCAACATCACAGGTGCAAATTTATGTCAAGAAGGGCAGTGACCAATGAATCACTATTAGGTAAGTTCAAAAAGAAATCCATTGGTTTTACTATGCTATTCTTAATGCCAATCTAAACAGGTTGTAATGACATATTGTTCTTTATGAACACTTAGTACAGATTCTATCTCACAATTGCACTATCTCAATCCCAAAATCAATGCAAATTTCCATTGGCTCTATAGGGAACCTATTGGTAAGTAAATGAAAAAGAGCTCTCTGAGGACTAGAATTCATGTACTCCTGTTTAAAAGACAGGGGCATTAACCCACTAAGCCATTGGAACATCACAAGTGCTAAGTGATGTCAAGAAGGGCAGCGAACATTGAATCACTATTAGGTAAGTTCAAAAAGAAATCCATTGGTTTCACTATGTTATTCTTAATGCCAATCTTTGCAGCGCATCATGACGTATTGTTCTTGATGAACACGTAATACAGATTCTATATCTCACAATTGCACTATCTCAATCCCAAAATCAATGCAAATTTACATTGGCTCCATAGGAAGCTTATCAGTAAGTAAATGAAAAAGACTCTCCAAGGATTAGAACTCATGAAATCCTTTTTACAAGACAGGTGCATTAACCCAGTAAGCCACAGCAACATCACAGGTGCAAATTTATGTCAAGAAGGGCAGTGACCAATGAATCACTATTAGGTAAGTTCAAAAAGAAATCCATTGGTTTTACTATGCTATTCTTAATGCCAATCTAAACAGCTTGAAATGACATATTGTTCTTTATGAACACTTAGTACAGATTCTATCTCACAATTGCACTATCTCAATCCCAAAATCAATGCAAATTTCCATTGGCTCTATAGGAAACTTATTGGTAAGTAAATGAAAAAGAGCTCTCTGAGGACTAGAATTCATGTACTCCTGTTTAAAAGACAGGGGCATTAACCCACTAAGCCATTGGAACATCACAAATGCTAAGTGATGTCAAGAAGGGCAGCGAACATTGAATCACTATTAGGTAAGTTCAAAAAGAAATCCATTGGTTTCAATATGTTATTCTTAATGCCAATCTTTGCAGCGCATCATGACGTATTGTTCTTGATGAACACGTAATACAGATTCTATATCTCACAATTGCACTATCTCAATCCCAAAATCAATGCAAATTTACATTGGCTCCATAGGAAGCTTATTAGTAAGTAAATGAAAAAGATTCTCCAAGGATTAGAACTCATGAAATCCTTTTTACAAGACAGGTGCATTAACCCAGTAAGCCACAGCAACATCACAGGTGCAAATTTATGTCAAGAAGGGCAGTGACCAATGAACCACTATTAGGTAAGTTCAAAAAGAAATCCATTGGTTTTACTATGCTATTCTTAATGCCAATCTAAACAGCTTGTAATGACATATTGTTCTTTATGAACCCTTAGTACAGATTCTATCTCACAATTGCACTATCTCAATCCCAAAATCAATGCAAATTTCCATTGGCTCTATAGGAAACTTATTGGTAAGTAAATGAAAAAGAGCTCTCTGAGGACTAGAATTCATGAACTCCTGTTTAAAAGACAGGGGCATTAACCCACTAAGCCATTGGAACATCACAAATGCTAAGTGATGTCAAGAAGGGCAGCGAACATTGAATCACTATTAGGTAAGTTCAAAAAGAAATCCATTGGTTTCAATATGTTATTCTTAATGCCAATCTTTGCAGCGCATCATGACGTATTGTTCTTGATGAACACGTAATACAGATTCTATATCTCACAATTGCACTATCTCAATCCCAAAATCAATGCAAATTTACATTGGCTCCATAGGAAGCTTATTAGTAAGTAAATGAAAAAGATTCTCCAAGGATTAGAACTCATGAAATCCTTTTTACAAGACAGGTGCATTAACCCAGTAAGCCACAGCAACATCACAGGTGCAAATTTATGTCAAGAAGGGCAGTGACCAATGAACCACTATTAGGTAAGTTCAAAAAGAAATCCATTGGTTTTACTATGCTATTCTTAATGCCAATCTAAACAGCTTGTAATGACATATTGTTCTTTATGAACACTTAGTACAGATTCTATCTCACAATTGCACTATCTCAATCCCAAAATCAATGCAAATTTCCATTGGCTCTATAGGAAACTTATTGGTAAGTAAATGAAAAAAAGCTCTCTGAGGACTAGAATTCATGAACTCCTGTTTAAAAGACAGGGGCATTAACCCACTAAGCCATTGGAACATCACAAGTGCAAAGTGATGTCAAGAAGGGCAGTGAACATTGAATCACTATTGGTAAGTTCAAAAAGAAATCCATTGGTTTCACTATGTTATTCTTAATGCCAATCTTTGCAGCGCATCATGACGTATTGTTCTTGATGAACACGTAATACAGATTCTATATCTCACAATTGCACTATCTCAATCCCAAAATCAATGCAAATTTACATTGGCTCCATAGGAAGCTTATCAGTAAGTAAATGAAAAAGACTCTCCAAGGATTAGAACTCATGAAATCCTTTTTACAAGACAGGTGCATTAACCCAGTAAGCCACAGCTACATCACAGGTGCAAATTTATGTCAAGAAGCTCAGTGACCAATGAATCACTATTAGGTAAGTTCAAAAAGAAATCCATTGGTTTTACTATGCTATTCTTAATGCCAATCTAAACAGCTTGTAATGACATATTGTTCTTTATGAACACTTAGTACAGATTCTATCTCACAATTGCACTATCTCAATCCCAAAATCAATGCAAATTTCCATTGGCTCTATAGGAAACTTATTGGTAAGTAAATGAAAAAGAGCTCTCTGAGGAGTAGAATTCATGAACTCCTGTTTAAAAGACAGGGGCATTAACCCACTAAGCCATTGGAACATCACAAGTGCTAAGTGATGTCAAGAAGGGCAGCGAACATTGAATCACTATTAGGTAAGGTCAAAAAGAAATCCATTGGTTTCACTATGTTATTCTTAATGCCAATCTTTGCAGCGCATCATGACGTATTGTTCTTGATGAACACGTAATACAGATTCTATATCTCACAATTGCACTATCTCAATCCCAAAATCAATGCAAATTTACATTGGCTCCATAGGAAGCTTATCAGTAAGTAAATGAAAAAGACTCTCCAAGGATTAGAACTCATGAAATCCTTTCTACAAGACAGGTGCATTAACCCAGTAAGCCACAGCAACATCACAGGTGCAAATTTATGTCAAGAAGGGCAGTGACCAATGAATCACTATTAGGTAAGTTCAAAAAGAAATCCATTGGTTTTACTATGCTATTCTTAATGCCAATCTAAACAGGTTGTAATGACATATTGTTCTTTATGAACACTTAGTACAGATTCTATCTCACAATTGCACTATCTCAATCCCAAAATCAATGCAAATTTCCATTGGCTCTATAGGGAACTTATTGGTAAGTAAATGAAAAAGAGCTCTCTGAGGACTAGAATTCATGTACTCCTGTTTAAAAGACAGGGGCATTAACCCACTAAGCCATTGGAACATCACAAGTGCTAAGTGATGTCAAGAAGGGCAGCGAACATTGAATCACTATTAGGTAAGTTCAAAAAGAAATCCATTGGTTTCACTATGTTATTCTTAATGCCAATCTTTGCAGCGCATCATGACGTATTGTTCTTGATGAACACGTAATACAGATTCTATATCTCACAATTGCACTATCTCAATCCCAAAATCAATGCAAATTTACATTGGCTCCATAGGAAGCTTATCAGTAAGTAAATGAAAAAGACTCTCCAAGGATTAGAACTCATGAAATCCTTTTTACAAGACAGGTGCATTAACCCAGTAAGCCACAGCAACATCACAGGTGCAAATTTATGTCAAGAAGGGCAGTGACCAATGAATCACTATTAGGTAAGTTCAAAAAGAAATCCATTGGTTTTACTATGCTATTCTTAATGCCAATCTAAACAGCTTGAAATTACATATTGTTCTTTATGAACACTTAGTACAGATTCTATCTCACAATTGCACTATCTCAATCCCAAAATCAATGCAAATTTCCATTGGCTCTATAGGAAACTTATTGGTAAGTAAATGAAAAAGAGCTCTCTGAGGACTAGAATTCATGTACTCCTGTTTAAAAGACAGGGGCATTAACCCACTAAGCCATTGGAACATCACAAATGCTAAGTGATGTCAAGAAGGGCAGCGAACATTGAATCACTATTAGGTAAGTTCAAAAAGAAATCCATTGGTTTCAATATGTTATTCTTAATGCCAATCTTTGCAGCGCATCATGACGTATTGTTCTTGATGAACACGTAATACAGATTCTATATCTCACAATTGCACTATCTCAATCCCAAAATCAATGCAAATTTACATTGGCTCCATAGGAAGCTTATTAGTAAGTAAATGAAAAAGATTCTCCAAGGATTAGAACTCATGAAATCCTTTTTACAAGACAGGTGCATTAACCCAGTAAGCCACAGCAACATCACAGGTGCAAATTTATGTCAAGAAGGGCAGTGACCAATGAACCACTATTAGGTAAGTTCAAAAAGAAATCCATTGGTTTTACTATGCTATTCTTAATGCCAATCTAAACAGCTTGTAATGACATATTGTTCTTTATGAACCCTTAGTACAGATTCTATCTCACAATTGCACTATCTCAATCCCAAAATCAATGCAAATTTCCATTGGCTCTATAGGAAACTTATTGGTAAGTAAATGAAAAAGAGCTCTCTGAGGACTAGAATTCATGAACTCCTGTTTAAAAGACAGGGGCATTAACCCACTAAGCCATTGGAACATCACAAATGCTAAGTGATGTCAAGAAGGGCAGCGAACATTGAATCACTATTAGGTAAGTTCAAAAAGAAATCCATTGGTTTCAATATGTTATTCTTAATGCCAATCTTTGCAGCGCATCATGACGTATTGTTCTTGATGAACACGTAATACAGATTCTATATCTCACAATTGCACTATCTCAATCCCAAAATCAATGCAAATTTACATTGGCTCCATAGGAAGCTTATTAGTAAGTAAATGAAAAAGATTCTCCAAGGATTAGAACTCATGAAATCCTTTTTACAAGACAGGTGCATTAACCCAGTAAGCCACAGCAACATCACAGGTGCAAATTTATGTCAAGAAGGGCAGTGACCAATGAACCACTATTAGGTAAGTTCAAAAAGAAATCCATTGGTTTTACTATGCTATTCTTAATGCCAATCTAAACAGCTTGTAATGACATATTGTTCTTTATGAACACTTAGTACAGATTCTATCTCACAATTGCACTATCTCAATCCCAAAATCAATGCAAATTTCCATTGGCTCTATAGGAAACTTATTGGTAAGTAAATGAAAAAGAGCTCTCTGAGGACTAGAATTCATGAACTCCTGTTTAAAAGACAGGGGCATTAACCCACTAAGCCATTGGAACATCACAAGTGCAAAGTGATGTCAAGAAGGGCAGTGAACATTGAATCACTATTGGTAAGTTCAAAAAGAAATCCATTGGTTTCAGTATGTTATTCTTAATGCCAATCTTTGCAGTGCATCATGACGTATTGTTCTTGATGAACACGTAATACAGATTCTATATCTCACAATTGCACTATCTCAATCCCAAAATCAATGCAAATTTACATTGGCTACATAGGAACCTTATCAGTAAGTAAATGAAAAAAACTCTCCAAGGATTAGAACTTATGAAATCCTTTTTACAAGACAGGTGCATTAACCCAGTAAGCCACAGCAACATCACAGGTGCAAATTTATGTCAAGAAGGGCAGTGACCAATGAATCACTATTAGGTAAGTTCAAAAAGAAATCCATTGGTTTTACTATGCTATTCTTAATGCCAATCTAAACAGCTTGTAATGACATATTGTTCTTTATGAACACTTAGTACAGATTCTATCTCACAATTGCACTATCTCAATCCCAAAATCAATGCAAATTTCCATTGGCTCTATAGGAAACTTATTGGTAAGTAAATGAAAAAGAGCTCTCTGAGGACTAGAATTCATGTACTCCTGTTTAAAAGACAGGGGCATTAACCCACTAAGCCATTGGAACATCACAAGTGCTAAGTGATGTCAAGAAGGGCAGTGAACATTGAATCACTATTAGGTAAGTTCAAAAAGAAATCCATTGGTTTCACTATGTTATTCTTAATGCCAATCTTTGCAGCGCATCATGACGTATTGTTCTTGATGAACACGTAATACAGATTCTATATCTCACAATTGCACTATCTCAATCCCAAAATCAATGCAAATTTACATTGGCTCCATAGGAAGCTTATCAGTAAGTAAATGAAAAAGACTCTCCAAGGATTAGAACTCATGAAATCCTTTTTACAAGACAGGTGCATTAACCCAGTAAGCCACAGCAACATCACAGGTGCACATTTATGTCAAGAAGGGCAGTGACCAATGAATCACTATTAGGTAAGTTCAAAAAGAAATCCATTGGTTTTACTATGCTATTCTTAATGCCAATCTAAACAGCTTGTAATGACATATTGTTCGTTATGAACACTTAGTACAGATTCTATCTCACAATTGCACTATCTCAATCCCAAAATCAATGCAAATTTCCATTGGCTCTATAGGAAACTTATTGGTAAGTAAATGAAAAACAGCTCTCTGAGGACTAGAATTCATGAACTCCTGTTTAAAAGACAGGGGCATTAACCCACTAAGCCATTGGAACATCACAAGTGCAAAGTGATGTCAAGAAGGGCAGTGAACATTGAATCACTATTGGTAAGTTCAAAAAGAAATCCATTGGTTTCACTATGTTATTCTTAATGCCAATCTTTGCAGCGCATCATGACGTATTGTTCTTGATGAACACGTAATACAGATTCTATATCTCACAATTGCACTATCTCAAACCCAAAATCAATGCAAATTTACATTGGCTCCATAGGAAGCTTATCAGTAAGTAAATGAAAAAGACTCTCCAAAGATTAGAACTCATGAAATCCTTTTTACAAGACAGGTGCATTAACCCAGTAAGCCACAGCTACATCACAGGTGCAAATTTATGTCAAGAAGCTCAGTGACCAATGAATCACTATTAGGTAAGTTCAAAAAGAAATCCATTGGTTTTACTATGCTATTCTTAATGCCAATCTAAACAGCTTGTAATGACATATTGTTCTTTATGAACACTTAGTACAGATTCTATCTCACAATTGCACTATCTCAATCCCAAAATCAATGCAAATTTCCATTGGCTCTATAGGAAACTTATTGGTAAGTAAATGAAAAAGAGCTCTCTGAGGAGTAGAATTCATGAACTCCTGTTTAAAAGACAGGGGCATTAACCCACTAAGCCATTGGAACATCACAAGTGCTAAGTGATGTCAAGAAGGGCAGCGAACATTGAATCACTATTAGGTAAGTTCAAAAAGAAATCCATTGGTTTCACTATGTTATTCTTAATGCCAATCTTTGCAGCGCATCATGACGTATTGTTCTTGATGAACACGTAATACAGATTCTATATCTCACAATTGCACTATCTCAATCCCAAAATCAATGCAAATTTACATTGGCTCCATAGGAAGCTTATTAGTAAGTAAATGAAAAAGACTCTCCAAGGATTAGAACTCATGAAATCCTTTTTACAAGACAGGTGCATTAACCCAGTAAGCCACAGCAACATCACAGGTGCAAATTTATGTCAAGAAGGGCAGTGACCAATGAACCACTATTAGGTAAGTTCAAAAAGAAATCCATTGGTTTTACTATGCTATTCTTAATGCCAATCTAAACAGCTTGTAATGACATATTGTTCTTTATGAACCCTTAGTACAGATTCTATCTCACAATTGCACTATCTCAATCCCAAAATCAATGCAAATTTCCATTGGCTCTATAGGAAACTTATTGGTAAGTAAATGAAAAAGAGCTCTCTGAGGACTAGAATTCATGAACTCCTGTTTAAAAGACAGGGGCATTAACCCACTAAGCCATTGGAACATCACAAATGCTAAGTGATGTCAAGAAGGGCAGCGAACATTGAATCACTATTAGGTAAGTTCAAAAAGAAATCCATTGGTTTCAATATGTTATTCTTAATGCCAATCTTTGCAGCGCATCATGACGTATTGTTCTTGATGAACACGTAATACAGATTCTATATCTCACAATTGCACTATCTCAATCCCAAAATCAATGCAAATTTACATTGGCTCCATAGGAAGCTTATTAGTAAGTAAATGAAAAAGACTCTCCAAGGATTAGAACTCATGAAATCCTTTTTACAAGACAGGTGCATTAACCCAGTAAGCCACAGCAACATCACAGGTGCAAATTTATGTCAAGAAGGGCAGTGACCAATGAACCACTATTAGGTAAGTTCAAAAAGAAATCCATTGGTTTTACTATGCTATTCTTAATGCCAATCTAAACAGCTTGTAATGACATATTGTTCTTTATGAACCCTTAGTACAGATTCTATCTCACAATTGCACTATCTCAATCCCAAAATCAATGCAAATTTCCATTGGCTCTATAGGAAACTTATTGGTAAGTAAATGAAAAAGAGCTCTCTGAGGACTAGAATTCATGAACTCCTGTTTAAAAGACAGGGGCATTAACCCACTAAGCCATTGGAACATCACAAATGCTAAGTGATGTCAAGAAGGGCAGCGAACATTGAATCACTATTAGGTAAGTTCAAAAAGAAATCCATTGGTTTCAATATGTTATTCTTAATGCCAATCTTTGCAGCGCATCATGACGTATTGTTCTTGATGAACACGTAATACAGATTCTATATCTCACAATTGCACTATCTCAATCCCAAAATCAATGCAAATTTACATTGGCTCCATAGGAAGCTTATTAGTAAGTAAATGAAAAAGATTCTCCAAGGATTAGAACTCATGAAATCCTTTTTACAAGACAGGTGCATTAACCCAGTAAGCCACAGCAACATCACAGGTGCAAATTTATGTCAAGAAGGGCAGTGACCAATGAACCACTATTAGGTAAGTTCAAAAAGAAATCCATTGGTTTTACTATGCTATTCTTAATGCCAATCTAAACAGCTTGTAATGACATATTGTTCTTTATGAACACTTAGTACAGATTCTATCTCACAATTGCACTATCTCAATCCCAAAATCAATGCAAATTTCCATTGGCTCTATAGGAAACTTATTGGTAAGTAAATGAAAAAAAGCTCTCTGAGGACTAGAATTCATGAACTCCTGTTTAAAAGACAGGGGCATTAACCCACTAAGCCATTGGAACATCACAAGTGCAAAGTGATGTCAAGAAGGGCAGTGAACATTGAATCACTATTGGTAAGTTCAAAAAGAAATCCATTGGTTTCACTATGTTATTCTTAATGCCAATCTTTGCAGCGCATCATGACGTATTGTTCTTGATGAACACGTAATACAGATTCTATATCTCACAATTGCACTATCTCAATCCCAAAATCAATGCAAATTTACATTGGCTCCATAGGAAGCTTATCAGTAAGTAAATGAAAAAGACTCTCCAAGGATTAGAACTCATGAAATCCTTTTTACAAGACAGGTGCATTAACCCAGTAAGCCACAGCTACATCACAGGTGCAAATTTATGTCAAGAAGCTCAGTGACCAATGAATCACTATTAGGTAAGTTCAAAAAGAAATCCATTGGTTTTACTATGCTATTCTTAATGCCAATCTAAACAGCTTGTAATGACATATTGTTCTTTATGAACACTTAGTACAGATTCTATCTCACAATTGCACTATCTCAATCCCAAAATCAATGCAAATTTCCATTGGCTCTATAGGAAACTTATTGGTAAGTAAATGAAAAAGAGCTCTCTGAGGAGTAGAATTCATGAACTCCTGTTTAAAAGACAGGGGCATTAACCCACTAAGCCATTGGAACATCACAAGTGCTAAGTGATGTCAAGAAGGGCAGCGAACATTGAATCACTATTAGGTAAGGTCAAAAAGAAATCCATTGGTTTCACTATGTTATTCTTAATGCCAATCTTTGCAGCGCATCATGACGTATTGTTCTTGATGAACACGTAATACAGATTCTATATCTCACAATTGCACTATCTCAATCCCAAAATCAATGCAAATTTACATTGGCTCCATAGGAAGCTTATCAGTAAGTAAATGAAAAAGACTCTCCAAGGATTAGAACTCATGAAATCCTTTCTACAAGACAGGTGCATTAACCCAGTAAGCCACAGCAACATCACAGGTGCAAATTTATGTCAAGAAGGGCAGTGACCAATGAATCACTATTAGGTAAGTTCAAAAAGAAATCCATTGGTTTTACTATGCTATTCTTAATGCCAATCTAAACAGGTTGTAATGACATATTGTTCTTTATGAACACTTAGTACAGATTCTATCTCACAATTGCACTATCTCAATCCCAAAATCAATGCAAATTTCCATTGGCTCTATAGGGAACTTATTGGTAAGTAAATGAAAAAGAGCTCTCTGAGGACTAGAATTCATGTACTCCTGTTTAAAAGACAGGGGCATTAACCCACTAAGCCATTGGAACATCACAAGTGCTAAGTGATGTCAAGAAGGGCAGCGAACATTGAATCACTATTAGGTAAGTTCAAAAAGAAATCCATTGGTTTCACTATGTTATTCTTAATGCCAATCTTTGCAGCGCATCATGACGTATTGTTCTTGATGAACACGTAATACAGATTCTATATCTCACAATTGCACTATCTCAATCCCAAAATCAATGCAAATTTACATTGGCTCCATAGGAAGCTTATCAGTAAGTAAATGAAAAAGACTCTCCAAGGATTAGAACTCATGAAATCCTTTTTACAAGACAGGTGCATTAACCCAGTAAGCCACAGCAACATCACAGGTGCAAATTTATGTCAAGAAGGGCAGTGACCAATGAATCACTATTAGGTAAGTTCAAAAAGAAATCCATTGGTTTTACTATGCTATTCTTAATGCCAATCTAAACAGCTTGAAATGACATATTGTTCTTTATGAACACTTAGTACAGATTCTATCTCACAATTGCACTATCTCAATCCCAAAATCAATGCAAATTTCCATTGGCTCTATAGGAAACTTATTGGTAAGTAAATGAAAAAGAGCTCTCTGAGGACTAGAATTCATGTACTCCTGTTTAAAAGACAGGGGCATTAACCCACTAAGCCATTGGAACATCACAAATGCTAAGTGATGTCAAGAAGGGCAGCGAACATTGAATCACTATTAGGTAAGTTCAAAAAGAAATCCATTGGTTTCAATATGTTATTCTTAATGCCAATCTTTGCAGCGCATCATGACGTATTGTTCTTGATGAACACGTAATACAGATTCTATATCTCACAATTGCACTATCTCAATCCCAAAATCAATGCAAATTTACATTGGCTCCATAGGAAGCTTATTAGTAAGTAAATGAAAAAGATTCTCCAAGGATTAGAACTCATGAAATCCTTTTTACAAGACAGGTGCATTAACCCAGTAAGCCACAGCAACATCACAGGTGCAAATTTATGTCAAGAAGGGCAGTGACCAATGAACCACTATTAGGTAAGTTCAAAAAGAAATCCATTGGTTTTACTATGCTATTCTTAATGCCAATCTAAACAGCTTGTAATGACATATTGTTCTTTATGAACCCTTAGTACAGATTCTATCTCACAATTGCACTATCTCAATCCCAAAATCAATGCAAATTTCCATTGGCTCTATAGGAAACTTATTGGTAAGTAAATGAAAAAGAGCTCTCTGAGGACTAGAATTCATGAACTCCTGTTTAAAAGACAGGGGCATTAACCCACTAAGCCATTGGAACATCACAAATGCTAAGTGATGTCAAGAAGGGCAGCGAACATTGAATCACTATTAGGTAAGTTCAAAAAGAAATCCATTGGTTTCAATATGTTATTCTTAATGCCAATCTTTGCAGCGCATCATGACGTATTGTTCTTGATGAACACGTAATACAGATTCTATATCTCACAATTGCACTATCTCAATCCCAAAATCAATGCAAATTTACATTGGCTCAATAGGAAGCTTATTAGTAAGTAAATGAAAAAGATTCTCCAAGGATTAGAACTCATGAAATCCTTTTTACAAGACAGGTGCATTAACCCAGTAAGCCACAGCAACATCACAGGTGCAAATTTATGTCAAGAAGGGCAGTGACCAATGAACCACTATTAGGTAAGTTCAAAAAGAAATCCATTGGTTTTACTATGCTATTCTTAATGCCAATCTAAACAGCTTGTAATGACATATTGTTCTTTATGAACACTTAGTACAGATTCTATCTCACAATTGCACTATCTCAATCCCAAAATCAATGCAAATTTCCATTGGCTCTATAGGAAACTTATTGGTAAGTAAATGAAAAAGAGCTCTCTGAGGACTAGAATTCATGAACTCCTGTTTAAAAGACAGGGGCATTAACCCACTAAGCCATTGGAACATCACAAGTGCAAAGTGATGTCAAGAAGGGCAGTGAACATTGAATCACTATTGGTAAGTTCAAAAAGAAATCCATTGGTTTCAGTATGTTATTCTTAATGCCAATCTTTGCAGTGCATCATGACGTATTGTTCTTGATGAACACGTAATACAGATTCTATATCTCACAATTGCACTATCTCAATCCCAAAATCAATGCAAATTTACATTGGCTACATAGGAAGCTTATCAGTAAGTAAATGAAAAAAACTCTCCAAGGATTAGAACTTATGAAATCCTTTTTACAAGACAGGTGCATTAACCCAGTAAGCCACAGCAACATCACAGGTGCAAATTTATGTCAAGAAGGGCAGTGACCAATGAATCACTATTAGGTAAGTTCAAAAAGAAATCCATTGGTTTTACTATGCTATTCTTAATGCCAATCTAAACAGCTTGTAATGACATATTGTTCTTTATGAACACTTAGTACAGATTCTATCTCACAATTGCACTATCTCAATCCCAAAATCAATGCAAATTTCCATTGGCTCTATAGGAAACTTATTGGTAAGTAAATGAAAAAGAGCTCTCTGAGGACTAGAATTCATGTACTCCTGTTTAAAAGACAGGGGCATTAACCCACTAAGCCATTGGAACATCACAAGTGCTAAGTGATGTCAAGAAGGGCAGTGAACATTGAATCACTATTAGGTAAGTTCAAAAAGAAATCCATTGGTTTCACTATGTTATTCTTAATGCCAATCTTTGCAGCGCATCATGACGTATTGTTCTTGATGAACACGTAATACAGATTCTATATCTCACAATTGCACTATCTCAATCCCAAAATCAATGCAAATTTACATTGGCTCCATAGGAAGCTTATCAGTAAGTAAATGAAAAAGACTCTCCAAGGATTAGAACTCATGAAATCCTTTTTACAAGACAGGTGCATTAACCCAGTAAGCCACAGCAACATCACAGGTGCACATTTATGTCAAGAAGGGCAGTGACCAATGAATCACTATTAGGTAAGTTCAAAAAGAAATCCATTGGTTTTACTATGCTATTCTTAATGCCAATCTAAACAGCTTGTAATGACATATTGTTCGTTATGAACACTTAGTACAGATTCTATCTCACAATTGCACTATCTCAATCCCAAAATCAATGCAAATTTCCATTGGCTCTATAGGAAACTTATTGGTAAGTAAATGAAAAACAGCTCTCTGAGGACTAGAATTCATGAACTCCTGTTTAAAAGACAGGGGCATTAACCCACTAAGCCATTGGAACATCACAAGTGCAAAGTGATGTCAAGAAGGGCAGTGAACATTGAATCACTATTGGTAAGTTCAAAAAGAAATCCATTGGTTTCACTATGTTATTCTTAATGCCAATCTTTGCAGCGCATCATGACGTATTGTTCTTGATGAACACGTAATACAGATTCTATATCTCACAATTGCACTATCTCAAACCCAAAATCAATGCAAATTTACATTGGCTCCATAGGAAGCTTATCAGTAAGTAAATGAAAAAGACTCTCCAAAGATTAGAACTCATGAAATCCTTTTTACAAGACAGGTGCATTAACCCAGTAAGCCACAGCTACATCACAGGTGCAAATTTATGTCAAGAAGCTCAGTGACCAATGAATCACTATTAGGTAAGTTCAAAAAGAAATCCATTGGTTTTACTATGCTATTCTTAATGCCAATCTAAACAGCTTGTAATGACATATTGTTCTTTATGAACACTTAGTACAGATTCTATCTCACAATTGCGCTATCTCAATCCCAAAATCAATGCAAATTTCCATTGGCTCTATAGGAAACTTATTGGTAAGTAAATGAAAAAGAGCTCTCTGAGGAGTAGAATTCATGAACTCCTGTTTAAAAGACAGGGGCATTAACCCACTAAGCCATTGGAACATCACAAGTGCTAAGTGATGTCAAGAAGGGCAGCGAACATTGAATCACTATTAGGTAAGGTCAAAAAGAAATCCATTGGTTTCACTATGTTATTCTTAATGCCAATCTTTGCAGCGCATCATGACGTATTGTTCTTGATGAACACGTAATACAGATTCTATATCTCACAATTGCACTATCTCAATCCCAAAATCAATGCAAATTTACATTGGCTCCATAGGAAGCTTATTAGTAAGTAAATGAAAAAGACTCTCCAAGGATTAGAACTCATGAAATCCTTTTTACAAGACAGGTGCATTAACCCAGTAATCCACAGCAACATCACAGGTGCAAATTTATGTCAAGAAGGGCAGTGACCAATGAATCACTATTAGGTAAGTTCAAAAAGAAATCCATTGGTTTTACTATGCTATTCTTAATGCCAATCTAAACAGCTTGTAATGACATATTGTTCTTTATGAACACTTAGTACAGATTCTATCTCACAATTGCACTATCTCAATCCCAAAATCAATGCAAATTTCCATTGGCTCTATAGGAAACTTATTGGTAAGTAAATGAAAAAGAGCTCTCTGAGGACTAGAATTCATGAACTCCTGTTTAAAAGACAGGGGCATTAACCCACTAAGCCATTGGAACATCACAAGTGCAAAATGATGTCAAGAAGGGCAGTGAACATTGAATCACTATTGGTAAGTTCAAAAAGAAATCCATTGGTTTCAGTATGTTATTCTTAATGCCAATCTTTGCAGTGCATCATGACGTATTGTTCTTGATGAACACGTAATACAGATTCTATATCTCACAATTGCACTATCTCAATCCCAAAATCAATGCAAATTTACATTGGCTACATAGGAAGCTTATCAGTAAGTAAATGAAAAAGACTCTCCAAGGATTAGAACTCAAGAAATCCTTTTTACAAGACAGGTGCATTAACCCAGTAAGCCACAGCAACATCACAGGTGCAAATTTATGTCAAGAAGGGCAGTGACCAATGAATCACTATTAGGTAAGTTCAAAAAGAAATCCATTGGTTTTACTATGCTATTCTTAATGCCAATCTAAACAGCTTGTAATGACATATTGTTCTTTATGAACACTTAGTACAGATTCTATCTCACAATTGCACTATCTCAATCCCAAAATCAATGCAAATTTCCATTGGCTCTATAGGAAACTTATTGGTAAGTAAATGAAAAAGAGCTCTCTGAGGACTAGAATTCATGTACTCCTGTTTAAAAGACAGGGGCATTAACCCACTAAGCCATTGGAACATCACAAGTGCTAAGTGATGTCAAGAAGGGCAGTGAACATTGAATCACTATTAGGTAAGTTCAAAAAGAAATCCATTGGTTTCACTATGTTATTCTTAATGCCAATCTTTGCAGCGCATCATGACGTATTGTTCTTGATGAACACGTAATACAGATTCTATATCTCACAATTGCACTATCTCAATCCCAAAATCAATGCAAATTTACATTGGCTCCATAGGAAGCTTATCAGTAAGTAAATGAAAAAGACTCTCCAAGGATTAGAACTCATGAAATCCTTTTTACAAGACAGGTGCATTAACCCAGTAAGCCACAGCTACATCACAGGTGCAAATTTATGTCAAGAAGCTCAGTGACCAATGAATCACTATTAGGTAAGTTCAAAAAGAAATCCATTGGTTTTACTATGCTATTCTTAATGCCAATCTAAACAGCTTGTAATGACATATTGTTCGTTATGAACACTTAGTACAGATTCTATCTCACAATTGCACTATCTCAATCCCAAAATCAATGCAAATTTCCATTGGCTCTATAGGAAACTTATTGGTAAGTAAATGAAAAACAGCTCTCTGAGGACTAGAATTCATGAACTCCTGTTTAAAAGACAGGGGCATTAACCCACTAAGCCATTGGAACATCACAAGTGCAAAGTGATGTCAAGAAGGGCAGTGAACATTGAATCACTATTGGTAAGTTCAAAAAGAAATCCATTGGTTTCACTATGTTATTCTTAATGCCAATCTTTGCAGCGCATCATGACGTATTGTTCTTGATGAACACGTAATACAGATTCTATATCTCACAATTGCACTATCTCAAACCCAAAATCAATGCAAATTTACATTGGCTCCATAGGAAGCTTATCAGTAAGTAAATGAAAAAGACTCTCCAAAGATTAGAACTCATGAAATCCTTTTTACAAGACAGGTGCATTAACCCAGTAAGCCACAGCTACATCACAGGTGCAAATTTATGTCAAGAAGCTCAGTGACCAATGAATCACTATTAGGTAAGTTCAAAAAGAAATCCATTGGTTTTACTATGCTATTCTTAATGCCAATCTAAACAGCTTGTAATGACATATTGTTCTTTATGAACACTTAGTACAGATTCTATCTCACAATTGCACTATCTCAATCCCAAAATCAATGCAAATTTCCATTGGCTCTATAGGAAACTTATTGGTAAGTAAATGAAAAAGAGCTCTCTGAGGAGTAGAATTCATGAACTCCTGTTTAAAAGACAGGGGCATTAACCCACTAAGCCATTGGAACATCACAAGTGCTAAGTGATGTCAAGAAGGGCAGCGAACATTGAATCACTATTAGGTAAGGTCAAAAAGAAATCCATTGGTTTCACTATGTTATTCTTAATGCCAATCTTTGCAGTGCATCATGACGTATTGTTCTTGATGAACACGTAATACAGATTCTATATCTCACAATTGCACTATCTCAATCCCAAAATCAATGCAAATTTACATTGGCTACATAGGAAGCTTATCAGTAAGTAAATGAAAAAAACTCTCCAAGGATTAGATCTTATGAAATCCTTTTTACAAGACAGGTGCATTAACCCAGTAAGCCACAGCAACATCACAGGTGCAAATTTATGTCAAGAAGGGCAGTGACCAATGAATCACTATTAGGTAAGTTCAAAAAGAAATCCATTGGTTTTACTATGCTATTCTTAATGCCAATCTAAACAGCTTGTAATGACATATTGTTCTTTATGAACACTTAGTACAGATTCTATCTCACAATTGCACTATCTCAATCCCAAAATCAATGCAAATTTCCATTGGCTCTATAGGAAACTTATTGGTAAGTAAATGAAAAAGAGCTCTCTGAGGACTAGAATTCATGTACTCCTGTTTAAAAGACAGGGGCATTAACCCACTAAGCCATTGGAACATCACAAGTGCTAAGTGATGTCAAGAAGGGCAGTGAACATTGAATCACTATTAGGTAAGTTCAAAAAGAAATCCATTGGTTTCACTATGTTATTCTTAATGCCAATCTTTGCAGCGCATCATGACGTATTGTTCTTGATGAACACGTAATACAGATTCTATATCTCACAATTGCACTATCTCAATCCCAAAATCAATGCAAATTTACATTGGCTCCATAGGAAGCTTATCAGTAAGTAAATGAAAAAGACTCTCCAAGGATTAGAACTCATGAAATCCTTTTTACAAGACAGGTGCATTAACCCAGTAAGCCACAGCAACATCACAGGTGCACATTTATGTCAAGAAGGGCAGTGACCAATGAATCACTATTAGGTAAGTTCAAAAAGAAATCCATTGGTTTTACTATGCTATTCTTAATGCCAATCTAAACAGCTTGTAATGACATATTGTTCGTTATGAACACTTAGTACAGATTCTATCTCACAATTGCACTATCTCAATCCCAAAATCAATGCAAATTTCCATTGGCTCTATAGGAAACTTATTGGTAAGTAAATGAAAAAGAGCTCTCTGAGGACTAGAATTCATGAACTCCTGTTTAAAAGACAGGGGCATTAACCCACTAAGCCATTGGAACATCACAAGTGCAAAGTGATGTCAAGAAGGGCAGTGAACATTGAATCACTATTGGTAAGTTCAAAAAGAAATCCATTGGTTTCACTATGTTATTCTTAATGCCAATCTTTGCAGCGCATCATGACGTATTGTTCTTGATGAACACGTAATACAGATTCTATATCTCACAATTGCACTATCTCAAACCCAAAATCAATGCAAATTTACATTGGCTCCATAGGAAGCTTATCAGTAAGTAAATGAAAAAGACTCTCCAAAGATTAGAACTCATGAAATCCTTTTTACAAGACAGGTGCATTAACCCAGTAAGCCACAGCTACATCACAGGTGCAAATTTATGTCAAGAAGCTCAGTGACCAATGAATCACTATTAGGTAAGTTCAAAAAGAAATCCATTGGTTTTACTATGCTATTCTTAATGCCAATCTAAACAGCTTGTAATGACATATTGTTCTTTATGAACACTTAGTACAGATTCTATCTCACAATTGCACTATCTCAATCCCAAAATCAATGCAAATTTCCATTGGCTATATAGGAAACTTATTGGTAAGTAAATGAAAAAGAGCTCTCTGAGGAGTAGAATTCATGAACTCCTGTTTAAAAGACAGGGGCATTAACCCACTAAGCCATTGGAACATCACAAGTGCTAAGTGATGTCAAGATGGGCAGCGAACATTGAATCACTATTAGGTAAGGTCAAAAAGAAATCCATTGGTTTCACTATGTTATTCTGAATGCCAATCTTTGCAGCGCATCATGACGTATTGTTCTTGATGAACACGTAATACAGATTCTATATCTCACAATTGCACTATCTCAATCCCAAAATCAATGCAAATTTACATTGGCTCCATAGGAAGCTTATTAGTAAGTAAATGAAAAAGACTCTCCAAGGATTAAAACTCATGAAATCCTTTTTACAAGACAGGTGCATTAACCCAGTAATCCACAGCAACATCACAGGTGCAAATTTATGTCAAGAAGGGCAGTGACCAATGAATCACTATTAGGTAAGTTCAAAAAGAAATCCATTGGTTTTACTATGCTATTCTTAATGCCAATCTAAACAGCTTGTAATGACATATTGTTCTTTATGAACACTTAGTACAGATTCTATCTCACAATTGCACTATCTCAATCCCAAAATCAATGCAAATTTCCATTGGCTCTATAGGAAACTTATTGGTAAGTAAATGAAAAAGAGCTCTCTGAGGACTAGAATTCATGAACTCCTGTTTAAAAGACAGGGGCATTAACCCACTAAGCCATTGGAACATCACAAGTGCAAAGTGATGTCAAGAAGGGCAGTGAACATTGAATCACTATTGGTAAGTTCAAAAAGAAATCCATTGGTTTCAGTATGTTATTCTTAATGCCAATCTTTGCAGTGCATCATGACGTATTGTTCTTGATGAACACGTAATACAGATTCTATATCTCACAATTGCACTATCTCAATCCCAAAATCAATGCAAATTTACATTGGCTACATAGGAAGCTTATCAGTAAGTAAATGAAAAAGACTCTCCAAGGATTAGAACTCAAGAAATCCTTTTTACAAGACAGGTGCATTAACCCAGTAAGCCACAGCAACATCACAGGTGCAAATTTATGTCAAGAAGGGCAGTGACCAATGAATCACTATTAGGTAAGTTCAAAAAGAAATCCATTGGTTTTACTATGCTATTCTTAATGCCAATCTAAACAGCTTGTAATGACATATTGTTCTTTATGAACACTTAGTACAGATTCTATCTCACAATTGCACTATCTCAATCCCAAAATCAATGCAAATTTCCATTGGCTCTATAGGAAACTTATTGGTAAGTAAATGAAAAAGAGCTCTCTGAGGACTAGAATTCATGTACTCCTGTTTAAAAGACAGGGGCATTAACCCACTAAGCCATTGGAACATCACAAGTGCTAAGTGATGTCAAGAAGGGCAGTGAACATTGAATCACTATTAGGTAAGTTCAAAAAGAAATCCATTGGTTTCACTATGTTATTCTTAATGCCAATCTTTGCAGCGCATCATGACGTATTGTTCTTGATGAACACGTAATACAGATTCTATATCTCACAATTGCACTATCTCAATCCCAAAATCAATGCAAATTTACATTGGCTCCATAGGAAGCTTATCAGTAAGTAAATGAAAAAGACTCTCCAAGGATTAGAACTCATGAAATCCTTTTTACAAGACAGGTGCATAAACCCAGTAAGCCACAGCTACATCACAGGTGCAAATTTATGTCAAGAAGCTCAGTGACCAATGAATCACTATTAGGTAAGTTCAAAAAGAAATCCATTGGTTTTACTATGCTATTCTTAATGCCAATCTAAACAGCTTGTAATGACATATTGTTCGTTATGAACACTTAGTACAGATTCTATCTCACAATTGCACTATCTCAATCCCAAAATCAATGCAAATTTCCATTGGCTCTATAGGAAACTTATTGGTAAGTAAATGAAAAACAGCTCTCTGAGGACTAGAATTCATGAACTCCTGTTTAAAAGACAGGGGCATTAACCCACTAAGCCATTGGAACATCACAAGTGCAAAGTGATGTCAAGAAGGGCAGTGAACATTGAATCACTATTGGTAAGTTCAAAAAGAAATCCAATGGTTTCACTATGTTATTCTTAATGCCAATCTTTGCAGCGCATCATGACGTATTGTTCTTGATGAACACGTAATACAGATTCTATATCTCACAATTGCACTATCTCAAACCCAAAATCAATGCAAATTTACATTGGCTCCATAGGAAGCTTATCAGTAAGTAAATGAAAAAGACTCTCCAAAGATTAGAACTCATGAAATCCTTTTTACAAGACAGGTGCATTAACCCAGTAAGCCACAGCTACATCACAGGTGCAAATTTATGTCAAGAAGCTCAGTGACCAATGAATCACTATTAGGTAAGTTCAAAAAGAAATCCATTGGTTTTACTATGCTATTCTTAATGCCAATCTAAACAGCTTGTAATGACATATTGTTCTTTATGAACACTTAGTACAGATTCTATCTCACAATTGCACTATCTCAATCCCAAAATCAATGCAAATTTCCATTGGCTCTATAGGAAACTTATTGGTAAGTAAATGAAAAAGAGCTCTCTGAGGACTAGAATTCATGTACTCCTGTTTAAAAGACAGGGGCATTAACCCACTAAGCCATTGGAACATCACAAGTGCTAAGTGATGTCAAGAAGGGCAGTGAACATTGAATCACTATTAGGTAAGTTCAAAAAGAAATCCATTGGTTTCACTATGTTATTCTTAATGCCAATCTTTGCAGCGCATCATGACGTATTGTTCTTGATGAACACGTAATACAGATTCTATATCTCACAATTGCACTATCTCAATCCCAAAATCAATGCAAATTTACATTGGCTCCATAGGAAGCTTATCAGTAAGTAAATGAAAAAGACTCTCCAAGGATTAGAACTCATGAAATCCTTTTTACAAGACAGGTGCATAAACCCAGTAAGCCACAGCTACATCACAGGTGCAAATTTATGTCAAGAAGCTCAGTGACCAATGAATCACTATTAGGTAAGTTCAAAAAGAAATCCATTGGTTTTACTATGCTATTCTTAATGCCAATCTAAACAGCTTGTAATGACATATTGTTCGTTATGAACACTTAGTACAGATTCTATCTCACAATTGCACTATCTCAATCCCAAAATCAATGCAAATTTCCATTGGCTCTATAGGAAACTTATTGGTAAGTAAATGAAAAACAGCTCTCTGAGGACTAGAATTCATGAACTCCTGTTTAAAAGACAGGGGCATTAACCCACTAAGCCATTGGAACATCACAAGTGCAAAGTGATGTCAAGAAGGGCAGTGAACATTGAATCACTATTGGTAAGTTCAAAAAGAAATCCAATGGTTTCACTATGTTATTCTTAATGCCAATCTTTGCAGCGCATCATGACGTATTGTTCTTGATGAACACGTAATACAGATTCTATATCTCACAATTGCACTATCTCAAACCCAAAATCAATGCAAATTTACATTGGCTCCATAGGAAGCTTATCAGTAAGTAAATGAAAAAGACTCTCCAAAGATTAGAACTCATGAAATCCTTTTTACAAGACAGGTGCATTAACCCAGTAAGCCACAGCTACATCACAGGTGCAAATTTATGTCAAGAAGCTCAGTGACCAATGAATCACTATTAGGTAAGTTCAAAAAGAAATCCATTGGTTTTACTATGCTATTCTTAATGCCAATCTAAACAGCTTGTAATGACATATTGTTCTTTATGAACACTTAGTACAGATTCTATCTCACAATTGCACTATCTCAATCCCAAAATCAATGCAAATTTCCATTGGCTCTATAGGAAACTTATTGGTAAGTAAATGAAAAAGAGCTCTCTGAGGAGTAGAATTCATGAACTCCTGTTTAAAAGACAGGGGCATTAACCCACTAAGCCATTGGAACATCACAAGTGCTAAGTGATGTCAAGAAGGGCAGCGAACATTGAATCACTATTAGGTAAGGTCAAAAAGAAATCCATTGGTTTCACTATGTTATTCTTAATGCCAATCTTTGCAGCGCATCATGACGTATTGTTCTTGATGAACACGTAATACAGATTCTATATCTCACAATTGCACTATCTCAATCCCAAAATCAATGCAAATTTACATTGGCTCCATAGGAAGCTTATTAGTAAGTAAATGAAAAAGACTCTCCAAGGATTAGAACTCATGAAATCCTTTTTACAAGACAGGTGCATTAACCCAGTAATCCACAGCAACATCACAGGTGCAAATTTATGTCAAGAAGGGCAGTGACCAATGAATCACTATTAGGTAAGTTCAAAAAGAAATCCATTGGTTTTACTATGCTATTCTTAATGCCAATCTAAACAGCTTGTAATGACATATTGTTCTTTATGAACACTTAGTACAGATTCTATCTCACAATTGCACTATCTCAATCCCAAAATCAATGCAAATTTCCATTGGCTCTATAGGAAACTTATTGGTAAGTAAATGAAAAAGAGCTCTCTGAGGACTAGAATTCATGAACTCCTGTTTAAAAGACAGGGGCATTAACCCACTAAGCCATTGGAACATCACAAGTGCAAAGTGATGTCAAGAAGGGCAGTGAACATTGAATCACTATTGGTAAGTTCAAAAAGAAATCCATTGGTTTCAGTATGTTATTCTTAATGCCAATCTTTGCAGTGCATCATGACGTATTGTTCTTGATGAACACGTAATACAGATTCTATATCTCACAATTGCACTATCTCAATCCCAAAATCAATGCAAATTTACATTGGCTACATAGGAAGCTTATCAGTAAGTAAATGAAAAAGACTCTCCAAGGATTAGAACTCAAGAAATCCTTTTTACAAGACAGGTGCATTAACCCAGTAAGCCACAGCAACATCACAGGTGCAAATTTATGTCAAGAAGGGCAGTGACCAATGAATCACTATTAGGTAAGTTCAAAAAGAAATCCATTGGTTTTACTATGCTATTCTTAATGCCAATCTAAACAGCTTGTAATGACATATTGTTCTTTATGAACACTTAGTACAGATTCTATCTCACAATTGCACTATCTCAATCCCAAAATCAATGCAAATTTCCATTGGCTCTATAGGAAACTTATTGGTAAGTAAATGAAAAAGAGCTCTCTGAGGACTAGAATTCATGTACTCCTGTTTAAAAGACAGGGGCATTAACCCACTAAGCCATTGGAACATCACAAGTGCTAAGTGATGTCAAGAAGGGCAGTGAACATTGAATCACTATTAGGTAAGTTCAAAAAGAAATCCATTGGTTTCACTATGTTATTCTTAATGCCAATCTTTGCAGCGCATCATGACGTATTGTTCTTGATGAACACGTAATACAGATTCTATATCTCACAATTGCACTATCTCAATCCCAAAATCAATGCAAATTTACATTGGCTCCATAGGAAGCTTATCAGTAAGTAAATGAAAAAGACTCTCCAAGGATTAGAACTCATGAAATCCTTTTTACAAGACAGGTGCATTAACCCAGTAAGCCACAGCAACATCACAGGTGCAAATTTATGTCAAGAAGGGCAGTGACCAATGAATCACTATTAGGTAAGTTCAAAAAGAAATCCATTGGTTTTACTATGCTATTCTTAATGCCAATCTAAACAGGTTGTAATGACATATTGTTCTTTATGAACACTTAGTACAGATTCTATCTCACAATTGCACTATCTCAATCCCAAAATCAATGCAAATTTCCATTGGCTCTATAGGGAACTTATTGGTAAGTAAATGAAAAAGAGCTCTCTGAGGACTAGAATTCATGTACTCCTGTTTAAAAGACAGGGGCATTAACCCACTAAGCCATTGGAACATCACCAGTGCAAAGTAATGTCAAGAAGGGCAGTGAACATTGAATCACTATTGGTAAGTTCAAAAAGAAATCCATTGGTTTCAGTATGTTATTCTTAATGCCAATCTTTGCAGTGCATCATGACGTATTGTTCTTGATGAACACGTAATACAGATTCTATATCTCACAATTGCACTATCTCAATCCCAAAATCAATGCAAATTTACATTGGCTCCATAGGAAGCTTATCAGTAAGTAAATGAAAAAGACTCTCCAAGGATTAGAACTCATGAAATCCTTTTTACAAGACAGGTGCATAAACCCAGTAAGCCACAGCTACATCACAGGTGCAAATTTATGTCAAGAAGCTCAGTGACCAATGAATCACTATTAGGTAAGTTCAAAAAGAAATCCATTGGTTTTACTATGCTATTCTTAATGCCAATCTAAACAGCTTGTAATGACATATTGTTCGTTATGAACACTTAGTACAGATTCTATCTCACAATTGCACTATCTCAATCCCAAAATCAATGCAAATTTCCATTGGCTCTATAGGAAACTTATTGGTAAGTAAATGAAAAACAGCTCTCTGAGGACTAGAATTCATGAACTCCTGTTTAAAAGACAGGGGCATTAACCCACTAAGCCATTGGAACATCACAAGTGCAAAGTGATGTCAAGAAGGGCAGTGAACATTGAATCACTATTGGTAAGTTCAAAAAGAAATCCAATGGTTTCACTATGTTATTCTTAATGCCAATCTTTGCAGCGCATCATGACGTATTGTTCTTGATGAACACGTAATACAGATTCTATATCTCACAATTGCACTATCTCAAACCCAAAATCAATGCAAATTTACATTGGCTCCATAGGAAGCTTATCAGTAAGTAAATGAAAAAGACTCTCCAAAGATTAGAACTCATGAAATCCTTTTTACAAGACAGGTGCATTAACCCAGTAAGCCACAGCTACATCACAGGTGCAAATTTATGTCAAGAAGCTCAGTGACCAATGAATCACTATTAGGTAAGTTCAAAAAGAAATCCATTGGTTTTACTATGCTATTCTTAATGCCAATCTAAACAGCTTGTAATGACATATTGTTCTTTATGAACACTTAGTACAGATTCTATCTCACAATTGCACTATCTCAATCCCAAAATCAATGCAAATTTCCATTGGCTCTATAGGAAACTTATTGGTAAGTAAATGAAAAAGAGCTCTCTGAGGAGTAGAATTCATGAACTCCTGTTTAAAAGACAGGGGCATTAACCCACTAAGCCATTGGAACATCACAAGTGCTAAGTGATGTCAAGAAGGGCAGCGAACATTGAATCACTATTAGGTAAGGTCAAAAAGAAATCCATTGGTTTCACTATGTTATTCTTAATGCCAATCTTTGCAGCGCATCATGACGTATTGTTCTTGATGAACACGTAATACAGATTCTATATCTCACAATTGCACTATCTCAATCCCAAAATCAATGCAAATTTACATTGGCTCCATAGGAAGCTTATTAGTAAGTAAATGAAAAAGACTCTCCAAGGATTAGAACTCATGAAATCCTTTTTACAAGACAGGTGCATTAACCCAGTAATCCACAGCAACATCACAGGTGCAAATTTATGTCAAGAAGGGCAGTGACCAATGAATCACTATTAGGTAAGTTCAAAAAGAAATCCATTGGTTTTACTATGCTATTCTTAATGCCAATCTAAACAGCTTGTAATGACATATTGTTCTTTATGAACACTTAGTACAGATTCTATCTCACAATTGCACTATCTCAATCCCAAAATCAATGCAAATTTCCATTGGCTCTATAGGAAACTTATTGGTAAGTAAATGAAAAAGAGCTCTCTGAGGACTAGAATTCATGAACTCCTGTTTAAAAGACAGGGGCATTAACCCACTAAGCCATTGGAACATCACAAGTGCAAAGTGATGTCAAGAAGGGCAGTGAACATTGAATCACTATTGGTAAGTTCAAAAAGAAATCCATTGGTTTCAGTATGTTATTCTTAATGCCAATCTTTGCAGTGCATCATGACGTATTGTTCTTGATGAACACGTAATACAGATTCTATATCTCACAATTGCACTATCTCAATCCCAAAATCAATGCAAATTTACATTGGCTACATAGGAAGCTTATCAGTAAGTAAATGAAAAAGACTCTCCAAGGATTAGAACTCAAGAAATCCTTTTTACAAGACAGGTGCATTAACCCAGTAAGCCACAGCAACATCACAGGTGCAAATTTATGTCAAGAAGGGCAGTGACCAATGAATCACTATTAGGTAAGTTCAAAAAGAAATCCATTGGTTTTACTATGCTATTCTTAATGCCAATCTAAACAGCTTGTAATGACATATTGTTCTTTATGAACACTTAGTACAGATTCTATCTCACAATTGCACTATCTCAATCCCAAAATCAATGCAAATTTCCATTGGCTCTATAGGAAACTTATTGGTAAGTAAATGAAAAAGAGCTCTCTGAGGACTAGAATTCATGTACTCCTGTTTAAAAGACAGGGGCATTAACCCACTAAGCCATTGGAACATCACAAGTGCTAAGTGATGTCAAGAAGGGCAGTGAACATTGAATCACTATTAGGTAAGTTCAAAAAGAAATCCATTGGTTTCACTATGTTATTCTTAATGCCAATCTTTGCAGCGCATCATGACGTATTGTTCTTGATGAACACGTAATACAGATTCTATATCTCACAATTGCACTATCTCAATCCCAAAATCAATGCAAATTTACATTGGCTCCATAGGAAGCTTATCAGTAAGTAAATGAAAAAGACTCTCCAAGGATTAGAACTCATGAAATCCTTTTTACAAGACAGGTGCATTAACCCAGTAAGCCACAGCAACATCACAGGTGCAAATTTATGTCAAGAAGGGCAGTGACCAATGAATCACTATTAGGTAAGTTCAAAAAGAAATCCATTGGTTTTACTATGCTATTCTTAATGCCAATCTAAACAGGTTGTAATGACATATTGTTCTTTATGAACACTTAGTACAGATTCTATCTCACAATTGCACTATCTCAATCCCAAAATCAATGCAAATTTCCATTGGCTCTATAGGGAACTTATTGGTAAGTAAATGAAAAAGAGCTCTCTGAGGACTAGAATTCATGTACTCCTGTTTAAAAGACAGGGGCATTAACCCACTAAGCCATTGGAACATCACCAGTGCAAAGTAATGTCAAGAAGGGCAGTGAACATTGAATCACTATTGGTAAGTTCAAAAAGAAATCCATTGGTTTCAGTATGTTATTCTTAATGCCAATCTTTGCAGTGCATCATGACGTATTGTTCTTGATGAACACGTAATACAGATTCTATATCTCACAATTGCACTATCTCAATCCCAAAATCAATGCAAATTTACATTGGCTACATAGGAAGCTTATCAGTAAGTAAATGAAAAAGACTCTCCAAGGATTAGAACTCAAGAAATCCTTTTTACAAGACAGGTGCATTAACCCAGTAAGCCACAGCAACATCACAGGTGCAAATTTATGTCAAGAAGGGCAGTGACCAATGAATCACTATTAGGTAAGTTCAAAAAGAAATCCATTGGTTTTACTATGCTATTCTTAATGCCAATCTAAACAGCTTGTAATGACATATTGTTCTTTATGAACACTTAGTACAGATTCTATCTCACAATTGCACTATCTCAATCCCAAAATCAATGCAAATTTCCATTGGCTCTATAGGAAACTTATTGGTAAGTAAATGAAAAAGAGCTCTCTGAGGACTAGAATTCATGTACTCCTGTTTAAAAGACAGGGGCCTTAACCCACTAAGCCATTGGAACATCACAAGTGCTAAGTGATGTCAAGAAGGGCAGTGAACATTGAATCACTATTAGGTAAGTTCAAAAAGAAATCCATTGGTTTCACTATGTTATTCTTAATGCCAATCTTTGCAGCGCATCATGACGTATTGTTCTTGATGAACACGTAATACAGATTCTATATCTCACAATTGCACTATCTCAATCCCAAAATCAATGCAAATTTACATTGGCTCCATAGGAAGCTTATCAGTAAGTAAATGAAAAAGACTCTCCAAGGATTAGAACTCATGAAATCCTTTTTACAAGACAGGTGCATTAACCCAGTAAGCCACAGCTACATCACAGGTGCAAATTTATGTCAAGAAGCTCAGTGACCAATGAATCACTATTAGGTAAGTTCAAAAAGAAATCCATTGGTTTTACTATGCTATTCTTAATGCCAATCTAAACAGCTTGTAATGACATATTGTTCTTTATGAACACTTAGTACAGATTCTATCTCACAATTGCACTATCTCAATCCCAAAATCAATGCAAATTTCCATTGGCTCTATAGGAAACTTATTGGTAAGTAAATGAAAAAGAGCTCTCTGAGGAGTAGAATTCATGAACTCCTATTTAAAAGACAGGGGCATTAACCCACTAAGCCATTGGAACATCACAAGTGCTAAGTGATGTCAAGAAGGGCAGCGAACATTGAATCACTATTAGGTAAGGTCAAAAAGAAATCCATTGGTTTCACTATGTTATTCTTAATGCCAATCTTTGCAGCGCATCATGACGTATTGTTCTTGATGAACACGTAATACAGATTCTATATCTCACAATTGCACTATCTCAATCCCTAAATCAATGCAAATTTACATTGGCTCCATAGGAAGCTTATCAGTAAGTAAATGAAAAAGACTCTCCAAGGATTAGAACTCATGAAATCCTTTTTACAAGACAGGTGCATTAACCCAGTAAGCCACAGCAACATCACAGGTGCAAATTTATGTCAAGAAGGGCAGTGACCAATGAATCACTATTAGGTAAGTTCAAAAAGAAATCCATTGGTTTTACTATGCTATTCTTAATGCCAATCTAAACAGCTTGTAATGACATATTGTTCTTTATGAACCCTTATTACAGATTCTATCTCACAATTGCACTATCTCAATCCCAAAATCAATGCAAATTTCCATTGGCTCTATAGGAAACTTATTGGTAAGTAAATGAAAAAGAGCTCTCTGAGTACTAGAATTCATGAACTCCTGTTTAAAAGACAGGGGCATTAACCCACTAAGCCATTGGAACATCACAAATGCTAAGTGGTGTCAAGAAGGGCAGCGAACATTGAATCACTATTAGGTAAGTTCAAAAAGAAATCCATTGGTTTCAATATGTTATTCTTAATGCCAATCTTTGCAGCGCATCATGACGTATTGTTCTTGATGAACACGTAATACAGATTCTATATCTCACAATTGCACTATCTCAATCCCAAAATCAATGCAAATTTACATTGGCTCCATAGGAAGCTTATCAGTAAGTAAATGAAAAAGACTCTCCAAGGATTAGAACTCATGAAATCCTTTTTACAAGACAGGTGCATTAACCCAGTAAGCCACAGCAACATCACAGGTGCAAATTTATGTCAAGAAGGGCAGTGACCAATGAACCACTATTAGGTAAGTTCAAAAAGAAATCCATTGGTTTTACTATGCTATTCTTAATGCCAATCTAAACAGCTTGAAATGACATATTGTTCTTTATGAACACTTAGTACAGATTCTATCTCACAATTGCACTATCTCAATCCCAAAATCAATGCAAATTTCCATTGGCTCTATAGGAAACTTATTGGTAAGTAAATGAAAAAGAGCTCTCTGAGGACTAGAATTCATGTACTCCTGTTTAAAAGACAGGGGCATTAACCCACTAAGCCATTGGAACATCACAAGTGCTAAGTGATGTCAAGAAGGGCAGCGAACATTGAATCACTATTAGGTAAGTTCAAAAAGAAATCCATTGGTTTCACTATGTTATTCTTAATGCCAATCTTTGCAGCGCATCATGACGTATTGTTCTTGATGAACACGTAATACAGATTCTATATCTCACAATTGCACTATCTCAATCCCAAAATCAATGCAAATTTACATTGGCTCCATAGGAAGCTTATTAGTAAGTAAATGAAAAAGACTCTCCAAGGATTAGAACTCATGAAATCCTTTTTACAAGACAGGTGCATTAACCCAGTAAGCCACAGCAACATCACAGGTGCAAATTTATGTCAAGGGCAGTGACCAATGAACCACTATTAGGTAAGTTCAAAAAGAAATCCATTGGTTTTACTATGCTATTCTTAATGCCAATCTAAACAGCTTGTAATGACATATTGTTCTTTATGAACCCTTAGTACAGATTCTATCTCACAATTGCACTATCTCAATCCCAAAATCAATGCAAATTTCCATTGGCTCTATAGGAAACTTATTGGTAAGTAAATGAAAAAGAGCTCTCTGAGGACTAGAATTCATGTACTCCTGTTTAAAAGACAGGGGCATTAACCCACTAAGCCATTGGAACATCACAAGTGCTAAGTGATGTCAAGAAGGGCAGCGAACATTGAATCACTATTAGGTAAGTTCAAAAAGAAATCCATTGGTTTCAATATGTTATTCTTAATGCCAATCTTTGCAGCGCATCATGACGTATTGTTCTTGATGAACACGTAATACAGATTCTATATCTCACAATTGCACTATCTCAATCCCAAAATCAATGCAAATTTACATTGGCTCCATAGGAAGCTTATCAGTAAGTAAATGAAAAAGACTCTCCAAGGATTAGAACTCATGAAATCCTTTTTACAAGACAGGTGCATTAACCCAGTAATCCACAGCAACATCACAGGTGCAAATTTATGTCAAGAAGGGCAGTGACCAATAAATCACTATTAGGTAAGTTCAAAAAGAAATCCATTGGTTTTACTATGCTATTCTTAATGCCAATCTAAACAGCTTGTAATGACATATTGTTCTTTATGAACCCTTAGTACAGATTCTATCTCACAATTGCACTATCTCAATCCCAAAATCAATGCAAATTTCCATTGGCTCTATAGGAAACTTATTGGTAAGTAAGTGAAAAAGAGCTCTCTGAGTACTAGAATTCATGAACTCCTGTTTAAAAGACAGGGGCATTAACCCACTAAGCCATTGGAACATCACAAATGCTAAGTGGTGTCAAGAAGGGCAGCGAACATTGAATCACTATTAGGTAAGTTCAAAAAGAAATCCATTGGTTTCAATATGTTATTCTTAATGCCAATCTTTGCAGCGCATCATGACGTATTGTTCTTGATGAACACGTAATACAGATTCTATATCTCACAATTGCACTATCTCAATCCCAAAATCAATGCAAATTTACATTGGCTCCATAGGAAGCTTATTAGTAAGTAAATGAAAAAGACTCTCCAAGGATTAGAACTCATGAAATCCTTTTTACAAGACAGGTGCATTAACCCAGTAAGCCACAGCAACATCACAGGTGCAAATTTATGTCAAGAAGGGCAGTGACCAATGAACCACTATTAGGTAAGTTCAAAAAGAAATCCATTGGTTTTACTATGCTATTCTTAATGCCAATCTAAACAGCTTGTAATGACATATTGTTCTTTATGAACCCTTAGTACAGATTCTATCTCACAATTGCACTATCTCAATCCCAAAATCAATGCAAATTTCCATTGGCTCTATAGGAAACTTATTGGTAAGTAAATGAAAAAGAGCTCTCTGAGGACTAGAATTCATGAACTCCTGTTTAAAAGACAGGGGCATTAACCCACTAAGCCATTGGAACATCACAAATGCTAAGAGATGTCAAGAAGGGCAGCGAACATTGAATCACTATTAGGTAAGTTCAAAAAGAAATCCATTGGTTTCAATATGTTATTCTTAATGCCAATCTTTGCAGCGCATCATGACGTATTGTTCTTGATGAACACGTAATACAGATTCTATATCTCACAATTGCACTATCTCAATCCCAAAATCAATGCAAATTTACATTGGCTCCATAGGAAGCTTATCAGTAAGTAAATGAAAAAGACTCTCCAAGGATTAGAACTCATGAAATCCTTTTTACAAGACAGGTGCATTAACCCAGTAATCCACAGCAACATCACAGGTGCAAATTTATGTCAAGAAGGGCAGTGACCAATGAATCACTATTAGGTAAGTTCAAAAAGAAATCCATTGGTTTTACTATGCTATTCTTAATGCCAATCTAAACAGCTTGTAATGACATATTGTTCTTTATGAACCCTTATTACAGATTCTATCTCACAATTGCACTATCTCAATCCCAAAATCAATGCAAATTTCCATTGGCTCTATAGGAAACTTATTGGTAAGTAAATGAAAAAGAGCTCTCTGAGTACTAGAATTCATGAACTCCTGTTTAAAAGACAGGGGCATTAACCCACTAAGCCATTGGAACATCACAAATGCTAAGTGGTGTCAAGAAGGGCAGCGAACATTGAATCACTATTAGGTAAGTTCAAAAAGAAATCCATTGGTTTCAATATGTTATTCTTAATGCCAATCTTTGCAGCGCATCATGACGTATTGTTCTTGATGAACACGTAATACAGATTCTATATCTCACAATTGCACTATCTCAATCCCAAAATCAATGCAAATTTACATTGGCTCCATAGGAAGCTTATCAGTAAGTAAATGAAAAAGACTCTCCAAGGATTAGAACTCATGAAATCCTTTTTACAAGACAGGTGCATTAACCCAGTAAGCCACAGCAACATCACAGGTGCAAATTTATGTCAAGAAGGGCAGTGACCAATGAACCACTATTAGGTAAGTTCAAAAAGAAATCCATTGGTTTTACTATGCTATTCTTAATGCCAATCTAAACAGGTTGTAATGACATATTGTTCTTTATGAACCCTTAGTACAGATTCTATCTCACAATTGCACTATCTCAATCCCAAAATCAATGCAAATTTCCATTGGCTCTATAGGAAACTTATTGGTAAGTAAATGAAAAAGAGCTCTCTGAGGAGTAGAATTCATGAACTCCTGTTTAAAAGACAGGGGCATTAACCCACTAAGCCATTGGAATCATCACAAGTGCTAAGTGATGTCAAGAAGGGCAGCGAACATTGAATCACTATTAGGTAAGGTCAAAAAGAAATCCATTGGTTTCACTATGTTATTCTTAATGCCAATCTTTGCAGCGCATCATGACGTATTGTTCTTGATGAACACGTAATACAGATTCTATATCTCACAATTGCACTATCTCAATCCCAAAATCAATGCAAATTTACATTGGCTCCATAGGAAGCTTATCAGTAAGTAAATGAAAAAGACTCTCCAAGGATTAGAACTCATGAAATCCTTTTTACAAGACAGGTGCATTAACCCAGTAAGCCACAGCAACATCACAGGTGCAAATTTATGTCAAGAAGGGCAGTGACCAATGAATCACTATTAGGTAAGTTCAAAAAGAAATCCATTGGTTTTACTATGCTATTCTTAATGCCAATCTAAACAGCTTGAAATGACATATTGTTCTTTATGAACACTTAGTACAGATTCTATCTCACAATTGCACTATCTCAATCCCAAAATCAATGCAAATTTCCATTGGCTCTATAGGAAACTTATTGGTAAGTAAATGAAAAAGAGCTCTCTGAGTACTAGAATTCATGAACTCCTGTTTAAAAGACAGGGGCATTAACCCACTAAGCCATTGGAACATCACAAATGCTAAGTGGTGTCAAGAAGGGCAGCGAACATTGAATCAGTATTAGGTAAGTTCAAAAAGAAATCCATTGGTTTCAATATGTTATTCTTAATGCCAATCTTTGCAGCGCATCATGACGTATTGTTCTTGATGAACACGTAATACAGATTCTATATCTCACAATTGCACTATCTCAATCCCAAAATCAATGCAAATTTACATTGGCTCCATAGGAAGCTTATCAGTAAGTAAATGAAAAAGACTCTCCAAGGATTAGAACTCATGAAATCCTTTTTACAAGACAGGTGCATTAACCCAGTAAGCCACAGCAACATCACAGGTGCAAATTTATGTCAAGAAGGGCAGTGACCAATGAACCACTATTAGGTAAGTTCAAAAAGAAATCCATTGGTTTTACTATGCTATTCTTAATGCCAATCTAAACAGGTTGTAATGACATATTGTTCTTTATGAACCCTTAGTACAGATTCTATCTCACAATTGCACTATCTCAATCCCAAAATCAATGCAAATTTCCATTGGCTCTATAGGAAACTTATTGTTAAGTAAATGAAAAAGAGCTTTCTGAGGACTAGAATTCATGTACTCCTGTTTAAAAGACAGGGGCATTAACCCACTAAGCCATTGGAACATCACAAGTGCTAAGTGATGTCAAGAAGGGCAGCGAACATTGAATCACTATTAGGTAAGTTCAAAAAGAAATCCATTGGATTCACTATGTTATTCTTAATGCCAATCTTTGCAGCGCATCATGACGTATTGTTCTTGATGAACACGTAATACAGATTCTATATCTCACAATTGCACTATCTCAATCCCAAAATCAATGCAAATTTACATTGGCTCCATAGGAAGCTTATCAGTAAGTAAATGAAAAAGACTCTCCAAGGATTAGAACTCATGAAATCCTTTTTACAAGACAGGTGCATTAACCCAGTAAGCCACAGCAACATCACAGGTGCAAATTTATGTCAAGAAGGGCAGTGACCAATGAATCACTATTAGGTAAGTTCAAAAAGAAATCCATTGGTTTTACTATGCTATTCTTAATGCCAATCTAAACAGCTTGAAATGACATATTGTTCTTTATGAACACTTAGTACAGATTCTATCTCACAATTGCACTATCTCAATCCCAAAATCAATGCAAATTTCCATTGGCTCTATAGGAAACTTATTGGTAAGTAAATGAAAAAGAGCTCTCTGAGGACTAGAATTCATGTACTCCTGTTTAAAAGACAGGGGCATTAACCCACTAAGCCATTGGAACATCACAAGTGCTAAGTGATGTCAAGAAGGGCAGCGAACATTGAATCACTATTAGGTAAGTTCAAAAAGAAATCCATTGGTTTCACTATGTTATTCTTAATGCCAATCTTTGCAGCGCATCATGACGTATTGTTCTTGATGAACACGTAATACAGATTCTATATCTCACAATTGCACTATCTCAATCCCAAAATCAATGCAAATTTACATTGGCTCCATAGGAAGCTTATTAGTAAGTAAATGAAAAAAACTCTCCAAGGATTAGAACTCATGAAATCCTTTTTACAAGACAGGTGCATTAACCCAGTAAGCCACAGCAACATCACAGGTGCAAATTTATGTCAAGAAGGGCAGTGACCAATGAATCACTATTAGGTAAGTTCAAAAAGAAATCCATTGGTTTTACTATGCTATTCTTAATGCCAATCTAAACAGCTTGTAATGACATATTGTTCTTTATGAACCCTTATTACAGATTCTATCTCACAATTGCACTATCTCAATCCCAAAATCAATGCAAATTTCCATTGGCTCTATAGGAAACTTATTGGTAAGTAAATGAAAAAGAGCTCTCTGAGTACTAGAATTCATGAACTCCTGTTTAAAAGACAGGGGCATTAACCCACTAAGCCATTGGAACATCACAAATGCTAAGTGGTGTCAAGAAGGGCAGCGAACATTGAATCACTATTAGGTAAGTTCAAAAAGAAATCCATTGGTTTCAATATGTTATTCTTAATGCCAATCTTTGCAGCGCATCATGACGTATTGTTCTTGATGAACACGTAATACAGATTCTATATCTCACAATTGCACTATCTCAATCCCAAAATCAATGCAAATTTACATTGGCTCCATAGGAAGCTTATCAGTAAGTAAATGAAAAAGACTCTCCAAGGATTAGAACTCATGAAATCCTTTTTACAAGACAGGTGCATTAACCCAGTAAGCCACAGCAACATCACAGGTGCAAATTTATGTCAAGAAGGGCAGTGACCAATGAACCACTATTAGGTAAGTTCAAAAAGAAATCCATTGGTTTTACTATGCTATTCTTAATGCCAATCTAAACAGGTTGTAATGACATATTGTTCTTTATGAACCCTTAGTACAGATTCTATCTCACAATTGCACTATCTCAATCCCAAAATCAATGCAAATTTCCATTGGCTCTATAGGAAACTTATTGGTAAGTAAATGAAAAAGAGCTCTCTGAGGAGTAGAATTCATGAACTCCTGTATAAAAGACAGGGGCATTAACCCACTAAGCCATTGGAATCATCACAAGTGCTAAGTGATGTCAAGAAGGGCAGCGAACATTGAATCACTATTAGGTAAGGTCAAAAAGAAATCCATTGGTTTCACTATGTTATTCTTAATGCCAATCTTTGCAGCGCATCATGACGTATTGTTCTTGATGAACACGTAATACAGATTCTATATCTCACAATTGCACTATCTCAATCCCAAAATCAATGCAAATTTACATTGGCTCCATAGGAAGCTTATCAGTAAGTAAATGAAAAAGACTCTCCAAGGATTAGAACTCATGAAATCCTTTTTACAAGACAGGTGCATTAACCCAGTAAGCCACAGCAACATCACAGGTGCAAATTTATGTCAAGAAGGGCAGTGACCAATGAATCACTATTAGGTAAGTTCAAAAAGAAATCCATTGGTTTTACTATGCTATTCTTAATGCCAATCTAAACAGCTTGAAATGACATATTGTTCTTTATGAACACTTAGTACAGATTCTATCTCACAATTGCACTATCTCAATCCCAAAATCAATGCAAATTTCCATTGGCTCTATAGGAAACTTATTGGTAAGTAAATGAAAAAGAGCTCTCTGAGTACTAGAATTCATGAACTCCTGTTTAAAAGACAGGGGCATTAACCCACTAAGCCATTGGAACATCACAAATGCTAAGTGGTGTCAAGAAGGGCAGCGAACATTGAATCAGTATTAGGTAAGTTCAAAAAGAAATCCATTGGTTTCAATATGTTATTCTTAATGCCAATCTTTGCAGCGCATCATGACGTATTGTTCTTGATGAACACGTAATACAGATTCTATATCTCACAATTGCACTATCTCAATCCCAAAATCAATGCAAATTTACATTGGCTCCATAGGAAGCTTATCAGTAAGTAAATGAAAAAGACTCTCCAAGGATTAGAACTCATGAAATACTTTTTACAAGACAGGTGCATTAACCCAGTAAGCCACAGCAACATCACAGGTGCAAATTTATGTCAAGAAGGGCAGTGACCAATGAACCACTATTAGGTAAGTTCAAAAAGAAATCCATTGGTTTTACTATGCTATTCTTAATGCCAATCTAAACAGGTTGTAATGACATATTGTTCTTTATGAACCCTTAGTACAGATTCTATCTCACAATTGCACTATCTCAATCCCAAAATCAATGCAAATTTCCATTGGCTCTATAGGAAACTTATTGTTAAGTAAATGAAAAAGAGCTTTCTGAGGACTAGAATTCATGTACTCCTGTTTAAAAGACAGGGGCATTAACCCACTAAGCCATTGGAACATCACAAGTGCTAAGTGATGTCAAGAAGGGCAGCGAACATTGAATCACTATTAGGTAAGTTCAAAAAGAAATCCATTGGATTCACTATGTTATTCTTAATGCCAATCTTTGCAGCGCATCATGACGTATTGTTCTTGATGAACACGTAATACAGATTCTATATCTCACAATTGCACTATCTCAATCCCAAAATCAATGCAAATTTACATTGGCTCCATAGGAAGCTTATCAGTAAGTAAATGAAAAAGACTCTCCAAGGATTAGAACTCATGAAATCCTTTTTACAAGACAGGTGCATTAACCCAGTAAGCCACAGCAACATCACAGGTGCAAATTTATGTCAAGAAGGGCAGTGACCAATGAATCACTATTAGGTAAGTTCAAAAAGAAATCCATTGGTTTTACTATGCTATTCTTAATGCCAATCTAAACAGCTTGAAATGACATATTGTTCTTTATGAACACTTAGTACAGATTCTATCTCACAATTGCACTATCTCAATCCCAAAATCAATGCAAATTTCCATTGGCTCTATAGGAAACTTATTGGTAAGTAAATGAAAAAGAGCTCTCTGAGGACTAGAATTCATGTACTCCTGTTTAAAAGACAGGGGCATTAACCCACTAAGCCATTGGAACATCACAAGTGCTAAGTGATGTCAAGAAGGGCAGCGAACATTGAATCACTATTAGGTAAGTTCAAAAAGAAATCCATTGGTTTCACTATGTTATTCTTAATGCCAATCTTTGCAGCGCATCATGACGTATTGTTCTTGATGAACACGTAATACAGATTCTATATCTCACAATTGCACTATCTCAATCCCAAAATCAATGCAAATTTACATTGGCTCCATAGGAAGCTTATTAGTAAGTAAATGAAAAAAACTCTCCAAGGATTAGAACTCATGAAATCCTTTTTACAAGACAGGTGCATTAACCCAGTAAGCCACAGCAACATCACAGGTGCAAATTTATGTCAAGAAGGGCAGTGACCAATGAATCACTATTAGGTAAGTTCAAAAAGAAATCCATTGGTTTTACTATGCTATTCTTAATGCCAATCTAAACAGCTTGTAATGACATATTGTTCTTTATGAACCCTTATTACAGATTCTATCTCACAATTGCACTATCTCAATCCCAAAATCAATGCAAATTTCCATTGGCTCTATAGGAAACTTATTGGTAAGTAAATGAAAAAGAGCTCTCTGAGTACTAGAATTCATGAACTCCTGTTTAAAAGACAGGGGCATTAACCCACTAAGCCATTGGAACATCACAAATGCTAAGTGGTGTCAAGAAGGGCAGCGAACATTGAATCACTATTAGGTAAGTTCAAAAAGAAATCCATTGGTTTCAATATGTTATTCTTAATGCCAATCTTTGCAGCGCATCATGACGTATTGTTCTTGATGAACACGTAATACAGATTCTATATCTCACAATTGCACTATCTCAATCCCAAAATCAATGCAAATTTACATTGGCTCCATAGGAAGCTTATCAGTAAGTAAATGAAAAAGACTCTCCAAGGATTAGAACTCATGAAATCCTTTTTACAAGACAGGTGCATTAACCCAGTAAGCCACAGCAACATCACAGGTGCAAATTTATGTCAAGAAGGGCAGTGACCAATGAACCACTATTAGGTAAGTTCAAAAAGAAATCCATTGGTTTTACTATGCTATTCTTAATGCCAATCTAAACAGGTTGTAATGACATATTGTTCTTTATGAACCCTTAGTACAGATTCTATCTCACAATTGCACTATCTCAATCCCAAAATCAATGCAAATTTCCATTGGCTCTATAGGAAACTTATTGGTAAGTAAATGAAAAAGAGCTCTCTGAGGAGTAGAATTCATGAACTCCTGTATAAAAGACAGGGGCATTAACCCACTAAGCCATTGGAATCATCACAAGTGCTAAGTGATGTCAAGAAGGGCAGCGAACATTGAATCACTATTAGGTAAGGTCAAAAAGAAATCCATTGGTTTCACTATGTTATTCTTAATGCCAATCTTTGCAGCGCATCATGACGTATTGTTCTTGATGAACACGTAATACAGATTCTATATCTCACAATTGCACTATCTCAATCCCAAAATCAATGCAAATTTACATTGGCTCCATAGGAAGCTTATCAGTAAGTAAATGAAAAAGACTCTCCAAGGATTAGAACTCATGAAATCCTTTTTACAAGACAGGTGCATTAACCCAGTAAGCCACAGCAACATCACAGGTGCAAATTTATGTCAAGAAGGGCAGTGACCAATGAATCACTATTAGGTAAGTTCAAAAAGAAATCCATTGGTTTTACTATGCTATTCTTAATGCCAATCTAAACAGCTTGAAATGACATATTGTTCTTTATGAACACTTAGTACAGATTCTATCTCACAATTGCACTATCTCAATCCCAAAATCAATGCAAATTTCCATTGGCTCTATAGGAAACTTATTGGTAAGTAAATGAAAAAGAGCTCTCTGAGTACTAGAATTCATGAACTCCTGTTTAAAAGACAGGGGCATTAACCCACTAAGCCATTGGAACATCACAAATGCTAAGTGGTGTCAAGAAGGGCAGCGAACATTGAATCAGTATTAGGTAAGTTCAAAAAGAAATCCATTGGTTTCAATATGTTATTCTTAATGCCAATCTTTGCAGCGCATCATGACGTATTGTTCTTGATGAACACGTAATACAGATTCTATATCTCACAATTGCACTATCTCAATCCCAAAATCAATGCAAATTTACATTGGCTCCATAGGAAGCTTATCAGTAAGTAAATGAAAAAGACTCTCCAAGGATTAGAACTCATGAAATACTTTTTACAAGACAGGTGCATTAACCCAGTAAGCCACAGCAACATCACAGGTGCAAATTTATGTCAAGAAGGGCAGTGACCAATGAACCACTATTAGGTAAGTTCAAAAAGAAATCCATTGGTTTTACTATGCTATTCTTAATGCCAATCTAAACAGGTTGTAATGACATATTGTTCTTTATGAACCCTTAGTACAGATTCTATCTCACAATTGCACTATCTCAATCCCAAAATCAATGCAAATTTCCATTGGCTCTATAGGAAACTTATTGTTAAGTAAATGAAAAAGAGCTTTCTGAGGACTAGAATTCATGTACTCCTTTTTAAAAGACAGGGGCATTAACCCACTAAGCCATTGGAACATCACAAGTGCTAAGTGATGTCAAGAAGGGCAGCGAACATTGAATCACTATTAGGTAAGTTCAAAAAGAAATCCATTGGATTCACTATGTTATTCTTAATGCCAATCTTTGCAGCGCATCATGACGTATTGTTCTTGATGAACACGTAATACAGATTCTATATCTCACAATTGCACTATCTCAATCCCAAAATCAATGCAAATTTACATTGGCTCCATAGGAAGCTTATCAGTAAGTAAATGAAAAAGACTCTCCAAGGATTAGAACTCATGAAATCCTTTTTACAAGACAGGTGCATTAACCCAGTAAGCCACAGCAACATCACAGGTGCAAATTTATGTCAAGAAGGGCAGTGACCAATGAATCACTATTAGGTAAGTTCAAAAAGAAATCCATTGGTTTTACTATGCTATTCTTAATGCCAATCTAAACAGCTTGAAATGACATATTGTTCTTTATGAACACTTAGTACAGATTCTATCTCACAATTGCACTATCTCAATCCCAAAATCAATGCAAATTTCCATTGGCTCTATAGGAAACTTATTGGTAAGTAAATGAAAAAGAGCTCTCTGAGGACTAGAATTCATGTACTCCTGTTTAAAAGACAGGGGCATTAACCCACTAAGCCATTGGAACATCACAAGTGCTAAGTGATGTCAAGAAGGGCAGCGAACATTGAATCACTATTAGGTAAGTTCAAAAAGAAATCCATTGGTTTCACTATGTTATTCTTAATGCCAATCTTTGCAGCGCATCATGACGTATTGTTCTTGATGAACACGTAATACAGATTCTATATCTCACAATTGCACTATCTCAATCCCAAAATCAATGCAAATTTACATTGGCTCCATAGGAAGCTTATTAGTAAGTAAATGAAAAAAACTCTCCAAGGATTAGAACTCATGAAATCCTTTTTACAAGACAGGTGCATTAACCCAGTAAGCCACAGCAACATCACAGGTGCAAATTTATGTCAAGAAGGGCAGTGACCAATGAACCACTATTAGGTAAGTTCAAAAAGAAATCCATTGGTTTTACTATGCTATTCTTAATGCCAATCTAAACAGCTTGTAATGACATATTGTTCTTTATGAACCCTTATTACAGATTCTATCTCACAATTGCACTATCTCAATCCCAAAATCAATGCAAATTTCCATTGGCTCTATAGGAAACTTATTGGTAAGTAAATGAAAAAGAGCTCTCTGAGTACTAGAATTCATGAACTCCTGTTTAAAAGACAGGGGCATTAACCCACTAAGCCATTGGAACATCACAAATGCTAAGTGGTGTCAAGAAGGGCAGCGAACATTGAATCAGTATTAGGTAAGTTCAAAAAGAAATCCATTGGTTTCAATATGTTATTCTTAATGCCAATCTTTGCAGCGCATCATGACGTATTGTTCTTGATGAACACGTAATACAGATTCTATATCTCACAATTGCACTATCTCAATCCCAAAATCAATGCAAATTTACATTGGCTCCATAGGAAGCTTATCAGTAAGTAAATGAAAAAGACTCTCCAAGGATTAGAACTCATGAAATACTTTTTACAAGACAGGTGCATTAACCCAGTAAGCCACAGCAACATCACAGGTGCAAATTTATGTCAAGAAGGGCAGTGACCAATGAATCACTATTAGGTAAGTTCAAAAAGAAATCCATTGGTTTTACTATGCTATTCTTAATGCCAATCTAAACAGCTTGAAATGACATATTGTTCTTTATGAACACTTAGTACAGATTCTATCTCACAATTGCACTATCTCAATCCCAAAATCAATGCAAATTTCCATTGGCTCTATAGGAAACTTATTGGTAAGTAAATGAAAAAGAGCTCTCTGAGGACTAGAATTCATGTACTCCTGTTTAAAAGACAGGGGCATTAACCCACTAAGCCATTGGAACATCACAAGTGCTAAGTCATGTCAAGAAGGGCAGCGAACATTGAATCACTATTAGGTAAGTTCAAAAAGAAATCCATTGGTTTCACTATGTTATTCTTAATGCCAATCTTTGCAGCGCATCATGACGTATTGTTCTTGATGAATACGTAATACAGATTCTATATCTCACAATTGCACTATCTCAATCCCAAAATCAATGCAAATTTACATTGGCTCCATAGGAAGCTTATTAGTAAGTAAATGAAAAAGACTCTCCAAGGATTAGAACTCAAGAAATCCTTATTACAAGACAGGTGCATTAACCCAGTAAGCCACAGCAACATCACAGGTGCAAATTTATGTCAAGAAGGGCAGTGACCAATGAACCACTATTAGGTAAGTTCAAAAAGAAATCCATTGGTTTTACTATGCTATTCTTAATGCCAATCTAAACAGCTTGTAATGACATATTGTTCTTTATGAACCCTTAGTACAGATTCTATCTCACAATTGCACTATCTCAATCCCAAAATCAATGCAAATTTCCATTGGCTCTATAGGAAACTTATTGGTAAGTAAATGAAAAAGAGCTCTCTGAGGACTAGAATTCATGAACTCCTGTTTAAAAGACAGGGGCATTAACCCACTAAGCCATTGGAACATCACAAATGCTAAGTGATGTCAAGAAGGGCAGCGAACATTGAATCACTATTAGGTAAGTTCAAAAAGAAATCCATTGGTTTCAATATGTTATTCTTAATGCCAATCTTTGCAGCGCATCATGACGTATTGTTCTTGATGAACACGTAATACAGATTCTATATCTCACAATTGCACTATCTCAATCCCAAAATCAATGCAAATTTACATTGGCTCCATAGGAAGCTTATCAGTAAGTAAATGAAAAAGACTCTCCAAGGATTAGAACTCATGAAATACTTTTTACAAGACAGGTGCATTAACCCAGTAATCCACAGCAACATCACAGGTGCAAATTTATGTCAAGAAGGGCAGTGACCAATGAATCACTATTAGGTAAGTTCAAAAAGAAATCCATTGGTTTCACTATGTTATTCTTAATGCCAATCTTTGCAGTGCATCATGACGTATTGTTCTTGATTAACACGTAATACAGATAATATATCTCAAAATCAATGCAAATTTCCATTGCTCCATAGGAAGCTTATTAGTAAGTAAATGAAAAAGACTCTCCAAGGATTAGAACTCATGATATCCTTTTTACAAAACAGGAGCATTAACCCAGTAAGCCACAGCAACATCACAGGTGCAAATTTATGTCAAGAAGGGCAGTGACCAATGAATCACTATTAGGTAAGTTCAAAAAGAAATCCATTGGTTTTACTATGTTATTCTTAATGCCAATCTAAACAGCTTGTACTGACATATTGTTCTTTATGAACACTTAGTACAGATTCTATCTCACAATTGCACTATCTCAATCCCAAAATCAATGCAAATTTCGATTGGCTCTATAGGAAACTTATTGGTAAGTAAATGAAAAAGAGCTCTCTGAGGACTAGAATTCATGAACTCATGTTTAAAAGACAGAGGCATTAACCCACTAAGCCATTGGAACATCACAAGTGCAAAGTCATGTCAAGAAGGGCAGTGAACATTGAATCACTATTGGTAAGTTCAAAAAGAAATCCATTGGTTTCACTATGTTATTCTTAATGCCAATCTTTGCAGCGCATCATGACGTATTGTTCTTGATGAACACGTAATACAGATTCTATATCTCACAATTGCACTATCTCAATCCCAAAATCAATGCAAATTTCCATTGGCTCTATAGGAAGCTTATTAGTAAGTAAATGAAAAAAACTCTCTGAGAATCAGAACTCATGAACTCCTGTTTATAAGACAGGCGCAATAACCAAGTAAGCCACTGGAACATCACAAGTGCAAAAGGTTGTCAAGAAGGGCAATGACCAATGAATCACTATTAGGTAAGTTCAAAAAGAAATCCATTGGTTTCACTATGTTATTCTTAATGCCAATCTTTGCAGTGCATCATGACGTATTGTTCTTGATGAACACGTAATACAGATTCTATATCTCAAAATCAATGCAAATTTCCATTGCTCCATAGGAAGCTTATTAGTAAGTAAATGAAAAAGACTCTCCAAGGATTAGAACTCATGAAATCCTTTTTACAAAACAGGAGCATTAACCCAGTAAGCCACAGCAACATCACAGGTGCAAATTTATGTCAAGAAGGGCAGTGACCAATGAATCACTATTAGGTAAGTTCAAAAAGAAATCCATTGGTTTTACTATGTTATTCTTAATGCCAATCTAAAAGCTTGTAATGACATATTGTTCTTTATGAACACTTAGTACAGATTCTATCTCACAATTGCAATATCTCAATCCAAAAATCAATGCAAATTTCCATTGGCTCTATAGGAAACTTATTGGTAAGTAAATGAAAAAGAGCTCTCTGAGGACTAGAATTCATGAACTCCTGTGTAAAAGACAGGGGTATTAACCCACTAAGCCATTGGAACATCACAAGTGCAAAGTGATGTCAAGAAGGGCAGCGAACATTGAATCACTATTAGATAAGTTCAAAAAGAAATCCATTGGTTTCACTATGTTATTCTTAATGCCAATCTTTGCAGCGCATCATGACGTATTGTTCTTGATGAACACGTAATACAGATTCTACATCTCACAATTGCACTATCTCAAGCCCAAAATCAATGCAAATTTCCATTGGCTCTATAGGAAGCTTATTAGTAAGTAAATGAAAAAACTCTCTGAGAATCAGAACTCATGAACTCCTGTTTATAAGACAGGCGCAATAAATAAGTAAGCCACTGGAACATCACAAGTGCAAAAGGTTGTCAAGAAGGGCAATGACCAATGAATCACTATTAGGTAAGTTCAAAAAGAAATCCATTGGTTTCACTATGTTATTCTTAATGCCAATCTTTGCAGCGCATCATGACGTATTGTTCTTGATGAACACGTAATACAGATTCTATATCTCACAATTGCACTTTCTCAATCCCAAAATCAATGCAAATTTACATTGGCTCCATAGGAAGCTTATCAGTAAGTAAATGAAAAAGACTCTCCAAGGATTAGAACTCATGAAATACTTTTTACAAGACAGGTGCATTAACCCAGTAATCCACAGCAACATCACAGGTGCAAATTTATGTCAAGAAGGGCAGTGACCAATGAATCACTATTAGGTAAGTTCAAAAAGAAATCCATTGGTTTCACTATGTTATTCTTAATGCCAATCTTTGCAGTTCATCATGACGTATTGTTCTTGATTAACACGTAATACAGATAATATATCTCAAAATCAATGCAAATTTCCATTGCTCCATAGGAAGCTTATTAGTAAGTAAATGAAAAAGACTCTCCAAGGATTAGAACTCATGATATCCTTTTTACAAAACAGGAGCATTAACCCAGTAAGCCACAGCAACATCACAGGTGCAAATTTATGTCAAGAAGGGCAGTGACCAATGAATCACTATTAGGTAAGTTCAAAAAGAAATCCATTGGTTTTACTATGTTATTCTTAATGCCAATCTAAACAGCTTGTACTGACATATTGTTCTTTATGAACACTTAGTACAGATTCTATCTCACAATTGCAATATCTCAATCCAAAAATCAATGCAAATTTCCATTGGCTCTATAGGAAACTTATTGGTAAGTAAATGAAAAAGAGCTCTCTGAGGACTAGAACTCATGAACTCCTGTTTAAAAGACAGGGGCATTAAACCACTAAGCCATTGGAACATCACAAGAGCAAAGTGATGTCAAGAAGGGCAGCGAACATTGAATCACTATTAGATAAGTTCAAAAAGAAATCCATTGGTTTCACTATGTTATTCTTAATGCCAATCTTTGCAGCGCATCATGACGTATTGTTCTTGATGAACACGTAATACAGATTCTATATCTCATAATTGCACTATCTCAATCCCAAAATCAATGCAAATTTACATTGGCTCCATAGGAAGCTTATTAGTAAGTAAATGAAAAAACTCTCTGAGAATCAGAACTCATGAACTCCTGTTTATAAGACAGGCGCAATAACCAAGTAAGCCACTGGAACATCACAAGTGCAAAAGGTTGTCAAGAAGGGCAATGACCAATGAATCAATATTAGTTAAGTTCAAAAAGAAATCCATTGGTTTCACTATGTTATTCTTAATGCCAATCTTTGCAGCGCATCATGACGTATTGTTCTTGATGAACACGTAATACAGATTCTATATCTCACAATTGCACTTTCTCAATCCCAAAATCAATGCAAATTTACATTGGCTCCATAGGAAGCTTACTAGTAAGTAAATGTAAAAGACTCTCCAAGGATTAGAACTCATGAAATCCTTTTTACAAGACAGGTGCATTAACCCAGAAAGTCACAGCAACATCACAGGTGCAGATTTATGTCAAGGGCAGTGACCAATGAATCACTATTAGGTAAGTTCAAATAGAAATCCATTGGTTTTACTATGTTATTCTTAATGCCAATCTTTGCAGCGCATCATGACGTATTGTTCTTGATGAACACGTAATACAGATTCTATATCTCAAAATCAATGCAAATTTCCATTGCTCCATAGGAAGCTGATTAGTAAGTAAATGAAAAAGACTCTCCAAGGATTAGAACTCATGAAATCCTTTTTACAAAACAGGAGCATTAACCCAGTAAGCCACAGCAACATCACAGGTGCAAATTTATGTCAAGAAGGGCAGTGACCAATGAATCACTATTAGGTAAGTTCAAATAGAAATCCATTGGTTTTACTATGTTATTCTTAATGCCAATCTAAACAGCTTGTAATGACATATTGTTCTTAATGTATACTTAGTACAGATTCTATCTCACAATTGCACTATCTCAATCCAAAAATCAATGCAAATTTCCATTGGCTCTATAAGAAACTTATTGGTAAGTAAATGAAAAAGAGCTCTCTGAGGACTAGAACTCATGAACTCCTGTTTAAAAGACAGGGGCATTAAACCACTAAGCCATTGGAACATCACAAGTGCAAAGTGATGTCAAGAAGGGCAGCGAACATTGAATCACTATTAGATAAGTTCAAAAAGAAATCCATTGGTTTCACTATGTTATTCTTAATGCCAATCTTTGCAGCGCATCATGACGTATTGTTCTTGATGAACACGTAATACAGATTCTATATCTCACAATTGCACTATCTCAATCCCAAAATCAATGCAAATTTACATTGGCTCCATAGGAAGCTTATCAGTAAGTAAATGAAAAAGACTCTCCAAGGATTAGAACTCATGAAATACTATTTACAAGACAGGTGCATTAACCCAGTAAGCCAAAGCAACATCACAAGTGCAAATTTATGTCAAGAAGGGCAGTGACCAATGAATCACTATTAGGTAAGTTCAAAAAGAAATCCATTGGTTTCACTATGTTATTCTTAATGCCAATCTTTGCAGTGCATCATGACGTATTGTTCTTGATTAACACGTAATACAGATTCTATATCTCAAAATCAATGCAAATTTCCATTGCTCCATAGGAAGCTTATTAGTAAGTAAATGAAAAAGACTCTCCAAGGATTAGAACTCATGATATCCTTTTTACAAAACAGGAGCATTAACCCAGTAAGCCACAGCAACATCACAGGTGCAAATATATGTCAAGAAGGGCAGTGACCAATGAATCACTATTAGGTAAGTTCAAAAAGAAATCCATTGGTTTTACTATGTTATTCTTAATGCCAATCTAAACAGCTTGTAATGACATATTGTTCTTTATGAACTCTTAGTACAGATTCTATCTCACAATTGCAATATCTCAATCCAAAAATCAATGCAAATTTCCATTGGCTCTATAGGAAACTTATTGGTAAGTAAATGAAAAAGAGCTCTCTGAGGACTAGAATTCATGAACTCCTGTGTAAAAGACAGGGGCATTAACCCACTAAGCCATTGGAACATCACATGTGCAAAGTGATGTCAAGAAGGGCAGCGAACATTGAATCACTATTAGATAAGTTCAAAAAGAAATCCATTGGTTTCACTATGTTATTCTTAATGCCAATCTTTGCAGCGCATCATGACGTATTGTTCTTGATGAACACGTAATACAGATTCTATATCTCACAATTGCACTATCTCAAGCCCAAAATCAATGCAAATTTCCATTGGCTCTATAGGAAGCTTATTAGTAAGTAAATGAAAAAGACTCTCCAAGGATTAGAACTCATGAAATACTTTTTACAAGACAGGAGCATTAACCCAGTAAGCCAAAGCAACATCACAAGTCCAAATTTATGTCAAGAAGGGCAGTGACCAATGAATCACTATTAGGTAAGTTCAAAAAGAAATCCATTGGTTTTACTATGCTATTCTTAATGCCAATCTAAACAGCTTGTAATGACATTTTGTTCTTTATGAACACTTAGTACAGATTCTATCTCACAATTGCACTATCTCAATCCCAAAATCAATGCAAATTTCGATTGGCTCTATAGGAAACTTATTGGTAAGTAAATGAAAAAGAGCTCTCTGAGGACTAGAATTCATGAACTCATGTTTAAAAGACAGAGGCATTAACCCACTAAGCCATTGGAACATCACAAGTGCAAAGTCATGTCAAGAAGGGCAGTGAACATTGAATCACTATTGGTAAGTTCAAAAAGAAATCCATTGGTTTCACTATGTTATTCTTAATGCCAATCTTTGCAGCGCATCATGACGTATTGTTCTTGATGAACACGTAATACAGATTCTATATCTCACAATTGCACTATCTCAATCCCAAAATCAATGCAAATTTCCATTGGCTCTATAGGAAGCTTATTAGTAAGTAAATGAAAAAAACTCTCTGAGAATCAGAACTCATGAACTCCTGTTTATAAGACAGGCGCAATAACCAAGTAAGCCACTGGAACATCACAAGTGCAAAAGGTTGTCAAGAAGGGCAATGACCAATGAATCACTATTAGGTAAGTTCAAAAAGAAATCCATTGGTTTCACTATGTTATTCTTAATGCCAATCTTTGCAGTGCATCATGACGTATTGTTCTTGATGAACACGTAATACAGATTCTATATCTCAAAATCAATGCAAATTTCCATTGCTCCATAGGAAGCTTATTAGTAAGTAAATGAAAAAGACTCTCCAAGGATTAGAACTCATGAAATCCTTTTTACAAAACAGGAGCATTAACCCAGTAAGCCACAGCAACATCACAGGTGCAAATTTATGTCAAGAAGGGCAGTGACCAATGAATCACTATTAGGTAAGTTCAAAAAGAAATCCATTGGTTTTACTATGTTATTCTTAATGCCAATCTAAAAGCTTGTAATGACATATTGTTCTTTATGAACACTTAGTACAGATTCTATCTCACAATTGCAATATCTCAATCCAAAAATCAATGCAAATTTCCATTGGCTCTATAGGAAACTTATTGGTAAGTAAATGAAAAAGAGCTCTCTGAGGACTAGAATTCATGAACTCCTGTGTAAAAGACAGGGGTATTAACCCACTAAGCCATTGGAACATCACAAGTGCAAAGTGATGTCAAGAAGGGCAGCGAACATTGAATCACTATTAGATAAGTTCAAAAAGAAATCCATTGGTTTCACTATGTTATTCTTAATGCCAATCTTTGCAGCGCATCATGACGTATTGTTCTTGATGAACACGTAATACAGATTCTACATCTCACAATTGCACTATCTCAAGCCCAAAATCAATGCAAATTTCCATTGGCTCTATAGGAAGCTTATTAGTAAGTAAATGAAAAAACTCTCTGAGAATCAGAACTCATGAACTCCTGTTTATAAGACATGCGCAATAAATAAGTAAGCCACTGGAACATCACAAGTGCAAAAGGTTGTCAAGAAGGGCAATGACCAATGAATCACTATTAGGTAAGTTCAAAAAGAAATCCATTGGTTTCACTATGTTATTCTTAATGCCAATCTTTGCAGCGCATCATGACGTATTGTTCTTGATGAACACGTAATACAGATTCTATATCTCACAATTGCACTTTCTCAATCCCAAAATCAATGCAAATTTACATTGGCTCCATAGGAAGCTTATTAGTAAGTAAATGAAAAAGACTCTACAAGGATTAGAACTCATGAAATCCATTTTACAAGACAGGTGCATTAACCCAGTAAGTCACAGCAACATCACAGGTGCAAATTTATGTCAAGAAGGGCAGTGACCAATGAATCACTATTAGGTAAGTTCAAATAGAAATCCATTGGTTTTACTATGTTATTCTTAATGCCAATCTTTGCAGCGCATCATGACGTATTGTTCTTGATGAACACGTAATACAGATTCTATATCTCAAAATCAATGCAAATTTCCATTGCTCCATAGGAAGCTGATTAGTAAGTAAATGAAAAAGACTCTCCAAGGATTAGAACTCATGAAATCCTTTTTACAAAACAGGAGCATTAACCCAGTAAGCCACAGCAACATCACAGGTGCAAATTTATGTCAAGAAGGGCAGTGACCAATGAATCACTATTAGGTAAGTTCAAATAGAAATCCATTGGTTTTACTATGTTATTCTTAATGCCAATCTAAACAGCTTGTATTGACATATTGTTCTTTATGAACACTTAGTACAGATTCTATCTCACAATTGCACTATCTCAATCCAAAAATCAATGCAAATTTCCATTGGCACTATAGGAAACTTATTGGTAAGTAAATGAAAAAGAGCTCTCTGAGGACTAGAACTCATGAACTCCTGTTTAAAAGACAGGGGTATTAACCCACTAAGCCATTGGAACATCACAAGTGCAAAGTGATGTCAAGAAGGGCAGTGAACATTGAATCACTATTGGTAAGTTCAAAAAGAAATCCATTGGTTTCACTATGTTATACTTAATGCCAATCTTTGCAGCGCATCATGACGTATTGTTCTTGATGAACACGTAATACAGATTCTATATCTCACAATTGCACTATCTCAAGCCCAAAATCAATGCAAATTTCCATTGTCTCTATAGGAAGCTTATTAGTAAGTAAATGAAAAAACTCTCTGAGAATCAGAACTCATGAACTCCTGTTTATAAGACAGGCGCAATAACCAAGTAAGCCACTGGAACATCACAAGTGCAAAAGGTTGTCAAGAAGGGCAATGACCAATTAATCACTATTAGGTAAGTTCAAAAAGAAATCCATTGGTTTCACTATGTTATTCTTAATGCCAATCTTTGCAGTGCATCATGACGTATTGTTCTTGATGAACACGTAATACAGATTCTATATCTCACAATTGCACTATCTCAATCCCAAAATCAATGCAAATTTACATTGGCTCCATAGGAAGCTTATTAGTAAGTAAATGAAAAAGACTCTCCAAGTATTAGAACTCATGAAATCCTTTTTACAAGACAGGTGCATTAACCCAGTAAGTCACAGCAACATCACAGGTGCAAATTTATGTCAAGAAGGGCAGTGACCAATGAATCACTATTAGGTAAGTTCAAATAGAAATCCATTGGTTTTACCATGTTATTCTTAATGCCAATCTAAACAGCTTGTAATGACATATTGTTCTTTATGAACACTTAGTACAGATTCTATCTCACAATTGCAATATCTCAATCCAAAAATCAATGCAAATTTCCATTGGCTCTATAGGAAACTTATTGGTAAGTAAATGAAAAGGAGCTCTCTAAGGACTAGAATTCATGAACTCCCGTTTAAAAGACAGGGGCATTAACCCACTAAGCCATTGGAACATCACAAGTGCAAAGTAATGTCAAGAAGGGCAGCGAACATTGAATCACTATTAGATAAGTTCAAAAAGAAATCCATTGGTTTCACTATGTTATTCTTAATGCCAATCTTTGCAGCGCATCATGACGTATTGCTCTTGATGAACACGTAATACAGATTCTATATCTCACAATTGCACTATCTCAATCCCAAAATCAATGCAAATTTACATTGGCTCCATAGGAAGCTTATCAGTAAGTAAATGAAAAAGACTCTCCAACGATTAGAACTCATGAAATCCTTTTTACAAGACAGGTGCATTAACCCAGTAAGTCACAGCAACATCACAGGTGCAAATTTATGTCAAGAAGGGCAGTGACCAATGAATCACTATTAGGTAAGTTCAAATAGAAATCCATTGGTTTTACTATGTTATTCTTAATGCCAATCTAAACAGCTTGTAATGACATATTGTTCTTTATGAACACTTAGTACAGATTCTATCTCACAATTGCAATATCTCAATCCAAAAATCAATGCAAATTTCCATTGGCTCTATAGGAAACTTATTGGTAAGTAAATGAAAAAGAGCTCTCTGAGGACTAGAATTCATGAACTCCCGTTTAAAAGACAGGGGCATTAACCCACTAAGCCATTGGAACATTACAAGTGCAAAGTAATGTCAAGAAGGGCAGCGAACATTGAATCACTATTAGATAAGTTCAAAAAGAAATCCATTGGTTTCACTATGTTATTCTTAATGCCAATCTTTGCAGCGCATCATGACGTATTGCTCTTGATGAACACGTAATACAGATTCTATATCTCACAAGTGCACTATCTCAATCCCAAAATCAATGCAAATTTACATTGGCTCTATAGGAAGCTTATTAGTAAGTAAATGAAAAAACTCTCTGAGAATCAGAACTCATGAACTCCTGTTTAAAAGACAGGCGCAATAAATAAGTAAGCCACTGGAACATCACAAGTGCAAAAGGTTGTCAAGAAGGGCAATGACCAATGAATCACTATTAGGTAAGTTCAAAAAGAAATCCATTGGTTTCACTATGTTATTCTTAATGCCAATCTTTGCAGCGCATCATGACGTATTGTTCTTGATGAACACGTAATACAGATTCTATATCTCACAATTGCACTTTCTCAATCCAAAAATCAATGCAAATTTACATTGGCTCCATAGGAAGCTTATTAGTAAGTAAATGAAAAAGACTCTACAAGGATTAGAACTCATGAAATCCTTTTTACAAGACAGGTGCATTAACCCAGTAAGTCACAGCAACATCACAGGTGCAGATTTATGTCAAGAAGGGCAGTGACCAATGAATCACTATTAGGTAAGTTCAAATAGAAATCCATTGGTTTTACTATGTTATTCTTAATGCCAATCTTTGCAGCGCATCATGACGTATTGTTCTTGATGAACACGTAATACAGATTCTATATCTCAAAATCAATGCAAATTTCCATTGCTCCATAGGAAGCTGATTAGTAAGTAAATGAAAAAGACTCTCCAAGGATTAGAACTCATGAAATCCTTTTTACAAAACAGGAGCATTAACCCAGTAAGCCACAGCAACATCACAGGTGCAAATTTATGTCAAGAAGGGCAGTGACCAATGAATCACTATTAGGTAAGTTCAAATAGAAATCCATTGGTTTTACTATGTTATTCTTAATGCCAATCTAAACAGCTTGTAATGACATATTGTTCTTTATGAACACTTAGTACAGATTCTATCTCACAATTGCAATATCTCAATCCAAAAATCAATGCAAATTTCCATTGGCTCTATAGGAAACTTATTAGTAAGTAAATGAAAAAGAGCTCTCTGAGGACTAGAATTCATGAACTCCTGTGTAAAAGACAGGGGCATTAACCCACTAAGCCATTGGAACATCACATGTGCAAAGTGATGTCAAGAAGGGCAGCGAACATTGAATCACTATTAGATATGTTCAAAAAGAAATCCATTGGTTTCACTATGTTATTCTTAATGCCAATCTTTGCAGCGCATCATGACGTATTGTTCTTGATGAACACGTAATACAGATTCTATATCTCACAATTGCACTATCTCAAGCCCAAAATCAATGCAAATTTCCATTGGCTCTATAGGAAGCTTATTAGTAAGTAAATGAAAAAGACTCTCCAAGGATTAGAACTCATGAAATACTTTTTACAAGACAGGAGCATTAACCCAGTAAGCCAAAGCAACATCACAAGTCCAAATTTATGTCAAGAAGGGCAGTGACCAATGAATCACTATTAGGTAAGTTCAAAAAGAAATCCATTTTTTTTTACTATGCTATTCTTAATGCCAATCTAAACAGCTTGTAATGACATTTTGTTCTTTATGAACACTTAGTACAGATTCTATCTCACAATTGCACTATCTCAATCCCAAAATCAATGCAAATTTCCATTGGCTCTATAGGAAACTTATTGGTAAGTAAATGAAAAAGAGCTCTCTGAGGACTAGAATTCATGAACTCATGTTTAAAGACAGGGGTATTAACCCACTAAGCCATTGGAACATCACAAGTGCAAAGTGATGTCAAGAAGGGCAGTGAACATTGAATCACTATTGGTAAGTTCAAAAAGAAATCCATTGGTTTCACTATGTTATTCTTAATGCCAATCTTTGCAGCGCATCATGACGTATTGTTCTTGATGAACACGTAATACAGATTCTATATCTCACAATTGCACTATCTCAAGCCCAAAATCAATGCAAATTTCCATTGGCTCTATAGGAAGCTTATTAGTAAGTAAATGAAAAAACTCTCTGAGAATCAGAACTCATGAACTCCTGTTTATAAGACAGGCGCAATAACCAAGTAAGCCACTGGAACATCACAAGTGCAAAAGGTTGTCAAGAAGGGCAATGACCAATGAATCACTATTAGGTAAGTTCAAAAAGAAATCCATTGGTTTCACTATGTTATTCTTAATGCCAATCTTTGCAGTGCATCATGACGTATTGTTCTTGATGAACACGTAATACAGATTCTATATCTCAAAATCAATGCAAATTTCCATTGCTCCATAGGAAGCTTATTAGTAAGTAAATGAAAAAGACTCTCCAAGTATTAGAACTCATGAAATCCTTTTTACAAGACAGGTGCATTAACCCAGTAAGTCACAGCAACATCACAGGTGCAAATTTATGTCAAGAAGGGCAGTGACCAATGAATCACTATTAGGTAAGTTCAAATAGAAATCCATTGGTTTTACCATGTTATTCTTAATGCCAATCTAAACAGCTTGTAATGACATATTGTTCTTTATGAACACTTAGTACAGATTCTATCTCACAATTGCAATATCTCAATCCAAAAATCAATGCAAATTTCCATTGGCTCTATAGGAAACTTATTGGTAAGTAAATGAAAAGGAGCTCTCTAAGGACTAGAATTCATGAACTCCCGTTTAAAAGACAGGGGCATTAACCCACTAAGCCATTGGAACATCACAAGTGCAAAGTAATGTCAAGAAGGGCAGCGAACATTGAATCACTATTAGATAAGTTCAAAAAGAAATCCATTGGTTTCACTATGTTATTCTTAATGCCAATCTTTGCAGCGCATCATGACGTATTGCTCTTGATGAACACGTAATACAGATTCTATATCTCACAATTGCACTATCTCAATCCCAAAATCAATGCAAATTTACATTGGCTCCATAGGAAGCTTATCAGTAAGTAAATGAAAAAGACTCTCCAACGATTAGAACTCATGAAATCCTTTTTACAAGACAGGTGCATTAACCCAGTAAGTCACAGCAACATCACAGGTGCAAATTTATGTCAAGAAGGGCAGTGACCAATGAATCACTATTAGGTAAGTTCAAATAGAAATCCATTGGTTTTACTATGTTATTCTTAATGCCAATCTAAACAGCTTGTAATGACATATTGTTCTTTATGAACACTTAGTACAGATTCTATCTCACAATTGCAATATCTCAATCCAAAAATCAATGCAAATTTCCATTGGCTCTATAGGAAACTTATTGGTAAGTAAATGAAAAAGAGCTCTCTGAGGACTAGAATTCATGAACTCCCGTTTAAAAGACAGGGGCATTAACCCACTAAGCCATTGGAACATTACAAGTGCAAAGTAATGTCAAGAAGGGCAGCGAACATTGAATCACTATTAGATAAGTTCAAAAAGAAATCCATTGGTTTCACTATGTTATTCTTAATGCCAATCTTTGCAGCGCATCATGACGTATTGCTCTTGATGAACACGTAATACAGATTCTATATCTCACAAGTGCACTATCTCAATCCCAAAATCAATGCAAATTTACATTGGCTCTATAGGAAGCTTATTAGTAAGTAAATGAAAAAACTCTCTGAGAATCAGAACTCATGAACTCCTGTTTAAAAGACAGGCGCAATAAATAAGTAAGCCACTGGAACATCACAAGTGCAAAAGGTTGTCAAGAAGGGCAATGACCAATGAATCACTATTAGGTAAGTTCAAAAAGAAATCCATTGGTTTCACTATGTTATTCTTAATGCCAATCTTTGCAGCGCATCATGACGTATTGTTCTTGATGAACACGTAATACAGATTCTATATCTCACAATTGCACTTTCTCAATCCAAAAATCAATGCAAATTTACATTGGCTCCATAGGAAGCTTATTAGTAAGTAAATGAAAAAGACTCTACAAGGATTAGAACTCATGAAATCCTTTTTACAAGACAGGTGCATTAACCCAGTAAGTCACAGCAACATCACAGGTGCAGATTTATGTCAAGAAGGGCAGTGACCAATGAATCACTATTAGGTAAGTTCAAATAGAAATCCATTGGTTTTACTATGTTATTCTTAATGCCAATCTTTGCAGCGCATCATGACGTATTGTTCTTGATGAACACGTAATACAGATTCTATATCTCAAAATCAATGCAAATTTCCATTGCTCCATAGGAAGCTGATTAGTAAGTAAATGAAAAAGACTCTCCAAGGATTAGAACTCATGAAATCCTTTTTACAAAACAGGAGCATTAACCCAGTAAGCCACAGCAACATCACAGGTGCAAATTTATGTCAAGAAGGGCAGTGACCAATGAATCACTATTAGGTAAGTTCAAATAGAAATCCATTGGTTTTACTATGTTATTCTTAATGCCAATCTAAACAGCTTGTAATGACATATTGTTCTTTATGAACACTTAGTACAGATTCTATCTCACAATTGCAATATCTCAATCCAAAAATCAATGCAAATTTCCATTGGCTCTATAGGAAACTTATTAGTAAGTAAATGAAAAAGAGCTCTCTGAGGACTAGAATTCATGAACTCCTGTGTAAAAGACAGGGGCATTAACCCACTAAGCCATTGGAACATCACATGTGCAAAGTGATGTCAAGAAGGGCAGCGAACATTGAATCACTATTAGATATGTTCAAAAAGAAATCCATTGGTTTCACTATGTTATTCTTAATGCCAATCTTTGCAGCGCATCATGACGTATTGTTCTTGATGAACACGTAATACAGATTCTATATCTCACAATTGCACTATCTCAAGCCCAAAATCAATGCAAATTTCCATTGGCTCTATAGGAAGCTTATTAGTAAGTAAATGAAAAAGACTCTCCAAGGATTAGAACTCATGAAATACTTTTTACAAGACAGGAGCATTAACCCAGTAAGCCAAAGCAACATCACAAGTCCAAATTTATGTCAAGAAGGGCAGTGACCAATGAATCACTATTAGGTAAGTTCAAAAAGAAATCCATTTTTTTTTACTATGCTATTCTTAATGCCAATCTAAACAGCTTGTAATGACATTTTGTTCTTTATGAACACTTAGTACAGATTCTATCTCACAATTGCACTATCTCAATCCCAAAATCAATGCAAATTTCCATTGGCTCTATAGGAAACTTATTGGTAAGTAAATGAAAAAGAGCTCTCTGAGGACTAGAATTCATGAACTCATGTTTAAAGACAGGGGTATTAACCCACTAAGCCATTGGAACATCACAAGTGCAAAGTGATGTCAAGAAGGGCAGTGAACATTGAATCACTATTGGTAAGTTCAAAAAGAAATCCATTGGTTTCACTATGTTATTCTTAATGCCAATCTTTGCAGCGCATCATGACGTATTGTTCTTGATGAACACGTAATACAGATTCTATATCTCACAATTGCACTATCTCAAGCCCAAAATCAATGCAAATTTCCATTGGCTCTATAGGAAGCTTATTAGTAAGTAAATGAAAAAACTCTCTGAGAATCAGAACTCATGAACTCCTGTTTATAAGACAGGCGCAATAACCAAGTAAGCCACTGGAACATCACAAGTGCAAAAGGTTGTCAAGAAGGGCAATGACCAATGAATCACTATTAGGTAAGTTCAAAAAGAAATCCATTGGTTTCACTATGTTATTCTTAATGCCAATCTTTGCAGTGCATCATGACGTATTGTTCTTGATGAACACGTAATACAGATTCTATATCTCAAAATCAATGCAAATTTCCATTGCTCCATAGGAAGCTTATTAGTAAGTAAATGAAAAAGACTCTCCAAGTATTAGAACTCATGAAATCCTTTTTACAAGACAGGTGCATTAACCCAGTAAGTCACAGCAACATCACAGGTGCAAATTTATGTCAAGAAGGGCAGTGACCAATGAATCACTATTAGGTAAGTTCAAATAGAAATCCATTGGTTTTACCATGTTATTCTTAATGCCAATCTAAACAGCTTGTAATGACATATTGTTCTTTATGAACACTTAGTACAGATTCTATCTCACAATTGCAATATCTCAATCCAAAAATCAATGCAAATTTCCATTGGCTCTATAGGAAACTTATTGGTAAGTAAATGAAAAGGAGCTCTCTAAGGACTAGAATTCATGAACTCCCGTTTAAAAGACAGGGGCATTAACCCACTAAGCCATTGGAACATCACAAGTGCAAAGTAATGTCAAGAAGGGCAGCGAACATTGAATCACTATTAGATAAGTTCAAAAAGAAATCCATTGGTTTCACTATGTTATTCTTAATGCCAATCTTTGCAGCGCATCATGACGTATTGCTCTTGATGAACACGTAATACAGATTCTATATCTCACAATTGCACTATCTCAATCCCAAAATCAATGCAAATTTACATTGGCTCCATAGGAAGCTTATCAGTAAGTAAATGAAAAAGACTCTCCAACGATTAGAACTCATGAAATCCTTTTTACAAGACAGGTGCATTAACCCAGTAAGTCACAGCAACATCACAGGTGCAAATTTATGTCAAGAAGGGCAGTGACCAATGAATCACTATTAGGTAAGTTCAAATAGAAATCCATTGGTTTTACTATGTTATTCTTAATGCCAATCTAAACAGCTTGTAATGACATATTGTTCTTTATGAACACTTAGTACAGATTCTATCTCACAATTGCAATATCTCAATCCAAAAATCAATGCAAATTTCCATTGGCTCTATAGGAAACTTATTGGTAAGTAAATGAAAAAGAGCTCTCTGAGGACTAGAATTCATGAACTCCCGTTTAAAAGACAGGGGCATTAACCCACTAAGCCATTGGAACATTACAAGTGCAAAGTAATGTCAAGAAGGGCAGCGAACATTGAATCACTATTAGATAAGTTCAAAAAGAAATCCATTGGTTTCACTATGTTATTCTTAATGCCAATCTTTGCAGCGCATCATGACGTATTGCTCTTGATGAACACGTAATACAGATTCTATATCTCACAAGTGCACTATCTCAATCCCAAAATCAATGCAAATTTACATTGGCTCTATAGGAAGCTTATTAGTAAGTAAATGAAAAAACTCTCTGAGAATCAGAACTCATGAACTCCTGTTTAAAAGACAGGCGCAATAAATAAGTAAGCCACTGGAACATCACAAGTGCAAAAGGTTGTCAAGAAGGGCAATGACCAATGAATCACTATTAGGTAAGTTCAAAAAGAAATCCATTGGTTTCACTATGTTATTCTTAATGCCAATCTTTGCAGCGCATCATGACGTATTGTTCTTGATGAACACGTAATACAGATTCTATATCTCACAATTGCACTTTCTCAATCCAAAAATCAATGCAAATTTACATTGGCTCCATAGGAAGCTTATTAGTAAGTAAATGAAAAAGACTCTACAAGGATTAGAACTCATGAAATCCTTTTTACAAGACAGGTGCATTAACCCAGTAAGTCACAGCAACATCACAGGTGCAGATTTATGTCAAGAAGGGCAGTGACCAATGAATCACTATTAGGTAAGTTCAAATAGAAATCCATTGGTTTTACTATGTTATTCTTAATGCCAATCTTTGCAGCGCATCATGACGTATTGTTCTTGATGAACACGTAATACAGATTCTATATCTCAAAATCAATGCAAATTTCCATTGCTCCATAGGAAGCTGATTAGTAAGTAAATGAAAAAGACTCTCCAAGGATTAGAACTCATGAAATCCTTTTTACAAAACAGGAGCATTAACCCAGTAAGCCACAGCAACATCACAGGTGCAAATTTATGTCAAGAAGGGCAGTGACCAATGAATCACTATTAGGTAAGTTCAAATAGAAATCCATTGGTTTTACTATGTTATTCTTAATGCCAATCTAAACAGCTTGTAATGACATATTGTTCTTTATGAACACTTAGTACAGATTCTATCTCACAATTGCAATATCTCAATCCAAAAATCAATGCAAATTTCCATTGGCTCTATAGGAAACTTATTAGTAAGTAAATGAAAAAGAGCTCTCTGAGGACTAGAATTCATGAACTCCTGTGTAAAAGACAGGGGCATTAACCCACTAAGCCATTGGAACATCACATGTGCAAAGTGATGTCAAGAAGGGCAGCGAACATTGAATCACTATTAGATATGTTCAAAAAGAAATCCATTGGTTTCACTATGTTATTCTTAATGCCAATCTTTGCAGCGCATCATGACGTATTGTTCTTGATGAACACGTAATACAGATTCTATATCTCACAATTGCACTATCTCAAGCCCAAAATCAATGCAAATTTCCATTGGCTCTATAGGAAGCTTATTAGTAAGTAAATGAAAAAGACTCTCCAAGGATTAGAACTCATGAAATACTTTTTACAAGACAGGAGCATTAACCCAGTAAGCCAAAGCAACATCACAAGTCCAAATTTATGTCAAGAAGGGCAGTGACCAATGAATCACTATTAGGTAAGTTCAAAAAGAAATCCATTTTTTTTTACTATGCTATTCTTAATGCCAATCTAAACAGCTTGTAATGACATTTTGTTCTTTATGAACACTTAGTACAGATTCTATCTCACAATTGCACTATCTCAATCCCAAAATCAATGCAAATTTCCATTGGCTCTATAGGAAACTTATTGGTAAGTAAATGAAAAAGAGCTCTCTGAGGACTAGAATTCATGAACTCATGTTTAAAGACAGGGGTATTAACCCACTAAGCCATTGGAACATCACAAGTGCAAAGTCATGTCAAGAAGGGCAGTGAACATTGAATCACTATTGGTAAGTTCAAAAAGAAATCCATTGGTTTCACTATGTTATTCTTAATGCCAATCTTTGCAGCGCATCATGACGTATTGTTCTTGATGAACACGTAATACAGATTCTATATCTCACAATTGCACTATCTCAAGCCCAAAATCAATGCAAATTTCCATTGGCTCTATAGGAAGCTTATTAGTAAGTAAATGAAAAAACTCTCTGAGAATCAGAACTCATGAACTCCTGTTTATAAGACAGGCGCAATAACCAAGTAAGCCACTGGAACATCACAAGTGCAAAAGGTTGTCAAGAAGGGCAATGACCAATGAATCACTATTAGGTAAGTTCAAAAACAAATCCATTGGTTTCACTATGTTATTCTTAATGCCAATCTTTGCAGTGCATCATGACGTATTGTTCTTGATGAACACGTAATACAGATTCTATATCTCAAAATCAATGCAAATTTCCATTGCTCCATAGGAAGCTTATTAGTAAGTAAATGAAAAAGACTCTCCAAGTATTAGAACTCATGAAATCCTTTTTACAAGACAGGTGCATTAACCCAGTAAGTCACAGCAACATCACAGGTGCAAATTTATGTCAAGAAGGGCAGTGACCAATGAATCACTATTAGGTAAGTTCAAATAGAAATCCATTGGTTTTACCATGTTATTCTTAATGCCAATCTAAACAGCTTGTAATGACATATTGTTCTTTATGAACACTTAGTACAGATTCTATCTCACAATTGCAATATCTCAATCCAAAAATCAATGCAAATTTCCATTGGCTCTATAGGAAACTTATTGGTAAGTAAATGAAAAGGAGCTCTCTAAGGACTAGAATTCATGAACTCCCGTTTAAAAGACAGGGGCATTAACCCACTAAGCCATTGGAACATCACAAGTGCAAAGTAATGTCAAGAAGGGCAGCGAACATTGAATCACTATTAGATAAGTTCAAAAAGAAATCCATTGGTTTCACTATGTTATTCTTAATGCCAATCTTTGCAGCGCATCATGACGTATTGCTCTTGATGAACACGTAATACAGATTCTATATCTCACAATTGCACTATCTCAATCCCAAAATCAATGCAAATTTACATTGGCTCCATAGGAAGCTTATCAGTAAGTAAATGAAAAAGACTCTCCAACGATTAGAACTCATGAAATCCTTTTTACAAGACAGGTGCATTAACCCAGTAAGTCACAGCAACATCACAGGTGCAAATTTATGTCAAGAAGGGCAGTGACCAATGAATCACTATTAGGTAAGTTCAAATAGAAATCCATTGGTTTTACTATGTTATTCTTAATGCCAATCTAAACAGCTTGTAATGACATATTGTTCTTTATGAACACTTAGTACAGATTCTATCTCACAATTGCAATATCTCAATCCAAAAATCAATGCAAATTTCCATTGGCTCTATAGGAAACTTATTGGTAAGTAAATGAAAAAGAGCTCTCTGAGGACTAGAATTCATGAACTCCCGTTTAAAAGACAGGGGCATTAACCCACTAAGCCATTGGAACATTACAAGTGCAAAGTAATGTCAAGAAGGGCAGCGAACATTGAATCACTATTAGATAAGTTCAAAAAGAAATCCATTGGTTTCACTATGTTATTCTTAATGCCAATCTTTGCAGCGCATCATGACGTATTGCTCTTGATGAACACGTAATACAGATTCTATATCTCACAAGTGCACTATCTCAATCCCAAAATCAATGCAAATTTACATTGGCTCTATAGGAAGCTTATTAGTAAGTAAATGAAAAAACTCTCTGAGAATCAGAACTCATGAACTCCTGTTTAAAAGACAGGCGCAATAAATAAGTAAGCCACTGGAACATCACAAGTGCAAAAGGTTGTCAAGAAGGGCAATGACCAATGAATCACTATTAGGTAAGTTCAAAAAGAAATCCATTGGTTTCACTATGTTATTCTTAATGCCAATCTTTGCAGCGCATCATGACGTATTGTTCTTGATGAACACGTAATACAGATTCTATATCTCACAATTGCACTTTCTCAATCCAAAAATCAATGCAAATTTACATTGGCTCCATAGGAAGCTTATTAGTAAGTAAATGAAAAAGACTCTACAAGGATTAGAACTCATGAAATCCTTTTTACAAGACAGGTGCATTAACCCAGTAAGTCACAGCAACATCACAGGTGCAGATTTATGTCAAGAAGGGCAGTGACCAATGAATCACTATTAGGTAAGTTCAAATAGAAATCCATTGGTTTTACTATGTTATTCTTAATGCCAATCTTTGCAGCGCATCATGACGTATTGTTCTTGATGAACACGTAATACAGATTCTATATCTCAAAATCAATGCAAATTTCCATTGCTCCATAGGAAGCTGATTAGTAAGTAAATGAAAAAGACTCTCCAAGGATTAGAACTCATGAAATCCTTTTTACAAAACAGGAGCATTAACCCAGTAAGCCACAGCAACATCACAGGTGCAAATTTATGTCAAGAAGGGCAGTGACCAATGAATCACTATTAGGTAAGTTCAAATAGAAATCCATTGGTTTTACTATGTTATTCTTAATGCCAATCTAAACAGCTTGTAATGACATATTGTTCTTTATGAACACTTAGTACAGATTCTATCTCACAATTGCAATATCTCAATCCAAAAATCAATGCAAATTTCCATTGGCTCTATAGGAAGCTTATTAGTAAGTAAATGAAAAAGACTCTCCAAGGATTAGAACTCATGAAATACTTTTTACAAGACAGGAGCATTAACCCAGTAAGCCAAAGCAACATCACAAGTCCAAATTTATGTCAAGAAGGGCAGTGACCAATGAATCACTATTAGGTAAGTTCAAAAAGAAATCCATTTTTTTTTACTATGCTATTCTTAATGCCAATCTAAACAGCTTGTAATGACATTTTGTTCTTTATGAACACTTAGTACAGATTCTATCTCACAATTGCACTATCTCAATCCCAAAATCAATGCAAATTTCCATTGGCTCTATAGGAAACTTATTGGTAAGTAAATGAAAAAGAGCTCTCTGAGGACTAGAATTCATGAACTCATGTTTAAAGACAGGGGTATTAACCCACTAAGCCATTGGAACATCACAAGTGCAAAGTCATGTCAAGAAGGGCAGTGAACATTGAATCACTATTGGTAAGTTCAAAAAGAAATCCATTGGTTTCACTATGTTATTCTTAATGCCAATCTTTGCAGCGCATCATGACGTATTGTTCTTGATGAACACGTAATACAGATTCTATATCTCACAATTGCACTATCTCAATCCCAAAATCAATGCAAATTTACATTGGCTCCATAGGAAGATATTCAGTAAGTAAATGAAAAAGACTCTCCAAGGATTAGAACTCATGAAATCCTTTTTACAAAACAGGTGCATTAACCCAGTAAGCCACAGCAAAATCACAGGTGCAAATTTATGTCAAGAAGGGCAGTGACCAATGAATCACTATTAGGTAAGTTCAAAAAGAAATCCATTGGTTTTACTATGCTATTCTTAGTGCCAATCTAAACAGCTTGTAATGACATATTGTTCTTTATGAACACTTAGTACAGATTGTATCTCACAATTGCACTATCTCAATCCCAAAATCAATGGAAATTTCCATTGGCTCTATAGGAAACTTATTGGTAAGTAAATGAAAAAGAGCTCTCTGAGGACTAGAACTCATGAACTCCTGTTTAAAAGACAGGGGTATTAACCCACTAAGCCATTGGAACATCACAAGTGCAAAGTGATGTCAAGAAGGGCAGTGAACATTGAATCACTATTGGTAAGTTCAAAAAGAAATCCATTGGTTTCACTATGTTATTCATAATGCCAATCTTTGCAGCGCATCATGACGTATTGTTCTTGATGAACACGTAATACAGATTCTATATCTCACAATTGCACTATCTCAAGCCCAAAATCAATGCAAATTTCCATTGGCTCTATAGGAAGCTTATTAGTAAGTAAATGAAAAAACTCTCTGAGAATCAGAACTCATGAACTCCTGTTTATAAGACAGGCGCAATAACCAAGTAAGCCACTGGAACATCACAAGTGCAAAAGGTTGTCAAGAAGGGCAATGACCAATGAATCACTATTAGGTAAGTTCAAAAAGAAATCCATTGGTTTCACTATGTTATTCTTAATGCCAATCTTTGCAGTGCATCATGACGTATTGTTCTTGATGAACACGTAATACAGATTCTATATCTCAAAATCAATGCAAATTTCCATTGCTCCATAGGAAGCTTATTAGTAAGTAAATGAAAAAGACTCTCCAAGGATTAGAATTCATGAAATCCTTTTTACAAAACAGGAGCATTAACCCAGTAAGCCACAGCAACATCACAGGTGCAAATTTATGTCAAGAAGGGCAGTGACCAATGAATCACTATTAGGTAAGTTCAAAAAGAAATCCATTGGTTTTACTATGTTATTCTTAATGCCAATCTAAACAGCTTGTAATGACATATTGTTCTTTATGAACACTTAGTACAGATTCTATCTCACAATTGCAATATCTCAATCCAAAAATCAATGCAAATTTCCATTGGCTCTATAGGAAACTTATTGGTAAGTAAATGAAAAAGAGCTCTCTGAGGACTAGAATTCATGAACTCCTGTGTAAAAGACAGGGGTATTAACCCACTAAGCCATTGGAACATCACAAGTGCAAAGTGATGTCAAGAAGGGCAGCGAACATTGAATCACTATTAGATAAGTTCAAAAAGAAATCCATTGGTTTCACTATGTTATTCTTAATGCCAATCTTTGCAGCGCATCATGACGTATTGTTCTTGATGAACACGTAATACAGATTCTACATCTCACAATTGCACTATCTCAAGCCCAAAATCAATGCAAATTTCCATTGGCTCTATAGGAAGCTTATTAGTAAGTAAATGAAAAAACTCTCTGAGAATCAGAACTCATGAACTCCTGTTTATAAGACAGGCGCAATAAATAAGTAAGCCACTGGAACATCACAAGTGCAAAAGGTTGTCAAGAAGGGCAATGACCAATGAATCACTCTTAGGTAAGTTCAAAAAGAAATCCATTGGTTTCACTATGTTATTCTTAATGCCAATCTTTGCAGCGCATCATGACGTATTGTTCTTGATGAACACGTAATACAGATTCTATATCTCACAATTGCACTTTCTCAATCCCAAAATCAATGCAAATTTACATTGGCTCCATAGGAAGCTTATTAGTAAGTAAATGAAAAAGACTCTACAAGGATTAGAACTCATGAAATCCATTTTACAAGACAGGTGCATTAACCCAGTAAGTCACAGCAACATCACAGGTGCAGATTTATGTCAAGAAGGGCAGTGACCAATGAATCACTATTAGGTAAGTTCAAATAGAAATCCATTGGTTTTACTATGTTATTCTTAATGCCAATCTTTGCAGCGCATCATGACGTATTGTTCTTGATGAACACGTAATACAGATTCTATATCTCAAAATCAATGCAAATTTCCATTGCTCCATAGGAAGCTGATTAGTAAGTAAATGAAAAAGACTCTCCAAGGATTAGAACTCATGAAATCCTTTTTACAAGACAGGTGCATTAACCCAGTAAGTCACAGCAACATCACAGGTGCAAATTTATGTCAAAAGGGCAGTGACCAATGAATCACTATTAGGTAAGTTCAAATAGAAATCCATTGGTTTTACTATGTTATTCTTAATGCCAATCTAAACAGCTTGTAATGACATATTGTTCTTTATGAATACTTAGTACAGATTCTATCTCACAATTGCACTATCTCAATCCAAAAATCAATGCAAATTTCCATTGGCACTATAGGAAACTTATTAGTAAGTAAATGAAAAAGAGCTCTCTGAGGACTAGAACTCATGAACTCCTGTTTAAAAGACAGGGGTATTAACCCACTAAGCCATTGGAACATCACAAGTGCAAAGTGATGTCAAGAAGGGCAGTGAACATTGAATCACTATTGGTAAGTTCAAAAAGAAATCCATTGGTTTCACTATGTTATTCTTAATGCCAATCTTTGCAGTGCATCATGACGTATTGTTCTTGATGAACACGTAATACAGATTCTATATCTCACAATTGCACTATCTCAAGCCCAAAATCAATGCAAATTTCCATTGTCTCTATAGGAAGCTTATTAGTAAGTAAATGAAAAAACTCTCTGAGAATCAGAACTCATGAACTCCTGTTTATAAGACAGGCGCAATAACCAAGTAAGCCACTGGAACATCACAAGTGCAAAAGGTTGTCAAGAAGGGCAATGACCAATGAATCACTATTAGGTAAGTTCAAAAAGAAATCCATTGGTTTCACTATGTTATTCTTAATGCCAATCTTTGCAGTGCATCATGACGTATTGTTCTTGATGAACACGTAATACAGATTCTATATCTCACAATTGCACTATCTCAATCCCAAAATCAATGCAAATTTACATTGGCTCCATAGGAAGCTTATTAGTAAGTAAATGAAAAAGACTCTCCAAGTATTAGAACTCATGAAATCCTTTTTACAAGACAGGTGCATTAACCCAGTAAGTCACAGCAACATCACAGGTGCAAATTTATGTCAAGAAGGGCAGTGACCAATGAATCACTATTAGGTAAGTTCAAATAGAAATCCATTGGTTTTACCATGTTATTCTTAATGCCAATCTAAACAGCTTGTAATGACATATTGTTCTTTATGAACACTTAGTACAGATTCTATCTCACAATTGCAATATCTCAATCCAAAAATCAATGCAAATTTCCATTGGCTCTATAGGAAACTTATTGGTAAGTAAATGAAAAAGAGCTCTCTAAGGACTAGAATTCATGAACTCCCGTTTAAAAGACAGGGGCATTAACCCACTAAGCCATTGGAACATCACAAGTGCAAAGTAATGTCAAGAAGGGCAGCGAACATTGAATCACTATTAGATAAGTTCAAAAAGAAATCCATTGGTTTCACTATGTTATTCTTAATGCCAATCTTTGCAGCGCATCATGACGTATTGCTCTTGATGAACACGTAATACAGATTCTATATCTCACAATTGCACTATCTCAATCCCAAAATCAATGCAAATTTACATTGCCTCCATAGGAAGCTTATCAGTAAGTAAATGAAAAAGACTCTCCAACGATTAGAACTCATGAAATCCTTTTTACAAGACAGGTGCATTAACCCAGTAAGTCACAGCAACATCACAGGTGCAAATTTATGTCAAGAAGGGCAGTGACCAATGAATCACTATTAGGTAAGTTCAAATAGAAATCCATTGGTTTTACTATGTTATTCTTAATGCCAATCTAAACAGCTTGTAATGACATATTGTTCTTTATGAACACTTAGTACAGATTCTATCTCACAATTGCAATATCTCAATCCAAAAATCAATGCAAATTTCCATTGGCTCTATAGGAAACTTATTGGTAAGTAAATGAAAAAGAGCTCTCTGAGGACTAGAATTCATGAACTCCCGTTTAAAAGACAGGGGCATTAACCCACTAAGCCATTGGAACATCACAAGTGCAAAGTAATGTCAAGAAGGGCAGCGAACATTGAATCACTATTAGATAAGTTCAAAAAGAAATCCATTGGTTTCACTATGTTATTCTTAATGCCAATCTTTGCAGCGCATCATGACGTATTGCTCTTGATGAACACGTAATACAGATTCTATATCTCACAAGTGCACTATCTCAATCCCAAAATCAATGCAAATTTACATTGGCTCTATAGGAAGCTTATTAGTAAGTAAATGAAAAAACTCTCTGAGAATCAGAACTCATGAACTCCTGTTTATAAGACAGGCGCAATAAATAAGTAAGCCACTGGAACATCACAAGTGCAAAAGGTTGTCAAGAAGGGCAATGACCAATGAATCACTATTAGGTAAGTTCAAAAAGAAATCCATTGGTTTCACTATGTTATTCTTAATGCCAATCTTTGCAGCGCATCATGACGTATTGTTCTTGATGACCACGTAATACAGATTCTATATCTCACAATTGCACTTTCTCAATCCCAAAATCAATGCAAATTTACATTGGCTCCATAGGAAGCTTATTAGTAAGTAAATGAAAATGACTCTCCAAGGATTAGAACTCATGAAATCCTTTTTACAAGACAGGTGCATTAACCCAGTAAGTCACAGCAACATCACAGGTGCAGATTTATGTCAAGAAGGGCAGTGACCAATGAATCACTATTAGGTAAGTTCAAATAGAAATCCATTGGTTTTACTATGTTATTCTTAATGCCAATCTTTGCAGCGCATCATGACGTATTGTTCTTGATGAACACGTAATACAGATTCTATATCTCAAAATCAATGCAAATTTCCATTGCTCCATAGGAATCTGATTAGTAAGTAAATGAAAAAGACTCTCCAAGTATTAGAACTCATGAAATCCTTTTTACAAGACAGGTGCATTAACCCAGTAAGTCACAGCAACATCACAGGTGCAAATTTATGTCAAGAAGGGCAGTGACCAATGAATCACTATTAGGTAAGTTCAAATAAAAATCCATTGGTTTTACTATGTTATTCTTAATGCCAATCTAAACAACTTGTAATGACATATTGTTCTTTATGAATACTTAGTACAGATTCTATCTCACAATTTCACTATCTCAATCCAAAAATCAATGCAAATTTCCATTGGCTCTATAGGAAACTTATTGGTAAGTAAATGAAAAAGAGCTCTCTGAGGACTAGAACTCATGAACTCCTGTTTAAAAGACAGGGGCATTAAACCACTAAGCCATTGGAACATCACAAGTGCTAAGTGATGTCAAGAAGGGCAGCGAACATTGAATCACTATTAGATAAGTTCAAAAAGAAATCCATTTGTTTCACTATGTTATTCTTAATGCCAATCTTTGCAGCGCATCATGACGTATTGTTCTTGATGAACGCGTAATACAGATTCTATATCTCACAATTGCACTATCTCAATCCCAAAATCAATGCAAATTTACATTGGCTCCATAGGAAGCTTATCAGTAAGTAAATGAAAAAGACTCTCCAAGGATTAGAACTCATGAAATCCTTTTTACAAAACAGGTGCATTAACCCAGTAAGCCACAGCAAAATCACAGGTGCAAATTTATGTCAAGAAGGGCAGTGACCAATGAATCATTATTAGGTAAGTTCAAAAATAAATCCATTGGTTTTACTATGCTATTCTTAATGCCAATCTAAACAGCTTGTAATGACAAATTGTTCTTTATGAACACTTAGTACAGATTCTATCTCACAATTGCACTATCTCAATCCCAAAATCAATGGAAATTTCCATTGGCTCTATAGGAAACTTATTGGTAAGTAAATGAAAAAGAGCTCTCTGAGGACTAGAACTCATGAACTCCTGTTTAAAAGACAGGGGTATTAACCCACTAAGCCATTGGAACATCACAAGTGCAAAGTGATGTCAAGAAGGGCAGTGAACATTGAATCACTATTGGTAAGTTCAAAAAGAAATCCATTGGTTTCACTATGTTATTCTTAATGCCAATCTTTGCAGCGCATCATGACGTATTGTTCTTGATGAACACGTAATACAGATTCTATATCTCACAATTGCACTATCTCAAGCCCAAAATCAATGCAAATTTCCATTGGCTCTATAGGAAGCTTATTAGTAAGTAAATGAAAATACTCTCTGAGAATCAGAACTCATGAACTCCTGTTTATAAGACAGGCGCAATAACCAAGTAAGCCACTGGAACATCACAAGTGCAAAAGGTTGTCAAGAAGGGCAATGAACAATGAATCACTATTAGGTAAGTTCAAAAAGAAATCCATTGGTTTCACTATGTTATTCTTAATGCCAATCTTTGCAGTGCATCATGACGTATTGGTCTTGATGAACACGTAATACAGATTCTATATCTCAAAATCAATGCAAATTTCCATTGCTCCATAGGAAGCTTATTAGTAAGTAAATAAAAAAGACTCTCCAAGGATTAGAACTCATGAAATCCTTTTTACAAAACAGGAGCATTAACCCAGTAAGCCACAGCAACATCACAGGTGCAAATTGATGTCAAGAAGGGCAGTGACCAATGAATCACTATTAGGTAAGTTCAAAAAGAAATCCATTGGTTTTACTATGTTATTCTTAATGCCAATCTAAACAGCTGGTAATGACATATTGTTCTTTATGAACACTTAGTACAGATTCTATCTCACAATTGCAATATCTCAATCCAAAAATCAATGCAAATTTCCATTGGCTCTATAGGAAACTTATTGGTAAGTAAATGAAAAATAGCTCTCTGAGGACTAGAATTCATGAACTCCTGTGTAAAAGACAGGGGAATTAACCCACTAAGCCATTGGAACATCACAAGTGCAAAGTGATGTCAAGAAGGGCAGCGAACTTTGAATCACTATTAGATAAGTTCAAAAAGAAATCCATTGGTTTCACTATGTTATTCTTAATGCCAATCTTTGCAGCGCATCATGACGTATTGTTCTTGATGAACACGTAATACAGATTCTATATCTCACAATTGCACTATCTCAAGCCCAAAATCAATGCAAATTTCCATTGGCTCTATAGGAAGCTTATTAGTAAGTAAATGAAAAAACTCTCGGAGAATCAGAACTCATGAACTCCTGTTTATAAGACAGGCGCAATAACCAAGTAAGCCACTGGAACATCACAAGTGCAAAAGGTTGTCAAGAAGGGCAATGACCAATGAATCACTATTAGGTAAGTTCAAAAAGAAATCCATTGGTTTCACTATGTTATTCTTAATGCCAATCTTTGCAGCGCATCATGACGTATTGTTCTTGATGACCACGTAATACAGATTCTATATCTCACAATTGCACTTTCTCAATCCCAAAATCAATGCAAATTTACATTGGCTCCATAGGAAGCTTATTAGTAAGTAAATGAAAAAGACTCTCCAAGGATTAGAACTCATGAAATCCTTTTTACAAGACAGGTGCATTAACCCAGTAAGTCACAGCAACATCACAGGTGCAGATTTATGTCAAGAAGGGCAGTGACCAATGAATCACTATTAGGTAAGTTCAAATAGAAATCCATTGGTTTTACTATGTTATTCTTAATGCCAATCTTTGCAGCGCATCATGACGTATTGTTCTTGATGAACACGTAATACAGATTCTATATCTCAAAATCAATGCAAATTTCCATTGCTCCATAGGAAGCTGATTAGTAAGTAAATGAAAAAGACTCTCCAAGGATTAGAACTCATGAAATCCTTTTTACAAAACAGGAGCATTAACCCAGTAAGCCACAGCAACATCACAGGTGCAAATTTATGTCAAGAAGGGCAGTGACCAATGAATCACTATTAGGTAAGTTCAAATAGAAATCCATTGGTTTTACTATGTTATTCTTAATGCCAATCTAAACAGCTTGTAATGACATATTGTTCTTTATGAACACTTAATACAGATTCTATCTCACAATTGCAATATCTCAATCCAAAAATCAATGCAAATTTCCATTGGCTCTATAGGAAACTTATTGGTAAGTAAATGAAAAAGAGCTCTCTGAGAACTAGAACTCATGAACTCCTGTTTAAAAGACAGGGGCATTAACCCACTAAGCCATTGGAACATCACAAGTGCAAAGTGATGTCAAGAAGGGCAGTGAACATTGAATCAATATTGGTAAGTTCAAAAAGAAATCCATTGGTTTCACTATGTTATTCTTAATGCCAATCTTTGCAGCGCATCATGACGTATTGTTCTTGATGAACACGTAATACAGATTCTATATCTCACAGCTGCATCATCTCAATCCCAAAATCAATGCAAATTTACATTGGCTCCATAGGAAGCTTATCAGTAAGTAAATGAAAAAGGCTCTCCAAGGATTAGAACTCATGAAATCCTTTTTACAAGAAAGGTGCATTAACCCAGTAAGTCACAGCAACATCACAGGTGCAAATTTATGTCAAGAAGGGCAGTGACCAATGAATCACTATTAGGTAAGTTCAAATAGAAATCCATTGGTTTTACTATGTTATTCTTAATGCCAATCTAAACAGCTTGTAATGACATATTGTTCTTTATGAATACTTAGTACAGATTCTATCTCACAATTGCACTATCTCAATCCAAAAATCAATGCAAATTTCCATTGGCTCTATAGGAAACTTATTGGTAAGTAAATGAAAAAGAGCTCACTAAGGACTAGAACTCATGAACTCCTGTTTAAAAGACAGGGGCATTAACCCACTAAGCCATTGGAACATCACAAGTGCAAAGTGATGTCAAGAAGGGCAGTGAACATTGAATCAATATTGGTAAGTTCAAAAAGAAATCCATTGGTTTCACTATGTTATTCTTAATGCCAATCTTTGCAGCGCATCATGACGTATTGTTCTTGATGAACACGTAATACAGATTCTATATCTCACAACTGCATTATCTCAATCCCAAAATCAATGCAAATTTACATTGGCTCCATAGGTAGCTTATCAGTAAGTAAATGAAAAAGACTCTCCAAGGATTAGAACTCATGAAATCCTTTTTACAAGACAGGTGCATTAACCCATTAAGCCACAGCAACATCACAGGTGCAAATTTATGTCAAGAAGGGCAGTGACCAATGAATCACTATTAGGTAAGTTCAAATAGAAATCCATTGGTTTTACTATGTTATTCTTAATGCCAATCTAAACAGCTTGTAATGACATATTGTTCTTTATGAACACTTAGTACAGATTCTATCTCACAATTGCAATATCTCAATCCAAAAATCAATGCAAATTTCCATTGGCTCTATAGGAAACTTATTGGTAAGTAAATGAAAAAGAGCTCTCTGAGGACTAGAATTCATGAACTCCTGTTTAAAAGACAGGGGCATTAACCCACTAAGCCATTGGAACATCACAAGTGCTTTGTGATGTCAAGAAGAGCAGCGAACATTGAATCACTATTAGATAAGTTCAAAAAGAAATCCATTGGTTTCACTATGTTATTCTTAATGCCAATCTTTGCAGCGCATCATGACGTATTGTTCTTGATGAACACGTAATACAGATTCTATATCTCACAATTGCACTATCTCAAGCCCAAAATCAATGCAAATTTCCATTGGCTCTATAGGAAGCTTATTAGTAAGTAAATGAAAAAACTCTCTGAGAATCAGAACTCATGAACTCCTGTTTATAAGACAGGCGCAATAACCAAGTAAGCCACTGGAACATCAGAAGTGCAAAAGGTTGTCAAGAAGGGCAATGACCAATGAATCACTATTAGGTAAGTTCAAAAAGAAATCCATTGGTTTCACTATGTTATTCTTAATGCCAATCTTTGCAGCGCATCATGACGTATTGTTCTTGATGACCACGTAATACAGATTCTATATCTCACAATTGCACTTTCTCAATCCCAAAATCAATGCAAATTTACATTGGCTCCATAGGAAGCTTATTAGTAAGTAAATGAAAATGACTCTCCAAGGATTAGAACTCATGAAATCCTTTTTACAAGACACGTGCATTAACCCAGTAAGTCACAGCAACATCACAGGTGCAGATTTATGTCAAGAAGGGCAGTGACCAATGAATCACTATTAGGTAAGTTCAAATAGAAATCCATTGGTTTTACTATGTTATTCTTAATGCCAATCTTTGCAGCGCATCATGACGTATTGTTCTTGATGAACACGTAATACAGATTCTATATCTCAAAATCAATGCAAATTTCCATTGCTCCATAGGAATCTGATTAGTAAGTAAATGAAAAAGACTCTCCAAGTATTAGAACTCATGAAATCCTTTTTACAAGACAGGTGCTTTAACCCAGTAAGTCACAGCAACATCACAGGTGCAAATTTATGTCAAGAAGGGCAGTGACCAATGAATCACTATTAGGTAAGTTCAAATAGAAATCCATTGGTTTTACTATGTTATTCTTAATGCCAATCTAAACAACTTGTAATGACATATTGTTCTTTATGAATACTTAGTACAGATTCTATCTCACAATTTCACTATCTCAATCCAAAAATCAATGCAAATTTCCATTGGCTCTATAGGAAACTTATTGGTAAGTAAATGAAAAAGAGCTCTCTGAGGACTAGAACTCATGAACTCCTGTTTAAAAGACAGGGGCATTAAACCACTAAGCCATTGGAACATCACAAGTGCTAAGTGATGTCAAGAAGGGCAGCGAACATTGAATCACTATTAGATAAGTTCAAAAAGAAATCCATTCGTTTCACTATGTTATTCTTAATGCCAATCTTTGCAGCGCATCATGACGTATTGTTCTTGATGAACACGTAATACAGATTCTATATCTCACAATTGCACTATCTCAATCCCAAAATCAATGCAAATTTACATTGGCTCCATAGGAAGCTTATCAGTAAGTAAATGAAAAAGACTCTCCAAGGATTAGAACTCATGAAATCCTTTTTACAAAACAGGTGCATTAACCCAGTAAGCCACAGCAAAATCACAGGTGCAAATTTATGTCAAGAAGGGCAGTGACCAATGAATCATTATTAGGTAAGTTCAAAAATAAATCCATTGGTTTTACTATGCTATTCTTAATGCCAATCTAAACAGCTTGTAATGACAAATTGTTCTTTATGAACACTTAGTACAGATTCTATCTCACAATTGCACTATCTCAATCCCAAAATCAATGGAAATTTCCATTGGCTCTATAGGAAACTTATTGGTAAGTAAATGAAAAAGAGCTCTCTGAGGACTAGAACTCATGAACTCCTGTTTAAAAGACAGGGGTATTAACCCACTAAGCCATTGGAACATCACAAGTGCAAAGTGATGTCAAGAAGGGCAGTGAACATTGAATCACTATTGGTAAGTTCAAAAAGAAATCCATTGGTTTCACTATGTTATTCTTAATGCCAATCTTTGCAGCGCATCATGACGTATTGTTCTTGATGAACACGTAATACAGATTCTATATCTCACAATTGCACTATCTCAAGCCCAAAATCAATGCAAATTTCCATTGGCTCTATAGGAAGCTTATTAGTAAGTAAATGAAAAAACTCTCTGAGAATCAGAACTCATGAACTCCTGTTTATAAGACAGGCACAATAACCAAGTAAGCCACTGGAACATCACAAGTGCAAAATGTTGTCAAGAAGGGCAATGAACAATGAATCACTATTAGGTAAGTTCAAAAAGAAATCCATTGGTTTCACTATGTTATTCTTAATGCCAATCTTTGCAGTGCATCATGACGTATTGGTCTTGATGAACACGTAATACAGATTCTATATCTCAAAATCAATGCAAATTTCCATTGCTCCATAGGAAGCTTATTAGTAAGTAAATGAAAAAGACTCTCCAAGGATTAGAACTCATGAAATCCTTTTTACAAAACAGGAGCATTAACCCAGTAAGCCACAGCAACATCACAGGTGCAAATTGATGTCAAGAAGGGCAGTGACCAATGAATCACTATTAGGTAAGTTCAAAAAGAAATCCATTGGTTTTACTATGTTATTCTTAATGCCAATCTAAACAGCTTGTAATGACATATTGTTCTTTATGAACACTTAGTACAGATTCTATCTCACAATTGCAATATCTCAATCCAAAAATCAATGCAAATTTCCATTGGCTCTATAGGAAACTTATTGGTAAGTAAATGAAAAATAGCTCTCTGAGGACTAGAATTCATGAACTCCTGTGTAAAAGACAGGGGAATTAACCCACTAAGCCATTGGAACATCACAAGTGCAAAGTGATGTCAAGAAGGGCAGCGAACTTTGAATCACTATTAGATAAGTTCAAAAAGAAATCCATTGGTTTCACTATGTTATTCTTAATGCCAATCTTTGCAGCGCATCATGACGTATTGTTCTTGATGAACACGTAATACAGATTCTATATCTCACAATTGCACTATCTCAAGCCCAAAATCAATGCAAATTTCCATTGGCTCTATAGGAAGCTTATTAGTAAGTAAATGAAAAAACTCTCGGAGAATCAGAACTCATGAACTCCTGTTTATAAGACAGGCGCAATAACCAAGTAAGCCACTGGAACATCACAAGTGCAAAAGGTTGTCAAGAAGGGCAATGACCAATGAATCACTATTAGGTAAGTTCAAAAAGAAATCCATTGGTTTCACTATGTTATTCTTAATGCCAATCTTTGCAGCGCATCATGACGTATTGTTCTTGATGACCACGTAATACAGATTCTATATCTCACAATTGCACTTTCTCAATCCCAAAATCAATGCAAATTTACATTGGCTCCATAGGAAGCTTATTAGTAAGTAAATGAAAAAGACTCTCCAAGGATTAGAACTCATGAAATCCTTTTTACAAGACAGGTGCATTAACCCAGTAAGTCACAGCAACATCACAGGTGCAGATTTATGTCAAGAAGGGCAGTGACCAATGAATCACTATTAGGTAAGTTCAAATAGAAATCCATTGGTTTTACTATGTTATTCTTAATGCCAATCTTTGCAGCGCATCATGACGTATTGTTCTTGATGAACACGTAATACAGATTCTATATCTCAAAATCAATGCAAATTTCCATTGCTCCATAGGAAGCTGATTAGTAAGTAAATGAAAAAGACTCTCCAAGGATTAGAACTCATGAAATCCTTTTTACAAAACAAGAGCATTAACCCAGTAAGCCACAGCAACATCACAGGTGCAAATTTATGTCAAGAAGGGCAGTGACCAATGAATCACTATTAGGTAAGTTCAAATAGAAATCCATTGGTTTTACTATGTTATTCTTAATGCCAATCTAAACAGCTTGTAATGACATATTGTTCTTTATGAACACTTAATACAGATTATATCTCACAATTGCAATATCTCAATCCAAAAATCAATGCAAATTTCCATTGGCTCTATAGGAAACTTATTGGTAAGTAAATGAAAAAGAGCTCTCTGAGGACTAGAATTCATGAACTCCTGATTAAAAGACAGGGGCATTAACCCACTAAGCCATTGGAACATCACAAGTGCAAAGTGATGTCAAGAAGGGCAGTGAACATTGAATCACTATTGGTAAGTTCAAAAAGAAATCCATTGGTTTCACTATGTTATTCTTAATGCCAATCTTTGCAGCGCATCATGACGTATTGTTCTTGATGAACACGTAATACAGATTCTATATCTCACAATTGCACTATCTCAAGCCCAAAATCAATGCAAATTTCCATTGGCTCTATAGGAAGCTTATTAGTAAGTAAATGAAAAAACTCTCTGAGAATCAGAACTCATGAACTCCTGTTTATAAGACAGGCGCAATAACCAAGTAAGCCACTGGAACATCACAAGTGCAAAAGGTTGTCAAGAAGGGCAATGACCAATGAATCACTATTAGGTAAGTTCAAAAAGAAATCCATTGGTTTCACTATGTTATTCTTAATGCCAATCTTTGCAGTGCATCATGACGTATTGTTCTTGATGAACACGTAATACAGATTCTATATCTCAAAATCAATGCAAATTTCCATTGCTCCATAGGAAGCTTATTAGTAAGTAAATGAAAAAGACTCTCCAAGGATTAGAACTCATGAAATCCTTTTTACAAAACAGGAGCATTAACCCAGTAAGCCACAGCAACATCACAGGTGTAAATTTATGTCAAGAAGGGCAGTGACCAATGAATCACTATTAGGTAAGTTCAAAAAGAACTCCATTGGTTTTACTATGTTATTCTTAATGCCAATCTAAACAGCTTGTAATGACATATTGTTCTTTATGAACACTTAGTACAGATTCTATCTCACAATTGCAATATCTCAATCCAAAAATCAATGCAAATTTCCATTGGCTCTATAGGAAACTTATTGGTAAGTAAATGAAAAAGAGCTCTCTGAGGACTAGAATTCATGAACTCCTGTGTAAAAGACAGGGGCATTAACCCACTAAGCCATTGGAACATCACAAGTGCAAAGTGATGTCAAGAAGGGCAGCGAACATTGAATCACTATTAGATAAGTTCAAAAAGAAATCCATTGGTTTCACTATGTTATTCTTAATGCCAATCTTTGCAGCGCATCATGACGTATTGTTCTTGATGACCACGTAATACAGATTCTATATCTCATAATTGCACTATCTCAAGCCCAAAATCAATGCAAATTTCTATTGGCTCTATAGGAAGCTTATTAGTAAGTAAATGAAAAAACTCTCTGAGAATCAGAACTCATGAACTCCTGTTTATAAGACAGACGCAATAACCAAGTAAGCCACTGGAACATCACAAGTGCAAAAGGTTGTCAAGAAGGGCAATGACCAATGAATCACTATTAGGTAAGTTCAAAAAGAAATCCATTGGTTTCACTATGTTATTCTTAATGCCAATCTTTGCAGCGCATCATGACGTATTGTTCTTGATGACCACGTAATACAGATTCTATATCTCACAATTGCACTTTCTCAATCCCAAAATCAATGCAAATTTACATTGGCTCCATAGGAAGCTTATTAGTAAGTAAATGAAAAAGACTCTCCAAGGATTAGAACTCATGATATCCTTTTTACAAGACAGGTGCATTAACCCAGTAAGTCACAGCAACATCACAGGTGCATATTTATGTCAAGAAGGGCAGTGACCAATGAATCACTATTAGGTAAGTTCAAATAGAAATCCATTGGTTTTACTATGTTATTCTTAATGCCAATCTTTGCAGCGCATCATGACGTATTGTTCTTGATGAACACGTAATACAGATTCTATATCTCAAAATCAATGCAAATTTCCATTGCTCAATAGGAAGCTGATTAGTAAGTAAATGAAAAAGACTCTCCAAGGATTAGAACTCATGAAATCCTTTTTACAAAACAGGAGCATTAACCCAGTAAGCCACAGCAACATCACAGGTGCAAATTTATGTCAAGAAGGGCAGTGACCAATGAATCACTATTAGGTAAGTTCAAATAGAAATCCATTGGTTTTACTATGTTATTCTTAATGCCAATCTAAACAGCTTGTAATGACATATTGTTCTTTATGAACACTTAGTACAGATTCTATCTCACAATTGCAATATCTCAATCCAAAAATCAATGCAAATTTCCATTGGCTCTATAGGAAACTTATTGGTAAGTAAATGAAAAAGAGCTCTCTGAGGACTAGAATTCATGAACTCCTGTTTAAAAGACAGGGGCATTAACCCACTAAGCCATTGGAACATCACAAGTGCTTTGTGATGTCATGAAGGGCAGCGAACATTGAATCACTATTAGATAAGTTCAAAAAGAAATCCATTGGTTTCATTATGTTATTCTTAATGCCAATCTTTGCAGCGCATCATGACGTATTGTTCTTGATGAACACGTAATACAGATTCTATATCTCACAATTGCACTATCTCAAGCCCAAAATCAATGCAAATTTCCATTGGCTCTATAGGAAGCTTATTAGTAAGTAAATGAAAAAACTCTCTGAGAATCAGAACTCATGAACTCCTGTTTATAAGACAGGTGCAATAACCAAGTAAGCCACTGGAACATCACAAGTGCAAAAGGTTGTCAAGAAGGGCAATGACCAATGAATCACTATTAGGTAAGTTCAAAAAGAAATCCATTGGTTTCACTATGTTATTCTTAATGCCAATCTTTGCAGCGCATCATGACGTATTGTTCTTGATGACCACGTAATACAGATTCTATATCTCACAATTGCACTTTCTCAATCCCAAAATCAATGCAAATTTACATTGGCTCCATAGGAAGCTTATTAGTAAGTAAATGAAAAAGACTCTCCAAGGATTAGAACTCATGAAATCCTTTTTACAAGACAGGTGCATTAACCCAGTAAGTCACAGCAACATCACAGGTGCAGATTTATGTCAAGAAGGGCAGTGACCAATGAATCACTATTAGGTAAGTTCAAATAGAAATCCATTGGTTTTACTATGTTATTCTTAATGCCAATCTTTGCAGCGCATCATGACGTATTGTTCTTGATGAACACGTAATACAGATTCTATATCTCAAAATCAATGCAAATTTCCATTGCTCCATAGGAAGCTGATTAGTAAGTAAATGAAAAAGACTCTCCAAGGATTAGAACTCATGAAATCCTTTCTACAAAACAGGAGCATTAACCCAGTAAGCCACAGCAACATCACAGGTGCAAATTTATGTCAAGAAGGGCAGTGACCAATGAATCACTATTAGGTAAGTTCAAATAGAAATCCATTGGTTTTACTATGTTATTCTTAATGCCAATCTAAACAGCTTGTAATGACATATTGTTCTTTATGAACACTTAATACAGATTCTATCTCACAATTGCAATATCTCAATCCAAAAATCAATGCAAATTTCCATTGGCTCTATAGGAAACTTATTGGTAAGTAAATGAAAAAGAGCTCTCTGAGGACTAGAATTCATGAACTCCTGATTAAAAGACAGGGGCATTAACCCACTAAGCCATTGGAACATCACAAGTGCAAAGTGATGTCAAGAAGGGCAGTGAACATTGAATCACTATTGGTAAGTTCAAAAAGAAATCCATTGGTTTCACTATGTTATTCTTAATGCCAATCTTTGCAGCGCATCATGACGTATTGTTCTTGATGAACACGTAATACAGATTCTATATCTCACAGCTGCATCATCTCAATCCCAAAATCAATGCAAATTTACATTGGCTCCATAGGAAGCTTATCAGTAAGTAAATGAAAAAGGCTCTCCAAGGATTAGAACTCATGAAATCCTTTTTACAAGAAAGGTGCATTAACCCAGTAAGTCACAGCAACATCACAGGTGCAAATTTATGTCAAGAAGGGCAGTGACCAATGAATCACTATTAGGTAAGTTCAAATAGAAATCCATTGGTTTTACTATGTTATTCTTAATGCCAATCTAAACAGCTTGTAATGACATATTGTTCTTTATGAATACTTAGTACAGATTCTATCTCACAATTGCACTATCTCAATCCAAAAATCAATGCAAATTTCCATTGGCTCTATAGGAAACTTATTGGTAAGTAAATGAAAAAGAGCTCACTAAGGACTAGAACTCATGAACTCCTGTTTAAAAGACAGGGGCATTAACCCACTAAGCCATTGGAACATCACAAGTGCAAAGTGATGTCAAGAAGGGCAGTGAACATTGAATCAATATTGGTAAGTTCAAAAAGAAATCCATTGGTTTCACTATGTTATTCTTAATGCCAATCTTTGCAGCGCATCATGACGTATTGTTCTTGATGAACACGTAATACAGATTCTATATCTCACAACTGCATTATCTCAATCCCAAAATCAATGCAAATTTACATTGGCTCCATAGGTAGCTTATCAGTAAGTAAATGAAAAAGACTCGCCAAGGATTAGAACTCATGAAATCCTTTTTACAAGACAGGTGCATTAACCCATTAAGCCACAGCAACATCACAGGTGCAAATTTATGTCAAGAAGGGCAGTGACCAATGAATCACTATTAGGTAAGTTCAAATAGAAATCCATTGGTTTTACTATGTTATTCTTAATGCCAATCTAAACAGCTTGTAATGACATATTGTTCTTTATGAACACTTAGTACAGATTCTATCTCACAATTGCAATATCTCAATCCAAAAATCAATGCAAATTTCCATTGGCTCTATAGGAAACTTATTGGTAAGTAAATGAAAAAGAGCTCTCTGAGGACTAGAATTCATGAACTCCTGTTTAAAAGACAGGGGCATTAACCCACTAAGCCATTGGAACATCACAAGTGCTTTGTGATGTCAAGAAGAGCAGCGAACATTGAATCACTATTAGATAAGTTCAAAAAGAAATCCATTGGTTTCACTATGTTATTCTTAATGCCAATCTTTGCAGCGCATCATGACGTATTGTTCTTGATGAACACGTAATACAGATTCTATATCTCACAATTGCACTATCTCAAGCCCAAAATCAATGCAAATTTCCATTGGCTCTATAGGAAGCTTATTAGTAAGTAAATGAAAAAACTCTCTGAGAATCAGAACTCATGAACTCCTGTTTATAAGACAGGCGCAATAACCAAGTAAGCCACTGGAACATCAGAAGTGCAAAAGGTTGTCAAGAAGGGCAATGACCAATGAATCACTATTAGGTAAGTTCAAAAAGAAATCCATTGGTTTCACTATGTTATTCTTAATGCCAATCTTTGCAGCGCATCATGACGTATTGTTCTTGATGACCACGTAATACAGATTCTATATCTCACAATTGCACTTTCTCAATCCCAAAATCAATGCAAATTTACATTGGCTCCATAGGAAGCTTATTAGTAAGTAAATGAAAATGACTCTCCAAGGATTAGAACTCATGAAATCCTTTTTACAAGACACGTGTTTTAACCCAGTAAGTCACAGCAACATCACAGGTGCAGATTTATGTCAAGAAGGGCAGTGACCAATGAATCACTATTAGGTAAGTTCAAATAGAAATCCATTGGTTTTACTATGTTATTCTTAATGCCAATCTTTGCAGCGCATCATGACGTATTGTTCTTGATGAACACGTAATACAGATTCTATATCTCAAAATCAATGCAAATTTCCATTGCTCCATAGGAATCTGATTAGTAAGTAAATGAAAAAGACTCTCCAAGTATTAGAACTCATGAAATCCTTTTTACAAGACAGGTGCTTTAACCCAGTAAGTCACAGCAACATCACAGGTGCAAATTTATGTCAAGAAGGGCAGTGACCAATGAATCACTATTAGGTAAGTTCAAATAGAAATCCATTGGTTTTACTATGTTATTCTTAATGCCAATCTAAACAACTTGTAATGACATATTGTTCTTTATGAATACTTAGTACAGATTCTATCTCACAATTTCACTATCTCAATCCAAAAATCAATGCAAATTTCCATTGGCTCTATAGGAAACTTATTGGTAAGTAAATGAAAAAGAGCTCTCTGAGGACTAGAACTCATGAACTCCTGTTTAAAAGACAGGGGCATTAAACCACTAAGCCATTGGAACATCACAAGTGCTAAGTGATGTCAAGAAGGGCAGCGAACATTGAATCACTATTAGATAAGTTCAAAAAGAAATCCATTCGTTTCACTATGTTATTCTTAATGCCAATCTTTGCAGCGCATCATGACGTATTGTTCTTGATGAACACGTAATACAGATTCTATATCTCACAATTGCACTATCTCAATCACAAAATCAATGCAAATTTACATTGGCTCCATAGGAAGCTTATCAGTAAGTAAATGAAAAAGACTCTCCAAGGATTAGAACTCATGAAATCCTTTTTACAAAACAGGTGCATTAACCCAGTAAGCCACAGCAAAATCACAGGTGCAAATTTATGTCAAGAAGGGCAGTGACCAATGAATCATTATTAGGTAAGTTCAAAAATAAATCCATTGGTTTTACTATGCTATTCTTAATGCCAATCTAAACAGCTTGTAATGACAAATTGTTCTTTATGAACACTTAGTACAGATTCTATCTCACAATTGCACTATCTCAATCCCAAAATCAATGGAAATTTCCATTGGCTCTATAGGAAACTTATTGGTAAGTAAATGAAAAAGAGCTCTCTGAGGACTAGAACTCATGAACTCCTGTTTAAAAGACAGGGGTATTAACCCACTAAGCCATTGGAACATCACAAGTGCAAAGTGATGTCAAGAAGGGCAGTGAACATTGAATCACTATTGGTAAGTTCAAAAAGAAATCCATTGGTTTCACTATGTTATTCTTAATGCCAATCTTTGCAGCGCATCATGACGTATTGTTCTTGATGAACACGTAATACAGATTCTATATCTCACAATTGCACTATCTCAAGCCCAAAATCAATGCAAATTTCCATTGGCTCTATAGGAAGCTTATTAGTAAGTAAATGAAAAAACTCTCTGAGAATCAGAACTCATGAACTCCTGTTTATAAGACAGGCGCAATAACCAAGTAAGCCACTGGAACATCACAAGTGCAAAATGTTGTCAAGAAGGGCAATGAACAATGAATCACTATTAGGTAAGTTCAAAAAGAAATCCATTGGTTTCACTATGTTATTCTTAATGCCAATCTTTGCAGTGCATCATGACGTATTGGTCTTGATGAACACGTAATACAGATTCTATATCTCAAAATCAATGCAAATTTCCATTGCTCCATAGGAAGCTTATTAGTAAGTAAATGAAAAAGACTCTCCAAGGATTAGAACTCATGAAATCCTTTTTACAAAACAGGAGCATTAACCCAGTAAGCCACAGCAACATCACAGGTGCAAATTGATGTCAAGAAGGGCAGTGACCAATGAATCACTATTAGGTAAGTTCAAAAAGAAATCCATTGGTTTTACTATGTTATTCTTAATGCCAATCTAAACAGCTTGTAATGACATATTGTTCTTTATGAACACTTAGTACAGATTCTATCTCACAATTGCAATATCTCAATCCAAAAATCAATGCAAATTTCCATTGGCTCTATAGGAAACTTATTGGTAAGTAAATGAAAAATAGCTCTCTGAGGACTAGAATTCATGAACTCCTGTGTAAAAGACAGGGGAATTAACCCACTAAGCCATTGGAACATCACAAGTGCAAAGTGATGTCAAGAAGGGCAGCGAACTTTGAATCACTATTAGGTAAGTTCAAAAAGAAATCCATTGGTTTCACTATGTTATTCTTAATGCCAATCTTTGCAGCGCATCATGACGTATTGTTCTTGATGACCACGTAATACAGATTCTATATCTCACAATTGCACTTTCTCAATCCCAAAATCAATGCAAATTTACATTGGCTCCATAGGAAGCTTATTAGTAAGTAAATGAAAAAGACTCTCCAAGGATTAGAACTCATGAAATCCTTTTTACAAGACAGGTGCATTAACCCAGTAAGTCACAGCAACATCACAGGTGCAGATTTATGTCAAGAAGGGCAGTGACCAATGAATCACTATTAGGTAAGTTCAAATAGAAATCCATTGGTTTTACTATGTTATTCTTAATGCCAATCTTTGCAGCGCATCATGACGTATTGTTCTTGATGAACACGTAATACAGATTCTATATCTCAAAATCAATGCAAATTTCCATTGCTCCATAGGAAGCTGATTAGTAAGTAAATGAAAAAGACTCTCCAAGGATTAGAACTCATGAAATCCTTTTTACAAAACAAGAGCATTAACCCAGTAAGCCACAGCAACATCACAGGTGCAAATTTATGTCAAGAAGGGCAGTGACCAATGAATCACTATTAGGTAAGTTCAAATAGAAATCCATTGGTTTTACTATGTTATTCTTAATGCCAATCTAAACAGCTTGTAATGACATATTGTTCTTTATGAACACTTAATACAGATTCTATCTCACAATTGCAATATCTCAATCCAAAAATCAATGCAAATTTCCATTGGCTCTATAGGAAACTTATTGGTAAGTAAATGAAAAAGAGCTCTCTGAGGACTAGAATTCATGAACTCCTGATTAAAAGACAGGGGCATTAACCCACTAAGCCATTGGAACATCACAAGTGCAAAGTGATGTCAAGAAGGGCAGTGAACATTGAATCACTATTGGTAAGTTCAAAAAGAAATCCATTGGTTTCACTATGTTATTCTTAATGCCAATCTTTGCAGCGCATCATGACGTATTGTTCTTGATGAACACGTAATACAGATTCTATATCTCACAATTGCACTATCTCAAGCCCAAAATCAATGCAAATTTCCATTGGCTCTATAGGAAGCTTATTAGTAAGTAAATGAAAAAACTCTCTGAGAATCAGAACTCATGAACTCCTGTTTATAAGACAGGCGCAATAACCAAGTAAGCCACTGGAACATCACAAGTGCAAAAGGTTGTCAAGAAGGGCAATGACCAATGAATCACTATTAGGTAAGTTCAAAAAGAAATCCATTGGTTTCACTATGTTATTCTTAATGCCAATCTTTGCAGTGCATCATGACGTATTGTTCTTGATGAACACGTAATACAGATTCTATATCTCAAAATCAATGCAAATTTCCATTGCTCCATAGGAAGCTTATTAGTAAGTAAATGAAAAAGACTCTCCAAGGATTAGAACTCATGAAATCCTTTTTACAAAACAGGAGCATTAACCCAGTAAGCCACAGCAACATCACAGGTGTAAATTTATGTCAAGAAGGGCAGTGACCAATGAATCACTATTAGGTAAGTTCAAAAAGAACTCCATTGGTTTTACTATGTTATTCTTAATGCCAATCTAAACAGCTTGTAATGACAAATTGTTCTTTATGAACACTTAGTACAGATTCTATCTCACAATTGCAATATCTCAATCCAAAAATCAATGCAAATTTCCATTGGCTCTATAGGAAACTTATTGGTAAGTAAATGAAAAAGAGCTCTCTGAGGACTAGAATTCATGAACTCCTGTGTAAAAGACAGGGGCATTAACCCACTAAGCCATTGGAACATCACAAGTGCAAAGTGATGTCAAGAAGGGCAGCGAACATTGAATCACTATTAGATAAGTTCAAAAAGAAATCCATTGGTTTCACTATGTTATTCTTAATGCCAATCTTTACAGCGCATCATGACGTATTGTTCTTGATGACCACGTAATACAGATTCTATATCTCATAATTGCACTATCTCAAGCCCAAAATCAATGCAAATTTCCATTGGCTCTATAGGAAGCTTATTAGTAAGTAAATGAAAAAACTCTCTGAGAATCAGAACTCATGAACTCCTGTTTATAAGACAGGCGCAATAACCAAGTAAGCCACTGGAACATCACAAGTGCAAAAGGTTGTCAAGAAGGGCAATGACCAATGAATCACTATTAGGTAAGTTCAAAAAGAAATCCATTGGTTTCACTATGTTATTCTTAATGCCAATCTTTGCAGCGCATCATGACGTATTGTTCTTGATGACCACGTAATACAGATTCTATATCTCACAATTGCACTTTCTCAATCCCAAAATCAATGCAAATTTACATTGGCTCCATAGGAAGCTTATTAGTAAGTAAATGAAAAAGACTCTCCAAGGATTAGAACTCATGATATCCTTTTTACAAGACAGGTGCATTAACCCAGTAAGTCACAGCAACATCACAGGTGCATATTTATGTCAAGAAGGGCAGTGACCAATGAATCACTATTAGGTAAGTTCAAATAGAAATCCATTGGTTTTACTATGTTATTCTTAATGCCAATCTTTGCAGCGCATCATGACGTATTGTTCTTGATGAACACGTGATACAGATTCTATATCTCAAAATCAATGCAAATTTCCATTGCTCAATAGGAAGCTGATTAGTAAGTAAATGAAAAAGACTCTCCAAGGATTAGAACTCATGAAATCCTTTTTACAAAACAGGAGCATTAACCCAGTAAGCCACAGCAACATCACAGGTGCAAATTTATGTCAAGAAGGGCAGTGACCAATGAATCACTATTAGGTAAGTTCAAATAGAAATCCATTGGTTTTACTATGTTATTCTTAATGCCAATCTAAACAGCTTGTAATGACATATTGTTCTTTATGAACACTTAGTACAGATTCTATCTCACAATTGCAATATCTCAATCCAAAAATCAATGCAAATTTCCATTGGCTCTATAGGAAACTTATTGGTAAGTAAATGAAAAAGAGCTCTCTGAGGACTAGAATTCATGAACTCCTGTTTAAAAGACAGGGGCATTAACCCACTAAGCCATTGGAACATCACAAGTGCTTTGTGATGTCATGAAGGGCAGCGAACATTGAATCACTATTAGATAAGTTCAAAAAGAAATCCATTGGTTTCATTATGTTATTCTTAATGCCAATCTTTGCAGCGCATCATGACGTATTGTTCTTGATGAACACGTAATACAGATTCTATATCTCACAATTGCACTATCTCAAGCCCAAAATCAATGCAAATTTCCATTGGCTCTATAGGAAGCTTATTAGTAAGTAAATGAAAAAACTCTCTGAGAATCAGAACTCATGAACTCCTGTTTATAAGACAGGTGCAATAACCAAGTAAGCCACTGGAACATCACAAGTGCAAAAGGTTGTCAAGAAGGGCAATGACCAATGAATCACTATTAGGTAAGTTCAAAAAGAAATCCATTGGTTTCACTATGTTATTCTTAATGCCAATCTTTGCAGCGCATCATGACGTATTGTTCTTGATGACCACGTAATACAGATTCTATATCTCACAATTGCACTTTCTCAATCCCAAAATCAATGCAAATTTACATTGGCTCCATAGGAAGCTTATTAGTAAGTAAATGAAAAAGACTCTCCAAGGATTAGAACTCATGAAATCCTTTTTACAAGACAGGTGCATTAACCCAGTAAGTCACAGCAACATCACAGGTGCAGATTTATGTCAAGAAGGGCAGTGACCAATGAATCACTATTAGGTAAGTTCAAATAGAAATCCATTGGTTTTACTATGTTATTCTTAATGCCAATCTTTGCAGCGCATCATGACGTATTGTTCTTGATGAACACGTAATACAGATTCTATATCTCAAAATCAATGCAAATTTCCATTGCTCCATAGGAAGCTGATTAGTAAGTAAATGAAAAAGACTCTCCAAGGATTAGAACTCATGAAATCCTTTCTACAAAACAGGAGCATTAACCCAGTAAGCCACAGCAACATCACAGGTGCAAATTTATGTCAAGAAGGGCAGTGACCAATGAATCACTATTAGGTAAGTTCAAATAGAAATCCATTGGTTTTACTATGTTATTCTTAATGCCAATCTAAACAGCTTGTAATGACATATTGTTCTTTATGAACACTTAGTACAGATTCTATCTCACAATTGCAATATCTCAATCCAAAAATCAATGCAAATTTCCATTGGCTCTATAGGAAACTTATTGGTAAGTAAATGAAAAAGAGCTCTCTGAGGACTAGAATTCATGAACTCCTGTTTAAAAGACAGGGGCATTAACCCACTAAGCCATTGGAACATCACAAGTGCTTTGTGATGTCATGAAGGGCAGCGAACATTGAATCACTATTAGATAAGTTCAAAAAGAAATCCATTGGTTTCATTATGTTATTCTTAATGCCAATCTTTGCAGCGCATCATGACGTATTGTTCTTGATGAACACGTAATACAGATTCTATATCTCACAATTGCACTATCTCAATGCCAAAATCAATGCAAATTTACATTGGCTCCATAGGAAGCTTATTAGTAAGTAAATGAAAAAGACTCTCCAAGGATTAGAACTCTATGAAATCCTTTTTACAAGACAGGTGCATTAACCCAGTAAGTCACAGCAACATCACAGGTGCAAATTTATGTCAAGAAGGGCAGTGACCAATGAATCACTATTAGGTAAGTTCAAATAGAAATCCATTGGTTTTACTATGTTATTCTTAATGCCAATCTAAACAGCTTGTAATGACATATTGTTCTTTATGAATACTTAGTACAGATTCTATCTCACAATTGCACTATCTCAATCCAAAAATCAATGCAAATTTCCATTGGCTCTATAGGAAACTTATTGGTAAGTAAATGAAAAAGAGCTCTCTGAGGACTAGAACTCATGAACTCCTGTTTAAAAGACAGGGGCATTAAACCACTAAGCCATTGGAACATCACAAGTGCTAAGTGATGTCAAGAAGGGCAGCGAACATTGAATCACTATTAGATAAGTTCAAAAAGAAATCCATTCGTTTCACTATGTTATTCTTAATGCCAATCTTTGCAGCGCATCATGACGTATTGTTCTTGATGAACACGTAATACAGATTCTATATCTCACAATTGCACTATCTCAATCCCAAAATCAATGCAAATTTACATTGGCTCCATAGGAAGCTTATTAGTAAGTAAATGAAAAAGACTCTCCAAGTATTAGAACTCATGAAATCCTTTTTTACAAGACAGGTGCATTAACCCAGTAAGTCACAGCAACATCACAGGTGCAAATTTATGTCAAGAAGGGCAGTGACCAATGAATCACTATTAGGTAAGTTCAAATAGAAATCCATTGGTTTTACTATGTTATTCTTAATGCCAATCTAAACAACTTGTAATGACATATTGTTCTTTATGAACACTTAGTACAGATTCTATCTCACAATTGCAATATCTCAATCCAAAAATCAATGCAAATTTCCATTGGCTCTATAGGAAACTTATTGGTAAGTAAATGAAAAAGAGCTCTCTGAGGACTAGAATTCAGGAACTCCTGTGTAAAAGACACGGGCATTAACCCATTAAGCCATTGGAACATCACAAGTGCAAAGTGATGTCAAGAAGGGCAGCGAACATTGAATCACTATTAGATAAGTTCAAAAAGAAATCCATTGGTTTCACTATGTTATTCTTAATGCCAATCTTTGCAGCGCATCATGACATATTGTTCTTGATGAACACGTAATACAGATTCTATATCTCACAATTGCACTATCTCAAGCCCAAAATCAATGCAAATTTCCATTGGCTCTATAGGAAGCTTATTAGTAAGTAAATGAAAAAACTCTCTGAGAATCAGAACTCATGAACTCCTGTTTATAAGACAGGCGCAATAACCAAGTAAGCCACTGGAACATCACAAGTGCAAAAGGTTGTCAAGAAGGGCAATGACCAATGAATCACTATTAGGTAAGTTCAAAAAGAAATCCATTGGTTTCACTATGTTATTCTTAATGCCAATCTTTGCAGCGCATCATGACGTATTGTTCTTGATGACCACGTAATACAGATTCTATATCTCACAATTGCACTTTCTCAATCCCAAAATCAATGCAAATTTACATTGGCTCCATAGGAAGCTTATTAGTAAGTAAATGAAAAAGACTCTCCAAGGATTAGAACTCATGAAATCCTTTTTACAAGACAGGTGCATTTACCCAGTAAGTCACAGCAACATCACAGATGCAGATTTATGTCAAGAAGGGCAGTAACCAATGAATCACTATTAGGTAAGTTGAAATAGAAATCCATTGGTTTTACTATGTTATTCTTAATGCCAATCTTTGCAGCGCATCATGACGTATTGTTCTTGATGAACACGTAATACAGATTCTATATCTCAAAATCAATGCAAATTTCCATTGCTCAATAGGAAGCTGATTAGTAAGTAAATGAAAAAGACTCTCCAAGTATTAGAACTCATGAAATCCTTTTTACAAGACAGGCGCATTAACCCAGTAAGTCACAGCAACATCACAGGTGCAAATTTATGTCAAGAAGGGCAGTGACCAATGAATCACTATTAGGTAAGTTCAAATAGAAATCCATTGGTTTTACTATGTTATTCTTAATGCCAATCTAAACAGCTTGTAATGACATATTGTTCTTTATGAACACTTAGTACAGATTCTATCTCACAATTGCAATATCTCAATCCAAAAATCAATGCAAATTTCCATTGGCTCTATAGGAAACTTATTGGTAAGTAAATGAAAAAGAGCTCTCTGAGGACAAGAATTCATGAACTCCTGTTTAAAAGACAGGGGCATTAACCCACTAAGCCATTGGAACATCACAAGTGCAAAGTGATGTCAAGAAGGGCAGTGAACATTGAATCACTATTGGTAAGTTCAAAAATAAATCCATTGGTTTCACTATGTTATTCTTAATGCCAATCTTTGCAGCGCATCATGACGTATTGTTCTTGATGAACACGTAATACAGATTCTATATCTCACAATTGCACTATCTCAATCCCAAAATCAATGCAAATTTACATTGGCTCCATAGGAAGCTTATTAGTAAGTAAATGAAAAAGACTCTCCAAGTATTAGAACTCATGAAATCCTTTTTACAAAACAGGAGCATTAACCCAGTAAGCCACTGGAACATCACAAGTGCAAAAGGTTGTCAAGAAGGGCAATGACCAATGAATCACTATTAGGTAAGTTCAAAAAGAAATCCATTGGTTTCACTATGTTATTCTTAATGCCAATCTTTGCAGCGCATCATGACGTATTGTTCTTGATGAACACGTAATACAGATTCTATATCTCAAAATCAATGCAAATTTCCATTGCTCCATAGGAAGCTGATTAGTAAGTAAATGAAAAAGACTCTCCAAGGATTAGAACTCATGAAATCCTTTTTACAAAACAGGAGCATTAACCCAGTAAGCCACAGCAACATCACAGGTGCAAATTTATGTCAAGAAGGGCAGTGACCAATGAATCACTATTAGGTAAGTTCAAATAGAAATCCATTGGTTTTACTATGTTATTCTTAATGCCAATCTAAACAGCTTGTAATGACATATTGTTCTTTATGAACACTTAATACAGAATCTATCTCACAATTGCAATATCTCAATCCAAAAATCAATGCAAATTTCCATTGGCTCTATAGGAAACTTATTGGTAAGTAAATGAAAAAGAGCTCTCTGAGGACTAGAATTCATGAACTCCTGATTAAAAGACAGGGGCATTAACCCACTAAGCCATTGGAACATCACAAGTGCAAAGTGATGTCAAGAAGGGCAGTGAACATTGAATCACTATTGGTAAGTTCAAAAAGAAATCCATTGGTTTCACTATGTTATTCTTAATGCCAATCTTTGCAGCGCATCATGACGTATTGTTCTTGATGAACACGTAATACAGATTCTATATCTCACAATTGCACTATCTCAAGCCCAAAATCAATGCAAATTTCCATTGGCTCTATAGGAAGCTTATTAGTAAGTAAATGAAAAAACTCTCTGAGAATCAGAACTCATGAACTCCTGTTTATAATACAGGCGCAATAACCAAGTAAGCCACTGGAACATCACAAGTGCAAAAGGTTGTCAAGAAGGGCAATGACCAATGAATCACTATTAGGTAAGTTCAAAAAGAAATCCATTGGTTTCACTATGTTATTCTTAATGCCAATCTTTGCAGCGCATCATGACGTATTGTTCTTGATGACCACGTAATACAGATTCTATATCTCACAATTGCACTTTCTCAATCCCAAAATCAATGCAAATTTACATTGGCTCCATAGGAAGCTTATTAGTAAGTAAATGAAAAAGACTCTCCAAGGATTAGAACTCATGAAATCCTTTTTACAGGACAGGTGCATTAACCCAGTAAGTCACAGCAACATCACAGGTGCAGATTTATGTCAAGAAGGGCAGTGACCAATGAATCACTATTAGGTAAGTTCAAATAGAAATCCATTGGTTTTACTATGTTATTCTTAATGCCAATCTTTGCAGCGCATCATGACGTATTGTTCTTGATGAACACGTAATACAGATTCTATATCTCAAAATCAATGCAAATTTCCATTGCTCAATAGGAAGCTGATTAGTAAGTAAATGAAAAAGACTCTCCAAGGATTAGAACTCATGAAATCCTTTTTACAAAACAGGAGCATTAACCAAGTAAGCCACAGCAGCATCACAGGTGCAAATTTATGTCAAGAAGGGCAGTGACCAATGAATCACTATTAGGTAAGTTCAAATAGAAATCCATTGGTTTTACTATGTTATTCTTAATGCCAATCTAAACAGCTTGTAATGACATATTGTTCTTTATGAACACTTAGTACAGATTCTATCTCACAATTGCAATATCTCAATCCAAAAATCAATGCAAATTTCCATTGGCTCTATAGGAAACTTATTGGTAAGTAAATGAAAAAGAGCTCTCTGAGGACTAGAATTCATGAACTCCTGTTTAAAAGACAGGGGCATTAACCCACTAAGCCATTGGAACATCACAAGTGCTAAGTGATGTCAAGAAGGGCAGCGAACATTGAATCACTATTAGATAAGTTCAAAAAGAAATCCATTCGTTTCACTATGTTATTCTTAATGCCAATCTTTGCAGCGCATCATGACGTATTGTTCTTGATGAACACGTAATACAGATTCTATATCTCACAATTGCACTATCTCAATCCCAAAATCAATGCAAATTTACATTGGCTCCATAGGAAGCTTATTAGTAAGTAAATGAAAAAGACTCTCCAAGTATTAGAACTCATGAAATCCTTTTTACAAGACAGGTGCATTAACCCAGTAAGTCACAGCAACATCACAGGTGCAAATTTATGTCAAGAAGGGCAGTGACCAATGAATCACTATTAGGTAAGTTCAAATAGAAATCCATTGGTTTTACTATGTTATTCTTAATGCCAATCTAAACAGCTTGTAATGACATATTGTTCTTTATGAACACTTAGTACAGATTCTATCTCACAATTGCACTATCTCAATCCCAAAATCAATGGAAATTTCCATTGGCTCTATAGGAAACTTATTGGTAAGTAAATGAAAAAGAGCTCTCTGAGGACTAGAACTCATGAACTCCTGTTTAAAAGACAGGGGCATTAACCCACTAAGCCATTGAAACATCACAAGTGCAAAGTGATGTCAAGAAGGGCAGTGACCAATGAATCACTATTAGGTAAGTTCAAATAGAAATCCATTGGTTTTACTATGTTATTCTTAATGCCAATCTAAACAGCTTGTAATGACATATTGTTCTTTATGAACACTTAGTACAGATTCTATCTCACAATTGCAATATCTCAATCCAAAAATCAATGCAAATTTCCATTGGCTCTATAGGAAACTTATTGGTAAGTAAATGAAAAAGAGCTCTCTGAGGACTAGAATTCAGGAACTCCTGTGTAAAAGACACGGGCATTAACCCACTAAGCCATTGGAACATCACAAGTGCAAAGTGATGTCAAGAAGGGCAGCGAACATTGAATCACTATTAGATAAGTTCAAAAAGAAATCCATTGGTTTCACTATGTTATTCTTAATGCCAATCTTTGCAGCGCATCATGACGTATTGTTCTTGATGAACACGTAATACAGATTCTATATCTCACAATTGCACTATCTCAAGCCCAAAATCAATGCAAATTTCCATTGGCTCTATAGGAAGCTTATTAGTAAGTAAATGAAAAAACTCTCTGAGAATCAGAACTCATGTTTATAAGACAGGCGCAATAACCAAGTAAGCCACTGGAACATCACAAGTGCAAAAGGTTGTCAAGAAGGGCAATGACCAATGAATCACTATTAGGTAAGTTCAAAAAGAAATCCATTGGTTTCACTATGTTATTCTTAATGCCAATCTTTGCAGCGCATCATGACGTATTGTTCTTGATGACCACGTAATACAGATTCTATATCTCACAATTGCACTTTCTCAATCCCAAAATCAATGCAAATTTACATTGGATCCATAGGAAGCTTATTAGTAAGTAAATGAAAAAGACTCTCCAAGGATTAGAACTCATGAAATCCTTTTTACAAGACAGGTGCATTTACCCAGTAAGTCACAGCAACATCACAGGTGCAGATTTATGTCAAGAAGGGCAGTGACCAATGAATCACTATTAGGTAAGTTGAAATAGAAATCCATTGGTTTTACTATGTTATTCTTAATGCCAATCTTTGCAGCGCATCATGACGTATTGTTCTTGATGAACACGTAATACAGATTCTATATCTCAAAATCAATGCAAATTTCCATTGCTCAATAGGAAGCTGATTAGTAAGTAAATGAAAAAGACTCTCCAAGTATTAGAACTCATGAAATCCTTTTTACAAGACAGGTGCATTAACCCAGTAAGTCACAGCAACATCACAGGTGCAAATTTATGTCAAGAAGGGCAGTGACCAATGAATCACTATTAGGTAAGTTCAAATAGAAATCCATTGGTTTTACTATGTTATTCTTAATGCCAATCTAAACAGCTTGTAATGACATATTGTTCTTTATGAATACTTAGTACAGATTCTATCTCACAAATGCACTATCTCAATCCAAAAATCAATGCAAATTTCCATTGGCTCTATAGGAAACTTATTGGTAAGTAAATGAAAAAGAGCTCTCTGAGAACTAGAACTCATGAACTCCTGTTTAAAAGACAGGGGCATTAAACCACTAAGCCATTGGAACATCACAAGTGCTAAGTGATGTCAAGAAGGGCAGCGAACATTGAATCACTATTAGATAAGTTCAAAAAGAAATCCATTCGTTTCACTATGTTATTCTTAATGCCAATCTTTGCAGCGCATCATGACGTATTGTTCTTGATGAACACGTAATACAGATTCTATATCTCACAATTGCACTATCTCAAGCCCAAAATCAATGCAAATTTCCATTGGCTCTATAGGAAGCTTATTAGTAAGTAAATGAAAAAACTCTCTGAGAATCAGAACTCATGAACTCCTGTTTATAAGACAGGCGCAATAACCAAGTAAGCCACTGGAACATCACAAGTGCAAAAGGTTGTCAAGAAGGGCAATGACCAATGAATCACTATTAGGTAAGTTCAAAAAGAAATCCATTGGTTTCACTATGTTATTCTTAATGCCAATCTTTGCAGTGCATCATGACGTATTGTTCTTGATGAACACGTAATACAGATTCTATATCTCAAAATCAATGCAAATTTCCTTTGCTCCATAGGAAGCTTATTAGTAAGTAAATGAAAAAGACTCTCCAAGGATTAGAACTCATGAAATCCTTTTTACAAAACAGGAGCATTAACCCAGTAAGCCACAGCAACATCACAGGTGCAAATTTATGTCAAGAAGGGCAGTGACCAATGAATCACTATTAGGTAAGTTCAAAAAGAAATACATTGGTTTTACTATGTTATTCTTAATGTCAATCTAAACAGCTTGTAATGACATATTGTTCTTTATGAACACTTAGTACAGATTCTATCTCACAATTGCAATATCTCAATCCAAAAATCAATGCAAATTTCCATTGGCTCTATAGGAAACTTATTGGTAAGTAAATGAAAAAGAGCTCTCTGAGGACTAGAATTCATGAACTCCTGTGTAAAAGACAGGGGCATTAACCCACTAAGCCATTGGAACATCACAAGTGCAAAGTGATGTCAAGAAGGGCAGCGAATATTGAATCACTATTAGATAAGTTCAAAAATAAATCCATTGGTTTCACTATGTTATTCTTAATGCCAATCTTTGCAGCGCATCATGACGTATTGTTCTTGATGAACACGTAATACAGATTCTATATCTCACAATTGCACTATCTCAAGCCCAAAATCAATGCAAATTTCCATTGGCTCTATAGGAAGCTTATTAGTAAGTAAATCAAAAAACTCTCTGAGAATCAGAACTCATGAACTCCTGTTTATAAAACAGGCGCAATAACCAAGTAAGCCACTGGAACATCACAAGTGCAAAAGGTTGTCAAGAAGGGCAATGACCAATGAATCACTATTAGGTAAGTTCAAAAAGAAATCCATTGGTTTCACTATGTTATTCTTAATGCCAATCTTTGCAGCGCATCATGACGTATTGTTCTTGATGACCACGTAATACAGATTCTATATCTCACAATTGCACTTTCTCAATCCCAAAATCAATGCAAATTTACATTGGCTCCATAGGAAGCTTATTAGTAAGTAAATGAAAAAGACTCTCCAAGGATTAGAACTCATGAAATCCTTTTTACGAGACAGGTGCATTAACCCAGTAAGTCACAGCAACATCACAGGTGCAGATTTATGTCAAGAAGGGCAGTGACCAATGAATCACTATTAGGTAAGTTCAAATAGAAATCCATTGGTTTTACTATGTTATTCTTAATGCCAATCTAAACAGCTTGTAATGACATATTGTTCTTTATGAACACTTAGTACAGATTCTATCTCACAATTGCAATATCTCAATCCAAAAATCAATGCAAATTTCCATTGGCTCTATAGGAAACTTATTGGTAAGTAAATGAAAAAGAGCTCTCTGAGGACTAGAATTCATGAACTCCTGTTTAAAAGACAGGGGCATTAACCCACTAAGCCATTGGAACATCACAAGTGCTTTGTGATGTCATGAAGGGCAGCGAACATTGAATCACTATTAGATAAGTTCAAAAAGAAATCCATTGGTTTCATTATGTTATTCTTAATGCCAATCTTTGCAGCGCATCATGACGTATTGTTCTTGATGAACACGTAATACAGATTCTATATCTCACAATTGCACTATCTCAATGCCAAAATCAATGCAAATTTACATTGGCTCCATAGGAAGCTTATTAGTAAGTAAATGTAAAAGACTCTCCAAGTATTAGAACTCATGAAATCCTTTTTACAAGACAGGTGCATTAACCCAGTAAGTCACAGCAACATCACAGGTGCAAATTTATGTCAAGAAGGGCAGTGACCAATGAATCACTATTAGGTAAGTTCAAATAGAAATCCATTGGTTTTACTATGTTATTCTTAATGCCAATCTAAACAGCTTGTAATGACATATTGTTCTTTATGAATACTTAGTACAGATTCTATCTCACAATTGCACTATCTCAATCCAAAAATCAATGCAAATTTCCATTGGCTCTATAGGAAACTTATTGGTAAGTAAATGAAAAAGAGTTCTCTGAGGACTAGAACTCATGAACTCCTGTTTAAAAGACAGGGGCATTAAACCACTAAGCCATTGGAACATCACAAGTGCTAAGTAATGTCAAGAAGGGCAGCGAACATTGAATCACTATTAGATAAGTTCAAAAAGAAATCCATTCGTTTCACTATGTTATTCTTAATGCCAATCTTTGCAGCGCATCATGACGTATTGTTCTTGATGAACACGTAATACAGATTCTATATCTCACAATTGCACTATCTCAATCCCAAAATCAATGCAAATTTACATTGGCTCCATAGGAAGCTTATTAGTAAGTAAATGAAAAAGACTCTCCAAGTATTAGAACTCATGAAATCCTTTTTACAAGACAGGTGCATTAACCCAGTAAGTCACAGCAACATCACAGGTGCAAATTTATGTCAAGAAGGGCAGTGACCAATGAATCACTATTAGGTAAGTTCAAATAGAAATCCATTGGTTTTACTATGTTATTCTTAATGCCAATCTAAACATCTTGTAATGACATATTGTTCTTTATGAACACTTAGTACAGATTCTATCTCACAATTGCACTATCTCAATCCCAAAATCAATGCAAATTTCCATTGGCTCTATAGGAAACTTATTGATAAGTAAATGAAAAAGAGCTCTCTGAGGACTAGAACTCATGAACTCCTGTTTAAAAGACAGGGGCATTAACCCACTAAGCCATTGGAACATCACAAGTGCAAAGTGATGTCAAGAAGGGCAGTGAACATTGAATCACTATTGGTAAGTTCAAAAAGAAATCCATTGGTTTCACTATGTTATTCTTAATGCCAATCTTTGCAGCGCATCATGACGTATTGTTCTTGATGAACACGTAATACAGATTCTATATCTCACAATTGCACTATCTCAAGCCCAAAATCAATGCAAATTTCCATTGGCTCTATAGAAAAGCTTATTAGTAAGTAAATGAAAAAACTCTCTGAGAATCAGAACTCATGAACTCCTGTTTATAAGACAGGCGCAATAACCAAGTAAGCCACTGGAACATCACAAGTGCAAAAGGTTGTCAAGAAGGGCAATGACCAATGAATCACTATTAGGTAAGTTCAAAAAGAAATCCATTGGTTTCACTATGTTATTCTTAATGCCAATCTTTGCAGTGCATCATGACGTATTGTTCTTGATGAACACGTAATACAGATTCTATATCTCAAAATCAATGCAAATTTCCATTGCTCCATAGGAAGCTTATTAGTAAGTAAATGAAAAAGACTCTCCAAGGATTAGAACTCATGAAATCCTTTTTACAAAACAGGAGCATTAACCCTGTAAGCCACAGCAACATCACAGGTGCAAATTTATGTCAAGAAGGGCAGTGACCAATGAATCACTATTAGGTAAGTTCAAAAAGAAATCCATTGGTTTTACTATGTTATTCTTAATGCCAATCTAAACAGCTTGTAATGACATATTGTTCTTTATGAACACTTAGTACAGATTCTATCTCACAATTGCAATATCTCAATCCAAAAATCAATGCAAATTTCCATTGGCTCTATAGGAAACTTATTGGTAAGTAAATGAAAAAGAGCTCTCTGAGGACTAGAATTCATGAACTCCTGTGTAAAAGACAGGGGCATTAACCCACTAAGCCATTGGAACATCACAAGTGCAAAGTGATGTCAAGAAGGGCAGCGAACATTGAATCACTATTAGATAAGTTCAAAAAGAAATCCATTGGTTTCACTATGTTATTCTTAATGCCAATCTTTGCAGCGCATCATGACGTATTGTTCTTGATGAACACGTAATACAGATTCTATATCTCACAATTGCACTATCTCAAGCCCAAAATCAATGCAAATTTCCATTGGCTCTATAGGAAGCTTATTAGTAAGTAAATGAAAAAACTCTCTGAGAATCAGAACTCATGAACTCCTGTTTATAAGACAGGCGCAATAACCAAGTAAGCCACTGGAACATCACAAGTGCAAAAGGTTGTCAAGAAGGGCAATGACCAATGAATCACTATTAGGTAAGTTCAAAAAGAAATCCATTGGTTTCACTATGTTATTCTTAATGCCAATCTAAACAGCTTGTAATGACATATTGTTCTTTATGAACACTTAGTACAGATTCTATCTCACAATTGCACTATCTCAATCCCAAAATCAATTTAAATTTCCATTGGCTCTATAGGAAACTTATTGGTAAGTAAATGAAAAAGAGCTCTCTGAGGACTAGAACTCATGAACTCCTGTTTAAAAGACAGGGGCATTAACCCACTAAGCCATTGGAACATCACAAGTGCAAAGTGATGTCAAGAAGGGCAGTGAACATTGAATCACTATTGGTAAGTTCAAAAAGAAATCCATTGGTTTCACTATGTTATTCTTAATGCCAATCTTTGCAGCGCATCATGACGTATTGTTCTTGATGAACACGTAATACAGATTCTATATCTCACAATTGCACTATCTCAAGCCCAAAATCAATGCAAATTTCCATTGGCTCTATAGGAAGCTTATTAGTAAGTAAATGAAAAAACTCTCTGAGAATTAGAACTCATGAACTCCTGTTTATAAGACAAGCGCAATAACCAAGTAAGCCACTGGAACATCACAAGTGCAAAAGGTTGTCAAGAAGGGCAATGACCAATGAATCACTATTAGGTAAGTTCAAAAAGAAATCCATTGGTTTCACTATGTTATTCTTAATGCCAATCTTTGCAGCGCATCATGACGTATTGTTCTTGATGAACACGTAATACAGATTCTATATCTCAAAATCAATGCAAATTTCCATTGCTCCATAGGAAGCTTATTAGTAAGTAAATGAAAAAGACTCTCCAAGGATTAGAACTCATGAAATCCTTTTTACAAGACAGGAGCATTAACCCAGTAAGCCACAGCAACATCACAGGTGCAAATTTATGTCAAGAAGGGCAGTGACCAATGAATCACTATTAGGTAAGTTCAAATAGAAATCCATTGGTTTTACTATCTTATTCTTAATGCCAATCTAAACAGCTTGTAATGACATATCGTTCTTTATGAACACTTAGTACAGATTCTATCTCACAATTGCAATATCTCAATCCAAAAATCAATGCAAATTTCCATTGGCTCTATAGGAAACTTATTGGTAAGTAAATGAAAAAGAGCTCTCTGAGGACTAGAATTCATGAACTCCCGTTTAAAAGACAGGGGCATTAACCCACTAAGCCATTGGAACATCACAAGTGCAAAGGAATGTCAAGAAGGGCAGCGAACACTGAATCACTATTAGATAAGTTCAAAAAGAAATCCATTGGTTTCACTATGTTATTCTTAATGCCAATCTTTGCAGCGCATCATGACGTATTGCTCTTGATGAACACGTAATACAGATTCTATATCTCACAATTGCACTATCTCAAGCCCAAAATCAATGCAAATTTCCATTGGCTCTATAGGAAGCTTATTAGTAAGTAAATTAAAAAACTCTCTGAGAATTAGAACTCATGAACTCCTGTTTATAAGACAGGCGCAATAACCAAGTAAGCCACTGGAACATCACAAGTGCAAAAGGTTGTCAAGAAGGACAATGACCAATGAATCACTATTAGGTAAGTTCAAAAAGAAATCCATTGGTTTCACTATGTTATTCTTAATGCCAATCTTTGCAGCGCATCATGACGTATTGTTCTTGATGAACACATAATACAGATTCTATATCTCAAAATCAATGCAAATTTCCATTGCTCCATAGGAAGCTTATTAGTAAGTAAATGAAAAAAACTCTCCAAGGATTAGAACTCATGAAATCCTTTTTACAAGACAGGAGCATTAACCCAGTAAGCCACAGCAACATCACAGGTGCAAATTTATGTCAAGAAGGGCAGTGACCAATGAATCACTATTAGGTAAGTTCAAATAGAAATCCATTGGTTTTACTATGTTATTCTTAATGCCAATCTAAACAGCTTGTAATGACATATTGTTCTTTATGAACACTTAGTACAGATTCTATCTCACAATTGCAGTATCTCAATCCAAAAATCAATGCAAATTTCCATTGGCTCTATAGGAAACTTATTGGTAAGTAAATGAAAAAGAGCTCTCTGAGGACTAGAACTCATGAACTCCTGTTTAAAAGACAGAGGCATTAACCCACTAAGCCATTGGAACATCACAAGTGCAAAGTGATGTCAAGAAGGGCAGTGAACATTGAATCAATATTGGTAAGTTCAAAAAGAAATCCATTGGTTTCACTATGTTATTCTTAATGCCAATCTTTGCAACGCATCATGACGTATTGTTCTTGATGAACACGTAATACAGATTCTATATCTCACAACTGCATTATCTCAATCCCAAAATCAATGCAAATTTACATTGGCTCCATAGGAAGCTTATCAGTAAGTAAATGAAAAAGACTCACCAAAGATTAGAACTCATGAAATCCTTTTTACAAGAACAGGTGCATTAACCCAGTAAGTCACAGCAACATCACAGGTGCAAATTTATGTCAAGGGCAGTGACCAATGAATCACTATTAGGTAAGTTCAAATAGAAATCCATTGGTTTTACTATGTTATTCTTAATGCCAATCTAAACAGCTTGTAATGACATGTTGTTCTTTATGAACACTTAGTACAGATTCTATCTCACAATTGCAATATCTCAATCCAAAAATCAATGCAAATTTCCATTGGCTCTATAGGAAACTTATTGGTAAGTAAATGTAAAAGAGCTCTCTGAGGACTAGAATTCATGAACTCCTGTTTAAAAGACAGGGGCATTAACCCACTAAGCCATTGGAACATCACAAGTGCTTTGTGATGTCATGAAGAGCAGCGAACATTGAATCACTATTAGATAAGTTCAAAAAGAAATCCATTGGTTTCATTATGTTATTCTTAATGCCAATCTTTGCAGCGCATCATGACGTATTGTTCTTGATGAACACGTAATACAGATTCTATATCTCACAATTGCACTATCTCAATGAAAAAATCAATGCAAATTTACATTGGCTCCATAGGAAGCTTATTAGTAAGTAAATGAAAAAGACTCTCCAAGTATTAGAACTCATGAAATCCTTTTTACAAGACAGGTGCATTAACCCAGTAAGTCACAGCAACATCACAGGTGCAGATTTATGTCAAGAAGGGCAGTGACCAATGAATCACTATTAGGTAAGTTCAAATAGAAATCCATTGATTTTACTATGTTATTCTTAATGCCAATCTTTGCAGCGCATCATGACGTATTGTTCTTGATGAACACGTAATACAGATTCTATATCTCAAAATCAATGCAAATTTCCATTGCTCCATAGGAAGCTGATTAGTAAGTAAATGAAAAAGACTCTCCAAGGATTAGAACTCATGAAATCCTTTTTACAAAACAGGAGCATTAACCCAGTAAGCCACAGCAACATCACAGGTGCAAATTTATGTCAAGAAGGGCAGTGACCAATGAATCACTATTAGGTAAGTTCAAATAGAAATCCATTGGTTTTACTATGTTATTCTTAATGCCAATCTAAACAGCTTGTAGTGACATATTGTTCTTTATGAACACTTAGTACAGATTCTATCTCACAATTGCAATATCTCAATCCAAAAATCAATGCAAATTTCCATTGGCTCTATAGGAAACTTATTGGTAAGTAAATGTAAAAGAGCTCTCTGAGGACTAGAATTCATGAACTCCTGTTTAAAAGACAGGGGCATTAACCCACTAAGCCATTGGAACATCACAAGTGCTTTGTGATGTCATGAAGGGCAGCGAACATTGAATCACTATTAGATAAGTTCAAAAAGAAATCCATTGGTTTCATTATGTTATTCTTAATGCCAATCTTTGCAGCGCATCATGACGTATTGTTCTTGATGAACACGTAATACAGATTCTATATCTCACAATTGCACTATCTCAATGCCAAAATCAATGCAAATTTACATTGGCTCCATAGGAAGCTTATTAGTAAGTAAATGAAAAAGACTCTCCAAGGATTAGAACTCATGAAATCCTTTTTACAAGACAGGTGCATTAACCCAGTAAGTCACAGCAACATCACAGGTGCGGATTTATGTCAAGAAGGGCAGTGACCAATGAATCACTATTAGGTAAGTTCAAATAGAAATCCATTGATTTTACTATGTTATTCTTAATGCCAATCTTTGCAGCGCATCATGACGTATTGTTCTTGATGAACACGTAATACAGATTCTATATCTCACAATTGCACTATCTCAAGCCCAAAATCAATGCAAATTTCCATTGGCTCTATAGGAAGCTTATTAGTAAGTAAATTAAAAAACTCTCTGAGAATTAGAACTCATGAACTCCTGTTTATAAGACAGGCGCAATAACCAAGTAAGCCACTGGAACATCACAAGTGCAAAAGGTTGTCAAGAAGGGCAATGACCAATGAATCACTATTAGGTAAGTTCAAAAAGAAATCCATTGGTTTCACTATGTTATTCTTAATGCCAATCTTTGCAGCGCATCATGACGTATTGTTCTTGATGAACACGTAATACAGATTCTATATCTCAAAATCAATGCAAATTTCCATTGCTCCATAGGAAGCTTATTAGTAAGTAAATGAAAAAGACTCTCCAAGGATTAGAACTCATGAAATCCTTTTTACAAAACAGGAGCATTAACCCAGTAAGCCACAGCAACATCACAGGTGCAAATTTATGTCAAGAAGGGCAGTGACCAATGAATCACTATTAGGTAAGTTCAAATAGAAATCCATTGGTTTTACTATGTTATTCTTAATGCCAATCTAAACAGCTTGTAGTGACATATTGTTCTTTATGAACACTTAGTACAGATTCTATCTCACAATTGCAATATCTCAATCCAAAAATTAATGCAAATTTCCATTGGCTCTATAGGAAACTTATTGGTAAGTAAATGAAAAAGAGCTCTCTGAGGACTAGAACTCATGAACTCCTGTTTAAAAGACAGGGGCATTAACCCACTAAGCCATTGGAACATCACAAGTGCAAAGTGATGTCAAGAAGGGCAGTGAACATTGAATCACTATTGGTAAGTTCAAAAAGAAATCCATTGGTTTCACTATGTTATTCTTAATGCCAATCTTTGCAGCGCATCATGACGTATTGTTCTTGATGAACACGTAATACAGATTCTATATCTCACAATTGCACTATCTCAAGCCCAAAATCAATGCAAATTTCCATTGGCTCTATAGGAAGCTTATTAGTAAGTAAATTAAAAAACTCTCTGAGAATTAGAACTCATGAACTCCTGTTTATAAGACAGGTGCAATAACCAAGTAAGCCACTGGAACATCACAAGTGCAAAAGGTTGTCAAGAAGGGCAATGACCAATGAATCACTATTAGGTAAGTTCAAAAAGAAATCCATAGGTTTCACTATGTTATTCTTAATGCCAATCTTTGCAGCGCATCATGACGTATTGTTCTTGATGAACACGTAATACAGATTCTATATCTCAAAATCAATGCAAATTTCCATTGCTCCATAGGAAGCTTATTAGTAAGTAAATGAAAAAGACTCTCCAAGGATTAGAACTCATGAAATCCTTTTTACAAGACAGGAGCATTAACCCAGTAAGCCACAGCTACATCACAGGTGCAAATTTATGTCAAGAAGGGCAGTGACCAATGAATCACTATTAGGTAAGTTCAAATAGAAATCCATTGGTTTTACTATGTTATTCTTAATGCCAATCTAAACAGCTTGTAATGACATATTGTTCTTTATGAACACTTAGTACAGATTCTATCTCACAATTGCAATATCTCAATCCAAAAATCAATGCAAATTTCCATTGGCTCTATAGGAAACTTATTGGTAAGTAAATGTAAAAGAGCTCTCTGAGGACTAGAATTCATGAACTCCTGTTTAAAAGACAGGGGCATTAAACCACTAAGCCATTGGAACATCACAAGTGCTAAGTGATGTCAAGAAGGGCAGCGAACATTGAATCACTATTAGATAAGTTCAAAAAGAAATCCATTCGTTTCACTATGTTATTCTTAATGCCAATCTTTGCAGCGCATCATGACGTATTGTTCTTGATGAACACGTAATACAGATTCTATATCTCACAATTGCACTATCTCAATCCCAAAATCAATGCAAATTTACATTAGCTCCATAGGAAGCTTATTAGTAAGTAAATGAAAAAGACTTTCCAAGTATTAGAACTCATGAAATCCTTTTTACAAGACAGGTGCATTAACCCAGTAAGTCACAGCAACATCACAGGTGCAAATTTATGTCAAGAAGGGCAGTGACCAATGAATCACTATTAGGTAAGTTCAAATAGAAATCCATTGGTTTTACTATGTTATTCTTAATGCCAATCTAAACAGCTTGTAATGACATATTGTTCTTTATGAACACTTAGTACAGATTCTATCTCACAATTGCACTATCTCAATCCCAAAATCAATGGAAATTTCCATTGGCTCTATAGGAAACTTATTGGTAAGTAAATGAAAAAGAGCTCTCTGAGGACTAGAACTCATGAACTCCTGTTTAAAAGACAGGGGCATTAACCCACTAAGCCATTGGAACATCACAAGTGCCAAGTGATGTCAAGAAGGGCAGTGAACATTGAATCACTATTGGTAAGTTCAAAAAGAAATCCATTGGTTTCACTATGTTATTCTTAATGCCAATCTTTGCAGCGCATCATGACGTATTGTTCTTGATGAACACGTAATACAGATTCTATATCTCACAATTGCACTATCTCAAGCCCAAAATCAATGCAAATTTCCATTGGCTCTATAGGAAGCTTATTAGTAAGTAAATGAAAAAACTCTCTGAGAATTAGAACTCATGAACTCCTGTTTATAAGACAGGCGCAATAACCAAGTAAGCCACTGGAACATCACAAGTGCAAAAGGTTGTCAAGAAGGGCAATGACCAATGAATCACTATTAGGTAAGTTCAAAAAGAAATCCATTGGTTTCACTATGTTATTCTTAATGCCAATCTTTGCAGCGCATCATGACGTATTGTTCTTGATGAACACGTAATACAGATTCTATATCTCAAAATCAATGCAAATTTCCATTGCTCCATAGGAAGCTTATTAGTAAGTAAATGAAAAAGACTCTCCAAGGATTAGAACTCATGAAATCCTTTTTACAAAACAGGAGCATTAACCCAGTAAGCCACAGCAACATCACAGGTGCAAATTTATGTCAAGAAGGGCAGTGACCAATGAATCACTATTAGGTAAGTTCAAATAGAAATCCATTGGTTTTACTATGTTATTCTTAATGCCAATCTAAACAGCTTGTAGTGACATATTGTTCTTTATGAACACTTAGTACAGATTCTATCTCACAATTGCAATATCTCAATCCAAAAATCAATGCAAATTTCCATTGGCTCTATAGGAAACTTATTGGTAAGTAAATGAAAAAGAGCTCTCTGAGGACTAGAACTCATGAACTCCTGTTTAAAAGACAGGGGCATTAACCCACTAAGCCATTGGAACATCACAAGTGCAAAGTGATGTCAAGAAGGGCAGTGAACATTGAATCACTATTGGTAAGTTCAAAAAGAAATCCATTGGTTTCACTATGTTATTCTTAATGCCAATCTTTGCAGCGCATCATGACGTATTGTTCTTGATGAACACGTAATACAGATTCTATATCTCACAATTGCACTATCTCAAGCCCAAAATCAATGCAAATTTCCATTGGCTCTATAGGAAGCTTATTAGTAAGTAAATTAAAAAACTCTCTGAGAATTAGAACTCATGAACTCCTGTTTATAAGACAGGCGCAATAACCAAGTAAGCCACTGGAACATCACAAGTGCAAAAGGTTGTCAAGAAGGACAATGACCAATGAATCACTATTAGGTAAGTTCAAAAAGAAATCCATTGGTTTCACTATGTTATTCTTAATGCCAATCTTTGCAGCGCATCATGACGTATTGTTCTTGATGAACACATAATACAGATTCTATATCTCAAAATCAATGCAAATTTCCATTGCTCCATAGGAAGCTTATTAGTAAGTAAATGAAAAAAACTCTCCAAGGATTAGAACTCATGAAATCCTTTTTACAAGACAGGAGCATTAACCCAGTAAGCCACAGCAACATCACAGGTGCAAATTTATGTCAAGAAGGGCAGTGACCAATGAATCACTATTAGGTAAGTTCAAATAGAAATCCATTGGTTTTACTATGTTATTCTTAATGCCAATCTAAACAGCTTGTAATGACATATTGTTCTTTATGAACACTTAGTACAGATTCTATCTCACAATTGCAGTATCTCAATCCAAAAATCAATGCAAATTTCCATTGGCTCTATAGGAAACTTATTGGTAAGTAAATGAAAAAGAGCTCTCTGAGGACTAGAACTCATGAACTCCTGTTTAAAAGACAGAGGCATTAACCCACTAAGCCATTGGAACATCACAAGTGCAAAGTGATGTCAAGAAGGGCAGTGAACATTGAATCAATATTGGTAAGTTCAAAAAGAAATCCATTGGTTTCACTATGTTATTCTTAATGCCAATCTTTGCAACGCATCATGACGTATTGTTCTTGATGAACACGTAATACAGATTCTATATCTCACAACTGCATTATCTCAATCCCAAAATCAATGCAAATTTACATTGGCTCCATAGGAAGCTTATCAGTAAGTAAATGAAAAAGACTCACCAAAGATTAGAACTCATGAAATCCTTTTTACAAGAACAGGTGCATTAACCCAGTAAGTCACAGCAACATCACAGGTGCAAATTTATGTCAAGGGCAGTGACCAATGAATCACTATTAGGTAAGTTCAAATAGAAATCCATTGGTTTTACTATGTTATTCTTAATGCCAATCTAAACAGCTTGTAATGACATGTTGTTCTTTATGAACACTTAGTACAGATTCTATCTCACAATTGCAATATCTCAATCCAAAAATCAATGCAAATTTCCATTGGCTCTATAGGAAACTTATTGGTAAGTAAATGTAAAAGAGCTCTCTGAGGACTAGAATTCATGAACTCCTGTTTAAAAGACAGGGGCATTAACCCACTAAGCCATTGGAACATCACAAGTGCTTTGTGATGTCATGAAGAGCAGCGAACATTGAATCACTATTAGATAAGTTCAAAAAGAAATCCATTGGTTTCATTATGTTATTCTTAATGCCAATCTTTGCAGCGCATCATGACGTATTGTTCTTGATGAACACGTAATACAGATTCTATATCTCACAATTGCACTATCTCAATGAAAAAATCAATGCAAATTTACATTGGCTCCATAGGAAGCTTATTAGTAAGTAAATGAAAAAGACTCTCCAAGTATTAGAACTCATGAAATCCTTTTTACAAGACAGGTGCATTAACCCAGTAAGTCACAGCAACATCACAGGTGCAGATTTATGTCAAGAAGGGCAGTGACCAATGAATCACTATTAGGTAAGTTCAAATAGAAATCCATTGATTTTACTATGTTATTCTTAATGCCAATCTTTGCAGCGCATCATGACGTATTGTTCTTGATGAACACGTAATACAGATTCTATATCTCAAAATCAATGCAAATTTCCATTGCTCCATAGGAAGCTGATTAGTAAGTAAATGAAAAAGACTCTCCAAGGATTAGAACTCATGAAATCCTTTTTACAAAACAGGAGCATTAACCCAGTAAGCCACAGCAACATCACAGGTGCAAATTTATGTCAAGAAGGGCAGTGACCAATGAATCACTATTAGGTAAGTTCAAATAGAAATCCATTGGTTTTACTATGTTATTCTTAATGCCAATCTAAACAGCTTGTAGTGACATATTGTTCTTTATGAACACTTAGTACAGATTCTATCTCACAATTGCAATATCTCAATCCAAAAATCAATGCAAATTTCCATTGGCTCTATAGGAAACTTATTGGTAAGTAAATGTAAAAGAGCTCTCTGAGGACTAGAATTCATGAACTCCTGTTTAAAAGACAGGGGCATTAACCCACTAAGCCATTGGAACATCACAAGTGCTTTGTGATGTCATGAAGGGCAGCGAACATTGAATCACTATTAGATAAGTTCAAAAAGAAATCCATTGGTTTCATTATGTTATTCTTAATGCCAATCTTTGCAGCGCATCATGACGTATTGTTCTTGATGAACACGTAATACAGATTCTATATCTCACAATTGCACTATCTCAATGCCAAAATCAATGCAAATTTACATTGGCTCCATAGGAAGCTTATTAGTAAGTAAATGAAAAAGACTCTCCAAGTATTAGAACTCATGAAATCCTTTTTACAAGACAGGTGCATTAACCCAGTAAGTCACAGCAACATCACAGGTGCAAACTTATGTCAAGAAGGGCAGTGACCAATGAATCACTATTAGGTAAGTTCAAATAGAAATCCATTGGTTTTACTATGTTATTCTTAATGCCAATCTAAACAGCTTGTAATGACATATTGTTCTTTATGAACACTTAGTACAGATTCTATCTCACAATTGCACTATCTCAATCCCAAAATCAATGGAAATTTCCATTGGCTCTATAGGAAACTTATTGGTAAGTAAATGAAAAAGAGCTCTCTGAGGACTAGAACTCATGAACTCCTGTTTAAAAGACAGGGGCATTAACCCACTAAGCCATTGGAACATCACAAGTGCAAAGTGATGTCAAGAAGGGCAGTGAACATTGAATCACTATTGGTAAGTTCAAAAAGAAATCCATTGGTTTCACTATGTTATTCTTAATGCCAATCTTTGCAGCGCATCATGACGTATTGTTCTTGATGAACACGTAATACAGATTCTATATCTCACAATTGCACTATCTCAAGCCCAAAATCAATGCAAATTTCCATTGGCTCTATAGGAAGCTTATTAGTAAGTAAATGAAAAAACTCTCTGAGAATAAGAACTCATGAACTCCTGTTTATAAGACAGGCGCAATAACCAAGTAAGCCACTGGAACATCACAAATGCAAAAGGTTGTCAAGAAGGGCAATGACCAATGAATCACTATTAGGTAAGTTCAAAAAGAAATCCATTGGTTTCACTACGTTATTCTTAATGCCAATCTTTGCAGCGCATCATGACGTATTGTTCTTGATGACCACGTAATACAGATTCTATATCTCACAATTGCACTTTCTCAATCCCAAAATCAATGCAAATTTACATTGGCTCCATAGGAAGCTTATTAGTAAGTAAATGAAAAAGACTCTCCAAGGATTAGAACTCATGAAATCCTTTTTACAAGACAGGTGCATTAACCCAGTAAGTCACAGCAACATCACAGGTGCAGATTTATGTCAAGAAGGGCAGTGACCAATGAATCACTATTAGGTAAGTTCAAATAGAAATCCATTGATTTTACTATGTTATTCTTAATGCCAATCTTTGCAGCGCATCATGACGTATTGTTCTTGATGAACACGTAATACAGATTCTATATCTCACAATTGCACTATCTCAAGCCCAAAATCAATGCAAATTTCCATTGGCTCTATAGGAAGCTTATTAGTAAGTAAATTAAAAAACTCTCTGAGAATTAGAACTCATGAACTCCTGTTTATAAGAAAGGCGCAATAACCAAGTAAGCCACTGGAACATCACAAGTGCAAAAGGTTGTCAAGAAGGGCAATGACCAATGAATCACTATTAGGTAAGTTCAAAAAGAAATCCATTGGTTTCACTATGTTATTCTTAATGCCAATCTTTGCAGCGCATCATGACGTATTGTTCTTGATGAACACGTAATACAGATTCTATATCTCAAAATCAATGCAAATTTCCATTGCTCCATAGGAAGCTTATTAGTAAGTAAATGAAAAAGACTCTCCAAGGATTAGAACTCATGAAATCCTTTTTACAAGACAAGAGCATTAACCCAGTAAGCCACAGTAACATCACAGGTGCAAATTTATGTCAAGAAGGGCAGTGACCAATGAATCACTATTAGGTAAGTTCAAATAGAAATCCATTGGTTTTACTATGTTATTCTTAATGCCAATCTAAACAGCTTGTAATGACATATTGTTCTTTATGAACACTTAGTACAGATTCTATCTCACAATTGCAGTATCTCAATCCAAAAATCAATGCAAATTTCCATTGGCTCTATAGGAAACTTATTGGTAAATAAATGAAAAAGAGCTCTCTGAGGACTAGAACTCATGAACTCCTGTTTAAAAGACAGGGGCATTAACCCAATAAGCCATTGGAACATCAAAAGTGCAAAGTGATGTCAAGAAGGGCAGTGAACATTGAATCAATATTGGTAAGTTCAAAAAGAAATCCATTGGTTTCACTATGTTATTCTTAATGCCAATCTTTGCAACGCATCATGACGTATTGTTCTTGATGAACACGTAATACAGATTCTATATCTCACAACTGCATTATCTCAATCCCAAAATCAATGCAAATTTACATTGGCTCCATAGGAAGCTTATCAGTAAGTAAATGAAAAAGACTCACCAAAGATTAGAACTCATGAAATCCTTTTTACAAGAACAGGTGCATTAACCCAGTAAGTCACAGCAACATCACAGGTGCAAACTTATGTCAAGAAGGGCAGTGACCAATGAATCACTATTAGGTAAGTTCAAATAGAAATCCATTGGTTTTACTATGTTATTCTTAATGCCAATCTAAACAGCTTGTAATGACATATCGTTCTTTATGAACACTTAGTACAGATTCTATCTCACAATTGCACTATCTCAATCCCAAAATCAATGGAAATTTCCATTGGCTTTATAGGAAACTTATTGGTAAGTAAATGAAAAAGAGCTCTCTGAGGACTAGAACTCATGAACTCCTGTTTAAAAGACAGGGGCATTAACCCACTAAACCATTGGAACATCACAAGTGCAAAGTGAAGTCAAGAAGGGCAGTGAACATTGAATCACTATTGGTAAGTTCAAAAAGAAATCCATTTTTTTCACTATGTTATTCTTAATGCCAATCTTTGCAGCGCATCATGACGTATTGTTCTTGATGAACACGTAATACAGATTCTATATCTCACAATTGCACTATCTCAAGCCCAAAATCAATGCAAATTTCCATTGGCTCTATAGGAAGCTTATTAGTAAGTAAATTAAAAAACTCTCTGAGAATTAGAACTCATGAACTCCTGTTTATAAGACAGGCGCAATAACCAAGTAAGCCACTGGAACATCACAAGTGCAAAAGGTTGTCAAGAAGGGCAATGACCAATGAATCACTATTAGGTAAGTTCAAAAAGAAATCCATTGGTTTCACTATGTTATTCTTAATGCCAATCTTTGCAGCGCATCATGACGTATTGTTCTTGATGAACACGTAATACAGATTCTATATCTCAAAATCAATGCAAATTTCCATTGCTCCATAGGAAGCTTATTAGTAAGTAAATGAAAAAGACTCTCCAAGGATTAGAACTCATGAAATCCTTTTTACAAGACAAGAGCATTAACCCAGTAAGCCACAGCAACATCACAGGTGCAAATTTATGTCAAGAAGGGCAGTGACCAATGAATCACTATTAGGTAAGTTCAAATAGAAATCCATTGGTTTTACTATGTTATTCTTAATGCCAATCTAAACAGCTTGTAATGACATATTGTTCTTTATGAACACTTAGTACAGATTCTATCTCACAATTGCAGTATCTCAATCCAAAAATCAATGCAAATTTCCATTGGCTCTATAAGAAACTTATTGGTAAGTAAATGAAAAAGAGCTCTCTGAGGACTAGAACTCATGAACTCCTGTTTAAAAGACAGGGGCATTAACCCACTAAGCCATTGGAACATCACAATTGCAAAGTGATGTCAAGAAGGGCAGTGAACATTGAATCAATATTGGTAAGTTCAAAAAGAAATCCATTGGTTTCACTATGTTATTCTTAATGCCAATCTTTGCAACGCATCATGACGTATTGTTCTTGATGAACACGTAATACAGATTCTATATCTCACAACTGCATTATCTCAATCCCAAAATCAATGCAAATTTACATTGGCTCCATAGGAAGCTTATCAGTAAGTAAATGAAAAAGACTCACCAAAGATTAGAACTCATGAAATCCTTTTTACAAGAACAGGTGCATTAACCCAGTAAGTCACAGCAACATCACAGGTGCAAATTTATGTCAAGAAGGGCAGTGACCAATGAATCACTATTAGGTAAGTTCAAATAGAAATCCATTGGTTTTACTATGTTATTCTTAATGCCAATCTAAACAGCTTGTAATGACATATTGTTCTTTATGAACACTTAGTACAGATTCTATCTCACAATTGCACTATCTCAATCCCAAAATCAATGGAAATTTCCATTGGCTCTATAGGAAACTTATTGGTAAGTAAATGAAAAAGAGCTCTCTGAGGACTAGAACTCATGAACTCCTGTTTAAAAGACAGGGGCATTAACCCACTAAGCCATTGGAACATCACAAGTGCCAAGTGATGTCAAGAAGGGCAGTGAACATTGAATCACTATTGGTAAGTTCAAAAAGAAATCCATTGGTTTCACTATGTTATTCTTAATGCCAATCTTTGCAGCGCATCATGACGTATTGTTCTTGATGAACACGTAATACAGATTCTATATCTCACAATTGCACTATCTCAAGCCCAAAATCAATGCAAATTTCCATTGGCTCTATAGGAAGCTTATTAGTAAGTAAATGAAAAAACTCAATGAGAATTAGAACTCATGAACTCCTGTTTATAAGACAGGCGCAATAACTAAGTAAGCCACTGGAACATCACAAGTGAAAAAGGTTGTCAAGAAGGGCAATGACCAATGAATCACTATTAGGTAAGTTCAAAAAGAAATCCATTGGTTTCACTATGTTATTCTTAATGCCAATCTTTGCAGCGCATCATGACGTATTGTTCTTGATGAACACGTAATACAGATTCTATATCTCAAAATCAATGCAAATTTCCATTGCTCCATAGGAAGCTTATTAGTAAGTAAATGAAAAAGACTCTCCAAGGATTAGAACTCATGAAATCCTTTTTACAAAACAGGAGCATTAACCCAGTAAGCCACAGCAACATCACAGGTGCAAATTTATGTCAAGAAGGGCAGTGACCAATGAATCACTATTAGGTAAGTTCAAATAGAAATCCATTGGTTTTACTATGTTATTCTTAATGCCAATCTAAACAGCTTGTAGTGACATATTGTTCTTTATGAACACTTAGTACAGATTCTATCTCACAATTGCAATATCTCAATCCAAAAATCAATGCAAATTTCCATTGGCTCTATAGGAAACTTATTGGTAAGTAAATGAAAAAGAGCTCTCTGAGGACTAGAACTCATGAACTCCTGTTTAAAAGACAGGGGCATTAACCCACTAAGCCATTGGAACATCACAAGTGCAAAGTGATGTCAAGAAGGGCAGTGAACATTGAATCACTATTGGTAAGTTCAAAAAGAAATCCATTGGTTTCACTATGTTATTCTTAATGCCAATCTTTGCAGCGCATCATGACGTATTGTTCTTGATGAACACGTAATACAGATTCTATATCTCACAATTGCACTATCTCAAGCCCAAAATCAATGCAAATTTCCATTGGCTCTATAGGAAGCTTATTAGTAAGTAAATTAAAAAACTCTCTGAGAATTAGAACTCATGAACTCCTGTTTATAAGACAGGCGCAATAACCAAGTAAGCCACTGGAACATCACAAGTGCAAAAGGTTGTCAAGAAGGACAATGACCAATGAATCACTATTAGGTAAGTTCAAAAAGAAATCCATTGGTTTCACTATGTTATTCTTAATGCCAATCTTTGCAGCGCATCATGACGTATTGTTCTTGATGAACACATAATACAGATTCTATATCTCAAAATCAATGCAAATTTCCATTGCTCCATAGGAAGCTTATTAGTAAGTAAATGAAAAAAACTCTCCAAGGATTAGAACTCATGAAATCCTTTTTACAAGACAGGAACATTAACCCAGTAAGCCACAGCAACATCACAGGTGCAAATTTATGTCAAGAAGGGCAGTGACCAATGAATCACTATTAGGTAAGTTCAAATAGAAATCCATTGGTTTTACTATGTTATTCTTAATGCCAATCTAAACAGCTTGTAATGACATATTGTTCTTTATGAACACTTAGTACAGATTCTATCTCACAATTGCACTATCTCAATCCAAAAATCAATGCAAATTTCCATTGGCTCTATAGGAAACTTATTGGTAAGTAAATGAAAAAGAGCTCTCTGAGGACTAGAACTCATGAACTCCTGTTTAAAAGACAGAGGCATTAACCCACTAAGCCAATGGAACATCACAAGTGCAAAGTGATGTCAAGAAGGGCAGTGAACATTGAATCAATATTGGTAAGTTCAAAAAGAAATCCATTGGTTTCACTATGTTATTCTTAATGCCAATCTTTGCAACGCATCATGACGTATTGTTCTTGATGAACACGTAATACAGATTCTATATCTCACAACTGCATTATCTCAATCCCAAAATCAATGCAAATTTACATTGGCTCCATAGGAAGCTTATCAGTAAGTAAATGAAAAAGACTCACCAAAGATTAGAACTCATGAAATCCTTTTTACAAGAACAGGTGCATTAACCCAGTAAGTCACAGCAACATCACAGGTGCAAATTTATGTCAAGGGCAGTGACCAATGAATCACTATTAGGTAAGTTCAAATAGAAATCCATTGGTTTTACTATGTTATTCTTAATGCCAATCTAAACAGCTTGTAATGACATGTTGTTCTTTATGAACACTTAGTACAGATTCTATCTCACAATTGCAATATCTCAATCCAAAAATCAATGCAAATTTCCATTGGCTCTATAGGAAACTTATTGGTAAGTAAATGTAAAAGAGCTCTCTGAGGACTAGAATTCATGAACTCCTGTTTAAAAGACAGGGGCATTAACCCACTAAGCCATTGGAACATCACAAGTGCTTTGTGATGTCATGAAGAGCAGCGAACATTGAATCACTATTAGATAAGTTCAAAAAGAAATCCATTGGTTTCATTATGTTATTCTTAATGCCAATCTTTGCAGCGCATCATGACGTATTGTTCTTGATGAACACGTAATACAGATTCTATATCTCACAATTGCACTATCTCAATGAAAAAATCAATGCAAATTTACATTGGCTCCATAGGAAGCTTATTAGTAAGTAAATGAAAAAGACTCTCCAAGTATTAGAACTCATGAAATCCTTTTTACAAGACAGGTGCATTAACCCAGTAAGTCACAGCAACATCACAGGTGCAGATTTATGTCAAGAAGGGCAGTGACCAATGAATCACTATTAGGTAAGTTCAAATAGAAATCCATTGATTTTACTATGTTATTCTTAATGCCAATCTTTGCAGCGCATCATGACGTATTGTTCTTGATGAACACGTAATACAGATTCTATATCTCAAAATCAATGCAAATTTCCATTGCTCCATAGGAAGCTGATTAGTAAGTAAATGAAAAAGACTCTCCAAGGATTAGAACTCATGAAATCCTTTTTACAAAACAGGAGCATTAACCCAGTAAGCCACAGCAACATCACAGGTGCAAATTTATGTCAAGAAGGGCAGTGACCAATGAATCACTATTAGGTAAGTTCAAATAGAAATCCATTGGTTTTACTATGTTATTCTTAATGCCAATCTAAACAGCTTGTAGTGACATATTGTTCTTTATGAACACTTAGTACAGATTCTATCTCACAATTGCAATATCTCAATCCAAAAATCAATGCAAATTTCCATTGGCTCTATAGGAAACTTATTGGTAAGTAAATGTAAAAGAGCTCTCTGAGGACTAGAATTCATGAACTCCTGTTTAAAAGACAGGGGCATTAACCCACTAAGCCATTGGAACATCACAAGTGCTTTGTGATGTCATGAAGGGCAGCGAACATTGAATCACTATTAGATAAGTTCAAAAAGAAATCCATTGGTTTCATTATGTTATTCTTAATGCCAATCTTTGCAGCGCATCATGACGTATTGTTCTTGATGAACACGTAATACAGATTCTATATCTCACAATTGCACTATCTCAATGCCAAAATCAATGCAAATTTACATTGGCTCCATAGGAAGCTTATTAGTAAGTAAATGAAAAAGACTCTCCAAGTATTAGAACTCATGAAATCCTTTTTACAAGACAGGTGCATTAACCCAGTAAGTCACAGCAACATCACAGGTGCAAACTTATGTCAAGAAGGGCAGTGACCAATGAATCACTATTAGGTAAGTTCAAATAGAAATCCATTGGTTTTACTATGTTATTCTTAATGCCAATCTAAACAGCTTGTAATGACATATTGTTCTTTATGAACACTTAGTACAGATTCTATCTCACAATTGCACTATCTCAATCCCAAAATCAATGGAAATTTCCATTGGCTCTATAGGAAACTTATTGGTAAGTAAATGAAAAAGAGCTCTCTGAGGACTAGAACTCATGAACTCCTGTTTAAAAGACAGGGGCATTAACCCACTAAGCCATTGGAACATCACAAGTGCAAAGTGATGTCAAGAAGGGCAGTGAACATTGAATCACTATTGGTAAGTTCAAAAAGAAATCCATTGGTTTCACTATGTTATTCTTAATGCCAATCTTTGCAGCGCATCATGACGTATTGTTCTTGATGAACACGTAATACAGATTCTATATCTCACAATTGCACTATCTCAAGCCCAAAATCAATGCAAATTTCCATTGGCTCTATAGGAAGCTTATTAGTAAGTAAATGAAAAAACTCTCTGAGAATAAGAACTCATGAACTCCTGTTTATAAGACAGGCGCAATAACCAAGTAAGCCACTGGAACATCACAAATGCAAAAGGTTGTCAAGAAGGGCAATGACCAATGAATCACTATTAGGTAAGTTCAAAAAGAAATCCATTGGTTTCACTACGTTATTCTTAATGCCAATCTTTGCAGCGCATCATGACGTATTGTTCTTGATGACCACGTAATACAGATTCTATATCTCACAATTGCACTTTCTCAATCCCAAAATCAATGCAAATTTACATTGGCTCCATAGGAAGCTTATTAGTAAGTAAATGAAAAAGACTCTCCAAGGATTAGAACTCATGAAATCCTTTTTACAAGACAGGTGCATTAACCCAGTAAGTCACAGCAACATCACAGGTGCAGATTTATGTCAAGAAGGGCAGTGACCAATGAATCACTATTAGGTAAGTTCAAATAGAAATCCATTGATTTTACTATGTTATTCTTAATGCCAATCTTTGCAGCGCATCATGACGTATTGTTCTTGATGAACACGTAATACAGATTCTATATCTCACAATTGCACTATCTCAAGCCCAAAATCAATGCAAATTTCCATTGGCTCTATAGGAAGCTTATTAGTAAGTAAATTAAAAAACTCTCTGAGAATTAGAACTCATGAACTCCTGTTTATAAGAAAGGCGCAATAACCAAGTAAGCCACTGGAACATCACAAGTGCAAAAGGTTGTCAAGAAGGGCAATGACCAATGAATCACTATTAGGTAAGTTCAAAAAGAAATCCATTGGTTTCACTATGTTATTCTTAATGCCAATCTTTGCAGCGCATCATGACGTATTGTTCTTGATGAACACGTAATACAGATTCTATATCTCAAAATCAATGCAAATTTCCATTGCTCCATAGGAAGCTTATTAGTAAGTAAATGAAAAAGACTCTCCAAGGATTAGAACTCATGAAATCCTTTTTACAAGACAAGAGCATTGACCCAGTAAGCCACAGTAACATCACAGGTGCAAATTTATGTCAAGAAGGGCAGTGACCAATGAATCACTATTAGGTAAGTTCAAATAGAAATCCATTGGTTTTACTATGTTATTCTTAATGCCAATCTAAACAGCTTGTAATGACATATTGTTCTTTATGAACACTTAGTACAGATTCTATCTCACAATTGCAGTATCTCAATCCAAAAATCAATGCAAATTTCCATTGGCTCTATAGGAAACTTATTGGTAAATAAATGAAAAAGAGCTCTCTGAGGACTAGAACTCATGAACTCCTGTTTAAAAGACAGGGGCATTAACCCAATAAGCCATTGGAACATCAAAAGTGCAAAGTGATGTCAAGAAGGGCAGTGAACATTGAATCAATATTGGTAAGTTCAAAAAGAAATCCATTGGTTTCACTATGTTATTCTTAATGCCAATCTTTGCAACGCATCATGACGTATTGTTCTTGATGAACACGTAATACAGATTCTATATCTCACAACTGCATTATCTCAATCCCAAAATCAATGCAAATTTACATTGGCTCCATAGGAAGCTTATCAGTAAGTAAATGAAAAAGACTCACCAAAGATTAGAACTCATGAAATCCTTTTTACAAGAACAGGTGCATTAACCCAGTAAGTCACAGCAACATCACAGGTGCAAATTTATGTCAAGGGCAGTGACCAATGAATCACTATTAGGTAAGTTCAAATAGAAATCCATTGGTTTTACTATGTTATTCTTAATGCCAATCTAAACAGCTTGTAATGACATGTTGTTCTTTATGAACACTTAGTACAGATTCTATCTCACAATTGCAATATCTCAATCCAAAAATCAATGCAAATTTCCATTGGCTCTATAGGAAACTTATTGGTAAGTAAATGTAAAAGAGCTCTCTGAGGACTAGAATTCATGAACTCCTGTTTAAAAGACAGGGGCATTAACCCACTAAGCCATTGGAACATCACAAGTGCTTTGTGATGTCATGAAGAGCAGCGAACATTGAATCACTATTAGATAAGTTCAAAAAGAAATCCATTGGTTTCATTATGTTATTCTTAATGCCAATCTTTGCAGCGCATCATGACGTATTGTTCTTGATGAACACGTAATACAGATTCTATATCTCACAATTGCACTATCTCAATGAAAAAATCAATGCAAATTTACATTGGCTCCATAGGAAGCTTATTAGTAAGTAAATGAAAAAGACTCTCCAAGTATTAGAACTCATGAAATCCTTTTTACAAGACAGGTGCATTAACCCAGTAAGTCACAGCAACATCACAGGTGCAGATTTTTGTCAAGAAGGGCAGTGACCAATGAATCACTATTAGGTAAGTTCAAATAGAAATCCATTGATTTTACTATGTTATTCTTAATGCCAATCTTTGCAGCGCATCATGACGTATTGTTCTTGATGAACACGTAATACAGATTCTATATCTCAAAATCAATGCAAATTTCCATTGCTCCATAGGAAGCTGATTAGTAAGTAAATGAAAAAGACTCTCCAAGGATTAGAACTCATGAAATCCTTTTTACAAAACAGGAGCATTAACCCAGTAAGCCACAGCAACATCACAGGTGCAAATTTATGTCAAGAAGGGCAGTGACCAATGAATCACTATTAGGTAAGTTCAAATAGAAATCCATTGGTTTTACTATGTTATTCTTAATGCCAATCTAAACAGCTTGCAGTGACATATTGTTCTTTATGAACACTTAGTACAGATTCTATCTCACAATTGCAATATCTCAATCCAAAAATCAATGCAAATTTCCATTGGCTCTATAGGAAACTTATTGGTAAGTAAATGTAAAAGAGCTCTCTGAGGACTAGAATTCATGAACTCCTGTTTAAAAGACAGGGGCATTAACCCACTAAGCCATTGGAACATCACAAGTGCTTTGTGATGTCATGAAGGGCAGCGAACATTGAATCACTATTAGATAAGTTCAAAAAGAAATCCATTGGTTTCATTATGTTATTCTTAATGCCAATCTTTGCAGCGCATCATGACGTATTGTTCTTGATGAACACGTAATACAGATTCTATATCTCACAATTGCACTATCTCAATGAAAAAATCAATGCAAATTTACATTGGCTCCATAGGAAGCTTATTAGTAAGTAAATGAAAAAGACTCTCCAAGGATTAGAACTCATGAAATCCTTTTTACAAGACAGGAGCATTAACCCAGTAAGCCACAGCAACATCACAGGTGCAAATTTATGTCAAGAAGGGCAGTGACCAATGAATCACTATTAGGTAAGTTCAAATAGAAATCCATTGGTTTTACTATGTTATTCTTAATGCCAATCTAAACAGCTTGTAATGACATATTGTTCTTTATGAACACTTAGTACAGATTCTATCTCACAATTGAAGTATCTCAATCCAAAAATCAATGCAAATTTCCATTGGCTCTATAGGAAACTTATTGGTAAGTAAATGAAAAAGAGCTCTCTGAGGACTAGAACTCATGAACTCCTGTTTAAAAGACAGGGGCATTAACCCACTAAGCCATTGGAACATCACAAGTGCAAAGTGATGTCAAGAAGGGCAGTGAACATTGAATCAATATTGGTAAGTTCAAAAAGAAATCCATTGGTTTCACTATGTTATTCTTAATGCCAATCTTTGCAACGCATCATGACGTATTGTTCTTGATGAACACGTAATACAGATTCTATATCTCACAACTGCATTATCTCAATCCCAAAATCAATGCAAATTTACATTGGCTCCATAGGAAGCTTATCAGTAAGTAAATGAAAAAGACTCACCAAAGATTAGAACTCATGAAATCCTTTTTACAAGAACAGGTGCATTAACCCAGTAAGTCACAGCAACATCACAGGTGCAAATTTATGTCAAGGGCAGTGACCAATGAATCACTATTAGGTAAGTTCAAATAGAAATCCATTGGTTTTACTATGTTATTCTTAATGCCAATCTAAACAGCTTGTAATGACATGTTGTTCTTTATGAACACTTAGTACAGATTCTATCTCACAATTGCAATATCTCAATCCAAAAATCAATGCAAATTTCCATTGGCTCTATAGGAAACTTATTGGTAAGTAAATGTAAAAGAGCTCTCTGAGGACTAGAATTCATGAACTCCTGTTTAAAAGACAGGGGCATTAACCCACTAAGCCATTGAAACATCACAAGTGCTTTGTGATGTCATGAAGAGCAGCGAACATTGAATCACTATTAGATAAGTTCAAAAAGAAATCCATTGGTTTCATTATGTTATTCTTAATGCCAATCTTTGCAGCGCATCATGACGTATTGTTCTTGATGAACACGTAATACAGATTCTATATCTCACAATTGCACTATCTCAATGAAAAAATCAATGCAAATTTACATTGGCTCCATAGGAAGCTTATTAGTAAGTAAATGAAAAAGACTCTCCAAGGATTAGAACTCATGAAATCCTTTTTACAAGACAGGAGCATTAACCCAGTAAGCCACAGCAACATCACAGCTGCAAATTTATGTCAAGAAGGGCAGTGACCAATGAATCACTATTAGGTAAGTTCAAATAGAAATCCATTGGTTTTACTATGTTATTCTTAATGCCAATCTAAACAGCTTGTAATGACATATTGTTCTTTATGAACACTTAGTACAGATTCTATCTCACAATTGCAGTATCTCAATCCAAAAATCAATGCAAATTTCCATTGGCTCTATAGGAAACTTATTGGTAAGTAAATGAAAAAGAGCTCTCTGAGGACTAGAACTCATGAACTCCTGTTTAAAAGACAGGGGCATTAACCCACTAAGCCATTGGAACATCACAAGTGCAAAGTGATGTCAAGAAGGGCAGTGAACATTAAATCAATATTGGTAAGTTCAAAAAGAAATCCATTGGTTTCACTATGTTATTCTTAATGCCAATCTTTGCAACGCATCATGACGTATTGTTCTTGATGAACACGTAATACAGATTCTATATCTCACAACTGCATTATCTCAATCCCAAAATCAATGCAAATTTACATTGGCTCCATAGGAAGCTTATCAGTAAGTAAATGAAAAAGACTCACCAAAGATTAGAACTCATGAAATCCTTTTTACAAGAACAGGTGCATTAACCCAGTAAGTCACAGCAACATCACAGGTGCAAATTTATGTCATGGGCAGTGACCAATGAATCACTATTAGGTAAGTTCAAATAGAAATCCATTGGTTTTACTATGTTATTCTTAATGCCAATCTAAACAGCTTGTAATGACATGTTGTTCTTTATGAACACTTAGTACAGATTCTATCTCACAATTGCAATATCTCAATCCAAAAATCAATGCAAATTTCCATTGGCTCTATAGGAAACTTATTGGTAAGTAAATGTAAAAGAGCTCTCTGAGGACTAGAATTCATGAACTCCTGTTTAAAAGACAGGGGCATTAACCCACTAAGCCATTGGAACATCACAAGTGCTTTGTGATGTCATGAAGAGCAGCGAACATTGAATCACTATTAGATAAGTTCAAAAAGAAATCCATTGGTTTCATTATGTTATTCTTAATGCCAATCTTTGCAGCGCATCATGACGTATTGTTCTTGATGAACACGTAATACAGATTCTATATCTCACAATTGCACTATCTCAATGAAAAAATCAATGCAAATTTACATTGGCTCCATAGGAAGCTTATTAGTAAGTAAATGAAAAAGACTCTCCAAGTATTAGAACTCATGAAATCCTTTTTACAAGACAGGTGCATTAACCCAGTAAGTCACAGCAACATCACAGGTGCAGATTTATGTCAAGAAGGGCAGTGACCAATGAATCTATATTAGGTAAGTTCAAATAGAAATCCATTGATTTTACTATGTTATTCTTAATGCCAATCTTTGCAGCGCATCATGACGTATTGTTCTTGATGAACACGTAATACAGATTCTATATCTCAAAATCAATGCAAATTTCCATTGCTCCATAGGAAGCTGATTAATAAGTAAATGAAAAAGACTCTCCAAGGATTAGAACTCATGAAATCCTTTTTACAAAACAGGAGCATTAACCCAGTAAGCCACAGCAACATCACAGGTGCAAATTTATGTCAAGAAGGGCAGTGACCAATGAATCACTATTAGGTAAGTTCAAATAGAAATCCATTGGTTTTACTATGTTATTCTTAATGCCAATCTAAACAGCTTGTAGTGACATATTGTTCTTTATGAACACTTAGTACAGATTCTATCTCACAATTGCAATATCTCAATCCAAAAATCAATGCAAATTTCCATTGGCTCTATAGGAAACTTATTGGTAAGTAAATGTAAAAGAGCTCTCTGAGGACTAGAATTCATGAACTCCTGTTTAAAAGACAGGGGCATTAACCCACTAAGCCATTGGAACATCACAAGTGCTTTGTGATGTCATGAAGGGCAGCGAACATTGAATCACTATTAGATAAGTTCAAAAAGAAATCCATTGGTTTCATTATGTTATTCTTAATGCCAATCTTTGCAGCGCATCATGACGTATTGTTCTTGATGAACACGTAATACAGATTCTATATCTCACAATTGCACTATCTCAATGCCAAAATCAATGCAAATTTACATTGGCTCCATAGGAAGCTTATTAGTAAGTAAATGAAAAAGACTCTCCAAGTATTAGAACTCATGAAATCCTTTTTACAAGACAGGTGCATTAACCCAGTAAGTCACAGCAACATCACAGGTGCAAACTTATGTCAAGAAGGGCAGTGACCAATGAATCACTATTAGGTAAGTTCAAATAGAAATCCATTGGTTTTACTATGTTATTCTTAATGCCAATCTAAACAGCTTGTAATGACATATTGTTCTTTATGAACACTTAGTACAGATTCTATCTCACAATTGCACTATCTCAATCCCAAAATCAATGGAAATTTCCATTGGCTCTATAGGAAACTTATTGGTAAGTAAATGAAAAAGAGCTCTCTGAGGACTAGAACTCATGAACTCCTGTTTAAAAGACAGGGGCATTAACCCACTAAGCCATTGGAACATCACAAGTGCAAAGTGATGTCAAGAAGGGCAGTGAACATTGAATCACTATTGGTAAGTTCAAAAAGAAATCCATTGGTTTCACGATGTTATTCTTAATGCCAATCTTTGCAGCGCATCATGACGTATTGTTCTTGATGAACACGTAATACAGATTCTATATCTCACAATTGCACTATCTCAAGCCCAAAATCAATGCAAATTTCCATTGGCTCTATAGGAAGCTTATTAGTAAGTAAATTAAAAAACTCTCTGAGAATTAGAACTCATGAACTCCTGTTTATAAGACAGGCGCAATAACCAAGTAAGCCACTGGAACATCACAAGTGCAAAAGGTTGTCAAGAAGGGCAATGACCAATGAATCACTATTAGGTAAGTTCAAAAAGAAATCCATTGGTTTCACTATGTTATTCTTAATGCCAATCTTTGCAGCGCATCATGACGTATTGTTCTTGATGAACACGTAATACAGATTCTATATCTCAAAATCAATGCAAATTTCCATTGCTCCATAGGAAGCTTATTAGTAAGTAAATGAAAAAGACTCTCCAAGGATTAGAACTCATGAAATCCTTTTTACAAGACAGGAGCATTAACCCAGTAAGCCACAGCAACATCACAGCTGCAAATTTATGTCAAGAAGGGCAGTGACCAATGAATCACTATTAGGTAAGTTCAAATAGAAATCCATTGGTTTTACTATGTTATTCTTAATGCCAATCTAAACAGCTTGTAATGACATATTGTTCTTTATGAACACTTAGTACAGATTCTATCTCACAATTGCAATATCTCAATCCAAAAATCAATGCAAATTTCCATTGGCTCTATAGGAAACTTATTGGTAAGTAAATGAAAAAGAGCTCTCTGAGGACTAGAATTCATGAACTCCCGTTTAAAAGACAGGGGCATTAACCCACTAAGCCATTGGAACATCACAAGTGCAAAGTAATGTCAAGAAGGGCAGCGAACATTGAATCACTATTAGATAAGTTCAAAAAGAAATCCATTGGTTTCACTATGTTATTCTTAATGCCAATCTTTGCAGCGCATCATGACGTATTGTTCTTGATGAACACGTAATACAGATTCTATATCTCAAAATCAATGCAAATTTCCATTGCTCCATAGGAAGCTTATTAGTAAGTAAATGAAAAAGACTCTCCAAGGATTAGAACTCATGAAATCCTTTTTACAAGACAGGAGCATTAACCCAGTAAGCCACAGCAACATCACAGCTGCAAATTTATGTCAAGAAGGGCAGTGACCAATGAATCACTATTAGGTAAGTTCAAATAGAAATCCATTGGTTTTACTATGTTATTCTTAATGCCAATCTAAACAGCTTGTAATGACATATTGTTCTTTATGAACACTTAGTACAGATTCTATCTCACAATTGCAATATCTCAATCCAAAAATCAATGCAAATTTCCATTGGCTCTATAGGAAACTTATTGGTAAGTAAATGAAAAAGAGCTCTCTGAGGACTAGAATTCATGAACTCCCGTTTAAAAGACAGGGGCATTAACCCACTAAGCCATTGGAACATCACAAGTGCAAAGTAATGTCAAGAAGGGCAGCGAACATTGAATCACTATTAGATAAGTTCAAAAAGAAATCCATTGGTTTCACTATGTTATTCTTAATGCCAATCTTTGCAGCGCATCATGACGTATTGTTCTTGATGAACACGTAATACAGATTCTATATCTCAAAATCAATGCAAATTTCCATTGCTCCATAGGAAGCTTATTAGTAAGTAAATGAAAAAGACTCTCCAAGGATTAGAACTCATGAAATCCTTTTTACAAGACAGGTGCATTAACCCAGTAAGCCACAGCAACATCACAGGTGCAAATTTATGTCAAGAAGGGCAGTGACCAATGAATCACTATTAGGTAAGTTCAAAAAGAAATCCATTGGTTTTACTATGCTATTCTTAATGCCAATCTAAACAGCTTGTAATGACATATTGTTCTTTATGAACACTTAGTACAGATTCTATCTCACAATTGCACTATCTCAATCCCAAAATCAATGGAAATTTCCATTGGCTCTATAGGAAACTTATTGGTAAGTAAATGAAAAAGAGCTCTCTGAGGACTAGAACTCATGAACTCCTGTTTAAAAGACAGGGGCATTAACCCACTAAGCCATTGGAACATCACAAGTGCAAAGTGATGTCAAGAAGGGCAGTGAACATTGAATCACTATTGGTAAGTTCAAAAAGAAATCCATTGGTTTCACGATGTTATTCTTAATGCCAATCTTTGCAGCGCATCATGACGTATTGTTCTTGATGAACACGTAATACAGATTCTATATCTCACAATTGCACTATCTCAAGCCCAAAATCAGTGCAAATTTCCATTGGCTCTATAGGAAGCTTATTAGTAAGTAAGTGAAAAAACTCTCTGAGAATTAGAACTCATGAACTCCTGTTTATAAGACAGGTGCAATAACCAAGTAAGCCACTGGAACATCACAAGTGCAAAAGGTTGTCAAGAAGGGCAATGACCAATGAATCACTATTAGGTAAGTTCAAAAAGAAATCCATTGGTTTCACTATGTTATTCTTAATGCCAATCTTTGCAGCGCATCATGACGTATTGTTCTTGATGAACACGTAATACAGATTCTATATCTCAAAATCAATGCAAATTTCCATTGCTCCATAGGAAGCTTATTAGTAAGTAAATGAAAAAGACTCTCCAAGGATTAGAACTCATGAAATCCTTTTTACAAGAAAGGTGCATTAACCCAGTAAGTCACAGCAACATCACAGGTGCAAATTTATGTCAAGAAGGGCAGTGACCAATGAATCACTATTAGGTAAGTTCAAATAGAAATCCATTGGTTTTACTATGTTATTCTTAATGCCAATCTAAACAGCTTGTAATGACATATTGTTCTTTATGAATACTTAGTACAGATTCTATCTCACAATTGCACTATCTCAATCCAAAAATCAATGCAAATTTCCATTGGCTCTATAGGAAACTTATTGGTAAGTAAATGAAAAAGAGCTCTCTGAGGACTAGCACTCATGAACTCCTGTTTAAAAGACAGGGGCATTAACCCACTAAGCCATTGGAACATCACAAGTGCAAAGAAATGTCAAGAAGGGCAGTGAACATTGAATCAATATTGGTAAGTTCAAAAAGAAATCCATTGGTTTCACTAAGTTAATCTTAATGCCAATCTTTGCAGCGCATCATGACGTATTGTTCTTGATGAACACGTAATACAGATTCTATATCTCAAAACTGCATTATCTCAATCCCAAAATCAATGCAAATTTACATTGGCTCCATAGGAAGCTTATTAGTAAGTAAAAGAAAAAGACTCTCCAAGTATTAGAACTCATGAAATCCTTTTTACAAGACAGGTGCATTAACCCAGTAAGTCACAGCAACATCACAGTTGCAAGTTTATGTCAAGAAGGGCAGTGACCAATGAATCACTATTAGGTAAGTTCAAATAGAAATCCATTGGTTTTACTATGTTATTCTTAATGCCAATCTAAACAGCTTGTAATGACATATTGTTCTTTATGAATACTTAGTACAGATTCTATCTCACAATTGCACTATCTCAATCCAAAAATCAATGCAAATTTCCATTGGCTCTGTAGGAAACTTATTGGTAAGTAAATGAAAAAGAGCTCTCTGAGGACTAGAACTCATGAACTCCTGTTTAAAAGACAGGGGCATTAACCCACTAAGCCATTGGAACATCACAAGTGCGAAGTAATGTCAAGAAGGGCAGCGAACATTGAATCACTATTAGATAAGTTCAAAAAGAAATCCATTGGTTTCACTATGTTATTCTTAATGCCAATCTTTGCAGCGCATCATGACGTATTGCTCTTGATGAACACGTAATACAGAGTCTATATCTCACAATTGCACTATCTCAAGCCCAAAATCAATGCAAATTTCCATTGGCTCTATAGGAAGCTTATTAGTAAGTAAATGAAAAAACTCTCTGAGAATTAGAACTCATGAACTCCTGTTTATAAGACAGGCGCAATAACCAAGTAAGCCACTGGAACATCACAAGTGCAAAAGGTTGTCAAGAAGGGCAATGACCAATGAATCACTATTAGGTAAGTTCAAAAAGAAATCCATTGGTTTCACTATGTTATTCTTAATGCCAATCTTTGCAGCGCATCATGACGTATTGTTCTTGATGAACACGTAATACAGATTCTATATCTCAAAATCAATGCAAATTTCCATTGCTCCATAGGAAGCTTATTAGTAAGTAAATGAAAAAGACTCTCCAAAGATTAGAAATCATGAAATCCTTTTTACAAGACAGGAGAATTAACCCAGTAAGCCACAGCAACACCACAGGTGCAAATTTATGTCAAGAAGGGCAGTGACCAATGAATCACTATTAGGTAAGTTCAAATAGAAATCCATTGGTTTTACTATGTTATTCTTAATGCCAATCTAAACAGCTTGCAATGACATATTGTTCTTTATGAACACTTAGTACAGATTCTATCTCACAATTGCAATATCTCAATCCAAAAATCAATGCAAATTTCCATTGGCTCTATAGGAAACTTATTGGTAAGTAAATGAAAAAGAGCTCTCTGAGGACTAGAATTCATGAACTCCTGTTTAAGAGACAGGGGCATTAACCCACTAAGCCATTGGAACATCACAAGTGCTTTGTGATGTCAAGAAGGGCAGCGAACATTGAATCACTATTAGATAAGTTCAAAAAGAAATCCATTGGTTTCACTATGTTATTCTTAATGGCAATCTTTGCAGCGCATCATGACGTATTGTTCTTGATGAACACGTAATACAGATTCTATATCTCAAAACTGCATTATCTCAATCCCAAAATCAATGCAAATTTACATTGGCTCCATAGGAAGCTTATTAGTAAGTAAAAGAAAAAGACTCTCCAAGTATTAGAACTCATGAAATCCTTTTTACAAGACAGGTGCATTAACCCAGTAAGTCACAGCAACATCACAGGTGCAAATTTATGTCAAGAAGGGCAGTGACCAATGAATCACTATTAGGTAAGTTCAAATAGAAATCCATTGGTTTTACTATGTTATTCTTAATGCCAATCTAAACAGCTTGTAATGACATATTGTTCTTTACGAATACTTAGTACAAATTCTATCTCACAATTGCACTATCTCAATCCAAAAATCAATGCAAATTTCCATTGGCTCTATAGGAAACTTATTGGTAAGTAAATGAAAAAGAGCTCTCTGAGGACTAGAACTCATGAACTCCTGTTTAAAAGACAGGGGCAATAACCCACTAAGCCATTGGAACATCACAAGTGCAAAGTGATGTCAAGAAGGGCAGTGAACATTGAATCACTATTGGTAAGTTCAAAAAGAAATCCATTGGTTTCACTATGTTATTCTTAATGCCAATCTTTGCAGCGCATCATGACGTATTGTTCTTGATGAACACGTAATACAGATTCTATATCTCAAAATCAATGCAAATTTCCATTGCTCCATAGGAAGCTTATTAGTAAGTAAATGAAAATGACTCTGCAAGGATTAGAACTCATGAGATCCTTTTTACAAGACAGGAGCATTAACAGAGTAAGCCACAGCAACATCACAGGTGCAAATTTATGTCAAGAAGGGCAGTGACCAATGAATCACTATTAGGTAAGTTCAAATAGAAATCCATTGGTTTTACTATGTTATTCTTAATGCCAATCTAAACAGCTTGCAATGACATATTGTTCTTTATGAACACTTAGTACAGATTCTATCTCACAATTGCAATATCTCAATCCAAAAATCAATGCAAATTTCCATTGGCTCTATAGGAAACTTATTGGTAAGTAAATGAAAAAGAGCTCTCTGAGGACTAGAATTCATGAACTCCTGTTTAAAAGACAGGGGGATTAACCCACTAAGCCATTTGAACATCACAAGTGCAAAGTGATGTCAAGAAGGCAGCGAACATTGAATCACTATTAGATAAGTTCAAAAAAAAATCCATTGGTTTCACTATGTTATTCTTAATGCCAATCTTTGCAGCACATCATGACGTATTGTTCTTGATGAACACGTAATACAGATTCTATATCTCACAATTGCACTATCTCAATCCCAAAAGCAATGCAAATTTACATTGGCTCCATAGGAAGCTTATCAGTAAGTAAATGAAAAAGACTCTCCAAGGATTAGAACTCATGAAATCCTTTTTACAAGACAGGTGCATTAACCCAGTAAGCCACAGCAACATCACAGGTGCAAATTTATGTCAAGAAGGGCAGTGACCAATGAATCACTATTAGGTAAGTTCAAATAGAAATCCATTGGTTTTACTATGTTATTCTTAATGCCAATCTAAACAGCTTGTAATGACATGTTGTTCTTTATGAACACTTAGTACAGATTCTATCTCACAATTGCAATATCTCAATCCAAAAATCAATGCAAATTTCCATTGGCTCTATAGGAAACTTATTGGTAAGTAAATGTAAAAGAGCTCTCTGAGGACTAGAATTCATGAACTCCTGTTTAAAAGACAGGGGCATTAACCCACTAAGCCATTGGAACATCACAAGTGCTTTGTGATGTCATGAAGAGCAGCGAACATTGAATCACTATTAGATAAGTTCAAAAAGAAATCCATTGGTTTCATTATGTTATTCTTAATGCCAATCTTTGCAGCGCATCATGACGTATTGTTCTTGATGAACACGTAATACAGATTCTATATCTCACAATTGCACTATCTCAATGAAAAAATCAATGCAAATTTACATTGGCTCCATAGGAAGCTTATTAGTAAGTAAATGAAAAAGACTCTCCAAGTATTAGAACTCATGAAATCCTTTTTACAAGACAGGTGCATTAACCCAGTAAGTCACAGCAACATCACAGGTGCAGATTTATGTCAAGAAGGGCAGTGACCAATGAATCTATATTAGGTAAGTTCAAATAGAAATCCATTGATTTTACTATGTTATTCTTAATGCCAATCTTTGCAGCGCATCATGACGTATTGTTCTTGATGAACACGTAATACAGATTCTATATCTCAAAATCAATGCAAATTTCCATTGCTCCATAGGAAGCTGATTAATAAGTAAATGAAAAAGACTCTCCAAGGATTAGAACTCATGAAATCCTTTTTACAAAACAGGAGCATTAACCCAGTAAGCCACAGCAACATCACAGGTGCAAATTTATGTCAAGAAGGGCAGTGACCAATGAATCACTATTAGGTAAGTTCAAATAGAAATCCATTGGTTTTACTATGTTATTCTTAATGCCAATCTAAACAGCTTGTAGTGACATATTGTTCTTTATGAACACTTAGTACAGATTCTATCTCACAATTGCAATATCTCAATCCAAAAATCAATGCAAATTTCCATTGGCTCTATAGGAAACTTATTGGTAAGTAAATGTAAAAGAGCTCTCTGAGGACTAGAATTCATGAACTCCTGTTTAAAAGACAGGGGCATTAACCCACTAAGCCATTGGAACATCACAAGTGCTTTGTGATGTCATGAAGGGCAGCGAACATTGAATCACTATTAGATAAGTTCAAAAAGAAATCCATTGGTTTCATTATGTTATTCTTAATGCCAATCTTTGCAGCGCATCATGACGTATTGTTCTTGATGAACACGTAATACAGATTCTATATCTCACAATTGCACTATCTCAATGCCAAAATCAATGCAAATTTACATTGGCTCCATAGGAAGCTTATTAGTAAGTAAATGAAAAAGACTCTCCAAGTATTAGAACTCATGAAATCCTTTTTACAAGACAGGTGCATTAACCCAGTAAGTCACAGCAACATCACAGGTGCAAACTTATGTCAAGAAGGGCAGTGACCAATGAATCACTATTAGGTAAGTTCAAATAGAAATCCATTGGTTTTACTATGTTATTCTTAATGCCAATCTAAACAGCTTGTAATGACATATTGTTCTTTATGAACACTTAGTACAGATTCTATCTCACAATTGCACTATCTCAATCCCAAAATCAATGGAAATTTCCATTGGCTCTATAGGAAACTTATTGGTAAGTAAATGAAAAAGAGCTCTCTGAGGACTAGAACTCATGAACTCCTGTTTAAAAGACAGGGGCATTAACCCACTAAGCCATTGGAACATCACAAGTGCAAAGTGATGTCAAGAAGGGCAGTGAACATTGAATCACTATTGGTAAGTTCAAAAAGAAATCCATTGGTTTCACGATGTTATTCTTAATGCCAATCTTTGCAGCGCATCATGACGTATTGTTCTTGATGAACACGTAATACAGATTCTATATCTCACAATTGCACTATCTCAAGCCCAAAATCAATGCAAATTTCCATTGGCTCTATAGGAAGCTTATTAGTAAGTAAATGAAAAAACTCTCTGAGAATTAGAACTCATGAACTCCTGTTTATAAGACAGGCGCAATAACCAAGTAAGCCACTGGAACATCACAAGTGCAAAAGGTTGTCAAGAAGGGCAATGACCAATGAATCACTATTAGGTAAGTTCAAAAAGAAATCCATTGGTTTCACTATGTTATTCTTAATGCCAATCTTTGCAGCGCATCATGACGTATTGTTCTTGATGAACACGTAATACAGATTCTATATCTCAAAATCAATGCAAATTTCCATTGCTCCATAGGAAGCTTATTAGTAAGTAAATGAAAAAGACTCTCCAAGGATTAGAACTCATGAAATCCTTTTTACAAGACAGGAGCATTAACCCAGTAAGCCACAGCAACATCACAGCTGCAAATTTATGTCAAGAAGGGCAGTGACCAATGAATCACTATTAGGTAAGTTCAAATAGAAATCCATTTGTTTTACTATGTTATTCTTAATGCCAATCTAAACAGCTTGTAATGACATATTGTTCTTTATGAACACTTAGTACAGATTCTATCTCACAATTGCAATATCTCAATCCAAAAATCAATGCAAATTTCCATTGGCTCTATAGGAAACTTATTGGTAAGTAAATGAAAAAGAGCTCTCTGAGGACTAGAATTCATGAACTCCCGTTTAAAAGACAGGGGCATTAACCCACTAAGCCATTGGAACATCACAAGTGCAAAGTAATGTCAAGAAGGGCAGCGAACATTGAATCACTATTAGATAAGTTCAAAAAGAAATCCATTGGTTTCACTATGTTATTCTTAATGCCAATCTTTGCAGCGCATCATGACGTATTGTTCTTGATGAACACGTAATACAGATTCTATATCTCAAAATCAATGCAAATTTCCATTGCTCCATAGGAAGCTTATTAGTAAGTAAATGAAAAAGACTCTCCAAGGATTAGAACTCATGAAATCCTTTTTACAAGACAGGAGCATTAACCCAGTAAGCCACAGCAACATCACAGCTGCAAATTTATGTCAAGAAGGGCAGTGACCAATGAATCACTATTAGGTAAGTTCAAATAGAAATCCATTGGTTTTACTATGTTATTCTTAATGCCAATCTAAACAGCTTGTAATGACATATTGTTCTTTATGAACACTTAGTACAGATTCTATCTCACAATTGCAATATCTCAATCCAAAAATCAATGCAAATTTCCATTGGCTCTATAGGAAACTTATTGGTAAGTAAATGAAAAAGAGCTCTCTGAGGACTAGAATTCATGAACTCCCGTTTAAAAGACAGGGGCATTAACCCACTAAGCCATTGGAACATCACAAGTGCAAAGTAATGTCAAGAAGGGCAGCGAACATTGAATCACTATTAGATAAGTTCAAAAAGAAATCCATTGGTTTCACTATGTTATTCTTAATGCCAATCTTTGCAGCGCATCATGACGTATTGTTCTTGATGAACACGTAATACAGATTCTATATCTCAAAATCAATGCAAATTTCCATTGCTCCATAGGAAGCTTATTAGTAAGTAAATGAAAAAGACTCTCCAAGGATTAGAACTCATGAAATCCTTTTTACAAGACAGGTGCATTAACCCAGTAAGCCACAGCAACATCACAGGTGCAAATTTATGTCAAGAAGGGCAGTGACCAATGAATCACTATTAGGTAAGTTCAAAAAGAAATCCATTGGTTTTACTATGCTATTCTTAATGCCAATCTAAACAGCTTGTAATGACATATTGTTCTTTATGAACACTTAGTACAGATTCTATCTCACAATTGCACTATCTCAATCCCAAAATCAATGGAAATTTCCATTGGCTCTATAGGAAACTTATTGGTAAGTAAATGAAAAAGAGCTCTCTGAGGACTAGAACTCATGAACTCCTGTTTAAAAGACAGGGGCATTAACCCACTAAGCCATTGGAACATCACAAGTGCAAAGTGATGTCAAGAAGGGCAGTGAACATTGAATCACTATTGGTAAGTTCAAAAAGAAATCCATTGGTTTCACGATGTTATTCTTAATGCCAATCTTTGCAGCGCATCATGACGTATTGTTCTTGATGAACACGTAATACAGATTCTATATCTCACAATTGCACTATCTCAAGCCCAAAATCAGTGCAAATTTCCATTGGCTCTATAGGAAGCTTATTAGTAAGTAAGTGAAAAAACTCTCTGAGAATTAGAACTCATGAACTCCTGTTTATAAGACAGGTGCAATAACCAAGTAAGCCACTGGAACATCACAAGTGCAAAAGGTTGTCAAGAAGGGCAATGACCAATGAATCACTATTAGGTAAGTTCAAAAAGAAATCCATTGGTTTCACTATGTTATTCTTAATGCCAATCTTTGCAGCGCATCATGACGTATTGTTCTTGATGAACACGTAATACAGATTCTATATCTCAAAATCAATGCAAATTTCCATTGCTCCATAGGAAGCTTATTAGTAAGTAAATGAAAAAGACTCTCCAAGGATTAGAACTCATGAAATCCTTTTTACAAGAAAGGTGCATTAACCCAGTAAGTCACAGCAACATCACAGGTGCAAATTTATGTCAAGAAGGGCAGTGACCAATGAATCACTATTAGGTAAGTTCAAATAGAAATCCATTGGTTTTACTATGTTATTCTTAATGCCAATCTAAACAGCTTGTAATGACATATTGTTCTTTATGAATACTTAGTACAGATTCTATCTCACAATTGCACTATCTCAATCCAAAAATCAATGCAAATTTCCATTGGCTCTATAGGAAACTTATTGGTAAGTAAATGAAAAAGAGCTCTCTGAGGACTAGCACTCATGAACTCCTGTTTAAAAGACAGGGGCATTAACCCACTAAGCCATTGGAACATCACAAGTGCAAAGAAATGTCAAGAAGGGCAGTGAACATTGAATCAATATTGGTAAGTTCAAAAAGAAATCCATTGGTTTCACTAAGTTAATCTTAATGCCAATCTTTGCAGCGCATCATGACGTATTGTTCTTGATGAACACGTAATACAGATTCTATATCTCAAAACTGCATTATCTCAATCCCAAAATCAATGCAAATTTACATTGGCTCCATAGGAAGCTTATTAGTAAGTAAAAGAAAAAGACTCTCCAAGTATTAGAACTCATGAAATCCTTTTTACAAGACAGGTGCATTAACCCAGTAAGTCACAGCAACATCACAGTTGCAAGTTTATGTCAAGAAGGGCAGTGACCAATGAATCACTATTAGGTAAGTTCAAATAGAAATCCATTGGTTTTACTATGTTATTCTTAATGCCAATCTAAACAGCTTGTAATGACATATTGTTCTTTATGAATACTTAGTACAGATTCTATCTCACAATTGCACTATCTCAATCCAAAAATCAATGCACATTTCCATTGGCTCTGTAGGAAACTTATTGGTAAGTAAATGAAAAAGAGCTCTCTGAGGACTAGAATTCATGAACTCCCATTTAAAAGACAGGGGCATTAACCCACTAAGCCATTGGAACATCACAAGTGCAAAGTAATGTCAAGAAGGGCAGCGAACATTGAATCACTATTAGATAAGTTCAAAAAGAAATCCATTGGTTTCACTATGTTATTCTTAATGCCAATCTTTGCAGCGCATCATGACGTATTGTTCTTGATGAACACGTAATACAGATTCTATATCTCAAAATCAATGCAAATTTCCATTGCTCCATAGGAAGCTTATTAGTAAGTAAATGAAAAAGACTCTCCAAGGATTAGAACTCATGAAATCCTTTTTACAAGACAGGAGCATTAACCCAGTAAGCCACAGCAACATCACAGCTGCAAATTTATGTCAAGAAGGGCAGTGACCAATGAATCACTATTAGGTAAGTTCAAATAGAAATCCATTGGTTTTACTATGTTATTCTTAATGCCAATCTAAACAGCTTGTAATGACATATTGTTCTTTATGAACACTTAGTACAGATTCTATCTCACAATTGCAATATCTCAATCCAAAAATCAATGCAAATTTCCATTGGCTCTATAGGAAACTTATTGGTAAGTAAATGAAAAAGAGCTCTCTGAGGACTAGAATTCATGAACTCCCGTTTAAAAGACAGGGGCATTAACCCACTAAGCCATTGGAACATCACAAGTGCAAAGTAATGTCAAGAAGGGCAGCGAACATTGAATCACTATTAGATAAGTTCAAAAAGAAATCCATTGGTTTCACTATGTTATTCTTAATGCCAATCTTTGCAGCGCATCATGACGTATTGTTCTTGATGAACACGTAATACAGATTCTATATCTCAAAATCAATGCAAATTTCCATTGCTCCATAGGAAGCTTATTAGTAAGTAAATGAAAAAGACTCTCCAAGGATTAGAACTCATGAAATCCTTTTTACAAGACAGGTGCATTAACCCAGTAAGCCACAGCAACATCACAGGTGCAAATTTATGTCAAGAAGGGCAGTGACCAATGAATCACTATTAGGTAAGTTCAAAAAGAAATCCATTGGTTTTACTATGCTATTCTTAATGCCAATCTAAACAGCTTGTAATGACATATTGTTCTTTATGAACACTTAGTACAGATTCTATCTCACAATTGCACTATCTCAATCCCAAAATCAATGGAAATTTCCATTGGCTCTATAGGAAACTTATTGGTAAGTAAATGAAAAAGAGCTCTCTGAGGACTAGAACTCATGAACTCCTGTTTAAAAGACAGGGGCATTAACCCACTAAGCCATTGGAACATCACAAGTGCAAAGTGATGTCAAGAAGGGCAGTGAACATTGAATCACTATTGGTAAGTTCAAAAAGAAATCCATTGGTTTCACGATGTTATTCTTAATGCCAATCTTTGCAGCGCATCATGACGTATTGTTCTTGATGAACACGTAATACAGATTCTATATCTCACAATTGCACTATCTCAAGCCCAAAATCAGTGCAAATTTCCATTGGCTCTATAGGAAGCTTATTAGTAAGTAAGTGAAAAAACTCTCTGAGAATTAGAACTCATGAACTCCTGTTTATAAGACAGGTGCAATAACCAAGTAAGCCACTGGAACATCACAAGTGCAAAAGGTTGTCAAGAAGGGCAATGACCAATGAATCACTATTAGGTAAGTTCAAAAAGAAATCCATTGGTTTCACTATGTTATTCTTAATGCCAATCTTTGCAGCGCATCATGACGTATTGTTCTTGATGAACACGTAATACAGATTCTATATCTCAAAATCAATGCAAATTTCCATTGCTCCATAGGAAGCTTATTAGTAAGTAAATGAAAAAGACTCTCCAAGGATTAGAACTCATGAAATCCTTTTTACAAGAAAGGTGCATTAACCCAGTAAGTCACAGCAACATCACAGGTGCAAATTTATGTCAAGAAGGGCAGTGACCAATGAATCACTATTAGGTAAGTTCAAATAGAAATCCATTGGTTTTACTATGTTATTCTTAATGCCAATCTAAACAGCTTGTAATGACATATTGTTCTTTATGAATACTTAGTACAGATTCTATCTCACAATTGCACTATCTCAATCCAAAAATCAATGCAAATTTCCATTGGCTCTATAGGAAACTTATTGGTAAGTAAATGAAAAAGAGCTCTCTGAGGACTAGCACTCATGAACTCCTGTTTAAAAGACAGGGGCATTAACCCACTAAGCCATTGGAACATCACAAGTGCAAAGAAATGTCAAGAAGGGCAGTGAACATTGAATCAATATTGGTAAGTTCAAAAAGAAATCCATTGGTTTCACTAAGTTAATCTTAATGCCAATCTTTGCAGCGCATCATGACGTATTGTTCTTGATGAACACGTAATACAGATTCTATATCTCAAAACTGCATTATCTCAATCCCAAAATCAATGCAAATTTACATTGGCTCCATAGGAAGCTTATTAGTAAGTAAAAGAAAAAGACTCTCCAAGTATTAGAACTCATGAAATCCTTTTTACAAGACAGGTGCATTAACCCAGTAAGTCACAGCAACATCACAGTTGCAAGTTTATGTCAAGAAGGGCAGTGACCAATGAATCACTATTAGGTAAGTTCAAATAGAAATCCATTGGTTTTACTATGTTATTCTTAATGCCAATCTAAACAGCTTGTAATGACATATTGTTCTTTATGAATACTTAGTACAGATTCTATCTCACAATTGCACTATCTCAATCCAAAAATCAATGCAAATTTCCATTGGCTCTGTAGGAAACTTATTGGTAAGTAAATGAAAAAGAGCTCTCTGAGGACTAGAACTCATGAACTCCTGTTTAAAAGACAGGGGCATTAACCCACTAAGCCATTGGAACATCACAAGTGCGAAGTAATGTCAAGAAGGGCAGCGAACATTGAATCACTATTAGATAAGTTCAAAAAGAAATCCATTGGTTTCACTATGTTATTCTTAATGCCAATCTTTGCAGCGCATCATGACGTATTGCTCTTGATGAACACGTAATACAGAGTCTATATCTCACAATTGCACTATCTCAAGCCCAAAATCAATGCAAATTTCCATTGGCTCTATAGGAAGCTTATTAGTAAGTAAATGAAAAAACTCTCTGAGAATTAGAACTCATGAACTCCTGTTTATAAGACAGGCGCAATAACCAAGTAAGCCACTGGAACATCACAAGTGCAAAAGGTTGTCAAGAAGGGCAATGACCAATGAATCACTATTAGGTAAGTTCAAAAAGAAATCCATTGGTTTCACTATGTTATTCTTAATGCCAATCTTTGCAGCGCATCATGACGTATTGTTCTTGATGAACACGTAATACAGATTCTATATCTCACAATTGCACTATCTCAAGCCCAAAATCAATGCAAATTTCCATTATCTCTGTAGGAAGCTTATTAGTAAGTAAATGAAAAAACTCTCTGAGAATTAGAACTCATGAACTCCTGTTTAAAAGACAGGGGGATTAACCCACTAAGCCATTGGAACATCACAAGTGCAAAGTGATGTCAAGAAGGCAGCGAAAATTGAATCACTATTAGATAAGTTCAAAAAGAAATCCATTGGTTTCACTATGTTATTCTTAATGCCAATCTTTGCAACGCATCATGACGTATTGTTCTTGATGAACACGTAATACAGATTCTATATCTCACAATTGCACTATCTCAATCCCAAAATCAATGGAAATTTCCATTGGCTCTATAGGAAACTTATTGGTAAGTAAATGAAAAAGAGCTCTCTGAGGACAAGAATTCATGAACTCCTGTTTAAAAGACAGGGGCATTAACCCGCTAAGCCATTGGAACATCACAAGTGCAAAGTGATGTCAAGAAGGGCAATGACCAATGAATCACTATTAGGTAAGTTCAAAAAGAAATCCATTGGTTTCACTATGTTATTCTTAATGCCAATCTTTGCAGCGCATCATGACGTATTGTTCTTGATGAACACGTAATACAGATTCTATATCTCACAATTGCACTATCTCAATCCCAAAATCAATGCAAATTTCCATTGGCTCTATAGGAAACTTATTGTTAAGTAAATGAAAAAGAGCTCTCTGAGGACTAGAATTCATGAACTCCTGTTTAAAAGACAGGGGCATTAACCCACTAAGCCATTGGAACATCACAAGTGCAAAGTAATGTCAAGAAGGGCAGCGAACATTGAATCACTATTAGATAAGTTCAAAAAGAAATCCATTGGTTTCACTATGTTATTCTTAATGCCAATCTTTGCAGTGCATCATGACGTATTGTTCTTGATGAACACGTAATACAGATTCTATATCTCACAATTGCACTATCTCAATCCCAAAATCAATGCAAATTTCCATTGGCTCTATAGGAAACTTATTGGTAAGTAAATGAAAAAGAGCTCTCTGAGGACTAGAACTCATGAACTCCTGTTTATTAGACAGGGAAATTTACCCACTAAGCCATTGGAACATCACAAGTGCAAAGTGATGTCAAGAAGGGCAGTGAACATTGAATCACTATTGGTAAGATCAAAAAGAAATCCATTGGTTTCACTATATTATTCTTAATGCCAATCTTTGCAGCGCATCATGACGTATTGTTCTTGATGAACACGTAATACAGATTCTATATCTCACAATTGCACTATCTCAAGCCCAAAATCAATGCAAATTTACATTGGCTCTATAGGAAGCTTATTAGTAAGTAAATGAAAAAACTCTCTGAGAATTAGAACTCATGAACTCCTGTTTATAAGACAGGCGCAATAACCAAGTAAGCCACTGGAACATCACAAGTGCAAAAGGTTGTCAAGAAGGGCAATGACCAATGAATCACTATTAGGTAAGTTCAAAAAGAAATCCATTGGTTTCACTATGTTATTCTTAATGCCAATCTTTGCAGCGCATCATGACGTATTGTTCTTGATGAACACGTAATACAGATTCTATATCTCAAAATCAATGCAAATTTCCATTGCTCCATAGGAAGCTTATTAGTAAGTAAATGAAAATGACTCTCCAAGGATTAGAACTCATGAAATCCTTTTTACAAGACAGGTGCATTAACCCAGTAAGCCACAGCAACATCACAGGTGCAAATTTATGTCAAGAAGGGCAGTGACCAATGAATCACTATTAGGTAAGTTCAAAAAGAAATCCATTGGTTTTACTATGCTAATCTTAATGCCAATCTAAACAGCTTGTAATGACATATTGTTCTTTATGAACACTTAGTACAGATTCTATCTCACAATTGCACTATCTCAATCCCAAAATCAATGGAAATTTCCATTGGCTCTATAGGAAACTTATTGGTAAGTAAATGAAAAAGAGCTCTCTGAGGACTAGAACTCATGAACTCCTGTTTAATAGACAAGGGCATTAACCCACTAAGCCATTGGAACATCACAAGTGCAAAGTGATGTCAAGAAGGGCAGTGAACATTGAATCACTATTGGTAAGTTCAAAAAGAAATCCATTGGTTTTACTATGTTATTCTTAATGCAAATCTTTGCACCGCATCATGACGTATTGTTCTTGATGAACACGTAATACAGATTCTATATCTCAAAATCAATGCAAATTTCCATTGCTCCATAGGAAGCATATTAGTAAGTAAATGAAAAAGACTCTCCAAGGATTAGAACTCATGAAATCCTTTTTACAAGACAAGAGCATTAACCCAGTAAGCCACAGCAACATCACAAGAGCAAATTTATGTCAAGAAGGGCAGTGACCAATGAATCACTATTAGGTAAGTTCAAAAAGAAATCCATTGGTTTCACTATGTTATTCTTAATGCCAATCTAAACAGCTTGTAATGACATATTATTCTTTATGAACACTTAGTACAGATTCTATCTCACAATTGCACTATCTCAATCCCAAAATCAATGGAAATTTCCATTGGCTCTATAGGAAACTTATTGGTAAGTAAATGAAAAAGAGTTCTCTGAGGACTAGAACTCATGAACTCCTGTTTAAAAGATAGGGGCATTAACACACTAAGCCATTAGAACATCACAAGCGCAAAGTGATGTCAAGAAGGACAGTGAACATTGAATCACTATTGGTAAGTTCAAAAAGAAATCCATTGGTTTCACTATGTTATTCTTAATGCAAATCTTTGCACCGCATCATGACGTATTGTTCTTGATGAACACGTAATACAGATTCTATATCTCACAATTGCACTATCCCAAGCCCAAAATCAATGCAAATTTCCATTGGCTCTATAGGAAGCTTATTAGTAAGTAAATGAAAAAACTCTCTGAGAATTAGAACTCATGAACTCCTGTTTATAAGACAGACGCAATAACCAAGTAAGCCATTGGAACATCACAAGTGCAAAAGGTTGTCAAGAAGGGCAATGACCAATGAATCACTATTAGGTAAGTTCAAAAAGAAATCCATTGGTTTCACTATGTTATTCTTAATGCCAATCTTTGCAGCGCATCATGACGTATTGTTCTTGATGAACACGAAATACAGATTCTATATCTCAAAATCAATGCAAATTTCCATTGCTCCATAGGAAGCTTATTAGTAAGTAAATAAAAAAGACTCTCCAAGGATTAGAACTCATGAAATCCTTTTTACAAGACAGGAGAATTAACCCAGTAAGCCACAGCAACATCACAGGTGCAAATTTATGTCAAGAAGGGCAGTGACCAATGAATCACTATTAGGTAAGTTCAAATAGAAATCCATTGGTTTTACTATGTTATTCTTAATGCCAATCTAAACAGCTTTTAATGACATATTGTTCTTTATGAACACTTAGTACAGATTCTATCTCACAATTGCAATATCTCAATCCAAAAATCAATGCAAATTTCCATTGGCTCTATAGGAAACTTATTGGTAAGTAAATGAAAAAGAGCTCTCTGAGGACTAGAACTCATGAACTCCTGTTTAATAGACAGGGGCATTAACCCACTAAGCCATTGGAACATCACAAGTGCAAAGTGATGTCAAGAAGGGCAGTGAACATTGAATCACTATTGGTAAGTTCAAAAAGAAATCCATTGGTTTCACTATGTTATTCTTAATGCCAATCTTTGCAGCGCATCATGACCTATTGTTCTTGATGAACACGTAATACAGATTCTATATCTCACAATTGCACTATCTCAATCCCAAAATCAATGCAAATTTACATTGGCTCCATAGGAAGCTTATTAGTAAGTAAATGAAAAAGACTCTCCAAGGATTAGAACTCATGAAATCCTTTTTACAAGACAGGTGCATTAACCCAGTAAGCCACAGCAACATCACAGGTGCAAATTTATGTCAAGAAGGGCAGTGACCAATGAATCACTATTAGGTAAGTTCAAAAAGAAATCCATTGGTTTTACTATGCTATTCTTAATGCCAATCTAAACAGCTTGTAATGACATATTGTTCTTTATGAACACTTAGTACAGATTCTATCTCACAATTGCACTATCTCAATCACAAAATCAATGCAAATTTCCATTGGCTCTATAGGAAACTTATTGGTAAGTAAATGAAAAAGAGCACTCTGAGGACTAGAACTCATGAACTCCTGTTTAATAGACAGGGGCATTAACCCACTAAGCCATTGGAACATCACAAGTGGAAAGTGATGTCAAGAAGGGCAGTGAACATTGAATCACTATTGGTAAGTTCAAAAAGAAATCCATTGGTTTCACTATGTTATTCTTAATGCCAATCTTTGCAGCGCATCATGACGCATTGTTCTTGATGAACACGTAATACAGATTCTATATCTCAAAATCAATGCAAATTTCCATTGCTCCACAGGAAGCTTATTAGTAAGTAAATGAAAAAGACTCTCCAAGGATTAGAACTCATGAGATCCTTTTTACAAGACAGAAGCATTAACCCAGTAAGCCACAGCAACATCACAGGTGCAAATTTATGTCAAGAAGGGCAGTGACCAATGAATCACTATTAGGTAAGTTCAAATAGAAATCCATTGGTTTTACTATGTTATTCTTAATGCCAAACTAAACAGCTTGTAATGACATATTGTTCTTTATGAACACTTAGTACAGATTCTATCTCACAATTGCAATATCTCAATCCAAAAATCAATGCAAATTTCCATTGGCTCTATAGGAAACTTATTGGTAAGTAAATGAAAAAGAGCTCTCTGAGGACTAGAATTCATGAACTCCTGTTTAAAAGACAGGGGGATTAACCCACTAAGCCATTGGAACATCACAAGTGCAAAGCGATGTCAAGAAGGGCAGTGAACATTGAATCACTATTGGTAAGTTCAAAAAGAAATCCATTGGTTTCACTATGTTATTCTTAATGCAAATCTTTGCACCGCATCATGACGTATTGTTCTTGATGAACACGTAATACAGATTCTATATCTCACAATTGCACTATCCCAAGCCCAAAATCAATGCAAATTTCCATTGGCTCTATAGGAAGCTTATTAGTAAGTAAATGAAAAAACTCTCTGAGAATTAGAACTCATGAACTCCTGTTTATAAGACAAGCGCAATAACCAAGTAAGCCACTGGAACATCACAAGTGCAAAAGGTTGTCAAGAAGGGCAATGACCAATGAATCACTATTAGGTAAGTTCAAAAAGAAATCCATTGGTTTCACTATGTTATTCTTAATGCCAATCTTTGCAGCGCATCATGACGTATTGTTCTTGATGAACACGAAATACAGATTCTATATCTCAAAATCAATGCAAATTTCCATTGCTCCATAGGAAGCTTATTAGTAAGTAAATGAAAAAGACTCTCCAAGGATTAGAACTCATGAAATCCTTTTTACAAGACAGGAGAATTAACCCAGTAAGCCACAGCAACATCACAGGTGCAAATTTATGTCAAGAAGGGCAGTGACCAATGAATCACTATTAGGTAAGTTCAAATAGAAATCCATTGGTTTTACTATGTTATTCTTAATGCCAATCTAAACAGCTTGTAATGACATATTGTTCTTTATGAACACTTAGTACAGATTCTATCTCACAATTGCAATATCTCAATCCAAAAATCAATGCAAATTTCCATTGGCTCTATAGGAAACTTATTGGTAAGTAAATGAAAAAGAGCTCTCTGAGGACAAGAATTCATGAACTCCTGTTTAAAAGACAGGGGCATTAACCCACTAAGCCATTGGAACATCACAAGTGCAAAGTGATGTCAAGAAGGGCAGTGAACATTGAATCACTATTGGTAAGTTCAAAAATAAATCCATTGGTTTCACTATGTTATTCTTAATGCCAATCTTTGCAGCGCATCATAACGTATTGTTCTTGATGAACACGTAATACAGATTCTAAATCTCACAATTGCACTATCTCAATCCCAAAATCAATGCAAATTTACATTGGCTCCATAGGAAGCTTATTAGTAAGTAAATGAATAAGACTCTCCAAGGATTAGAACTCATGAAATCCTTTTTACAAGACAGGTGCATTAACCCAGTAAGCCACAGCAACATCACAGGTGCAAATTTATGTCAAGAAGGGCAGTGACCAATGAATCACTATTAGGTAAGTTCAAAAAGAAATCCATTGGTTTTACTATGCTATTCTTAATGCCAATCTAAACAGCTTGTAATGACATATTGTTCTTTATGAACACTTAGTACAGATTCTATCTCACAATTGCACTATCTCAATCCCAAAATCAATGCAAATTTCCATTGGCTCTATAGGAAACTTATTGGTAAGTAAATGAAAAAGAGCACTCTGAGGACTAGAACTCATGAACTCCTGTTTAATAGACAGGGGCATTAACCCACTAAGCCATTGGAACATCACAAGTGCAAAGTGATGTCAAGAAGGGCAGTGAACATTGAATCACTATTGGTAAGTTCAAAAAGAAATCCATTGGTTTCACTATGTTATTCTTAATGCCAATCTTTGCAGCGCATCATGACCTATTGTTCTTGATGAACACGTAATACAGATTCTATATCTCACAATTGCACTATCTCAAGCCCAAAATCAATGGAAATTTCAATTGGCTCTATAGGAATCTTATTGGTAAGTAAATGAAAAACAGCTCTCTGAGGACTAGAACTCATGAACTCCTGTTTAATAGACAGGGGCATTAACCCACTAAGCCATTGGAACATCACAAGTGCAAAGCGATGTCAAGAAGGGCAGTGAACATTGAATCACTATTGGTAAGTTCAAAAAGAAATCCATTGGTTTCACTATGTTATTCTTAATGCAAATCTTTGCACCGCATCATGACGTATTGTTCTTGATGAACACGTAATACAGATTCTATATCTCACAATTGCACTATCCCAAGCCCAAAATCAATGCAAATTTCCATTGGCTCTATAGGAAGCTTATTAGTAAGTAAATGAAAAAACTCTCTGAGAATTAGAACTCATGAACTCCTGTTTATAAGACAGGCGCAATAACCAAGTAAGCCACTGGAACATCACAAGTGCAAAAGGTTGTCAAGAAGGGCAATGACCAATGAATCACAATTAGGTAAGTTCAAAAAGAAATCCATTGGTTTCACTATGTTATTCTTAATGCCAATCTTTGCAGCGCATCATGACGTATTGTTCTTGATGAACACGTAATACAGATTCTATATCTCAAAATCAATGCAAATTTCCATGTCTCCATAGGATGCTTATTAGTAAGTAAATGAAAAAGACTCTCCAAGGATTAGAACTCATGAGATCCTTTTTACAAGACAGGAGCATTAACCCAGTAAGCCACAGCAACTTCACAGGTGCAAATTTATGTCAAGAAGGGCAGTGACCAATGAATCACTATTAGGTAAGTTCAAATAGAAATCCATTGGTTTTACTATGTTATTCTTAATGCCAAACTAAACAGCTTGTAATGACATATTGTTCTTTATGAACACTTAGTACAGATTCTATCTCACAATTGCAATATCTCAATCCAAAAATCAATGCAAATTTCCATTGGCTCTATAGGAAACTTATTGGTAAGTAAATGAAAAAGAGCTCTCTGAGGACTAGAATTCAAGAACTCCTGTTTAAAAGACAGGGGGATTAACCCACTAAGCCATTGGAACATCACAAGTGCAAAGTGATGTCAAGAAGGCAGTGAACATTGAATCACTATTAGATAAGTTCAAAAAGAAATCCATTGGTTTCACTATGTTATTCTTAATGACAATCTTTGCAGCGCATCATGACGTATTGTTCTTGATGAACACGTAATACAGATTCTATATCTCACAATTGCACTATCTCAATCCCAAAATCAATGGAAATTTCCATTGGCTCTATAGGAAACTTATTGGTAAGTAAATGAAAAACAGCTCTCTGAGGACTAGAACTCATGAACTCCTGTTTAATAGACAGGGGCATTAACCCACTAAGCCATTGGAACATCACAAGTGCAAAGCGATGTCAAGAAGGGCAGTGAACATTGAATCACTATTGGTAAGTTCAAAAAGAAATCCATTGGTTTCACTATGTTATTCTTAATGCAAATCTTTGCACGGCATCATGACGTATTGTTCTTGATGAACACGTAATACAGATTCTATATCTCACAATTGCACTATCCCAAGCCCAAAATCAATTCAAATTTCCATTGGCTCTATAGGAAGCTTATTAGTAAGTAAATGAAAAAACTCTCTGAGAATTAGAACTCATGAACTCCTGTTTATAAGACAGGCGCAATAACCAAGTAAGCCACTGGAACATCACAAGTGCAAAAGGTTGTCAAGAAGGGCAATGACCAATGAATCACTATTAGGTAAGTTCAAAAAGAAATCCATTGGTTTCACTATGTTATTCTTAATGCCAATCTTTGCAGCGCATCATGACGTATTGTTCTTGATGAACACGAAATACAGATTCTATATCTCAAAATCAATGCAAATTTCCATTGCTCCATAGGAAGCTTATTAGTAAGTAAATGAAAAAGACTCTCCAAGGATTAGAACTCATGAAATCCTTTTTACAAGACAGGAGAATTAACCCAGTAAGCCACAGCAACATCACAGGTGCAAATTTATGTCAAGAAGGGCAGTGACCAATGAATCACTATTAGGTAAGTTCAAATAGAAATCCATTGGTTTTACTATGTTATTCTTAATGCCAATCTAAACAGCTTGTAATGACATATTGTTCTTTATGAACACTTAGTACAGATTCTATCTCACAATTGCACTATCTCAATCCAAAAATCAATGCAAATTTCCATTGGCTCTATAGGAAACTTATTGGTAAGTAAATGAAAAAGAGCTCTCTGAGGACAAGAATTCATGAACTCCTGTTTAAAAGACAGGGGCATTAACCCACTAAGCCATTAGAACATCACAAGTGCAAAGTGATGTCAAGAAGGGCAGTGAACATTGAATCACTATTGGTAAGTTCAAAAATAAATCCATTGGTTTCACTATGTTATTCTTAATGCAAATCTTTGCACCGCATCATGACGTATTGTTCTTGATGAACACGTAATACAGATTCTATATCTCACAATTGCACTATCCCAAGCCCAAAATCAATGCAAATTTCCATTGGCTCTATAGGAAGCTTATTAGTAAGTAAATGAAAAAACTCTCTGAGAATTAGAACTCATGAACTCCTGATTATAAGACAGGCGCAATAACCAAGTAAGCCACTGGAACATCACAAGTGCAAAAGGTTGTCAAGAAGGGCAATGACCAATGAATCAATATTAGGTAAGTTCAAAAAGAAATCCATTAGTTTCACTATGTTATTCTTAATGCCAATCTTTGCAGCGCATCATGACGTATTGTTCTTGATGAACACGTAATACAGATTCTAAATCTCACAATTGCACTATCTCAATCCCAAAATCAATGCAAATTTCCATTGGCTCTATAGGAAACTTATTGGTAAGTAAATGAAAAAGAGCTCTCTGAGGACTAGAACTCATGAACTCCTGTTTAATAGACAAGGGCATTAACCCACTAAGCCATTGGAACATCACAAGTGCAAAGTGATGTCAAGAAGGGCAGTGAACATTGAATCACTATTGGTAAGTTCAAAAAGAAATCCATTGGTTTCACTATGTTATTCTTAATGCCAATCTTTGCAGCGCATCATGACGTATTGTTCTTGATGAACAGTAATACAGATTCTATATCTCACAATTGCACTATCTCAATCCCAAAATCAATGCAAATTTACATTGGCTCCATAGGAAGCTTATTAGTAAGTAAATGAAAAAGACTCTCCAAGGATTAGAACTCATGAAATCCTTTTTACAAGACAGGTGCATTAACCCAGTAAGCCACAGCAACATCACAGGTGCAAATTTATGTCAAGAAGGGCAGTGACCAATGAATCACTATTAGGTAAGTTCAAAAAGAAATCCATTGGTTTTACTATGCTATTCTTAATGCCAATCTAAACAGCTTGTAATGACATATTGTTCTTTATGAACACTTAGTACAGATTCTATCTCACAATTGCACTATCTCAATCCCAAAATCAATGCAAATTTCCATTGGCTCTATAGGAAACTTATTGGTAAGTAAATGAAAAAGAGCACTCTGAGGACTAGAACTCATGAACTCCTGTTTAATAGACAGGGGCATTAACCCACTAAGCCATTGGAACATCACAAGTGCAAAGTGATGTCAAGAAGGGCAGTGAACATTGAATCACTATGGGTAAGTTCAAAAAGAAATCCATTGGTTTCACTATGTTATTCTTAATGCCAATCTTTGCAGCGCATCATGACGTATTGTTCTTGATGAACACGTAATACATATTCTATATCTCACAATTGCACTATCTCAAGCCCAAAATCAATGCAAATTTCCATTATCTCTATAGGAAGCTTATTAGTAAGTAAATGAAAAAACTCTCTGAGAATTAGAACTCATGAACTCCTGTTTATAAGACAGGCGCAATAACCAAGTAAGCCACTGGAACATCACAAGTGCAAAAGGTTGTCAAGAAGGGCAATGACCAATGAATCACTATTAGGTAAGTTCAAAAAGAAATCCATTGGTTTCACTATGTTATTCTTAATGCCAATCTTTGCAGCGCATCATGACGTATTGTTCTTGATGAACACGTAATACAGATTCTATATCTCAAAATCAATGCAAATTTCCATTGCTCCATAGGAAGCTTATTAGTAAGTAAATGAAAAAGACTCTCCAAGGATTAGAACTCATGAGATCCTTTTTACAAGACAGGAGCATTAACCCAGTAAGCCACAGCAACATCACAGGTGCAAATTTATGTCAAGAAGGGCAGTGACCAATGAATCACTATTAGGTAAGTTCAAATAGAAATCCATTGGTTTTACTATGTTATTCTTAATGCCAAACTAAACAGCTTGTAATGACATATTGTTCTTTATGAACACTTAGTACAGATTCTATCTCACAATTGCAATATCTCAATCCAAAAATCAATGCAAATTTCCATTGGCTCTATAGGAAACTTATTGGTAAGAAAATGAAAAAGAGCTCTCTGAGGACTAGAATTCATGAACTCCTGTTTAAAAGACAGGGGGATTAACCCACTAAGCCATTGGAACATCACAAGTGCAAAGTGATGTCAAGAAGGCAGCGAACATTGAATCACTATTAGATAAGTTCAAAAAGAAATCCATTGGTTTCACTATGTTATTCTTAATGCCAATCTTTGCAGCGCATCATGACGTATTGTTCTTGATGAACAAGTAATACAGATTCTATATCTCACAATTGCACTATCTCAATCCCAAAATCAATGGAAATTTCCATTGGCTCTATAGGAAACTTATTGGTAAGTAAATGAAAAACAGCTCTCTGAGGACTAGAACTCATGAACTCCTGTTTAATAGACAGGGGCATTAACCCACTAAGCCATTGGAACATCACAAGTGCAAAGCGATGTCAAGAAGGGCAGTGAACATTGAATCACTATTGGTAAGTTCAAAAAGAAATCCATTGGTTTCACTATGTTATTCTTAATGCAAATCTTTGCACCGCATCATGACGTATTGTTCTTGATGAACACGTAATACAGATTCTATATCTCACAATTGCACTATCCCAAGCCCAAAATCAATGCAAATTTCCATTGGCTCTATAGGAAGCTTATTAGTAAGTAAATGAAAAAACTCTCTGAGAATTAGAACTCATGAACTCCTGTTTATAAGACAGGCGCAATAACCAAGTAAGCCACTGGAACATCACAAGTGCAAAAGGTTGTCAAGAAGGGCAATGACCAATGAATCACTATTAGGTAAGTTCAAAAAGAAATCCATTGGTTTCACTATGTTATTCTTAATGCCAATCTTTGCAGCGCATCATGACGTATTGTTCTTGATGAACACGAAATACAGATTCTATATCTCAAAATCAATGCAAATTTCCATTGCTCCATAGGAAGCTTATTAGTAAGTAAATGAAAAAGACTCTCCATGGATTAGAACTCATGAAATCCTTTTTACAAGACAGGAGAATTAACCCAGTAAGCCACAGCAACATCACAGGTGCAAATTTATGTCAAGAAGGGCAGTGACCAATGAATCACTATTAGGTAAGTTCAAATAGAAATCCATTGGTTTTACTATATTATTCTTAATGCCAATCTAAACAGCTTGTAATGACATATTGTTCTTTATGAACACTTAGTACAGATTCTATCTCACAATTGCAATATCTCAATCCAAAAATCAATGCAAATTTCCATTGGCTCTATAGGAAACTTATTGGTAAGTAAATGAAAAAGAGCTCTCTGAGGACAAGAATTCATGAACTCCTGTTTAAAAGACAGGGGCATTAACCCACTAAGCCATTGGAACAACACAAGTGCAAAGTGATGTCAAGAAGGGCAGTGAACATTGAATCACTATTGGTAAGTTCAAAAATAAATCCATTGGTTTCACTATGTTATTCTTAATGCCAATCTTTGCAGCGCATCATGACGTATTGTTCTTGATGAACACGTAATACAGATTCTAAATCTCACAATTGCACTATCTCAATCCCAAAATCAATGCAAATTTACATTGGCTCCATAGGAAGCTTATTAGTAAGTAAATGAAAAAGACTCTCCAAGGATTAGAACTCATGAAATCCTTTTTACAAGACAGGTGCATTAACCCAGTAAGCCACAGCAACATCACAGGTGCAAATTTATGTCAAGAAGGGCAGTGACCAATGAATCACTATTAGGTAAGTTCAAAAAGAAATCCTTTGGCTTTACTATGCTATTCATAATGCCAATCTAAACAGCTTGTAATGACATATTGTTCTTTATGAACACTTAGTACAGATTCTATCTCACAATTGCACTATCTCAATCCCAAAATCAATGCAAATTTCCATTGGCTCTATAGGAAACTTATTGGTAAGTAAATGAAAAAGAGCTCTCTGATGACTAGAACTCATGAGCTCCTGTTTAATAGACAGGGGCATTAACCCACTAAGCCATTGGAACATCACAAGTGCAAAGTGATGTCAAGAAGGGCAGTGAACATTGAATCACTATTGGTAAGTTCAAAAAGAAATCCATTGGTTTCACTATGTTATTCTTAATGCCAATCTTTGCAGCGCATCATGACGTATTGTTCTTGATGAACACGTAATACAGATTCTATATCTCACAATTGCACTATCTCAAGCCCAAAATCAATGCAAATTTCCATTGGCTCTATAGGAAGCTTATTAGTAAGTAAATGAAAAAACTCTCTGAGAATTAGAACTCATGAACTCCTGTTTATAAGACAGGCGCAATAACCAAGTAAGCCACTGGAACATCACAAGTGCAAAAGGTTGTCAAGAAGGGCAATGACCAATGAATCACTATTAGGTAAGTTCAAAAAGAAATCCATTGGTTTCACTATGTTATTCTTAATGCCAATCTTTGCAGCGCATCATGACGTATTGTTCTTGATGAACACATAATACAGATTCTATATCTCAAAATCAATGCAAATTTCCATTGCTCCATAGGAAGCTTATTAGTAAGTAAATGAAAAAGACTCTCCAAGGATTAGAACTCATGAGATCCTTTTTACAAGACAGGAGCATTAACCCAGTAAGCCACAGCAACATCACAGGTGCAAATTTATGTCAAGAAGGGCAGTGACCAATGAATCACTATTAGGTAAGTTCAAATAGAAATCCATTGGTTTTACTATGTTATTCTTAATGCCAAACTAAACAGCTTGTAATGACATATTGTTCTTTATGAACACTTAGTACATATTCTATCTCACAATTGCAATATCTCAATCCAAAAATCAATGCAAATTTCCATTGGCTCTATAGGAAACTTATTGGTAAGTAAATGAAAAAGAGCTCTCTGAGGACTAGAATTCATGAACTCCTGTTTAAAAGACAGGGGGATTAACCCACTAAGCCATTGGAACATCACAAGTGCAAAGTGATGTCAAGAAGGCAGCGAACATTGAATCACTATTAGATAAGTTCAAAAAGAAATCCATTGGTTTCACTATGTTATTCTTAATGCCAATCTTTGCAGCGCATCATGACGTATTGTTCTTGATGAACACGTAATACAGATTCTATATCTCACAATTGCACTATCTCAATCCCAAAAGCAATGCAAATTTACATTGGCTCCATAGGAAGCTTATCAGTAAGTAAATGAAAAAGACTCTCCAAGGATTAGAACTCATGAAATCCTTTTTACAAGACAGGTGCATTAACCCAGTAAGCCACAGCAACATCACAGGTGCAAACTTATGTCAAGAAGGGCAGTGACCAATGAATCACTATTAGGTAAGTTCAAAAAGAAATCCATTGGTTTTACTATGCTAATCTTAATGCCAATCTAAACAGCTTGTAATGACATATTGTTCTTTATGAACACTTAGTACAGATTCTATCTCACAATTGCAATATCTCAATCCAAAAATCAATGCAAATTTCCATTGGCTCTATAGGAAACTTATTGGTAAGTAAATGAAAAAGAGCTCTCTGAGGACAAGAATTCATGAACTCCTGTTTAAAAGACAGGGGCATTAACCCACTAAGCCATTGGAACATCACAAGTGCAAAGTGATGTCAAGAAGGGCAGTGAACATTGAATCACTATTGGTAAGTTCAAAAATAAATCCATTGGTTTCACTATGTTATTCTTAATGCAAATCTTTGCACCGCATCATGACGTTTTGTTCTTGATGAACCTGTAATACAGATTCTATATCTCACAATTGCACTATCCCAAGCCCAAAATCAATGCAAATTTCCATTGGCTCTATAGGAAGCTTATTAGTAAGTAAATGAAAAAACTCTCTGAGAATTAGAACTCATGAACTCCTGTTTATAAGACAGGCGCAATAACCAAGTAAGCCACTGGAACATCACAAGTGCAAAAGGTTGTCAAGAAGGGCAATGACCAATGAATCACTATTAGGTAAGTACAAAAAGAAATCCATTGGTTTCACTATGTTATTCTTAATGCCAATCTTTGCATCGCATCATGACGTATTGTTCTTGATGAACACGAAATACAGATTCTATATCTCAAAATCAATGCAAATTTCCATTGCTCCATAGGAAGCTTATTAGTAAGTAAATGAAAAAGACTCTCCAAGGATTAGAACTCATGAAATCCTTTTTACAAGACAGGAGAATTAACCCAGTAAGCCACAGCAACATCACAGCTGCAAATTTATGTCAAGAAGGGCAGTGACCAATGAATCACTATTAGGTAAGTTCAAATAGAAATCCATTGGTTTTACTATGTTATTCTTAATGCCAATCTAAACAGCTTGTAATGACATATTGTTCTTTATGAACACTTAGTACAGATTCTATCTCACAATTGCAATATCTCAATCCAAAAATCAATGCAAATTTCCATTGGCTCTATAGGAAACTTATTGGTAAGTAAATGAAAAAGAGCTCTCTGAGGACAAGAATTCATGAACTCCTGTTTAAAAGACAGGGGCATTAACCCACTAAGCCATTGGAACATCACAAGTGCAAAGTGATGTCAAGAAGGGCAGTGAACATTGAATCACTATTGGTAAGTTCAAAAATAAATCCATTGGTTTCACTATGTTATTCTTAATGCAAATCTTTGCACTGCATCATGACGTATTGTTCTTGATGAACACGTAATACAGATTCTATATCTCACAATTGCACTATCCCAAGCCCAAAATCAATGCAAATTTCCATTGGCTCTATAGGAAGCTTATTAGTAAGTAAATGAAAAAACTCTCTGAGAATTAGAACTCATGAACTCCTGTTTATAAGACAGGCGCAATAACCAAGTAAGCCACTGGAACATCACAAGTGCAAAAGGTTGTCAAGAAGGGCAATGACCAATGAATCACTATTAGGTAAGTTCAAAAAGAAATCCATTGGTTTCACTATGTTATTCTTAATGCCAATCTTTGCAGCGCATCATGACGTATTGTTCTTGATGAACACGAAATACAGATTCTATATCTCAAAATCAATGCAAATTTCCATTGCTCCATAGGAAGCTTATTAGTAAGTAAATGAAAAAGACTCTCCAAGGATTAGAACTCATGAAATCCTTTTTACAAGACAGGAGAATTAACCCAGTAAGCCACAGCAACATCACAGGTGCAAATTTATGTCAAGAAGGGCAGTGACCAATGAATCACTATTAGGTAAGTTCAAATAGAAATCCATTGGTTTTACTATGTTATTCTTAATGCCAATCTAAACAGCTTGTAATGACATATTGTTCTTTATGAACACTTAGTACAGATTCTATCTCACAATTGCAATATCTCATTCCAAAAATCAATGCAAATTTCCATTGGCTCTATAGGAAACTTATTGGTAAGTAAATGAAAAAGAGCTCTCTGAGGACAAGAATTCATGAACTCCTGTTTAAAAGACAGGGGCATTAACCCACTAAGCCATTGGAACATCACAATTGCAAAGTGATGTCAAGAAGGGCAGTGAACATTGAATCACTATTGGTAAGTTCAAAAATAAATCCATTGGTTTCACTATGTTATTCTTAATACAAATCTTTGCACCGCATCATGACGTATTGTTCTTGATGAACACGTAATACAGATTCTATATCTCACAATTGCACTATCCCAAGCCCAAAATCAATGCAAATTTCCATTGGCTCTATAGGAAGCTTATTAGTAAGTAAATGAAAAAACTCTCTGAGAATTAGAACTCATGAACTCCTGTTTATAAGACAGGCGCAATAACCAAGTAAGCCACTGGAACATCACAAGTGCAAAAGGTTGTCAAGAAGGGCAATGACCAATGAATCACTATTAGGTAAGTTCAAAAAGAAATCCATTGGTTTCACTATGTTATTCTTAATGCCAATCTTTGCAGCGCATCATGACGTATTGTTCTTGATGAACACGAAATACAGATTCTATATCTCAAAATCAATGCAAATTTCCATTGCTCCATAGGAAGCTTATTAGTAAGTAAATGAAAAAGACTCTCCAAGGATTAGAACTCATGAAATCCTTTTTACAAGACAGGAGAATTAACCCAGTAAGCCACAGCAACATCACAGGTGCAAATTTATGTCAAGAAGGGCAGTGACCAATGAATCACTATTAGGTAAGTTCAAATAGAAATCCATTGGTTTTACTATGTTATTCTTAATGCCAATCTAAACAGCTTGTAATGACATATTGTTCTTTATGAACACTTAGTACAGATTCTATCTCACAATTGCAATATCTCATTCCAAAAATCAATGCAAATTTCCATTGGCTCTATAGGAAACTTATTGGTAAGTAAATGAAAAAGAGCTCTCTGAGGACAAGAATTCATGAACTCCTGTTTAAAAGACAGGGGCATTAACCCACTAAGCCATTGGAACATCACAAGTGCAAAGTGATGTCAAGAAGGGCAGTGAACATTGAATCACTATTGGTAAGTTCAAAAATAAATCCATTGGTTTCACTATGTTATTCTTAATGCCAATCTTTGCAGCGCATCATGACGTATTGTTCTTGATGAACACGTAATACAGATTCTAAATCTCAAAATTGCACTATCTCAATCCCAAAATCAATGCAAATTTACATTGGCTCCATAGGAAGCTTATTAGTAAGTAAATGAAAAAGACTCTCCAAGGATTAGAACTCATGAAATCCTTTTTACAAGACAGGTGCATTAACCCAGTAAGCCACAGCAACATCACAGGTGCAAATTTATGTCAAGAAGGGCAGTGACCAATGAATCACTATTAGGTAAGTTCAAAAAGAAATCCATTGGTTTTACTATGCTATTCATAATGCCAATCTAAACAGCTTGTAATAACATATTGTTCTTTATGAACACTTAGTACAGATTCTATCTCACAATTGCACTATCTCAATCCCAAAATCAATGCAAATTTCCATTGGCTCTATAGGAAACTTATTGGTAAGTAAATGAAAAAGAGCTCTCTGAGGACTAGAACTCATGAACTCCTGTTTAATAGACAGGGGCATTAACCCACTAAGCCATTGGAACATCACAAGTGCAAAGTGATGTCAAGATGGGCAGTGAACATTGAATCACTATTGGTAAGTTCAAAAAGAAATCCATTGGTTTCACTATGTTATTCTTAATGCCAATCTTTGCAGCGCATCATGACGTATTGTTCTTGATGAACACGTAATACAGATTCTATATCTCACAATTGCACTATCTCAATCCCAAAATCAATGCAAATTTACATTGGCTCCATAGGAAGCTTATTAGTAAGTAAATGAAAAAGACTCTCCAAGGATTAGAACTCATGAAATCCTTTTTACAAGACAGGTGCATTAACCCAGTAAGCCACAGCAACATCACAGGTGCAAATTTATGTCAAGAAGGGCAGTGACCAATGAATCACTATTAGGTAAATTCAAAAAGAAATCCATTGGTTTTACTATGCTATTCTTAATGCCAATCTAAACAGCTTGTAATAACATATTGTTCTTTATGAACACTTAGTTCAGATTCTATCTCACAATTGCACTATCTCAATCCCAAAATCAATGCAAATTTCCATTGGCTCTATAGGAAACTTATTGGTAAGTAAATGAAAAAGAGCACTCTGAGGACTAGAACTCATGAACTCCTGTTTAATAGACAGGGGCATTAACCCACTAAGCCATTGGAACATCACAAGTGCAAAGTGATGTCAAGAAGGGCAGTGAACATTGAATCACTATTGGTAAGTTCAAAAAGAAATCCATTGGTTTCACTATGTTATTCTTAATGCCAATCTTTGCAGCGCATCATGACGTATTGTTCTTGATGAACACGTAATACAGATTCTATATCTCACAATTGCACTATCTCAAGCCCAAAATCAATGCAAATTTCCATTATCTCTATAGGAAGCTTATTAGTAAGTAAATGAAAAAACTCTCTGAGAATTAGAACTTATGAACTCCTGTTTATAAGACAGGCGCAATAACCAAGTAAGCCACTGGAACATCACAAGTGCAAAAGGTTGTCAAGAAGGGCAATGACCAATGAATCACTATTAGGTAAGTTCAAAAAGAAATCCATTGGTTTCACTATGTTATTCTTAATGCCAATCTTTGCAGCGCATCATGACGTATTGTTCTTGATGAACACGTAATACAGATTCTATATCTCAAAATCAATGCAAATTTCCATTGCTCCATAGGAAGCTTATTAGTAAGTAAATGAAAAAGACTCTCCAAGGATTAGAACTCATGAGATCCTTTTTACAAGACAGGAGCATTAACCCAGTAAGCCACAGCAACATCACAGGTGCAAATTTATGTCAAGAAGGGCAGTGGCCAATGAATCACTATTAGGTAAGTTCAAATAGAAATCCATTGGTTTTACTATGTTATTCTTAATGCCAAACTAAACAGCTTGTAATGACATATTGTTCTTTATGAACACTTAGTACAGATTCTATCTCACAATTGCAATATCTCAATCCAAAAATCAATGCAAATTTCCATTGGCTCTATAGGAAACTTATTGGTAAGTAAATGAAAAAGAGCTCTCTGAGGACTAGAATTCATGAACTCCTGTTTAAAAGACAGGGGGATTAACCCACTAAGCCATTGGAACATCACAAGTGCAAAGTGATGTCAAGAAGGCAGCGAACATTGAATCACTATTAGATAAGTTCAAAAAGAAATCCATTGGTTTCACTATGTTATTCTTAATGCCAATCTTTGCAGCGCATCATGACGTATTGTTCTTGATGAACACGTAATACAGATTCTATATCTCACAATTGCACTATCTCAATCCCAAAATCAATGGAAATTTCCATTGGCTCTATAGGAAACTTATTGGTAAGTAAATGAAAGACAGCTCTCTGAGGACTAGAACTCATGAACTCCTGTTTAATAGACAGGGGCATTAACCCACTAAGCCATTGGAACATCACAAGTGCAAAGCGATGTCAAGAAGGGCAGTGAACATTGAATCACTATTGGTAAGTTCAAAAAGAAATCCATTGGTTTCACTATGTTATTCTTAATGCCAATCTTTGCAGCGCATCATGACGTATTGTTCTTGATGAACACGTAATACAGATTCTATATCTCACAATTGCACTATCTCAAGCCCAAAATCAATGCAAATTTCCATTATCTCTATAGGAAGCTTATTAGTAAGTAAATGAAAAAACTCTCTGAGAATTAGAACTTATGAACTCCTGTTTATAAGACAGGCGCAATAACCAAGTAAGCCACTGGAACATCACAAGTGCAAAAGGTTGTCAAGAAGGGCAATGACCAATGAATCACTATTAGGTAAGTTCAAAAAGAAATCCATTGGTTTCACTATGTTATTCTTAATGCCAATCTTTGCAGCGCATCATGACGTATTGTTCTTGATGAACACGTAATACAGATTCTATATCTCAAAATCAATGCAAATTTCCATTGCTCCATAGGAAGCTTATTAGTAAGTAAATGAAAAAGACTCTCCAAGGATTAGAACTCATGAGATCCTTTTTACAAGACAGGAGCATTAACCCAGTAAGCCACAGCAACATCACAGGTGCAAATTTATGTCAAGAAGGGCAGTGGCCAATGAATCACTATTAGGTAAGTTCAAATAGAAATCCATTGATTTTACTATGTTATTCTTAATGCCAAACTAAACAGCTTGTAATGACATATTGTTCTTTATGAACACTTAGTACAGATTCTATCTCACAATTGCAATATCTCAATCCAAAAATCAATGCAAATTTCCATTGGCTCTATAGGAAACTTTTTGGTAAGTAAATGAAAAAGAGCTCTCTGAGGACTAGAATTCATGAACTCCTGTTTAAAAGACAGGGGGATTAACCCACTAAGCCATTGGAACACCACAAGTGCAAAGTGATGTCAAGAAGGCAGCGAACATTGAATCACTATTAGATAAGTTCAAAAAGAAATCCATTGGTTTCACTATGTTATTCTTAATGCCAATCTTTGCAGCGCATCATGACGTATTGTTCTTGATGAACACGTAATACAGATTCTATATCTCACAATTGCACTATCTCAATCCCAAAATCAATGGAAATTTCCATTGGCTCTATAGGAAACTTATTGGTAAGTAAATGAAAAACAGCTCTCTGAGGACTAGAACTCATGAACTCCTGTTTAATAGACAGGGGCATTAACCCACTAAGCCATTGGAACATCACAAGTGCAAAGCGATGTCAAGAAGGGCAGTGAACATTGAATCACTATTGGTAAGTTCAAAAAGAAATCCATTGGTTTCACTATGTTATTCTTAATGCAAATCTTTGCACCGCATCATGACGTATTGTTCTTGATGAACACGTAATACAGATTCTATATCTCACAATTGCACTATCCCAAGCCCAAAATCAATGCAAATTTCCATTGGCTCTATAGGAAGCTTATTAGTAAGTAAATGAAAAAACTCTCTGAGAATTAGAACTCATGAACTCCTGTTTATAAGACAGGTGCAATAACCAAGTAAGCCACTGGAACATCACAAGTGCAAAAGGTTGTCAAGAAGGGCAATGACCAATGAATCACTATTAGGTAAGTTCAAAAAGAAATCCATTGGTTTCACTATGTTATTCTTAATGCCAATCTTTACAGCGCATCATGACGTATTGTTCTTGATGAACACGAAATACAGATTCTATATCTCAAAATCAATGCAAATTTCCATTGCTCCATAGGAAGCTTATTAGTAAGTAAATGAAAAAGACTCTCCAAGGATTAGAACTCATGAAATCCTTTTTACAAGACAGGAGAATTAACCCAGTAAGCCACAGCAACATCACAGGTGCAAATTTATGTCAAGAAGGGCAGTGACCAATGAATCACTATTAGGTAAGTTCAAATAGAAATCCATTGGTTTTACTATATTATTCTTAATGCCAATCTAAACAGCTTGTAATGACATATTGTTCTTTATGAACACTTAGTACAGATTCTATCTCACAATTGCAATATCTCAATCCAAAAATCAATGCAAATTTCCATTGGCTCTATAGGAAACTTATTGGTAAGTAAATGAAAAAGAGCTCTCTGAGGACAAGAATTCATGAACTCCTGTTTAAAAGACAGGGGCATTAACCCACTAAGCCATTGGAACATCACAAGTGCAAAGTGATGTCAAGAAGGGCAGTGAACATTGAATCACTATTGGTAAGTTCAAAAATAAATCCATTGGTTTCACTATGTTATTCTTAATGCCAATCTTTGCAGCGCATCATGACGTATTGTTCTTGATGAACACGTAATACAGATTCTAAATCTCACAATTGCACTATCTCAATCCCAAAATCAATGCAAATTTACATTGGCTCCATAGGAAGCTTATTAGTAAGTAAATGAAGAAGACTCTCCAAGGATTAGAACTCATGAAATCCTTTTTACAAGACAGGTGCATTAACCCAGTAAGCCACAGCAACATCACAGGTGCAAATTTATGTCAAGAAGGGCAGTGACCAATGAATCACTATTAGGTAAGTTCAAAAAGAAATCCATTGGTTTTACTATGCTATTCATAATGCCAATCTAAACAGCTTGTAATGACATATTGTTCTTTATGAACACTTAGTACAGATTCTATCTCACAATTGCACTATCTCAATCCCAAAATCAATGTAAATTTCCATTGGCTCTATAGGAAACTTATTGGTAAGTAAATGAAAAAGAGCTCTCTGAGGACTAGAACTCATGAACTCCTGTTTAATAGACAGGGGCATTAACCCACTAAGCCATTGGAACATCACAAGTGCAAAGTGATGTCAAGAAGGGCAGTGAACATTGAATCACTATTGGTAAGTTCAAAAAGAAATCCATTGGTTTCACTATGTTATTCTTAATGCCAATCTTTGCAGCACATCATGACGTATTGTTCTTGATGAACACGTAATACAGATTCTATATCTCACAATTGCACTATCTCAAGCCCAAAATCAATGCAAATTTCCATTGGCTCTATAGGAAGCTTATTAGTAAGTAAATGAAAAAACTCTCTGAGAATTAGAACTCATGAACTCCTGTTTATAAGACAGGCGCAATAACCAAGTAAGCCACTGGAACATCACACCTGCAAAAGGTTGTCAAGAAGGGCAATGACCAATGAATCACTATTAGGTAAGTTCAAAAAGAAATCCATTGGTTTCACTATGTTATTCTTAATGCCAATCTTTGCAGCGCATCATGACGTATTGCTCTTGATGAACACGTAATACAGATTCTATATCTCACAATTGCACTATCTCAATCCCAAAAGCAATGCAAATTTACATTGGCTCCATAGGAAGCTTATCAGTAAGTAAATGAAAAAGACTCTCCAAGGATTAGAACTCATGAAATCCTTTTTATAAGACAGGTGCATTAACCCAGTAAGCCACAGCAACATCACAGGTGTAAACTTATGTCAAGAAGGGCAGTGACCAATGAATCACTATTAGGTAAGTTCAAAAAGAAATCCATTGGTTTTACTATGCTAATCTTAATGTCAATCTAAACAGCTTGTAATGACATATTGTTCTTTATGAACACTTAGTACAGATTCTATCTCACAATTGCACTATCTCAATCCCAAAATCAATGGAAATTTCCATTGGCTCTATAAGAAACTTGTTGGTAAGTAAATGAAAAAGAGTTCTCTGAGGACTAGAACTCATGAACTCCTGTTTAAAAGATAGGGGCATTAACACACTAAGCCATTGGAACATCATAAGTGCAAAGTGATGTCAAGAAGGACAGTGAACATTGAATCACTATTGGTAAGTTCAAAAAGAAATCCATTGGTTTCACTATGTTATTCTTAATGCAAATCTTTGCACCGCATCATGACGTATTGTTCTTGATGAACACGTAATACAGATTCTATATCTCACAATTGCACTATCCCAAGCCCAAAATCAATGCAAATTTCCATTGGCTCTATAGGAAGCTTATTAGTAAGTAAATGAAAAACTCTCTGAGAATTAGAACTCATGAACTCCTGTTTATAAGACAGGCGCAATAACCAAGTAAGCCACTGGAACATCACAAGTGCAAAAGGTTGTCAAGAAGGGCAATGACCAATGAATCACTATTAGGTAAGTTCAAAAAGAAATCCATTGGTTTCACTATGTTATTCTTAATGCCAATCTTTGCAGCGCATCATTACGTATTGTTCTTGATGAACACGTAATACAGATTCTATATCTCAAAATCAATGCAAATTTCCATTGCTCCATAGGAAGCTTATTAGTAAGTAAATGAAAAAGACTCTCCAAGGATTAGAACTCATGAGATCCTTTTTACAAGACAGGAGCATTAACCCAGTAAGCCACAGCAACATCACAGGTGCAAATTTATGTCAAGAAGGGCAGTGACCAATGAATCACTATTAGGTAAGTTCAAATAGAAATCCATTGGTTTTACTATGTTATTCTTAATGCCAAACTAAACAGCTTGTAATGACATATTGTTCTTTATGAACACTTAGTACAGATTCTATCTCACAATTGCAATATCTCAATCCAAAAATCAATGCAAATTTCCATTGGCTCTATAGGAAACTTATTGGTAAGTAAATGAAAAAGAGCTCTCTGAGGACTAGAATTCATGAACTCCTGTTTAAAAGACAGGGGGATTAACCCATTAAGCCATTGGAACATCACAAGTGCAAAGTGATGTCAAGAAGGCAGCGAACATTGAATCACTATTAGATAAGTTCAAAAAGAAATCCATTGGTTTCACTATGTTATTCTTAATGCCAATCTTTGCAGCGCATCATGACGTATTGCTCTTGATGAACACGTAATACAGATTCTATATCTCACAATTGCACTATCTCAATCCCAAAAGCAATGCAAATTTACATTGGCTCCATAGGAAGCTTATCAGTAAGTAAATGAAAAAGACTCTCCAAGGATTAGAACTCATGAAATCCTTTTTATAAGACAGGTGCATTAACCCAGTAAGCCACAGCAACATCACAGGTGTAAACTTATGTCAAGAAGGGCAGTGACCAATGAATCACTATTAGGTAAGTTCAAAAAGAAATCCATTGGTTTTACTATGCTAATCTTAATGCCAATCTAAACAGCTTGTAATGACATATTGTTCTTTATGAACACTTAGTACAGATTCTATCTCACAATTGCACTATCTCAATCCCAAAATCAATGGAAATTTCCATTGGCTCTATAGGAAACTTATTGGTAAGTAAATGAAAAAGAGTTCTCTGAGGACTAGAACTCATGAACTCCTGTTTAAAAGATAGGGGTATTAACACACTAAGCCATTGGAACATCACAAGTGCAAAGTGATGTCAAGAAGGACAGTGAACATTGAATCACTATTGGTAAGTTCAAAAAGAAATCCATTGGTTTCACTATGTTATTCTTAATGCAAATCTTTGCACCGCATCATGACGTATTGTTCTTGATGAACACGTAATACAGATTCTATATCTCACAATTGCACTATCCCAAGCCCAAAATCAATGCAAATTTCCATTGGCTCTATAGGAAGCTTATTAGTAAGTAAATTAAAAAACTCTCTGAGAATTAGAACTCATGAACTCCTGTTTATAAGACAGGCGCAATAACCAAGTAAGCCACTGGAACATCACAAGTGCAAAAGGTTGTCAAGAAGGGCAATGACCAATGAATCACTATTAGGTAAGTTCAAAAAGAAATCCATTGGTTTCACTATGTTATTCTTAATGCCAATCTTTGCAGCGCATCATGACGTATTGTTCTTGATGAACACGTAATACAGATTCTATATCTCAAAATCAATGCAAATTTCCATTGCTCCATAGGAAGCTTATTAGTAAGTAAATGAAAAAGACTCTCCAAGTATTAGAACTCATGAAATCCTTTTTACAAGACAGGAGAATTAACCCAGTAAGCCACAGCAACATCACAGGTGCAAATTTATGTCAAGAAGGGCAATGACCAATGAATCACTATTAGGTAAGTTCAAATAGAAATCCATTGGTTTTACTATGTTATTCTTAATGCCAATCTAAACAGCTTGTAATGACATATTGTTCTTTATGAACACTTAGTACAGATTCTATCTCACAATTGCAATATCTCAATCCAAAAATCAATGCAAATTTCCATTGGCTCTATAGGAAACTTATTGGTAAGTAAATTAAAAAGAGCTCTCTGAGGACTGGAATTCATGAACTCCTGTTTAAAAGACAGGGGCATTAACCCACTAAGCCATTGGAACATGAAAGTGCAAAGTGATGTCAAGAAGGGCAGTGAACATTGAATCACTATTGGTAAGTTCAAAAAGAAATCCATTGGTTTCACTATGTTATTCTTAATGCCAATCTTTGCAGCGCATCATGACGTATTGTTCTTGATGAACACGTAATACAGATTCTATATCTCACAATTGCACTATCTCAATGCCAAAATCAATGCAAATTTCCATTGCTCCATAGGAAGCTTATTAGTAAGTAAATGAAAAAGACTCTCCAAGGATTAGAACTCATGAAATCCTTTTTACAAGACAGGAGAATTAACCCAGTAAGCCACAGCAACATCACAGGTGCAAATTTATGTCAAGAAGGGCAGTGACCAATGAATCACTATTAGGTAAGTTCAAATAGAAATCCATTGGTTTTAATATGTTATTCTTAATGCCAATCTAAACAGCTTGTAATGACGTATTGTTCTTTATGAACACTTAGTACAGATTCTATCTCACAATTGCAATATCTCAATCCCAAAATCAATGCAAATTTACATTGGCTCCATAGGAAGCTTATTAGTAAGTAAATGAAAAAGACTCTCCAAGGATTAGAACTCATGAAATCCTTTTTTCAAGACAGGTGCATTAACCCAGTAAGCCACAGCAACATCACAAGTGCAAATTTATGTCAAGAAGGGCAGTGACCAATGAATCACTATTAGGTAAGTTCAAAAAGAAATCCATTGGTTTTACTATGCTATTCTTAATGCCAATCTAAACAGCTTGTAATGACATATTGTTCTTTATGAACACTTAGTACAGATTCTATCTCACAATTGCACTATCTCAATCCCAAAATCAATGCAAATTTCCATTGGCTCTATAGGAAACTTATTGGTAAGTAAATGAAAAAGAGCTCTCTGAGGACTAGAACTCATGAACTCCTGTTTAATAGACAGAGGCATTAACCAACTAAGCCATTGGAACATCACAAGTGCAAAGTGATGTCAAGAAGGGCAGTGAACATTGAATCACTATTGGTAAGTTCAAAAAGAAATCCATTGGTTTCAATATGTTATTCTTAATGCAAATCTTTGCACCGCATCATGACGTATTGTTCTTGATGAACACGTAATACAGATTCTATATCTCAAAATCAATGCAAATTTCCATTGCTCCATAGGAAGCTTATTAGTATGTAAATGAAAAAGACTCTCCAAGGATTAGAACTCAAGAAATCCTTTTTACAAGAGAGGAGAATTAACCCAGTAAGCCACAGCAACATCACAGGTTCAAATTTATGTCAAGAAGGGCAGTGACCAATGAATCACTATTAGGTAAGTTCAAATAGAAATCCATTGGTTTTACTATGTTATTCTTAATGCCAATCTAAACAGCTTGTAATGACATATTGTTCTTTATGAACACTTAGTACAGATTCTATCTCACAATTGCAATATCTCAATCCAAAAATCAATGCAAATTTCCATTGGCTCTATAGGAAACTTATTGGTAAGTAAATGAAAAAGAGCTCTCTGAGGACTGGAATTCATGAACTCCTGTTTAAAAGACAGGGGCATTAACCCACTAAGCCATTGGAACATGAAAGTGCAAAGTGATGTCAAGAAGGGCAGTGAACATTGAATCACTATTGGTAAGTTCTAAAAGAAATCCATTGGTTTCACTATGTTATTCTTAATGCCAATCTTTGCAGCGCATCATGACGTATTGTTCTTGATGAACACGTAATACAGATTCTATATCTCACAATTGCACTATCTCAAGCCCAAAATCAATGCAAATTTCCATTGGCTCTATAGGAAGCTTATTAGTAAGTAAATGAAAAAACTCTCTGAGAATTAGAACTCATGAACTCCTGTTTATAAGACAGGCGCAATAACCAAGTAAGCCACTGGAACATCACAAGAACAAAAGGTTGTCAAGAAGGGCAATGACCAATGAATCACTATTAGGTAAGTTCAAAAAGAAATCTATTGGTTTCACTATGTTATTCTTAATGCCAATCTTTGCAGCGCATCATGACGTATTGCTCTTGATGAACACGTAATACAGATTCTATATCTCAAAATCAATGCAAATTTCCATTGCTCCATAGGAAGCTTATTAGTAAGTAAATGAAAAAGACTCTCCAAGGATTAGAACTCATGAAATACTTTTTACAAGACAGGAGAATTAACCCAGTAAGCCACAGCAACATCACAGGTGCAAATTTATGTCAAGAAGGGCAGTGACCAATGAATCATTATTAGGTAAGTTCAAATAGAAATCCATTGGTTTTACTATGTTATTCTTAATGCCAATCTTAACAGCTTGTAATAACCTATTGTTCTTTATGAACACTTAGTACAGATTCTATCTCACAATCGCAATATCTCAATCCAAAAATCAATGCAAATTTCCATTGGCTCTATAGGAAACTTATTGGTAAGTAAATGAAAAACAGCTCTCTGAGGACTAGAATTCATGAACTCCTGTTTAAAAGACAAGGGCATTAACCCACTAAGCCATTGGAACATCACAAGTGCGAAGTGATGTCAAGAAGGGCAGCGAACATTGAATCACTATTAGATAAGTTCAAAAAGAAATCCATTGGTTTCACTATGTTATTCTTAATGCCAATCTTTGCAACGCATCATGACGTATTGTTCTTGATGAACACGTAATACAGATTCTATATCTCACGATTGCACTATCTCAATCCCAAAATCAATGCAAATTTACATTGGTTCCATAGGAAGCTTATCAGTAAGTAAATGAAAAAGACTCTCCAAGGATTAGAACTCAAGAAATCCTTTTTACAAGACAGGTGCATTAACCCAGTAAGCCACAGCAACATCACAGGTGCAAATTTATGTCAAGAAGGGCAGTGACCAATGAATCACTATTAGGTAAGTTCAAAAAGAAATCCATTGGTTTTACTATGCTATTCTTAATGCCAATCTAAACAGCTTGTAATGACATATTGTTCTTTATGAACACTTAGTTCAGATTCTATCTCACAATTGCACTATCTCAATCCCAAAATCAATGCAAATTTCCATTGGCTCTATAGGAAACTTATTGGTAAGTAAATGAAAAAGAGCACTCTGAGGACTAGAACTCATGAACTCCTGTTTAATAGACAGGGGCATTAACCCACTAAGCCATTGGAACATCACAAGTGCAAAGTGATGTCAAGAAGGGCAGTGAACATTGAATCACTATTGGTAAGTTCAAAAAGAAATCCATTGGTTTCACTATGTTATTCTTAATGCCAATCTTTGCAGCGCATCATGACGTATTGTTCTTGATGAACACGTAATACAGATTCTATATCTCACAATTGCACTATCTCAAGCCCAAAATCAATGCAAATTTCCATTATCTCTATAGGAAGCTTATTAGTAAGTAAATGAAAAAACTCTCTGAGAATTAGAACTTATGAACTCCTGTTTATAAGACAGGCGCAATAACCAAGTAAGCCACTGGAACATCACAAGTGCAAAAGGTTGTCAAGAAGGGCAATGACCAATGAATCACTATTAGGTAAGTTCAAAAAGAAATCCATTGGTTTCACTATGTTATTCTTAATGCCAATCTTTGCAGCGCATCATGACGTATTGTTCTTGATGAACACGTAATACAGATTCTATATCTCAAAATCAATGCAAATTTCCATTGCTCCATAGGAAGCTTATTAGTAAGTAAATGAAAAAGACTCTCCAAGGATTAGAACTCATGAGATCCTTTTTACAAGACAGGAGCATTAACCCAGTAAGCCACAGCAACATCACAGGTGCAAATTTATGTCAAGAAGGGCAGTGGCCAATGAATCACTATTAGGTAAGTTCAAATAGAAATCCATTGGTTTTACTATGTTATTCTTAATGCCAAACTAAACAGCTTGTAATGACATATTGTTCTTTATGAACACTTAGTACAGATTCTATCTCACAATTGCAATATCTCAATCCAAAAATCAATGCAAATTTCCATTGGCTCTATAGGAAACTTATTGGTAAGTAAATGAAAAAGAGCTCTCTGAGGACTAGAATTCATGAACTCCTGTTTAAAAGACAGGGGGATTAACCCACTAAGCCATTGGAACATCACAAGTGCAAAGTGATGTCAAGAAGGCAGCGAACATTGAATCACTATTAGATAAGTTCAAAAAGAAATCCATTGGTTTCACTATGTTATTCTTAATGCCAATCTTTGCAGCGCATCATGACGTATTGTTCTTGATGAACACGTAATACAGATTCTATATCTCACAATTGCACTATCTCAATCCCAAAATCAATGGAAATTTCCATTGGCTCTATAGGAAACTTATTGGTAAGTAAATGAAAAACAGCTCTCTGAGGACTAGAACTCATGAACTCCTGTTTAATAGACAGGGGCATTAACCCACTAAGCCATTGGAACATCACAAGTGCAAAGCGATGTCAAGAAGGGCAGTGAACATTGAATCACTATTGGTAAGTTCAAAAAGAAATCCATTGGTTTCACTATGTTATTCTTAATGCCAATCTTTGCAGCGCATCATGACGTATTGTTCTTGATGAACACGTAATACAGATTCTATATCTCACAATTGCACTATCTCAAGCCCAAAATCAATGCAAATTTCCATTATCTCTATAGGAAGCTTATTAGTAAGTAAATGAAAATACTCTCTGAGAATTAGAACTTATGAACTCCTGTTTATAAGACAGGCGCAATAACCAAGTAAGCCACTGGAACATCACAAGTGCAAAAGGTTGTCAAGAAGGGCAATGACCAATGAATCACTATTAGGTAAGTTCAAAAAGAAATCCATTGGTTTCACTATGTTATTCTTAATGCCAATCTTTGCAGCGCATCATGACGTATTGTTCTTGATGAACACGTAATACAGATTCTATATCTCAAAATCAATGCAAATTTCCATTGCTCCATAGGAAGCTTATTAGTAAGTAAATGAAAAAGACTCTCCAAGGATTAGAACTCATGAGATCCTTTTTACAAGACAGGAGCATTAACCCAGTAAGCCACAGCAACATCACAGGTGCAAATTTATGTCAAGAAGGGCAGTGGCCAATGAATCACTATTAGGTAAGTTCAAATAGAAATCCATTGATTTTACTATGTTATTCTTAATGCCAAACTAAACAGCTTGTAATGACATATTGTTCTTTATGAACACTTAGTACAGATTCTATCTCACAATTGCAATATCTCAATCCAAAAATCAATGCAAATTTCCATTGGCTCTATAGGAAACTTATTGGTAAGTAAATGAAAAAGAGCTCTCTGAGGACTAGAATTCATGAACTCCTGTTTAAAAGACAGGGGGATTAACCCACTAAGCCATTGGAACATCACAAGTGCAAAGTGATGTCAAGAAGGCAGCGAACATTGAATCACTATTAGATAAGTTCAAAAAGAAATCCATTGGTTTCACTATGTTATTCTTAATGCCAATCTTTGCAGCGCATCATGACGTATTGTTCTTGATGAACACGTAATACAGATTCTATATCTCACAATTGCACTATCTCAATCCCAAAATCAATGGAAATTTCCATTGGCTCTATAGGAAACTTATTGGTAAGTAAATGAAAAACAGCTCTCTGAGGACTAGAACTCATGAACTCCTGTTTAATAGACAGGGGCATTAACCCACTAAGCCATTGGAACATCACAAGTGCAAAGTGATGTCAAGAAGGGCAGTGAACATTGAATCACTATTGGTAAGTTCAAAAAGAAATCCATTGGTTTCACTATGTTATTCTTAATGCCAATCTTTACAGCGCATCATGACGTATTGTTCTTGATGAACACGAAATACAGATTCTATATCTCAAAATCAATGCAAATTTCCATTGCTCCATAGGAAGCTTATTAGTAAGTAAATGAAAAAGACTCTCCAAGGATTAGAACTCATGAAATCCTTTTTACAAGACAGGAGAATTAACCCAGTAAGCCACAGCAACATCACAGGTGCAAATTTATGTCAAGAAGGGCAGTGACCAATGAATCACTATTAGGTAAGTTCAAATAGAAATCCATTGGTTTTACTATATTATTCTTAATGCCAATCTAAACAGCTTGTAATGACATATTGTTCTTTATGAACACTTAGTACAGATTCTATCTCACAATTGCAATATCTCAATCCAAAAATCAATGCAAATTTCCATTGGCTCTATAGGAAACTTATTGGTAAGTAAATGAAAAAGAGCTCTCTGAGGACAAGAATTCATGAACTCCTGTTTAAAAGACAGGGGCATTAACCCACTAAGCCATTGGAACATCACAAGTGCAAAGTGATGTCAAGAAGGGCAGTGAACATTGAATCACTATTGGTAAGTTCAAAAATAAATCCATTGGTTTCACTATGTTATTCTTAATGCCAATCTTTGCAGCGCATCATGACGTATTGTTCTTGATGAACACGTAATACAGATTCTAAATCTCACAATTGCACTATCTCAATCCCAAAATCAATGCAAATTTACATTGGCTCCATAGGAAGCTTATTAGTAAGTAAATGAAGAAGACTCTCCAAGGATTAGAACTCATGAAATCCTTTTTACAAGACAGGTGCATTAACCCAGTAAGCCACAGCAACATCACAGGTGCAAATTTATGTCAAGAAGGGCAGTGACCAATGAATCACTATTAGGTAAGTTCAAAAAGAAATCCATTGGTTTTACTATGCTATTCATAATGCCAATCTAAACAGCTTGTAATGACATATTGTTCTTTATGAACACTTAGTACAGATTCTATCTCACAATTGCACTATCTCAATCCCAAAATCAATGTAAATTTCCATTGGCTCTATAGGAAACTTATTGGTAAGTAAATGAAAAAGAGCTCTCTGAGGACTAGAACTCATGAACTCCTGTTTAATAGACAGGGGCATTAACCCACTAAGCCATTGGAACATCACAAGTGCAAAGTGATGTCAAGAAGGGCAGTGAACATTGAATCACTATTGGTAAGTTCAAAAAGAAATCCATTGGTTTCACTATGTTATTCTTAATGCCAATCTTTGCAGCACATCATGACGTATTGTTCTTGATGAACACGTAATACAGATTCTATATCTCACAATTGCACTATCTCAAGCCCAAAATCAATGCAAATTTCCATTATCTCTATAGGAAGCTTATTAGTAAGTAAATGAAAAAACTCTCTGAGAATTAGAACTTATGAACTCCTGTTTATAAGACAGGCGCAATAACCAAGTAAGCCACTGGAACATCACAAGTGCAAAAGGTTGTCAAGAAGGGCAATGACCAATGAATCACTATTAGGTAAGTTCAAAAAGAAATCCATTGGTTTCACTATGTTATTCTTAATGCCAATCTTTGCAGCGCATCATGACGTATTGTTCTTGATGAACACGTAATACAGATTCTATATCTCAAAATCAATGCAAATTTCCATTGCTCCATAGGAAGCTTATTAGTAAGTAAATGAAAAAGACTCTCCAAGGATTAGAACTCATGAGATCCTTTTTACAAGACAGGAGCATTAACCCAGTAAGCCACAGCAACATCACAGGTGCAAATTTATGTCAAGAAGGGCAGTGGCCAATGAATCACTATTAGGTAAGTTCAAATAGAAATCCATTGGTTTTACTATGTTATTCTTAATGCCAAACTAAACAGCTTGTAATGACATATTGTTCTTTATGAACACTTAGTACAGATTCTATCTCACAATTGCAATATCTCAATCCAAAAATCAATGCAAATTTCCATTGGCTCTATAGGAAACTTATTGGTAAGTAAATGAAAAAGAGCTCTCTGAGGACTAGAATTCATGAACTCCTGTTTAAAAGACAGGGGGATTAACCCACTAAGCCATTGGAACATCACAAGTGCAAAGTGATGTCAAGAAGGCAGCGAACATTGAATCACTATTAGATAAGTTCAAAAAGAAATCCATTGGTTTCACTATGTTATTCTTAATGCCAATCTTTGCAGCGCATCATGACGTATTGTTCTTGATGAACACGTAATACAGATTCTATATCTCACAATTGCACTATCTCAATCCCAAAATCAATGGAAATTTCCATTGGCTCTATAGGAAACTTATTGGTAAGTAAATGAAAAACAGCTCTCTGAGGACTAGAACTCATGAACTCCTGTTTAATAGACAGGGGCATTAACCCACTAAGCCATTGGAACATCACAAGTGCAAAGCGATGTCAAGAAGGGCAGTGAACATTGAATCACTATTGGTAAGTTCAAAAAGAAATCCATTGGTTTCACTATGTTATTCTTAATGCCAATCTTTGCAGCGCATCATGACGTATTGTTCTTGATGAACACGTAATACAGATTCTATATCTCACAATTGCACTATCTCAAGCCCAAAATCAATGCAAATTTCCATTATCTCTATAGGAAGCTTATTAGTAAGTAAATGAAAAAACTCTCTGAGAATTAGAACTTATGAACTCCTGTTTATAAGACAGGCGCAATAACCAAGTAAGCCACTGGAACATCACAAGTGCAAAAGGTTGTCAAGAAGGGCAATGACCAATGAATCACTATTAGGTAAGTTCAAAAAGAAATCCATTGGTTTCACTATGTTATTCTTAATGCCAATCTTTGCAGCGCATCATGACGTATTGTTCTTGATGAACACGTAATACAGATTCTATATCTCAAAATCAATGCAAATTTCCATTGCTCCATAGGAAGCTTATTAGTAAGTAAATGAAAAAGACTCTCCAAGGATTAGAACTCATGAGATCCTTTTTACAAGACAGGAGCATTAACCCAGTAAGCCACAGCAACATCACAGGTGCAAATTTATGTCAAGAAGGGCAGTGGCCAATGAATCACTATTAGGTAAGTTCAAATAGAAATCCATTGATTTTACTATGTTATTCTTAATGCCAAACTAAACAGCTTGTAATGACATATTGTTCTTTATGAACACTTAGTACAGATTCTATCTCACAATTGCAATATCTCAATCCAAAAATCAATGCAAATTTCCATTGGCTCTATAGGAAACTTATTGGTAAGTAAATGAAAAAGAGCTCTCTGAGGACTAGAATTCATGAACTCCTGTTTAAAAGACAGGGGGATTAACCCACTAAGCCATTGGAACATCACAAGTGCAAAGTGATGTCAAGAAGGCAGCGAACATTGAATCACTATTAGATAAGTTCAAAAAGAAATCCATTGGTTTCACTATGTTATTCTTAATGCCAATCTTTGCAGCGCATCATGACGTATTGTTCTTGATGAACACGTAATACAGATTCTATATCTCACAATTGCACTATCTCAATCCCAAAATCAATGGAAATTTCCATTGGCTCTATAGGAAACTTATTGGTAAGTAAATGAAAAACAGCTCTCTGAGGACTAGAACTCATGAACTCCTGTTTAATAGACAGGGGCATTAACCCACTAAGCCATTGGAACATCACAAGTGCAAAGTGATGTCAAGAAGGGCAGTGAACATTGAATCACTATTGGTAAGTTCAAAAAGAAATCCATTGGTTTCACTATGTTATTCTTAATGCCAATCTTTACAGCGCATCATGACGTATTGTTCTTGATGAACACGAAATACAGATTCTATATCTCAAAATCAATGCAAATTTCCATTGCTCCATAGGAAGCTTATTAGTAAGTAAATGAAAAAGACTCTCCAAGGATTAGAACTCATGAAATCCTTTTTACAAGACAGGAGAATTAACCCAGTAAGCCACAGCAACATCACAGGTGCAAATTTATGTCAAGAAGGGCAGTGACCAATGAATCACTATTAGGTAAGTTCAAATAGAAATCCATTGGTTTTACTATATTATTCTTAATGCCAATCTAAACAGCTTGTAATGACATATTGTTCTTTATGAACACTTAGTACAGATTCTATCTCACAATTGCAATATCTCAATCCAAAAATCAATGCAAATTTCCATTGGCTCTATAGGAAACTTATTGGTAAGTAAATGAAAAAGAGCTCTCTGAGGACAAGAATTCATGAACTCCTGTTTAAAAGACAGGGGCATTAACCCACTAAGCCATTGGAACATCACAAGTGCAAAGTGATGTCAAGAAGGGCAGTGAACATTGAATCACTATTGGTAAGTTCAAAAATAAATCCATTGGTTTCACTATGTTATTCTTAATGCCAATCTTTGCAGCGCATCATGACGTATTGTTCTTGATGAACACGTAATACAGATTCTAAATCTCACAATTGCACTATCTCAATCCCAAAATCAATGCAAATTTACATTGGCTCCATAGGAAGCTTATTAGTAAGTAAATGAAGAAGACTCTCCAAGGATTAGAACTCATGAAATCCTTTTTACAAGACAGGTGCATTAACCCAGTAAGCCACAGCAACATCACAGGTGCAAATTTATGTCAAGAAGGGCAGTGACCAATGAATCACTATTAGGTAAGTTCAAAAAGAAATCCATTGGTTTTACTATGCTATTCATAATGCCAATCTAAACAGCTTGTAATGACATATTGTTCTTTATGAACACTTAGTACAGATTCTATCTCACAATTGCAATATCTCAATCCCAAAATCAATTTAAATTTCCATTGGCTCTATAGGAAACTTATTGGTAAGTAAATGAAAAAGAGCTCTCTGAGGACTAGAACTCATGAACTCCTGTTTAATAGACAGGGGCATTAACCCACTAAGCCATTGGAACATCACAAGTGCAAAGTGATGTCAAGAAGGGCAGTGAACATTGAATCACTATTGGTAAGTTCAAAAAGAAATCCATTGGTTTCACTATGTTATTCTTAATGCCAATCTTTGCAGCACATCATGACGTATTGTTCTTGATGAACACGTAATACAGATTCTATATCTCACAATTGCACTATCTCAAGCCCAAAATCAATGCAAATTTCCATTATCTCTATAGGAAGCTTATTAGTAAGTAAATGAAAAAACTCTCTGAGAATTAGAACTTATGAACTCCTGTTTATAAGACAGGCGCAATAACCAAGTAAGCCACTGGAACATCACAAGTGCAAAAGGTTGTCAAGAAGGGCAATGACCAATGAATCACTATTAGGTAAGTTCAAAAAGAAATCCATTGGTTTCACTATGTTATTCTTAATGCCAATCTTTGCAGCGCATCATGACGTATTGTTCTTGATGAACACGTAATACAGATTCTATATCTCAAAATCAATGCAAATTTCCATTGCTCCATAGGAAGCTTATTAGTAAGTAAATGAAAAAGACTCTCCAAGGATTAGAACTCATGAGATCCTTTTTACAAGACAGGAGCATTAACCCAGTAAGCCACAGCAACATCACAGGTGCAAATTTATGTCAAGAAGGGCAGTGGCCAATGAATCACTATTAGGTAAGTTCAAATAGAAATCCATTGGTTTTACTATGTTATTCTTAATGCCAAACTAAACAGCTTGTAATGACATATTGTTCTTTATGAACACTTAGTACAGATTCTATCTCACAATTGCAATATCTCAATCCAAAAATCAATGCAAATTTCCATTGGCTCTATAGGAAACTTATTGGTAAGTAAATGAAAAAGAGCTCTCTGAGGACTAGAATTCATGAACTCCTGTTTAAAAGACAGGGGGATTAACCCACTAAGCCATTGGAACATCACAAGTGCAAAGTGATGTCAAGAAGGCAGCGAACATTGAATCACTATTAGATAAGTTCAAAAAGAAATCCATTGGTTTCACTATGTTATTCTTAATGCCAATCTTTGCAGCGCATCATGACGTATTGTTCTTGATGAACACGTAATACAGATTCTATATCTCACAATTGCACTATCTCAATCCCAAAATCAATGGAAATTTCCATTGGCTCTATAGGAAACTTATTGGTAAGTAAATGAAAAACAGCTCTCTGAGGACTAGAACTCATGAACTCCTGTTTAATAGACAGGGGCATTAACCCACTAAGCCATTGGAACATCACAAGTGCAAAGCGATGTCAAGAAGGGCAGTGAACATTGAATCACTATTGGTAAGTTCAAAAAGAAATCCATTGGTTTCACTATGTTATTCTTAATGCCAATCTTTGCAGCGCATCATGACGTATTGTTCTTGATGAACACGTAATACAGATTCTATATCTCACAATTGCACTATCTCAAGCCCAAAATCAATGCAAATTTCCATTATCTCTATAGGAAGCTTATTAGTAAGTAAATGAAAAAACTCTCTGAGAATTAGAACTTATGAACTCCTGTTTATAAGACAGGCGCAATAACCAAGTAAGCCACTGGAACATCACAAGTGCAAAAGGTTGTCAAGAAGGGCAATGACCAATGAATCACTATTAGGTAAGTTCAAAAAGAAATCCATTGGTTTCACTATGTTATTCTTAATGCCAATCTTTGCAGCGCATCATGACGTATTGTTCTTGATGAACACGTAATACAGATTCTATATCTCAAAATCAATGCAAATTTCCATTGCTCCATAGGAAGCTTATTAGTAAGTAAATGAAAAAGACTCTCCAAGGATTAGAACTCATGAGATCCTTTTTACAAGACAGGAGCATTAACCCAGTAAGCCACAGCAACATCACAGGTGCAAATTTATGTCAAGAAGGGCAGTGGCCAATGAATCACTATTAGGTAAGTTCAAATAGAAATCCATTGATTTTACTATGTTATTCTTAATGCCAAACTAAACAGCTTGTAATGACATATTGTTCTTTATGAACACTTAGTACAGATTCTATCTCACAATTGCAATATCTCAATCCAAAAATCAATGCAAATTTCCATTGGCTCTATAGGAAACTTATTGGTAAGTAAATGAAAAAGAGCTCTCTGAGGACTAGAATTCATGAACTCCTGTTTAAAAGACAGGGGGATTAACCCACTAAGCCATTGGAACATCACAAGTGCAAAGTGATGTCAAGAAGGCAGCGAACATTGAATCACTATTAGATAAGTTCAAAAAGAAATCCATTGGTTTCACTATGTTATTCTTAATGCCAATCTTTGCAGCGCATCATGACGTATTGTTCTTGATGAACACGTAATACAGATTCTATATCTCACAATTGCACTATCTCAATCCCAAAATCAATGGAAATTTCCATTGGCTCTATAGGAAACTTATTGGTAAGTAAATGAAAAACAGCTCTCTGAGGACTAGAACTCATGAACTCCTGTTTAATAGACAGGGGCATTAACCCACTAAGCCATTGGAACATCACAAGTGCAAAGTGATGTCAAGAAGGGCAGTGAACATTGAATCACTATTGGTAAGTTCAAAAAGAAATCCATTGGTTTCACTATGTTATTCTTAATGCCAATCTTTACAGCGCATCATGACGTATTGTTCTTGATGAACACGAAATACAGATTCTATATCTCAAAATCAATGCAAATTTCCATTGCTCCATAGGAAGCTTATTAGTAAGTAAATGAAAAAGACTCTCCAAGGATTAGAACTCATGAAATCCTTTTTACAAGACAGGAGAATTAACCCAGTAAGCCACAGCAACATCACAGGTGCAAATTTATGTCAAGAAGGGCAGTGACCAATGAATCACTATTAGGTAAGTTCAAATAGAAATCCATTGGTTTTACTATATTATTCTTAATGCCAATCTAAACAGCTTGTAATGACATATTGTTCTTTATGAACACTTAGTACAGATTCTATCTCACAATTGCAATATCTCAATCCAAAAATCAATGCAAATTTCCATTGGCTCTATAGGAAACTTATTGGTAAGTAAATGAAAAAGAGCTCTCTGAGGACAAGAATTCATGAACTCCTGTTTAAAAGACAGGGGCATTAACCCACTAAGCCATTGGAACATCACAAGTGCAAAGTGATGTCAAGAAGGGCAGTGAACATTGAATCACTATTGGTAAGTTCAAAAATAAATCCATTGGTTTCACTATGTTATTCTTAATGCCAATCTTTGCAGCGCATCATGACGTATTGTTCTTGATGAACACGTAATACAGATTCTAAATCTCACAATTGCACTATCTCAATCCCAAAATCAATGCAAATTTACATTGGCTCCATAGGAAGCTTATTAGTAAGTAAATGAAGAAGACTCTCCAAGGATTAGAACTCATGAAATCCTTTTTACAAGACAGGTGCATTAACCCAGTAAGCCACAGCAACATCACAGGTGCAAATTTATGTCAAGAAGGGCAGTGACCAATGAATCACTATTAGGTAAGTTCAAAAAGAAATCCATTGGTTTTACTATGCTATTCATAATGCCAATCTAAACAGCTTGTAATGACATATTGTTCTTTATGAACACTTAGTACAGATTCTATCTCACAATTGCACTATCTCAATCCCAAAATCAATGTAAATTTCCATTGGCTCTATAGGAAACTTATTGGTAAGTAAATGAAAAAGAGCTCTCTGAGGACTAGAACTCATGAACTCCTGTTTAATAGACAGGGGCATTAACCCACTAAGCCATTGGAACATCACAAGTGCAAAGTGATGTCAAGAAGGGCAGTGAACATTGAATCACTATTGGTAAGTTCAAAAAGAAATCCATTGGTTTCACTATGTTATTCTTAATGCCAATCTTTGCAGCACATCATGACGTATTGTTCTTGATGAACACGTAATACAGATTCTATATCTCACAATTGCACTATCTCAAGCCCAAAATCAATGCAAATTTCCATTGGCTCTATAGGAAGCTTATTAGTAAGTAAATGAAAAAACTGTCTGAGAATTAGAACTCATGAACTCCTGTTTATAAGACAGGCGCAATAACCAAGTAAGCCACTGGAACATCACACCTGCAAAAGGTTGTCAAGAAGGGCAATGACCAATGAATCACTATTAGGTAAGTTCAAAAAGAAATCCATTGGTTTCACTATGTTATTCTTAATGCCAATCTTTGCAGCGCATCATGACGTATTGTTCTTGATGAACACGTAATACAGATTCTATATCTCAAAATCAATGCAAATTTCCATTGCTCCATAGGAAGCTTATTAGTAAGTAAATGAAAAAGACTCACCAAGGATTAGAACTCATGAGATCCTTTTTACAAGACAGGAGCATTAACCCAGTAAGCCACAGCAACATCACAGGTGCAAATTTATGTCAAGAAGGGCAGTGACCAATGAATCACTATTAGGTAAGTTCAAATAGAAATCCATTGGTTTTACTATGTTATTCTTAATGCCAAACTAAACAGCTTGTAATGACATATTGTTCTTTATGAACACTTAGTACAGATTCTATCTCACAATTGCAATATCTCAATCCAAAAATCAATGCAAATTTCCATTGGCTCTATAGGAAACTTATTGGTAAGTAAATGAAAAAGAGCTCTCTGAGGACTAGAATTCATGAACTCCTGTTTAAAAGACAGGGGGATTAACCCACTAAGCCATTGGAACATCACAAGTGCAAAGTGATGTCAAGAAGGCAGCGAACATTGAATCACTATTAGATAAGTTCAAAAAGAAATCCATTGGTTTCACTATGTTATTCTTAATGCCAATCTTTGCAGCGCATCATGACGTATTGTTCTTGATGAACACGTAATACAGATTCTATATCTCACAATTGCACTATCTCAATCCCAAAATCAATGGAAATTTCCATTGGCTCTATAGGAAACTTATTGGTAAGTAAATGAAAAACAGCTCTCTGAGGACTAGAACTCATGAACTCCTGTTTAAAAGACAGGGGGATTAACCCATTAAGCCATTGGAACATCACAAGTGCAAAGTGATGTCAAGAAGGCAGCGAACATTGAATCACTATTAGATAAGTTCAAAAAGAAATCCATTGGTTTCACTATGTTATTCTTAATGCCAATCTTTGCAGCGCATCATGACGTATTGCTCTTGATGAACACGTAATACAGATTCTATATCTCACAATTGCACTATCTCAATCCCAAAAGCAATGCAAATTTACATTGGCTCCATAGGAAGCTTATCAGTAAGTAAATGAAAAAGACTCTCCAAGGATTAGAACTCATGAAATCCTTTTTATAAGACAGGTGCATTAACCCAGTAAGCCACAGCAACATCACAGGTGTAAACTTATGTCAAGAAGGGCAGTGACCAATGAATCACTATTAGGTAAGTTCAAAAAGAAATCCATTGGTTTTACTATGCTAATCTTAATGCCAATCTAAACAGCTTGTAATGACATATTGTTCTTTATGAACACTTAGTACAGATTCTATCTCACAATTGCACTATCTCAATCCCAAAATCAATGGAAATTTCCATTGGCTCTATAAGAAACTTGTTGGTAAGTAAATGAAAAAGAGTTCTCTGAGGACTAGAACTCATGAACTCCTGTTTAAAAGATAGGGGCATTAACACACTAAGCCATTGGAACATCATAAGTGCAAAGTGATGTCAAGAAGGACAGTGAACATTGAATCACTATTGGTAAGTTCAAAAAGAAATCCATTGGTTTCACTATGTTATTCTTAATGCAAATCTTTGCACCGCATCATGACGTATTGTTCTTGATGAACACGTAATACAGATTCTATATCTCACAATTGCACTATCCCAAGCCCAAAATCAATGCAAATTTCCATTGGCTCTATAGGAAGCTTATTAGTAAGTAAATGAAAAACTCTCTGAGAATTAGAACTCATGAACTCCTGTTTATAAGACAGGCGCAATAACCAAGTAAGCCACTGGAACATCACAAGTGCAAAAGGTTGTCAAGAAGGGCAATGACCAATGAATCACTATTAGGTAAGTTCAAAAAGAAATCCATTGGTTTCACTATGTTATTCTTAATGCCAATCTTTGCAGCGCATCATTACGTATTGTTCTTGATGAACACGTAATACAGATTCTATATCTCAAAATCAATGCAAATTTCCATTGCTCCATAGGAAGCTTATTAGTAAGTAAATGAAAAAGACTCTCCAAGGATTAGAACTCATGAGATCCTTTTTACAAGACAGGAGCATTAACCCAGTAAGCCACAGCAACATCACAGGTGCAAATTTATGTCAAGAAGGGCAGTGACCAATGAATCACTATTAGGTAAGTTCAAATAGAAATCCATTGGTTTTACTATGTTATTCTTAATGCCAAACTAAACAGCTTGTAATGACATATTGTTCTTTATGAACACTTAGTACAGATTCTATCTCACAATTGCAATATCTCAATCCAAAAATCAATGCAAATTTCCATTGGCTCTATAGGAAACTTATTGGTAAGTAAATGAAAAAGAGCTCTCTGAGGACTAGAATTCATGAACTCCTGTTTAAAAGACAGGGGGATTAACCCATTAAGCCATTGGAACATCACAAGTGCAAAGTGATGTCAAGAAGGCAGCGAACATTGAATCACTATTAGATAAGTTCAAAAAGAAATCCATTGGTTTCACTATGTTATTCTTAATGCCAATCTTTGCAGCGCATCATGACGTATTGCTCTTGATGAACACGTAATACAGATTCTATATCTCACAATTGCACTATCTCAATCCCAAAAGCAATGCAAATTTACATTGGCTCCATAGGAAGCTTATCAGTAAGTAAATGAAAAAGACTCTCCAAGGATTAGAACTCATGAAATCCTTTTTATAAGACAGGTGCATTAACCCAGTAAGCCACAGCAACATCACAGGTGTAAACTTATGTCAAGAAGGGCAGTGACCAATGAATCACTATTAGGTAAGTTCAAAAAGAAATCCATTGGTTTTACTATGCTAATCTTAATGCCAATCTAAACAGCTTGTAATGACATATTGTTCTTTATGAACACTTAGTACAGATTCTATCTCACAATTGCACTATCTCAATCCCAAAATCAATGGAAATTTCCATTGGCTCTATAGGAAACTTATTGGTAAGTAAATGAAAAAGAGTTCTCTGAGGACTAGAACTCATGAACTCCTGTTTAAAAGATAGGGGTATTAACACACTAAGCCATTGGAACATCACAAGTGCAAAGTGATGTCAAGAAGGACAGTGAACATTGAATCACTATTGGTAAGTTCAAAAAGAAATCCATTGGTTTCACTATGTTATTCTTAATGCAAATCTTTGCACCGCATCATGACGTATTGTTCTTGATGAACACGTAATACAGATTCTATATCTCACAATTGCACTATCCCAAGCCCAAAATCAATGCAAATTTCCATTGGCTCTATAGGAAGCTTATTAGTAAGTAAATTAAAAAACTCTCTGAGAATTAGAACTCATGAACTCCTGTTTATAAGACAGGCGCAATAACCAAGTAAGCCACTGGAACATCACAAGTGCAAAAGGTTGTCAAGAAGGGCAATGACCAATGAATCACTATTAGGTAAGTTCAAAAAGAAATCCATTGGTTTCACTATGTTATTCTTAATGCCAATCTTTGCAGCGCATCATGACGTATTGTTCTTGATGAACACGTAATACAGATTCTATATCTCAAAATCAATGCAAATTTCCATTGCTCCATAGGAAGCTTATTAGTAAGTAAATGAAAAAGACTCTCCAAGTATTAGAACTCATGAAATCCTTTTTACAAGACAGGAGAATTAACCCAGTAAGCCACAGCAACATCACAGGTGCAAATTTATGTCAAGAAGGGCAATGACCAATGAATCACTATTAGGTAAGTTCAAATAGAAATCCATTGGTTTTACTATGTTATTCTTAATGCCAATCTAAACAGCTTGTAATGACATATTGTTCTTTATGAACACTTAGTACAGATTCTATCTCACAATTGCAATATCTCAATCCAAAAATCAATGCAAATTTCCATTGGCTCTATAGGAAACTTATTGGTAAGTAAATGAAAAAGAGCTCTCTGAGGACTGGAATTCATGAACTCCTGTTTAAAAGACAGGGGCATTAACCCACTAAGCCATTGGAACATGAAAGTGCAAAGTGATGTCAAGAAGGGCAGTGAACATTGAATCACTATTGGTAAGTTCAAAAAGAAATCCATTGGTTTCACTATGTTATTCTTAATGCCAATCTTTGCAGCGCATCATGACGTATTGTTCTTGATGAACACGTAATACAGATTCTATATCTCACAATTGCACTATCTCAATGCCAAAATCAATGCAAATTTCCATTGCTCCATAGGAAGCTTATTAGTAAGTAAATGAAAAAGACTCTCCAAGGATTAGAACTCATGAAATCCTTTTTACAAGACAGGAGAATTAACCCAGTAAGCCACAGCAACATCACAGGTGCAAATTTATGTCAAGAAGGGCAGTGACCAATGAATCACTATTAGGTAAGTTCAAATAGAAATCCATTGGTTTTACTATGTTATTCTTAATGCCAATCTAAACAGCTTGTAATGACGTATTGTTCTTTATGAACACTTAGTACAGATTCTATCTCACAATTGCAATATCTCAATCCCAAAATCAATGCAAATTTACATTGGCTCCATAGGAAGCTTATTAGTAAGTAAATGAAAAAGACTCTCCAAGGATTAGAACTCATGAAATCCTTTTTTCAAGACAGGTGCATTAACCCAGTAAGCCACAGCAACATCACAGGTGCAAATTTATGTCAAGAAGGGCAGTGACCAATGAATCACTATTAGGTAAGTTCAAAAATAAATCCATTGGTTTTACTATGCTATTCTTAATGCCAATCTAAACAGCTTGTAATGACATATTGTTCTTTATGAACACTTAGTACAGATTCTATCTCACAATTGCACTATCTCAATCCCAAAATCAATGCAAATTTCCATTGGCTCTATAGGAAACTTATTGGTAAGTAAATGAAAAAGAGCTCTCTGAGTACTAGAACTCATGAACTCCTGTTTAATAGACAGAGGCATTAACCAACTAAGCCATTGGAACATCACAAGTGCAAAGTGATGTCAAGAAGGGCAGTGAACATTGAATCACTATTGGTAAGTTCAAAAAGAAATCCATTGGTTTCAATATGTTATTCTTAATGCAAATCTTTGCACCGCATCATGACGTATTGTTCTTGATGAACACGTAATACAGATTCTATATCTCAAAATCAATGCAAATTTCCATTGCTCCATAGGAAGCTTATTAGTATGTAAATGAAAAAGACTCTCCAAGGATTAGAACTCAAGAAATCCTTTTTACAAGACAGGAGAATTAACCCAGTAAGCCACAGCAACATCACAGGTTCAAATTTATGTCAAGAAGGGCAGTGACCAATGAATCACTATTAGGTAAGTTCAAATAGAAATCCATTGGTTTTACTATGTTATTCTTAATGCCAATCTAAACAGCTTGTAATGACATATTGTTCTTTATGAACACTTAGTACAGATTCTATCTCACAATTGCAATATCTCAATCCAAAAATCAATGCAAATTTCCATTGGCTCTATAGGAAACTTATTGGTAAGTAAATGAAAAAGAGCTCTCTGAGGACTGGAATTCATGAACTCCTGTTTAAAAGACAGGGGCATTAACCCACTAAGCCATTGGAACATGAAAGTGCAAAGTGATGTCAAGAAGGGCAGTGAACATTGAATCACTATTGGTAAGTTCAAAAAGAAATCCATTGGTTTCACTATGTTATTCTTAATGCCAATCTTTGCAGCGCATCATGACGTATTGTTCTTGATGAACACGTAATACAGATTCTATATCTCACAATTGCACTATCTCAAGCCCAAAATCAATGCAAATTTCCATTGGCTCTATAGGAAGCTTATTAGTAAGTAAATGAAAAAACTCTCTGAGAATTAGAACTCATGAACTCCTGTTTATAAGACAGGCGCAATAACCAAGTAAGCCACTGGAACATCACAAGAACAAAAGGTTGTCAAGAAGGGCAATGACCAATGAATCACTATTAGGTAAGTTCAAAAAGAAATCTATTGGTTTCACTATGTTATTCTTAATGCCAATCTTTGCAGCGCATCATGACGTATTGCTCTTGATGAACACGTAATACAGATTCTATATCTCAAAATCAATGCAAATTTCCATTGCTCCATAGGAAGCTTATTAGTAAGTAAATGAAAAAGACTCTCCAAGGATTAGAACTCATGAAACACTTTTTACAAGACAGGAGAATTAACCCAGTAAGCCACAGCAACATCACAGGTGCAAATTTATGTCAAGAAGGGCAGTGACCAATGAATCATTATTAGGTAAGTTCAAATAGAAATCCATTGGTTTTACTATGTTATTCTTAATGCCAATCTTAACAGCTTGTAATAACCTATTGTTCTTTATGAACACTTAGTACAGATTCTATCTCACAATTGCAATATCTCAATCCAAAAATCAATGCAAATTTCCATTGGCTCTATAGGAAACTTATTGGTAAGTAAATGAAAAACAGCTCTCTGAGGACTAGAATTCATGAACTCCTGTTTAAAAGACAAGGGCATTAACCCACTAAGCCATTGGAACATCACAAGTGCGAAGTGATGTCAAGAAGGGCAGCGAACATTGAATCACTATTAGATAAGTTCAAAAAGAAATCCATTGGTTTCACTATGTTATTCTTAATGCCAATCTTTGCAACGCATCATGACGTATTGTTCTTGATGAACACGTAATACAGATTCTATATCTCACGATTGCACTATCTCAATCCCAAAATCAATGCAAATTTACATTGGTTCCATAGGAAGCTTATCAGTAAGTAAATGAAAAAGACTCTCCAAGGATTAGAACTCAAGAAATCCTTTTTACAAGACAGGTGCATTAACCCAGTAAGCCACAGCAACATCACAGGTGCAAATTTATGTCAAGAAGGGCAGTGACCAATGAATCACTATTAGGTAAGTTCAAAAAGAAATCCATTGGTTTTACTATGCTATTCTTAATGCCAATCTAAACAGCTTGTAATGACATATTGTTCTTTATGAACACTTAGTACAGATTCTATCTCACAATTGCACTATCTCAATCCCAAAATCAATGGAAATTTCCATTGGCTCTATAGGAAACTTATTGGTAAGTAAATGAAAAAGAGCTCTCTGAGGACTAGAACTCATGAACTCCTGTTTAAAAGACAGGGGCATTAACCCACTAAGCCATTGGAACATCACAAGTGCAAAGTGATGTCAAGAAGGGCAGTGAAAATTGAATCACTATTGGTAAGTTCAAAAAGAAATCCATTGGTTTCACTATGTTATTCTTAATGCCAATCTTTGCAGCGCATCATGACGTATTGTTCTTGATGAACACGTAATACAGATTCTATATCTCACAATTGCACTATCTCAAGCCCAAAATCAATGCAAATTTCCATTGGCTCTATAGGAAGCTTATTAGTAAGTAAATGAAAAAACTCTCTGAGAATTAGAACTCATGAACTCCTGTTTATAAGACAGGCGCAATAACCAAGTAAGCCACTGGAACATCACAAGTGCAAAAGGTTGTCAAGAAGGGCAATGACCAATGAATCACTATTAGGTAAGTTCAAAAAGAAATCCATTTGTTTCACTATGTTATTCTTAATGCCAATCTTTGCAGCGCATCATGACGTATTGTTCTTGATGAACACGTAATACAGATTCTATATCTCAAAATCAATGCAAATTTCCATTGCTCCATAGGAAGCTTATTAGTAAGTAAATGAAAAAGACTCTCCAAGGATTAGAACTCATGAGACCCTTTCTACAAGACAGGAGCATTAACCCAGTAAGCCACAGCAACATCACAGGTGCAAACTTATGTCAAGAAGGGCAGTGACCAATGAATCACTATTAGGTAAGTTCAAATAGAAATCCATTGGTTTTACTATGTTATTCTTAATGCCAATCTAAACAGCTTGTAATGACATATTGTTCTTTATGAACACTTAGTACAGATTCTATCTCACAATTGCAATATCTCAATCCAAAAATCAATGCAAATTTCCATTGGCTCTATAGGAAACTTATTGGTAAGTAAATGAAAAAGAGCTCTCTGAGGACTAGAATTCATGTACTCCTGTTTAAAATACAGGGGGATTAACCCACTAAGCCATTGGAACATCACAAGTGCAAAGTGATGTCAAGAAGGCAGCGAACATTGAATCACTATTAGATAAGTTCAAAAAGAAATCCATTGGTTTCACTATGCTATTCTTAATGCCAATCTTTGCAGCGCATCATGACGTATTGTTCTTGATGAACACGTAATACAGATTCTATATCTCACAATTGCACTATCTCAATCCCAAAAACAATGCAAATTTACATTGGCTCCATAGGAAGCTTATCAGTAAGTAAATGAAAAAGACTCTCCAAGGATTAGAACTCATGAAATCCTTTTTACAAGACAGGTGCATTAACCCAGTAAGCCACAGCAACATCACAGGTGCAAATTTATGTCAAGAAGGGCAGTGACCAATGAATCACTATTAGGTAAGTTCAAAAAGAAATCCATTGGTTTTACTATGCTATTCTTAATGCCAATCTAAACAGCTTGTAATGACATATTGTTCTTTATGAACACTTAGTACAGATTCTATCTCACAATTGCACTATCTCAATCCCAAAATCAATGGAAATTTCCATTGGCTCTATAGGAAACTTATTGGTAAGTAAATGAAAAAGAGCTCTCTGAGGACTAGAACTCATGAACTCCTGTTTAATAGACAGGGGCATTAACCCACTAAGCCATTGGAACAACACAAGTGCAAAGTGATGTCAAGAAGGGCAGTGAACATTGAATCACTATTGGTAAGTTCAAAAAGAAATCCATTGGTTTCACTATGTTATTCTTAATGCCAATCTTTGCAGCGCATCATGACGTATTGTTCTTGATGAACACGTAATACAGATTCTATATCTCACAATTGCACTATCTCAATCCCAAAATCAATGGAAATTTCCATTGGCTCTATAGGAAACTTATTGGTAAGTAAATGAAAAAGAGCTCTCTGAGGACTAGAACTCATGAACTCCTGTTAAATAGACAGGGGCATTAACCCACTAAACCATTGGAACATCACAAGTACAAAGTGATGTCAAGAAGGGCAGTGAACATTGAATCACTATTGGTAAGTTCAAAAAGAAATCCATTGGTTTCACTATGTTATTCTTAATGCAAATCTTTGCACCGCATCATGACGTATTGTTCTTGATGAACACGTAATACAGATTCTATATCTCACAATTGCACTATCTCAAGCGCAAAATCAATGCAAATTTCCATTGGCTCTATAGGAAGCTTATTAGTAAGTAAATGAAAAAACTCTCTGAGAATTAGAACTCATGAACTCCTGTTTATAAGACAGGCGCAATAACCAAGTAAGCCACTGGAACATCACAAGTGCAAAAGGTTGTCAAGAAGGGCAATGACCAATGAATCACTATTAGGTAAGTTCAAAAAGAAATCCATTGGTTTCACTATGTTATTCTTAATGCCAATCTTTGCAGCGCATCATGACGTATTGTTCTTGATGAACACGTAATACAGATTCTATATCTCAAAATCAATGCAAATTTCCATTGCTCCATAGGAAGCTTATTAGTAAGTAAATGAAAAAGACTCTCCAAGGATTAGAACTCATGAAATCCTTTTAACAAGACAGGTGCATTAACCCAGTAAGCCACAGCACCATCACAGGTGCAAATTTATGTCAAGAAGGGCAGTGACCAATGAATCACTATTAGGTAAGTTCAAAAAGAAATCCATTGGTTTTACTATGCTATTCTTAATGCCAATCTAAACAGCTTGTAATGACATATTGTTCTTTATGAACACTTAGTACAGATTCTATCTCACAATTGCACTATCTCAATCCCAAAATCAATGGAAATTTCCATTGGCTCTATAGGAAACTTATTGGTAAGTAAATGAAAAAGAGCTCTCTGAGGACTAGAACTCATGAACTCCTGTTTAATAGACAGGGGCATTAACCCACTAAGCCATTGGAACAACACAAGTGCAAAGTGATGTCAAGAAGGGCAGTGAACATTGAATCACTATTGGTAAGTTCAAAAAGAAATCCATTGGTTTCACTATGTTATTCTTAATGCCAATCTTTGCAGCGCATCATGACGTATTGTTCTTGATGAACACGTAATACAGATTCTATATCTCACAATTGCACTATCTCAATCCCAAAATCAATGGAAATTTCCATTGGCTCTATAGGAAACTTATTGGTAAGTAAATGAAAAAGAGCTCTCTGAGGACTAGAACTCATGAACTCCTGTTAAATAGACAGGGGCATTAACCCACTAAACCATTGGAACATCACAAGTACAAAGTGATGTCAAGAAGGGCAGTGAACATTGAATCACTATTGGTAAGTTCAAAAAGAAATCCATTGGTTTCACTATGTTATTCTTAATGCAAATCTTTGCACCGCATCATGACGTATTGTTCTTGATGAACACGTAATACAGATTCTATATCTCACAATTGCACTATCTCAAGCGCAAAATCAATGCAAATTTCCATTGGCTCTATAGGAAGCTTATTAGTAAGTAAATGAAAAAACTCTCTGAGAATTAGAACTCATGAACTCCTGTTTATAAGACAGGCGCAATAACCAAGTAAGCCACTGGAACATCACAAGTGCAAAAGGTTGTCAAGAAGGGCAATGACCAATGAATCACTATTAGGTAAGTTCAAAAAGAAATCCATTGGTTTCACTATGTTATTCTTAATGCCAATCTTTGCAGCGCATCATGACGTATTGTTCTTGATGAACACGTAATACAGATTCTATATCTCAAAATCAATGCAAATTTCCATTGCTCCATAGGAAGCTTATTAGTAAGTAAATGAAAAAGACTCTCCAAGGATTAGAACTCATGAAATCCTTTTAACAAGACAGGTGCATTAACCCAGTAAGCCACAGCACCATCACAGGTGCAAATTTATGTCAAGAAGGGCAGTGACCAATGAATCACTATTAGGTAAGTTCAAAAAGAAATTCATTGGTTTTACTATGCTATTCTTAATGCCAATCTAAACAGCTTGTAATGACATATTGTTCTTTATGAACACTTAGTACAGATTCTATCTCACAATTGCACTATCTCAATCCCAAAATCAATGGAAATTTCCATTGGCTTTATAGGAAACTTATTGGTAAGTAAATGAAAAAGTGCTCTCTGAGGACTAGAACTCATGAACTCCTGTTTAATAGACAGGGGCATTAACCCACTAAGCCATTGGAACATCACAAGTGCAAAGTGATGTCAAGAAGGCAGCGAACATTGAATCACTATTAGATAAGTTCAAAAAGAAATCCATTGGTTTCACTATGCTATTCTTAATGCCAATCTTTGCAGCGCATCATGACGTATTGTTCTTGATGAACACGTAATACAGATTCTATATCTCACAATTGCACTATCTCAATCCCAAAAACAATGCAAATTTACATTGGCTCCATAGGAAGCTTATCAGTAAGTAAATGAAAAAGACTCTCCAAGGATTAGAACTCATGAAATCCTTTTTACAAGACAGGTGCATTAACCCAGTAAGCCACAGCAACATCACAGGTGCAAATTTATGTCAAGAAGGGCAGTGACCAATGAATCACTATTAGGTAAGTTCAAAAAGAAATCCATTGGTTTTACTATGCTATTCTTAATGCCAATCTAAACAGCTTGTAATGACATATTGTTCTTTATGAACACTTAGTACAGATTCTATCTCACAATTGCACTATCTCAATCCCAAAATCAATGGAAATTTCCATTGGCTCTATAGGAAACTTATTGGTAAGTAAATGAAAAAGAGCTCTCTGAGGACTAGAACTCATGAACTCCTGTTTAATAGACAGGGGCATTAACCCACTAAGCCATTGGAACAACACAAGTGCAAAGTGATGTCAAGAAGGGCAGTGAACATTGAATCACTATTGGTAAGTTCAAAAAGAAATCCATTGGTTTCACTATGTTATTCTTAATGCCAATCTTTGCAGCGCATCATGACGTATTGTTCTTGATGAACACGTAATACAGATTCTATATCTCACAATTGCACTATCTCAATCCCAAAATCAATGGAAATTTCCATTGGCTCTATAGGAAACTTATTGGTAAGTAAATGAAAAAGAGCTCTCTGAGGACTAGAACTCATGAACTCCTGTTAAATAGACAGGGGCATTAACCCACTAAACCATTGGAACATCACAAGTACAAAGTGATGTCAAGAAGGGCAGTGAACATTGAATCACTATTGGTAAGTTCAAAAAGAAATCCATTGGTTTCACTATGTTATTCTTAATGCAAATCTTTGCACCGCATCATGACGTATTGTTCTTGATGAACACGTAATACAGATTCTATATCTCACAATTGCACTATCTCAAGCGCAAAATCAATGCAAATTTCCATTGGCTCTATAGGAAGCTTATTAGTAAGTAAATGAAAAAACTCTCTGAGAATTAGAACTCATGAACTCCTGTTTATAAGACAGGCGCAATAACCAAGTAAGCCACTGGAACATCACAAGTGCAAAAGGTTGTCAAGAAGGGCAATGACCAATGAATCACTATTAGGTAAGTTCAAAAAGAAATCCATTGGTTTCACTATGTTATTCTTAATGCCAATCTTTGCAGCGCATCATGACGTATTGTTCTTGATGAACACGTAATACAGATTCTATATCTCAAAATCAATGCAAATTTCCATTGCTCCATAGGAAGCTTATTAGTAAGTAAATGAAAAAGACTCTCCAAGGATTAGAACTCATGAAATCCTTTTAACAAGACAGGTGCATTAACCCAGTAAGCCACAGCACCATCACAGGTGCAAATTTATGTCAAGAAGGGCAGTGACCAATGAATCACTATTAGGTAAGTTCAAAAAGAAATCCATTGGTTTTACTATGCTATTCTTAATGCCAATCTAAACAGCTTGTAATGACATATTGTTCTTTATGAACACTTAGTACAGATTCTATCTCACAATTGCACTATCTCAATCCCAAAATCAATGGAAATTTCCATTGGCTCTATAGGAAACTTATTGGTAAGTAAATGAAAAAGAGCTCTCTGAGGACTAGAACTCATGAACTCCTGTTTAATAGACAGGGGCATTAACCCACTAAGCCATTGGAACAACACAAGTGCAAAGTGATGTCAAGAAGGGCAGTGAACATTGAATCACTATTGGTAAGTTCAAAAAGAAATCCATTGGTTTCACTATGTTATTCTTAATGCCAATCTTTGCAGCGCATCATGACGTATTGTTCTTGATGAACACGTAATACAGATTCTATATCTCACAATTGCACTATCTCAATCCCAAAATCAATGGAAATTTCCATTGGCTCTATAGGAAACTTATTGGTAAGTAAATGAAAAAGAGCTCTCTGAGGACTAGAACTCATGAACTCCTGTTAAATAGACAGGGGCATTAACCCACTAAACCATTGGAACATCACAAGTACAAAGTGATGTCAAGAAGGGCAGTGAACATTGAATCACTATTGGTAAGTTCAAAAAGAAATCCATTGGTTTCACTATGTTATTCTTAATGCAAATCTTTGCACCGCATCATGACGTATTGTTCTTGATGAACACGTAATACAGATTCTATATCTCACAATTGCACTATCTCAAGCGCAAAATCAATGCAAATTTCCATTGGCTCTATAGGAAGCTTATTAGTAAGTAAATGAAAAAACTCTCTGAGAATTAGAACTCATGAACTCCTGTTTATAAGACAGGCGCAATAACCAAGTAAGCCACTGGAACATCACAAGTGCAAAAGGTTGTCAAGAAGGGCAATGACCAATGAATCACTATTAGGTAAGTTCAAAAAGAAATCCATTGGTTTCACTATGTTATTCTTAATGCCAATCTTTGCAGCGCATCATGACGTATTGTTCTTGATGAACACGTAATACAGATTCTATATCTCAAAATCAATGCAAATTTCCATTGCTCCATAGGAAGCTTATTAGTAAGTAAATGAAAAAGACTCTCCAAGGATTAGAACTCATGAAATCCTTTTAACAAGACAGGTGCATTAACCCAGTAAGCCACAGCACCATCACAGGTGCAAATTTATGTCAAGAAGGGCAGTGACCAATGAATCACTATTAGGTAAGTTCAAAAAGAAATTCATTGGTTTTACTATGCTATTCTTAATGCCAATCTAAACAGCTTGTAATGACATATTGTTCTTTATGAACACTTAGTACAGATTCTATCTCACAATTGCACTATCTCAATCCCAAAATCAATGGAAATTTCCATTGGCTTTATAGGAAACTTATTGGTAAGTAAATGAAAAAGTGCTCTCTGAGGACTAGAACTCATGAACTCCTGTTTAATAGACAGGGGCATTAACCCACTAAGCCATTGGAACATCACAAGTGCAAAGTGATGTCAAGAAGGGCAGTGAACATTGAATCACTATTGGTAAGTTCAAAAAGAAATCCATTGGTTTCACTATGTTATTCTTAATGCCAATCTTTGCAGCGCATCATGACGTATTGTTCTTGATGAACACGTAATACAGATTCTATATCTCACAATTGCACTATCTCAATCCCAAAATCAATGGAAATTTCCATTGGCTCTATAGGAAACTTATTGGTAAGTAAATGAAAAAGAGCTCTCTGAGGACTAGAACTCATGAACTCCTGTTTAATAGACAGGGGCATTAACCCACTAAACCATTGGAACATCACAAATGGAAAGTGATGTCAAGAAGGGCTGTGAACATTGAATCACTATTGGTAAGTTCAAAAAGAAATCCATTGGTTTCACTATGTTATTCTTAATGAAAATCTTTGCACCGCATCATGACGTATTGTTCTTGATGAACACGTAATACAGATTCTATATCTCACAATTGCACTATCTCAAGCCCAAAATCAATGCAAATTTCCATTGGCTCTATAGGAAGCTTATTAGTAAGTAAATGAAAAAACCCTCTGAGAATTAGAACTCATGAACTCCTGTTTATAAGACAGGTGCAATAACCAAGTAAGCCACTGGAACATCACAAGTGCAAAAGGTTGTCAAGAAGGGCAAAGACCAATGAATCACTATTAGGTAAGTTCAAAAAGAAATCCATTGGTTTCACTATGTTATTCTTAATGCCAATCTTTGCAGCGCATCATGACGTATTGTTCTTGATGAACACGTAATACAGATTCTATATCTCAAAATCAATGCAAATTTCCATTGCTCCATAGGAAGCTTATTAGTAAGTAAATGAAAAAGACTCTCAAGGATTAGAACTCATGAGATCCTTTTTACAAGACAGGAGCATTAACCCAGTAAGCCACAGCAACATCACAGGTGCAAATTTATGTCAAGAAGGGCAGTGACCAATGAATCACTATTAGGTAAGTTCAAATAGAAATCCATTGGTTTTACTATGTTATTCTTAATGCCAATCTAAACAGCTTGTAATGACATATTGTTCTTTATGAACACTTAGTACAGATTCTATCTCACAATTGCAATATCTCAATCCAAAAATCAATGCAAATTTCCATTGGCTCTATAGGAAACTTATTGGTAAGTAAATGAAAAAGAGCTCTCTGAGGACTAGAATTCATGAACTCCTGTTTAAAAGACAGGGGGATTAATCCACTAAGCCATTGGAACATCACAAGTGCAAAGTGATGTCAAGAAGGCAGCGAACATTGAATCACTATTAGATAAATTCAAAAAGAAATCCATTGGTTTCACTATGTTATTCTTAATGCCAATCTTTGCAGCGCATCATGACGTATTGTTCTTGATGAACACGTAATACAGATTCTATATCTCACAATTGCACTATCTCAATCCCAAAAGCAATGCAAATTTACATTGGCTCCATAGGAATCTTATCAGTAAGTAAATGAAAAAGACTCTCCAAGGATTAGAACTCATGAAATCCTTTTTACAAGACAGGTGCATTAACCCAGTAAGCCACAGCAACATCACAGGTGCAAATTTATGTCAAGAAGGGCAGTGACCAATGAATCACTATTAGGTAAGTTCAAAAAGAAATCCATTGGTTTTGCTATGCTATTCTTAATGCCAATCTAAACAGCTTGTAATGACATATTGTTCTTTATGAACACTTAGTACAGATTCTATCTCACAATTGCACTATCTCAATCCCAAAATCAATGGAAATTTCCATTGGCTCTATAGGAAACTTATTGGTAAGTAAATGAAAAAGAGCTCTCTGAGGACTAGAACTCATGAACTCCTGTTTAATAGACAGGGGCATTAACCCACTAAGCCATTGGAACAACACAAGTGCAAAGTGATGTCAAGAAGGGCAGTGAACATTGAATCACTATTGGTAAGTTCAAAAAGAAATCCATTGGTTTCACTATGTTATTCTTAATGCCAATCTTTGCAGCGCATCATGACGTATTGTTCTTGATGAACACGTAATACAGATTCTATATCTCACAATTGCACTATCTCAGTCCCAAAATCAATGGAAATTTCCATTGGCTCTATAGGAAACTTATTGGTAAGTAAATGAAAAAGAGCTCTCTGAGGACTAGAACTGATGAACTCCTGTTTAATAGACAGAGGCATTAACCCACTAAACCATTGGAACATCACAAGTGCAAAGTGATGTCAAGAAGGGCAGTGAACATTGAATCACTATTGGTAAGTTCAAAAAGAAATCCATTGGTTTCACTATGTTATTCTTAATGCAAATCTTTGCACCGCATCATGACGTATTGTTCTTGATGAACACGTAATACAGATTCTATATCTCACAATTGCACTATCTCAAGCCCAAAATCAATGCAAATTTCCATTGGCTCTATAGGAAGCTTATTAGTAAGTAAATGAAAAGACTCTCTGAGAATTAGAACTCATGAACTCCTGTTTATAAGACAGGCGCAATAACCAAGTAAGCCACTGGAACATCACAAGTGCAAAAGGTTGTCAAGAAGGGCAATGACCAATGAATCACTATTAGGTAAGTTCAAAAAGAAATCCATTGGTTTCACTATGTTATTCTTAATGCCAATCTTTGCAGCGCATCATGACGTATTGTTCTTGATGAACACGTAATACAGATTCTATATCTCAAAATCAATGCAAATTTCCATTGCTCCATAGGAAGCTTATTAGTAAGTAAATGAAAAAGACTCTCCAAGGATTAGAATTCATGAAATCCTTTTTACAAGACAGGAGCATTAACACAGTAAGCCACAGCAACATCACAGGTGCAAATTTATGTCAAGGGTAGTGACCAATGAATCACTATTAGGTAAGTTCAAATAGAAATCCATTGGTTTTACTAAGTTATTCTTAATGCCAATCTAAACAGCTTGTAATGACATATTGTTCTTTATGAACACTTAGTACAGATTCTATCTCACAATTGCAATATCTCAATCCAAAAATCAATGCAAATTTCCATTGGCTCTATAGGAAACTTATTGGTAAGTAAATGAAAAAGAGCTCTCTGAGGACTAGAATTCATGAACTCCTGTTTAAAAGACAGGGGGATTAACCCACTAAGCCATTGGAACATCACAAGTGCAAAGTGATGTCAAGAAGGCAGCGAACATTGAATCACTATTAGATAAGTTCAAAAAGAAATCCATTGGTTTCACTATGTTATTCTTAATGCCAATCTTTGCAGCGCATCATGACGTATTGTTCTTGATGAACACGTAATACAGATTCTATATCTCACAATTGCACTATCTCAATCCCAAAAGCAATGCAAATTTACATTGGCTCCATAGGAAGCTTATCAGTAAGTAAATGAAAAAGATTCTCCAAGGATTAGAACTCATGAAATCCTTTTTACAAGATAGGTGCATTAACCCAGTAAGCCACAGCAACATCACAGGTGCAAATTTATGTCAAGAAGGGCAGTGACCAATGAATCACTATTAGGTAAGTTCAAAAAGAAATCCATTGGTTTTACTATGCTATTCTTAATGCCAATCTAAACAGCTTGTAATAACATATTGTTCTTTATGAACACTTAGTACAGATTCTATCTCACAATTGCACTATCTCAATCCCAAAATCAATGGAAATTTCCATTGACTCTATAGGAAACTTATTGGTAAGTAAATGAAAAAGAGCTCTCTGAGGACTAGAACTCATGAACTCCTGTTTAATAGACAGAGGCATTAACCCACTAAGCCATTGGAACAACACAAGTGCAAAGTGATGTCAAGAAGGGCAGTGAACATTGAATCACTATTGGTAAGTTCAAAAAGAAATCCATTGGTTTCACTATGTTATTCTTAATGCCAATCTTTGCAGCGCATCATGACGTATTGTTCTTGATGAACACGTAATACAGATTCTATATCTCACAATTGCACTATCTCAATCCCAAAATCAATGCAAATTTCCATTGGCTCTATAGGAAGCTTATTAGTAAGTAAATGAAAAAACTCTCTGAGAATTAGAACTCATGAACTCCTGTTTATAAGACAGGCGCAATAACCAAGTAAGCCACTGGAACTTCACAAGTGCAAAAGGTTGTCAAGAAGGGCAATGACCAATGAATCACTATTAGGTAAGTTCAAAAAGAAATCCATTGGTTTCACTATGTTATTCTTAATGCCAATCTTTGCAGCGCATCATGACGTATTGTTCTTGATGAACACGTAATACAGATTCTATATCTCAAAATCAATGCAAATTTCCATTGCTCCATAGGAAGCTTATTAGTAAGTAAATGAAAAAGACTCACCAAGGATTAGAACTCATGAGATCCTTTTTACAAGACAGGAGCATTAACCCAGTAAGCCACAGAAACATCACAGATGCAAATTTATGTCAAGAAGGGCAGTGACCAATGAATCACTATTAGGTAAGTTCAAATAGAAATCCATTGGTTTTACTATGTTATTCTTAATGCCAATCTAAACAGCTTGTAATGACATATTGTTCTTTATGAACACTTAGTACAGATTCTATCTCACAATTGCAATATCTCAATCCAAAAATCAATGCAAATTTCCATTGGCTCTATAGGAAACTTATTGGTAAGTAAATGAAAAAGAGCTCTCTGAGGACTAGAATTCATGAACTCCTGTTTAAAAGACAGGGGGATTAACCCACTAAGCCATTGGAACATCACAAGTGCAAAGTGATGTCAAGAAGGGCAGTGAACATTGAATCACTATTGGTAAGTTCAAAAAGAAATCCATTGGTTTCACTATGTTATTCTTAATGCCAATCTTTGCAACGCATCATGACGTATTGTTATTGATGAACACGTAATACAGATTCTATATCTCACAATTGCACTATCTCAATCCCAAAATCAATGGAAATTTCCATTGGCTCTATAGGAAACTTATTGGTAAGTAAATGAAAAAGAGCTCTCTGAGGACTAGAACTCATGAACTCCTGTTTAATAGACAGGGGCATTAACCCACTAAGCCATTGGAACAACACAAGTGCAAAGTGATGTCAAGAAGGGCAGTGAACATTGAATCACTATTGGTAAGTTCAAAAAGAAATCCATTGTTTTCACTATGTTATTCTTAATGCCAATCTTTGCAGCGCATCATGACGTATTGTTCTTGATGAACACGTAATACAGATTCTATATCTCACAATTGCACTATGTCAATCCCAAAATCAATGGAAATTTCCATTGGCTCTAAAGGAAACTTATTGGTAAGTAAATGAAAAAGAGCTCTCTGAGGACTAGAACTCATGAACTCCTGTTTAATAGACAGGGGCATTAACCCACTAAACCATTGGAACATCACAAGTGCACAGTGATGTCAAGAAGGGCAGTGAACATTGAATCACTATTGGTAAGTTCAAAAAGAAATCCATTGGTTTCACTATGTTATTCTTAATGCAAATCTTTGCACCGCATCATGACGTATTGTTCTTGATGAACACGTAATACAGATTCTATATCTCACAATTGCACTATCTCAAGCCCAAAATCAATGCAAATTTCCATTGGCTCTATAGGAAGCTTATTAGTAAGTAAATGAAAAAACTCTCTGAGAATTAGAACTCATGAACTCCTATTTATATGACAGGCGCAATAACCAAGTAAGTCACTGGAACATCACAAGTGCAAAAGGTTGTCAAGAAGGGCAATGACCAATGAATCACTATTAGGTAAGTTCAAAAAGAAATCCATTGGTTTCACTATGTTATTCTTAATGCCAATCTTTGCAGCGCATCATGACGTATTGTTCTTGATGAACACGTAATACAGATTCTATATCTCAAAATCAATGCAAATTTCCATTGCTCCATAGGAAGCTTATTAGTAAGTAAATGAAAAAGACTCTCCAAGGATTAGAACTCATGAGATCCTTTTTACAAGACAGGAGCATTAACCCAGTAAGCCACAGAAACATCACAGATGCAAATTTATGTCAAGAAGGGCAGTGACCAATGAATCACTATTAGGTAAGTTCAAATAGAAATCCATTGGTTTTACTATGTTATTCTTAATGCCAATCTAAACAGCTTGTAATGACATATTGTTCTTTATAAACACTTAGTACAGATTCTATCTCACAATTGCAATATCTCAATCCAAAAATCAATGCAAATTTCCATTGGCTCTATAGGAAACTTATTGGTAAGTAAATGAAAAAGAGCTCTCTGAGGACTAGAATTCATGAACTCCTGTTTAAAAGACAGGGGGATTAACCCACTAAGCCATTGGAACATCACAAGTGCAAAGTGATGTCAAGAAGGGCAGTGAACATTGAATCACTATTGGTAAGTTCAAAAAGAAATCCATTGGTTTCACTATGTTATTCTTAATGCCAATCTTTGCAACGCATCATGACGTATTGTTCTTGATGAACACGTAATACAGATTCTATATCTCACAATTGCACTATCTCAATCCCAAAATCAATGGAAATTTCCATTGGCTCTATAGGAAACTTATTGGTAAGTAAATGAAAAAGAGCTCTCTGAGGACTAGAACTCATGAACTCCTGTTTAATAAACAGGGGCATTAACCCACTAAACCATTGGAACATCACAAGTGCAAAGTGATGTCAAGAAAGGCAGTGAACATTGAATCACTATTGGTAAGTTCAAAAAGAAATCCATTGGTTTCACTATGTTATTCTTAATGCAAATCTTTGCACCGCATCATGACGTATTGTTCTTGATGAACACGTAATACAGATTCTATATCTCACAATTGCACTATCTCAAGCCCAAAATCAATGCAAATTTCCATTGGCTCTATAGGAAGCTTATTAGTAAGTAAATGAAAAAACTCTCTGAGAATTAGAACTCACGAACTCCTGTTTATAAGACAGGCGCAATAACCAAGTAAGCCACTGGAACATCACAAGTGCAAAAGGTTGTCAAGAAGGGCAATGACCAATGAATCACTATTAGGTAAGTTCAAAAAGAAATCCATTGGTTTCACTATGTTATTCTTAATGCCAATCTTTGCAGCGCATCATGACGTATTGTTCTTGATGAACACGTAATACAGATTCTATATCTCAAAATCAATGCAAATTTCCATTGCTCCGTAGGAAGCTTATTAGTAAGTAAATGAAAAAGACTCTCCAAGGATTAGAACTCATGAGATCCTTTTTACAAGACAGGAGCATTAACCCAGTAAGCCACAGCAACATCACAGATGCAAATTTATGTCAAGAAGGGCAGTGACCAATGAATCACTATTAGGTAAGTTCAAATAGAAATCCATTGGTTTTACTATGTTATTCTTAATGCCAATCTAAACAGCTTGTAATGACATATTGTTCTTTATGAACACTTAGTACAGATTCTATCTCACAATTGCAATATCTCAATCCAAAAATCAATGCAAATTTCCATTGGCTCTATAGGAAACTTATTGGTAAGTAAATGAAAAAGAGCTCTCTGAGGACTAGAATTCATGAACTCCTGTTTAAAAGACAGGGGGATTAACCCACTAAGCCATTGGAACATCACAAGTGCAAAGTGATGTCAAGAAGGCAGCGAACATTGAATCACTATGAGATAAGTTCAAAAAGAAATCCATTGGTTTCACTATATTATTCTTAATGTCAATCTTTGCAGCGCATCATGACGTATTGTTCTTGATGAACACGTAATACAGATTCTATATCTCACAATTGCACTATCTCAATCCAAAAAGCAATGCAAATTTACATTGGCTCCATAGGAAGCTTATCAGTAAGTAAATGAAAAAAACTCTCCAAGGATTAGAACTCATGAAATCCTTTTTACAAGACAGGTGCATTAACCCAGTAAGCCACAGCAAGATCACAGGTGCAAATTTATGTCAAGAAGGGCAGTGACCAATGAATCACTATTAGGTAAGTTCAAAAAGAAATCCATTGGTTTTACTATGCTATTCTTAATGCCAATCTAAACAGCTTGTAATGACATATTGTTCTTTATGAACACTTAGTACAGATTCTATCTCACAATTGCACTATCTCAATCCCAAAATCAATGGAAATTTCCATTGGCTCTATAGGAAACTTATTGGTAAGTAAGTGAAAAAGAGCGCTCTGAGGACTAGAACTCATGAACTCCTGTTTAATAGACAGGGGCATTAACCCACTAAGCCATTGGAACAACACAAGTGCAAAGTGATGTCAAGAAGGGCAGTGAACATTGAATCACTATTGGTAAGTTCAAAAAGAAATCCATTGTTTTCACTATGTTATTCTTAATGCCAATCTTTGCAGCGCATCATGACGTATTGTTCTTGATGAACACGTAATACAGATTCTATATCTCACAATTGCACTATCTCAATCCCAAAATCAATGGAAATTTCCATTGGCTCTAAAGGAAACTTATTGGTAAGTAAATGAAAAAGAGCTCTCTGAGGACTAGAACTCATGAACTCCTGTTTAATAGACAGGGGGATTAACCCACTAAACCATTGGAACATCACAAGTGCAAAGTGATGTCAAGAAGTGCAGTGAACATTGAATCACTATTGGTAAGTTCAAAAAGAAATCCATTGGTTTCACTATGTTATTCTTAATGCAAATCTTTGCACCGCATCATGACGTATTGTTCTTGATGAACACGTAATACAGATTCTATATCTCACAATTGCACTATCTCAAGCCCAAAATCAATGCAAATTTCCATTGGCTCTATAGGAAGCTTATTAGTAAGTAAATGAAAAAACTCTCTGAGAATTAGAACTCATGAACTCCTGTTTATAAGACAGGCGCAATAACCAAGTAAGCCACTGGAACATCACAAGTGCAAAAGGTTGTCAAGAAGGGCAATGACCAATGAATCACTATTAGGTAAGTTCAAAAAGAAATCCATTGGTTTCACTATGTTATTCTTAATGCCAATCTTTGCAGCGCTCATGACGTATTGTTCTTGATGAACACGTAATACAGATTCTATATCTCAAAATCAATGCAAATTTCCATTGCTCCATAGGAAGCTTATTAGTAAGTAAATGAAAAAGACTCTCCAAGGATTAGAACTCATGAGATCCTTTTTACAAGACAGGAGCATTAACCCAGTAAGCCACAGCAACATCACAGGTACAAATTTATGTCAAGAAGGGCAGTGACCAATGAATCACTATTAGGTAAGTTCAAATAGAAATCCATTGGTTTTACTATGTTATTCTTAATGCCAATCTAAACAGCTTGTAATGACATATTGTTCTTTATGAACACTTAGTACAGATTCTATCTCACAATTGCAATATCTCAATCCAAAAATCAATGCAAATTTCCATTGGCTCTATAGGAAACTTATTGGTAAGTAAATGAAAAAGAGCTCTCTGAGGACTAGAATTCATGAACTCCTGTTTAAAAGACAGGGGGATTAACCCACTAAGCCATTGGAACATCACAAGTGCAAAGTGATGTCAAGAAGGCAGCGAACATTGAATCACTATTAGATAAGTTCAAAAAGAAATCCATTGGTTTCACTATGTTATTCTTAATGCCAATCTTTGCAGCGCATCATGACGTATTGTTCTTGATGAACACGTAATACAGATTCTATATCTCACAATTGCACTATCTCAATCCCAAAATCAATGGAAATTTCCATTGGCTCTATAGGAAACTTATTAGTAAGTAAATGAAAAAAAGCTCTCTGAGGACTAGAACTCTTGAACTCCTGTTTAATAGAAAGGGTCATTGACCCACTAAGCCATTGGAACAACACAAGTGCAAAGTGATGTCAAGAAGGGCAGTGAACATTGAATCACTATTGGTAAGTTCAAAAAGAAATCCTTTGGTTTCACTATGTTATTCTTAATGCAAATCTTTGCACCGCATCATGACGTATTGTTCTTGATGAACACGTAATACAGATTCTATATCTCACAATTGCACTATCTCAATCCCAAAATCAATGCAAATTTCCATTGGCTCTATAGGAAGCTTATTAGTAAGTAAATGAAAAAACTCTCTGAGAATTAGAACTCATGAACTCCTGTTTATAAGACAGGCGCAATAACCAAGTAAGCCACTGGAACATCACAAGTGCAAAAGGTTGTCAAGAAGGGCAATGACCAATGAATCACTATTAGGTAAGTTCAAAAAGAAATCCATTGGTTTCACTATGTTATTCTTAATGCCAATCTTTGCAGCGCATCATGACGTATTGTTCTTGATGAACACGTAATACAGATTCTATATCTCAAAATCAATGCAAATTTCCATTGCTCCATAGGAAGCTTATTAGTAAGTAAATGAAAAAGACTCTCCAAGGATTAGAACTCATGAGATCCTTTTTACAAGACAGGAGCATTAACCCAGTAAGACACAGCAACATCACAGGTGCAAATTTATGTCAAGAAGGGCAGTGACCAATGAATCACTATTAGGTAAGTTCAAATAGAAATCCATTGGTTTTACTATGTTTTTCTTAATGCCAATCTAAACAGCTTGTAATGACATATTGTTCTTTATGAACACTTAGTACAGATTCTATCTCACAATTGCAATATCTCAATCCAAAAATCAATGCAAATTTCCATTGGCTCTATAGGAAACTTATTGGTAGGTAAATGAAAAAGAGCTCTCTGAGGACTAGAATTCATGTACTCCTGTTTAAAAGACAGGGGGATTAACCCACTAAGCCATTGGAACATCACAAGTGCAAAGTGATGTCAAGAAGGCAGCGAACATTGAATCACTATTAGATAAGTTCAAAAAGAAATCCATTGGTTTCACTATGTTATTCTTAATGTCAATCTTTGCAGCGCATCATGACGTATTGTTCTTGATGAACACGTAATACAGATTCTATATCTCACAATTGCACTATCTCAATCCAAAAAGCAATGCAAATTTACATTGGCTCCATAGGAAGCTTATCAGTAAGTAAATGAAAAAAACTCTCCAAGGATTAGAACTCATGAAATCCTTTTTACAAGACAGGTGCATTAACCCAGTAAGCCACAGCAAGATCACAGGTGCAAATTTATGTCAAGAAGGGCAGTGACCAATGAATCACTATTAGGTAAGTTCAAAAAGAAATCCATTGGTTTTACTATGCTATTCTTAATGCCAATCTAAACAGCTTGTAATGACATATTGTTCTTTATGAACACTTAGTACAGATTCTATCTCACAATTGCACTATCTCAATCCCAAAATCAATGGAAATTTCCATTGGCTCTATAGGAAACTTATTGGTAAGTAAATGAAAAAAAGCTCTCTGAGGACTAGAACTCATGAACTCCTGTTTAATAGAAAGGGGCATTGACCCACTAAGCCATTGGAACAACACAAGTGCAAAGTGATGTCAAGAAGGGCAGTGAACATTGAATCACTATTGGTAAGTTCAAAAAGAAATCCTTTGGTTTCACTATGTTATTCTTAATGCAAATCTTTGCACCGCATCATGACGTATTGTTCTTGATGAACACGTAATACAGATTCTATATCTCAAAATCAATGCAAATTTCCATTGCTCCATAGGAAGCTTATTAGTAAGTAAATGAAAAAGACTCTCCAAGGATTAGAACTCATGAGATCCTTTTTACAAGACAGGAGCATTAACCCAGTAAGCCACAGAAACATCACAGATGCAAATTTATGTCAAGAAGGGCAGTGACCAATGAATCACTATTAGGTAAGTTCAAATAGAAATCCATTGGTTTTACTATGTTATTCTTAATGCCAATCTAAACAGCTTGTAATGACATATTGTTCTTTATAAACACTTAGTACAGATTCTATCTCACAATTGCAATATCTCAATCCAAAAATCAATGCAAATTTCCATTGGCTCTATAGGAAACTTATTGGTAAGTAAATGAAAAAGAGCTCTCTGAGGACTAGAATTCATGAACTCCTGTTTAAAAGACAGGGGGATTAACCCACTAAGCCATTGGAACATCACAAGTGCAAAGTGATGTCAAGAAGGGCAGTGAACATTGAATCACTATTGGTAAGTTCAAAAAGAAATCCATTGGTTTCACTATGTTATTCTTAATGCCAATCTTTGCAACGCATCATGACGTATTGTTCTTGATGAACACGTAATACAGATTCTATATCTCACAATTGCACTATCTCAATCCCAAAATCAATGGAAATTTCCATTGGCTCTATAGGAAACTTATTGGTAAGTAAATGAAAAAGAGCTCTCTGAGGACTAGAACTCATGAACTCCTGTTTAATAAACAGGGGCATTAACCCACTAAACCATTGGAACATCACAAGTGCAAAGTGATGTCAAGAAAGGCAGTGAACATTGAATCACTATTGGTAAGTTCAAAAAGAAATCCATTGGTTTCACTATGTTATTCTTAATGCAAATCTTTGCACCGCATCATGACGTATTGTTCTTGATGAACACGTAATACAGATTCTATATCTCACAATTGCACTATCTCAAGCCCAAAATCAATGCAAATTTCCATTGGCTCTATAGGAAGCTTATTAGTAAGTAAATGAAAAAACTCTCTTAGAATTAGAACTCACGAACTCCTGTTTATAAGACAGGCGCAATAACCAAGTAAGCCACTGGAACATCACAAGTGCAAAAGGTTGTCAAGAAGGGCAATGACCAATGAATCACTATTAGGTAAGTTCAAAAAGAAATCCATTGGTTTCACTATGTTATTCTTAATGCCAATCTTTGCAGCGCATCATGACGTATTGTTCTTGATGAACACGTAATACAGATTCTATATCTCAAAATCAATGCAAATTTCCATTGCTCCATAGGAAGCTTATTAGTAAGTAAATGAAAAATACTCTCCAAGGATTAGAACTCATGAGATCCTTTTTACAAGACAGGAGCATTAACCCAGTAAGCCACAGCAACATCACAGATGCAAATTTATGTCAAGAAGGGCAGTGACCAATGAATCACTATTAGGTAAGTTCAAATAGAAATCCATTGGTTTTACTATGTTATTCTTAATGCCAATCTAAACAGCTTGTAATGACATATTGTTCTTTATGAACACTTAGTACAGATTCTATCTCACAATTGCAATATCTCAATCCAAAAATCAATGCAAATTTCCATTGGCTCTATAGGAAACTTATTGGTAAGTAAATGAAAAAGAGCTCTCTGAGGACTAGAATTCATGAACTCCTGTTTAAAAGACAGGGGGATTAACCCACTAAGCCATTGGAACATCACAAGTGCAAAGTGATGTCAAGAAGGCAGCGAACATTGAATCACTATGAGATAAGTTCAAAAAGAAATCCATTGGTTTCACTATATTATTCTTAATGTCAATCTTTGCAGCGCATCATGACGTATTGTTCTTGATGAACACGTAATACAGATTCTATATCTCACAATTGCACTATCTCAATCCAAAAAGCAATGCAAATTTACATTGGCTCCATAGGAAGCTTATCAGTAAGTAAATGAAAAAAACTCTCCAAGGATTAGAACTCATGAAATCCTTTTTACAAGACAGGTGCAGTAACCCAGTAAGCCACAGCAAGATCACAGGTGCAAATTTATGTCAAGAAGGGCAGTGACCAATGAATCACTATTAGGTAAGTTCAAAAAGAAATCCATTGGTTTTACTATGCTATTCTTAATGCCAATCTAAACAGCTTGTAATGACATATTGTTCTTTATGAACACTTAGTACAGATTCTATCTCACAATTGCACTATCTCAATCCCAAAATCAATGGAAATTTCCATTGGCTCTATAGGAAACTTATTGGTAAGTAAGTGAAAAAGAGCGCTCTGAGGACTAGAACTCATGAACTCCTGTTTAATAGACAGGGGCATTAACCCACTAAGCCATTGGAACAACACAAGTGCAAAGTGATGTCAAGAAGGGCAGTGAACATTGAATCACTATTGGTAAGTTCAAAAAGAAATCCATTGTTTTCACTATGTTATTCTTAATGCCAATCTTTGCAGCGCATCATGACGTATTGTTCTTGATGAACACGTAATACAGATTCTATATCTCACAATTGCACTATCTCAATCCCAAAATCAATGGAAATTTCCATTGGCTCTAAAGGAAACTTATTGGTAAGTAAATGAAAAAGAGCTCTCTGAGGACTAGAACTCATGAACTCCTGTTTAATAGACAGGGGGATTAACCCACTAAACCATTGGAACATCACAAGTGCAAAGTGATGTCAAGAAGTGCAGTGAACATTGAATCACTATTGGTAAGTTCAAAAAGAAATCCATTGGTTTCACTATGTTATTCTTAATGCAAATCTTTGCACCGCATCATGACGTATTGTTCTTGATGAACACGTAATACAGATTCTATATCTCACAATTGCACTATCTCAAGCCCAAAATCAATGCAAATTTCCATTGGCTCTATAGGAAGCTTATTAGTAAGTAAATGAAAAAACTCTCTGAGAATTAGAACTCATGAACTCCTGTTTATAAGACAGGCGCAATAACCAAGTAAGCCACTGGAACATCACAAGTGCAAAAGGTTGTCAAGAAGGGCAATGACCAATGAATCACTATTAGGTAAGTTCAAAAAGAAATCCATTGGTTTCACTATGTTATTCTTAATGCCAATCTTTGCAGCGCTCATGACGTATTGTTCTTGATGAACACGTAATACAGATTCTATATCTCAAAATCAATGCAAATTTCCATTGCTCCATAGGAAGCTTATTAGTAAGTAAATGAAAAAGACTCTCCAAGGATTAGAACTCATGAGATCCTTTTTACAAGACAGGAGCATTAACCCAGTAAGCCACAGCAACATCACAGGTACAAATTTATGTCAAGAAGGGCAGTGACCAATGAATCACTATTAGGTAAGTTCAAATAGAAATCCATTGGTTTTACTATGTTATTCTTAATGCCAATCTAAACAGCTTGTAATGACATATTGTTCTTTATGAACACTTAGTACAGATTCTATCTCACAATTGCAATATCTCAATCCAAAAATCAATGCAAATTTCCATTGGCTCTATAGGAAACTTATTGGTAAGTAAATGAAAAAGAGCTCTCTGAGGACTAGAATTCATGAACTCCTGTTTAAAAGACAGGGGGATTAACCCACTAAGCCATTGGAACATCACAAGTGCAAAGTGATGTCAAGAAGGCAGCGAACATTGAATCACTATTAGATAAGTTCAAAAAGAAATCCATTGGTTTCACTATGTTATTCTTAATGCCAATCTTTGCAGCGCATCATGACGTATTGTTCTTGATGAACACGTAATACAGATTCTATATCTCACAATTGCACTATCTCAATCCCAAAAGCAATGCAAATTTACATTGGCTCCATAGGAAGCTTATCAGTAAGTAAATGAAAAAAACTCTCCAAGGATTAGAACTCATGAAATCCTTTTTACAAGACAGGTGCATTAACCCAGTAAGCCACAGCAACATCACAGGTGCAAATTTATGTCAAGAAGGGCAGTGAACAATGAATCACTATTAGGTAAGTTCAAAAAGAAATCCATTGGTTTTACTATGCTATTCTTAATGCCAATCTAAACAGCTTGTAATGACATATTGTTCTTTATGAACACTTAGTACAGATTCTATCTCACAATTGCACTATCTCAATCCCAAAATCAATGGAAATTTCCATTGGCTCTATAGGAAACTTATTGGTAAGTAAATGAAAAAAAGCTCTCTAAGGACTAGAACTCTTGAACTCCTGTTTAATAGAAAGGGGCATTGACCCACTAAGCCATTGGAACAACACAAGTGCAAAGTGATGTCAAGAAGGGCAGTGAACATTGAATCACTATTGGTAAGTTCAAAAAGAAATCCTTTGGTTTCACTATGTTATTCTTAATGCAAATCTTTGCACCGCATCATGACGTATTGTTCTTGATGAACACGTAATACAGATTCTATATCTCACAATTGCACTATCTCAATCCCAAAATCAATGCAAATTTCCATTGGCTCTATAGGAAGCTTATTAGTAAGTAAATGAAAAAACTCTCTGAGAATTAGAACTCATGAACTCCTGTTTATAAGACAGGCGCAATAACCAAGTAAGCCACTGGAACATCACAAGTGCAAAAGGTTGTCAAGAAGGGCAATGACCAATGAATCACTATTAGGTAAGTTCAAAAAGAAATCCATTGGTTTCACTATGTTATTCTTAATGCCAATCTTTGCAGCGCATCATGACGTATTGTTCTTGATGAACACGTAATACAGATTCTATATCTCAAAATCAATGCAAATTTCCATTGCTCCATAGGAAGCTTATTAGTAAGTAAATGAAAAAGACTCTCCAAGGATTAGAACTCATGAGATCCTTTTTACAAGACAGGAGCATTAACTCAGTAAGACACAGCAACATCACAGGTGCAAATTTATGTCAAGAAGGGCAGTGACCAATGAATCACTATTAGGTAAGTTCAAATAGAAATCCATTGGTTTTACTATGTTTTTCTTAATGCCAATCTAAACAGCTTGTAATGACATATTGTTCTTTATGAACACTTAGTACAGATTCTATCTCACAATTGCAATATCTCAATCCAAAAATCAATGCAAATTTCCATTGGCTCTATAGGAAACTTATTGGTAGGTAAATGAAAAAGAGCTCTCTGAGGACTAGAATTCATGTACTCCTGTTTAAAAGACAGGGGGATTAACCCACTAAGCCATTGGAACATCACAAGTGCAAAGTGATGTCAAGAAGGCAGCGAACATTGAATCACTATTAGATAAGTTCAAAAAGAAATCCATTGGTTTCACTATGTTATTCTTAATGTCAATCTTTGCAGCGCATCATGACGTATTGTTCTTGATGAACACGTAATACAGATTCTATATCTCACAATTGCACTATCTCAATCCAAAAAGCAATGCAAATTTACATTGGCTCCATAGGAAGCTTATCAGTAAGTAAATGAAAAAAACTCTCCAAGGATTAGAACTCATGAAATCCTTTTTACAAGACAGGTGCATTAACCCAGTAAGCCACAGCAAGATCACAGTTGCAAATTTATGTCAAGAAGGGCAGTGACCAATGAATCACTATTAGGTAAGTTCAAAAAGAAATCCATTGGTTTTACTATGCTATTCTTAATGCCAATCTAAACAGCTTGTAATGACATATTGTTCTTTATGAACACTTAGTACAGATTCTATCTCACAATTGCACTATCTCAATCCCAAAATCAATGGAAATTTCCATTGGCTCTATAGGAAACTTATTGGTAAGTAAATGAAAAAAAGCTCTCTGAGGACTAGAACTCATGAACTCCAGTTTAATAGAAAGGGGCATTGACCCACTAAGCCATTGGAACAACACAAGTGCAAAGTGATGTCAAGAAGGGCAGTGAACATTGAATCACTATTGGTAAGTTCAAAAAGAAATCCTTTGGTTTCACTATGTTATTCTTAATGCAAATCTTTGCACCGCATCATGACGTATTGTTCTTGATGAACACGTAATACAGATTCTATATCTCACAATTGCACTATCTCAATCCCAAAATCAATGCAAATTTCCATTGGCTCTATAGGAAGCTTATTAGTAAGTAAATGAAAAAACTCTCTGAGAATTAGAACTCATGAACTCCTGTTTATAAGACAGGCGCAATAACCAAGTAAGCCACTGGAACATCACAAGTGCAAAAGGTTGTCAAGAAGGGCAATGACCAATGAATCACTATTAGGTAAGTTCAAAAAGAAATCCATTGGTTTCACTATGTTATTCTTAATGCCAATCTTTGCAGCGCATCATGACGTATTGTTCTTGATGAACACGTAATACAGATTCTATATCTCAAAATCAATGCAAATTTCCATTGCTCCATAGGAAGCTTATTAGTAAGTAAATGAAAAAGACTCTCCAAGGATTAGAACTCATGAGATCCTTTTTACAAGACAGGAGCATTAACCCAGTAAGACACAGCAACATCACAGGTGCAAATTTATGTCAAGAAGGGCAGTGACCAATGAATCACTATTAGGTAAGTTCAAATAGAAATCCATTGGTTTTACTATGTTTTTCTTAATGCCAATCTAAACAGCTTGTAATGACATATTGTTCTTTATGAACACTTAGTACAGATTCTATCTCACAATTGCAATATCTCAATCCAAAAATCAATGCAAATTTCCATTGGCTCTATAGGAAACTTATTGGTAGGTAAATGAAAAAGAGCTCTCTGAGGACTAGAATTCATGTACTCCTGTTTAAAAGACAGGGGGATTAACCCACTAAGCCATTGGAACATCACAAGTGCAAAGTGATGTCAAGAAGGCAGCGAACATTGAATCACTATTAGATAAGTTCAAAAAGAAATCCATTGGTTTCACTATGTTATTCTTAATGTCAATCTTTGCAGCGCATCATGACGTATTGTTCTTGATGAACACGTAATACAGATTCTATATCTCACAATTGCACTATCTCAATCCAAAAAGCAATGCAAATTTACATTGGCTCCATAGGAAGCTTATCAGTAAGTAAATGAAAAAAACTCTCCAAGGATTAGAACTCATGAAATCCTTTTTACAAGACAGGTGCATTAACCCAGTAAGCCACAGCAAGATCACAGGTGCAAATTTATGTCAAGAAGGGCAGTGACCAATGAATCACTATTAGGTAAGTTCAAAAAGAAATCCATTGGTTTTACTATGCTATTCTTAATGCCAATCTAAACAGCTTGTAATGACATATTGTTCTTTATGAACACTTAGTACAGATTCTATCTCACAATTGCACTATCTCAATCCCAAAATCAATGGAAATTTCCATTGGCTCTATAGGAAACTTATTGGTAAGTAAATGAAAAACAGCTCTTTGAGGACTAGAATTCATGAACTCCTGTTTAAAAGACAGGGGCATTAACCCACTAAGCCATTGGAACATCACAAGTGCAAAGTGATGTCAAGAAGGGCAGTGAACATTGAATCACTATTAGGTAAGTTCAAAAAGAAATCCATTGGTTTCACTATGTTATTCTTAATGCCAATCTTTGCAGCGCATCATGACGTATTGTTCTTGATGAACACGTAATACAGATTCTATATCTCACAATTGCACTATCTCAATCCCAAAATCAGTGCAAATTTACATTGGCTCCATAGGAAGCTTATTAGTAAGTAAATGAAAAAGACTCTACAAGGATTAGAACTCATGAAACCCTTTTTACAAGACAGGTGCATTAACCCAGTAAGCCACTGGAACATCACAGGTGCAAATTTATGTCAAGAAGGGCAGTGACCAATGAATCACTATTAGGTAAGTTCAAAAAGAAATCCATTGGTTTTACTATGTTATTCTTAATGCCAATCTTTGCACCGCATCATGATGTATTTTTCTTGATGAACACGTAATACAGATTCTATATCTCACAATTGCACTATCTCAATCCCAAAATCAATGCAAATTTACATTGGCTCCATAGGAAGCTTAATAGTAAGTAAATGAAAAAGACTCTACAAGGATTAGAACTCATGAAATCCTTTTTACAAGACAGGTGCATTAACCCAGTAAGCCACTGGAACTTCACAGGTGCAAATTTATGTGAAGAAGGGCAGTGACCAATGAATCACTATTAGGTAAGTTCAAAAAGAAATCCATTGGTTTTACTATGTTATTCTTAATGCCAATCTTTGCAGCGCATCATGATGTATTTTTCTTGATGAACACGTAATACAGATTCTATATCTCACAATTGCACTATCTCAGTCCCAAAATCAATGCAAATTTCAATTGGCTCTATAGGAAACTTATTGGTAAGTAAACGAAAAAAAGCTCTCTGAGGACTAGAACTCACGAACTCCTGCTTAAAAGACAGGGACATTAACCCACTAAGCCATTGGAACATCACAAGTTCAAAGTCATGTCAAGAAGGGCAGTGAACAATGAATCACTATTAGGTAAGTTCAAAAAGAAATCCATTGGTTTCACTATTTTATTCTTAATGCTAATATTTGCAGCGCATCATGACATATTGTTCTTGATGAACACGTAATGCAGATTCTATATCCCAAAATCAATGCAAATTTCCATTGGCTCTATAGGAAACTTATTGGTAAGTAAATGAAAAAGAGCTCTCTGAGGACTAGAACTCATGGACTCCTGTTTAAAAGGCAGGGACATTAACCCACTAAGCCATTGGAACATCACAAGTGCAAAGTGATGTCAAGAAAGGCAGTGAACATTGATTCACTATTAGGTAAGTTCAAAAAGAAATCCATTGGTTTCACTATGTTTTTCTTAATGCCAAACTTTGCAGCGCATCATGACGTATTGTTCTTGATGAACACGTAATGCAGATTCTATATCCCAAAATCAATGCAAATTTCCATTGGCTCTATAGGAAACTTATTGGTAAGTAAATGAAAAACAGCTCTTTGAGGACTAGAATTCATGAACTCCTGTTTAAAAGACAGGGGCATTAACCCACTAAGCCATTGGAACATCACAAGTGCAAAGTGATGTCAAGAAGGGCAGTGAACATTGAATCACTATTAGGTAAGTTCAAAAAGAAATCCATTGGTTTCACTATGTTATTCTCAATGCCAATCTTTGCAGCGCATCATGACGTATTGTTCTTGATGAACATGTAATACAGATTCTATATCTCACAATTGCACTATCTCAATCCCAAAATCAGTGCAAATTTACATTGGCTCCATAGGAAGTTTATTAGTAAGTAAATGAAATAGACTCTCCAAGGATTAGAACTCATGAAATCTTTTTTACAAGACATGTGCATTAACCCAGTAAGCCACAGGAACATCACAGGTGCAAAGTGATGTCAAGAAGGGCAGTGAACAATGAATCACCTTTAGGTAAATTCAAAAACAAATCCATAGGTTTTACTATGTTATTCTTAAAGCCAATCTAAACAGGTTGTGATGACATATTGTTCTTTATGAACACTTACTACAGATTCTATCTCACAATTGCATTACCTCAATCCCAAAATCAATGCAAATTTCTATTGGCTCTATAGGAAACTTATTGGTAAGTAAATGAAAAAGAGCTCTCTGAGGACTAGAACTCATGAACTCCTGTTTAAAAGACAGGGCCATTAACCCACTAAGCCATTGGAACATCACAAGTGCAAAGTGATGTCAAGAAGGGCAGTGAAAATTGAATCACTATTAGGTAAGTTCAAAAAGAAATCCATTGGTTTCACTATGTTATTCTTAATGCCAATCTTTGCAGCGCATCATGACGTATTGTTCTTGATGAACACGTAATACAGATTCTATATCTCACAATTGCACTATCTCAATCCCAAAATCAGTGCAAATTTACATTGGCTCCATAGGAAGCTTATTAGTAAGTAAATGAAAAAGACTCTACAAGGATTAGAACTCATGAAATCTTTTTACAAGACAGGTGCATTAACCCAGTAAGCCACTGGAACATCACAGGTGCAAATTTATGTCAAGAAGGGCAGTGACCAATGAATCACTATTAGGTAAGTTCAAAAAGAAATCCATTGGTTTTACTATGTTATTCTTAATGCCAATCTTTGCAGCGCATCATGATGTATTTTTCTTGATGAACACGTAATACAGATTCTATATCTCACAATTGCACTATCTCAATCCCAAAATCAATGCAAATTTACATTGGCTCCATAGGAAGCTTATTAGTAAGTAAATGAAAAAGACTCTTCAAGGATTAGTACTCATGAAATCCTTTTTACAAAACAGGTGCATTAACCCAGTAAGCCACAGGAACATCACAGGTGCAAAGTGATGTCAAGAAGGGCAGTGAACAATGAATCACTATTAGGTAAGTTCAAAAAGAAATCCATTGGTTTTACTATGTTATTCTTAAAGCCAATCTAAACAGATTGTGATGACATATTGTTCTTTATGAACACTTACTACAGATTCTATCTCACAATTGCACTATCTCAATCCCAAAATCAATGCAAAATTCTATTGGCTCTATAGGAAACTTATTGGTAAGTTACTGAAAAAGAGCTCTGTGAGGACTAGAACTCATGAACTCCTGTTTAAAAAACAGGGGCATTAACCCACTAAGCCATTGGAACATCACAAGTGCAAAGTGATGTCAAGAAGGGCAGTGAAAATTGAATCACTATTAGGTAAGTTCAAAAAGAAATCCATTGGTTTCACTATGTTATTCTTAATGCCAATCTTTGCAGCGCATCATGACGTATTGTTCTTGATGAACACGTAATACAGATTCTATATCTCACAATTGCACTATCTCAATCCCAAAATCAGTGCAAATTTACATTGGCTCCATAGGAAGCTTATTAGTAAGTAAATGAAAAAGACTCTCCAAGGATTAGAACTCATGAAATCCTTTTTACAAGACAGGGGCATTAACCCACTAAGCCATTGGAACATCACAAGTGCAAAGTGATGTCAAGAAGGGCAGTGAACATTGAATCACTATTAGGTAAGTTCAAAAAGAAATCCATTGGTTTCACTATGTTATTCTTAATGCCAATCTTTGCAGCGCATCATGATGTATTGTTCTTGATGAACACGTAATACAGATTCTATATCTCACAATTGCACTATCTCAGTCCCAAAATCAATGCAAATTTCCATTGGCTCTATAGAAAACTTATTGGTAAGTAAACGAAAAAAAGCTCTCTGAGGACTAGAACTCACGAACACCTGTTTAAAAGACAGGGACATTAACCCACTAAGCCATTGGAACATCACAAGTGCAAAGTGATGTCAAGAAGGGCAGTGAACAATGAATCACTATTAGGTAAGTTCAAAAAGAAATCCATTGGTTTCACTATTTTATTCTTAATGCTAATCTTTGCAGCGCATCATGACGTATTGTTCTTGATGAACATGTAATACAGATTCTATATCTCACAATTGCTCTATCTCAATCCCAAAATCAATGCAAATTTACATTGGCTCTATAGGAAGCTTATTAGTAAGTAAATGAAAATACTCTCTGAGAATTAGAACTCATGAACTCCTGTTTAAAGGACAGGCGCAATAACCAAGTAAGCCACTGGAACATCACAAGTGAAAAAGGTTGTCAAGAAGGGCAATGACCAATGAATCACTATTAGGTAAGTTCAAAAAGAAATCCATTGGTTTCACTATGTTATTCTTAATGCCAATCTTTGCAGCGCATCATGACGTATTTTTCTTGATGAACACGTAATACAGATTCTATATCTCAAAATCAAACAAATTTCCATTGCTCCATAGGAAGCTTATTAGTAAGTAAATGAATAAGACTCTCTAAGGATTAGAACTCATGAAATCCTTTTTACAAGACAGGTGCATTAACCCAGTAAGCCACAGCAACATCACAGGTGCAAATTTATGTCAAGAAGCGCAGTGACCAATGAATCACTATTAGGTAAGTTCAAATAGAAATCCATTGGTTTTACTTTGTTATTCTTAATGCCAATCTAAACAGCTTGTAATGACATATTATTCTTTATGAACACTTACTACAGATTCTATCTCACAATTGCACTATCTCAATCCCAAAATCAATGCAAATTTCTATTGACTCTATAGGAAACTTATTGGTAAGTAAATGAAAAAGAGTTCTGTGAGGACTAGAACTCATGAACTCCTGTTTAAAAGACAGGGGCATTAACCCACTAAGCCATTGGAACATCACAAGTGCAAAGTGATGTCAAGAAGGGCAGTGAACAATGAATCACTATTAGGTAAGTTCAAAAAGAAATCCATTGGTTTCACTATGTTATTCTTAATGCTAATCTTTGCAGCGCATCATGACATATTGTTCTTGATGAACACGTAATGCAGATTCTATATCCCAAAATCAATGCAAATTTACATTGGCTCTATAGGAAACTTATTGGTAAGTAAATGAAAAAGAGCTCTCTGAGGACTAGAACTCATGGACTCCTGTTTAAAAGACAGGGGCATTAACCCACTAAGCCATTGGAACATCACAAGTGCAAAGTGATGTCAAGAAAGGCAGTGAACATTGATTCACTATTAGGTAAGTTTAAAAAGAAATCCATTGGTTTCACTATGTTTTTCTTAATACCAATCTTTGCAGCGCATCATGACGTATTGTTCTTGATGAACAAGTAATGCATATTCTATATCCCAAAATCAATGCAAATTTCCATTGGCTCTATAGGAAACTTATTGGTAAGTAAATGAAAAAGACTCTCCAAGAATTAGAACTCATGAAATCCTTTTTACAAGACAGGTGCATTAACCCAGTAAGCCACAGGAACATCACAAGTGCAAAGAGATGTCAAGAAGGGCAGTGAACAATGAATCACTATTAGGTAAGTTCAAAAAGAAATCCATTGGTTTTACTATGTTATTCTTAAAGCCAATCTAAACAGATTGTGATGACATATTGTTCTTTATGAACACTTACTACAGATTCTATCTCACAATTGCACTATCTCAATCCCAAAATCAATGCACATTTCCATTGGCTCTATAGGAAACTTATTAGTAAGTAAATGAAAAAGAGCTCTCTGAGGACAAGAACTCATGAACTCCTGTTTAAAAGACAGGGGCATTAACCCACTTAGCCATTGGAACATCACAAGTGCAAAGTGATGTCAAGAAGGGCAGTGAACAATGAATCACTATTAGGTAAGTTCAAAAAGAAATCCATTGGTTTCATTATGTTATTCTTAATGTTAATATTTGCAGCGCATCATGACATATTGTTCTTGATGAACACGTAATACAGATTCTATATCTCACAATTGCACTATCTTAAGCCCAAAATCAATGCAAATTTCCATTGGCTGCATAGGAAGCTTATTAGTAAGTTAATGATAAAGGCTCTCGAAGGATTAGAACTCATGAACTCCTGTTTACAAGACAGGTGCATAAACCCAGTAAGCCACTGGAACATCAGAGGTGCAAAGTGATGTCAAGAAGGGCAGTGAACAATGAATCACTACTAGGTAAGTTCAAAAAGAAATCCATTGGTTTCACTATGTTATTCTTAATGCCAATCTTTGCAGCTCATCATGACGTATTGTTCTTCATGAACACGTAACACAGATTCTATATCTCAAAATCAATGCAAATTTCCATTGCTCTATAGGAAGCTTATTAGTAAGTAAATGAAAAAACTCTCTGAGAATTAGAACTCATGAACTCCTGTTTATAAGACAAGCGCATTGACCCAGTAAGCCACTGGAACATCACAAGTGCAAAAGGTTGTCAAGAAGGGCAATGACCAATGAATCACTATTAGGTAAGTTCAAAAAGAAATCCATTGGTTTCACTATGTTATTCTTAATGCTAATCTTTGCAGCGCATCATGACATATTGTTCTTGATGAACACGTAATACAGATTCTATATCTCAAAATCAATGCAAATTTCCATTGCTCCATAGGAAGCTATTAGTAAGTAAATGAAAAAGACTCTCCAAGGATTAGAACTCATGAAATCCTATTTACAAGACAGGTGCATTAACCCAGTAAGCCACTGGAACATCACAGGTGCAAAGTTATTTCAAGAAGGGAAGTGAACAATGCAAATTTCCATTGGCTCTATAGGAAACTTATTGGTAAGTAAACGAAAAAAATCTCTCTGAGGACTAGAACTCATGAACTCCTGTTTAAAAGACATTGGCATTAACCCACTAATCCATTGGAACATCACAAGTGCAAAGCGATGTCAAGAAGGGCAGTGACCAATGAATCACTATTAGGTAAGTTCAAAAAGAAATCCATTGGTTTTACTATGTTATTCTTAATGCCAATCTAAACAGCTTGTAATGACATATTGTTCTTTATGAACACTTAGTACAGATTCTATCTCACAATAGCACTATCTCAATCCCAAAATCAATGCAAATTTCCATTGGCTCTATAGGAAACTTATTGGTAAGTAAATGAAAAAAATCTCTCTGAGGACTAGAACTCACGAACTCCTGTTTAAAAGACAGGGACATTAACCCACTAAGCCATTGGAACATGACAAATGCAAAGTGATGTCAAGAAGGGCAGTGAACAATGAATCACTATTAGGTAAGTTCAAAAAGAAATCCATTGGTTTGACTATGTTATTCTTAATGCTAATCTTTGCAGCGCATCATGACATATTGTTCTTGATGACCACGTTATACAGATTCTATATCTCACAATTGCACTATCTCAAGCCCAAAATCAATGCAAATTTCCATTGGCTCCATAGGAAGCTTATTAGTAAGTACATGAAAAAGGCTCTCTATGGATTAGAACTCATGAACTCCTGTTTACAAGACAGGTGCATAAACCCAGTAAGCCACTGGAACATCACAGGTGCAAATTTATGTCAAGAAGGGCAGTGAAAAATGAATCACTATTTGGTAAATTCAAAAAGAAATCCTTTGGTTTTACTATGTTATTCTTAATGCCAATCTAAACAGCTTTTAATGACATATTGTTCTTTATGAACACTTAGTACAGATTCTATCTCACAATTGCACTATCTCAATCCCAAAATCAATGCAAATTTCCATTGGCTCCATAGGAAGCTTATTAGTAAGTAAATGAAAAAAAGCTCTCCAAGGATTAGAACTCATGAACTCATGAACTCCTGTTTACAAGACAGGTGCCTAAACCCAGTAAGCCACTGGAACATCACAGGTGCAAAATTATTTCAAGAAGGGCAGTGAACAATGAATCACTATTAGGTAAGTTCAAAAAGAAATCCATTGGTTTCACTATGTTATTCTTAATGCCAATCTTTGCAACGCATCATGACATATTGTTCTTGATGAACACGTAATACAGATTCTATATCTCAAAATCAATGCAAATTTCCATTGCTCCATAGGAAGCTTATTAGTAAGTAAATGAAAAAGACTCTCCATGGATTAGAACTCATGAACTCCTGTTTACAAGACAGGTGCATAAACCCAGTAAGCCACTGGAACATCACAGGAGCAAATTTATGTCAAGAAGGGCAGTGAACAATGAATCACTATTTGGTAAGTTCAAAAATAAATCCATTGGTTTTACTATGTTATTCTTAATGCCAATCTAAACAGCTTGTAATGACATATTGTTCTTTATGAACACTTAGTACAGATTCTATTTCACAATTGCACTATCTCAATCCCAAAATCAATGCAAATTTCCATTGGCTCTATAGGAAACTTATTGGTAAGGAAATGAAAAAAAGCTCTCTGAGGACTAGAACTCACGAACTCCTTTTTAAAAGACAGGGACATTAACCCACTAAGCCATTGGAACATCACAAGCGCAAAGTGATGTCAAGAAGGGCAGTGAACAATGAATCACTATTAGGTAAGTTCAAAAAGAAATCCATTGGTTTCACTATGTTTTTCTTAATGCTAATCTTTGCAGCGCATCATGACATATTGTTCTTGATGAACACGTAATACAGATGCTATATCTCACAATTGCACTATCTCAATCCCAAAATCAATGCAAATTTACATTGGCTCCATAGGAAGCTTATTAGTAAATAAATGAAAAAGACTCTCCAAGGATTAGAACTCATGAAATCCTTTTTACAAGACAGGTGCATTAACCCAGTAAGCCACAGGAACATCACAGGTGCAAAGTGATGTCAAGAAGGGCAGTGAACAATGAATCAATATTAGGTAAGTTCAAAAAGAAATCCATTGGTTTTACTATGTTATTCTTAAAACCAATCTAAACAGATTGTGATGACATTTTGTTCTTTATGAACACTTACTACAGATTCTATCTCACAATTGCACTATCTCAATCCCAAAATCAATGCAAATTTCCATTGGCTCTATAGGAAACTTATTGGTAAGTAAATGAAGAAGAGCTCTCTGAGGACAAGAACTCATGAACTCCTGTTTAAAAGACAGGGGCATTAACCCACTTAGCCATTGGAACATCACAAGTGCAAAGTGATGTCAAGAAGGGCAGTGAACAATGAATCACTATTAGGTAAGTTCAAAAAGAAATCCATTGGTTTCACTATGTTATTCTTAATGCCAATCTTTGCAGCGCATCATGACATATTGTTCTTGATGAACATGTAATACAGATTCTATATCTCAAAATCAATTCAAATTTCCATTGCTCCATAGGAAGCTTATTAGTAAGTAAATGAAAAAGACTCTCCATGGATTAGAACTCATGAACTCCTGTTTACAAGACAGGTGCATAAATCCAGTAAGCCACTGGAACATCACAGGTGCAAATTTATGTCAAGAAGGGCAGTGAACAATGAATCACTATTTGGTAAGTTCAAAAAGAAATCCATTGGCTTTAGTATGATATTCTTAATGCCAATCTAAACAGCTTGTAATGACATATTGTTCTTTATGAACACTTAGTACAGATTCTATCTCACAATTGCACTATCTCAATCCCAAAATCAATGCAAATTTCCATTGGCTCTATAGGAAACTGATTGGTAAGTAAATGAAAAAAGCTCTTTGAGGACTAAAACTCACAAACTCCTTTTTAAAAGACAGGGACATTAACCCACTAAGCCATTGGAACATCACAAGTGCAAAGTCATGTCAAGAAGGGCAGTGAACAATGAATCACTAATAGGTAAGTTCAAAAAGAAATCCATTGGTTTCACTATGTTATTTTTAATGCTAATATTTGCAGCGCATCATGACATATTGTTCTTGATGAACACGTAATACAGATTCTATATCTCACAATTGCACTATCTCAAGCCCAAAATCAATGCAAATTTCCATTGGCTCCATAGGAAGGTTATTAGTAAGTAAATGAAAAAAACTCTCCAAGGATTAAAACTCATGAAATCCTTTTTACAAGACAGGTGCATTAACCCAGTAAGCCACAGCAACATCACAGGTGCAAATTTATGTCAAGAAGGGCTGTGACCAATGAATCACTATTAGGTAAGTTCAAAAAGAAATCCATTGGTTTTATTATGTTATTCTTAATGCCAATCTAAACAGCTTGTAATGACATATTGTTCTTTATGAACACTTAGTACAGATTCAATCTCACAATTGCACTATCTCAATCCCAAAATCAATGCAAATTTCCATTGGCTCCATAGGAAGCATATTAGTAAGTAAATGAAAAAAAATTCTTCAAGGATTACAACTCATGAAATCCTTTTTACAAGACAGGTGCATTAACCCAGTAAGCCACTGGAACATCACAGGTGCAAAGTTATGTCAAGAAGGGCAGTGAACAATGAATCACTATTAGGTAAGTTCAAAAACAAATCCATTGGTTTCACTATGTTATTCTTAATGCCAATCTTTGCAGCGCATCATGACATATTGTTCTTGATGAACACGTAATACAGATTCTATATCTCAAAATCAATTCAAATTTCCATTGCTCCATAGGAAGCTTATTATTAAGTAAATGAAAAAGACTCTCCAGGGATTAGAACTCATGAAATCCTTTTTACAAGACAGGTGCATTAACCCAGTATGCCACAGCAACATCACAGGTGCAAATTTATGTCAAGAAGGGCAGTGAACAATGAATCACTATTTGGTAAGTTCAAAAAGAAATCCATTGGTTTTACTATGTTATTCTTAATGCCAATCTAAACAGCTTGTAATGACATATTGTTCTTTATGAACACTTAGTACAGATTCTATCTCACAATTGCACTATCTCAATCCCAAAATCAATGCAAATTTCCATTGGCTCTATAGGAAACTGATTGGTAAGTAAATGAAAAAAAGCTCTTTGAGGACTAGAACTCACGAACTCCTTTTTAAAAGACAGGGACATTAACCCACTAAGCCATTGGAACATCACAAGTGCAAAGTCATGTGAAGAAGGGCAGTGAACAATGAATCACTATTAGGTAAGTTCAAAAAGAAATCCATTGGTTTCACTATGTTATTCTTAATGCTAATATTTGCAGAGCATCATGACATATTGTTCTTGATGAACACGTAATACAGATTCTATATCTCACAATTGCACTATATCAAGCCCAAAATCAATGCAAATTTCCATTGGCTCCATAGGAAGGTTATTAGTAAGTAAATGAAAAAAACTCTCCAAGGATTAGAACTCATGAAATCCTTTTTACAAGACAGGTGCATTAACCCAGTAAGCCACAGCAACATCACAGGTGCAAATTTATGTCAAGAAGGGCAGTGACCAATGAATCACTATTAGGTAAGTTCAAAAATAAATCCATTGGTTTTACTATGTTATTCTTAATGCCAATCTAAACAGCTTGTAATGACATATTGTTCTTTATGAACACTTAGTAAAGATTCTATCTCACAATTGCACTATCTCAGTCCCAAAATCAATGCAAATTTCCTTTGGCTCTATAGGAAACTTATTGGTAAGTAAACGAAAAAAAGCTATCTGAGGACTAGAACTCACGAACTCCTGTTTAAAAGACAGGGACATAAACCCAGTAAGCCACTGGAACAACACAGGTAAAAAGTTATGTCAAGAAGGGCAGTGAACAATGAATCACTATTAGGTATGTTCAAAAAGAAATCCATTGGTTTCACTTGGTATTATTAATGCCAATCTTTGCAGCGCATCATGACATATTGTTCTTGATGAACACGTAATACAGATTCTATATCTCAAAATCAATGCAAATTTCCATTGCTCCATAGGAAGCTTATTAGTAAGTAAATGAAAAAGACTCTCCATGGATTAGAACTCATGAACTCCTGTTTACAAGACAGGTGCATAAACCCAGTAAGCCACTGGAACATCACAGGTGCAAATTTATGTCAAGAAGGGCAGTGACCAATGAATCACTATTAGGTAAGTTCAAAAAGAAATCCATTGGTTTTACTATGTTATTCTTAATGCCAATCTAAACAGCTTGTAATGACATATTGTTCTTTATGAACACTTAGTACAGATTCTATCTCACAATTGCACTATCTCAGTCCCAAAATCAATGCAAATTTCCATTGGCTCTATAGGAAACTTATTGGTAAGTAAACGAAAAAAAGCTCTATGAGGACTAGAACTCACGAATTCCTGTTTAAAAGACAGGGACATTAACCCACTAAGCCATTGGAACATCACAAGTGCAAAGTGATGTCAAGAAGGGCAGTGAACAATGAATCACTATTAGGTAAGTTCAAAAAGAAATCCATTGGTTTCACTATGTTATTCTTAATGCTAATATTTGCAGCGCATCATGACATATTGTTCTTGATGAACACGTAATACAGATTCTATATCTCACAATTGCACTATCTCAAGCCCAAAATCAATGCAAATTTCCATTGGCTCCATAGGAAGCTTATTAGTAAGTAAATGAAAAAGGCTCTCCAAGGATTAGAACTCATGAACTCCTGTTTACAAGACAGGTGCATAAATCCAGTAAGCCACTGGAACATCACAACTGCAAAGTTATGTCAAGAAGGGCAGTGAACAATGAATCACTATTAGGTATGTTCAAAAAGAAATCCATTGGTTTCACTATGTTATTCTTAATGCCAATCTTTGCAGCGCATCATGACATATTGTCCTTGATGAACACGTAATAAAGATTCTATATCTCAAAATCAATGCAAAATTTCCATTGCTCCATAGGAAGCTTATTAGTAAGTAAATGAAAAAAACTCTCTAAGGATTAGAACTCATGAAATCCTTTTTACAAGACAGGTGCATTAACCCAGTAAGCCACAGCAACATCACTGGTGCAAATTTATGCCGCATGTCATTTGGGCCAACATGCATGCCGCATGTCATGGCGGCACCACATGCATACCGCATGTCATGGGGCTCCACGTGCATAGCACATGTCATGGGGCCCCAGGTGCAAGCCGCTTGTCATGAGGGCCAAGAAAGCATGCCGCATGTCATAGGGGCCCCAAATGCATGCCTCATGTCATGGGGGCCCCAAATGCATGCCTCATGTCGTGGGTGCCCCACGTGCATGCCGCATGTCATGGGGGCCCCACATGCATGCCACATGTCATGGGGGACCCATGTGCATGCCGCATGTCATGGGGGCCCCAAATGCATGCCACATGTCATGGGTACCCCAAATGCATGTTCCATGTCATGGGGTTCCCAAATGCATGCTGCTTGTCTTGAGAACCCAAAATGCATGCCGCATGCCATGGGGACCCTAAATGCATGCCTCATGTCATGGGGGACCCATGTGCATGCCGCATGTCATGGGGCCCCATGTGCATGCCGAATGTCCTGGGGGTACCACGTGCATGCCACATGTCATGGGGGCCCCACATGCATGCTGCATGTCATGGGGGCCCCAAATGCAAAGTGCATGTCATGGGGGCCTCACGTGCATACCGCATGTCATGGGGACCCCCAAAGCTCGACTCATGTCATAAGGCCCCAAATGCATACTGCATGTCATGGGAGCTGCACATGCATGCCGCATGTCATGGGGGACCCACATGCATACCACATATCATTGGGGCAACACGTGTATACCGCATATCATGGGGCCCCACGTGCATAACGCATGTCATTGGGGCCCCAAATGCATGCTGCATGTCATGGGGCCCCATGTGCATGCCACACGTCATGGGGGCCCACATGCATAATGCATGTCATGGGGGCAACACGTGCATGTCGCAAGTCATGGGGCACCATGTGAATGCCACATGTCATGGGGGCCTCAAATGCATGCCACATGTCATGGAGGCCCCAAATGCATGCCGAATGTCATTGGGGCCCCAAATGCATACTGCCTGTCATGGGATCTCCATATGCATGCCGCATGTCATGTGGCCCCATGTGCATGCCGCATGTCATGGGGGGCCCACATGCATGCCGCATGTCATGGGGGCCCACATGCATGCCGCATGTCATGGAGGCACCAAATGCATACCGCATGTCATGGGGCTCCACGTGCATACCGCATGTCTTGGGCCCCCAAGTGCATGCCGCATGTCATGGATGCCCCAAATGCATGCCGCATGTCATGGGGGCCTAAAAAACATGCCGCTTGTCATAGGGGCCCCAAATGCATGCCGCATGTCATGGGGGTCACACGTGCATGCCACATTTCATTGGGGGCCCAAAATGCATGCTGCATGTCAGGGGCCACAAATGCATGCTGCATGTCATGGGGGCCCCAAATACGTGCCACATATCATGGGGGCACCAAATGCATGGGCCATGTCATAGGGGCCCCACATGCATGCCGCATGTCATGGGGCCCCAAATGCATGCTACATGTCATGGGGGCCTCAAATGCATGCTGCATGTGATGGGAGACCCAAATGCATGCCACATGTCATGGTAGCTCCACATGCATGCCAAATGTCATGGGGGCCCCAAATACGTGCCACATTTCATGAGGGCCCCACATGCCTGGTGCATGTCATAGGGCCCCACATTCATGATGCATGTCATGGAGGCCCCACATGCATGCCGCATGTCATGGGGCCTCACATGCATGCCGCATGTCATGGGGGCCCCAAATGTATGCTGCATGTCATGGGGGCCCCAAATGCATGCCGCATGTCATGTGGTCCCCACGTGCATTCCGCATGTCATGGGGCCCCACATGCATGCCGCATGTCATGGCAGCCTCAAATGTATGCTGCATGTCATGGGAGCCCCAAATGCATGCCGCATGTCATGGGGTCCCCACATGCATTCCGCATGTCATGGGGGCTCTACATCCATGCCGCATGTCATGAGTGCACCAAGTGCATGCCGCATGTCATGGGGGCCCCAAATGCATGCCGCATGTCATGGGGGCCCCAAATGCATGCCACATGTCATGGGGGCCCCAAGAGCATGCCGCGTGACATGGGGGCCCCACGTGCTTGACGCATGTCATGGGGGCCCCACATGCATGCCGCATGTCTTGAGTACCTCAAATGCATGTCGCATGTCATTTGGGCCCCACATGCATGACGCATGTCATGGTGGCCCCAAATGCATTCTACATATCATGGAGGCCCCACATCCATGCCGTATGTCATGGGGTCCCCAAATGCAAGCCGCCTGTCATGGGGGCCAAAAAAGCATTCCGCATGTCAAGGGGACCCCAAATGCATGCCTCATGTCATGGGGGCCACAAATGCATGCTGCATGTCATGGGGCCCCACATGCATGCCCCATGTCTTGGGGGCCTCAAATGCATGCTGCACGTGATGGGGGACCCAAATGCATGGCACATGTCATGGTAGCCGACACGCATGCCGCATGTCATGGGGGCCTCAAATACGTGCCACATGTCATGGGGGCCCCACATGCATGGTGCATGTCATAGGGGCCCCACATGCATGCCGCATGTCATGGGGCCCCACATGCATGCCGCATGTCATGGGGGCCTCAAATGTATGCTGCATGTCAAGGGGGCCCCAAATGCATGCCGCATGTCATGGGGTCCCCACATGCATTCCGTATGTCATGGGGGCTCTACATCCATGCCGCATGTCATGAGGGCACCAAGTGCATGCCGCATGTCATGGGGGCCCCAAATGCATGTCGCATGTCATGGGGGCTCCAAATGAATGCCGCATGTCATGGGGGCCCCAAATGCATGCCACATGTCATGGTGGCCCCAAGAGCGTGCCGCGTGACATGGGGGCCCCACGTGCTTGACGCATGTCATGGGGGCCCCACATGCATGATGCATGTCTTGAGTACCCCAAATGCATGTCGCATGTCATTTGGGCCCCACATGCATGACGCATGTCATGGTGGCCCCAAATGCATTCTACATATCATGGAGGCCCCACGTCCATGCCGCATGTCATGGGGGCCCCAAATGCATGCTGCGTGTCTTGGGAACCCCAAATGCATGTCGCATGTCATGTGGCCCCACGTGCATGCCGCATGTCATGGGGACCCATGTGCATGCCGAATGTCATGGGGGTACCACGTGCATGCCACATATCATGGGGTCCCCACATGCATGCCTCATGTCATGGGGGCCCCAAATGCAAAGTGCATGTCATGGGGGCCTCACGTGCATACCGCATGTCATGGGGACCCCCAAAGCTTGACTCATGTCATGGGGGCCCCAAATGCATACTGCATGTCATGGGAGCTCCACATGCATGCCGCATGTCATGTGGCCCCACGTGCATGCCGCATGTCATGGGGGACCCAAATGCATACCGCATATCATGGGGGCAACACGTGTATACCGCATATCATGGGGCCCCACGTGCATACCGCATGTCATGGGGGTCACACGTGCATGCCCCATGTCATGGGGGCTCCACATGCATGCCACATGTCATGTAGGCCCAACGTGCATGCCGCATTTCATTGGGGGCCCCAAATGCATGCTGCATGTCAGGGGCCACAAATGCATGCTGCATGTCATGGGGGCCCCAAATACGTGCCACATATCATGGGGGCACCAAATGCATGGGTCATGTCATAGGGGCCCCACATGCATGCCGCATGTCATGGGGCCCCAAATGCATGCTGCATGTCATGTGGTCCCCACTTGCATTCCGAATATCATGGGGGCTCTACATGCATGCCGCATGTCATGGGGGCACCAAGTGCATGCCTCATGTCATCGGGGCCCCAAATGCATCACGCAAGTCATGGTGGCTCCAAATGCATGCCGCATGTCATGGGGGCCCCAAATGCATGCCACATGTCATGGGGGCCCCAAGAGCATGCCGCATGACATGGGGGCCCCACGTGCTTGAGGCATGTCATGGGGGCCCAACATGTATGCCGCATGTCTTGGGTACGATAAATGCATGTCGCATGTCATTTGGGCCCCACATGCATGAAGCATGTCATGGGGGCCCCAAATGCAAGCCACATGTCATGGGGGCCAAAAAAGCATGCCGCATGTCATAGGGGCCCCAAATGCATTCCGCATGTCATGGGGGCCCCACGTGCATGCCGCATTTCATTGGGGGCCCCAAATGCATGCTGCATGTCTGGGGCCCCAAATGCATGCTGCATGTGATGGGGGCCCCAAATGCATGCAACATGTCATGGTAGCCCCACATGCATGGGCCATGTCAAGGGGCCCCACATGAATGCCGCATGTCATGGGGGCCCCAAATGCATGCCGCATGTCATGGGGGCCCCACATACATGCCGCATGTCATGGGTACCCCAAATGCATGCCACATGTCATGGGGGACCCACGTGCATGCCGCATGTCATGGAAGCCCCACATGCATGCCGCATGTCATGGGGGCCCCACATGCATGCCACATGTCATGGGGGCCCCAAATGCATGCCACATGTCATGGGGGCCCCAAATGCATGCCGTATGTCATGGGTGCCCAAAATGCATGTCGCATGTCATGGGTACACCAAATGCATGCCGCATGTCATGTGTACCCCAAATGCATGCCCCATGTCATGAGGGACCCACGTGCATACTGCATGTCATGGGAGCTCCACATGCATGCCGCATGTCATGTGGCCCCACGTGCATGCCACATGTCATGGGGCCCCATGTGCATGCCGAATGTCATGGTGGTACCAATTTCATGCCGCATGTCATGGGGGACACTCATGCATACCGCATGTCATGGGGGCAACACGTGCATACCGCTTATCATGGGGCCCCACGTGCATACCGCATGGCATTGGGGCCCAAAATGCATGCCGCATGTCATGTGGCCCCATGTGCATGCCACATGCCATGGGGGCCCACATGCATACCGCATGTCATGGAGTGAACATGTGCATACCGCATATCATGGGCCCCACGTGCATACCGCATGTCATAGGTGCCCCAAATGCATGCCGCATGTCATGGGCCCCATGTGCATGCCACATGTCATGGGGGCCCCAAATGCATGCCACATGTCATGGAGGCCCCAAATGCATACCGCATGTCATGTGGCTCCACGTGCATACCGCATGTCATGGGGCCCCACGTGTATGACGCATGCCATGTGTGCCCCAAATGCATGCCGCATGTCATGGGGGCCAAAAAAGCATGCCGCATGTCATAGGGGCCCCAAATGCATGCCACATGTCATGGGGGCCGCAAGAGCATACCGCATGACATGGGGGCCCCAAGTGCTTGAGGCATGTCATGGGGGCCCAACATGCATGCCGCATGTCTTGGGTACCCCAAATGCATGTCGCATGTCATTTGGGCCCCACATGCATGAAGCATGTCATGGGGGCCCCAAATGCATTTTACATATCATGGAGGCCCCACGTGCATGCCGCATGTCATGGGGGCCCCAAATGCAAGCCACATGTCATGGGGGCCAAAAAAGCATGCCGCATGTCATAGGGGCCCCAAATGCATTCCGCATGTCAACAGCTGGACCTTTGGATTTTGGAAATGTTTGCGTTTTTTGACCAGATTCGCGTCAGGCGCTCCCACACTCGTCCCGAGGGGACGAGCATCTCCGCAATTTGCGATTAAGCCTCGGCGTCCGCGCTACAGTTTTCTGGCTCTGGAACGCACGCGGTTTGGAGCTGGACGCCGATATTCGGCGTGCTGCACTCTTATCACATGCCGGACGCGCTGTACTTTTTTCGTAACGTTTCGAGATGAAAACATTTTTCCAAAGAAATCCTCTCTGCCATCTTCTTTAATAGCCAGCTCTCACCTACAATAGCCAGCCCTCACGAAAAAACTTTGCCGCTGGACGACGCAACGCTCGCCATTTTACAGATCCAGCCCGGGAGATGCTCTGCACGCCGCCCCGAGTCGATCCGACGCCATTAAGGCTCCGAAAAAAGGCTTGCAAAAACCTCGTCTGTTCCAGGTCCAAAAAACAAGCCATTTAGCCAGCCCTCACAACATTTCATCACTTGGAAATGACCACCAGATGGCATCTGTGCTTTAAATATCATTCATTACTTGTCAGCCAGAATTCAGCTGCATTTCTGGAAATTGAACACTGGATGGCAGCTGTGCTTTAAAAGCCATTCACTCGTTCATGATAGACCCTCACAGGAAACACACAATAAGGAGATTTTTCACTTATCCTTTGGTGGAAAGGCTGTGATGGGGGGAGGGGATGATGATGTAGCATTTTTGTCTCTGTTGTTTCACTGAGATTAGGACTTTCAATGTGCTGCTGCCTGACCTTGTAAAACACTAACTCTTTTAACACAGATTGTGACCATATAATCAAATGAGAATAAGGAGTTTAATTAAAGGCATTTAAAAAGTTGCAATTTTATTACATCATTATTTAAAAAGACACAAAAATGGCAGCAATAATCACTGGTATTGAGGCCAATAATCACATCCATAGATGGAGCCCATATTTCATATCAAAAATAGGTAAAAGTAAATAGAGCATGTGACCATGTTGTAAAACACTTAAAGTTGTGTAAAAACCGTGGCGTAGGAACGGGCGGTGAAATAAGCGCGCCAAAAAAACTATAAAGTTTAAGGTTTTTTTCCGTAATTCATCAGATGAGCGTGATAACGGACGCTGCACTGAATGGCGGCGCGTAGGAACGGGCGGTGAAATAAGCGCGCCTAAACAACTATAAAGTTTACGTTTTTTTTCCGTAATCCATCAGATGAGCGTGATAACGGTTGCTGTGCTGAACGGCGGCACGTAGGAACGGGCGGTGAAATAAGTGCGCCAAAAAAACTATAAAGTTTACGTTTTATTTCTGTAATTCATCAGATGAGCGTGATAACGGACGCTACGCTGAACGGCGGCGCGTAGGAACGGGCGGTGAAATAAGCGCGCCAAAAAAACTATAAAGTTTACGTTTTTTTTCCGTAATTCATCAGATGAGCATGATAACGGATGCTGTGCTGAACAGCGGCACGTAGGAACGGGCGGTGAAATAAGTGCACCAAAAAAACGATAAAGTTTACGTTTTTTTTCTGTAATTCATCAGATGAGCGTGATAACGGACGCTGCGCTGAACGGCGAAGCGTAGGAACGGGCGGTGAAATAAGCGCGCCAAAAAAACTATAAAGTTTACGTTTTTTTCCGTAATTCATCAGATGAGCGTGATAACGGAAGCTGCGCTGAACGGTGGCGCGTAGTAACAGGCGGTGAAATAAGCGTGCCAAAAAACTATAAAGTTTACTTTTTTTCCATAATTCATTAGAAGAGCGTGATAACGGAAGCTGCGCTGAACGGCGGCGCGTAGGAACGGGCGGTGAAATAAGCGCGCCAAAAAAACTATAAGGTTTACGTTTTTTTTCCGTAATTCATCAGATGAGCGTGATAACGGAAGGTGCGCTGAACCGCGGCGCGTAGGAACGGGCGGTGAAATAAGCGCGCCAAAGAAACTATAAAGTTTACGTTTTTTTCCATAATTCATTAGATGAGCATGATAACGGAAGCTGTGCTGAACGGCGGCGCGTAGGAAAAGGCAGTGAAATAAGCGCGCCAAAAAAACTATAAAGTTTACGTTTTTTTTCCGTAATTTATCTGATGAGCGTGATAACGGACGCAGCCCTTAACGGCGGCGTCAGAGCGACTTTTTTTTGTTGCAGATTGAATTTTAAGTGCTTTTGGTATCATCAAACCTGTAGCCAGCTCTCATCCTCATTGAGCTATTCCAAGGGTGAGGGCTGGCTACGGGTCGCCCTGGAGGCACCTGTAGCCAGCTCTCATCCTCATTGACCTATTCCAAGGGTGAGGGCTGGCTAGGGGTCGCCCTGGAGGCACCTGTAGCCAGCTCTCATCCTCATTGAGCTATTCCAACGGTGAGGGCTGGCTAGGGGTCGCCCTGGAGGCACCTGTAGCCAGCTCTCATCCTCATTGAGCTATTCCAAGGTTGAGGGCTGGCTAGGGGTCGCAATGGAGGCACCTGTAGCCAGCTCTCATCCTCATTGAGCTATTCCAAGGGTGAGGGCTGGCTACGGGTCGCCCTGGAGGCACCTGTAGCCAGCTCTCATCCTCATTGAGCTATTCCAAAGGTGTGGGCTGGTTACGGGTCGCCCTGGAGGCACCTGTAGCCAGCTCTCATCCTCATTGAGCTATTCCAAGGGTGAGGGCTGGCTACGGGTCGCCCTGGAGGCACCTGTAGCCAGCTCTCATCCTCATTGAGCTATTCCAAGGGTGAGGGCTGGCTAGGGGTCGCCCTGGAGGCACCTGTAGCCAGCTCTCGTCCTCATTGAGCTATTCCAAGGGTGAGGGCTGGCTACGTGTCGCCCTGGAGGCACCTGTAGCCAGCTCTCATCCTCATTGAGCGTGATAACGGACGCTGCGCTGAACGGCGGCGCATAGGAACGGGCGGTGAAATAAGCGCGCCAAAAAAACTATAAAGTTTACGTTTTTTTTCCGTAATTCATCAGATGAGGTGATAACGGACGCTGCGCTGAACGGCGGCGCGTAGGAACGGGCGGTGAAATAAGCGCGCCAAAAAAACTATAAAATTTACGTTTTTTTTCCGTAATTCTTCAGATGAGCGTGATAACGGAAGCTGCGCTGAACGGCGGCGCGTAGGAACAGGCGGTGAAATAAGCGCGCCAAAAAAGCTATAAAGTGTACGTTTTTTTTCCATAATTCATTAGATGAGCGTGATAACGGAAGCTGCGTTGAACGGCTGCGCGTAGGAACGGGCGGTGAAATAAGCGCGCCAAAAAAACTATAAAGTTTACGTTTTTTTTCCGTAATTCATCAGATGAGCGTGATAAAGGATGCTGTGCTGAACGGCGGCACGTAGGAACGGGCGGTGAAATAAGTGCGCCAAAAACACGCTAAAGTTTACGTTTTTTTTCTGTAATTTATCAGATGAGCGTGATAACGGACGCAGCCCTTAACGGCGGCGTCAGAGGGACTTTTTTTTGTTGCAGATTGAATTTTAAGTGCTTTTGGTATCATCAAACCTGTAGCCAGCTCTCATCCTCATTGAGCTATTCCAAGGGTGAGGGCTGGCTAAGGGTCGCCCTGGAGGCACCTGTAGCCAGCTCTCATCCTCATTGAGCTGCTCCAAGGGTGAGGGCTGGCTACGGGTCGCCCTGGAGGCACCTGTAGCCAGCTCTCATCCTCATTGAGCTGCTCCAAGGGTGAGGGCTGGCTACGGGTCGCCCTGGAGGCACCTGTAGCCAGCTCTCATCCTCATTGAGCTGCTCCAAGGGTGAGGGCTTGCTACGGGTCGCCCTGGAGGCACCTGTAGCCAGCTCTCATCCTCATTGAGCTGCTCCAAGGGTGAGGGCTGGCTACGGGTCGGCCTGGAGGCACCTGTAGCCAGCTCTCATCCTCATTGAGCTGCTCCAAGGGTGAGGGCTGGCTAGGGGTCGCCCTGGAGGCACCTGTAGCCAGCTCTCATCCTCATTGAGCTGCTCCAAGGGTGAGGGCTGGCTAGGGGTCGCCCTGGAGGCACCTGTAGCCAGCTCTCATCCTCATTGAGCTGCTCCAAGGGTGAGGGCTGGCTAGGGGTCGCCCTGGAGGCACCTGTAGCCAGCTCTCATCCTCATTGAGCTGCTCCAAGGGTGAGGGCTGGCTAGGGGTCGCCCTGGAGGCACCTGTAGCCAGCTCTCATCCTCATTGAGCTGCTCCAAGGGTGAGGGCTGGCTAGGGGTCGCCCTGGAGGCACCTGTAGCCAGCTCTCATCCTCATTGAGCTGCTCCAAGGGTGAGGGCTGGCTAGGGGTCGCCCTGGAGGCACCTGTAGCCAGCTCTCATCCTCATTGAGCTATTCCAAGGGTGAGGGCTGGCTACGTGTCGCCCTGGAGGCACCTGTAGCCAGCTCTCATCCTCATTGAGCGTGATAACGGACGCTGCGCTGAACGGCGGCGCGTAGTAACGGGCGGTGAAATAAGCGCGCCAAAAAAACTATAAAATTTACGTTTTTTTTCCGTAATTCATCAGATGAGCGTGATAACGGAAGCTGCGCTGAACGGCGGCGCGTAGGAACGGGCGGTGAAATAAGCGCGCCAAAAAAGCTATAAAGTGTACGTTTTTTTTCCATAATTCATTAGATGAGCGTGATAACGGAAGCTGCGTTGAACGGCGGCGCGTAGGAACGGGCGGTGAAATAAGCGCGCCAAAAAAACTATAAAGTTTACGTTTTTTTTCCGTAATTCATCAGATGAGCGTGATAACGGACGCTGCGCTGAATGGCGGCACGTAGGAACGGGCGGTGAAATAAGCGCGCCAAAAAAACTGTAAAGTTTACGTTTTTTTTCCGTAATTCATCAGATGAGCGTGATAACGGATGCTGTGCTGAACGGCGGCACGTAGGAACGGGCGGTGAAATAAATGCGCCAAAAAAACGATAAAGTTTACGTTTTTTTTTTGTAATTTATCAGATGAGCGTGATAACGGACGCAGCCCTTAACGGCGGCGTCAGAGCGAATTTTTTTTGTTGCAGATTGAATTTTAAGTGCTTTTGGTATCATCAAACCTGTAGCCAGCTCTCATCCTCATTGAACTATTCCAAGGGTGAGGGCTGGCTAAGGGTCGCCCTGGAGGCACCGGTAGCCAGCTCTCATCCTCATTGAGCTGCTCCAGGGGTGAGGGCTGGCTACGGGTCGCCCTGGAGGCACCTGTAGCCAGCTCTCATCCTCATTGAGCTGCTCCAGGGGTGAGGGCTGGCTACGGGTCGCCCTGGAGGCACCTGTAGCCAGCTCTCATCCTCATTGAGCTGCTCCAGGGGTGAGGGCTGGCTAGGGGTCGCCCTGGAGGCACCTGTAGCCAGCTCTCATCCTCATTGAGCTGCTCCAAGGGTGAGGGCTGGCTAGGGGTCGCTCTGGAGGCACCTGTAGCCAGCTCTCATCCTCATTGAGCTGCTCCAAGGGTGAGGGCTGGCTAGGGGTCGCCCTGAAGGCACCTGTAGCCAGCTCTCATCCTCATTGAGCTGCTCCAAGGGTGAGGGCTGGCTAGGGGTCGCCCTGGAGGCACCTGTAGCCAGCTCTCATCCTCATTGAGCTGCTCCAGGGGTGAGGGCTGGCTAGGGGTCGCCCTGGAGGCACCTGTAGCCAGCTCTCATCCTCATTGAGCTGCTCCAGGGGTGAGGGCTGTCTACGGGTCGCCCTGGAGGCACCTGTAGCCAGCTCTCATCCTCATTGAGCTGCTCCAGGGGTGAGGGCTGGCTAGGGGTCGCCCTGGAGGCACCTGTAGCCAGCTCTCATCCTCATTGAGCTGCTCCAAGGGTGAGGGCTGGCTAGGGGTCGCCCTGGAGGCACCTGTAGCCAGCTCTCATCCTCATTGAGCTGCTCCAAGGGTGAGGGCTGGCTAGGGGTCGCCCTGAAGGCACCTGTAGCCAGCTCTCATCCTCATTGAGCTGCTCCAAGGGTGAGGGCTGGCTAGGGGTCGCCCTGGAGGCACCTGTAGCCAGCTCTCATCCTCATTGAGCTGCTCCAAGGGTGAGGGCTGGCTAGGGGTCGCCCTGGAGGCACCTGTTGCCAGCTCTCATCCTCATTGAGCTGCTCCAAGGGTGAGGGCTGGCTAGGGGTCGCCCTGGAGGCACCTGTAGCCAGCTCTCATCCTCATTGAGCTGCTCCAAGGGTGAGGGCTGGCTAGGGGTCGCCCTGGAGGCACCTGTAGCCAGCTCTCATCCTCATTGAGCTGCTCCAGGGGTGAGGGCTGGCTAGGGGTCGCCCTGGAGGCACCTGTAGCCAGCTCTCATCCTCATTGAGCTGCTCCAAGGGTGAGGGCTGGCTAGGGGTCGCCCTGGAGGCACCTGTAGCCAGCTCTCATCCTCATTGAGCTGCTCCAAGGGTGCGGGCTGGCTAGGGGTCGCCCTGGAGGCACCTGTAGCCAGCTCTCATCCTCATTGAGCTGCTCCAAGGGTGAGGGCTGGCTAGGGGTCGCCCTGGAGGCACCTGTAGCCAGCTCTCATCCTCATTGAGCTGCTCCAAGGGTGAGGGCTGGCTAGGGGTCGCCCTGGAGGCACCTGTAGCCAGCTCTCATCCTCATTGAGCTGCTGCAAGGGTGAGGGCTGGCTAGGGGTCGCCCTGGAGGCACCTGTAGCCAGCTCTCATCCTCATTGAGCTGCTCCAAGGGTGAGGGCTGGCTAGGGGTCGCCCTGGAGGCACCTGTAGCCAGCTCTCATCCTCATTGAGCTGCTCCAAGGGTGAGGGCTGGCTAGGGGTCGCCCTGGAGGCACCTGTAGCCAGCTCTCATCCTCATTGAGCTGCTCCAAGGGTGAGGGCTGGCTAGGGGTCGCCCTGGAGGCACCTGTAGCCAGCTCTCATCCTCATTGAGCTGCTCCAAGGGTGCGGGCTGGCTAGGGGTCGCCCTGGAGGCACCTGTAGCCAGCTCTCATCCTCATTGAGCTGCTCCAAGGGTGCGGGCTGGCTAGGGGTCGCCCTGGAGGCACCTGTAGCCAGCTCTCATCCTCATTGAGCTGCTCCAAGGGTGCGGGCTGGCTAGGGGTCGCCCTGGAGGCACCTGTAGCCAGCTCTCATCCTCATTGAGCTGCTCCAAGGGTGCGGGCTGGCTAGGGGTCGCCCTGGAGGCACCTGTAGCCAGCTCTCATCCTCATTGAGCTGCTCCAAGGGTGAGGGCTGGCTAGGGGTCGCCCTGGAGGCACCTGTAGCCAGCTCTCATCCTCATTGAGCTGCTCCAAGGGTGAGGGCTGGCTAGGGGTCGCCCTGGAGGCACCTGTAGCCAGCTCTCATCCTCATTGAGCTGCTCCAAGGGTGAGGGCTGGCTAGGGGTCGCCCTGGAGGCACCTGTAGCCAGCTCTCATCCTCATTGAGCTGCTCCAAGGGTGAGGGCTGGCTAGGGGTCGCCCTGGAGGCACCTGTAGCCAGCTCTCATCCTCATTGAGCTGCTCCAAGGGTGAGGGCTGGCTAGGGGTCGCCCTGGAGGCACCTGTAGCCAGCTCTCATCCTCATTGAGCTGCTCCAAGGGTGAGGGCTGGCTAGGGGTCGCCCTGGAGGCACCTGTAGCCAGCTCTCATCCTCATTGAGCTGCTCCAAGGGTGAGGGCTGGCTAGGGGTCGCCCTGGAGGCACCTGTAGCCAGCTCTCATCCTCATTGAGCTGCTCCAAGGGTGAGGGCTGGCTAGGGGTCGCCCTGGAGGCACCTGTAGCCAGCTCTCATCCTCATTGAGCTATTCCAAGGGTGAGGGCTCGCTACGTGTCGCCCTGGAGGCACCTGTAGCCAGCTCTCATCCTCATTGAGCGTGATAACGGACGCTGCGCTGAACGGCGGCACATAGGAACGGGCGGTGAAATAAGCGCGCCAAAAAAACTATAAAGTTTACGTTTTATTTCCGTAATTCATCAGATGAGGGTGATAACGGACGCTGCGTTGAACGGCGGCGCGTAGGAACGGGCGGTGAAATAAGCGCGCCAAAAAATCTATAAAGTGTATGTTTTTTTTCCATAATTCATTAGATGAGCGTGATAACGGAAGCTGCGTTGAACGGCGGCGCGTAGGAACGGGCGGTGAAATAAGCGCGCCAAAAAAACTATAAAGTTTACGTTTTTTTTCCGTAATTCATCAGATGAGCGTGATAACGGATGCTGTGCTGAACGGCGGCACGTAGGAACGGGCGGTGAAATAAGTGCGCCGAAAAAACGATAAAGTTTACGTTTTTTTTCTGTAATTTTTCAGATGAGCGTGATAACGGACGCAGCCCTTAACGGCGGCGTCAGAGCGACTTTTTTTTGTTGCAGATTGAATTTTAAGTGCTTTTGGTATCATCAAACCTGTAGTCAGCTCTCATCCTCATTGAGCTGTTCCAAGGGTGAGGGCTGGCTAAGGGTCGCCCTGGAGGCACCTGTAGCCAGCTCTCATCCTCATTGAGCTGCTCCAAGGGTGAGGGCTGGCTACGGGTCGCCCTGGAGGCACCTGTAGCCAGCTCTCATCCTCATTGAGCTGCTCCAAGGGTGAGGGCTGGCTAGGGGTCGCCCTGGAGGCACCTGTAGCCAGCTCTCATCCTCATTGAGCTGCTCCAAGGGTGAGGGCTGGCTAGGGGTCGCCCTGGAGGCACCTGTAGCCAGCTCTCATCCTCATTGAGCTGCTCCAAGGGTGAGGGCTGGCTAGGGGTCGCCCTGAAGGCACCTGTAGCCAGCTCTCATCCTCATTGAGCTGCTCCAAGGGTGAGGGCTGGCTAGGGGTCGCCCTGGAGGCACCTGTAGCCAGCTCTCATCCTCATTGAGCTGCTCCAAGGGTGAGGGCTGGCTAGGGGTCGCCCTGGAGGCACCTGTAGCCAGCTCTCATCCTCATTGAGCTGCTCCAAGGGTGCGGGCTGGCTAGGGGTCGCCCTGGAGGCACCTGTAGCCAGCTCTCATCCTCATTGAGCTGCTCCAAGGGTGCGGGCTGGCTAGGGGTCGCCCTGGAGGCACCTGTAGCCAGCTCTCATCCTCATTGAGCTGCTCCAAGGGTGCGGGCTGGCTAGTGGTCGCCCTGGAGGCACCTGTAGCCAGCTCTCATCCTCATTGAGCTGCTCCAAGGGTGAGGGCTGGCTAGGGGTCGCCCTGGAGGCACCTGTAGCCAGCTCTCATCCTCATTGAGCTGCTCCAAGGGTGAGGGCTGGCTAGGGGTCGCCCTGGAGGCACCTGTAGCCAGCTCTCATCCTCATTGAGCTGCTCCAAGGGTGAGGGCTGGCTAGGGGTCGCCCTGGAGGCACCTGTAGCCAGCTCTCATCCTCATTGAGCTGCTCCAAGGGTGAGGGCTGGCTAGGGGTCGCCCTGGAGGCACCTGTAGCCAGCTCTCATCCTCATTGAGCTGCTCCAAGGGTGAGGGCTGGCTAGGGGTCGCCCTGGAGGCACCTGTAGCCAGCTCTCATCCTCATTGAGCTGCTCCAAGGGTGAGGGCTGGCTAGGGGTCGCCCTGGAGGCACCTGTAGCCAGCTCTCATCCTCATTGAGCTGCTCCAAGGGTGAGGGCTGGCTAGGGGTCGCCCTGGAGGCACCTGTAGCCAGCTCTCATCCTCATTGAGCTGCTCCAAGGGTGAGGGCTGGTTAGGGGTCGCCCTGGAGGCACCTGTAGCCAGCTCTCATCCTCATTGAGCTGCTCCAAGGGTGAGGGCTGGCTAGGGGTCGCCCTGGAGGCACCTGTAGCCAGCTCTCATCCTCATTGAGCTATTCCAAGGGTGAGGGCTCGCTACGTGTCGCCCTGGAGGCACCTGTAGCCAGCTCTCATCCTCATTGAGCGTGATAACAGACGCTGCGCTGAACGGCGGCACATAGGAACGGGCGGTGAAATAAGCGCGCCAAAAAAACTATAAAGTTTACGTTTTATTTCCGTAATTCATCAGATGAGGGTGATAACGGACGCTGCGCTGAACGGCGGCGCGTAGGAACGGGCGGTGAAATAAGCGCGCCAAAAAAACTATAAAATTTATGTTTTTTTTCCGTAATTCATCAGATGAGCGTGATAACGGAAGCTGCGCTGAACGGCGGCGCGTACTAAGCGGCGGTGAAATAAGCGCGCCAAAAAATCTATAAAGTGTATGTTTTTTTTCCATAATTCATTAGATGAGCGTGATAACGGAAGCTGCGTTGAACGGCGGCGCGTAGGAACGGGCGGTGAAATAAGCGCGCCAAAAAAACTATAAAGTTTACGTTTTTTTTCCGTAATTCATCAGATGAGCGTGATAACGGATGCTGTGCTGAACGGCGGCACGTAGGAACGGGCGGTGAAATAAGTGCGCCGAAAAAACGATAAAGTTTACGTTTTTTTTCTGTAATTTATCAGATGAGCGTGATAACGGACGCAGCCCTTAACGGCGGCGTCAGAGCGACTTTTTTTTGTTGCAGATTGAATTTTAAGTGCTTTTGGTATCATCAAACCTGTAGCCAGCTCTCATCCTCATTGAGCTGTTCCAAGGGTGAGGGCTGGCTAAGGGTCGCCCTGGAGGCACCTGTAGCCAGCTCTCATCCTCATTGAGCTGCTCCAAGGGTGAGGGCTGGCTACGGGTCGCCCTGGAGGCACCTGTAGCCAGCTCTCATCCTCATTGAGCTGGTCCAAGGGTGAGGGCTGGCTAGGGGTCGCCCTGGAGGCACCTGTAGCCAGCTCTCATCCTCATTGAGCTGCTCCAAGGGTGAGGGCTGGCTAGGGGTCGCCCTGGAGGCACCTGTAGCCAGCTCTCATCCTCATTGAGCTGCTCCAAGGGTGAGGGCTGGCTAGGGGTCGCCCTGGAGGCACCTGTAGCCAGCTCTCATCCTCATTGAGCTGCTCCAAGGGTGAGGGCTGGCTAGGGGTCGCCCTGGAGGCACCTGTAGCCAGCTCTCATCCTCATTGAGCTGCTCCAAGGGTGAGGGCTGGCTAGGGGTCGCCCTGGAGGCACCTGTAGCCAGCTCTCATCCTCATTGAGCTGCTCCAAGGGTGAGGGCTGGCTAGGGGTCGCCCTGGAGGCACCTGTAGCCAGCTCTCATCCTCATTGAGCTGCTCCAAGGGTGAGGGCTGGCTAGGGGTCGCCCTGGAGGCACCTGTAGCCAGCTCTCATCCTCATTGAGCTGCTCCAAGGGTGAGGGCTGGCTAGGGGTCGCCCTGGAGGCACCTGTAGCCAGCTCTCATCCTCATTGAGCTGCTCCAAGGGTGAGGGCTGGCTAGGGGTCGCCCTGGAGGCACCTGTAGCCAGCTCTCATCCTCATTGAGCTGCTCCAAGGGTGAGGGCTGGCTAGGGGTCGCCCTGGAGGCACCTGTAGCCAGCTCTTCATCCTCATTGAGCTGCTCCAAGGGTGAGGGCTGGCTAGGGGTCGCCCTGGAGGCACCTGTAGCCAGCTCTCATCCTCATTGAGCTGCTCCAAGGGTGAGGGCTGGCTAGGGGTCGGCCTGGAGGCACCTGTAGCCAGCTCTCATCCTCATTGAGCTGCTCCAAGGGTGAGGGCTGGCTAGGGGTCGCCCTGGAGGCACCTGTAGCCAGCTCTCATCCTCATTGAGCTGCTCCAAGGGTGAGGGCTGGCTAGGGGTCGCCCTGGAGGCACCTGTAGCCAGCTCTCATCCTCATTGAGCTGCTCCAAGGGTGAGGGCTGGCTAGGGGTCGCCCTGGAGGCACCTGTAGCCAGCTCTCATCCTCATTGAGCTATTCCAAGGGTGAGGGCTGGCTACGGGTCGCCCTGGATGTACCTGTAGCCAGCTCTCATCCTCATTGAGCTATTCCAAGGGTGAGGGCTGGCTAGAGGCAGCCGTGGACACACGATAGCCAGCCCTCATGGTGTTTGTGTTATTAAAGAAAAAAAATAAATTTGAGGGCTGGCTAGAGGCAGCCGTGGACACATGATAGCCAGCCCTCATGGTGTTTGTGTTATTAAAGAAAAATAATAAATTTGATGGCTGGCTAGAGGCAGCCGTGGACACACTATATATATATATATATATATATATATATATATATATATATATATATATATATTTCTGCAGTATCTGTGCATTATGAATCGTGATATGTGTTAAAGGGGCCCACTGAGACTTTCGCCTAGTGCCCACATAAACCTGGAGCCGGCCCTGCCCATGTGTGGTGATTATTGATTCCAGTACTAATAGGAATAGCAGGGGCACTAACAGCATGAATGGGGTGTTTATTTATTTGTATTTTGGATATTGTTTCTTCTGCTGTGTGAATATATGGCACTGACCAGTTTAATGCCCTGCATTTGTGTGGTTTTTGCCCTGGATTCTTACATTTTATTATATTGTCTGCTATAGTATATATTTTGTGCTATAGTGCATTACCTCTAATACTGGTGGCGGATTTGCCAGTCAGTATATTAATGTGCAAAATTGATCACCAGGGACAGCCTAAGTGTATATTTGATCTTTACTTGATCTATTACAATCATGTGTTTTTCTGGGATGGATTTTGGAGTAGGTGGGCTTTCCATTAGTGGGTAATTCCACTATATTAACTTTTACTTGTGTTTTCATGAATTGGATTGTGACATTGATTGTATGTATTTATAAAAAATATAATTCATTGTAATTTATTGAAGTATTGTCTAGATTGGGTGATCACTGCACAAGAGCATACCCCTTTTCTTCTTGCCGATGTTTATATATATTTCGTATGCTGCATGTTGATCCCATAGTGATTAGATGGTGCCCTCCATAACTTTGAGTTTGTGACAAAAGTATTCTTGGGGTGATACCTTTATCGACTAACCAGAAAATATATATATATATATGCAAGCTTTCAGAGCATTAGAGGCTTCTTCTTCAGGCAACATTACAAATGATTTCATAAGATAAAAGGCACAGCATTGGAGAGATGTTACAAGAAGACATTTGTTCATGAGGTGTAAGTTGCAAAAGGCCTTGGGAATGTTTAATTATCTGGAGGTGTGAATTGTGTCCATGTAGTGAGTCATAAAGCTATGTTTTATCGTTAGTCCTGTTGTCAGTGAATTGAACATCCTTATCAATTTGAATTCCCAAATGTTTCTTTCTCTGTTGCCCTTGAAGTGACCTTTTAGCATCAAAACTTTTAGATTTTTCATACAGTGTCCCCTTCAGTGTCCAATTCAGACCTTCAGATAATTAAACATTCCCAAGGCCTTTCATTCATACAAAAAAACTAATTTGCTCTCCCTAACATATCAGTAGAAGACATCACAACTTACACCTCATGAAGAAATGTCTTGTTGTAACATCTCAAGTCCTTCTGCAGCCTTATCTCAATTGAATTAACATACAAACCAAAGCTTTTTTTTTTTTCTTTTTTCAAATGCTTCCTCAGAGTATATGAGAGCCTACAGTAGTTGGTGTATCTGAGTCTATATTCTGGCTTTTGAAGGAGCAACTTGCTAATTCTTACTATTGCTAGAAAATGGACTCTCCTGGAAATCCAGACCTGTTTCTCTGCAAGATATGCCTGAAGCTCTATAAAAACCTGCGCAGGCATCTAAAGACCGTATGCATGAAAACCCGTCAGGCGGAGATCGACAATGAAATCAAGAATATAAAAAGGAACATGCACAAGGTGGCTGAATCCCTTTCTGTTGTGCCTTATGACAGCCTCGATTTCAAAAACAGCCAATTTACAAGTGCTCAGGACTTCTTCACAGAATTTTTGGAAAGTCGAGGTTGCATCGTGACCGGAAAACCATCTGAAAGGTATGTATATGTTTCTTCATAATATTTCAGGGTTTTCTAGCATTTACCTATTCATTACCTATCCTAATTTTGCACGTAATTTTGTTTTTTACCTATATACATCTTATGCAATATATCTTAGTTGAGTGCTATCAAAATGGCTGAAAGACATGCCAACATAGTGCCAAAAAGTCTACCCCTACCCATCTAAGTAAGCTTCATACTTTATACTTTTATTTTTCTGTTAATCTAGATAGAAAAAAGGCTTGTTTTTTTTCAGTGAACTAGTGTTACTTTTACCATATATTGTACTGTAAAATTGGGAAAAAATTCTATGTGCGCTTAAATTGCAAAACTGTGCAATTGCACTTTTTAACACTGCGTTCACTACATGGAGTGATGCCTCAGCTCAGCTCAGTATAACTTTGCGGATACCAAAAATGTATACTTTTGCTTTTATCTAAGTGCTGGAGAAAATTCTGAATTTTTTTAAAAAAAAAGTTTTGCACTTTGTGGTCATTTTTTCCAACCTATAGCATTATTTTTTGTGATCCATGTGATGACATTTTTTTGTGGCTAGGAGTGATGTATTCAAAGATATCATTTTTAGGTAGACAGTGTTTTGATCACCCAGTATTGAATTTTATTGGCGCATGTGTGTGCATATATATATATATATAATTTTTTTTTTTCTTCAATATAATAAAATATAATAACATAATGTAATTACCTTATAATAATGTAAATATAATATGGCATACTATAATAATATATTAATAATATAATTAATACACTATAAAAATATAAAATTTTATCTAATACAAGATAATATACATATAATATAATAATATAATATATTATATTATATTAAATATAATATAATGCTATATTAAATAATATATTACTAATATAATATGATATAATTAAAATGTATATAATCTAATATTGTAAATATAATATAATGTAGTAATAATAGAATTATAGTATGATATAATTACAATATAATAAGAATATCGTTTATGTGACAGCTGGCTACTGATGGTCCTAGATGTCCCTGTAGCTGGCTCTCACTTCTACTCCTAACTCAGATGTCTCAAAGCTCTCCTTTGCTATTGGGTCAAAACTAAGATTGTTGTCACTAGAATGGCCCTACAGGCACCACAATAGTGGTAAAGGGCCTTGACCAACCATCCAAGTCGCCTGCAAAGTTCTATATGTTGATACTCTCAATTATAGAGGAATTAATGCAGATTTTGGGTTTCTTTTTTAGGCCATCCACTGAAGAAGAGGAGCCTATGACACTTCCTCCTGAGGTTGAAGAAGCTAGGTAAGAACTATGCACCACTATTATTAGTAAAGGAAGCTTATGATGTCAATAATCACCCTAATATATTCTTGCCTCTTTCAGTTCGAATGCAACGATGCCCATGCGGAAAAAACTTGCTGTGGTTGGGTTTCATAAGATGCACAGCTTAAGTTCCTCAATTTTACTGGCTTTTAAAAACTATTTAAAGGGAAAATGTACCGAATCGACCATAACACCGATGGTAAGTGTAATTTTATCATTTTGCGTGTGTTTGAGGAATCCTTACAGATGTGAACCCTGATGCATGATCATTTTTTTAAATTTTAGATACGAATCGTTTCTCGCTTTCTTTATTATGTAAACCCGGAAGACATCTCTGCTGACTTTTTAAAGAACTTGAAGGCCACTAGAGAATATTTTATTTCCTTGGAAAGCTTAAAGACCAATGAAGAAACAATAAAAAAGCATATTAGTCACCTGCGGAGATTTGTAACTTTTGTATGCTCAAAGGACTACCCCTATCTCCTTGACGAAGAAGCAAAAAATGCAGTTGAGCCCTTTAAGGAGACTTTGAGTGTTGTAGTAAAGAGATTAAACAAGAAGCTTGCAAAAGGCAGGAAGAGGGGGTAAGTAGCTCAAGTTTATACTACACCTGCAATTTAAATTTTTACTGTCATGGGGATGTAAAATGCCATAAAAACATCATGGGAAAGGTTGATTATTAGAAAGTCTAGATTTATTTATTACTTGTTCTGCCATGCAAGGTTGGAACAAAGTAATATTTAGCTCTTAGAAGCTCAGGCAAATCCCATATTTCCATTTCAATTGAATTCAAAATATTTTAACTTGCTAAAATGAGTTCATAATCACAAATGCGCAGAGGTTACATCTTCTGGCTCCATTATGGGATCGGTAAAATGGAACCCCTAGATAAAAGATTTGTCGAATGATGGAAACAAAGAATGCTAAATGTATCTAATGGGCTAACATGCAAAAAAAATAAATAAAAAGAATGAACCTGTAACATAACTCATTTTATCATCCACAGATTGGAATCCACGCCTGTGACTATGGCTGATTGCTGCAAAATTTTGAAAGTGGCAAAGCCTCACGTGACTGATATTTTTACACAGGCAGAAATTAGTAAGATGTTGAGTGATAAGGAGAAGACCCTAGCATGTTATTATCTTCAGGCTGTTATTATCTATAAGCATCTACGTAAGCCATCTGAGGCAAAAAATCTAATGGTAGGTTTAATTTAATTAACCAACTTAGCATATTGCTGACAGATGCTGCTTCACCATATCTTATGTATTTTCAATGTTTTTCTCTTAGTTAAAAGACTGGCTTGAAAGGGAGAAGTTAGATGTTGATGGACAGACCTTAACAGTGGTAAAGACAAAAAAAAATCTTTTGATACTGCAGGAGGAGGATGAGAAGGTAAAATGTTAAAAACATAACTCCTATAAAGCTGTGCTGTAGGTTCTTCAAGGTTTTGCCATTTGCAATCGCATCTTTAACACAGAGTTTCACTTTGACAGAATTTCAATACATATTTCGAAAAGATTAGGACAACTAATTAACCCAAGGATGCAGATACGGTGCCTACATTCTTTGTGTCCTGCAATGGACAACACATCAAGAATCCCGGCAAAGACATGGAGCGCTTCCATAATAAGTTCGTAAAAAATGAGGCCCTCCTTCTCTGCACTACCAAGCATTTAACAAGACTAACAAATGTTTTATCCACAGGTATCAGCTGCCCGTAAAAATATGGGTGATGGCAATAGACGCATACAAAAAGTGGGCTGAAGAATGTCTTTCACAGGTGGAAAGAGACCAGGCCAATGCGTACGTGCACTTTGTGTCCAGACCCGACATGGTGGATAAATCTCCATTTGCTGCAGGGATGTTAATTGTGGCTACACTGAAGGGAGATGAGCAAGCAGGAACCTCTGTGTAAGAGACCTAACTTTATCCCCACAGGCATTCCCAAAATCCATCTTTTTATCGCATGAGACTTAAGTAATTATGCCTTATTGTATATATGATTTCAACCAAATTCTTGGTTAAGTCGTCTAGTAGGTAACAATGCCTTTATCAGTTTTTCCTAACTTAACTGTTTTTTTTTTAACTTCACAGATGTACATTGCCCAAGAGAAGGAGGATCAGGGGAGAAGAGGACTGTGAGGGACAAGCAGATGAGGAAGAGACAGAAGGCGCTGGGTAGGAGACTGAACAGACACCCTATGATGCCACCACAATTAATTTCTCCACAGTACCATCCACACACAGTATGATGACCCAACTGTGCCTCCCTCCACTACCCTGGTGATGAATGGTGATCCCAGCACAGTATAATCCTCAATTGTGATTCCCATACAGCCCTCCATGCAGTACATGGGGCCTACGTGCAGTATCATGGCCCCTACTATCACTGTACGTCGTATTAATACCCCCACACAGCCTTCTGCACAGTGTGATGGACCCCACGCAGACCTTCACACTGTATATTTGCTGGCATACAATATAGTGGCCCTCAAATAGTCATCCATAAGATATAAAGGCTCCTTCATAGCCATCCACATATTATAATGCCCTCCATAAATTCATTCAAATATTATAATGGCCCCGCATACCTTATGGATGGGAAATGGGCCCTACATAGTAGTTCTCCATATGGTATAATGCACCTCCCATTGCCTTCTATATAGAATAATACTTTCCCATAGTTTTCTGTATATTACAATGCATCACCCATAGTCCTCCATATAACTTATTGTAATCTCCATATAACATATTGCAGCCTTTATGCAATATTATGTAATCTCCATACTACTCAATATATAAAGCAGCCTCTATAGTTCATCATATTGTATAATGTAGGCTCTATAATCCTCCATATAGTATAATGTAGCTTCTTTAATTATCCATATTGCATAATGCAGCCTCTATAATCCTCTGTATAGCATACAGCTTCTATATTCCTTCATATAGCATAATGTAGCATCTGTCATCTTGCATATAGGATAATGTGGCCCTACAGTCCTGTCCTCCATATCATAATGGGGCCCCATAGTTAATGGTTAATATATTTAATTTTGTATTAAGCAAAAAATCATTCTCTAACCAATAATCTATTATACAAATAAATAGCGGCACTTTCCGTAAAGTAATTCTGCCTTTTAGTATATGATGAATTCCAAATTCTTGGTTAAGTAGTCCGGTGAGGAACAACACCATTTTTAGTATATTCTAATTTACCATCTATCCATTAAACTTTACAGAAGTTCCATTGACATCACAGGAGAAGGCGGCGGCAATCGGAGACATTCTGAAGCGGCAGAAATCCATGAGGAAGAGGCAGTCCAGCAGACTGACAATGCTCAAAAAGAGCTCTATTTCAACAGATTAATTGAAAAGTACCCTGTAGGAGTAAACACCCAATTACCATCCCTGTCCACCTGCAGTCAGTACACAGAGCGTTTCGCACACTACTGTCGGGACAAGTGGAGGCGAGACCAATACAATCTACGCGTTTCAAGTGCTGTCGGTAAGTTTTTTTTCTCTTTCTTTAAATTTAAATCTGTCTACTTGATGTTATTGTATTCTTTGGGATGTGCTGCCTGAATATTTTTTTTGCTGAATATTTTACAGTATTTTCTCTTTTTTAGATTATTTCAGGCTTTTCCCCAAAGAAGATGATTTAAAGCACTATCTGAATCAACAGCATTGGACGTCCAACCTACCTGTCCTAGTAGATGTCCAACGTGGATGGAAGCCCAAACCAAAAAGAGGGGATACAGAGAACATTGCCAGACTTCAAGAAAAGCTAAAATTGCAAACGTGGACAGGCCTAATGATTGTAAATGAACGAGGCAAAGGTGAAGGACTGTGCACAACTCGTGCTTTTAGTAAAGGAGAAGTCATTTGTGACTATCATGGAGTGCTTAGAGAAGGAGCTGAGGCTTGCAAAATACAGGCAACTCTGAACGAGGATGAATGTTATATGTTTTTTTTCTTCATTGGTGAAAAGCAGTGGTGTATTGATGCCAGGGAGGTTCCGTGCAGTTGTCACTCAGACATGCCTTCCACATTTGGGCGAAAAATGAATCATTCTTATAAAAATTACAACGTCAAACCAATCCTTAAATTTATAATTGATGGTAACACGCCATCAATACTATTTCTGGCTAATTGCGATATCAAACCAGGGACAGCGCTTTTGTTCGATTATGGAGTGAAACCTAATGACTATGGAGAAGGTTCAGATATCCCATGGCTGACAACGTGACATTTAAGGTACCATTACACTCTTCAATATCGTGTGCGATATTGCACAAGCGTCAGGTGTTTCACATCGCACACACTATCCTTAATTGATCGTACGTGCGCTGTTACATGCTATATCGTAGATAACGCATGTACAATGTTGCGATGCAGCGCTATTCTGTACCATGCTGCGATTCTGCAAATTCAATGCAAAGTATAGGTGAATCGTATGGTTCCATGCTTCAATGCTGCAGCCTGCACGATGGTTAATTACACGACGATCGTGAGATTTGAGGTCAGGATCTCAAATCAAACAAATAATACTGGATAAATAAATATCCAGTTCTACATGCAGACATGCTATACACATCTACTCCCATTCACACTTAAATGATATCACAGCAGACCTCGGTCATATCAGACCTGCCAACTTATACCACTCTAAGTGCCCAGAAAATGTAATGTTATTATTTATATCAGGCGGAGAGCACCAATCGAACCTAGGGTCACAACAAGGTCCATGAAGACAGGGATGCAGTTGAGGAAAAGGAAACACCCAGGGTAATTGGTCAATATACTCATTCACATTGTCCTTGAACAATAAACATTTCTGTTTTAACATATGTATTCCCCTTCTTTCCTTTAAAGAGATTAAGAAGACGGCAGTGATCAGCTCCCAAGAAAGAATGAGGCGTTTCGGAGACTAAAGTTCCGGTCTTGTTAAAGTTTTTGAATTCATGTTTTATTTGTTTCTTTTCTGTTCTAGGTTGTTCTACAATTCCAGGTGAACGGGGCCCTCGAAGCAATGGGAGAAGATTTTATTTATTATAAACATTTGTACTGTTTGTATTAGTGTTAAAGGGATTCTGTCACCAGGTTTTAGCCATCTCATCTGAGCGCACCATAATGTGGACACAGAGATCTTTATTCCAGTGATGTATCACTTACTAGGCTGCTCAGTGTAGTTTGCATTAAAACACTGTTAAATCATCTGGAGATTATCATTAGAGCACTACTCCAGTAGTCCAGTCATACTTGGGAGCTGCCAAATCTGCAACAGAGAAAACAGTAATTTTATCAAAATGACAGCAAGGAGCTCAGTAAGTGAAACATTGCTGGATCAGGATTTCTATCTCTACATTATGCTGCTGTCAGATGGGATGTCAAAAACCTGGTGACACAGTCCCTTTAATAACTATTTTAAAGCTAAATATAAATAGTCCTATGGCTATGATGAAACAATTCTGACAACTGTTCAAATGGCACAATCATTTACTACCGTCAGGTTTCTGAGCCGTTTAGTCTAATGCTTTGTCAGTATTACTAGAATCCATAATAATTTAAAGGTCAGGTAGCCATAAAAGTGCTCCTGCCAGTCAGAGCAGTGCAGTCCCTGGAAATCGGGCCTAGGGAAGCAGAATATATTACCATCCCTAACAACGGTAAGCATGACCCCCAGCTGTCCAGCAACCCGACATGTAGAACTGCCTATAAAAATGACCATTTGTCCAGTCAGTGCATCACTCTCTGGTGCCCTTTTACACTGGCACACTGCTTTCTGTCTCTCTCTCTCTTTCTCTCTCCGCAGTGCAATGCTCTCTGGTGCTCCTTCACTCTCTCTCCAGTGCACCACTCTCTGACGTGTTCTCTTTCTCCCTACTGCACCGCTCTCTGGCACTCCTCTGTCTTTATAGTGCACTGCTCTCTTTTGTGCTCTCTCAGTCTCCAGTGCATCACTGGCGCTCGCTTTTGATCTCTCCCCATTGCACCACTCTCTCGCATGCTCTCTCTCTGGTGCTCTCTTTCCGTCCAAAGTGCCTTTTTTTGTCTCTGTGCCTTCACGAGCTTCTCAATCTCTGTCTTTGCCCATCTGTGGCTCTCTATCGGTCTCTGTGCCTCTCTGTCCCTCCCTGTGCTTCTATTTACCTTTTGCATCCCTCTATGTGCCTACCTTTGTCCCTTTGCTCCCTTCTTTGCCTCTATGTGCCTCTTAATGACTCTCTCACGAGCACACCTCTTTCTGTAGGTCAAAGGTAAGAAGCACTACTCAAGTTGCAGCAGAGAAGATGAATTGGTAAGTAACCACAAAGCTACACAGTGTTTAACACTTGTGTATTTTTTAAGAATCTTGTTGGTGTAGGATGCTTCCTGAACATTAAAGTGAATGGTCAGGAAACATCTTTAAGCTACAGGATCCTTGAAAAATATGCAAGTTTTTATGGGATGATTTGTCAGGCTATCAACAATCACACAGGGCCACATGCCCGTCAACAGGGCAATAGCCGACTCCACAAGGCCAATGACCCTTTGCAAAGGGCCAGAGGTCCCTTTCCGCAGGGCCATAGGCATTTCCACAGGGCCATAACCCCCTCCAACTCTCTCCACAGGACCACAGGCTACTACCGGGCCACAGGCTTTTCCACAGTGCCACAAGCCCCATCCAGCTCTCTTCACAGGCAATCATGTTGCACTTTTGCAACAAAAGAGTCAATCTTTGTTGCAGTTGCAGCTCTCTTCACAGGCAATCATGTTGCACTTTTGCAACAAAAGAGTCAATCTTTGTTGCAGTTCGGCAACATTAGAGTCAACCCTGTTGCAGATCGGACACAAAGCTTGAAAATTTAGATGTTTACTGCAGAGGACTTCATAGGCCCCCATCTTACTCCAGAGCCTTCCACAGGCCCCTCCAGCCCGCTCCACAGGCCACAACTCCCTCCAGCTCGCTTTACATCGCCACATGCCCATCTGCGGGGCAACAGACCCCTATGCAGGGTCACAGGCCTTTCCACAGGGCCGCAACCCCTTCAGCTCTCTCCAAAGGACCACTGGCTCCTTCTGCCGGGCCACAAGCCTTTCCACAGGGCCACAATCCCCTCCAACTCTCTGCACAGGACAACAGGCTCTCTTTACAGGGCCATAGCTCCCCTCCACAGGGCCAAATGCACTTTCCACACGGCAAAAATCCCCTCCAGCTCTCTCCACAGAGTCACGGGGTTCGTCTGCAGGGCACAAGCCCCTTCATCAAGGCCAAGGGGCCTTTCTACAGGGCCACTGGCCTTTAAATAGGGACACAACCCCCTCAAGCTCTCTCCACAGAACCGCAGGCTCCTTCTACAGGTTTACAGGCATTTACACAGGGCCACATCCGCCTTCACCTCTCTCCACAAGGCGACAGGGCCCTTTCACTGTGTCATAGGCCTTTCCATAAGGCCACAACCCCCTCTGTCTCTCTCAAAAAGGACAGAGGCTCCCTTTACAAGGCAACAGCCCCCTCCACAAGGCCAAAGGCCTTTTTCAAAGGTCCACAGGTCCCTTTCGCAGGGCCATAGGCATTTCCCCAAGGCAATAACCCCCTCCAGCTCTCTCCACAGGACCACAGGCTCCTTCTACAAGACTACAACCCCTTTGAGCTCTTTCATCAGGGCCACAGCCTCCTCTGCCCCCCTTTAATCAGTTAAAAGGGCTCAAATGAGTGACCACAACACCTTCAGCTCTCTCCACAGGACCACAGGCTCCTACTGAGCCACAGGACTTTCCACAGTGCCACAAGCCCCTCTAGCTCTCTCCACAGGCAATCAAGTTGCATGTTTTTTAGTGTAAAGGACTTCATAGGCCCAAATCTTACTCCAGAGCCTTCCACAGGCCCCTCCAGCCGGCTCCACATGGCCTTTTCCTCAGGCCACAACTCCCTGCAGCTCTCTTTACATCGCCACATGCCCCTCTGCGGGGCCACAGACCCCTATACAGGGTCACAGGCCTTTCCACAGGGCCTCAACCCCTTCAGCTCTCTCCACAGGACCACAGGCTTTTCCACAGCCCACAACTCCTTGCAGCTCTCACCACAGGGCCACTGCCCCTTCCACAAGGCTAAAGGGCCTATCCATAGGGCCACAGACCTTTCCACAGGGCCACAACACGCTCCAGCTCTCTCCACAGGACAAGAAGCTCTCTTTACAGGGTCATAGCTCACCTCCACAGGGCCAAATGCACTTTCCACACGGCCACAACTCCCAACAGCCCTCTCCACAGAGTCACAGGGCCCGTCTGCAGGGCACAAGCCCCTCTTCAAGGCCAAAAGGCCTTTCTACATGGCCATAGTCATTCCCATAGGGCACGAGCACCTCCAGCTCTCTCCACAGGGCAACGGACCCCTGTACAGGGTCACAGTCCTTTCCACAGGGCCACAACAGCTTCAGCTCTCTCCACAGGCAATCATGTTGCATGTTGTTTACTGCAGAGGACTTCATAGGCCCAAACCTTACTCCAGAGCCTTCCACAGGCCCCTCCAGCCCGCTCCACATGGCCTTTTCCTCAGGCCACAACTCCCTCCAGCTCTCTTTACATCGCCACATGCCCCTCTGCGGGGCCTTTCCACAGGGCCTCAACCCCTTCAGCTCTCTCCACAGGACCACTGCCTCCTTCTGCCGGGCTACAAGCCTTTCCACAGGGCCACAATCCCCTCCAACTCTTCTCCACAGGACAACAAGCTCTCTTTACAGGGCCATAGCTCCCCTCCACAGGGCCAAATGCACTTTCTGCACGGCCACAGCCCCCTTTAGCTCTCTCCACGGAGACACAAGGCCCGTCTGCAGGGCACAAGCCCCCTCTTCAAGGCCAAAAGGCCTTTCTACATGGCCATAGTCATTTCCATAGGGCACGAGCCCCTCCAGCTCTCTCCACAGGGCAACGGACCGCTATACAGGGTCACAGGCCTTTCCACAGGGCCACAACACATTCAGCTCTTCCACAGGACCACAGGCTCCAGCCCGGCCACAGGCCTTTCCACAGTGCTACAAGTCCCTCCAGCTCTCTCCACAGGCAATCATGTTTCATGTTGTTTACCGCAAAAGGACTTCATAGGCCCAAATCTTACTTCAGACCCTTCCACAGGCCCCTCCAGCCTGCTCCACATGGCCTTTTCCGCAGGCCACAACTCCCTCCAGCTCTCTTTACATCGCCACATGCCCCTCTGCGGGGCCACAGACCCCTATACAGGGTCACAGGCCTTTCCTCAGGGCCTCAACCCCTTCAGCTCTCTCCACAGGACCACAGGCTTTTCCACAGCCCACAACTCCTTCCAGCTCTCACCACAGGGCCACAGCCCCTTCCACAAGGCTAAAGGGCCTATCCATAGGGCCACAGACATTTCCACAGGGCCACAACACCCTCCAGCTCTCTCCACAGGACAAGAAGCTCTCTTTACAGGGCCATAGCTCACCTCCACAGGGCCAAATGCACTTTCCACACGGCCACAACTCCCAACAGCTCTCTCCACAGAGTCACAAGGCCCGTCTGCAGGGCACAAGCCCCCTCTTCAAGGCCAAAAGGCCTTTCTACATGGCCATAGTCATTTCCATAGGGCACAAGCCCCTCCAGCTCTCTCCACAGGGCAACGGACCCCTATACAGTGTCACAGGCCTTTCCCCAGGGCCACAATCCCCTCCAACTCTTCTCCACACGACAACAAGCTCTCTTTACCGGGCCATAGCTCCCCTCCACAGGGCCAAATGCACTTTCTGCATGGCCACAGCCCCCTTTAGCTCTCTCCACAGAGACACAAGGCCCGTCTGCAGGGCACAAGCCCCCTCTTCAAGGCCAAAAGGCCTTTCTACATGGCCATAGTCATTTCCATAGGGCACAAGCCCCTCCAGCTCTCTCCACAGGGCAACGGACCCCTATACAGGGTCACAGGCCTTTCCACAGGGCCACAACACTTTCAGCTCTCTCCACAGGACCACAGGCTCCTACTGGGCCACAGGCCTTTCCACAGTGCCACAAGCCCCTCCAGCTCTCTCCACAGGCAATCATGTTGCATGTTGTTTACTGCAAAGGACTTCATAGGCCCAAATCTTACTCCAGAGCCTTCCACAGGCCTCTCCAGCCCACTCCACATGGCCTTTTCCTCAGACCACAACTCCCTCCAGCTCTCTTTACATCGCCACATGCCCCTCTGCAGGGCCACAGACCCCTATACAGGGTCACAGGCCTTTCCACAGGGCCTCAACCCCTTCAGCTCTCTCCACAGGACCACTGGCTCCTTCTGCCGGGCCACAAGCATTTCCACAGGGCCATAATCCCCTCCAACTCTTCTCCACAGGACAACAAGCTCTCTTTACAGAGCCATAGCTCCCCTCCACAGGGCCAAATGCACTTTCTGCACGGCCACAGCCCCCTTTAGCTCTCTCCACAGAGACACAGGGCCCGTCTGCAGGACACAAGCCCCCTCTTCAAGGCCAAAGGGCCTTTCCACATGGCCATAGTCATTTCCATAGGGCACAAGCCCCTCCAGCTCTCTCCACAGGGCAACGGACCCCTATACAGGGTCACAGGCCTTTCCACAGGGCCACAACACCTTCAGCTCTCTCCACAGGACCACAGGCTACTACCGGGCCACAGGTCTTTCCACAGTGCCACAAGCACCATCCAGCTCTCTCCACAGGCAATCATGTTGCACTTTTGCAACAAGAGTCAATTTTTGTTGCAGTTCGGCAACATTGGAGTCAACCCTGTTGCAAATCGGACACGAAGCTTGAAAATTTAGATGTTTACTGCAAAGGACTTCATAGGCCCCCATCTTACTCCAGAGCCTTCCACAGGCCCCTCCAGCACGCTCCACATGGCCTTTTCCACAGGCCACAACTCCATCCAGCTGTCTTTACATCGCCACATGCCCCTCTGCAGGGCAACAGACCCCTATACAGGGTCACAGGCCTCTCCACAGGGCCTCAACCCCTTCAGCTCTCTCCACAGGACCACTGGCTCCTTCTGCCGGCCACAAGCCTTTCCACAGGGCCACAATCCCCTCCAATTCCACAGGACAACAGGCTCTCTTTACAGGGCCATAGCTCCCCTCCACAGGGCCAAATGCACTTTCCACATGGCCACAACCCCCTCCAGCTCTCTACACAGAGTCATGGGGCCAGTCTGCAGGGCACAAGCCCCTTCATCAAGGCCAAGGGGCCTTTCTACAGGGCCACTGGCCTTTAAATAGTGCCACAACCTCCTCTGGCTCTCTCAAGAGGGCCACAGGCTCCTTCTACAGGGCAAGGGCCCCCTCCACAAGGCCAAAGGCCCTTTGCAAAGAGCCATAGGTCCATTCCACAGGGCCATAGTCATTTCCATAGGGCCATAACCCCCTCAAGCTCTCTCCACAGAACAACAGGCTCCTTCTACAGGTTTACAGGCATTTATACAGGGCCACAACCGCCTTCACCTCTCTCCACAGGGCCCTTTCACTGTGTCATAGGCTTTTCCATAAGGCCACAACCCCCTCTGTCTCTCTCAAAAAGGACAGAGGCTCCCTTTACAAGGCCACAGCCCCCTCCACAAGTCCAAAGGCCTTTTTCAAAGGGCCACAGGTCCCTTCCACAGAGCCATAGGCATTTCCCCAAGGCAATAACCCCCTCCAGCTCTCTCCACAGGCTCCTTCTACAAGGCTACAACCCTTTTCAGCTCTTTCATCAGGGCCACAGCCTCCTCCACCCCCCTTTAGTCAGGTAAAAGAACTCATTTGAGTGACCTATTGACCATTGGTCAGCTCGAGTAAAGGAACCTGATATAGTATACTGCACTGTTTAATATTCTTTTTTTCTTTACACAGGTTGAATGCTTGCAAAGAAATGTCACCTATGCCATGCTCCTTTATACCAGTTTTCTTGATTGACATGTTATTTTTGGAGCCAAATGAGAAAATTGGGAAATGGAAAGCTCCCCCCTCCTTCCAATCAGTGGATCCGGTCAGGTGCTCAGTGGCGGTAGGCCACCGCCTGAAAGCCAAACATGAAAAAAGGAATGCTGGCACCGGTTTCCATATGATGAATTTTACTTTATTCCATGAAGATCAATACATTAAAAAGAAGGCATCTTTACAGGCAATCCGCCCCATCATGTCATTTTTGGTTTAAGCCTAATTTCTTTCAATAAATAAAATGGAATAAATGTGTCACTTTTTTGCCTCTACTAATAGTTGTGGGGTATTATGACATCACAATAGAATTAATACTTACCCTTTCCGATGCCTTTTAGGGCTATCCGGTGCAGAACCAAGGCCAAATACCAACCGACAGGACCTTCCTGTAACATCATGGAAGGTCCTGTCGCTCAGGACGTGGCCTTGGCTCTGCACCGGATAGACCGAAAAGCGTCTGAAAGGGTAAGTATTAATTCTTTATTATTTTTAATACATCTTGATTTATTTAATTTTGATTTCGTACTGTATAGTAATATATTACAAAATGAAAGGGGGGCTGGCAGACATGTCACAAAGGGGAGGAGGAACAGGATTCTTCATCCTCCTCTGTGACATCACTTCTCCTCCGGGCCGGAAAAAAGCGTGGTGTGTGAACACAGCCTCAGGCTGCGTGCCCACGTAGCGATTTACAAGCGTATATGTTGCGTAATTTACGCAGCAGAAACGCTTGTGAAACACTTGTTAATCCGCACCCCATGGTACTTAGTGGCATTCCGCAATGTTAATGCCCATGCTGCGGATTTTTCCGCAGCGTTTCTGCTGCGCTTAAAAATCCTTTCCACAGGGCCACAACGCCTTCAGCTCTCTCCACAGGACCACAGGCTCCTACTGGGCCACAGGCCTTTCCACAGTGTCACAAGCCCCTCCATCTCTCTCCACAGGCTATCATGTTGCATGTCGTTTACTGCAAAGGACTTCATAGGCCCAAATCTTACTCCAGAGCCTTCCACAGGCCTCTCCAGCCTGCTCCACATGGCCTTTTCCTCAGGCCACAACTCCCTCCAGCTCTCTTTACATCGCCACATGCCCCTCTGCGGGGCCACAGACCCCTATACAGGGTCACAGGCCTTTCCACAGGGCCTCAACCCCTTCAGCTGTCTCCACAGGACCACAGGCTTTTCCACAGCCCACAACTCCTTCCAGCTCTCACCACACGGCCACAGCCCCTTCCACAAGGCTAAAGGGCCTATCCATAGGGCCACAGACCTTTCCACAGAGCCACAACACCCTCCAGCTCTCTCCACAGGAAAAGAAGCTCTCTTTACAGGGCCATAGCTCACCTCCACAGGGCCAAATGCACTTTCCACACGGCCACAACTCCCAACAGCTCTCTCCACAGAGTCACAGGGCCCGTCTGCAGGGCACGAGCCCCCTCTTCAAGGCCAAAAGGCCTTTCTACATGGCCATAGTCATTTCCATAGGGCACGAGCCCCTCCAGCTCTCTCCACAGGGCAACGGACACCTATACAGGGTCACAGGCCTTTCCACAGGGCCACAACACTTTCAGCTCTCTCCACAGGACCACAGGCTCCTACTGGGCCACAGGCCTTTCCACAGTGCCACAAGCCCCTCCAGCTCTCTCCACAGGCAATCATGTTGCATGTTGTTTACTGCAAAGGACTTCATAGGCTCAAATCTTACTTCAGAGCCTTCCACAGGCCCCTCCAGCCCGCTCCACATGGCCTTTTTCGTCAGGCCACAACTCCCTCCAGCTCTCTTTACATCGCCACATGCCCCTCTGCGGGGCCACAGACCCCTATACAGGGTCACAGGCCTTTCCACAGGGCCTCAACCCCTTCAGCTCTCTCCACAGGACCACTGGCTCCTTCTGCCGGGCCACAAGCCTTTCCACAGGGCCACAATCCCCTCCAATTCCACAGGACAACAGGCTCTCTTTACAGGGCCATAGCTCCCCTCCACAGGGCCAAATGCACTTTCCACATGGCCACAACCCCCTCCAGCTCTCTACACAGAGTCATGGGGCCCGTCTGCAGGGCACAAGCCCCTTCATCAAGGCCAAGGGGCCTTTCTACAGGGCCACTGTCCTTTAAATAGTGCCACAACCTCCTCTGGCTCTCTCAAGAGGGCCACAGGCTCCTTCTACAGGGCAAGGGGCCCCTCCACAAGGCCAAAGGCCCTTTGCAAAGGGCCATAGGTCCATTCCACAGGGTCATAGTCATTTCCATAGGGCCATAACCCCCCTCAAGCTCTCTCCACAGAACCGCAGGCTCCTTCTACAGGTTTACAGGCATATACACAGGGCCACATCCGCCTTCACCTCTCTCCACAAGGCGACAGGGCCTTTTCACTGTGTCATAGGCCTTTCCATAAGGCCACAACCCCCTCTGTCTCTCTCAAAAAGGACAGAGGCTCCCTTTGCAAGGCAACAGCCCCCTCCACAAGGCCAAAGGCCTTTTTCAAAGGGCCACAGGTCCCTTTCGCAGGGCCATAGGCATTTCCCCAAGGCAATAACCCCCTCCAGCTCTCTCCAGAGGACCACAGGCTCCTTCTACAAGACTACAACCACTTTGAGCTCTTTCATCAGGGCCACAGCCTCCTCCGCCCCCCTTTAATCAGTTAAAAGGGCTCAATTGAGTGACCACAACACCTTCAGCTCTCTCCACAGGACCACAGGCTCCTACTGAGCCACAGGACTTTCCACAGTGCCACAAGCCCCTCTAGCTCTCTCCACAGGCAATCATGTTGCATGTTTTTTAGTGCAAAGGACTTCATAGGCCCAAATCTTACTCCAGAGCCTTCCACAGTCCCCTCCAGCCGGCTCCACATGGCCTTTTCCTCAGGCCACAACTCCCTCCAGCTCTCTTTACATCGCCACATGCCCCTCTGCGGGGCCACAGACCCCTATACAGGGTCACAGGCCTTTCCACAGGGCCTCAATCCCTTCAGCTCTCTCCACAGGACCACAGGCTTTTCCACATCCCACAACTCCTTCCAGCTCTCACCACAGGGCCACAGCCCCTTCCACAAGGCTAAAGGGCCTATCCATAGGGCCACAGACCTTTTCACAGGGCCACAACACGCTCCAGCTCTCTCCACAGGACAAGAAGCTCTCTTTACAGGGCCATAGCTCACCTCCACAGGGCCAAATGCACTTTCCACACGGCCACAACTCCCAACAGCCCTCTCCACAGAGTCACAGGGCCCATCTGCAGGGCACAAGCCCCTCTTCAAGGCCAAAAGGCCTTTCTACATGGCCATAGTCATTCCCATAGGGCACGAGCACCTCCAGCTCTCTCCACAGGGCAACGGACCCCTGTACAGGGTCACAGTCCTTTCCACAGGGCCACAACAGCTTCAGCTCTCTCTCCACAGGCAATCATGTTGCATGTTGTTTACTGCAGAGGACTTCATAGGCCCAAACCTTACTCCAGAGCCTTCCACAGGCCCCTCCAGCCCGCTCCACATGGCCTTTTCCTCAGGCCACAACTCCCTCCAGCTCTCTTTACATCGCCACATGCCCCTCTGTGGGGCCACAGACCCCTATACAGGGTCACATGCCTTTCCACAGGGCCTCAACCCCTTCAGCTCTCTCCACAGGACCACTGCCTCCTTCTGCCGGGCTACAAGCCTTTCCACAGGGCCACAATCATTTCCAACTCTTCTCCACAGGACAACAAGCTCTCTTTACAGGGCCATAGCTCCCCTCCACAGGGCCAAATGCACTTTCTGCATGGCCACAGCCCCCTTTAGCTCTCTCCTCAGAGACACAAGGCCCGTCTGCAGGGCACAAGCCCCCTCTTCAAGGCCAAAAGGCCTTTCTACATGGCCATAGTCACTTCCATAGGGCACAAGCCCCTCCAGCTCTCTCCACAGGGCAACAGACCGCTATACAGGGTCACAGGCCTTTCCACAGGGCCACAACACCTTCAGCTCTTCCACAGGACCACAGGCTCCAGCCCGGCCACAGGCCTTTCCTCAGTGCTACATGTCCCTCCAGCTCTCTCCACAGGCAATCATGTTTCATGTTGTTTACCGCAAAAGGACTTCATAGGCCCAAATCTTACTTCAGACCCTTCCACAGGCCCCTCCAGCCCGCTCCACATGGCCTTTTCCGCAGGCCACAACTCCCTCCAGATCTCTTTACATCGCCACATGCCCCTCTGCGGGGCCACAGACCCCTATACAGGGTCACAGGCCTTTCCACAGGGCCTCAACCCCTTCAGCTCTCTCCACAGGACCACAGGCTTTTCCACAGCCCACAACTCCTTCCAGCTCTCACCACAGGGCCACAGCCCCTTCCACAAGGCTAAAGGGCCTATCCATAGGGCCACAGACATTTCCACAGGGCCACAACACCCTCCAGCTCTCTCCACAGGACAAGAAGCTCTCTTTACAGGGCCATAGCTCACCTCCACAGGGCCAAATGCACTTTCCACACGGCCACAACTCCCAACAGCTCTCTCCACAGAGTCACAAGGCCCGTCTGCAGGGCACAAGCCCCCTCTTCAAGGCCAAAAGGCCTTTCTACATGGCCATAGTCATTTCCATAGGGCACGAGCCCCTCCAGCTCTCTCCACAGGGCAACCGACCCCTATACAGGGTCACAGGCCTTTCCCCAGGGCCACAATCCCCTCCAACTCTTCTCCACACGACAACAAGCTCTCTTTACCGGGCCATAGCACCCCTCCACAGGGCCAAATGCACTTTCTGCATGGCCACAGCCCCCTTTAGCTCTCTCCACATAGACACAAGGCCCGTCTGCAGGGCACAAGCCCCCTCTTCAAGGCCAAAAGGCCTTTCTACATGGCCATAGTCATTTCCATAGGGCACAAGCCCCTCCAGCTCTCTCCACAGGGCAACGGACCCCTATACAGGGTCACAGGCCTTTCCACAGGGCCACAACACTTTCAGCTCTCTCCACAGGACCACAGGCTCCTACTGGGCCACAGGCCTTTCCACAGTGCCACAAGCCCCTCCAGCTCTCTCCACAGGCAATCATGTTGCATGTTGTTTACTGCAAAGGACTTAATAGGCCCAAATCTTACTCCAGAGCCTTCCACAGGCCTTTCCAGCCCACTCCACATGGCCTTTTCCTCAGGCCACAACTCCCTCCAACTCTCTTTACATCGCCACATGCCCCTCTGCGGGGCCACAGACCCCTATACAGAGTCACAGGCCTTTCCACAGGGCCTCAACCCCTTTAGCGGTCTACACAGGACCACAGGCTTTTCCATAGCCCACAACTCCTTCCACCTCTCACCACAGGGCCACAGCCCCTTCCACAAGGCCAAAGGGCCTATCCATAGGGCCACAAACCTTTCCACATGGCCACAACACCCTCCAGCTCTCTCCACAGGACAAGAAGCTCTCTTTACAGGGCCATAGCTCACCTCCACAGTGCCAAATGCACTTTCCACACGGCCACAACTCCCAACAGCCCTCTCCACAGAGTCACAGGGCCCGTCTGCAGGGCACAAGCCCCCTCTTCAAAGCCAAAAGGCCTTTCTGCATGGCCATAGTCATTTCCATAGGGCACGAGCCCCTCAAGCTCTCTCCACAGGGCAACGGACCGCTATACAGGGTCACAGGCCTTTCCACAGGGCGACAACACCTTCAGCTCTCTCCACAGGACCACAGGCTCCTACCCGGCAACAGGCTTTTCCACAGTGCTACAAGTCCCTCTAGCTCTCTCCACAGGCATTCATGTTGCATGTTGTTTACCGAAAAAAGGACTTCATAGGCCCAAATCTTACTTCAGACCCTTCCACAGGCCCCTCCAGCCCACACCACATGGCCTTTTCCGCAGGCCACAACTCCCTCCAGCTCTCTTTACATCGCCACATGCCCCTCTGCGGGGCCACAGACCCCTATACAGGGTCACAGGCCTTTCCACAGGGCCTCAACCCCTTCAGCTCTCTCCACCGGACCACTGGCTCCTTCTGCCGGGCCACAAGCATTTCCACAGGGCCACAATCCCCTCCAACTCTTCTCCACAGGACAACAAGCTCTCTTTACAGAGCCATAGCTCCCCTCCACAGGGCCAAATGCACTTTCTGCACGGCTACAGCCCCCTTTAGCTCTCTCCACAGAGACACAGGGCCCGTCTGCAGGACACAAGCCCCCTCTTCAAGGCCAAAGGGCCTTTCTACTTGGCCATAGTCATTTCCATAGGGCACAAGCCCCTCCAGCTCTCTCCACAGGGCAACGGACCCCTATACAGGGTCACAGGCCTTTCCACAGGGCCACAACACCTTCAGCTCTCTCCACAGGACCACAGGCTCCTACCCAGCCACAGGCATTTCCACAGTGCTACAAGTCCCTCTAGCTCTCTCCACAGGCAATCATGTTGCATGTTGTTTACCGAAAAAAGGACTTCATAGGCCCAAATCTTACTTCAGACCCTTCCACAGGCCCCTCCAGCCCGCTCCACATGGCCTTTTCCGCAGGCCACAACTCCCTCCAGCTCTCTTTACATCGCCACATGCCCCTCTGCAGGGCCACAGACCCCTATACAGGGTCACAGGCCTTTCCACAGGGCCTCAACCCCTTCAGCTCTCTCCACAGCACCACTGCCTACTTCTGCCGGGCCACAAGCCTTTCCACAGAGCCACAATCCCCTCCAACTCTTCTCCACAGGACAACAAGCTCTCTTTACTGGGCCATAGCTCCCCTCCACAGGGCCAAATGCACTTTCTACATGGCCACAGCACCCTTTAGCTCTCTCCACAGAGACACAAGGCCCGTATGCAGGGCACAAGCCCCCTCTTCAAGACCAAAAGGCCTTTCTACATGGCCATAGTCATTTCCATAGGGCACGAGCACCTCCAGCTCTCTCCACAGGGCAACGGACCCCTATACAGGGTCACAGGCCTTTCCACAGGGCCACAACAGCTTCAGCTCTCTCCACAGGACCACAGGCTCCTACCCGGCCACACGCCTTTCCACAGTGCTACAAGTCCCTCCAGCTCTCTCCACAGGCAATCATGTTGCATGTTGTTTGCCGCAAAAAGACTTCATAGGCCCAAATCTTACTTCAGACCCTTCCACAGGCCCCTCCAGCCCGCTCTACATGGCCTTTTCCGCAGGCCACAACTCCCTCCAGCTCTCTTTACATCGCCACATGCCCCTCTGCGGGGCCACAGACCCCTATACAGGGTCACAGGCCTTTCCACAGCGCCTCAACCCCTTCAGCTCTCTCCACACCACTACTGGCTCCTTCTGCCGAGCCACAAGCATTTCCACAGGGCCACAATCCGCTCAAACTCTTCTCCACAGGACAACAAGCTAACTTTACAGGGCCGTAGCTCCCTTCCTCAAAGCCAGCCCTCATGGTGTTTGTGTTATTAAAGAAAAAAAAAATTTGAGGGCTGGCTAGAGGCAGCCGTGGACACACGATTGCAGCCCTCATGGTGTTTGTGTTATTAAAAAAAAAATAATAATTTTAGGGCTGGCTAGAGGCAGCCGTGGACACAACATAGCAAGCCCTCATGGTGTTTGTGTTATTAAAGAAAAAAAATAAATTTGAGGGCTGGCTAGAGGCAGCAGTGGACACACGATAGCCAGCCCTCATGGTGTTTGTGTTATTAAAGAAAAAAAATAAATTTGAGGGCTGGCTAGAGGCAGCCGTGGACACACGATCGCCAGCCCTCATGGTGTTTGTGTTATTAAAGAAAATAAATAAATTTGAGGGCTGGCTAGAGGCAGCCGTGGACACACGATAGCCAGCTCTCATGGTGTTTGTGTTATTAAAGAAAAAAAATAAATTTGAGGGCTGGCTAGAGGCAACCGTGGACACACGATAGCCAGCCCACATGGTGTTTGTGTTATTAATGAAAAAAAATTAATTTAAGGGCTGGCTAGAGGCAGCCGTGGACACACGATAGCCAGCCCTCATGGTGTTTGTGTTATTAAAGAAAATAAATAAATTTGAGGGCTGGCTAGAGGCAGCCGTGGACACACGATAGCCAGCCCACATGGTGTTTGTGTTATTAAAGAAAATAAATAAATTTGAGGGCTGGCTAGAGGCAGCCATGGACAAACGATAACCAGCCCTCATGGTGTTTGTGTTATTAAAGAAAAAAAATAAATTTGAGGGCTGGCTAGAGGCAGCCGTGGACACACGATAGCCAGCCCACATGGTGTTTGTGTTATTAAAGAAAAAATATAAATTTGATGGCTGGCTAGAGGCAGCCGTGGACACACTATATATATATATATATATATATATATATATATTATATATATATATATATATATTTCTGCAGTATCTGTGCATTATGAATCGTGATATGTGTTAAAGGGGCCCACTGAGACTTTCGCCTATGGCCCACAAAAACCTGGAGCCGGCCCTGCCCATGTGTGGTGATTATTGATTCCAGTACTAAAAGGAATAGCAGGGGCACTAACAGCATGAATGGGGTGTTTATTTATTTGTGTTTTGGATATTGTTTCTTCTGGTGTGTGAATATATGGCACTGACCAGTTTAATGCCCTGTATTTGTGTGGTTTTTGCCTTGGATTCTTACATTTTATTATATTGTCTGCTATAGTATATATTTTGTGCTATAGTGCATTACCTCTAATACTGGTGGCGGATTTGCCAGTCAGTATATTAATGTGCAAAATTGATCACCAGGGACAGCCTAAGTGTATATTTGATCTTTACTTGATATATTACAATCATGTGTTTTTCTGGGATGGATTTTGGAGTAGGTGGGCTTTCCATTAGTGGGTAATTCCACTATATTAACTTTTACTTGTGTTTTCATGAATTGGATTGTGACATTGTTTGTATGTATTTATAAAAAATATAATTCATTGTAATTTATTGAAGTATTGTCTGGATTGGGTGATCACTGCACAAGAGCATACCCCTTTTCTTCTTGCCGATGTTTATATATATTTGGTATGCTGCATGTTGATCCCATAGTGATTAGATGGTGCCCTCCATAACTTTGAGTTTGTGACATGGACAGATTTTTCACACTTCTACAATTGAGTTCACTCTCAACTTTTCAGACGTCTGCAGACGGAGTCTCTTATCTTTTCTGTACTACAAGATGTTTTGCTGACAATTGGCCAAATACACAAGTCCTTCTGCAGCCTTATCTCAAATGAAATAACATACAAACCTTAGCTTTTTTTTTTCTTTTTTCAAATGCTTCCTCAGGGCTGGCTGGAGACAGCCATTGGCACATGAGAGCCAGCCCTCGTGGTTTTAATGTTATTAAAAAAAATAAAAAAATTTGAGGGCTGGCTGGTGACAGCCATGGGCACACGATAGCCAGCCTTCATGGTTGCATTTCTTATAAATAAAAATATAAACCTTTAGGGCTGGCTGGCGAGAGCCGTGTGCACGCGGATAGCCAGCCTTCATGGGGGTGTTATATTTATATCCCACCAAGGACAACATCTGAAACGAGTTTGTATGTTCTCCCCGTGTTTGCATGGGTTTCCTCCGGGTTCTCCGGTTTCCTCCCACACTCCAAAGACACACTGATAGGGAATCTAGATTGTGAGCCCCAATGGGGACAGCGACAATAATGTATGTAAAGCGCTGTGGAATATGTAAGCGCTATATAAAAATAAAAATAAGATGATGATAAAAAATATAAACCTTGAGGGCCGGCTGGAGACAGCCGTGGGCACACGATAGCCAGCCCTCATGCTCTTTACAGAGCTATAGCTCCCCTCCACAGGGCCAAATGCACTTTCCACATGGCCACAATCCCCTCCAGCTCTCTCCACAGAGTCACTGGGCCCGTCTGCTGGGCACAAGCCCCTTCATCAAGGCCAAGGGGCCAGTCTACAGGGACACTGGCCTTTAAATAGGGCCACAACCCCCTCTGGCTCTCTCAACAGGGCCACAGGCTCCTTCTGCTGGGCAACAGCCCCCTCCACAAGGCCAAAGGCCCTTTGCAAAGGGCTATAGGTCCATTCCACAGGGCCATAGTCATTTCCATAGGGCCATAACCCCCCTCAAGCTCTCTCCACAGAACCACAGGCTCCTTCTACAGGTTTACAGGCATTTACACAGGGCCACAACCGCCTTCACCTCTCTCCACAGGGCCCTTTCACTGTGTCATAGGCCTTTCCATAAGGCCACAACCCCCTCTGTCTCTCTTAAAAAGGACAGAGGCTCCCTTTACAAGGCAACAGCCCCCTCCAAAAGGCCAAAGGCCTTTTTCAAGGGGTCATAGGTCCCCTCCGCAGGGCCATAGGCATTTCCCCAAGGCAATAACCCCCTCCAGCTCTCTCCAGAGGACCACAGGCTCCTTCTACAAGGCTACAACCCCTTTCAGCTCTTTCATCAGGGCCACAGCCTCCTCCACCCCCCTTTAATCAGTTAAAAGGGCTCATTTGCGTGACCACAACACCTTCAGCTCTCTCCACAGGACCACAGGCTCCTACCCGGCCACAGGCCTTTCCACAGTGCTACAAGTCCCTCTCTCCACAGGCAATCATGTTGCATGTTGTTTACCGCAAAAGGACTTCATAGGCCCAAATCTTACTTTAGACCCTTCCACAGGCCCCTCCAGCCCGCTCCACATGGCCTTTTCCGCAGGCCACAACTCCCTCCAGCTCTCTTTACATCGCCACATGCCCCTCTGTGGGGCCACAGACCCCTATACAGGGTCACAGGCCACAGGGCCACAATCCCCTCCAACTCTTCTCCACAGTACAACAAGCTCTCTTTACCGGGCCATAGCTCCCCTCCACAGGGCCAAATGCACTTTCTGCACGGCCACAGCCCCCTTTAGCTCTCTCCACAGAGACACAAGGCCCGTCTGCAGGGCACAAGCCCCCTCTTCAAGGCCAAAAGGCTTTTCTACATGGCCATAGTCATTTCCATAGGGCACGAGCCCCTCCAGCTCTCTCCACAGGGCAACGGACCCCTATACAGGGTCACAGGCCTTTCCACAGGGCCACAAGCCCCTCCAGCTCTCTCCACAGGCAATCATGTTGCATGTTGTTTACTGCAAAGGACTTCATAGGCCCAAATCTTACTCCAGAGCCTTCCACAGGCCTCTCCAGCCCGCTCCACATGGCCTTTTCCTCAGGCCACAACTCCCTCCAGCTCTCTTTACATCGCCACATGCCCCTCTGCGGGGCCACAGACCCCTATACAGGGTCACAGGCCTTTCCACAGGGCCTCAACCCCTTCAGCTGTCTCCACAGGACTACAGGCTTTTCCACAGCCCACAACTCTTTCCAGCTCTCACCACAGGGCCACAGCCCCTTCCACAAGGCTAAAGGGCCTATCCATAGGGCCACAGACCTTTCCACAGGGCCACAACACCCTCCAGCTCTCTCCACAGGACAAGAAGCTCTTTACAGGGCCATAGCTCACCTCCACAGGGCCAAATGCACTTTCCACACGGCCACAACTCCCAACAGCTCTCTCCACAGAGTCACAGGGCCCGTCTGCAGGGAACAAGCCCCCTCTTCAAGGCCAAAAGGCCTTTCTACATGGCCATAGTCATTTCCATAGGGCACGAGCCCCTCCAGCTCTCTCCACAGGGCAATGGACCACTATACAGGGTCAGAGGCCTTTCCACAGGGCCACAACACCTTCAGCTCTCTCCACAGGACCACAGGCTCCTACTGGGCCACTGGCCTTTCCACAGTGCCACAAGCCCCTCCAGCTCTCTCCACAGGCAATCATGTTGCATGTTGTTTACTGTAAAGGACTTCATAGGCCCAAATCTTACTCCAGAGCCTTCCACAGGCCTCTCCAGCCCGCTCCACATGGCCTTTTCCTCAGGCCACAACTCCCTCCAGCTCTCTTTACATCGCCACATGCCCCTCTGCGGGGCCACAGACCCCTATACAGGGTCACAGGCCTTTCCACAAGGCCTCAACCCCTTCATCTGTCTCCACAGGACCACAGGCTTCTCCACAGCCCACAACTCCTTCCAGCTCTCACTACAGGGCCACAGCCCCTTCCACAAGGCTAAAGGGCCTATCCATAGGGCCACAGACCTTTCCACAGGGCCACAAAACCCTCCAGCTCTCTCCACAGGACAAGAAGCTCTCTTTACATTGCCATAGCTCACCTCCACAAGGCCAAATGCACTTTCCACACGGCCACAACTCCCAACAGCTCTCTCCACAGAGTCACAGGGCACGTCTGCAGGGCACAAGCCCCCTCTTCAAGGCCAAAAGGCCTTTCTACATGGCCATAGTCATTTCCATAGGGCACGAGCCCCTCCAGCTCTCTCCACAGGGCAACGGACCCCTATACAGGGTCACAGGCCTTTCCACAGGGCCTCAACCCCTTCAGCTGTCTCCACGGGACCACAGGCTTTTCCACAGCCCACAACTCCTTCCAGCTCTCACCACAGGGCCACAGCCCTTTCCACAAGGCTAAAGGGCCTATCCATAGGGCCACAGGCCTTTCCTCAGTGCCACAAGCCCCTCCAGCTCTCTCCACAGACAATCATGTTGCATGTTGTTTACTGCAAAGGACTTCATAGGCCCAAATCTTACTCCAGAGCCTTCCACAGGCCTCTCCAGCCCGCTCCACATGGCCTTTTCCTCAGGCCACAACTCCCTCCAGCTCTCTTTACATCGCCACATGCGCCGCTGCGGGGCCACAGACCCCTATACAGGGTCACAGGCCTTTCCACAGGGCCTCAACCCCTTCAGCTCTCTCCACAGCACCATTGCCTACTTCTGCCGGGCCACAAGCCTTTCCACAGAGCCACAATCCCCTCCAACTCTTCTCCACAGGACAACAAGCTCTCTTTACAGGGCCATAGCTCCCCTCCACAGGGCCAAATGCACTTTCTGCACGGCCACAGCCCCCTTTAGCTCTCTCCACAGAGACACAAGGCCCGTATGCAGGGCACAAGCCCCCTCTTCAAGGCCAAAAGGCCTTTCTACATGGCCATAGTCATTTCCATAGGGCACGAGCACCTCCAGCTCTCTCCACAGGGCAACGGACCCCTATACAGGGTCACAGGCCTTTCCACAGGGCCACAACACCTTCAGCTCTCTCCACTGGACCACAGGCTCCTACCCGGCCACACGCCTTTCCACAGTGCTACAAGTCCCTCCAGCTCTCTCCACAGGCAATCATGTTGCATGTTGTTTGCCGCAAAAAGACTTCATAGGCCCAAATCTTACTTCAGACCCTTCCACAGGCCCCACCAGCCCGCTCTACATGGCCTTTTCCGCAGGCCACAACTCCCTCCTGCTCTCTTTACATCGCTACATGCCCCTCTGCGGGGCCACAGACCCCTATACAGGGTCACAGGCCTTTCCACAGGGCCTCAACCCCTTCAGCTCTCTCCACAGTACCACTGGCTCATTCTGCCGAGCCACAAGCATTTCCACAGGGCCACAATCCCCTCAAACTCTTCTCCACAGGACAACAAGCTAACTTTACAGGGCCATAGCTCCCTTCCTCATAGCCAGCCCTCATGGTGTTTGTGTTATTAAAGAAAAAAAAAATTTGAGGGCTGGCTAGAGGCAGCCGTGGACACATGATAGCCAGCCCTCATGGTGTTTGTGTTATTAAAGAAAAAAAAAAAATTGAGGGCTGGCTAGAGGCAGCCGTGGACACATGATAGCCAGCCCTCATGGTGTTTGTGTTATTTAAGAAAAAAAAAATTTGAGGGCTGGCTAGAGGCAGCCGTGGACACATGATAGCCAGCCCTCATGGTGTTTGTGTTATTAAAGAAAAAATAATAATTTTAGGGCTGGCTAGAGGCAGCCGTGGACACATGATAGCCAGCCCTGATGGTGTTTGTGTCATAAAAGAAAAAATAATAATTTGAGGGCTGGCTAGAGGCAGCCGTGGACACACGATAGCCAGCCCTCATGGTGTTTGTGTTATTAATGAAAAAAAAATTGGGGGGCTGGCTAGAGGCAGCCGTGGACACACCATAGCAAGCCCTCATGGTGTTTGTGTTATTAAAGAAAAAAAAAATTTAAGGGCTGGCTAGAGGCAGCCGTGGACACATGATAGCCAGCCCTCATGGTGTTTGTGTTATTAAAGAAAAAAAATAAATTGGGGGGCTGGCTAGAGGCAGCCGTGAACACACGATAGCCAGCCCTCATGGTGTTTGTGTTATTAAAGAAAAAAAAAATTGGGGGGCTGGCTAGAGGCAGCCGTGGACACACGATAGCCAGCCCTCATGGTGTTTGTGTTATTAAAGAAAAAAAAAATTGGGGGTCTGGCTAGAGGCAGCCGTGAACACACGATAGCCAGCCCTCATGGTGTTTGTGTTATTAAAGAAAAAAAAAAATTGGGGGGCTGGCTAGAGGCAGCCGTGGACACACGATAGCCAGCCCTCATGGTGTTTGTGTTATTAAAGAAAAAAAAAATTGGGGGGCTGGCTAGAGGCAGCCGTGAACACACGATAGCCAGCCCTCATGGTGTTTGTGTTATTAAAGAAAAAAAAATTGGGGGGCTGGCTAGAGGCAGCCGTGGACACACGATAGCCAGCCCTCATGGTGTTTGTGTTATTAAAGAAAAAAAAAAATTGGGGGGCTGGCTAGAGGCAGCCATGGACACACGATAGCCAGCCCTCATGCTGTTTGTGTTATTAAAGAAAAAAAAAAATTGGGGGGCTTGCTAGAGGCAGCCGTGGACACACGATAGCCAGCCCTCATGCTGTTTGTGTTATTAAAGAAAAAAAAAATTGGGGGGCTGGCTAGAGGCAGCCGTGGACACATGATAGCCAGCCCTCATGGTGTTTGTGTTATTAAAGAAAAAAAAAATTTGAGGGCTGGCTAGAGGCAGCCGTGGACACACGATAGCCAGCCCTCATGGTGTTTGTGTTATTAAAGAAAAAAAAATTGGGGGGCTGGCTAGAGGCAGCCGTGAACACACGATAGCCAGCCCTCATGGTGTTTGTGTTATTAAAGAAAAAAAAATTGGGGGGCTGGCTAGAGGCAGCCGTGGACACACGATAGCCAGCCCTCATGCTGTTTGTGTTATTAAAGAAAAAAAAAAATTGGGGGGCTGGCTAGAGGCAGCCGTGAACACAATGCTTCATTTCTGCATCGTGGTTACATAGCCTTAGTGTTATTAAAGCAAAAAAAATTTGAGAGTTGGCTATAGACATTATATGCCCAATATGAGGGCTGGCTGCAGGTAATCCAGGACAACCAGAAGCAAGCTCTCATGCTTGCTTGCACATTAGAAAGAGAAACATCGCCATCTGGTGTTTTTACAATCCTACAATAAAAAATTAAAAAGTTGGACAACATTGCCACCCGGTGGAGTTTCCTCAGAACACACAATGTCAAGAAAAAAGTCAATGAGGGCTGGCTATTGGTCAATCAGGTAAGTGATTTAGCCAGCTCTAATGTTACATTTTTTTTGCATTTTTATTGCGTAGACCCCCTTAGGAGCGATATTTCAGGCCGCAGAGCGTGCAGTTTCGAGCAGAAATTTTGCCTTAACCCTGAAAAAAAATTAGCGCATCCCACCGCGTGCGTAAGCGTCCCAAATGCCAAAAAACAAATTTCCCCCATCAGTCCCTATATATTACTATAGTACAGATGGTCATACTACCATATTGACTCTTTAATCCAGTTCCAATGTATCAAGGTCAAGCCTGTTGCACAAATGCAACAAATGTTGCATTCCGGCAACAAAAGTCGGCCATCTTGTGTCCCGTTTGCAACAAAAGGTCAACTTTTGTTGCCTTTCGGCAACATTTCAGGTCAAGCCTGTTGCAAATGGGACACGAAGCCTCTGATTTTGACCAAAGGTGCACCTCATGGAGCTCCACGTGCATACCGCATGTCATGGGGCCCCACGTGCATGACGCATGTTATGGGTGCCCCAAATGCATGCCGCATGTCATGGGGGCCAAAAATGAATGCCACATGTCATGGGGGCCACACGTGCATGACACATGTCATGGGGGCTCCACGTGCATGCCACATTTCATTGGGGGCCCAAATGCATGCTGCATGTCAGAGGCCACAAATGCATGCTGCATGTCATGGGGCCCCACATGCATGCCCCATGTCTTGGGGGCCTCAAATGCATGCTGCACGTGATGGGGGACCCAAATGCATGGCACATGTCATGGTAGCCGACACGCATGTCATGGGGGTCCCAAATGCGTGCCGCATATCATGGGGGCCCCAAATGCATGCCGCATGTCATAGGGGCCCCACATGCATGGCGCATGTCATGGGGGCCCCACATTTATACCGCATGTCATGGAGGCCCCAAATGCATGCCGCATGTAATGGGAGCCCCCATGCATGCCACATGTCATGGGGGCCCCAAATGAATGTCGCATGTCAAGGGGGCCCCACGTGCATGCCGCATGTCATGGGGGCCCCAAATGCATGCCGCATGTACAGGGGGCCCCACGTGCATGCCACATTTCATGGGGTGCCCAAATGCATGCGGCATGTCATGGGGGCCATAAATGCATGCGGCATGTCATAGGGGCCCCACGTGCATACCACATGTCATGGGGGCCCCAAATGCATGCCGCATGTACTGGGGGGGCCCACGTGCATGCTGCATGTCATGGGGCCCCAAATGCATGCCGCATGTCATGGGGGCCCCAAATGCATGCCGCATGTCATGGGGCCCCCAAATGCATGCAGTATGTCTTGGGGCCCACAAATGCATGCCGCATGTCATAGGGGTCCCACATGCATGGCGCATTTCATGGGGGTCCCACATGCATGCGCATGTCATGGGGGCCCCACGTGCATGTCGCATGTCATGGGGCCCCCCAAATGCATGCAGCATGTCTTGGCGCCCTCAAATGCATGCCGCATGTCATAGGGGTCCCACATGCATGCCGCATGGCATGGGGGCCCCAAGTGCGTGCCCCATATCATGGGGGCCCCAAATGCATGCAGCATGTCATGGGGGCCCAACGTGCATGCCGCATGTATTGGGGGCCCCAAATGCATGCCGCATGTCATGGGGGAACCACCTGCATGCCGCATGTCATGGGGGAACCACCTGCATGCCGCATGTAATGGGGGATTCAAATGCATGCCGCATGTCATGGGGGTCCCACATGCATGCTGCATGTCATGGGGGCCCCAAATGCATGCCGCATATCATGGGGGCCCCGCAGGCATTCCGCATGTCATGGGGGCCTCACGTGCATGCCGCATGTCATGGGGGCCTCACGTGCATGCCGCATGTATTGGGGGCCCCAACTGCATGCCGCATGTCTCAGGTACCCCAAATGCATGCAGCATGTTATGCAGGCCCCAAATGCATGCCGCATGTCATGGGGGCCCAAATGCATGACGCATGTCATGGGGGCTCCACGTGCATGCCACATGTAATGCGGCTCCCAAATTCATGTCGCATGTCATAGGGGCCCCACGTGCATTCCGCATGACATGGGGGCCCCAAATGCATGCCGCATGTCATGGGGGCCCCACGTGCATGCCGCTTGTAATGGGGGATTCAAATGCATGCCGCATGACATGGGGGTCCCACATGCATGCCACATGTCATTGGGGCCCCGCAGGCATTCCGCATGTCATGGGGGACTCACGTGCATTCCGCATGTCATGTGGGCCCCACGTGCATGCTGCATGTCATTGTGGCCCCACGTGCATGCCGCATGTCACGGGGGCCCCGCAGGCATTCCACATGTCATGGGGGCCCCAAATAAATGCCGCATTTCATGGGGGCCCCACATGCATGCCGCATGTCACGGGGTCCCCGCAGGCATTCCACATGTCATGGGGGCCCCAAATAAATGGCGCATTTCATGGGGACCCCATGTGCATGCCACATGTCTTGGGGCCCACAAATGCATGCCGCATGTCATAGGTGCCCCACATGCATGGCACATTTCATGGGGGCCCTACATGCATGCCGCATGTCATGGGGCCCCCAAATGCATACCTCAAGTCATGGGGGCCCCAAATGCATGCAGCATGTCAAAGGGGCCCCACATGCATGGTGCATGTCATGGGGGCCCCACATGCATGCCGCATATATTGGGGGCCTCAAATGCATGCCGCATGTCATGAGGGCCCCGCATGCATGCCGCATGTCATTGGGGCCCCGCAGGCATTCCGCATGTCATGGGGGCCTCACGTGCATTCCGCATGTCATGGGGGTCCCACGTGCATGCTGCATGTCTTTGGGGCCCCACGTGCTTGCCGCATGTCATGGGGGCCCCACGTGCATGCCTCATGTTACGGGGGCCACGAATGCATGCCGCATGTCATAGGGGCCCCACATGCATGGAGCATGTCATGGGGGCCCCAAATGCATGCGGCATGTCATAGGGGCCCCACGTGCATACCACATGTCATGGGGGCCCCAAATGCATGCCGCATGTCATGGGAGCCCCACATGCATGCCACATGTCATGGGGGCCCCAAATGAATGTCGCATGTCAAGGGGGCCCCACGTGCATGACGCATTTCATGGGGACCCACATGCTTGCCGCATGTCATGAGGGCCATAAATGCATGCCGCATGTCATGGAGGCCCCCATGACATGCGGCAAGCATTTGGGCCCCACATGCATGCCGCATGTCATGGAGACCCCAAATGCATGCCGCATGTCATGGGGGCCCCACGTGCATGGCGCATTTCATGAGGGCCCAAATGCATGCCACATGTCATGAGGCCATAAATGCATGTCGCATGTCATGGGTGCCCAAAGTGCATGCCTCATGTCACGGGGGCCCCGCAGGCATTCCACATGTCATGGGGGCCCCAAATAAATGCCGCATTTCATGGGGGCCCCACGTGCATGCCGCATGTCACGGGGGCCCCGCAGGCATTACACATGTCATGGGGGCCCCAAATAAATGCCGCATTTCATGGGGGCCCCATGTGCATGCCACATGTCTTGGGGCCCACAAATGCATGCCGCATGTCATAGGGGCCCCACATGCATGGCGCATTTCATGGGGGCCCTACATGCATGCCGCATGTCATGGGGGCCCCAAATGCATGCCTCAAGTCATGGGGGCCCCAAATGCACGCAGCATGTCATAGGGGCCCCACATGCATGGTGCATGTCATGGGGGCCCCACATGCATGACTCAAGTCATGGGGGCCCCAAATGCATGCCACATATCATGGGGGCCCCACATGCATGCCACATATATTGGGGGCCTCAATTGCATGCCGCATGTCATGAGGGCCCCGCATGCATGCCGCATGTCATTGGGGCCCCGTAGGCATTCCGCATGTCATGGGGGCCTCACGTGCATTCCGCATGTCATGGGGGTCCCACGTGCATGCTTCATGTCATGGGGGCCCCACGTGCTTGCCGCTTGTCATGGGGGCCCCACGTGCATGCCTCATGTTACGGGGGCCACGAATGCATGCCGCATGTCATAGGGGCCCCACGTGCATACCACATGTCATGGGGGCCCCAAATGCATGCCGCATGTCATGGGGGCCCCACATGCATGCCACATGTCATGGGGGCCCCAAATGAATGTCGCATGTCAAGGGGGCCCCACGTGCATGACGCATGTCATGGGGACCCACATGCATGCCGCATGTCATGGAGGCCCCCATGACATGCGGCATGCATTTGGGGGCCCCACATGCATGCCGCATGTCATGGGGGCCCAAATGCTTGCCGCATGTCATGGGGTCCCCAAATGCATGCCGCATGTCATTGGGCCCCCCAAATGCATGCAGCATGTCTTGGGGCCCACAAATGCATGTCGCATGTCATAGGGGTCCCACATGCATGGCGCTTTTCATGGGGGTCCCACATGCATGCGCATGTCATGGGGGACCCAAATGCGTGCCGCATATCATGGGGGCCCCAAATGCATGCCGCATGTCATAGGGGCCCCACATGCATGGCGCATGTCATGGGGGCCCCACATTCATACCGCATGTCATGGAGGCTCCAAATGCATGCCGCATGTAATGGGAGCCCCCATGCATGCCACATGTCATGGGGGCCCCAAATGAACGTCGCATGTCAAGGGGGCCCCACGTGCATGCCGCATGTCATGGGGGCCCCAAATGCATGCCGCATGTACAGGGGGCCCCACGTGCATGCCGCATGCCATGGGGACCCCAAATGCATGCCGCATGTCATGGGGGCCCCACATGCATGCTGCATGTCATGGGGCCCAAAAGATTGCCGCATGTCATGGGAGCCATAAATGCATGCCGCATGTCATGGGAGCCCCACATGAATGTCGCATGTCAAGGGGCCCAACGTGCATGCCGCATGTATTGGGGCCCCAAATTCATGCAGCATGTCATAGGGGCCCCACATGCATGGCACATTTCATGGGGGCCCCAATTGCATTCAGCATGTAATGGGGGATCCAAATGCATGCTGCACGTCATGGGGGCCCCACGTGCATGCCGCATGTCATGGGGGCCCCGCAGGCATTCCACATGTCATGGGGGCCCCAAATAAATGCCGCATTTCATGGGGGCCCCACGTGCATGCCGCATGTCATGGGGCCCCCCAAATGGATGCCGCATGTCATAGGGGCCCCAAATGCATGCCGCATCTCTTGGGGCCCACAAATGCATGCCGCATGTCATAGGGGCACCACATGCATGGCACATTTCATGGGGGCCCCAAATGCATGCCTCAAGTCATGGGGGCCCCAAATGCATGCCGCATATCATGGGGGTCCCACATGCATGCCGCATATCAAGGGGGTCGCACATGCATGCCGCATGTCATGGGGGCCCCAAATGCATGCCGCATGTCACAGTGGCCCCAAATGCATGCTGCATGTCATGAGGGCCCCACTTGCATACCGCATGTCATAGGGGCCCCACGTACATGCCGCATGTCATGGGGGCCCCAAATGCATGCCGCATGTAATGGGGGCCCCACGTGCATGCCGCATGTCATGGGGGCCCCAAATGCATGCAGCATGTCATGGGGGCCCCACGTGCATGCCACATGTCTTGGGGGGCCCACATGCATGCCGCATGTCATGGGGGCCCCACTTGCATGCATCATGTAATGGGGGTCCCACATGCATGCAGCATGTCATGGGGGCTCCAAATGCATGCGGCATGTCATAGGGGCCCCACGTGCATACCACATGTCATGGGGCCCCCACATGCATGCCGCATGTCATGGGGGTCCCACGTGCATGCTGCATGTCATTGGGGCCCCACGTGCTTGCCGCATGTCATGGGGGCCCCAAATGCATGCCGCTTGTCATGACGGCCCCAAATGCATGACTCATGTCATGGAGGCCCCACGTGCATGCCGCATGTCATGGGGGATCCAAACTCATGCCGCATGTCATTGGGGCCCCAAACGTATGCCGCATGTCATGGGGGCCCCATGTGCATGCCGCATGTCATGGGTGCCCCAAATGCATGCCGCATGTCATGGGGGCTCCACGTGCATGCCGCATTTCATGGGGGACCCAAATGCATGCCGCATGTCATGGGGGCTCCAAATGCATGTCACATGTCATGGGGGCCCCACGTGCATGCTGCATGTCATGGGGGCCCCAAATGCATGCCTCATGTCATGGGGGGCCCAAATGCATGCCGCATATCATGGGGCCCCCCAAATGCATGCAGCATGTCTTGGGGCCCACAAATGCATGCCGCATGTCATAGGAGCCCCACATGCATGGCGCATTTCATGGAGGCCCCACATGCATGCGCATGTCATGGGGGCCCCAAATGCGTGCCGCATATCATGGGGGCCCCACATGCATGCCTCAAGTCATGGGGGCCCCAAATGCATGCCACATACCATGGGGGCCCCACATGCATGCTGCATATATTGGGGGCCTCAAATGCATGCCGCATGTCATGAGGGCCCGCATGCATGCCGCATGTCATTGGGGCCCCGCAGGCATTCCGCATGTCATGGGGGCCTCACGTGCATGCCGCATGTCATTGGGGCCCCGCAGGCATTCCGCATGTCATGGGGGCCTCACGTGCATTCCGCATGTCATGGGGGACCCACGTGCATGCTGCATGTCATTGGGGCCCCACGTGCTTGCCGCATGTCATGGGGGCCCCACGTGCATGCCTCATGTTACGGGGGCCACAAATGCATGCCGCATATCATGGGGGTCCCACATGCATGCCGCATATCAAGGGGGTCGCACATGCATGCCGCATGTCATGGGGGCCCCAAATGCATGCCGCATGTCACAGTGGCCCCAAATGCATGCTGCATGTCATGAGGGCCCCACTTGCATACCCCATGTCATAGGGGCCCCACGTACATGCCGCATGTCATGGGGGCCCCAAATGCATGCCGCATGTAATGGGGGCCCCACGTGCATGCCGCATGTCATGGGGGCCCCAAATGCATGCAGCATGTCATGGGGGCCCCACGTGCATGCCACATGTCTTGGGGGGCCCACATGCATGCCGCATGTCATGGGGGCCCCACTTGCATGCATCATGTAATGGGGGTCCCACATGCATGCAGCATGTCATGGGGGCTCCAAATGCATGCGGCATGTCATAGGGGCCCCACGTGCATACCACATGTCATGGGGCCCCCACATGCATGCCGCATGTCATGGGGGTCCCACGTGCATGCTGCATGTCATTGGGGCCCCACGTGCTTGCCGCATGTCATGGGGGCCCCACGTGCATGCCTCATGTCACGAGGGCCACAAATGTATGCCGCATGTCATGGGGGCCCCGCATGCATGATGCATGTCATGGGGGCCCCACATGAATGCCGCATGTCATGGGGCCCCACATGAATGCCGCATGTCATGGGGACCCCAAATGCATGCCATATGTCATGGGGTCCTCACATGCATGCCGCATGTCATGGGGCCCCCCAAATTCATGCCGCATATCATAGGGGCCCCACATGCATGGAGCATGTCATGGGGGCCCCAAATGCATGACGCATGTCATGGGGGTCCCACATGCATGCCGCATGTCATGGGGGCCCCAAATGCATGCCGCTTGTCATGACGGCCCCAAATGCATGACTCATGTCATGGAGGCCCCACGTGCATGCCGCATGTCATGGGGGATCCAAACTCATGCCGCATGTCATTGGGGCCCCAAACGTATGCCGCATGTCATGGGGGCCCCATGTGCATGCCGCATGTCATGGGTGCCCAAAATGCATGCCGCATGTCATGGGGGCCCCAAATGCATGCCGCATGTAATGGGGGCCCCACGTGCATGCCGCATGTCATGGGGGCCCCAAATGCATGCAGCATGTCATGGGGGCCCCACGTGCATGCCACATGTCTTGGGGGGCCCACATGCATGCCGCATGTCATGGGGGCCCCACTTGCATGCATCATGTAATGGGGGTCCCACATGCATGCAGCATGTCATGGGGGCTCCAAATGCATGCGGCATGTCATAGGGGCCCCACGTGCATACCACATGTCATGGGGCCCCCACATGCATGCCGCATGTCATGGGGGTCCCACGTGCATGCTGCATGTCATTGGGGCCCCACGTGCTTGCCGCATGTCATGGGGGCCCCACGTGCATGCCTCATGTCACGAGGGCCACAAATGTATGCCGCATGTCATGGGGGCCCCGCATGCATGATGCATGTCATGGGGGCCCCACATGAATGCCGCATGTCATGGGGCCCCACATGAATGCCGCATGTCATGGGGACCCCAAATGCATGCCATATGTCATGGGGTCCTCACATGCATGCCGCATGTCATGGGGCCCCCCAAATTCATGCCGCATATCATAGGGGCCCCACATGCATGGAGCATGTCATGGGGGCCCCAAATGCATGACGCATGTCATGGGGGTCCCACATGCAAGCCGCATGTCATGGGGGCCCCAAATGCATGCCGCTTGTCATGACGGCCCCAAATGCATGACTCATGTCATGGAGGCCCCACGTGCATGCCGCATGTCATGGGGGATCCAAACTCATGCCGCATGTCATTGGGGCCCCAAACATATGCCGCATGTCATGGGGGCCCCATGTGCATGCCGCATGTCATGGTTGCCCCAAATGCATGCCGCATGTCATGGGGGCTCCACGTGCATGCCGTATTTCATGGGGGACCCAAATGCATGCCGCATGTCATGGGGGCCCCAAATGCATGTCACATGTCATGGGGGCCCCACGTGCATGCTGCATGTCATGGGGGCCCCAAATGCATGCCTCTTGTCATGGGGGGCCCAAATGCATGCCGCATATCATGGGGCCCCCCAAATGCATGCAGCATGTCTTGGGGCCCACAAACGCATGCCGCATGTCATAGGAGCCACACATGCATGGCGCATTTCATGGAGGCCCCACAAGCATGCGCATGTCATGGGGGCCCCAAATGCGTGCCGCATATCATGGGGGCCCCAAATGCATGCAGCATGTCATGGGGGCCCCACGTGCATGCCGCATGTCATGGGGGCCCCACTTGCATGCAGCATGTAATGGGGATCCAAATGCATGACGCATGTCATGGGGGTCCCACATGCATGCCGCATGTCATGGGGACCCCAAATGCATGGCTCAAGTCATGGGGGCCCCCAAATGCATGCCGCATATCAAGGGGGCCACAAATGCATGCAGCATGTCATGGGGGCCCCACATGCATGTCACATGTCATTGGGCCCCCCAAATGCATGCCGCATGTATTGGGGGCCCCCCAAATGCATGCAGCATGTCTTGGGGCCCTGCATGCATGCCGCATGTCATGGGGGCCCCGCAGGCATTCCGCATGTCATGGGGGCCCAAATGCATGCCGCTTGTCATAGGGGCCCCACGTGCATGCCGCATGTAATGGGGGATTCAAATGCATGCCTCAAGTCATGGGGGCCCCAAATGCATGCCGCATGTCATGGGGGCCCCATGTGCATGCCACATGTAATGGGGGCCCCAAAAGCATGTGGCATGTCATAGGGGCCCCACGTGCATGCCGCATGTCTTGGGCACCCCAAATGCATGCAGCATGTCATAGGGGCCCCACGTGCATACCACATGTCATGGGGGCCCCAAATGCATGCCGCATGTACTGGGGGCCCCACGTGCATGCCGCATTTCATGGGGGACCCAAATGCATGCCGCATGTCATGGGGGCCCCACATGCATGGCGCATTTCATGGGGGCCCCACATGCATGCGCATGTCATGGGGGCACCACATGCATGCCGCATGTCATGGGGCCCAAAAGCTTGCCGCATGTCATGGGGGCCATAAATGCATGCCGCATGTCAAGGGGGCCCAACGTGCATGCCGCATGTATTGGCGGCCTCAAATGCATGCCTCAAGTCATGGGGGCCCCAAATGCATGCCGCATATCATGGGGGTCCCACATGCATGCCGCATATCATGGGGGTCCCACATGCATGCCACATGTCATGGGGCCCCGAATGCATGCCGCATGTCACATTGGCCCCAAATGCATGATGCATGTCATGAGGGCCCCATGTGCATACCGCATGTCATAGGGGCCCCACGTACATGGCACATGTCATCGGTGCCCCACATGCATGCCGCATGTCATTGGGGCCCCAAATGCATGCCGCATGTAATGGGGGCCCCACGTGCATGCTGCATGTCATGGGGGCCCCAAATGCATGCCGCATGTAATGGGGGCCCCACGTGCATGCAGCATGTCATGGAGGCCCCAAATGCATGCATCATGTCATTGGGGCTCCACGTGCATGCCGCATGTAATGGGGCCCCCAAATGCATGCCGCATGTCATGGGGGCCCCATGTGCATGCCACATGTAATGGGGGCCCCAAAAGCATGTGGCATGTCATAGGGGCCCCACGTGCATGCCGCATGTCTTGGGCACCCCAAATGCATGCAGCATGTCATAGGGGCCCCACGTGCATACCACATGTCATGGGGGCCCCAAATGCATGCCGCATGTACTGGGGGCCCCACGTGCATGCCGCATTTCATGGGGGACCCAAATGCATGCCGCATGTCATGGGGGCCCCAAATGCATGTTGCATGTCATGGGGGTCCCACGTGCATGCCGCATGTTATGGGGCCCCCAAGTGCATGCAGCATGTCTTGGGGCCCACAAATGCATGCAGCATGTCATAGGGGCCCCACATACATGGCGCATTTCATGGGGGCCCCACATGCATGCGCATGTCATGGGGGCCCCACATGCATGCCGCATGTCATGGGGCCCAAAAGCTTGCCGCATGTCATGGGGGCCATAAATGCATGCCGCATGTCATGGGAGCCCCACATGAATGTCGCATGTCAAGGGGGCCCAACGTGCATGCCGCATGTATTGGGGGCCCCAAATTCATGCAGCATGTCATGAGGGCCCTGCATGCATGCCGCATGTCATGGGGGCCCCGCAGGCATTCCGCATGTCATGGGGGCCCAAATGCATGCCGCATGTCATGGGGGCCCCACGTGCATGCCACATGTAATGGGGGATTCAAATGCATGCCTCAAGTCATGGGGGCCCCACATGCATGGCGCATTTCATGGGGGCCATACATGCATGCCGCATGTCATGGGGGCCCCAAATGCATGCCTCAAGTCATGGGGGCCCCAAATGCACGCAGCATGTCATAGGGGCCCCACATGCATGGTGCATGTCATGGGGGCCCCACATGCATGACTCAAGTCATGGGGGCCCCAAATGCATGCCACATATCATGGGGGCCCCACATGCATGCCGCATATATTGGGGGCCTCAATTGCATGCCGCATGTCATGAGGGCCCCGCATGCATGCCGCATGTCATTGGGGCCCCGTAGGCATTCCGCATGTCATGGGGGCCTCACGTGCATTCCGCATGTCATGGGGGTCCCACGTGCATGCTTCATGTCATGGGGGCCCCACGTGCTTGCCGCTTGTCATGGGGGCCCCACGTGCATGCCTCATGTTACGGGGGCCACGAATGCATGCCGCATGTCATAGGGGCCCCACGTGCATACCACATGTCATGGGGGCCCCAAATGCATGCCGCATGTCATGGGGGCCCCACATGCATGCCACATGTCATGGGGGCCCCAAATGAATGTCGCATGTCAAGGGGGCCCCACGTGCATGACGCATGTCATGGGGACCCACATGCATGCCGCATGTCATGGAGGCCCCCATGACATGCGGCATGCATTTGGGGGCCCCACATGCATGCCGCATGTCATGGGGGCCCAAATGCTTGCCGCATGTCATAGGGTCCCCAAATGCATGCCGCATGTCATTGGGCCCCCCAAATGCATGCAGCATGTCTTGGGGCCCACAAATGCATGTCACATGTCATAGGGGTCCCACATGCATGGCGCTTTTCATGGGGGTCCCACATGCATGCGCATGTCATGGGGGACCCAAATGCGTGCCGCATATCATGGGGGCCCCAAATGCATGCCGCATGTCATAGGGGCCCCACATGCATGGCGCATGTCATGGGGGCCCCACATTCATACCGCATGTCATGGAGGCTCCAAATGCATGCCGCATGTAATGGGAGCCCCCATGCATGCCACATGTCATGGGGGCCCCAAATGAACGTCGCATGTCAAGGGGGCCCCACGTGCATGCCGCATGTCATGGGGGCCCCAAATGCATGCCGCATGTACAGGGGGCCCCACATGCATGCCGCATGCCATGGGGACCCCAAATGCATGCCGCATGTCATGGGGGCCCCACATGCATGCTGCATGTCATGGGGCCCAAAAGATTGCCGCATGTCATGGGAGCCATAAATGCATGCCGCATGTCATGGGAGCCCCACATGAATGTCGCATGTCAAGGGGCCCAACGTGCATGCCGCATGTATTGGGGGCCCCAAATTCATGCAGCATGTCATAGGGGCCCCACATGCATGGCACATTTCATGGGGGCCCCAATTGCATTCAGCATGTAATGGGGGATCCAAATGCATGCTGCACGTCATGGGGGCCCCACGTGCATGCCGCATGTCATGGGGGCCCCGCAGGCATTCCACATGTCATGGGGGCCCCAAATAAATGCCGCATTTCATGGGGGCCCCACGTGCATGCCGCATGTCATGGGGCCCCCCAAATGGATGCCGCATGTCATAGGGGCCCCAAATGCATGCCGCATCTCTTGGGGCCCACAAATGCATGCCGCATGTCATAGGGGCCCGACATGCATGGCACATTTCATGGGGGCCCCAAATGCATGCCTCAAGTCATGGGGGCCCCAAATGCATGCCGCATATCATGGGGGTCCCACATGCATGCCGCATATCAAGGGGGTCGCACATGCATGCCGCATGTCATGGGGGCCCCAAATGCATGCCGCATGTCACAGTGGCCCCAAATGCATGCTGCATGTCATGAGGGCCCCACTTGCATACGCATGTCATAGGGGCCCCACGTACATGCCGCATGTCATGGGGGCCCCAAATGCATGCCGCATGTAATGGGGGCCCCACGTGCATGCCGCATGTCATGGGGGCCCCAAATGCATGCAGCATGTCATGGGGGCCCCACGTGCATGCCACATGTCTTGGGGGGCCCACATGCATGCCGCATGTCATGGGGGACCCACTTGCATGCATCATGTAATGGGGGTCCCACATGCATGCAGCATGTCATGGGGGCTCCAAATGCATGCGGCATGTCATAGGGGCCCCACGTGCATACCACATGTCATGGGGCCCCCACATGCATGCTGCATGTCATGGGGGTCCCACGTGCATGCTGCATGTCATTGGGGCCCCACGTGCTTGCCGCATGTCATGGGGGCCCCACGTGCATGCCTTATGTCACGAGGGCCACAAATGTATGCCGCATGTCATGGGGGCCCCGCATGCATGATGCATGTCATGGGGGCCCCACATAAATGCCGCATGTCATGGGGCCCCACATGAATGCCGCATGTCATGGGGACCCCAAATGCATGCCATATGTCATGGGGTCCTCACATGCATGCCGCATGTCATGGGGCCCCCAAATTCATGCCGCATATCATAGGGGCCCCACATGCATGGAGCATGTCATGGGGGCCCCAAATACATGACGCATGTCATGGGGGTCCCACATGCATGCCGCATGTCATGGGGGCCCAAAATGCATGCCGCTTGTCATGACGGCCCCAAATGCATGACTCATGTCATGGAGGCCCCACGTGCATGCCGCATGTCATGGGGGATCCAAACTCATGCCGCATGTCATTGGGGCCCCAAACGTATGCCGCATGTCATGGGGGCCCCATGTGCATGCCGCATGTCATGGGTGCCCCAAATGCATGCCGCATGTCATGGGGGCTCCACGTGCATGCCGCATTTCATGGGGGACCCAAATGCATGCCGCATGTCATGGGGGCCCCAAATGCATGTCACATGTCATGGGGGCCCCACGTGCATGCTGCATGTCATGGGGGCCCCAAATGCATGCCTCATGTCATGGGGGGCCCAAATGCATGCCGCATATCATGGGGCCCCCCAAATGCATGCAGCATGTCTTGGGGCCCACAAATGCATGCCGCATGTCATAGGAGCCCCGCATGCATGGCGCATTTCATGGAGGCCCCACATGCATGCGCATGTCATGGGGGCCCCAAATGCGTGCCGCATATCATGGGGCCCCAAATGCATGCAGCATGTCATGGGGGCCCCACGTGCATGCCGCATGTCATGGGGGCCCCACTTGCATGCAGCATGTAATGGGGATCCAAATGCATGACGCATGTCATGGGGGTCCCACATGCATGCCGCATGTCATGGGGACCCCAAATGCATGGCTCAAGTCATGGGGGCCCCCAAATGCATGCTGCATATCAAGGGGGCCACAAATGCATGCAGCATGTCATGGGGGCCCCACATGCATGTCACATGTCATTGGGCCCCCCAAATTCATGCCGCATGTCATGGGGCCCCCCAAATGCATGCAGCATGTCTTGGGGCCCACAAATGCATGCCGCATGTCATAGGGGCCACACATGCATGGCACATTTCATGGGGGCCCCACATGCATGCGCATGTCATGGGGGCCCAAATGCATGCCGCATATCATGGGGGCCCCAAATGCATGCAGCATGTCATGGGGCCCCACGTGCATGCCGCATATCATTGGGGGCCACATGCATGCCGCATGTCATGGGAGCCCCACATGAATGTCGAATGTCAAGGGGGCCCAACGTGCATGCCGCATGTATTGGGGGCCCCAAATTCATGCAGCATGTCATGAGGGCCCTGCATGCATGCCGCATGTCATGGGGGCCCCGCAGGCATTCCGCATGTCATGGGGGCCCAAATGCATGCCGCATGTCATAGGGGCCCCACGTGCATGCCGCATGTAATGGGGGATTCAAATGCATGCCTCAAGTCATGGGGGCCCCAAATGCATGCAGCATGTCATGGGGGCCCCATGTGCATGCCACATGTAATGGGGGCCCCAAAAGCATGTGGCATGTCATAGGGGCCCCACGTGCATGCCGCATGTCTTGGGCACCCCAAATGCATGCAGCATGTCATAGGGGCCCCACGTGCATACCACATGTCATGGGGGCCCCAAATGCATGCCGCATGTACTGGGGGCCCCACGTGCATGCCGCATTTCATGGGGGACCCAAATGCATGCCGCATGTCATGGGGGCCCCACATGCATGGCGCATTTCATGGGGCCCAAAAGCTTGCCGCATGTCATGGGGGCCATAAATGCATGCCGCATGTCAAGGGGGCCCAACATGCATGCCGCATGTATTGGGGGCCCCAAATGCATGCCTCAAGTCATGGGGGCCCCAAATGCATGCCGCATATCATGGGGGTCCCACATGCATGCCGCATATCATGGGGGTCCCACATGCATGCCGCATGTCATGGGGGCCACAAATGCATGCCGCATGTCACATTGGCCCCAAATGCATGATGCATGTCATGAGGGCCCCATGTGCATACCGCATGTCATAGGGGCCCCACGTACATGGCACATGTCATCGGTGCCCCACATGCATGCCGCATGTCATTGGGGCCCCAAATGCATGCCGCATGTAATGGGGGCCCCACGTGCATGCTGCATGTCATGGGGGCCCCAAATGCATGCCGCATGTAATGGGGGCCCCACGTGCATGCAGCATGTCATGGGGGCCCCAAATGCATGCATCATGTCATTGGGGCTCCACGTGCATGCCGCATGTAATGGGGCCCCCAAATGCATGCCGCATGTCATGGGGGCCCCATGTGCATGCCACATGTAATGGGGGCCCCAAAAGCATGTGGCATGTCATAGGGGCCCCACGTGCATGCCGCATGTCTTGGGCACCCCAAATGCATGCAGCATGTCATAGGGGCCCCATGTGCATACCACATGTCATGGGGGCCCCAAATGCATGCCGCATTTCATGGGGGACCCAAATGCATGCCGCATGTCATGGGGGCCCCAAATGCATGTTGCATGTCATGGGGGTCCCACGTGCATGCCGCATGTTATGGGGCCCCCAAGTGCATGCAGCATGTCTTGGGGCCCACAAATGCATGCCGCATGTCATAGGGGCCCCACATGCATGGCGCATTTCATGGGGGCCCCACATGCATGCGCATGTCATGGGGGCACCACATGCATGCCGCATGTCATGGGGCCCAAAAGCTTGCCGCATGTCATGGGGGCCATAAATGCATGCCGCATGTCATGGGAGCCCCACATGAATGTCGCATGTCAAGGGGGCCCAACGTGCATGCCGCATGTATTGGGGACCCCAAATTCATGCAGCATGTCATGAGGGCCCTGCATGCATGCCGCATGTCATGGGGGCCCCGCAGGCATTCCGCATGTCATGGGGGCCCAAATGCATGCCGCATGTCATGGGGGCCCCACGTGCATGCCACATGTAATGGGGGATTCAAATGCATGCCTCAAGTCATGGGGGCCCCAAATGCATGCCGCATATCTTGGGGGTCCCACATGCATGCCGCATATCATGGGGGTCCCACATGCATGCCGCATGTCATGGGGGCCCCGAATGCATGCCACATGTCACATTGGCCCCAAATGCATGATGCATGTCATGAGGGCCCCACGTGCATACCGCATGTCATAGGGGCCCCACATACATGGCACATGTCATCGGTGCCCCACATGCATGCCGCATGTAATTGGGGCCCCAAATGCATGCCGCATGTAATGGGGGCCCCACGTGCATGCTGCATGTCATGGGGCCCCCAAATGCATGCCGCATGTAATGGGGGCCCCACGTGCATGCAGCATGTCATGGGGGCCCCAAATGCATGCAGCATGTCATTGGGGCTCCACGTGCATGCCGCATGTAATGGGGCCCCCAAATGCATGCCGCATGTCATGGGGGCCCCATGTGCATGCCACATGTAATGGGGGCCCCAAAAGCATGTGGCATGTCATAGGGGCCCCACGTGCATGCCGCATGTCTTGGGCACCCCAAATGCATGCAGCATGTCATAGGGGCCCCACGTGAATACCACATGTCATGGGGGCCCCAAATGCATGCCGCATGTACTGGGGGGCCCACGTGCATGCCGCATTTCATGGGGGACCCAAATGCATGCCGCATGTCATGGGGGCCCCAAATGCATGTCGCATGTCATGGGGGCCCCACGTGCATGCCGCATGTTATGGGGCCTCCAAATGCATGCAGCATGTGTTGGGGCCCACAAATGCATGCCGCATGTCATAGGGGCCCCACATGCATGGCACATTTCATGGGGGCCCCACATGCATGCGATGTCATGGGGGCCCCAAATGCGTGCCGCATATCATGGGGGCCCCAAATGCATGGAGCATGTCATGGGGGCCCCACGTGCATGCCACATGTCATGGGGGCCCACATGCATGCCGCATGTCATGGGGGCCCCACTTGCATGCAGCATGTAATGGGGATCCAAATGCATGACGCATGTCATGGGGGTCCCACGTGCATGCCGCATGTCATGGGGGCCCCACATGCATGCCGCATGTCATGGGGGAACCACTTGCATGCAGCATGTAATGGGGGATCCAAATGCATGACGCATGTCATGGGGGTCCCACATGCATACCACATGTCATGGGGGAACCAAATGCATGCCGCATGTCCTGGGGGCCCCACATGCATGACACATTTCATGGGGGACCCAAATGCATGCCGCATGTCACGGGGTCCCCAAATGCATGCTGCATGTCATGAGGGCCCCACGTGCATGCTGCATGTCAAGGAGCCCCCAAATGCATGCCGCATGTCATGGGGGTCCCACTTGCATGCCGCATGTCATGGGGGCCCCACGTGCATGTCGCATGTCATGGGGGCCCAAAATGCATGCCGCATGTCATGAGGGCGCCACATGCATGCCGCATGTCTTGGGGCCCACAAATGCATGCCGCATGTCATGGGTGCCCCACAAGCATGCCGCATGTCATTGGGGCCCCAAATGCATGCCGCATGTAATGGGGGCCCCGCGTGCATGCCGCATGTCACGGGGGCCCCCAATGCGTGCCGCATGTAATGGGGGCCCCACGTGCATGCAGCATGTCATGGGGGTCCCAAATGCATGCAGCATGTCATTGGGGCCCCCAAATGCATGCAGCATGTCATAGGGGCCCCACGTGCATGGCGCATGTCATGGGGGCCCCACATTCATACCGCATGTCATGGAGGCCCCAAATGCATGCCGCATGTAATGGGAGCCCCCATGCATGCCACATGTCATGGGGGCCCCAAATGAATGTCGCATGTCAAGGGGGCCCCACGTGCATGCCGCATGTCATGGGGGCCATAAATGCATGCGGCATGTCATAGGGGCCCCACGTGCATGCCGCATGTCATGGGGCCCCCCAAATGCATGCAGCATGTCTTGGGGCCCACAAATGCATGCCGCATGTCATAGGGGTACCACATGCATGGCGCATTTCATGGGGGTCCCACATGCATGCGCTTGTCATGGGGGCCCCAAATGCGTGCCACATATCATGGGGGCCCCAAATGCATGCCGCATGTCATAGTGGCCCCACATGCATGGCGCATGTCATGGGGGCCCCACATTCATACCGCATGTCATGGAGGCCCCAAATGCATGCCGCATGTAATGGGAGCCCCCATGCATGCCACATGTCATGGGGGCCCCAAATGAATGTCGCATGTCAAGGGGGCCCCAAATGCATGCCGCATGTACAGGGGGCCCCACGTGCATGCCGCATTTCATGGGGGACCCAAATGCATGCCACATGTCATGGGGGCCATAAATGCATGCGGCATGTCATAGGGGCCCCACGTGCATACCACATGTCATGGGGGCCCCAAATGCATGCCACATGTCATGGGGGCCCCAAATGAATGTCGCATGTCAAGGGGGCCCCACGTGCATGACGCATGTCATGGGGACCCACATGCATGCCGCATGTCATGGAGGCCCCCATGACATGCGGCATGCATTTGGGGGCCCCACATGCATGCCGCATGTCATGGGGACCCAAATGCTTGCCGCATGTCATGGGGTCCCCAAATGCATGCCGCATGTCATTGGGCCCCCCAAATGCATGCAGCATGTCTTGGGGCCCACAAATGCATGTCGAATGTCATAGGGGTCCCACATGCATGGCGCTTTTCATGGGGGTCTCACATGCATGCGCATGTCATGGGGGACCCAAATGCGTGCCGCATATCATGGGGGCCCCAAATGCATGCCGCATGTCATAGGGGCCCCACATGCATGGCGCATGTCATGGGTTCCCCACATTCATACCGCATGTCATGGAGGCTCCAAATGCATGCCGCATGTAATGGGAGCCCCCATGCATGCCACATGTCATGGGGGCCCCAAATGAACGTCGCATGTCAAGGGGGCCCCACGTGCATGCCGCATGTCATGGGGGCCCCAAATGCATGCTGCATGTACAGGGGGCCCCACGTGCATGCCGCATGCCATGGGGACCCCAAATGCATGCCGCATGCCATGGGGGCCCCACATGCATGCTGCATGTCATGGGGCCCAAAAGATTGCCGCATGTCATGGGAGCCATAAATGCATGCCGCATATCATGGGAGCCCCACATGAATGTCGCATGTCAAGGGGCCCAACGTGCATGCCGCATGTATTGGGGGCCCCAAATTCATGCAGCATGTCATAGGGGCCCCACATGCATGGCACATTTCATGGGGGCCCCAATTGCATTCAGCATGTAATGGGGGATCCAAATGCATGCTGCACGTCATGGGGGCCCCACGTGCATGCCGCATGTCATGGGGGCCCCGCAGGCATTCCACATGTCATGGGGGCCCCAAATAAATGCCGCATTTCATGGGGGCCCCACGTGCATGCCGCATGTCATGGGGCCCCCCAAATGGATGCCGCATGTCATAGGGGCCCCAAATGCATGCCGCATCTCTTGGGGCCCACAAATGCATGCCGCATGTCATAGGGGCCCCACATGCATGGCACATTTCATGGGGGCCCCAAATGCATGCCTCAAGTCATGGGGGCCCCAAATGCATGCCGCATATCATGGGGGTCCCACATGCATGTCGCATATCAAGGGGGTCGCACATGCATGCCGCATGTCATGGGGGCCCCAAATGCATGCCGCATGTCACAGTGGCCCCAAATGCATGCTGCATGTCATGAGGGCCCCACTTGCATACCCCATGTCATAGGGGCCCCACGTACATGCCGCATGTCATGGGGGCCCCAAATGCATGCCGCATGTAATGGGGGCCCCACGTGCATGCCGCATGTCATGGGGGCCCCAAATGCATGCAGCATGTCATGGGGGCCCCACGTGCATGCCACATGTCTTGGGGGGCCCACATGCATGCCGCATGTCATGGGGGCCCCACTTGCATGCATCATGTAATGGGGGTCCCACATGCATGCAGCATGTCATGGGGGCTCCAAATGCATGCGGCATGTCATAGGGGCCCCACGTGCATGCCTCATGTCACGAGGGCCACAAATGTATGCCGCATGTCATGGGGACCCCGCATGCATGATGCATGTCATGGGGGCCCCACATGAATGCCGCATGTCATGGGGCCCCACATGAATGCCGCATGTCATGGGGACCCCAAATGCATGCCATATGTCATGGGGTCCTCACATGCATGCCGCATGTCATGGGGCCCCCCAAATTCATGCCGCATATCATAGGGGCCCCACATGCATGGAGCATGTCATGGGGGCCCCAAATGCATGACGCATGTCATGGGGGTCCCACATGCATGCCGCATGTCATGGGGGCCCCAAATGCATGCCGCTTGTCATGACGGCCCCAAATGCATGACTCATGTCATGGAGGCCCCACGTGCATGCCGCATGTCATGGGGGATCCAAACTCATGCCGCATGTCATTGGGGCCCCAAACGTATGCCGCATGTCATGGGGGCCCCATGTGAATGCCGCATGTCATGGGTGCCCCAAATGCATGCCGCATGTCATGGGGGCTCCACGTGCATGCCGCATTTCATGGGGGACCCAAATGCATGCCGCATGTCATGGGGGCACCAAATGCATGTCACATGTCATGGGGGCCCCACGTGCATGCTGCATGTCATGGGGGCCCCAAATGCATGCCTCATGTCATGGGGTGCCCAAATGCATGCCGCATATCATGGGGCCCCCCAAATGCATGCAGCATGTCTTGGGGCCCACAAATGCATGCCGCATGTCATAGGAGCCCCACATGCATGGCGCATTTCATGGAGGCCCCACATGCATGCGCATGTCATGGGGGCCCCAATGCGTGCCGCATATCATGGGGGCCCCAAATGCATGCAGCATGTCATGGGGGCCCCACGTGCATGCCGCATGTCATGGGGGCCCCACTTGCATGCAGCATGTAATGGGGATCCAAATGCATGACGCATGTCATGGGGGTCCCACATGCATGCCGCATGTCATGGGGACCCCAAATGCATGGCTCAAGTCATGGGGGCCCCCAAATGCATGCCGCATATCAAGGGGGCCACAAATGCATGCAGCATGTCATGGGGGCCCCACATGCATGTCACATGTCATTGGCCCCCCAAATGCATGCCGCATGTCATGGGGCCCCCCAAATGCATGCAGCATGTCTTGGGGCCCACAAATGCATGCCGCATGTCATAGGGGCCACACATGCATGGCACATTTCATGGGGGCCCCACATGCATGCGCATGTCAGGGGGGCCCAAATGCATGCCGCATATCATGGGGGCCCCAAATGCATGCAGCATGTCATGGGCCCCCATGTGCATGCCGCATATCAATGGGGGCCACATGCATGCCGCATGTCATGGGAGCCCCACATGAATGTCGAATGTCAAGGGGGCCCAACGTGCATGCCGCATGTATTGGGGGCCCCAAATTCATGCAGCATGTCATGAGGGCCCTGCATGCATGCCGCATGTCATGGGGGCCCCGCAGGCATTCCGCATGTCATGGGGGCCCAAATGCATGCCGCATGTCATAGGGGCCCCACGTGCATGCCGCATGTAATGGGGGATTCAAATGCATGCCTCAAGTCATGGGGGCCCCAAATGCATGCCGCATGTCATGGGGGCCCCATGTGCATGCCACATGTAATGGGGGCCCCAAAAGCATGTGGCATGTCATAGGGGCCCCACATGCATGGCGCATGTCTTGGGCACCCCAAATGCATGCAGCATGTCATAGGGGCCCCACGTGCATACCACATGTCATGGGGGCCCCAAATGCATGCCGCATGTACTGGGGGCCCCACGTGCATGCCGCATTTCATGGGGGACCCAAATGCATGCCGCATGTCATGGGGGCCCCACATGCATGGCGCATTTCATGGGGGCCCCACATGCATGCGCATGTCATGGGGGCACCCCATGCATGCCGCATGTCATGGGGCCCAAAAGCTTGCCGCATGTCATGGGGGCCATAAATGCATGCCGCATGTCAAGGGGGCCCAACGTGCATGCCGCATGTATTGGGGGCCCCAAATGCATGCCTCAAGTCATGGGGGCCCCAAATGCATGCCGCATATCATTGGGGTCCCACATGCATGCCGCATATCATGGGGGTCCCACATGCATGCCGCATGTCATGGGGGCCCCGAATGCATGCCGCATGTCACATTGGCCCCAAATGCATGATGCATGTCATGAGGGCCCCATGTGCATACCGCATGTCATAGGGGCCCCACGTACATGGCACATGTCATCGGTGCCCCACATGCATGCCGCATGTCATTGGGGCCCCAAATGCATGCCGCATGTAATGGGGGCCCCACGTGCATGCTGCATGTCATGGGGGCCCCAAATGCATGCCGCATGTAATGGGGGCCCCACGTGCATGCAGCATGTCATGGGGGCCCCAAATGCATGCATCATGTCATTGGGGCTCCACGTGCATGTCGCATGTAATGGGGCCCCCAAATGCATGCCGCATGTCATGGGGGCCCCATGTGCATGCCACATGTAATGGGGGCCCCAAAAGCATGTGGCATGTCATAGGGGCCCCACGTGCATGCCGCATGTCTTGGGCACCCCAAATGCATGCAGCATGTCATAGGGGCCCCACGTGCATACCACATGTCATGGGGGCCCCAAATGCATGCCGCATGTACTGGGGGCCCCACGTGCATGCCGCATTTCATGGGGGACCCAAATGCATGCCGCATGTCATGGGGGCCCCAAATGCATGTCGCATGTCATGGGGGCCCCACGTGCATGCCGCATGTCATGGGGGCCCCAAATGCATGTCGCATGTTATGGGGCCTCCAAATGCATGCAGCATGTGTTGGGGCCCACAAATGCATGCCGCATGTCATAGGGGCCCCACATGCATGGCGCATTTCATGGGGGTCCCACATGCATGCGATGTCATGGGGGCCCCAAATGCGTGCCGCATATCATGGGGGCCCCAAATGCATGCAGCATGTCATGGGTGCCCCACGTGCATGCCACATGTCATGGGGGCCCACATGCATGCCGCATGTCATGGGGGCCCCACTTGCATGCAGCATGTAATGGGGATCCAAATGCATGACGCATGTCATGGGGGTACCACGTGCATGCCGCATGTCATGGGGGCCCCACATGCATGCCGCATGTCCTGGGGGCCCCACATGCATGACACATTTCATGGGGGACCCAAATGCATGCCGCATGTCACGGGGTCCCCAAATGCATGCTGCATGTCATGAGGGCCCCACGTGCATGCTGCATGTCATGGGGCCCCCAAATGCATGCCGCATGTCATGGGGGCCCCACTTGCATGCCGCATGTCATGGGGGCCCCACGTGCATGTCGCATGTCATGGGGGCCCAAAATGCATGCCGCATGTCATGAGGGCGCCACATGCATGCCGCATGTCTTGGGGCCCACAAATGCATGCCGCATGTCATGGGTGCCCCACATGCATGCCGCATGTCATTGGGGCCCCAAATGCATGCCGCATGTCTTGGGGCCCACAAATGCATGCCGCATGTCATGGGTGCCCCACATGCATGCCGCATGTCATTGGGGCCCCAAATGCATGCAGCATGTCTTGGGGCCCACAAATGCATGCCGCATGTCATAGGGGTACCACATGCATGGCGCATTTCATGGGGGTCCCACATGCATGCGCATGTCATGGGGGCCCCAAATGCGTGCCGCATATCATGGGGGCCCCAAATGCATGCCACATGTCATAGTGGCCCCACATGCATGGCGCATGTCATGGGGGCCCCACATTCATACCGCATGTCATGGAGGCCCCAAATGCATGCCGCATGTAATGGGAGCCCCCATGCATGCCACATGTCATGGGGGCCCCAAATGAATGTCGCATGTCAAGGGGGCCCCAAATGCATGCCGCATGTACAGGGGGCCCCACGTGCATGCCGCATTTCATGGGGGACCCAAATGCATGCCACATGTCATGGGGGCCATAAATGCATGCGGAATGTCATAGGGGCCCCACGTGCATACCAGATGTCATGGGGGCCCCAAATGCATGCCGCATGTACTGGGTGGGCCCACGTGCATGCTGCATGTCATGGGGCCCCAAATGCATGCCGCATGTCATGGAAGCCCCACGTGCATGCCGCATGTCATGGGGCCCCCCAAATGCATGCAGCATGTCTTGGCGCCCTCAAATGCATGCCGCATGTCATAGGGGTCCCACATGCATGCCGCATGGCATGGGGGCCCCAAGTGCGTGCCCCATATCATGGGGGCCCCAAATGCATGCAGCATGTCATGGGGGCCCCAACTGCATGCCGCATGTCTCAGGTACCCCAAATGCATGCAGCATGTTATGCAGGCCCCACGTGCATGCTGCATGTCATTGTGGCCCCACGTGCATGTCGCATGTCACGGGGGCCCCGCAGGCATTCCACATGTCATGGGGGCCCCAAATAAATGGCGCATTTCATGGGGACCCCATGTGCATGCCACATGTCTTGGGGCCCACAAATGCATGCCGCATGTCATAGGGGCCCCACATGCATGGCGCATTTCATGGGGGCCCTACATGCATGCCGCATGTCATGGGGGCCCCCAATGCATGCCTCAAGTCATGGGGGCCCCAAATGCATGCAGCATGTCATAGGGGCCCCACATGCATGGTGCATGTCATGGGGGCCCCACATGCATGCCTCAAGTCATGGGGGCCCCAAATGCATGCCACATATCATGGGGGCCCCACATGCATGCCGCATATATTGGGGGCCTCAAATGCATGCCGCATGTCATGAGGGCCCCGCATGCATGCCACATGTCATTGGGGCCCCGCAGGCATTCCGCATGTCATGGGGGCCTCACGTGCATTCCGCATGTCATGGGGGTCCCACGTGCATGCTGCATGTCATTGGGGCCCCACGTGCTTGCCGCATGTCATGGGGGCCCCATGTGCATGCCTCATGTTACGGGGGCCACAAATGCATGCCGCATGTCATAGGGGCCCCACATGCATGGAGCATGTCATGGGGGCCCCAAATGCATGCGGCATGTCATAGGGGCCCCACGTGCATACCACATGTCATGGGGGCCCCAAATGCATGCCGCATGTCATGGGAGCCCCACATGCATGCCACATGTCATGGGGGCCCCAAATGAATGTCGCATGTCAAGGGGGACCCACGTGCATGACGCATGTCATGGGGACCCACATGAATGCCAAATGTCATGGAGGCCCCCATGACATGCGGCAAGCATTTGGGCCCCACATGCATGCCGCATGCCATGGGGCCCCCAAATGCATGCTGCATGTCATGGGGGCCCCACATGCATGCCGCATGTCATGGGGGCCCAAATGCTTGCCGCTTGTCATGAGGGCCATAAATGCATGCCGCATGTCATGGGAGCCCCACATGCATGCCACATGTCATGGAGGCCCCCATGACATGCGGCAAGCATTTGGGCCCCAAATGCATGCCGCATGTCATGGGGGCCCAAATGCATGACGCATGTCATGGGGGCTCCACGTGCATGCCGCATGTAATGTGGCTCCCAAATTCATGTCGCATGTCATAGGGGCCCCACGTGCATTCCGCATGTCATGGGGGCCCCAAATGCATGCCGCATGTCATGGGGCCCAACGTGCATGCCACATGTAATGGGGGATTCAAATGCATGCCGCATGTCATGGGGGTCCCACATGCATGCCACATGTCATTGGGGCCCCGCAGGCATTCCGCATGTCATGGGGGCCCCAAATGCATGCCTCAAGTCATGGGGGCCCCAAATGCATGCAGCATGTCATAGGGGCCCCACATGCATGGTGCATGTCATGGGGGCCCCACATGCATGCCTCAAGTCATGGGGGCCCCAAATGCATGCCACATACCATGGGGGCCCCACATGCATGCCGCATATATTGGGGGCCTCAAATGCATGCAGCATGTCATGAGGGCCCCGCATGCATGCCACATGTCATTGGGGCCCCGCAGGCATTCCGCATGTCATGGGGGCCTCACGTGCATGCCGCATGTCATTGGGGCCCCGCAGGCATTCCGCATGTCATGGGGGCCTCACGTGCATTCCGCATGTCATGGGGGTCCCACGTGCATGCTGCATGTCATTGGGGCCCCACGTGCTTGCCGCATGTCATGGGGGCCCCGCGTGCATGCCTCATGTTACGGGGGACACGAATGCATGCCGCATGTCATAGGGGCCCCACATCCATGGAGCATGTCATGGGGGCCCCAAATGCATGCCACATGTCATGGAGGCCCCCATGACATGCGGCAAGCATTTGGGCCCCACATGCATGCCGCATGTCATGGGGCCCCCAAATGCATGCCGCATGTCATGGGGGCCCCACGTGCATGGTGCATGTCACGGGGGCCCCGCAGGCATTACACATGTCATGGGGGCCCCAAATAAATGCCGCATTTCATGGGGGCCCCATGTGCATGCCACATGTCTTGGGGCCCACAAATGCATGCCGCATGTCATAGGGGCCCCACATGCATGGCGCATTTCATGGGGGCCCTACATGCATGCCGCATGTCATGGGGGCCCCAAATGCATGCCTCAAGTCATGGGGGCCCCAAATGCACGCAGCATGTCATAGGGGCCCCACATGCATGGTGCATGTCATGGGGGCCCTACATGCATGCCGCATGTCATAGGGGCCCCACGTGCATACCACATGTCATGGGGGCCCCAAATGCATGCCGCATGTCATGGGGGCCCCACATGCATGCCACATGTCATGGGGGCCCCAAATGAATGTCGCATGTCAATGGGGCCCCACGTGCATGACGCATGTCATGGGGACCCACATGCATGCTGCATGTCATGGAGGCCCCCATGACATGCGGCATGCATTTGGGGGCCCCACATGCATGCCGCATGTCATGGGGGCCCAAATGCTTGCCGCATGTCATGAGGGCCATAAATGCATGCCGCATGTCATGGGAGCCCCACATGCATGCCAAATGTCATGGGGCCCCCAAATGCATGCCGCATGTCATGGGGGCCACACGTGCATGGCGCATTTCATGAGGGCCCAAATGCATGCCGCATGTCAAGAGGCCATAAATGCATGTCGCATGTCATGGATGCCCAAAGTGCATGCCTCATGTCACGGGGGCCCCGCAGGCATTCCACATGTCATGGGGCCCCAAATAAATGCCGCATGTCAAGGGGGCCCCACGTGCATGACGCATGTCATGGGGACCCACATGCATGCCGCATGTCATGGAGGCCCCCATGACATGCGGAATGCATTTGGGGGCCCCACATGCATGCCGCATGTCATGGGGGGCCAAATGCTTGCCGCATGTCATGAGGGCCATAAATGCATGCCGCATGTCATGGGAGCCCCACATGCATGCCACATGTCATGGGTGCCCCAAATGAATGTCGCATGTCAAGGGGGCCCCACGTGCATGCCGCATGTCATGGGGGCCCCAAATGCATGCCGCATGTCATGGGGGCCCCAAATGCATGCCGCATGTCATGGGGCCCCCCAAATGCATGCAGCATGTCTTGGGGCCCACAAATGCATGCCGCATGTCATAGGGGTCCCACATGCATGGCGCATTTCATGGGGGTCCCACATGCATGGCGCATTTCATGGGGCCCCAAATGCATGCCGCATGTCATAGGGGCCCCACATGCATGGCGCATGTCATGGGGGCCCCACATTCATACCGCATGTCATGGAGGCCCCAAATGCATGCCGCATGTAATCGGAGCCCCCATGCATGCCACATGTCATGGGGGCCCCAAATGAATGTCGCATGTCAAAGGGGGCCCCACGTGCATGCCGCATGTCATGGGGCCCCAAATGCATGCCGCATGTACAGGGGGCCCCACGTGCATGCCGCATTTCATGGGGGACGCAAATGCATGCTACATGTCATGGGGCCGCCAAATGCATGCAGCATGTCTTGGGGCCCACAAATGCATGCCGCATGTCATGGGGGCCCCACGTGCATACTGCATGTCATGGGGGCCCCAAATGCATGCTGCATGTCATGGGGGCCCCAAATGCATGCCGCATGTCATGGGGGCCCCACGTGCATGCCGCATGTCATGGGGGCCCCGCAGGCATTCCGCATGTCATGGGGGCCCCAAATTCATGCCGCATTTCATGGGGGCCCCACGTGCATGCCGCATGTCATGGGGCCCCCCAAATGCATGCAGCATGTCTTGGTGCCCTCAAATGCATGCCGCATGTCACAGGGGTCCCACCTGCATGTCGCATGTCATGGGGGAACCACCTGCATGCCGCATGTAATGGGGGATTCAAATGCATGCCGCATGTCATGGGGGTCCCACATGCATGCCTCATTTCATGGGGGCCCCAAATGCATGCCGCATATCATGGGGGCCCCGCAGGCATTCCGCATGTCATGGGGGCCTCACGTGCATGCCGCATGTCATGGGGGCCTCACATGCATGCCGCATGTATTGGGGGCCCCAACTGCATGACGCATGTCTCAGGTACCCCAAATGCATGCAGCATGTTATTCAGGCCCCAAATGCATGCCGCATGTCATGGGGCTCCCAAATTCATGTCGCATGTCATAGGGGCCCCACGTGCATTCCGCATGACATGGGGGCCGCAAATGCATGCCGCATGTCATGGGGGCCCCACGTGCATGCCGCATGTAATGGGGGATTCAAATGCATGCCGCTTGTCATGGGGTTCCCACATGCATGCCACATGTCATTGGGGCCCCTCAGGCATTCCGCATGTCATGGGGGACTCACGTGCATTCCGCATGTCATGTGGGCCCCACGTGCATGCTGCATGTCATTGTGGCACCACGTGCATGCCGCATGTCACGGGGGCCCCGCAGGCATTCCACATGTCATGGGGGCCCCAAATAAATGCCGCATTTCATGGGGGCCCCACATGCATGCCGCATGTCACGGGGTCCCCGCAGGCATTCCGCATGTCATGGGGGCCCCAAATGCATGCCGCATTTCATGGGGGCCCCACGTGCATGCCGCATGTCATGGGGCCCCCCAAATGCATGCAGCATGTCTTGGTGCCCTCAAATGCATGCCGCATGTCACAGGGGTCCCACCTGCATGCCGCATGTCATGGGGGATCCACCTGCATGCCGCATGTAATGGGGGATTCAAATGCATGCCGCATGTCATGGGGGTCCCACATGCATGCCTCATGTCATGGGGGCCCCAAATGCATGCCGCATATCATGGGGGCCCCGCAGGCATTCCGCATGTCATGGGGGCCTCACGTGCATGCCGCATGTCATGGGGGCCTCACATGCATGCCGCATGTATTGGGGGCCCCAACTGCATGACGCATGTCTCAGGTACCCCAAATGCATGCAGCATGTTATGCAGGCCCCAAATGCATGCCGCATGTCATGGGGGCCCAAATACATGACGCATGTCATGGGGGCTCCACGTGCATGCCGCATGTAATGGGGCTCCTAAATTCATGTCGCATGTCATAGGGGCCCCACGTGCATTCCACATGACATGGGGGCAGCAAATGCATGCCGCATGTCATGGGGGCCCCACGTGCATGCCGCATGTAATGGGGGATTCAAATGCATGCCGCATGTCATGGGGGTCCCACATGCATGCCACATGTCATTGGGGCCCCGCAGGCATTCCGCATGTCATGGGGGACTCACGTGCATTCCGCATGTCATGTGGGCCCCACGTGCATGCTGCATGTCATTGTGGCACCACGTGCATGCCGCATGTCACGGGGGCCCCGCAGGCATTCCACATGTCATGGGGGCCCCAAATAAATGCCGCATTTCATGGGGGCCCCACATGCATGCCGCATGTCACGGGGTCCCCGCAGGCATTCAACATGTCATGGGGGCCCCAAATAAATGCCGCATTTCATGGGGACCCCATGTGCATGCCACATGTCTTGGGGCCCACAAATGCATGGCGCATGTCATAGGGGCCCCACATGCATGGCGCATTTCATGGGGCCCCCAAATGCGTGCCGCATATCATGGGGGCCCCAAATGCATGCAGCATGTCATGGGGGCACCACTTGCATGCAGCATGTAATGGGGGATCCAAATGCATGACGCATGTCATGGGGGTCCCACATGCATACCACATGTCATGGGGGAACCAAATGCATGCCGCATGTCCTGGGGGCCCCACATGCATGACACATTTCATGGGGGACCCAAATGCATGCCGCATGTCACGGGGTCCCCAAATGCATGCTGCATGTCATGAGGGCCCCACGTGCATGCTGCATGTCATGGGGCCCCCAAATGCATGCCGCATGTCATGGGGGCCCCACTTGCATGCCGCATGTCATGGGGGCCCCACGTGCATGTCGCATGTCATGGGGGCCCAAAATGCATGCCGCATGTCATGAGGGCGCCACATGCATGCCGCATGTCTTGGGGCCCACAAATGCATGCCGCATGTCATGGGTGCCCCACATGCATGCCGCATGTCATTGGGGCCCCAAATGCATACCGCATGTAATGGGGGCCCCGCGTGCATGCCGCATGTCACGGGGGCCCCAAATGCATGCCGCATGTAATGGGGGCCCCACGTGCATGCCGCATGTCATGGGGGCCCCAAATGCATGCAGCATGTCATTGGGGCCCCCAAATGCATGCAGCATGTCATAGGGGCCCCACGTGCATGGCGCATGTCATGGGGGCCCCACATTCATACCGCATGTCATGGAGGCCCCAAATGCATGCCGCATGTAATGGGAGCCCCCATGCATGCCACATGTCATGGGGGCCCCAAATGAATGTCGCATGTCAAGGGGGCCCCACGTGCATGCCGCATGTCATGGGGGCCATAAATGCATGCGGCATGTCATAGGGGCCCCACGTGCATGCCGCATGTCATGGGGCCCCCCAAATGCATGCAGCATGTCTTGGGGCCCACAAATGCATGCCGCATGTCATAGGGGTACCACATGCATGGCGCATTTCATGGGGGTCCCACATGCATGCGCATGTCATGGGGGCCCCAAATGCGTGCCGCATATCATGGGGGCCCCAAATGCATGCACATGTCATAGTGGCCCCACATGCATGGCGCATGTCATGGGGGCCCCACATTCATACCGCATGTCATGGAGGCCCCAAATGCATGCCGCATGTAATGGGAGCCCCCATGCATGCCACATGTCATGGGGGCCCCAAATGAATGTTGCATGTCAAGGGGGCCCCAAATGCATGCCGCATGTACAGGGGGCCCCACGTGCATGCCGCATTTCATGGGGGACCCAAATGCATGCCACATGTCATGGGGGCCATAAATGCATGCGGCATGTCATAGGGGCCCCACGTGCATACCACATGTCATGGGGGCCCCAAATGCATGCCGCATGTACTGGGTGGGCCCACGTGCATGCTGCATGTCATGGGGCCCCAAATGCATGCCGCATGTCATGGAAGCCCCACGTGCATGCCGCATGTCATGGGGCCCCCCAAATGCATGCAGCATGTCTTGGCGCCCTCAAATGCATGCCGCATGTCATAGGGGTCCCACATGCATGCCACATGTCATGGGGGCCATAAATGCATGCGGCATGTCATAGGGGCCCCACGTGCATACCACATGTCATGGGGGCCCCAAATGAATGCCGCATGTACTGGGTGGGCCCACGTGCATGCTGCATGGCATGGGGGCCCCAAGTGCGTGCCCCATATCATGGGGGCCCCAAATGCATGCAGCATGTCATGGGGGCCCAACGTGCATGCCGCATGTATTGGGGGCCCCAAATGCATGACGCATGTCATGGGGGAACCACCTGCATGCCGCATGTCATGGGGGAACCACCTGCATGCCGCATGTAATGGGGGATTCAAATGCATGCCGCATGTCATGGGGGTCCCACATGCATGCTGCATGTCATGGGGCCCCAAATGCATGCCGCATGTCATGGGGGCCCCAAATGCATGCCGCATGTCATGGGCCCCCAAATGCATGCCGCATGTCTTGGGGCCCACAAATGCATGCCGCATGTCATAGGGGTCCCACATGCATGGCGCATTTCATGGGGTCCCACATGCATGCGCATGTCATGGGGGCCCCACGTGCATGCCACATGTCATGGGGCCCCCCAAATGCATGCAGCATGTCTTGGCGCCCTCAAATGCATGCCGCATGTCATAGGGGTCCCACATGCATGCAGCATGTCATGGAGGCCCAACGTGCATGCCGCATGTATTGGGGGCCCCAAATGCATGCCGCATGTCATGGGGGAACCACCTGCATGCCACATGTCATGGGGGAACCACCTGCATGCCGCATGTAATGGGGGATTCAAATGCATGCCGCATGTCATGGGGGGTCACACATGCATGCTGCATGTCATGGGGGCACCAAATGCATGCCGCATATCATGGGGGCCCCGCAGGCATTCCGCATGTCATGGGTGCCTCACGTGCATGCCGCATGTCATGGGGGCCTCACGTGCATGCCGCATGTATTGGGGGCCCCAAATTGCATGCCGCATGTCTCAGGTACCCCAAATGCGTGCAGCATGTTATGCAGGCCCCAAATGCATGCCGCATGTCATGGGGGCCCAAATGCATGACGCATGTCATGGGGGCTCCACGTGCATGCCGCATGTAATGGGGCTCCCAAATTCATGTCGCATGTCATAGGGGCCCCACGTGCATTCCGCATGACATGGGGGCCCCAAATGCATGCCGCATGTCATGGGAGCCCCACGTGCATGCCGCATGTAATGGGGGATTCAAATACATGCCGCATGTCATGGGGGTCCCACATGCATGGCGCATTTCATGGGGGCCCTACATGCATGCCGCATGTCATGGGGGCCCCAAATGCATGCCTCAAGTCATGGGGGCCCCAAATGCATGCAGCATGTCATAGGGGCCCAACATGCATTGTGCATGTCATGGGGGCCCCACATGCATGCCGCAAGTAATGGGGGATTCAAATGCATGCCGCATGTCATGGGGGTCCCACATGCATGGCGCATTTCATGGGGGCCCTACATGCATGCCGCATGTCACGGGGGCCCCAAATGCATGCCTCAAGTCATGGGGGCCCCAAATGCATGCAGCATGTCATAGGGGCCCAACATGCATTGTGCATGTCATGGGGGCCCCACATGCATGCCGCATGTAATGGGGGATCCAAATGCATGTCACATATCATGGGGGCCCCACTTGTATGCCGCATATATTGGGAGCCTCAAATGCATGCCGCATGTCAAGAGGGCCCCGCATGCATGCTGCATGTCATTGGGGCCCCGCAGGCATTCCACATGTCATGGGGGCCTCACGTGCATTCCGCATGTCATGGGGGTCCCACATGCATGCTGCATGTCATTGGGGCCCAACGTGCTTGCCGCATGTCATGGGGGCCCCACGTGCATGCCTCATGTTACGGGGGCCACAAATGCATGCCGCATGTCATAGGGGCCCACATGCATGGAGCATGTCATGGGGGCCCCAAATTCATGCGGCATGTCATGGGGGCCCCACGTGAATACCACATGTCATGGGGGCCCCAAATGCATGCCGCATGTACTGGGGGGCCCACGTGCATGCCGCATTTCATGGGGGACCCAAATGCATGCCGCATGTCATGGGGGCCCCAAATGCATGTCGCATGTCATGGGGGCCCCACGTGCATGCCGCATGTTATGGGGCCTCCAAATGCATGCAGCATGTGTTGGGGCCCACAAATGCATGCCGCATGTCATAGGGGCCCCACATGCATGGCACATTTCATGGGGGCCCCACATGCATGCGATGTCATGGGGGCCCCAAATGCGTGCCGCATATCATGGGGGCCCCAAATGCATGGAGCATGTCATGGGGGCCCCACGTGCATGCCACATGTCATGGGGGCCCACATGCATGCCGCATGTCATGGGGGCCCCAAATGCGTGCCGCATATCATGGGGGCCCCAAATGCATGGAGCATGTCATGGGGGTCCCACGTGCATGCCGCATGTCATGGGGGCCCCACATGCATGCCGCATGTCATGGGGGAACCACTTGCATGCAGCATGTAATGGGGGATCCAAATGCATGACGCATGTCATGGGGGTCCCACATGCATACCACATGTCATGGGGGAACCAAATGCATGCCGCATGTCCTGGGGGCCCCACATGCATGACACATTTCATGGGGGACCCAAATGCATGCCGCATGTCACGGGGTCCCCAAATGCATGCTGCATGTCATGAGGGCCCCACGTGCATGCTGCATGTCATGGGGCCCCCAAATGCATGCCGCATGTCATGGGGGTCCCACTTGCATGCCGCATGTCATGGGGGCCCCACGTGCATGTCGCATGTCATGGGGGCCCAAAATGCATGCCGCATGTCATGAGGGTGCCACATGCATGCCGCATGTCTTGGGGCCCACAAATGCATGCCGCATGTCATGGGTGCCCCACAAGCATGCCGCATGTCATTGGGGCCCCAAATGCATGCCGCATGTAATGGGGGCCCCGCGTGCATGCCGCATGTCACGGGGGCCCCCAATGCGTGCCGCATGTAATGGGGGCCCCACGTGCATGCCGCATGTCATGGGGGCCCCAAATGCATGCAGCATGTCATTGGGGCCCCCAAATGCATGCAGCATGTCATAGGGGCCCCACGTGCATGGCGCATGTCATGGGGGCCCCACATTCATACCGCATGTCATGGAGGCCCCAAATGCATGCCGCATGTAATGGGAGCCCCCATGCATGCCACATGTCATGGGGGCCCCAAATGAATGTCGCATGTCAAGGGGGCCCCACGTGCATGCCGCATGTCATGGGGGCCATAAATGCATGCGGCATGTCATAGGGGCCCCACGTGCATGCCGCATGTCATGGGGCCCCCCAAATGCATGCAGCATGTCTTGGGGCCCACAAATGCATGCCGCATGTCATAGGGGTACCACATGCATGGCACATTTCATGGGGGTCCCACATGCATGCGCTTGTCATGGGGGCCCCAAATGCGTGCCACATATCATGGGGGCCCCAAATGCATGCCGCATGTCATAGTGGCCCCACATGCATGGCGCATGTCATGGGGGCCCCACATTCATACCGCATGTCATGGAGGCCCCAAATGCATGCCGCATGTAATGGGAGCCCCCATGCATGCCACATGTCATGGGGGCCCCAAATGAATGTCGCATGTCAAGGGGGCCCCAAATGCATGCCGCATGTACAGGGGGCCCCACGTGCATGCCGCATTTCATGGGGGACCCAAATGCATGCCACATGTCATGGGGGCCATAAATGCATGCGGCATGTCATAGGGGCCCCACGTGCATACCACATGTCATGGGGGCCCCAAATGCATGCCACATGTCATGGGGGCCCCAAATGAATGTCGCATGTCAAGGGGGCCCCACGTGCATGACGCATGTCATGGGGACCCACATGCATGCCGCATGTCATGGAGGCCCCCATGACATGCGGCATGCATTTGGGGGCCCCACATGCATGCCGCATGTCATGGGGACCCAAATGCTTGCCGCATGTCATGGGGTCCCCAAATGCATGCCGCATGTCATTGGGCCCCCCAAATGCATGCAGCATGTCTTGGGGCCCACAAATGCATGCCGCATGTAATGGGGGCCCCACGTGCATGCCGCATGTCATGGGGGCCCCAAATGCATGCATCATGTCATGGGGGCCCCACGTGCATGCCACATGTCTTGGGGGGCCCACATGCATGCCGCATGTCATGGGGGCCCCACTTGCATGCATCATGTAATGGGGGTCCCACATGCATGCAGCATGTCATGGGGGCTCCAAATGCATGCGGCATGTCATAGGGGCCCCACGTGCATACCACATGTCATGGGGCCCCCACATGCATGCCGCATGTCATGGGGGTCCCACGTGCATGCTGCATGTCATTGGGGCCCCACGTGCTTGCCGCATGTCATGGGGGCCCAAATGCATGCCGCATATCATGGGGGCCCCAAATGCATGCAGCATGTCATGGGGCCCCACGTGCATGCCGCATATCATTGGGGGCCACATGCATGCCGCATGTCATGGGAGCCCCACATGAATGTCGAATGTCAAGGGGGCCCAACGTGCATGCCGCATGTATTGGGGGCCCCAAATTCATGCAGCATGTCATGAGGGCCCTGCATGCATGCCGCATGTCATGGGGGCCCCGCAGGCATTCCGCATGTCATGGGGGCCCAAATGCATGCCGCATGTCATAGGGGCCCCACGTGCATGCCGCATGTAATGGGGGATTCAAATGCATGCCTCAAGTCATGGGGGCCCCAAATGCATGCAGCATGTCATGGGGGCCCCATGTGCATGCCACATGTAATGGGGGCCCCAAAAGCATGTGGCATGTCATAGGGGCCCCACGTGCATGCCGCATGTCTTGGGCACCCCAAATGCATGCAGCATGTCATAGGGGCCCCACGTGCATACCACATGTCATGGGGGCCCCAAATGCATGCCGCATGTACTGGGGGCCCCACGTGCATGCCGCATTTCATGGGGGACCCAAATGCATGCCGCATGTCATGGGGGCCCCACATGCATGGCGCATTTCATGGGGCCCAAAAGCTTGCCGCATGTCATGGGGGCCATAAATGCATGCCGCATGTCAAGGGGGCCCAACATGCATGCCGCATGTATTGGGGGCCCCAAATGCATGCCTCAAGTCATGGGGGCCCCAAATGCATGCCGCATATCATGGGGGTCCCACATGCATGCCGCATATCATGGGGGTCCCACATGCATGCCGCATGTCATGGGGGCCCCAAATGCATGCCGCATGTCACATTGGCCCCAAATGCATGATGCATGTCATGAGGGCCCCATGTGCATACCGCATGTCATAGGGGCCCCACGTACATGGCACATGTCATCGGTGCCCCACATGCATGCCGCATGTCATTGGGGCCCCAAATGCATGCCGCATGTAATGGGGGTCCCACATGCATGCCGCATGTCATGGGGGCCCCAAATGCATGCCGCATGTCACATTGGCCCCAAATGCATGATGCATGTCATGAGGGCCCCATGTGCATACCGCATGTCATAGGGGCCCCACGTACATGGCACATGTCATCGGTGCCCCACATGCATGCCGCATGTCATTGGGGCCCCAAATGCATGCCGCATGTAATGGGGGCCCCACGTGCATGCTGCATGTCATGGGGGCCCCAAATGCATGCCGCATGTAATGGGGGCCCCACGTGCATGCAGCATGTCATGGGGGCCCCAAATGCATGCATCATGTCATTGGGGCTCCACGTGCATGCCGCATGTAATGGGGCCCCCAAATGCATGCCGCATGTCATGGGGGCCCCATGTGCATGCCACATGTAATGGGGGCCCCAAAAGCATGTGGCATGTCATAGGGGCCCCACGTGCATGCCACATGTCTTGGGCACCCCAAATGCATGCAGCATGTCATAGGGGCCCCATGTGCATACCACATGTCATGGGGGCCCCAAATGCATGCCGCATGAACTGGGGGCCCCACGTGCATGCCGCATTTCATGGGGGACCCAAATGCATGCCGCATGTCATGGGGGCCCCAAATGAATGTCGCATGTCAAGGGGGCCCCAAATGCATGCCGCATGTACAGGGGGCCCCACGTGCATGCCGCATTTCATGGGGGACCCAAATGCATGCCACATGTCATGGGGGCCATAAATGCATGCGGCATGTCATAGGGGCCCCACGTGCATACCACATGTCATGGGGGCCCCAAATGCATGCCACATGTCATGGGGGCCCCAAATGAATGTCGCATGTCAAGGGGGCCCCACGTGCATGACGCATGTCATGGGGACCCACATGCATGCCGCATGTCATGGAGGCCCCCATGACATGCGGCATGCATTTGGGGGCCCCACATGCATGCCGCATGTCATGGGGACCCAAATGCTTGCCGCATGTCATGGGGTCCCCAAATGCATGCCGCATGTCATTGGGCCCCCCAAATGCATGCAGCATGTCTTGGGGCCCACAAATGCATGTCGAATGTCATAGGGGTCCCACATGCATGGCGCTTTTCATGGGGGTCTCACATGCATGCGCATGTCATGGGGGACCCAAATGCGTGCCGCATATCATGGGGGCCCCAAATGCATGCCGCATGTCATAGGGGCCCCACATGCATGGCGCATGTCATGGGTTCCCCACATTCATACCGCATGTCATGGAGGCTCCAAATGCATGCCGCATGTAATGGGAGCCCCCATGCATGCCACATGTCATGGGGGCCCCAAATGAACGTCGCATGTCAAGGGGGCCCCACGTGCATGCCGCATGTCATGGGGGCCCCAAATGCATGCCGCATGTACAGGGGGCCCCACGTGCATGTCGCATGCCATGGGGACCCCAAATGCATGCCGCATGTCATGGGGGCCCCACATGCATGCTGCATGTCATGGGGCCCAAAAGATTGCCGCATGTCATGGGAGCCATAAATGCATGCCGCATATCATGGGAGCCCCACATGAATGTCGCATGTCAAGGGGCCCAACGTGCATGCCGCATGTATTGGGGGCCCCAAATTCATGCAGCATGTCATAGGGGCCCCACATGCATGGCACATTTCATGGGGGCCCCAATTGCATTCAGCATGTAATGGGGGATCCAAATGCATGCTGCACGTCATGGGGGCCCCACGTGCATGCCGCATGTCATGGGGGCCCCGCAGGCATTCCACATGTCATGGGGGCCCCAAATAAATGCCGCATTTCATGGGGGCCCCACGTGCATGCCGCATGTCATGGGGCCCCCCAAATGGATGCCGCATGTCATAGGGGCCCCAAATGCATGCCGCATCTCTTGGGGCCCACAAATGCATGCCGCATGTCATAGGGGCCCCACATGCATGGCACATTTCATGGGGGCCCCAAATGCATGCCTCAAGTCATGGGGGCCCCAAATGCATGCCGCATATCATGGGGGTCCCACATGCATGCCGCATATCAAGGGGGTCGCACATGCATGCCGCATGTCATGGGGGCCCCAAATGCATGCCGCATGTCACAGTGGCCCCAAATGCATGCTGCATGTCATGAGGGCCCCACTTGCATACCCCATGTCATAGGGGCCCCACGTACATGCCGCATGTCATGGGGGCCCCAAATGCATGCCGCATGTAATGGGGGCCCCACGTGCATGCCGCATGTCATGGGGGCCCCACGTGCATGCCACATGTCTTGGGGGGCCCACATGCATGCCGCATGTCATGGGGGCCCCACTTGCATGCATCATGTAATGGGGGTCCCACATGCATGCAGCATGTCATGGGGGCTCCAAATGCATGCGGCATGTCATAGGGGCCCCACGTGCATACCACATGTCATGGGGCCCCCACATGCATGCCGCATGTCATGGGGGTCCCACGTGCATGCTGCATGTCATTGGGGCCCCACGTGCTTGCCGCATGTCATGGGGGCCCAAATGCATGCCGCATATCATGGGGGCCCCAAATGCATGCAGCATGTCATGGGGCCCCACGTGCATGCCGCATATCATTGGGGGCCACATGCATGCCGCATGTCATGGGAGCCCCACATGAATGTCGAATGTCAAGGGGGCCCAACGTGCATGCCGCATGTATTGGGGGCCCCAAATTCATGCAGCATGTCATGAGGGCCCTGCATGCATGCCGCATGTCATGGGGGCCCCGCAGGCATTCCGCATGTCATGGGGGCCCAAATGCATGCCGCATGTCATAGGGGCCCCACGTGCATGCCGCATGTAATGGGGGATTCAAATGCATGCCTCAAGTCATGGGGGCCCCAAATGCATGCAGCATGTCATGGGGGCCCCATGTGCATGCCACATGTAATGGGGGCCCCAAAAGCATGTGGCATGTCATAGGGGCCCCACGTGCATGCCGCATGTCTTGGGCACCCCAAATGCATGCAGCATGTCATAGGGGCCCCACGTGCATACCACATGTCATGGGGGCCCCAAATGCATGCCGCATGTACTGGGGGCCCCACGTGCATGCCGCATTTCATGGGGGACCCAAATGCATGCCGCATGTCATGGGGGCCCCACATGCATGGCGCATTTCATGGGGCCCAAAAGCTTGCCGCATGTCATGGGGGCCATAAATGCATGCCGCATGTCAAGGGGGCCCAACATGCATGCCGCATGTATTGGGGGCCCCAAATGCATGCCTCAAGTCATGGGGGCCCCAAATGCATGCCGCATATCATGGGGGTCCCACATGCATGCCGCATATCATGGGGGTCCCACATGCATGCCGCATGTCATGGGGGCCCCAAATGCATGCCGCATGTCACATTGGCCCCAAATGCATGATGCATGTCATGAGGGCCCCATGTGCATACCGCATGTCATAGGGGCCCCACGTACATGGCACATGTCATCGGTGCCCCACATGCATGCCGCATGTCATTGGGGCCCCAAATGCATGCCGCATGTAATGGGGGTCCCACATGCATGCCGCATGTCATGGGGGCCCCAAATGCATGCCGCATGTCACATTGGCCCCAAATGCATGATGCATGTCATGAGGGCCCCATGTGCATACCGCATGTCATAGGGGCCCCACGTACATGGCACATGTCATCGGTGCCCCACATGCATGCCGCATGTCATTGGGGCCCCAAATGCATGCCGCATGTAATGGGGGCCCCACGTGCATGCTGCATGTCATGGGGGCCCCAAATGCATGCCGCATGTAATGGGGGCCCCACGTGCATGCAGCATGTCATGGGGGCCCCAAATGCATGCATCATGTCATTGGGGCTCCACGTGCATGCCGCATGTAATGGGGCCCCCAAATGCATGCCGCATGTCATGGGGGCCCCATGTGCATGCCACATGTAATGGGGGCCCCAAAAGCATGTGGCATGTCATAGGGGCCCCACGTGCATGCCGCATGTCTTGGGCACCCCAAATGCATGCAGCATGTCATAGGGGCCCCATGTGCATACCACATGTCATGGGGGCCCCAAATGCATGCCGCATGAACTGGGGGCCCCACGTGCATGCCGCATTTCATGGGGGACCCAAATGCATGCCGCATGTCATGGGGGCCCCAAATGCATGTTGCATGTCATGGGGGTCCCACGTGCATGCCGCATGTTATGGGGCCCCCAAGTGCATGCAGCATGTCTTGGGGCCCACAAATGCATGCCGCATGTCATAGGGGCCCCACATGCATGGCGCATTTCATGGGGGCCCCACATGCATGCGCATGTCATGGGGGCACCACATGCATGCCGCATGTCATGGGGCCCAAAAAGCTTGCCGCATGTCATGGGGGCCATAAATGCATGCCGCATGTCATGGGAGCCCCACATGAATGTCGCATGTCAAGGGGGCCCAACGTGCATGCCGCATGTATTGGGGGCCCCAAATTCATGCAGCATGTCATGAGGGCCCTGCATGCATGCCGCATGTCATGGGGGCCCCGCAGGCATTCCGCATGTCATGGGGGCCCAAATGCATGCCGCATGTCATGGGGGCCCCACGTGCATGCCACATGTAATGGGGGATTCAAATGCATGCCTCAAGTCATGGGGGCCCCAAATGCATGCCGCATATCTTGGGGGTCCCACATGCATGCCGCATATCATGGGGGTCCCACATGCATGCCGCATGTCATGGGGGCCCCGAATGCATGCCGCATGTCACATTGGCCCCAAATGCATGATGCATGTCATGAGGGCCCCACGTGCATACCGCATGTCATAGGGGCCCCACATACATGGCACATGTCATCGGTGCCCCACATGCATGCCGCATGTAATTGGGGCCCCAAATGCATGCCGCATGTAATGGGGGCCCCACGTGCATGCTGCATGTCATGGGGCCCCCAAATGCATGCCGCATGTAATGGGGGCCCCACGTGCATGCAGCATGTCATGGGGGCCCCATATGCATGCAGCATGTCATTGGGGCTCCACGTGCATGCCGCATGTAATGGGGCCCCCAAATGCATGCCGCATGTCATGGGGGCCCCATGTGCATGCCACATGTAATGGGGGCCCCAAAAGCATGTGGCATGTCATAGGGGCCCCACGTGCATGCCGCATGTCTTGGGCACCCCAAATGCATGCAGCATGTCATAGGGGCCCCACGTGAATACCACATGTCATGGGGGCCCCAAATGCATGCCGCATGTACTGGGGGGCCCACGTGCATGCCGCATTTCATGGGGGACCCAAATGCATGCCGCATGTCATGGGGGCCCCAAATGCATGTCGCATGTCATGGGGGCCCCACGTGCATGCCGCATGTTATGGGGCCTCCAAATGCATGCAGCATGTGTTGGGGCCCACAAATGCATGCCGCATGTCATAGGGGCCCCACATGCATGGCACATTTCATGGGGGCCCCACATGCATGCGATGTCATGGGGGCCCCAAATGCGTGCCGCATATCATGGGGGCCCCAAATGCATGGAGCATGTCATGGGGGCCCCACGTGCATGCCACATGTCATGGGGGCCCACATGCATGCCGCATGTCATGGGGGAACCACTTGCATGCAGCATGTAATGGGGGATCCAAATGCATGACGCATGTCATGGGGGTCCCACATGCATACCACATGTCATGGGGGAACCAAATGCATGCCGCATGTCCTGGGGCCCCCACATGCATGACACATTTCATGGGGGACCCAAATGCATGCCGCATGTCACGGGGTCCCCAAATGCATGCTGCATGTCATGAGGGCCCCACGTGCATGCTGCATGTCATGGGGCCCCCAAATGCATGCCGCATGTCATGGGGGTCCCACTTGCATGCCGCATGTCATGGGGGCCCCACGTGCATGTCGCATGTCATGGGGGCCCAAAATGCATGCCGCATGTCATGAGGGCGCCACATGCATGCCGCATGTCTTGGGGCCCACAAATGCATGCCGCATGTCATGGGTGCCCCACAAGCATGCCGCATGTCATTGGGGCCCCAAATGCATGCCGCATGTAATGGGGGCCCCGCGTGCATGCCGCATGTCACGGGGGCCCCCAATGCGTGCCGCATGTAATGGGGGCCCCACGTGCATGCCGCATGTCATGGGGGCCCCAAATGCATGCAGCATGTCATTGGGGCCCCCAAATGCATGCAGCATGTCATAGGGGCCCCACGTGCATGGCGCATGTCATGGGGGCCCCACATTCATACCGCATGTCATGGAGGCCCCAAATGCATGCCGCATGTAATGGGAGCCCCCATGCATGCCACATGTCATGGGGGCCCCAAATGAATGTCGCATGTCAAGGGGGCCCCACGTGCATGCCGCATGTCATGGGGGCCATAAATGCATGCGGCATGTCATAGGGGCCCCACGTGCATGCCGCATGTCATGGGGCCCCCCAAATGCATGCAGCATGTCTTGGGGCCCACAAATGCATGCCGCATGTCATAGGGGTACCACATGCATGGCGCATTTCATGGGGGTCCCACATGCATGCGCTTGTCATGGGGGCCCCAAATGCGTGCCACATATCATGGGGGCCCCAAATGCATGCCGCATGTCATAGTGGCCCCACATGCATGGCGCATGTCATGGGGGCCCCACATTCATACCGCATGTCATGGAGGCCCCAAATGCATGCCGCATGTAATGGGAGCCCCCATGCATGCCACATGTCATGGGGGCCCCGAATGAATGTCGCATGTCAAGGGGGCCCCAAATGCATGCCGCATGTACAGGGGGCCCCACGTGCATGCCGCATTTCATGGGGGACCCAAATGCATGCCACATGTCATGGGGGCCATAAATGCATGCGGCATGTCATAGGGGCCCCACGTGCATACCACATGTCATGGGGGCCCCAAATGCATGCCACATGTCATGGGGGCCCCAAATGAATGTCGCATGTCAAGGGGGCCCCACGTGCATGACGCATGTCATGGGGACCCACATGCATGCCGCATGTCATGGAGGCCCCCATGACATGCGGCATGCATTTGGGGGCCCCACATGCATGCCGCATGTCATGGGGACCCAAATGCTTGCCGCATGTCATGGGGTCCCCAAATGCATGCCGCATGTCATTGGGCCCCCCAAATGCATGCAGCATGTCTTGGGGCCCACAAATGCATGTCGAATGTCATAGGGGTCCCACATGCATGGCGCTTTTCATGGGGGTCTCACATGCATGCGCATGTCATGGGGGACCCAAATGCGTGCCGCATATCATGGGGGCCCCAAATGCATGCCGCATGTCATAGGGGCCCCACATGCATGGCGCATGTCATGGGTTCCCCACATTCATACCGCATGTCATGGAGGCTCCAAATGCATGCCGCATGTAATGGGAGCCCCCATGCATGCGCATGTCATGGGGGACCCAAATGCGTGCCGCATATCATGGGGGCCCCAAATGCATGCCGCATGTCATAGGGGCCCCACATGCATGCCGCATGTAATGGGAGCCCCCATGCATGCCGCATGTCATGGGGCCCCAAATGCATGCCGCATGTACAGGGGGCCCCACGTGCATGCCGCATGCCATGGGGACCCCAAATGCATGCCGCATGTCATGGGGGTCCCACATGCATGCTGCATGTCATGGGGCCCAAAAGATTGCCGCATGTCATGGGAGCCATAAATGCATGCCGCATATCATGGGAGCCCCACATGAATGTCGCATGTCAAGGGGCCCAACGTGCATGCCGCATGTATTGGGGGCCCCAAATTCATGCAGCATGTCATAGGGGCCCCACATGCATGGCACATTTCATGGGGGCCCCAATTGCATTCAGCATGTAATGGGGGATCCAAATGCATGCTGCACGTCATGGGGGCCCCACGTGCATGCCGCATGTCATGGGGGCCCCGCAGGCATTCCACATGTCATGGGGGCCCCAAATAAATGCCGCATTTCATGGGGGCCCCACGTGCATGCCGCATGTCATGGGGCCCCCCAAATGGATGCCGCATGTCATAGGGGCCCCAAATGCATGCCGCATCTCTTGGGGCCCACAAATGCATGCCGCATGTCATAGGGGCCCCACATGCATGGCACATTTCATGGGGGCCCCAAATGCATGCCTCAAGTCATGGGGGCCCCAAATGCATGCCGCATATCATGGGGGTCCCACATGCATGCCGCATATCAAGGGGGTCGCACATGCATGCCGCATGTCATGGGGGCCCCAAATGCATGCCGCATGTCACAGTGGCCCCAAATGCATGCTGCATGTCATGAGGGCCCCACTTGCATACCCCATGTCATAGGGGCCCCACGTACATGCCGCATGTCATGGGGGCCCCAAATGCATGCCGCATGTAATGGGGGCCCCACGTGCATGCCGCATGTCATGGGGGACCCAAATGCATGCAGCATGTCATGGGGGCCCCACGTGCATGCCACATGTCTTGGGGGGCCCACATGCATGCCGCATGTCATGGGGGCCCCACTTGCATGCATCATGTAATGGGGGTCCCACATGCATGCAGCATGTCATGGGGGCTCCAAATGCATGCGGCATGTCATAGGGGCCCCACGTGCATACCACATGTCATGGGGCCCCCACATGCATGCCGCATGTCATGGGGGTCCCACGTGCATGCTGCATTTCATTGGGGCCCCACGTGCTTGCCGCATGTCATGGGGGCCCCACGTGCATGCCTCATGTCACGAGGGCCACAAATGTATGCCGCATGTCATGGGGGCCCCGCATGCATGATGCATGTCATGGGGGCCCCACATGAATGCCGCATGTCATGGGGCCCCACATGAATGCCGCATGTCATGGGGACCCCAAATGCATGCCATATGTCATGGGGTCCTCACATGCATGCCGCATGTCATGGGGCCCCCCAAATTCATGCCGCATATCATAGGGGCCCCACATGCATGGAGCATGTCATGGGGGCCCCAAATGCATGACGCATGTCATGGGGGTCCCACATGCATGCCGCATGTCATGGGGGCCCCAAATGCATGCCGCTTGTCATGACGGCCCCAAATGCATGACTCATGTCATGGAGGCCCCACGTGCATGCCGCATGTCATGGGGGATCCAAGCTCATGCCGCATGTCATTGGGGCCCCAAACGTATGCCGCATGTCATGGGGGCCCCATGTGCATGCCGCATGTCATGGGTGCCCCAAATGCATGCCGCATGTCATGGGGGCTCCACGTGCATGCCGCATTTCATGGGGGACCCAAATGCATGCCGCATGTCATGGGGGCCCCAAATGCATGTCACATGTCATGGGGGCCCCACGTGCATGCTGCATGTCATGGGGGCCCCAAATGCATGCCTCATGTCATGGGGTGCCCAAATGCATGCCGCATATCATGGGGCCCCCCCAAATGCATGCAGCATGTCTTGGGGCCCACAAATGCATGCCGCATGTCATAGGAGCCCCACATGCATGGCGCATTTCATGGAGGCCCCACATGCATGCGCATGTCATGGGGGCCCCAAATGCGTGCCGCATATCATGGGGGCCCCAAATGCATGCAGCATGTCATGGGGGCCCCACGTGCATGCCGCATGTCATGGGGGCCCCACTTGCATGCAGCATGTAATGGGGATCCAAATGCATGACGCATGTCATGGGGGTCCCACATGCATGCCGCATGTCATGGGGACCCCAAATGCATGGCTCAAGTCATGGGGGCCCCCAAATGCATGCCGCATATCAAGGGGGCCACAAATGCATGCAGCATGTCCTGGGGGCCCCACATGCATGTCACATGTCATTGGCCCCCCAAATGCATGCCGCATGTCATGGGGCCCCCCAAATGCATGCAGCATGTCTTGGGGCCCACAAATGCATGCCGCATGTCATAGGGGCCACACATGCATGGCACATTTCATGGGGGCCCCACATGCATGCGCATGTCATGGGGGCCCAAATGCATGCCGCATATCATGGGGGCCCCAAATGCATGCAGCATGTCATGGGCCCCCATGTGCATGCCGCATATCATTGGGGGCCACATGCATGCCGCATGTCATGGGAGCCCCACATGAATGTCGAATGTCAAGGGGGCCCAACGTGCATGCCGCATGTATGGGGGGCCCCAAATTCATGCAGCATGTCATGAGGGCCCTGCATGCATGCCGCATGTCATGGGGGCACCGCAGGCATTCCGCATGTCATGGGGGCCCAAATGCATGCCGCATGTCATAGGGGCCCCACGTGCATGCCGCATGTAATGGGGGATTCAAATGCATGCCTCAAGTCATGGGGGCCCCAAATGCATGCCGCATGTCATGGGGGCCCCATGTGCATGCCACATGTAATGGGGGCCCCAAAAGCATGTGGCATGTCATAGGGGCCCCACGTGCATGCCGCATGTCTTGGGCACCCCAAATGCATGCAGCATGTCATAGGGGCCCCACGTGCATACCACATGTCATGGGGGCCCCAAATGCATGCCGCATGTACTGGGGGCCCCACGTGCATGCCGCATTTCATGGGGGACCCAAATGCATGCCGCATGTCATGGGGGCCCCACATGCATGGCGCATTTCATGGGGGCCCCACATGCATGCGCATGTCATGGGGGCACCCCATGCATGCCGCATGTCATGGGGCCCAAAAGCTTGCCGCATGTCATGGGGGCCATAAATGCATGCCGCATGTCAAGGGGGCCCAACGTGCATGCCGCATGTATTGGGGGCCCCAAATGCATGCCTCAAGTCATGGGGGCCCCAAATGCATGCCGCATATCATTGGGGTCCCACATGCATGCCGCATATCATGGGGGTCCCACATGCATGCCGCATGTCATGGGGGCCCCGAATGCATGCCGCATGTCACATTGGCCCCAAATGCATGATGCATGTCATGAGGGCCCCATGTGCATACCGCATGTCATAGGGGCCCCACGTACATGGCACATGTCATCGGTGCCCCACATGCATGCCGCATGTCATTGGGGCCCCAAATGCATGCCGCATGTAATGGGGGCCCCACGTGCATGCTGCATGTCATGGGGGCCCCAAATGCATGCCGCATGTAATGGGGGCCCCACGTGCATGCAGCATGTCATGGGGGCCCCAAATGCATGCATCATGTCATTGGGGCTCCACGTGCATGCCGCATGTAATGGGGCCCCCAAATGCATGCCGCATGTCATGGGGGCCCCATGTGCATGCCACATGTAATGGGGGCCCCAAAAGCATGTGGCATGTCATAGGGGCCCCACGTGCATACCACATGTCATGGGGGCCCCAAATGCATGCCGCATGTACTGGGGGCCCCACGTGCATGCCGCATTTCATGGGGGACCCAAATGCATGCCGCATGTCATGGGGGCCCCAAATGCATGTTGCATGTCATGGGGGTCCCACGTGCATGCCGCATGTTATGGGGCCCCCAAGTGCATGCAGCATGTCTTGGGGCCCACAAATGCATGCCGCATGTCATAGGGGCCCCACATGCATGGCGCATTTCATGGGGGCCCCACATGCATGCGCATGTCATGGGGGCACCACATGCATGCCGCATGTCATGGGGCCCAAAAGCTTGCCGCATGTCATGGGGGCCATAAATGCATGCCGCATGTCATGGGAGCCCCACATGAATGTCGCATGTCAAGGGGGCCCAACGTGCATGCCGCATGTATTGGGGGCCCCAAATTCATGCAGCATATCATGGGGGTCCCACATGCATGCCGCATATCATGGGGGTCCCACATGCATGCCGCATGTCATGGGGGCCCCGAATGCATGCCGCATGTCACATTGGCCCCAAATGCATGATGCATGTCATGAGGGCCCCACGTGCATACCGCATGTCATAGGGGCCCCACGTACATGGCACATGTCATCGGTGCCCCACATGCATGCCGCATGTAATTGGGGCCCCAAATGCATGCCGCATGTAATGGGGGCCCCACGTGCATGCTGCATGTCACGGGGGCCCCAAATGCATGCCGCATGTAATGGGGGCCCCACGTGCATGCAGCATGTCATGGGGGCCCCAAATGCATGCAGCATGTCATAGGGGCCCCACGTGCATACCACATGTCATGGGGGCCCCAAATGCATGCCGCATGTACTGGGGGCCCACGTGCATGCCGCATTTCATGGGGGACCCAAATGCATGCCGCATGTCATGGGGGCCCCAAATGCATGTCGCATGTCATGGGGGCCCCACGTGCATGCCGCATGTTATGGGGCCTCCAAATGCATGCAGCATGTGTTGGGGCCCACAAATGCATGCCGCATGTCATAGGGGCCCCACATGCATGGCGCATTTCATGGGGGTCCCACATGCATGCGATGTCATGGGGGCCCCAAATGCGTGCCGCATATCATGGGGGCCCCAAATGCATGCAGCATGTCATGGGGGCCCCACGTGCATGCCACATGTCATGGGGGCCCACATGCATGCCGCATGTCATGGGGGCCCCACTTGCATGCAGCATGTAATGGGGATCCAAATGCATGACGCATGTCATGGGGGTCCCACGTGCATGCCGCATGTCATGGGGGCCCCACATGCATGCCGCATGTCATGGGGGAACCACTTGCATGCAGCATGTAATGGGGGATCCAAATGCATGACGCATGTCATGGGGGTCCCACATGCATACCACATGTCATGGGGGAACCAAATGCATGCCGCATGTCCTGGGGGCCCCACATGCATGACACATTTCATGGGGGACCCAAATGCATGCCGCATGTCACGGGGTCCCCAAATGCATGCTGCATGTCATGAGGGCCCCACGTGCATGCTGCATGTCATGGGGCCCCCAAATGCATGCCGCATGTCATGGGGGCCCCACTTGCATGCCGCATGTCATGGGGGCCCCACGTGCATGTCGCATGTCATGGGGGCCCAAAATGCATGCCGCATGTCATGAGGGCGCCACATGCATGCCGCATGTCTTGGGGCCCACAAATGCATGCCGCATGTCATGGGTGCCCCACATGCATGCCGCATGTCATTGGGGCCCCAAATGCATGCCGCATGTCTTGGGGCCCACAAATGCATGCCGCATGTCATGGGTGCCCCACATGCATGCCGCATGTCATTGGGGCCCCAAATGCATGCAGCATGTCTTGGGGCCCACAAATGCATGCCGCATGTCATAGGGGTACCACATGCATGGCGCATTTCATGGGGGTCCCACATGCATGCGCATGTCATGGGGGCCCGAAATGCGTGCCGCATATCATGGGGGCCCCAAATGCATGCCACATGTCAGAGTGGCCCCACATGCATGGCGCATGTCATGGGGGCCCCACATTCATACCGCATGTCATGGAGTCCCCAAATGCATGCCGCATGTAATGGGAGCCCCCATGCATGCCACATGTCATGGGGGCCCCAAATGAATGTCGCATGTCAAGGGGGCCCCAAATGCATGCCGCATGTACAGGGGGCCCCACGTGCATGCCGCATTTCATGGGGGACCCAAATGCATGCCACATGTCATGGGGGCCATAAATGCATGCGGAATGTCATAGGGGCCCCACGTGCATACCAGATGTCATGGGGGCCCCAAATGCATGCCGCATGTACTGGGTGGGCCCACGTGCATGCTGCATGTCATGGGGCCCCAAATGCATGCCGCATGTCATGGAAGCCCCACGTGCATGCCGCATGTCATGGGGCCCCCCAAATGCATGCAGCATGTCTTGGCGCCCTCAAATGCATGCCGCATGTCATAGGGGTCCCACATGCATGCCGCATGGCATGGGGGCCCCAAGTGCGTGCCCCATATCATGGGGGCCCCAAATGCATGCAGCATGTCATGGGGGCCCCAACTGCATGCCGCATGTCTCAGGTACCCCAAATGCATGCAGCATGTTATGCAGGCCCCACGTGCATGCTGCATGTCATTGTGGCCCCACGTGCATGTCGCATGTCACGGGGGCCCCGCAGGCATTCCACATGTCATGGGGGCCCCAAATAAATGGCGCATTTCATGGGGACCCCATGTGCATGCCACATGTCTTGGGGCCCACAAATGCATGCCGCATGTCATAGGGGCCCCACATGCATGGCGCATTTCATGGGGGCCCTACATGCATGCCGCATGTCATGGGGGCCCCCAATGCATGCCTCAAGTCATGGGGGCCCCAAATGCATGCAGCATGTCATAGGGGCCCCACATGCATGGTGCATGTCATGGGGGCCCCACATGCATGCCTCAAGTCATGGGGGCCCCAAATGCATGCCACATATCATGGGGGCCCCACATGCATGCCGCATATATTGGGGGCCTCAAATGCATGCCGCATGTCATGAGGGCCCCGCATGCATGCCACATGTCATTGGGGCCCCGCAGGCATTCCGCATGTCATGGGGGCCTCACGTGCATTCCGCATGTCATGGGGGTCCCACGTGCATGCTGCATGTCATTGGGGCCCCACGTGCTTGCCGCATGTCATGGGGGCCCCATGTGCATGCCTCATGTTACGGGGGCCACAAATGCATGCCGCATGTCATAGGGGCCCCACATGCATGGAGCATGTCATGGGGGCCCCAAATGCATGCGGCATGTCATAGGGGCCCCACGTGCATACCACATGTCATGGGGGCCCCAAATGCATGCCGCATGTCATGGGAGCCCCACATGCATGCCACATGTCATGGGGGCCCCAAATGAATGTCGCATGTCAAGAGGGACCCACGTGCATGACGCATGTCATGGGGACCCACATGAATGCCAAATGTCATGGAGGCCCCCATGACATGCGGCAAGCATTTGGGCCCCACATGCATGCCGCATGCCATGGGGCCCCCAAATGCATGCTGCATGTCATGGGGGCCCCACATGCATGCCGCATGTCATGGGGGCCCAAATGCTTGCCGCTTGTCATGAGGGCCATAAATGCATGCCGCATGTCATGGGAGCCCCACATGCATGCCACATGTCATGGAGGCCCCCATGACATGCGGCAAGCATTTGGGCCCCAAATGCATGCCGCATGTCATGGGGGCCCAAATGCATGACGCATGTCATGGGGGCTCCACGTGCATGCCGCATGTAATGTGGCTCCCAAATTCATGTCGCATGTCATAGGGGCCCCACGTGCATTCCGCATGTCATGGGGGCCCCAAATGCATGCCGCATGTCATGGGGCCCAACGTGCATGCCACATGTAATGGGGGATTCAAATGCATGCCGCATGTCATGGGGGTCCCACATGCATGCCACATGTCATTGGGGCCCCGCAGGCATTCCGCATGTCATGGGGGCCCCAAATGCATGCCTCAAGTCATGGGGGCCCCAAATGCATGCAGCATGTCATAGGGGCCCCACATGCATGGTGCATGTCATGGGGGCCCCACATGCATGCCTCAAGTCATGGGGGCCCCAAATGCATGCCACATACCATGGGGGCCCCACATGCATGCCGCATATATTGGGGGCCTCAAATGCATGCAGCATGTCATGAGGGCCCCGCATGCATGCCACATGTCATTGGGGCCCCGCAGGCATTCCGCATGTCATGGGGGCCTCACGTGCATGCCGCATGTCATTGGGGCCCCGCAGGCATTCCGCATGTCATGGGGGCCTCACGTGCATTCCGCATGTCATGGGGGTCCCACGTGCATGCTGCATGTCATTGGGGCCCCACGTGCTTGCCGCATGTCATGGGGGCCCCGCGTGCATGCCTCATGTTACGGGGGACACGAATGCATGCCGCATGTCATAGGGGCCCCACATCCATGGAGCATGTCATGGGGGCCCCAAATGCATGCGGCATGTCATAGGGGCCCCACGTGCATACCACATGTCATGGGGGCCCCAAATGCATGCCACATGTCATGGGAGCCCCACATGCATGCCACATGTCATGGGGGCCCCAAATGAATGTCGCATGTCAAGGGGGCCCCACGTGCATGACGCATGTCATGGGGACCCACATGCATGCCGCATGTCATGGAGGCCCCCATGACATGCGGCAAGCATTTGGGCTCCACATGCATGCCGCATGTCATGGGGGCCCAAATGCTTGCCGCATGTCATGAGGGCCATAAATGCATGCCGCATGTCATGGGAGCCCCACATGCATGCCACATGTCATGGAGGCCCCCATGACATGCGGCAAGCATTTGGGCCCCACATGCATGCCGCATGTCATGGGGCCCCCAAATGCATGCCGCATGTCATGGGGGCCCCACGTGCATGGTGCATGTCACGGGGGCCCCGCAGGCATTACACATGTCATGGGGGCCCCAAATAAATGCCGCATTTCATGGGGGCCCCATGTGCATGCCACATGTCTTGGGGCCCACAAATGCATGCCGCATGTCATAGGGGCCCCACATGCATGGCGCATTTCATGGGGGCCCTACATGCATGCCGCATGTCATGGGGGCCCCAAATGCATGCCTCAAGTCATGGGGGCCCCAAATGCACGCAGCATGTCATAGGGGCCCCACATGCATGGTGCATGTCATGGGGGCCCTACATGCATGCCGCATGTCATAGGGGCCCCACGTGCATACCACATGTCATGGGGGCCCCAAATGCATGCCGCATGTCATGGGAGCCCCACATGCATGCCAAATGTCATGGGGCCCCCAAATGCATGCCGCATGTCATGGGGGCCACACGTGCATGGCGCATTTCATGAGGGCCCAAATGCATGCCGCATGTCAAGAGGCCATAAATGCATGTCGCATGTCATGGATGCCCAAAGTGCATGCCTCATGTCACGGGGGCCCCGCAGGCATTCCACATGTCATGGGGCCCTAAATAAATGCCGCATGTCAAGGGGGCCCCACGTGCATGACGCATGTCATGGGGACCCACATGCATGCCGCATGTCATGGAGGCCCCCATGACATGCGGAATGCATTTGGGGGCCCCACATGCATGCCGCATGTCATGGGGGGCCAAATGCTTGCCGCATGTCATGAGGGCCATAAATGCATGCCGCATGTCATGGGAGCCCCACATGCATGCCACATGTCATGGGGGCCCCAAATGAATGTCGCATGTCAAGGGGGCCCCACGTGCATGCCGCATGTCATGGGGGCCCCAAATGCATGCCGCATGTCATGGGGGCCCCAAATGCATGCCGCATGTCATGGGGCCCCCCAAATGCATGCAGCAGGTCTTGGGGCCCACAAATGCATGCCGCATGTCATAGGGGTCCCACATGCATGGCGCATTTCATGGGGGTCCCACATGCATGGCGCATTTCATGGGGCCCCAAATGCATGCCGCATGTCATAGGGGCCCCACATGCATGGCGCATGTCATGGGGGCCCCACATTCATACCGCATGTCATGGAGGCCCCAAATGCATGCCGCATGTAATCGGAGCCCCCATGCATGCCACATGTCATGGGGGCCCCAAATGAATGTCGCATGTCAAAGGGGGCCCCACGTGCATGCCGCATGTCATGGGGCCCCAAATGCATGCCGCATGTACAGGGGGCCCCACGTGCATGCCGCATTTCATGGGGGACGCAAATGCATGCTACATGTCATGGGGCCGCCAAATGCATGCAGCATGTCTTGGGGCCCACAAATGCATGCCGCATGTCATGGGGGCCCCACGTGCATACTGCATGTCATGGGGGCCCCAAATGCATGCTGCATGTCATGGGGGCCCCAAATGCATGCCGCACGTCATGGGGGCCCCACGTGCATGCCGCATGTCATGGGGGCCCCGCAGGCATTCCGCATGTCATGGGGGCCCCAAATTCATGCCGCATTTCATGGGGGCCCCACGTGCATGCCGCATGTCATGGGGCCCCCCAAATGCATGCAGCATGTCTTGGTGCCCTCAAATGCATGCCGCATGTCACAGGGGTCCCACCTGCATGTCGCATGTCATGGGGGAACCACCTGCATGCCGCATGTAATGGGGGATTCAAATGCATGCCGCATGTCATGGGGGTCCCACATGCATGCCTCATTTCATGGGGGCCCCAAATGCATGCCGCATATCATGGGGGCCCCGCAGGCATTCCGCATGTCATGGGGGCCTCACGTGCATGCCGCATGTCATGGGGGCCTCACATGCATGCCGCATGTATTGGGGGCCCCAACTGCATGACGCATGTCTCAGGTACCCCAAATGCATGCAGCATGTTATGCAGGCCCCAAATGCATGCCGCATGTCATGGGGGCCCAAATACATGACGCATGTCATGGGGGCTCCACGTGCATGCCGCATGTAATGGGGCTCCTAAATTCATGTCGCATGTCATAGGGGCCCCACGTGCATTCCACATGACATGGGGGCCGCAAATGCATGCCGCATGTCATGGGGGCCCCACGTGCATGCCGCATGTAATGGGGGATTCAAATGCATGCCGCATGTCATGGGGGTCCCACATGCATGCCACATGTCATTGGGGCCCCGCAGGCATTCCGCATGTCATGGGGGACTCACGTGCATTCCGCATGTCATGTGGGCCCCACGTGCATGCTGCATGTCATTGTGGCACCACGTGCATGCCGCATGTCACGGGGGCCCCGCAGGCATTCCACATGTCATGGGGGCCCCAAATAAATGCCGCATTTCATGGGGGCCCCACATGCATGCCGCATGTCACGGGGTCCCCGCAGGCATTCAACATGTCATGGGGGCCCCAAATAAATGCCGCATTTCATGGGGACCCCATGTGCATGCCACATGTCTTGGGGCCCACAAATGCATGGCGCATGTCATAGGGGCCCCACATGCATGGCGCATTTCATGGGGCCCCCAAATGCGTGCCGCATATCATGGGGGCCCCAAATGCATGCAGCATGTCATGCGGGCACCACTTGCATGCAGCATGTAATGGGGGATCCAAATGCATGACGCATGTCATGGGGGTCCCACATGCATGACACATTTCATGGGGGACCCAAATGCATGCCGCATGTCACGGGGTCCCCAAATGCATGCTGCATGTCATGAGGGCCCCACGTGCATGCTGCATGTCATGGGGCCCCCAAATGCATGCCGCATGTCATGGGGGCCCCACTTGCATGCCGCATGTCATGGGGGCCCCACGTGCATGTCGCATGTCATGGGGGCCCAAAATGCATGCCGCATGTCATGAGGGCGCCACATGCATGCCGCATGTCTTGGGGCCCACAAATGCATGCCGCATGTCATGGGTGCCCCACATGCATGCCGCATGTCATTGGGGCCCCAAATGCATGCCGCATGTAATGGGGGCCCCGCGTGCATGCCGCATGTCACGGGGGCCCCAAATGCATGCCGCATGTAATGGGGGCCCCAAATGCATGCAGCATGTCATTGGGGCCCCCAAATGCATGCAGCATGTCATAGGGGCCCCACGTGCATGGCGCATGTCATGGGGGCCCCACATTCATACCGCATGTCATGGAGGCCCCAAATGCATGCCGCATGTAATGGGAGCCCCCATGCATGCCACATGTCATGGGGGCCCCAAATGAATGTCGCATGTCAAGGGGGCCCCACGTGCATGCCGCATGTCATGGGGGCCATAAATGCATGCGGCATGTCATAGGGGCCCCACGTGCATGCCGCATGTCATGGGGCCCCCCAAATGCATGCAGCATGTCTTGGGGCCCACAAATGCATGCCGCATGTCATAGGGGTACCACATGCATGGCGCATTTCATGGGGGTCCCACATGCATGCGCATGTCATGGGGGCCCCAAATGCGTGCCGCATATCATGGGGGCCCCAAATGCATGCCGCATGTCATAGTGGCCCCACATGCATGGCGCATGTCATGGGGGCCCCACATTCATACCGCATGTCATGGAGGCCCCAAATGCATGCCGCATGTAATGGGAGCCCCCATGCATGCCACATGTCATGGGGGCCCCAAATGAATGTTGCATGTCAAGGGGGCCCCAAATGCATGCCGCATGTACAGGGGGCCCCACGTGCATGCCGCATTTCATGGGGGACCCAAATGCATGCCACATGTCATGGGGGCCATAAATGCATGCGGCATGTCATAGGGGCCCCACGTGCATACCACATGTCATGGGGGCCCCAAATGCATGCCGCATGTACTGGGTGGGCCCACGTGCATGCTGCATGTCATGGGGCCCCAAATGCATGCCGCATGTCATGGAAGCCCCACGTGCATGCCGCATGTCATGGGGCCCCCCAAATGCATGCAGCATGTCTTGGCGCCCTCAAATGCATGCCGCATGTCATAGGGGTCCCACATGCATGCCACATGTCATGGGGGCCATAAATGCATGCGGCATGTCATAGGGGCCCCACGTGCATACCACATGTCATGGGGGCCCCAAATGAATGCCGCATGTACTGGGTGGGCCCACGTGCATGCTGCATGGCATGGGGGCCCCAAGTGCGTGCCCCATATCATGGGGGCCCCAAATGCATGCAGCATGTCATGGGGGCCCAACGTGCATGCCGCATGTATTGGGGGCCCCAAATGCATGACGCATGTCATGGGGGCCCCACGTGCATGTCGCATGTCATGGGGGCCCAAAATGCATGCCGCATGTCATGAGGGCGCCACATGCATGCCGCATGTCTTGGGGCCCACAAATGCATGCCGCATGTCATGGGTGCCCCACATGCATGCCGCATGTCATTGGGGCCCCAAATGCATGCCGCATGTAATGGGGGCCCCGCGTGCATGCCGCATGTCATGGGGGCCCCAAATGCATGCCGCATGTAATGGGGGCCCCAAATGCATGCAGCATGTCATTGGGGCCCCCAAATGCATGCAGCATGTCATAGGGGCCCCACGTGCATGGCGCATGTCATGGGGGCCCCACATTCATACCGCATGTCATGGAGGCCCCAAATGCATGCCGCATGTAATGGGAGCCCCCATGCATGCCACATGTCATGGGGGCCCCAAATGAATGTCGCATGTCAAGGGGGCCCCACGTGCATGCCGCATGTCATGGGGGCCATAAATGCATGCGGCATGTCATAGGGGCCCCACGTGCATGCCGCATGTCATGGGGCCCCCCAAATGCATGCAGCATGTCTTGGGGCCCACAAATGCATGCCGCATGTCATAGGGGTACCACGTGCATGGCGCATTTCATGGGGGTCCCACATGCATGCGCATGTCATGGGGGCCCCAAATGCGTGCCGCATATCATGGGGGCCCCAAATGCATGCCGCATGTCATAGTGGCCCCACATGCATGGCGCATGTCATGGGGGCCCCACATTCATACCGCATGTCATGGAGGCCCCAAATGCATGCCGCATGTAATGGGAGCCCCCATGCATGCCACATGTCATGGGGGCCCCAAATGAATGTTGCATGTCAAGGGGGCCCCAAATGCATGCCGCATGTACAGGGGGCCCCACGTGCATGCCGCATTTCATGGGGGACCCAAATGCATGCCACATGTCATGGGGGCCATAAATGCATGCGGCATGTCATAGGGGCCCCACGTGCATACCACATGTCATGGGGGCCCCAAATGCATGCCGCATGTACTGGGTGGGCCCACGTGCATGCTGCATGTCATGGGGCCCCAAATGCATGCCGCATGTCATGGAAGCCCCACGTGCATGCCGCATGTCATGGGGCCCCCCAAATGCATGCAGCATGTCTTGGCGCCCTCAAATGCATGCCGCATGTCATAGGGGTCCCACATGCATGCCACATGTCATGGGGGCCATAAATGCATGCGGCATGTCATAGGGGCCCCACGTGCATACCACATGTCATGGGGGCCCCAAATGAATGCCGCATGTACTGGGTGGGCCCACGTGCATGCTGCATGGCATGGGGGCCCCAAGTGCGTGCCCCATATCATGGGGGCCCCAAATGCATGCAGCATGTCATGGGGGCCCAACGTGCATGCCGCATGTATTGGGGGCCCCAAATGCATGACGCATGTCATGGGGGAACCACCTGCATGCCGCATGTCATGGGGGAACCACCTGCATGCCGCATGTAATGGGGGATTCAAATGCATGCCGCATGTCATGGGGGTCCCACATGCATGCTGCATGTCATGGGGCCCCAAATGCATGCCGCATGTCATGGGGGCCCCAAATGCATGCCGCATGTCATGGGCCCCCAAATGCATGCAGCATGTCTTGGGGCCCACAAATGCATGCCGCATGTCATAGGGGTCCCACATGCATGGCGCATTTCATGGGGTCCCACATGCATGCGCATGTCATGGGGGCCCCACGTGCATGCCACATGTCATGGGCCCCCCCAAATGCATGCAGCATGTCTTGGCGCCCTCAAATGCATGCCGCATGTCATAGGGGTCCCACATGCATGCAGCATGTCATGGAGGCCCAACGTGCATGCCGCATGTATTGGGGGCCCCAAATGCATGCCGCATGTCATGGGGGAACCACCTGCATGCCGCATGTCATGGGGGAACCACCTGCATGCCGCATGTAATGGGGGATTCAAATGCATGCCGCATGTCATGGGGGTCACACATGCATGCTGCATGTCATGGGGGCACCAAATGCATGCCGCATATCATGGGGGCCCCGCAGGCATTCCGCATGTCATGGGTGCCTCACGTGCATGCCGCATGTCATGAGGGCCTCACGTGCATGCCGCATGTATTGGGGGCCCCAAATGCATGCAGCATGTCATAGGGGCCCAACATGCATTGTGCATGTCATGGGGGCCCCACATGCATGCCGCAAGTAATGGGGGATTCAAATGCATGCCGCATGTCATGGGGGTCCCACATGCATGGCGCATTTCATGGGGGCCCTACATGCATGCCGCATGTCACGGGGGCCCCAAATGCATGCCTCAAGTCATGGGGGCCCCAAATGCATGCAGCATGTCATAGGGGCCCAACATGCATTGTGCATGTCATGGGGGCCCCACATGCATGCCGCATGTAATGGGGGATCCAAATGCATGTCACATATCATGGGGGCCCCACTTGTATGCCGCATATATTGGGAGCCTCAAATGCATGCCGCATGTCAAGAGGGCCCCGCATGCATGCTGCATGTCATTGGGGCCCCGCAGGCATTCCGCATGTCATGGGGGCCTCACATGCATTCCGCATGTCATGGGGGTCCCACATGCATGCTGCATGTCATTGGGGCCCAACGTGCTTGCCGCATGTCATGGGGGCCCCACGTGCATGCCTCATGTTACGGGGGCCACGAATGCATGCCGCATGTCATAGGTGCCCCACATGCATGGAGCATGTCATGGGGGCCCCAAATGCATGCGGCATGTCATAGGGGCCCCACGTGCATACCACATGTCATGGGGGCCCCAAATGCATGCCGCATGTCATGGGAGCTCCACATGCATGGCGCATGCCATGGGGCCCCCAAATGCATGCTGCATGTCATGGGGGCCCCACATGCATGCCGCATGTCATGGGGGCCCCACCTGCATGGCACATTTCATGAGGGCCCAAATGCATGCCGCATGTCATGAGGCCATAAATGCATGTCACATGTCATGGGTGCCCAACGTGCATGCCTCATGTCAAGGGGGCCCCGCAGGCATTCCACATGTCATGGGGGCACCAAATAAATGCCGCATTTCATGGGGGCCCCACGTGCATGCCGCATGTCACGGGGGCCCCGCAGGCATTCCACATGTCATGGGGGCCCCAAATAAATGCCGCATTTCATGGGTGCCCCATGTGCATGCCAAATGTCTTGGGGCCCACAAATGCATGCCGCATGTCATAGGAGCCCCACATGCATGGCGCATTTCATGGGGGCCCTACATGCATGCCGCATGTCATGGGGGCCCCAAATGCATGACGCATTTCATGGGGGCCCTACATGCATGCCGCATGTCATGGGTGCCCCAAATGCATGCCTCAAGTCATTGGGGCCCCACATGCATGCCGCATATATTGGGGGCCTCAATTGCATGCCGCATGTCATGAGGGCCCCGCATGCATGTCGCATGTCATTGGGGCCCCGCAGTCATGGAGCATGTCATGGGGGCCCCAAATGCATGCCGCATGTCATGGGAGCCCCACATGCATGCCACATGTCATGGGGGCCCCAAATGAATGTCGCATGTCAAGGGGGCCCCACGTGCATGACGCATGTCTTGGGGACCCACATGCATGCTCCATGCCATGGGGCCCCCAAATGCATGCCGCATGTCATGGGGGCCCCACATGCATGCCGCATGTCATGGGGGCCCAAATGCTTGCCGCATGTCATGAGGGCCATAAATGCATGCCGCATGTCATGGGAGCCCCACATGCATGCCACATGTCATGGAGGCCACCATGACATGCGGCAAGCATTTGGGCCCCACATGCATGCCGCATGTCATGGGGCCCCCAAATGCATGCCGCATGTCATAGGAGTCCCACATGCATGGCGCATTTCATGGGGGTCCCACATGCATGGCGCATTTCATGGGGGCCCCACGTGCATACCACATGTCATGGGGGCCCCAAATGCATGCCGCATGTACTGGGGGGCCCCACGTGCATGCAGCATGTCTTGGTGCCCTCAAATACATGTCGCATGTCATAGGGGTCCCACATGCATGCCGCATGTCATGGGGGCCCAACGTGCATGCCGCATGTATTGGGGGCCCCGCAGGCATTCCGCATGTCATGGGGCCTCACGTGCATGCCGCATGTCATGGTGGCCCCACATGCATGGCGCATTTCATGGGGGCACCACTTGCATGCAGCATGTAATGGGGGATCCAAATGCATGACGCATGTCATGGGGGTCCCACATGCATACCACATGTCATGGGGGAACCAAATGCATGCCGCATGTCCTGGGGGCCCCACATGCATGACACATTTCATGGGGGACCCAAATGCATGCCGCATGTCATGGGATCCCCAAATGCATGCCGCATGTCATGAGGGCCCCACGTGCATGCTGCATGCCATGGGGGCCCCAAATGCATGCCGCATGTCATGGGGGCCCCAAATGCATGCCGCATGTCATGGGGGCCCAAAATGCATGCCGCATGTGATGAGGGCGCCGCATGCATGCCGCATGTCTTGGGGCCCACAAATGCATGCCGCATGTCATAGGGGCCCCACATGCATGGCGCATTTCATGAGGGCCCAAATGCATGCCGCATGTCATGAGGCCATAAATGCATGTCGCATGTCATGGGGGCCCCACATGCATGCCGCATGTCATGGGGCCCAAAAGCTTGCCGCATGTCATGGGGGCCATAAATGCATGCCGCATGTCATGGGAGCCCCACATGAATGTCGCATGCCAAGGGGGCCCAACGTGCATGCCGCATGTATTGGGGGCCCCAAATTCATGCCGCATATCATGAGGGCCCTGCATGCATGCCGCATGTCATGGGTGCCCCACATTCATACCGCATGTCATGGAGACCCCACATGCATGCCGCATGTCATAGGGGCCCCACGTGCATACCACATGTCATGGGGCCCCCAAATGCATGCCGCATGTACTGGGGGCCCCACGTGCATGCTGCATGTCATGGGGCCCCAAATGCATGCCGCATGTCATGGGGGCCCCAATGCATACCGCATGTCATGGGGCCCCCCAAATGCATGCAGCATGTCTTGGGGCCCACAAATGCATGCCGCATGTCATAGGGGTCCCACATGCATGGCGCTTTTCATGGGGGCCCCAAATGCATGCCGCATGTCATAGGGGCCCCACATGCATGGCGCATGTCATGGGGGCCCCACATTCATACCGCATGTCATGGAGGCCCCAAATTCATGTCGCATGTAATGGGAGCCCCCATGCATGCCACATGTCATGGGGGCCCCAAATGAATGTCGCATGTCAAGGGGGCCCCACGTGCATGCCGCATGTCATGGGGGCCCCAAATGCATGCCGCATGTTCAGGGGGCCCCACGTGCATGCCGCATGTCATGGGGCCGCCCAAATGCATGCAGCATGTCTTGGCGCCCTGAAATGCATGCCGCATGTCATAGGGGTCCCACATGCATGCCGCATGGCATGGGGGCCCCAAGTGCGTGCCCCATATCATGGGGGCCCCAAATGCATGCAGCATGTCATAGGGGTCCCACATGCATGCCGCATGGCATGGGGGCCCCAAGTGCGTGCCCCATATCATGGGGCTCCCAAATTCATGTCGCATGTCATAGGGGCCCCAAGTGAATTCCGCATGACATGGGGGCCCCAAATGCATGCCGCATGTCATGGGGGCCCCACGTGCATGCCGCATGTAATGGGGGATTCAAATGCATGCCGCATGTCATGGGGGTCCCACATGCATGGCGCATTTCATGGGGGCCCTACATGCATGCCGCATGTCATGGGGGCCCCAAATGCATGCCTCAAGTCATGGGGGCCCAAAATGCATGCAGCATGTCATAGGGGCCCCACATGCATGGTGCATGTCATGGGGGCCCCACATGCATGCCTCAAGTCATGGGGGCCCCAAATGCATGCCACATATCATGGGGGCCCCACGTGCATGTCGCATATATTGGGAGCCTCAAATGCATGCCGCATGTCATGAGGGCCCCGCATGCATGCTGCATATCATTGGGGCCCAACGTGCTTGCCGCATGTCATGGGGGCCCCACGTGCATGCCTCATGTTACGGGGGCCACGAATGCATGCCGCATGTCATAGGTGCCCCACATGCATGGAGCATGTCATGGGGGCCCCAAATGCATGCGGCATGTCATAGGGGCCCCACGTGCATACCACATGTCATGGGGGCCCCAAATGCATGCCGCATGTCATGGGGGCCCCACATGCATGCCACATGTCATGGGGGCCCCAAATGAATGTCGCATGTCAAGGGGGCCCCACGTGCATGACGCATGTCATGGGGACCCACATGCATGCCGCATGTCATGGAGGCCCCCATGACATGCGGCATGCATTTGGGGGCCCCACATGCATGCCGCATATCATGGGGGCCCAAATGCTTGCCGCATGTCATGAGGGCCATAAATGCATGCCGCATGTCATGGGAGCCCCACATGCATGCCAAATGTCATGGGGCCCCAAATGCATGCCGCATGTCATGGGGGCCACACGTGCATGGCGCATTTCATGAGAGCCCAAATGCATGCCGCATGTCAAGAGGCCATAAATGCATGTCGCATGTCATGGATGCCCAAAGTGCATGCCTCATGTCACGGGGGCCCCGCAGGCATTCCACATGTCATGGGGCCCCAAATAAATGCCACATGTCAAGGGGGCCCCACGTGCATGACGCATGTCATGGGGACCCACATGCATGCCGCATGTCATGGAGGCCCCCATGACATGTGGAATGCATTTGGGGCCCCACATGCATGCCGCATGTCATGGGGGGCCAAATGCTTGCCGCATGTCATGAGGGCCATAAATGCATGCCGCATATCATGGGAGCCCCACATGCATGCCACATGTCATGGGGGCCCCAAATGAATGTCGCATGTCAAGGGGGCCCCACGTGCATGCCGCATGTCATGGGGGCCCCAAATGCATGCCGCATGTCAAGGGGGCCCCACGTGCATGCCGCATGTCATGGGGGCCCCAAATGCATGCCGCATGTCATGGGGGCCCCAAATGCATGCCACATGTCATGGGGGCCCCAAATGAATGTCGCATGTCAAAGGGGGCCCCACGTGCATGCCGCATTTCATGGGGGACGCAAATGCATGCCACATGTCATGGGGCCGCCAAATGCATGCAGCATGTCTTGGGGCCCACAAATGCATGCCGCATGTCATGGGGGCCCCACGTGCATACTGCATGTCATGGGGGCCCCAAATGCATGCTGCATGTCATGGGGGCCCCAAATGCATGCCGCATGTCATGGGGGCCCCACGTGCATGCCGCATGTCATGGGGGCCCCGCAGGCATTCCGCATGTCATGGGGGCCCCAAATTCATGCCGCATTTCATGGGGGCCCCACGTGCATGCCGCATGTCATGGGGCCCCCCAAATGCATGCCGCATGTCACAGGGGTCCCACCTGCATGCCGCATGTCATGGGGGAACCACCTGCATGCCGCATGTAATGGGGGATTCAAATGCATGCCGCATGTCATGGGGGTCCCACATGCATGCCTCATTTCATGGGGGCCCCAAATGCATGCCGCATATCATGGGGGCCCGCAGGCATTCCGCATGTCATGGGGGCCTCACGTGCATGCCGCATGTCATGGGGGCCTCACATGCATGCCGCATGTATTGGGGGCCCCAACTGCATGACGCATGTCTCAGGTACCCCAAATGCATGCAGCATGTTATTCATTCCCCAAATGCATGCCGCATGTCATGGGGGCCCAAATGCATGACGCATGTCATGGGGGCTCCACGTGCATGCCGCATGTAATGGGGCTCCCAAATTCATGTCGCATGTCATAGGGGCCCCACGTGCATTCCGCATGACATGGGGGCCGCAAATGCATGCCGCATGTCATGGGGGCCCCACGTGCATGCCGAATGTAATGGGGGATTCAAATGCATGCCGCATGTCATGGGGGTCCCACATGCATGCCACATGTCATTGGGGCCCCGCAGGCATTCCGCATGTCATGGGGGACTCACGTGCATTCCGCATGTCATGTGGGCCCCACGTGCATGCTGCATGTCATTGTGGCACCACGTGCATGCCGCATGTCACGGGGGCCCCGCAGGCATTCCACATGTCATGGGGGCCCCAAATAAATGCCGCATTTCATGGGGGCCCCACATGCATGCCGCATGTCACGGGGTCCCCGCAGGCATTCCGCATGTCATGGGGGCCCCAAATGCATGCCGCATTTCATGGGGGCCCCACGTGCATGCCGCATGTCATGGGGCCCCCCAAATGCATGCAGCATGTCTTGGTGCCCTCAAATGCATGCCGCATGTCACAGGGGTCCCACCTGCATGCCGCATGTCATGGGGGAACCACCTGCATGCCGCATGTAATGGGGGATTCAAATGCATGCCGCATGTCATGGGGGTCCCACATGCATGCCTCATGTCATGGGGGCCCAAATGCATGCCGCATATCATGGGGGCCCCGCAGGCATTCCGCATGTCATGGGGGCCTCACGTGCATGCCGCATGTCATGGGGGCCTCACATGCATGCCGCATGTATTGGGGGCCCCAACTGCATGACGCATGTCTCAGGTACCCCAAATGCATGCAGCATGTTATGCAGGCCCCAATTGCATGCCGCATGTCATGGGGGCCCAAATACATGACGCATGTCATGGGGGCTCCACGTGCATGCCGCATGTAATGGGGCTCCTAAATTCATGTCGCATGTCATAGGGGCCCCACGTGCATTCCGCATGACATGGGGGCCGCAAATGCATGCCGCATGTCATGGGGGCCCCACGTGCATGCCGCATGTAATGGGGGATTCAAATGCATGCCGCATGTCATGGGGGTCCCACATGCATGCCACATGTCATTGGGGCCCCGCAGGCATTCCGCATGTCATGGGGGACTCACGTGCATTCCGCATGTCATGTGGGCCCCACGTGCATGCTGCATGTCATTGTGGCACCACGTGCATGCCGCATGTCACGGGGGCCCCGCAGGCATTCCACATGTCATGGGGGCCCCAAATAAATGCCGCATTTCATGGGGACCCCATGTGCATGCCACATGTCTTGGGGCCCACAAATGCATGGCGCATGTCATAGGGGCACCACATGCATGGCGCATTTCATGGGGCCCCAAATGCGTGCCGCATATCATGGGGGCCCCAAATGCATGCAGCATGTCATGGGGGCCCCACGTGCATGCCACATGTCTTGGGGCCCACATGCATGCCGCATGTCATGGGGGCCCCACTTGCATGCAGCATGTAATGGGGATCCAAATGCATGACGCATGTCATGGGGGTCCCACGTGCATGCCGCATGTCATGGGGGCCCCACATGCATGCCGCATGTCATGGGGGCACCACTTGCATGCAGCATGTAATGGGGGATCCAAATGCATGACGCATGTAATGGGGATCCAAATGCATGACGCATGTCATGGGGGTCCCACGTGCATGCCGCATGTCATGGGGGCCCCACATGCATGCCGCATGTCATGGGGGAACCACTTGCATGCAGCATGTAATGGGGGATCCAACTGCATGACGCATGTCATGGGGGTCCCACATGCATACCACATGTCATGGGGGAACCAAATGCATGCCGCATGTCCTGGGGGCCCCACATGCATGACACATTTCATGGGGGACCCAAATGTATGCCGCATGTCACGGGGTCCCCAAATGCATGCTGCATGTCATGAGGGCCCCACATGCATGCTGCATGTCATGGGGCCCCACATGCATGCCGCATGTCATGGGGGCACCACTTGCATGCAGCATGTAATGGGGGATCCAAATGCATGACGCATGTAATGGGGATCCAAATGCATGACGCATGTCATGGGAATCCCACGTGCATGCCGCATGTCATGGGGGCCCCACATGCATGCCGCATGTCATGGGGGAACCACTTGCATGCAGCATGTAATGGGGGATCCAACTGCATGATGCATGTCATGGGGGTCCCACATGCATACCACATGTCATGGGGGAACCAAATGCATGCCGCATGTCCTGGGGGCCCCACATGCATGACACATTTCATGGGGGACCCAAATGCATGCCGCATGTCACGGGGTCCCCAAATGCATGCTGCATGTCATGAGGGCCCCACATGCATGCTGCATGTCATGGGGCCCCCAAATGCATGCCGCATGTCATGGGGGCCCCACTTGCATGCCGCATGTCATGGGGGCCCCACGTGCATGTCGCATGTCATGGGGGCCCAAAATGCATGCCGCATGTCATGAGAGCGCCACATGCATGCCGCATGTCTTGGGGCCCACAAATGCATGCCGCATGTCATGGGTGCCCCACATGCATGCCGCATGTCATTGGGGCCCCAAATGCATGCCGCATGTAATGGGGGCCCCGCGTGCATGCCGCATGTCACGGGGGCCCCAAATGCATGCCGCATGTAATGGGGTCCCCACGTGCATGCCGCATGTCATGGGGGCCCCAAATGCATGCACCATGTCATTGGGGCCCCCAAATGCATGCAGCATGTCATAGGGGCCCCACGTGCATGGCGCATGTCATGGGGGCCCCACATTCATACCGCATGTCATGGAGGCCCCAAATGAATGTCGCATGTCAAGGGGGCCCCACGTGCATGCCGCATGTCATGGGGGCCATAAATGCATGCGGCATGTCATAGGGGCCCCACGTGCATGCCGCATGTCATGGGGCCCCCCAAATGCATGCAGCATGTCTTGGGGCCCACAAATGCATGCCGCATGTCATAGGGGTACCACATGCATGGCGCATTTCATGGGGGTCCCACATGCATGCGCATGTCATGGGGGCCCCAAATGCGTGCCGCATATCATGGGGGCCCCAAATGCATGCCGCATGTCATTGTGGCCCCACATGCATGGCGCATGTCATGGGGGCCCCACATTCATACCGCATGTCATGGAGGCCCCAAATGCAAGCCGCATGTAATGGGAGCCCCCATGCATGCCACATGTCATGGGGCCCCAAATGAATGTCGCATGTCAAGGGGGCCCCAAATGCATGCCGCATGTACAGGGGGCCCCACGTGCATGCCGCATTTCATGGGGGACCCAAATGCATGCCACATGTCATGGGGGCCATAAATGCATTCGGCATGTCATAGGGGCCCCACGTGAATACCACATGTCATGGGGGCCCCAAATGCATGCCGCATGTACTGGGTGGGCCCACGTGCATGCTGCATGTCATGGGGCCCCAAATGCATGCCACATGTCATGGAAGCCCCACGTGCATGCCGCATGTCATGGGCCCCCCCAAATGCATGCAGCATGTCTTGGCGCCCTCAAATGCATGCCGCATGTCATAGGGGTCCCACATGCATGCCACATGTCATGGGGGCCATAAATGCATGCGGCATGTCATAGGGGCCCCACGTGCATACCACATGTCATGGGGGCCCCAAATGCATGCCACATGTACTGGGTGGGCCCACGTGCATGCTGCATGTCATGGGGCCCCAAATGCATGCCGCATGTCATGGAAGCCCCACGTGCATGCCGCATGTCATGGGCCCCCCCAAATGCATGCAGCATGTCTTGGCGCCCTCAAATGCATGCCGCATGTCATAGGGGTCCCACATGCATGCCACATGTCATGGGGGTCATAAATGCATGCCGCATGTCATGGGGGCCCCACGTGCATGCCGCATGTCATGGGGGATTCAAATGCATGCCGCATGTCATGGGGGTCCCACATGCATGCCACATGTCATTGGGGCCCCGCAGGCATTCCGCATGTCATGGGGGACTCACGTGCATTCCGCATGTCATGTGGGCCCCACGTGCATGCTGCATGTCATTGTGGCCCCACGTGCATGCCGCATGTCACGGGGGCCCCGCAGGCATTCCACATGTCATGGGGGCCCAAAATAAATGCCGCATTTCATGGGGGCCCCAAATGCATGCAGCATGTCATAGGGGCCCCACACGCATGGTGCATGTCATGGGGGCCCCACATGCATGCCTCAAGTCATGGGGGCCCCAAATGCATGCCACATATCATGGGGGCCCCACATGCATGCCGCATATATTGGGGGCCTCAAATGCATGCCACATGTCATAGGGGTACCACATGCATGGCGCATTTCATGGGGGTCCCACATGCATGCGCATGTCATGGGGGCCCCAAATGCGTGCCGCATATCATGGGGGCCCCAAATGCATGCCGCATGTCATAGTGGCCCCACATGCATGGCGCATGTCATGGGGGCCCCACATTCATACCGCATGTCATGGAGGCCCCAAATGCATGCCACATGTAATGGGAGCCCCCATGCATGCCACATGTCATGGGGGCCTCAAATGAATGTCGCATGTCAAGGGGGCCCCAAATGCATGCCGCATGTACAGGGGGCCCCACGTGCATGCCACATGTCATGGGGGCCATAAATGCATGCGGAATGTCATAGGGGCCCCACGTGCATACCACATGTCATGGGGGCCCCAAATGCATGCCGCATGTACTGGGTGGGCCCACGTGCATGCTGCATGTCATGGGGCCCCAAATGCATGCCGCATGTCATGGAAGCCCCACGTAAATGCCGCATGTCATGGGGCCCCCCAAATGCATGCAGCATGTCTTGGCGCCCTCAAATGCATGCCGCATGTCATAGGGGTCCCACATGCATGCCGCATGGCATGGGGGCCCCAAGTGCGTGCCCCATATCATGGGGGCCCCAAATGCATGCAGCATGTCATGGGGGCCCCAACTGCATGCCGCATGTCTCAGGTACCCCAAATGCATGCAGCATGTTATGCAGGCCCCACGTGCATGCTGCATGTCATTGTGGCCCCACGTGCATGCCGCATGTCACGGGGGCCCCGCAGGCATTCCACATGTCATGGGGGCCCCAAATAAATGGCGCATTTCATGGGGACCCCATGTGCATGCCACATATCTTGGGGCCCACAAATGCATGCCGCATGTCATAGGGGCCCCACATGCATGGCGCATTTCATGGGGGCCCTACATGCATGCCGCATGTCATGGGGGCCCCCAATGCATGCCTCAAGTCATGGGGGCCCCAAATGCATGCAGCATGTCATAGGGGCCCCACATGCATGGTGCATGTCATGGGGGCCCCACATGCATGCCTCAAGTCATGGGGGCCCCAAATGCATGCCACATATCATGGGGGCCCCACATGCATGCCGCATATATTGGGGGCCTCAAATGCATGCCGCATGTCATGAGGGCCCCGCATGCATGCCACATGTCATTGGGACCCCGCAGGCATTCCGCATGTCATGGGGGCCTCACGTGCATTCCGCATGTCATGGGGGTCCCACGTGCATGCTGCATGTCATTGGGGCCCCACGTGCTTGCCGCATGTCATGGGGGCCCCACGTGCATGCCTCATGTTACAGGGGCCACGAATGCATGCCGCATGTCATAGGGGCCCCACATGCATGGAGCATGTAATGGGGGCCCCAAATGCATGTGGCATGTCATAGGGGCCCCACGTGCATACCACATGTCATGGGGGCCCCAAATGCATGCCGCATGTCATGGGAGCCCCACATGCATGCCACATGTCATGGGGGCCCCAAATGAATGTCGCATGTCAAGGGGGACCCACGTGCATGACGCATGTCATGGGAACCCACATGAATGCCAAATGTCATGGAGGCCCCCATGACATGCGGCAAGCATTTGGGCCCCACATGCATGCCGCATGCCATGGGGCCCCCAAATGCATGCCGCATGTCATGGGGGCCCCACATGCATGCCGCATGTCATGGGGTTCCAAAAGCTTGCCGCTTGTCATGAGGGCCATAAATGCATGCCGCATGTCATGGGAGCCCCACATGCATGCCACATGTCATGGAGGCCCCCATGACATGCGGCAAGCATTTGGGCCCCAAATGCATGCCGCATGTCATGGGGGCCCAAATGCATGACGCATGTCATGGGGGCTCCACGTGCATGCCGCATGTAATGTGGCTCCCAAATTCATGTCGCATGTCATAGGGGCCCCACGTGCATTCCGCATGTCATGGGGGCCCCAAATGCATGCCGCATGTCATGGGGCCCAATGTGCATGCCACATGTAATGGGGGATTCAAATGCATGCCGCATGTCATGGGGGTCCCACATGCATGCCACATGTCATTGGGGCCCCGCAGGCATTCCGCATGTCATGGGGGCCCCAAATGCATGCCTCAAGTCATGGGGGCCCCAAATGCATGCAGCATGTCATAGGGGCCCCACATGCATGGTGCATGTCATGGGGGCCCCACATGCATGCCTCAAGTCATGGGGGCCCCAAATGCATGCCACATACCATGGGGGCCCCACATGCATGCCGCATATATTGGGGGCCTCAAATGCATGCCGCATGTCATGAGGGCCCCGCATGCATGCCGCATGTCATTGGGGCCCCGCAGGCATTCCGCATGTCATGGGGGCCTCACGTGCATGCCGCATGTCATTGGGGCCCCGCAGGCATTCCGCATGTCATGGGGGCCTCACGTGCATTCCGCATGTCATGGGGGTCCCACGTGCATGCTGCATGTCATTGGGGCCCCACGTGCTTGCCGCATGTCATGGGGGCCCCGCGTGCATGCCTCATGTTACGGGGGACACGAATGCATGCCGCATGTCATAGGGGCCCCACATCCATGGAGCATGTCATGGGGGCCCCAAATGCATGCGGCATGTCATAGGGGCCCCACGTGCATGCCACATGTCATGGGGGCCCCAAATGAATGCCGCATGTCAAGGGGGCCCCACGTGCATGATGCATGTCATGGGGACCCACATGCATGCCGCATCTCATGGAGGCCCCCATGACATGCGGCAAGCATTTGGGCTCCACATGCATGCCGCATGTCATGGGGGCCCAAATGCTTGCCGCATGTCATGAGGGCCATAAATGCATGCCGCATGTCATGGGAGCCCCACATGCATGCCACATGTCATGGAGGCCCCCATGACATGCGGCAAGCATTTGGGCCCCACATGCATGCCGCATGTCATGGGGCCCCCAAATGCATGCAGCATGTCATGGGGGCCCCAACTGCATGCCGCATGTCTCAGGTACCCCAAATGCATGCAGCATGTTATGCAGGCCCCACGTGCATGCTGCATGTCATTGTGGCCCCACGTGCATGCCGCATGTCACGGGGGCCCCGCAGGCATTCCACATGTCATGGGGGCCCCAAATAAATGGCGCATTTCATGGGGACCCCATGTGCATGCCACATGTCTTGGGGCCCACAAATGCATGCCGCATGTCATAGGGGCCCCACATGCATGGCGCATTTCATGGGGGCCCTACATGCATGCCGCATGTCATGGGGGCCCCCAATGCATGCCTCAAGTCATGGGGGCCCCAAATGCATGCAGCATGTCATAGGGGCCCACATGCATGGTGCATGTCATGGGGGCCCCACATGCATGCCTCAAGTCATGGGGGCCCCAAATGCATGCCACATATCATGGGGGCCCCACATGCATGCCGCATATATTGGGGGCCTCAAATGCATGCCGCATGTCATGAGGGCCCCGCATGCATGCCACATGTCATTGGGACCCCGCAGGCATTCCGCATGTCATGGGGGCCTCACGTGCATTCCGCATGTCATGGGGGTCCCACGTGCATGCTGCATGTCATTGGGGCCCCACGTGCTTGCCGCATGTCATGGGGGCCCCACGTGCATGCCTCATGTTACGGGGGCCACGAATGCATGCCGCATGTCATAGGGGCCCCACATGCATGGAGCATGTAATGGGGGCCCCAAATGCATGCGGCATGTCATAGGGGCCCCACGTGCATACCACATGTCATGGGGGCCCCAAATGCATGCCGCATGTCATGGGAGCCCCACATGCATGCCACATGTCATGGGGGCCCCAAATGAATGTCGCATGTCAAGGGGGACCCACGTGCATGACGCATGTCATGGGAACCCACATGAATGCCAAATGTCATGGAGGCCCCCATGACATGCGGCAAGCATTTGGGCCCCACATGCATGCCGCATGCCATGGGGCCCCCAAATGCATGCCGCATGTCATGGGGGCCCCACATGCATGCCGCATGTGATGGGGGCCCAAATGCTTGCCGCTTGTCATGAGGGCCATAAATGCATGCCGCATGTCATGGGAGCCCCACATGCATGCCACATGTCATGGAGGCCCCCATGACATGCGGCAAGCATTTGGGCCCCAAATGCATGCCGCATGTCATGGGGGCCCAAATGCATGACGCATGTCATGGGGGCTCCACGTGCATGCCGCATGTAATGTGGCTCCCAAATTCATGTCGCATGTCATAGGGGCCCCACGTGCATTCCGCATGTCATGGGGGCCCCAAATGCATGCCGCATGTCATGGGGCCCAATGTGCATGCCACATGTAATGGGGGATTCAAATGCATGCCGCATGTCATGGGGGTCCCACATGCATGCCACATGTCATTGGGGCCCCGCAGGCATTCCGCATGTCATGGGGGCCCCAAATGCATGCCTCAAGTCATGGGGGCCCCAAATGCATGCAGCATGTCATAGGGGCCCCACATGCATGGTGCATGTCATGGGGGCCCCACATGCATGCCTCAAGTCATGGGGGCCCCAAATGCATGCCACATACCATGGGGGCCCCACATGCATGCCGCATATATTGGGGGCCTCAAATGCATGCCGCATGTCATGAGGGCCCCGCATGCATTCCGCATGTCATTGGGGCCCCGCAGGCATTCCGCATGTCATGGGGGCCTCACGTGCATGCCGCATGTCATTGGGGCCCCGCAGGCATTCCGCATGTCATGGGGGCCTCACGTGCATTCCGCATGTCATGGGGGTCCCACGTGCATGCTGCATGTCATTGGGGCCCCACGTACTTGCCGCATGTCATGGGGGCCCCGCGTGCATGCCTCATGTTACGGGGGACACGAATGCATGCCGCATGTCATAGGGGCCCCACATCCATGGAGCATGTCATGGGGGCCCCAAATGCATGCGGCATGTCATAGGGGCCCCACGTGCATGCCACATGTCATGGGGGCCCCAAATGAATGTCGCATGTCAAGGGGGCCCCACGTGCATGACGCATGTCATGGGGACCCACATGCATGCCGCATGTCATGGAGGCCCCCATGACATGCGGCATGCATTTGGGGGCCCCACATGCATGTCGCATGTCATGGGGGCCCAAATGCTTGCCGCATGTCATGAGGGCCATAAATGCATTCCGCATGTCATGGGAGCCCCACATGCATTCCAAATGTCATGGGGCCCCCAAATGCATGCCGCATGTCATGGGGCCCCCAAATGCATGCCGCATGTCATGGGGGCCACACGTGCATGGCGCATTTCATGAGGGCCCAAATGCATGCCGCATGTCAAGAGGCCATAAATGCATGTCGCATGTCATGGATGCCCAAAGTGCATGCCTCATGTCACGGGGGCCCCGCAGGCATTCCACATGTCATGGGGCCCCAAATAAATGCCGCATTTCATGGGGGCCCCACATGCATGCCACATGTCATGGGGGCCCCAAGTGAATGTCGCATGTCAAGGGGGCCCCACGTGCATGACGCATGTCATGGGGACCCACATGCATGCCGCATGTCATGGAGGCCCCCATGACATGCGGAATGCATTTGGGGGCCCCACATGCATGCCGCATGTCATGGGGGGCCAAATGCTTGCCGCATGTCATGAGGGCCATAAATGCATGCCGCATGTCATGGGAGCCCCACATGCATGCCACATGTCATGGGGGCCCCAAATGAATGTCGCATGTCAAGGGGGCCCCACGTGCATGCCGCATGTCATGGGGGCCCCAAATGCATGCCGCATGTCATGGGGCCCCCAAATGCATGCCGCATGTCATGGGGCCCCCCAAATGCATGCAGCATGTCTTGGGGCCCACAAATGCATGCCGCATGTCATAGGGGTCCCACATGCATGGCGCATTTCATGGGGGTCCCACATGCATGGCGCATTTCATGGGGGCCCCAAATGCATGCCGCATGTCATAGGGGCCCCACATGCATGGCGCATGTCATGGGGGCCCCACATTCATACCGCATGTCATGGAGGCCCCAAATGCATGCCGCATGTAATGGGAGCCCCCATGCATGCCACATGTCATGGGGGCCCCAAATGAATGTCGCATGTCAAGGGGGCCCCACGTGCATGCCGCATGTCATGGGGGCCCCAAATGCATGCCGCATGTACAGGGGGCCCCACGTGCATGCCGCATTTCATGGGGGACGCAAATGCATACTGCATGTCATGGGGGCCCCAAATGCATGCTGCATGTCATGGGGGCCCCAAATGCATGCGCATGTCATGGGGGCCCCACGTGCATGCCGCATGTCATGGGGGCCCCGCAGGCATTCCGCATGTCATGGGGGCCCCAAATTCATGCCGCATTTAATGGGGGCCCCACGTGCATGCCGCATGTCATGGGGCCCCCCAAATGCATGCAGCATGTCTTGGTGCCCTCAAATGCATGCCGCATGTCACAGGGGTCCCACCTGCATGCCGCATGTCATGGGGGAACCACATGCATGCCGCATGTAATGGGGGATTCAAATGCATGCCGCATGTCATGGGGGTCCCACATGCATGCCTCATTTCATGGGGGCTCCAAATGCATGCCGCATATCATGGGGGCCCCGCAGGCATTCCGCATGTCATGGGGGCCTCACGTGCATGCCGCATGTCATGGGGGCCTCACATGCATGCCGCATGTATTGGGGGCCCCAACTGCATGACGCATGTCTCAGGTACCCCAAATGCATGCAGCATGTTATTCATTCCCCAAATGCATGCCGCATGTCATGGGGGCCCAAATGCATGACGCATGTCATGGGGGCTCCACGTGCATGCCGCATGTAATGGGGCTCCCAAATTCATGTCGCATGTCATAGGGGCCCCACGTGCATTCCGCATGTAATGGGGGATTCAAATGCATGCCGCATGTCATGGGGGTCCCACATGCATGCCACATGTCATTGGGGCCCCGCAGGCATTCCGCATGTCATGGGGGACTCACGTGCATTCCGCATGTCATGTGGGCCCCACGTGCATGCTGCATGTCATTGTGGCACCACGTGCATGCCGCATGTCACGGGGGCCCCGCAGGCATTCCACATGTCATGGGGGCCCCAAATAAATGCCGCATTTCATGGGGGCCCCACATGCATGCCGCATGTCACGGGGTCCCCGCAGGCATTCCGCATGTCATGGGGGCCCCAAATGCATGCCGCATTTCATGGGGGCCCCACGTGCATGCCGCATGTCATGGGGCCCCCCAAATGCATGCAGCATGTCTTGGTGCCCTCAAATGCATGCCGCATGTCACAGGGGTCCCACCTGCATGCCGCATGTCATGGGGGAACCACCTGCATGCCGCATGTAATGGGGGATTCAAATGCATGCCGCATGTCATGGGGGTCCCACATGCATGCCTCATGTCATGGGGGCCCCAAATGCATGCCGCATATCATGGAGGCCCCGCAGGCATTCCGCATGTCATGGGGGCCTCACGTGCATGCCGCATGTCATGGGGGCCTCACATGCATGCCGCATGTATTGGGGGCCCCAACTGCATGACGCATGTCTCAGGTACCCCAAATGCATGCAGCATGTTATGCAGGCCCCAAATGCATGCCGCATGTCATGGGGGCCCAAATACATGACGCATGTCATGGGGGCTCCACGTGCATGCCGCATGTAATGGGGCTCCTAAATTCATGTCGCATGTCATAGGGGCCCCACGTGCATTCCACATGACATGGGGGCCGCAAATGCATTCCGCATGTCATGGGGGCCCCACGTGCATGCCGCATGTAATGGGGGATTCAAATGCATGCCGCATGTAATGGGGGATTCAAATGCATGCCGCATGTCATGGGGGTCCCACATGCATGCCACATGTCATTGGGGCCCCGCAGGCATTCCGCATGTCATGGGGGACTCACGTGCATTCCGCATGTCATGTGGGCCCCACGTGCATGCTGCATGTCATTGTGGCACCACGTGCATGCCGCATGTCACGGGGGCCCCGCAGGCATTCCACATGTCATGGGGGCCCCAAATAAATGCCGCATTTCATGGGGCCCCACATGCATGCCGCATGTCACGGGCTCCCCGCAGGCATTCCACACGTCATGGGGGCCCCAAATAAATGCCGCATTTCATGGGGACCCCATGTGCATGCCACATGTCTTGGGGCCCACAAATGCATGGCGCATGTCATAGGGGCACCACATGCATGGCGCATTTCATGGGGGCCCCAAATGCGTGCCGCATATCATGGGGGCCCCAAATGCATGCAGCATGTCATGGGGGCGCCACGTGCATGCCACATGTCATTGGGGGCCCACATGCATGCCGCATGTCATGGGGGCCCCACTTGCATGCAGCATGTAATGGGGGATCCAAATGCATGACGCATGTAATGGGGATCCAAATGCATGACGCATGTCATGGGGGTCCCACGTGCATGCCGCATGTCATGGGGGCCCCACATGCATGCCGCATGTCATGGGGGAACCACTTGCATGCAGCATGTAATGGGGGATCCAAATGCATGACGCATGTCATGGGGGTCCCACATGCATACCACATGTCATGGGGGAACCAAATGCATGCCGCATGTCCTGGGGGCCCCACATGCATGACACATTTCATGGGGGACCCAAATGCATGCCGCATGTCACGGGGTCCAAAATGCATGCTGCATGTCATGAGGGCCACACGTGCATGCTGCATGTCATGGGGCCCCCAAATGCATGCCGCATGTCATGGGGGCCCCACTTGCATGCCGCATGTCATGGGGGCCCCACGTGCATGTCGCATGTCATGGGGGCCCAAAATGCATGCCGCATGTCATGAGGGCGCCACATGCATGCCGCATGTCTTGGGGCCCACAAATGCATGCCGCATGTCATGGGTGCCCCACATGCATGCCGCATGTCATTGGGGCCCCAAATGCATGCCGCATGTAATGGGGGCCCCGCGTGCATGCCGCATGTCACGGGGGCCCCAAATGCATGCCGCATGTAATGGGGGCCCCACGTGCATGCCGCATGTCATGGGGGCCCCAAATGCATGCAGCATGTCATTGGGGCCATAAATGCATGCGGCACGTCATAGGGGCCCCACGTGCATGCCGCATGTCATGGGCCCCCCCAAATGCATGCAGCATGTCTTGGGACCCACAAGTGCATGCCGCATGTCATAGGGGTACCACATGCATGGCGCATTTCATGGGGGTCCCACATGCATGCGCATGTCATGGGGGCCCAAAATGCGTGCCGCATATCATGGGGGCCCCAAATGCATGCCGCATGTCATAGTGGCCCCACATGCATGGCGCATGTCATGGGGGCCCCACATTCATACCGCATGTCATGGAGGCCCCAAATGCATGCCGCATGTAATGGGAGCCCCCATGCATGCCACATGTCATGGGGGCCCCAAATGAATGTCGCATGTCAAGGGGGCCCCAAATGCATGCCGCATGTACAGGGGGCCCCACGTGCATGCCGCATTTCATGGGGGACCCAAATGCATGCCACATGTCATGGGGGCCATAAATGCATGCGGCATGTCATAGGGGCCCCACGTGCATACCACATGTCATGGGGGCCCCAAATGCATGCCGCATGTACTGGGTGGGCCCACGTGCATGCTGCATGTCATGGGCCCCCAAATGCATGCCGCATGTCATGGAAGTCCCACGTGCATGCCGCATGTCATGGGGCCCCCCAAATGCATGCAGCATGTCTTGGCGCCCTCAAATGCATGCCGCATGTCATAGGGGTCCCACATGCATGCCACATGTCATGGGGGCCATAAATGCATGCGGCATGTCATAGGGGCCCCACGTGTATACCACATGTCATGGGGGCCCCAAATGCATGCCGCATGTACTGGGTGGGCCCACGTGCATGCTGCATGGCATGGGGGCCCCAAGTGCGTGCCCCATATCATGGGGGCCCCAAATGCATGCAGCATGTCATGGGGGCCCAACGTGCATGCCGCATGTATTGGGGGCCCCAAATGCATGACGCATGTCATGGGGGAACCACCTGCATGCCGCATGTCATGGGGGAACCACCTGCATGCCGCATGTAATGGGGGATTCAAATGCATGCCGCATGTCATGGGGGTCCCACATGCATGCCACATGTCATTGGGGCCCCGCAGGCATTCCGCATGTCATGGGGGACTCACGTGCATTCCACATATCATGTGGGCCCCACGTGCATGTTGCATGTCATTGTGGCCCCACGTGCATGCCGCATGTCACGGGGGCCCCACAGGCATTCCACATGTCATGGGGGCCCCAAATAAATGCCGCATTTCATGGGGGCCCCAAATGCATGCAGCATGTCATAGGGGCCCCACATGCATGGTGCATGTCATGGGGGCCCCACATGCATGCCTCAAGTCATGGGGGCCCCAAATGCATGCCACATATCATGGGGGCCCCACATGCATGCCGCATATATTGGGGGCCTCAAATGCATGCCACATGTCATAGGGGTACCACATGCATGGCGCATTTCATGGGGGTCCCACATGCATGCGCATGTCATGGGGGCCCCAAATGCGTGCCGCATATCATGGGGGCCCCAAATGCATGCCGCATGTCATAGTGGCCCCACATGCATGGCGCATGTCATGGGGGCCCCACATTCATACCGCATGTCATGGAGGCCCCAAATGCATGCCGCATGTAATGGGAGCCCCCATGCATGCCACATGTCATGGGGGCCCCAAATGAATGTCGCATGTCAAGGGGGCCCCAAATGCATGCCGCATGTACAGGGGGCCCCACGTGCATGCCGCATTTCATGGGGGACCCAAATGCATGCCACATGTCATGGGGGCCATAAATGCATGCGGAATGTCATAGGGGCCCCACGTGCATACCACATGTCATGGGGGCCCCAAATGCATGCCGCATGTACTGGGTGGGCCCACGTGCATGCTGCATGTCATGGGGCCCCAAATGCATGCCGCATGTCATGGAAGCCCCACGTAAATGCCGCATGTCATGGGGCCCCCCAAATGCATGCAGCATGTCTTGGCGCCCTCAAATGCATGCCGCATGTCATAGGGGTCCCACATGCATGCCGCATGGCATGGGGGCCCCAAGTGCGTGCCCCATATCATGGGGGCCCCAAATGCATGCAGCATGTCATGGGGGCCCCAACTGCATGCCGCATGTCTCAGGTACCCCAAATGCATGCAGCATGTTATGCAGGCCCCACGTGCATGCTGCATGTCATTGTGGCCCCACGTGCATGCCGCATGTCACGGGGGCCCCGCAGGCATTCCACATGTCATGGGGGCCCAAATAAATGGCGCATTTCATGGGGACCCCATGTGCATGCCACATGTCTTGGGGCCCACAAATGCATGCCGCATGTCATAGGGGCCCCACATGCATGGCGCATTTCATGGGGGCCCTACATGCATGCCGCATGTCATGGGGGCCCCCAATGCATGCCTCAAGTCATGGGGGCCCCAAATGCATGCAGCATGTCATAGGGGCCCCACATGCATGGTGCATGTCATGGGGGCCCCACATGCATGCCTCAAGTCATGGGGGCCCCAAATGCATGCCACATATCATGGGGGCCCCACATGCATGCCGCATATATTGGGGGCCTCAAATGCATGCCGCATGTCATGAGGGCCCCGCATGCATGCCACATGTCATTGGGACCCCGCAGGCATTCCGCATGTCATGGGGGCCTCACGTGCATTCCGCATGTCATGGGGGTCCCACGTGCATGCTGCATGTCATTGGGGCCCCACGTGCTTGCCGCATGTCATGGGGGCCCCACGTGCATGCCTAATGTTACGGGGGCCACGAATGCATGCCGCATGTCATAGGGGCCCCACATGCATGGAGCATGTCATGGGGGCCCCAAATGCATGCGGCATGTCATAGGGGCCCCACGTGCATACCACATGTCATGGGGGCCCCAAATGCATGCCGCATGTCATGGGAGCCCCACATGCATGCCACATGTCATGGGGGCCCCAAATGAATGTCGCATGTCAAGGGGGACCCACGTGCATGACGCATGTCATGGGGACCCACATGAATGCCAAATGTCATGGAGGCCCCCATGACATGCGGCAAGCATTTGGGCCCCACATGCATGCCGCATGCCATGGGGCCCCCAAATGCATGCCGCATGTCATGGGGGCCCCACATGCATGCCGCATGTCATGGGGGCCCAAATGCTTGCCGCTTGTCATGAGGGCCATAAATGCATGCCGCATGTCATGGGAGCCCCACATGCATGCCACATGTCATGGAGGCCCCCATGACATGCGGCAAGCATTTGGGCCCCAAATGCATGCCGCATGTCATGGGGGCCCAAATGCATGACGCATGTCATGGGGGCTCCACGTGCATGCCGCATGTAATGTGGCTCCCAAATTCATGTCGCATGTCATAGGGGCCCCACGTGCATTTCGCATGTCATGGGGGCCCCAAATGCATGCCGCATGTCATGGGGCCCAACGTGCATGCCACATGTAATGGGGGATTCAAATGCATGCCGCATGTCATGGGGGTCCCACATGCATGCCACATGTCATTGGGGCCCCGCAGGCATTCCGCATGTCATGGGGGCCCCAAATGCATGCCTCAAGTCATGGGGGCCCCAAATGCATGCAGCATGTCATAGGGGCCCCACATGCATGGTGCATGTCATGGGGGCCCCACATGCATGCCTCAAGTCATGGGGGCCCCAAATGCATGCCACATACCATGGGGGCCCCACATGCATGCCGCATATATTGGGGGCCTCAAATGCATGCCGCATGTCATGAGGGTCCCGCATGCATGCCGCATGTCATTGGGGCCCCGCAGGCATTCCGCATGTCATGGGGGCCTCACGTGCATGCCGCATGTCATTGGGGCCCCGCAGGCATTCCGCATGTCATGGGGGCCTCACGTGCATTCCGCATGTCATGGGGGTCCCACGTGCATGCTGCATGTCATTGGGGCCCCACGTGCTTGCCGCATGTCATGGGGGCCCCGCGTGCATGCCTCATGTTACGGGGGACACGAATGCATGCCGCATGTCATAGGGGCCCCACATCCATGGAGCATGTCATGGGGGCCCCAAATGCATGCGGCATGTCATAGGGGCCCCACGTGCATGCCACATGTCATGGGGGCCCCAAATGAATGTCGCATGTCAAGGGGGCCCCACGTGCATGACGCATGTCATGGGGACCCACATGCATGCCGCATGTCATGGAGGCCCCCATGACATGCGGCAAGCATTTGGGCTCCACATGCATGCCGCATGTCATGGGGGCCCAAATGCTTGCCGCATGTCATGAGGGCCATAAATGCATGCCGCATGTCATGGGAGCCCCACATGCATGCCACATGTCATGGAGGCCCCCATGACATGCGGCAAGCATTTGGGCCCCACATGCATGCCGCATGTCATGGGGCCCCCAAATGCATACCGCATGTCATGGGGGCCCCACGTGCATGGCGCATTTCATGAGGGCCCAAATGCATGCCGCATGTCATGAGGCCATAAATGCATGTCGCATGTCATGGGTGCCCAAAGTGCATGCCTCATGTCACGGGGGCCCCGTAGGCATTCCTCATGTCATGGGGGCCCCAAATAAATGCCGCATTTCATGGGGGCCCCACGTGCATGCCGCATGTCACGGGGGCCCCACAGGCATTACACATGTCATGGGGGCCCCAAATAAATGCCTCATTTCATGGTGGCCCCATGTGCATGCCACATGTCTTGGGGCCCACAAATGCATGCCGCATGTCATAGGGGCCCCACATGCATGGCGCATTTCATGGGGGCCCTACATGCATGCCGCATGTCATGGGGGCCCCAAATGCATGCCTCAAGTCATGGGGGCCCCAAATGCACGCAGCATGTCATAGGGGCCCCACATGCATGGTGCATGTCATGGGGGCCCTACTTGCATGCCACATGTCATAGGGGCCCCACGTGCATACCACATGTCATGGGGGCCGCAAATGCATGCCGCATGTCATGGGGGCCCCACATGCATGCCACATGTCATGGGGGCCCCAAATGAATGTCGCATGTCATGGAGGCCCCCATGACATGCGGCATGCATTTGGGGGCCCCACATGCATGTCGCATGTCATGGGGGCCCAAATGCTTGCCGCATGTCATGAGGGCCATAAATGCATGCCGCATGTCATGGGAGCCCCACATGCATTCCAAATGTCATGGGGCCCCCAAATGCATGCCGCATGTCATGGGGGCCACACGTGCATGGCGCATTTCATGAGGGCCCAAATGCATGCCGCATGTCAAGAGGCCATAAATGCATGTCGCATGTCATGGATGCCCAAAGTGCATGCCTCATGTCACGGGGGCCCCGCAGGCATTCCACATGTCATGGGGCCCCAAATAAATGTCGCATGTCAAGGGGGCCCCACGTGCATGACGCATGTCATGGGGACCCACATGCATGCCGCATGTCATGGAGGCCCCCATGACATGCGGAATGCATTTGGGGGCCCCACATGCATGCCGCATGTCATGGGGGGCCAAATGCTTGCCGCATGTCATGAGGGCCATAAATGCATGCCGCATGTCATGGGAGCCCCACATGCATGCCACATGTCATGGGGGCCCCAAATGAATGTCGCATGTCAAGGGGGCCCCACGTGCATGCCGCATGTCATGGGGGCCCCAAATGCATGCCGCATGTCTTGGGGCCCACAAATGCATGCCGCATGTCATAGGGGTCCCACATGCATGGCACATTTCATGGGGGTCCCACATGCATGGCGCATTTCATGGGGGCCCCAAATGCATGCCGCATGTCATAGGGGCCCCACATGCATGGCGCATGTCATGGGGGCCCCACATTCATACCGCATGTCATGGAGGCCCCAAATGCATGCCGCATGTAATGGGAGCCCCCATGCATGTCACATGTCATGGGGGCCCCAAATGAATGTCGCATGTCAAGGGGGCCCCACGTGCATGCCGCATGTCATGGGGGCCCCAAATGCATGCCGCATGTACAGGGGGCCCCACGTGCATGCCACATTTCATGGGGGACACAAATGCATGCCGCATGTCATGGGGCCGTCAAATGCATGCAGCATGTCTTGGGGCCCACAAATGCATGCCGCATGTCATGGGGACCCCACGTGCATACTGCATGTCTTGGGGGCCCCAAATGCATGCTGCATGTCATGGGGGCCCCAAATGCATGCCGCATGTCATGGGGGCCCCACGTGCATGCCGCATGTCATGGGGGCCCCGCAGGCATTCCGCATGTCATGGGGGCCCCAAATTCATGACGCATTTCATGGGGGCCCCACGTGCATGCCGCATGTCATGGGGCCCCCCAAATGCATGCAGCATGTCTTGGTGCCCTCAAATGCATGCCGCATGTCACAGGGGTCCCACCTGCATGCCGCATGTCATGGGGGAACCACCTGCATGCCGCATGTAATGGGGGATTCAAATGCATGCCGCATGTCATGGGGGTCCCACATGCATGCCTCATGTCATGGGGGCCCCAAATGCATGCCGCATATCATGGGGGCCCCGCAGGCATTCCGCATGTCATGGGGGCCTCACGTGCATGCCGCATGTCATGGGGGCCTCACATGCATGCCGCATGTATTGGGGGCCCCAACTGCATGACGCATGTCTCAGGTACCCCAAATGCATGCAGCATGTTATTCAGGCCCCAAATGCATGCCGCATGTCATGGGGGCCCAAATGCATGACGCATGTCATGGGGGCTCCACGTGCATGCCGCATGTAATGGGGCTCCCAAATTCATGTTGCATGTCATAGGGGCCCCACGTGCATTCCGCATGACATGGGGGCCGCAAATGCATGCCGCATGTCATGGGGGCCCCACGTGCATGCCGCATGTAATGGGGGATTCAAATGCATGCCGCATGTCATGGGGGTCCCACATGCATGCCACATGTCATTGGGGCCCCGCAGGCATTCCGCATGTCATGGGGGACTCACGTGCATTCCGCATGTCATGTGGGCCCCACGTGCATGCTGCATGTCATTGTGGCACCACGTGCATGCCGCATGTCACGGGGGCCCCGCAGGCATTCCACATGTCATGGGGGCCCCAAATAAATGCCGCATTTCATGGGGGCCCCACATGCATGCCGCATGTCACGGGGTCCCCGCCGGCATTCCGCATGTCATGGGGGCCCCAAATGCATGCCGCATTTCATGGGAGCCCCACGTGCATGCCGCATGTCATGGGGCCCCCCAAATGCATGCAGCATGTCTTGGTGCCCTTAAATGCATGCCGCATGTCACAGGGGTCCCACCTGCATGCCGCATGTCATGGGGGAACCACCTGCATGCCGCATGTAATGGGGGATTCAAATGCATGCCGAATGTCATGGGGGTCCCACATGCATGCCTCATGTCATGGGGGCCCCAAATGCATGCCGCATATCATGGGGGCCCCGCAGGCATTCCGCATGTCATGGGGGCCTCACGTGCATGCCGCATGTCATGGGGGCCTCACATGCATGCCGCATGTATTGGGGGCCCCAACTGCATGACGCATGTCTCAGGTACCCCAAATGCATGCAGCATGTTATGCAGGCCCCAAATGCATGCTGCATGTCATGGGGGCCCAAATACATGACGCATGTCATGGGGGTTCCACGTGCATGCCGCATGTAATGGGGCTCCTAAATTCATGTCGCATGTGATAGGGGCCCCACGTGCATTCCGCATGACATGGGGGCCGCAAATGCATGCCGCATGTCATGGGGGCCCCACGTGCATGCCGCATGTAATGGGGGATTCAAATGCATGCCGCATGTCATGGGGGTCCCACATGCATGCCACATGTCATTGGGGCCCCGCAGGCATTCCGCATGTCATGGGGGACTCACGTGCATTCCGCATATCATGTGGGCCCCACGTGCATGCTGCATGTCATTGTGGCACCACGTGCATGCCGCATGTCACGGGGGCCCCGCAGGCATTCCACATGTCATGGGGGCCCCAAATAAATGCCGCATTTCATGGGGGCCCCACATGCATGCCGCATGTCACGGGGTCCCCGCAGGCATTCAACATGTCATGGGGGCCCCAAATAAATGCCGCATTTCATGGGGACCCCAAGTGCATGCCACATGTCTTGGGGCCCACAAATGCATGCCGCATGTCATAGGGGCCCCACATGCATGGCGCATTTCATGGGGGCCCCAAATGCGTGCCGCATATCATGGGGGCCCCAAATGCATGCAGCATGTCATGGGGGCCCCACGTGCATGCCACATGTCATTGGGGGCCCACATGCATGCCGCATGTCATGGGGGCCCCACTTGCATGCAGCATGTAATGGGGATCCAAATGCATGACGCATGTCATGGGGGTCCCACGTGCATGCTGCATGTCATTGGGGCCCCACGTGCATGACGCATGTCATGGGGACCCACATGCATGCCGCATGTCATGGAGGCCCCCATGACATGCGGCAAGCATTTGGGCTCCACATGCATGCCGCATGTCATGGGGGCCCAAATGCTTGCCGCATGTCATGAGGGCCATAAATGCATGCCGCATGTCATGGGAGCCCCACATGCATGCCACATGTCATGGAGGCCCCCATGACATGCGGCAAGCATTTGGGCCCCACATGCATGCCGCATGTCATGGGGCCCCCAAATGCATGCCGCATGTCATGGGGGCCCCACGTGCATGGCGCATTTCATGAGGGCCCAAATGCATGCCGCATGTCATGAGGCCATAAATGCATGTCGCATGTCATGGGTGCCCAAAGTGTATGCCTCATGTCAAGGGGGCCCCGCAGGCATTCCTCATGTCATGGGGGCCCCAAATAAATGCCGCATTTCATGGGGGCCCCACGTGCATGCCGCATGTCACGGGGGCCCCGCAGGCATTACACATGTCATGGGGGCCCCAAATAAATGCCGCATTTCATGGGGGCCCCATGTGCATGCCACATGTCTTGGGGGCCACAAATGCATGCCGCATGTCATAGGGGCCCCACATGCATGGCGCATTTCATGGGGGCCCTACATGCATGCCGCATGTCATGGGGGCCCCAAATGCATGCCTCAAGTCATGGGGGCCCCAAATGCACGCAGCATGTCATAGGGGCCCCACATGCATGGTGCATGTCATGGGGGCCCTACATGCATGCCACATGTCATAGGGGCCCCACGTGCATACCACATGTCATGGGGGCCGCAAATGCATGCCGCATGTCATGGGGCCCCACATGCATGCCACATGTCATGGGGGCCCCAAATGAATGTCGCATGTCAAGGGGGCCCCACGTGCATGACGCATGTCGTGGGGACCCACATGCATGCCGCATGTCATGGAGGCCCCCATGACATGCGGCATGCATTTGGGGGCCCCACATGCATGTCGCATGTCATGGGGGCCCAAATGCTTGCCGCATGTCATGAGGGCCATAAATGCATGCCGCATGTCATGGGAGCCCCACATGCATTCCAAATGTCATGGGGCCCCCAAATGCATGCCGCATGTCATGGGGGCCACACGTGCATGGCGCATTTCATGAGGGCCCAAATGCATGCCGCATGTCAAGAGGCCATAAATGCATGTCGCATGTCATGGATGCCCAAAGTGCATGCCTCATGTCACGGGGGCCCCGCAGGCATTCCACATGTCATGGGGGCCCCAAATGAATGTCGCATGTCAAGGGGGCCCCACGTGCATGACGCATGTCATGGGGACCCACATGCATGCCGCATGTCATGGAGGCCCCCATGACATGCGGAATGCATTTGGGGGCCCCACATGCATGCCGCATGTCATGGGGGGCCAAATGCTTGCCGCATGTCATGAGGGCCATAAATGCATGCCGCATGTCATGGGAGCCCCACATGCATGCCACATGTCATGGGGGCCCCAAATGAATGTCGCATGTCAAGGGGGCCCCACGTGCATGCCGCATGTCATGGAGGCCCCAAATGCATGCCGCATGTCATGGGGCCCCCCAAATGCATGCAGCATGTCTTGAGGCCCACAAATGCATGCCACATGTCATAGGGGTCCCACATGCATGGCGCATTTCATGGGGGTCCCACATGCATGGCGCATTTCATGGGGGCCCCAAATGCATGCCGCATGTCATAGGGGCCCCACATGCATGGCGCATGTCATGGGGGCCCCACATTCATACCGCATGTCATGGAGGCCCCAAATGCATGCAGCATGTATTGGTGCCCTCAAATGCATGCCGCATGTCACAGGGGTCCCACCTGCATGCCGCATGTCATGGGGGAACCACCTGCATGCCGCATGTAATGGGGGATTCAAATGCATGCCGCATGTCATGGGGGTCCCACATGCATGCCTCATGTCATGGGGGCCCCAAATGCATGCCGCATATCATGGGGGCCCCGCAGGCATTCCGCATGTCATGGGGGCCTCACGTGCATGCCGCATGTCATGGGGGACTCACATGCATGCCGCATGTATTGGGGGCCCCAACTGCATGACGCATGTCTCAGGTACCCCAAATGCATGCAGCATGTTATTCAGGCCCCAAATGCATGCCGCATGTCATGGGGGCCCAAATGCATGGCGCATGTCATGGGGGCTCCACGTGCATGCCGCATGTAATGGGGCTCCCAAATTCATGTCGCATGTCATAGGGGCCCCACGTGCATTCCGCATGACATGAGGGCCGCAAATGCATGCCGCATGTCATGGGGGCCCCACGTGCATGCCGCATGTAATGGGGGATTCAAATGCATGCCGCATGTCATGGGGGTCCCACATGCATGCCACATGTCATTGGGGCCCCGCAGGCATTCTGCATGTCATGGGGGACTCACGTGCATTCCGCATGTCATGTGGGCCCCACGTGCATGCTGCATGTCATTGTGGCACAACGTGCATGCCGCATGTCACGGGGGCCCCGCAGGCATTCCACATGTCATGGGGGCCCCAAATAAATGCCGCATTTCATGGGGGCCCCACATGCATGCCGCATGTCACGGGGTCCCCGCAGGCATTCCGCATGTCATGGGGGCCCCAAATGCATGCTGCATTTCATGGGAGCCCCACGTGCATGCCGCATGTCATGGGGCCCCCCAAATGCATGCAGCATGTCTTGGTGCCCTTAAATGCATGCCGCATGTCACAGGGGTCCCACCTGCATGCCGCATGTCATGGGGGAACCACCTGCATGCCGCATGTAATGGGGGATTCAAATGCATGCCGCATGTCATGGGGGTCCCACATGCATGCCTCATGTCATGGGGGCCCCAAATGCATGCCGCATATCATGGGGGCCCCGCAGGCATTCCACATGTCATGGGGGCCTCACGTGCATGCTGCATGTCATTGTGGCACCACGTGCATGCCGCATGTCACGGGGGCCCCGCAGGCATTCCACATGTCATGGGGGCCCCAAATAAATGCCGCATTTCATGGGGGCCCCACATGCATGCCGCATGTCACGGGGTCCCCGCAGGCATTCAACATGTCATGGGGACCCCAAATAAATGCCGCATTTCATGGGGACCCCATGTGCATGCCACATGTCTTGGGGCCCACAAATGCATGCCGCATGTCATAGGGGCCCCACATGCATGGCGCATTTCATGGGGGCCCCAAATGCGTGCCGCATATCATGGGGGCCCCAAATGCATGCAGCATGTCATGGGGGCCCCACGTGCATGCCACATGTCATTGGGGGCCCACATGCATGCCGCATGTCATGGGGGCCCCACTTGCATGCAGCATGTAATGGGGATCCAAATGCATGATGCATGTCATGGGGGTCCCACGTGCATGCCGCATGTCATGGGGGCCCCACATGCATGCCGCATGTCATGGGGGCACCACTTGCATGCAGCATGTAATGGGGGATCCAAATGCATGACGCATGTCATGGGGGTCCCACATGCATACCACATGTCATGGGGGAACCAAATGCATGCCGCATGTCCTGGGGGCCCCACATGCATGACACATTTCATGGGGGACCCAAATGCATGCCGCATGTCATGGGGTCCCCAAATGCATGCCGCATGTCATGAGGGCCCCACGTGCATGCTGCATGTCATGGGGGCCCCACTTGCATGCCGCATGTCATGGGGGCCCCACGTGCATGTCGCATGTCATGGGGGCCCAAAATGCATGCCGCATGTCATGAGGGTGCCGCATGCATGCCGCATGTCTTGGGACCCACAAATGCATGCCGCATGTCATAGGGGCCCCACATGCATGGTGCATTTCATGAGGGCCCAAATGCATGCCGCATGTCATGGGAGCCCCACATGAATGTCGCATGTCAAGGGGGCCCAACGTGAATGCCGCATGTATTGGGGGCCCCAAATTCATGCCGCATATCATGGGGGGCCCAAATGCATGCTGCATGTCATGGGGGCCCCACATGCATGCCGCATGTAATGGGGGGATTCAAATGCATGCCGCATGTCATGGGGGCCCCAAATACACGCCTCAAGTCATGGGGGCCCCAAATGCATGCCGCATGTCATGGGGTCCCCACATGCATGCCGCATGTCATGGGGGCTCAAATGCTTGCCGCATGTCATGGGGGCGATAAATGCATGCCGCATGTCATGTGAGCCCAACAAGCATGCCGCATGTATTGGGGGCCCCAAATTCATGCAGCATGTCATAGGGGCCCCACTTGCATGCAGCATGTAATGGGGGATCCAAATGCATGCTGCACGTCATGGGGGCCCCACATGCATGCCGCATGTCATGGGGGCCCCCGCAGGCATTCCACATGCCATGGGGGCCCCAAATAAATGCAACATTTCATGGGGGCCCCACGTGCATGCTGCATGTCATGGGGCCCCCCAAATGGATGCCGAATGTCATAGGGGCCCCACATGCATGCCGCATAACTTGGGGCCCACAAATGCATGCCGCATGTCATGGGTGCCTCACATGCATGCCGCATGTCATTGGGGCCCCAAATGCATGCCGCATGTAATGGGGGCCCCATGTGCATGCCGCATGTCATGGGGGCCCCAAATGCATGCAGCATGTCATTGGGGCCCTCAAATTCATGCCGCATGTCATAGGGGGCCCACGTGCATGGCGCATGTCATGGGTGCCCCACATTCATACCGCATGTCATGGAGGCCCCACATGCATGCCGCATGTAATGGGAGCCCCCATGCATGCCACATGTCATGGGGGCGCCAAATGAATGTCGCATGTCAAGGGGGGCCCACGTGCATGCCGCATGTCATGGGGGCCATAAATGCATGCGGCATGTCATAGGGGCCCCACGTGCATACCCCATGTCATGGGGGCCCCAAATGCATGCCGCATGTACTGGGGGCCCCACGTGCATGCTGCATGTCATGGGGCCCCAAATGCATGCCGCATGTCATGGGGGCCCCAAATGCATGCCGCATGTCATGGGGGCCCCAAATGCATGCCGCATGTCATGAGGGTGCCGCATGCATGCCGCATGTCTTGGGACCCACAAATGCATGCCGCATGTCATAGGGGCCCCACATGCATGGTGCATTTCATGAGGGCCCAAATGCATGCCGCATGTCATGGGAGCCCCACATGAATGTCGCATGTCAAGGGGGCCCAACGTGAATGCCGCATGTATTGGGGGCCCCAAATTCATGCCGCATATCATGGGGGGCCCAAATGCATGCTGCATGTCATGGGGGCCCCACATGCATGCCGCATGTAATGGGGGGATTCAAATGCATGCCGCATGTCATGGGGGCCCCAAATACACGCCTCAAGTCATGGGGGCCCCAAATGCATGCCGCATGTCATGGGGTCCCCACATGCATGCCGCATGTCATGGGGGCTCAAATGCTTGCCGCATGTCATGGGGGCGATAAATGCATGCCGCATGTCATGTGAGCCCAACAAGCATGCCGCATGTATTGGGGGCCCCAAATTCATGCAGCATGTCATAGGGGCCCCACTTGCATGCAGCATGTAATGGGGGATCCAAATGCATGCTGCACGTCATGGGGGCCCCACATGCATGCCGCATGTCATGGGGGCCCCCGCAGGCATTCCACATGCCATGGGGGCCCCAAATAAATGCAACATTTCATGGGGGCCCCACGTGCATGCTGCATGTCATGGGGCCCCCCAAATGGATGCCGAATGTCATAGGGGCCCCACATGCATGCCGCATAACTTGGGGCCCACAAATGCATGCCGCATGTCATGGGTGCCTCACATGCATGCCGCATGTCATTGGGGCCCCAAATGCATGCCGCATGTAATGGGGGCCCCATGTGCATGCCGCATGTCATGGGGGCCCCAAATGCATGCAGCATGTCATTGGGGCCCTCAAATTCATGCCGCATGTCATAGGGGGCCCACGTGCATGGCGCATGTCATGGGTGCCCCACATTCATACCGCATGTCATGGAGGCCCCACATGCATGCCGCATGTAATGGGAGCCCCCATGCATGCCACATGTCATGGGGGCGCCAAATGAATGTCGCATGTCAAGGGGGGCCCACGTGCATGCCGCATGTCATGGGGGCCATAAATGCATGCGGCATGTCATAGGGGCCCCACGTGCATACCCCATGTCATGGGGGCCCCAAATGCATGCCGCATGTACTGGGGGCCCCACGTGCATGCTGCATGTCATGGGGCCCCAAATGCATGCCGCATGTCATGGGGGCCCCAAATGCATGCCGCATGTCATGGGTAGAGATGAGCGGTGTTCGACTAGAACTGTTCGCCAATCTCAAATTCGAGCTGTTTTGGGCGGTGTTCGAGTTGTTCGACGAACCCGAACGATTTGCAAAAAATTCGGCTGTTCGAGGTTATGTTCGATAACTGTTCGTGCACCAAAAGCGTGTCCTGCATGTCTGGCGCTATTTAGAGCACCAATCATGCAGGGATTGTCTGCCACTCACTGTAATGTCACAGCCATGGTGGTTGTGGCATTACAGTGATTGCCCAAATCGATGGGAACAGTGCCAACAGTGAAACATGAAAAGCCGGCAATTCAGCAGCGGCATACACCTGTACCCGACAATTTAGAACCGAAAGAATAGAGCTTCACACATAGATTAGATAGATATAAACATGTCAGCCACATATATATGAAGTACAGTGACAGTGTTGCTTACTGTACTTGTCATTTAGTGTAAAGGATTTATCAAAAAAAATAATAGTGTTTTCATGCACCGTCTCTTTAAGAAAGCCGGCCGGCAATTCAGCAGCGGTACCCGACAATTTATAACAGACAGAATAGAGCTTCACACATAGATTAGATAGATAGAAACATGTCAGCCACATATATACGAAGTACAGTGACAGTGTTGCTTACTGTACTTGTCATTTAGCGTAAAGGATTTATCAAAAAAAATAATAGTGTTTTCGTGCACCGTCTCTTTAAAAAAGCCGGCCGGCAATTCAGCATCTGTACCCGACAATTTATAACAGACAGAATAGAGCATCACACATAGATCAGATAGATAGAAACATGTCAGCCACATATATACGAAGTACAGTGATAGTGTTGGTTACTGTACTTGTCATTTAGTATTAAAATAAAGGATTTATTATTAAAAAAAATTGGCGTGGGTTTCCCCTTAATTTTAGGCTCTAGCGGAGGTTAAGCAGACGGCTGGTGCAGATGTTTGAAGCCTGGGAAGGGGGTAATACCCACGGAGCTTCCCAGGCTACTAATATCAGCCCCCAGCTGAATACATAGCCTTTACTAGCTATTAAAATGGGGGACACCCCCAAAAAAATGACGTGGGGTCCCCCCTAATTTAATAGCTAGCAAAGGCTAGGCAGACAGCTGGGGGCTGATATTAATAGCCCAGGAAGGGAGCCATGAATATTGGCCCCCTCCCAGGCTAGAAACACCAGCCGTCAGCCGCCCCAGAAATGGCGCATTCATAGGATGCGCCAATTCTGGCACTTAGCCTCGCTCTTCCACGCTGCCCTGGTGCGGTGGCAGGGGGTAATAGGGTTGGGGTTGATGTCAGCTTATAATGCCAGCTGACATCAAGCCCAGGTTAGTAATGGAGAGGCGTCTATAAGACACCCCCATTACTAACCCCATAGTCAAAGTTAAAAAAAACACAAACACCCAGAATAAAGTCCTTTAATTGAAATAAAGACACAATCCTTTATTGTTCTAAATTAAACCATACTTACAGTCACGCCCATTCCAGCTGAAGCCAACGATCTCCTGTAATAAAAATAAAATAATAAAGCAACCTCATCCTTACCTTTCCATGGTTCCCACGACAGCTTCAGCTCTGCTACATCGAGATGACAGGCTGGACCGCAGCAGGACGCTGCCATCCAGCCTCTCATCCCGCAGACACTGAGAAGCGCAGGCTTGCTTGCGCTGCTCAGCGTCTCTCTGTGACGACATCCAGATGAGCCGAGTTCATGTCCAATGAACTCAGCTCACCTCATGCACGTCACTGACAGCGTGGGAAAATTCTCACGTTGAAGCGGTGAGTGCAGGAGAATTCTCCCACGCTGTCAGTGACGTGCATAAGGTGAGCTCATGTCCAATGAACTCAGCTCACCTCCTGCACGTCACTGACAGCGTGGGAGAATTCTCCTGCACTCAGCGCTTCAGTGTGAGAATTCTCCCACGCTGAAGCGCTGAGTGCAGGAGAATTCTCCCACGCTGTCAGTGACGTGCATAAGGTGAGCTCATGTCCAATGAACTCAGCTCACCTCCTGCACGTCACTGACAGCGTGGGAGAATTCTCCTGCACTCAGCGCTTCAGTGTGAGAATTCTCCCACGCTGAAGCGCTGAGTGCAGGAGAATTTTCCCACGCTGTCAGTGACGTGCATGAGGTGAGCCGAGTTCATTGGACATGAACTCGGCTCATCTGGATGCCCTCACAGAGAGACACTGTGGAGCGCAAGCAAGCCTGCGCTTCTCAGTGTCTGCGGGATGAGAGGCTGGATGGCAGCGTTCTGCTGCGGTCCAGCCTGTCATCCCGATGTAGCAGAGCTGAAGCTGTCGTGGGAACCATGGAAAGGTAAGGATGAGGTTGCTTTATTATTTTTCTTTTATTGCAGGAGATCGTTGGCTTCAGCTGGAATGGGCGTGATGGTAAGTATGGTTTAATTTAGAACAATAAAGGATTGTGTCTTTATTTCAATTAAAGGACTTTATTCTGGGTGTTTGTGTTTTTTTTTAACTTTGACTATGGGGTTAGTAATGGGGGTGTCTTATAGACGTCTCTCCATTACTAACCTGGGCTTGATGTCAGCTGGCATTATAAGCTGACATCAACCCCAACCCTATTACCCCCTGCCACCGCACCAGGGCAGCGTGGAAGAGCGAGGCTAAGTGCCAGAATTGGCGCATCCTATGAATGCGCCATTTCTGGGGCGGCTGACGGCTGGTGTTTCTAGCCTGGGAGGGGGCCAATATTCATGGCTCCCTTCCTGGGCTATTAATATCAGCCCCCAGCTGTCTGCCTAGCCTTTGCTAGCTATTAAATTAGGGGGGACCCCACGTCATTTTTTTTGGGGGGTCCCCCATTTTAATAGCTAGTAAAGGCTATGTATTCAGCTGGGGGCTGATATTAGTAGCCTGGGAAGCTCCGTGGGTATTACCCCCTTCCCAGGCTTCAAACATCTGCCCCAGCCGTCTGCTTAACCTCCGCTAGAGCCTAAAATTAAGGGGAACCCCACGCCAATTTTTTTAATAATAAATCCTTTATTTTAATACTAAATGACAAGTACAGTAACCAACACTATCACTGTACTTCATATATATGTGACTGACATGTTTCTATCTATCTAATCTATGTGTGATGCTCTATCTTTCTGTTCTAAATTGTCGGGTACCGCTGCTGAATTGCCGGCCGGCTTTTTTAAAGAGACAGTGCATGAAAACACTATTATTTTTTTAAATAAATCCTTTACACTAAATGACAAGTACAGTAAGCAACACTATCACTGTACTTATTATATATGTGACTGACATGTTTCTATCTATCTAATCTATGTGTGAAGCTCTATTCTTTCTGTTCTAAATTGTCGGGTACAGATACTGAATTGCCGGCCGGCTTTTTTAAAGAGACAGTGCATGAAAACACTAATATTTTTTTTAATAAATCCTTTACACTAAATGACAAGTGCAGTAACCAACACTGTCACTGTGCTTCTTATATGTGTGACTGACATGTTTCTATCTATCTAATCTATGTGTGATGCTCTATTCCTTCTTGTCTAAATTGTCGGGTACCGGTGTATGCCGCTGCTGAATTTGCCGGCCGGCTTTTTTAAAGAGAGTGTCTTCTGAGCAGTTTGTCAGCTTTTGGACACCTTTGCAGGTGTTTTCTATGTGTTTCTATGTGTTTTTGTTTGCCTGCCATTGGTTTTAACGGTGTTCGATGGTGTTCTAAGGTGTTCGACGAACAGTTTGACGAACAGTTCCTCGAACATCCCGGTGTTCGACGAACCGAACCGAACCCGAACACTACGGGGGTGGCTCAACACTAGTCATGGGGCCCCCCAAATGCATGCAGCATGTCTTGGGGCCTACAAATGCATGCCACATGTCATAGGGGTCCCACATGCATGGCGCATTTCATGGGGGTCCCACATGCATGCGCATGTCATGGGGGCCCCAAATGCATGCCGCATATCATGGGGGCCCCAAATGCATGCCGCATGTCATAGGGGCCCCACATGCATGGTGCATGTCATGGGGGCCCCACATTCATACCGCATGTCATGGAGGTCCCAAATGTATGTCGCATGTAATGGGAGCCCCCATGCATGCCACATGTCATGGGGGCCCCAAATGAATGTCGCATGTCAAGGGGGCCCCACGTGCATGCCGCATGTCATTGGGGCCCCAAATGCATGCTGCATGTTCAGGGGGCCCCACGCGCATGACGCATTTCATGGGGGCCCCAAATGCATGCCGCATGTACTGGGGGGGCCACGTGCATGCTGCATGTCATGGGGCCCCAAATGCATGCCGCATGTCATGGGCCCCCAAATGCATGCAGCATGTCATAGGGGTCCCACATGCATGCAGCATGTCATGGGGGCCCAACGTGCATGCCGCATGTATTGGGGGCCCCAAATGCATGCCGCATGTCATGGGGGAACCACCTGCATGCCGCATGTCATGGGGGAACCACCTGCATGCCGCATGTAATGGGGGATTCAAATGCATGCCGCATGTCATGGGGGTCACACATGCATGCTGCATGTCATGGGGGCACCAAATGCATGCCGCATATCATGAGGGCCCCGCAGGCATTCCGCATGTCATGGGTGCCTCACGTGCATGCCGCATGTCATGGGGGCCTCACGTGCATGCCGCATGTATTGGGGGACCCAACTTGCATGCCGCATGTCTCAGGTACCCCAAATGCATGCAGCATGTTATGCAGGCCCCAAATGCATGCCGCATGTCATGGGGGCCCAAATGCATGACGCATGTCATGGGGGCTCCACGTGCATGCCGCATGTAATGGGGCTCCCAAATTCATGTCGCATGTCATAGGGGCCCCACGTGCATTCCGCATGACATGGGGGCCCCAAATGCATGCCGCATGTCATGGGAGCCCCACCTGCATGCCGCATGTAATGGGGGATTCAAATGCATGCTGCATGTCATGGGGGTCCCACATGCATGGCACATTTCATGGGGGCCCTACATGCATGCCGCATGTCATGGGGGCCCCAAATGCATGCCTCAAGTCATGGGGGCCCCAAATGCATGCAGCATGTCATAGGGGCCCAACATGCATTGTGCATGTCATGGGGGCCCCACATGCATGCCGCAAGTAATGGGGGATTCAAATGCATGCCGCATGTCATGGGGGTCCCACATGCATGGCGCATTTCATGGGGGCCCCAATGCATGCCTCAAGTCATGGGGGCCCCAAATGCATGCAGCATGTCATAGGGGCCCAACATGCATTGTGCATGTCATGGGGGCCCCACATGCATGCCGCATGTAATGGGGGATCCAAATGCATGCCACATATCATGGGGGCCCCACTTGCATGCCGCATATATTGGGAGCCTCAAATGCATGCCGCATGTCAAGAGGGCCCCGCATGCATGCTGCATGTCATTGGGGCCCCGCAGGCATTCCGCATGTCATGGGGGCCTCACGTGCATTCCGCATGTCATGGGGGTCCCACGTGCATGCTACATGTCATTGGGGCCCAACGTGCTTGCCGCATGTCATGGGGGCCCCACGTGCATGCCTCATGTTACGGGGGCCACGAATGCATGCCGCATGTCATAGGTGCCCCACATGCATGGAGCATGTCATGGGGGCCCCAAATGCATGCGGCATGTCATAGGGGCCCCACGTGCATACCACATGTCATGGGGGCCCCAAATGCATGCCGCATGTCATGGGAGCTCCACATGCATGCCACATGTCATGGGGGCCCCAAATGAATGTCGCATGTCAAGGGGGACCCACATGCATGCCGCATGTCATGGAGGCCCCCATGACATGCGGCAAGCATTTGGGCCCCACATGCATGGCGCATGCCATGGAGCCCCCAAATGCATGCTGCATGTCATGGGGGCCCCACATGCATGCCGCATGTCATGGGGGCCCCACCTGCATGGCACATTTCATGAGGGCCCAAATGCATGCCGCATGTCATGAGGCCATAAATGCATGTCACATGTCATGGGTGCCCAACGTGCATGCCTCATGTCAAGGGGGCCCCGCAGGCATTCCACATGTCATGGGGGCACCAAATAAATGCCGCATTTCATGGGGGCCCCACGTGCATGCCGCATGTCACGGGGGCCCCGCAGGCATTCCACATGTCATGGGGGCCCCAAATAAATGCCGCATTTCATGGGTGCCCCATGTGCATGCCACATGTCTTGGGGCCCACAAATGCATGCCGCATGTCATAGGAGCCCCAAATGCATGGCGCATTTCATGGGGGCCCTACATGCATGCCGCATGTCATGGGGGCCCCAAATGCATGCCTCAAGTCATGGGGGCCCCACATGCATGCCGCATATATTGGGGGCCTCAATTGCATGCCGCATGTCATGAGGGCCCCGCATGCATGTCGCATGTCATTGGGGCCCCGCAGTCATGGAGCATGTCATGGGGGCCCCAAATGCATGCCGCATGTCATGGGAGCCCCACATGCATGCCACATGTCATGGGGGCCTTAAATGAATGTCGCATGTCAAGGGGGCCCCACGTGCATGACGCATGTCTTGGGGACCCACATGCATGCTCCATGCCATGGGGCCCCCAAATGCATGCCGCATGTCATGGGGGCCCCACATGCATGCCGCATGTCATGGGGGCCCAAATGCTTGCCGCATGTCATGAGGGCCATAAATGCATGCCGCATGTCATGGGAGCCCCACATGCATGCCACATGTCATGGAGGCCCCCATGACATGCGGCAAGCATTTGGGCCCCACATGCATGCCGCATGTCATGGGGCCCCCAAATGCATGCCGCATGTCATGGGGGCCCCACGTGCATGGCGCATTTCATTAGGGCCCAAATGCATGCCGCATGTCATGAGGCCATAAATGCATGTCGCATGTCATGGGTGCCCCAAATAAATGCCGCATTTCATGGGGACCCCATGTGCATGCCACATGTCTTGGGGCCCACAAATGCATGCCGCATGTCATAGGGGCCCCACATGCATGGCGCATTTCATGGGGGCCCCAAATGCGTGCCGCATATCATGGGGGCCCCAAATGCATGCAGCATGTCATGGGGGCCCCACGTGCATGCCACATGTCATTGGGGGCCCACATGCATGCCGCATGTCATGGGGGCCCCACTTGCATGCAGCATGTAATGGGGATCCAAATGCATGACGCATGTCATGGGGGTCCCACGTGCATGCCGCATGTCATGGGGGCCCCACATGCATGCCGCATGTCATGGGGGCACCACTTGCATGCAGCATGTAATGGGGGATCCAAATGCATGACGCATGTCATGGGGGTCCCACATGCATACCACATGTCATGGGGGAACCAAATGCATGCCGCATGTCCTGGGGGCCCCACATGCATGACACATTTCATGGGGGACCCAAATGCATGCCGCATGTCATGGGGTCCCCAAATGCATGCCGCATGTCATGAGGGCCCCACGTGCATGCTGCATGTCATGGGGGCCCCACTTGCATGCCGCATGTCATGGGGGCCCCACGTGCATGTCGCATGTCATGGGGGCCCAAAATGCATGCCGCATGTCATGAGGGTGCCGCATGCATGCCGCATGTCTTGGGACCCACAAATGCATGCCGCATGTCATAGGGGCCCCACATGCATGGTGCATTTCATGAGGGCCCAAATGCATGCCACATGTCATGGGAGCCCCACATGAATGTCGCATGTCAAGGGGGCCCAACGTGAATGCCGCATGTATTGGGGGCCCCAAATTCATGCCGCATATCATGGGGGGCCCAAATGCATGCTGCATGTCATGGGGGCCCCACATGCATGCCGCATGTAATGGGGGGATTCAAATGCATGCCGCATGTCATGGGGGCCCCAAATACACGCCTCAAGTCATGGGGGCCCCAAATGCATGCCGCATGTCATGGGGTCCCCACATGCATGCCGCATGTCATGGGGGCTCAAATGCTTGCCGCATGTCATGAGGGCGATAAATGCATGCCGCATGTCATGTGAGCCCAACAAGCATGCCGCATGTATTGGGGGCCCCAAATTCATGCAGCATGTCATAGGGGCCCCACTTGCATGCAGCATGTAATGGGGGATCCAAATGCATGCTGCACGTCATGGGGGCCCCACATGCATGCCGCATGTCATGGGGGCCCCCGCAGGCATTCCACATGCCATGGGGGCCCCAAATAAATGCAGCATTTCATGGGGGCCCCACGTGCATGCTGCATGTCATGGGGCCCCCCAAATGGATGCCGAATGTCATAGGGGCCCCACATGCATGCCGCATAACTTGGGGCCCACAAATGCATGCCGCATGTCATGGGTGCCTCACATGCATGCCGCATGTCATTGGGGCCCCAAATGCATGCCGCATGTAATGGGGGCCCCATGTGCATGCCGCATGTCATGGGGGCCCCAAATGCATGCAGCATGTCATTGGGGCCCTCAAATTCATGCCGCATGTCATAGGGGGCCCACGTGCATGGCGCATGTCATGGGTGCCCCACATTCATACCGCATGTCATGGAGGCCCCACATGCATGCCGCATGTAATGGGAGCCCCCATGCATGCCACATGTCATGGGGGCGCCAAATGAATGTCGCATGTCAAGGGGGGCCCACGTGCATGCCGCATGTCATGGGGGCCATAAATGCATGCGGCATGTCATAGGGGCCCCACGTGCATACCACATGTCATGGGGGCCCCAAATGCATGCCGCATGTACTGGGGGCCCCACGTGCATGCTGCATGTCATGGGGCCCCAAATGCATGCTGCATGTCATGGGGGCCCCAAATGCATGCCGCATGTCATGGGGCCCCCCAAATGCATGCAGCATGTCTTGGGGCCCACAAATGCATGCCACATGTCATAGGGGTCCCACATGCATGGCGCATTTCATGGGGGTCCCACATGCATGCGCATGTCATGGGGGCCCCAAATGCATGCCGCATATCATGGGGGCCCCAAATGCATGCCGCATGTCATAGGGGCCCCACATGCATGGCGCATGTCATGGGGGCCCCACATTCATACCGCATGTCATGGAGGTCCCAAATGCATGTCGCATGTAATGGGAGCCCCCATGCATGCCACATGTCATGGGGGCCCCAAATGAATGTCGCATGTCAAGGGGGCCCCACGTGCATGCCGCATGTCATGGGGGCCCCAAATGCATGCCGCATGTTCAGGGGGCCCCACGCGCATGACGCATTTCATGGGGGCCCCAAATGCATGCCGCATGTACTGGGGGGGCCACGTGCATGCTGCATGTCATGGGGCCCCAAATGCATGCCGCATGTCATGGGGGCCCCAAATGCATGCCGCATGTCATGGCCCCCAAATGCATGCAGCATGTCTTGGGGCCCACAAATGCATGCCGCATGTCATAGGGGTCCCACATGCATGGCGCATTTCATGGGGTCCCACATGCATGCGCATGTCATGGGGGCCCCACGTGCATGTCGCATGTCATGGGGCCCCCCAAATGCATGCAGCATGTCTTGGCGCCCTCAAATGCATGCCGCATGTCATAGGGGTCCCACATGCATGCAGCATGTCATGGGGGCCCACATGCATGCGCATGTCATGGGGGCCCCACGTGCATGCCACATGTCATGGGGGAACCACCTGCATGCCGCATGTAATGGGGGATTCAAATGCATGCCGCATGTCATGGGGGTCACACATGCATGCTGCATGTCATGGGGGCACCAAATGCATGCCGCATATCATGGGGGCCCCGCAGGCATTCCTCATGTCATGGGTGCCTCACGTGCATGCCGCATGTCATGGGGGCCTCACGTGCATGCCGCATGTATTGGGGGACCCAACTTGCATGCCGCATGTCTCAGGTACCCCAAATGCATGCAGCATGTTATGCAGGCCCCAAATGCATGCCGCATGTCATGGGGGCCCAAATGCATGACGCATGTCATGGGGGCTCCACGTGCATGCCGCATGTAATGGGGCTCCCAAATTCATGTCGCATGTCATAGGGGCCCCACGTGCATTCCGCATGACATGGGGGCCCCAAATGCATGCCGCATGTCATGGGAGCCCCACGTGCATGCCGCATGTCATGGGGGTCCCACATGCATGGCACATTTAATGGGGGCCCTACATGCATGCCGCATGTCATGGGGGCCCCAAATGCATGCCTCAAGTCATGGGGGCCCCAAATGCATGCAGCATGTCATAGGGGCCCAACATGCATTGTGCATGTCATGGGGGCCCCACATGCATGCCGCAAGTAATGGGGGATTCAAATGCATGCCGCATGTCATGGGGGTCCCAAGTGCATGGCGCATTTCATGGGGGCCCTACATGCATGCCGCATGTCATGGGGGCCCCAAATGCATGCCTCAAGTCATGGGGGCCCCAAATGCATGCAGCATGTCATAGGGGCCCAACATGCATTGTGCATGTCATGGGGGCCCCACATGCATGCCGCATGTAATGGGGGATCCAAATGCATGCCACATATCATGGGGGCCCCACTTGCATGCCGCATATATTGGGAGCCTCAAATGCATGCCGCATGTCAAGAGGGCCCCGCATGCATGCTGCATGTCATTGGGGCCCCGCAGGCATTCCGCATGTCATGGGGGCCTCACGTGCATTCCGCATGTCATGGGGGTCCCACGTGCATGCTGCATGTCATTGGGGCCCAACGTGCTTGCCGCATGTCATGGGGGCCCCACGTGCATGCCTCATGTTACGGGGGCCACAAATGCATGCCGCATGTCATAGGTGCCCCACATGCATGGAGCATGTCATGGGGGCCCCAAATGCATGCGGCATGTCATAGGGGCCCCACGTGCATACCACATGTCATGGGGGCCCCAAATGCATGCCGCATGTAATGGGAGCTCCACATGCATGCCACATGTCATGGGGCCCCAAATGAATGTCGCATGTCAAGGGGGACCCACATGCATGCCGCATGTCATGGAGGCCCCCATGACATGCGGCAAGCATTTGGGCCCCACATGCATGGCGCATGCCATGGAGCCCCCAAATGCATGCTGCATGTCATGGGGGCCCCACATGCATGCCGCATGTCATGGGGGCCCCACCTGCATGGCACATTTCATGAGGGCCCAAATGCATGCCGCATGTCATGAGGCCATAAATGCATGTCACATGTCATGGGTGCCCAACGTGCATGCCTCATGTCAAGGGGGCCCCGCAGGCATTCCACATGTCATGGGGGCACCAAATAAATGCCGCATTTCATGGGGGCCCCACGTGCATGCCGCATGTCACGGGGGCCCCGCAGGCATTCCACATGTCATGGGGGCCCCAAATAAATGCCGCATTTCATGGGTGCCCCATGTGCATGCCACATGTCTTGGGGCCCACAAATGCATGCCGCATGTCATAGGAGCCCCACATGCATGGCGCATTTCATGGGGGCCCTACATGCATGCCGCATGTCATGGGGGCCCCAAATGCATGGCGCATTTCATGGGGGCCCTACATGCATGCCGCATGTCATGGGGGCCCCAAATGCATGCCTCAAGTCATGGGGGCCCCAAATGCATGCCGCATATATTGGGGGCCTCAATTGCATGCCGCATGTCATGAGGGCCCCGCATGCATGTCGCATGTCATTGGGGCCCCGCAGTCATGGAGCATGCCATGGGGGCCCCAAATGCATGCCGCATGTCATGGGAGCCCCACATGCATGCCACATGTCATGGGGGCCTCAAATGAATGTCGCATGTCAAGGGGGCCCCACGTGCATGACGCATGTCTTGGGGACCCACATGCATGCTCCATGCCATGGGGCCCCCAAATGCATGCCGCATGTCATGGGGGCCCCACATGCATGCCGCATGTCATGGGGGCCCAAATGCTTGCCGCATGTCATGAGGGCCATAAATGCATGCCGCATGTCATGGGGCCCCCAAATGCATGCCGCATGTCATGGGGGCCCCACATGCATGGCGCATTTCATGAGGGCCATAATGCATGCCGCATGTCATGAGGCCATAAATGCATGTCGCATGTCATGGGTGCCCAAAGTGCATGCCTCATGTCACGGGGGCCCCGCAGGCATTCCACATGTCATGGGGCCCCAAATAAATGCCGCATTTCATGGGGGCCCCACGTGCATGCCGCATGTCACGGGGGCCCCGCAGGCATTACACATGTCATGGGGGCCCCAAATAAATGCCGCATTTCATGGGGGCCCCATGTGCATGCCACATGTCTTGGGGCCCACAAATGCATGCCGCATGTCATAGGGGCCCCACATGCATGGCGCATTTCATGGGGGCCCTACATGCATGCCACATATCATGGGGGCCCCACATGCATGCCGCATATATTGGGGGCCTCAATTGCATGCCGCATGTCATGAGGGCCCCGCATGCATGCCGCATGTCATTGGGGCCCCGTAGGCATTCCGCATGTCATGGGGGCCTCACGTGCATTCCGCATGTCATGGGGGTCCCACGTACATGCTTCATGTCATTGGGGCCCCACGTGCTTGCCGCTTGTCATGGGGGCCCCACGTGCATGCCTCATGTTACGGGGGCCACGAATGCATGCCGCATGTCATAGGGGCCCCACGTGCATACCACATGTCATGGGGGCCCCAAATGCATGCCGCATGTCATGGGGGCCCCACATGCATGCCACATGTCATGGGGGCCCCAAATGAATGTCGCATGTCAAGGGGGCCCCACGTGCATGACGCATGTCATGGAGACCCACATGCATGCCGCATGTCATGGAGGCCCCCATGACATGCGGCATGCATTTGGGGGCCCCACATGCATGCCGCATGTCATGGGGGCCCAAATGCTTGCCGCATGTCATGAGGGCCATAAATGCATGCCGCATGTCATGGGAGCCCCACATGCATGCCAAATGTCATGGGCCCCCAAATGCATGCCGCATGTCATGGGGGCCCCACGTGCATGGCGCATTTCATGAGGGCCCAAATGCATGCCGCATGTCAAGAGGCCATAAATGCATGTCGCATGTCATGGGTGCCAAAGTGCATGCCTCATGTCACGGGGGCCCGCAGGCATTCCACATGTCATGGGGGCCCCAAATAAATGCCGCATTTCATGGGGGCCCCACGTGCATGCCGCATGTCACGGGGGCCCCGCAGGCATTCCACATGTCATGGGGGCCCCAAATAAATGCAGCATTTCATGGGGGCCCCATGTGCATGCCACATGTCTTGGGGCCCACAAATGCATGCCGCATGTCATAGGGGCCCCAAATGCATGCCTCAAGTCATGGGGCCCCAAATGCATGCAGCATGTCATAGGGGCCCCACATGCATGGTGCATGTCATGGGGGCCCCACATGCATGCCTCAAGTCACGGGGGCCCCAAATGCATGCCACATATCATGGGGGCCCCACATGCATGCCGCATATATTCGGGGCCTCAATTGCATGCCGCATGTCATGAGGACCCCGCATGCATGCCGCATGTCATTGGGGCCCCGTAGACATTCCGCATGTCATGGGGGCCTCACGTGCATTCCGCATGTCATGGGGGTCCCACGTGCATGCTTCATGTCATTGTGGCACCACGTGCATGCCGCATGTCACGGGGGCCCCGCAGGCATTCCACATGTCATGGGGGCCCCAAATAAATGCAGCATTTCATGGGGGCCCCATGTGCATGCCACATGTCTTGGGGCCCACAAATGCATGCCGCATGTCATAGGGGCCCCACATGCATGGCGCATTTCATGGGGGCCCTACATGCATGCCGCATGTTATGGGGGCCCCAAATGCATGCCTCAAGTCATGGGTCCCCAAATGCATGCAGCATGTCATAGGGGCCCCACATGCATGGTGCATGTCATGGGGGCCCCACATGCATGCCTCAAGTCACGGGGGCCCCAAATGCATGCCACATATCATGGGGGCCCCACATGCATGCCGCATATATTCGGGGCCTCAATTGCATGTCGCATGTCATGAGGACCCCGCATGCATGCCGCATGTCATTGGGGCCCCGTAGACATTCCGCATGTCATGGGGGCCTCACGTGCATTCCGCATGTCATGGGGGTCCCACGTGCATGCTTCATGTCATTGGGGCCCCAAGTGCTTGCCGCTTGTCATGGGGGCCCCACGTGCATGCCTCATGTTACGGGGGGCCACGAATGCATGCCGCATGTCATAGGGGCCCCACGTGCATACCACATGTCATGAGGGCCCCAAATGCATGCCGCATGTCATGGGGGCCCTACATGCATGCCACATGTCATGGGGGCCCCAAATGAATGTCGCATGTCAAGGGGGCCCCACGTGCATGACGCATGTCATGGGGACCCACATGCATGCCGCATGTCATGGAGGCCCCCATGACATGCGGCATGCATTTGGGGTCCCCACATGCATGCCGCATGTCATGGGGGGCCAAATGCTTGCCGCATGTCATGAGGGCCATAAATGCATGCCGCATGTCATGGGAGCCCCACATGCATGCCACATGTCATGGGGGCCCCAAATGAATGTCGCATGTCAAGGGGGCCCCACGTGCATGCCGCATGTCATGGAGGCCCCAAATGCATGCCGCATGTCATGGGGGCCCCAAATGCATGCCGCATGTCATGGGGCCCCCCAAATGCATGCAGCATGTCTTGGGGCCCCAAATGCATGCCGCATGTAATGGGAGCCCCCATGCATGCCACATGTCATGGGGGCCCCAAATGAATGTCGCATGTCAAGGGGGCCCCACGTGCATGCCGCATGTCATGGGGGCCCCAAATGCATGCCGCATGTACAGGGGGCCCCACGTGCATGCCACATTTCATGGGGGACGCAAATGCATGCCGCATGTCATGGGGGCCCCACGTGCATACCACATGTCATGGGGGCCCCAAATGCATGCCGCATGTACTGGGGGGCCCCACGTGCATGCAGCATGTCTTGGTGCCCTCAAATACATGTCGCATGTCATAGGGGTCCCACATGCATGCCGCATGTCATGGGGACCCAACGTGCATGCCGCATGTATTGGGGGCCCCGCAGGCATTCCGCATGTCATGGGGCCTCACGTGCATGCCGCATGTCATGGGGGCCCCACATGCATGGCGCATTACATGGGGGCCCCAAATGCGTGCCTCATGTCATGGGGGCCCCACTTGCATGCAGCATGTAATGGGGATCCAAATGCATGACGCATGTCATGGGGGTCCCACGTGCATGCCGCATGTCATGGGGGCCCCACATGCATGCCGCATGTCATGGGGGCACCACTTGCATGCAGCATGTAATGGGGGATCCAAATGCATGACGCATGTCATGGGGGTCCCACATGCATACCACATGTCATGGGGGAACCAAATGCATGCCGCATGTCCTGGGGGCCCCACATGCATGACACATTTCATGGGGGACCCAAATGCATGCCGCATGTCATGGGATCCCCAAATGCATGCCGCATGTCATGAGGGCCCCACGTGCATGCTGCATGTCATGGGGGCCCCAAATGCATGCCGCATGTCATGGGGGCCCCAAATGCATGCCGCATGTCATGGGGGCCCCATTTAAATGCCGCATGTCATGGGGGCCCCACGAGCATGTTGCATGTCATGGGGGCCCAAAATGCATGCCGCATGTCATGAGGGCGCCGCATGCATGCCGCATGTCTTGGGGCCCACAAATGCATGCCGCATGTTATGGGGCCCAAAAGCTTGCCGCATGTCATGGGGGCCATAAATGCATGCCGCATGTCATGGGAGCCCCACATGAATGTCGCATGTCAAGGGGGCCCAACGTGCATGCCGCATGTATTGGGGGCCCCAAATTCATGCCGCATATCATGAGGGCCCTGCATGCATGCCGCATGTCATGGGTGCCCCACATTCATACCGCATGTCATGGAGACCCCACATGCATGCCGCATGTAATTGGAGCCCCCATGCATGCCACATGTCATGGGGGCGCCAAATGAATGTCGCATGTCAAGGGGGCCCCACGTGCATGCCGCATGTCATGGGGGCCATAAATGCATGCGGCATGTCATAGGGGCCCCACGTGCATACCACATGTCATGGGGGCCCCAAATGCATGCCGCATGTACTGGGGGCCCCACGTGCATGCTGCATGTCATGGGGCCCCAAATGCATGGCCCATGTCATGGGGGCTCCAAATGCATGCCGCATATCATGGGGGCCCCAAATGCATGCCGCATGTCATAGGGGCCCCACATGCATGGCGCATGTCATGGGGGCCCCACATTCATACCGCATGTCATGGAGGCCCCAAATGCATGTCGCATGTAATGGGATCCCCCATGCATGCCACATGTCATGGGGGCCCCAAATGAATGTCGCATGTCAAGGGGGCCCCACGTGCATGCCGCATGTCATGTGGGCCCCAAATGCATGCCGCATGTTCAGGGGGCCCCACGTGCATGCCGCATGTCATGGGGCCCCCCAAATGCATGCAGCATGTCTTGGCGCCCTCAAATGCATGCCGCATGTCATAGGGGTCCCACATGCATGCCGCATGGCATGGGGGCCCCAAGTGCGTGCCCCATATCATGGGGGCCCCAAATGCATGCAGCATGTCATAGGGGTCCCACATGCATGCCGCATGGCATGGGGGCCCCAAGTGCGTGCCCCATATCATGGGGCTCCCAAATTCATGTCGCATGTCATAGGGGCCCCAAGTGCATTCCGCATGACATGGGGGCCCCAAATGCATGCCGCATGTCATGGGGGCCCCACGTGCATGCCGCATGTAATGGGGGATTCAAATGCATGCCGCATGTCATGGGGGTCCCACATGCATGGCGCATTTCATGGGGGCCCTACATGCATGCCGCATGTCATGGGGGCCCCAAATGCATGCCTCAAGTCATGGGGGCCCAAAATGCATGCAGCATGTCATAGGGGCCCCACATGCATGGTGCATGTCATGGGGGCCCCACATGCATGCCTCAAGTCATGGGGGCCCCAAATGCATGCCACATATCATGGGGGCCCCACGTGCATGCCGCATATATTGGGAGCCTCAAATGCATGCCGCATGTCATGAGGGCCCCGCATGCATGCTGCATGTCATTGGGGCCCAACGTGCTTGCCGCATGTCATGGGGGCCCCACGTGCATGCCTCATGTTACGGGGGCCACGAATGCATGCCGCATGTCATAGGTGCCCCACATGCATGGAGCATGTCATGGGGGCCCCAAATGCATGCGGCATGTCATAGGGGCCCCACGTGCATACCACATGTCATGGGGGCCCCAAATGCATGCCGCATGTCATGGGAGCTCCACATGCATGCCACATGTCATGGGGGCCCCAAATGAATGTCGCATGTCAAGGGGGACCCACATGCATGCCGCATGTCATGGAGGCCTCCATGACATGCGGCAAGCATTTGGGCCCCACATGCATGGCGCATGCCATGGGGCCCCATCTGCATGGCACATTTCATGAGGGCCCAAATGCATGCCGCATGTCATGAGGCCATAAATGCATGTCACATGTCATGGGTGCCCAACGTGCATGCCTCATGTCACTGGGGCCCCGCAGGCATTCCACATGTCATGGGGGCACCAAATAAATGCCGCATTTCATGGGGGCCCCACGTGCATGCCGCATGTCACGGGGCCCCGCAGGCATTCCACATGTCATGGGGGCCAAAAAATAAATGCCGCATTTCATGGGTGCCCCATGTGCATGCCACATGTCTTGGGGCCCACAAATGCATGCCGCATGTCATAGGAGCCCCACATGCATGGCGCATTTCATGGGGGCCCTACATGCATGCCGCATGTCATGGGGGCCCCAAATTCATGCCTCAAGTCATGGGGGCCCCAAATGCATGCAGCATGTCATAGGGACCCCACATGCATGGTGCATGTCATGGGGGCCCCACATGCATGCCTCAAGTCATGGGGGCCCCAAATGCATGCCACATATCATGGGGGCCCCACATGCATGCCGCATATATTGGGGGCCTCAATTGCATGCCGCATGTCATGAGGGCCCCGCATGCATGCCGCATGTCATTGGGGCCCCATGTGCATGCCACATGTCTTGGGGCCCACAAATGCATGCCGCATGTCATTGGGGCCCCGTAGGCATTCCGCATGTCATGGGGGCCTCACGTGCATTCCGCATGTCATGGGGGTCCCACTGCATGCTTCATGTCATTGGGGCCCCACGTGCTTGCCGCTTGTCATGGGGGCCCCACGTGCATGCCTCATGTTACGGGGGCCACGAATGCATGCCGCATGTCATAGGGGCCCCACGTGCATACCACATGTCATGGGGGCCCCAAATGCATGTCGCATGTCATGGGGGCCCCACATGCATGCCACATGTCATGGGGGCCCCAAATGAATGTCGCATGTCAAGGGGGCCCCACGTGCATGACGCATGAAATGGGGACCCACATGCATGCCACATGTCATGGAGGCCCCCATGACATGCGGCATGCATTTGGGGGCCCACATGTATGCCGCATGTGATGGGGGGCCAAATGCTTGCCGCATGTCATGAGGGCCATAAATGCATGCCGCATGTCATGGGAGCCCCACATGCATGCCACATGTCATGGGGGCCCCAAATGAATGTCGCATGTCAAGGGGGCCCCACGTGCATGCCGCTTGTCATGGGGGCCCCAAATGCATGTCGCATGTAATGGGAGCCCCCATGCATGCCACATGTCATGGGGGCCCCAAATGAATGTCGCATGTCAAGGGGGCCCCACGTGCATGCCGCATGTAATGGGGGGCCCAAATGCATGCCGCATTTTCAGGGGGCCCACGTGCATGCCGCATGTCATGGGGCCCCCCAAATGCATGCAGCATGTCTTGGCGCCCTCAAATGCATGCCGCATGTCATAGGGGTCCCACATGCATGCCGCATGGCATGGGGGCCCCAAGTGCGTGCCCCATATCATGGGGCCCCCAAATGCATGCAGCATGTCATGGGGGCCCAACGTGCATGCCGCATGTATTGGGGGCCCCAAATGCATGCCGCATGTCATGGGGGAACCACCTGCATGCCGCATGTCATGGGGGAAAAACCTGCATGCCGCATGTAATGGGGGATTCAAATGCATGCCGCATGTCATGGGGGTCACACATGCATGCTGCATGTCATGGGGGCCCCAAATGCATGCCGCATATCATGGGGCCCCGCAGGCATTCCGCATGTCATGGGGGCCTCACGTGCATGCCGCATGTCATGGGGGCCTCACGTGCATGCCGCATGTATTGGGGGCCCCAACTTGCATGCCGCATGTCTCAGGTACCCCAAATGCATGCAGCATGTTATGCAGGCCCCAATTGCATGCCGCATGTCATGGGGGCACAAATGCATGACGCATGTCATGGGGGCTCCACGTGCATGCCGCATGTAATGGGGCTCCCAAATTCATGTTGCATGTCATAGGGGCCCCAAGTGCATTCCGCATGACATGGGGGCCCCAAATGCATGCCGCATGTCATGGGGGCCCCACGTGCATGCCGCATGTAATGGGGATTCAAATGCATGCCGCATGTCATGGGGGTCCCACATGCATGGCGCATTTCATGGGGGCCCTACATGCATGCCGCATGTCATGGGGGCCCCAAATGCATGCCTCAAGTCATGGGGGCCCCAAATGCATGCAGCATGTCATAGGGGCCCCACATGCATGGTGCATGTCATGGGGGCCCCACATGCATGCCTCAAGTCATGGGGGCCCCAAATGCATGCCACATATCATGGGGGCCCCACGTGCATGCCGCATATATTGGGAGCCTCAAATGCATGCCGCATGTCATGAGGGCCCCGCATGCATGCTGCATGTCATTGGGGCCCCGCAGGCATTCCGCATGTCATGGGGGCCTCACGTGCATTCCGCATGTCATGGGGGTCCCACGTGCATGCTGCATGTCATTGGGCCCCAACGTGCTTGCCGCATGTCATGGGGGCCCCACGTGCATGCCTCATGTTACGGGGGCCACGAATGCATGCCGCATGTCATGAGGCCATAAATGCATGTCACATGTCATGGGTGCCCAACGTGCATGCCTCATGTCACGGGGGCCCCGCAGGCATTCCACATGTCATGGGGGCACCAAATAAATGCCGCATTTCATGGGGGCCCCACGTGCATGCCGCATGTCACGGGGGCCCCGCAGGCATTCCACATGTCATGGGGGCCCCAAATAAATGCCGCATTTCATGGGTGCCCCATGTGCATGCCACATGTCTTGGGGCCCACAAATGCATGCCGCATGTCATAGGAGCCCCAAATGCATGCCTCAAGTCATGGGGCCCCAAATGCATGCAGCATGTCATAGGGGCCCCACATGCGTGGTGCATGTCATGGGGGCCCCACATGCATGCCTCAAGTCATGGGGGCCCCAAATGCATGCCACATATCATGGGGGCCCCACATGCATGCCGCATATATTGGGGGCCTCAATTGCATACCGCATGTCATGAGGGCCCCGCATGCATGCCACATGTCATTGGGGCCCCGCAGTCATGGAGCATGTCATGGGGGCCCCAAATGCATGCCGCATGTCATGGGAGCCCCACATGCATGCCACATGTCATGGGGGCCCCAAATGAATGTCGCATGTCAAGGGGGCCCCACGTGCATGAAGCATGTCTTGGGGACCCACATGCATGCCGCATGTCATGGTGGCCCCCATGACATGCGGCAAGCATTTGGGCCCCACATGCATGCTCCATGCCATGGGGCCCCCAAATGCATGCCGCATGTCATGGGGGCCCCACATGAATGCCGCATGTCATGGGGGCCCAAATGCTTGCCGCATGTCATGAGGGCCATAAATGCATGCCGCATGTCATGGGAGCCCCACATGCATGCCACATGTCATGGAGGCACCCATGACATGCGGCAAACATTTGGGCCCCACATGCATGCCGCATGTCATGGGGCCCCCAAATGCATGCCGCATGTCATGGGGGCCCCACGTGCATGGTGCATTTCATGAGGGCCCAAATGCATGCCGCATGTCATGAGGCCATAAATGCATGTCGCATGTCATGGGTGCCCAAAGTGCATGCCTCATGTCACGGGGGCCCCGCAGGCATTCCACATGTCATGGGGCCCCAAATAAATGCCGCATTTCATGGGGGCCCCACGTGCATGCCGCATGTCACGGGGGCCCCGCAGGCATTACACATGTCATGTAGGCCCCAAATAAATGCCGCATTTCATGGGGGCCCCATGTGCATGCCTCATGTCTTGGGGCCCACAAATGCATGCCGCATGTCATAGGGGCCCCACATGCATGGCGCATTTCATGAGGGCCCCGCATGCATGCCGCATGTCATTGGGGCCCCGTAGGCATTCCGCATGTCATGGGGGCCTCACGTGCATTCCGCATGTCATGGGGGTCCCACGCACATGCTTCATGTCATTGGGGCCCCACGTGCTTGCCGCTTGTCATGGGGGCCCCACGTGCATGCCTCATGTTACGGGGGCCACGAATGCATGCCGCATGTCATAGGGGCCCCACGTGCATACCACATGTCATGGGGGCCCCAAATGCATGCTGCATGTCATGGGGGCCCCACATGCATGCCACATGTCATGGGGGCCCCAAATGAATGTCTCATGTCAAGGGGGCCCCACGTGCATGACGCATGTCATGGGGACCCACATGCATGCCGCATGTCATGGAGGCCCCCATGACATGCGGCATGCATTTGGGGGCCCCACATGCATGCCGCATGTCATGGGGGCCCAAATGCTTGCCGCATGTCATGAGGGCCATAAATGCATGCCGCATGTCATGGGAGCCCCACATGCATGCCAAATGTCATGGGGCCCCCAAATGCATGCCGCATGTCATGGGGGCCCCACGTGCATGGCGCATTTCATGAGGGCCCAAATGCATGCCGCATGTCAAGAGGCCATAAATGCATGTCGCATGTCATGGGTGCCCAAAGTGCATGCCTCATGTCACGGGGGCCCGCAGGCATTCCACATGTCATGGGGGCCCCAAATAAATGCTGCATTTCATGGGGGCCCCACGTGCATGCCGCATGTCACGGGGGCCCCGCAAGCATTCCACATGTCATGGGGGCCCCAAATAAATGCAGCATTTCATGGGGGCCCCATGTGCATGCCACATGTCTTGGGGCCCACAAATGCATGCCGCATGTCATAGGGGCCCCACATGCATGGCGCATTTCATGGGGGCCCTACATGCATGCCGCATGTCATGGGGGCCCCAAATGCATGCCTCAAGTCATGGGGCCCCAAATGCATGCAGCATGTCATAGGGGCCCCACATGCATGGTGCATGTCATGGGGGCCCCACATGCATGCCTCAAGTCACGGGGGCCCCAAATGCATGCCACATATCATGGGGGCCCCACATGCATGCCGCATATATTCGGGGCCTCAATTGCATGCCGCATGTCATGAGGACCCCACATGCATGCCGCATGTCATTGGGGCCCCGTAGACATTCCGCATGTCATGGGGGCCTCACGTGCATTCCGCATGTCATGGGGGTCCCACGTGCATGCTTCATGTCATTGGGGCCCCAAGTGCTTGCCGCTTGTCATGGGGGCCCCACGTGCATGCCTCATGTTACGGGGGCCACGAATGCATGCCGCATGTCATACTTGCCCCACGTGCATACCACATGTCATGAGGGCCCCAAATGCATGCCGCATGTCATGGGTGCCCCACATGCATGCCACATGTCATGGGGGCCCCAAATGAATGTCGCATGTCAAGGGGGCCCCACGTGCATGACGCATGTCATGGGGACCCACATGCATGCCGCATGTCATGGAGGCCCCCATGACATGCGGCATGCATTTGGGGTCCCCACATGCATGCCGCATGTCATGGGGGGCCAAATGCTTGCCGCATGTCATGAGGGCCATAAATGCATGCCGCATGTCATGGGAGCCCCACATGCATGGCGCATTTCATGGGGGTCCCACATGCATGGCGCATTTCATGGGGGCCCCAAATGCATGCCGCATGTCATAGGGGCCCCACATGCATGGCGCATGTCATGGGGCCCCCACATTCATACCGCATGTCATGGAGGCCCCAAATGCATGCCGCATGTAATGGGAGCCCCCATGCATGCCACATGTCATGGGGGCCCCAAATGAATGTCGCATGTCAAGGGGTCCCCACGTGCATGCCGCATGTCATGGGGGCCCCAAATGCATGCCGCATGTACAGGGGGCCCCACGTGCATGCCACATTTCATGGGGGACGCAAATGCATGCCGCATGTCATGGGGGCCCCACGTACATACCACATGTCATGGGGGCCCCAAATGCATGCCGCATGTACTGGGGGGCCCCACGTGCATGCAGCATGTCTTGGTGCCCTCAAATACATGTCGCATGTCATAGGGGTCCCACATGCATGCCGCATGTCATGGGGGCACCACTTGCATGCAGCATGTAATGGGGGATCCAAATGCATGACGCATGTAATGGGGATCCAAATGCATGACGCATGTCATGGGGGTCCCACGTGCATGCCGCATGTCATGGGGGCCCCACATGCATGCCGCATGTCATGGGGGAACCACTTGCATGCAGCATGTAATGGGGGATCCAACTGCATGACGCATGTCATGGGGGTCCCACATGCATACCACATGTCATGGGGGAACCAAATGCATGCCGCATGTCCTGGGGGCCCCACATGCATGACACATTTCATGGGGGACCCAAATGCATGCCGCATGTCACGGGGTCCCCAAATGCATGCTGCATGTCATGAGGGCCCCACATGCATGCTGCATGTCATGGGGCCCCCAAATGCATGCCGCATGTCATGGGGGCCCCACTTGCATGCCGCATGTCATGGGGGCCCTACGTGCATGTCGCATGTCATGGGGGCCCAAAATGCATGCCGCATGTCATGAGGGTGCCACATGCATGCCGCATGTCTTGGGGCCCACAAATGCATGCCGCATGTCATGGGTGCCCCACATGCATGCCGCATGTCATTGGGGCCCCAAATGCATGCCGCATGTAATGGGGGCCCCGCGTGCATGCCGCATGTCACGGGGGCCCCAAATGCATGCCGCATGTAATGCTGTCCCCACGTGCATGCCGCATGTCATGGGGGCCCCAAATGCATGCACCATGTCATTGGGGCCCCCAAATGCATGCAGCATGTCATGGGGGCCCCACTTGCATGCCGCATGTCATGGGGGCCCCACGTGCATGTCGCATGTCATGGGGGCCATAAATGCATGCGGCATGTCATAGGGGCCCCACGTGCATGCCGCATGTCATGGGGCCCCCCAAATGCATGCAGCATGTCTTGGGGCCCACAAATGCATGCCGCATGTCATAGGGGTACCACATGCATGGCGCATTTCATGGGGGTCCCACATGCATGCGCATGTCATGGGGGCCCCAAATGCGTGCTGCATATCATGGGGGCCCCAAATGCATGCCGCATGTCATAGTGGCCCCACATGCATGGCGCATGTCATGGGGGCCCCACATTCATACCGCATGTCATGGAGGCCCCAAATGAAAGCCGCATGTAATGGGAGCCCCCATGCATGCCACATGTCATGGGGCCCCAAATGAATGTCGCATGTCAAGGGGGCCCCAAATGCATGCCGCATGTACAGGGGGCCCCACGTGCATGCCGCATTTCATGGGGGACCCAAATGCATGCCACATGTCATGGGGCCCCCCAAATGCATGCAGCATGTCTTGGCGCCCTCAAATGCATGCCGCATGTCATAGGGGTCCCACATGCATGCCACATGTCATGGGGGCCATAAATGCATGCCGCATGTCATGGGGGCCCCACGTGCATGCCGCATGTCATGGGGGATTCAAATGCATGCCGCATGTCATGGGGGTCCCACATGCATGCCACATGTCATTGGGGCCCCGCAGGCATTCCGCATGTCATGGGGGACTCACGTGCATTCCGCATGTCATGTGGGCCCCACGTGCATGCTGCATGTCATTGTGGCCCCACGTGCATGCCGCATGTCACGGGGGCCCCGCAGGCATTCCACATGTCATGGGGGCCCAAAATAAATGCCGCATTTCATGGGGGCCCCAAATGCATGCAGCATGTCATAGGGGCCCCACACGCATGGTGCATGTCATGGGGGCCCCACATGCATGCCTCAAGTCATGGGGGCCCCAAATGCATGCCACATATCATGGGGGCCCCACATGCATGCCGCATATATTGGGGGCCTCAAATGCATGCCACATGTCATAGGGGTACCACATGCATGGCGCATTTCATGGGGGTCCCACATGCATGCGCATGTCATGGGGGCCCCAAATGCGTGCCGCATATCATGGGGGCCCCAAATGCATGCCGCATGTCATAGTGGCCCCACATGCATGGCGCATGTCATGGGGGCCCCACATTCATACCGCATGTCATGGAGGCCCCAAATGCATGCCACATGTAATGGGAGCCCCCATGCATGCCACATGTCATGGGGGCCCCAAATGAATGTCGCATGTCAAGGGGGCCCCAAATGCATGCCGCATGTACAGGGGGCCCCACGTGCATGCCACATGTCATGGGGGCCATAAATGCATGCGGAATGTCATAGGGGCCCCACGTGCATACCACATGTCATGGGGGCCCCAAATGCATGCCGCATGTACTGGGTGGGCCCACGTGCATGCTGCATGTCATGGGGCCCCAAATGCATGCCGCATGTCATGGAAGCCCCACGTAAATGCCGCATGTCATGGGGCCCCCCAAATGCATGCAGCATGTCTTGGCGCCCTCAAATGCATGCCGCATGTCATAGGGGTCCCACATGCATGCCGCATGGCATGGGGGCCCCAAGTGCGTGCCCCATATCATGGGGGCCCCAAATGCATGCAGCATGTCATGGGGGCCCCAACTGCATGCCGCATGTCTCAGGTACCCCAAATGCATGCAGCATGTTATGCAGGCCCCACGTGCATGCTGCATGTCATTGTGGCCCCACGTGCATGCCGCATGTCACGGGGGCCCCGCAGGCATTCCACATGTCATGGGGGCCCCAAATAAATGGCGCATTTCATGGGGACCCCATGTGCATGCCACATGTCTTGGGGCCCACAAATGCATGCCGCATGTCATAGGGGCCCCACATGCATGGCGCATTTCATGGGGGCCCTACATGCATGCCGCATGTCATGGGGGCCCCAATGCATGCCTCAAGTCATGGGGGCCCCAAATGCATGCAGCATGTCATAGGGGCCCCACATGCATGGTGCATGTCATGGGGGCCCCACATGCATGCCTCAAGTCATGGGGGCCCCAAATGCATGCCACATATCATGGGGGCCCCACATGCATGCCGCATATATTGGGGGCCTCAAATGCATGCCGCATGTCATGAGAGCCCCGCATGCATGCCACATGTCATTGGGACCCCGCAGGCATTCCGCATGTCATGGGGGCCTCACGTGCATTCCGCATGTCATGGGGGTCCCACGTGCATGCTGCATGTCATTGGGGCCCCACGTGCTTGCCGCATGTCATGGGGGCCCCACGTGCATGCCTCATGTTACAGGGGCCACGAATGCATGCCGCATGTCATAGGGGCCCCACATGCATGGAGCATGTAATGGGGGCCCCAAATGCATGCGGCATGTCATAGGGGCCCCACGTGCATACCACATGTCATGGGGGCCCCAAATGCATGCCGCATGTCATGGGAGCCCCACATGCATGCCACATGTCATGGGGGCCCCAAATGAATGTCGCATGTCAAGGGGGACCCACGTGCATGACGCATGTCATGGGAACCCACATGAATGCCAAATGTCATGGAGGCCCCCATGACATGCGGCAAGCATTTGGGCCCCACATGCATGCCGCATGCCATGGGGCCCCCAAATGCATGCCGCATGTCATGGGGGCCCCACATGCATGCCGCATGTCATGGGGGCCCAAATGCTTGCCGCTTGTCATGAGGGCCATAAATGCATGCCGCATGTCATGGGAGCCCCACATGCATGCCACATGTCATGGAGGCCCCCATGACATGCGGCAAGCATTTGGGCCCCAAATGCATGCCGCATGTCATGGGGGCCCAAATGCATGACGCATGTCATGGGGGCTCCACGTGCATGCCGCATGTAATGTGGCTCCCAAATTCATGTCGCATGTCATAGGGGCCCCACGTGCATTCCGCATGTCATGGGGGCCCCAAATGCATGCCGCATGTCATGGGGCCCAATGTGCATGCCACATGTAATGGGGGATTCAAATGCATGCCGCATGTCATGGGGGTCCCACATGCATGCCACATGTCATTGGGGCCCCGCAGGCATTCCGCATGTCATGGGGGCCCCAAATGCATGCCTCAAGTCATGGGGGCCCCAAATGCATGCAGCATGTCATAGGGGCCCCACATGCATGGTGCATGTCATGGGGGCCCCACATGCATGCCTCAAGTCATGGGGGCCCCAAATGCATGCCACATACCATGGGGGCCCCACATGCATGCCGCATATATTGGGGGCCTCAAATGCATGCCGCATGTCATGAGGGCCCCGCATGCATGCCGCATGTCATTGGGGCCCCGCAGGCATTCCGCATGTCATGGGGGCCTCACGTGCATGCCGCATGTCATTGGGGCCCCGCAGGCATTCCGCATGTCATGGGGGCCTCACGTGCATTCCGCATGTCATGGGGGTCCCACGTGCATGCTGCATGTCATTGGGGCCCCACGTGCTTGCCGCATGTCATGGGGGCCCCGCGTGCATGCCTCATGTTACGGGGGACACGAATGCATGCCGCATGTCATAGGGGCCCCACATCCATGGAGCATGTCATGGGGGCCCCAAATGCATGCGGCATGTCATAGGGGCCCCACGTGCATGCCACATGTCATGGGGGCCCCAAATGAATGTCGCATGTCAAGGGGGCCCCACGTGCATGATGCATGTCATGGGGACCCACATGCATGCCGCATCTCATGGAGGCCCCCATGACATGCGGCAAGCATTTGGGCTCCACATGCATGCCGCATGTCATGGGGGCCCAAATGCTTGCCGCATGTCATGAGGGCCATAAATGCATGCCGCATGTCATGGGAGCCCCACATGCATGCCACATGTCATGGAGGCCCCCATGACATGCGGCAAGCATTTGGGCCCCACATGCATGCCGCATGTCATGGGGCCCCCAAATGCATGCCGCATGTCATGGGGGCCCCACGTGCATGGCGCATTTCATGAGGGCCCAAATGCATGCCGCATGTCATGAGGCCATAAATGCATGTCGCATGTCATGGGTGCCCAAAGTGCATGCCTCATGTCACGGGGGCCCCGCAGGCATTCCTCATGTCATGGGGGCCCCAAATAAATGCCGCATTTCATGGGGGCCCCACGTGCATGCCGCATGTCACGGGGGCCCCGCAGGCATTACACATGTCATGGGGGCCCCAAATAAATGCCGCATTTCATGGGGGCCCCATGTGCATGCCACATGTCTTGGGGCCCACAAATGCATGCCGCATGTCATAGGGGCCCCACATGCATGGCGCATTTCATGGGGGCCCTACATGCATGCCGCATGTCATGGGGGCCCCAAATGCATGCCTCAAGTCATGGGGGCCCCACATGCATGGTGCATGTCATGGGGGCCCTACTTGCATGCCACATGTCATAGGGGCCCCACGTGCATACCACATGTCATGGGGGCCGCAAATGCATGCCGCATGTCATGGGGGCCCCACATGCATGCCACATGTCATGGGGGCCCCAAATGAATGTCGCATGTCAAGGGGGCCCCACGTGCATGACGCATGTCATGGGGTCCCACATGCATGTCGCATGTCATGGGGGCCCAAATGCTTGCCGCATGTCATGAGGGCCATAAATGCATGCCGCATGTCATGGGAGCCCCACATGCATTCCAAATGTCATGGGGCCCCCAAATGCATGCCGCATGTCATGGGGGCCACACGTGCATGGTGCATTTCATGAGGGCCCAAATGCATGCCGCATGTCAAGAGGCCATAAATGCGTGTCGCATGTCATGGATGCCCAAAGTGCATGCCTCATGTCACGGGGGCCCCGCAGGCATTCCACATGTCATGGGGCCCCAAATAAATGCCGCATTTCATGGGGGCCCCACATGCATGCCACATGTCATGGGGGCCCCAAATGAATGTCGCATGTCAAGGGGGCCCCACGTGCATGACGCATGTCATGGGGACCCACATGCATGCCGCATGTCATGGAGGCCCCCATGACATGCGGAATGCATTTGTGGGCCCCACATGCATGCCGCATGTCATGGGGGGCCAAATGCTTGCCGCATGTCATGAGGGCCATAAATGCATGCCGCATGTCATGGGAGCCCCACATGCATGCCACATGTCATGGGGGCCCCAAATGAATGTCGCATGTCAAGGGGGCCCCACGTGCATGCCGCATGTCATGGGGGCCCCAAATGCATGCCGCATGTCATGGGGGCCCCAAATGCATGCCGCATGTCATGGGGCCCCCCAAATGCATGCAGCATGTCTTGGGGCCCACAAATGCATGCCGCATGTCATAGGGGTCCCACATGCATGGCGCATTTCATGGGGGTCCCACATGCATGGCGCATTTCATGGGGGCCCCAAATGCATGCCGCATGTCATAGGGGCCCCACATGCATGGCACATGTCATGGGGGCCCCACATTCATACCGCATGTCATGGAGGCCCCAAATGCATGCCGCATGTAATGGGAGCCCCCATGCATGCCACATGTCATGGGGGCCCCAAATGAATGTCGCATGTCAAGGGGGCCCCACGTGCATGCCGCATGTCATGGGGGTCCCAAATGCATGCCGCATGTACAGGGGGCCCCACGTGCATGCCGCATTTCATGGGGGACGCAAATGCATGCCGCATGTCATGGGGCCGCCAAATGCAAGCAGCATGTCTTGGGGCCCACAAATGCATGCCGCATGTCATGGGGACCCCACGTGCATACTGCATGTCATGGGGGCCCCAAATGCATGCCGCATGTCATGGGGGCCCCACGTGCATGCCGCATGTCATGGGGGCCCCCAAATGCATGCAGCATGTCTTGGTGCCCTCAAATGCATGCCGCATGTCACAGGGGTCCCACCTGCATGCCGCATGTCATGGGGGAACCACCTGCATGTCGCATGTAATGGGGGATTCAAATGCATGCCGCATGTCATGGGGGTCCCACATGCATGCCTCATGTCATGGGGGCCCCAAATGCATGCCGCATATCATGGGGGCCCTGCAGGCATTCCGCATGTCATGGGGGCCTCACGTGCATGCCGCATGTCATGGGGGCCTCACATGCATGCCGCATGTATTGGGGGCCCCAACTGCATGACGCATGTCTCAGGTACCCCAAATGCATGCAGCATGTTATTCAGGCCCCAAATGCATGCCGCATGTCATGGGGGCCCAAATGCATGACGCATGTCATGGGGGCTCCACGTGCATGCCGCATGTAATGGGGCTCCCAAATTCATGTTGCATGTCATAGGGGCCCCACGTGCATTCCGCATGACATGGGGGCCGCAAATGCATGCCGCATGTCATGGGGGCCCGACGTGCATGCCGCATGTAATGGGGGATTCAAATGCATGCCACATGTCATGGGGGTCCCACATGCATGCCACATGTCATTGGGGCCCCGCAGGCATTCCGCATGTCATGGGGGACTCACGTGCATTCCGCATGTCATGTGGGCCCCACGTGCATGCTGCATGTCATTGTGGCACCACGTGCATGCCGCATGTCACGGGGGCCCCGCAGGCATTCCACATGTCATGGGGGCCCCAAATAAATGCCGCATTTCATGGGGGCCCCACATGCATGCCGCATGTCACGGGGTCCCCGCAGGCATTCCGCATGTCATGGGGGCCCCAAATGCATGCCGCATTTCATGGGAGCCCCACGTGCATGCCGCATGTCATGGGGCCCCCCAAATGCATGCAGCATGTCTTGGTGCCCTTAAATGCATGCCGCATGTCACAGGGGTCCCACCTGCATGCCGCATGTCATGGGGGAACCACCTGCATGCCGCATGTAATGGGGGATTCAAATGCATGCCGCATGTCATGGGGGTCCCACATGCATGCCTCATGTCATGGGGGCCCCAAATGCATGCCGCATATCATGGGGGCCCCGCAGGCATTCCGCATGTCATGGGGGCCTCACGTGCATGCCGCATGTCATGCGGGCCTCACATGCATGCCGCATGTATTGGGGGCCCCAACTGCATGACGCATGTATCAGGTACCCCAAATGCATGCAGCATGTTATGCAGGCCAAAAATGCATGCCGCATGTCATGGGGGCCCAAATACATGACGCATGTCATGGGGGCTCCACGTGCATGCCGCATGTAATGGGGCTCCTAAATTCATGTCGCATGTGATAGGGGCCCCACGTGCATTCCGCATGACATGGGGGCCGCAAATGCATGCCGCATGTCATGGGGGCCCCACGTGCATGCCGCATGTAATGGGGGATTCAAATGCATGCCGCATGTCATGGGGGTCCCACATGCATGCCACATGTCATTGGGGCCCCGCAGGCATTCCGCATGTCATGGGGGATTCACGTGCATTCCGCATGTCATGTGGGTCCCACGTGCATGCTGCATGTCATTGTGGCACCACGTGCATGCCGCATGTCACGGGGGCCCCGCAGGCATTCCACATGTCATGGGGGCCCCAAATAAATGCCGCATTTCATGGGGGCCCCACATGCATGCCGCATGTCACGGGGTCCCCGCAGGCATTCAACATGTCATGGGGGCCCCAAATAAATGCCGCATTTCATGGGGACCCCATGTGCATGCCACATGTCTTGGGGCCCACAAATGCATGCCGCATGTCATAGGGGCCCCACATGCATGGCGCATTTCATGGGGGCCCCAAATGCGTGCCGCATATCATGGGGGCCCCAAATGCATGCAGCATGTCATGGGGGCCCCACGTGCATGCCACATGTCATTGGGGGCCCACATGCATGCCGCATGTCATGGGGGCCCCACTTGCATGCAGCATGTAATGGGGATCCAAATGCATGACGCATGTCATGGGGGTCCCACGTGCATGCTGCATGTCATTGGGGCCCCACGTGCATGACGCATGTCATGGGGACCCACATGCATGCCGCATGTCATGGAGGCCCCCATGACATGCGGCAAGCATTTGGGCTCCACATGCATGCCGCATGTCATGGGGGCCCAAATGCTTGCCGCATGTCATGAGGGCCATAAATGCATGCCGCATGTCATGGGAGCCCCACATGCATGCCACATGTCATGGAGGCCCCCATGACATGCGGCAAGCATTTGGGCCCCACATGCATGCCGCATGTCATGGGGCCCCCAAATGCATGCCGCATGTCATGGGGGCCCCACGTGCATGGCGCATTTCATGAGGGCCCAAATGCATGCCGCATGTCATGAGGCCATAAATGCATGTCGCATGTCATGGGTGCCCAAAGTGCATGCCTCATGTCACGGGGGCCCCGCAGGCATTCCTCATGTCATGGGGGCCCCAAATATATGCCGCATTTCATGGGGGCCCCACGTGCATGCCGCATGTTACGGGGGCCCCGCAGGCATTACACATGTCATGGGGGCCCCAAATAAATGCCGCATTTCATGGGGGCCCCATGTGCATGCCACATGTCTTGGGGCCCACAAATGCATGCCGCATGTCATAGGGGCCCCACATGCATGGCGCATTTCATGCGGGCCCTACATGCATGGCGCATTTCATGAGGGCCCAAATGCATGCCGCATGTCATGAGGCCATAAATGCATGTCGCATGTCATGGGTGCCCAAAGTGCATGCCTCATGTCACGGGGGCCCCGTAGGCATTCCTCATGTCATGGGGGCCCCAAATAAATGCCGCATTTCATGGGGGTCCCACGTGCATGCCGCATGTCACGGGGGCCCCACAGGCATTACACATGTCATGGGGGCCCCAAATAAATGCCTCATTTCATGGTGGCCCCATGTGCATGCCACATGTCTTGGGGCCCACAAATGCATGCCGCATGTCATAGGGGCCCCACATGCATGGCGCATTTCATGGGGGCCCTACATGCATGCCGCATGTCATGGGGGCCCCAAATGCATGCCTCAAGTCATGGGGGCCCCAAATGCACGCAGCATGTCATAGGGGCCCCACATGCATGGTGCATGTCATGGGGGCCCTACTTGCATGCCACATGTCATAGGGGCCCCACGTGCATACCACATGTCATGGGGGCCGCAAATGCATGCCGCATGTCATGGGGGCCCCACATGCATGCCACATGTCATGGGGGCCCCAAATGAATGTCGCATGTCAAGGGGGCCCCACGTGCATGACGCATGTCATGGGGACCCACATGCATGCCGCATGTCATGGAGGCCCCCATGACATGCGGCATGCATTTGGGGGCCCCACATGCATGTCGCATGTCATGGGGGCCCAAATGCTTGCCGCATGTCATGAGGGCCATAAATGCATGCCGCATGTCATGGGAGCCCCACATGCATTCCAAATGTCATGGGGCCCCCAAATGCATGCCGCATGTCATGGGGGCCACACGTGCATGCCGCATTTCATGAGGGCCCAAATGCATGCCGCATGTCAAGAGGCCATAAATGCATGTCGCATGTCATGGATGCCCAAAGTGCATGCCTCATGTCACGGGGGCCCCGCAGGCATTCCACATGTCATGGGGCCCCAAATAAATGCCGCATTTCATGGGGGCCCCACATGCATGCCACATGTCATGGGGGCCCCAAATGAATGTCGCATGTCAAGGGGGCCCCACGTGCATGACGCATGTCATGGGGACCCACATGCATGCCGCATGTCATGGAGGCCCCCATGACATGCGGAATGCATTTGGGGGCCCCACATGCATGCCGCATGTCATGGGGGGCCAAATGCTTGCCGCATGTCATGAGGGCCATAAATGCATGCCGCATGTCATGGGAGCCCCACATGCATGCCACATGTCATGGGGGCCCCAAATGAATGTCGCATGTCAAGGGGGCCCCACGTGCATGCCGCATGTCATGGGGGCCCCAAATGCATGCCGCATGTCTTGGGGCCCACAAATGCATGCCGCATGTCATAGGGGTCCCACATGCATGGCGCATTTCATGGGGGTCCCACATGCATGGCGCATTTCATGGGGGCCCAAATGCATGCCGCATGTCATAGGGGCCCCACATGCATGGCGCATGTCATGGGGGCCCCACATTCATACCGCATGTCATGGAGGCCCCAAATGCATGCCGCATGTAATGGGAGCCCCCATGCATGTCACATGTCATGGGGGCCCCAAATGAATGTCGCATGTCAAGGGGGCCCCACGTGCATGCCGCATGTCATGGGGGCCCCAAATGCATGCCGCATGTACAGGGGGCCCCACGTGCATGCCGCATTTCATGGGGGACACAAATGCATGCCGCATGTCATGGGGCCGTCAAATGCATGCAGCATGTCTTGGGGCCCACAAATGCATGCCGCATGTCATGGGGACCCCACGTGCATACTGCATGTCTTGGGGGCCCCAAATGCATGCTGCATGTCATGGGGGCCCCAAATGCATGCCGCATGTCATGGGGGCCCCACGTGCATGCCGCATGTCATGGGGGCCCCGCAGGCATTCCTCATGTCATGGGGGCCCCAAATTCATGACGCATTTCATGGGGGCCCCACGTGCATGCCGCATGTCATGGGGCCCCCCAAATGCATGCAGCATGTCTTGGTGACCTCAAATGCATGCCGCATGTCACAGGGGTCCCACCTGCATGCCGCATGTCATGGGGGAACCACCTGCATGCCGCATGTAATGGGGGATTCAAATGCATGCCGCATGTCATGGGGGTCCCACATGCATGCCGCATATCATGGGGGCCCCGCAGGCATTCCGCATGTCATGGGGGCCTCACGTGCATGCCGCATGTCATGGGGGCCTCACATGCATGCCGCATGTATTGGGGGCCCCAACTGCATGACGCATGTCTCAGGTACCCCAAATGCATGCAGCATGTTATTCAGGCCCCAAATGCATGCCGCATGTCATGGGGGCCCAAATGCATGACGCATGTCATGGGGGCTCCACGTGCATGCCGCATGTAATGGGGCTCCCAAATTCATGTCGCATGTCATAGGGGCCCCACGTGCATTCCGCATGACATGGGGGCCGCAAATGCATGCCGCATGTCATGGGGGCCCCACGTGCATGCCGCATGTAATGGGGGATTCAAATGCATGCCGCATGTCATGGGGGTCCCACATGCATGCCACATGTCATTGGGGCCCCGCAGGCATTCCGCATGTCATGGGGGACTCACGTGCATTCCGCATGTCATGTGGGCCCCACGTGCATGCTGCATGTCATTGTGGCACCACGTGCATGCCGCATGTCACGGGGGCCCCGCAGGCATTCCACATGTCATGGGGGCCCCAAATAAATGCCGCATTTCATGGGGGCCCCACATGCATGCCGCATGTCACGGGGTCCCCGCCGGCATTCCGCATGTCATGGGGGCCCCAAATGCATGCCGCATTTCATGGGAGCCCCACGTGCATGCCGCATGTCATGGGGCCCCCCAAATGCATGCAGCATGTCTTGGTGCCCTTAAATGCATGCCGCATGTAATGGGGGATTCAAATGCATGCCGCATGTCATGGGGGTCCCACATGCATGCCTCATGTAATGGGGGATTCAAATGCATGCCTCATGTCATGGGGGCCCCAAATGCATGCCGCATATCATGGGGGCCCCGCAGGCATTCCGCATGTCATGGGGGCCTCACGTGCATGCCGCATGTCATGGGGGCCTCACATGCATGTCGCATGTATTGGGGGCCCCAACTGCATGACGCATGTCTCAGGTACCCCAAATGCATGCAGCATGTTATGCAGGCCCCAAATGCATGCTGCATGTCATGGGGGCCCAAATACATGACGCATGTCATGGGGGTTCCACGTGCATGCCGCATGTAATGGGGCTCCTAAATTCATGTCGCATGTGATAGGGGCCCCACGTGCATTCCGCATGACATGGGGGCCGCAAATGCATGCCGCATGTCACGGGGGCCCCGCAGGCATTCCACATGTCATGGGGGCCCCAAATAAATGCCGCATTTCATGGGGGCCCCATGTGCATGCCACATGTCTTGGGGCCCACAAATGCATGCCGCATGTCATAGGGGCCCCACATGCATGGCGCATTTCATGGGGGCCCCAAATGCGTGCCGCATATCATGGGGGCCCCAAATGCATGCAGCATGTCATGGGGGCCCCACGTGCATGCCACATGTCATTGGGGGCCCACATGCATGCCGCATGTCATGGGGGCCCCACTTGCATGCAGCATGTAATGGGGATCCAAATGCATGACGCATGTCATGGGGGTCCCACGTGCATGCTGCATGTCATTGGGGCCCCACGTGCATGACGCATGTCATGGGGACCCACATGCATGCCGCATGTCATGGAGGCCCCCATGACATGCGGCAAGCATTTGGGCTCCACATGCATGCCGCATGTCATGGGGGCCCAAATGCTTGCCGCATGTCATGAGGGCCATAAATGCATGCCGCATGTCATGGGAGCCCCACATGCATGCCACATGTCATGGAGGCCCCCATGACATGCGGCAAGCATTTGGGCCCCACATGCATGCCGCATGTCATGGGGCCCCCAAATGCATGCCGCATGTCATGGGGGCCCCACGTGCATGGCGCATTTCATGAGGGCCCAACTGCATGCCGCATGTCATGAGGCCATAAATGCATGTCGCATGTCATGGGTGCCCAAAGTGCATGCCTCATGTCACGGGGGCCCCGCAGGCATTCCTCATGTCATGGGGGCCCCAAATAAATGCCGCATTTCATGGGGGCCCCACGTGCATGCCGCATGTCACGGGGGCCCCGCAGGCATTACACATGTCATGGGGGCCCCAAATAAATGCCGCATTTCATGGGGGCCCCATGTGCATGCCACATGTCTTGGGGCCCACAAATGCATGCCGCATGTCATAGGGGCCCCACATGCATGGCGCATTTCATGGGGGCCCTACATGCATGCCGCATGTCATGGGGGCCCCAAATGCATGCCTCATGTCATGGGGGCCCCAAATGCACGCAGCATGTCATAGGGGCCCCACATGCATGGTGCATGTCATGGGGGCCCTACATGCATGCCACATGTCATAGGGGCCCCACGTGCATACCACATGTCATGGGGGCCGCAAATGCATGCCGCATGTCATGGGGCCCCACATGCATGCCACATGTCATGGGGGCCCCAAATGAATGTCGCATGTCAAGGGGGCCCCACGTGCATGACGCATGTCATGGGGACCCACATGCATGCCGCATGTCATGGAGGCCCCCATGACATGCGGCATGCATTTGGGGGCCCCACATGCATGTCGCATGTCATGGGGGCCCAAATGCTTGCCGCATGTCATGAGGGCCATAAATGCATGCCGCATGTCATGGGAGCCCCACATGCATTCCAAATGTCATGGGGCCCCCAAATGCATGCCGCATGTCATGGGGGCCACACGTGCATGGCGCATTTCATGAGGGCCCAAATGCATGCCGCATGTCAAGAGGCCATAAATGCATGTCGCATGTCATGGATGCCCAAAGTGCATGCCTCATGTCACGGGGGCCCCGCAGGCATTCCACATGTCATGGGGGCCCCAAATGAATGTCGCATGTCAAGGGGGCCCCACGTGCATGACGCATGTCATGGGGACCCACATGCATGCCGCATGTCATGGAGGCCCCCATGACATGCGGAATGCATTTGGGGGCCCCACATGCATGCCACATGTCATGGGGGGCCAAATGCTTGCCGCATGTCATGAGGGCCATAAATGCATGCCGCATGTCATGGGAGCCCCACATGCATGCCACATGTCATGGGGGCCCCAAATGAATGTCGCATGTCAAGGGGGCCCCACGTGCATGCCGCATGTCATGGAGGCCCCAAATGCATGCCGCATGTCATGGGGCCCCCCAAATGCATGCAGCATGTCTTGAGGCCCACAAATGCATGCCGCATGTCATAGGGGCCCCACATGCATGGCGCATGTCATGGGGGCCCCACATTCATACCGCATGTCATGGAGGCCCCGAATGCATGCAGCATGTCTTGGTGCCCTCAAATGCATGCCGCATGTCACAGGGGTCCCACCTGCATGCCGCATGTCATGGGGGAACCACCTGCATGCCGCATGTAATGGGGGATTCAAATGCATGCCGCATGTCATGTGAGCCCAACAAGCATGCCGCATGTATTGGGGGCCCCAAATTCATGCAGCATGTCATAGGGGCCCCACTTGCATGCAGCATGTAATGGGGGATCCAAATGCATGCTGCACGTCATGGGGGCCCCACATGCATGCCGCATGTCATGGGGGCCCCCGCAGGCATTCCACATGCCATGGGGGCCCCAAATAAATGCAACATTTCATGGGGGCCCCACGTGCATGCTGCATGTCATGGGGCCCCCCAAATGGATGCCGAATGTCATAGGGGCCCCACATGCATGCCGCATAACTTGGGGCCCACAAATGCATGCCGCATGTCATGGGTGCCTCACATGCATGCCGCATGTCATTGGGGCCCCAAATGCATGCCGCATGTAATGGGGGCCCCATGTGCATGCCGCATGTCATGGGGGCCCCAAATGCATGCAGCATGTCATTGGGGCCCTCAAATTCATGCCGCATGTCATAGGGGGCCCACGTGCATGGCGCATGTCATGGGTGCCCCACATTCATACCGCATGTCATGGAGGCCCCACATGCATGCCGCATGTAATGGGAGCCCCCATGCATGCCACATGTCATGGGGGCGCCAAATGAATGTCGCATGTCAAGGGGGGCCCACGTGCATGCCGCATGTCATGGGGGCCATAAATGTATGCGGCATGTCATAGGGGCCCCACGTGCATACCACATGTCATGGGGGCCCCAAATGCATGCCGCATGTACTGGGGGCCCCACGTGCATGCTGCATGTCATGGGGCCCCAAATGCATGCCGCATGTCATGGGGGCCCCAAATGCATGCCGCATGTCATGGGTAGAGATGAGCGGTGTTCGACTAGAACTGTTCGCCAATCTCAAATTCGAGCTGTTTTGGGCGGTGTTCGAGTTGTTCGACGAACCCGAACGATTTGCAAAAAATTCGGCTGTTCGAGGTTATGTTCGATAACTGTTCGTGCACCAAAAGCGTGTCCTGCATGTCTGGCGCTATTTAGAGCACCAATCATGCAGGGATTGTCTGCCACTCACTGTAATGTCACAGCCATGGTGGTTGTGGCATTACAGTGATTGCCCAAATCGATGGGAACAGTGCCAACAGTGAAACATGAAAAGCCGGCAATTCAGCAGCGGCATACACCTGTACCCGACAATTTAGAACCGAAAGAATAGAGCTTCACACATAGATTAGATAGATATAAACATGTCAGCCACATATATATGAAGTACAGTGACAGTGTTGCTTACTGTACTTGTCATTTAGTGTAAAGGATTTATCAAAAAAAATAATAGTGTTTTCATGCACCGTCTCTTTAAGAAAGCCGGCCGGCAATTCAGCAGCGGTACCCGACAATTTATAACAGACAGAATAGAGCTTCACACATAGATTAGATAGATAGAAACATGTCAGCCACATATATACGAAGTACAGTGACAGTGTTGCTTACTGTACTTGTCATTTAGCGTAAAGGATTTATCAAAAAAAATAATAGTGTTTTCGTGCACCGTCTCTTTAAAAAAGCCGGCCGGCAATTCAGCATCTGTACCCGACAATTTATAACAGACAGAATAGAGCATCACACATAGATTAGATAGATAGAAACATGTCAGCCACATATATACGAAGTACAGTGATAGTGTTGGTTACTGTACTTGTCATTTAGTATTAAAATAAAGGATTTATTATTAAAAAAAATTGGCGTGGGTTTCCCCTTAATTTTAGGCTCTAGCGGAGGTTAAGCAGACGGCTGGTGCAGATGTTTGAAGCCTGGGAAGGGGGTAATACCCACGGAGCTTCCCAGGCTACTAATATCAGCCCCCAGCTGAATACATAGCCTTTACTAGCTATTAAAATGGGGGACACCCCAAAAAAATGACGTGGGGTCCCCCCTAATTTAATAGCTAGCAAAGGCTAGGCAGACAGCTGGGGGCTGATATTAATAGCCCAGGAAGGGAGCCATGAATATTGGCCCCCTCCCAGGCTAGAAACACCAGCCGTCAGCCGCCCCAGAAATGGCGCATTCATAGGATGCGCCAATTCTGGCACTTAGCCTCGCTCTTCCACGCTGCCCTGGTGCGGTGGCAGGGGGTAATAGGGTTGGGGTTGATGTCAGCTTATAATGCCAGCTGACATCAAGCCCAGGTTAGTAATGGAGAGGCGTCTATAAGACACCCCCATTACTAACCCCATAGTCAAAGTTAAAAAAAACACAAACACCCAGAATAAAGTCCTTTAATTGAAATAAAGACACAATCCTTTATTGTTCTAAATTAAACCATACTTACAGTCACGCCCATTCCAGCTGAAGCCAACGATCTCCTGTAATAAAAATAAAATAATAAAGCAACCTCATCCTTACCTTTCCATGGTTCCCACGACAGCTTCAGCTCTGCTACATCGAGATGACAGGCTGGACCGCAGCAGGACGCTGCCATCCAGCCTCTCATCCCGCAGACACTGAGAAGCGCAGGCTTGCTTGCGCTGCTCAGCGTCTCTCTGTGACGACATCCAGATGAGCCGAGTTCATGTCCAATGAACTCAGCTCACCTCATGCACGTCACTGACAGCGTGGGAAAATTCTCACGTTGAAGCGGTGAGTGCAGGAGAATTCTCCCACGCTGTCAGTGACGTGCATAAGGTGAGCTCATGTCCAATGAACTCAGCTCACCTCCTGCACGTCACTGACAGCGTGGGAGAATTCTCCTGCACTCAGCGCTTCAGTGTGAGAATTCTCCCACGCTGAAGCGCTGAGTGCAGGAGAATTCTCCCACGCTGTCAGTGACGTGCATAAGGTGAGCTCATGTCCAATGAACTCAGCTCACCTCCTGCACGTCACTGACAGCGTGGGAGAATTCTCCTGCACTCAGCGCTTCAGTGTGAGAATTCTCCCACGCTGAAGCGCTGAGTGCAGGAGAATTTTCCCACGCTGTCAGTGACGTGCATGAGGTGAGCCGAGTTCATTGGACATGAACTCGGCTCATCTGGATGCCCTCACAGAGAGACACTGTGGAGCGCAAGCAAGCCTGCGCTTCTCAGTGTCTGCGGGATGAGAGGCTGGATGGCAGCGTTCTGCTGCGGTCCAGCCTGTCATCCCGATGTAGCAGAGCTGAAGCTGTCGTGGGAACCATGGAAAGGTAAGGATGAGGTTGCTTTATTATTTTTCTTTTATTGCAGGAGATCGTTGGCTTCAGCTGGAATGGGCGTGATGGTAAGTATGGTTTAATTTAGAACAATAAAGGATTGTGTCTTTATTTCAATTAAAGGACTTTATTCTGGGTGTTTGTGTTTTTTTTTAACTTTGACTATGGGGTTAGTAATGGGGGTGTCTTATAGACGTCTCTCCATTACTAACCTGGGCTTGATGTCAGCTGGCATTATAAGCTGACATCAACCCCAACCCTATTACCCCCTGCCACCGCACCAGGGCAGCGTGGAAGAGCGAGGCTAAGTGCCAGAATTGGCGCATCCTATGAATGCGCCATTTCTGGGGCGGCTGACGGCTGGTGTTTCTAGCCTGGGAGGGGGCCAATATTCATGGCTCCCTTCCTGGGCTATTAATATCAGCCCCCAGCTGTCTGCCTAGCCTTTGCTAGCTATTAAATTAGGGGGGACCCCACGTCATTTTTTTTGGGGGGTCCCCCATTTTAATAGCTAGTAAAGGCTATGTATTCAGCTGGGGGCTGATATTAGTAGCCTGGGAAGCTCCGTGGGTATTACCCCCTTCCCAGGCTTCAAACATCTGCCCCAGCCGTCTGCTTAACCTCCGCTAGAGCCTAAAATTAAGGGGAACCCCACGCCAATTTTTTTAATAATAAATCCTTTATTTTAATACTAAATGACAAGTACAGTAACCAACACTATCACTGTACTTCATATATATGTGACTGACATGTTTCTATCTATCTAATCTATGTGTGATGCTCTATCTTTCTGTTCTAAATTGTCGGGTACCGCTGCTGAATTGCCGGCCGGCTTTTTTAAAGAGACAGTGCATGAAAACACTATTATTTTTTTAAATAAATCCTTTACACTAAATGACAAGTACAGTAAGCAACACTATCACTGTACTTATTATATATGTGACTGACATGTTTCTATCTATCTAATCTATGTGTGAAGCTCTATTCTTTCTGTTCTAAATTGTCGGGTACAGATACTGAATTGCCGGCCGGCTTTTTTAAAGAGACAGTGCATGAAAACACTAATATTTTTTTTAATAAATCCTTTACACTAAATGACAAGTGCAGTAACCAACACTGTCACTGTGCTTCTTATATGTGTGACTGACATGTTTCTATCTATCTAATCTATGTGTGATGCTCTATTCCTTCTTGTCTAAATTGTCGGGTACCGGTGTATGCCGCTGCTGAATTTGCCGGCCGGCTTTTTTAAAGAGAGTGTCTTCTGAGCAGTTTGTCAGCTTTTGGACACCTTTGCAGGTGTTTTCTATGTGTTTCTATGTGTTTTTGTTTGCCTGCCATTGGTTTTAACGGTGTTCGACGGTGTTCTAAGGTGTTCGACGAACAGTTTGACGAACAGTTCCTCGAACATCCCGGTGTTCGACGAACCGAACCGAACCCGAACACTACGGGGGTGGCTCAACACTAGTCATGGGGCCCCCCAAATGCATGCAGCATGTCTTGGGGCCCACAAATGCATGCCACATGTCATAGGGGTCCCACATGCATGGCGCATTTCATGGGGGTCCCACATGCATGCGCATGTCATGGGGGCCCCAAATGCATGCCGCATATCATGGGGGCCCCAAATGCATGCCGCATGTCATAGGGGCCCCACATGCATGGCGCATGTCATGGGGGCCCCACATTCATACCGCATGTCATGGAGGTCCCAAATGTATGTCGCATGTAATGGGAGCCCCCATGCATGCCACATGTCATGGGGGCCCCAAATGAATGTCGCATGTCAAGGGGGCCCCACGTGCATGCCGCATGTCATGGGGGCCCCAAATGCATGCCGCATGTTCAGGGGGCCCCACGCGCATGACGCATTTCATGGGGGCCCCAAATGCATGCCGCATGTACTGGGGGGGCCACGTGCATGCTGCATGTCATGGGGGCCCAAATGCATGCCGCATGTCATGGGCCCCCAAATGCATGCAGCATGTCATAGGGGTCCCACATGCATGCAGCATGTCATGGGGGCCCAACGTGCATGCCGCATGTATTGGGGGCCCCAAATGCATGCCGCATGTCATGGGGGAACCACCTGCATGCCGCATGTCATGGGGGAACCACCTGCATGCCGCATGTAATGGGGGATTCAAATGCATGCCGCATGTCATGGGGGTCACACATGCATGCTGCATGTCATGGGGGCACCAAATGCATGCCGCATATCATGGGGGCCCCGCAGGCATTCCGCATGTCATGGGTGCCTCACGTGCATGCCGCATGTCATGGGGGCCTCACGTGCATGCCGCATGTATTGGGGGACCCAACTTGCATGCCGCATGTCTCAGGTACCCCAAATGCATGCAGCATGTTATGCAGGCCCCAAATGCATGCCGCATGTCATGGGGGCCCAAATGCATGACGCATGTCATGGGGGCTCCACGTGCATGCCGCATGTAATGGGGCTCCCAAATTCATGTCGCATGTCATAGGGGCCCCACGTGCATTCCGCATGACATGGGGGCCCCAAATGCATGCCGCATGTCATGGGAGCCCCACCTGCATGCCGCATGTAATGGGGGATTCAAATGCATGCTGCATGTCATGGGGGTCCCACATGCATGGCACATTTCATGGGGGCCCTACATGCATGCCGCATGTCATGGGGGCCCCAAATGCATGCCTCAAGTCATGGGGGCCCCAAATGCATGCAGCATGTCATAGGGGCCCAACATGCATTGTGCATGTCATGGGGGCCCCACATGCATGCCGCAAGTAATGGGGGATTCAAATGCATGCCGCATGTCATGGGGGTCCCACATGCATGGCGCATTTCATGGGGGCCCTACATGCATGCCGCATGTCATGGGGGCCCCAATGCATGCCTCAAGTCATGGGGGCCCCAAATGCATGCAGCATGTCATAGGGGCCCAACATGCATTGTGCATGTCATGGGGGCCCCACATGCATGCCGCATGTAATGGGGGATCCAAATGCATGCCACATATCATGGGGGCCCCACTTGCATGCCGCATATATTGGGAGCCTCAAATGCATGCCGCATGTCAAGAGGGCCCCGCATGCATGCTGCATGTCATTGGGGCCCCGCAGGCATTCCGCATGTCATGGGGGCCTCACGTGCATTCCGCATGTCATGGGGGTCCCACGTGCATGCTACATGTCATTGGGGCCCAACGTGCTTGCCGCATGTCATGGGGGCCCCACGTGCATGCCTCATGTTACGGGGGCCACGAATGCATGCCGCATGTCATAGGTGCCCCACATGCATGGAGCATGTCATGGGGGCCCCAAATGCATGCGGCATGTCATAGGGGCCCCACGTGCATACCACATGTCATGGGGGCCCCAAATGCATGCCGCATGTCATGGGAGCTCCACATGCATGCCACATGTCATGGGGGCCCCAAATGAATGTCGCATGTCAAGGGGGACCCACATGCATGCCGCATGTCATGGAGGCCCCCATGACATGCGGCAAGCATTTGGGCCCCACATGCATGGCGCATGCCATGGAGCCCCCAAATGCATGCTGCATGTAATGGGGGCCCCACATGCATGCCGCATGTCATGGGGGCCCCACCTGCATGGCACATTTCATGAGGGCCCAAATGCATGCCGCATGTCATGAGGCCATAAATGCATGTCACATGTCATGGGTGCCCAACGTGCATGCCTCATGTCAAGGGGGCCCCGCAGGCATTCCACATGTCATGGGGGCACCAAATAAATGCCGCATTTCATGGGGGCCCCACGTGCATGCCGCATGTCACGGGGGCCCCGCAGGCATTCCACATGTCATGGGGGCCCCAAATAAATGCCGCATTTCATGGGTGCCCCATGTGCATGCCACATGTCTTGGGGCCCACAAATGCATGCCGCATGTCATAGGAGCCCCAAATGCATGGCGCATTTCATGGGGGCCCTACATGCATGCCGCATGTCATGGGGGCCCCAAATGCATGCCTCAAGTCATGGGGGCCCCACATGCATGCCGCATATATTGGGGGCCTCAATTGCATTCCGCATGTCATGAGGGCCCCGCATGCATGTCGCATGTCATTGGGGCCCCGCAGTCATGGAGCATGTCATGGGGGCCCCAAATGCATGCCGCATGTCATGGGAGCCCCACATGCATGCCACATGTCATGGGGGCCTTAAATGAATGTCGCATGTCAAGGGGGCCCCACGTGCATGACGCATGTCTTGGGGACCCACATGCATGCTCCATGCCATGGGGCCCCCAAATGCATGCCGCATGTCATGGGGGCCCCACATGCATGCCGCATGTCATGGGGGCCCAAATGCTTGCCGCATGTCATGAGGGCCATAAATGCATGCCGCATGTCATGGGAGCCCCACATGCATGCCACATGTCATGGAGGCCCCCATGACATGCGGCAAGCATTTGGGCCCCACATGCATGCCGCATGTCATGGGGCCCCCAAATGCATGCCGCATGTCATGGGGGCCCCACGTGCATGGCGCATTTCATTAGGGCCCAAATGCATGCCGCATGTCATGAGGCCATAAATGCATGTCGCATGTCATGGGTGCCCAAAGTGCATGCCTCATGTCACGGGGGCCCCGCAGGCATTCCACATGTCATGGGGCCCCAAATAAATGCTGCATGTCATGGGGCCCCAAATGCATGCCGCATGTCATGGGGACCCCAAATGCATGCCGCATGTCATGGGCCCCCAAATGCATGCAGCATGTCTTGGGGCCCACAAATGCATGCCGCATGTCATAGGGGTCCCACATGCATGGCGCATTTCATGGGGTCCCACATGCATGCGCATGTCATAGGGGCCCCAAATGCATGCCTCAAGTCATGGGGGCCCCAAATGCATGCAGCATGTCATAGGGGCCCAACATGCATTGTGCATGTCATGGGGGCCCCACATGCATGCCGCATGTAATGGGGGATCCAAATGCATGCCACATATCATGGGGGCCCCACTTGCATGCCGCATATATTCGGAGCCTCAAATGCATGCCGCATGTCAAGAGGGCCCCGCATGCATGCTGCATGTCATTGGGGCCCCGCAGGCATTCCGCATGTCATGGGGGCCTCACGTGCATTCCGCATGTCATGGGGGTCCCACGTGCATGCTGCATGTCATTGGGGCCCAACGTGCTTGCCGCATGTCATGGGGGCCCCACGTGCATGCCTCATGTTACGGGGGCCACGAATGCATGCCGCATGTCATAGGTGCCCCACATGCATGGAGCATGTCATGGGGGCCCCAAATGCATGCGGCATGTCATAGGGGCCCCACGTGCATACCACATGTCATGGGGGCCCCAAATGCATGCCGCATGTAATGGGAGCTCCACATGCATGCCACATGTCATGGGGCCCCAAATGAATGTCGCATGTCAAGGGGGACCCACATGCATGCCGCATGTCATGGAGGCCCCCATGACATGCGGCAAGCATTTGGGCCCCACATGCATGGCGCATGCCATGGAGCCCCCAAATGCATGCTGCATGTCATGGGGGCCCCACATGCATGCCGCATGTCATGGGGGCCCCACCTGCATGGCACATTTCATGAGGGCCCAAATGCATGCCGCATGTCATGAGGCCATAAATGCATGTCACATGTCATGGGTGCCCAACGTGCATGCCTCATGTCAAGGGGGCCCCGCAGGCATTCCACATGTCATGGGGGCACCAAATAAATGCCGCATTTCATGGGGGCCCCACGTGCATGCCGCATGTCACGGGGGCCCCGCAGGCATTCCACATGTCATGGGGGCCCCAAATAAATGCCGCATTTCATGGGTGCCCCATGTGCATGCCACATGTCTTGGGGCCCACAAATGCATGCCGCATGTCATAGGAGCCCCACATGCATGGCGCATTTCATGGGGGCCCTACATGCATGCCGCATGTCATGGGGGCCCCAAATGCATGGCGCATTTCATGGGGGCCCTACATGCATGCCGCATGTCATGGGGGCCCCAAATGCATGCCTCAAGTCATGGGGGCCCCACATGCATGCCGCATATATTGGGGGCCTCAATTGCATGCCGCATGTCATGAGGGCCCCGCATGCATGTCGCATGTCATTGGGGCCCCGCAGTCATGGAGCATGTCATGGGGGCCCCAAATGCATGCCGCATGTCATGGGAGCCCCACATGCATGCCACATGTCATGGGGGCCTCAAATGAATGTCGCATGTCAAGGGGGCCCCACGTGCATGACGCATGTCTTGGGGACCCACATGCATGCTCCATGCCATGGGGCCCCCAAATGCATGCCGCATGTCATGGGGGCCCCACATGCATGCCGCATGTCATGGGGGCCCAAATGCTTGCCGCATGTCATGAGGGCCATAAATGCATGCTGCATGTCATGGGGCCCCCAAATGCATGCCGCATGTCATGGGGGCCCCACGTGCATGGCGCATTTCATGAGGGCCATAATGCATGCCGCATGTCATGAGGCCATAAATGCATGTCGCATGTCATGGGTGCCCAAAGTGCATGCCTCATGTCACGGGGGCCCCGCAGGCATTCCACATGTCATGGGGCCCCAAATAAATGCCGCATTTCATGGGGGCCCCACGTGCATGCCGCATGTCACGGGGGCCCCGCAGGCATTACACATGTCATGGGGGCCCCAAATAAATGCCGCATTTCATGGGGGCCCCATGTGCATGCCACATGTCTTGGGGCCCACAAATGCATGCCGCATGTCATAGGGGCCCCACATGCATGGCGCATTTCATGGGGGCCCTACATGCATGCCACATATCATGGGGGCCCCACATGCATGCCGCATATATTGGGGGCCTCAATTGCATGCCGCATGTCATGATGGCCCCGCATGCATGCCGCATGTCATTGGGGCCCCGTAGGCATTCCGCATGTCATGGGGGCCTCACGTGCATTCCGCATGTCATGGGGGTCCCACGTACATGCTTCATGTCATTGGGGCCCCACGTGCTTGCCGCTTGTCATGGGGGCCCCACGTGCATGCCTCATGTTACGGGGGCCACGAATGCATGCCGCATGTCATAGGGGCCCCACGTGCATACCACATGTCATGGGGGCCCCAAATGCATGCCGCATGTCATGGGGGCCCCACATGCATGCCACATGTCATGGGGGCCCCAAATGAATGTCGCATGTCAAGGGGGCCCCACGTGCATGACGCATGTCATGGGGACCCACATGCATGCCGCATGTCATGGAGGCCCCCATGACATGCGGCATGCATTTGGGGGCCCCACATGCATGCCGCATGTCATGGGGGCCCAAATGCTTGCCGCATGTCATGAGGGCCATAAATGCATGCCGCATGTCATGGGTGCCCCACATGCATGCCAAATGTCATGGGCCCCCAAATGCATGCCGCATGTCATGGGGGCCCCACGTGCATGGCGCATTTCATGAGGGCCCAAATGCATGCCGCATGTCAAGAGGCCATAAATGCATGTCGCATGTCATGGGTGCCCAAAGTGCATGCCTCATGTCACGGGGGCCCGCAGGCATTCCACATGTCATGGGGGCCCCAAATAAATGCCGCATTTCATGGGGGCCCCACGTGCATGCCGCATGTCACGGGGGCCCCGCAGGCATTCCACATGTCATGGGGGCCCCAAATAAATGCAGCATTTCATGGGGGCCCCATGTGCATGCCACATGTCTTGGGGCCCACAAATGCATGCCGCATGTCATAGGGGCCCCACATGCATGGCGCATTTCATGGGGGCCCTACATGCATGCCGCATGTCATGGGGGCCCCAAATGCATGCCTCAAGTCATGGGGCCCCAAATGCATGCAGCATGCCATAGGGGCCCCACATGCATGGTGCATGTCATGGGGGCCCCACATGCATGCCTCAAGTCACGGGGGCCCCAAATGCATGCCACATATCATGGGGGCCCCACATGCATGCCGCATATATTCGGGGCCTCAATTGCATGCCGCATGTCATGAGGACCCCGCATGCATGCCGCATGTCATTGGGGCCCCGTAGACATTCCGCATGTCATGGGGGCCTCACGTGCATTCCGCATGTCATGGGGGTCCCACGTGCATGCTTCATGTCATTGTGGCACCGCGTGCATGCCGCATGTCACGGGGGCCCCGCAGGCATTCCACATGTCATGGGGGCCCCAAATAAATGCAGCATTTCATGGGGGCCCCATGTGCATGCCACATGTCTTGGGGCCCACAAATGCATGCCGCATGTCATAGGGGCCCCACATGCATGGCGCATTTCATGGGGGCCCTACATGCATGCCGCATGTCATGGGGGCCCCAAATGCATGCCTCAAGTCATGGGTCCCCAAATGCATGCAGCATGTCATAGGGGCCCCACATGCATGGTGCATGTCATGGGGGCCCCACATGCATGCCTCAAGTCACGGGGGCCCCAAATGCATGCCACATATCATGGGGGCCCCACATGCATGCCGCATATATTCGGGGCCTCAATTGCATGTCGCATGTCATGAGGACCCCGCATGCATGCCGCATGTCATTGGGGCCCCGTAGACATTCCGCATGTCATGGGGGCCTCACGTGCATTCCGCATGTCATGGGGGTCCCACGTGCATGCTTCATGTCATTGGGGCCCCAAGTGCTTGCCGCTTGTCATGGGGGCCCCACGTGCATGCCTCATGTTACGGGGGGCCACGAATGCATGCCGCATGTCATAGGGGCCCCACGTGCATACCACATGTCATGAGGGCCCCAAATGCATGCCGCATGTCATGGGGGCCCCACATGCATGCCACATGTCATGGGGGCCCCAAATGAATGTCGCATGTCAAGGGGGCCCCACGTGCATGACGCATGTCATGGGGACCCACATGCATGCCGCATGTCATGGAGGCCCCCCAAATGCATGCAGCATGTCTTGGGGCCCCAAATGCATGCCGCATGTCAAGGGGGCCCCACGTGCATGCCACATTTCATGGGGGACGCAAATGCATGCCGCATGTCATGGGGGCCCCACGTGCATACCACATGTCATGGGGGCCCCAAATGCACGCCGCATGTACTGGGGGGCCCCACGTGCATGCAGCATGTCTTGGTGCCCTCAAATACATGTTGCATGTCATAGGGGTCCCACATGCATGCCGCATGTCATGGGGACCCAACGTGCATGCCGCATGTATTGGGGGCCCCGCAGGCATTCCGCATGTCATGGGGCCTCACGTGCATGCCGCATGTCATGGGGGCCCCACATGCATGGCGCATTTCATGGGGCCCCAAATGCGTGCCGCATGTCATGGGGGCCCCACTTGCATGCAGCATGTAATGGGGATCCAAATGCATGACGCATGTCATGGGGGTCCCACGTGCATGCCGCATGTCATGGGGGCCCCACATGCATGCCGCATGTCATGGGGGCACCACTTGCATGCAGCATGTAATGGGGGATCCAAATGCATGACGCATGTCATGGGGGTCCCACATGCATACCACATGTCATGGGGGAACCAAATGCATGCCGCATGTCCTGGGGGCCCCACATGCATGACACATTTCATGGGGGACCCAAATGCATGCCGCATGTCATGGGATCCCCAAATGCATGCCGCATGTCATGAGGGCCCCACGTGCATGCTGCATGTCATGGGGGCCCCAAATGCATGCCGCATGTCATGGGGGCCCCAAATGCATGCCGCATGTCATGGGGGCCCCATTTAAATGCCGCATGTCATGGGGGCACCACGAGCATGTTGCATGTCATGGGGGCCCAAAATGCATGCCGCATGTCATGAGGGCGCCGCATGCATGCCGCATGTCTTGGGGCCCACAAATGCATGCCGCATGTTATGGGGCCCAAAAGCTTGCCGCATGTCATGGGGGCCATAAATGCATGCCGCATGTCATGGGAGCCCCACATGAATGTCGCATGTCAAGGGGGCCCAACGTGCATGCCGCATGTATTGGGGGCCCCAAATTCATGCCGCATATCATGAGGGCCCTGCATGCATGCCGCATGTCATGGGTGCCCCACATTCATACCGCATGTCATGGAGACCCCACATGCATGCCGCATGTAATTGGAGCCCCCATGCATGCCACATGTCATGGGGGCGCCAAATGAATGTCGCATGTCAAGGGGGCCCCACGTGCATGCCGCATGTCATGGGGGCCATAAATGCATGCGGCATGTCATAGGGGCCCCACGTGCATACCACATGTCATGGGGGCCCCAAATGCATGCCGCATGTACTGGGGGCCCCACGTGCATGCTGCATGTCATGGGGCCCCAAATGCATGCCCCATGTCATGGGGGCCCCAAATGCATGCCGCATGTCATGGGGCCCCCCCAAATGCATGCAGCATGTCTTGGGGCCCACAAATGCATGCCGCATGTCATAGGGGTCCCACATGCATGGCGCATTTCATGGGGGTCCCACATGCATGCGCATGTCATGGGGGCCCCAAATGCATGCCGCATATCTTGGGGGCCCCAAATGCATGCCGCATGTCATAGGGGCCCCACATGCATGGCGCATGTCATGGGGGCCCCACATTCATACCGCATGTCATGGAGGCCCCAAATGCATGTCGCATGTAATGGGATCCCCCATGCATGCCACATGTCATGGGGGCCCCAAATGAATGTCGCATGTCAAGGGGGCCCCACGTGCATGCCGCATGTCATGGGGGCCCCAAATGCATGCCGCATGTTCAGGGGGCCCCACGTGCATGCCGCATGTCATGGGGCCCCCCAAATGCATGCAGCATGTCTTGGCGCCCTCAAATGCATGCCGCATGTCATAGGGGTCCCACATGCATGCCGCATGGCATGGGGGCCCCAAGTGCGTGCCCCATATCATGGGGGCCCCAAATGCATGCAGCATGTCATAGGGGTCCCACATGCATGCCGCATGGCATGGGGGCCCCAAGTGCGTGCCCCATATCATGGGGCTCCCAAATTCATGTCGCATGTCATAGGGGCCCCAAGTGCATTCCGCATGACATGGGGGCCCCAAATGCATGCCGCATGTCATGGGGGCCTCACGTGCATGCCGCATGTAATGGGGGATTCAAATGCATGCCGCATGTCATGGGGGTCCCACATGCATGGCGCATTTCATGGGGGCCCTACATGCATGCCGCATGTCATGGGGGCCCCAAATGCATGCCTCAAGTCATGGGGGCCCAAAATGCATGCAGCATGTCATAGGGGCCCCACATGCATGGTGCATGTCATGGGGGCCCCACATGCATGCCTCAAGTCATGGGGGCCCCAAATGCATGCCACATATCATGGGGGCCCCACGTGCATGCCGCATATATTGGGAGCCTCAAATGCATGCCGCATGTCATGAGGGCCCCGCATGCATGCTGCATGTCATTGGGGCCCAACGTGCTTGCCGCATGTCATGGGGGCCCCACGTGCATGCCTCATGTTACGGGGGCCACGAATGCATGCCGCATGTCATAGGTGCCCCACATGCATGGAGCATGTCATGGGGGCCCCAAATGCATGCGGCATGTCATAGGGGCCCCACGTGCATACCACATGTCATGGGGGCCCCAAATGCATGCCGCATGTCATGGGAGCTCCACATGCATGCCACATGTCATGGGGGCCCCAAATGAATGTCGCATGTCAAGGGGGACCCACATGCATGCCGCATGTCATGGAGGCCTCCATGACATGCGGCAAGCATTTGGGCCCCACATGCATGGCGCATGCCATGGGGCCCCACCTGCATGGCACATTTCATGAGGGCCCAAATGCATGCCGCATGTCATGAGGCCATAAATGCATGTCACATGTCATGGGTGCCCAACGTGCATGCCTCATGTCACTGGGGCCCCGCAGGCATTCCACATGTCATGGGGGCACCAAATAAATGCCGCATTTCATGGGGGCCCCACGTGCATGCCGCATGTCACGGGGCCCCGCAGGCATTCCACATGTCATGGGGGCCAAAAAATAAATGCCGCATTTCATGGGTGCCCCATGTGCATGCCACATGTCTTGGGGCCCACAAATGCATGCCGCATGTCATAGGAGCCCCACATGCATGGCGCATTTCATGGGGGCCCTACATGCATGCCGCATGTCATGGGGGCCCCAAATTCATGCCTCAAGTCATGGGGGCCCCAAATGCATGCAGCATGTCATAGGGACCCCACATGCATGGTGCATGTCATGGGGGCCCCACATGCATGCCTCAAGTCATGGGGGCCCCAAATGCATGCCACATATCATGGGGGCCCCACATGCATGCCGCATATATTGGGGGCCTCAATTGCATGCCGCATGTCATGAGGGCCCCGCATGCATGCCGCATGTCATTGGGGCCCCATGTGCATGCCACATGTCTTGGGGCCCACAAATGCATGCCGCATGTCATTGGGGCCCCGTAGGCATTCCGCATGTCATGGGGGCCTCACGTGCATTCCGCATGTCATGGGGGTCCCACGTGCATGCTTCATGTCATTGGGGCCCCACGTGCTTGCCGCTTGTCATGGGGGCCCCACGTGCATGCCTCATGTTACGGGGGCCACGAATGCATGCCGCATGTCATAGGGGCCCCACGTGCATACCACATGTCATGGGGGCCCCAAATGCATGTCGCATGTCATGGGGGCCCCACATGCATGCCACATGTCATGGGGGCCCCAAATGAATGTCGCATGTCAAGGGGGCCCCACGTGCATGACGCATGAAATGGGGACCCACATGCATGCCACATGTCATGGAGGCCCCCATGACATGCGGCATGCATTTGGGGGCCCCACATGTATGCCGCATGTGATGGGGGGCCAAATGCTTGCCGCATGTCATGAGGGCCATAAATGCATGCCGCATGTCATGGGAGCCCCACATGCATGCCACATGTCATGGGGGCCCCAAATGAATGTCGCATGTCAAGGGGGCCCCACGTGCATGCCGCTTGTCATGGGGGCCCCAAATGCATGTCGCATGTAATGGGAGCCCCCATGCATGCCACATGTCATGGGGGCCCCAAATGAATGTCGCATGTCAAGGGGGCCCCACGTGCATGCCGCATGTAATGGGGGGCCCAAATGCATGCCGCATTTTCAGGGGGCCCACGTGCATGCCGCATGTCATGGGGCCCCCCAAATGCATGCAGCATGTCTTGGCGCCCTCAAATGCATGCCGCATGTCATAGGGGTCCCACATGCATGCCACATGGCATGGGGGCCCCAAGTGCGTGCCCCATATCATGGGGCCCCCAAATGCATGCAGCATGTCATGGGGGCCCAACGTGCATGCCGCATGTATTGGGGGCCCCAAATGCATGCCGCATGTCATGGGGGAACCACCTGCATGCCGCATGTCATGGGGGAAAAACCTGCATGCCGCATGTAATGGGGGATTCAAATGCATGCCGCATGTCATGGGGGTCACACATGCATGCTGCATGTCATGGGGGCCTCACGTGCATGCCGCATGTCATGGGGGCCTCACGTGCATGCCGCATGTATTGGGGGCCCCAACTTGCATGCCGCATGTCTCAGGTACCCCAAATGCATGCAGCATGTTATGCAGGCCCCAATTGCATGCCGCATGTCATGGGGGCACAAATGCATGACGCATGTCATGGGGGCTCCACGTGCATGCCGCATGTAATGGGGCTCCCAAATTCATGTTGCATGTCATAGGGGCCCCAAGTGCATTCCGCATGACATGGGGGCCCCAAATGCATGCCGCATGTCATGGGGGCCCCACGTGCATGCCGCATGTAATGGGGATTCAAATGCATGCCGCATGTCATGGGGGTCCCACATGCATGGCGCATTTCATGGGGGCCCTACATGCATGCCGCATGTCATGGGGGCCCCAAATGCATGCCTCAAGTCATGGGGGCCCCAAATGCATGCAGCATGTCATAGGGGCCCCACATGCATGGTGCGTGTCATGGGGGCCCCACATGCATGCCTCAAGTCATGGGGGCCCCAAATGCATGCCACATATCATGGGGGCCCCACGTGCATGCCGCATATATTGGGAGCCTCAAATGCATGCCGCATGTCATGAGGGCCCCGCATGCATGCTGCATGTCATTGGGGCCCCGCAGGCATTCCGCATGTCATGGGGGCCTCACGTGCATTCCGCATGTCATGGGGGTCCCACGTGCATGCTGCATGTCATTGGGCCCCAACGTGCTTGCCGCATGTCATGGGGGCCCCACGTGCATGCCTCATGTTACGGGGGCCACGAATGCATGCCGCATGTCATAGGTGCCCCACATGCATGGAGCATGTCATGGGGGCCCCAAATGCATGCGGCATGTCATAGGGGCCCCACGTGCATACCACATGTCATGGGGGCCCCAAATGCATGCCGCATGTCATGAGAGCTCCACATGCATGCCACATGTCATGGGGGCCCCAAATGAATGTCGCATGTCAAGGGGGACCCACATGCATGCCGCATGTCATGGAGGCCCCCATGACATGCGGCAAGCATTTGGGCCCCACATGCATGGCGCATGCCATGGGGCCCCCAAATGCATGCTGCATGTCATGGGGGCCCCACATGCATGCCGCATGTCATGGGGGCCCCACCTGCATGGCACATTTCATGAGGGCCCAAATGCATGCCGCATGTCATGAGGCCATAAATGCATGTCACATGTCATGGGTGCCCAACGTGCATGCCTCATGTCACGGGGGCCCCGCAGGCATTCCACATGTCATGGGGGCACCAAATAAATGCCGCATTTCATGGGGGCCCCACGTGCATGCCGCATGTCACGGGGGCCCCGCAGGCATTCCACATGTCATGGGGGCCCCAAATAAATGCCGCATTTCATGGGTGCCCCATGTGCATGCCACATGTCTTGGGGCCCACAAATGCATGCCGCATGTCATAGGAGCCCCACATGCATGGCGCATTTCATGGGGGCCCTACATGCATGCCGCATGTCATGGGGGCCCCAAATGCATGCCTCAAGTCATGGGGCCCCAAATGCATGCAGCATGTCATAGGGGCCCCACATGCGTGGTGCATGTCATGGGGGCCCCACATGCATGCCTCAAGTCATGGGGGCCCCAAATGCATGCCACATATCATGGGGGCCCCACATGCATGCCGCATATATTGGGGGCCTCAATTGCATACCGCATGTCATGAGGGCCCCGCATGCATGCCACATGTCATTGGGGCCCCGCAGTCATGGAGCATGTCATGGGGGCCCCAAATGCATGCCGCATGTCATGGGAGCCCCACATGCATGCCACATGTCATGGGGGCCCCAAATGAATGTCGCATGTCAAGGGGGCCCCACGTGCATGACGCATGTCTTGGGGACCCACATGCATGCCGCATGTCATGGTGGCCCCCATGACATGCGGCAAGCATTTGGGCCCCACATGCATGCTCCATGCCATGGGGCCCCCAAATGCATGCCGCATGTCATGGGGGCCCCACATGAATGCCGCATGTCATGGGGGCCCAAATGCTTGCCGCATGTCATGAGGGCCATAAATGCATGCCGCATGTCATGGGAGCCCCACATGCATGCCACATGTCATGGAGGCACCCATGACATGCGGCAAACATTTGGGCCCCACATGCATGCCGCATGTCATGGGGCCCCCAAATGCATGCCGCATGTCATGGGGGCCCCACGTGCATGGTGCATTTCATGAGGGCCCAAATGCATGCCGCATGTCATGAGGCCATAAATGGATGTCGCATGTCATGGGTGCCCAAAGTGCATGCCTCATGTCACGGGGGCCCCGCAGGCATTCCACATGTCATGGGGCCCCAAATAAATGCCGCATTTCATGGGGGCCCCACGTGCATGCCGCATGTCACGGGGGCCCCGCAGGCATTACACATGTCATGTAGGCCCCAAATAAATGCCGCATTTCATGGGGGCCCCATGTGCATGCCACATGTCTTGGGGCCCACAAATGCATGCCGCATGTCATAGGGGCCCCACATGCATGGCGCATTTCATGAGGGCCCCGCATGCATGCCGCATGTCATTGGGGCCCCGTAGGCATTCCGCATGTCATGGGGGCCTCACGTGCATTCCGCATGTCATGGGGGTCCCACGTACATGCTTCATGTCATTGGGGCCCCACGTGCTTGCCGCTTGTCATGGGGGCCCCACGTGCATGCCTCATGTTACGGGGGCCACGAATGCATGCCGCATGTCATAGGGGCCCCACGTGCATACCACATGTCATGGGGGCCCCAAATGCATGCTGCATGTCATGGGGGCCCCACATGCATGCCACATGTCATGGGGGCCCCAAATGAATGTCTCATGTCAAGGGGGCCCCACGTGCATGACGCATGTCATGGGGACCCACATGCATGCCGCATGTCATGGAGGCCCCCATGACATGCGGCATGCATTTGGGGGCCCCACATGCATGCCACATGTCATGGGGGCCCAAATGCTTGCCGCATGTCATGAGGGCCATAAATGCATGCCGCATGTCATGGGAGCCCCACATGCATGCCAAATGTCATGGGGCCCCCAAATGCATGCCGCATGTCATGGGGGCCCCACGTGCATGGCGCATTTCATGAGGGCCCAAATGCATGCCGCATGTCAAGAGGCCATAAATGCATGTCGCATGTCATGGGTGCCCAAAGTGCATGCCTCATGTCACGGGGGCCCGCAGGCATTCCACATGTCATGGGGGCCCCAAATAAATGCTGCATTTCATGGGGGCCCCACGTGCATGCCGCATGTCACGGGGGCCCCGCAGGCATTCCACATGTCATGGGGGCCCCAAATAAATGCAGCATTTCATGGGGGCCCCATGTGCATGCCACATGTCTTGGGGCCCACAAATGCATGCCGCATGTCATAGGGGCCCCACATGCATGGCGCATTTCATGGGGGCCCTACATGCATGCCGCATGTCATGGGGGCCCCAAATGCATGCCTCAAGTCATGGGGCCCCAAATGCATGCAGCATGTCATAGGGGCCCCACATGCATGGTGCATGTCATGGGGGCCCCACATGCATGCCTCAAGTCACGGGGGCCCCAAATGCATGCCACATATCATGGGGGCCCCACATGCATGCCGCATATATTCGGGGCCTCAATTGCATGCCGCATGTCATGAGGACCCCACATGCATGCCGCATGTCATTGGGGCCCCGTAGACATTCCGCATGTCATGGGGGCCTCACGTGCATTCCGCATGTCATGGGGGTCCCACGTGCATGCTTCATGTCATTGGGGCCCCAAGTGCTTGCCGCTTGTCATGGGGGCCCCACGTGCATGCCTCATGTTACGGGGGCCACGAATGCATGCCGCATGTCATAGGGGCCCCACGTGCATACCACATGTCATGAGGGCCCCAAATGCATGCCGCATGTCATGGGTGCCCCACATGCATGCCACATGTCATGGGGGCCCCAAATGAATGTCGCATGTCAAGGGGGCCCCACGTGCATGACGCATGTCATGGGGACCCACATGCATGCCGCATGTCATGGAGGCCCCCATGACATGCGGCATGCATTTGGGGTCCCCACATGCATGCCGCATGTCATGGGGGGCCAAATGCTTGCCGCATGTCATGAGGGCCATAAATGCATGCCGCATGTCATGGGAGCCCCACATGCATGCCACATGTCATGGGGCCCCAAATGAATGTCGCATGTCAAGGGGGCCCCACGTGCATGCCGCATGTCATGGGGGCCCCAAATGCATGCCGCATGTCATGGGGGCCCCAAATGCATGCCGCATGTCATGGGGCCCCCCAAATGCATGCAGCATGTCTTGGGGCCCACAAATGCATGCCGCATGTCATAGGGGTCCCACATGCATGGCGCATTTCATGGGGGTCCCACATGCATGGCGCATTTCATGGGGGCCCCAAATGCATGCCGCATGTCATAGGGGCCCCACATGCATGGCGCATGTCATGGGGCCCCCACATTCATACCGCATGTCATGGAGGCCCCAAATGCATGCCGCATGTAATGGGAGCCCCCATGCATGCCACATGTCATGGGGGCCCCAAATGAATGTCGCATGTCAAGGGGGCCCCACGTGCATGCCGCATGTCATGGGGGCCCCAAATGCATGCCGCATGTACAGGGGGCCCCACGTGCATGCCACATTTCATGGGGGACGCAAATGCATGCCGCATGTCATGGGGGCCCCACGTACATACCACATGTCATGGGGGCCCCAAATGCATGCCGCATGTACTGGGGGGCCCCACGTGCATGCAGCATGTCTTGGTGCCCTCAAATACATGTCGCATGTCATAGGGGTCCCACATGCATGCCGCATGTCATGCGGGCCCAACGTGCATGCCGCATGTATTGGGGGCCCCGCAGGCATTCCGCATGTCATGGGGGCCTCACATGCATGCCGCATGTCATGGGGGCCTCACATGCATGCCGCATGTAATGGGGCTCCCAAATTCATGTCGCATGTCATTGGGGCCCCACGTGCATTCCGCATGACATGGGGACCACAAATGCATGCCGCATGACATAGGGGCCCCACATGCATGGCGCATTTCATGGGGGCCCCAAATGCGTGCCGCATGTCATGGGGGCCCCACTTGCATGCAGCATGTAATGGGGATCCAAATGCATGACGCATGTCATGGGGGTCCCACGTGCATGCCGCATGTCATGGGGGCCCCACATGCATGCCGCATGTCATGGGGTCACCACTTGCATGCAGCATGTAATGGGGGATCCAAATGCATGACGCATGTCATGGGGGTCCCACATGCATACCACATGTCATGGGGGAACCAAATGCATGCCGCATGTCCTGGGGGCCCCACATGCATGACACATTTCATGGGGGACCCAAATGCATGCCGCATGTCATGGGATCCCCAAATGCATGCCGCATGTCATGAGGGCCCCACGTGCATGCTGCATGTCATGGGGGCCCCAAATGCATGCCGCATGTCATGGGGGCCCCATTTAAATGCCGCATGTCATGGGGGCCCCACGAGCATGTCGCATTTCATGGGGGACCCAAATGCATGCCGCATGTCATGGGATCCCCAAATGCATGCCGCATGTCATGGGGGCCCCACATGCATGCCGCATGTCATGGGGCCCAAAAGCTTGCCGCATGTCATGGGGGCCATAAATGCATGCCGCATGTCATGGGAGCCCCACATGAATGTCGCATGTCAAGGGGGCCCAATGTGCATGCCGCATGTATTGGGGGCCCCAACTTCATGCCGCATATCATGAGGGCCCTGCATGCATGCCGCCTGTCATGGGTGCCCCACATTCATACCGCATGTCATGGAGACCCCACATGCATGCCGCATGTAATGGGAGCCCCCATGCATGCCACATGTCATGGGGGCACCAAATGAATGTCGCATGTCAAGGGGGCCCCACGTGCATGCCGCATGTCATGGGGGCCATAAATGCATGCGGCATGTCATAGGGGCCCCACGTGCATACCACATGTCATGGGGTCCCCAAATGCATGCCGTATGTACTGGGGGCCCCACGTGCATGCTGCATGTCATGGGGCCCCAAATGCATGCCGCATGTCATGGGGGCCCCAAATGCATGCCGCATGTCATGGGGCCCCCCAAATGCATGCTGCATGTCTTGGGGCCCACAAATGCATGCCACATGTCATAGGGGTCCCACATGCATGGCGCATTTCATGGGGGTCCCACATGCATGTGCATGTCATGGGGGCCCCAAATGAATGCCGCATATCATGGGGGCCCCAAATGCATGCCGCATGTCATAGGGGCCCCACATGCATGGCGCATGTCATGGGGGCCCCACATTCATACCGCATGTCATGGAGGCCCCAAATGCATGTCGCATGTAATGGGAGCCCCCATGCATGCCACATGTCATGGGGGCCCCAAATGAATGTCGCATGTCAAGGGGGCCCCACGTGCATGCCGCATGTCATGGGGGCCCCAAATGCATGCCGCATGTTCAGGGGGCCCCACGTGCATGCCGCATGTCATGGGGCCCCCCAAATGCATGCAGCATGTCTTGGCGCCCTCAAATGCATGCCGCATGTCATAGGGGTCCCACATGCATGCCGCATGGCATGGGGGCCCCAAGTGCGTGCCCCATATCATGGGGGCCCCAAATGCATGCAGCATGTCATGGGGGCCCAACGTGCATGCCGCATGTATTGGGGGCCCCAAATGCATGCCGCATGTCATGGGGGAACCACCTGCATGCCGCATGTCATGGGGGAACCACCTGCATGCCGCATGTAATGGGGGATTCAAATGCATGCCGCATGTCATGGGGGTCCCACATGCATGCTGCATGTCATGGGGGCCCCAAATGCATGCAGCATATCATGGGGGCCCCGCAGGCATTCCGCATGTCATGGGGGCCTCACGTGCATGCCGCATGTCATGGGGGCCTCACGTGCATGCCGCATGTATTGGGGGCCCCAACTTGCATGCCGCATGTCTCAGGTACCCCAAATGCATGCAGCATGTTATGCAGGCCCCAATTGCATGCCGCATGTCATGGGGGCCCAAATGCATGACGCATGTCATAGGGGCTCCACGTGCATGCCGCATGTAATGGGGCTCCCAAATTCATGTCGCATGTCATAGGGGCCCCAAGTGCATTCCGCATGACATGGGGGCCCCAAATGCATTCCGCATGTCATGGGGGCCTCACGTTCATTCCGCATGTCATGGGGGTCCCACGTGCATGCTGCATGTCATTGGGGCCCAACGTGCTTGCCGCATGTCATGGGGCCCCACGTGCATGCCTCATGTTACGGGGGCCACGAATGCATGCCGCATGTCATAGGTGCCCCACATGCATGGAGCATGTCATGGGGGCCGCAAATGCATGCGGCATGTCATAGGGGCCCCACGTGCATACCACATGTCATGGGGGCCCCAAATGCATGCCGCATGTCATGGGAGCTTCACATGCATGCCACATGTCATGGGGGCCCCAAATGAATGTCGCATGTCAAGGGGGACCCACATGCATGCCGCATGTCATGGAGGCCTCCATGACATGCGGCAAGCATTTGGGCCCCACATGCATGGCGCATGCCATGGGGCCCCACCTGCATGGCACATTTCATGAGGGCCCAAATGCATGTCATGAGGCCATAAATGCATGTCACATGTCATGGGTGCCCAACGTGCATGCCTCATGTCACGGGGGCCCCGCAGGCATTCCACATGTCATGGGGGCACCAAATAAATGTCGCATTTCATGGGGGCCCCACGTGCATGCCGCATGTCACGGGGGCCCCGCAGGCATTCCACATGTCATGGGGGCCCCAAAGAAATGCCGCATTTCATGGGTTCCCCATGTGCATGCCACATGTCTTGGGGCCCACAAATGCATGCCGCATGTCATAGGAGCCCCACATGCATGGCGCATTTCATGGGGGCCCTACATGCATGCCGCATGTCATGGGGGCCCCAAATGCATGCCTCAAGTCATGGGGCCCCAAATGCATGCAGCATGTCATAGGGGCCCCACATGCATGGTGCATGTCATGGGGGCCCCACATGCATGCCTCAAGTCACGGGGGCCCCAAATGCATGCCACATATCATGGGGGCCCCACATGCATGCCGCATATATTGGGGGCCCCAATTGCATGCCGCATGTCATGAGGGCCCCGCATGCATGCCGCATGTCATTGGGGCCCCGTAGGCATTCCGCATGTCATGGGGGCCTCACGTGCATTCCGCATGTCATGGGGGTCCCACGTGCATGCTTCATGTCATTGGGGCCCCACGTGCTTGCCGCTTGCCATGGGGGCCCCACGTGAATGCCTCATGTTACGGGGGCCACGAATGCATGCCGCATGTCATAGGGGCCCCACGTGCATACCACATGTCATGGGGGCCCCAAATGCATGCCGCATGTCATGGGGGCCCCACATGCATGCCACATGTCATGGGGGCCCCAAATGAATGTCGCATGTCAAGGGGGCCCCACGTGCATGACGCATGAAATGGGGACCCACATGCATGCCGCATGTCATGGAGGCCCCCATGACATGCGGCATGCATTTGGGGGCCCCACATGCATGCAGCATGTCATGGGGGGCCAAATGCTTGCCGCATGTCATGAGGGCCATAAATGCATGCCGCATGTCATGGGAGCCCCACATGCATGCCTCATGTCATGGGGGCCCCAAATGAATGTCGCATGTCAAGGGGGCCCCACGTGCATGCCGCTTGTCATGGGGGCCCCAAATGCATGTCGCATGTAATGGGAGCCCCAATGCATGCCACTTGTCATGGGGGCCCCAAATGAATGTCGCATGTCAAGGGGGCCCCACGTGCATGCCGCATGTCATGGGGGCCCCAAATGCATGCCGCATGTTCAGGGGGCCCACGTGCATGCCGCATGTCATGGGGCCCCCCAAATGCATGCAGCATGTCTTGGCGCCCTCAAATGCATGCCGCATGTCATAGGGGTCCCACATGCATGCCGCATGGCATGAGGGCCATAAATGCATGCCGCATGTCATGGGAGCCCCACATGCATGCCTCATGTCATGGGGGCCCCAAATGAATGTCGCATGTCAAGGGGGCCCCACGTGCATGCCGCTTGTCATGGGGGCCCCAAATGCATGTCGCATGTAATGGGAGCCCCCATGCATGCCACTTGTCATGGGGGCCCCAAATGAATGTCGCATGTCAAGGGGGCCCCACGTGCATGCCGCATGTCATGGGGGCCCCAAATGTATGCCGCATGTTCAGGGGGCCCACGTGCATGCCGCATGTCATGGGGCCCCCCAAATGCATGCAGCATGTCTTGGCGCCCTCAAATGCATGCCGCATGTCATAGGGGTCCCACATGCATGCCGCATGGCATGGGGGCCCCAAGTGCGTGCCCCATATCATGGGGCCCCCAAATGCATGCAGCATGTCATGGGGGCCCAACGTGCATGCTGCATGTATTGGGGGCCCCAAATGCATGCCGCATGTCATGGGGGAACCACCTGCATGACGCATGTCATGGGGGAACCACCTGCATGCCGCATGTAATGGGGGATTCAAATGCATTCCGCATGTCATGGGGGCCTCACGTGCATGCCGCATGTCATGGGGGCCTCACGTGCATGCCACATGTATTGGGGGCCCCAACTTGCATGCCGCATGTCTCAGGTACCCCAAATGCATGCAGCATGTTATGCAGGCCCCAATTGCATGCCGCATGTCATGGGGGCCCAAATGCATGACGCATGTCATGGGGGCTCCACGTGCATGCCACATGTAATGGGGCTCCCAAATTCATGTCGCATGTCATAGGGGCCCCAAGTGCATTCCGCATGTCATGGGGGCCCCAAATGCATGCCACATGTCATGGGGGCCCCACGTGCATGCCGCATGTAATGGGGGATTCAAATGCATGCCGCATGTCATGGGGGTCCCACATGCATGGCTCATTTCATGGGGGCCCCAAATGCATGCCTCAAGTCATGGGGGCCCCAAATGCATGCAGCATGTCATAGGGGCCCCACATGCATGGTGCATGTCATGGGGGCCCCACATGCATGCCTCAAGTCATGGGGGCCCCAAATGCATGCCACATATCATGGGGGCCCCACGTGCATGCCGCATATATTGGGAGCCTCAAATGCATGCCGCATGTCATGAGGGCCCCGCATGCATGCTGCATGTCATTGGGGCCCCGCAGGCATTACGCATGTCATGGGGGCCTCACGTGCATTCCGCATGTCATGGGGGTCCCACGTGCATGCTGCATGTCATTGGGGCCCAACGTGCTTGCCGCATGTCATGGGGGCCCCACGTGCATGCCTCATGTTACGGGGGCCACAAATGCATGCCGCATGTCATAGGTGCCCCACATGCATGGAGCATGTCATGGGGGCCCCAAATGCATGCGGGATGTCATAGGGGCCCCACGTGCATACCACATGTCATGGGGGCCCCAAATGCATGCCGCATGTCATGGGAGCTCCACATGCATGCCACATGTCATGAGGGCCCAAATGCATGCCGCATGTCATGAGGCCATAAATGCATGTCACATGTCATGGGTGCCCAAAGTGCATGCCTCATGTCACGGGGGCCCCGCAGGCATTCCACATGTCATGGGGGCACCAAATAAATGCCGCATTTCATGGGGGCCCCACGTGCATGCCGCATGTCACGGGGGCCCCGCAGGCATTCCACATGTCATGGGGGCCCCAAATAAATGCTGAATTTCATGGGTGCCCCATGTGCATGCCACATGTCTTGGGGCCCACAAATGCATGCCGCATGTCATAGGAGCCCCACATGCATGGCGCATTTCATGGGGCCCTACATGCATGCCGCATGTCATGGGGCCCCCAAATGCATGCCTCAAGTCATGGGGGCCCCAAATGCATGCAGCATGTCATAGGGGCCCCACATGCATGGTGCATGTCATGGGGGCCCCACATGCATGCCTCAAGTCATGGGGGCCCCAAATGCATGCCACATATCATGGGGGCCCCACATGCATGCCGCATATATTGGGGGCCTCAATTGCATGCCGCATGTCATGAGGGCCCCGCATGCATGCCGCATGTCATTGGGGCCCCATGTGCATGCCACATGTCTTGGGGCCCACAAATTCATGCCGCATGTCATAGGGGCCCCACATGCATGGCGCATTTCATGGGGGCCCTACATGCATGCCGCATTTCATGGGGGCCCCAAATGCATGCCTCAAGTCATGGGGCCCCAAATGCATGCAGCATGTCATAGGGGCCCCACATGCATGGTGCATGTCATGGGGGCCCCACATGCATGCCTCAAGTCACGGTGGCCCCAAATGCATGCCACATATCATGGGGGCCCCACATGCATGCCGCATATATTGGGGGCCTCAATTGCATGCCGCTTGTCATGAGGGCCCCGCATGCATGCCGCATGTCATTGGGGCCCGTAGGCATTCCGCATGTCATGGGGGCCTCACGTGCATTCCGCATGTCATGGGGGTCCCACGTGCATGCTTCATGTCATTGGGGCCCCACGTGCTTGCCGCTTGTCATGGGGGCCCCACGTGCATGCCACTTGTCATGGGGGCCCCAAATGCATGCCGCATGTCATGGGGGCCCCACATGCATGCCACATGTCATGGGGGCCCCAAATGAATGTCGCATGTCAAGGGGGCCCCACGTGCATGACGCATGTCATGGGGACCCACATGCATGCCGCATGTCATGGAGGCCCCCATGACATGCGGCATGCATTTGGGGGCCCCACATGCATGCCGCATGTCATGGGGGGCCAAATGCTTGCCGCATGTCATGAGGGCCATAAATGCATGCCGCATGTCATGGGAGCCCCACATGCATGCCACATGTCATGGGGGCCCCAAATGAATGTCGCATGTCAAGGGGGCCCCTCGTGCATGCCGCATGTCATGGGGGCCCCAAATGCATGCCGCATGTCATGGGCCCCCCCAAATGCATGCAGCATGTCTCGGGCCCACAAATGCATGCCGCATGTCATAGGGGTCCCACATGCATGGCACATTTCATGGGGGTCCCACATGCATGGCGCATTTCATGGGGGCCCCAAATGCATGCCGCATGTCATAGGGGCCCCACATGCATGGCGCATGTCATAGGGGCCCCGCATTCATACCGCATGTCATGGAGGCCCCAAATGCATGCCGCATGTAATGGGAGCCCCCATGCATGCCACATGTCATGGGGGCCCCAAATGAATGTCGCATGTCAAGGGGGCCCCACGTGCATGCCGCATGTCATGGGGGCCCCAAATGCATGCCGCATGTACAGGGGGCCCCACGTGCATGCCACATTTCATGGGGGACGCAAATGCATGCCGCATGTCATGGGGCCGCCAAATGCATGCAGCATGTCTTGGGGCCCACAAATGCATGCCACATGTCATAGGGGTCCCACATGCATGGCGCATTTCATGGGGGTCCCAAATGCATGCGCATGTCATGGGGGCCCCACGTGCATACTGCATGTCATGGGGGCCCCAAATGCATGCTGCATGTCATGGGGGCCCCAAATGCATGCCGCATGTCATGGGGGCCCCACGTGCATGCCGCATGTCATGGGGGCCCCGCAGGCATTCCGCATGTCATGGGGGCCCCAAATGCATGCCGCATTTCATGGGGGCCCCAAATGCATGCCGCATGTCATGGGGGCCCCACGTGCATGCCGCATGTCATGGGGGCCCCGCAGGCATTCCGCATGTCATGGGGGCCCCAAATGCATGCCACATTTCATGGGGGCCCCCAAATGCATGCAGCATGTCTTGGTGCCCTCAAATGCATGCCGCATGTCATAGGGGTCCCACCTGCATGCCGCATGTCATGGGGGAACCACCTGCATGCCGCATGTAATGGGGGATTCAAATGCATGCCGCATGTCATGGGGGTCCCACATGCATGCCTCATGTCATGGGGGCCCCAAATGCATGCCGCATATCATGGGGGCCCCGCAGGCATTCCGCATGTCATGGGGGCCTCACGTGCATGCCGCATGTCATGGGGGCCCCAACTGCATGACGCATGTCTCAGGTACCCCAAATGCATGCAGCATGTTATGCAGGCCCCAAATGCATGCCGCATGTCATGGGGGCCCAAATGCATGACGCATGTCATGGGGGCTCCACGTGCATGCCGCATGTAATGGGGCTCCCAAATTCATGTCGCATGTCATAGGGGCCCCACGTGCATTCCGCATGACATGGGGGCCGCAAATGCATGCCGCATGTCATGGGGGCCCCACATGCATGCCGCATGTAATGGGGGATTCAAATGCATGCCGCATGTCATGGGGGTCCCACATGCATGCCACATGTCATTGGGGCCCCGCAGGCATTCCGCATGTCATGGGGGACTCACGTGCATTCCGCATGTCATGTGGGCCCCACGTGCATGCTGCATGTCATTGTGGCACCACGTGCATGCCGCATGTCACGGGGGCCCCGCAGGCATTCCACATGTCATGGGGGCCCCAAATAAATGCCGCATTTCATGGGGGCCCCACATGCATGCCGCATGTCACGGGGTCCCCGCAGGCATTCAACATGGCATGGGGGCCCCAAATAAATGCCGCATTTCATGGGGACCCCATGTGCATGCCACATGTCTTGGGGCCCACAAATGCATGCCGCATGTCATAGGGGCCCCACATGCATGGCGCATTTCATGGGGGCCCCAAATGCGTGCCGCATATCATGGGGGCCCCAAATGCATGCAGCATGTCATGGGGGCCCCACGTGCATGCCACATGTCATTGGGGGCCCACATGCATGCCGCATGTCATGGGGGCCCCACTTGCATGCAGCATGTAATGGGGATCCAAATGCATGACGCATGTCATGGGGGTCCCACGTGCATGCCGCATGTCATGGGGGCCCCACATGCATGCCGCATGTCATGGGGGCACCACTTGCATGCAGCATGTAATGGGGGATCCAAATGCATGATGCATGTCATGGGGGTCCCACATGCATACCACATGTCATGGGGGAACCAAATGCATGCCACATGTCCTGGGGGCCCCACATGCATGACACATTTCATGGGGGACCCAAATGCATGCCGCATGTCATGGGGTCCCCAAATGCATGCTGCATGTCATGAGGGCCCCACGTGCATGCTGCATGTCATGGGGGCCCCACTTGCATGCCGCATGTCATGGGGGCCCCACGTGCATGTCGCATGTCATGGGGGCCCAAAATGCATGCCGCATGTCATGAGGGTGCCGCATGCATGCCGCATGTCTTGGGGCCCACAAATGCATGCCGCATGTCATAGGGGCCCCACATGCATGGCACATTTCATGAGGGCCCAAATGCATGCCGCATGTCATGGGAGCCTCACATGAATGTCGCATGTCAAGGGGGCCCAACGTGCATGCCGCATGTATTGGGGGCCCCAAATTCATGCCGCATATCATGAGGGCCCTGCATGCATGCCGCTGTCATGGGTGCCCCGCAGGCATTCCGCAAGTCATGGGGGGCCCAAATGCATGCCGCATGTCATGGGGGCCCCACATGCATGCCGCATGTAATCATAGAATCATAGAATCATAGAATGGAAGAGTTGGAAGGGACCTCCTGGGTCATCTGGTCCAACCCCCTGCTCAAAGCAGGATTCACTAGATCATCTCAGACAGATGTCTGTCCAGCCTCTGTTTGAAGACGTCCTTTGAAGGGGAACTCACCACCTCTCGTGGCAGCCTGTTCCACTCATTAATCACCCTAACTGTCAAAAAGTTTTTTCTAATATCTAATCTGTGTCTCCTCCCATTTAGTTTCATCCCATTGCTTCTAGTCTTTCCCTGTGCAAATGAGAATAAAGATGATCCTTCTACAATGTGACAGCCCTTGACATATTTGTAGACAGCTATTAAGTCTCCTCTCAGTCTTCTTTTTTGCAAGCTAAACATTCCCAAATCCTGCAACCGTTCTTCATAGGACATGGTTTGCAGACCAGTCACCATTCTGGTCGCTCTTCTCTGAACTTGTTCCAGTTTGTCTATGTCTTTTTTAAAATGTGGTGCCCAAAACTGTACACAGTATTCCAGATGAGGTCTGACCAAAGAGGAGTAAAGACCGATAATGACTTCACGTGATCTAGACTGTATGCTTCTGTTAATACATCCCAGAATTGTATTTGCCTTTTTTGCTGCTGCATCACACTGTTGACTCATGTTCAGTCTATGATCTATTAGTATACCTAAGTCTTTTTCACATGTACTGTTGCTTAGCTCTATTCCTCCCATTCTGTATATGCTTTTTTCATTTTTATTGCCCAGATGTAGTACTTTGCATTTTTCCCTGTTAAAAACCATTCTGTTGGTTGCTGCCCACTGCTCCAGTTTATTTAGGTCTTTTTGAATCCTCTCTCTCTCTTCTCTAGTATTAGCTATCCCTCCTAGCTTTGTGTCATCAGCAAATTTAATCAGTTTACCCTCAATTCCTTCATCTAAATCATTGATGAAGATGTTGAACAATACAGGTCCCAGGACAGAGCCCTGTGGTATCCCACTTGAGACATTCATCCAGCTGGATGTGAAGCCATTTACAACCACCCTTTGAGTCCGATCACTAAGCCAGTTATGAATCCACCTAACAGTTGCCTGGTCCATTGCATACTTGGTCATTTTTTCAATAAGGATGTTGTGAGATACTTTGTCAAATGCTTTGCTGAAGTCAAGATATACAATATCTACAGCATTTCCCTGATCCACCCAGTCAGTGATTCTGTCATAGAAGGAAATTAAGTTAGTCTGACATGACTTGTTAGTTACAAACCCATGCTGACTCTGGTTAATCACTTCATTCTTATCCAGGTACTTACATACATGATGTTTAATAATTTGTTCAAAGATCTTTCCTGGTATAGAAGTCAGACTCACCGGCCTATAGTTCCCTGGGTCCACCTTCTTCCCCTTTTTGAAGATAGGAACAACATTTGCTCTTCTCCAGTCTTCTGGGACTTCTCCTGTTCTCCAAGAATTTTCAAAGATTATGGAGAGTGGTTCTAAAATTTCTTCTACGATCTCCTTCAGTACTCTGGGGTGTAATTCATCTGGACCTGGAGACTTGAACTCATTTATGTTAGCTAAATATTCCCTCACAATCTTTCTGTTTACAGATAACTTGGATTCTTCTATTCCTTTAAAAGGACAGTGAAAATCAGTTGATGTTACATTTTCTTTCTGAGAGAAAACAGATGCAAAATAGGAATTAAAAAGTTCGGCCTTCTCAACATCCTCTCTTACCATTTCTCCATTTTCATCCTGTAAAAATCCTATAGCATCTTTGACTTTTCTTTTACTTTTGACATACCCCCAAAATCCTTTTTTATTGCTTTTGACATCTCTTGCAAGCCTTAATTCATTGTCAGCTTTAGCTAACCTGATACGTGCCCTGCAGGATCTGCAGACTGCATTATAATCTTCTTTAGATATGCCTCCCTCTTTCCATTTAATAAACATTTCTTTCTTTCTTTTTAGCATGTGTTTAAGTTCTGTGTTCATCCATCCTGGTTTCCTTAAATGCTTCCCATTCTTCCTACTTTTCGGGATTGTTAACGATTGTGCTTTGAGAATCTCATTTTTAAAAATTTCCCATCCTTCGTGGACATTTTTGTCCTTAAGGACATCCAGCCATTGGATCCCTCCTATTCTCTTTCTGAGTCTCTTAAAATCTGCCTTTCTAAAATCTAACCTTGAAGTTTGAGTCTTCACATGTCTTCCTCCTCTAGTTATCCAAAATTCTATAATAGCATGATCGCTGCCTCCTAGGGTCCCAGCCACCTTTACCTCCTCAACCATTTCCTCCCTGTTTATAAGGATTAGATCCAAAGTAGCAGATCCCCTTGTTTTCTCCCCTACCTTTTGGAAGATAAAGTTGTCAGCAAGAGAGGATAAGAATTTGCTTGACCTGTTAGTTTTACTTGAGAGAGATTCCCAACAAATGTCTGGATAGTTGAAATCTCCCATGACCACTACGTCATATTTTTTGGAGAACTTGGTCATTTGATACATAAAGAGTTCATCCATATCTTCAGCTTGCCCAGGTGGCCTGTAGTAAATGCCTACAATGGTGTCCTTTCCGTTGTTCTCTCCTTGTATTCTTACCCAAACAGTTTCCACAGAACTCCCAGTCTCTGAAGCATCAATCTCTGTGCAGATATACGCTTTTCTAACATACAATGCGACACCTCCTCCTCGTTTATCAATTCTGTTTCTTGCAAATAAGTTGTATCCTTTTAGCCTTTTATTCCAATCATGTGTATCGTCCCACCAAGTTTCAGTGATTCCAATGACATCATATTTCTTTTCCTGCATTAGTAGTTCCAATTCTCCTTGTTTGTTGCCCATGCTTTGTGCATTTGTATAAAAACATTTTAGTTTGTGATTGGTTTCTCTTCCTCCCATATTTTTATTTAGATTTTTTTGTCTTTGTTCTTTCTTTCCACTTCCAGTAGCAGAGATCTCAATAGTATTTGTCAGCTGTATGGCTTTTTCTGGCCTTTTGCTTCCCTTCCCACATTGTTCTAGTTTAAAGCTCTCCTGATGAGTGTAGCAAGGCGACTTCCAAATACATGTTTTCCAGTCTTCGTAAGGTGCACCCCATCTCTAGCAAGTAGTCCATCGTATAGGTAATTCATCCCGTGATCCAGAAATCCAAATCCTTGTTGACGGCACCATCGACGTAGCCAGTTGTTCACCTGTAGAATCTTATTCCACCTCATTGTTCCATGGCCATCCACAGGGAGGATGGATGAGAAGACCACCTGCGCTCCCAATTCTTTCACTTTCTTGCCTAAGTCTTCAAAGTCACTGCAGATGGTTTCCAGGTCCTTTCTTGCGGTGTCATTTGTCCCCACATGTATTAGCAGGAATGGGTAGTGATCTGTAGGTCTGAAGAGTCTTGATATCCTGTCAGACACATCTTTAATTTTTGCTCCTGGAAGACAGCACATTTCTCTTGAGGTTATGTCTGGTCTGCAGATAGCGGCCTCTGTTCCTCTTAACAGGGAATCCCCCATGACCACCACTCTCCGTTTTTTCTTCACAACATTCTTCTTTCTCCATCCAGGAGGATTCTGAGGGCTTACAAGGTTATTCATTGCTGACAAAGTCTTATTTTGCTGTATTTCTTCATGGTTCTCCTGCGTGAGAGCCTGGTACTGGTTCCTGAGCAGTATGGGTGCTGACTGCCTCTCGATCCTCCTGCTTCTGTGGGTCACATGCTTCCATTCCTCTGTTTCGTCAGGTGCAGTTCGAATTTCTTCTCTTTCTGAATCATGAAGAGATAATTCTGCTCTGTCTAAGAACTCTTCACCTTCCTTAATGATTTTCAAGGTAGTTAATGGGGGATTCAAATGCATGCCGCATGTCATGGGGGTCCCACATGCATGCCGCATGTCATGGGGGCCCCAAATGCATGCCTCAAGTCATGGGGGCCCCAAATGTATGCCGCATGTCATGGGGTCCCCACATGCATGCCGCATGTCATGGGGGCTCAAATGCTTGCCGCATGTCATGGGGGCGATAAATGCATGCCGCATGTCATGTGAGCCCAACAAGCATGCCGCATGTATTGGGGGCCCCAAATTCATGCAGCATGTCATAGGGGCCCCACATGCATGGTGCATTTCATGGGGGCCCCACTTGCATACAGCATGTAATGGGGGATCCAAATGCATGCTGCACGTCATGGGGGCCCCACATGCATGCCGCATGTCATGGGGGCCCCCGCAGGCATTCCACATGCCATGGGGGCCCCAAATAAATGCAGCATTTCATGGGGGCCCCACGTGCATGCTGCATGTCATGGGACCCCCCAAATGGATGCCGAATGTCATAGGGGCCCCACATGCATGCCGCATATCTTGGGGCCCACAAATGCATGCCGCATGTCATGGGTGCCCCACATGCATGCCGCATGTCATTGGGGCCCCAAATGCATGCCGCATGTAATGGGGGCCCCACGTGCATGCCGCATGTCATGGGGGCCCCAAATGCATGCCGCATGTAATGGGGGCCCCATGTGCATGCCGCATGTCATGGGGGCCCCAAATGCATGCAGCATGTCATTGGGGCCCTCAAATTCATGCCGCATGTCATAGGGGCCCCACGTGCATGGCGCATGTCATGGGGGCCAAAAATGAATGCCACATGTCATGGGGGCCACACGTGCATGACACATGTCATGGGGGCTCCACGTGCATGCCACATTTCATTGGGGGCCACAAATGCATGCTGCATGTCATGGGGCCCCACATGCATGCCCCATGTCTTGGGGGCCTCAAATGCATGCTGCACGTGATGGGGGACCCAAATGCATGGCACATGTCATGGTAGCCGACACGCATGTCATGGGGGCCCCAAATGCGTGCTGCATATCATGGGGGCCCCAAATGCATGCCGCATGTCATAGGGGCCCCACATGCATGGCGCATGTCATGGGGGGCCCACATTTATACCGCATGTCATCGAGGCCCCAAATGTATGCCGCATGTAACGGGAGCCCCCATGCATGCCACATGTCATGGGGGCCCCAAATGAATGTCGCATGTCAAGGGGGCCCCACGTGCATGCCGCATGTCATGGGGGCCCCAAATGCATGCCGCATGTACAGGGGGCCCCACGTGCATGCCACATTTCATGGGGACCCCAAATGCATGCCGCATGTCATGGGGGCCCCACATGCATGCTGCATGTCATGGGGCCCAAAACATTGCCGCATGTCATGGGAGCCATAAATGCATGCCGCATGTCATGGGAGCCCCACATGAATGTCGCATGTCAAGGGGCCCAACGTGCTTGCCGCATGTATTGGGGGCCCCAAATTCATGCAGCATGTCATAGGGGCCCCACATGCATGGCGCATTTCATGGGGGCCCCAATTGCATTCAGCATGTAGTGGGGGATCCAAATGCATGCTGCACGTCATGTTGGCCCCACGTGCATGCCGCATGTCATGGGGGCCCCGCAGGCATTCCACATGTCATGGGGCCCCCAAATAAATGCCGCATTTCATGGGGGCCCCACGTGCATGTCGCATGTCATGGGGCCCCCCAAATGGATGCCGCATGTCATAGGGGCCCCAAATGCATGCCGCATCTCTTGGGGCCCATAAATGCATGCCGCATGTCATAGGGGCCCCACATGCATGGCACATTTCATGGGGGCCCCAAATGCATGCCTCAAGTCATGGGGGCCCCAAATGCATGCCGCATATCATGGGGGTCCCACATGCATGCCGCATATCAAGGGGGTCGCACATGCATGCCGCATGTCATGGGGGCCCCAAATGCATTCCGCATGTCACAGTGGCCCCAAATGCATGCTGCATGTCATGAGGGCCCCACTTGCATACCGCATGTCATAGGGGCCCCACGTACATGCCGCATGTCATGGGGGCCCCAAATGCATGCCGCATGTAATGGAGGCCCCACGTGCATGCCGCATGTCATGGGGGCCCCAAATGCATGCAGCATATCATGGGGGCCCCACGTGCATGCCACATGTCTTGGGGGCCCACATGCATGCCGCATGTCATGGGGGCCCCACTTGCATGCATCATGTAATGGGGGTCCCACATGCATGCAGCATGTCATGGGGGCCCCAAATGCATGCGGCATGTCATAGGGGCCCCACGTGCATACCACATGTCATGGGGGCCCCACATGCATGCCGCATGTCATGGGGGTCCCACGTGCATGCTGCATGTCATTGGGGCCCCACGTGCTTGCCGCATGTCATGGGGGCCCCACGTGCATGCCTCATGTCACGAGGGCCACAAATGTATGCCGCATGTCATGGGGGCCCCGCATGCATGACGCATGTCATGGGGGCCCCACATGAATGCCGCATGTCATGGGGGCCCCACATGAATGCCGCATGTCATGGGGACCCCAAATGCATGCCATATGTCATGGGGTCCTCACATGCATGCCGCATGTCTTGGGGCCCCCCAAATTCATGCCGCATATCATAGGGGCCCCACATGCATGGAGCATGTCATGGGGGCCCCAAATGCATGACGCATGTCATGGGGGTCCCACATGCATGCCGCATGTCATGGGGGCCCCAAATGCATGCCGCTTGTCATGGCGGCCCCAAATGCATGACTCATGTCATGGAGGCCCCACGTGCATGCCACATGTCATGGGGGATCCAAACTCATGCCGCATGTCATTGGGGCCCCAAACGTATGCCGCATGTCATGGGGGCCCCATGTGCATGCCACATGTCTCGGGCACCCCAAATGCATGCATCATGATATGGGGGCCCCACGTGCATGCTGCATGTCTCAGGTACCCCAAATGCATGCAGCATGTTATGCAGGCCCCAAATGCAAGTCGCATGTCATGGGGGCCCAAATGCATGCCGCATGTCATGGGGGCCACATGCATGCCGCATGTCATGGGTGCCCCAAATGCATGACGCATGTCATGGGGGCTCCACGTGCATGCCGCATGTCATGGGGGCCCCAAATGCATGTCGCATGTCATGGGGGCCCCACGTGCATGCTGCATGTCATGGGGGCCCCAAATGCATGCCTCATGTCATGGGGGGCCCAAATGCATGCCGCATATCATGGGGCCCCCAAATGCATGCAGCATGTCTTGGGGCCCACAAATGCATGACGCATGTCATGGGGGCTCCACTTGCATGCAGCATGTAATGGGGATCCAAATGCATGATGCATGTCATGGGGGTCCCACATGCATGCCGCATGTCATGGGGACCCCAAATGCATGGCTCAAGTCATGGGGGCCCCCAAATGCATGCCGCATATCAAGGGGGCCACAAATGCATGCAGCATGTCATGGGGGACCCAAATGCATGCCGCATGTCATGGGGGCCCCAAAAGCATGTGGCATGTCATAGGGGCCCCACGTGCATGCCGCATGCCATGGGGCCCCCCAAATGCATGCCGCATGTCATGGGGCCCCCCAAATGCATGCAACATGTCTTGGGGCCCACAAATGCATGCCGCATGTCATAGGGGCCCCACATGCATGGCACATTTCATGGGGGCCCCACATGCATGCGCATGTCATGGGGGCCCCAAATGCATGCCGCATATCATGGGGGCCCCAAATGCATGCAGCATGTCATGGGGCCCCACGTGCATGCCGCATGTCATGGGGACCCCAAATGCATGGCTCAAGTCATGGGGGCCCCCAAATGCATGCCGCATATCAAGGGGGCCACAAATGCATGCAGCATGTCATGGGGGACCCAAATGCATGCCGCATGTCATGGGGGCCCCAAAAGCATGTGGCATGTCATAGGGGCCCCACGTGCATGCCGCATGTTTTGGGCACCCCAAATGCATGCAGCATGTCATAGGGGCCCCACGTGCATACCACATGTCATGGGGGCCCCAAATGCATGCCGCATGTACTGGGGGCCCCACGTGCATGCCGCATTTCATGGGGGACCCAAATGCATGCCGCATGTCATGGGGGCCCCAAATGCATGTTGCATGTCATGGGGGTCCCACGTGCATGCCGCATGTTATGGGGCCCCCAAGTGCATGCAGGATGTCTTGGGGCCCACAAATGCATGCCGCATGTCATAGGGGCCCCACATGCATGGCGCATTTCATGGGGGCCCCACATGCATGCGCATGTCATGGGGGCACCACATGCATGCCGCATGTCATGGGGCCCAAAAGCTTGCCGCATGTCATGGGGGCCATAAATGCATGCCGCATGTCATGGGAGCCCCACATGAATGTCGCATGTCAAGGGGGCCCAACGTGCATGCCGCATGTATTGGGGGCCCCAAATTCATGCCGCATGTCATGAGGGCCCTGCATGCATGCCGCATGTCATGGGGGCCCCGCAGGAATTCCGCATGTTATGGGGGCCCAAATGCATGCCGCATGTCATGGGGGCCCCACGTGCATGCCGCATGTAATGAGGGATTCAAATGCATGCCTCAAGTCATGGGGGCCCCAAATGCATGCCGCATATCATGGGGGTCCCACATGCATGCCGCATATCATGGGGGTCCCACATGCATGCCGCATGTCATGGGGGCCCCGAATGCATGCCGCATGTCACATTGGCCCCAAATGCATGATGCATGTCATGAGGGCCCCACGTGCATACCGCATGTCATAGGGGCCCCACGTACATGGCACATGTCATCGGTGCCCCACATGCATGAGGCATGTCATTGGGGCCCGAAATACATGCCGCATGTAATGGGGGCCCCACGTGCATGCTGCATGTCATGGGGGCCCCAAATGCATGCCGCATGTAATGGGGGCCCCACGTGCATGCAACATGTCATGGGGGCCCCAAATGCATGCAGCATGTCATTGGGGCTCCACGTGCATGCCGCATGTAATGGGGCCCCCAAATGCATGCCGCATGTCATGGGGGCCCCAAGAGCATGCCACATGTAATGGGGGCCCCAAAAGCATGTGGCATGTCATAGGGGCCCCACGTGCATGCCGCATGTCTTGGGCACCCCAAATGCATGCAGCATGTCATAGGGGCCCCACGTGCATACCACATATCATGGGGGCCCCAAATGCATGCCGCATGTACTGGGGGCCCCACGTGCATGCCGCATTTCATGGGGGACCCAAATGCATGCCGCATGTCATGGGGGCCCCAAATGCATGTTGCATGTCATGGGGGTCCCACGTGCATGCCGCATGTTATGGGGCCCCCAAGTGCATGCAGCATGTCTTGGGGCCCACAAATGCATGCCGCATGTCATAGGGGCCACACATGCATGGCGCATTTCATGGGGGCCCCACATGCATGCGCATGTCATGGGGGCACCACATGCATGCCGCATGTCATGGGGCCCAAAAGCTTGCCGCATGTCATGGGCGCCATAAATGCATGCCGCATGTCATGGGAGCCCCACATGAATGTCGCATGTCAAGGGGGCCCAACGTGCATGCCGCATGTATTGGGGGCCCCAAATTCATGCCGCATGTCATGAGGGCCCTGCATGCATGCCGCATGTCATGGGGGCCCCGCAGGCATTCCGCATGTCATGGGGGCCCAAATGCATGCCGCATGTCATGGGGGCCCCACGTGCATGCCGCATGTAATGGGGGATTCAAATGCATGCCTCAAGTCATGGGGGCCCCAAATGCATGCCGCATATTATGGGGGTCCCACATGCATGCCGCATATCATGGGGGTCCCACATGCATGCCGCATGTCATGGGGGCCCCGAATGCATGCCGCATGTCACATTGGTCCCAAATGCATGATGCATGTCATGAGGGCCCCACGTGCATACCGCATGTCATAGGGGCCCCACGTACATGGCACATGTCATCGGTGCCCCACATGCATGCCGCATGTCATTGGGGCCCCAAATACATGCCGCATGTAATGGGGGCCCCACGTGCATGCTGCATGTCATGGGGGCCCCAAATGCATGCCGCATGTAATGGGGGCCCCACGTGCATGCAGCATGTCATGGGGGCCCCAAATGCATGCAGCATGTCATTGGGGCTCCACGTGCATGCCGCATGTAATGGGGCCCCCAAATGCATGCCGCATGTAATGGGGGCCCCATGTGCATGCCACATGTAATGGGGGCCCCAAAAGCATGCGGCATGTCATAGGGGCCCCACGTGCATGCCGCATGTCTTGGGCACCCCAAATGCATGCAGAATGTCATAGGGGCCCCACGTGCATACCACATGTCATGGGGGCCCCAAATGCATGCCGCATGTACTGGGGGCCCCAGTCTATCACAATTGCACAATCTCAAGCCCAATATTAATGTGAAATTTCCATTGGCTCTAAAGGAAGCTTATTAGTAAGTAAATGAAAAAACACTCTGAGAATATGAACTCATGTTTATAAAACAGGTTAATTAAGGCAGTAAGCCACTGGAACAACACAGCTGCCAAGTGATGTCAAGAAAGGCAGTGAACAATGAATCACTATTAGGTAAGTTCAAAAAGAAATCCATTGGTTTTACTATGTTATTCTTAAAGCCAATCTAAACAGCTTGTGATGACATATTGTTCTTTATGAAAACTTACTACAGATTCTATCTCACAATTGCACTATCTCAAGCCCAAAATCAATGCAAATTTACTTTTACTCTATAGGAAACTTATTAGTAAGTAAATGAAAAAGGCTCTCCAAGGGATAGAACTCATGAACTGCTGTTTACAAGACAGGTGCATAAACCCAGTAAGCCACTGGAACAACACAGGTGCAAAGTTATGTCAAGAAGGGCAGTGAGTAATGAATCACTATTAGGAAAGTTCAAAAAGACATCCATTGGTTTCACTATGTTATTCTTAATGCCAATCTTTGATCGTAAGATGACATATTGTTCTTTATGAACACTTAATACAGATTCTATCTCACAATTGCACAATCTCAAGCCCAATATCAATGCAAATTTCCATTGGCTCTAAAGGAAGCTTATTAGTAAGTAAATGAAAAAACTCTCTGAGAAATAGAACTCATGTTTATAAAACAGGTTAATTAAGGCAATAAGCCACTGGAACAACACAGATGCCAAGTGATGTCAAGAATGGCAGTGAACAATGAATCACTATTAGGTAAGTTCAAAAAGAAATCCATTGGTTTTACTATGTTATTTTTAAAGCCAATCAAAACAGCTTGTGATGACATATTGTTCTTTATCAACACTTACTACAGATTCTATCTCACAATTGCACTATCTCAATCCCAAAATCAATGCAAATTTACTTTGACTCTATAGGAAGCTTATTAGTAACTAAATGAAAAAGGCTCTCCAAGGATTAGAACTCATGAACTGCTGTTTACAAGACAGGTGCATAAACCCAGTAAGCCACTGGAACAACACAGGTGCAAAGTTATGTCAAGAAGGGCAGTGAGTAATGAATCACTATTAGGAAAGTTCAAAAAGACATCCATTGGTTTCACTATGTTATTCTTAATGCCAATCTTTGATCGTAAGATAACATATTGTTCTTTATGAACACTTACTACAGATTCTATCTCACAATTGCACTATCTCAAACCCAAAATCAATGCAAATTTCTATTGGCTCTATAGGAAGCTTATTAGTAAGTAAATAATAAAACTCTCTGAGAATTAGAACTCATGAACTCCTGTTTACAAGACATGTGCATTAACCCAGTAAGCCACTGGAACATCACAGGTGCAAAGAGATATCAAGAAGGGCAGTGGCCAATGAATCACTATTAGGTAAGTTCAAAAAGAAATCCATTGGTTTCACTATGTTATTCTTAATGCCAATCTTTGAGCGTATAACGACATATTGTACTTTATGAACACTTACTGAAGTTCAAATTCTATCTCACAATTGCACAATCTCAAGCCCAATATCAATGCAAATTTCCATTGGCTCTAAAGCAAGCTTATTAGTAAGTAAATGAATAAACTCTCTGAGAATTTGAACTCATGATTATAAAACAGGTTAATTAACGCAGTAAGCCACTGGAACAACACAGCTGCCAAGCGATGTCAAGAAGGGCAGTGAACAACGAATCACTATTAGGTAAGTTCAAAAAAAATCCATTGGTTTTACTATGTTCTTCTTAATGCCAATCTAAACAGCTTGTAATGACATATTGTTCTTTATGAACACTTAGTACAGATTCTATCTCACAATTGCACTATCTCAATCCCAAAATCAATGCAAATTTCCATTGGCTCTATAGGAAACTTATTGGTAAGTAAATGAAAAATAGCTCTCTGAGGACTAGAACTCATGAACTCTTGTTTAAAAGACAGGGGCATTAACCCACTAAGCCATTGGTACATCACAAGTGCAAAGGGTTGTCAAGAAGGGCAGTGAACAATGAATCACTATTAGGTAAGTTCGAAAAGAAATCCATTGGTTTCACTATGTTATTCTTAATGCCAATCTTTGAGCCTATAATGACATATTGTACTTTATTAACACTTACTGTAGTACAAATTCTATCTCACAATTGCACAATCTCAAGCCCAAAATCAATGCAAATTTACATTGGCTCTATAGGAAGCTTATTAGTAAGTAAATAATAAAACTCTCTGAGAATTAGAACTCATGTTTACAAGACATGTGCATTAACCCAGTAAGCCACTGGAACATCACAGGTGCAAAGTGATGTCAAGAAGGGCAGTGGCCAATGAATCACTATTAGGTAAGTTCAAAAAGAAATCCATTGGTTTCACTATGTTATTCTTAATGCCAATCTTTGAGCCTATAATGACATATTGTACTTTATTAACACTTACTGTAGTACAAATTCTATCTCACAATTGCACAATCTCAAGCCCAATATCAATGCAAATTTCCATTGGCTCTAAAGGAAGCTTATTAGTAAGTAAATGAAAAAACTCTCTGAGAATTTGAACTCATGTTTATAAAACAGGTTAATTAAGGCAGTAAGCCACTGGAACAACACAGCTGCCAAGTGATGTCAAGAAGGGCAGTGAACAACGAATCACTATTAGGTAAGTTCAAAAAGAAATCCATTGGTTTTACTATGTTATTCTTAATGCCAATCTAAACAGCTTGTAATGACATATTGTTCTTGATGAACACGTAATACAGATTCTATCTCATAATTGCACTATCTCAAGCCCAAAATCAATGCAAATTTACATTGGCTCTATAGGAAGCTTATTAGTAAGTAAATGAAAAAGGCTCTCCAAGAATTAGAACTCACGAACTCCTGTTTACAAGACAGTTGCATAAACCCAGTAAGCCACTGGAACATCACAGGTGCAAAGTTATGTCAAGAAGGGCAGTGACCAATGAATCACTATTAGCTAGGTTCAAAAAGAAATCCATTGGTTTTACTATGCTATTCTTAATGCCAATCTTAACAGCTTGTAATGACATATTGTTCTTTATGAACACTTAGTACAGATTCTATCTCACAATTGCACTATCTTAATCCCAAAATCAATGCAAATTTCCATTGGCTCTATAGGAAACTTATTGGTAAGTAAATGAAAAAGAGCTCTCTGAGGACTAGAATTCATGAACTCCTGTTTAAAAGACAGGGGCATTAACCCACTAAACCATTGGAACATCACAAGTGCAAAGTGATGTCAAGAAGGGCAGCGAACATTGAATCACTATTAGTTAAGTTCAAAAAGAAATCCATTGGTTTCACTATGTTATTCTTAATGCCATTCTTTGCAGCGCATCATGACGTATTGTTCTTGATGAACATGTAATACAGATTCTATATCTCACAATTGCACAATCTAAATCCCAAAATCAATGCAAATTTCCATTTGCTCTATAGGAAACTTATTGGTAAGTAAATGAAAAAGAGCTCTCTGAGGACTAGAACTCATGAAATTCTATTTACAAGACAGGTGCATTAACCCAGTAAGCCACTGGAACATCACAGGTTTAAAGTGATGTCAAGAAGGGCAGTGTCCAATGAATCACTATTAGGTAAGTTCAAAAAGAAATCCATTGGTTTTACTATGTTTTTCTTAATGCCAATTTTTGCAGCGCATCATGACGTATTGTTCTTGATGAACACGTAATACAGATTCTATCTCATCATTGCACTATCTCAAGCACAAAATCAATGCAAATTTCCATTGGCTCTATAGGAAGCTTATTAGTAAGTAAATGAAAAAGACTCTCCAAGGATTAGAACTCATGAAATACTTTTTACAAGACAGGTGCATTAACCCAGTAAGCCACAGCAACATCACAGGTGCAAACTTATGTCAAGAAGGGCAGTGACCAATGAATCACTATTAGGTAAGTTCAAAAAGAAATCCATTGGTTTCACTATGTTAGTCTTAATGCCAATCTTTGAAGCGCATAATGACGTATTGTTCTTGATGAACACGTAATACAGATTCTATATCTCAAAATCAATGCAAATTTCCATTGCTCCATAGGAAGCTTATTAGTAAGTAAATGAAAAAGACTCTCCAAGGATTAGAACTCATGAAATCCTTTTTACAAGACAGGTGCATTAACCCAGTAAGCCACAGCAACATCACAGGTGCAAAGTGATGTCAAGAAGGGCAGTGAACAATGAATCACTATTAGGTAAGTTCAAAAAGAAATCCATTGGTTTCACTATGTTATTTTTAATGCCAATCTTTGCAGCGCATCATGACGTATTGTTCTTGATGAACATGTAATACAGATTCTATATCTCACAATTGCACTATTTCAATCCCAAAATCAATGCAAATTTACATTGGCTCCATAGGAAGCTTATTAGTAAGTAAATGAAAAAGACTCTCCAAGGATTAGAACTCATGAAATCCTTTTTACAAGACAGGTGCATTAACCCAGTAAGCCACAGGAACATCACAGGTGCAAAGTGATGTCAAGAAGGGCAGTGAACAATGAATCACTATTAGGTAAGTTCAAAAAGAAATCCATTGGTTTTACTATGTTATTCTTAAAGCCAATCTAAACAGATTGTGATGACATATTGTTCTTTATGAACACGTACTACAGATTCTATCTCACAATTGCACTATCTCAATCCCAAAATCAATGCAAATTTCTATTGGCTCTATAGGAAACTTATTGGTAAGTAAATGAAAATCAGCTCTCTGAGGACTAGAACTCATGAACTCCTGGTTAAAAGACAGGGGCATTAACCCACTAAGCCATAGGAACATCACAAGTGCAAAGTGATGTCAAGAAGGGCAGTGAACATTGAATCACTATTGGTAAGTTCAAAAAGAAATCCATTGGTTTCACTATGTTATTCTTAATGCCAATCTTTGCAGCGCATCTTGACGTATTGTTCTTGATGAACACGTAATACAGATTCTATATCTCACATTTGCACTATTTCAAGCCCAAAATCAATGCAAATTTCCATTGGCTCTATAGGAAGCTTATTAGTAAGTAAATGAAAAACTCTCTGAGAATTAGAACTCATGAACTCCTGTTTATAAGACAGGCGCAATAACCAAGTAAGCCACTGGAACATCACAAGTGCGAAATGTTGTCAAGAAGGGCAATGACCAATGATTCACTATTAGGTAAGTTCAAAAAGAAATCCATTGGTTTCACTATGTTATTCTTAATGCCAATCTTTGCAGCGCATCATGACGTATTGTTCTTGATGAACACGTAATACAGATTCTATATCTCAAAATCAATGCAAATTTCCATTGCTCCATAGGAAGCTTATTAGTAAGTAAATGAAAAAGACACTCCAAGGATTAGAACTCATGAAATCCTTTTTACAAGACAGGTGCATTAACCCAGTAAGCCACAGCAACATCACAGGTGCAAAGTTATGTCAAGAAGGGCAATGACCAATGAATCACTATTAGGTAAGTTCAAAAAGAAATCCATTGGTTTTACTATGCTATTCTTAATGCCAATCTAAACAGCTTGTAATGACATATTGTTCTTTATGAACCCTTATTACAGATTCTATCTCACAATTGCACTATCTCAATCCCAAAATCAATGCAAATTTCCATTGGCTCTATAGGAAACTTATTGGTAAGTAAATGAAAAAGAGCTCTCTGAGGACTAGAATTCATGAACTCCTGTTTAAAAGACAGGGGCATTAACCCACTAAGCCATTGGAACATCACAAGTGCAAAGTGATGTCAAGAAGGGCAGCGAACATTGAATCACTATTAGTTAAGTTCAAAAAGAAATCCATTGGTTTCACTATGTTATTCTTAATGCCAATCTTTGCAGCGCATCATGACGTATTGTTCTTGATGAACACGTAATACAGATTCTATATCTCACAATTGCACTATCTCAATCCCAAAATCAATGCAAATTTACATTGGCTCCATAGGAAGCTTATTAGTAAGTAAATCAAAAAGACTCTCCAAGGATTAGAACTCATGAAATCCTTTTTACAAGACAGGTGCATTAACCCAGTAAGCCACTGGAACAAAACAGGTGTAAAGTGATGTCAAGAAGGGCAGTGAGTAATGAATCACTATTAGGAAAGTTCAAAAAGAAATCCATTGGTTTCACTATGTTATTCTTAATGCCAATCTTTGCAGCGCATCATGACGTATTGTTCTTGATGAACACGTAATACAGATTCTATATCTCACAATTGCACTATCTCAATCCCAAAAGCAATGCAAATTTACATTGGCTCCATAGGAAGCTTATCAGTAAGTAAATGAAAAAGACTCTCCAAGGATTAGAACTCATGAAATCCTTTTTACAAGACAGGTGCATTAACCCAGTAAGCCACAGCAACATCAAAGGTGCAAATTTATGTCAAGAAGGTCAGTGACCAATGAATCACTATTAGGTAAGTTAAAAAAAAAATCCATTGGTTTTACTATGCTATTCTTAATGCCAATCTAAACAGCTTGTAATGACATATTGTTCTTTATGAACACTTAGTACAGATTCTATCTCACAATTGCACTATCTCAATCCCAAAATCAATGGAAATTTCCATTGGCTCTATAGGAAACTTATTGGTAAGTAAATGAAAAAGAGCTCTCTGAGGTCTAGAACTCATGAACTCCTGTTTAATAGACAGGGGCATTAACCCACTAAGCCATTGGAACAACACAAGTGCAAAGTGATGTCAAGAAGGGCAGTGAACATTGAATCACTATTGGTAAGTTCAAAAAGAAATCCATTGGTTTCACTATGTTATTCTTAATGCCAATCTTTGCAGCGCATCATGACGTATTGTTCTTGATGAACACGTAATACAGATTCTATATCTCACAATTGCACTATCTCAATCCCAAAATCAATGGAAATTTCCATTGGCTCTATAGGAAGCTTATTAGTAAGTAAATGAAAAAACTCTCTGAGAATTAGAACTCCTGAACTCCTGTTTATAAGACAGGCGCAATAACCAAGTAAGCCACTGGAACATCACAAGTGCAAAAGGTTGTCAAGAAGGGCAATGACCAATGAATCACTATTAGGTAAGTTCAAAAAGAAATCCATTGGTTTCACTATGTTATTCTTAATGCCAATCTTTGCAGCGCATCATGACGTATTGTTCTTGATGAACACGTAATACAGATTCTATATCTCAAAATCAATGCAAATTTCCATTGCTCCATAGGAAGCTTATTAGTAAGTAAATGAAAAAGACTCTCCAAGGATTAGAACTCATGAGATCCTTTTTACAAGACAGGAGCATTAACCCAGTAAGCCACAGCAACATCACAGATGCAAATTTATGTCAAGAAGGGCAGTGACCAATGAATCACTATTAGGTAAGTTCAAATAGAAATCCATTGGTTTTACTATGTTATTCTTAATGACAATCTAAACAGCTTGTAATGACATATTGTTCTTTATGAACACTTAGTACAGATTCTATCTCACAATTGCAATATCTCAATCCAAAAATCAATGCAAATTTCCATTGGCTCTATAGGAAACTTATTGGTAAGTAAATGAAAAAGAGCTCTCTGAGGACTAGAATTCATGAACTCCTGTTTAAAAGACAAGGGGATTAACCCACTAAGCCATTGGAACATCACAAGTGCAAAGTGATGTCAAGAAGGGCAGTGAACATTGAATCACTATTGGTAAGTTCAAAAAGAAATCCATTGGTTTCACTATGTTATTCTTAATGCCAATCTTTGCAGCGCATCATGACGTATTGTTCTTGATGAACACGTAATACAGATTCTATATCTCACAATTGCACTATCTCAAGCCCAAAATCAATGCAAATTTCCATTGGCTCTATAGGAAGCTTATTAGTAAGTAAATGAAAAAGACTCTCCAAGGATTAGAACTCATGAAATCCTTTTTACAAGACAGGTGCATTAACCCAGTAAGCCACAGCAACATCACAGGTGCAAATTTATGTCAAGAAGGGCAGTGACCAATGAATCACTATTAGGTAAGTTCAAAAAGAAATCCATTGGTTTTACTATGCTATTCTTAATGCCAATCTAAACAGCTTGTAATGACATATTGTTCTTTATGAACACTCAGTACAGATTCTATCTCACAATTGCACTATCTCAATCCCAAAATCAATGGAAATTTCCATTGGCTCTATAGGAAACTTATTGGTAAGTAAATGAAAAAGAGCTCTCTGAGAACTAGAACTCATGAACTCCTGTTTAAAAGACAGAGGCATTAACCCACTAAGCCATTGGAACATCACAAGTGCAAAGTGATGTCAAGAAGGGCAGTGAACATTGAATCACTATTGGTAAGTTCAAAAAGAAATCCATTGGTTTCACTATGTTATTCTTAATGCCAATCTTTGCAGCGCATCATGACGTATTGTTCTTGATGAACACGTAATACAGATTCTATATCTCACAATTGCACTATCTCAATCCCAAAAGCAATGCAAATTTACATTGGCTCCATAGGAAGCTTATCAGTAAGTAAATGAAAAAGACTCTCCAAGGATTAGAACTCATGAAATCCTTTTTACAAGACAGGTGCATTAACCCAGTAAGCCACAGTAACATCACAGGTGCAAATTTATGTCAAGAAGGGCAGTGACCAATGAATCACTATTAGGTAAGTTCAAAAAGAAATCCATTGATTTTACTATGTTATTCTTAATGCAAATCTTTGCACCGCATCATGACGTATTGTTCTTGATGAACACGTAATACAGATTCTATATCTCACAATTGCACTATCTCAAGCCCAAAATCAATGCAAATTACCATTGGCTCTATAGGAAACTTATTAGTAAGTAAATGAAAAAGAGCCCTCTGAGGACTAGAACTCATGAACTCCTGTTTAATAGACAGGGGCATTAACCCACTGAGCCATTGGAACATCACAAGTGCAAAGTGATGTCAAGAAGGGCAGTGAACATTGAATCACTATTGGCAAGTTCAAAAAGAAATCCATTGGTTTCAATATGTTATTCTTAATGCAAATCTTTGCACCGCATCATGACGTATTGTTCTTGATGAACACGTAATACAGATTCTATATCTCACAATTGCACTATCTCAAGCCCAAAATCAATGCAAATTTCCATTGGCTCTATAGGAAGCTTATTAGTAAGTAAATGAAAAAACTCTCTGAGAATTAGAACTCATGAACTCCTGTTTATAAGACAGGCGCAATAACCAAGTAAACCACTGGAACATCACAAGTGCAAAAGGTTGTCAAGAAGGGCAATGACCAATGAATCACTATTAGGTAAGTTCAAAAAGAAATCCATTGGTTTCACTATGTTATTCTTAATGCCAATCTTTGCAGCGCATCATGACGTATTGTTCTTGATGAACACGTAATACAGATTCTATATCTCAAAATCAATGCAAATTTCCATTGCTCCATAGGAAGCTTATTAGTAAGTAAATGAAAAAGACTCTCCAAGGATTAGAACTCATGAAATCCTTTTCACAAGACAGGAGAATTAACCCAGTAAGCCACAGCAACATCACAGGTGCAAATTTATGTCAAGAAGGGCAGTGACCATTGAATCACTATTAGGTAAGTTCAAATAGAAATCCATTGGCTTTACTATGTTATTCTTAATGCCAATCTAAACAGCTTGTAATGACATATTGTTCTTTATGAACACTTAGTACAGATTCTATCTCACAATTGAAATATCTCAATCCAAAAATCAATGCAAATTTCCATTGGCTCTATAGGAAACTTATTGGTAAGTAAATGAAAAAGAGCTCTCTGAGCACTAGAATTCATGAACTCCTGTTTAAAAGACAGGGGCATTAACCCACTAAGCCATTGGAACATCACAAGTGCAAAGTGATGTCAAGAAGGGCAGTGAACATTGAATCACTATTGGTAAATTCAAAAAGAAATCCATTGGTTTCACTATGTTATTCTTAATGCCAATCTTTGCAGCGCATCATGACGTATTGTTCTTGATGAACACGTAATACAGATTCTATATCTCACAATTGCACTATCTCAATCCCAAAATCAATGCAAATTTACATTGGCTCCATAGGAAGCTTATTAGTAAGTAAATGAAAAAGACTCTCCAAGGATTAGAACTCATGAAATCCTTTTTACAAGACAGGTGCATTAACCCAGTAAGCCACAGCAACATCACAGGTGCAAATTTATGTCAAGAAGGGCAGTGACCAATGAATGACTATTAGGTAAGTTCAAAAAGAAATCCATTGGTTTTACTATGCTATTCTTAATGCCAATCTAAACAGCTTGTAATGACATATTGTTCTTTATGAACACTTAGAACAGATTCTATCTCACAATTGCACTATCTCAATCCCAAAATCAATGCAAATTTCCATTGGCTCTATAGGAAACTTATTGGTAAGTAAATGAAAAAGAGCTCTCTGAGGACTAGAATTCATGAACTCCTGTTTAAAAGACAAGGGGATTAACCCACTAAGCCATAGGAACATCACAAGTGCAAAGTGATGTCAAGAAGGCAGCGAACATTGAATCACTATTAGATAAGTTCAAAAAGAAATCCATTGGTTTCACTATGTTATTCTTAATGCCAATCTTTGCAACGCATCATGACGTATTGTTCTTGATGAACACGTAATACAGATTCTATATCTCACAATTGCACTATCTCAAGCCCAAAATCAATGCAAATTTCCATTGGCTCTATAGGAAGCTTATTAGTAAGTAAATGAAAAAACTCTCTGAGAATTAGAACTCCTGAACTCCTGTTTATAAGACAGGCGCAATAACCAAGTAAGCCACTGGAACATCACAAGTGCAAAAGCTTGTCAAGAAGGGCAATGACCAATGAATCACTATTAGGTAAGTTCAAAAAGAAATCCATTGGTTTCACTATGTTATTCTTAATGCCAATCTTTGCAGCGCATCATGACGTATTGTTCTTGATGAACACGTAATACAGATTCTATATCTCAAAATCAATGCAAATTTCCATTGCTCCATAGGAAGCTTATTAGTAAGTAAATGAAAAAGACTCTCCAAGGATTAGAACTCATGAGATCCTTTTTACAAGACAGGAGCATTAACCCAGTAAGCCACAGCAACATCACAGATGCAAATTTATGTCAAGAAGGGCAGTGACCAATGAATCACTATTAGGTAAGTTCAAATAGAAATCCATTGGTTTTACTATGTTATTCTTAATGCCAATCTAAACAGCTTGTAATGACATATTGTTCTTTATGAACACTTAGTACAGATTCTATCTCACAATTGCAATATCTCAATCCAAAAATCAATGCAAATTTCCATTGGCTCTATAGGAAACTTATTGGTAAGTAAATGAAAAAGAGCTCTCTGAGGACTAGAATTCATGAACTCCTGTTTAAAAGACAAGGGGATTAACCCACTAAGCCATTGGAACATCACAAGTGCAAAGTGATGTCAAGACGGCAGCGAACATTGAATCACTATTAGATAAGTTCAAAAAGAAATCCATTGGTTTCACTATGTTATTCTTAATGCCAATCTTTGCAGCGCATCATGACGTATTGTTCTTGATGAACACGTAATACAGATTCTATATCTCACAATTGCACTATCTCAATCCCAAAAGCAATGCAAATTTACATTGGCTCCATAGGAAGCTTATCAGTAAGTAAATGAAAAAGACTCTCCAAGGATTAGAACTCATGAAATCCTTTTTACAAGACAGGTGCATTAACCCAGTAAGCCACAGAAACATCACAGGTGCAAATTTATGTCAAGAAGGGCAGTGACCAATGAATCACTATTAGGTAAGTTCAAAAAGAAATCCATTGGTTTTACTATGCTATTCTTAATGCCAATCTAAACAGCTTGTAATGACATATTGTTCTTTATGAACACTTAGTACAGATTCTATCTCACAATTGCACTATCTCAATCCCAAAATCAATGGAAATTTCCATTGGCTCTATAGGAAACTTATTGGTAAGTAAATGAAAAAGAGCTCTCTGAGGACTAGAACTCATGAACTCCTGTTTAATAGACAGGGGCATTAACCCACTAAGCCATTGGAACAACACAATTGCAAAGTGATGTCAAGAAGGGCAGTGAACATTGAATCACTATTGGTAAGTTCAAAAAGAAATCCATTGGTTTCACTATGTTATTCTTAATGCCAATCTTTGCAGCGCATCATGACGTATTGTTCTTGATGAACACGTAATACAGATTCTATATCTCACAATTGCACTATCTCAATCCCAAAATCAATGGAAATTTCCATTGGCTCTATAGGAAACTTATTGGTAAGTAAATGAAAAAGAGCTCTCTGAGGACTAGAACTCATGAACTCCTGTTTAATAGACAGGGGCATTAACCCACAAAACCATTGGAACATCACAAGTGCAAAGTGATGTCAAGAAGGGCAGTGAACATTGAATCACTATTGGTAAGTTCAAAAAGAAATCCATTGGTTTCACTATGTTATTCTTAATGCAAATGTTTGCACCGCATCATGACGTATTGTTCTTGATGAACACGTAATACAGATTCTATATCTCACAATTGCACTATCTCAAGCCCAAAATCAATGCAAATTTCCATTGGCTCTATAGGAAGCTTATTAGTAAGTAAATGAAAAAACTCTCTGAGAATTAGAACTCATGAACTCCTGTTTATAAGACAGGCGCAATAACCAAGTAAGCCACTGGAACATCACAAGTGCAAACGGTTGTCAAGAAGGGCAATGACCAATGAATCACTATTAGGTAAGTTCAAAAAGAAATCCATTGGTTTCACTATGTTATTCTTAATGCCAATCTTTGCAGCGCATCATGACGTATTGTTCTTGATGAACACGTAATACAGATTCTATATCTCAAAATCAATGCAAATTTCCATTGCTCCATAGGAAGGTATTAGTAAGTAAATGAAAAAGACTCTCCAAGGATTAGAACTCATGAGATCCTTTTTACAAGACAGGAGCATTAACCCAGTAAGCCACAGCAACATCACAGATGCAAATTTATGTCAAGAAGGGCAGTGACCAATGAATCACTATTAGGTAAGTTCAAATAGAAATCCATTGGTTTTACTATGTTATTCTTAATGCCAATCTAAACAGCTTGTAATGACATATTGTTCTTTATGAACACTTAGTATAGATTCTATCTCACAATTGCAATATCTCAATCCAAAAATCAATGCAAATTTCCATTGGCTCTATAGGAAACTTATTGGTAAGTAAATGAAAAAGAGCTCTCTGAGGACTAGAATTCATGAACTCCTGTTTAAAAGACAAGGGGATTAACCCACTAAGCCATTGGAACACCACAAGTGCAAAGTGATGTCAAGAAGGCAGCGAACATTGAATCACTATTAGATAAGTTCAAAAAGAAATCCATTGGTTTCACTATGTTATTCTTAATGCCAATCTTTGCAGCGCATCATGACGTATTGTTCTTGATGAACACGTAATACAGATTCTATATCTCACAATTGCACTATCTCAATCCCAAAAGCAACGCAAATTTACATTGGCTCCATAGGAAGCTTATCAGTAAGTAAATAAAAAAGACTCTCCAAGGATTAGAACTCATGAAATCCTTTTTACAAGACAGGTGCATTAACCCAGTAAGCCACAGCAACATCACAGGTGCAAATTTATGTCAAGAAGGGCAGTGACCAATGAATCAATATTAGGTAAGTTCAAAAAGAAATCCATAGGTTTTACTCTGCTATTCTTAATGCCAATCTAAACAGCTTGTAATGACATATTGTTCTTTATGAACACTTAGTACAGATTCTATCTCACAATTGCACTATCTCAATCCCAAAATCAATAGAAATTTCCATTGTCTCTATAGGAAACTTATTGGTAAGTAAATGAAAAAGAGCTCTCTGAGGACTAGAACTCATGAACTCCTGTTTAAAAGACAGAGGCACTAACCCACTAAGCCATTGGAACATCACAAGTGCAAAGTGATGTCAAGAAGGGCAGTGAACATTGAATCACTATTGGTAAGTTCAAAAAGAAATCCATTGGTTTCACTATGTTATTCTTAATGCCAATCTTTGCAGCGCATCATGACGTATTGTTCTTGATGAACACGTAATACAGATTCTATATCTCACAATTGCACTATCTCAATCCCAAAAGCAATGCAAATTTACATTGGCTCCATAGGAAGCTTATCAGTAAGTAAATGAAAAAGACTCTCCAAGGATTAGAACTCATGAAATCCTTTTTACAAGACAGGTGCATTAACCCAGTAAGCCACAGTAACATCACAGGTGCAAATTTATGTCAAGAAGGGCAGTGACCAATGAATCACTATTAGGTAAGTTCAAAAAGAAATCCATTGATTTTACTATGTTATTCTTAATGCAAATCTTTGCACCGCATCATGACGTATTGTTCTTGATGAACACGTAATACAGATTCTATATCTCACAATTGCACTATCTCAAGCCCAAAATCAATGCAAATTACCATTGGCTCTATAGGAAACTTATTAGTAAGTAAATGAAAAAGAGCCCTCTGAGGACTAGAACTCATGAACTCCTGTTTAATAGACAGGGGCATTAACCCACTAAGCCATTGGAACATCACAAGTGCAAAGTGATGTCAAGAAGGGCAGTGAACATTGAATCACTATTGGCAAGTTCAAAAAGAAATCCATTGGTTTCAATATGTTATTCTTAATGCAAATCTTTGCACCGCATCATGACGTATTGTTCTTGATGAACACGTAATACAGATTCTATATCTCACAATTGCACTATCTCAAGCCCAAAATCAATGCAAATTTCCATTGGCTCTATAGGAAGCTTATTAGTAAGTAAATGAAAAAACTCTCTGAGAATTAGAACTCATGAACTCCTGTTTATAAGACAGGCGCAATAACCAAGTAAACCACTGGAACATCACAAGTGCAAAAGGTTGTCAAGAAGGGCAATGACCAATGAATCACTATTAGGTAAGTTCAAAAAGAAATCCATTGGTTTCACTATGTTATTCTTAATGCCAATCTTTGCAGCGCATCATGACGTATTGTTCTTGATGAACACGTAATACAGATTCTATATCTCAAAATCAATGCAAATTTCCATTGCTCCATAGGAAGCTTATTAGTAAGTAAATGAAAAAGACTCTCCAAGGATTAGAACTCATGAAATCCTTTTCACAAGACAGGAGAATTAACCCAGTAAGCCACAGCAACATCACAGGTGCAAATTTATGTCAAGAAGGGCAGTGACCAATGAATCACTATTAGGTAAGTTCAAATAGAAATCCATTGGCTTTACTATGTTATTCTTAATGCCAATCTAAACAGCTTGTAATGACATATTGTTCTTTATGAACACTTAGTACAGATTCTATCTCACAATTGCAATATCTCAATCCAAAAATCAATGCAAATTTCCATTGGCTCTATAGGAAACTTATTGGTAAGTAAATGAAAAAGAGCTCTCTGAGCACTAGAATTCATGAACTCCTGTTTAAAAGACAGGGGCATTAACCCACTAAGCCATTGGAACATCACAAGTGCAAAGTGATGTCAAGAAGGGCAGTGAACATTGAATCACTATTGGTAAATTCAAAAAGAAATCCATTGGTTTCACTATGTTATTCTTAATGCCAATCTTTGCAGCGCATCATGACGTATTGTTCTTGATGAACACGTAATACAGATTCTATATCTCACAATTGCACTATCTCAATCCCAAAATCAATGCAAATTTACATTGGCTCCATAGGAAGCTTATTAGTAAGTAAATGAAAAAGACTCTCCAAGGATTAGAACTCATGAAATCCTTTTTACAAGACAGGTGCATTAACCCAGTAAGCCACAGCAACATCACAGGTGCAAATTTATGTCAAGAAGGGCAGTGACCAATGAATGACTATTAGGTAAGTTCAAAAAGAAATCCATTGGTTTTACTATGCTATTCTTAATGCCAATCTAAACAGCTTGTAATGACATATTGTTCTTTATGAACACTTAGAACAGATTCTATCTCACAATTGCACTATCTCAATCCCAAAATCAATGCAAATTTCCATTGGCTCTATAGGAAACTTATTGGTAAGTAAATGAAAAAGAGCTCTCTGAGGACTAGAATTCATGAACTCCTGTTTAAAAGACAAGGGGATTAACCCACTAAGCCATAGGAACATCACAAGTGCAAAGTGATGTCAAGAAGGCAGCGAACATTGAATCACTATTAGATAAGTTCAAAAAGAAATCCATTGGTTTCACTATGTTATTCTTAATGCCAATCTTTGCAACGCATCATGACGTATTGTTCTTGATGAACACGTAATACAGATTCTATATCTCACAATTGCACTATCTCAAGCCCAAAATCAATGCAAATTTCCATTGGCTCTATAGGAAGCTTATTAGTAAGTAAATGAAAAAACTCTCTGAGAATTAGAACTCCTGAACTCCTGTTTATAAGACAGGCGCAATAACCAAGTAAGCCACTGGAACATCACAAGTGCAAAAGCTTGTCAAGAAGGGCAATGACCAATGAATCACTATTAGGTAAGTTCAAAAAGAAATCCATTGGTTTCACTATGTTATTCTTAATGCCAATCTTTGCAGCGCATCATGACGTATTGTTCTTGATGAACACGTAATACAGATTCTATATCTCAAAATCAATGCAAATTTCCATTGCTCCATAGGAAGCTTATTAGTAAGTAAATGAAAAAGACTCTCCAAGGATTAGAACTCATGAGATCCTTTTTACAAGACAGGAGCATTAACCCAGTAAGCCACAGCAACATCACAGATGCAAATTTATGTCAAGAAGGGCAGTGACCAATGAATCACTATTAGGTAAGTTCAAATAGAAATCCATTGGTTTTACTATGTTATTCTTAATGCCAATCTAAACAGCTTGTAATGACATATTGTTCTTTATGAACACTTAGTACAGATTCTATCTCACAATTGCAATATCTCAATCCAAAAATCAATGCAAATTTCCATTGGCTCTATAGGAAACTTATTGGTAAGTAAATGAAAAAGAGCTCTCTGAGGACTAGAATTCATGAACTCCTGTTTAAAAGACAAGGGGATTAACCCACTAAGCCATTGGAACATCACAAGTGCAAAGTGATGTCAAGACGGCAGCGAACATTGAATCACTATTAGATAAGTTCAAAAAGAAATCCATTGGTTTCACTATGTTATTCTTAATGCCAATCTTTGCAGCGCATCATGACGTATTGTTCTTGATGAACACGTAATACAGATTCTATATCTCACAATTGCACTATCTCAATCCCAAAAGCAATGCAAATTTACATTGGCTCCATAGGAAGCTTATCAGTAAGTAAATGAAAAAGACTCTCCAAGGATTAGAACTCATGAAATCCATTTTACAAGACAGGTGCATTAACCCAGTAAGCCACAGAAACATCACAGGTGCAAATTTATGTCAAGAAGGGCAGTGACCAATGAATCACTATTAGGTAAGTTCAAAAAGAAATCCATTGGTTTTACTATGCTATTCTTAATGCCAATCTAAACAGCTTGTAATGACATATTGTTCTTTATGAACACTTAGTACAGATTCTATCTCACAATTGCACTATCTCAATCCCAAAATCAATGGAAATTTCCATTGGCTCTATAGGAAACTTATTGGTAAGTAAATGAAAAAGAGCTCTCTGAGGACTAGAACTCATGAACTCCTGTTTAATAGACAGGGGCATTAACCCACTAAGCCATTGGAACAACACAATTGCAAAGTGATGTCAAGAAGGGCAGTGAACATTGAATCACTATTGGTAAGTTCAAAAAGAAATCCATTGGTTTCACTATGTTATTCTTAATGCCAATCTTTGCAGCGCATCATGACGTATTGTTCTTGATGAACACGTAATACAGATTCTATATCTCACAATTGCACTATCTCAATCCCAAAATCAATGGAAATTTCCATTGGCTCTATAGGAAACTTATTGGTAAGTAAATGAAAAAGAGCTCTCTGAGGACTAGAACTCATGAACTCCTGTTTAATAGACAGGGGCATTAACCCACAAAACCATTGGAACATCACAAGTGCAAAGTGATGTCAAGAAGGGCAGTGAACATTGAATCACTATTGGTAAGTTCAAAAAGAAATCCATTGGTTTCACTATGTTATTCTTAATGCAAATGTTTGCACCGCATCATGACGTATTGTTCTTGATGAACACGTAATACAGATTCTATATCTCACAATTGCACTATCTCAAGCCCAAAATCAATGCAAATTTCCATTGGCTCTATAGGAAGCTTATTAGTAAGTAAATGAAAAAACTCTCTGAGAATTAGAACTCATGAACTCCTGTTTATAAGACAGGCGCAATAACCAAGTAAGCCACTGGAACATCACAAGTGCAAACGGTTGTCAAGAAGGGCAATGACCAATGAATCACTATTAGGTAAGTTCAAAAAGAAATCCATTGGTTTCACTATGTTATTCTTAATGCCAATCTTTGCAGCGCATCATGACGTATTGTTCTTGATGAACACGTAATACAGATTCTATATCTCAAAATCAATGCAAATTTCCATTGCTCCATAGGAAGGTATTAGTAAGTAAATGAAAAAGACTCTCCAAGGATTAGAACTCATGAGATCCTTTTTACAAGACAGGAGCATTAACCCAGTAAGCCACAGCAACATCACAGATGCAAATTTATGTCAAGAAGGGCAGTGACCAATGAATCACTATTAGGTAAGTTCAAATAGAAATCCATTGGTTTTACTATGTTATTCTTAATGCCAATCTAAACAGCTTGTAATGACATATTGTTCTTTATGAACACTTAGTATAGATTCTATCTCACAATTGCAATATCTCAATCCAAAAATCAATGCAAATTTCCATTGGCTCTATAGGAAACTTATTGGTAAGTAAATGAAAAAGAGCTCTCTGAGGACTAGAATTCATGAACTCCTGTTTAAAAGACAAGGGGATTAACCCACTAAGCCATAGGAACATCACAAGTGCAAAGTGATGTCAAGAAGGCAGCGAACATTGAATCACTATTAGATAAGTTCAAAAAGAAATCCATTGGTTTCACTATGTTATTCTTAATGCCAATCTTTGCAACGCATCATGACGTATTGTTCTTGATGAACACGTAATACAGATTCTATATCTCACAATTGCACTATCTCAAGCCCAAAATCAATGCAAATTTCCATTGGCTCTATAGGAAGCTTATTAGTAAGTAAATGAAAAAACTCTCTGAGAATTAGAACTCCTGAACTCCTGTTTATAAGACAGGCGCAATAACCAAGTAAGCCACTGGAACATCACAAGTGCAAAAGCTTGTCAAGAAGGGCAATGACCAATGAATCACTATTAGGTAAGTTCAAAAAGAAATCCATTGGTTTCACTATGTTATTCTTAATGCCAATCTTTGCAGCGCATCATGACGTATTGTTCTTGATGAACACGTAATACAGATTCTATATCTCAAAATCAATGCAAATTTCCATTGCTCCATAGGAAGCTTATTAGTAAGTAAATGAAAAAGACTCTCCAAGGATTAGAACTCATGAGATCCTTTTTACAAGACAGGAGCATTAACCCAGTAAGCCACAGCAACATCACAGATGCAAATTTATGTCAAGAAGGGCAGTGACCAATGAATCACTATTAGGTAAGTTCAAATAGAAATCCATTGGTTTTACTATGTTATTCTTAATGCCAATCTAAACAGCTTGTAATGACATATTGTTCTTTATGAACACTTAGTACAGATTCTATCTCACAATTGCAATATCTCAATCCAAAAATCAATGCAAATTTCCATTGGCTCTATAGGAAACTTATTGGTAAGTAAATGAAAAAGAGCTCTCTGAGGACTAGAATTCATGAACTCCTGTTTAAAAGACAAGGGGATTAACCCACTAAGCCATTGGAACATCACAAGTGCAAAGTGATGTCAAGACGGCAGCGAACATTGAATCACTATTAGATAAGTTCAAAAAGAAATCCATTGGTTTCACTATGTTATTCTTAATGCCAATCTTTGCAGCGCATCATGACGTATTGTTCTTGATGAACACGTAATACAGATTCTATATCTCACAATTGCACTATCTCAATCCCAAAAGCAATGCAAATTTACATTGGCTCCATAGGAAGCTTATCAGTAAGTAAATGAAAAAGACTCTCCAAGGATTAGAACTCATGAAATCCTTTTTACAAGACAGGTGCATTAACCCAGTAAGCCACAGAAACATCACAGGTGCAAATTTATGTCAAGAAGGGCAGTGACCAATGAATCACTATTAGGTAAGTTCAAAAAGAAATCCATTGGTTTTACTATGCTATTCTTAATGCCAATCTAAACAGCTTGTAATGACATATTGTTCTTTATGAACACTTAGTACAGATTCTATCTCACAATTGCACTATCTCAATCCCAAAATCAATGGAAATTTCCATTGGCTCTATAGGAAACTTATTGGTAAGTAAATGAAAAAGAGCTCTCTGAGGACTAGAACTCATGAACTCCTGTTTAATAGACAGGGGCATTAACCCACTAAGCCATTGGAACAACACAATTGCAAAGTGATGTCAAGAAGGGCAGTGAACATTGAATCACTATTGGTAAGTTCAAAAAGAAATCCATTGGTTTCACTATGTTATTCTTAATGCCAATCTTTGCAGCGCATCATGACGTATTGTTCTTGATGAACACGTAATACAGATTCTATATCTCACAATTGCACTATCTCAATCCCAAAATCAATGGAAATTTCCATTGGCTCTATAGGAAACTTATTGGTAAGTAAATGAAAAAGAGCTCTCTGAGGACTAGAACTCATGAACTCCTGTTTAATAGACAGGGGCATTAACCCACAAAACCATTGGAACATCACAAGTGCAAAGTGATGTCAAGAAGGGCAGTGAACATTGAATCACTATTGGTAAGTTCAAAAAGAAATCCATTGGTTTCACTATGTTATTCTTAATGCAAATGTTTGCACCGCATCATGACGTATTGTTCTTGATGAACACGTAATACAGATTCTATATCTCACAATTGCACTATCTCAAGCCCAAAATCAATGCAAATTTCCATTGGCTCTATAGGAAGCTTATTAGTAAGTAAATGAAAAAACTCTCTGAGAATTAGAACTCATGAACTCCTGTTTATAAGACAGGCGCAATAACCAAGTAAGCCACTGGAACATCACAAGTGCAAACGGTTGTCAAGAAGGGCAATGACCAATGAATCACTATTAGGTAAGTTCAAAAAGAAATCCATTGGTTTCACTATGTTATTCTTAATGCCAATCTTTGCAGCGCATCATGACGTATTGTTCTTGATGAACACGTAATACAGATTCTATATCTCAAAATCAATGCAAATTTCCATTGCTCCATAGGAAGGTATTAGTAAGTAAATGAAAAAGACTCTCCAAGGATTAGAACTCATGAGATCCTTTTTACAAGACAGGAGCATTAACCCAGTAAGCCACAGCAACATCACAGATGCAAATTTATGTCAAGAAGGGCAGTGACCAATGAATCACTATTAGGTAAGTTCAAATAGAAATCCATTGGTTTTACTATGTTATTCTTAATGCCAATCTAAACAGCTTGTAATGACATATTGTTCTTTATGAACACTTAGTATAGATTCTATCTCACAATTGCAATATCTCAATCCAAAAATCAATGCAAATTTCCATTGGCTCTATAGGAAACTTATTGGTAAGTAAATGAAAAAGAGCTCTCTGAGGACTAGAATTCATGAACTCCTGTTTAAAAGACAAGGGGATTAACCCACTAAGCCATTGGAACATCACAAGTGCAAAGTGATGTCAAGAAGGCAGCGAACATTGAATCACTATTAGATAAGTTCAAAAAGAAATCCATTGGTTTCACTATGTTATTCTTAATGCCAATCTTTGCAGCGCATCATGACGTATTGTTCTTGATGAACACGTAATACAGATTCTATATCTCACAATTGCACTATCTCAATCCCAAAAGCAACGCAAATTTACATTGGCTCCATAGGAAGCTTATCAGTAAGTAAATAAAAAAGACTCTCCAAGGATTAGAACTCATGAAATCCTTTTTACAAGACAGGTGCATTAACCCAGTAAGCCACAGCAACATCACAGGTGCAAATTTATGTCAAGAAGGGCAGTGACCAATGAATCAATATTAGGTAAGTTCAAAAAGAAATCCATAGGTTTTACTCTGCTATTCTTAATGCCAATCTAAACAGCTTGTAATGACATATTGTTCTTTATGAACACTTAGTACAGATTCTATCTCACAATTGCACTATCTCAATCCCAAAATCAATAGAAATTTCCATTGTCTCTATAGGAAACTTATTGGTAAGTAAATGAAAAAGAGCTCTCTGAGGACTAGAACTCATGAACTCCTGTTTAATAGACAGGGGCATTAACCCACTAAGCCATTGGAACAACACAATTGCAAAGTGATGTCAAGAAGGGCAGTGAACATTGAATCACTATTGGTAAGTTCAAAAAGAAATCCATTGGTTTCACTATGTTATTCTTAATGCCAATCTTTGCAGCGCATCATGACGTATTGTTCTTGATGAACACGTAATACAGATTCTATATCTCACAATTGCACTATCTCAATCCCAAAATCAATGGAAATTTCCATTGGCTCTATAGGAAACTTATTGGTAAGTAAATGAAAAAGAGCTCTCTGAGGACTAGAACTCATGAACTCCTGTTTAATAGACAGGGGCATTAACCCACAAAACCATTGGAACATCACAAGTGCAAAGTGATGTCAAGAAGGGCAGTGAACATTGAATCACTATTGGTAAGTTCAAAAAGAAATCCATTGGTTTCACTATGTTATTCTTAATGCAAATGTTTGCACCGCATCATGACGTATTGTTCTTGATGAACACGTAATACAGATTCTATATCTCACAATTGCACTATCTCAAGCCCAAAATCAATGCAAATTTCCATTGGCTCTATAGGAAGCTTATTAGTAAGTAAATGAAAAAACTCTCTGAGAATTAGAACTCATGAACTCCTGTTTATAAGACAGGCGCAATAACCAAGTAAGCCACTGGAACATCACAAGTGCAAACGGTTGTCAAGAAGGGCAATGACCAATGAATCACTATTAGGTAAGTTCAAAAAGAAATCCATTGGTTTCACTATGTTATTCTTAATGCCAATCTTTGCAGCGCATCATGACGTATTGTTCTTGATGAACACGTAATACAGATTCTATATCTCAAAATCAATGCAAATTTCCATTGCTCCATAGGAAGGTATTAGTAAGTAAATGAAAAAGACTCTCCAAGGATTAGAACTCATGAGATCCTTTTTACAAGACAGGAGCATTAACCCAGTAAGCCACAGCAACATCACAGATGCAAATTTATGTCAAGAAGGGCAGTGACCAATGAATCACTATTAGGTAAGTTCAAATAGAAATCCATTGGTTTTACTATGTTATTCTTAATGCCAATCTAAACAGCTTGTAATGACATATTGTTCTTTATGAACACTTAGTATAGATTCTATCTCACAATTGCAATATCTCAATCCAAAAATCAATGCAAATTTCCATTGGCTCTATAGGAAACTTATTGGTAAGTAAATGAAAAAGAGCTCTCTGAGGACTAGAATTCATGAACTCCTGTTTAAAAGACAAGGGGATTAACCCACTAAGCCATTGGAACATCACAAGTGCAAAGTGATGTCAAGAAGGCAGCGAACATTGAATCACTATTAGATAAGTTCAAAAAGAAATCCATTGGTTTCACTATGTTATTCTTAATGCCAATCTTTGCAGCGCATCATGACGTATTGTTCTTGATGAACACGTAATACAGATTCTATATCTCACAATTGCACTATCTCAATCCCAAAAGCAACGCAAATTTACATTGGCTCCATAGGAAGCTTATCAGTAAGTAAATAAAAAAGACTCTCCAAGGATTAGAACTCATGAAATCCTTTTTACAAGACAGGTGCATTAACCCAGTAAGCCACAGCAACATCACAGGTGCAAATTTATGTCAAGAAGGGCAGTGACCAATGAATCAATATTAGGTAAGTTCAAAAAGAAATCCATAGGTTTTACTCTGCTATTCTTAATGCCAATCTAAACAGCTTGTAATGACATATTGTTCTTTATGAACACTTAGTACAGATTCTATCTCACAATTGCACTATCTCAATCCCAAAATCAATAGAAATTTCCATTGTCTCTATAGGAAACTTATTGGTAAGTAAATGAAAAAGAGCTCTCTGAGGACTAGAACTCATGAACTCCTGTTTAATAGACAGGGGCATTAACCCACTAAGCCATTGGAACATCACAAGTGCAAAGTGATGTCAAGAAGGGCAGTGAACATTGAATCACTATTGGTAAGTTCAAAAAGAAATCCATTGGTTTCACTATGTTATTCTTAATGCAAATCTTTGCACCGCATCATGACGTATTGTTCTTGATGAACACGTAATACAGATTCTATATCTCACAATTGCACTATCTCAAGCCCAAAATCAATGCAAATTTCCATTGGCTCTATAGGAAGCTTATTAGTAAGTAAATGAAAAAACTCTCTGAGAATTAGAACTCATGAACTCCTGTTTATAAGACAGGCGCAATAACCAAGTAAGCCACTGGAACATCACAAGTGCAAAAGGTTGTCAAGAAGGGCAATGACCAATGAATCACTATTAGGTAAGTTCAAAAAGAAATCCATTGGTTTCACTATGTTATTCTTAATGCCAATCTTTGCAGCGCATCATGACGTATTGTTCTTGATGAACACGTAATACAGATTCTATATCTCTAAATCAATGCAAATTTCCATTGCTCCATAGGAAGCTTATTAGTAAGTAAATGAAAAAGACTCTCCAAGGATTAGAACTCATGAAATCCTTTTTACAAGACAGGAGAATTAACCCAGTAAGCCACAGCAACATCACAGGTGCAAAATTATGTCAAGAAGGGCAGTGACCAATGAATCACTATTAGGTAAGTTCAAATAGAAATCCATTGGTTTTACTATGTTATTCTTAATGCCAATCTAAACAGCTTGTAATGACATATTGTTCTTTATGAACACTTAGTACAGATTCTATCTCACAATTGCAATATCTCAATCCAAAAATCAATGCAAATTTCCATTGGCTCTATAGGAAACTTATTGGTAAGTAAATGAAAAAGAGCTCTCTGAGGACTAGAGTTCATGAACTCCTGTTTAAAAGACAGGGGCATTAACCCACTAAGCCATTGGAACATCACAAGTGCAAAGTGATGTCAAGAAGGGCAGTGAAAATTGAATCACTATTGGTAAGTTCAAAAAGAAATCCATTGGTTTCACTATGTTATTCTTAATGCCAATCTTTGCAGTGCATCATGACGTATTGTTCTTGATGAACACGTAATACAGATTCTATATCTCACAATTGCATTATCTCAATACCAAAATCAATGGAAATTTCCATTGGCTCTATAGGAAACTTATTGGTAAGTAAATGAAAAAGAGCTCTCTGAGGACTAGAATTCATGAACTCCTGTTTAAAAGACAGGGGCATTAACCCACTAAGCCATTGGAACATCACAAGGGCAAAGTGATGTCAAGAAGGGCAGTGAACATTGAATCACTATTGGTAAGTTCAAAAAGAAATCCATTGGTTTCACTATGTTATTCTTAATGCAAATCTTTGCACCGCATCATGACGTATTGTTCTTGATGAACACGTAATACAGATTCTATATCTCACAATTGCACTATCTCAAGCCCAAAATCAATGCAAATTTCCATTGGCTCTATAGGAAGCTTATTAGTAAGTAAATGAAAAAACTCTCTGAGAATTAGAACTCATGAACTCCTGTTTATAAGACAGGCGCAATAACCAAGTAAGCCACTGGAACATCACAAGTGCAAAAGGTTGTCAAGAAGGGCAATGACCAATGAATCACTATTAGGTAAGTTCAAAAAGAAATCCATTGGTTTCACTATGTTATTCTTAATGCCAATCTTTGCAGCGCATCATGACGTATTGTTCTTGATGAACACGTAATACAGATTCTATATCTCTAAATCAATGCAAATTTCCATTGCTCCATAGGAAGCTTATTAGTAAGTAAATGAAAAAGACTCTCCAAGGATTAGAACTCATGAAATCCTTTTTACAAGACAGGAGAATTAACCCAGTAAGCCACAGCAACATCACAGGTGCAAAATTATGTCAAGAAGGGCAGTGACCAATGAATCACTATTAGGTAAGTTCAAATAGAAATCCATTGGTTTTACTATGTTATTCTTAATGCCAATCTAAACAGCTTGTAATGACATATTGTTCTTTATGAACACTTAGTACAGATTCTATCTCACAATTGCAATATCTCAATCCAAAAATCAATGCAAATTTCCATTGGCTCTATAGGAAACTTATTGGTAAGTAAATGAAAAAGAGCTCTCTGAGGACTAGAGTTCATGAACTCCTGTTTAAAAGACAGGGGCATTAACCCACTAAGCCATTGGAACATCACAAGTGCAAAGTGATGTCAAGAAGGGCAGTGAAAATTGAATCACTATTGGTAAGTTCAAAAAGAAATCCATTGGTTTCACTATGTTATTCTTAATGCCAATCTTTGCAGTGCATCATGACGTATTGTTCTTGATGAACACGTAATACAGATTCTATATCTCACAATTGCATTATCTCAATACCAAAATCAATGGAAATTTCCATTGGCTCTATAGGAAACTTATTGGTAAGTAAATGAAAAAGAGCTCTCTGAGGACTAGAATTCATGAACTCCTGTTTAAAAGACAGGGGCATTAACCCACTAAGCCATTGGAACATCACAAGGGCAAAGTGATGTCAAGAAGGCAGCGAACATTGAATCACTATTAGATAAGTTCAAAAAGAAATCCATTGGTTTCACTATGTTATTCTTAATGCCAATCTTTGCAGCGCATCATGACGTATTGTTCTTGATGAACACGTAATACAGATTCTATATCTCACAATTGCACTATCTCAATCCCAAAATCAATGCAAATTTACATTGGCTCCATAGGAAGCTTATTAGTAAGTAAATGAAAAAGTCTCTCCAAGGATTAGAACTCATGAAATACTTTTTACAACACAGGTGCATTAACCCAGTAAGCCACAGCAACATCACAGGTGCAAATTTATGTCAAGAAGGGCAGTGACCAATGAATCACTATTAGGTAAGTTCAAAAAGAAATCCATTGGTTTTACTATGCTATTCTTAATGCCAATCTAAACAGCTTGTAATGACATATTGTTCTTTATGAACACTTAGTACAGATTCTATCTCACAATTGCACTATCTCAATCCCAAAATCAATGGAAATTTCCATTGGCTCTATAGGAAACTTATTGGTAAGTAAATGAAAAAGAGCTCTCTGAGGACTAGAACTCATGAACTCCTGTTTAAAAGATAGGGGCATTAACACACTAAGCCATTGGAACATCACAAGTGCAAAGTGATGTCAAGAAGGCAGCGAACATTGAATCACTATTAGATAAGTTCAAAAAGAAATCCATTGGTTTCACTATGTTATTCTTAATGCCAATCTTTGCAGCGCATCATGACGTATTGTTCTTGATGAACACGTAATACAGATTCTATATCTCACAATTGCACTATCTCAATCCCAAAAGCAATGCAAATTTACATTGGCTCCATAGGAAGCTTATCAGTAAGTAAATGAAAAAGACTCTCCAAGGATTAGAACTCATGAAATCCTTTTTACAAGACAGGTGCATTAACCCAGCAAGCCACAGCAACATCACAGGTGCAAATTTATGTCAAGAAGGGCAGTGACCAATGAATCACTATTAGGTAAGTTCAAAAAGAAATCCATTGGTTTTACTATGCTATTCTTAATGCCAATCTAAACAGCTTGTAATGACATATTGTTCTTTATGAACACTTAGTACAGATTCTATCTCACAATTGCACTATCTCAATCCCAAAATCAATGGAAATTTCCATTGGCTCTATAGGAAACTTATTGGTAAGTAAATGAAAAAGAGCTCTCTGAGGACTAGAACTCATGAACTCCTGTTTAAAAGACAGGGGCATTAACCCACTAAGCCATTGGAACATCACAAGTGCAAAGTGATGTCAAGAAGGGCAGTGAACATTGAATCACTATTGGTAAGCTCAAAAAGAAATCCATTGGTTTCACTATGTTATTCTTAATGCCAATCTTTGCAGCGCATCATGACGTATTGTTCTTGATGAACACGTAATACAGATTCTATATCTCACAATTGCACTATCTCAAGCCCAAAATCAATGCAAATTTCCATTGGCTCTATAGGAAGCTTATTAGTAAGTAAATGAAAAAACTCTCTGAGAATTAGAACTCATGAACTCCTGTTTATAAGACAGGCGCAATAACCAAGTAAGCCACTGGAACATCACAAGTGCAAAAGGTTGTCAAGAAGGGCAATGACCAATGAATCACTATTAGGTAAGTTCAAAAAGAAATCCATTAGTTTCACTATGTTATTCTTAATGCCAATCTTTGCAGCGCATCATGACGTATTGTTCTTGATGAACACGTAATACAGATTCTATATCTCACAATTGCACTATCTCAATCCCAAAATCAATGGAAATTTCCATTGGCTCTATAGGAAACTTATTGGTAAGTAAATGAAAAAGAGCTCTCTGAGGACTAGAACTCATGAACTCCTGTTTAAAAGACAGAGGCATTAACCCACTAAGCCATTGGAACATCACAAGTGCGAAGTGATGTCAAGAAGGGCAGTGAACATTGAATCACTATTGGTAAGTTCAAAAAGAAATCCATTGGTTTCACTATGTTATTCTTAATGCCAATCTTTGCAGCGCATCATGACGTATTGTTCTTGATGAACACGTAATACAGATTCTATATCTCACAATTGCACTATCTCAAGCCCAAAATCAATGCAAATTTCCATTGGCTCTATAGGAATCTTATTAGTAAGTAAATGAAAAAACTCTCTGAGAATTAGAACTCATGAACTCCTGTTTATAAGACAGGCGCAATAACCAAGTAAGCCACTGGAACATCACAAGTGCAAAAGGTTCTCAAGAAGGGCAATGACCAATGAATCACTATTAGGTAAGTTCAAAAAGAAATCCATTGGTTTCACTATGTTATTCTTAATGCCAATCTTTGCAGCGCATCATGACGTATTGTTCTTGATGAACACGTAATGCAGATTCTATATCTCAAAATCAATGCAAATTTCCATTGCTCCATAGGAAGCTTATTAGTAAGTAAATGAAAAAGACTCTCCAAGGATTAGAACTCATGAGATCCTTTTTACAAGACAGGAACATTAACCCAGTAAGCCACAGCAACATCACAGGTGCAAATTTATGTCAAGAAGGGCAGTGACCAATGAATCACTATTAGGTAAGTTCAAATAGAAATCCATTGGTTTTACTATGTTATTCTTAATGCCAATCTAAACAGCTTGTAATGACATATTGATCTTTATGAACACTTAGTACAGATTCTATCTCACAATTGCAATATCTCAATCCAAAAATCAATGCAAATTTCCATTGGCTCTATAGGAAACTTATTGGTAAGTAAATGAAAAAGAGCTCTCTGAGGACTAGAATTCATGAACTCCTGTTTAAAAGACAGGGGCATTAACCCACTAAGCCATTGGAACATCACAAATGCAAAGTGATGTCAAGAAGGCAGCGAACATTGAATCACTATTAGATAAGTTCAAAAAGAAATCCATTGGTTTCACTATGTTATTCTTAATGCCAATCTTTGCAGCGCATCATGACGTATTGTTCTTGATGAACACGTAATACAGATTCTATATCTCACAATTGCACTATCTCAATCCCAAAAGCAATGCAAATTTACATTGGCTCCATAGGAAGCTTATCAGTAAGTAAATGAAAAAGACTCTCCAAGGATTAGAACTCATGAAATCCTTTTTACAAGACAGGTGCATTAACCCAGTAAGCCACAGCAACATCACAGGTGCAAATTTATGTCAAGAAGGGCAGTGACCAATGAATCACTATTAGGTAAGTTCAAAAAGAAATCCATTGGTTTTACTATGCTATTCTTAATGCCAATCTAAACAGCTTGTAATGACATATTGTTCTTTATGAACACTTAGTACAGATTCTATCTCACAATTGCACTATCTCAATCCCAAAATCAATGGAAATTTCCATTGGCTCTATAGGAAACTTATTGGTAAGTAAATAAAAATGAGCTCTCTGAGGACTAGAACTCATGAACTCCTGTTTAAAAGACAGGGGCATTAACCCACTAAGCCATTGGAACATCACAAGTGCAAAGTGATGTCAAGAAGGGCAGTGAACATTGAATCACTATTGGTAAGTTCAAAAAGAAATCCATTGGTTTCACTATGTTATTCTTAATGCCAATCTTTGCAGCGCATCATGACGTATTGTTCTTGATGAACACGTAATACAGATTCTATATCTCACAATTGCACTATCTCAATCCCAAAATCAATGGAAATTTCCATTGGCTCTATAGGAAACTTATTGGTAAGTAAATGAAAAAGAGCTCTCTGAGGACTAGAACTCATGAACTCCTGTTTAAAAGACAGAGGCATTAACCCACTAAGCCATTGGAACATCACAAGTGCAAAGTGATGTCAAGAAGGGCAGTGAACATTGAATCACTATTGGTAAGTTCAAAAAGAAATCCATTGGTTTCACTATGTTATTCTTAATGCCAATCTTTGCAGCGCATCATGACGTATTGTTCTTGATGAACACGTAATACAGATTCTATATCTCACAATTGCACTATCTCAAGCCCAAAATCAATGCAAATTTCCATTGGCTCTATAGGAATCTTATTAGTAAGTAAATGAAAAAACTCTCTGAGAATTAGAACTCATGAACTCCTGTTTATAAGACAGGCGCAATAACCAAGTAAGCCACTGGAACATCACAAGTGCAAAAGGTTCTCAAGAAGGGCAATGACCAATGAATCACTATTAGGTAAGTTCAAAAAGAAATCCATTGGTTTCACTATGTTATTCTTAATGCCAATCTTTGCAGCGCATCATGACGTATTGTTCTTGATGAACACGTAATGCAGATTCTATATCTCAAAATCAATGCAAATTTCCATTGCTCCATAGGAAGCTTATTAGTAAGTAAATGAAAAAGACTCTCCAACGATTAGAACTCATGAAATACTTTTTACAAGACAGGAGCATTAACCCAGTAAGCCACAGCAACATCACAGGTGCAAATTTAAGTCAAGAAGTGCAGTGACCAATGAATCACTATTAGGTAAGTTCAAATAGAAATCCATTGGTTTTACTATGTTATTCTTAATGCCAATCTAAACAGCTTGTAATGACATATTGTTCTTTATGAACACTTAGTACAGATTCTATCTCACAATTGCAATATCTCAATCCAAAAATCAATGCAAATTTCCATTGGCTCTATAGGAAACTTATTGGTAAGTAAATGAAAAAGAGCTCTCTGAGGACTAGAATTCATGAACTCCTGTTTAAAAGACAGGGGCATTAACCCACTAAGCCATTGGAACATCACAAGTGCAAAGTGATGTCAAGAAGGGCAGTGAACATTGAATCACTATTGGTAAGTTCAAAAAGAAATCCATTGGTTTCACTATGTTATTCTTAATGCCAATCTTTGCATCGCATCATGACGTGTTGTTCTTGATGAACACGTAATACAGATTCTATATCTCACAATTGCACTATCTCAATCCCAAAATCAATGCAAATTTACATTGGCTCCATAGGAAGCTTATTAGTAAGTAAATGAAAAAGTCTCTCCAAGGATTAGAACTCATGAAATACTTTTTACAAGACAGGTGCATTAACCCAGTAAGCCACAGCAACATCACAGGTGCAAATTTATGTCAAGAAGGGCAGTGACCAATGAATCACTATTAGGTAAGTTCAAAAAGAAATCCATTGGTTTTACTATGCTATTCTTAATGCCAATCTAAACAGCTTGTAATGACATATTTTTCTTTATGAACACTTAGTACAGATTCTATCTCACAATTGCACTATCTCAATCCCAAAATCAATGGAAATTTCCATTGGCTCTATAGGAAGCTTATTAGTAAGTAAATGAAAAAACTCTCTGAGAATTAGAACTCATGAACTCCTGTTTATAAGACAGGCGCAATAACCAAGTAAGCCACTGGAACATCACAAGTGCAAAAGGTTGTCAAGAAGGGCAATGACCAATGAATCACTATTAGGTAAGTTCAAAAAGAAATCCATTTGTTTCACTATGTTATTCTTAATGCCAATCTTTGCAGCGCATCATGACGTATTGTTCTTGATGAACACGTAATACAGATTCTATATCTCAAAATCAATGCAAATTTCCATTGCTCCATAGGAAGCTTATTAGTAAGTAAATGAAAAAGACTCTCCAAGGATTAGAACTCATGAGATCCTTTTTACAAGACAGGAGCATTAACCCAGTAAGCCACAGCAACATCACAGGTGCAAATTTATGTCAAGAATGGCAGTGACCAATGAATCACTATTAGGTAAGTTCAAATAGAAATCGATTGGTTTTACTTTGTTATTCTTAATGCCAATCTAAACAGCTTGTAATGACATATTGTTCTTTATGAACACTTAGTACATATTCTATCTCACAATTGCAATATCTCAATCCAAAAATCAATGCAAATTTCCATTGGCTCTATAGGAAACTTATTGGTAAGTAAATGAAAAAGAGCTCTCTGAGGACTAGAATTCATGAACTCCTGTTTAAAAGACAGGGGCATTAACCCACTAAGCCATTGGAACATCACAAGTGCAAAGTGATGTCAAGAAGGCAGCGAACATTGAATCACTATTAGATAAGTTCTAAAAGAAATCCATTGGTTTCACTATGTTATTCTTAATGCCAATCTTTGCAGTGCATCATGACGTATTGTTCTTGATGAACACGTAATACAGATTCTATATCTCACAATTGCACTATCTCAATCCCAAAAGCAATGCAAATTTACATTGGCTCCATAGGAAGCTTATCAGTAAGTAAATGAAAAAGACTCTCCAAGGATTAGAACTCATAAAATCCTTTTTACAAGACAGGTGCATTAACCCAGTAAGCCACAGCAACATCACAGGTGCAAATTTATGTCAAGAAGGGCAGTGACCAATGAATCACTATTAGGTAAGTTCAAAAAGAAATCCATTGGTTTTACTATGCTATTCTTAATGCCAATCTAAACAGCTTGTAATGACATATTGTTCTTTATGAACACTTAGTACAGATTCTATCTCACAATTGCACTATCTCAATCCCAAAATCAATGGAAATTTCCATTGGCTCTATAGGAAACTTATTGGTAAGTAAATGAAAAAGAGCTCTCTGAGGACTAGAACTCATGAACTCCTGTTTAAAAGACAGAGGCATTAACCCACTAAGCCATTGGAACATCACAAGTGCAAAGTGATGTCAAGAAGGGCAGTGAACATTGAATCACTATTGGTAAGTTCAAAAAGAAATCCATTGGTTTCACTATGTTATTCTTAATGCCAATCTTTGCAGCGCATCGTAACGTATTGTTCTTGATGAACACGTAATACAGATTCTATATCTCACAATTGCACTATCTCAAGCCCAAAATCAATGCAAATTTCCATTGGCTCTATAGGAAGCTTATTAGTAAGTAAATGAAAAAACTCTCTGAGAATTAGAACTCATGAACTCCTGTTTATAAGACAGGCGCAATAACCAAGTAAGCCACTGAAACACCACAAGTGCAAAAGGTTGTCAAGAAGGGCAATGACCAATGAATCACTATTAGGTAAGTTCAAAAAGAAATCCATTAGTTTCACTATGTTATTATTAATGCCAATCTTTGCAGCGCATCATGACGTATTGTTCTTGATGAACACGTAATACAGATTCTATATCTCACAATTGCACTATCTCAAGCCCAAAATCAATGCAAATTTCCATTGGCTCTATAGGAAGCTTATTAGTAAGTAAATGAAAAAACTCTCTGAGAATTAGAACTCATGAACTCCTGTTTATAAGACAGGCGCAATAACCAAGTAAGCCACTGGAACATCACAAGTGCAAAAGGTTCTCAAGAAGGGCAATGACCAATGAATCACTATTAGGTAAGTTCAAAAAGAAATCCATTGGTTTCACTATGTTATTCTTAATGCCAATCTTTGCAGCGCATCATGACGTATTGTTCTTGATGAACACGTAATGCAGATTCTATATCTCAAAATCAATGCAAATTTCCATTGCTCCATAGGAAGCTTATTAGTAAGTAAATGAAAAAGACTCTCCAAGGATTAGAACTCATGAAATCCTTTTTACAAGACAGTAGCATTAACCCAGTAAGCCACAGCAACATCACAGGTGCAAATTTATGTCAAGAAGTGCAGTGACCAATGAATCACTATTAGGTAAGTTCAAATAGAAATCCATTGGTTTTACTATGTTATTCTTAATGCCAATCTAAACAGCTTGTAATGACATATTGTTCTTTATGAACACTTAGTACAGATTCTATCTCACAATTGCAATATCTCAATCCAAAAATCAATGCAAATTTCCATTGGCTCTATAGGAAACTTATTGGTAAGTAAATGAAAAATAGCTCTCTGAGGACTAGAATTCATGAACTCCTGTTTAAAAGACAGGGGCATTAACCCACTAAGCCATTGGAACATCACAAGTGCAAAGTGATGTCAAGAAGGGCAGTGAACATTGAATCACTATTGGTAAGTTCAAAAAGAAATCCATTGGTTTCACTATGTTATTCTTAATGCCAATCTTTGCAGCGCATCATGACGTGTTGTTCTTGATGAACACGTAATACAGATTCTATATCTCACAATTGCACTATCTCAATCCCAAAATCAATGCAAATTTACATTGGCTCCATAGGAAGCTTATTAGTAAGTAAATGAAAAAGTCTCTCCAAGGATTAGAACTCAAGAAATACTTTTTACAACACAGGTGCATTAACCCAGTAAGCCACAGCAACATCACAGGTGCAAATTTATGTCAAGAAGGGCAGTGACCAATGAATCACTATTAGGTAAGTTCAAAAAGAAATCCATTGGTTTTACTATGCTATTCTTAATGCCAATCTAAACAGCTTGTAATGACATATTGTTCTTTATGAACACTTAGTACAGATTCTATCTCACAATTGCACTATCTCAATCCCAAAATCAATGGAAATTTCCATTGGCTCTATAGGAAACTTATTGGTAAGTAAATGAAAAAGAGCTCTCTGAGGACTAGAACTCATGAACTCCTGTTTAAAAGATAGGGGCATTAACACACTAAGCCATTGGAACATCACAAGTGCCAAGTGATGTCAAGAAGGGCAGTGAACATTGAATCACTATTGGTAAGTTCAAAAAGAAATCCATTGGTTTCACTATGTTATTCTTAATGCAAATCTTTGCAGCGCATCATGACGTATTGTTCTTGATGAACACGTAATACAGATTCTATATCTCACAATTGCACTATCTCAAGCCCAAAATCAATGCAAATTTCCATTGGCTCTATAGGAAGCTTATTAGTAAGTAAATGAAAAAACTCTCTGAGAATTAGAACTCATGAACTCCTGTTTATAAGACAGGCGCAAAAACCAAGTAAGCCACTGGAACATCACAAGTGCAAAAGGTTGTCAAGAAGGGCAATGACCAATGAATCACTATTAGGTAAGTTCAAAAAGAAATCCATTGGTTTCACTATGTTATTCTTAATGCCAATCTTTGCAGCGCATCATGACGTATTGTTCTTGATGAACACGTAATGCAGATTCTATATCTCAAAATCAATGCAAATTTCCATTGCTCCACAGAAAGCTTATTAGTAAGTTAATGAAAAAGACTCTCCAAGGATTAGAACTCATGAAATCCTTTTTACAAGACAGGAGCATTAACCCAGTAAGCCACAGCAACATCACAGGTGCAAATTTATGTCAAGAAGTGCAGTGACCAATGAATCACTATTAGGTAAGTTCAAATAGAAATCCATTGGTTTTACTCTGTTATTCTTAATACCAATCTAAACAGCTTGTAATGACATATTTTTCTTTATGAACACTTAGTACAGATTCTATCTCACAATTGCACTATCTCAATCCCAAAATCAATGGATATTTCCATTGGCTCTATAGGAAACTTATTGGTAAGTAAATGAAAAAGAGCTCTTTGAGGACTAGAACTCATGAACTCCTGTTTAAAAGACAGGGGCATTAACCCACTAAGCCATTGGAACATCACAAGTGCAAAGTGATGTCAAGAAGGGCAGTGAACATTGAATCACTATTGGTAAGTTCAAAAAGAAATCCATTGGTTTCACTATGTTATTCTTAATGCCAATCTTTGCAGCGCATCATGACGTATTGTTCTTGATGAACACGTAATACAGATTCTATATCTCAAAATCAATGCAAATTTCCATTGCTCCATAGGAAGCTTATTAGTAAGTAAATGAAAAAAACTCTCCAAGGATTAGAACTCATGAAATCCTTTTTACAAGACAGGAGCATTAACCCAGTAAGCCACAGCAACATCACAGGTGCAAATTTATGTCAAGAAGTGCAGTGACCAATGAATCACTATTAGGTAAGTTCAAATAGAAATCCATTGGTTTTACTATGTTATTCTTAATGCCAATCTAAACAGCTTGTAATGACATATTGTTCTTTATGAACACTTAGTACAGATTCTATCTCACAATTGCAATATCTCAATCCAAAAATCAATGCAAATTTCCATTGGCTCTATAGGAAACTTATTGATAAGTAAATGAAAAAGAGCTCTCTGAGGACTAGAATTCATGAACTCCTGTTTAAAAGACAGGGGAATTAACCCACTAAGCCATTGGAACATCACAAGTGCAAAGTGATGTCAAGAAGGCAGCGAACATTGAATCACTATTAGATAAGTTCAAAAAGAAATCCATTGGTTTCACTATGTTATTCTTAATGCCAATCTTTGCAGCGCATCATGACGTATTGTTCTTGATGAACACGTAATACAGATTCTATATCTCACAATTGCACTATCTCAATCCCAAAAGCAATGCAAATTTACATTGGCTCCATAGGAAGCTTATCAGTAAGTAAATGAAAAAGACTCTCCAAGGATTAGAAATCATGAAATCCTTTTTACAAGACAGGTGCATTAACCCAGTAAGCCACAGCAACATCACAGGTGCAAATTTATGTCAAGAAGGGCAGTGACCAATGAATCACTATTAGGTAAGTTCAAAAAGAAATCCATTGGTTTTACTATGCTATTCTTAATGCCAATCTAAACAGCTTGTAATGACATATTGTTCTTTATGAACACTTAGTACAGATTCTATCTCACAATTGCACTATCTCAATCCCAAAATCAATGGAAATTTCCATTGGCTCTATAGGAAACTTATTGGTAAGTAAATGAAAAAGAGCTCTCTGAGGACTAGAACTCATGAACTCCTGTTTAAAAGACAGGGGCATTAACCCACTAAGCCATTGGAACATTACAAGTGCAAAGTGATGTCAAGAAGGGCAGTGAACATTGAATCACTATTGTTAAGTTCAAAAAGAAATCCATTGGTTTCACTATGTTATTCTTAATGCAAATCTTTGCAGCGCATCATGACGTTTTGTTCTTGATGAACACGTAATACAGATTCTATATCTCACAATTGCACTATCTCAATCCCAAAAGCAATGCAAATTTACATTGGCTCCATAGGAAGCTTATCAGTAAGTAAATGAAAAAGACTCTCCAAGGATTAGAAATCATGAAATCCTTTTTACAAGACAGGTGCATTAACCCAGTAAGCCACAGCAACATCACAGGTGCAAATTTATGTCAAGAAGGGCAGTGACCAATGAATCACTATTAGGTAAGTTCAAAAAGAAATCCATTGGTTTTACTATGCTATTCTTAATGCCAATCTAAACAGCTTGTAATGACATATTTTTCTTTATGAACACTTAGTACAGATTCTATCTCACAATTGCACTATCTCAATCCCAAAATCAATGGAAATTTCCATTGGCTCTATAGGAAGCTTATTAGTAAGTAAATGAAAAAACTCTCTGAGAATTAGAACTCATGAACTCCTGTTTATAAGACAGGCGCAATAACCAAGTAAGCCACTGGAACATCACAAGTGCAAAAGGTTGTCAAGAAGGGCAATGACCAATGAATCACTATTAGGTAAGTTCAAAAAGAAATCCATTTGTTTCACTATGTTATTCTTAATGCCAATCTTTGCAGCGCATCATGACGTATTGTTCTTGATGAACACGTAATACAGATTCTATATCTCAAAATCAATGCAAATTTCCATTGCTCCATAGGAAGCTTATTAGTAAGTAAATGAAAAAGACTCTCCAAGGATTAGAACTCATGAGATCCTTTTTACAAGACAGGAGCATTAACCCAGTAAGCCACAGCAACATCACAGGTGCAAATTTATGTCAAGAATGGCAGTGACCAATGAATCACTATTAGGTAAGTTCAAATAGAAATCGATTGGTTTTACTTTGTTATTCTTAATGCCAATCTAAACAGCTTGTAATGACATATTGTTCTTTATGAACACTTAGTACATATTCTATCTCACAATTGCAATATCTCAATCCAAAAATCAATGCAAATTTCCATTGGCTCTATAGGAAACTTATTGGTAAGTAAATGAAAAAGAGCTCTCTGAGGACTAGAATTCATGAACTCCTGTTTAAAAGACAGGGGCATTAACCCACTAAGCCATTGGAACATCACAAGTGCAAAGTGATGTCAAGAAGGCAGCGAACATTGAATCACTATTAGATAAGTTCTAAAAGAAATCCATTGGTTTCACTATGTTATTCTTAATGCCAATCTTTGCAGTGCATCATGACGTATTGTTCTTGATGAACACGTAATACAGATTCTATATCTCACAATTGCACTATCTCAATCCCAAAAGCAATGCAAATTTACATTGGCTCCATAGGAAGCTTATCAGTAAGTAAATGAAAAAGACTCTCCAAGGATTAGAACTCATAAAATCCTTTTTACAAGACAGGTGCATTAACCCAGTAAGCCACAGCAACATCACAGGTGCAAATTTATGTCAAGAAGGGCAGTGACCAATGAATCACTATTAGGTAAGTTCAAAAAGAAATCCATTGGTTTTACTATGCTATTCTTAATGCCAATCTAAACAGCTTGTAATGACATATTGTTCTTTATGAACACTTAGTACAGATTCTATCTCACAATTGCACTATCTCAATCCCAAAATCAATGGAAATTTCCATTGGCTCTATAGGAAACTTATTGGTAAGTAAATGAAAAAGAGCTCTCTGAGGACTAGAACTCATGAACTCCTGTTTAAAAGACAGAGGCATTAACCCACTAAGCCATTGGAACATCACAAGTGCAAAGTGATGTCAAGAAGGGCAGTGAACATTGAATCACTATTGGTAAGTTCAAAAAGAAATCCATTGGTTTCACTATGTTATTCTTAATGCCAATCTTTGCAGCGCATCGTAACGTATTGTTCTTGATGAACACGTAATACAGATTCTATATCTCACAATTGCACTATCTCAAGCCCAAAATCAATGCAAATTTCCATTGGCTCTATAGGAAGCTTATTAGTAAGTAAATGAAAAAACTCTCTGAGAATTAGAACTCATGAACTCCTGTTTATAAGACAGGCGCAATAACCAAGTAAGCCACTGAAACACCACAAGTGCAAAAGGTTGTCAAGAAGGGCAATGACCAATGAATCACTATTAGGTAAGTTCAAAAAGAAATCCATTAGTTTCACTATGTTATTATTAATGCCAATCTTTGCAGCGCATCATGACGTATTGTTCTTGATGAACACGTAATACAGATTCTATATCTCACAATTGCACTATCTCAAGCCCAAAATCAATGCAAATTTCCATTGGCTCTATAGGAAGCTTATTAGTAAGTAAATGAAAAAACTCTCTGAGAATTAGAACTCATGAACTCCTGTTTATAAGACAGGCGCAATAACCAAGTAAGCCACTGGAACATCACAAGTGCAAAAGGTTCTCAAGAAGGGCAATGACCAATGAATCACTATTAGGTAAGTTCAAAAAGAAATCCATTGGTTTCACTATGTTATTCTTAATGCCAATCTTTGCAGCGCATCATGACGTATTGTTCTTGATGAACACGTAATGCAGATTCTATATCTCAAAATCAATGCAAATTTCCATTGCTCCATAGGAAGCTTATTAGTAAGTAAATGAAAAAGACTCTCCAAGGATTAGAACTCATGAAATCCTTTTTACAAGACAGTAGCATTAACCCAGTAAGCCACAGCAACATCACAGGTGCAAATTTATGTCAAGAAGTGCAGTGACCAATGAATCACTATTAGGTAAGTTCAAATAGAAATCCATTGGTTTTACTATGTTATTCTTAATGCCAATCTAAACAGCTTGTAATGACATATTGTTCTTTATGAACACTTAGTACAGATTCTATCTCACAATTGCAATATCTCAATCCAAAAATCAATGCAAATTTCCATTGGCTCTATAGGAAACTTATTGGTAAGTAAATGAAAAATAGCTCTCTGAGGACTAGAATTCATGAACTCCTGTTTAAAAGACAGGGGCATTAACCCACTAAGCCATTGGAACATCACAAGTGCAAAGTGATGTCAAGAAGGGCAGTGAACATTGAATCACTATTGGTAAGTTCAAAAAGAAATCCATTGGTTTCACTATGTTATTCTTAATGCCAATCTTTGCAGCGCATCATGACGTGTTGTTCTTGATGAACACGTAATACAGATTCTATATCTCACAATTGCACTATCTCAATCCCAAAATCAATGCAAATTTACATTGGCTCCATAGGAAGCTTATTAGTAAGTAAATGAAAAAGTCTCTCCAAGGATTAGAACTCAAGAAATACTTTTTACAACACAGGTGCATTAACCCAGTAAGCCACAGCAACATCACAGGTGCAAATTTATGTCAAGAAGGGCAGTGACCAATGAATCACTATTAGGTAAGTTCAAAAAGAAATCCATTGGTTTTACTATGCTATTCTTAATGCCAATCTAAACAGCTTGTAATGACATATTGTTCTTTATGAACACTTAGTACAGATTCTATCTCACAATTGCACTATCTCAATCCCAAAATCAATGGAAATTTCCATTGGCTCTATAGGAAACTTATTGGTAAGTAAATGAAAAAGAGCTCTCTGAGGACTAGAACTCATGAACTCCTGTTTAAAAGATAGGGGCATTAACACACTAAGCCATTGGAACATCACAAGTGCCAAGTGATGTCAAGAAGGGCAGTGAACATTGAATCACTATTGGTAAGTTCAAAAAGAAATCCATTGGTTTCACTATGTTATTCTTAATGCAAATCTTTGCAGCGCATCATGACGTATTGTTCTTGATGAACACGTAATACAGATTCTATATCTCACAATTGCACTATCTCAAGCCCAAAATCAATGCAAATTTCCATTGGCTCTATAGGAAGCTTATTAGTAAGTAAATGAAAAAACTCTCTGAGAATTAGAACTCATGAACTCCTGTTTATAAGACAGGCGCAAAAACCAAGTAAGCCACTGGAACATCACAAGTGCAAAAGGTTGTCAAGAAGGGCAATGACCAATGAATCACTATTAGGTAAGTTCAAAAAGAAATCCATTGGTTTCACTATGTTATTCTTAATGCCAATCTTTGCAGCGCATCATGACGTATTGTTCTTGATGAACACGTAATGCAGATTCTATATCTCAAAATCAATGCAAATTTCCATTGCTCCACAGAAAGCTTATTAGTAAGTTAATGAAAAAGACTCTCCAAGGATTAGAACTCATGAAATCCTTTTTACAAGACAGGAGCATTAACCCAGTAAGCCACAGCAACATCACAGGTGCAAATTTATGTCAAGAAGTGCAGTGACCAATGAATCACTATTAGGTAAGTTCAAATAGAAATCCATTGGTTTTACTCTGTTATTCTTAATACCAATCTAAACAGCTTGTAATGACATATTTTTCTTTATGAACACTTAGTACAGATTCTATCTCACAATTGCACTATCTCAATCCCAAAATCAATGGATATTTCCATTGGCTCTATAGGAAACTTATTGGTAAGTAAATGAAAAAGAGCTCTTTGAGGACTAGAACTCATGAACTCCTGTTTAAAAGACAGGGGCATTAACCCACTAAGCCATTGGAACATCACAAGTGCAAAGTGATGTCAAGAAGGGCAGTGAACATTGAATCACTATTGGTAAGTTCAAAAAGAAATCCATTGGTTTCACTATGTTATTCTTAATGCCAATCTTTGCAGCGCATCATGACGTATTGTTCTTGATGAACACGTAATACAGATTCTATATCTCAAAATCAATGCAAATTTCCATTGCTCCATAGGAAGCTTATTAGTAAGTAAATGAAAAAAACTCTCCAAGGATTAGAACTCATGAAATCCTTTTTACAAGACAGGAGCATTAACCCAGTAAGCCACAGCAACATCACAGGTGCAAATTTATGTCAAGAAGTGCAGTGACCAATGAATCACTATTAGGTAAGTTCAAATAGAAATCCATTGGTTTTACTATGTTATTCTTAATGCCAATCTAAACAGCTTGTAATGACATATTGTTCTTTATGAACACTTAGTACAGATTCTATCTCACAATTGCAATATCTCAATCCAAAAATCAATGCAAATTTCCATTGGCTCTATAGGAAACTTATTGATAAGTAAATGAAAAAGAGCTCTCTGAGGACTAGAATTCATGAACTCCTGTTTAAAAGACAGGGGAATTAACCCACTAAGCCATTGGAACATCACAAGTGCAAAGTGATGTCAAGAAGGCAGCGAACATTGAATCACTATTAGATAAGTTCAAAAAGAAATCCATTGGTTTCACTATGTTATTCTTAATGCCAATCTTTGCAGCGCATCATGACGTATTGTTCTTGATGAACACGTAATACAGATTCTATATCTCACAATTGCACTATCTCAATCCCAAAAGCAATGCAAATTTACATTGGCTCCATAGGAAGCTTATCAGTAAGTAAATGAAAAAGACTCTCCAAGGATTAGAAATCATGAAATCCTTTTTACAAGACAGGTGCATTAACCCAGTAAGCCACAGCAACATCACAGGTGCAAATTTATGTCAAGAAGGGCAGTGACCAATGAATCACTATTAGGTAAGTTCAAAAAGAAATCCATTGGTTTTACTATGCTATTCTTAATGCCAATCTAAACAGCTTGTAATGACATATTGTTCTTTATGAACACTTAGTACAGATTCTATCTCACAATTGCACTATCTCAATCCCAAAATCAATGGAAATTTCCATTGGCTCTATAGGAAACTTATTGGTAAGTAAATGAAAAAGAGCTCTCTGAGGACTAGAACTCATGAACTCCTGTTTAAAAGACAGGGGCATTAACCCACTAAGCCATTGGAACATTACAAGTGCAAAGTGATGTCAAGAAGGGCAGTGAACATTGAATCACTATTGTTAAGTTCAAAAAGAAATCCATTGGTTTCACTATGTTATTCTTAATGCAAATCTTTGCAGCGCATCATGACGTTTTGTTCTTGATGAACACGTAATACAGATTCTATATCTCACAATTGCACTATCTCAAGCCCAAAATCAATGCAAATTTCCATTGGCTCTATAGGAAGCTTATTAGTAAGTAAATGAAAAAACTCTCTGAGAATTAGAACTCATGAACTCCTGTTTAAAAAGACAGGCGCAATAACCAAGTAAGCCACTAGAACATCACAAGTGCAAAACGTTCTCAAGAAGGGCAATGACCAATGAATCACTATTAGGTAAGTTCAAAAAGAAATCCATTGGTTTCACTATGTTATTCTTAATGCCAATCTTTGCAGCGCATCATGACGTATTGTTCTTGATGAACACGTAATGCAGATTCTATATCTCAAAATCAATGCAAATTTCCATTGCTCCATAGGAAGCTTATTAGTAAGTAAATGAAAAAGACTCTCCAAGGATTAGAACTCATGAAATCCTTTTTACAAGACAGGAGCATTAACTCAGTAAGCCACAGCAACATCACAGGTGCAAATTTATGTCAAGAAGTGCAGTGACCAATGAATCACTATTAGGTAAGTTCAAAAAGAAATCCATTGGTTTCACTATGTTATTCTTAATGCCAATCTTTGCAGCGCATCATGACGGATTGTTCTTGATGAACACGTAATACAGATTCTATATCTCAAAATCAATGCAAATTTCCATTGCTCCATAGGAAGCTTATTAGTAAGTAAATGAAAAAGACTCTCCAAGGATTAGAACTCATGAAATCCTTTTTACAAGACAGGTGCATTAACCCAGTAAGCCACAGCAACATCACAGGTGCAAATTTATGTCAAGAAGGGCAGTGACCAATGAATCACTATTAGGTAAGTTCAAAAAGAAATCCATTGGTTTTACTATGCTATTCTTAATGCCAATCTAAACAACTTGTAATGACATATTGTTCTTTATGAACACTTAGTACAGATTCTATCTCACAATTGCAATATCTCAATCCAAAAATCAATGCAAATTTCCATTGGCTCTATAGGAAACTTATTGGTAAGTAAATGAAAAAGAGCTCTCTGAGGACTAGAATTCATGAACTCCTGTTTAAAAGACAGGGGCATTAACCCACTAAGCCATTGGAACATCACAAGTGCAAAGTGATGTCAAGAAGGGCAGTGAACATTGAATCACTATTGGTAAGTTCAAAAAGAAATCCATTGGTTTCACTATGTTATTCTTAATGCCAATCTTTGCAGCGCATCATGACGTATTGATCTTGATGAACACGTAATACAGATTCTATATCTCACAATTGCACTATCTCAAGCCCAAAATCAATGCAAATTTCCATTGGCTCTATAGGAAGCTTATTAGTAAGTAAATGAAAAAACTCTCTGAGAATTAGAACTCATGAACTCCTGTTGATAAGACAGGCGCAATAACCAAGTAAGCCACTGGAACATCACAAGTGCAAAAGGTTGTCAAGAAGGGCAATGACCAATGAATCACTATTAGGTAAGTTCAAAAAGAAATCCATTAGTTTCACTATGTTATTCTTAATGCCAATCTTTGCAGCGCATCATGACGTATTGTTCTTGATGAACACGTAATACTGATTCTATATCTCACAATTGCACTATCTCAAGCCCAAAATCAATGCAAATTTCCATTGGCTCTATAGGAAGCTTATTAGTAAGTAAATGAAAAAACTCTCTGAGATTTAGAACTCATGAACTCCTGTTTATAAGACAGGCGCAATAACCAAGTAAGCCACTGGAACATCACAAGTGCAAAAGGTTCTCAAGAAGGGCAGTGAACATTGAATCACTATTGGTAAGTTCAAAAAGAAATCCATTGGTTTCACTATGTTATTCTTAATGCCAATCTTTGCAGCGCATCATGACGTGTTGTTCTTGATGAACACGTAATATAGATTCTATATCTCACAATTGCACTATCTCAATCCCAAAATCAATGCAAATTTACATTGGCTCCATAGGAAGCTTATTAGTAAGTAAATGAAAAAGTCTCTCCAAGGATTAGAACTCAAGAAATACTTTTTACAACACAGGTGCATTAACCCAGTAAGCCACAGCAACATCACAGGTGCAAATATATGTCAAGAAGGGCAGTGACCAATGAATCACTATTAGGTAAGTTCAAAAAGAAATCCATTGGTTTTACTATGCTATTCTTAATGCCAATCTAAACAGCTTGTAATGACATATTGTTCTTTATGAACACTTAGTACAGATTCTATCTCACAATTGCAATATCTCAAGCCCAAAATCAATGGAAATTTCCATTGGCTCTATAGGAAACTTATTGGTAAGTAAATGAAATAGAGCTCTCTGAGGACTAGAACTCATGAACTCCTGTTTAAAAGACAGGGGGATTAACCCACTAAGCCATTGGAATATCACAAGTGAAAAGTGATGTCAAGAAGGGCAGTGAACATTGAATCACTATTGGTAAGTTCAAAAAGAAATCCATTGGTTTCACCATGTTATTCTTAAGTCCAATCTTTGCAGCGCATCATGACGTATTGTTCTTGATGAACACGTAATACAGATTCTATATCTCACAATTGCACTATCTCAATCCCAAAATCAATGCAAATTTACATTGGCTCCATAGGAAGCTTATTAGTAAGTAAATGAAAAAGTCTCTCCAAGGATTAGAACTCATGAAATCCTTTTTACAAGACAGGTGCATTAACCCAGTAAGCCACAGCAACATCACAGGTGCAAATTTATGTCAAGAAGGGCAGTGACGAATGAATCACTATTAGGTAAGGTCAAAAAGAAATCCATTGGTTTTACTATGCTATTCTTAATGCCAATCTAAACAGCTTGTAATGACATATTTTTCTTTATGAACACTTAGTACAGATTCTATCTCACAATTGCACTATCTCAATCCCAAAATCAATGGATATTTCCATTGGCTCTATAGGAAACTTATTGGTAAGTAAATGAAATAGAGCTCTTTGAGGACTAGAACTCATGAACTCCTGTTTAAAAGACAGGGGCATTAACCCACTAAGCCATTGGAACATCACAAGTGCAAAGTGATGTCAAGAAGGGCAGTGAACATTGATTCACTATTGGTAAGTTCAAAAAGAAATCCATTGGTTTCACTATGTTATTCTTAATGCCAATCTTTGCAACGCATCATGACGTATTGTTCTTGATGAACACGTAATACAGATTCTATATCTCAAAATCAATGCAAATTTCCATTGCTCCATAGGAAGCTTATTCGTAAGTAAATGAAAAAAACTCTCCAAGGATTAGAACTCATGAAATCCTTTTTACAAGACAGGAGCATTAACCCAGTAAGCCACAGCAACATCACAGGTGCAAATTTATGTCAAGAAGTGCAGTGACCAATGAATCACTATTAGGTAAGTTCAAATAGAAATCCATTGGTTTTACTATGTTATTCTTAATGACAATCTAAACAGCTTGTAATGACATATTGTTCTTTATGAACACTTAGTACAGATTCTATCTCACAATTGCAATATCTCAATCCAAAAATCAATGCAAATTTCCATTGGCTCTATAGGAAACTTATTGATAAGTAAATGAAAAAGAGCTCTCTGAGGACTAGAATTCATGAACTCCTGTTTAAAAGACAGGGGCATTAACCCACTAAGCCATTGGAACATCACAAGTGCAAAGTGATGTCAAGAAGGCAGCGAACATTGAATCACTATTAGATAAGTTCAAAAAGAAATCCATTGGTTTCACTATGTTATTCTTAATGCCAATCTTTGCAGCGCATCATGACGTATTGTTCTTGATGAACACGTAATACAGATTCTATATCTCACAATTGCACTATCTCAATCCCAAAAGCAATGCAAATTTACATTGGCTCCATAGGAAGCTTATCAGTAAGTAAATGAAAAAGACTCTCCAAGGATTAGAACTCATGAAATCCTTTTTACAAGACAGGTGCATTAACCCAGTAAGCCACAGCAACATCACAGGTGCAAATTTATGTCAAGAAGGGCAGTGACCAATGAATCACTATTAGGTAAGTTCAAAAAGAAATCCATTGGTTTTACTATGCTATTCTTAATGCCAAACTAAACAGCTTGTAATGACATATTGTTCTTTATGAACACTTAGTACAGATTCTATCTCACAATTGCACTATCTCAATCCCAAAATCAATGGAAATTTCCATTGGCTCTATAGGAAACTTATTGGTAAGTAAATGAAAAAGAGCTCTCTGAGGACTAGAACCCATGAACTCCTGTTTAAAAGACAGGGGCATTAACCCACTAAGCCATTGGAACATTACAAGTGCAAAGTGATGTCAAGAAGGGCAGTGAACATTGAATCACTATTGGTAAGTTCAAAAAGAAATCCATTGGTTTCACTATGTTATTCTTAATGCAAATCTTTGCAGCGCATCATGACGTTTTGTTCTTGATGAACACGTAATACAGATTCTATATCTCACAATTGCACTATCTCAATGCCAAAATCAATGCAAATTTACATTGGCTCCATAGGAATCTTATCAGTAAGTAAATGAAAAAGACTCTCCAAGGATTAGAACTCATGAAATCCTTTTTACAAGACAGGTGCATTAACCCAGTAAGCCACAGCAACATCACAGGTGCAAATTTATGTCAAGAAGGGCAGTGACCAATGAATCACTATTAGGTAAGTTCAAAAAGAAATCCATTGGTTTTACTATGCTATTCTTAATGCCAATCTAAACAGCTTGTAATGACATATTGTTCTTTATGAACACTTAGTACAGATTCTATCTCACAATTGCACTATCTCAAGCCCAAAATCAATGGAAATTTCCATTGGCTCTATAGGAAACTTATTGGTAAGTAAATGAAAAAGAGCTCTCTGAGGTCTAGAACTCATGAACTCCTGTTTAAAAGACAGGGGGATTAACCCACTAAGCCATTGGAATATCACAAGTGAAAAGTGATGTCAAGAAGGGCAGTGAACATTGAATCACTATTGGTAAGTTCAAAAAGAAATCCATTGGTTTCACCATGTTATTCTTAAGTCCAATCTTTGCAGCGCATCATGACGTATTGTTCTTGATGAACACGTAATACAGATTCTATATCTCAAAATCAATGCAAATTTCCATTGCTCCATAGGAAGCTTATTAGTAAGTAAATGAAAAAAACTCTCCAAGGATTAGAACTCATGAAATCCTTTTTACAAGACAGGAGCATTAACCCAGTAAGCCACAGCAACATCACAGGTGCAAATTTATGTCAAGAAGTGCAGTGACCAATGAATCACTATTAGGTAAGTTCAAATAGAAATCCATTGGTTTTACTATGTTATTCTTAATGACAATCTAAACAGCTTGTAATGACATATTGTTCTTTATGAACACTTAGTACAGATTCTATCTCACAATTGCAATATCTCAATCCAAAAATCAATGCAAATTTCCATTGGCTCTATAGGAAACTTATTGATAAGTAAATGAAAAAGAGCTCTCTGAGGACTAGAATTCATGAACTCCTGTTTAAAAGACAGGGGCATTAACCCACTAAGCCATTGGAACATCACAAGTGCAAAGTGATGTCAAGAAGGCAGCGAACATTGAATCACTATTAGATAAGTTCAAAAAGAAATCCATTGGTTTCACTATGTTATTCTTAATGCCAATCTTTGCAGCGCATCATGACGTATTGTTCTTGATGAACACGTAATACAGATTCTATATCTCACAATTGCACTATCTCAATCCCAAAATCAATGCAAATTTACATTGGCTCCATAGGAAGCTTATCAGTAAGTAAATGAAAAAGACTCTCCAAGGATTAGAACTCATGAAATCCTTTTTACAAGACAGGTGCATTAACCCAGTAAGCCACAGCAACATCACAGGTGCAAATTTATGTCAAGAAGGGCAGTGACCAATGAATCACTATTAGGTAAGTTCAAAAAGAAATCCATTGGTTTTACTATGCTATTCTTAATGCCAATCTAAACAGCTTGTAATGACATATTGTTCTTTATGAACACTTAGTACAGATTCTATCTCACAATTGCACTATCTCAATCCCAAAATCAATGGAAATTTCCATTGGCTCTATAGGAAACTTATTGGTAAGTAAATGAAAAAGAGCTCTCTGAGGACTAGAACTCATGAACCCCTGTTTAAAAGACAGGGGCATTAACCCACTAAGCCATTGGAACATTACAAGTGCAAAGTGATGTCAAGAAGGGCAGTGAACATTGAATCACTATTGGTAAGTTCAAAAAGAAATCCATTGGTTTCACTATGTTATTCTTAATGCAAATCTTTGCAGCGCATCATGACGTTTTTTTTTCTGGATGAACACGTAATACAGATTCTATATCTCACAATTGCACTATCTCAAGCCCAAAATCAATGCAAATTTCCATTGGCTCTATAGGAAGCTTATTAGTAAGTAAATGAAAAAACTCTCTGAGAATTAGAACTCATGAACTCCTGTTTATAAGACAGGCGCAATAACCAAGTAAGCCACTAGAACATCACAAGTGCAAAATGTTCTCAAGAAGGGCAATGACCAATGAATCACTATTAGGTAAGTTCAAAAAGAAATCCATTGGTTTCACTATGTTATTCTTAATGCCAATCTTTGCAGCGCATCATGACGTATTGTTCTTGATGAACACGTAATGCAGATTCTATATCTCAAAATCAATGCAAATTTCCATTGCTCCATAGGAAGCTTATTAGTAAGTAAATGAAAAAGACTCTCCAAGGATTAGAACTCATGAAATCCTTTTTACAAGACAGGAGAATTAACCCAGTAAGCCACAGCAACATCACAGGTGCAAATTTATGTCAAGAAGTGCAGTGACCAATGAATCACTATTAGGTAAGTTCAAAAAGAAATCCATTGGTTTCACTATGTTATTCTTAATGCCAATCTTTGCAGCGCATCATGACGGATTGTTCTTGATGAACACGTAATACAGATTCTATATCTCAAAATCAATGCAAATTTCCATTGCTCCATAGGAAGCTTATTAGTAAGTAAATGAAAAAGACTCTTCAAGGATTAGAACTCATGAAATCCTTTTTACAAGACAAGTGCATTAACCCAGTAAGCCACAGCAACATCACAGGTGCAAATCTATGTCAAGAAGGGCAGTGACCAATGAATCACTATTAGGTAAGTTCAAAAAGAAATCCATTGGTTTTACTATGCTATTCTTAATGCCAATCTAAACAGCTTGTAATGACATATTGTTCTTTATGAACACTTAGTACAGATTCTATCTCACAATTGCAATATCTCAATCCAAAAATCAATGCAAATTTCCATTGGCTCTATAGGAAACTTATTGGTAAGTAAATGAAAAAGAGCTCTCTGAGGACTAGAATTCATGAACTCCTGTTTAAAAGACAGGGGCATTAACCCACTAAGCCATTGGAACATCACAAGTGCAAAGTGATGTCAAGAAGGGCAGTGAACATTGAATCACTATTGGTAAGTTCAAAAAGAAATCCATTGGTTTCACTATGTTATTCTTAATGCCAATCTTTGCAGCGCATCATGACGTATTGATCTTGATGAACACGTAATACAGATTCTATATCTCACAATTGCACTATCTCAATCCCAAAATCAATGCAAATTTACATTGGCTCCATAGGAAGCTTATCAGTAAGTAAATGAAAAAGACTCTTCAAGGATTAGAACTCATGAAATCCTTTTTACAAGACAGGTGCATTAACCCAGTAAGCCACAGCAACATGACAGGTGCAAATTTATGTCAAGAAGGGCAGTGACCAATGAATCACTATTATGTAAGTTCAAAAAGAAATCCATTGGTTTTACTATGCTATTCTTAATGCCAATCTAAGCAGCTTGTAATGACATATTGTTCTTTATGAACACTTAGTACAGATTCTATCTCACAATTGCACTATCTCAATCCCAAAATCAATGCAAATTTCCATTGGCTCTATAGGAAACTTATTGGTAAGTAAATGAAAAAGAGCTCTCTGAAGACTAGAATTCATGAACTCCTGTTTAAAAGACAGGGGCATTAACCCACTAAGCCATTGGAACATCACAAGTGCAAAGTGATGTCAAGAAGGGCAGTAAACATTGAATCACTATTGGTAAGTTCAAAAAGAAATCCATTGGTTTTACTATGCTATTCTTAATGCCAATCTAAACAGCTTGTAATGACATATTGTTCTTTATGAACACTTAGTACAGATTCTATCTCACAATTGCACTATCTCAATCCCAAAATCAATGCAAATTTCCATTGGCTCTATAGGAATCTTATTAGTAAGTAAATGAAAGAACTCTCTGAGAATTAGAACTCATGAACTCCTGTTTATAAGACAGGCGCAATAACCAAGTAAGCCACTGGAACATCACAAGTGCAAAAGGTTGTCAAGAAGGGCAATGACCAATGAATCACTATTAGGTAAGTTCAAAAAGAAATCCATTGGTTTCACTATGTTATTCTTAATGCCAATCTTTGCAGCGCATCATGACGTATTGTTCTTGATGAACACGTAATACAGATTCTATATCTCAAAATCAATGCAAATTTCCATTGCTCCATAGGAAGCTTATTAGTAAGTAAATGAAAAAGACTCTCCAAGGATTAGAACTCATGAAATCCTTTTTACAAGACAGGTGCATTAACCCAGTAAGCCACAGCAACATCACAGGTGCAAATTTATGTCAAGAAGGGCAGTGACCAATGAATCACTATTAGGTAAGTTCAAAAAGAAATCCATTGGTTTTACTATGCTATTCTTAATGCCAATCTAAACAGCTTGTAATGACATATTGTTCTTTATGAACACTTAGTACAGATTCTATCTCACAATTGCACTATCTCAATCCCAAAATCAATGCAAATTTACATTGGCTCCATAGGAAGCTTATTAGTAAGTAAATGAAAAAGACTCTCCAAGGATTAGAACTCATGAAATCCTTTTGACAAGACAGGTGCATTAACCCAGTAAGCCACAGCAACATCACAGGTGCAAATTTATGTCAAGAAGGGCAGTGACCAATGAATCACTATTAGGTAAGTTCAAAAAGAAATCCATTGGTTTTACTATGTTATTCTTAAAGCCAATCTAAACAAATTGTGATGACATATTGTTCTTTATGAACACCTACTACAGATTCTATCTCACAATTACACTATCTCAATCCCAAAATCAATGCAAATTTCCATTGGCTCTATAGGAAACTTATTGGTAAATAAATGAAAAAGCTCTCTGAGGACTAGAATTCATGAACTCCTGTTTAAAAGACAGGGGCATTAACCCACTAAGCCATTGGAACATCACAAGTGCAAAGTGATGTCAAGAAGGGCAGTGAACATTGAATCACTATTGGTAAATTCAAAAAGAAATCCATTGGTTTCACTATGTTATTCTTAATTAGAGATTAGCGTTGTTCTACTCGAACTGTTCGCCAATCTCAAATTTGAGCGGTTTTGGGAGGTGTTCGAGCCGTTCGGCGAACACGAACAATTTGAGAAAAATTCGGCTGTTCGAGGTTATGTTCGATAACTGTTCGTGCACCAAAATCATAACTGGATTTTTTCTCAGTAATGATGAAAATTAATGTTAATACGCAGTTTGAGTGTACAGCGGGGTGGGGGGAGGGGCATGGGATGGATCTCTGCAGGAACAATGAAGATCTCTATTTTTTTTTCTCTTTCCCGCATTTACAGTGGGGAGGTGCAATCTGTCAGCCTATCAGCAGCGCACACACGGAGCGAAGTGCTTTTTTTCACACAAGCAAGGGCATGTGTCATTGGCAGTGTATGTCACATGTCCTTGCCCTATAAGACCAAGCCATTTTCCCCGTCGCCATCATTTTCTCACTGCTGCAGCTGCGTGTTAGACGGCACCGCTGTTGCTGTGTGCGCTATACCTTGTTAATTTCAAGCCAATTTTCGCACAAATATACAGATAGCTTGGGAGTAGGGAATAGTTGTGATTGCAGTCCTTTTAAGGACTAGGTTACAGCATTTCCTACGACTTTTATCAGGCAGGTCTGTGCTCTTAAATAGATAGGTTGTGGGAGTAAAGACTAATTGTAATTGGAGTCCTTTTCAGGACTAGGTTACATCAGTTCCTATCAGTTTTTGCCAGGGAGGTCTGTGCCAGTGCTGTGCAAGTTTTTTTCACAGCATTTGGCTGAATCTAGCAAAGCTAATCCTTTTTGGCCTATTGCAGAGTGTGTTAGTCAGTGGAGTAGCCTATCTGTGTTGCAAGATATACCACCTGTGTATAGAATACCAATTTTTTTACTGCACCTAGTGAAGTAAAATCTTTTGGGCATAGCATCATTCTATTTATCCATCTATACTGACCTCCATCAGGTTGCAAACTGAATATAATTTTTTCTGCATCTAGCTCTGAAAAAATATTTGGCCTTCTAGCAGTGTGTCGGACTTTCTCTATTAGTCCATCTATACTGACCTCCATCAGGTTGCAAATTCAAAATAATTTTTATCTGCATCTACAGTACCTCTGAAAAAATATTTGGGCTTCTAGCTGTGTGTGGGACTTGTTGTATTAGTCCATCTATACTGACCTCCATCAGGTTGCAAACTGAATATATTTTTTTCTGCATCTACCTCTGAAAAAATATTGGGCTTCTAGCTGTGTGTGGGTCTTGTTCTATTAATCCATCTATACAGACCTCCATCAGGTTGCAAACTGAATATAATTTTTTTCTGCATCTAGCTCTGAAAAAATATTTGGCCTTCTAGTAGTGTGTGGGACTTTCTCTGTTAGTCCATCTATACTGACCTCCATCAGGTTGCAAACTGAATATATTTTTTTCTGCATCTACCTCTGAAAAAATATTGGGCTTCTAGCTGTGTGTGGGTCTTGTTCTATTAATCCATCTATACTGACCTCCATCAGGTTGCAAACTGAATATAATTTTTTTCTGCATCTAGCTCTGAAAAAATATTTGGGCTTCTAGTAGTGTGTCGGACTTTCTCTATTAGTCCTTCTATACTGACCTCCATCAGGTTGCAAACTGAATCTAATTTTTTTCTGCATCTAGCTCTGAAAAAATATTTGGCCTTCTAGCAGTGTGTCGGACTTTCTCTATTAGTCCATCTATACTGACCTCCATCAGGTTGCAAATTAAAAATAATTTTTATCTGCATCTACAGTACCTCTGAAAAAATATTTGGGCTTCTAGCTGTGTGTGGGACTTGTTGTATTAGTCCATCTATACTGACCTCCATAAGGTTGCAAACTGAATATATTTTTTTCTGCATCGACCTCTGAAAAAATATTGGGCTTCTAGCTGTGTGTGGGTCTTGTTCTATTAATCCATCTATACAGACCTCCATCAGGTTGCAAACTGAATATAATTTTTTTCTGCATCTACCTCTGAAAAAATATTGGGCTTCTAGCTGTGTGTGGGACTTGTTGTATTAGTCCATCTATACTGACCTCCATCAGGTTGCAAACTGAATATATTTTTTTCTGCATCTACCTCTGAAAAAATATTGGGCTTCTAGCTGTGTGTGGGACTTGTTCTATTAATCCATCTATACAGACCTCCATCAGGTTGCAAACTGATTATATTTTTTTCTGCATCTACCTCTGAAAAAATATTTTGCTTCTAGCTGTGTGTGGGACTTGTTGTATTAGTCCATCTATACTGACCTCAATCAGGTTGCAAACTGAATATATTTTTTTCTGCATCTACCTCTGAAAAAATATTGGGCTTCTAGCTGTGTGTGGGACTTGTTGTATTAGTCCACCTATACTGACCTCCATCAGGTTGCAAATTCAAAATAATTTTTTGTATGCATCTAGCTCTGAAAAAATATTTGGCCTTCTAGCAGTGTGTGGGACTTTCTCTATTAGTCCATCTATACTGACCTCCATCAGGTTGCAAACTGAATCTAATTTTTTTCTGCATCTAGCTCTGAAAAAATATTTGGTCTTCTAGCAGTGTGTCGGACTTTCTCTATTAGTCCATCTATACTGACCTCCATCAGGTTGCAAATTAAAAATAATTTTTATCTGCATCTACAGTACCTCTGAAAAAATATTTGGGCTTCTAGCTGTGTGTGGGACTTGTTGTATTAGTCCATCTATACTGACCTCCATCAGGTTTCAAACTGAATATATTTTTTTCTGCATCTACCTCTGAAAAAATATTGGGCTTCTAGCTGTGTGTGGGACTTGTTGTATTAGTCCATCTATACTGACCTCCATCAGGTTGCAAACTGAATATATTTTTTTCTGCATCTACCTCTGAAAAAATATTGGGCTTCTAGCTGTGTGTGGGTCTTGTTCTATTAATCCAACTATACAGACCTCCATCAGGTTGCAAACTGAATATAATTTTTTTCTGCATCTACCTCTGAAAAAATATTGGGCTTCTAGCTGTGTGTGGGACTTGTTGTATTAGTCCTTCTATACTGACCTCCATCAGGTTGCAAACTGAATATATTTTTTTCTGCATCTACCTCTGAAAAAATATTGGGCTTCTAGCTGTGTGTGGGACTTGTTCTCATAATCCATCTATACAGACCTCCATCAGGTTGCAAACTGAATATATTTTTTTCTGCATCTACCTCTGAAAAAATATTGGGCTTCAAGCTGTGTGTGTGACTTGTTGTATTAGTCCATCTATACTGACCTCCATCAGGTTGCAAACTGAATATATTTTTTTCTGCATCTACCTATGAAAAAATATTGGGCTTCTAGCTGTGTGTGGGACTTGTTGTATTAGTCCATCTATACTGACCTCCATCAGGTTGCAAATTCAAAATAATTTTTTGTATGCATCTAGCTCTGAAAAAATATTTGGCCTTCTAGCAGTGTGTGGGACTTTCTCTATTAGTCCATCTATACTGACCTCCATCAGGTTGCAAACTGAATCTAATTTTTTTCTGCATCTAGCTCTGAAAAAATATTTGGCCTTCTAGCAGTGTGTCGGACTTTCTCTATTAGTCCATCTATACTGACCTCCATCAGGTTGCAAATTAAAAATAATTTTTATCTGCATCTACAGTACCTCTGAAAAAATATTTGGGCTTCTAGCTGTGTGTGGGACTTGTTGTATTAGTCCATCTATACTGACCTCCATCAGGTTGCAAACTGAATATATTTTTTTCTGCATCTACCTCTGAAAAAATATTGGGCTTCTAGCTGTGTGTGGGTCTTGTTCTATAAATCCATCTATACAGACCTCCATCAGGTTGCAAACTGAATATAATTTTTTTCTGCATCTTCCTCTGAAAAAATATTGGGCTTCTAGCTGTGTGTGGGACTTGTTGTATTAGTCCATCTATACAGACCTCCATCAGGTTGCAAACTGAATATATTTTTTTCTGCATCTACCTCTGAAAAAATATTGGGCTTCTAGCTGTGTGTGGGACTTGTTCTATTAATCCATCTATACAGACCTCCATCAGGTTGCAAACTGAATATATTTTTTTCTGCATCTACCTCTGAAAAAATATTGGGCTTCTAGCTGTGTGTGGGACTTGTTGTATTAGTCCATCTATACTGACCTCCATCAGGTTGCAAACTGAATATATTTTTTTCTGCATCTACCTCTGAAAAAATATTGGGCTTCTAGCTGTGTGTGGGACTTGTTGTATTAGTCCATCTATACTGACCTCCATCAGGTTGCAAATTGAATATAATTTTTTTCTGCATCTAACCCAGCCAATAATTTTGGCCTAATACCACAGTTTTGCCACTCAGCTCTGCTCGGTTACCATCCATTGTTTTTTTGTGCAAACAACTCCAGAGTTGTGAATTAGTTAACCACCAAAATGAGTGGAAAAAGGCCTGCTGCTGGTGGAAAGGGGAATAGGCGTGTTGGGAAGGGGAAAAAAGGTTGTGTCCGTGGGGTAGGTGTTAAAGCAACAGTAACATCTGCAGAAGAAAGACCATCTTCCAGCCAAACTAAAATGTCTACTTCTTTTAGCGGACAATGTGATAAGATCCCTTTCTTACGGCCACGCCAATCGCTACAAATTCCAGATGAGGCACAAAAACAGCAGGTGCTTCAACGGATATCAAGTGCTCCTTTAAGTGGGCTCTCCTCCACATCAACTTCAACATCACAAATACTCCAGTCCTCAAAGGTGTCACCCAAATCGCACTTGCTTCCTCACAGCTCCCAAATCTCCAGCTGCCCGTCTGAGTATGAGGTAGAACAGATGGTTGAGTCTGCAGAGATGTTTGCTCATACTATAGCCTGGGAATCAGAGGTCGACTCCAGCGCTTCTGTGAATCCAGACGAGGAAATGATCTGCACTGATGCCCAGAATCTTTATGAGTCGGATCCAGGACCAGACGCAGAAGGTTCTGACCATAATGTAGACCCTCATTCCCAAACTGTAACTCCTGTTGGTGGAGACAATGAGGAAGACGATGATAAGACTCAAATACCTGATTGGAGCGACAACTTTAGTTTTTTGTCAGGGCAGGAACAGGTTGGCTCTGAGGACGACGGGTGTGATAACACACAGGGTGATGATGATGAGGTTGGAGATCCCACTTACTGTCAACCCACAGTCAGCCAAGAGATGAGGTCAGCAGAGGAGGTGGAGGAAGATGCTAGTGACGACGAGGTCAGGTTGCGCCTTCCTGGACAGAGACGTAGTACTGGAAGCATGTCAACAACTGCATCCTCAAACACAACTCTGCCTCTCACCACAAGTCGTGGTGGCTCTTCAGGTCGCATGGGTGCTAAGCCTTGCATAGCCTGGGCATTTTTTCAGATCGATAAAGATGACCCAACTCGTGTTATCTGTAACATTTGTCAGCAAAAGCTAAGTAGAGGCCAAAAAATACATAGTTTGAGTACTTCATGCATGAACCGGCACATGGACATGAGGCATAAGTTGCAGTGGGAAGCTCAGTGTGCTACAATGCGGCCTAGCCGGCCGGGCCAACCACCGTCTGCCATATCTTGTGCATCCGCGGCCTCTTCATCCTCTGTGACTGGGGGGACAGCAGTCACACCTGTTTTGGGGCGCAGACCTGCCACCTCTTTACCCGCAACAGCCAGCGTGATTGGCAGGTCATCATTTTCTTTGGAGGTGGTAACACCAGCTGGTGTTGAGCGCTGTCCGACATCGATAGCACCACCTTTGGATCAAGGCAACCTAACATGTCCGCCTGCATCTTCCTCACAGACCGGCAGTTTGCCGGGGACACCCTTATCAACCCCGTCTAAGCACAATAGCCAGCCCTCGGTCCCTCAGATGTGGACAAGTAAAAGACCATTTCCTCCTAGCCATGAGAAAGCTAAGAGGTTGAATTTCACCATCTGCAAGCTCTTGCCTACAGAAATGCTGCCTTTCCGCCTGGTGGACACAGAGGATTTTCGATACCTTATGTCCGTCGCAGTGCCCCAGTACCAGATGCCCAGTCGGCACTACTTCTCAAAGAAAGGTGTGCCTGCGCTCCACCAGCATGTCGCACACAAAATCACCGCTTCTTTGAGAAACTCTGTGTGTGACAGGGTGCATTTCACCACAGACACTTGGACGAGTAGGCATGGACAGGGGCGTTACATGTCGCTGACTGGGCACTGGGTAACTATGGTGACAGCAGGACAAGGGGCTGCTGTCCAAGTCTTGCCGTCCCCACGAGTTGTGCGTCAATCCTCTTTATGTCAAAGTTCCTCCACTGCTTCTGCCTCCTCAACCTCCTCTCGGTCTTCCACCTGCACCTAAAGCCTGTCTGGTCATGCCACAAGCTTTCTAACTGCGCAGAAGGGATCCTGCACACCTCCTTACTATGCTGGCAGTAGGGCTCAACGTCATCAGGCGGTTTTTACATTGAAATGTCTGGGAAATGTGAGTCACACAGCTGAGGAGTTGTGGTCAGCTCTGGAGAACCAATTTCATGAATGGTTGTCTCCACTGGACCTGAAATCAGGGAAGGCCGTGTGCGACAATGCTGCAAACCTGGGTGCGGCCCTTCGCCGGGGCAATGTCACACACGTGCCTTGTATGGCTCACGTGTTGAACCTGGTTGTCCAGCAATTTTTAGCCCACTATCCCAGACTAGATGGCCTTCTGCAGAGGGCACGGTTGCTGTGTGCTCACTTCCGCCGTTCGCATCCCGCAGCTCAGCGACTTACATCTCTACAGAAGTCGTTGGGCCTGCCACTTCACCGGCTAAAATGCGATGTGCCTACCCGGTGGAATTCAACTCTGCACATGTTGCAGCGACTGTGGCAGCACCGACAAGCCCTGGTGCAATACATTCTGACGTATAGCCTGGGCCAACGAGATTCAGAGGTGGGGCAAATCACGCTGGAGGAGTGGTCTCAGATCAGGGACCTATGCACCCTTCTGCACAGTTTTGAAATGGCGACGAAGATGTTTAGTGCTGACGATGCCATTATCAGCATGACTACTCCGGTGATTTACATGCTGGAGCACATGTTAAACAGAATTCGGAGTCAGGTGGTGGCACAAGAGGAGGTGGAGGAAGTAGAGGAGGAGGAGTTGTATGCGGAAGGGCTAACATCTGCAAGGTCCAGAAGGTCGGCAGCACCAAGGCGGCAGGCATGTGAGGGTGGGGGAGATGGTTTTACCAGGGCGCATGGTAGCAGCCAAACTAGTGAGGAAGGTGCAGGAGCCCAGGAAGAAGTGGAGGACGAACTGATGGAAGACTCATTAGATGAGGGAGACCTTGATCACATTTCTGTTGTGCGAGGTTGGGGGGAGAGGACAGAGGAAGGAAGCATGATTGTTACCTCGCCACCAACACAACAGGGACTTGGTGCTCCTGGATGCGCAACACACATGAGTGCCTTCTTGCTGCACTACCTGCAACATGACCCTCGAATTGTGGGTTGCCACACTGTTAGATCCCCGGTACAAAAGTAAATTTGCAGAAATTATTCCTGCCATAGAAAGGGATGCACGCATGCAGGAGTATCAGCAGAGACTGTTGCAGAATCTTACATGTGCTTTTCCACAAAATACCAGTGGTGCACGTAGTGAATCTCACAGTTCCAACTTGCCAACCGTGGGACCGTCAAGTGTTCAGCACTCAAACCGTAACAGAACCACAGTATCTGCTGGTAACATCAATTTTGCGGAATCATTTCACCACTTTTTTAGCCCATCCTTTGCAAGGCCACAGGAGACAAGAAGTCTGACACATAGTAAACGCCTAGAGACGATGGTACAGGAGTATCTCCAAGTAAACATTGAAGCCACGACTGTGTCACTGGACCCTTGCTCTTTTTGGGCATCCAATCTGGATAAATGGCCGGAGCTAGCCACTTACGCCTTGGAGATCTTGTTATGCCCCGCAGCCAGCGTTCTGTCTGAACGTGTGTTCAGCGCTGCTGGTGGTGTGCTGACAGATAAGCGCACGCGGCTCTCCACTGATAATGTAGACAGACTCACGTTCATAAAGATGAACAAATCATGGATCCGAAACGACTTTTCTACCCCTGTGTCATCCTGGGGAGAGTAAAAGCTTGATGATTGGTTAAAATCACCCTACCAACCGTTTTAAGCTTTCAAATTACTAATCATGTTTATCTGTATCTTGACTGGAAAATAATTTGGGCTTTGTAGCAGTGTGCAGCACTGATCCTATTAGGCCATCTATAATAAGCTCCACCAGATTTAAAATTAAAAATAATTTTTAGCTGCATCTAGCCCGGAAAATAATTTTGGGGCTCCGAGATGCGCAAGACACATAAGTGCCTTCTTGCTGCACTACCTGCAGCATGACCCTCATATTGTCAGAATTCGAAGTAATCATGACTACTGGGTTGCCACACTCTTAGATCCCCCAAACTTTTCGATCAACCTTTTCATTTTAATAAAGACCAAAAAAATGGTCATTTTTGAAATTATAAGCATTAGCAGGTTGTTAGAAACTGAAATCAAACAGTTTTCAACTCAAAACTTTATTCTAGGTGATGTTACATTTTCACATAGGACCCCTTGTTCGAAAGGAGCTTCTGAACTCTCTCGTCCATTGAATTTGTCAGGTTTTGGATGGTTTCTGCTTCAATTGTTTTGCATGAGGACAGAATACCCTCCCAGAGCTGTTGCTTAGATGTGAACTGCCTCCCGCCATCATAGACACTCCTTTTAATGATGCTCCAAAGGTTCTGAATGGGGTAGAGGTCAGGGGAGCATGGGGGTCACACCATAAGTTTGTCCCCTTTTATGCCCATATCAGCCAGAGATGCAGATGTTTTATGTGCAGCATGAGATGGTGCATTATCATGCAGAAAAATGATCTTGCTGTGAAATACACGGTTCTTCTTCTTGAACCATGGCAGGAAGTGCTGTTTGAGAAAATCCACATACATTATGGAGTTCATCTTTAGCGCCTTCAGGGATCCTAAAGGGGCCGACAATCTCTCTCCCCATGATTCCAGCCCAAAACATTACTCCACCTCCTCCTTGTTGGCGCTGTAGCCGTGTTTGCGTGCGGTGTCCATCAACCAGCCATCCTCCACTCCATCCATCTGGACCATCGAGCGCTGCACGGCACTCATCCGTGAACAAAACAGTTTTGAAATCAGTCTTCATGTAATGTTTGGCCCACTGGAGCCGTTTCTGCTTGTGTGAAGTGGATAGAGGAGGTCGACAGGATGGCGTATGCACAGCTGCAAACCTCTGAAGGACCCTGCATCTTGTTGTTCGGGGGACGTTGGAGGCACAAGCAGCTTCAAAAACTTGTCTGCTGCTATGACAAGGCTTTTTTGCCGCTGCTCTTTCAACCTGACGTAATTGCCTGTAGGAAAGAGTCCTCAATTTGCCCTTATCAGCACGCACACGTGTGTACTGTGAATCAGCTACATACTTCTTGATTGCCAAGACACTTCATCCTGATCATCGCACAATGTTGATTGTAGTCATGCCTTGACCTAAACACTCCACAATTTGTTGCTTCTCAGCAGCCGACACATCCTTTTTCTTTCCCATTTTGGCAGAAAATGTAGGCTGCTTAATAATGTGAGAGAGCCTTCTTAAGTAGTCTTGCCTTTCATTGGACACACCTGCCAAACTAATTAGCACAGGTGTCTGCAATTGCTTACAGTGATATAAAGAGCCCTGACACACATCACCATCAATGAGTTCAACTGACAAACAAACAAATTCTTCCCTTATCACTCCTAAACACTTTTTGCATAATAATTTGGAACGCAGTGTACATGTGCTTTTCCACAAAACACCAGTGGTTCACGTAGTGAATCTTACAGTTCTAACTTGCCAACCGTGGTCTGTATGGAATTGTTCAATAAAGGGCCCAAAATTAAGATAACATAGATGGGAGAGGTCTCTATGAATCGGAATTCCTAAGTATTTGATACCCTGTGAGGGCCAGGCAAAGGGAAAGTTGGACTGGATGGAATCCTATATGGATTTGGGGAGGGAGACATCGAGGGCCTCAGACTTCGCTGCATAGATTTTAAAATTTTACCATGTAACAAAGTGATCTATTTCAGCCATAACAGCAGGGATGGATATATGTGATTGAGTGATATATACTAGGACATCATCAGCAAATAGAGAGCACTTGTACTCGGTGCCTCCCACCTCAATCCACCTAATATTGGGGTTATGGCGAATTGATGAGAGCAGGTGCTCCGTCACTAGGATGTATAAGAGAGGGGACAGAGGACATCCCTGCCTTGTCCCATTGGTGATTGTGAAAGGTGATGAAAATGTTCTGACGCACCCCCTGGGCCTTGGGACACCCGGAGCCGGACCCTTTTTGGTGGATGCTGGTGGTTGTAGTCTTCGTGGCGGCGACCCGGTTCCGTGGCTCAGGGCGGTCAAACCAGTGGCGGAACTATTTATGTGGTTTTGATGTTTAAATGTCCGACTACGCCACCCGTGGATTGCGGTCAGAGTGAACCGCCGCTACAGGGCAGACCGCTGAGGCTGGTGTTGTGGGTGCAGCAGAGCGTAGCATAACTCCCCACGGGAGGAGTATAGCCTCAGGGCAGTGTATGCGGAGGATGGGGGTGATGGTGCAGGGCAGCAGCAGTAACGACACGGAGTCAGTGATGCAGTCCAGGGCCTTTACTCACAGTTCTTATTATCCAGACCACGTCTGCAGGTAACGGCTGCCCACGTCGTACTGTGCTCACCAGGTGAGGGGCTCAGACAACTCCCAGATAACTTTGGAGCACTTCACAGGACCCCCTTTGTGTGTCCTTTGTCTGGCCTTTCTTACCAACACTTCTGTCCGGCTGCCTCGGGCCTCCTCTTGGTAAACTTGGCGCCAGTTTCCCTGACCCTATGTGGTGCCTTCCTAGCGGGTGTAGCGAGGGGCTGCGCCACATAAAATGTCAGAGCCTCCGGTTTCTAGCTGAGGGTCGTTTCCTGCCTCCACTAGTTCGGGGACCGGTCTCCCCCTTTGGCCTGACCCCTCCACGCAGGTGGATTCGGGCGTGCGGTGGCGACTCGCCCGTCCGCACCCCTGGGATCCCTTCATTCCTCGTTCCTGGAGCCTTCTCCGCTCCTCTTCCTTCCTTCTCCCTCTTCCAGGCCTGGGCCTCTGTTACTAGGCCCACCTCCGGAGCAGACCTCATGCAGAGCCCCTGCTCCCTGCCACTTCTGCTCAGACTTCTCTGCACTGAACTAAGATGGTGCCCACCTTTTATACTCCCTTCTCAATGCACCCAGGAACTGCTTCCTCCCTGCTCCTGCACTACAGGGTTCCCCTTCCTCAGTGTTCCCTCCCCCCACTCCAGCCAGGGACAGGGACTGTCGTGCCCATCTCAGGGGCATATTGGTCGCTCTGCCCCACGGCAATGTGGTGTACTGCATGCAGGTGTCGGGTCCTGATCCACACTCCATCCTTACCTGAGAGTGAGATATCACACCTCTGGGTGAGGTGCAATACGTCTGTAGCAACCGAGCCCTCAGGGTGCTACAGTTCCATTTATCTTCAGCCTAGGTGACGTATTGCGATACAGGGCCGTGATTTTGGCTATAAAAGGGTCCCCTAGACCCCTAGCCCAAGCTTTTTAAGAGAATCATATATGGCGTGCCAGGAGACTCTATGGAATGCTTTCTCAGCATCCAACGAGAGTATCTAATTACAAATTTTTAACTGCATCTAGCCCAGGAAATACTTTGTGCCTAGTAGCAGTGTCTGCTAGTCAGCGGATTATCCCGGCTGTTAAGCAAGCTACACCACCTGTAGTTTAGACACTTAATTTTTTCAAAGGAAATGCTTCGGGACCATGGGATACTTAGTGAAGAGCATCAGGAGGCACCCCAAGGCATAGGAGCTGGGACTGGCAGTAGGATGCCTTGCGCTGGACAGCCGAGCTCGATCCTTATAAAAGCTTTTTAACTGCAGCAGCTTTAGTGGACGCTACTGGAGCTGGAATTACCGCGGCTGCTGGCATGAGACTTGCCCTCCAATAGATCCTTGTAAATGGATTTAAAGTGTATTCATTCAAATTAGAGAGACAATTTAAATTAAAAAGCTTAGAGCTGCCTCCACCACAAGGGGGCTCGCTCGACCCACCAGCGGACAGGCACCAGTATTGGGAGAGGGGGGCTGGCCGTCAGGGTTCACCGCGGCTCTGGCACAAACCCGGCGACACGGAGGTGGCACGGGCAGGAGCGGACTGGCCGTGTCGGCTTCTCACTTTTTGGATTTTAGAAGGGCATGACATGCCTATATCTGTGTCTCCCCCTCCTTTTACTCCTCCGCCTCTTTTATTTTCGCATGACTATATGTACTTGTCACTTTTCCATGTGTTAGTTATGTCTTCTGAGCAGTTTGTCAGCTTTTGGACACCTTTGAAGGTGTTTTCTATGTGTTTCTATGTGTTTTTGTTTGCCTGCCATTGGTTTTAACGGTGATCGAAGGTGTTCGACGAACACACGGGTGTTCGACGAACACACGGGTGTTCGACGAACCGAACCGAACTCGAACACTACGTGGGTGGCTCAACACTATTCTTAATGCCAATCTTTGCAGCGCATCATGACGTATTGTTCTTGATGAACACGTAATACAGATTCTATATCTCACAATTGCACTATCTCAAGCCCAAAATCAATGCAAATTTCCATTGGCTCTATAGGAAGCTTATTAGTAAGTAAATGAAAAAACTCTCTGAGAATTAGAACTCATATTTATAGGACAGGCGCAATAACCAAGTAAGCCACTGGAACATCACAAGTGCAAAAGGTTGTCAAGAAGGGCAATGACCAATGAATCATTTTTAGGTAAGTTCAATAAGAAATCTATTGGTTTCACTATGTTATTCTTAATGCCAATTTTTGCAGGGCATCATGACGTATTTTTCTTGATGAACACGTAATACAGATTCTATATCTCAAAATCAATGCAAATTTCCATTGCTCCATAGGAAGCTTATTAGTAAGTAAATGAATAAGACTCTCCAAGGATTAGAACTCATGAAATCCTTTTTACAAGACAGGTACATTAACCCAGTAAGCCACAGCAACATCACAGGTGCAAATTTATGTCAAGAAGGGCAGTGACCAATGAATCACTATTAGGTAAGTTCAAAAAGAAATCCATTGGTTTTACTATGTTATTCTTAAAGCCAATCTAAACAGCTTGTAATGACATATTGTTCTTTATGAACAATTAGTACAGATTCTATCTCACAATTGCACTATCTCAATCCCAAAATCAATGCAAATTTCCATTGGCTCTATAGGAAACTTATTGGTAAGTAAACGAAAAAAAACTCTCTGAGGACTAGAACTCATGAACTCCTGTTTAAAAGACAGGGGCATTAACCCACTAAGCCATTGGAATATCACGAGTGCAAAGTGATGTCAAGAAGGGCAGTGAACATTGAATCACTATTAGGTAAGTTCAAAAAGAAATCCATTGGTTTCACTATGTTATTCTTAATGCCAATCTTTGCAGCGCATCATGACGTATTGTTCTTGATGAACACGTAATACAGATTCTATATCTCACAATTGCACTATCTCAAGCCCAAAATCAATGCAAATTTCCATTGGCTCTATAGGAAGCTTATTAGTAAGTAAATGAAAAAACTCTCTGAGAATTAGAACTCATGAACTCCTGTTTATAAGACAGGCGCAATAACCACGTAAGACACTGGAACATCACAAGTGCAAAAGGTTGTCAAGAAGGGCAATGACCAATGAATCACTATTAGGTAAGTTCAAAAAGATTTCCATTGGTTTCACTATGTTATTCTTAATGCCAATCTTTGCAGCGCATCATGACGTATTGTTCTTGATGAACACGTAATACAGATTCTATATCTCAAAATCAATGCAAATTTCCATTGCTCCATAGGAAGCTTATTAGTAACTAAATGAAAAAGACTCTCCAAGGATTAGAACTCATGAAATCCTTTTTACAAGACAGGTGCATTAACCCAGTAAGCCACAGCAACATCACAGGTGCATATTTATGTCAAGAAGGGCAGTGACTAATGAATCACTATTAGGTAAGTTCAAATAGAAATCCATTGGTTTTACTATGTTATTCTTAATGCCAATCTAAACAGCTTGTAATGACATATTGTTCTTTATGAACACTTAGTACAGATTCTATCTCACAATTGCACTATCTCAGTCCCAAAATCAATGCAAATTTCCATTGGCTCTATAGGAAACTTATTGGTAAGTAAACGAAAAAAAACTCTCTGAGGACTAGAACTCACGAACTCCTGTTTAAAAGACAGGGACATTAACCCACTAAGCCATTGGAACATCACAAGTGCAAAGTGATGTCAAGAAGGGCAGTGAACAATGAATCACTATTAGGTAAGTTCAAAAATAAATCCATTGGTTTCACTATGTTATTCTTAATGCTAATCTTTGCAGCGCATTATGACATATTGTTCTTGATGAACACGTAATGCAGATTCTATATCCCAAAATCAATGCAAATTTCCATTGGCTCTATAGGAAACTTATTGGTAAGTAAATGAAAAAGAGCTCTCTGAGGACTAGAACTCATGGACTCCTGTTTAAAAGACAGGGGCATTAACCCACTAAGCCATTGGAACATCACAAGTGCTAAGTGATGTCAAGAAAGGCAGTGAACATTGATTCACTATTGGGTAAGTTCAAAAAGAAATCCATTGGTTTCACTATGTTTTTGTTAATGCCAATCTTTGCAGCGCGTCATGACGTATTGTTCTTGATGAACACGTAATGCAGATTCTATATCCCAAAATCAATGCAAATTTCCATTGGCTCTATAGGAAACTTATTGGTAAGTAAATGTAAAACAGCTCTTTGAGGACTTAAATTCATGAACTCCTGTTTAAAAGACAGGGGCATTAACCCACTAAGCCATTGGAACATCACAAGTGCAAAGTGATGTCAAGAAGGGCAGTGAACATTGAATCACTATTAGGTAAGTTCAAAAAGAAATCCATTGGTTTCACTATGTTATTCTTAATGCCAATCTTTGCAGCGCATCATGACGTATTGTTCTTGATGAACATGTAATACAGATTCTATATCTCACAATTGCTCTATCTCAATCCCAAAATCAATGCAAATTTACATTGGCTCCATAGGAAGCTTATTAGTAAGTAAATGAAAAAGACTCTCCAAGGATTAGAACTCATGAAATCCTTTTTACAAGACATGTGCATTAACCCAGTAAGCCACAGGAACATCACAGTTGCAATGTGATGTCAAGAAGGGCAGTGAACAATGAATCACCTTTAGGTAAGTTCAAAAAGAAATCCATTGGTTTTACTATGTTATTCTTAAAGCCAATCTAAACAGATTGTGATGACATATTGTTCTTTATGAACACATACTACAAATTCTATCTCACAATTGCACTATCTCAATCCCAAAATCAATGCAAATTTCTATTGGCTCTATAGGACACTTATTGGTAAGTAAATGAAAAAGAGCTCTCTGAGGACTAGAACTCATGAACTCCTGTTTAAAAGACAGGGGAATTAACCACTAAGCCATTGGAACATCACAAGTGCAAAGTGATGTCAAGAAGGGCAGTGAACATTGAATCACTATTAGGTAAGTTCAAAAAGAAATCCATTGGTTTCACTATGTTATTCTTAATGCTAATCTTTGCAGCGCATTATGACATATTGTTCTTGATGAACACGTAATGCAGATTCTATATCCCAAAATCAATGCAAATTTCCATTGGCTCTATAGGAAACTTATTGGTAAGTAAATGAAAAAGAGCTCTCTGAGGACTAGAACTCATGGACTCCTGTTTAAAAGACAGGGGCATTAACCCACTAAGCCATTGGAACATCACAAGTGCAAAGTGATGTCAAGAAAGGCAGTGAACATTGATTCACCATTAGGTAAGTTCAAAAAGAAATCCATTGGTTTCACTATGTTTTTCTTAATGCCAATCTTTGCAGCGCGTCATGACGTATTGTTCTTGATGAACACGTAATGCAGATTCTATATCCCAAAATCAATGCAAATTTCCATTGGCTCTATAGGAAACTTATTGGTAAGTAAATGTAAAACAGCTCTTTGAGGACTTAAATTCATGAACTCCTGTTTAAAAGACAGGGGCATTAACCCACTAAGCCATTGGAACATCACAAGTGCAAAGAGATGTCAAGAAGGGCAGTGAACATTGAATCACTATTAGGTAAGTTCAAAAAGAAATCCATTGGTTTCACTATGTTATTCTTAATGCCAATCTTTGCAGCGCATCATGACGTATTTTTCTTGATGAACACGTAATACAGATTCTATATCTCACAATTGCTCTATCTCAATCCCAAAATCAATGCAAATTTACATTGGCTCCATAGGAAGCTTATTAGTAAGTAAATGAAAAAGACTCTCCAAGGATTAGAACTCATGAAATCCTTTTTACAAGACATGTGCATTAACCCAGTAAGCCACAGGAACATCACAGTTGCAATGTGATGTCAAGAAGGGCAGTGAACAATGAATCACCTTTAGGTAAGTTCAAAAAGAAATCCATTGGTTTTACTATGTTATTCTTAAAGCCAATCTAAACAGATTGTGATGACATATTGTTCTTTATGAACACTTACTACAGATTCTATCTCACAATTGCACTATCTCAATCCCAAAATCAATGCAAATTTCTATTGGCTCTATAGCAAACTTATTGGTAAGTAAATGAAAAAGAGCTCTCTGAGGACTAGAACTCATGAACTCCTGTTTAAAAGACAGGGGCATTAACCCACTAACCCATTGGAACATCACAAGTGCAAAGTGATGTCAAGAAGGGCAGTGAACATTGAATCACTATTAGGTAAGTTCAAAAAGAAATCCATTGGTTTTACTATGTTATTCTTAATGCCAATCTTTGCAGCGCATCATGACGTATTGTTCTTGATGAACACGTAATACAGATTATATATCTCACAATTGCACTATCTCAAGCCCAAAATCAATGCAAATTTCCATTGCCTCTATAGGAAGCTTATTAGTAAGTAAATGAAAAAACTCTCTGAGAATTAGAACTCATAAACTCCTGTTTATAAGACAGGCGCAATAACCAAGTAAGCCACTGGAACATCACAAGTGCAAAATGTTGTCAAGAAGGGCAATGACCAATGAATCACTATTAGGTAAGTTCAAAAAGAAATCCATTGGTTTCACTATATTATTCTTAATGCCAATCTTTGCAGCGCATCATGACGTATTTTTCTTGATGAACACGTAATACAGATTCTATATCTCACAATTGCACTATCTCAATCCCAAAATCAATGCAAATTTACATTGGCTCCATAGGAAGATTATTTGTAAGTAAATGAAAAAGACTCTCCAAGGATTAGAACTCATGAAATCCTTTTTACAAGACAGGTGCATTAACCCAATAAGCCACAGCAACATCACAGGTGCAAATTTATGTCAAGAAGGGCAGTGACCAATGAATCACTATTAGGTAAGTTCAAATAGAAATCCATTGGTTTCACTATGTTATTCTTAATGCCAATCTTTGCAGCGCATCATGACGTATTGTTCTTGATGAACACGTAATACAGATTCTATATCTCAAAATCAATGCATATTTCCATTGCTCCATAGGAAGCTTATTAGTAACTAAATGAAAAAGACTCTCCAAGGATTAGAACTCATGAAATCCTTTTTACAAGACAGGTGCATTAACCCAGTAAGCCACAGCAACATCACAGCTGCAAATTTATGTCAAGAAGGGCAGTGAATAATGAATCACTATTAGGTAAGTTCAAATAGAAATCCATTGGTTTTACTATGTTATTCTTAATGCCAATCTAAACAGCTTGTAATGACATATTGTTCTTTATGAACACTTAGTACAGATTCTATCTCACAATTGCACTATCTCAGTCCCAAAATCAATGCAAATTTCCATTGGCTCTATAGGAAACTTATTGGTAAGTAAATGAAAAAGAGCTCTTTGAGGACTAGAATTCATGAACTCCTGTTTAAAAGACAGGGGCATTAACCCACTAAGCCATTGGAACATCACAAGTGCAAAGTGATGTCAAGAAGGGCAGTGAAAATTGAATCACTATTAGGTAAGTTCAAAAAGAAATCCATTGGTTTCACTATGTTATTCTTAATGCCAATCTTTGCAGCGCATCATGACGTATTGTTCTTGATGAACACGTAATACAGATTCTATATCTCACAATTGCACTATCTCAATCCCAAAATCAATGCAAATTTACATTGGCTCCATAGGAAGCTTATTAGTAAGTAAATGAAAAAGACTCTCCAAGGATTAGAACTCATGAAATCCTTTTTACAAGACAGGTGCATTAACCCAGTAAGCCACAGCAACATCACAGGTGCAAATTTATTTCAAGAAGGGCAGTGACCAATGAATCACTATTAGGTAAGTTCAAAAAGAAATCCATTGGTTTTACTATGTTATTCTTAAAGCCAATCTAAACAGCTTGTAATGACATATTGTTCTTTATGAACACTTAGTACAGATTCTATCTCACAATTGCACTATCTCAATCCCAAAATCAATGCAAATTTCCATTGGCTCTATAGGAAACTTATTGGTAAGTAAATGAAAAAGAGCTCTCTGAGTACTAGAACTCATGAACTCCTGTTTAAAAGACAAGGGCATTAACCCACTAACCCATTGGAACATCACAAGTGCAAAGCGATGTCAAGAAGGGCAGTGAACATTGAATCACTATTAGGTAAGTTCAAAAAGAAATCCATTGGTTTCACTATGTTATTCTTAATGCCAATCTTTGCAGCGCATCATGACGTATTGTTCTTGATGAACACGTAATACAGATTCTATATCTCACAATTGCACTATCTCAAGCCCAAAATCAATGCAAATTTCCGTTGGCTCTATAGGAAGCTTATTAGTAAGTAAATGAAAAAACTCTCTGAGAATTAGAACTCATGAACTCCTGTTTATAGGACAGGCGCAATAACCAAGTAAACCACTGGAACATTACAAGTGCAAAAGGTTGTCAAGAAGGGCAATGACCAATGAATCACTATTAGGTAAGTTCAAAAAGAAATCCATTGGTTTCACTATGTTATTCTTAATGCCAATCTTTGCAGCGCATCATGACGTATTGTTCTTGATGAACACGTAATACAGATTCTATATCTCAAAATCAATGCAAATTTCCATTGCTCCATAGGAAGCTTATTAGAAAGTAAATGAAAAACACTCTCCAAGGATTAGAACTCATGAAAGCCTTTTTACAAGACAGGTGCATTAACCAAGTAAGCCACAGCAACATCACAGGTGCACATTTATGTCAAGAAGGGCAGTGACCAATGAATCACTATTAGGTAAGTTCAAAAAGAAATCCATTGGTTTTACTATGTTATTCTTAATGCCAATCTAAACAGCTTGTAATGACATATTGTTCTTTATGAACACTTAGTACAGATTCTATCTCACAATTGCACTATCTCAATCCCAAAATCAATGCAAATTTCAATTGGCTCCATAGGAAGCTTATTAGTAAATAATTGAAAAAAGCTCTCCAAGGATTAGAACTCATGAAATCCTTTTTACAAGACAGGTGCATTAACCCTGTAAGCCACTGGAACATCACGGGTGCAAAGTTATGTCAAGAAGGGCAGTGAACAATGAATCACTATTAGGTAAGTTCAAAAAGAAATCTATTGGTTTCACTATGTTATTCTTAATGCCAATCTTTGCAACGCATCATGACATATTGTTCTTGATGAACACGTAATACAGATTCTATATCTCAAAATCAATGCAAATTTCCATTGCTCCATAGGAAGCTTATTAGTAAGTAAATGAAAAAGACTCTCCATGGATTAGAACTCATGAACTCCTGTTTACAAGACAGGTGCATAAACCCAGTAAGCCACTGGAACATCACAGGAGCAAGTTTATGTCAAGAAGGGCAGTGAACAATGAATCACTATTTGGTAAGTTCAAAAAGAAATCCATTGGTTTTACTAAGTTATTCTTAATGCCAATCTAAACAGCTTGTAATGACATATTGTTCTTTATGAACACTTAGTACAGATTCTATCTCACAATTGCACTATCTCAATCCCAAAATCAATGCAAATTTCCATTGGCTCTATAGGAAACTTATTGGTAAGGAAATGAAAAAAAGCTCTCTGAGGACTAGAACTCACGAACTCCTTTTTAAAAGACAGGAACATTAACCCACTAAGCCATTGGAACATCACAAGCGCAAAGTGATGTCAAGAAGGGCAGTGAACAATGAGTCACTATTAGGTAAGTTAAAAAAGAAATCCATTGGTTTCACTATGTTTTTCTTAATGCTAATCTTTGCAGCGCATCATGACATATTGTTCTTGATGAACACTTAATACAGATGCTATATCTCACAATTGCACTATCTCAATCCCAAAATCAATGCAAATTTACATTGGCTCCATAGGAAGCTTATTAGTAAATAAATGAAAAAGACTCTCCAAGGATTAGAACTCATGAAATCCTTTTTACAAGACAGGTGCATTAACCCAGTAAGCCACAGGAACATCACAGGTGCAAAGTGATGTCAAGAAGGGCAGTGAACAATGAATCACTATTAGGTAAGTTCAAAAAGAAATCCATTGGTTTCACTATGTTATTCTTAATGCCAATCTTTGCAGCTCATCATGACGTATTGTTCTTCATGAACACGTAATACAGATTCTATATCTCAAAATCAATGCAAATTTCCATTGCTCCATAGGAAGCTTATTAGTAAGTAAATGAAAAAAACTCTCTATGGATAGAACTCATGAACTTCTGTTGACAAGACAGGTGCATAAACCCAGTAAGCCACTGGAACATCACAGGTGAAAATTTGTGTCAAGAAGGGCAGTGAACAATGAATCACTATTTGGTAAGTTCAAAAAGAAATCCATTGGTTTTACTATGTTATTCTTAATGCCAATCTAAACAGATTGTGATGACATATTGTTCTTTATGAACACTTACTACAGATTCTATCTCACAATTGCACTATCTCTATCCCAAAATCAATGCAAATTTCCATTGGCTCTATAGGAAACTTATTGGTAAGTAAATGAAAAAGAGCTCTCTGAGGACTAGAACTCATGAACTCCTGTTTAAAAGACAGGGGCATTAACCCACTAAGCCATTGGAACATCACAAGTGCAAAGTGATGTCAAGAAGGGCAGTGAACATTGAATCACTATTAGGTAAGTTCAAAAAGAAATCCATTGGTTTCACTATGTTATTCTTAATGCCAATCTTTGCAGCGCATCATGACGTATTGTTCTTGATGAACACGTAATACAGATTCTATATCTCACAATTGCACTATCTCAAGCACAAAATCAATGCAAATTTCCATTGGCTCTATAGGAAGCTTATTAGTAAGTAAATGAAAAAACTCTCTGAGATTTAGAACTCATGAACTCCTGTTTATAAGACAAGCGCATTGACCCAGTAAGCCACTGGAACATCACAAGTGCAAAAGGTTGTCAAGAAGGGCAATGACCAATGAATCACTATTAGGTAAGTTCAAAAAGAAATCCATTGGTTTCACTATGTTATTCTTAATGCTAATCTTTGCAGCGCATCATGACATATTGTTCTTGATGAACACGTAATACAGATTCTATATCTCAAAATCAATGCAAATTTCCATTGCTCCATAGGAAGCTATTAGTAAGTAAATGAAAAAGACTCTCCAAGGATTAGAACTCATGAAATCCTTTTTACAAGACAGGTGCATTAACCCAGTAAACCACAGCAACATCACGTGTGCAAATTAATGTCAAGAAGGGCAGTGACCAATGAATCACTATTTGGTAAGTTCAAATAGAAATCCATTGGTTTTACTATGTTATTCTTAATGCCAATCTAAACAGCTTGTAATGACATATTGTTCTTTATGAACACTTAGTACAGATTCTATCTCACAATTGCACTATCTCAGTACCAAAATCAATGCAAATTTCCATTGGCTCTATAGGAAACTTATTGGTAAGTAAACGAAAAAAATCTCTCTGAGGACTAGAACTCATGAACTCCTGTTTAAAAGACATTGGCATTAACCCACTAATCCATTGGAACATCACAAGTGCAAAGTGATGTCAAGAAGGGCAGTGACCAGTGAATCACTATTAGGTAAGTTCAAAAAGAAATCCATTGGTTTTACTATGTTATTCTTAATGCCAATCTAAACAGCTTGTAATGACATATTGTTCTTTATGAACACTTAGTACAGATTCTATCTCACAATAGCACTATCTCAATCCCAAAATCAATGCAAATTTCCATTGTCTCTATAGGAAACTTATTGGTAAGTAAATGAAAAAAAGCTCTCTGAGGACTAGAACTCATGAACTCCTGATTAATAGACAGGGACATTAACCCACTAAGCCATGGGAACATCACAAGTGCAAAGTGATGTCAAGAAGGGCAGTGAACAATGAATCACTATTAGGTAAGTTCAAAAAGAAATCCATTGGTTTGACTATGTTATTCTTAATACTAATCTTTGCAGCGCATCATGACATATTGTTCTTGATGACCACGTTATACAGATTCTATATCTCACAATTGCACTATCTCAAGCCCAAAATCAATGCAAATTTCCATTGGCTCCATAGGAAGCTTATTAGTAAGTACATGAAAAAGGCTCTCTATGGATTAGAACTCATGAACTCCTGTTTACAAGACAGGTGCATAAACCCAGTAAGCCACTGGAACATCACAGGTGCAAATTTGTGTCAAGAAGGGCAGTGAAAAATGAATCACTATTTGGTAAATTCAAAAAGAAATCCATTGGTTTTACTATGTTATTCTTAATGCCAATCTAAACAGCTTTTAATGACATATTGTTCTTTATGAACACTTAGTACAGATTCTATCTCACAATTGCACTATCTCAGTCCCAAAATCAATGCAAATTTCCATTGGCTCTATAGGAAACTTATTGGTAAGTAAATGAAAAAAAACTCTCTGAGGACTAGAACTCACGAACTCCTGTTTAAAAGACAGGGACATTAACCCACTAAGCCATTGGAACATCACAAGTGCAAAGTGATGTCAAGAAGGGCAGTGAACATTGAATCACTATTAGGTAAGTTCAAAAAGAAATCCATTGGTTTCACTATGTTATTCTTAATGCCAATCTTTGCAGCGCATCATAACGTATTGTTCTTGATGAACACGTAATACAGATTCTATATATCACAATTGCACTATCTCAAGCTCAAAATCAATGCAAATTTCCATTGGCTCCATAGGAAGCTTATTAGAAAGTAAATGAAAAAGACTCTCCAAGGATTAGAACTCATGAAATCCTCTTTACAAGACAGGTGCATTAACCCAGTAAGCCACAGGAACATCACAGGTGCAAAATGATGTCAAGAAGGGCAGTGAACAATGAATCACTATTAGGTAAGTTCAAAAAGAAATCCATTGGTTTTACTATGTTATTCTTAAAGCCAATCTAAACAGATTGTGATGACATATTGTTCTTTATGAACACTTACTACAGATTCTATCTCACAATTGCACTATCTCAATCCCAAAATCAATGCAAATTTCCATTGGCTCTATAGGAAACTAATTGGTAAGTAAATGAAAAAGAGCTCTCTGAGGACTAGAACTCATAAACTCCTGTTTAAAAGACAGGGGCATTAACCCACTAAGCCATTGGAACATCACAAGTGCTAAGTGATGTCAAGAAGGGCAGTGAACATTGAATCACTATTAGGTAAGTTCAAAAAGAAATCCATTGGTTTCACTATGTTATTCTTAATGCCAATCTTTGCAGCGCATCATGACGTATTGTTCCTGATGAACACGTAATACAGATTCTATATCTCACAATTGCACTATCTCAAGCACAAAATCAATGCAAATTTCCATTGGCTCTATAGGAAGCTTATTAGTAAGTAAATGAAAAAAATCTCTGAGAATTAGAACTCATGAACTCCTGTTTGTAAGACAAGCACAATAACCCAGTAAGCCACAGGAAGATCATAAGTGCAAAAGGTTGTCAAGAAGGGCAATGACCAATGAATCACTATTAGGTAAGTTCAAAAAGAAATCCATTGGTTTCACTATGTTATTCTTAATGCTAATATTTGCAGCGCATCATGACATATTGTTCTTGATGAACACGTAATACAGATTCTATATCTCACAATTGCACTATCTCAAGCCCAAAATCAATGCAAATTTCCATTGGCTCTATAGGAAGCTTATTAGTAAGTAAATGAAAAAATTCTCTGAGAATTAGAACTTATGAACTCTTGTTTATAAGACAGGCGCAATAACCAAGTAAGCCACTGGAACATCACAAGTGCAAAAGGTTGTCAAGAAGGGCAATGACCAATGAATCACTATTAGGTAAGTTCAAAAAGAAATCCATTGGTTTCACTATGTTATTCTTAATGCCAATCTTTGCAGCGCATCATGATGTATTGTTCTTGATGAACACGTAATACAGATTCTATACCTCAAAATCAATGCAAATTTCCATTGCTCCTAAGGAAGCTTATTAGTAAGTAAATGAAAAAGACTCTCCAAGGATTAGAATTCATGAACTCCTGTTTACAAGACAGGTGCATTAACCCAGTAAGCCACAGCAACATCACAAATGCAAATTTATGTCAAGAAGGGCAGTGACCAATGAATCACTATTAGGTAAGTTCACATAGAAATCCATTGGATTTACTATGTTATTCTTAATGCCAATCTAAACAGCTTGTAATGACATATTGTTCTTTATGAACACTTAGTACAGATTCTATCTCACAATTGCACTATCTCAATCCCAAAATCAATGCAAATTTCCATTGGCTCTATAGGAAACTTAATGGTAAGTAATTGAAAAAAAGTTCTCTGAGGACTAGATCTCACAAACTCCTGTTTAAAAGACCGGGACATTAACCCACTAAGCCATTGGAACATCACAAGTACAAAGTGATGTCAAGAAGGGCAGTGAACAATGAATCACTATTAGGTAAGTTCAAAAAGAAATCCATTGGTTTCACTATGTTATTCCTAATGCTAATAATTGCAGCGCATCATGACATATTGTTCTTGATGAACACGTAATACAGATTCTATATCTCCCAATTGCACTATCTCAATCCCAAAATCAATGCAAATTTACATTGGCTCTATAGGAAGCTTATTAGTAAGTAAATGAAAAAACTCTCTGAGAATTAGAACTCATGAACTCCTGTTTATAAGACAAGCGCACTAACCAAGTAAGCCACTGGAACATCACAAATGCAAAAGGTTGTCAAGAAGGGCAATGACCAATGAATCATTATTAGGTAAGTTCAAAAAGAAATCCATTGGTTTCACTATGTTATTCTTAATGCCAATCTTTGCAGCGGATCATGACGTATTGTTCTTGATGAACACGTAATACAGATTCTATATCTCAAAATCAATGCAAATTTCCATTGCTCCATAGGAAGCTTATTAGTAAGTAAATGAAAAAGACTCTCCAAGGATTAGAACTCATGAAATCCTTTTTACAAGTCAGGTGCATAAACCCAGTAAGCCACTGGAACATCACAGGTGCAAATTTATGTCAAGAAGGTCAGTGAACAATGAATCACTATTTGGTAAGTTCAAAAAGAAATCCATTGGTTTTACTATGTTATTCTTAATGCCAATCTAAACAGCTTGTAATGACATATTGTTCTTTATGAACACTTAGTACAGATTCTATCTCACAATTGCACTATCTCAATCCCAAAATCAATGCAAATTTCAATTGGCTCCATAGGAAGCTTATTAGTAAATAAATGAAAAAAGCTCTCCAAGGATTAGAACTCATGAAATCCTTTTTACAAGACAGGTGCATTAACCCTGTAAGCCACTGGAACATCACGGGTGCAAAGTTATGTCAAGAAGGGCAGTGAACAATGAATCACTATTAGGTAAGTTCAAAAAGAAATCTATTGGTTTCACTATGTTATTCTTAATGCCAATCTTTGCAACGCATCATGACATATTGTTCTTGATGAACACGTAATACAGATTCTATATCTCAAAATCAATGCAAATTTCCATTGCTCCATAGGAAGCTTATTAGTAAGTAAATGAAAAAGACTCTCCATGGATTAGAACTCATGAACTCCTGTTTACAAGACAGGTGCATAAACCCAGTAAGCCACTGGAACATCACAGGAGCAAATTTATGTCAAGAAGGGCAGTGAACAATGAATCACTATTTGGTAAGTTCAAAAAGAAATCCATTGGTTTTACTAAGTTATTCTTAATGCCAATCTAAACAGCTTGTAATGACATATTGTTCTTTATGAACACTTAGTACAGATTCTATCTCACAATTGCACTATCTCAATCCCAAAATCAATGCAAATTTCCATTGGCTCTATAGGAAACTTATTGGTAAGGAAATGAAAAAAAGCTCTCTGAGGACTAGAACTCACGAACTCCTTTTTAAAAGACAGGAACATTAACCCACTAAGCCATTGGAACATCACAAGCGCAAAGTGATGTCAAGAAGGGCAGTGAACAATGAATCACTGTTAGGTAAGTTCAAAAAGAAATCCATTGGTTTCACTATGTTTTTCTTAATGCTAATCTTTGCAGCGCATCATGACATATTGTTCTTGATGAACACTTAATACAGATGCTATATCTCACAATTGCACTATCTCAATCCCAAAATCAATGCAAATTTACATTGGCTCCATAGGAAGCTTATTAGTAAATAAATGAAAAAGACTCTCCAAGGATTAGAACTCATGAAATCCTTTTTACAAGACAGGTGCATTAACCCAGTAAGCCACAGGAACATCACAGGTGCAAAGTGATGTCAAGAAGGGCAGTGAACAATGAATCACTATTAGGTAAGTTCAAAAAGAAATCCATTGGTTTCACTATGTTATTCTTAATGCCAATCTTTGCAGCTCATCATGACGTATTGTTCTTCATGAACACGTAATACAGATTCTATATCTCAAAATCAATGCAAATTTCCATTGCTCCATAGGAAGCTTATTAGTAAGTAAATGAAAAAAAACTCTCCATGGATAGAACTCATGAACTTCTGTTGACAAGACAGGTGCATAAACCCAGTAAGCCACTGGAACATCACAGGTGAAAATTTGTGTCAAGAAGGGCAGTGAACAATGAATCACTATTTGGTAAGTTCAAAAAAAAATCCATTGGTTTTACTATGTTATTCTTAATGCCAATCTAAACAGATTGTGATGACATATTGTTCTTTATGAACACTTACTACAGATTCTATCTCACAATTGCACTATCTCTATCCCAAAATCAATGCAAATTTCCATTGGCTCTATAGGAAACTTATTAGTAAGTAAATGAAAAAGAGCTCTCTGAGGACTAGAACTCATGAACTCCTGTTTAAAAGACAGGGGCATTAACCCACTAAGCCATTGGAACATCACAAGTGCAAAGTGATGTCAAGAAGGGCAGTGAACATTGAATCACTATTAGGTAAGTTCAAAAAGAAATCCATTGGATTCACTATGTTATTCTTAATGCCAATCTTTGCAGCGCATCATGACGTATTGTTCTTGATGAACACGTAATACAGATTCTATATCTCACAATTGCACTATCTCAAGCACAAAATCAATGCAAATTTCCATTGGCTCTATAGGAAGCTTATTAGTAAGTAAATGAAAAAACTCTCTGAGATTTAGAACTCATGAACTCCTGTTTATAAGACAAGCGCATTGACCCAGTAAGCCACTGGAACATCACAAGTGCAAAAGGTTGTCAAGAAGGGCAATGACCAATGAATCACTATTAGGTAAGTTCAAAAAGAAATCCATTGGTTTCACTATGTTATTCTTAATGCCAATCTTTGCAGCGCATCATGACGTATTGTTCTTGATGAACACGTAATACAGATTCTATATCTCACAATTGCACTATCTCAAGCCCAAAATCAATGCAAATTTCCATTGGCTCTATTGGAAGCTTATTAGTAAGTAAATGAAAAAACTCTTTGAGAATTAGAACTCATGAACTTCTGTTTATAAGACAGGCGCAATAACCAAGTAAGCCACTGGAACATCACATGTGCAAAAGGTTGTCAAGAAGGGCAATGACCAATGAATCACTATTAGGTAAGTTCAAAAAGAAATCCATTGGTTTCACTATGTTATTCTTAATGCTAATCTTTGCAGCGCATCATGACATATTGTTCTTGATGAACACGTAATACAGATTCTATATCTCAAAATCAATGCAAATTTCCATTGCTCCATAGGAAGCTATTAGTAAGTAAATGAAAAAGACTCTCCAAGGATTAGAACTCATGAAATCCTTTTTACAAGACAGGTGCATTAACCCAGTAAACCACAGCAACATCACGTGTGCAAATTAATGTCAAGAAGGGCAGTGACCAATGAATCACTATTTGGTAAGTTCAAATAGAAATCCATTGGTTTTACTATGTTATTCTTAATGCCAATCTAAACAGCTTGTAATGACATATTGTTCTTTATGAACACTTAGTACAGATTCTATCTCACAATTGCACTATCTCAGTACCAAAATCAATGCAAATTTCCATTGGCTCTATAGGAAACTTATTGGTAAGTAAACGAAAAAAATTTCTCTGAGGACTAGAACTCATGAACTCCTGTTTAAAAGACATTGGCATTAACCCACTAATCCATTGGAACATCACAAGTGCAAAGTGATGTCAAGAAGGGCAGTGACCAATGAATCACTATTAGGTAAGTTCAAAAAGAAATCCATTGGTTTTACTCTGTTATTCTTAATGCCAATCTAAACAGCTTGTAATGACATATTGTTCTTTATGAACACTTAGTACAGATTCTATCTCACAATAGCACTATCTCAATCCCAAAATCAATGCAAATTTCCATTGTCTCTATAGGAAACTTATTGATAAGTAAATGAAAAAAAGCTCTATGAGGACTAGAATTCATGAACTCCTGATTAATAGACAGGGACATTAACCCACTAAGCCATGGGAACATCACAAGTGCAAAGTGATGTCAAGAAGGGCAGTGAACAATGAATCACTATTAGGTAAGTTCAAAAAGAAATCCATTGGTTTCACTATGTTTTTCTTAATGATAATCTTTGCAGCGCATCATGACATATTGTTCTTGATGAACACTTAATACAGATGCTATATCTCACAATTGCACTATCTCAATCCCAAAATCAATGCAAATTTACATTGGCTCCATAGGAAGCTTATTAGTAAATAAATGAAAAAGACTCTCCAAGGATTAGAACTCATGAAATCCTTTTTACAAGACAGGTGCATTAACCCAGTAAGCCACAGGAACATCACAGGTGCAAAGTGATGTCAAGAAGGGCAGTGAACAATGAATCACTATTAGGTAAGTTCAAAAAGAAATCCATTGGTTTCACTATGTTATTCTTAATGCCAATCTTTGCAGCTCATCATGACGTATTGTTCTTCATGAACACGTAATACAGATTCTATATCTCAAAATCAATGCAAATTTCCATTGCTCCATAGGAAGCTTATTAGTAAGTAAATGAAAAAAACTCTCCATGGATAGAACTCATGAACTTCTGTTGACAAGACAGGTGCATAAACCCAGTAAGCCACTGGAACATCACAGGTGAAAATTTGTGTCAAGAAGGGCAGTGAACAATGAATCACTATTTGGTAAGTTCAAAAAGAAATCCATTGGTTTTACTATGTTATTCTTAATGCCAATCTAAACAGATTGTGATGACATATTGTTCTTTATGAACACTTACTACAGATTCTATCTCACAATTGCACTATCTCTATCCCAAAATCAATGCAAATTTCCATTGGCTCTATAGGAAACTTATTAGTAAGTAAATGAAAAAGAGCTCTCTGAGGACTAGAACTCATGAACTCCTGTTTAAAAGACAGGGGCATTAACCCACTAAGCCATTGGAACATCACAAGTGCAAAGTGATGTCAAGAAGGGCAGTGAACATTGAATCACTATTAGGTAAGTTCAAAAAGAAATCCATTGGATTCACTATGTTATTCTTAATGCCAATCTTTGCAGCGCATCATGACGTATTGTTCTTGATGAACACGTAATACAGATTCTATATCTCACAATTGCACTATCTCAAGCACAAAATCAATGCAAATTTCCATTGGCTCTATAGGAAGCTTATTAGTAAGTAAATGAAAAAACTCTCTGAGATTTAGAACTCATGAACTCCTGTTTATAAGACAAGCGCATTGACCCAGTAAGCCACTGGAACATCACAAGTGCAAAAGGTTGTCAAGAAGGGCAATGACCAATGAATCACTATTAGGTAAGTTCAAAAAGAAATCCATTGGTTTCACTATGTTATTCTTAATGCCAATCTTTGCAGCGCATCATAACGTATTGTTCTTGATGAACACGTAATACAGATTCTATATCTCACAATTGCACTATCTCAAGCCCAAAATCAATGCAAATTTCCATTGGCTCTATTGGAAGCTTATTAGTAAGTAAATGAAAAAACTCTTTGAGAATTAGAACTCATGAACTTCTGTTTATAAGACAGGCGCAATAACCAAGTAAGCCAATGGAACATCACAAGTGCAAAAGGTTGTCAAGAAGGGCAATGACCAATGAATCACTATTAGGTAAGTTCAAAAAGAAATCCATTGGTTTCACTATGTTATTCTTAATGCTAATCTTTGCAGCGCATCATGACATATTGTTCTTGATGAACACGTAATACAGATTCTATATCTCAAAATCAATGCAAATTTCCATTGCTCCATAGGAAGCTATTAGTAAGTAAATGAAAAAGACTCTCCAAGGATTAGAACTCATGAAATCCTTTTTACAAGACAGGTGCATTAACCCAGTAAACCACAGCAACATCACGTGTGCAAATTAATGTCAAGAAGGGCAGTGACCAATGAATCACTATTTGGTAAGTTCAAATAGAAATCCATTGGTTTTACTATGTTATTCTTAATGCCAATCTAAACAGCTTGTAATGACATATTGTTCTTTATAAACACTTAGTACAGATTCTATCTCACAATTGCACTATCTCAGTACCAAAATCAATGCAAATTTCCATTGGCTCTATAGGAAACTTATTGGTAAGTAAACGAAAAAAATTTCTCTGAGGACTAGAACTCATGAACTCCTGTTTAAAAGACATTGGCATTAACCCACTAATCCATTGGAACATCACAAGTGCAAAGTGATGTCAAGAAGGGCAGTGACCAATGAATCACTATTAGGTAAGTTCAAAAAGAAATCCATTGGTTTTACTATGTTATTCTTAATGCCAATCTAAACAGCTTGTAATGACATATTGTTCTTTATGAACACTTAGTACAGATTCTATCTCACAATAGCACTATCTCAATCCCAAAATCAATGCAAATTTCCATTGTCTCTATAGGAAACTTATTGATAAGTAAATGAAAAAAAGCTCTATGAGGACTAGAATTCATGAACTCCTGATTAATAGACAGGGACATTAACCCACTAAGCCATGGGAACATCACAAGTGCAAAGTGATGTCAAGAAGGGCAGTGAACAATGAATCACTATTAGGTAAGTTCAAAAAGAAATCCATTGGTTTCACTATGTTTTTCTTAATGCTAATCTTTGCAGCGCATCATGACATATTGTTCTTGATGAACACTTAATACAGATGCTATATCTCACAATTGCACTATCTCAATCCCAAAATCAATGCAAATTTACATTGGCTCCATAGGAAGCTTATTAGTAAATAAATGAAAAAGACTCTCCAAGGATTAGAACTCATGAAATCCTTTTTACAAGACAGGTGCATTAACCCAGTAAGCCACAGGAACATCACAGGTGCAAAGTGATGTCAAGAAGGGCAGTGAACAATGAATCACTATTAGGTAAGTTCAAAAAGAAATCCATTGGTTTCACTATGTTATTCTTAATGCCAATCTTTGCAGCTCATCATGACGTATTGTTCTTCATGAACACGTAATACAGATTCTATATCTCAAAATCAATGCAAATTTCCATTGCTCCATAGGAAGCTTATTAGTAAGTAAATGAAAAAAACTCTCCATGGATAGAACTCATGAACTTCTGTTGACAAGACAGGTGCATAAACCCAGTAAGCCACTGGAACATCACAGGTGAAAATTTGTGTCAAGAAGGGCAGTGAACAATGAATCACTATTTGGTAAGTTCAAAAAGAAATCCATTGGTTTTACTATGTTATTCTTAATGCCAATCTAAACAGATTGTGATGACATATTGTTCTTTATGAACACTTACTACAGATTCTATCTCACAATTGCACTATCTCTATCCCAAAATCAATGCAAATTTCCATTGGCTCTATAGGAAACTTATTAGTAAGTAAATGAAAAAGAGCTCTCTGAGGACTAGAACTCATGAACTCCTGTTTAAAAGACAGGGGCATTAACCCACTAAGCCATTGGAACATCACAAGTGCAAAGTGATGTCAAGAAGGGCAGTGAACATTGAATCACTATTAGGTAAGTTCAAAAAGAAATCCATTGGATTCACTATGTTATTCTTAATGCCAATCTTTGCAGCGCATCATGACGTATTGTTCTTGATGAACACGTAATACAGATTCTATATCTCACAATTGCACTATCTCAAGCACAAAATCAATGCAAATTTCCATTGGCTCTATAGGAAGCTTATTAGTAAGTAAATGAAAAAACTCTCTGAGATTTAGAACTCATGAACTCCTGTTTATAAGACAAGCGCATTGACCAGTAAGCCACTGGAACATCACAAGTGCAAAAGGTTGTCAAGAAGGGCAATGACCAATGAATCACTATTAGGTAAGTTCAAAAAGAAATCCATTGGTTTCACTATGTTATTCTTAATGCCAATCTTTGCAGCGCATCATGACGTATTGTTCTTGATGAACACGTAATACAGATTCTATATCTCACAATTGCACTATCTCAAGCCCAAAATCAATGCAAATTTCCATTGGCTCTATTGGAAGCTTATTAGTAAGTAAATGAAAAAACTCTTTGAGAATTAGAACTCATGAACTTCTGTTTATAAGACAGGCGCAATAACCAAGTAAGCCACTGGAACATCACAAGTGCAAAAGGTTGTCAAGAAGGGCAATGACCAATGAATCACTATTAGGTAAGTTCAAAAAGAAATCCATTGGTTTCACTATGTTATTCTTAATGCTAATCTTTGCAGCGCATCATGACATATTGTTCTTGATGAACACGTAATACAGATTCTATATCTCAAAATCAATGCAAATTTCCATTGCTCCATAGGAAGCTATTAGTAAGTAAATGAAAAAGACTCTCCAAGGATTAGAACTCATGAAATCCTTTTTACAAGACAGGTGCATTAACCCAGTAAACCACAGCAACATCACGTGTGCAAATTAATGTCAAGAAGGGCAGTGACCAATGAATCACTATTTGGTAAGTTCAAATAGAAATCCATTGGTTTTACTATGTTATTCTTAATGCCAATCTAAACAGCTTGTAATGACATATTGTTCTTTATGAACACTTAGTACAGATTCTATCTCACAATTGCACTATCTCAGTACCAAAATCAATGCAAATTTCCATTGGCTCTATAGGAAACTTATTGGTAAGTAAACGAAAAAAATTTCTCTGAGGACTAGAACTCATGAACTCCTGTTTAAAAGACATTGGCATTAACCCACTAATCCATTGGAACATCACAAGTGCAAAGTGATGTCAAGAAGGGCAGTGACCAATGAATCACTATTAGGTAAGTTCAAAAAGAAATCCATTGGTTTTACTATGTTATTCTTAATGCCAATCTAAACAGCTTGTAATGACATATTGTTCTTTATGAACACTTAGTACAGATTCTATCTCACAATAGCACTATCTCAATCCCAAAATCAATGCAAATTTCCATTGTCTCTATAGGAAACTTATTGATAAGTAAATGAAAAAAAGCTCTATGAGGACTAGAACTCATGAACTCCTGATTAATAGACAGGGACATTAACCCACTAAGCCATGGGAACATCACAAGTGCAAAGTGATGTCAAGAAGGGCAGTGAACAATGAATCACTATTAGGTAAGTTCAAAAAGAAATCCATTGGTTTGACTATGTTATTCTTAATGCTAATCTTTGCAGCGCATCATGACATATTGTTCTTGATGACCACGTTATACAGATTCTATATCTCACAATTGCACTATCTCAAGCCCAAAATCAATGCAAATTTCCATTGGCTCCATAGGAAGCTTATTAGTAAGTACATGAAAAAGGCTCTCTATGGATTAGAACTCATGAACTCCTGTTTACAAGACAGGTGCATAAACCCAGTAAGCCACTGGAACATCACAGGTGCAAATTTATGTCAAGAAGGGCAGTGAAAAATGAATCACTATTTGGTAAATTCAAAAAGAAATCCATTGGTTTTACTATGTTATTCTTAATGCCAATCTAAACAGCTTTTAATGACATATTGTTCTTTATGAACACTTAGTACAGATTCTATCTCACAATTGCACTATCTCAGTCCCAAAATCAATGCAAATTTCCATTGGCTCTATAGGAAACTTATTGGTAAGTAAATGAAAAAAAGCTCTCTGAGGACTAGAACTCACGAACTCCTGTTTAAAAGACAGGGACATTAACCCACTAAGCCATTGGAACATCACAAGTGCAAAGTGATGTCAAGAAGGGCAGTGAACATTGAATCACTATTAGGTAAGTTCAAAAAGAAATCCATTGGTTTCACTATGTTATTCTTAATGCCAATCTTTGCAGCGCATCATAACGTATTGTTCTTGATGAACACGTAATACAGATTCTATATATCACAATTGCACTATCTCAAGCCCAAAATCAATGCAAATTTCCATTGGCTCCATAGGAAGCTTATTAGAAAGTAAATGAAAAAGACTCTCCAAGGATTAGAACTCATGAAATCCTCTTTACAAGACAGATGCATTAACCCAGTAAGCCACAGGAACATCACAGGTGCAAAATGATGTCAAGAAGGGCAGTGAACAATGAATCACTATTAGGTAAGTTCAAAAAGAAATCCATTGGTTTTACTATGTTATTCTTAAAGCCAATCTAAACAGATTGTGATGACATATTGTTCTTTATGAACACTTACTACAGATTCTATCTCACAATTGCACTATCTCAATCCCAAAATCAATGCAAATTTCCATTGGCTCTATAGGAAACTTATTGGTAAGTAAATGAAAAAGAGCTCTATGAGGACTAGAACTCATGAACTCCTGTTTAAAAGACAGGGGCATTAACCCACTAAGCCATTGGAACATCACAAGTGCTAAGTGATGTCAAGAAGGGCAGTGAACATTGAATCACTATTAGGTAAGTTCAAAAAGAAATCCATTGGTTTCACTATGTTATTCTTAATGCCAATCTTTGCAGCGCATCATTACGTATTGTTCTTGATGAACACGTAATACAGATTCTATATCTCACAATTGCACTATCTCAAGCACAAAATCAATGCAAATTTCCATTGGCTCTATAGGAAGCTTATTAGTAAGTAAATGAAAAAAATCTCTGAGAATTAGAACTCATGAACTCCTGCTTATAAGACAAGCACATTAACCCAGTAAGCCACAGGAAGATCATAAGTGCAAAAGGTTGTCAAGAAGGGCAATGACCAATGAATCACTATTAGGTAAGTTCAAAAAGAAATCCATTGGTTTCACTATGTTATTCTTAATGCTAATATTTGCAGCTCATCATGACATATTGTTCTTGATGAACACGTAATACAGATTCTATATCTCACAATTGCACTATCTCAAGCCCAAAATCAATGCAAATTTCCATTGGCTCTATAGGAAGCTTATTAGTAAGTAAATGAAAAAATTCTCTGAGAATTAGAACTTATGAACTCTTGTTTATAAGACAGGCGCAATAACCAAGTAAGCCACTGGAACATCACAAGTGCAAAAGGTTGTCAAGAAGGGCAATGACCATTGAATCACTATTAGGTAAGTTCAAAAAGAAATCCATTGGTTTCACTATGTTATTCTTAATGCCAATCTTTGCAGCGCATCATGATGTATTGTTCTTGATGAACACGTAATACAGATTCTATATCTCAAAATCAATGCAAATTTCCATTGCTCCTAAGGAAGCTTATTAGTAAGTAAATGAAAAAGACTCTCCAAGGATTAGAATTCATGAACTCCTGTTGACAAGACAGGTGCATTAACCCAGTAAGCCACAGCAACATCACAAATGCAAATTTATGTCAAGAAGGGCAGTGACCAATGAATCACTATTAGGTAAGTTCAAATAGAAATCCATTGGATTTACTATGTTATTCTTAATGCCAATCTAAACAGCTTGTAATGACATATTGTTCTTTATGAACACTTAGTACAGATTCTATCTCACAATTGCACTATCTCAGTACCAAAATCAATGCAAATTTCCATTGGCTCTATAGGAAACTTATTGGTAAGTAAACGAAAAAAATTTCTCTGAGGACTAGAACTCATGAACTCCTGTTTAAAAGACATTGGCATTAACCCACTAATCCATTGGAACATCACAAGTGCAAAGTGATGTCAAGAAGGGCAGTGACCAATGAATCACTATTAGGTAAGTTCAAAAAGAAATCCATTGGTTTTACTATGTTATTCTTAATGCCAATCTAAACAGCTTGTAATGACATATTGTTCTTTATGAACACTTAGTACAGATTCTATCTCACAATAGCACTATCTCAATCCCAAAATCAATGCAAATTTCCATTGTCTCTATAGGAAACTTATTGATAAGTAAATGAAAAAAAGCTCTATGAGGACTAGAACTCATGAACTCCTGATTAATAGACAGGGACATTAACCCACTAAGCCATGGGAACATCACAAGTGCAAAGTGATGTCAAGAAGGGCAGTGAACAATGAATCACTATTAGGTAAGTTCAAAAAGAAATCCATTGGTTTGACTATGTTATTCTTAATGCTAATCTTTGCAGCGCATCATGACATATTGTTCTTGATGACCACGTTATACAGATTCTATATCTCACAATTGCACTATCTCAAGCCCAAAATCAATGCAAATTTCCAATGGCTCCATAGGAAGCTTATTAGTAAGTACATGAAAAAGGCTCTCTATGGATTAGAACTCATGAACTCCTGTTTACAAGACAGGTGCATAAACCCAGTAAGCCACTGGAACATCACAGGTGCAAATTTATGTCAAGAAGGGCAGTGAAAAATGAATCACTATTTGGTAAATTCAAAAAGAAATCCATTGGTTTTACTATGTTATTCTTAATGCCAATCTAAACAGCTTTTAATGACATATTGTTCTTTATGAACACTTAGTACAGATTCTATCTCACAATTGCACTATCTCAGTCCCAAAATCAATGCAAATTTCCATTGGCTCTATAGGAAACTTATTGGTAAGTAAATGAAAAAAAGCTCTCTGAGGACTAGAACTCACGAACTCCTGTTTAAAAGACAGGGACATTAACCCACTAAGCCATTGGAACATCACAAGTGCAAAGTGATGTCAAGAAGGGCAGTGAACATTGAATCACTATTAGGTAAGTTCAAAAAGAAATCCATTGGTTTCACTATGTTATTCTTAATGCCAATCTTTGCAGCGCATCATAACGTATTGTTCTTGATGAACACGTAATACAGATTCTATATATCACAATTGCACTATCTCAAGCCCAAAATCAATGCAAATTTCCATTGGCTCCATAGGAAGCTTATTAGAAAGTAAATGAAAAAGACTCTCCAAGGATTAGAACTCATGAAATCCTCTTTACAAGACAGATGAATTAACCCAGTAAGCCACAGGAACATCACAGGTGCAAAATGATGTCAAGAAGGGCAGTGAACAATGAATCACTATTAGGTAAGTTCAAAAAGAAATCCATTGGTTTTACTATGTTATTCTTAATGCCAATCTTTGCAGCGCATCATGACGTATTGTTCTTGATGAACACGTAATACAGATTCTATATCTCACAATTGCACTATCTCAAGCACAAAATCAATGCAAATTTCCATTGGCTCTATAGGAAGCTTATTAGTAAGTAAATGAAAAAAATCTCTGAGAATTAGAACTCATGAACTCCTGCTTATAAGACAAGCACATTAACCCAGTAAGCCACAGGAAGATCATAAGTGCAAAAGGTTGTCAAGAAGGGCAATGACCAATGAATCACTATTAGGTAAGTTCAAAAAGAAATCCATTGGTTTCACTATGTTATTCTTAATGCTAATATTTGCAGCGCATCATGACATATTGTTCTTGATGAACACGTAATACAGATTCTATATCTCACAATTGCACTATCTCAAGCCCAAAATCAATGCAAATTTCCATTGGCTCTATAGGAAGCTTATTAGTAAGTAAATGAAAAAATTCTCTGAGAATTATAACTTATGAACTCTTGTTTATAAGACAGGCGCAATAACCAAGTAAGCCACTGGAACATCACAAGTGCAAAAGGTTGTCAAGAAGGGCAATGACCATTGAATCACTATTAGGTAAGTTCAAAAAGAAATCCATTGGTTTCACTATGTTATTCTTAATGCCAATCTTTGCAGCGCATCATGATGTATTGTTCTTGATGAACACGTAATACAGATTCTATATCTCAAAATCAATGCAAATTTCCATTGCTCCTAAGGAAGCTTATTAGTAAGTAAATGAAAAAGACTCTCCAAGGATTAGAATTCATGAACTCCTGTTGACAAGACAGGTGCATTAACCCAGTAAGCCACAGCAACATCACAAATGCAAATTTATGTCAAGAAGGGCAGTGACCAATGAATCACTATTAGGTAAGTTCAAATAGAAATCCATTGGATTTACTATGTTATTCTTAATGCCAATCTAAACAGCTTGTAATGACATATTGTTCTTTATGAACACTTAGTACAGATTCTATCTCACAATTGCACTATCTCAATCCCAAAATCAATGCAAATTTCCATTGGCTCTATAGGAAACTTAATGGTAAGTAATTGAAAAAAAGTTCTCTGAGGACTAGATCTCACAAACTCCTGTTTAAAAGACCGGGACATTAACCCACTAAGCCATTGGAACATCACAAGTACAAAGTGATGTCAAGAAGGGCAGTGAACAATGAATCACTATTAGGTAAGTTCAAAAAGAAATCCATTGGTTTCACTATGTTATTTCTAATGCTAATAATTGCAGCGCATCATGACATATTGTTCTTGATGAACACGTAATACAGATTCTATATCTCACAATTGCACTATCTCAATCCCAAAATCAATGCAAATTTACATTGGCTCTATAGGAAGTTTATTAGTAAGTAAATGAAAAAACTCTCTGAGAATTAGAACTCATGAACTCCTGTTTATAAGACAGGCGCACTAACCAAGTAAGCCACTGGAACATCACAAATGCAAAAGGTTGTCAAGAAGGGCAATGACCAATGAATCACTATTAGGTAAGTTCAAAAATAAATCCATTGGTTTCACTATGTTATTCTTAATGCCAATCTTTGCAGCGCATCATGACGTATTGTTCTTGATGAACACGTAATACAGATTCTATATCTCAAAATCAATGCAAATTTCCATTGCTCCATAGGAAGCTTATTAGTAAGTAAATGAAAAAGACTCTCCAAGGATTAGAACTCATGAAATCCTTTTTACAAGTCAGGTGCATAAACCCAGTAAGCCACTGGAACATCACAGGTGCAAATTTATGTCAAGAAGGTCAGTGAACAATGAATCACTATTTGGTAAGTTCAAAAAGAAATCCATTGGTTTTACTATGTTATTCTTAATGCCAATCTAAACAGCTTGTAATGACATATTGTTCTTTATGAACACTTAGTACCGATTCTATCTCACAATTGCACTATCTCAGTCCCAAAATCAATGCAAATTTCCATTGGCTCTATAGGAAACTTATTGGTAAGTAAACAAAAAAAAGCTCTCTGAGGACTAGAACTCACAAACTCCTGTTTAAAAGACAGGGACATTAACCCACTAAGCCACTGGAACATCACAAGTGCAAAGTGATGTCAAGAAGGGCAGTGAACTTTGAATCACTATTAGGTAAGTTCAAAAAGAAATCCATTGGTTTCACTATGTTATTCTTAATGCCAATCTTTGCAGCGCATCATAACGTATTGTTCTTGATGAACACGTAATACAGATTCTATATCTCACAATTGCACTATCTCAAGCCCAAAATCAATGCAAATTTCCATTGGCTCCATAGGAAGCTTATTAGAAAGTAAATGAAAAAGACTCTCCAAGGATTAGAACTCATAAAATCCTCTTTACAAGACAGGTGCATTAACCCAGTAAGCCACAGGAACATCACAAGTGCAAAATGATGTCAAGAAGGGCAGTGAACAATGAATCACTATTAGGTAAGTTCAAAAAGAAATCCATTGGTTTCACTATGTTATTCTTAATGCCAATCTTTGCAGCGCATCATGACGTATTGTTCTTGATGAACACGTAATACAGATTCTACATCTCACAATTGCACTATCTCAAGCCCAAAATCAATGCAAATTTCCATGGGCTCCATAGGAAGCTTATTAGAAAGTAAATGAAAAACATTCTCCAAGTATTAGAACTCATGAAATCCTTTTTACAAGACAGGTGCATTAACCAAGTAAGCCACAGCAACATCACAGGTGCACATTTATGTCAAGAAGGGCAGTGACCAATGAATCACTATTAGGTAAGTTCAAAAAGAAATCCATTGGTTTTACTATGTTATTCTTAATGCCAATCTAAACAGCTTGTAATGACATATTGTTCTTTATGAACACTTAGTACAGATTCTATCTCACAATTGCACTATCTCAATCCCAAAATCAATGCAAATTTCAATTGGCTCCATAGGAAGCTTATTAGTAAGTAAATGAAAAAAGCTCTCCAAGGATTAGAACTCATGAAATCCTTTTTACAAGACAGGTGCATTAACCCTGTAAGCCACTAGAACATCACGGGTGCAAAGTTATGTCAAGAAGGGCAGTGAACAATGAATCACTATTAGGTAAGTTCAAAAAGAAATCCATTGGTTTCACTATGTTATTCTTAATGCCAATCTTTGCAACGCATCATGACATATTGTTCTTGATGAACACGTAATACAGATTCTATATCTCAAAATCAATGCAAATTTCCATTGCTCTATAGGAAGCTTATTAGTAAGTAAATGAAAAAGACTATCCATGGATTAGAACTCATGAACTCCTGTTTACAAGACAGGTGCATAAACCCAGTAAGCCACTGGAACATCACAGGAGCAAATTTATGTCAAGAAGGGCAGTGAACAATGAATCACTATTTGGTAAGTTCAAAAAGAAATCCATTGGTTTTACTATGTTATTCTTAATTCCAATCTAAACAGCTTGTAATGACATATTGTTCTTTATGAACACTTAGTACAGATTCTATCTCACAATTGCACTATCTCAATCCCAAAATCAATGCAAATTTCCATTGGCTCTATAGGAAACTTATTGGTAAGGAAATGAAAAAAAGCTCTCTGAGGACTAGAACTCACGGACTCCTTTTTATAAGACAGGGACATTAACCCACTAAGCCATTGGAACATCACAAGCGCAAAGTCATGTCAAGAAGGGCAGTGAACAATGAATCACTATTAGGTAAGTTCAAAAAGAAATCCATTGGTTTCACTATGTTTTTCTTAATGCTAATCTTTGCAGCGCATCATGACATATTGTTCTTGATGAACACGTAATACAGATGCTATATCTCACAATTGCACTATCTCAATCCCAAAATCAATGCAAATTTACATTGGCTCCATAGGAAGCTTATTAGTAAATAAATGAAAAAGACTCTCCAAGGATTAGAACTCATGAAATCCTTTTTACAAGACAGGTGCATTAACCCAGTAAGCCACAGGAACATCACAGGTGTAAAGTGATGTCAAGAAGGGCAGTGAACAATGAATCACTATTAGGTAAGTTCAAAAAGAAATCCATTGGTTTCACTATGTTATTCTTAATGCCAATCTTTGCAGCGCATCATGACGTATTGTTCTTGATGAACACGTAATACAGATTCTATATCTCACAATTGCACTATCTCAAGCACAAAATCAATGCAAATTTCCATTGGCTCTATAGGAAGCTTATTAGTAAGTAAATGAAAAAACTCTCTGAGAATTAGAACTCATGAACTCCTGTTTATAAGACAAGCGCATTGACCCAGTAAGCCACTGGAACATCACAAGTGCAAAAGGTTGTCAAGAAGGGCAATGACCAATGAATCACTATTAGGTAAGTTCAAAAAGAAATCCATTGGTTTCACTATGTTATTCTTAATGCTAATCTTTGCAGCGCATCATGACATATTGTTCTTGATGAACACGTAATACAGATTCTATATCTCAAAATCAATGCAAATTTCCATTGCTCCATAGGAAGCTATTAGTAAGTAAATGAAAAAGACTCTCCAAGGATTAGAACTCATGAAATCCTTTTTACAAGACAGGTGCATTAACCCAGTAAACCACAGCAACATCACGTGTGCAAATTAATGTCAAGAAGGGCAGTGACCAATGAATCACTATTTGGTAAGTTCAAATAGAAATCCATTGGTTTTACTATGTTATTCTTAATGCCAATCTAAACAGCTTGTAATGACATATTGTTCTTTATAAACACTTAGTACAGATTCTATCTCACAATTGCACTATCTCAGTACCAAAATCAATGCAAATTTCCATTGGCTCTATAGGAAACTTATTGGTAAGTAAACGAAAAAAATTTCTCTGAGGACTAGAACTCATGAACTCCTGTTTAAAAGACATTGGCATTAACCCACTAATCCATTGGAACATCACAAGTGCAAAGTGATGTCAAGAAGGGCAGTGACCAATGAATCACTATTAGGTAAGTTCAAAAAGAAATCCATTGGTTTTACTATGTTATTCTTAATGCCAATCTAAACAGCTTGTAATGACATATTGTTCTTTATGAACACTTAGTACAGATTCTATCTCACAATAGCACTATCTCAATCCCAAAATCAATGCAAATTTCCATTGTCTCTATAGGAAACTTATTGATAAGTAAATGAAAAAAAGCTCTATGAGGACTAGAATTCATGAACTCCTGATTAATAGACAGGGACATTAACCCACTAAGCCATGGGAACATCACAAGTGCAAAGTGATGTCAAGAAGGGCAGTGAACAATGAATCACTATTAGGTAAGTTCAAAAAGAAATCCATTGGTTTCACTATGTTTTTCTTAATGCTAATCTTTGCAGCGCATCATGACATATTGTTCTTGATGAACACTTAATACAGATGCTATATCTCACAATAGCACTATCTCAATCCCAAAATCAATGCAAATTTACATTGGCTCCATAGGAAGCTTATTAGTAAATAAATGAAAAAGACTCTCCAAGGATTAGAACTCATGAAATCCTTTTTACAAGACAGGTGCATTAACCCAGTAAGCCACAGGAACATCACAGGTGCAAAGTGATGTCAAGAAGGGCAGTGAACAATGAATCACTATTAGGTAAGTTCAAAAAGAAATCCATTGGTTTCACTATGTTATTCTTAATGCCAATCTTTGCAGCTCATCATGACGTATTGTTCTTCATGAACACGTAATACAGATTCTATATCTCAAAATCAATGCAAATTTCCATTGCTCCATAGGAAGCTTATTAGTAAGTAAATGAAAAAAACTCTCCATGGATAGAACTCATGAACTTCTGTTGACAAGACAGGTGCATAAACCCAGTAAGCCACTGGAACATCACAGGTGAAAATTTGTGTCAAGAAGGGCAGTGAACAATGAATCACTATTTGGTAAGTTCAAAAAGAAATCCATTGGTTTTACTATGTTATTCTTAATGCCAATCTAAACAGATTGTGATGACATATTGTTCTTTATGAACACTTACTACAGATTCTATCTCACAATTGCACTATCTCTATCCCAAAATCAATGCAAATTTCCATTGGCTCTATAGGAAACTTATTAGTAAGTAAATGAAAAAGAGCTCTCTGAGGACTAGAACTCATGAACTCCTGTTTAAAAGACAGGGGCATTAACCCACTAAGCCATTGGAACATCACAAGTGCAAAGTGATGTCAAGAAGGGCAGTGAACATTGAATCACTATTAGGTAAGTTCAAAAAGAAATCCATTGGATTCACTATGTTATTCTTAATGCCAATCTTTGCAGCGCATCATGACGTATTGTTCTTGATGAACACGTAATACAGATTCTATATCTCACAATTGCACTATCTCAAGCACAAAATCAATGCAAATTTCCATTGGCTCTATAGGAAGCTTATTAGTAAGTAAATGAAAAAACTCTCTGAGATTTAGAACTCATGAACTCCTGTTTATAAGACAAGCGCATTGACCAGTAAGCCACTGGAACATCACAAGTGCAAAAGGTTGTCAAGAAGGGCAATGACCAATGAATCACTATTAGGTAAGTTCAAAAAGAAATCCATTGGTTTCACTATGTTATTCTTAATGCCAATCTTTGCAGCGCATCATGACGTATTGTTCTTGATGAACACGTAATACAGATTCTATATCTCACAATTGCACTATCTCAAGCCCAAAATCAATGCAAATTTCCATTGGCTCTATTGGAAGCTTATTAGTAAGTAAATGAAAAAACTCTTTGAGAATTAGAACTCATGAACTTCTGTTTATAAGACAGGCGCAATAACCAAGTAAGCCACTGGAACATCACAAGTGCAAAAGGTTGTCAAGAAGGGCAATGACCAATGAATCACTATTAGGTAAGTTCAAAAAGAAATCCATTGGTTTCACTATGTTATTCTTAATGCTAATCTTTGCAGCGCATCATGACATATTGTTCTTGATGAACACGTAATACAGATTCTATATCTCAAAATCAATGCAAATTTCCATTGCTCCATAGGAAGCTATTAGTAAGTAAATGAAAAAGACTCTCCAAGGATTAGAACTCATGAAATCCTTTTTACAAGACAGGTGCATTAACCCAGTAAACCACAGCAACATCACGTGTGCAAATTAATGTCAAGAAGGGCAGTGACCAATGAATCACTATTTGGTAAGTTCAAATAGAAATCCATTGGTTTTACTATGTTATTCTTAATGCCAATCTAAACAGCTTGTAATGACATATTGTTCTTTATGAACACTTAGTACAGATTCTATCTCACAATTGCACTATCTCAGTACCAAAATCAATGCAAATTTCCATTGGCTCTATAGGAAACTTATTGGTAAGTAAACGAAAAAAATTTCTCTGAGGACTAGAACTCATGAACTCCTGTTTAAAAGACATTGGCATTAACCCACTAATCCATTGGAACATCACAAGTGCAAAGTGATGTCAAGAAGGGCAGTGACCAATGAATCACTATTAGGTAAGTTCAAAAAGAAATCCATTGGTTTTACTATGTTATTCTTAATGCCAATCTAAACAGCTTGTAATGACATATTGTTCTTTATGAACACTTAGTACAGATTCTATCTCACAATAGCACTATCTCAATCCCAAAATCAATGCAAATTTCCATTGTCTCTATAGGAAACTTATTGATAAGTAAATGAAAAAAAGCTCTATGAGGACTAGAACTCATGAACTCCTGATTAATAGACAGGGACATTAACCCACTAAGCCATGGGAACATCACAAGTGCAAAGTGATGTCAAGAAGGGCAGTGAACAATGAATCACTATTAGGTAAGTTCAAAAAGAAATCCATTGGTTTGACTATGTTATTCTTAATGCTAATCTTTGCAGCGCATCATGACATATTGTTCTTGATGACCACGTTATACAGATTCTATATCTCACAATTGCACTATCTCAAGCCCAAAATCAATGCAAATTTCCATTGGCTCCATAGGAAGCTTATTAGTAAGTACATGAAAAAGGCTCTCTATGGATTAGAACTCATGAACTCCTGTTTACAAGACAGGTGCATAAACCCAGTAAGCCACTGGAACATCACAGGTGCAAATTTATGTCAAGAAGGGCAGTGAAAAATGAATCACTATTTGGTAAATTCAAAAAGAAATCCATTGGTTTTACTATGTTATTCTTAATGCCAATCTAAACAGCTTTTAATGACATATTGTTCTTTATGAACACTTAGTACAGATTCTATCTCACAATTGCACTATCTCAGTCCCAAAATCAATGCAAATTTCCATTGGCTCTATAGGAAACTTATTGGTAAGTAAATGAAAAAAAGCTCTCTGAGGACTAGAACTCACGAACTCCTGTTTAAAAGACAGGGACATTAACCCACTAAGCCATTGGAACATCACAAGTGCAAAGTGATGTCAAGAAGGGCAGTGAACATTGAATCACTATTAGGTAAGTTCAAAAAGAAATCCATTGGTTTCACTATGTTATTCTTAATGCCAATCTTTGCAGCGCATCATAACGTATTGTTCTTGATGAACACGTAATACAGATTCTATATATCACAATTGCACTATCTCAAGCCCAAAATCAATGCAAATTTCCATTGGCTCCATAGGAAGCTTATTAGAAAGTAAATGAAAAAGCCTCTCCAAGGATTAGAACTCATGAAATCCTCTTTACAAGACAGATGCATTAACCCAGTAAGCCACAGGAACATCACAGGTGCAAAATGATGTCAAGAAGGGCAGTGAACAATGAATCACTATTAAGTAAGTTCAAAAAGAAATCCATTGGTTTTACTATGTTATTCTTAAAGCCAATCTAAACAGATTGTGATGACATATTGTTCTTTATGAACACTTACTACAGATTCTATCTCACAATTGCACTATCTCAATCCCAAAATCAATGCAAATTTCCATTGGCTCTATAGGAAACTTATTGGTAAGTAAATGAAAAAGAGCTCTATGAGGACTAGAACTCATGAACTCCTGTTTAAAAGACAGGGGCATTAACCCACTAAGCCATTGGAACATCACAAGTGCTAAGTGATGTCAAGAAGGGCAGTGAACATTGAATCACTATTAGGTAAGTTCAAAAAGAAATCCATTGGTTTCACTATGTTATTCTTAATGCCAATCTTTGCAGCGCATCATGACGTATTGTTCTTGATGAACACGTAATACAGATTCTATATCTCACAATTGCACTATCTCAAGCACAAAATCAATGCAAATTTCCATTGGCTCTATAGGAAGCTTATTAGTAAGTAAATGAAAAAAATCTCTGAGAATTAGAACTCATGAACTCCTGCTTATAAGACAAGCACATTAACCCAGTAAGCCACAGGAAGATCATAAGTGCAAAAGGTTGTCAAGAAGGGCAATGACCAATGAATCACTATTAGGTAAGTTCAAAAAGAAATCCATTGGTTTCACTATGTTATTCTTAATGCTAATATTTGCAGCTCATCATGACATATTGTTCTTGATGAACACGTAATACAGATTCTATATCTCACAATTGCACTATCTCAAGCCCAAAATCAATGCAAATTTCCATTGGCTCTATAGGAAGCTTATTAGTAAGTAAATGAAAAAATTCTCTGAGAATTAGAACTTATGAACTCTTGTTTATAAGACAGGCGCAATAAACAAGTAAGCCACTGGAACATCACAAGTGCAAAAGGTTGTCAAGAAGGGCAATGACCATTGAATCACTATTAGGTAAGTTCAAAAAGAAATCCATTGGTTTCACTATGTTATTCTTAATGCCAATCTTTGCAGCGCATCATGATGTATTGTTCTTGATGAACACGTAATACAGATTCTATATCTCAAAATCAATGCAAATTTCCATTGCTCCTAAGGAAGCTTATTAGTAAGTAAATGAAAAAGACTCTCCAAGGATTAGAATTCATGAACTCCTGTTGACAAGACAGGTGCATTAACCCAGTAAGCCACAGCAACATCACAAATGCAAATTTATGTCAAGAAGGGCAGTGACCAATGAATCACTATTAGGTAAGTTCAAATAGAAATCCATTGGATTTACTATGTTATTCTTAATGCCAATCTAAACAGCTTGTAATGACATATTGTTCTTTATGAACACTTAGTACAGATTCTATCTCACAATTGCACTATCTCAGTACCAAAATCAATGCAAATTTCCATTGGCTCTATAGGAAACTTATTGGTAAGTAAACGAAAAAAATTTCTCTGAGGACTAGAACTCATGAACTCCTGTTTAAAAGACATTGGCATTAACCCACTAATCCATTGGAACATCACAAGTGCAAAGTGATGTCAAGAAGGGCAGTGACCAATGAATCACTATTAGGTAAGTTCAAAAAGAAATCCATTGGTTTTACTATGTTATTCTTAATGCCAATCTAAACAGCTTGTAATGACATATTGTTCTTTATGAACACTTAGTACAGATTCTATCTCACAATAGCACTATCTCAATCCCAAAATCAATGCAAATTTCCATTGTCTCTATAGGAAACTTATTGATAAGTAAATGAAAAAAAGCTCTATGAGGACTAGAACTCATGAACTCCTGATTAATAGACAGGGACATTAACCCACTAAGCCATGGGAACATCACAAGTGCAAAGTGACGTCAAGAAGGGCAGTGAACAATGAATCACTATTAGGTAAGTTCAAAAAGAAATCCATTGGTTTGACTATGTTATTCTTAATGCTAATCTTTGCAGCGCATCATGACATATTGTTCTTGATGACCACGTTATACAGATTCTATATCTCACAATTGCACTATCTCAAGCCCAAAATCAATGCAAATTTCCATTGGCTCCATAGGAAGCTTATTAGTAAGTACATGAAAAAGGCTCTCTATGGATTAGAACTCATGAACTCCTGTTTACAAGACAGGTGAATAAACCCAGTAAGCCACTGGAACATCACAGGTGCAAATTTATGTCAAGAAGGGCAGTGAAAAATGAATCACTATTTGGTAAATTCAAAAAGAAATCCATTGGTTTTACTATGTTATTCTTAATGCCAATCTAAACAGCTTTTAATGACATATTGTTCTTTATGAACACTTACTACAGATTCTATCTCACAATTGCACTATCTCTATCCCAAAATCAATGCAAATTTCCATTGGCTCTATAGGAAACTTATTAGTAAGTAAATGAAAAAGAGCTCTCTGAGGACTAGAACTCATGAACTCCTGTTTAAAAGACAGGGGCATTAACCCACTAAGCCATTGGAACATCACAAGTGCAAAGTGATGTCAAGAAGGGCAGTGAACATTGAATCACTATTAGGTAAGTTCAAAAAGAAATCCATTGGATTCACTATGTTATTCTTAATGCCAATCTTTGCAGCGCATCATGACGTATTGTTCTTGATGAACACGTAATACAGATTCTATATCTCACAATTGCACTATCTCAAGCACAAAATCAATGCAAATTTCCATTGGCTCTATAGGAAGCTTATTAGTAAGTAAATGAAAAAACTCTCTGAGATTTAGAACTCATGAACTCCTGTTTATAAGACAAGCGCATTGACCAGTAAGCCACTGGAACATCACAAGTGCAAAAGGTTGTCAAGAAGGGCAATGACCAATGAATCACTATTAGGTAAGTTCAAAAAGAAATCCATTGGTTTCACTATGTTATTCTTAATGCCAATCTTTGCAGCGCATCATGACGTATTGTTCTTGATGAACACGTAATACAGATTCTATATCTCACAATTGCACTATCTCAAGCCCAAAATCAATGCAAATTTCCATTGGCTCTATTGGAAGCTTATTAGTAAGTAAATGAAAAAACTCTTTGAGAATTAGAACTCATGAACTTCTGTTTATAAGACAGGCGCAATAACCAAGTAAGCCACTGGAACATCACAAGTGCAAAAGGTTGTCAAGAAGGGCAATGACCAATGAATCACTATTAGGTAAGTTCAAAAAGAAATCCATTGGTTTCACTATGTTATTCTTAATGCTAATCTTTGCAGCGCATCATGACATATTGTTCTTGATGAACACGTAATACAGATTCTATATCTCAAAATCAATGCAAATTTCCATTGCTCCATAGGAAGCTATTAGTAAGTAAATGAAAAAGACTCTCCAAGGATTAGAACTCATGAAATCCTTTTTACAAGACAGGTGCATTAACCCAGTAAACCACAGCAACATCACGTGTGCAAATTAATGTCAAGAAGGGCAGTGACCAATGAATCACTATTTGGTAAGTTCAAATAGAAATCCATTGGTTTTACTATGTTATTCTTAATGCCAATCTAAACAGCTTGTAATGACATATTGTTCTTTATGAACACTTAGTACAGATTCTATCTCACAATTGCACTATCTCAGTACCAAAATCAATGCAAATTTCCATTGGCTCTATAGGAAACTTATTGGTAAGTAAACGAAAAAAATTTCTCTGAGGACTAGAACTCATGAACTCCTGTTTAAAAGACATTGGCATTAACCCACTAATCCATTGGAACATCACAAGTGCAAAGTGATGTCAAGAAGGGCAGTGACCAATGAATCACTATTAGGTAAGTTCAAAAAGAAATCCATTGGTTTTACTATGTTATTCTTAATGCCAATCTAAACAGCTTGTAATGACATATTGTTCTTTATGAACACTTAGTACAGATTCTATCTCACAATAGCACTATCTCAATCCCAAAATCAATGCAAATTTCCATTGTCTCTATAGGAAACTTATTGATAAGTAAATGAAAAAAAGCTCTATGAGGACTAGAACTCATGAACTCCTGATTAATAGACAGGGACATTAACCCACTAAGCCATGGGAACATCACAAGTGCAAAGTGATGTCAAGAAGGGCAGTGAACAATGAATCACTATTAGGTAAGTTCAAAAAGAAATCCATTGGTTTGACTATGTTATTCTTAATGCTAATCTTTGCAGCGCATCATGACATATTGTTCTTGATGACCACGTTATACAGATTCTATATCTCACAATTGCACTATCTCAAGCCCAAAATCAATGCAAATTTCCATTGGCTCCATAGGAAGCTTATTAGTAAGTACATGAAAAAGGCTCTCTATGGATTAGAACTCATGAACTCCTGTTTACAAGACAGGTGCATAAACCCAGTAAGCCACTGGAACATCACAGGTGCAAATTTATGTCAAGAAGGGCAGTGAAAAATGAATCACTATTTGGTAAATTCAAAAAGAAATCCATTGGTTTTACTATGTTATTCTTAATGCCAATCTAAACAGCTTTTAATGACATATTGTTCTTTATGAACACTTAGTACAGATTCTATCTCACAATTGCACTATCTCAGTCCCAAAATCAATGCAAATTTCCATTGGCTCTATAGGAAACTTATTGGTAAGTAAATGAAAAAAAGCTCTCTGAGGACTAGAACTCACGAACTCCTGTTTAAAAGACAGGGACATTAACCCACTAAGCCATTGGAACATCACAAGTGCAAAGTGATGTCAAGAAGGGCAGTGAACATTGAATCACTATTAGGTAAGTTCAAAAAGAAATCCATTGGTTTCACTATGTTATTCTTAATGCCAATCTTTGCAGCGCATCATAACGTATTGTTCTTGATGAACACGTAATACAGATTCTATATATCACAATTGCACTATCTCAAGCCCAAAATCAATGCAAATTTCCATTGGCTCCATAGGAAGCTTATTAGAAAGTAAATGAAAAAGCCTCTCCAAGGATTAGAACTCATGAAATCCTCTTTACAAGACAGATGCATTAACCCAGTAAGCCACAGGAACATCACAGGTGCAAAATGATGTCAAGAAGGGCAGTGAACAATGAATCACTATTAGGTAAGTTCAAAAAGAAATCCATTGGTTTTACTATGTTATTCTTAAAGCCAATCTAAACAGATTGTGATGACATATTGTTCTTTATGAACACTTACTACAGATTCTATCTCACAATTGCACTATCTCAATCCCAAAATCAATGCAAATTTCCATTGGCTCTATAGGAAACTTATTGGTAAGTAAATGAAAAAGAGCTCTATGAGGACTAGAACTCATGAACTCCTGTTTAAAAGACAGGGGCATTAACCCACTAAGCCATTGGAACATCACAAGTGCTAAGTGATGTCAAGAAGGGCAGTGAACATTGAATCACTATTAGGTAAGTTCAAAAAGAAATCCATTGGTTTCACTATGTTATTCTTAATGCCAATCTTTGCAGCGCATCATGACGTATTGTTCTTGATGAACACGTAATACAGATTCTATATCTCACAATTGCACTATCTCAAGCACAAAATCAATGCAAATTTCCATTGGCTCTATAGGAAGCTTATTAGTAAGTAAATGAAAAAAATCTCTGAGAATTAGAACTCATGAACTCCTGCTTATAAGACAAGCACATTAACCCAGTAAGCCACAGGAAGATCATAAGTGCAAAAGGTTGTCAAGAAGGGCAATGACCAATGAATCACTATTAGGTAAGTTCAAAAAGAAATCCATTGGTTTCACTATGTTATTCTTAATGCTAATATTTGCAGCTCATCATGACATATTGTTCTTGATGAACACGTAATACAGATTCTATATCTCACAATTGCACTATCTCAAGCCCAAAATCAATGCAAATTTCCATTGGCTCTATAGGAAGCTTATTAGTAAGTAAATGAAAAAATTCTCTGAGAATTAGAACTTATGAACTCTTGTTTATAAGACAGGCGCAATAACCAAGTAAGCCACTGGAACATCACAAGTGCAAAAGGTTGTCAAGAAGGGCAATGACCATTGAATCACTATTAGGTAAGTTCAAAAAGAAATCCATTGGTTTCACTATGTTATTCTTAATGCCAATCTTTGCAGCGCATCATGATGTATTGTTCTTGATGAACACGTAATACAGATTCTATATCTCAAAATCAATGCAAATTTCCATTGCTCCTAAGGAAGCTTATTAGTAAGTAAATGAAAAAGACTCTCCAAGGATTAGAATTCATGAACTCCTGTTGACAAGACAGGTGCATTAACCCAGTAAGCCACAGCAACATCACAAATGCAAATTTATGTCAAGAAGGGCAGTGACCAATGAATCACTATTAGGTAAGTTCAAATAGAAATCCATTGGATTTACTATGTTATTCTTAATGCCAATCTAAACAGCTTGTAATGACATATTGTTCTTTATGAACACTTAGTACAGATTCTATCTCACAATTGCACTATCTCAGTACCAAAATCAATGCAAATTTCCATTGGCTCTATAGGAAACTTATTGGTAAGTAAACGAAAAAAATTTCTCTGAGGACTAGAACTCATGAACTCCTGTTTAAAAGACATTGGCATTAACCCACTAATCCATTGGAACATCACAAGTGCAAAGTGATGTCAAGAAGGGCAGTGACCAATGAATCACTATTAGGTAAGTTCAAAAAGAAATCCATTGGTTTTACTATGTTATTCTTAATGCCAATCTAAACAGCTTGTAATGACATATTGTTCTTTATGAACACTTAGTACAGATTCTATCTCACAATAGCACTATCTCAATCCCAAAATCAATGCAAATTTCCATTGTCTCTATAGGAAACTTATTGATAAGTAAATGAAAAAAAGCTCTATGAGGACTAGAACTCATGAACTCCTGATTAATAGACAGGGACATTAACCCACTAAGCCATGGGAACATCACAAGTGCAAAGTGACGTCAAGAAGGGCAGTGAACAATGAATCACTATTAGGTAAGTTCAAAAAGAAATCCATTGGTTTGACTATGTTATTCTTAATGCTAATCTTTGCAGCGCATCATGACATATTGTTCTTGATGACCACGTTATACAGATTCTATATCTCACAATTGCACTATCTCAAGCCCAAAATCAATGCAAATTTCCATTGGCTCCATAGGAAGCTTATTAGTAAGTACATGAAAAAGGCTCTCTATGGATTAGAACTCATGAACTCCTGTTTACAAGACAGGTGCATAAACCCAGTAAGCCACTGGAACATCACAGGTGCAAATTTATGTCAAGAAGGGCAGTGAAAAATGAATCACTATTTGGTAAATTCAAAAAGAAATCCATTGGTTTTACTATGTTATTCTTAATGCCAATCTAAACAGCTTTTAATGACATATTGTTCTTTATGAACACTTAGTACAGATTCTATCTCACAATTGCACTATCTCAGTCCCAAAATCAATGCAAATTTCCATTGGCTCTATAGGAAACTTATTGGTAAGTAAATGAAAAAAAGCTCTCTGAGGACTAGAACTCACGAACTCCTGTTTAAAAGACAGGGACATTAACCCACTAAGCCATTGGAACATCACAAGTGCAAAGTGATGTCAAGAAGGGCAGTGAACATTGAATCACTATTAGGTAAGTTCAAAAAGAAATCCATTGGTTTCACTATGTTATTCTTAATGCCAATCTTTGCAGCGCATCATAACGTATTGTTCTTGATGAACACGTAATACAGATTCTATATATCACAATTGCACTATCTCAAGCCCAAAATCAATGCAAATTTCCATTGGCTCCATAGGAAGCTTATTAGAAAGTAAATGAAAAAGACTCTCCAAGGATTAGAACTCATGAAATCCTCTTTACAAGACAGATGAATTAACCCAGTAAGCCACAGGAACATCACAGGTGCAAAATGATGTCAAGAAGGGCAGTGAACAATGAATCACTATTAGGTAAGTTCAAAAAGAAATCCATTGGTTTTACTATGTTATTCTTAAAGCCAATCTAAACAGATTGTGATGACATATTGTTCTTTATGAACACTTACTACAGATTCTATCTCACAATTGCACTATCTCAATCCCAAAATCAATGCAAATTTCCATTGGCTCTATAGGAAACTTATTGGTAAGTAAATGAAAAAGAGCTCTCTGAGGACTAGAACTCATGAACTCCTGTTTAAAAGACAGGGGCATTAACCCACTAAGCCATTGGAACATCACAAGTGCTAAGTGATGTCAAGAAGGGCAGTGAACATTGAATCACTATTAGGTAAGTTCAAAAAGAAATCCATTGGTTTCACTATGTTATTCTTAATGCCAATCTTTGCAGCGCATCATAACGTATTGTTCTTGATGAACACGTAATACAGATTCTATATATCACAATTGCACTATCTCAAGCCCAAAATCAATGCAAATTTCCATTGGCTCCATAGGAAGCTTATTAGAAAGTAAATGAAAAAGACTCTCCAAGGATTAGAACTCATGAAATCCTCTTTACAAGACAGATGAATTAACCCAGTAAGCCACAGGAACATCACAGGTGCAAAATGATGTCAAGAAGGGCAGTGAACAATGAATCACTATTAGGTAAGTTCAAAAAGAAATCCATTGGTTTTACTATGTTATTCTTAAAGCCAATCTAAACAGATTGTGATGACATATTGTTCTTTATGAACACTTACTACAGATTCTATCTCACAATTGCACTATCTCAATCCCAAAATCAATGCAAATTTCCATTGGCTCTATAGGAAACTTATTGGTAAGTAAATGAAAAAGAGCTCTCTGAGGACTAGAACTCATGAACTCCTGTTTAAAAGACAGGGGCATTAACCCACTAAGCCATTGGAACATCACAAGTGCTAAGTGATGTCAAGAAGGGCAGTGAACATTGAATCACTATTAGGTAAGTTCAAAAAGAAATCCATTGGTTTCACTATGTTATTCTTAATGCCAATCTTTGCAGCGCATCATGACGTATTGTTCTTGATGAACACGTAATACAGATTCTATATCTCACAATTGCACTATCTCAAGCACAAAATCAATGCAAATTTCCATTGGCTCTATAGGAAGCTTATTAGTAAGTAAATGAAAAAAATCTCTGAGAATTAGAACTCATGAACTCCTGCTTATAAGACAAGCACATTAACCCAGTAAGCCACAGGAAGATCATAAGTGCTAAAGGTTGTCAAGAAGGGCAATGACCAATGAATCACTATTAGGTAAGTTCAAAAAGAAATCCATTGGTTTCACTATGTTATTCTTAATGCTAATATTTGCAGCGCATCATGACATATTGTTCTTGATGAACACGTAATACAGATTCTATATCTCACAATTGCACTATCTCAAGCCCAAAATCAATGCAAATTTCCATTGGCTCTATAGGAAGCTTATTAGTAAGTAAATGAAAAAATTCTCTGAGAATTAGAACTTATGAACTCTTGTTTATAAGACAGGCGCAATAACCAAGTAAGCCACTGGAACATCACAAGTGCAAAAGGTTGTCAAGAAGGGCAATGACCATTGAATCACTATTAGGTAAGTTCAAAAAGAAATCCATTGGTTTCACTATGTTATTCTTAATGCCAATCTTTGCAGCGCATCATGATGTATTGTTCTTGATGAACACGTAATACAGATTCTATATCTCAAAATCAATGCAAATTTCCATTGCTCCTAAGGAAGCTTATTAGTAAGTAAATGAAAAAGACTCTCCAAGGATTAGAATTCATGAACTCCTGTTGACAAGACAGGTGCATTAACCCAGTAAGCCACAGCAACATCACAAATGCAAATTTATGTCAAGAAGGGCAGTGACCAATGAATCACTATTAGGTAAGTTCAAATAGAAATCCATTGGATTTACTATGTTATTCTTAATGCCAATCTAAACAGCTTGTAATGACATATTGTTCTTTATGAACACTTAGTACAGATTCTATCTCACAATTGCACTATCTCAATCCCAAAATCAATGCAAATTTCCATTGGCTCTATAGGAAACTTAATGGTAAGTAATTGAAAAAAAGTTCTCTGAGGACTAGATCTCACAAACTCCTGTTTAAAAGACCGGGACATTAACCCACTAAGCCATTGGAACATCACAAGTACAAAGTGATGTCAAGAAGGGCAGTGAACAATGAATCACTATTAGGTAAGTTCAAAAAGAAATCCATTGGTTTCACTATGTTATTTCTAATGCTAATAATTGCAGCGCATCATGACATATTGTTCTTGATGAACACGTAATACAGATTCTATATCTCACAATTGCACTATCTCAATCCCAAAATCAATGCAAATTTACATTGGCTCTATAGGAAGTTTATTAGTAAGTAAATGAAAAAACTCTCTGAGAATTAGAACTCATGAACTCCTGTTTATAAGACAGGCGCACTAACCAAGTAAGCCACTGGAACATCACAAATGCAAAAGGTTGTCAAGAAGGGCAATGACCAATGAATCACTATTAGGTAAGTTCAAAAATAAATCCATTGGTTTCACTATGTTATTCTTAATGCCAATCTTTGCAGCGCATCATGACGTATTGTTCTTGATGAACACGTAATACAGATTCTATATCTCAAAATCAATGCAAATTTCCATTGCTCCATAGGAAGCTTATTAGTAAGTAAATGAAAAAGACTCTCCAAGGATTAGAACTCATGAAATCCTTTTTACAAGTCAGGTGCATAAACCCAGTAAGCCACTGGAACATCACAGGTGCAAATTTATGTCAAGAAGGTCAGTGAACAATGAATCACTATTTGGTAAGTTCAAAAAGAAATCCATTGGTTTTACTATGTTATTCTTAATGCCAATCTAAACAGCTTGTAATGACATATTGTTCTTTATGAACACTTAGTACCGATTCTATCTCACAATTGCACTATCTCAGTCCCAAAATCAATGCAAATTTCCATTGGCTCTATAGGAAACTAATTGGTAAGTAAACAAATAAAAGTTCTCTGAGGACTAGAACTCACAAACTCCTGTTTAAAAGACAGGGACATTAATCCACTAAGCCACTGGAACATCACAAGTGCAAGTCATGTCAAGAAGGGCAGTGAACATTGAATCACTATTAGGTAAGTTCAAAAAGAAATCCATTGGTTTCACTATGTTATTCTTAATGCCAATCTTTGCAACGCATCATGACGTATTGTTCTTGATGAACACGTAATACATATTCTATATCTCACAGTTGCACTATCTCAATCCCAAAATCAATGCAAATTTCCATTGGCTCTATAGGAAGCTTATTAGTAAGTAAATGAAAAAACTCTCTGAGAATTAGAACTTATGAACTCCTGTTTATAAGACAGGCGCAATAACCAAGTAAGCCACTGGAACATCACAAGTGCAAAAGGTTGTCAAGAAGGGCAATGACCAATGAATCACTATTAGGTAAGTTCAAAAAGAAATCCATTGGTTTCACTATGTTATTCTTAATGCCAATCTTTGCAGCGCATCATGACGTATTGTTCTTGATGAACACGTAATACAGATTCTATATCTCAAAATCAATGCAAATTTCCATTGCTCCATAGGAAGCTTATTAGTAAGTAAATGAAAATGACACTCCAAGGATTAGAACTCATGTTTACAAGACAGGTGCATAAACCCAGTAAACCACTGGAACATCACAGGTGCAAATTTATGTCAAGAAGGGCAGTGAACAATGAATCACTATTTGGTAAGTTCAAAAAGAAATCCATTGGTTTTACTATGTTATTCTTAATGCCAATCTAAACAGCTTGTAATGACATATTGTTCTTTATGAACACTTAGTAATGATTCTATCTCACAATTGCACTATCTCAGTCCCAAAATCAATGCAAATTTCCATTGGATCTATAGGAAACTTATTGGTAAGTAAACAAAAAAAAGCTCTCTGAGGACTAGAACTCACAAACTCCTGTTTAAAAGACAGGGACATTAACCCACTAAGCCACTGGAACATCACAAGTGCAAAGTGATGTCAAGAAGGGCAGTGAACTTTGAATCACTATTAGGTAAGTTCAAAAAGAAATCCATTGGTTTCACTATGTTATTCTTAATGCCAATCTTTGCAGCGCATCATAACGTATTGTTCTTGATGAACACGTAATACAGATTCTATATATCACAATTGCACTATCTCAAGCCCAAAATCAATGCAAATTTCCATTGGCTCCATAGGAAGCTTATTAGAAAGTAAATGAAAAAGACTCTCCAAGGATTAGAACTCATAAAATCCTCTTTACAAGACAGGTGCATTAACCCAGTAAGCCACAGGAACATCACAAGTGCAAAATGATGTCAAGAAGGGCAGTGAACAATGAATCACTATTAGGTAAGTTCAAAAAGAAATCCATTGGTTTCACTATGTTATTCTTAATGCCAATCTTTGCAGCGCATCATGACGTATTGTTCTTGATGAACACGTAATACAGATTCTACATCTCACAATTGCACTATCTCAAGCCCAAAATCAATGCAAATTTCCATGGGCTCCATAGGAAGCTTATTAGAAAGTAAATGAAAAACATTCTCCAAGTATTAGAACTCATGAAATCCTTTTTACAAGACAGGTGCATTAACCAAGTAAGCCACAGCAACATCACAGGTGCACATTTATGTCAAGAAGGGCAGTGACCAATGAATCACTATTAGGTAAGTTCAAAAAGAAATCCATTGGTTTTACTATGTTATTCTTAATGCCAATCTAAACAGCTTGTAATGACATATTGTTCTTTATGAACACTTAGTACAGATTCTATCTCACAATTGCACTATCTCAATCCCAAAATCAATGCAAATTTCAATTGGCTCCATAGGAAGCTTATTAGTAAGTAAATGAAAAAAGCTCTCCAAGGATTAGAACTCATGAAATCCTTTTTACAAGACAGGTGCATTAACCCTGTAAGCCACTAGAACATCACGGGTGCAAAGCTATGTCAAGAAGGGCAGTGAACAATGAATCACTATTAGGTAAGTTCAAAAAGAAATCCATTGGTTTCACTATGTTATTCTTAATGCCAATCTTTGCAACGCATCATGACATATTGTTCTTGATGAACACGTAATACAGATTCTATATCTCAAAATCAATGCAAATTTCCATTGCTCTATAGGAAGCTTATTAGTAAGTAAATGAAAAAGACTATCCATGGATTAGAACTCATGAACTCCTGTTTACAAGACAGGTGCATAAACCCAGTAAGCCACTGGAACATCACAGGAGCAAATTTATGTCAAGAAGGGCAGTGAACAATGAATCACTATTTGGTAAGTTCAAAAAGAAATCCATTGGTTTTACTATGTTATTCTTAATTCCAATCTAAACAGCTTGTAATGACATATTGTTCTTTATGAACACTTAGTACAGATTCTATCTCACAATTGCACTATCTCAATCCCAAAATTAATGCAAATTTCCATTGGCTCTATAGGAAACTTATTGGTAAGGAAATGAAAAAAAGCTCTCTGAGGACTAGAACTCACGAACTCCTTTTTATAAGACAGGGACATTAACCCACTAAGCCATTGGAACATCACAAGCGCAAAGTCATGTCAAGAAGGGCAGTGAACAATGAATCACTATTAGGTAAGTTCAAAAAGAAATCCATTGGTTTCACTATGTTTTTCTTAATGCTAATCTTTGCAGCGCATCATGACATATTGTTCTTGATGAACACGTAATACAGATGCTATATCTCACAATTGCACTATCTCAATCCCAAAATCAATGCAAATTTACATTGGCTCCATAGGAAGCTTATTAGTAAATAAATGAAAAAGACTCTCCAAGGATTAGAACTCATGAAATCCTTTTTACAAGACAGGTGCATTAACCCAGTAAGCCACAGGAACATCACAGGTGTAAAGTGATGTCAAGAAGGGCAGTGAACAATGAATCACTATTAGGTAAGTTCAAAAAGAAATCCATTGGTTTCACTATGTTATTCTTAATGCCAATCTTTGCAGCGCATCATGACGTATTGTTCTTGATGAACACGTAATACAGATTCTATATCTCACAATTGCACTATCTCAAGCACAAAATCAATGCAAATTTCCATTGGCTCTATAGGAAGCTTATTAGTAAGTAAATGAAAAAACTCTCTGAGAATTAGAACTCATGAACTCCTGTTTATAAGACAAGCGCATTGACCCAGTAAGCCACTGGAACATCACAAGTGCAAAAGGTTGTCAAGAAGGGCAATGACCAATGAATCACTATTAGGTAAGTTCAAAAAGAAATCCATTGGTTTCACTATGTTATTCTTAATGCCAATCTTTGCAGCGCATCATGACGTATTGTTCTTGATGAACACGTAATACAGATTCTATATCTCACAATTGCACTATCTCAAGCCCAAAATCAATGCAAATTTCCATTGGCTCTATTGGAAGCTTATTAGTAAGTAAATGAAAAAACTCTCTGAGAATTAGAACTCATGAACTTCTGTTTATAAGACAGGCGCAATAACCAAGAAAGCCACTGGAACATCACAAGTGCAAAAGGTTGTCAAGAAGGGCAATGACCAATGAATCACTATTAGGTAAGTTCAAAAAGAAATCCATTGGTTTCACTATGTTATTCTTAATGCTAATCTTTGCAGCGCATCATGACATATTGTTCTTGATGAACACGTAATACAGATTCTATATCTCAAAATCAATGCAAATTTCCATTGCTCCATAGGAAGCTATTAGTAAGTAAATGAAAAAGACTCTCCAAGGATTAGAACTCATGAAATGCTTTTTGCAAGACAGGTGCATTAACCCAGTAAACCACAGCAACATCACGTGTGCAAATTTATGTCAAGAAGGGCAGTGACCAATGAATCACTATTTGGTAAGTTCAAATAGAAATCCATTGGTTTTACTATGTTATTCTTAATGCCAATCTAAACAGCTTGTAATGACATATTGTTCTTTATGAAAACTTAGTACAGATTCTATCTCACAATTGCACTATCTCAGTACCAAAATCAATGCAAATTTCCATTGGCTCTATAGGAAACTTATTGGTAAGTAAACGAAAAAAATCTCTCTGAGGACTAGAACTCATGAACTCCTGTTTAAAAGACATTGGCATAAACCCACTAATCCATTGGAACATCACAAGTGCAAAGCGATGTCAAGAAGGGCAGTGACCAATGAATCACTATTAGGTAAGTTCAAAAAGAAATCCATTGGTTTTACTATGTTATTCTTAATGCCAATCTAAACAGCTTGTAATGACATATTGTTCTTTATGAACACTTAGTACAGATTCTATCTCACAATAGCACTATCTCAATCCCAAAATCAATGCAAATTTCCATTGTCTCTATAGGAAACTTATTGGTAAGTAAATGAAAAAAAGCTCTCTGAGGACTAGAACTCACGAACTCCTGTTTAATAGACAGGGACATTAACCCACTAAGCCATTGGAACATCACAAGTGCAAAGTGATGTCAAGAAGGGCAGTGAACAATGAATCACTATTAGGTAAGTTCAAAAAGAAATCCATTGGTTTGACTATGGTATTCTTAATGCTAATCTTTGCAGCGCATCATCACATATTATTCTTGATGACCACGTTATACAGATTCTATATCTCACAATTGCACTATCTCAAGCCCAAAATCAATGCAAATTTCCATTGGCTCCATAGGAAGCTTATTAGTAAGTACATGAAAAAGGCTCTCTAAGGATTAGAACTCATGAACTCCTGTTTACAAGACAGGTGCATAAACCCAGTAAGCCACTGGAACATCACAGGTGCAAATTTATGTCAAGAAGGGCAGTGAAAAATGAATCACTATTTGGTAAATTCAAAAAGAAATCCATTGGTTTTACTATGTTATTCTTAATGCCAATCTAAACAGCTTTTAATGACATATTGTTCTTTATGAACACTTAGTACAGATTCTATCTCACAATTGCACTATCTCAGTCCCAAAATCAATGCAAATTTCCATTGGCTCTATAGGAAACTTATTGGTAAGTAAATGAAAAAAAGCTCTCTGAGGACTAGAACTCACGAACTCCTGTTTAAAAGACAGGGACATTAACCCACTAAGCCATTGGAACATCACAAGTGCAAAGTGATGTCAAGAAGGGCAGTGAACATTGAATCACTATTAGGTAAGTTCAAAAAGAAATCCATTGGTTTCACTATGTTATTCTTAATGCCAATCTTTGCAGCGCATCATAACGTATTGTTCTTGATGAACACGTAATACAGATTCTATATATCACAATTGCACTATCTCAAGCCCAAAATCAATGCAAATTTCCATTGGCTCCATAGGAAGGTTATTAGTAAGTAAATGAAAAAAACTCTCCAAGGATTAGAACTCATGAAATCCTTTTTACAAGACAGGTGCATTAACCCAGTAAGCCACAGCAACATCACAGGTGCAAATTTATGTCAAGAAGGGCAGTGACCAATGAATCACTATTAGGTAAATTTAAAAAGAAATCCATTGGTTTTACTATGTTATTCTGAATGCCAATCTAAATAGCTTGTAATGACATATTGTTCTTTATGAACACTTACTACAGATTCTATCTCACAATTGCACTATCTCAATCCCAAAATCAATGCAAATTTCCATTGGCTCTATAGGAAACTTATTGGTAAGTAAATGAAAAAGAGCTCTCTGAGGACTAGAACTCATGAACTACTGTTTAAAAGACAGGGGCATTAACCCACTAAGCCATTGGAACATCACAAGTGCTAAGTGATGTCAAGAAGGGCAGTGAACATTCAATCACTATTAGGTAAGTTCAAAAAGAAATCCATTGGTTTCACTATGTTATTCTTAATGCCAATCTTTGCAGCGCATCATGACGTATTGTTCTTGATGAACACGTAATACAGATTCTATATCTCACAATTGCACTATCTCAAGCACAAAATCAATGCAAATTTCCATTGGCTCTATAGGAAGCTTATTAGTAAGTAAATGAAAAAACTCTCTGAGAATTAGAACTCATGAACTCCTGTTTATAAGACAAGCACATTAATCCAGTAAGCCACAGGAAGATCATAAGTGCAAAAGGTTGTCAAGAAGGGCAATGACCAATGAATCACTATTAGGTAAGTTCAAAAAGAAATCCATTGGTTTCACTATGTTATTCTTAATGCTAATATTTGCAGCGCATCATGACATATTGTTCTTGATGAACACGTAATACAGATTCTATATCTCACAATTGCACTATCTCAAGCCCAAAGTCAATGCAAATTTCCATGGGCTCCATAGGAAGCTTATTAGAAAGTAAATGAAAAAAACTCTCCAAGAATTAGAACTCATGAAACCCTTTTTACAAGACAGGTGCATTAACCCAGTAAGCCACTGGAACATCACAGGTGCAAAGTTATGTCAAGAAGGGCAGTGAACAATGAATCACTATTAGGTAAGTTCAAAAAGAAATCCATTGGTTTCACTATGTTATTCTTAATGCCAATCTTTGCAGCGCATCATGACATATTGTTCTTGATGAACACGTAATACAGATTCTATATCTCAAAATCAATGCAAATTTCCATTGGCTCCATAGGAAGCTTATTAGTAAGTAAATGAAAAAAGCTCTCCAAAGATTAGAACTCGTGAACTCATGTTTACAAGACAGGTGCATAAACCCAGTAAGCCACTGGAACATCACCGGTGCAAAGTTATGTCAAGAAGGGCAGTGAACAATGAATCACTATTAGGTAAGTTCAAAAACAAATCCATTGGTTTCACTATGTTATTCTTAATGCCAATCTTTGCACCGCATCATGACATATTGTTCTTGATGAACACATAATACAGATTCTATATCTCAAAATCAATTCAAATTTCCATTGCTCCATAGGAAGCTTATTAGTAAGTAAATGAAAAAGACTCTCCATGGATTAGAACTCATGAACTCCTGTTTACAAGACAGGTGCATAAACCCAGTAAGCCACTGGAACATCACAGGTGCAAATTTATGTCAAGAAGGGCAGTGAACAATGAATCACTATTTGGTAAGTTCAAAAAGAAATCCATTGGTTTTACTATGTTATTCTGAATGCCAATCTAAATAGCTTGTAATGACATATTGTTCTTTATGAACACTTACTACAGATTCTATCTCACAATTGCACTATCTCAATCCCAAAATCAATGCAAATTTCCATTGGCTCTATAGGAAACTGATTGGTAAGTAAATGAAAAAAAGCTCTTTGAGGACTAGAACTCACAAACTCCTTTTTAAAAGACAGGGACATTAACCCACTAAACCATTGGAACATCACAAGTGCAAAGTCATGTCAAGAAGGGCAGTGAACAATGAATCACTATTAGGTAAGTTCAAAAAGAAATCCATTGGTTTCACTATGTTATTCTTAATGCTAATCTTTGAAGCGCATCATGACATATTGTTCTTGATGACCACGTTATACAGATTCTATATCTCACAATTGCACTATCTCAAGCCCAAAATCAATGCAAATTTCCATTGGCTCCATAGGAAGCTTATTAGTAAGTACATGAAAAAGGCTCTCTAAGGATTAGAACTCATGAACTCCTGTTTACAAGACAGGTGCATAAACCCAGTAAGCCACTGGAACATCACAGGTGCAAATTTATGTCAAGAAGGGCAGTGAAAAATGAATCACTATTTGGTAAATTCAAAAAGAAATCCATTGGTTTTACTATGTTATTCTTAATGCCAATCTAAACAGCTTTTAATGACATATTGTTCTTTATGAACACTTAGTACAGATTCTATCTCACAATTGCACTATCTCAGTCCCAAAATCAATGCAAATTTCCATTGGCTCTATAGGAAACTTATTGGTAAGTAAATGAAAAAAAGCTCTCTGAGGACTAGAACTCACGAACTCCTGTTTAAAAGACAGGGACATTAACCCACTAAGCCATTGGAACATCACAAGTGCAAAGTGATGTCAAGAAGGGCAGTGAACATTGAATCACTATTAGGTAAGTTCAAAAAGAAATCCATTGGTTTCACTATGTTATTCTTAATGCCAATCTTTGCAGCGCATCATAACGTATTGTTCTTGATTAACACGTAATACAGATTCTATATATCACAATTGCACTATCTCAAGCCCAAAATCAATGCAAATTTCCATTGGCTCGATAGGAAGCTTATTAGAAAGTAAATGAAAAAGACTCTCCAAGGATTAGAACTCATGAAATCCTCTTTACAAGACAGGTGCATTAACCCAGTAAGCCACAGGAACATCACAGGTGCAAAATGATGTCAAGAAGGGCAGTGAACAATGAATCACTATTAGGTAAGTTCAAAAAGAAATCCATTGGTTTCACTATGTTATTCTTAATGCTAATATTTGCAGCGCATCATAACATATTGTTCTTGATGAACACGTAATACATATTCTATATCTCACAATTGCACTATCTCAAGCCCAAAATCAATGCAAATTTCAATTGGCTCCATAGGAAGGTTATTAGTAAGTAAATGAAAAAAACTCTCCAAGGATTAGAACTCATGAAATCCTTTTTACAAGACAGGTGCATTAACCCAGTAAGCCACTGGAACATCACAGGGGCAAATTTATGTCAAGAAGGGCAGTGAACAATGAATCACTATTTGGTAAGTTCAAAAATAAATCCATTGGTTTTACTATGTTATTCTTAATGCCAATCTAAACAGCTTGTAATGACATATTGTTCTTTATGAACACTTAGTACAGATTCTATCTCACAATTGCACTATCTCAATCCCAAAATCAATGCGAATTTCCATTGGCTCCATAGGAAGCTTATAAGTAAGTAAATGAAAAAAGCTCTCCAAGGATTAGAACTCATGAACTCCTGTTTACAAGACAGGTGCATAAACCCAGTAAGCCACTGGAACATCACAGGTGCAAAGTTATGTCAAGAAGGGCAGTGAACAATGAATCACTATTAGGTAAGTTCAAAAACAAATCCATTGGTTTCACTATGTTATTCTTAATGCCAATCTTTGCAGCGCATCATGACATATTGTTCTTGATGAACACGTAATACAGATTCTATATCTCACAATTGCACTATCTCAATCCCAAAATCAATGCAAATTTCCATTGGCTCTATAGGAAACTTATTGGTAAGTAAATGAAAAAGAGCTCTCTGAGGACTAGAACTCATGAACTCCTGTTTAAAAGACAGGGGGATTAAACCACTAAGCCAGGAACATCACAAGTGCAAAGTGATGTCAAGAAGGGCAGTGAACAATGAATCACTATTAGGTAAGTTCAAAAAGAAATGCATTGGTTTTACTATGTTATTCTTAAAGCCAATCTAAACAGATTGTGATGACATATTGTTCTTTCTGAACACTTACTACAGATTCTATCTCACAATTGCACTATCTCACAATTGCACTATCTCAATCCCAAAATCAATGCAAATTTCCATTGGCTCTATAGGAAACTTATTGGTAAGTAAATGAAAAAGAGCTCTCTGAGGACTAGAACTCATGAACTCCTCTTTAAAAGACAGGGGCATTAACCCACTAAGCCATTGGAACATCACAAGTGCAAAGTGATGTCAAGAAGGGCAGTGAACATTGAATCACTATTAGGTAAGTTCAAAAAGAAATCCATTGGTTTCACTATGTTATTCTTAATGCCAATCTTTGCAGCGCATCATAACGTATTGTTCTTGATTAACACGTAATACAGATTCTATATATCACAATTGCACTATCTCAAGCCCAAAATCAATGCAAATTTCCATTGGCTCCATAGGAAGCTTATTAGAAAGTAAATGAAAAAGACTCTCCAAGGATTAGAACTCATGAAATCCTCTTTACAAGACAGGTGCATTAACCCAGTAAGCCACAGGAACATCACAGGTGCAAAATGATGTCAAGAAGGGCAGTGAACAATGAATCACTATTAGGTAAGTTCAAAAAGAAATCCATTGGTTTCACTATGTTATTCTTAATGCTAATATTTGCAGCGCATCATAACATATTGTTCTTGATGAACACGTAATACATATTCTATATCTCACAATTGCACTATCTCAAGCCCAAAATCAATGCAAATTTCCATTGGCTCCATAGGAAGGTTATTAGTAAGTAAATGAAAAAAACTCTCCAAGGATTAGAACTCATGAAATCCTTTTTACAAGACAGGTGCATTAACCCAGTAAGCCACTGGAACATCACAGGGGCAAATTTATGTCAAGAAGGGCAGTGAACAATGAATCACTATTAGGTAAGTTCAAAAACAAATCCATTGGTTTCACTATGTTATTCTTAATGCCAATCTTTGCAGCGCATCATGACATATTGTTCTTGATGAACACGTAATACAGATTCTATATCTCACAATTGCACTATCTCAATCCCAAAATCAATGCAAATTTCCATTGGCTCTATAGGAAACTTATTGGTAAGTAAATGAAAAAGAGCTCTCTGAGGACTAGAACTCATGAACTCCTGTTTAAAAGACAGGGGGATTAAACCACTAAGCCAGGAACATCACAAGTGCAAAGTGATGTCAAGAAGGGCAGTGAACAATGAATCACTATTAGGTAAGTTCAAAAAGAAATGCATTGGTTTTACTATGTTATTCTTAAAGCCAATCTAAACAGATTGTGATGACATATTGTTCTTTCTGAACACTTACTACAGATTCTATCTCACAATTGCACTATCTCACAATTGCACTATCTCAATCCCAAAATCAATGCAAATTTCCATTGGCTCTATAGGAAACTTATTGGTAAGTAAATGAAAAAGAGCTCTCTGAGGACTAGAACTCATGAACTCCTCTTTAAAAGACAGGGGCATTAACCCACTAAGCCATTGGAACATCACAAGTGCAAAGTGATGTCAAGAAGGGCAGTGAACAATGAATCACTATTAGGTAAGTTCAAAAAGAAATCCATTGGTTTCACTATGTTATTCTTAATGCCAATCTTTGCAGCTCATCATGACGTATTGTTCTTCATGAACACGTAATACAGATTCAATATCTCAAAATCAATGCAAATTTCCATTGCTCCATAGGAAGCTTATTAGTAAGTAAATGAAAAAGACTCTACATGGATTAGAACTCATGAACTCCTGTTGACTAGACAGGTGCATTAACCCAGTAAGCCACTGGAACATCACAGGTGCAAATTTGTGTCAAGAAGGGCAGTGAACAATGAATCACTATTTGGTAAGTTCAAAAAGAAATCCATTGGTTTTACTATGTTATTCTTAATGCCAATCTAAACAGCTTTTAATGACATATTGTTCTTTATGAACACTTAGTACAGATTCTATCTCACAATTGCACTATCTCAGTCCCAAAATCAATGCAAATTTCCATTGGCTCTATAGGAAACTTATTGGTAAGTAAATGAAAAAAAGCTCTCTGAGGACTAGAACTCACGAACTCCTGTTTAAAAGACAGGGACATTAACCCACTAAGCCATTGGAACATCACAAGTGCAAAGTGATGTCAAGAAGGGCAGTGAACATTGAATCACTATTAGGTAAGTTCAAAAAGAAATCCATTGGTTTCACTATGTTATTCTTAATGCCAATCTTTGCAGCGCATCATAACGTATTGTTCTTGATGAACACGTAATACAGATTCTATATATCACAATTGCACTATCTCAAGCCCAAAATCAATGCAAATTTCCATTGGCTCCATAGGAAGCTTATTAGAAAGTAAATGAAAAAGACTCTCCAAGGATTAGAACTCATGAAATCCTCTTTACAAGACAGATGCATTAACCCAGTAAGCCACAGGAACATCACAGGTGCAAAATGATGTCAAGAAGGGCAGTGAACAATGAATCACTATTAGGTAAGTTCAAAAAGAAATCCATTGGTTTTACTATGTTATTCTTAAAGCCAATCTAAACAGATTGTGATGACATATTGTTCTTTATGAACACTTACTACAGATTCTATCTCACAATTGCACTATCTCAATCCCAAAATCAATGCAAATTTCCATTGGCTCTATAGGAAACTTATTGGTAAGTAAATGAAAAAGAGCTCTATGAGGACTAGAACTCATGAACTCCTGTTTAAAAGACAGGGGCATTAACCCACTAAGCCATTGGAACATCACAAGTGCTAAGTGATGTCAAGAAGGGCAGTGAACATTGAATCACTATTAGGTAAGTTCAAAAAGAAATCCATTGGTTTCACTATGTTATTCTTAATGCCAATCTTTGCAGCGCATCATGACGTATTGTTCTTGATGAACACGTAATACAGATTCTATATCTCACAATTGCACTATCTCAAGCACAAAATCAATGCAAATTTCCATTGGCTCTATAGGAAGCTTATTAGTAAGTAAATGAAAAAAATCTCTGAGAATTAGAACTCATGAACTCCTGCTTATAAGACAAGCACATTAACCCAGTAAGCCACAGGAAGATCATAAGTGCAAAAGGTTGTCAAGAAGGGCAATGACCAATGAATCACTATTAGGTAAGTTCAAAAAGAAATCCATTGGTTTCACTATGTTATTCTTAATGCTAATATTTGCAGCTCATCATGACATATTGTTCTTGATGAACACGTAATACAGATTCTATATCTCACAATTGCACTATCTCAAGCCCAAAATCAATGCAAATTTCCATTGGCTCTATAGGAAGCTTATTAGTAAGTAAATGAAAAAATTCTCTGAGAATTAGAACTTATGAACTCTTGTTTATAAGACAGGCGCAATAACCAAGTAAGCCACTGGAACATCACAAGTGCAAAAGGTTGTCAAGAAGGGCAATGACCATTGAATCACTATTAGGTAAGTTCAAAAAGAAATCCATTGGTTTCACTATGTTATTCTTAATGCCAATCTTTGCAGCGCATCATGATGTATTGTTCTTGATGAACACGTAATACAGATTCTATATCTCAAAATCAATGCAAATTTCCATTGCTCCTAAGGAAGCTTATTAGTAAGTAAATGAAAAAGACTCTCCAAGGATTAGAATTCATGAACTCCTGTTGACAAGACAGGTGCATTAACCCAGTAAGCCACAGCAACATCACAAATGCAAATTTATGTCAAGAAGGGCAGTGACCAATGAATCACTATTAGGTAAGTTCAAATAGAAATCCATTGGATTTACTATGTTATTCTTAATGCCAATCTAAACAGCTTGTAATGACATATTGTTCTTTATGAACACTTAGTACAGATTCTATCTCACAATTGCACTATCTCAGTACCAAAATCAATGCAAATTTCCATTGGCTCTATAGGAAACTTATTGGTAAGTAAACGAAAAAAATTTCTCTGAGGACTAGAACTCATGAACTCCTGTTTAAAAGACATTGGCATTAACCCACTAATCCATTGGAACATCACAAGTGCAAAGTGATGTCAAGAAGGGCAGTGACCAATGAATCACTATTAGGTAAGTTCAAAAAGAAATCCATTGGTTTTACTATGTTATTCTTAATGCCAATCTAAACAGCTTGTAATGACATATTGTTCTTTATGAACACTTAGTACAGATTCTATCTCACAATAGCACTATCTCAATCCCAAAATCAATGCAAATTTCCATTGTCTCTATAGGAAACTTATTGATAAGTAAATGAAAAAAAGCTCTATGAGGACTAGAACTCATGAACTCCTGATTAATAGACAGGGACATTAACCCACTAAGCCATGGGAACATCACAAGTGCAAAGTGACGTCAAGAAGGGCAGTGAACAATGAATCACTATTAGGTAAGTTCAAAAAGAAATCCATTGGTTTGACTATGTTATTCTTAATGCTAATCTTTGCAGCGCATCATGACATATTGTTCTTGATGACCACGTTATACAGATTCTATATCTCACAATTGCACTATCTCAAGCCCAAAATCAATGCAAATTTCCATTGGCTCCATAGGAAGCTTATTAGTAAGTACATGAAAAAGGCTCTCTATGGATTAGAACTCATGAACTCCTGTTTACAAGACAGGTGCATAAACCCAGTAAGCCACTGGAACATCACAGGTGCAAATTTATGTCAAGAAGGGCAGTGAAAAATGAATCACTATTTGGTAAATTCAAAAAGAAATCCATTGGTTTTACTATGTTATTCTTAATGCCAATCTAAACAGCTTTTAATGACATATTGTTCTTTATGAACACTTAGTACAGATTCTATCTCACAATTGCACTATCTCAGTCCCAAAATCAATGCAAATTTCCATTGGCTCTATAGGAAACTTATTGGTAAGTAAATGAAAAAAAGCTCTCTGAGGACTAGAACTCACGAACTCCTGTTTAAAAGACAGGGACATTAACCCACTAAGCCATTGGAACATCACAAGTGCAAAGTGATGTCAAGAAGGGCAGTGAACATTGAATCACTATTAGGTAAGTTCAAAAAGAAATCCATTGGTTTCACTATGTTATTCTTAATGCCAATCTTTGCAGCGCATCATAACGTATTGTTCTTGATGAACACGTAATACAGATTCTATATATCACAATTGCACTATCTCAAGCCCAAAATCAATGCAAATTTCCATTGGCTCCATAGGAAGCTTATTAGAAAGTAAATGAAAAAGACTCTCCAAGGATTAGAACTCATGAAATCCTCTTTACAAGACAGATGAATTAACCCAGTAAGCCACAGGAACATCACAGGTGCAAAATGATGTCAAGAAGGGCAGTGAACAATGAATCACTATTAGGTAAGTTCAAAAAGAAATCCATTGGTTTTACTATGTTATTCTTAAAGCCAATCTAAACAGATTGTGATGACATATTGTTCTTTATGAACACTTACTACAGATTCTATCTCACAATTGCACTATCTCAATCCCAAAATCAATGCAAATTTCCATTGGCTCTATAGGAAACTTATTGGTAAGTAAATGAAAAAGAGCTCTCTGAGGACTAGAACTCATGAACTCCTGTTTAAAAGACAGGGGCATTAACCCACTAAGCCATTGGAACATCACAAGTGCTAAGTGATGTCAAGAAGGGCAGTGAACATTGAATCACTATTAGGTAAGTTCAAAAAGAAATCCATTGGTTTCACTATGTTATTCTTAATGCCAATCTTTGCAGCGCATCATGACGTATTGTTCTTGATGAACACGTAATACAGATTCTATATCTCACAATTGCACTATCTCAAGCACAAAATCAATGCAAATTTCCATTGGCTCTATAGGAAGCTTATTAGTAAGTAAATGAAAAAAATCTCTGAGAATTAGAACTCATGAACTCCTGCTTATAAGACAAGCACATTAACCCAGTAAGCCACAGGAAGATCATAAGTGCTAAAGGTTGTCAAGAAGGGCAATGACCAATGAATCACTATTAGGTAAGTTCAAAAAGAAATCCATTGGTTTCACTATGTTATTCTTAATGCTAATATTTGCAGCGCATCATGACATATTGTTCTTGATGAACACGTAATACAGATTCTATATCTCACAATTGCACTATCTCAAGCCCAAAATCAATGCAAATTTCCATTGGCTCTATAGGAAGCTTATTAGTAAGTAAATGAAAAAATTCTCTGAGAATTAGAACTTATGAACTCTTGTTTATAAGACAGGCGCAATAACCAAGTAAGCCACTGGAACATCACAAGTGCAAAAGGTTGTCAAGAAGGGCAATGACCATTGAATCACTATTAGGTAAGTTCAAAAAGAAATCCATTGGTTTCACTATGTTATTCTTAATGCCAATCTTTGCAGCGCATCATGATGTATTGTTCTTGATGAACACGTAATACAGATTCTATATCTCAAAATCAATGCAAATTTCCATTGCTCCTAAGGAAGCTTATTAGTAAGTAAATGAAAAAGACTCTCCAAGGATTAGAATTCATGAACTCCTGTTGACAAGACAGGTGCATTAACCCAGTAAGCCACAGCAACATCACAAATGCAAATTTATGTCAAGAAGGGCAGTGACCAATGAATCACTATTAGGTAAGTTCAAATAGAAATCCATTGGATTTACTATGTTATTCTTAATGCCAATCTAAACAGCTTGTAATGACATATTGTTCTTTATGAACACTTAGTACAGATTCTATCTCACAATTGCACTATCTCAATCCCAAAATCAATGCAAATTTCCATTGGCTCTATAGGAAACTTAATGGTAAGTAATTGAAAAAAAGTTCTCTGAGGACTAGATCTCACAAACTCCTGTTTAAAAGACCGGGACATTAACCCACTAAGCCATTGGAACATCACAAGTACAAAGTGATGTCAAGAAGGGCAGTGAACAATGAATCACTATTAGGTAAGTTCAAAAAGAAATCCATTGGTTTCACTATGTTATTTCTAATGCTAATAATTGCAGCGCATCATGACATATTGTTCTTGATGAACACGTAATACAGATTCTATATCTCACAATTGCACTATCTCAATCCCAAAATCAATGCAAATTTACATTGGCTCTATAGGAAGTTTATTAGTAAGTAAATGAAAAAACTCTCTGAGAATTAGAACTCATGAACTCCTGTTTATAAGACAGGCGCACTAACCAAGTAAGCCACTGGAACATCACAAATGCAAAAGGTTGTCAAGAAGGGCAATGACCAATGAATCACTATTAGGTAAGTTCAAAAATAAATCCATTGGTTTCACTATGTTATTCTTAATGCCAATCTTTGCAGCGCATCATGACGTATTGTTCTTGATGAACACGTAATACAGATTCTATATCTCAAAATCAATGCAAATTTCCATTGCTCCATAGGAAGCTTATTAGTAAGTAAATGAAAAAGACTCTCCAAGGATTAGAACTCATGAAATCCTTTTTACAAGTCAGGTGCATAAACCAAGTAAGCCACTGGAACATCACAGGTGCAAATTTATGTCAAGAAGGTCAGTGAACAATGAATCACTATTTGGTAAGTTCAAAAAGAAATCCATTGGTTTTACTATGTTATTCTTAATGCCAATCTAAACAGCTTGTAATGACATATTGTTCTTTATGAACACTTAGTACCGATTCTATCTCACAATTGCACTATCTCAGTCCCAAAATCAATGCAAATTTCCATTGGCTCTATAGGAAACTAATTGGTAAGTAAACAAATAAAAGTTCTCTGAGGACTAGAACTCACAAACTCCTGTTTAAAAGACAGGGACATTAATCCACTAAGCCACTGGAACATCACAAGTGCAAGTCATGTCAAGAAGGGCAGTGAACATTGAATCACTATTAGGTAAGTTCAAAAAGAAATCCATTGGTTTCACTATGTTATTCTTAATGCCAATCTTTGCAACGCATCATGACGTATTGTTCTTGATGAACACGTAATACATATTCTATATCTCACAGTTGCACTATCTCAATCCCAAAATCAATGCAAATTTCCATTGGCTCTATAGGAAGCTTATTAGTAAGTAAATGAAAAAACTCTCTGAGAATTAGAACTTATGAACTCCTGTTTATAAGACAGGCGCAATAACCAAGTAAGCCACTGGAACATCACAAGTGCAAAAGGTTGTCAAGAAGGGCAATGACCAATGAATCACTATTAGGTAAGTTCAAAAAGAAATCCATTGGTTTCACTATGTTATTCTTAATGCCAATCTTTGCAGCGCATCATGACGTATTGTTCTTGATGAACACGTAATACAGATTCTATATCTCAAAATCAATGCAAATTTCCATTGCTCCATAGGAAGCTTATTAGTAAGTAAATGAAAATGACACTCCAAGGATTAGAACTCATGTTTACAAGACAGGTGCATAAACCCAGTAAACCACTGGAACATCACAGGTGCAAATTTATGTCAAGAAGGGCAGTGAACAATGAATCACTATTTGGTAAGTTCAAAAAGAAATCCATTGGTTTTACTATGTTATTCTTAATGCCAATCTAAACAGCTTGTAATGACATATTGTTCTTTATGAACACTTAGTAATGATTCTATCTCACAATTGCACTATCTCAGTCCCAAAATCAATGCAAATTTCCATTGGATCTATAGGAAACTTATTGGTAAGTAAACAAAAAAAAGCTCTCTGAGGACTAGAACTCACAAACTCCTGTTTAAAAGACAGGGACATTAACCCACTAAGCCACTGGAACATCACAAGTGCAAAGTGATGTCAAGAAGGGCAGTGAACTTTGAATCACTATTAGGTAAGTTCAAAAAGAAATCCATTGGTTTCACTATGTTATTCTTAATGCCAATCTTTGCAGCGCATCATAACGTATTGTTCTTGATGAACACGTAATACAGATTCTATATATCACAATTGCACTATCTCAAGCCCAAAATCAATGCAAATTTCCATTGGCTCCATAGGAAGCTTATTAGAAAGTAAATGAAAAAGACTCTCCAAGGATTAGAACTCATAAAATCCTCTTTACAAGACAGGTGCATTAACCCAGTAAGCCACAGGAACATCACAAGTGCAAAATGATGTCAAGAAGGGCAGTGAACAATGAATCACTATTAGGTAAGTTCAAAAAGAAATCCATTGGTTTCACTATGTTATTCTTAATGCCAATCTTTGCAGCGCATCATGACGTATTGTTCTTGATGAACACGTAATACAGATTCTACATCTCACAATTGCACTATCTCAAGCCCAAAATCAATGCAAATTTCCATGGGCTCCATAGGAAGCTTATTAGAAAGTAAATGAAAAACATTCTCCAAGTATTAGAACTCATGAAATCCTTTTTACAAGACAGGTGCATTAACCAAGTAAGCCACAGCAACATCACAGGTGCACATTTATGTCAAGAAGGGCAGTGACCAATGAATCACTATTAGGTAAGTTCAAAAAGAAATCCATTGGTTTTACTATGTTATTCTTAATGCCAATCTAAACAGCTTGTAATGACATATTGTTCTTTATGAACACTTAGTACAGATTCTATCTCACAATTGCACTATCTCAATCCCAAAATCAATGCAAATTTCAATTGGCTCCATAGGAAGCTTATTAGTAAGTAAATGAAAAAAGCTCTCCAAGGATTAGAACTCATGAAATCCTTTTTACAAGACAGGTGCATTAACCCTGTAAGCCACTAGAACATCACGGGTGCAAAGCTATGTCAAGAAGGGCAGTGAACAATGAATCACTATTAGGTAAGTTCAAAAAGAAATCCATTGGTTTCACTATGTTATTCTTAATGCCAATCTTTGCAACGCATCATGACATATTGTTCTTGATGAACACGTAATACAGATTCTATATCTCAAAATCAATGCAAATTTCCATTGCTCTATAGGAAGCTTATTAGTAAGTAAATGAAAAAGACTATCCATGGATTAGAACTCATGAACTCCTGTTTACAAGACAGGTGCATAAACCCAGTAAGCCACTGGAACATCACAGGAGCAAATTTATGTCAAGAAGGGCAGTGAACAATGAATCACTATTTGGTAAGTTCAAAAAGAAATCCATTGGTTTTACTATGTTATTCTTAATTCCAATCTAAACAGCTTGTAATGACATATTGTTCTTTATGAACACTTAGTACAGATTCTATCTCACAATTGCACTATCTCAATCCCAAAATTAATGCAAATTTCCATTGGCTCTATAGGAAACTTATTGGTAAGGAAATGAAAAAAAGCTCTCTGAGGACTAGAACTCACGAACTCCTTTTTATAAGACAGGGACATTAACCCACTAAGCCATTGGAACATCACAAGCGCAAAGTCATGTCAAGAAGGGCAGTGAACAATGAATCACTATTAGGTAAGTTCAAAAAGAAATCCATTGGTTTCACTATGTTTTTCTTAATGCTAATCTTTGCAGCGCATCATGACATATTGTTCTTGATGAACACGTAATACAGATGCTATATCTCACAATTGCACTATCTCAATCCCAAAATCAATGCAAATTTACATTGGCTCCATAGGAAGCTTATTAGTAAATAAATGAAAAAGACTCTCCAAGGATTAGAACTCATGAAATCCTTTTTACAAGACAGGTGCATTAACCCAGTAAGCCACAGGAACATCACAGGTGTAAAGTGATGTCAAGAAGGGCAGTGAACAATGAATCACTATTAGGTAAGTTCAAAAAGAAATCCATTGGTTTCACTATGTTATTCTTAATGCCAATCTTTGCAGCGCATCATGACGTATTGTTCTTGATGAACACGTAATACAGATTCTATATCTCACAATTGCACTATCTCAAGCACAAAATCAATGCAAATTTCCATTGGCTCTATAGGAAGCTTATTAGTAAGTAAATGAAAAAACTCTCTGAGAATTAGAACTCATGAACTCCTGTTTATAAGACAAGCGCATTGACCCAGTAAGCCACTGGAACATCACAAGTGCAAAAGGTTGTCAAGAAGGGCAATGACCAATGAATCACTATTAGGTAAGTTCAAAAAGAAATCCATTGGTTTCACTATGTTATTCTTAATGCCAATCTTTGCAGCGCATCATGACGTATTGTTCTTGATGAACACGTAATACAGATTCTATATCTCACAATTGCACTATCTCAAGCCCAAAATCAATGCAAATTTCCATTGGCTCTATTGGAAGCTTATTAGTAAGTAAATGAAAAAACTCTCTGAGAATTAGAACTCATGAACTTCTGTTTATAAGACAGGCGCAATAACCAAGAAAGCCACTGGAACATCACAAGTGCAAAAGGTTGTCAAGAAGGGCAATGACCAATGAATCACTATTAGGTAAGTTCAAAAAGAAATCCATTGGTTTCACTATGTTATTCTTAATGCTAATCTTTGCAGCGCATCATGACATATTGTTCTTGATGAACACGTAATACAGATTCTATATCTCAAAATCAATGCAAATTTCCATTGCTCCATAGGAAGCTATTAGTAAGTAAATGAAAAAGACTCTCCAAGGATTAGAACTCATGAAATGCTTTTTACAAGACAGGTGCATTAACCCAGTAAACCACAGCAACATCACGTGTGCAAATTTATGTCAAGAAGGGCAGTGACCAATGAATCACTATTTGGTAAGTTCAAATAGAAATCCATTGGTTTTACTATGTTATTCTTAATGCCAATCTAAACAGCTTGTAATGACATATTGTTCTTTATGAAAACTTAGTACAGATTCTATCTCACAATTGCACTATCTCAGTACCAAAATCAATGCAAATTTCCATTGGCTCTATAGGAAACTTATTGGTAAGTAAACGAAAAAAATCTCTCTGAGGACTAGAACTCATGAACTCCTGTTTAAAAGACATTGGCATAAACCCACTAATCCATTGGAACATCACAAGTGCAAAGCGATGTCAAGAAGGGCAGTGACCAATGAATCACTATTAGGTAAGTTCAAAAAGAAATCCATTGGTTTTACTATGTTATTCTTAATGCCAATCTAAACAGCTTGTAATGACATATTGTTCTTTATGAACACTTAGTACAGATTCTATCTCACAATAGCACTATCTCAATCCCAAAATCAATGCAAATTTCCATTGTCTCTATAGGAAACTTATTGGTAAGGAAATGAAAAAAAGCTCTCTGAGGACTAGAACTCACGAACTCCTGTTTAATAGACAGGGACATTAACCCACTAAGCCATTGGAACATCACAAGTGCAAAGTGATGTCAAGAAGGGCAGTGAACAATGAATCACTATTAGGTAAGTTCAAAAAGAAATCCATTGGTTTGACTATGGTATTCTTAATGCTAATCTTTGCAGCGCATCATCACATATTATTCTTGATGACCACGTTATACAGATTCTATATCTCACAATTGCACTATCTCAAGCCCAAAATCAATGCAAATTTCCATTGGCTCCATAGGAAGCTTATTAGTAAGTACATGAAAAAGTCTCTCTAAGGATTAGAACTCATGAACTCCTGTTTACAAGACAGGTGCATAAACCCAGTAAGCCACTGGAACATCACAGGTGCAAATTTATGTCAAGAAGGGCAGTGAAAAATGAATCACTATTTGGTAAATTCAAAAAGAAATCCATTGGTTTTACTATGTTATTCTTAATGCCAATCTAAACAGCTTTTAATGACATATTGTTCTTTATGAACACTTAGTACAGATTCTATCTCACAATTGCACTATCTCAGTCCCAAAATCAATGCAAATTTCCATTGGCTCTATAGGAAACTTATTGGTAAGTAAATGAAAAAAAGCTCTCTGAGGACTAGAACTCACGAACTCCTGTTTAAAAGACAGGGACATTAACCCACTAAGCCATTGGAACATCACAAGTGCAAAGTGATGTCAAGAAGGGCAGTGAACATTGAATCACTATTAGGTAAGTTCAAAAAGAAATCCATTGGTTTCACTATGTTATTCTTAATGCCAATCTTTGCAGCGCATCATAACGTATTGTTCTTGATGAACACGTAATACAGATTCTATATATCACAATTGCACTATCTCAAGCCCAAAATCAATGCAAATTTCCATTGGCTCCATAGGAAGGTTATTAGTAAGTAAATGAAAAAAACTCTCCAAGGATTAGAACTCATGAAATCCTTTTTACAAGACAGGTGCATTAACCCAGTAAGCCACAGCAACATCACAGGTGCAAATTTATGTCAAGAAGGGCAGTGACCAATGAATCACTATTAGGTAAATTTAAAAAGAAATCCATTGGTTTTACTATGTTATTCTGAATGCCAATCTAAATAGCTTGTAATGACATATTGTTCTTTATGAACACTTACTACAGATTCTATCTCACAATTGCACTATCTCAATCCCAAAATCAATGCAAATTTCCATTGGCTCTATAGGAAACTTATTGGTAAGTAAATGAAAAAGAGCTCTCTGAGGACTAGAACTCATGAACTACTGTTTAAAAGACAGGGGCATTAACCCACTAAGCCATTGGAACATCACAAGTGCTAAGTGATGTCAAGAAGGGCAGTGAACATTGAATCACTATTAGGTAAGTTCAAAAAGAAATCCATTGGTTTCACTATGTTATTCTTAATGCCAATCTTTGCAGCGCATCATGACGTATTGTTCTTGATGAACACGTAATACAGATTCTATATCTCACAATTGCACTATCTCAAGCACAAAATCAATGCAAATTTCCATTGGCTCTATAGGAAGCTTATTAGTAAGTAAATGAAAAAACTCTCTGAGAATTAGAACTCATGAACTCCTGTTTATAAGACAAGCACATTAACCCAGTAAGCCACAGGAAGATCATAAGTGCAAAAGGTTGTCAAGAAGGGCAATGACCAATGAATCACTATTAGGTAAGTTCAAAAAGAAATCCATTGGTTTCACTATGTTATTCTTAATGCTAATATTTGCAGCGCATCATGACATATTGTTCTTGATGAACACGTAATACAGATTCTATATCTCACAATTGCACTATCTCAAGCCCAAAGTCAATGCAAATTTCCATGGGCTCCATAGGAAGCTTATTAGAAAGTAAATGAAAAAAACTCTCCAAGAATTAGAACTCATGAAACCCTTTTTACAAGACAGGTGCATTAACCCAGTAAGCCACTGGAACATCACAGGTGCAAAGTTATGTCAAGAAGGGCAGTGAACAATGAATCACTATTAGGTAAGTTCAAAAAGAAATCCATTGGTTTCACTATGTTATTCTTAATGCCAATCTTTGCAGCGCATCATGACATATTGTTCTTGATGAACACGTAATACAGATTCTATATCTCAAAATCAATGCAAATTTCCATTGGCTCCATAGGAAGCTTATTAGTAAGTAAATGAAAAAAGCTCTCCAAAGATTAGAACTCGTGAACTCATGTTTACAAGACAGGTGCATAAACCCAGTAAGCCACTGGAACATCACCGGTGCAAAGTTATGTCAAGAAGGGCAGTGAACAATGAATCACTATTAGGTAAGTTCAAAAACAAATCCATTGGTTTCACTATGTTATTCTTAATGCCAATCTTTGCACCGCATCATGACATATTGTTCTTGATGAACACATAATACAGATTCTATATCTCAAAATCAATTCAAATTTCCATTGCTCCATAGGAAGCTTATTAGTAAGTAAATGAAAAAGACTCTCCATGGATTAGAACTCATGAACTCCTGTTTACAAGACAGGTGCATAAACCCAGTAAGCCACTGGAACATCACAGGTGCAAATTTATGTCAAGAAGGGCAGTGAACAATGAATCACTATTTGGTAAGTTCAAAAAGAAATCCATTGGTTTTACTATGTTATTCTGAATGCCAATCTAAATAGCTTGTAATGACATATTGTTCTTTATGAACACTTACTACAGATTCTATCTCACAATTGCACTATCTCAATCCCAAAATCAATGCAAATTTCCATTGGCTCTATAGGAAACTGATTGGTAAGTAAATGAAAAAAAGCTCTTTGAGGACTAGAACTCACAAACTCCTTTTTAAAAGACAGGGACATTAACCCACTAAACCATTGGAACATCACAAGTGCAAAGTCATGTCAAGAAGGGCAGTGAACAATGAATCACTATTAGGTAAGTTCAAAAAGAAATCCATTGGTTTCACTATGTTATTCTTAATGCTAATCTTTGAAGCGCATCATGACATATTGTTCTTGATGACCACGTTATACAGATTCTATATCTCACAATTGCACTATCTCAAGCCCAAAATCAATGCAAATTTCCATTGGCTCCATAGGAAGCTTATTAGTAAGTACATGAAAAAGGCTCTCTAAGGATTAGAACTCATGAACTCCTGTTTACAAGACAGGTGCATAAACCCAGTAAGCCACTGGAACATCACAGGTGCAAATTTATGTCAAGAAGGGCAGTGAAAAATGAATCACTATTTGGTAAATTCAAAAAGAAATCCATTGGTTTTACTATGTTATTCTTAATGCCAATCTAAACAGCTTTTAATGACATATTGTTCTTTATGAACACTTAGTACAGATTCTATCTCACAATTGCACTATCTCAGTCCCAAAATCAATGCAAATTTCCATTGGCTCTATAGGAAACTTATTGGTAAGTAAATGAAAAAAAGCTCTCTGAGGACTAGAACTCACGAACTCCTGTTTAAAAGACAGGGACATTAACCCACTAAGCCATTGGAACATCACAAGTGCAAAGTGATGTCAAGAAGGGCAGTGAACATTGAATCACTATTAGGTAAGTTCAAAAAGAAATCCATTGGTTTCACTATGTTATTCTTAATGCCAATCTTTGCAGCGCATCATAACGTATTGTTCTTGATTAACACGTAATACAGATTCTATATATCACAATTGCACTATCTCAAGCCCAAAATCAATGCAAATTTCCATTGGCTCGATAGGAAGCTTATTAGAAAGTAAATGAAAAAGACTCTCCAAGGATTAGAACTCATGAAATCCTCTTGACAAGACAGGTGCATTAACCCAGTAAGCCACAGGAACATCACAGGTGCAAAATGATGTCAAGAAGGGCAGTGAACAATGAATCACTATTAGGTAAGTTCAAAAAGAAATCCATTGGTTTCACTATGTTATTCTTAATGCTAATATTTGCAGCGCATCATAACATATTGTTCTTGATGAACACGTAATACATATTCTATATCTCACAATTGCACTATCTCAAGCCCAAAATCAATGCAAATTTCAATTGGCTCCATAGGAAGGTTATTAGTAAGTAAATGAAAAAAACTCTCCAAGGATTAGAACTCATGAAATCCTTTTTACAAGACAGGTGCATTAACCCAGTAAGCCACTGGAACATCACAGGGGCAAATTTATGTCAAGAAGGGCAGTGAACAATGAATCACTATTTGGTAAGTTCAAAAATAAATCCATTGGTTTTACTATGTTATTCTTAATGCCAATCTAAACAGCTTGTAATGACATATTGTTCTTTATGAACACTTAGTACAGATTCTATCTCACAATTGCACTATCTCAATCCCAAAATCAATGCGAATTTCCATTGGCTCCATAGGAAGCTTATAAGTAAGTAAATGAAAAAAGCTCTCCAAGGATTAGAACTCATGAACTCCTGTTTACAAGACAGGTGCATAAACCCAGTAAGCCACTGGAACATCACAGGTGCAAAGTTATGTCAAGAAGGGCAGTGAACAATGAATCACTATTAGGTAAGTTCAAAAACAAATCCATTGGTTTCACTATGTTATTCTTAATGCCAATCTTTGCAGCGCATCATGACATATTGTTCTTGATGAACACGTAATACAGATTCTATATCTCACAATTGCACTATCTCAATCCCAAAATCAATGCAAATTTCCATTGGCTCTATAGGAAACTTATTGGTAAGTAAATGAAAAAGAGCTCTCTGAGGACTAGAACTCATGAACTCCTGTTTAAAAGACAGGGGGATTAAACCACTAAGCCAGGAACATCACAAGTGCAAAGTGATGTCAAGAAGGGCAGTGAACAATGAATCACTATTAGGTAAGTTCAAAAAGAAATGCATTGGTTTTACTATGTTATTCTTAAAGCCAATCTAAACAGATTGTGATGACATATTGTTCTTTCTGAACACTTACTACAGATTCTATCTCACAATTGCACTATCTCACAATTGCACTATCTCAATCCCAAAATCAATGCAAATTTCCATTGGCTCTATAGGAAACTTATTGGTAAGTAAATGAAAAAGAGCTCTCTGAGGACTAGAACTCATGAACTCCTCTTTAAAAGACAGGGGCATTAACCCACTAAGCCATTGGAACATCACAAGTGCAAAGTGATGTCAAGAAGGGCAGTGAACATTGAATCACTATTAGGTAAGTTCAAAAAGAAATCCATTGGTTTCACTATGTTATTCTTAATGCCAATCTTTGCAGCGCATCATAACGTATTGTTCTTGATTAACACGTAATACAGATTCTATATATCACAATTGCACTATCTCAAGCCCAAAATCAATGCAAATTTCCATTGGCTCCATAGGAAGCTTATTAGAAAGTAAATGAAAAAGACTCTCCAAGGATTAGAACTCATGAAATCCTCTTTACAAGACAGGTGCATTAACCCAGTAAGCCACAGGAACATCACAGGTGCAAAATGATGTCAAGAAGGGCAGTGAACAATGAATCACTATTAGGTAAGTTCAAAAAGAAATCCATTGGTTTCACTATGTTATTCTTAATGCTAATATTTGCAGCGCATCATAACATATTGTTCTTGATGAACACGTAATACATATTCTATATCTCACAATTGCACTATCTCAAGCCCAAAATCAATGCAAATTTCCATTGGCTCCATAGGAAGGTTATTAGTAAGTAAATGAAAAAAACTCTCCAAGGATTAGAACTCATGAAATCCTTTTTACAAGACAGGTGCATTAACCCAGTAAGCCACTGGAACATCACAGGGGCAAATTTATGTCAAGAAGGGCAGTGAACAATGAATCACTATTTGGTAAGTTCAAAAATAAATCCATTGGTTTTACTATGTTATTCTTAATGCCAATCTAAACAGCTTGTAATGACATATTGTTCTTTATGAACACTTAGTACAGATTCTATCTCACAATTGCACTATCTCAATCCCAAAATCAATGCGAATTTCCATTGGCTCCATAGGAAGCTTATAAGTAAGTAAATGAAAAAAGCTCTCCAAGGATTAGAACTCATGAACTCCTGTTTACAAGACAGGTGCATAAACCCAGTAAGCCACTGGAACATCACAGGTGCAAAGTTATGTCAAGAAGGGCAGTGAACAATGAATCACTATTAGGTAAGTTCAAAAACAAATCCATTGGTTTCACTATGTTATTCTTAATGCCAATCTTTGCAGCGCATCATGACATATTGTTCTTGATGAACACGTAATACAGATTCTATATCTCACAATTGCACTATCTCAATCCCAAAATCAATGCAAATTTCCATTGGCTCTATAGGAAACTTATTGGTAAGTAAATGAAAAAGAGCTCTCTGAGGACTAGAACTCATGAACTCCTGTTTAAAAGACAGGGGGATTAAACCACTAAGCCAGGAACATCACAAGTGCAAAGTGATGTCAAGAAGGGCAGTGAACAATGAATCACTATTAGGTAAGTTCAAAAAGAAATGCATTGGTTTTACTATGTTATTCTTAAAGCCAATCTAAACAGATTGTGATGACATATTGTTCTTTCTGAACACTTACTACAGATTCTATCTCACAATTGCACTATCTCACAATTGCACTATCTCAATCCCAAAATCAATGCAAATTTCCATTGGCTCTATAGGAAACTTATTGGTAAGTAAATGAAAAAGAGCTCTCTGAGGACTAGAACTCATGAACTCCTCTTTAAAAGACAGGGGCATTAACCCACTAAGCCATTGGAACATCACAAGTGCAAAGTGATGTCAAGAAGGGCAGTGAACAATGAATCACTATTAGGTAAGTTCAAAAAGAAATCCATTGGTTTCACTATGTTATTCTTAATGCCAATCTTTGCAGCTCATCATGACGTATTGTTCTTCATGAACACGTAATACAGATTCAATATCTCAAAATCAATGCAAATTTCCATTGCTCCATAGGAAGCTTATTAGTAAGTAAATGAAAAAGACTCTACATGGATTAGAACTCATGAACTCCTGTTGACTAGACAGGTGCATTAACCCAGTAAGCCACTGGAACATCACAGGTGCAAATTTGTGTCAAGAAGGGCAGTGAACAATGAATCACTATTTGGTAAGTTCAAAAAGAAATCCATTGGTTTTACTATGTTATTCTTAATGCCAATCTAAACAGATTGTGATAACATATTGTTCTTTATGAACACTTACTACAGATTCTATCTCACAATTGCACTATCTCTATCCCAAAATCAATGCAAATTTCCATTGGCTCTATAGGAAACTTATTGGTAAGTAAATGAAAAAGGGCTCTCTGAGGACTAGAACTCATGAACTCCTGATGAAAAGACAGGGGCATTAACCCACTAAGCCATTGGAACAACTCAAGTGCAAAGTGATTTCAAGAAGGGCAGTGAACATTGAATCACTATTAGGTAAGTTAAAAAAAAAATCCATTGGTTTCACTACGTTATTCTTAATGCCAATCTTTGCAGCGCATCATGACGTATTGTTCTTGATGAACACGTAATACAGATTCTATATCTCACAATTGAACTATCTCAAGCCCAAAATCAATGCAAATTTCCATTGGCTCTATAGGAAGCTTATTAGTAAGTAAATGAAAAAAACTCTCTGAGAATTAGAACTCATGTACTTCTGTTTATAAGACATGTGCATTGACCCAGTAAGCCACTGGATCATCACAAGTGCTAAAGGTTGTCAAGAAGGGCAATGACCAATGAATCACTATTAGGTAAGTTCATAAAGAAATCCATTGGTTTCACTATGTTATTCTTAATGCCAATCTTTGCAGCGCATCATGACGTATTGTTCTTGATGAACACGTAATACAGATTCTATATCTCAAAATCAATGCAAATTTCCATTGCTCCATAGGAAGCTTATTAGTAAGTAAATGAAAAAGACTCTCCATGGATTAGAACTCATGAACTCCTGTTGACAAGACAGGTGCATTAACCCAGTAAGCCACTGGAACATCACAGGTGCAAATTTGTGTCAAGAAGGGCAGTGAACAATGAATCACTATTTGGTAAGTTCAAAAAGAAATCCATTGGTTTTACTATGTTATTCTTAATGCTAATCTAAACAGCTTGTAATGACATATTGTTCTTTATGAACACTTAGTACAGATTCTATCTCACAATTGCACTATCTCAGTCCCAAAATCAATGCAAATTCCATTGGATCTATAGGAAACTTATTGGTAAGTAAACGAAAAAAATCTTTCTGAAGACTAGAACTCATGAACTCCAGTTTAAAAGACATTGGCATTAACCCACTAAGCCATTGGAACATCACAAGTGCAAAGGGATGTCAAGAAGGGCAGTGACCAATGAATCACTATTAGGTAAGTTCAAAAAGAAATCCATTGTTTTTACTATGTTATTCTTAATGCCAATCTAAACAGCTTGTAATGACATATTGTTCTTTATGAACACTTAGTACAGATTCTATCTCACAATTGCACTATCTCAGTCCCAAAATCAATGCAAATTTCCATTGGCTCTATAGGAAACTTATTGGTAAGTAAATGAAAAAAAGTTCTCTGAGGACTAGAACTCACGAACTCCTGTTTAAAAGACAGGGACATTAACCCACTAAGCCAATGGAACATCACAAGTGCAAAGTGATGTCAAAAATCGCAGTGAACAATGAATCACTATTAGGTAATTTCAAAAAGAAATCCATTGGTTTGACTATGTTATTCTTAATGCTAATCTTTGCAGCGCATCATGACATATTGTTCTTGATGACCACGTTATACAGATTCTATATCTCACAATTGCACTATCTCAAGCCCAAAATCAATGCAAATTTCCATTGGCTCCATAGGAAGCTTATTAGTAAGTAAATGAAAAAGGCTCTCCAAGGATTAGAACTCATGAACTAGTGTTTACAAGACAGGTGCATAAACCCAGTAAGCCACTGGAACATCACAGGTGCAAATTTACGTCAAGAAGGGCAGTGAACAATTAATCACTATTTGGTAAGTTCAAAAAGAAATCCATTGGTTTTACTATGTTATTCTTAATGCCAATCTAAACAGCTTGTAATGACATATTGTTCTTTATGAACACTTAGTACAGATTCTATCTCACAATTGCACTATCTCAATCCCAAAATCAATGCAAATTTATATTGGCTCTATAGGAAACTTATTGGTAGGTAAATGAAAGAAAGCTCTCTGAGGACTAGAACTCAAGAACTCCTTTTTAAAAACAGGGACATTAACCCACTAAGCCATTAGAACATTAAAAGTGCCAAGAGATGTCAAGAAGGGCCGTGAACAATGAATCACTATTAGGTAAGTTCAAAAAGAAATCCATTGGTTTCACTATGTTATTCTTAATGCTAATATTTGCAGCGCATCATGACATATTGTTCTTGATGAACACGTAATACAGATTCTATATCTCACAATTGCACTATCTCAAGCCCAAAATCAATGCAAATTTCCATTGGCTCCATAGGAAGGTTATTAGTAAGTAAATGAAAAAAACTCTTCAAGGACTAGAACTCATGAAATCCTTTTTACAAGACAGGTGCATTAACCCAGTAAGCCACAGCAACATCACAGGTGCAAATTTATGTCAAGAAGGGCAGTGACCAATGAATCACTATTAGGTAAGTTCAAAAAGAAATCCATTGGTTTTACTATGTTATTCTGAATGCCAATCTAAACAGCTTGTAATGACATATTGTTCTTTATGAACACGTAGTACAGATTCTATCTCACAATTGCACTATCTCAATCCCAAAATCAATGCAAATTTCCATTGGCTCCATAGGAAGCATATTAGTAAGTAAATGAAAAAAACTCTTCAAGGATTAGAACTCATGAAATCCTTTTTACAAGACAGGTGCATTAACCCAGTAAGCCACTGGAACATCACAGGTGCAAAGTTATGTCAAGAAGGGCAGTGAACAATGAATCACTATTAGGTAAGTTCAAAAAGAAATCCATTGGTTTCACTATGTTATTCTTAATGCCAATCTTTGCAGCGCATCATGACATATTGTTCTTGATGAACACGTAATACAGATTCAATATCTCAAAATCAATGCAAATTTCCATTGCTCCATAGGAAGCTTATTAGTAAGTAAATGAAAAAGACTCTCTATGGATTAGAACTCATGAACTCCTGTTTACAAGACAGGTGCATAAACCCAGTAAGCCACTGGAACATCACAGGTGCAAATTTATGTCAAGAAGGGCAGTGAACAATGAATCACTATTAGGTAAGTTCAAAAAGAAATCCATTGGTTTTACTATGTTATTCTTAATGCCAATCTAAACAGCTTGTAATGACATATTGTTTTTTATGAACACTTAGTACAGATTCTATCTCACAATTGCACTATCTCAGTCCCAAAATCAATGCAAATTTCCATTGGCTCTATAGGAAACTTATTGGTAAGTAAATGAAAAAAAGCTCTCTGAGGACTAGAACTCACGAACTCCTGTTTAAAAGACAGGGACATTAACTCACTAAGCCATTTGAACATCTCTAGTGCAAAGTGATGTCAAGAAGGGCAGTGAACAATGAATCACTATTAGGTAATTTCAAAAAGAAATCCATTGGTTTGACTATGTTATTCTTAATGCCAATCTTTGCAGCGCATCATGACATATTGTTCTTGATGACCAGGTTATACAGATTCTATATCTCACAATTGCACTATCTCAAGCCCAAAATCAATGCAAATTTCCATTGGCTCCATAGGAAGCTTATTAGTAAGTAAATGAAAAAGGCTCTCCAAGGATTAGAACTCATGAACTCCTGTTTACAAGACAGGTGCATAAACCCAGTAAGCCACTGGAACATCACAGGTGCAAAGTTATGTCAAGAAGGGCAGTGAACAATGAATCACTATTAGGTAAGTTTAAAAAGAAATCCATTGGTTTCACTATGTTATTCTTAATGCCAATCTTTGCAGCGCATCATGACATATTGTTCTTGATGAACACGTAATACAGATTCTATATCTCAAAATCAATGCAAATTTCCATTGCTCCACAGGAAGCTTATTAGTAAGTAAATGAAAAAGACTCTCCATGGATTAGAACTCATGAACTCCTGTTTACAAGACAGGTGCATAAACCCAGTAAGCCACTGGAACATCACAGGTGCAAATTTATGTCAAGAAGGGCAGTGAACAATGAATCACTATTTGGTAAGTTCAAAAAGAAATCCATTGGTTTTACTATGTTATTCTTAATGCCAATCTAAACAGCTTGCAATGACATATTGTTCTTTATGAACACTTAGTACAGATTCTATCTCACAATTGCAATATCTCAATCCAAAAATCAATGCAAATTTCCATTGGCTCTATAGGAAACTTATTGGTAAGTAAATGAAAAAGAGCTCTCTGAGGACTAGAATTCATGAACTCCTGTTTAAAAGACAGGGGGATTAACCCACTAAGCCATTGGAACATCACAAGTGCTTTGTGATGTCATGAAGGGCAGCGAACATTGAATCACTATTAGATAAGTTCAAAAAGAAATCCATTGGTTTCATTATGTTATTCTTAATGCCAATCTTTGCAGCGCATCATGACGTATTGTTCTTGATGAACACGTAATACAGATTCTATATCTCACAATTGCACTATCTCAATGCCAAAATCAATGCAAATTTACATTGGCTCCATAGGAAGCTTATTAGTAAGTAAATGAAAAAGACTCTCCAAGGATTAGAACTCATGAAATCCTTTTTACAAGACAGGTGCATTAACCCAGTAAGTCACAGCAACATCACAGGTGCAAATTTATGTCAAAAGGGCAGTGACTAGTGTTGAGCGATACCTTCCGATATCGGGAAATATCGGATCGGACCGATACCGAAAAAGTATCGGATATCGCCGATTCCGATACCGGAAACCAATGCAAGTCAATGGGACATAAATATCGAAATTAAAATAAACCCTTTCTTTCCTTGTAGGTTATTTCTACATGAAGGAAAACAACTAAGAATAATGTAGAATGTATTGGGGGAGGTGGGGGAGACAATAAAGGCATAGAGGTTTAGCCCTGTCAAATGGAATAGCAGGAATTAATATTTTTTTATTATGTTCTGAGTTACGGAAATATTAACTATGTTAAGTATTTTTATATTTTGTCAGATATTTATGTTTCACTACTTCCATGCTCTTCACCTTCTTTTTTACTTCTCCCACACTTTCTCCTTCATCATCCTCAGCATCTTTTTCATCCACTTCTTCTTCACCTTCTTCTTCACCTTCTTCGTATTATTCTTTTTTTTACATTCTTCATATTCTACTTCTTCATCTTCTTCATATTCTTCTTCTTCATCATATTCTTATTTGTGACAGGCATTCCTGTAGTTGTTATCTATAAAAGGTTGGACATTACACCTTTCGTTCTGCCCGTCACAAAAGATTTACAACAGGATTTGTCCGCGTTCAGTTTGGCCTGCAGCAGCAGGTCTTTTCCAGGGGCACCACGAGGAGGAACGGACTCACCCCCATACACTGCTTAGTCATCTTCTGCTTATAATTTAGATATTATCTTTTGCTCTGATTTTTAGTCTTATGCTTAATGTTCTTCCGCTTTTTGTTCTGCAGCTTCTTGTATTTCTGCTTCTTGGTTTTCTGTCTCTTGTTTTTCTGTATCTTGGTGCTTGTCTTCTCTTCTTTGTCTTCTTGGTCAACTTCTTCAGGGTCATCTTCTTGGTCTTCTTCGGGGTGGTCTTCAGGGTCGTCGTCTTCGGGGGTCCTCGTCTTCGGGGTCCTCGTCTTCTTCGGGTTGGTCTTCTGGGTCCTCGTCTTCGGGGTCCTCGTCTTCTTCGGGGTGGTCTTCAGGGTCCTCGTCTTCTTCGGGGTGGTCTTCAGGGTCCTCGTCTTCTTCGGGGTGGTCTTCAGGGTCCTCGTCTTCAGGGTCATTGTCTTCGGGGTCCTCGTCTTCTTAGGGTTGGTCTTCAGGGTCCTCGTCCTCAGGGTCCTCGTCAGGGAGATCCAGAGTGATTACCAAGAACCATTTCAAAAAGCTTGAACTTGGAAATGTAGCAGAAGGTACAAGAAAGCTGAGGAACTACCGAGGACCAGCTGACGGTACTGGAACCCGGATGGATAGCAGAAGGTACAAGAGCCAATGGAACTACCGAGGACCAGCTGATGTTACTGGAACTCGGTTACTAAGCAGGAGGTACCTGTGCCAGAAAGCACTACCAAGGACCAGCAGACGTTGGTGGAACTTGGATACCGAGAAGGAGGCACCTAATCCAAAGGCACTGCCGAGAACCAGCTGACGGTACTGGAACCCGGATGGGTAGCAGAAGGTACCCATGTAAAAAAAAAGTTCAAGGCCGCGAGCCGGCCGCAGTTACCAAAACCCACAGTCCTACAGAGGGTGCTTGTCCTATTGGCACTATGGAACCAGCCTTCATTGCCAGATCCCGCAGCCCACGTAGGAGTCACCTAAACTGCAGGCACCATAGAGTCGGCTAACCCGACCGCAACACGACAGGACAACGCATTGGAGGCAAAGTGACGTTGACACTACCCGGAAACAGCTGGCGTGCTGGAACCAGGCTGGGCAGGAGGGAGTACCCGTGCCAAAGACACTGCCGAGAACCAGCTGACGGTACTGGAACCCGGATGGGTAGCAGAAGATACAAGAGCAAATGGAACTACCGAGGACCAGCTGACGGTACTGGAACCCGGATGGGTAGCAGAAGGTACAAGAGCCAATGGAACTACCGAGGACCAGCTGATGTTACTGGAACTCGGTTACTAAGCAGGAGGTACCTGTGCCAGAAAGCACTACCAAGGACCAGCAGACGTTGGTGGAACTTGGATACCGAGAAGGAGGCACCTAATCCAAAGGCACTGCCGAGAACCAGCTGACGGTACTGGAACCCGGATGGGTAGCAGAAGGTACCCATGTAAAAAAAAAGTTCAAGGCCGCGAGCCGGCCGCAGTTACCAAAACCCACAGTCCTACAGAGGGTGCTTGTCCTATTGGCACTATGGAACCAGCCTTCATTGCCAGATCCCGCAGCCCACATAGGAGTCACCTAAACTGCAGGCACCATAGAGTCGGCTAACCCGACCGCAACACGACAGGACAACGCATTGGAGGCAAAGTGACGTTGACACTACCCGGAAACAGCTGGCGTGCTGGAACCAGGCTGGGCAGGAGGGAGTACCCGTGCCAAAGACACTGCCGAGAACCAGCTGACGGTACTGGAACCCGGATGGGTAGCAGAAGATACAAGAGCAAATGGAACTACCGAGGACCAGCTGATGTTACTGGAACTCGGTTACTAAGCAGGAGGTACCTGTGCCAGAAAGCACTACCAAGGACCAGCAGACGTTGGTGGAACTTGGATACCGAGAAGGAGGCACCTAATCCAAAGGCACTGCCGAGAACCAGCTGACGGTACTGGAACCCGGATGGGTAGCAGAAGATACAAGAGCAAATGGAACTACCGAGGACCAGCTGACGGTACTGGAACCCGGATGGGTAGCAGAAGGTACAAGAGCCAATGGAACTACCGAGGACCAGCTGATGTTACTGGAACTCGGTTACTAAGCAGGAGGTACCTGTGCCAGAAAGCACTACCAAGGACCAGCAGACGTTGGTGGAACTTGGATACCGAGAAGGAGGCACCTAATCCAAAGGCACTGCCGAGAACCAGCTGACGGTACTGGAACCCGGATGGGTAGCAGAAGGTACCCATGTAAAAAAAAAGTTCAAGGCCGCGAGCCGGCCGCAGTTACCAAAACCCACAGTCCTACAGAGGGTGCTTGTCCTATTGGCACTATGGAACCAGCCTTCATTGCCAGATCCCGCAGCCCACATAGGAGTCACCTAAACTGCAGGCACCATAGAGTCGGCTAACCCGACCGCAACACGACAGGACAACGCATTGGAGGCAAAGTGACGTTGACACTACCCGGAAACAGCTGGCGTGCTGGAACCAGGCTGGGCAGGAGGGAGTACCCGTGCCAAAGACACTGCCGAGAACCAGCTGACGGTACTGGAACCCGGATGGGTAGCAGAAGATACAAGAGCAAATGGAACTACCGAGGACCAGCTGACGGTACTGGAACCCGGATGGGTAGCAGAAGGTACAAGAGCCAATGGAACTACCGAGGACCAGCTGATGTTACTGGAACTCGGTTACTAAGCAGGAGGTACCTGTGCCAGAAAGCACTACCAAGGACCAGCAGACGTTGGTGGAACTTGGATACCGAGAAGGAGGCACCTAATCCAAAGGCACTGCCGAGAACCAGCTGACGGTACTGGAACCCGGATGGGTAGCAGAAGGTACCCATGTAAAAAAAAAGTTCAAGGCCGCGAGCCGGCCGCAGTTACCAAAACCCACAGTCCTACAGAGGGTGCTTGTCCTATTGGCACTATGGAACCAGCCTTCATTGCCAGATCCCGCAGCCCACATAGGAGTCACCTAAACTGCAGGCACCATAGAGTCGGCTAACCCGACCGCAACACGACAGGACAACGCATTGGAGGCAAAGTGACGTTGACACTACCCGGAAACAGCTGGCGTGCTGGAACCAGGCTGGGCAGGAGGGAGTACCCGTGCCAAAGACACTGCCGAGAACCAGCTGACGGTACTGGAACCCAGATGGGTAGCAGAAGATACAAGAGCAAATGGAACTACCGAGGACCAGCTGACGGTACTGGAACCCGGATGGGTAGCAGAAGGTACAAGAGCCAATGGAACTACCGAGAACCAGCTGGCGGTGCTGGAGCCCAGGGTAAATACTAAAAACAGAAGAGCCAGAGGTGTATTTGGAGGAGGTTTTAAATCCGTACTACAGTGGATGTGGACAAAGCAGGAGAATTTGCCGGACACACAGCTGGGGATCAGCTGACGTTACTGAATCCCAATAACACTGGAGCAAGCGTTGACTGTGCAGACGGCACTTCTGAGCAGCAACTAGCGGTATTGGAGCCCAGGGTAAATACTAAAAACGGAGGAGCCAGAGGTGTAATTGGAGCAAGTTTTAAATAAGTAGCACAGTGAATATGGACAGAGCAGGAGAAATTGCCGTGAACACAGCAGGGGAACAGCTGACGTTACCGAACCCCAATAACACCGCAGCAAGTGTTGACTGTGCAGACGGCACTTCCGAGCGCCAACTGGCGGTGCTGGAGCCCAGGGATAAGAATGAAAACAGAGGAGCCAGAGGTGTAATTCGAGCAACTTTAAAATGTGTAGTACAGTGGATGTGGACAAAGCAGGAGAAATTGCCGTCCGCACAGCAGGAGAACAGCTGACGTTACTGAACCCCAATAACACGGCAGCAAGTGTTGACTGTGCAGACAGCACTTCCGTGCGCCAACTGGCGGTGTTGGAGCCCAGGGTAAATACTAAAAACGGAGGAGCCAGAGGTGTAATTGGAGCAAGTTTTAAATAAGTAGCACAGTGAATATGGACAGAGCAGGAGAAATTGCCGTGAACACAGCAGGGGAACAGCTGACGTTACCGAACCCCAATAACACCGCAGCAAGTGTTGACTGTGCAGACGGCACTTCCGAGCGCCAACTGGCGGTGCTGGAGCCCAGGGATAAGAATGAAAACAGAGGAGCCAGAGGTGTAATTCGAGCAACTTTAAAATGTGTAGTACAGTGGATGTGGACAAAGCAGGAGAAATTGCCGTCCGCACAGCAGGAGAAAAGCTGACGTTACTGAACCCCAATAACACGGCAGCAAGTGTTGACTGTGCAGACAGCACTTCCGAGCGCCAACTGGCGGTGCTGGAGCCCAGGGATAAGAATGAAAACAGAGGAGCCAGAGGTGTAATTGGAGCAACTTTAAAATCTGTAGTAGTGAGAATGTGGACAGAGCAGGAGAAATTGCCGTCCGCACAGCAGGGGAACAGCTGACGTTACTGAACCCCAATAACATGGTAGCAAGTGTTGACTGTGCAGACAGCACTTCCGAGCGCCAACTGGCGGTGCTGGAGCCCAGGGATAAGAATGAAAACAGAGGAGCCAGAGGTGTAATTCGAGCAACTTTAAAATGTGTAGTACAGTGGATGTGGACAAAGCAGGAGAAATTGCCGTCCGCACAGCAGGAGAACAGCTGACGTTACTGAACCCCAATAACACGGCAGCAAGTGTTGACTGTGCAGACAGCACTTCCGAGCGCCAACTGGCGGTGTTGGAGCCCAGGGTAAATACTAAAAACGGAGGAGCCAGAGGTGTAATTGGAGCAAGTTTTAAATAAGTAGCACAGTGAATATGGACAGAGCAGGAGAAATTGCCGTGAACACAGCAGGGGAACAGCTGACGTTACCGAACCCCAATAACACCGCAGCAAGTGTTGACTGTGCAGACAGCACTTCCGAGCGCCAACTGGCGGTGCTGGAGCCCAGGGATAAGAATGAAAACAGAGGAGCCAGAGGTGTAATTCGAGCAACTTTAAAATGTGTAGTACAGTGGATTTGGACAAAGCAGGAGAAATTGCCGTCCGCACAGCAGGAGAACAGCTGACGTTACTGAACCCCAATAACACGGCAGCAAGTGCTGACTGTGCAGACGGCACTTCCGTGCGCCAACTGGCGGTGTTGGAGCTCAGGGATAATACTGAAAACAGAGGAGCCAGAGGTGTAATTGGAGCAACTTTAAAATCTGTAGTACAGTGGATGTGGACAAAGCAGGAGAAATTGCCGTCCGCACAGCAGGAGAACAGCTGACGTTACTGAACCCCAATAACATGGTAGCAAGTGTTGACTGTGCAGACAGCACTTCCGAGCGCCAACTGGCGGTGCTGGAGCCCAGGGATAAGAATGAAAACAGAGGAGCCAGAGGTGTAATTGGAGCAACTTTAAAATCTGTAGTAGTGAGAATGTGGACAGAGCAGGAGAAATTGCCGTCCGCACAGCAGGGGAACAGCTGACGTTACTGAACCCCAATAACATGGTAGCAAGTGTTGACTGTGCAGACAGCACTTCCGAGCGCCAACTGGCGGTGCTGGAGCCCAGGGATAAGAATGAAAACAGAGGAGCCAGAGGTGTAATTCGAGCAACTTTAAAATGTGTAGTACAGTGGATGTGGACAAAGCAGGAGAAATTGCCGTCCGCACAGCAGGAGAACAGCTGACGTTACTGAACCCCAATAACACGGCAGCAAGTGTTGACTGTGCAGACAGCACTTCCGAGCGCCAACTGGCGGTGTTGGAGCCCAGGGTAAATACTAAAAACGGAGGAGCCAGAGGTGTAATTGGAGCAAGTTTTAAATAAGTAGCACAGTGAATATGGACAGAGCAGGAGAAATTGCCGTGAACACAGCAGGGGAACAGCTGACGTTACCGAACCCCAATAACACCGCAGCAAGTGTTGACTGTGCAGACGGCACTTCCGAGCGCCAACTGGCGGTGCTGGAGCCCAGGGATAAGAATGAAAACAGAGGAGCCAGAGGTGTAATTCGAGCAACTTTAAAATGTGTAGTACAGTGGATTTGGACAAAGCAGGAGAAATTGCCGTCCGCACAGCAGGAGAACAGCTGACGTTACTGAACCCCAATAACACGGCAGCAAGTGTTGACTGTGCAGACGGCACTTCCGTGCGCCAACTGGCGGTGTTGGAGCTCAGGGATAATACTGAAAACAGAGGAGCCAGAGGTGTAATTGGAGCAACTTTAAAATCTGTAGTACAGTGGATGTGGACAAAGCAGGAGAAATTGCCGTCCGCACAGCAGGAGAACAGCTGACGTTACTGAACCCCAATAACATGGTAGCAAGTGTTGACTGTGCAGACAGCACTTCCGAGCGCCAACTGGCGGTGCTGGAGCCCAGGGATAAGAATGAAAACAGAGGAGCCAGAGGTGTAATTGGAGCAACTTTAAAATCTGTAGTAGTGAGAATGTGGACAGAGCAGGAGAAATTGCCGTCCGCACAGCAGGGGAACAGCTGACGTTACTGAACCCCAATAACATGGTAGCAAGTGTTGACTGTGCAGACAGCACTTCCGAGCGCCAACTGGCGGTGCTGGAGCCCAGGGATAAGAATGAAAACAGAGGAGCCAGAGGTGTAATTGGAGCAACTTTAAAATCTGTAGTAGTGAGAATGTGGACAGAGCAGGAGAAATTGCCGTCCGCACAGCAGGGGAACAGCTGACGTTACTGAACCCCAATAACATGGTAGCAAGTGTTGACTGTGCAGACAGCACTTCCGAGCGCCAACTGGCGGTGCTGGAGCCCAGGGATAAGAATGAAAACAGAGGAGCCAGAGGAGTAATTGGAGCAACTTTAAAATGTGTAGTACAGTGGATGTGGACAAATCAGGAGAAATTGCCGTCCGCACAGCAGGAGAACAGCTGACGTTACTGAACCCCAATAACACGGCAGCAAGTGTTGACTGTGCAGACGGCACTTCCGAGCGCCAACTGGCGGTGTTGGAGCTCAGGGATTACAGTTCAGGTGGTAGAAACATGAACAGAACAGGAGACCTGGATACTGTTGCCAACCAATTATTTATTCTGGAAGAGGACTGGCAAATTCATGAGAGATCCAGGCCTTGTTCATTTTGAGAAAAGTAAGCCGGTCAACGTTATCGGAGGATAGTCGCATGCGACGGTCTGTTAGTACACCACCTGCGGCACTAAAGACGCGTTCCGATAATACACTAGCAGCAGGGCAAGCTAGCACCTCCAGTGCATACTGACTAAGCTCTGGCCATGTATCCAGCTTACAGACCCAAAACTTGAAGGGAGAAGAGCCGTCTGGGAGTACACTAAGAGGGCAAGACATGTAGTCTGTCACCATCTGACGGAAACGTTGCCTCCTGCTGACTGGAGCTGTCTGTGATGGTGTAGACATTTGTGGCGGCGGGGACACAAAACTTTGCCACATTTCGGCCATACTGGTCTTGCCTTGTGCTGAGGCGCTGCTTCTGCTCCCTCTTTGTGCAGAGCTTCCTCCACTGCCTCGACGCACTGAGCTGCTTTGTAAAGCACTAGCAGCACTGCTCTCGGTTGGAATGGAGAACATGATGGAATGCACCAGTGCGTCTTGGTACTCCCGCATTTTACGCTCCCGGTTCAATGGTGTTATGAGGCTTTGTAAGTTGTCCCGGTAGCGAGGATCTAGGAGGGTGGACACCCAATAATCAGCCGTGTTGAGAATGTGGGCGATGCGGCGGTCGTTTCTGAGGCACTGCAGCATGAAATCAACCATGTGCTGCAGACTGCCAACTGGCCAAGAAACGCTGTCCCCTGCTTGAGGCGTGATCTCTGCCTGCTCTGCATCACCCCACCCTCGCTCTAGATACTGACTACTAGAGCATTGTGTACCTCCCTCCTCTGGACAGATGTCTTCCTCATCCATTGACTCCTCCTCATCCTCCTCACAAAGTGTCCCCTGCCTAGGCCTTTGTGAGGAACCACGTTGCGCAGACTGTAGAGAAGCAGATGGCATTTGTGACTCCTCATCCTCCACCTCTTCCAAAACCTCGTCCCTTAGTGCTTGCAGTGTTTTTTCAAGCAGGCAGATAAGGGGGATAGTCATGCTGACTAGTGCATCATCTGCACTCGCCATCCGCGTGGAATAATCGAAGGCACGCAAAACGTGGCAAATGTCCTTCATAGAGGCCCACTCAGTGGTGGTGAAGTGTGAACGGCGCGCACTGCGACTTGTTTGCGCCTGCTGCAGCTGGTACTCCATTACTGCTGCCTGCTGCTCACACAACCTCTCCAACATATGTAACGTTGAATTCCACCTGGTGGGTAGGTCACATATGATGCGATGTTCCGGAAGACATAATCGGCGCTGCAGAGCTGCAATGCGTGATCTTGCATTGCTGGAACGCCGCAAGTGAGCGCACTCTATGCGGACCTTGTGAAGCAGTGCATCAAGATCTGGATAGTCCCTCAAAAAACTCTGCACGACCAAGTTGAGCACATGTGCCAGACATGGGATGTGAGTGAGGTTGCCTAGGCCCAGAGCTGCCACCAGATTTCGGCCATTGTCACACACTACCATGCCTGGCTGGAGATTCGCTGGCACAAACCACACGTCACTCTGCTGCTTGATGGCATTCCAGAGCTCCTGCGCTGTGTGGCTTCGATTCCCCAAAGAAATTAATTTTAATACGGCCTGTTGACGTTTGGCCACGGCTGTGCTCATATCGGTCATCATAACAGGTAACCGTTCACGGGTCGATGTGGAGGTAGACCGTGACGGCTCCTGCAGCGCTGATTCAGAGGAACTGGAGTATGAGGAGGAGTCAATGTGTACAGACTGGATTCCTGCAATCCTTGGAGTTGGCAGAACACGTACAGCGCCACTCTCAAGATCTGTACCCGGCTCCACAACATTTACCCAATGGGCAGTGAGGGAAAGGTATCGTCCCTGTCCATGCTTACTGGTCCACGCATCAGTGGTCAGGTGGACCTTGCTACTGACGGCGTTTTGTAGCGCATGTTTAATTTTTCCCTCCACATGATGTTGCAGGGCAGGGACGGCTTGCCTGCTGAAATAAAAGCGGCTGGGCACGTTGTATTGTGGGACTGCCAATGCCATAAAGTTACGGAATGTGTCAGTCTCCACCAGCCTGAATGATAGCATTTCAAGGGCCAGTAGTTTAGCAATGCCAGCATTCAGAGCCTGTGCTCGGGGGTGGTTTGCCGAGTATGGGCGCCTTTTCTCCCATGCCTGTGCTAACGATGGCTGTAGACTGGCCTGGGAGTGTGAGGATGACTGGGAAAGTGGTGCTGTGGGTGGAATTACACTGTGTCTCTGTACAACAGTGCCAGAGATTCTTCCATGGCGATCCTGTGAGGAAGCCGAACCAGCTGTGTGTGAGCTGGAGGAAGAGGCTACAACATGAGCTGAAGAGGTGGTAGGTGGCGCTGTAGGTTGGCCTAGGTCTTCAGTGTGTTTGTGTAACTCCACCACGTGCTTGGTCCGCACATGTTTCCACATATTTGTGGTATTGAGGTTGCTGACACTTTTCCCTATTTTCACCTTCTGATTACACAGCTTGCATTTGACAAAGCAAATGTCATCTGCAACTGTGTCAAAAAAGGACCAGGCACTGCAAGTCTTGGGAGCGCCCGCTTTGGATTTTGGAAGAGCCATGCTCCTAATGGGTGCCGAAGTGGAGGCTACAGGCAACCAAGTCTGCCCCCTCCCTCTCCCTCCTTTTTGGGCCGTTCGGGGAATCTCTTCCTCAGAGCTGCTCCCACCACCTTCCTGTCCCTCACGCCATGATGGGTCAAGGACCTCATCATCTACACCACCCTCTTCAAACAACTGCTTCTCCTGGGTAGTCTCGACAGCACAGTACGCACCAGAAAGTGGCACCTGAGTCTCATCATCAGATGCGTACTGAGGTGTGCTGCTGACCATAGGCACTGGCCCACCCGCCTCTTCAGATTCAGAGAGACAAAACGGTTGCGCATCACTGCATACTACCTCTTCTTCAAATTCTCGAATTCTGCTTGGCTGGCCCCCTCTTTCCAAGCCAAGAGATTCAGAGAACAGAAGTAGAGATGGCTCCTGTCCAGGGCTCTCTGACTGCCTGGGCAATTTGGCAGGTGGTGAAGAGACAGATGGGTGCTCTTCAGTGCTCAGGACCTGAGAGGATCTGGAACTAATTGAAGTCGATGCGTTAGCTGCCATCCATCCGACAACGGCTTCAATTTGGTCCTCGCGCAGCAGTGGGGTACGGCTAGCTCCTACAAAGCTGCGCATAAAGGACTGTTCCCTGGTAAAACTGGGGGATGCTGAGTCACTGGTGCCCGCAGCAGGCACAGAATCCCCACGTCCTCTCCCTGCAGGCACAGAATCCTCACGTCCTCTCCCTGCAGAAACTCCACGCCCACGCCCACGACCACGACCACATGCCTTACTCCCTGCCTTCTTCATCTTGGTAGACTGATAAAGATAGGCAGAAAAGTACTAAGGGCTTAGTGTGCTTATTCCTGAACAGCTGCTAACAGGTATAAGAAACACTAATTTTATAAAGTGTGGACTAGACTTTAATATGAGCTAATGTGGCCTACACAACTGTAAAGTGGAGTGTTTGGTGAACTTTATTTAGGTTTTTTTTGTCACAAAAAGACACTGGATGTGCCTAAAGATGTAATAACGATAGTATCACAAACTTTTTGTAGCTATTACAATGTAGGAAGGTAACCTACAATGCAATAGATGAGGCTGCAAAAAATAGGCTAATACTAATCTGGCTGGGGCTGCAGGGCCCAATGCTGCAGAAAGGCTCCTCTATCTACTCCTATATAGTGTGTTTGGAATCAATTTAGCTGAATATGGATGGAACCACCACACTAATAGGAGATATCAGGAAAAATTATGAATTGGCAATAAAGGACAATGTATGAGGCAGTGACACACACTGAGTGCACTACAACCAGACGGGGTTGAAGCACACACTACAGGGTGAGCTGCACTCACACACCAGACCTTGCAGACAGCGGTGAACAGTACAGATGCAGAGCACTGTGCACTAGTGCTGCAAGACGGAAAAAAAATTCTCTATCTACTCCTATATAGTGTGTTTGGAACCAATTTAGCTGAATACAGATGGAACCACCACACTAATAGGAGATATCAGGAAAAATTATGAATTGGCAATAAAGGACAATGTATGAGGCAGTGACACACACTGAGTGCACTACAACCAGACGGGGTTGAAGCACACACTACAGGGTGAGCTGCACTCACACACCAGACCTTGCAGACAGCGGTGAACAGTACAGATGCAGAGCACTGTGCACTAGTGCTGCAAGACGGAAAAAAAATTCTCTATCTACTCCTATATAGTGTGTTTGGAACCAATTTAGCTGAATACAGATGGAACCACCACACTAATAGGAGATATCAGGAAAAATTATGAATTGGCAATAAAGGACAATGTATGAGGCAGTGACACACACTGAGTGCACTACAACCAGACGGGGTTGAAGCACACACTACAGGGTGAGCTGCACTCACACACCAGACCTTGCAGACAGCGGTGAACAGTACAGATGCAGAGCACTGTGCACTAGTGCTGCAAGACGGAAAAAAATTTCTCTATCTACTCCTATATAGTGTGTTTGGAACCAATTTAGCTGAATACAGATGGAACCACCACACTAATAGGAGATATCAGGAAAAATTATGAATTGGCAAAAAAGGACAATGTATGAGGCAGTGACACACACTGAGTGCACTACAACCAGACTTGGCTGAAGCACACACTACAGGGTGAGCTGCACTCACACACACAGACCTTGCAGATAGCGGTGAACAGCACAGGGAACTGTGCACTAGCACTGCAAGGCACAGTGATTTAGAAAGTAGCTTGGGTAAAGCAGTATAGAGCAAATAGGTAGCTAAAACTGTCCCTCAGAACAACAGCGTCCTATCCCTAACTGAATTCACAGCAGAGTGAGCTCAAAATGGCGGCGGTGGCTTTTATAGTGCATCATGACATCATTTCAGCAGCCAATCACAGCCATGCCATTAGTTAAGATGCCTACATGCCTAACAGGATGTGCCCACACTTCTTAGGATCCTCATTGGCTGAATAAAATGAAAATGTCTCATTGCATTATGGGAACTTCCGATTCCGGTATACGATATTGCAATAGTATCGGAATTAAGTATCGGAATTCCGATACCGCGAATATCGGCCGATACCCGATATTTCAGTATCGGAATGCTCAACACTAGCTGCTGCCTGACCTTGTAAAACACTAACTCTTTTAACACAGATTGTGACCATATAATCAAATGAGAATAAGGAGTTTAATTAAAGGCATTTAAAAAGTTGCAATTTTATTACATCATTATTTAAAAAGACACAAAAATGGCAGCAATAATCACTGGTATTGAGGCCAATAATCACATCCATAGATGGAGCCCATATTTCATATCAAAAATAGGTAAAAGTAAATAGAGCATGTGACCATGTTGTAAAACACTTAAAGTTGTGTAAAAACCGTGGCGTAGGAACGGGCGGTGAAATAAGCGCGCCAAAAAAACTATAAAGTTTAAGGTTTTTTTCCGTAATTCATCAGATGAGCGTGATAACGGACGCTGCACTGAATGGCGGCGCGTAGGAACGGGCGGTGAAATAAGCGCGCCTAAACAACTATAAAGTTTACGTTTTTTTTCCGTAATCCATCAGATGAGCGTGATAACGGTTGCTGTGCTGAACGGCGGCACGTAGGAACGGGCGGTGAAATAAGTGCGCCAAAAAAACTATAAAGTTTACGTTTTATTTCTGTAATTCATCAGATGAGCGTGATAACGGACGCTGCGCTGAACGGCGGCGCGTAGGAACGGGCGGTGAAATAAGCGCGCCAAAAAAACTATAAAGTTTACGTTTTTTTTCCGTAATTCATCAGATGAGCATGATAACGGATGCTGTGCTGAACAGCGGCACGTAGGAACGGGCGGTGAAATAAGTGCACCAAAAAAACGATAAAGTTTACGTTTTTTTTCTGTAATTCATCAGATGAGCGTGATAACGGACGCTGCGCTGAACGGCGAAGCGTAGGAACGGGCGGTGAAATAAGCGCGCCAAAAAAACTATAAAGTTTACGTTTTTTTTCCGTAATTCATCAGATGAGCGTGATAACGGAAGCTGCGCTGAACGGTGGCGCGTAGTAACAGGCGGTGAAATAAGCGTGCCAAAAAACTATAAAGTTTACTTTTTTTCCATAATTCATTAGATGAGCGTGATAACGGAAGCTGCGCTGAACGGCGGCGCGTAGGAACGGGCGGTGAAATAAGCGCGCCAAAAAAACTATAAGGTTTACGTTTTTTTTCCGTAATTCATCAGATGAGCGTGATAACGGAAGGTGCGCTGAACCGCGGCACGTAGGAACGGGCGGTGAAATAAGCGCGCCAAAGAAACTATAAAGTTTACGTTTTTTTCCATAATTCATTAGATGAGCATGATAACTGAAGCTGTGCTGAACGGCGGCGCGTAGGAAAAGGCAGTGAAATAAGCGCGCCAAAAAAACTATAAAGTTTACGTTTTTTTTCCGTAATTTATCTGATGAGCGTGATAATGGACGCAGCCCTTAACGGCGGCGTCAGAGCGACTTTTTTTTGTTGCAGATTGAATTTTAAGTGCTTTTGGTATCATCAAACCTGTAGCCAGCTCTCATCCTCATTGAGCTATTCGAAGGGTGAGGGCTGGCTACGGGTCGCCCTGGAGGCACCTGTAGCCAGCTCTCATCCTCATTGAGCTATTCCAAGGGTGAGGGCTGGCTAGGGGTCGCCCTGGAGGCACCTGTAGCCAGCTCTCATCCTCATTGAGCTATTCCAACGGTGAGGGCTGGCTAGGGGTCGCCCTGGAGGCACCTGTAGCCAGCTCTCATCCTCATTGAGCTATTCCAAGGGTGAGGGCTGGCTAGGGGTCGCAATGGAGGCACCTGTAGCCAGCTCTCATCCTCATTGAGCTATTCCAAGGGTGAGGGCTGGCTACGGGTCGCCCTGGAGGCACCTGTAGCCAGCTCTCATCCTCATTGAGCTATTCCAAAGGTGTGGGCTGGTTTCGGGTCGCCCTGGAGGCACCTGTAGCCAGCTCTCATCCTCATTGAGCTATTCCAAGGGTGAGGGCTGGCTATGGGTCGCCCTGGAGGCACCTGTAGCCAGCTCTCATCCTCATTGAGCTATTCCAAAGGTGAGGGCTGGCTAGGGGTCGCCCTGGAGGCACCTGTAGCCAGCTCTCGTCCTCATTGAGCTATTCCAAGGGTGAGGGCTGGCTACGTGTCGCCCTGGAGGCACCTGTAGCCAGCTCTCATCCTCATTGAGCGTGATAACGGACGCTGCGCTGAACGGCGGCGCATAGGAACGGGCGGTGAAATAAGCGCGCCAAAAAAACTATAAAGTTTACGTTTTTTTTCCGTAATTCATCAGATGAGGGTGATAACGGACGCTGCGCTGAACGGCGGCTCGTAGGAACGGGCGGTGAAATAAGCGCGCCAAAAAAACTATAAAATTTACGTTTTTTTTCCGTAATTCTTCAGATGAGCGTGATAACGGAAGCTGCGCTGAACGGCGGCGCGTAGGAACAGGCGGTGAAATAAGCGCGCCAAAAAAGCTATAAAGTGTACGTTTTTTTTCCATAATTCATTAGATGAGCGTGATAACGGAAGCTGCGTTGAACGGCGGCGCGTAGGAACGGGCGGTGAAATAAGCGCGCCAAAAAAACTATAAAGTTTACGTTTTTTTTCCGTAATTCATCAAATGAGCGTGATAACGGACGCTGCACTGAATGGCGGCGTGTAGGAACGGGCAGTGAAATAAGCGCGCCAAAAAACTATAAAGTTTACGTTTTTTTTCCGTAATTCATCAGATGAGCGTGATAAAGGATGCTGTGCTGAACGGCGGCACGTAGGAACGGGCGGTGAAATAAGTGCGCCAAAAAAACGCTAAAGTTTACGTTTTTTTTCTGTAATTTATCAGATGAGCGTGATAACGGACGCAGCCCTTAACGGCGGCGTCAGAGCGACTTTTTTTTGTTGCAGATTGAATTTTAAGTGCTTTTGGTATCATCAAACCTGTAGCCAGCTCTCATCCTCATTGAGCTATTCCAAGGGTGAGGGCTGGCTAAGGGTCGCCCTGGAGGCACCTGTAGCCAGCTCTCATCCTCATTGAGCTGCTCCAAGGGTGAGGGCTGGCTACGGGTCGCCCTGGAGGCACCTGTAGCCAGCTCTCATCCTCATTGAGCGTGATAACGGACGCTGCGCTGAACGGCGGCGCGTAGGAACGGTCGGTGAAATAAGCGCGCCAAAAAAACTATAAAATTTACGTTTTTTTTCCGTAATTCATCAGATGAGCGTGATAACGGAAGCTGCGCTGAACGGCGGCGCATAGGAACGGGCGGTGAAATAAGCGCGCCAAAAAAGCTATAAAGTGTACGGTTTTTTTCCATAATTCATTAGATGAGCGTGATAACGGAAGCTGCGTTGAACGGCGGCGCGTAGGAACGGGCGGTGAAATAAGCGCGCCAAAAAAACTATAAAGTTTACGTTTTTTTTCCGTAATTCATCAGATGAGCGTGATAACGGACGCTGCGCTGAATGGCGGCACGTAGGAACGGGCGGTGAAATAAGCGCGCCAAAAAAACTATAAAGTTTACGTTTTTTTTCCGTAATTCATCAGATGAGGGTGATAACGGACGCTGCGCTGAACGGCGGCGCGTAGGAACGGGCGGTGAAATAAGCGCGCCAAAAAAACTATAAAATTTACGTTTTTTTTCCGTAATTCTTCAGATGAGCGTGATAACGGAAGCTGCGCTGAACGGCGGCGCGTAGGAACAGGCGGTGAAATAAGCGCGCCAAAAAAGCTATAAAGTGTACGTTTTTTTTCCATAATTCATTAGATGAGCGTGATAACGGAAGCTGCGTTGAACGGCGGCGCGTAGGAACGGGCGGTGAAATAAGCGCGCCAAAAAAACTATAAAGTTTACGTTTTTTTTCCGTAATTCATCAAATGAGCGTGATAACGGACGCTGCACTGAATGGCGGCGTGTAGGAACGGGCGGTGAAATAAGCGCGCCAAAAAACTATAAAGTTTACGTTTTTTTTCCGTAATTCATCAGATGAGCGTGATAAAGGATGCTGTGCTGAACGGCGGCACGTAGGAACGGGCGGTGAAATAAGTGCGCCAAAAAAACGCTAAAGTTTACGTTTTTTTTCTGTAATTTATCAGATGAGCGTCATAACGGACGCAGCCCTTAACGGCGGCGTCAGAGCGACTTTTTTTTGTTGCAGATTGAATTTTAAGTGCTTTTGGTATCATCAAACCTGTAGCCAGCTCTCATCCTCATTGAGCTATTCCAAGGGTGAGGGCTGGCTAAGGGTCGCCCTGGAGGCACCTGTAGCCAGCTCTCATCCTCATTGAGCTGCTCCAAGGGTGAGGGCTGGCTACGGGTCGCCCTGGAGGCACCTGTAGCCAGCTCTCATCCTCATTGAGCGTGATAACGGACGCTGCGCTGAACGGCGGCGCGTAGGAACGGTCGGTGAAATAAGCGCGCCAAAAAAACTATAAAATTTACGTTTTTTTTCCGTAATTCATCAGATGAGCGTGATAACGGAAGCTGCGCTGAACGGCGGCGCGTAGGAAAGGGCGGTGAAATAAGCGCGCCAAAAAAGCTATAAAGTGTACGGTTTTTTTCCATAATTCATTAGATGAGCGTGATAACGGAAGCTGCGTTGAACGGCGGCGCGTAGGAACTGGCGGTGAAATAAGCGCGCCAAAAAAACTATAAAGTTTACGTTTTTTTTCCGTAATTCATCAGATGAGCGTGATAACGGACGCTGCGCTGAATGGCGGCACGTAGGAACGGGCGGTGAAATAAGCGCGCCAAAAAAACTATAAAGTTTACGTTATTTTTCCGTAATTCATCAGATGAGTGTGATAACGGATGCTGTGCTGAACGGCGGCACGTAGGAACGGGCGGTGAAATAAATGCGCCAAAAAAACGATAAAGTTTACGGTTTTTTTTTGTAATTTATCAGATGAGCGTGATAACGGACGCAGCCCTTAACGGCGGCGTCAGAGCGAATTTTTTTTGTTGCAGATTGAATTTTAAGTGCTTTTGGTATCATCAAACCTGTAGCCAGCTCTCATCCTCATTGAGCTATTCCAAGGGTGAGGGCTGGCTAAGGGTCGCCCTGGAGGCACCTGTAGCCAGCTCTCATCCTCATTGAGCTGCTCCAGGGGTGAGGGCTGGCTACGGGTCGCCCTGGAGGCACCTGTAGCCAGCTCTCATCCTCATTGAGCTGCTCCAGGGGTGAGGGCTGGCTAGGGGTCGCCCTGGAGGCACCTGTAGCCAGCTCTCATCCTCATTGAGCTGCTCCAAGGGTGAGGGCTGGCTAGGGGTCGCCCTGGAGGCACCTGTAGCCAGCTCTCATCCTCATTGAGCTGCTCCAAGGGTGAGGGCTGGCTAGGGGTCGCCCTGAAGGCACCTGTAGCCAGCTCTCATCCTCATTGAGCTGCTCCAAGGGTGAGGGCTGGCTAGGGGTCGCCCTGGAGGCACCTGTAGCCAGCTCTCATCCTCATTGAGCTGCTCCAAGGGTGAGGGCTGGCTAGGGGTCGCCCTGGAGGCACCTGTAGCCAGCTCTCATCCTCATTGAGCTGCTCCAAGGGTGAGGGCTGCCTAGGGGTCGCCCTGAAGGCACCTGTAGCCAGCTCTCATCCTCATTGAGCTGCTCCAAGGGTGAGGGCTGGCTAGGGGTCGCCCTGGAGGCACCTGTAGCCAGCTCTCATCCTCATTGAGCTGCTCCAAGGGTGAGGGCTGGCTAGGGGTCGCCCTGGAGGCACCTGTAGCCAGCTCTCATCCTCATTGAGCTGCTCCAAGGGTGAGGGCTGGCTAGGGGTCGCCCTGGAGGCACCTGTAGCCAGCTCTCATCCTCATTGAGCTGCTCCAAGGGTGAGGGCTGGCTAGGGGTCGCCCTGGAGGCACCTGTAGCCAGCTCTCATCCTCATTGAGCTGCTCCAGGGGTGAGGGCTGGCTAGGGGTCGCCCTGGAGGCACCTGTAGCCAGCTCTCATCCTCATTGAGCTGCTCCAAGGGTGAGGGCTGGCTAGGGGTCGCCCTGGAGGCACCTGTAGCCAGCTCTCATCCTCATTGAGCTGCTCCAATGGTGCGGGCTGGCTAGGGGTCGCCCTGGAGGCACCTGTTGCCAGCTCTCATCCTCATTGAGCTGCTCCAAGGGTGAGGGCTGGCTAGGGGTCGCCCTGGAGGCACCTGTAGCCAGCTCTCATCCTCATTGAGCTGCTCCAATGGTGAGGGCTGGCTAGGGGTCGCCCTGGAGGCACCTGTAGCCAGCTCTCATTCTCATTGAGCTGCTGCAAGGGTGAGGGCTGGCTAGGGGTCGCCCTGGAGGCACCTGTAGCCAGCTCTCATCCTCATTGAGCTGCTCCAAGGGTGAGGGCTGGCTAGGGGTCGCCCTGGAGGCACCTGTAGCCAGCTCTCATCCTCATTGAGCTGCTCCAAGGGTGAGGGCTGGCTAGGGGTCGCCCTGGAGGCACCTGTAGCCAGCTCTCATCCTCATTGAGCTGCTCCAAGGGTGCGGGCTGGCTAGGGGTCGCCCTGGAGGCACCTGTAGCCAGCTCTCATCCTCATTGAGCTGCTCCAAGGGTGCGGGCTGGCTAGGGGTCGCCCTGGAGGCACCTGTAGCCAGCTCTCATCCTCATTGAGCTGCTCCAAGGGTGCGGGCTGGCTAGGGGTCGCCCTGGAGGCACCTGTAGCCAGCTCTCATCCTCATTGAGCTGCTCCAAGGGTGCGGGCTGGCTAGGGGTCGCCCTGGAGGCACCTGTAGCCAGCTCTCATCCTCATTGAGCTGCTCCAAGGGTGCGGGCTGGCTAGGGGTCGCCCTGGAGGCACCTGTAGCCAGCTCTCATCCTCATTGAGCTGCTCCAAGGGTGCGGGCTGGCTAGGGGTCGCCCTGGAGGCACCTGTAGCCAGCTCTCATCCTCATTGAGCTGCTCCAAGGGTGCGGGCTGGCTAGGGGTCGCCCTGGAGGCACCTGTAGCCAGCTCTCATCCTCATTGAGCTGCTCCAAGGGTGCGGGCTGGCTAGGGGTCGCCCTGGAGGCACCTGTAGCCAGCTCTCATCCTCATTGAGCTGCTCCAAGGGTGCGGGCTGGCTAGGGGTCGCCCTGGAGGCACCTGTAGCCAGCTCTCATCCTCATTGAGCTGCTCCAAGGGTGAGGGCTGGCTAGGGGTCGCCCTGGAGGCACCTGTAGCCAGCTCTCATCCTCATTGAGCTGCTCCAAGGGTGAGGGCTGGCTAGGGGTCGCCCTGGAGGCACCTGTAGCCAGCTCTCATCCTCATTGAGCTGCTCCAAGGGTGAGGGCTGGCTAGGGGTCGCCCTGGAGGCACCTGTAGCCAGCTCTCATCCTCATTGAGCTATTCCAAGGGTGAGGGCTCGCTACGTGTCGCCCTGGAGGCACCTGTTGCCAGCTCTCATCCTCATTGAGCGTGATAACGGACGCTGCGCTGAACGGCGGCGCATAGGAACGGGCGGTGAAATAAGCGCGCCAAAAAAACTATAAAGTTTACGTTTTATTTCCGTAATTCATCAGATGAGGGTGATAACGGACGCTGCGCTGAACGGCGGCGCGTAGGAACGGGCGGTGAAAAAAGCGCGCCAAAAAAACTATAAAATTTACGTTTTTTTTCCGTAATTCATCAGATGAGCGTGATAACGGAAGCTGCGCTGAACGGCGGCGCGTACTAAGCGGCGGTGAAATAAGCGCGCCAAAAAATCTATAAAGTGTAAGTTTTTTTTCCATAATTCATTAGATGAGCGTGATAACGGAAGCTGCGTTGAACGGCGGCGCGTAGGAACGGGCGGTGAAATAAGCGCGCCAAAAAAACTATAAAGTTTACGTTTTTTTTCCGTAATTCATCAGATGAGCGTGATAACGGACGTTGCGCTGAATGGCGGCGCGTAGGAACGGGCGGTGAAATAAGCGCGCCAAAAAAACTATAAAGTTTACGTTTTTTTTCCGTAATTCATCAGATGAGCGTGATAACGGATGCTGTGCTGAACGGCGGCACGTAGGAACGGGCGGTGAAATAAGTGCGCCAAAAAAACGATAAAGTTTACGTTTTTTTTCTGTAATTTATCAGATGAGCGTGATAACGGACGCAGCCCTTAACGGCGGCGTCAGAGCGACTTTTTTTTGTTGCAGATTGAATTTTAAGTGCTTTTGGTATCATCAAACCTGTAGCCAGCTCTCATCCTCATTGAGCTATTCCAAGGGTGAGGGCTGGCTAAGGGTCGCCCTGGAGGCACCTGTAGCCAGCTCTCATCCTCATTGAGCTGCTCCAAGGGTGAGGGCTGGCTACGGGTCGCCCTGGACGCACCTGTAGCCAGCTCTCATCCTCATTGAGCTGCTCCAAGGGTGAGGGCTGGCTAGGGGTCGCCCTGGAGGCACCTGTAGCCAGCTCTCATCCTCATTGAGCTGCTCCAAGGGTGAGGGCTGGCTAGGGGTCGCCCTGGAGGCACCTGTAGCCAGCTCTCATCCTCATTGAGCTGCTCCAAGGGTGAGGGCTGGCTAGGGGTCGCCCTGGAGGCACCTGTAGCCAGCTCTCATCCTCATTGAGCTGCTCCAAGGGTGAGGGCTGGCTAGGGGTCGCCCTGGAGGCACCTGTAGCCAGCTCTCATCCTCATTGAGCTGCTCCAAGGGTGAGGGCTGGCTAGGGGTCGCCCTGGAGGCACCTGTAGCCAGCTCTCATCCTCATTGAGCTGCTCCAAGGGTGAGGGCTGGCTAGGGGTCGCCCTGGAGGCACCTGTAGCCAGCTCTCATCCTCATTGAGCTGCTCCAAGGGTGAGGGCTGGCTAGGGGTCGCCCTGGAGGCACCTGTAGCCAGCTCTCATCCTCATTGAGCTGCTCCAAGGGTGAGGGCTGGCTAGGGGTCGCCCTGGAGGCACCTGTAGCCAGCTCTCATCCTCATTGAGCTGCTCCAAGGGTGAGGGCTGGCTAGGGGTCGCCCTGGAGGCACCTGTAGCCAGCTCTCATCCTCATTGAGCTGCTCCAAGGGTGAGGGCTGGCTAGGGGTCGCCCTGGAGGCACCTGTAGCCAGCTCTCATCCTCATTGAGCTGCTCCAAGGGTGAGGGCTGGCTAGGGGTCGCCCTGGAGGCACCTGTAGCCAGCTCTCATCCTCATTGAGCTGCTCCAATGGTGAGGGCTGGCTAGGGGTCGGCCTGGAGGCACCTGTAGCCAGCTCTCATCCTCATTGAGCTGCTCCAAGGGTGAGGGCTGGCTAGGGGTCGCCCTGGAGGCACCTGTAGCCAGCTCTCATCCTCATTGAGCTGCTCCAAGGGTGAGGGCTGGCTAGGGGTCGCCCTGGAGGCACCTGTAGCCAGCTCTCATCCTCATTGAGCTGCTCCAAGGGTGAGGGCTGGCTAGGGGTCGCCCTGGAGGCACCTGTAGCCAGCTCTCATCCTCATTGAGCTGCTCCAAGGGTGAGGGCTGGCTAGGGGTCGCCCTGGAGGCACCTGTAGCCAGCTCTCATCCTCATTGAGCTGCTCCAAGGGTGAGGGCTGGCTAGGGGTCGCCCTGGAGGCACCTGTAGCCAGCTCTCATCCTCATTGAGCTGCTCCAATGGTGAGGGCTGGCTAGGGGTCGGCCTGGAGGCACCTGTAGCCAGCTCTCATCCTCATTGAGCTGCTCCAAGGGTGAGGGCTGGCTAGGGGTCGCCCTGGAGGCACCTGTAGCCAGCTCTCATCCTCATTGAGCTGCTCCAAGGGTGAGGGCTGGCTAGGGGTCGCCCTGGAGGCACCTGTAGCCAGCTCTCATCCTCATTGAGCTGCTCCAAGGGTGAGGGCTGGCTAGGGGTCGCCCTGGAGGCACCTGTAGCCAGCTCTCATCCTCATTGAGCTGCTCCAAGGGTGAGGGCTGGCTAGGGGTCGCCCTGGAGGCACCTGTAGCCAGCTCTCATCCTCATTGAGCTGCTCCAAGGGTGAGGGCTGGCTAGGGGTCGCCCTGGAGGCACCTGTAGCCAGCTCTCATCCTCATTGAGCTGCTCCAAGGGTGAGGGCTGGCTAGGGGTCGCCCTGGAGGCACCTGTAGCCAGCTCTCATCCTCATTGAGCTGCTCCAAGGGTGAGGGCTGGCTAGGGGTCGCCCTGGAGGCACCTGTAGCCAGCTCTCATCCTCATTGAGCTGCTCCAAGGGTGAGGGCTGGCTAGGGGTCGCCCTGGAGGCACCTGTAGCCAGCTCTCATCCTCATTGAGCTGCTCCAAGGGTGAGGGCTGGCTAGGGGTCGCCCTGGAGGCACCTGTAGCCAGCTCTCATCCTCATTGAGCTGCTCCAAGGGTGAGGGCTGGCTAGGGGTCGCCCTGGAGGCACCTGTAGCCAGCTCTCATCCTCATTGAGCTGCTCCAAGGGTGAGGGCTGGCTAGGGGTCGCCCTGGAGGCACCTGTAGCCAGCTCTCATCCTCATTGAGCTGCTCCAATGGTGAGGGCTGGCTAGGGGTCGGCCTGGAGGCACCTGTAGCCAGCTCTCATCCTCATTGAGCTGCTCCAAGGGTGAGGGCTGGCTAGGGGTCGCCCTGGAGGCACCTGTAGCCAGCTCTCATCCTCATTGAGCTGCTCCAAGGGTGAGGGCTGGCTAGGGGTCGCCCTGGAGGCACCTGTAGCCAGCTCTCATCCTCATTGAGCTGCTCCAAGGGTGAGGGCTGGCTAGGGGTCGCCCTGGAGGCACCTGTAGCCAGCTCTCATCCTCATTGAGCTATTCCAAGGGTGAGGGCTGGCTACGGGTCGCCCTGGATGTACCTGTAGCCAGCTCTCATCCTCATTGAGCTATTCCAAGGGTGAGGGCTGGCTAGAGGCAGCCGTGGACACACGATAGCCAGCCCTCATGGTGTTTGTGTTATTAAAGAAAAAAAATAAATTTGAGGGCTGGCTAGAGGCAGCCGTGGACACATGATAGCCAGCCCTCATGGTGTTTGTGTTATTAAAGAAAAATAATAAATTTGATGGCTGGCTAGAGGCAGCCGTGGACACACTATATATATATATATATATATATATATATATATATATATATATATATATATATTTCTGCAGTATCTGTGCATTATGAATCGTGATATGTGTTAAAGGGGCCCACTGAGACTTTCGCCTAGGGCCCACATAAACCTGGAGCCGGCCCTGCCCATGTGTGGTGATTATTGATTCCAGTACTAATAGGAATAGCAGGGGCACTAACAGCATGAATGGGGTGTTTATTTATTTGTATTTTGGATATTGTTTCTTCTGGTGTGTGAATATATGGCACTGACCAGTTTAATGCCCTGTATTTGTGTGGTTTTTGCCTTGGATTCTTACATTTTATTATATTGTCTGCTATAGTATATATTTTGTGCTATAGTGCATTACCTCTAATACTGGTGGCAGATTTGCCAGTCAGTATATTAATGTGCAAAATTGATCACCAGGGACAGCCTAAGTGTATATTTGATCTTTACTTGATCTATTACAATCATGTGTTTTTCTGGGATGGATTTTGGAGTAGGTGGGCTTTCCATTAGTGGGTAATTCCACTATATTAACTTTTACTTGTGTTTTCATGAATTGGATTGTGACATTGATTGTATGTATTTATAAAAAATATAATTCATTGTAATTTATTGAAGTATTGTCTAGATTGGGTGATCACTGCACAAGAGCATACCCCTTTTCTTCTTGCCGATGTTTATATATATTTTGTATGCTGCATGTTGATCCCATAGTGATTAGATGGTGCCCTCCATAACTTTGAGTTTGTGACAAAAGTATTCTTGGGGTGATACCTTTATCGACTAACCAGAAAAAAAATATATATATATGCAAGCTTTCAGAGCATTAGAGGCTTCTTCTTCAGGCAACATTACAAATGATTTCATAAGATAAAAGGCACAGCATTGGAGAGATGTTACAAGAAGACATTTGTTCATGAGGTGTAAGTTGCAAAAGGCCTTGGGAATGTTTAATTATCTGGAGGTGTGAATTGTGTCCATGTAGTGAGTCATAAAGCTATGTTTTATCGTTAGTCCTGTTGTCAGTGAATTGAACATCCTTATCAATTTGAATTCCCAAATGTTTCTTTCTCTGTTGCCCTTGAAGTGACCTTTTAGTATCAAAACTTTTAGATTTTTCATACAGTGTCCCCTTCAGTGTCCAATTCAGACCTTCAGATAATTAAACATTCCCAAGGCCTTTCATTCATACAAAAAAACTAATTTGCTCTCCCTAACATATCAGTAAAAGACATCACAACTTACACCTCATGAAGAAATGTCTTGTTGTAACATCTCAAGTCCTTCTGCAGCCTTATCTCAATTGAATTAACATACAAACCAAAGCTTTTTTTTTTTTCTTTTTTCAAATGCTTCCTCAGGGTATATGAGAGCCTACAGTAGTTGGTGTATCTGAGTCTATATTCTGGCTTTTGAAGGAGCAACTTGCTAATTCTTACTATTGCTAGAAAATGGACTCTCCTGGAAATCCAGACCTGTTTCTCTGCAAGATATGCCTGAAGCTCTATAAAAACCTGCGCAGGCATCTAAAGACCGTATGCATGAAAACCCGTCAGGCGGAGATCGACAATGAAATCAAGAATACAAAAAGGAACATGCACAAGGTGGCTGAATCCCTTTCTGTTGTGCCTTATGACAGCCTCGATTTCAAAAACAGCCAATTTACAAGTGCTCAGGACTTCTTCACAGAATTTTTGGAAAGTCGAGGTTGCATCGTGACCGGAAAACCATCTGAAAGGTATGTATATGTTTCTTCATAATATTTCAGGGTTTTCTAGCATTTACCTATTTATTACCTATCCTAATTTTGCACGTAATTTTGTTTTTTACCTATATACATCTTATGCAATATATCTTAGTTGAGTGCTATCAAAATGGCTGAAAGACATGCCAACATAGTGCCAAAAAGTCTACCCCTACCCATCTAAGTAAGCTTCATACTTTATACTTTTATTTTTCTGTTAATCTAGATAGAAAAAAGGCTTGTTTTTTTTCAGTGAGCTAGTGTTACTTTTACCATATATTGTACTGTAAAATTGGGAAAAAATTCTATGTGCGCTTAAATTGCAAAACTGTGCAATTGCACTTTTTAACACTGCGTTCACTACATGGAGTGATGCCTCAGCTCAGCTCAGTATAACTTTGCGGATACCAAAAATGTATACTTTTGCTTTTATCTAAGTGCTGGAGAAAATTCTGAATTTTTTTTAAAAAAAAGTTTTGCACTTTGTGGTCATTTTTTCCAACCTATAGCATTATTTTTTGTGATCCATGTGATGACATTTTTTTGTGGCTAGGAGTGATGTATTCAAAGATATCATTTTTAGGTAGACAGTGTTTTGATCACCCAGTATTGAATTTTATTGGCGCATGTGTGTGCATATATATATATATAATTTTTTTTTTTCTTCAATATAATAAAATATAATAACATAATGTAATTACCTTATAATAATGTAAATATAATATGGCATACTATAATAATATATTAATAATATAATTAATACACTATAAAAATATAAAATTGTATCTAATAGAAGATAATATACATATAATATAACAATATAATATATTATATTATATTAAATATAATATAATGCTATATTAAATAATATATTACTAATATAATATGATATAATTAAAATGTATATAATCTAATATTGTAAATATAATATAATGTAGTAATAATAGAATTATAGTATGATATAATTACAATATAATAAGAATATCGTTTATGTGACAGCTGGCTACTGATGGTCCTAGATGTCCCTGTAGCTGGCTCTCACTTCTACTCCTAACTCAGATGTCTCAAAGCTCTCCTTTGCTATTGGGTCAAAACTAAGATTGTTGTCACTAGAATGGCCCTACAGGCACCACAATAGTGGTAAAGGGCCTTGACCAACCAACCAAGTCGCCTGCAAAGTTCTATATGTTGATACTCTCAATTATAGAGGAATTAATGCAGATTTTGGGTTTCTTTTTTAGGCCATCCACTGAAGAAGAGGAGCCTATGACACTTCCTCCTGAGGTTGAAGAAGCTAGGTAAGAACTATGCACCAGATTTCTAAAAACATTTGTAACAGCTTTACTATTATTAGTAAAGGAAGCTTATGATGTCAATAATCACCCTAATATATTCTTGCCTCTTTCAGTTCGAATGCCACGATGCCCATGCGGAAAAAACTTGCTGTGGTTGGGTTTCATAAGATGCACAGCTTAAGTTCCTCAATTTTACTGGCTTTTAAAAACTATTTAAAGGGAAAATGTACCGAATCGACCATAACACCGATGGTAAGTGTAATTTTATCATTTTGCGTGTGTTTGAGGAATCCTTACAGATGTGAACCCTGATGCATGATCATTTTTTTAAATTTTAGATACGAATCGTTTCTCGCTTTCTTTATTATGTAAACCCGGAAGACATCTCTGCTGACTTTTTAAAGAACTTGAAGGCCACTAGAGAATATTTTATTTCCTTGGAAAGCTTAAAGACCAATGAAGAAACAATAAAAAAGCATATTAGTCACCTGCGGAGATTTGTAACTTTTGTATGCTCAAAGGACTACCCCTATCTCCTTGACGAAGAAGCAAAAAATGCAGTTGAGCCCTTTAAGGAGACTTTGAGTGTTGTAGTAAAGAGATTAAACAAGAAGCTTGCAAAAGGCAGGAAGAGGGGGTAAGTAGCTCAAGTTTATACTACACCTGCAATTTAAATTTTTACTGTCATGGGGATGTAAAATGCCATAAAAACATCATGGGAAAGGTTGATTATTAGAAAGTCTAGATTTATTTATTACTTGTTCTGCCATGCAAGGTTGGAACAAAGTAATATTTAGCTCTTAGAAGCTCAGGCAAATCCCATATTTCCATTTCAATTGAATTCAAAATATTTTAACTTGCTAAAATGAGTTCATAATCACAAATGCGCAGAGGTTACATCTTCTGGCTCCATTATGGGATCGGTAAAATGGAACCCCTAGATAAAAGATTTGTCGAATGATGGAAACAAAGAATGCTAAATGTATCTAATGGGCTAACATGCAAAAAAAATAAATAAAAAGAATGAACCTGTAACATAACTCATTTTATCATCCACAGATTGGAATCCACGCCTGTGACTATGGCTGATTGCTGCAAAATTTTGAAAGTGGCAAAGCCTCACGTGACTGATATTTTTACACAGGCAGAAATTAGTAAGATGTTGAGTGATAAGGAGAAGACCCTAGCATGTTATTATCTTCAGGCTGTTATAATCTATAAGCATCTACGTAAGCCATCTGAGGCAAAAAATCTAATGGTAGGTTTAATTTAATTAACCAACTTAGCATATTGCTGACAGATGCTGCTTCACCATATCTTATGTATTTTCAATGTTTTTCTCTTAGTTAAAAGACTGGCTTGAAAGGGAGAAGTTAGATGTTGATGGACAGACCTTAACAGTGGTAAAGACAAAAAAAAATCTTTTGATACTGCAGGAGGAGGATGAGAAGGTAAAATGTTAAAAACATAACTCCTATAAAGCTGTGCTGTAGGTTCTTCAAGGTTTTGCCATTTGCAATCGCATCTTTAACACAGAGTTTCACTTTGACAGAATTTCAATACATATTTCGAAAAGATTAGGACAACTAATTAACCCAAGGATGCAGATACGGTGCCTACATTCTTTGTGTCCTGCAATGGACAACACATCAAGAATCCCGGCAAAGACATGGAGCGCTTCCATAATAAGTTCGTAAAAAATGAGGCCCTCCTTCTCTGCACTACCAAGCATTTAACAAGACTAACAAATGTTTTATCCACAGGTATCAGCTGCCCGTAAAAATATGGGTGATGGCAATAGACGCATACAAAAAGTGGGCTGAAGAATGTCTTTCACAGGTGGAAAGAGACCAGGCCAATGCGTACGTGCACTTTGTGTCCAGACCCGACATGGTGGATAAATCTCCATTTGCTGCAGGGATGTTAATTGTGGCTACACTGAAGGGAGATGAGCAAGCAGGAACCTCTGTGTAAGAGACCTAACTTTATCCCCACAGGCATTCCCAAAATCCATCTTTTTATTGCATGAGACTTAAGTAATTATGCCTTATTGTATATATGATTTCAACCAAATTCTTGGTTAAGTCGTCTAGTAGGTAACAATGCCTTTATCAGTTTTTCCTAACTTAACTGTTTTTTTTTTAACTTCACAGATGTACATTGCCCAAGAGAAGGAGGATCAGGGGAGAAGAGGACTGCGAGGGACAAGCAGATGAGGAAGAGACAGAAGGCGCTGGGTAGGAGAGTGAACAGACACCCTATGATGCCACCACAATTAATTTCTCCACAGTACCATCCACACACAGTATGATGACCCAACTGTGCCTCCCTCCACTACCCTGGTGATGAATGGTGATCCCAGCACAGTATAATCCTCAATTGTGATTCCCATACAGCCCTCCATGCAGTACATGGGGCCTACGTGCAGTATCATGGCCCCTACTATCACTGTACGTCGTATTAATACCCCCACACAGCCTTCCGCACAGTGTGATGGACCCCACGCAGACCTTCACACTGTATATTTGCTGGCATACAATATAGTGGCCCTCAAATAGTCATCCATAAGATATAAAGGCTCCTTCATAGCCATCCACATATTATAATGCCCTCCATAAATTCATTCAAATATTATAATGGCCCCGCATACCTTATGGATGGGAAATGGGCCCTACATAGTAGTTCTCCATATGGTATAATGCACCTCCCATTGCCTTCTATATAGAATAATACTTTCCCATAGTTTTCTGTATATTACAATGCATCACCCATAGTCCTCCATATAACTTATTGTAACCTCCATATAACATATTGCAGCCTTTATGCAATATTATGTAATCTCCATACTACTCAATATATAAAGCAGCCTCTATAGTTCATCATATTGTATAATGTAGGCTCTATAATCCTCCATATAGTATAATGTAGCTTCTTTAATTATCCATATTGCATAATGTAGCCTCTATAATCCTCTGTATAGCATACAGCTTCTATATTCCTTCATATAGCATAATGTAGCATCTGTCATCTTGCATATAGGATAATGTGGCCCTACAGTCCTGTCCTCCATATCATAATGGGGCCCCATAGTTAATGGTTAATATATTTAATTTTGTATTAAGCAAAAAATCATTCTCTAACCAATAATCTATTATACAAATAAATAGCGGCACTTTCCGTAAAGTAATTCTGCCTTTTAGTATATGATGAATTCCAAATTCTTGGTTAAGTAGTCCGGTGAGGAACAACACCATTTTTAGTATATTCTAATTTACCATCTATCCATTAAACTTTACAGAAGTTCCATTGACATCACAGGAGAAGGCGGCGGCAATCGGAGACATTCTGAAGCGGCAGAAATCCATGAGGAAGAGGCAGTCCAGCAGACTGACAATGCTCAAAAAGAGCTCTATTTCAACAGATTAATTGAAAAGTACCCTGTAGGAGTAAACACCCAATTACCATCCCTGTCCACCTGCAGTCAGTACACAGAGCGTTTCGCACACTACTGTCGGGACAAGTGGAGGCGAGACCAATACAATCTACGCGTTTCAAGTGCTGTCGGTAAGTTTTTTTTCTCTTTCTTTAAATTTAAATCTGTCTACTTGATGTTGTTGTATTCTTTGGGATGTGCTGCCTGAATATTTTTTTTGCTGAATATTTTACAGTATTTTCTCTTTTTTAGATTATTTCAGGCTTTTCCCCAAAGAAGATGATTTAAAGCACTATCTGAATCAACAGCATTGGACGTCCAACCTACCTGTCCTAGTAGATGTCCAACGTGGATGGAAGCCCAAACCAAAAAGAGGGGATACAGAGAACATTGCCAGACTTCAAGAAAAGCTAAAATTGCAAACGTGGACAGGCCTAATGATTGTAAATGAACGAGGCAAAGGTGAAGGACTGTGCACAACTCGTGCTTTTAGTAAAGGAGAAGTCATTTGTGACTATCATGGAGTGCTTAGAGAAGGAGCTGAGGCTTGCAAAATACAGGCAACTCTGAACGAGGATGAATGTTATATGTTTTTTTTCTTCATTGGTGAAAAGCAGTGGTGTATTGATGCCAGGGAGGTTCCGTGCAGTTGTCACCCAGACATGCCTTCCACATTTGGGCGAAAAATGAATCATTCTTATAAAAATTACAACGTCAAACCAATCCTTAAATTTATAATTGATGGTAACACGCCATCAATACTATTTCTGGCTAATTGCGATATCAAACCAGGGACAGCGCTTTTGTTCGATTATGGAGTGAAACCTAATGACTATGGAGAAGGTTCAGATATCCCATGGCTGACAACGTGACATTTAAGGTACCATTACACTCTTCAATATCGTGTGCGATATTGCACAAGCGTCAGGTGTTTCACATCACACACACTATCCTTAATTGATCGTACGTGCGCTGTTACATGCTATATCGTAGATAACGCATGTACAATGTTGCGATGCAGCGCTATTCTGTACCATGCTGCGATTCTGCAAATTCAATGCAAAGTATAGGTGAATCGTATGGTTCCATGCTTCAATGCTGCAGCCTGCACGATGGTTAATTACACGACGATCGTGAGATTTGAGGTCAGGATCTCAAATCAAACAAATAATACTGGATAAATAAATATCCAGTTCTACATGCAGACATGCTATACACATCTACTCCCATTCATACTTAAATGATATCACAGCAGACCTCGGTCATATCAGACCTGCCAACTTATACCACTCTAAGTGCCCAGAAAATGTAATGTTATTATTTATATCAGGCGGAGAGCACCAATCGAACCTAGGGTCACAACAAGGTCCATGAAGACAGGGATGCAGTTGAGGAAAAGGAAACACCCAGGGTAATTGGTCAATATACTCATTCACATTGTCCTTGAACAATAAACATTTCTGTTTTAACATATGTATTCCCCTTCTTTCCTTTAAAGAGATTAAGAAGACGGCAGTGATCAGCTCCCAAGAAAGAATGAGGCGTTTCGGAGACTAAAGTTCCGGTCTTGTTAAAGTTTTTGAATTCATGTTTTATTTGTTTCTTTTCTGTTCTAGGTTGTTCTACAATTCCAGGTGAACGGGGCCCTCGAAGCAATGGGAGAAGATTTTCTTTATTATAAACATTTGTACTGTTTGTATTAGTGTTAAAGGGATTCTGTCACCAGGTTTTAGCCATCTCATCTGAGCGCACCATAATGTGGACACAGAGATCTTTATTCCAGTGATGTATCACTTACTAGGCTGCTCAGTGTAGTTTGCATTAAAACACTGTTAAATCATCTGGAGATTATCATTAGAGCACTACTCCAGTAGTCCAGTCATACTTGGGAGCTGCCAAATCTGCAACAAAGAAAACAGTAATTTTATCAAAATGACAGCAAGGAGCTCAGTAAGTGAAACATTGCTGGATCAGGATTTCTATCTCTACATTATGCTGCTGTCAGATGGGATGTCAAAAACCTGGTGACACAGTCCCTTTAATAACTATTTTAAAGCTAAATATAAATAGTCCTATGGCTATGATGAAACAATTCTGACAACTGTTCAAATGGCACAATCATTTACTACCGTCAGGTTTCTGAGCCGTTTAGTCTAATGCTTTGTCAGTATTACTAGAATCCATAATAATTTAAAGGTCAGGTAGCCATAAAAGTGCTCCTGCCAGTCAGAGCAGTGCAGTCCCTGGAAATCGGGCCTAGGGAAGCAGAATATATTACCATCCCTAACAACGGTAAGCATGACCCCCAGCTGTCCAGCAACCCGACATGTAGAACTGCCTATAAAAATGACCATTTGTCCAGTCAGTGCATCACTCTCTGGTGCCCTTTTACACTGGCACACTGCTTTCTGTCTCTCTCTCTCTTTCTCTCTCCGCAGTGCAATGCTCTCTGGTGCTCCTTCACTCTCTCTCCAGTGCACCACTCTCTGACGTGTTCTCTTTCTCCCTACTGCACCGCTCTCTGGCACTCCTCTGTCTTTATAGTGCACTGCTCTCTTTTGTGCTCTCTCAGTCTCCAGTGCATCACTGGCGCTCGCTTTTGATCTCTCCCCATTGCACCACTCTCTCGCATGCTCTCTCTCTGGTGCTCTCTTTCCGTCCAAAGTGCCTTTTTTTGTCTCTGTGCCTTCACGAGCTTCTCAATCTCTGTCTTTGCCCATCTGTGGCTCTCTATCGGTCTCTGTGCCTCTCTGTCCCTCCCTGTGCTTCTATTTACCTTTTGCATCCCTCTATGTGCCTACCTTTGTCCCTTTGCTCCCTTCTTTGCCTCTATGTGCCTCTTAATGACTCTCTCACGAGCACACCTCTTTCTGTAGGTCAAAGGTAAGAAGCACTACTCAAGTTGCAGCAGAGAAGATGAATTGGTAAGTAACCACAAAGCTACACAGTGTTTAACACTTGTGTATTTTTTAAGAATCTTGTTGGTGTAGGATGCTTCCTGAACATTAAAGTGAATGGTCAGGAAACATCTTTAAGCTACAGGATCCTTGAAAAATATGCAAGTTTTTATGGGATGATTTGTCAGGCTATCAACAATCACACAGGGCCACATGCCCGTCAACAGGGCAATAGCCGACTCCACAAGGCCAATGACCCTTTGCAAAGGGCCAGAGGTCCCTTTCCGCAGGGCCATAGGCATTTCCACAGGGCCATAACCCCCTCCAACTCTCTCCACAGGACCACAGGCTACTACCGGGCCACAGGCTTTTCCACAGTGCCACAAGCCCCATCCAGCTCTCTTCACAGGCAATCATGTTGCACTTTTGCAACAAAAGAGTCAATCTTTGTTGCAGTTGCAGCTCTCTTCACAGGCAATCATGTTGCACTTTTGCAACAAAAGAGTCAATCTTTGTTGCAGTTCGGCAACATTAGAGTCAACCCTGTTGCAGATCGGACACAAAGCTTGAAAATTTAGATGTTTACTGCAGAGGACTTCATAGGCCCCCATCTTACTCCAGAGCCTTCCACAGGCCCCTCCAGCCCGCTCCACAGGCCACAACTCCCTCCAGCTCGCTTTACATCGCCACATGCCCATCTGCGGGGCAACAGACCCCTATGCAGGGTCACAGGCCTTTCCACAGGGCCGCAACCCCTTCAGCTCTCTCCAAAGGACCACTGGCTCCTTCTGCCGGGCCACAAGCCTTTCCACAGGGCCACAATCCCCTCCAATTCCACAGGACAACAGGCTCTCTTTACAGGGCCATAGCTCCCCTCCACAGGGCCAAATGCACTTTCCACATGGCCACAACCCCCTCCAGCTCTCTACACAGAGTCATGGGGCCCGTCTGCAGGGCACAAGCCCCTTCATCAAGGCCAAGGGGCCTTTCTACAGGGCCACTGGCCTTTAAATAGTGCCACAACCTCCTCTGGCTCTCTCAAGAGGGCCACAGGCTCCTTCTACAGGGCAAGGGCCCCCTCCACAAGGCCAAAGGCCCTTTGCAAAGAGCCATAGGTCCATTCCACAGGGCCATAGTCATTTCCATAGGGCCATAACCCCCTCAAGCTCTCTCCACAGAACAACAGGCTCCTTCTACAGGTTTACAGGCATTTATACAGGGCCACAACCGCCTTCACCTCTCTCCACAGGGCCCTTTCACTGTGTCATAGGCTTTTCCATAAGGCCACAACCCCCTCTGTCTCTCTCAAAAAGGACAGAGGCTCCCTTTACAAGGCCACAGCCCCCTCCACAAGTCCAAAGGCCTTTTTCAAAGGGCCACAGGTCCCTTCCACAGAGCCATAGGCATTTCCCCAAGGCAATAACCCCCTCCAGCTCTCTCCACAGGCTCCTTCTACAAGGCTACAACCCTTTTCAGCTCTTTCATCAGGGCCACAGCCTCCTCCACCCCCCTTTAGTCAGTTAAAAGGACTCATTTGAGTGACCTATTGACCATTGGTCAGCTCGAGTAAAGGAACCTGATATAGTATACTGCACTGTTTAATATTCTTTTTTTCTTTACACAGGTTGAATGCTTGCAAAGAAATGTCACCTATGCCATGCTCCTTTATACCAGTTTTCTTGATTGACATGTTATTTTTGGAGCCAAATGAGAAAATTGGGAAATGGAAAGCTCCCCCCTCCTTCCAATCAGTGGATCCGGTCAGGTGCTCAGTGGCGGTAGGCCACCGCCTGAAAGCCAAACATGAAAAAAGGAATGCTGGCACCGGTTTCCATATGATGAATTTTACTTTATTCCATGAAGATCAATACATTAAAAAGAAGGCATCTTTACAGGCAATCCGCCCCATCATGTCATTTTTGGTTTAAGCCTAATTTCTTTCAATAAATAAAATGGAATAAATGTGTCACTTTTTTGCCTCTACTAATAGTTGTGGGGTATTATGACATCACAATAGAATTAATACTTACCCTTTCCGATGCCTTTTAGGGCTATCCGGTGCAGAACCAAGGCCAAATACCAACCGACAGGACCTTCCTGTAACATCATGGAAGGTCCTGTCGCTCAGGACGTGGCCTTGGCTCTGCACCGGATAGACCGAAAAGCGTCTGAAAGGGTAAGTATTAATTCTTTATTATTTTTAATACATCTTGATTTATTTAATTTTGATTTCGTACTGTATAGTAATATATTACAAAATGAAAGGGGGGCTGGCAGACATGTCACAAAGGGGAGGAGGAACAGGATTCTTCATCCTCCTCTGTGACATCACTTCTCCTCCGGGCCGGAAAAAAGCGTGGTGTGTGAACACAGCCTCAGGCTGCGTGCCCACGTAGCGATTTACAAGCGTATATGTTGCGTAATTTACGCAGCGGAAACGCATGTGAAACACTTGTTAATCCGCACCCCATGGTACTTAGTGGCATTCCGCAATGTTAATGCCCATGCTGCGGATTTTTCCGCAGCGTTTCTGCTGCGCTTAAAAATCCTTTCCACAGGGCCACAACGCCTTCAGCTCTCTCCACAGGACCACAGGCTCCTACTGGGCCACAGGCCTTTCCACAGTGTCACAAGCCCCTCCATCTCTCTCCACAGGCTATCATGTTGCATGTCGTTTACTGCAAAGGACTTCATAGGCCCAAATCTTACTCCAGAGCCTTCCACAGGCCTCTCCAGCCTGCTCCACATGGCCTTTTCCTCAGGCCACAACTCCCTCCAGCTCTCTTTACATCGCCACATGCCCCTCTGCGGGGCCACAGACCCCTATACAGGGTCACAGGCCTTTCCACAGGGCCTCAACCCCTTCAGCTGTCTCCACAGGACCACAGGCTTTTCCACAGCCCACAACTCCTTCCAGCTCTCACCACACGGCCACAGCCCCTTCCACAAGGCTAAAGGGCCTATCCATAGGGCCACAGACCTTTCCACACGGCCACAACTCCCAACAGCTCTCTCCACAGAGTCACAGGGCCCGTCTGCAGGGCACGAGCCCCCTCTTCAAGGCCAAAAGGCCTTTCTACATGGCCATAGTCATTTCCTTAGGGCACGAGCCCCTCCAGCTCTCTCCACAGGGCAACGGACACCTATACAGGGTCAGAGGCCTTTCCACAGGGCCACAACACTTTCAGCTCTCTCCACAGGACCACAGGCTCCTACTGGGCCACAGGCCTTTCCACAGTGCCACAAGCCCCTCCAGCTCTCTCCACAGGCAATCATGTTGCATGTTGTTTACTGCAAAGGACTTCATAGGCTCAAATCTTACTCCAGAGCCTTCCACAGGCCCCTCCAGCCCGCTCCACATGGCCTTTTTCGTCAGGCCACAACTCCCTCCAGCTCTCTTTACATCGCCACATGCCCCTCTGCGGGGCCACAGACCCCTATACAGGGTCACAGGCCTTTCCACAGGGCCTCAACCCCTTCAGCTCTCTCCACAGGACCACTGGCTCCTTCTGCCGGGCCACAAGCATTTCCACAGTGCCACAAACCCCTCCAACTCTTCTCCACAGGACAACAAGCTCTCTTTACAGAGCCATAGCTCCCCTCCACAGGGCCAAATGCACTTTCTGCACGGCCACAGCCCACTTTAGCTCTCTCCACAGAGACACGGGGCCCGTCTGCAGGACACAAGCCCCCTCTTCAAGGCCAAAGGGCCTTTCTACATGGCCATAGTCATTTCCATAGGGCACAAGCCCCTCCAGCACTCTCCACAGGGCAACGGACCCCTATACAGGGTCACAGGCCTTTCCACAGGGCCACAACACCTTCAGCTCTCTCCACAGGACCACAGGCTACTACCGGGCCACAGGTCTTTCCACAGTGCCACAAGCACCATCCAGCTCTCTCCACAGGCAATCATGTTGCACTTTTGCAACAAGAGTCAATTTTTGTTGCAGTTCGGCAACATTGGAGTCAACCCTGTTGCAAATCGGACACGAAGATTGAAAATTTAGATGTTTACTGCAAAGGACTTCATAGGCCCCCATCTTACTCTAGAGCCTTCCACAGGCCCCTCCAGCACGCTCCACATGGCCTTTTCCACAGGCCACAACTCCATCCAGCTGTCTTTACATCGCCACATGCCCCTCTGCGGGGCAACAGACCCCTATACAGGGTCACAGGCCTCTCCACAGGGCCTCAACCCTTTCAGCTCTCTCCACAGGACCACTGGCTCCTTCTGCCGGGCCACAAGCCTTTCCACAGGGCCACAATCCCCTCCAATTCCACAGGACAACAGGCTCTCTTTACAGGGCCATAGCTCCCCTCCACAGGGCCAAATGCACTTTCCACATGGCCACAACCCCCTCCAGCTCTCTACACAGAGTCATGGGGCCCGTCTGCAGGGCACAAGCCCCTTCATCAAGGCCAAGGGGCCTTTCTACAGGGCCACTGTCCTTTAAATAGTGCCACAACCTCCTCTGGCTCTCTCAAGAGGGCCACAGGCTCCTTCTACAGGGCAAGGGCCCCCTCCACAAGGCCAAAGGCCCTTTGCAAAGGGCCATAGGTCCATTCCACAGGGTCATAGTCATTTCCATAGGGCCATAACCCCCCTCAAGCTCTCTCCACAGAACCGCAGGCTCCTTCTACAGGTTTACAGGCATATACACAGGGCCACATCCGCCTTCACCTCTCTCCACAAGGCGACAGGGCCCTTTCACTGTGTCATAGGCCTTTCCATAAGGCCACAACCCCCTCTGTCTCTCTCAAAAAGGACAGAGGCTCCCTTTGCAAGGCAACAGCCCCCTCCACAAGGCCAAAGGCCTTTTTCAAAGGGCCACAGGTCCCTTTCGCAGGGCCATAGGCATTTCCCCAAGGCAATAACCCCCTCCAGCTCTCTCCAGAGGACCACAGGCTCCTTCTACAAGACTACAACCCCTTTGAGCTCTTTCATCAGGGCCACAGCCTCCTCCGCCCCCCTTTAATCAGTTAAAAGGGCTCAATTTAGTGACCACAACACCTTCAGCTCTCTCCACAGGACCACAGGCTCCTACTGAGCCACAGGACTTTCCACAGTGCCACAAGCCCCTCTGGCTCTCTCCACAGGCAATCATGTTGCATGTTTTTTAGTGCAAAGGACTTCATAGGCCCAAATCTTACTCCAGAGCCTTCCACAGGCCCCTCCAGCCGGCTCCACATGGCCTTTTCCTCAGGCCACAACTCCCTCCAGCTCTCTTTACATCGCCACATGCCCCTCTGCGGGGCCACAGACCCCTATACAGGGTCACAGGCCTTTCCACAGGGCCTCAACCCCTTCAGCTCTCTCCACAGGACCACAGGCTTTTCCACAGCCCACAACTCCTTCCAGCTCTCACCACAGGGCCACAGCCCCTTCCACAAGGCTAAAGGGCCTATCCATAGGGCCACAGACCTTTCCACAGGGCCACAACACGCTCCAGCTCTCTCCACAGGACAAGAAGCTCTCTTTACAGGGCCATAGCTCACCTCCACAGGGCCAAATGCACTTTCCACACGGCCACAACTCCCAACAGCCCTCTCCACAGAGTCACAGGGCCCATCTGCAGGGCACAAGCCCCTCTTCAAGGCCAAAAGGCCTTTCTACATGGCCATAGTCATTCCCATAGGGCACGAGCACGTCCAGCTCTCTCCACAGGGCAACGGACCCCTGTACAGGGTCACAGTCCTTTCCACAGGGCCACAACAGCTTCAGCTCTCTCTCCACAGGCAATCATGTTGCATGTTGTTTACTGCAGAGGACTTCATAGGCCCAAACCTTACTCCAGAGCCTTCCACAGGCCCCTCCAGCCCGCTCCACATGGCCTTTTCCTCAGGCCACAACTCCCTCCAGCTCTCTTTACATCGCCACAAGCCCCTCTGTGGGGCCACAGACCCCTATACAGGGTCACATGCCTTTCCACAGGGCCTCAACCCCTTCAGCTCTCTCCACAGGACCACTGCCTCCTTCTGCCGGGCTACAAGCCTTTCCACAGGGCCACAATCCCTTCCAACTCTTCTCCACAGGACAACAAGCTCTCTTTACAGGGCCATAGCTCCCCTCCACAGGGCCAAATGCACTTTCTGCATGGCCACAGCCCCCTTTAGCTCTCTCCTCAGAGACACAAGGCCCGTCTGCAGGGCACAAGCCCCCTCTTCAAGGCCAAAAGGCCTTTCTACATGGCCATAGTCACTTCCATAGGGCACGAGCCCCTCCAGCTCTCTCCACAGGGCAACGGACCGCTATACAGGGTCACAGGCCTTTCCACAGGGCCACAACACCTTCAGCTCTTCCACAGGACCACAGGCTCCAGCCCGGCCACAGGCCTTTCATCAGTGCTACAAGTCCCTCCAGCTCTCTCCACAGGCAATCATGTTTCATGTTGTTTACCGCAAAAGGACTTCATAGGCCCAAATCTTACTTCAGACCCTTCCACAGGCCCCTCCAGCCCGCTCCACATGGCCTTTTCCGCAGGCCACAACTCCCTCCAGCTCTCTTTACATCGCCACATGCCCCTCTGCGGGGCCACAGACCCCTATACAGGGTCACAGGCCTTTCCACAGGGCCTCAACCCCTTCAGCTCTCTCCACAGGACCACAGGCTTTTCCACAGCCCACAACTCCTTCCAGCTCTCACCACAGGGCCACAGCCCCTTCCACAAGGCTAAAGGGCCTATCCATAGGGCCACAGACATTTCCACAGGGCCACAACACCCTCCAGCTCTCTCCACAGGACAAGAAGCTCTCTTTACAGGGCCATAGCTCACCTCCACAGGGCCAAATGCACTTTCCACACGGCCACAACTCCCAACAGCTCTCTCCACAGAGTCACAAGGCCCGTCTGCAGGGCACAAGCCCCCTCTTCAAGGCCAAAAGGCCTTTCTACATGGCCATAGTCATTTCCATAGGGCACGAGCCCCTCCAGCTCTCTCCACAGGGCAACCGACCCCTATACAGGGTCACAGGCCTTTCCCCAGGGCCACAATCCCCTCCAACTCTTCTCCACACGACAACAAGCTCTCTTTACCGGGCCATAGCACCCCTCCACAGGGCCAAATGCACTTTCTGCATGGCCACAGCCCCCTTTAGCTCTCTCCACATAGACACAAGGCCCGTCTGCAGGGCACAAGCCCCCTCTTCAAGGCCAAAAGGCCTTTCTACATGGCCATAGTCATTTCCATAGGGCACAAGCCCCTCCAGCTCTCTCCACAGGGCAACGGACCCCTATACAGGGTCACAGGCCTTTCCACAGGGCCACAACACTTTCAGCTCTCTCCACAGGACCACAGGCTCCTACTGGGCCACAGGCCTTTCCACAGTGCCACAAGCCCCTCCAGCTCTCTCCACAGGCAATCATGTTGCATGTTGTTTACTGCAAAGGACTTAATAGGCCCAAATCTTACTCCAGAGCCTTCCACAGGCCTTTCCAGCCCACTCCACATGGCCTTTTCCTCAAGCCAAACTCCCTCCAACTCTCTTTACATCGCCACATGCCCCTCTGCGGGGCCACAGACCCCTATACAGAGTCACAGGCCTTTCCACAGGGCCTCAACCCCTTTAGCTGTCTACACAGGACCACAGGCTTTTCCATAGCCCACAACTCCTTCCACCTCTCACCACAGGGCCACAGCCCCTTCCACAAGGCCAAAGGGCCTATCCATAGGGCCACAAACCTTTCCACAATTCCACAACACCCTCGAGCTCTCTCCACAGGACAAGAAGCTCTCTTTACAGGGCCATAGCTCACCTCCACAGTGCCAAATGCACTTTAAACACGGCCACAACTCCCAACAGCCCTCTCCACAGAGTCACAGGGCCCGTCTGCAGGGCACAAGCCCCCTCTTCAAAGCCAAAAGGCCTTTCTGCATGGCCATAGTCATTTCCATAGGGCACGAGCCCCTCAAGCTCTCTCCACAGTTCAACGGACCGCTATACAGGGTCACAGGCCTTTCCACAGGGCGACAACACCTTCAGCTCTCTCCACAGGACCACAGGCTCCTACTGTCACGCTGTCTCTGTATACTGGAGGTAGGGGGCCTAAGCTGACCCTAAGCTGGGGCCCTGACTAATCCCTAAACCTGGAGGTACTGTTAAAGGTACAGAGGTCCAGGCCGCCAGCGTAACCCCTACCTCCTGAAGATCCCTGCACCTCAGTAATCTAGTCCTGAGAAGGACCCCGATCACAACCAAAGGGAACAAGAAATAATATGCCCAAACACAGTATTTAGACGAACGAGACAGTACAAGGGAAAAACCAAAACCACCTTGCATACAAACAACTTCTCAACTACAATAGAGGGAAAACCAACGGGAAAGGAGAAAAATGATAAAGCGAGGAAAGGGAAAAAACACTTCCAAATACACTTATCTCAGCAACTCCAAACACCACGATCCGCTCTGTCAGTCTGAATGAAATGCTTTCACCGACACCTCCCAAACAGACCAGCAGGTATATGAAGGAGTCTCACTACAGAAGTATTGATTGCAGCTGGGCGAGGCTGGACCTCATCTAGCCCAGAGAGAGAGAGAGAATTAACTCCCTCACTGCCGAGAAACACAAAGCACCAACAAGTCAGCTGCGAGAAGTCAGGCTGTGTACTCGTGACGATCTTCGTGGCAACACACCCGTGACACCTACCCGGCAACAGGCTTTTCCACAGTGCTACAAGTCCCTCTAGCTCTCTCCACAGGCATTCATGTTGCATGTTGTTTACCGAAAAAAGGACTTCATAGGCCCAAATCTTACTTCAGACCCTTCCACAGGCCCCTCCAGCCCACACCACATGGCCTTTTCCGCAGGCCACATCTCCCTCCAGCTCTCTTTACATCGCCACATGCCCCTCTGCGGGGCCACAGACCCCTATACAGGGTCACAGGCCTTTCCACAGGGCCTCAACCCCTTCAGCTCTCTCCACCGGACCACTGGCTCCTTCTGCCGGGCCACAAGCATTTCCACAGGGCCACAATCCCCTCCAACTCTTCTCCACAGGACAACAAGCTCTCTTTACAGAGCCATAGCTCCCCTCCACAGGGCCAAATGCACTTTCTGCACGGCTACAGCCCCCTTTAGCTCTCTCCACAGAGACACAGGGCCCGTCTGCAGGACACAAGCCCCCTCTTCAAGGCCAAAGGGCCTTTCTACTTGGCCATAGTCATTTCCATAGGGCACAAGCCCCTCCAGCTCTCTCCACAGGGCAACGGACCCCTATACAGGGTCACAGGCCTTTCCACAGGGCCACAACACCTTCAGCTCTCTCCACAGGACCACAGGCTCCTACCCGGCCACAGGCTTTTCCACAGTGCTACAAGTCCCTCTAGCTCTCTCCACAGGCAATCATGTTGCATGTTGTTTACCGAAAAAAGGACTTCATAGGCCCAAATCTTACTTCAGACCCTTCCACAGGCCCCTCCAGCCCGCTCCACATGGCCTTTTCCGCAGGCCACAACTCCCTCCAGCTCTCTTTACATCGCCACATGCCCCTCTGCAGGGCCACAGACCCCTATACAGGGTCACAGGCCTTTCCACAGGGCCTCAACCCCTTCAGCTCTCTCCACAGCACCACTGCCTACTTCTGCCGGGCCACAAGCCTTTCCACAGAGCCACAATCCCCTCCAACTCTTCTCCACAGGACAACAAGCTCTCTTTACTGGGCCATAGCTCCCCTCCACAGGGCCAAATGCACTTTCTACACGGCCACAGCACCCTTTAGCTCTCTCCACAGAGACACAAGGCCCGTATGCAGGGCACAAGCCCCCTCTTCAAGGCCAAAAGGCCTTTCTACATGGCCATAGTCATTTCCATAGGGCACGAGCACCTCCAGCTCTCTCCACAGGGCAACGGACCCCTATACAGGGTCACAGGCCTTTCCACAGGGCCACAACAGCTTCAGCTCTCTCCACAGGACCACAGGCTCCTACCCGGCCACACGCCTTTCCACAGTGCTACAAGTCCCTCCAGCTCTCTCCACAGGCAATCATGTTGCATGTTGTTTGCCGCAAAAAGACTTCATAGGCCCAAATCTTACTTCAGACCCTTCCACAGGCCCCTCCAGCCCGCTCTACATGGCCTTTTCCGCAGGCCACAACTCCCTCCAGCTCTCTTTACATCGCCACATGCCCCTCTGCGGGGCCACAGACCCCTGTACAGGGTCACAGGCCTTTCCACAGCGCCTCAACCCCTTCAGCTCTCTCCACAGGACCACTGGCTCCTTCTGCCGAGCCACAAGCATTTCCACAGGGCCACAATCCGCTCAAACTCTTCTCCACAGGACAACAAGCTAACTTTACAGGGCCATAGCTCCCTTCCTCAAAGCCAGCCCTCATGGTGTTTGTGTTATTAAAGAAAAAAAAAATTTGAGGGCTGGCTAGAGGCAGCCGTGGACACACGATTGCCAGCCCTCATGGTGTTTGTGTTATTAAAAAAAAAATAATAATTTTAGGGCTGGCTAGAGGCAGCCGTGGACACAACATAGCAAGCCCTCATGGTGTTTGTGTTATTAAAGAAAAAAAATAAATTTGAGGGCTGGCTAGAGGCAGCAGTGGACACACGATAGCCAGCCCTCATGGTGTTTGTGTTATTAAAGAAAAAAAATAAATTTGAGGGCTGGCTAGAGGCAGCCGTGGACACACGATAGCCAGCCCTCATGGTGTTTGTGTTATTAAAGAAAATAAATAAATTTGAGGGCTGGCTAGAGGCAGCCGTGGACACACGATAGCCAGCCCTCATGGTGTTTGTGTTATTAAAGAAAAAAAATAAATTTGAGGGCTGGCTAGAGGCAGCCATGGACACACGATAGCCAGCCCACATGGTGTTTGTGTTATTAAAGAAAAAATATAAATTTGATGGCTGGCTAGAGGCAACCGTGGACACACGATAGCCAGCCCACATGGTGTTTGTGTTATTAAAGAAAATAAATAAATTTGAGGGCTGGCTAGAGGCAGCCATGGACAAACGATAACCAGCCCTCATGGTGTTTGTGTTATTAAAGAAAAAAAATAAATTTGAGGGCTGGCTAGAGGCAGCCATGGACACACGATAGCCAGCCCACATGGTGTTTGTGTTATTAAAGAAAAAATATAAATTTGATGGCTGGCTAGAGGCAGCCGTGGACACACTATATATATATATATATATATATATATATATATATATATATATTATATATATATATATTTCTGCAGTATCTGTGCATTATGAATCGTGATATGTGTTAAAGGGGCCCACTGAGACTTTCGCCTATGGCCCACAAAAACCTGGAGCCGGCCCTGCCCATGTGTGGTGATTATTGATTCCAGTACTAAAAGGAATAGCAGGGGCACTAACAGCATGAATGGGGTGTTTATTTATTTGTGTTTTGGATATTGTTTCTTCTGGTGTGTGAATATATGGCACTGACCAGTTTAATGCCCTGTATTTGTGTGGTTTTTGCCTTGGATTCTTACATTTTATTATATTGTCTGCTATAGTATATATTTTGTGCTATAGTGCATTACCTCTAATACTGGTGGCGGATTTGCCAGTCAGTATATTAATGTGCAAAATTGATCACCAGGGACAGCCTAAGTGTATATTTCATCTTTACTTGATATATTACAATCATGTGTTTTTCTGGGATGGATTTTGGAGTAGGTGGGCTTTCCATTAGTGGGTAATTCCACTATATTAACTTTTACTTGTGTTTTCATGAATTGGATTGTGACATTGTTTGTATGTATTTATAAAAAATATAATTCATTGTAATTTATTGAAGTATTGTCTGGATTGGGTGATCACTGCACAAGAGCATACCCCTTTTCTTCTTGCCGATGTTTATATATATTTGGTATGCTGCATGTTGATCCCATAGTGATTAGATGGTGCCCTCCATAACTTTGAGTTTGTGACATGGACAGATTTTTCACACTTCTACAATTGAGTTCACTCTCAACTTTTCAGACGTCTGCAGACGGAGTCTCTTATCTTTTCTGTACTACAAGATGTTTTGCTGACAATTGGCCAAATACACAAGTCCTTCTGCAGCCTTATCTCAAATGAAATAACATACAAACCTTAGCTTTTTTTTTTCTTTTTTCAAATGCTTCCTCAGGGCTGGCTGGAGACAGCCATTGGCACATGAGAGCCAGCCCTCGTGGTTTTAATGTTATTAAAAAAAATAAAAAAATTTGAGGGCTGGCTGGTGACAGCCATGGGCACACGATAGCCAGCCTTCATGGTTGCATTTCTTATAAATAAAAATATAAACCTTTAGGGCTGGCTGGCGAGAGCCGTGTGCACGCGGATAGCCAGCCTTCATGGGGGTGTTATATTTATATCCCACCAAGGACAACATCTGAAACGAGTTTGTATGTTCTCCCCGTGTTTGCATGGGTTTCCTCCGGGTTCTCCGGTTTCCTCCCACACTCCAAAGACACACTGATAGGGAATCTAGATTGTGAGCCCCAATGGGGACAGCGACAATAATGTATGTAAAGCGCTGTGGAATATGTAAGCGCTATATAAAAATAAAAATAAGATGATGATAAAAAATATAAACCTTGAGGGCCGGCTGGAGACAGCCGTGGGCACACGATAGCCAGCCCTCATGCTCTTTACAGAGCCATAGCTCCCCTCCACAGGGCCAAATGCACTTTCCACATGGCCACAATCCCCTCCAGCTCTCTCCACAGAGTCACTGGGCCCGTCTGCTGGGCACAAGCCCCTTCATCAAGGCCAAGGGGCCAGTCTACATGGCCACTGGCCTTTAAATAGGGCCACAACCCCCTCTGGCTCTCTCAACAGGGCCACAGGCTCCTTCTGCAGGGCAACAGCCCCCTCCACAAGGCCAAAGGCCCTTTGCAAAGGGCTATAGGTCCATTCCACAGGGCCATAGTCATTTCCATAGGGCCATAACCCCCCTCAAGCTCTCTCCACAGAACCACAGGCTCCTTCTACAGGTTTACAGGCATTTACACAGGGCCACAACCGCCTTCACCTCTCTCCACAGGGCCCTTTCACTGTGTCATAGGCCTTTCCATAAGGCCACAACCCCCTCTGTCTCTCTTAAAAAGGACAGAGGCTCCCTTTACAAGGCAACAGCCCCCTCCAAAAGGCCAAAGGCCTTTTTCAAGGGGTCATAGGTCCCCTCCGCAGGGCCATAGGCATTTCCCCAAGGCAATAACCCCCTCCAGCTCTCTCCAGAGGACCACAGGCTCCTTCAACAAGGCTACAACCCCTTTCAGCTCTTTCATCAGGGCCACAGCCTCCTCCACCCCCCTTTAATCAGTTAAAAGGGCTCATTTGCGTGACCACAACACCTTCAGCTCTCTCCACAGGACCACAGGCTCCTACCCGGCCACAGGCCTTTCCACAGTGCTACAAGTCCCTCCAGCTCTCTCCACAGGCAATCATGTTGCATGTTGTTTACCGCAAAAGGACTTCATAGGCCCAAATCTTACTTTAGACCCTTCCACAGGCCCCTCCAGCCCGCTCCACATGGCCTTTTCCGCAGGCCACAACTCCCTCCAGCTCTCTTTACATCGCCACATGCCCCTCTGCGGGGCCACAGACCCCTATACAGGGTCACAGGCAACAGGGCCACAATCCCCTCCAACTCTTCTCCACAGGACAACAAGCTCTCTTTACCGGGCCATAGCTCCCCTCCACAGGGCCAAATGCACTTTCTGCACGGCCACAGCCCCCTTTAGCTCTCTCCACAGAGACACAAGGCCCGTCTGCAGGGCACAAGCCCCCTCTTCAAGGCCAAAAGGCTTTTCTACATGGCCATAGTCATTTCCATAGGGCACGAGCCCCTCCAGCTCTCTCCACAGGGCAACAGACCCCTATACAGGGTCACAGGCCTTTCCACAGGGCCACAAGCCCCTCCAGCTCTCTCCACAGGCAATCATGTTGCATGTTGTTTACTGCAAGGGACTTCATAGGCCCAAATCTTACTCCAGAGCCTTCCACAGGCCTCTCCAGCCCGCTCCACATGGCCTTTTCCTCAGGCCACAACTCCCTCCAGCTCTCTTTACATCGCCACATGCCCCTCTGCGGGGCCACAGACCCCTATACAGGGTCACAGGCCTTTCCACAGGGCCTCAACCCCTTCAGCTCTCTCCACAGGACCACTGGCTTTTCCACAGCCCACAACTCTTTCCAGCTCTCACCACAGGGCCACAGCCCCTTCCACAAGGCTAAAGTGCCTATCCATAGGGCCACAGACCTTTCCACAGGGCCACAACACCCTCCAGCTCTCTCCACAGGACAAGAAGCTCTCTTTACAGGGCCATAGCTCACCTCCACAGGGCCAAATGCACTTTCCACACGGCCACAACTCCCAACAGCTCTCTCCACAGAGTCACAGGGCCCGTCTGCAGGGCACAAGCGCCCTCTTCAAGGCCAAAAGGCCTTTCTACATGGCTATAGTCATTTCCATAGGGCACGAGCCCCTCCAGCTCTCTCCACAGGGAAACGGACCCCTATACAGGGTCACAGGCCTTTCCACAGGGCCACAACACCTTCAGCTCTCTCCACAGAACCACAGGCTCCTACTGAGCCACAGGCCTTTCCACAGTGCCACAAGCCCCTCCAGCTCTCTCCACAGGCAATCATGTTGCATGTTGTTTACTGCAAAGGACTTCATAGGCTCAAATCTTACTCCAGAGCCTTCCACAGGCCTCCAGCCGGCTCCACATGGCCTTTTCCTCAGGCCACAACTCCCTCCAGCTCTCTTTACATCACCACATGCCCCTCTGCGGGGCCACAGACCCCTATACAGGGTCACAGGCCTTTCCACAGGGCCTCAACCCCTTCAGCTGTCTCCACAGGACCACAGGCTTTTCCACAGCCCACAACTCCTTCCAGCTCTCACCACAGGGCCACAGCCCTTTCCACAAGGCTAAAGGGCCTATCCATAGGGTCACAGACCTTTCCACAGGGCTACAACACCCTCCAGCTCTCTCCACAGGACAAGAAGCTCTCTTTACAGGGCCATAGCTCACCTCCACAGGGCCAAATGCACTTTCCACACGGCCACAACTCCCAACAGCTCTCTCCACAGAGTTACAGGGCCCGTCTGCAGGGCACAAGCCCCCTCTTCAAGGCCAAAAGGCCTTTCTACATGGCCATAGTCATTTCCATAGGGCACGAGCCCCTCCAGCTCTCTCCACAGGGCAACGGACCCCTATACAGGGTCACAGGCCTTTCCACAGGGCCACAACACCTTCAGCTCTCTCCACAGGACCACAGGCTCCTACTGGGCCACAGGCCTTTCCACAGTGCCACAAGCCCCTCCAGCTCTCTCCACAGGCAATCATGTTGCATGTTGTTTACTGAAAAGGACTTCATAGGCCCAAATCTTACTCCAGAGCCTTCCACAGGCCTCTCCAGCCCGCTCCACATGGCCTTTACCTCAGGCCACAACTCCCTCCAACTCTCTTTACATCGCCACAAGCCCCTCTGCGGGGCCACAGACCCCTATACAGGGTCACAGGCCTTTCCACAGGGCCTCAACCCCTTCAGCTGTCTCCACAGGACCACAGGCTTTTCCACAGTCCACAACTCCTTCCAGCGCTCACCACAGGGCCACAGCCCCTTCCACAAGGCTAAAGGGCCTATCCATAGGGCCACAGACCTTTCCACAGGGCCACAACACCCTCCAGCTCTCTCCACAGGACAAGAAGCTCTCTTTACAGGGCCATAGCTCACCTCCACAGGGCCAAATGCACTTTCCACACGGCCACAACTCCCAACAGCTCTCTCCACAGAGTCACAGGGCCCGTCTGCAGGGAACAAGCCCCCTCTTCAAGGCCAAAAGGCCTTTCTACATGGCCATAGTCATTTCCATAGGGCACGAGCCCCTCCAGCTCTCTCCAAAGGGCAATGGACCACTATACAGGGTCAGAGGCCTTTCCACAGGGCCACAACACCTTCAGCTCTCTCCACAGGACCACAGGCTCCTACTGGGCCACAGGCCTTTCCACAGTGCCACAAGCCCCTCCAGCTCTCTCCACAGGCAATCATGTTGCATGTTGTTTACTGTAAAGGACTTCATAGGCCCAAATCTTACTCCAGAGCCTTCCACAGGCCTCTCCAGCCCGCTCCACATGGCCTTTTCCTCAGGCCACAACTCCCTCCAGCTCTCTTTACATCGCCACATGCCCCTCTGCGGGGCCACAGACCCCTATACAGGGTCACAGGCCTTTCCACAAGGCCTCAACCCCTTCAGCTGTCTCCACAGGACCACAGGCTTCTCCACAGCCCACAACTCCTTCCAGCTCTCACCACAGGGCCACAGCCCCTTCCACAAGGCTAAAGGGCCTATCCATAGGGCCACAGACCTTCCCACAGGGCCACAAAACCCTCCAGCTCTCTCCACAGGACAAGAAGCTCTCTTTACATTGCCATAGCTCACCTCCACAAGGCCAAATGCACTTTCCACATGGCCACAACTCCCAACAGCTCTCTCCACAGAGTCACAGGGCACGTCTGCAGGGCACAAGCCCCCTCTTCAAGGCCAAAAGGCCTTTCTACATGGCCATAGTCATTTCCATAGGGCACGAGCCCCTCCAGCTCTCTCCACAGGGCAACGGACCCCTATACAGGGTCACAGGCCTTTCCACAGGGCCTCAACCCCTTCAGCTGTCTCCACGGGACCACAGGCTTTTCCACAGCCCACAACTCCTTCCAGCTCTCACCACAGGGCCACAGCCCTTTCCACAAGGCTAAAGGGCCTATCCATAGGGCCACAGGCCTTTCCACAGTGCCACAAGCCCCTCCAGCTCTCTCCACAGACAATCATGTTGCATGTTGTTTACTGCAAAGGACTTCATAGGCCCAAATCTTACTCCAGAGCCTTCCACAGGCCTCTCCAGCCCGCTCCACATGGCCTTTTCCTCAGGCCACAACTCCCTCCAGCTCTCTTTACATCGCCACATGCGCCGCTGCGGGGCCACAGACCCCTATACAGGGTCACAGGCCTTTCCACAGGGCCTCAACCCCTTCAGCTCTCTCCACAGCACCATTGCCTACTTCTGCCGGGCCACAAGCTTTTCCACAGAGCCACAATCCCCTCCAACTCTTCTCCACAGGACAACAAGCTCTCTTTACAGGGCCATAGCTCCCCTCCACAGGGCCAAATGCACTTTCTGCACGGCCACAGCCCCCTTTAGCTCTCTCCACAGAGACACAAGGCCCGTATGCAGGGCACAAGCCCCCTCTTCAAGGCCAAAAGGCCTTTCTACATGGCCATAGTCATTTCCATAGGGCACGAGCACCTCCAGCTCTCTCCACAGGGCAACGGACCCCTATACAGGGTCACAGGCCTTTCCACAGGGCCACAACACCTTCAGCTCTCTCCACTGGACCACAGGCTCCTACCCGGCCACACGCCTTTCCACAGTGCTACAAGTCCCTCCAGCTCTCTCCACAGGCAATCATGTTGCATGTTGTTTGCCGCAAAAAGACTTCATAGGCCCAAATCTTACTTCAGACCCTTCCACAGGCCCCACCAGCCCGCTCTACATGGCCTTTTCCGCAGGCCACAACTCCCTCCTGCTCTCTTTACATCGCTACATGCCCCTCTGCGGGGCCACAGACCCCTATACAGGGTCACAGGCCTTTCCACAGGGCCTCAACCCCTTCAGCTCTCTCCACAGTACCACTGGCTCATTCTGCCGAGCCGCAAGCATTTCCACAGGGCCACAATCCCCTCAAACTCTTCTCCACAGGACAACAAGCTAACTTTACAGGGCCATAGCTCCCATCCTAATAGCCAGCCCTCATGGTGTTTGTGTTATTAAAGAAAAAAAAAATTTGAGGGCTGGCTAGAGGCAGCCGTGGACACACGATAGCCAGCCCTCATGGTGTTTGTGTTATTAAAGAAAAAAAAAATTGAGGGCTGGCTAGAGGCAGCCGTGGACACATGATAGCCAGCCCTCATGGTGTTTGTGTTATTTAAGAAAAAAAAAATTTGAGGGCTGGCTAGAGGCAGCCGTGGACACATGATAGCCAGCCCTCATGGTGTTTGTGTTATTAAAGAAAAAATAATAATTTTAGGGCTGGCTAGAGGCAGCCGTGGACACATGATAGCCAGCCCTCATGGTGTTTGTGTCATAAAAGAAAAAATAATAATTTGAGGGCTGGCTAGAGGCAGCCGTGGACACACGATAGCCAGCCCTCATGGTGTTTGTGTTATTAATGAAAAAAAAATTGGGGGGCTGGCTAGAGGCAGCCGTGGACACACCATAGCAAGCCCTCATGGTGTTTGTGTTATTAAAGAAAAAAAAAATTTAAGGGCTGGCTAGAGGCAGCCGTGGACACACGATAGCCAGCCCTCATCGTGTTTGTGTTACTAAAGAAAAAAAATAAATTTGAGGGCTGGCTAGAGGCAGCCGTGGACACACGATAGCCAGCCCTCATGGTGTTTGTGTTATTAAAGAAAAAAAAAATTTGAGGGCTGGCTAGAGGCAGCCGTGGACACACGATAGCCAGCCCTCATGGTGTTTGTGTTATTTAAGAAAAAAAAAATTTGAGGGCTGGCTAGAGGCAGCCGTGGACACATGATAGCCAGCCCTCATGGTGTTTGTGTTATTAAAGAAAAAATAATAATTTTAGGGCTGGCTAGAGGCAGCCGTGGACACATGATAGCCAGCCCTCATGGTGTTTGTGTCATAAAAGAAAAAATAATAATTTGAGGGCTGGCTAGAGGCAGCCGTGGACACACGATAGCCAGCCCTCATGGTGTTTGTGTTATTAATGAAAAAAAAATTGGGGGCCTGGCTAGAGGCAGCCGTGGACACACCATAGCAAGCCCTCATGGTGTTTGTGTTATTAAAGAAAAAAAAAATTTAAGGGCTGGCTAGAGGCAGCCGTGGACACACGATAGCCAGCCCTCATCGTGTTTGTGTTATTAAAGAAAAAAAATAAATTTGAGGGCTGGCTAGAGGCAGCCGTGGACACACGATAGCCAGCCCTCATGGTGTTTGTGTTATTAAAGAAAAAAAAAATTGGGGGGCTGGCTAGAGAAAGCCGTGTAAACATGATAGTCAGCCCTCATGGTGTTTGTGTTATTAAAGAAAAAAAAATTGGGGGGCTGGCTAGAGGCAGCCGTGGACACACGATAGCCAGCCCTCATGGTGTTTGTGTTATTAAAGAAAAAAAAAAATTGGGGGGCTGGCTAGAGGCAGCCGTGAACACACGATAGCCAGCCCTCATGCTGTTTGTGTTATTAAAGAAAAAAAAAATTGGGGGGCTGGCTAGAGGCAGCCGTGGACACATGATAGCCAGCCCTCATGGTGTTTGTGTTATTAAAGAAAAAAAAAATTGGGGGGCTGGTTAGAGGCAGCCGTGAACACACGATAGCCAGCCCTCGTGGTGTTTGTGTTATTAAAGAAAAAAAAAATTGGGGGGCTGGCTAGAGGCAGCCGTGGACACACGATAGCCAGCCCTCATGGTGTTTGTGTTATTAAAGAAAAAAAAAATTGGGGGTCTGGCTAGAGGCAGCCGTGAACACACGATAGCCAGCCCTCATGGTGTTTGTGTTATTAAAGAAAAAAAAAATTGGGGGGCTGGCTAGAGGCAGCCGTGGACACACGATAGCCAGCCCTCATGGTGTTTGTGTTATTAAAGAAAAAAAAAATTGGGGGGCTGGCTAGAGGCAGCCGTGAACACACGATAGCCAGCCCTCATGGTGTTTGTGTTATTAAAGAAAAAAAAATTGGGGGGCTGGCTAGAGGCAGCCGTGGACACACGATAGCCAGCCCTCATGGTGTTTGTGTTATTAAAGAAAAAAAAAAATTGGGGGGCTGGCTAGAGGCAGCCGTGGACACACGATAGCCAGCCCTCATGGTGTTTGTGTTATTAAAGAAAAAAAAAATTGGGGGGCTGGCTAGAGGCAGCCGTGAACACACGATAGCCAGCCCTCATGGTGTTTGTGTTGTTAAAGAAAAAAAAATTGTGGGGCTGGCTAGAGGCAGCCGTGGACACACGATAGCCAGCCCTCATGGTGTTTGTGTTATTAAAGAAAAAAAAAAATTGGGGGGCTGGCTAGAGGTAGCCATGGACACACGATAGCCAGCCCTCATGCTGTTTGTGTTATTAAAGAAAAAAAAAAATTGGGGGGCTTGCTAGAGGCAGCCGTGGACACACGATAGCCAGCCCTCATGCTGTTTGTGTTATTAAAGAAAAAAAAAATTGGGGGGCTGGCTAGAGGCAGCCGTGGACAAATGATAGCCAGCCCTCATGGTGTTTGTGTTATTAAAGAAAAAAAAAATTTGAGGGCTGGCTAGAGGCAGCCGTGAACACACGATAGCCAGCCCTCATGGTGTTTGTGTTATTAAAGAAAAAAAAATTGGGGGGCTGGCTAGAGGCAGCCGTGGACACACGATAGCCAGCCCTCATGCTGTTTGTGTTATTAAAGAAAAAAAAAATTGGGGGGCTTGCTAGAGGCAGCTGTGGACACACGATAGCCAGCCCTCATGCTGTTTGTGTTATTAAAGAAAAAAAAAATTGGGGGGCTGGCTAGAGGCAGCCGTGGACACACGATAGCCAGCCCATATGCTGTTTGTGTTATTAAAGAAAAAAAAAATTGGGGGGCTGGCTACAGGCAGCCGTGGACACATGATAGCCAGCCCTCATGGTGTTTGTGTTATTAAAGAAAAAAAAAAATTTGAGGGCTGGCTAGAGGCAGCCGTGAACACAATGCTTCATTTCTGCATCGTGGTTACATAGCCTTAGTGTTATTAAAGCAAAAAAAATTTGAGAGTTGGCTATAGACATTATATGCCCAATATGAGGGCTGGCTGCAGGTAATCCAGGACAACCAGAAGCAAGCTCTCATGCTTGCTTGCACATTAGAAAGAGAAACATCGCCATCTGGTGTTTTTACAATCCTACAATAAAAAATTAAAAAGTTGGACAACATTGCCACCCGGTGGAGTTTCCTCAGAACACACAATGTCAAGAAAAAAGTCAATGAGGGCTGGCTATTGGTCAATCAGGTAAGTGATTTAGCCAGCTCTAATGTTACATTTTTCTTGCATTTTTATTGCGTAGACCCCCTTAGGAGCGATATTTCAGGCCGCAGAGCGTGCAGTTTCGAGCAGAAATTTTGCCTTAACCCTGAAAAAAATTTAGCGCATCCCACCGCGTGCGTAAGCGTCCCAAATGCCAAAAAACAAATTCCCCCCATCAGTCCCTATATATTACTATAGTACAGAAGGTCATACTACCATATTGACTCTTTAATCCAGTTCCAATGTATCAAGGTCAAGCCTGTTGCACAAATGCAACAAATGTTGCATTCCGGCAACAAAAGTCGGCCATCTTGTGTCCCGTTTGCAACAAAAGGTCAACTTTTGTTGTATTCGGCAACATTTCAGGTCAAGCCTGTTGCAAATGGGACACGAAGCCTCTGATTTTGACCAAAGGTGCACCTCATGGGGCTCCACGTGCATACCGCATGTCATGGGGCCCCACGTGCATGTCGCATGTTATGGGTGCCCCAAATGCATGCCGCATGTCATGGGGGCCAAAAATGAATGCCACATGTCATGGGGGCCACACGTGCATGACACATGTCATGGGGGCTCCTCGTGCATGCCACATTTCATTGGGGGCCCAAATGCATGCTGCATGTCAGAGGCCACAAATGCATGCTGCATGTCATGGGGCCCCACATGCATGCCCCATGTCTTGGGGGCCTCAAATGCATGCTGCACGTGATGGGGGACCCAAATGCATGGCACATGTCATGGTAGCCGACACGCATGTCATGGGGGCCCCAAATGCGTGCCGCATATCATGGGGGCCCCAAATGCATGGCGCATGTCATAGGGGCCCCACATGCATGGCGCATGTCATGGGGGCCCCACATTTATACCGCATGTCATGGAGGCCCCAAATGCATGCCGCATGTAATGGGAGCCCCCATGCATGACACATGTCATGGGGGCCCCAAATGAATGTCGCATGTCAAGGGGGCCCCACGTGCATGCCGCATGTCATGGGGGCCCCAAATGCATGCCGCATGTACAGGGGGCCCCACGTGCATGCCACATTTCATGGGGTGCCCAAATGCATGCCGCATGTCATGGGGGCCATAAATGCATGCGGCATGTCATAGGGGCCCCACGTGCATACCACATGTCATGGGGGCCCCAAATGCATGCCGCATGTACTGGGGGGGCCCACGTGCATGCTGCATGTCATGGGGCCCCAAATGAATGCCACATGTCATGGGGGCCCCAAATGCATGCCGCATGTCATGGGGCCCCCAAATGCATGCAGTATGTCTTGGGGCCCACAAATGCATGCCGCATGTCATAGGGGTCCCACATGCATGGCGCATTTCATGGGGGTCCCACATGCATGCGCATGTCATGGGGGCCCCACGTGCATGTCGCATGTCATGGGCCCCCCCAAATGCATGCAGCATGTCTTGGCGCCCTCAAATGCATGCCGCATGTCATAGGGGTCCCACATGCATGCCGCATGGCATGGGGGCCCCAAGTGCGTGCCCCATATCATGGGGGCCCCAAATGCATGCAGCATGTCATGGGGGCCCAACGTGCATGCCGCATGTATTGGGGGCCCCAAATGCATGCCGCATGTCATGGGGGAACCACCTGCATGCCGCACGTCATGGGGGAACCACCTGCATGCCGCATGTAATGGGGGATTCAAATGCATGCCGCATGTCATGGGGGTCCCACATGCATGCTGCATGTCATGGGGGCCCCAAATGCATGCCGCATATCATGGGGGCCCCGCAGGCATTCCGCATGTCATGGGGGCCTCACGTGCATGCCGCATGTCATGGGGGCCTCACGTGCATGCCACATGTATTGGGGGCCCCAACTGCATGCCGTATGTCTCAGGTACCCCAAATGCATGCAGCATGTTATGCAGGCCCCAAATGCATGCCGCATGTCATGGGGGCCCAAATGCATGACGCATGTCATGGGGGCTCCACGTGCATGCCGCATGTAATGGGGCTCCCAAATTCATGTCGCATGTCATAGGGGCCCCACGTGCATTCCGCATGACATGGGGGCCCCAAATGCATGCCGCATGTCATGGGGGCCCCACGTGCATGCCGCCTGTAATGGGGGATTCAAATGCATGCCGCATGTCATGGGGGTCCCACATGCATGCCACATGTCATTGGGGCCCCACAGGCATTCCGCATGTCATGGGGGACTCACGTGCATTCCGCATGTCATGTGGGCCCCACGTGCATGCTGCATGTCATTGTGGCCCCACGTGCATGCCGCATGTCACGGGGGCCCCGCAGGCATTCCACATGTCATGGGGGCCCCAAATAAATGGCGCATTTCATGGGGACCCCATGTGCATGCCACATGTCTTGGGGCCCACAAATGCATGCCGCATGTCATAGGGGCCCCACATGCATGGCACATTTCATGGGGGCCCTACATGCATGCCGCATGTCATGGGGCCCCCAAATGCATACCTCAAGTCATGGGGGCCCCAAATGCATGCAGCATGTCAAAGGGGCCCCACATGCATGGTGCATGTCATGGGGGCCCCACATGCATGCCGCATATATTGGGGGCCTCAAATGCATGCCGCATGTCATGAGGGCCCCGCATGCATGCCGCATGTCATTGGGGCCCCGCAGGCATTCCGCATGTCATGGGGGCCTCACGTGCATTCCGCATGTCATGGGGGTCCCACGTGCATGCTGCATGTCATTGGGGCCCCACGTGCTTGCCGCATGTCATGGGGGCCCCACGTGCATGCCTCATGTTACGGGGGCCACGAATGCATGCCGCATGTCATAGGGGCCCCACATGCATGGAGCATGTCATGGGGGCCCCAAATGCATGCCGCATGTCATGGGAGCCCCACATGCATGCCACATGTCATGGGGGCCCCAAATGAATGTCGCATGTCAAGGGGGACCCACGTGCATGACGCATGTCATGGGGGCCCCACATGCATGCCGCATGTCATGGGGGCCCAAATGCTTGCCGCTTGTCATGAGGGCCATAAATGCATGCCGCATGTCATGGGAGCCCCACATGCATGCCACATGTCATGGAGGCCCCCATGACATGCGGCAAGCATTTGGGCCCGAAATGCATGCCGCATGTCATGGGGGCCCAAATGCATGACGCATGTCATGGGGGCTCCACGTGCATGCCGCATGTAATGTGGCTCCCAAATTCATGTCTCATGTCATAGGGGCCCCACGTGCATTCCGCATGTCATGGGGGGCCCAAATGCATGTCCATGTCATGGGGGCCCCACGTGCATGCCGCATGTAATGGGGGAGTCAAATGCATGCCGCATGTCATGGGGGTCCCACATGCATGCCACATGTCATTGGGGCCCCGCAGGCATTCCGCATGTCATGGGGGCCCCAAATGCATGCCTCAAGTCATGGGGTCCCAAATGCATGCAGCATGTCATAGGGGCCCCACATGCAAGGTGCATGTCATGGGGGCCCCACATGCATGCCTCAAGTCATGGGGGCCCCAAATGCATGCCATATACCATGGGGGCCCCACATGCATGCCGCATATATTGGGGGCCTCAAATGCATGCCGCATGTCATGAGGGCCCGCATGCATGCCGCATGTCATTGGGGCCCCGCAGGCATTCCGCATGTCATGGGGGCCTCACGTGCATGCCACATGTCATTGGGGCCCCGCAGGCATTCCGCATGTCATGGGTGCCTCACGTGCATTCTGCATGTCATGGGGGTCCCACGTGCATGCTGCATGTCATTGGGGCCCCACGTGCTTGCCGCATGTCATGGGGGCCCCACGTGCATGCCTCATGTTACGGGGGCCACAAATGCATGCCGCATGTCATAGGGGCCCACATGCATGGAGCATGTCATGGGGGCCCCAAATGCATGCGGCATGTCATAGGGGCCCCACGTGCATACCACATGTCATGGGGGCCCCAAATGCATGCCGCATGTCATGGGAGCCCCACATGCATGCCACATGTCATGGGGGCCCCAAATGAATGTCGCATGTCAAGGGGGCCCCACGTGCATGACGCATGTCATGGGGACACACATGCTTGCCGCATGTCATGAGGGCCATAAATGCATGCCGCATGTCATGGAGTCCCCCATGACATGCGGCAAGCATTTGGGCCCCACATGCATGCCGCACGTCATGGGGACCCCAAATGCATGCCGCATGTCATGGGGGCCCCACGTGCATGGCGCATTTCATGAGGGCCCAAATGCATGCCGCATGTCATGAGGCCATAAATGCATGTCGCATGTCATGGGTGCCCAAAGTGCATGCCTCATGTCACGGGGGCCCCGCAGGCATTCCACATGTCATGGGGGCCCCAAATAAATGCCGCATTTCATGGGGGCCCCACGTGCATGCCGCATGTCACGGGGGCCCCGCAGGCATTACACATGTCATGGGGGCCCCAAATAAATGCCGCATTTCATGGGGGCCCCATGTGCATGCCACATGTCTTGGGGCCCACAAATGCATGCCGCATGTCATAGGGGCCCCACATGCATGGCGCATTTCATGGGGGCCCTACATGCATGCCGCATGTCATGGGGGCCCCAAATGCATGCCTCAAGTCATGGGGGCCCCAAATGCACGCAGCATGTCATAGGGGCCCCACATGCATGGTGCATGTCATGGGGGCCCCACATGCATGCCTCAAGTCATGGGGGCCCCAAATGCATGCCACATATCATGGGGGCCCCACATGCATGCCGCATATATTGGGGGCCTCAATTGCATGCCGCATGTCATGAGGGCCCCGCATGCATGCCGCATGTCATTGGGGCCCCGTAGGCATTCCGCATGTCATGGGGGCCTCACGTGCATTCCGCATGTCATGGGGGTCCCACGTGCATGCTTCATGTCATGGGGGCCCCACGTGCTTGCCGCTTGTCATGGGGGCCCCACGTGCATGCCTCATGTTACAGGGGCCACGAATGCATGCCGCATGTCATAGGGGCCCCACGTGCATACCACATGTCATGGGGGCCCCAAATGCATGCCGCATGTCATGGGGGCCCCACATGCATGCCACATGTCATGGGGGCCCCAAATGAATGTCGCATGTCAAGGGGGCCCCACGTGCATGACGCATGTCATGGGGACCCACATGAATGCCGCATGTCATGGAGGCCCCCATGACATGCGGCATGCATTTGGGGGCCCCACATGCATGCCGCATGTCATGGGGGCCCAAATGCTTGCCGCATGTCATGGGGTCCCCAAATGCATTCCGCATGTCATGGGGGCCCCCCAAATGCATGCAGCATGTCTTGGGGCCCACAAATGCATGTCGCATGTCATAGGGGTCCCACATGCATGGCGCTTTTCATGGGGGTCCCACATGCATGCGCATGTCATGGGGGACCCAAATGCATGCCGCATGTCATAGGGGCCCCACATGCATGGCGCATGTCATGGGGGCCCCAAATGCATGCCGCATGTCATAGGGGCACCACATGCATGGCGCATGTCATGGGGGCCCCACATTCATACCGCATGTCATGGAGGCTCCAAATGCATGCCGCATGTAATGGGAGCCCCCATGCATGTCACATGTCATGGGGGCCCCAAATGAACGTCGCATGTCAAGGGGGCCCCACGTGCATGCCGCATGTCATGGGGGCCCCAAATGCATGTCGCATGTACAGGGGGCCCCACGTGCATGCCGCATGTCATGGGGACCCCAAATGCATGCCGCATGTCATGGGGGCCCCACATGCATGCTGCATGTCATGGGGCCCAAAAGATTGCCGCATGTCATGGGAGCCATAAATGCATGCCGCATGTCATGGGAGCCCCACATGAATGTCGCATGTCAAGGGGCCCAACGTGCATGCCGCATGTATTGGGGGCCCCAAATTCATGCAGCATGTCATAGGGGCCCCACATGCATGGCACATTTCATGGGGGCCCCAATTGCATTCAGCATGTAATGGGGGATCCAAATGCATGCTGCACGTCATGGGGGCCCCACGTGCATGCCGCATGTCATGGGGGACACGCAGGCATTCCACATGTCATGGGGGCCCCAAATAAATGCCGCATTTCATGGGGGCCCCACGTGCATGCCGCATGTCATGGGGCCCTCCAAATGGATGCCGCATGTCATAGGGGCCCCAAATGCATGCCGCATCTCTTGGGGCCCACAAATGCATGCCGCATGTCATAGGGGCCCCACATGCATGGCACATTTCATGGGGGCCCCAAATGCATGCCTCAAGTCATGGGGGCCCCAAATGCATGCCGCATATCATGGGGGTCCCACATGCATGCCGCATATCAAGGGGGTCACACATGCATGCCGCATGTCATGGGGGCCCCAAATGCATGCCGCATGTAACAGTGGCCCCAAATGCATGCTGCATGTCATGAGGGCCCCACTTGCATACCGCATGTCATAGGGGCCCCACGTACATGCCGCATGTCATGGGGGCCCCAAATGCATGCCGCATGTAATGGGGGCCCCACGTGCATGCCGCATGTCATGGGGGCCCCAAATGCATGCAGCATGTCATGGGGGCCCCACGTGCATGCCACATGTCTTGGGGGGCCCACATGCATGCGGCATGTCATGGGGGCCCCACTTGCATGCATCATGTAATGGGGGTCCCACATGCATGCAGCATGTCATGGGGGCTCCAAATGCATGCGGCATGTCATAGGGGCCCCACGTGCATACCACATGTCATGGGGGCCCCACATGCATGCCGCATGTCATGGGGGTCCCACGTGCATGCTGCATGTCATTGGGGCCCCACGTGCTTGCCGCATGTCATGGGGGCCCCACGTGCATGCCTCATGTCACGAGGGCCACAAATGTATGCCGCATGTCATGGGGGCCCCGCATGCATGACGCATGTCATGGGGGCCCCACATGAATGCCGCATGTCATGGGGGCCCCACATGAATGCTGCATGTCATGGGGACCCCAAATGCATGCCATATGTCATGGGGTCCTCACATGCATGCCGCATGTCATGGGGCCCCCCAAAATTAATGCCGCATATCATAGGGGCCCCACATGCATGGAGCATGTCATGGGGGCCCCAAATGCATGACGCATGTCATGGGGGTCCCACATGCATGCCGCATGTCATGGGGGCCCCAAATGCATGCCGCTTGTCATGACGGCCCCAAATGCATGACTCATGGAGGCCCCACGTGCATGCCACATGTCATGGGGGATCCAAACTCATGCCGCATGTCATTGGGGCCCCAAACGTATGCCGCATGTCATGGGGGCCCCATGTGCATGCCGCATGTCATGGGTGCCCCAAATGCATGCCGCATGTCATGGGGGCTCCACGTGCATGCCGCATTTCATGGGGGACCCAAATGCATGCCGCATGTCATGGGGGCCCCAAATGCATGTCACATGTCATGGGGGCCCCACGTGCATGCTGCATGTCATGGGGGCCCCAAATGCATGCCTCATGTCATGGGGGGCCCAAATGCATGCCGCATATCATGGGGCCCCCTAAATGCATGCAGCATGTCTTGGGGCCCACAAATGCATGCCGCATGTCATAGGGGCCCCACAAGCATGGCGCATTTCATGGAGGCCCCACATGCATGCGCATGTCATGGGGGCCCCAAATGTGTGCCGCATATCATGGGGGCCCCAAATGCATGCAGCATGTCATGGGGGCCCCACGTGCATGCCGCATGTCATGGGGGCCCCACTTGCATGCAGCATGTAATGGGGATCCAAATGCATGACGCATGTCATGGGGGTCCCACATGCATGCCTGCATGTCATGGGGACCCCAAATGCATGGCTCAAGTCATGGGGGCCCCCAAATGCATGCCACATATCAAGGGGGCCACAAATGCATGCAGCATGTCATGGGGGCCCCACGTGCATGTCACATGTCATTGGGCCCCCCAAATGCATGGGGGCCCCCAAATGCATGCGCATGTCATGGGGGCCCCAAATGCATGCCGCATATCATGGGGGCCCCAAATGCATGCAGCATGTCATGGGGCCCCACGTGCATGCCGCATATCATTGGGGGCCACATGCATGCCGCATGTCATGGGAGCCCCACATGAATGTCGAATGTCAAGGGGGCCCAACGTGCATGCCGCATGTATTGGGGGCCCCAAATTCATGCCGCATGTCATGAGGGCCCTGCATGCATGCCGCATGTCATGGGGGCCCCGCAGGCATTCCGCATGTCATGGGGGCCCAAATGCATGCCGCATGTCATAGGGGCCCCACGTGCATGCCGCATGTAATGGGGGATTCAAATGCATGCCTCAAGTCATGGGGGCCCCAAATGCATGCCGCATGTCATGGGGGCCCCATGTGCATGCCACATGTAATGGGGGCCCCAAAAGCATGTGGCATGTCATAGGGGCCCCACGTGCATGCCGCATGTCTTGGGCACCCCAAATGCATGCAGCATGTCATAGGGGCCCCACGTGCATACCACATGTCATGGGGGCCCCAAATGCATGCCGCATGTACTGGGGGCCCACGTGCATGCCGCATTTCATGGGGGATCCAAATGCATGCCGCATGTCATGGGGGCCCCACATGCATGGCGCATTTCATGGGGGCCCCACATGCATGCGCATGTCATGGGGGCACCACATGCATGCCGCATGTCATGGGGCCCAAAAGCTTGCCGCATGTCATGGGGACCATAAATGCATGCCGCATGTCAAGGGGGCCCAACGTGCATGCCGCATGTATTGGGGGCCCCAAATGCATGCCTCAAGTCATGGGGGCCCCAAATGCATGCCGCATATCATGGGGGTCCCACATGCATGCCGCATATCATGGGGGTCCCACATGCATGCCGCATGTCATGGGGGCCCCAAATGCATGCCGCATGTCACATTGGCCCCAAATGCATGATGCATGTCATGAGGGCCCCATGTGCATACCGCATGTCATAGGGGCCCCACGTACATGGCACATGTCATCGGTGCCCCACATGCATGCCGCATGTCATTGGGGCCCCAAATGCATGCCGCATGTAATGGGGGCCCCACGTGCATGCTGCATGTCATGGGGGCCCCAAATGCATGCCGCATGTAATGGGGGCCCCACGTGCATGCAGCATGTCATGGGGGCCCCAAATGCATGCAGCATGTCATTGGGGCTCCACGTGCATGCCGCATGTAATGGGGCCCCCAAATGCATGCCGCATGTCATGGGGGCCCCATGTGCATGCCACATGTAATGGGGGCCCCAAAAGCATGTGGCATGTCATAGGGGCCCCACGTGCATGCCGCATGTCTTGGGCACCCCAAATGCAGGCAGCATGTCATAGGGGCCCCACGTGCATACCACATGTCATGGGGGCCCCAAATGCATGCCGCATGTACTGGGGGCCCCACGTGCATGCCGCATTTCATGTAATGGGGATCCAAATGCATGACGCATGTCATGGGGGTCCTACGTGCATGCCGCATGTCATGGGGGCCCCACATGCATGCCGCATGTCATGGGGGAACCACTTGCATGCAGCATGTAATGGGGGATCAAAATGCATGACGCATGTCATGGGGGTCCCACATGCATACCACATGTCATGGGGGAACCAAATGCATGCCGCATGTCCTGGGGGACCCACATGCATGACACATTTCATGGGGGACCCAAATGCATGCCGCATGTCACGGGGTCCCCAAATGCATGCTGCATGTCATGAGGGCCCCACATGCGTGCTGCATGTCATGGGGCCCCCAAATGCATGCCGCATGTAATGGGGGCCCCACTTGCATGCCGCATGTCATGGGGGCCCCACGTGCATGTCGCATGTCATGGGGGCCCAAAATGCATGCCGCATGTCATGAGGGCGCCGCATGCATGCCGCATGTCTTGGGGCCCACAAATGCATGCCGCATATCATGTGTGCCCCACATGCATGCCGCATGTCATTGGGGCCCCAAATGCATGCCGCATGTAATGGGGGCCCCGCGTGCATGCCGCATGTCACGGGGGCCCCAAATGCATGCCGCATGTCATGGGGGCCCCAAATGCATGCAGCATGTCATTGGGGCCCCCAAATGCATGCAGCATGTCATAGGGGCCCCACGTGCATGGCGCATGTCATGGGGGCCCCACATTCATACCGCATGTCATGGAGGCCCCAAATGCATGCCGCATGTAATGGGAGCCCCCATGCATGCCACATGTCATGGGGGCCCCAAATGAATGTCGCATGTCAAGGGGGCCCCACGTGGATGCCGCATGTCATGGGGGCCATAAATGCATGCGGCATGTCATAGGGGCCCCACGTACATGCCGCATGTCATGGGGCCCCCCAAATGCATGCAGCATGTCTTGGGGCCCACAAATGCATGCCGCATGTCATAGGGGTACCACATGCATGGCGAATTTCATGGGGGTCCCACATGCATGCGCATGTCATGGGGGCCCCAAATGCGTGCCGCATATCATGGGGGCCCCAAATGCATGCCGCATGTCATAGTGGCCCCACATGCATGGCGCATGTCATGGGGGCCCCACATTCATACCGCATGTCATGGAGGCCCCAAATGCATGCCGCATGTAATGGGAGCCCCCATGCATGCCACATGTCATGGGGGCCCCAAATGAATGTCGCATGTCAAGGGGGCCCCAAATGCATGCCGCATGTACAGGGGGCCCCACGTGCATGCCGCATTTCATGGGGGACCCAAATGCATGCCACATGTCATGGGGGCCATAAATGCATGCGGCATGTCATAGGGGCCCCACGTGCATACCACATGTCATGGGGGCCCCAAATGCATGCCGCATGTAATGGGGGCCCCACGTGCATGCAGCATGTCATGGGGGCCCCAAATGCATGCAGCATGTCATTGGGGCTCCACGTGCATGCCGCATGTAATGGGGCCCCCAAATGCATGCCGCATGTCATGGGGGCCCCATGTGCATGCCACATGTAATGGGGGCCCCAAAAGCATGTGGCATGTCATAGGGGCCCCACGTGCATGCCGCATGTCTTGGGCACCCCAAATGCAGGCAGCATGTCATAGGGGCCCCACGTGCATACCACATGTCATGGGGGCCCCAAATGCATGCCGCATGTACAGGGGGCCCCACGTGCATGCCGCATTTCATGGGGGACCCAAATGCATGCCACATGTCATGGGGGCCATACATGCATGCGGCATGTCATAGGCGCCCCACGTGCATACCACATGTCATGGGGGCCCCAAATGCATGCCGCATGTACTGGGTGGGCCCACGTGCATGCTGTATGTCATGGGGCCCCAAATGCATGCCGCATGTCATGGAAGCCCCACGTGCATGCCGCATGTCATGGGGCCCCCAAATGCATGCAGCATGTCTTGGCGCCCTCAAATGCATGCCGCATGTCATAGGGGTCCCACATGCATGCCACATGTCATGGGGGCCATAAATGCATGCGGCATGTCATAGGGGCCCCACGTGCATACCACATGTCATGGGGGCCCCAAATGCATGCCGCATGTACTGGGTGGGCCCACGTGCATGCTGCATGGCATGGGGGCCCCAAGTGCGTGCCCCATATCATGGGGGCCCCAAATGCATGCAGCATGTCATGGGGGCCCAATGTGCATGCCGCATGTATTGGGGGCCCCAAATGCATGCCGCATGTCATGGGGGAACCACCTGCATGCCGCATGTCATGGGGGAACCACCTGCATGCCGCATGTAATGGGGGATTCAAATGCATGCCGCATATCATGGGGGCCCCGCAGGCATGCCGCATGTCATGGGGGCCTCACGTGCATGCTGCATGTATTGGGGGCCCCAACTGCATGCCGCATGTCTCAGGTATCCCAAATGCATGCAGCATGTTATGCAGGCCCCAAATGCATGCCGCATGTCATGGGGGCCCAAATGCATGACGCATGTCATGGGGGCTCCACGTGCATGCCGCATGTAATGGGGCTCCCAAATTCATGTCGCATGTCATAGGGGCCCCACGTGCATTCCGCATGACATGGGGGCCCCAAATGCATGCCGCATGTCATGGGGGTCCCACATGCATGCCACATGTCATTGGGGCCCCGCAGGCATTCCGCATGTCATGGGGGACTCACGTGCATTCCGCATGTCATGTGGGCCCCACGTGCATGCTGCATGTCATTGTGGCCCCACGTGCATGCCGCATGTCACGGGGGCCCCGCAGGCATTCCACATGTCATGGGGGCCCCAAATAAATGCCGCATTTCATGGGGGCCCCACATGCATGCCGCATGTCACGGGGTCCCCACAGGCATTCCACATGTCATGGGGGCCCCAAATAAATGGCGCATTTCATGGGGACCCCATGTGCATGCCACATGTCTTGGGGCCCACAAATGCATGCCGCATGTCATAGGGGCCCCACATGCATGGCGCATTTCATGGGGCCCTACATGCATGCCGCATGTCATGGGGGACCCCAATGCATGCCTCAAGTCATGGGGGCCCCAAATGCATGCAGCATGTCATAGGGGCCCCACATGCATGGTGCATGTCATGGGGGCCCCACATGCATGCCTCAAGTCATGGGGGCCCCAAATGCATGCCACATATCATGGGGGCCCCACATGCATGCCGCATATATTGGGGGCCTCAAATGCATGCCGCATGTCATAGGGGTACCACATGCATGGCGCATTTCATGGGGGTCCCACATGCATGCGCATGTCATGGGGGCCCCAAATGCGTGCCGCATATCATGGGGGCCCCAAATGCATGCCGCATGTCATAGTGGCCCCACATGCATGGCGCATGTCATGGGGGCCCCACATTCATACCGCATGTCATGGAGGCCCCAAATGCATGCCGCATGTAATGGGAGCCCCCATGCATGCCACATGTCATGGGGGCCCCAAATGAATGTCGCATGTCAAGGGGGCCCCAAATGCATGCCGCATGTACAGGGGGCCCCACGTGCATGCCGCATTTCATGGGGGACCCAAATGCATGCCACATGTCATGGGGGCCATAAATGCATGCGGCATGTCATAGGGGCCCCACGTGCATACCACATGTCATGGGGGCCCCAAATGCATGCCGCATGTACTGGGTGGGCCCACGTGCATGCTGCATGTCATGGGGCCCCAAATGCATGCCTCATGTCATGGAAGCCCCACGTGCATGCCGCATGTCATGGGGCCCCCCAAATGCATGCAGCATGTCTTGGCGCCCTCAAATGCATGCCGCATGTCATAGGGGTCCCACATGCATGCCGCATGGCATGGGGGCCCCAAGTGCGTGCCCCATATCATGGGGGCCCCAAATGCATGCAGCATGTCATGGGGGCACAACGTGCATGCCGCATGTATTGGGGGCCCCAAATGCATGCCGCATGTCATGGGGGAACCACCTGCATGCCGCATGTCATGGGGGAACCACCTGCATGCCGCATGTAATGGGGGATTCAAATGCATGCCGCATGTCATGGGGGTCCCACATGCATGCTGCATGTCATGGGGGCCCCAAATGCATGCCGCATATCATGGGGGCTCCGCAGTGACCAATGAATCACTATTAGGTAAGTTCAAAAAGAAATCCATTGGTTTTACTATGCTATTCTTAATGCCAATCTAAACAGCTTGTAATGACTAGTGTTGAGCCACCCCCGTAGTGTTCGGGTTCGGTTCGGTTCGTCGAACACCGGGATGTTCGAGGAACTGTTCGTCGAACTGTTCGTCGAACACCTTAGAACACCGTCGAACACCGTTAAAACCAATGGCAGGCAAACAAAAACACATAGAAACACATAGAAAACACCTGCAAAGGTGTCCAAAAGCTGACAAACTGCTCAGAAGACACTCTCTTTAAAAAAGCCGGCCGGCAATTCAGCAGCGGCATACACCGGTACCTGACAATTTAGACAAGAAGGAATAGAGCATCACACATAGATTAGATAGATAGAAACATGTCAGTCACACATATAAGAAGCACAGTGACAGTGTTGGTTACTGCACTTGTCATTTAGTGTAAAGGATTTATTAAAAAAAATATTAGTGTTTTCATGCACCGTCTCTTTAAAAAAGCCGGCCGGAAATTCAGCATCTGTACCCGACAATTTAGAACAGAAAGAATAGAGCTTCACACATAGATTAGATAGATAGAAACATGTCAGTCACATATATAATAAGTACAGTGATAGTGTTGCTTACTATACTTGTCATTTAGTGTAAAGGATTTATTTAAAAAAATAATAGTGTTTTCATGCACTGTCTCTTTAAAAAAGCCGGCCGGCAATTCAGCAGCGGTACCCGACAATTTAGAACAGAAAGATAGAGCATCACACATAGATTAGATAGATAGAAACATGTCAGTCACATATATATGAAGTACAGTGACAGTGTTGGTTACTGTACTTGTCATTTAGTATTAAAATAAAGGATTTATTATTAAAAAAATTGGCGTGGGGCTCCCCTTAATTTTAGGCTCTAGCGGAGGTTAAGCAGACGGCTGGGGCAGATGTTTGAAGCCTGGGAAGGGGGTAATACCCACGGAGCTTCCCAGGCTACTAATATGAGCCCCCAGCTGAATACATAGCCTTTACTAGCTATTAAAATGGGGGACCCCCCAAAAAAAATGACGTGGGGTCCCCCCTAATTTAATAGCTAGCAAAGGCTAGGCAGACAGCTGGGGGCTGATATTAATAGCCCAGGAAGGGAGCCATGAATATTGGCCCCCTCCCAGGCTAGAAACACCAGCCGTCAGCCGCCCCAGAAATGGCGCATTCATAGGATGCGCCAATTCTGGCACTTAGCCTCGCTCTTCCACGCTGCCCTGGTGCGGTGGCAGGGGGTAATAGGGTTGGGGTTGATGTCAGCTTATAATGCCAGCTGACATCAAGCCCAGGTTAGTAATGGAGAGGCGTCTATAAGACACCCCCATTACTAACCCCATAGTCAAAGTTAAAAAAAACACAAAACACCCAGAATAAAGTCCTTTAATTGAAATAAAGACACAATCCTTTATTGTTCTAAATTAAACCATACTTACTGTCACGCCCATTCCAGCTGAAGCCAACGATCTCCTGCAATAAAAGAAAAATAATAAAGCAACCTCATCCTTACCTTTCCATGGTTCCCACGACAGCTTCAGCTCTGCTACATCGAGATGACAGGCTGGACCGCAGCAGAACGCTGCCATCCAGCCTGTCATCCCGCAGACACTGAGAAGCGCAGGCTTGCTTGCGCTGCTCAGCGTCTCTCTGTGACGACATCCAGATGAGCCGAGTTCATGTCCAATGAACTCGGCTCACCTCATGCACGTCACTGACAGCGTGGGAAAATTCTCACGCTGAAGCGCTGATTGCAGGAGAATTTTCCCACGCTGTCAGTGACGTGCAGGAGGTGAGCTGAGTTCATTGGACATGAGCTCACCTCATGCACATCACTGACAGCGTGGGAGAATTCTCCTGCACTCAGCACTTCAGCGTGAGAATTTTCCCACGCTGTCAGTGACGTGCATGAGGTGAGCCGAGTTCATTGGACATGACCTCGGCTCATCTGGATGCCGTCACAGCGAGACAGTGAGGAGCGCAAGCATGCCTGCGCTTCTCAGTGTCCGCGGGATGACAGGCTGGATGGCAGCTTTCTGCTGCGGTCCAGCCAGTCATCTCGATGTAGCAGAGCTGAAGCTGTCGTGGGAACCATGGAAAGGTAAGGATGAGGTTGGTTTATTATTTTTCTTTTATTGCAGGAGATCGTTGGCTTCAGCTGGAATGGGTGTGATGGTAAGTATGGTTTAATTTAGAACAATAAAGAATTGTGTCTTTATTTCAATTAAAGGACTTTATTCTGGGTGTTGTGTTTTTTTTAAATACTTTACTAGAAATTCATGGTGGTCATGTCTAATACTGGCGTGACCCCATGAATTTTGGGCTTGGGGCCAGCTGATAATACCAAGCTGGCCCTAACCCCTTTATTACCCAGTGAGCCACCGCACCAGGGCCCTGGATGAGTTGGGTACAGCGCCAGAAGATGGCGCTTCTATGAACGCGCCATTTTCCGGGGTGGCTGCGGACTGCAATTTGTAGCGGGGGGGGCCCAGAAAGCTTGGGCCTCCCTGCGCTGCAGATTCCAGCCCCCAGCTGCCTAGTTGTACCTGGCTGGACACAAAAATAGGGCGAAGCCCCACGTACTTTTTTTTTAATTATTTCATGAAATTCATGAAATAATTAAGAAAAAAGGGCCTTCCCTATATTGTTGTGTCCGGCCAGGTACAAATAGTCAGCTGGTGGTTGGGGGCAGCCCGTCCCTGCCTGCTGTACCTGGCTGGACACAAATATAGTGCGAAGCCCCACTTCAATTTTTTTTAATTATTTCATGAAATTCATGAAATAATTAAGAAAAAAAGGGCTTCCCTATATTGTTGTGTCCGGCCAGGTACAAATAGGCAGCTGGTGGTTGGGGGCAGCCCGTTCCTGCCTGCTGTACCTGGCTGGACACAAATATAGTGCGAAGCCCCACTTCAATTTTTTTAAATTATTTCAGGAAATTCATGAAATAATTTAAAAAAAATTTATGTGGGGCTTCGCACTATATTTGTGTCCAGCCAGGTACAGCAGGCAGGAACGGGCTGCCCCCAACCACCAGCTGCCTATTTGTACCTGGACGGACACAACAATATAGGGAAGGCCTTTTTTCCTTAATTATTTCATGAATTTCATGAAATAATTAAAAAAAAAATATGTGGGGCTTCGCCCTATTTTTGTGTCCAGCCAGGTACAACTAGGCAGCTGGGGGCTGGAATCTGCAGCGCAGGGAGGCCCAAGCTTTCTGGGCCCCCCCCGCTGCAAATTGCAGTCCGCAGCCACCCCGGAAAATGGCGCGTTCATAGAAGCGCCATCTTCTGGCGCTGTACCCAACTCATCCAGGGCCCTGGTGCGGTGGCTCACTGGGTAATAAAGGGGTTAGGGCCAGCTTGGCATTATCAGCTGGCCCTAAGCCCGAAATTCATGGGGTCACGCCAATATTAGACATGACCACCATGAATTTCTAGTAAAGTATTTAAAAAAAACACAACACCCAGAAAAAAGTCCTTTAATTGAAATAAACACACAATTCTTTATTGTTCTAAATTAAACCATACTTACCATCACGCCCATTCCAGCTGAAGCCAACGATCTCCTGAAATAAAAGAAAAATAATAAAGCAACATCATCCTTACCTTTCCATGGTTCCCATGACAGCTTCAGCTCTGCTACATCGAGATGACAGGCTGGACCGCAGCAGAACGCTGCCATCCAGCCTGTCATCCCGCAGACACTGAGAAGCGCAGGCTTGCTTGCGCTCCACAGTGTCTCTCTGTGAGGGCATCCAGATGAGCCGAGTTAATGTCCAATGAACTCGGCTCACCTCATGCACGTCACTGACAGCGTGGGAAAATTCTCCTGCACTCAGCGCTTCAGCGGGAGAATTCTCACGCTGAAGCGCTGAGTGCAGGAGAATTTTCCCACGCTGTCAGTGACGTGCAGGAGGTGAGCTGAGTTCATTGGACATGAGCTCACCTTATGCACGTCACTGACAGCGTGGGAGAATTCTCCTGCACTCACCGCTTCAGCTTGAGAATTTTCCCACGCTGTCAGTGACGTGCATGAGGTGAGCCGAGTTCATTGGACATGAACTCGGCTCATCTGGATGTCGTCACAGAGAGACGCTGAGCAGCGCAAGCAAGCCTGCGCTTCTCAGTGTCTGCGGGATGAGAGGCTGGATGGCAGCGTTCTGCTACGGTCCAGCCTGTCATCTCGATGTAGCAGAGCTGAAGCTGTCGTGGGAACCATGGAAAGGTAAGGATGAGGTTGCTTTATTATTTTTCTTTTATTGCAGGAGATCGTTGGCTTCAGCTGGAATGGGCGTGACGGTAAGTATGGTTTAATTTAGAACAATAAAGGATTGTGTCTTTATTTCAATTAAAGGACTTTATTCTGGGTGTTTGTGTTTTTTTTAACTTTGACTATGGGGTTAGTAATGGGGGTGTCTTATAGACGCCTCTCCATTACTAACCTGGGCTTGATGTCAGCTGGCATTATAAGCTGACATCAACCCCAACCCTATTACCCCCTGCCACCGCACCAGGGCAGCGTGGAAGAGCGAGGCTAAGTGCCAGAATTGGCGCATCCTATGAATGCGCCATTTCTGGGGCGGCTGACGGCTGGTGTTTCTAGCCTGGGAGGGGGCCAATATTCATGGCTCCCTTCCTGGGCTATTAATATCAGCCCCCAGCTGTCTGCCTAGCCTTTGCTAGCTATTAAATTAGGGGGGACCCCACGTCATTTTTTTTGGGGGGTCCCCCATTTTAATAGCTAGTAAAGGCTATGTATTCAGCTGGGGGCTGATATTAGTAGCCTGGGAAGCTCCGTGGGTATTACCCCCTTCCCAGGCTTCAAACATCTGCCCCAGCCGTCTGCTTAACCTCCGCTAGAGCCTAAAATTAAGGGGAACCCCACGCCAATTTTTTTAATAATAAATCCTTTATTTTAATACTAAATGACAAGTACAGTAACCAACACTATCACTGTACTTCATATATATGTGACTGACATGTTTCTATCTATCTAATCTATGTGTGAAGCTCTATTCTGTCTGTTATAAATTGTCGGGTACAGATGCTGAATTGCCGGCTGGCTTTTTTAAAGAGACGGTGCATGAAAACACTATTATTTTTTTTGATAAATCCTTTACACTAAATGACAAGTACAGTAAGCAGCACTTTCACTGTACTTCGTATATATGTGGCTGACATGTTTATATCTATCTAATCTATGTGTGAAGCTCTATTCTTTCGGTTCTAAATTGTCGGGTACAGGTGTATGCCGCTGCTGAATTGCCGGCTTTTCATGTTTCACTGTTGGCACTGTTCCCATCGATTTGGGCAATCACTGTAATGCCACAACCACCATGGCTGTGACATTACAGTGAGTGGCAGACAATCCCTGCATGATGTGAAAAAATCCAGTTACGCTTTTGGTGCACGAACAGTTATCGAACATAACCTCGAACAGCCGAATTTTTTGCAAATCGTTCGGGTTCGTCGAACAACTCGAACACCGCCCAAAACAGCTCGAATTTGAGATTGGCGAACAGTTCTAGTCGAACACCGCTCATCTCTAGTAATGACTAGTGTTGAGCGATACCTTCCGATATCAAGAAATATCGTATCGGATTGGATCGGGCCGATACCCAAAAAGTATCGGATATCGCCGATTCCGATACCGGAAACCAATGCAAGTCAATGGGACACAAATATCGGAATGAAAATAAACCCTTTCTTTCCTTGTAGGTTAATTCTACATGAAGTAAAACAACTAAGAATAATGTAGAATGACATGAAAAGCCGGCAATTCATCAGCGGCATACACCGGTACCCGACAATTTACAACAGAAAGAATAGAGCTTCACACATAGATTAAATAGATAGAAACATGTCAGTCACATATATATGAAGTACAGTGACAGTGTTGATTACTGTACTTGTCATTTAGTGTAAAGGATTTATTAAAAAAAATATTAGTGTTTTCGTGCACCGTCTCTTTAAAAAAGCCGGCCGGCAATTCAGCAGCGGTACCCGACAATTTATAACAGACAGAATAGAGCTTCACACATAGATTAGATAGATAGAAACATGTCAGTCACATATATATGAAGTACAGTGACAGTGTTGCTTACTGTACTTGTCATTTAGTGTAAAGGATTTATTTAAAAAAATAATAGTGTTTTCATGCACTGTCTCTTTAAAAAAGCCGGCCGGCAATTCAGCAGCGGTACCCGACAATTTATAACAGACAGAATAGAGCTTCACACATAGATTAGATAGATAGAAACATGTCAGTCACATATATATGAAGTACAGTGACAGTGTTGCTTACTGTACTTGTCATTTAGTGTAAAGGATTTATTTAAAAAAATAATAGTGTTTTCATGCACCGTCTCTTTAAGAAAGCCGGCCGGCAATTCAGCATCTGTACCCGACAATTTAGAACAGAAAGAATAGAGAATCACACATAGATTAGATAGATAGAAACATGTCAGTCACATATATATGAAGTACAGTGACAGTGTTGATTACTGTACTTGTCATTTAGTGTTAAAATAAAGGATTTATTTAAAAAAAAAATTGGCGTGGGGTTCCCCTTAATTTTAGGCTCTAGCGGAGGTTAAGCAGACAGCTGGGGCAAATGTTTGAAGCCTGGGAAGGGGGTAATACCCACGGAGCTTCCCAGGCTACTAATATCAGCCCCCAGCTGAATACCTAGCCTTTACTAGCTATTAAAATGGGGGAACCCCCCCAAAAAAATAACGTGGGGTCCCCCCTAATTTAATAGCTAGCACAGGCTAGGCAGACAGCTGGGGGCTGATATTAATAGCCCAGGAAGGGTGCCATGAATATTGGCCCCCTCCCAGGCTAGAAACACCAGCCGTCAGCCGCCCCAGAAATGGCGCATCCATAGGATGCGCCAATTCTGGCACTTAGCCTCGCTCTTCCACGCTGCCCTGGTGCGGTGGCAGGGGGTAATAGGGTTGGGGTTGATGTCAGCTTATAATGCCAGCTGACATCAAGCCCAGGTTAGTAATGGAGAGGCGTCTATAAGACACCCCCATTACTAACCCCATAGTCAAAGTTAAAAGAAAACACAAACACCCAGAGTAAAGTCCTTTAATTGAAATAAAGACACAATTCTTTATTGTTCTAAATTAAACCATACTTACCATCACGCCCATTCCAGCTGAAGCCAACGATCTCCTGCAATAAAAGAAAAATAATAAAGCAACCTCATCCTTACCTTTCCATGGTTCCCAGGACAGCTCCAGCTCTGCTACATCGAGATGACAGGCTGGACCGCAGCAGAACGCTGCCATCCATTCTGTCATCCCGCAGACACTGAGAAGTGCAGGCATGCTTGCGCTCCTCAGTGTCTCTCTGTGACGTCATCCAGATGAGCCGAGTTCATGTCCGATGAACTCAGCTCACCTCATGCACGTCACTGACAGCGTGGGAAAGTTCTCCTGCACTCAGCGCTTCAGCGTGAGAATTCTCCCAGGCTGTCAGTGACGTGCATGAGGTGAGCTGAGTTCATCGGACATGACCTCGGCTCATCTGGATGCCGTCACAGCGAGACACTGAGGAGTGGAAGCATGCCTGCGCTTCTCAGTGTCTGCGGGATGACAGGCTGGATGGCAGCGTTCTGCTGCGGTCCTGCCTGTCATCTCGATGTAGCAGAGCTGAAGCTGTCATGGGAACCATGGAAAGGTAAGGATGATGTTGCTTTATTATTTTACTTTTATTGCAGGAGATCGTTGGCTTCAGCTGGAATGGGCGTGACGGTAAGTATGGTTTAATTTAGAACAATAAAGAATTGTGTGTTTATTTCAATTAAAGGACTTTTTTCTGGGTGTTGTGTTTTTTTAAATACTTTACTAGAAATTCATGGTGGTCATGTCTAATATTGGCGTGACCCCATGAATTTTGGGCTTAGGGCCAGCTGATAATGCCAAGCTGGCCTTAACCCCTTTATTACCCAGTGAGCCACCGCACCAGGGCCCTGGATGAGTTGGGTACAGCGCCAGAAGATGGCGCTTCAATGAACGCGCCATTTTCTGGGGCGGCTGCGGACTGCAATTTGCAGCGGGGGTGGCCCAGAAAGCTTGGGTCTCCCTGCGCTGCGGATTCCAGCCCCCAGCTGCCTAGTTGTATCTGGCTGGGCACAAAAATAGGGCGAAGCCCCACGCATTTTTTTTTTAAATTATTTCATGAAATTCATGGAATAATTAAGAAAAAAAGGGCTTCCCTATATTGTTGTGTCCAACCAGGTACAAATAGGCAGCTGGTGGTTGGGGGCAGCCTGTTCCTGCCTGCTGTACCTGGCTGGACACAAATATAGGGCGAAGCCCCACGTCAATTTTTTTTAAAATAAATCCTTTATTTTAACACTAAATGACATTTGAGGAGTTAATAAAGATGCAGTCCCTAAATTATTATTTATTTTTTAATTAATTTTTCCCAAAACTTTTGACGTGGGCTTCGCCATATTTTTGTATGCCAGCCAGGTACAGCATCCAGCTTCTATGAACGCGCCATTTTCCGGGGTGGCTGCGGACTGCAATTTTCAGCGGGGGGGGGGGGGGGCAGAAAGCTTGGGCCTCCCTGCGCTGCAGATTCCATCCCCCAGCTGCCTAGTTGTACCTGGCTGGACACAAAAATAGGGAGAAGCTTCACGTATTTTTTTTTTTTAATTATTTCATGAAATTCATGAAATAATTAAGAAAAAAAGGGCTTCCCTATATTGTTGTGTCCAACCAGGTACAAATAGGCAGCTGGTGGTTGGGGGCAGCCCGTTCCTGCCTGCTGTACCTGGCTGGACACAAATATAGTGCGAAGCCCCACGTCAATTTTTTTTAAATCATTTCAGGAAATTCATGAAATAATTAAAAAAAATTGATGTGGGGCGTCGCCCTATATTTGTGTCCAGTCAGGTACAGCAGGCAGGAACGGGCTGCCCCCAACCACCAGCTGCCTATTTGTACCTAGCCGGACACAACAATATAGGGAAGCCCTTTTTTTCTTAATTATTCCATGAATTTCATGAATTTAAAAAAAAAAAACGTGGAGCTTCGCCCTATTTTTGTGTCCAGCCAGGTACAACTAGGCAGCTGGGGGCTGGAATCTGCAGCGCAGGGAGGCCCAAGCTTTCTGGGCCCCCCCCGCTGCAAATTGCAGTCCGCAGCCGCCCCGGAAAATGGCGCGTTCATAGAAGCGCCATCTTCTGGCGCTGTACCCAACTCATCCAGGGCCCTGGTGCGGTGGCTCACTGGGTAATAAAGGGGTTAAGGCCAGCTTGGCATTATCAGCTGGCCCTAAGCCCGAAATTCATGGGGTCACGCCAATATTAGACATGACCACCATGAATTTCTAGTAAAGTATTTAAAAAAAACACAAACACCCAGAAAAAAGTCCTTTAATTGAAATAAACACACAATTCTTTATTGTTCTAAATTAAACCATACTTACCATCACGCCCATTCCAGCTGAAGCCAACGATCTCCTGCAATAAAAGAAAAATAATAAAGCAACCTCATCCTTACCTTTCCATGGCTCCCACGACGGCTCCAGCTCTGCTACATCGAGATGACAGGCTGGACCGCAGCAGAACGCTGCCATCCAGCCTGTCATCCCGCAGACACTGAGAAGCGCAGGCATGCTTCCACTCCTCAGTGTCTGGCTGTGACGGCATCCAGATGAGCCGACAATGAACTCGGCTCACCTCATGTACGTCACTGACAGCGTGGGAGAATTCTCCTGCACTCAGCGCTTCAGCGTGAGAATTTTCCCACGCTGTCAGTGACGTGCATGAGGTGAGGTCATGTCCAATGAACTCGGCGCACCTCATGCACGTCACTGACAGCGTGGGAGAATTCTCACGCTGAAGCGCTGAGTGCAGGAGAATTTTCCCACGCTGTCAGTGACGTGCATGAGGTGAGCTGAGTTCATTGGACATGACCTCGGCTCATCTGGATGCCGTCACAGCGAGACACTGAGGAGCGCAAGCATGCCTGCGCTTCTCAGTGTCTGCGGGATGACAGGCTGGATGGCAGCGTTCTGCTGCGGTCCAGCCTGTCATCTCGATGTAGCAGAGCTGAAGCTGTCCTGGGAACCATGGAAAGGTAAGGATGAGGTTGCTTTATTATTTTACTTTTATTGCAGGAGATCGTTGGCTTCAGCTGGAATGGGCGTGATGGTAAGTATGGTTTAATTTAGAACAATAAAGAATTGTGTCTTTATTTCAATTAAAGGACTTTTTTCTGGGTGTTTGTGTTTTTTTTAAATACTTTACTAGAAATTCATGGCGGTCATGTCTAATATTGGCGTGACCCCATGAATTTCGGGCTTAGGGCCAGCTGATAATGCCAAGCTGGCCTTAACCCCTTTATTACCCAGTGAGCCACCGCACCAGGGCCCTGGATGAGTTGGGTACAGCGCCAGAAGATGGCGCTTCTATGAACGCGCCATTTTCCGGGGCGGCTGCGGACTGCAATTTGCAGCGGGTGGGGCCCAGAAAGCTTGGGTCTCCCTGCGCTGCAGATTCCAGCCCCCAGCTGCCTAGTTGTACCTGGCTGGACACAAAAATAGGGCGAAGCGCCACACATTTTTTTTTTTAATTATTTCATGAAATTCATGGAATAATTAAGAAAAAAAGGGCTTCCCTATATTGTTGTGTCCGGCTAGGTACAAATAGGCAGCTGGTGGTTGGGGGCAGCCCGTTCCTGCCTGCTGTACCTGGCTGGACACAAATATAGTGCGAAGCCCCACGTCAATTTTTTTTTAATTATTTCATGAAATAATTTAAAAAAAAAGGGCTTCCCTATATTGTTGTGTCCGGCCAGGTACAAATAGGCAGCTGGTGGTTGGGGGCAGCCCGTTCCTGCCTGCTGTACCTGACTGGACACAAATATAGGGCGAAGCCCCACATAATTTTTTTTTAATTATTTCATGAATTTCCTGAAATAATTAAAAAAAAATTGACGTGGGGCTTCGCACTATATTTGTGTCCAGCCAGGTACAGCAGGCAGGAACGGGCTGCCCCCAACCACCAGCTGCCTATTTGTACCTGGCCAGACACAACAATATAGGGAAGCCCTTTTTTTCTTAATTATTCCATGAATTTCATGAAATAATTAAAAAAAAAAAAACGTGGAGCTTCTCCCTATTTTTGTGTCCAGCCAGGTACAACTAGGCAGCTGGGGGATGGAATCTGCAGCGCAGGGAGGCCCAAGCTTTCTGCCCCCCCCCCCGCTGAAAATTGCAGTCCGCGGCCGCCCCGGAAAATGGCGCGTTCATAGAAGCTGGATGCTGTACCTGGCTGGCATACAAAAATATGGCGAAGCCCACGTCAAAAGTTTTGGGAAAAATTTATTAAAAAATAAATAATAATTTAGGGACTGCATCTTTATTAAGTCCTCAAATGTCATTTAGTGTTAAAATAAAGGATTTATTTAAAAAAAAAATGGCGTGGGATCCCCCATAATTTTAGTCTCTAGCGGAGGTTAAGCAGACGGCTGGGGCAGAAGTTTGAAGCCTGGGAAGGGGGTAATACCCACGGAGCTTCCCAGGCTACTAATATCAGCCCCCAGCTGAATACCTAGCCTTTACTAGCTATTAAAATGGGGGACCCCCCCAAAAAAATGATGTGGGGTCCCCCCTATTTTAATAGCTAGCAAAGGCTAGGCAGACAGCTGGGGGCTGATATTACTAGCTCAGGAAGGGTGCCATGAATATTGGCCCCCTCCCAGGCTAGAAACACCAGCCGTCAGCCGCCCCAGAAATGGCGCATCCATAGGATGCGCCAATTCTGGCACTTAGCCTCGCTCTTCCACGCTGCCCTGGTGCGGTGGCAGGGGGTAATAGTGGTGGGGTTCATGTCAGCGCCAGCTGCCATGAAGCCCAGGTTAGTAATGATGGGCGTCTATAAGACACCCCCATTACTAACCTACAAAGTGTTAAAAAGAAAAAACACACTACACCCCGAAAAAAATAATTTATTTGAAATAAAACACCATTTTATTTAATTCTTAGTTTACTAAAAAAAAATAGTTACCTGTCCACGTTCCTGCGCTGATCTCCCATGCACAGCTGTCACATCTGGAGATGGTGACAGCTGTGCATGGCTGCTGTAAGCTCACGCTGCCGGGAACACGTCCGCTCCCGGCAGCGGGAGCCACTGACTGAGGTCACCGGAGTGCATTCAGGCAGCGCAGCTCCGGAGACCTCGTTTACGGCAGTGCTGTACCGTGGGAATTTCTCACGATACAGCAGTGCCGTAAAGGAGCTAACCGGAGCAGCGCTGCCTGAACTCCGGTGAACCCTTACGGCCCCGTCATTCTAGCGGCGGCAGCGGTTCAGAGCGGTCACATTCTATGTGGCTGCTCTGAACTGGAGATCTTCGTGGGACACTCGTGGACTACTACGGAGGGGTAAGGATAAGGTTGTGGTTTATTATTTTATATTTTATTACAGGAGATCGATGGCTTCGGGGAATTAGGTGTCTAGGTGAGTATAGGTGTAGTTTTTTATTTTTTACTTTATTTTAGGTGGCGATCGGCGGGGACAGGTAATGTATAAACTAATTTATTGTAGGTAACCACTGGCCACCAATGACATGTATTTAACATTTATTGGGGACACAGTAGGGCAATTTAAATAGCAGGATCAGGCTGATGGGAACTACTGCTCCCATCGAGCTGATCCTGCTGGCACGAGTGGACGGGGGACAGACATAGGCCGATGGGAGTAGTAGTGTCACATCGGCCTATGTCTGCCTGCACGCACAGACACCGCACACACCCGCACACACACACCCCGCACACACACCCCGCACACACACCCCGCACACACACCCTGCACACACACACCCCGCACACGCACACACCCGCACAGACACCGCACACAGACACCCCACCCGCACACACACATCATGAAGGGCTGATGGTCTGGGAGGTGAGGCTGACCTGTGCGGCCGTGGGAAAGTTCATGTGAGTTCATGCAATGCAGTCAAGCATGAACTCACATGAACCCTCTGAGGGCACCGCGGCTACTTCAAATGAACAGCTGATCGGCATCACCTGATACCTCAGCTGTTCATTTGAAATAACCGGCGGGAAAGCGCAGCACAGAACGGGAAAGCCGGCGGTGAAGTCTTTTCACTGCCGGCTTCCCCGCCCGGGTCCTTCGCTCCTTGGTGCTGCGCTCCCCGCCCGGTCCTAACTTACGATCAGGATGGGAGGTGGCGAGGGGAGCGGAGGATCGGGGTGGGAGGCTGCGGGGAAGCAGTATGGGGCTGCGTGATTGTTTAAAAGCCGGCGGCTTTATACCGCCCGCCGGCTTTTAAACAATCAGGAGAATTCTCCCCCGCTGGGATGGCATTTTGATGACAGGCTGGATCGCGCTGCCATCCAACTTGTCATCCTTCACAGACACTGCAGAGCGCAGGCATTATGGGAACTTCCGATTCCGGTATCCGATATTGTAAAAGTATCGGAATTAAGTATCGGAATTCCGATACAGTGAATATCGGCCGATACTCGATATTTCAGTATCGGAATGCTCAACACTAGTAATGACATATTGTTCTTTATGAACACTTAGTACAGATTCTATCTCACAATTGCACTATCTCACAACTGCATTATCTCAATCCCAAAATCAATGCAAATTTACATTGGCTCCATAGGAAGCTTATCAGTAAGTAAATGAAAAAGACTCACCAAAGATTAGAACTCATGAAATCCTTTTTACAAGACAGGTGCATTAACCCAGTAAGCCACAGCAACATCACAGGTGCAAATTTATGTCAAGAAGGGCAGTGACCAATGAATCACTATTAGGTAAGTTCAAAAAGAAATCCATTGGTTTTACTATGCTATTCTTAATGCCAATCTAAACAGCTTGTAATGACATATTGTTCTTTATGAACACTTAGTACAGATTCTATCTCACAATTGCACTATCTCAATCCCAAAATCAATGGAAAATTCCATTGGCTCTATAGGAAACTTATTGGTAAGTAAATGAAAAAGAGCTCTCTGAGGACTAGAACTCATGAACTCCTGTTTAAAAGACAGGGGCATTAACCCACTAAGCCATTGGAACATCACAAGTGCAAAGTAATGTCAAGAAGGGCAGTGAAAATTGAATCACTATTGGTAAGTTCAAAAATAAATCCATTGGTTTCACTATGTTATTCTTAATGCCAATCTTTGCAGCGCATCATGACGTATTGTTCTTGATGAACACGTAATACAGATTCTATATCTCACAATTGCACTATCTCAAGCCCAAAATCAATGCAAATTTCCATTGGCTCTATAGGAAGCTTATTAGTAAGTAAATGAAAAAACTCTCTGAGAATTAGAACTCATGAACTCCTGTTTATAAGACAGGCGCAATAACCAAGTAAGCCACTGGAACATCACAAGTGCAAAAGGTTGTCAAGAAGGGCAATGACCAATGAATCACTATTAGGTAAGTTCAAAAAGAAATCCATTGGTTTCACTATGTTATTCTTAATGCCAATCTTTGCAGCGCATCATGACGTATTGTTCTTGATGAACACGTAATACAGATTCTATATCTCAAAATCAATGCAAATTTCCATTGCTCCATAGGAAGCTTATTAGTAAGTAAATGAAAAAGACTCTCCAAGGATTAGAACTCATGAGATCCTTTTTACAAGACAGGAGCATTAACCCAGTAAGCCACAGCAACATCACAGGTGCAAACTTATGTCAAGAAGGGCAGTGACCAATGAATCACTATTAGGTAAGTTCAAATAGAAATCCATTGGTTTTACTATGTTATTCTTAATGCCAATCTAAACAGCTTGTAATGACATATTGTTCTTTATGAACACTTAGTACAGATTCTATCTCACAATTGCAATATCTCAATCCAAAAATCAATGCAAATTTCCATTGGCTCTATAGGAAACTTATTGGTAAGTAAATGAAAAAGAGCTCTCTGAGGACTAGAATTCATGAACTCCTGTTTAAAAGACAGGGGGATTAACCCACTAAGCCATTGGAACATCACAAGTGCAAAGTGATGTCAAGAAGGCAGCGAACTTGGAATCACTATTAGATAAATTCAAAAAGAAATCCATTGGTTTCACTATGTTATTCTTAATGCCAATCTTTGCAGCGCATCATGACGTATTGTTCTTGATGAACACGTAATACAGATTCTATATCTCACAATTGCACTATCTCAATCCCAAAAGCAATGCAAATTTACATTGGCTCCATAGGAAGCTTATCAGTAAGTAAATGAAATAGATTCTCCAAGGATTAGAACCCATGAAATCCTTTTTACAAGACAGGTGCATTAACCCAGTAAGCCACAGCAACATCACAGGTGCAAATTTATGTCAAGAAGGGCAGTGACCAATGAATCACTATTAGGTAAGTTCAAAAAGAAATCCATTGGTTTTACTATGCTATTCTTAATGCCAATCTAAACAGCTTGTAATGACATATTGTTCTTTATGAACACTTAGTACAGATTCTATCTCACAATTACACTATCTCAATCCCAAAATCAATGGAAATTTCCTTTGGCTCTATAGGAAGCTTATTAGTAAGTAAATGAAAAAACTCTCTGAGAATTAGAACTCATGAACTCCTGTTTATAAGACAGGTGCAATGACCAAGTAAGCCACTGGAACATCACAAGTGCAAAAGGTTGTCAAGAAGGGCAATGACCAATGAATCACTATTAGGTAAGTTCAAAAAGAAATCCATTGGTTTCACTATGTTATTCTTAATGCCAATCTTTGCAGTGCATCATGACGTATTGTTCTTGATGAACACGTAATACAGATTCTATATCTCAAAATCAATGCAAATTTCCATTGCTCCATAGGAAGCTTATTAGTAAGTAAATGCAAAAGACTCTCCAAGGATTAGAACTCATGAGATCCTTTTTACAAGACAGGAGCATTAACCCAGTAAGCCACAGCAACATCACAGGTGCAAATTTATGTCAAGAAGGGCAGTGACCAATGAATCACTATTAGGTAAGTTCAAATAGAAATCCATTGGTTTTACTATGTTATTCTTAAAGCCAATCTAAACAGCTTGTAATGACATATTGTTCTTTATGAACACTTAGTACAGATTCTATCTCACAATTGCAATATCTCAATCCAAAAATCAATGCAAATTTCCATTGGCTCTATAGGAAACTTATTGGTAAGTAAATAAAAAAGAGCTCTCTGAGGAATAGAATTCATGAACTCCTGTTTCAAAGACAGGGGTATTAACCCACTAAGCCATTGGAACAACACAAGTGCGAAGCGATGTCAAGAAGGGCAGCGAATATTGAATCACTATTAGATAAGTTCAAAAAGAAATCCATTGGTTTCACTATGTTATTCTTAATGCCAATCTTTGCAGCGCATCATGACGTATTGTTCTTGATGAACACGTAATACAGATTCTATATCTCACAATTGCACTATCTCAATCCCAAAATCAATGCAAATTTACATTGGCTCCATAGGAAGCTTATCACTAAGTAAATGAAAAAGACTCTCCAAGGATTAGAGCTCATGAAATCCTTTTTACAAAACAGGTGCATTAACCCAGTAAGCCACAGCAACATCACAGGTGCAAATTTATGTCAAGAAGGGCAGTGACCATTGAATCACTATTAGGTAAGTTCAAAAAGAAATCCATTGGTTTTACTATGCTATTCTTAATGCCAATCTAAACAGCTTGTAATGACATATTGTTCTTTATGAACACTTAGTACAGATTCTATCTCACAATTGCAATATCTCAATCCAAAAATCAATGCAAATTTCCATTGGCTCTATAGGAAACTTATTGGTAAGTAAATGAAAAAGAGCTCTCTGAGGACTAGAATTCATGAACTCCTGTATAAAAGACAGGGGCATTAACCCACTAAGCCTTTGGAACATCACAAGTGCAAAGTGATGTCAAGAAGGCAGCGAACATTGAATCACTATTAGATAAGTTCAAAAAGAAATCCATTGGTTTCACTATGTTATTCTTAATGCCAATCTTTGCAGCGCATCATGACGTATTGTTCTTGATGAACACGTAATACAGATTCTATATCTCACAATTGCATTATCTCAATCCCAAAATCAATGCAAATTTACATTGGCTCCATAGGAAGCTTATCAGTAAGTAAATGAAAAAGACTCTCCAAGGATTAGAACTCATGAAATCCTTTTTACAAGACAGGTGCATTAACCCAGTAAGCCACAGCAACATCACAGGTGCAAATTTATGTCAAGAAGGGCAGTGACCAATGAATCACTATTAGGTAAGTTCAAATAGAAATCCATTGGTTTTACTATGTTATTCTTAATGCCAATCTAAACAGCTTGTAATGACATATTGTTCTTTATGAACACTTAGTACAGATTCTATCTCACAATTGCAATATTTCAATCCAAAAACCAATGCAAATTTCCATTGGCTCTATAGGAAACTTATTGGTAAGTAAATGAAAAAGAGCTCTCTGAGGACTAGAATTCATGAACTCCTGTTTAAAAGACAGGGGCATTAACCCACTAAGCCATTGGAACATCACAAGTGCAAAGTGATGTCAAGAAGGCAGTGAACATTGAATCACTATTAGATAAGTTCAAAAAGAAATCCATTGGTTTCACTATGTTATTCTTAATGCCAATCTTTGCAGCGCATCATGACGTATTATTCTTGATGAACACGTAATACAGATTCTATATCTCACAATTGCACTATCTCAATCCCAAAATCAATGCAAATTTACATTGGCTCCATAGGAAGCTTATCAGTAAGTAAATGAAAAAGACTCTCCATAGATTAGAACTCATGAAATCCTTTTTACAAGACAGGTGCATTAACCCAGTAGGCCACAGCAACATCACAGGTGCAAATTCATGTCAAGAAGGGCAGTGACCAATGAATCACTATTAGGTAAGTTCAAAAAGAAATCCATTGGTTTTACTATGCTATTCTTAATGCCAATCTAAACATCTTGTAATGACATATTGTTCTTTATGAACACTTAGTACAGATTCTACCTCACAATTGCACTATCTCAATCCCAAAATCAATGGAAATTTCCATTGGCTCTATAGGAAACTTATTGGTAAGTAAATGAAAAAGAGCTCTCTGAGGACTAGAACTCATGAACTCCTGTTTAAAAGATAGGGGCATTAACCAACTAAGCCATTGGAACATCACAAGTGCAAAGTGATGTCAAGAAGGGCAGTGAACATTGAATCACTATTGGTAAGGTCAAAAAGAAATCCATTGGTTTCACTATGTTATTCTTAATGCCAATCTTTGCAGCGCATCATGACGTATTGTTCTTGATGAACACGTAATACAGATTCTATATCTCAAAATCAATGCAAATTTCCATTGCTCCATAGGAAGCTTATTAGTAAGTAAATGAAAAAGACTCTCCAAGGATTAGAACTCATGAAATCCTTTTTACAAGACAGGAGAATTAACCCAGTAAGCCACAGCAACATCACAGGTGCAAATTTATGTCAAGAAGGGCAGTGACCAATGAATCACTATTAGGTAAGTTCAAATAGAAATCCATTGGTTTTACTATGTTATTCTTAATGCCAATCAAAACATCTTGTAATGACATATTGTTCTTTATGAACACTTAGTACAGATTCTATCTCACAATTGCAATATCTCAATCCAAAAATCAATGCAAATTTCCATTGGCTCTATAGGAAACTTATTGGTAAGTAAATGAAAAAGAGCTCTCTGAGGACTAGAGTTCATGAACTCCTGTTTAAAAGACAGGGGCATTAACCCACTAAGCCATTGGAACATCACAAGTGCAAAGTGATGTCAAGAAGGGCAGTGAACATTGAATCACTATTGGTAAGTTCAAAAAGAAATCCATTAGTTTCACTATGTTATTTTTAATGCCAATCTTTGCAGTGCATCATGACGTATTGTTCTTGATGAACACGTAATACAGATTCTATATCTCACAATTGCACTATCTCAATCCCAAAATCAATGGAAATTTCCATTGGCTCTATAGGAAACTTATTGGTAAGTAAATGAAAAAGAACTCTCTGAGGACTAGAACTCATGAACTCCTGTTTAAAAGACAGGGGCATTAACCCACTAAGCCATTGGAACATCACAAGTGCAAAGTGATGTCAAGAAGGGCAGTGAACATTGAATCACTATTGGTAAGTTCAAAAAGAAATCCATTGGTTTCACTATGTTATTCTTAATGCCAATCTTTGCAGCGCATCATGACGTGTTGTTCTTGATGAACACGTAATACAGATTCTATATCTCACAATTGCACTATCTCAATCCCAAAATCAATGCAAATTTACATTGGCTCCATAGGAAGCTTATTAGTAAGTAAATGAAAAAGTCTCTCCAAGGATTAGAACTCATGAAATACTTTTTACAACACAGGTGCATTAACCCAGTAAGCCACAGCAACATCACAGGTGCAAATTTATGTCAAGAAGGGCAGTGACCAATGAATCACTATTAGGTAAGTTCAAAAAGAAATCCATTGGTTTTACTATGCTATTCTTAATGCCAATCTAAACAGCTTGTAATGACATATTGTTCTTTATGAACACTTCGTACAGATTCTATCTCACAATTGCACTATCTCAATCCCAAAATCAATGCAAATTTACATTGGCTCTATAGGAAACTTATTGGTAAGTAAACGAAAAAAAGCTCTCTGAGGACTAGAACTCACGAACTCCTGTTTAAAAGACAGGGACATTAACCCACTAAGCCATTGGAACATCACAAGTGCAAAGTGATGTCAAGAAGGGCAGTGAACAATGAATCACTTTTAGGTAAGTTCAAAAAGAAATCCATTGGTTTCACTATGTTATTCTTAATGCTAATCTTTGCAGCGCATTATGACATATTGTTCTTGATGAACACGTAATGCAGATTCTATATCCCAAAATCAATGCAAATTTCCATTGGCTCTATAGGAAACTTATTGGTAAGTAAATGAAAAAGAGCTCTGACCGCTCCTTCTCTGTGTCTTTTGCCGGCTCCTCCTCCTCCCTACTTCCTCTTACTGTCGGGGTTCCTCAAGGATCAGTCCTAGGCCCCCTTCTTTTCTCCTTATACACCGCTCCTATTGGACAAACAATCAGTAGATTCGGTTTTCAGTACCATCTCTATGCTGATGACACCCAATTATACACCTCTGCTCCGGACATCACCCCTGCATTACTACAAAAGACCAGTGATTGTCTTTCTGCTGTGTCTAACATTATGTCCTCCCTCTACCTAAAACTGAATCTGTCAAAAACTGAACTACTCGTCTTTCCTCCCTCCATTAATCTACCTGTGCCCGATATTGCCATCTCCGTTTGTGGCTCAACCATTACTCCCCAGCTACAAGCCCGCTGTCTTGGGGTCATTTTTGATTCAGATCTTTCTTTCACTCCTCACATCAAATCACTCGCTCGTTCATGTCATCTACACCTCAAAAACATCTCAAGAATCAGGACTTTTCTCACCTTTGACTCGGCAAAAACTCTTACTGTCGCTCTTATTCATTCTCGTCTTGACTATTGCAACGCTCTACTAATCGGTCTCCCTCTTACTAAACTCTCCCCTCTCCAATCCGTCCTGAACGCAGCAGCCAGGATCATATTCCTCGCCAACCGCTACTCAGATGCCTCTTCCCTGTGCCAGTCATTGCATTGGTTGCCCATCCACTATAGAGTTCGTTTTAAACTTATCACGCTTACCCACAAAGCGCTCCATGCTTCAGTACCCCCCTACATCTCCTCCCTTGTCTCAGTCTACCACCCTACACGTGCCCTCCGTTCTGCAAATGACTTGAAACTAAAATCCTCCATAATCCGAACTTCCCACTCCCGTCTCCAAGATTTCTCGCGTGCTGCGCCAATTCTCTGGAATGCACTACCCAGGACAGTTCGATTAATTCCCAATACCCACAGTTTCAAGCGAACCCTAAAAACACATTTCTTTAGACTGGCGTATCACCTAAACACACTCTGTCCATCCCAGCTTTCCCCCATATTAAAATCTTCTTCAACTTCGGGTTCAAACCAACCATGCACATAAAAGCCTCTGTCAGGACTGCACACATACTGGCTGGCGACCAGTCCATGTATTATTATTTATCCTATTCAGTATATCAAGGCTGCATTATACAATATATGTACTTTTTACCTTTTGTGTCTCCCCCACTTCCTCATAGACTGTAAGCTCGCGAGCAGGGCCCTCACTCCGTTCGATATGAGATATGCTTATTCTGTATTGTCTGTATAAGTCCCCCCTAAAATTTGTAAAGTGCTGCGGAATATGTTGGCGCTATAAAAAATAAACTATTATTATTATTATATTATAGCTCTCTGAGGACTAGAACTCATGGACTCCTGTTTAAAAGACAGGGGCATTAACCCACTAAGCCATTGGAACATCACAAGTTCAAAGGGATGTCAAGAAAGGCGGTGAACGTTGAATCACTATTAGGTAAGTTCAAAAAGAAATCCATTGGTTTCACTATGTTATTCTTAATGCCAATCTTTGCAGCGCATCATGACGTATTGTTCTTGATGAACATGTAATACAGATTCTATATCTCACAATTGCTCTATCTCAATCCCAAAATCAATGCAAATTTACATTGGCTCCATAGGAAGCTTATTAGTAAGTAAATGAAAAAGACTCTCCAAGGATTAGAACTCATAAAATCCTTTTTACAAGACATGTGCATTAACCCAGTAAGCCAGTAAACCACAGGAACATCACAGGTGCAAAGTGATGTCAAGAAGGGCAATGACCAATGAATCACTATTAGGTAAGTGCAAAAAGAAATCCATTGGTTTCACTATGTTATTCTTAATGCTAATCTTTGCAGCGCATCATGACATATTGTTCTTGATGAACACGTAATACAGATTCTATATCTCAAAATCAATGCAAATTTCCATTGCTCCATAGGAAGCTATTAGTAAGTAAATGAAAAAGACTCTCCAAGGATTAGAACTCATGAAATCCTTTTTACAAGACAGGTGCATTAACCCAGTAAGCCACAGGAACATCACAGGTGCAAAGTGATGTCAAGAAGGGCAGTGAACAATGAATCACTATTAGGTAAGTTCAAAAAGAAATCCATTGGTTTTACTATGTTATTCTTATAGCCAATCTAAACAGATTGTGATGACATATTGTTCTTTATGAACACTTACTACAGATTCTATCTCACAATTGCACTATCTCAATCCCAAAATCAATGCAAATTTCTATTGGCTCTATAGCAAACTTATTGGTAAGTAAATGAAAAAGAGCTCTCTGAGTACTAGAACTCATGAACTCCTGTTTAAAAGACAGGGGCATTAACCCACTAACCCATTGGAACATCACAAGTGCATAGTGATGTCAAGAAGGGCAGTGAACATTGAATCACTATTAGGTAAGTTCAAAAAGAAATCCATTGGTTTCATTATGTTATTCTTAATGCCAATCTTTGCAGCGCATCATGACGTATTGTTCTTGATGAACACTTAATACAGATTCTATATCTCACAATTGCACTATCTCAAGCCCAAAATCAATGCAAATTTCCATTGGCTCTACAGGAAGCTTATTAGTAAGTAAATGAAAATACTCTCTGAGAATAAGAACTCATGAACTCCTGTTTATAGGTCAGGCGCAATAACCAAGTAAGCCACTGGAACATCACAAGTGCAAAAGGTTGTCAAGAAGGGCAATGACCAATGAATCACTATTAGGTAAGTTCAAAAAGAAATCCATTGGTTTCACTATGATATTCTTAATGCCAATCTTTGCAGCACATCATGACGTATTTTTCTTGATGAACACGTAATACAGATTCTATATCTCAAAATCAATGCAAATTTCCATTGCTCTATAGGAAGCTTATTAGTATGTAAATGAATAAGACTCTCTAAGGATTAGAACTCATGAAATGCTTTTTACAAGAAAGGTGCATTAACCCAGTAAGCCACAGCAACATCACAGGTGCAAATTTATGTCAAGAAGGGCAGTGACCAATGAATCACTATTAGGTAAGTTCAAATAGAAATCCCTTGGTTTTACTATGTTATTCTTAATGCCAATCTAAACAGCTTGTAATGACATATTGTTCTTTATGAACACTTACTACAGATTCTATCTCACAATTGCACTATCTCAATCCCAAAATCAATGCAAATTTCCATTGGCTCTATAGGAAACTTATTGGTAAGTAAATGAAAAATAGCTCTCTGAGGACTAGAACTCACGAACTCCTGTTTAAAAGACAGGGACATTAACCCACTAAGCCATTGGAACATCACAAGTGCAAAGTGATGTCAAGAAAGGCAGTGAAAATTGATTCACTATTAGGTAAGTTCAAAAAGAAATCCATTGGTTTCACTATGTTTTTCTTAATGCCAATCTTTGCAGCGCATCATGACGTATTGTTCTTGATGAACACGTAATACAGATTCTATATCTCACAATTGCACTATCTCAATCCCAAAATCAATGCAAATTTTCATTGGCTCCATAGGAAGCTTATTAGTAAGTAAATGAAAAAGACTCTTCAAGGATTAGAACTCATGAAATCCTTTTTACAAGACAGGTGCATTAACCCAGTAAGCCACAGGAACATCACACGTGCAAAGTGAGGTCAAGAAGGGCAGTGAACAATGAATCACTATTAGGTAAGTTCAAAAAGAAATCCATTGGTTTCACTATGTTTTTCTTAATGCCAATCTTTGCAGCGCATCATGACGTATTGTTCTTGATGAACACGTAATGCAGATTCTATATCCCAAAATCAATGCAAATTTCCATTGGCTCTATAGGAAACTTATTGGTAAGTAAATGAAAAACAGCTCTTTAAGGACTAGAATTCATGACCTCCTGTTTAAAAGACAGGGGCATTAACCCACTAAGCCATTGGAACAACACAAGTGCAAAGTGAAGTCAAGAAGGGCAGTGAACATTGAATCACTATTAGGTAAGTTCAAAAAGAAATCCATTGGTTTCACTATGTTATTCTTAATGCCAATCTTTGCAGCGCATCATGACGTATTGTTCTTGATGAACACGTAATACAGATTATATATCTCACAATTGCACTATCTCAAGCCAAAAATCAATGCAAATTTCCATTGCCTCTACAGGAAGCTTATTAGTAAGTAAATGAAAAAACTCTCTGAGAATTAGAACTCATGTTTATAAGACAGGCTAATTAAGGCAGTAAGCCACTGGAACAACACAGCTGCCAAGCGATGTCAAGAAGGGCAGTGAACAATGAATCACTATTAGGTAAGTTCAAAAAGAAATCCATTGTTTTTACTGTTATTCTTACAGCCAATCTAAACAGCTTGTGATGACATATTGTTCTTTATGAACACTTACTACAGATTGTATCTCACAATTGCAGTATCTCGAGCCCAAAATCAATGCAAATTTCCATTGGCTCTATAGGAAGCTTATTAGTAAGTAAATGAAAAAACTCTCTGAGAATTAGAACTCATGTTTATAAGACAGGCGCAATAGCCAAGTAAGCCACTGGAACATCACAAGTGCAAAAGGTTGTCAAGAAGGGTAATGACCAATGAATCACTATTAGGTAAGTTCAAAAAGAAATCCATTGGTTTCACTATGTTATTCTTAATGCCAATCTTTGCAGCGCATCATGACGTATTGTTCTTGATGAACACGTAATACAGATTCTATATCTCAAAATCAATACAAATTTCCATTGCTCCAAAAGAAGCTTATTAGTAAGTAAATGAAAAAAACTCTCCAAGGATTAGAACTCATGAACTCCTGTTTACAAGACAGGTACATAAACCCAGTAAGCCACTGGAACATCACAGGTGCAAATTTATGTCAAGAAGGGCAGTGAACAATGATTCACTATTTGGAAAGTTCAAAAAGAAATCCATTGGTTTTACTATGTTATTCTTAATGCCAATCTAAACAGCTTGTAATGACATATTGTTCTTTATGAACACTTAGTACAGATTCTATCTCACAATTGCACAATCTCAAGCCCCATATCAATGCAAATTTCCTTTGGCTCTAAAGGAAGCTTATTAGTAAGTAAATGAAAAAACTCTCCGAGAATTTGAACTCTTGTTTATAAAACAGCTTAATTAAGGCAGTAAGCCACTGGAACAACACAGCTGCCAAGTGTTGTCAAGAAGGGCAGTGAACAATGAATCACTATTAGGTAAGTTCAAAAAGAAATCCATTGGTTTTACTATGTTATTCTTACATCCAATCTAAACAGCTTGTGATGACATATTGTTATTTATGAACACTTACTACAGATTGTATCTCACAATTGCAGTATCTCAAGCCCAAAATCAATGCAAATTTACCTTGGCTCTATAGGAAGCTTATTAGTAAGTAAATGAAAAAGGATCTCGAAGGATTAGAACTCATGAACTCCTGTTTACAAGACAGGTGCATAAACCAAGTAAGCCACTGGAACATCACAAATGCAAAGCAATGTCAAGAAGGGCAGTGAACAATGAATCACTATTAGGTAAGTTCAAAAAGAAATCCATTGGTTTCACTATGTTATTCCTAATGCTAATAATTGCAGCGCATCATGACATATTGTTCTTGATGAACACGTAATACAGATTCTATATCTCACAATTGCACTATCTCAATCCCAAAATCAATGCAAATTTCCATTGGCTACATAGGAAGCTTATTAGTAAGTAAATGAAAAAACTCTCTGAGAATTAGAACTCATGAACTCCTGTTTATAAGACAGGCACAATAACCAAGTAAGACACTGGAACATCACAAGTGCAAAATGTTGTCAAGAAGGGCAATGACCAATGAATCACTATTAGGTAAGTTCAAAAAGAAATCCATTGGTTTCACTATGTTATTCTTAATGCCAATCTTTGCAGCGCATCATGACGTATTGTTCTTGATGAACACGTAATACAGATTCTATATCTCAAAATCAATGCAAATTTCCATTGCTCCATAGGAAGCTTATTAGTAAGTAAATGAAAAAGACTCTCCAAGGATTAGAACTCATGAACTCCAGTTTACAAGACAGGTGCATAAGCCCAGTAAGCCACTGGAACATCACAGGTGCAAATTTATGTCAAGAAGGGCAGTGAACAATGAATCACTATTAGGTAAGTTCAAAAAGAAATCCATTGGTTTCACTATGTTATTCTTAATGCTAATCTTTACAGCGCATCATGACATATTGTTCTTGATGAACACGTTATACAGATTCTATATCTCACAATTGCACTATCTCAAGCCCAAAATCAATGCAAATTTCCATTGGCTCTATAGGAAGCTTATTAGTAAGTAAATGAAAAAATTCTCTGAGAATTAGAACTTCTGAACTCTTGTTTATAAGACAAGCGCAATAACCAAGTAAGCCACTGGAACATCACAAGTGCAAAAGGTTGTCAAGAAGGGCAATGACCAATGAATCACTATTAGGTAAGTTCAAAAAGAAATCCATTGGTTTCACTATGTTATTCTTAATGCCATTATTTGCAGCGCATCATGACGTATTGTTCTTGATGAACACGTAATACAGATTCTATATCTCAAAATCAATGCAAATTTCCATTGCTCCTAAGGAAGCTTATTAGTAAGTAAATGAAAAAGACTCTCCAAGGATTAGAATTCATGAACTCCTGTTTACAAGACAGGTGCATTAACCCAGTAAGCCACAGCAACATCACAGGTGCAAATTTATGTCAAGAAGGGCAGTGACCAATGAATCACTATTAGGTAAGTTCAAATAGAAATCCATTGGTTTTACTATGTTATTCTTAATGCCAATCTAAACAGCTTGTAATGACATATTGTTCTTTATGAACACTTAGTACAGATTCTATCTCACAATTGCACTATCTCAATCCCAAAATCAATGCAAATTTCCATTGGCTCTATAGGAAACTTAATGGTAAGTAATTGAAAAAAAGTTCTCTGAGGACTAGAACTCACGAACTCCTGTTTAAAAGAACGGGACATTAACCCACTAAGCCATTGGAACATCACAAGTACAAAGTGATGTCAAGAAGGGCAGTGAACAATGAATCACTATTAGGTAAGTTCAAAAAGAAATCCTTTGGTTTCATTATGTTATTCCTAATGCTAATAATTGCAGCGCATCATGACATATTGTTCTTGATGAACACGTAATACAGATTCTATATCTCACAATTGAACTATCTCAAGCCCAAAATCAATGCAAATTTACATAGGCTCTATAGGAAGCTTATTAGTAAGTAAATGAAAAAACTCTCTGAGAATTAGAACTCATGAACTCCTGTTTATAAGACAGGAGCACTAACCAAGTAAGCCACTGGAACATCACAAATGCAAAAGGTTGTCAAGAAGGGCAATGACCAATGAATCACTATTAGGTAAGTTCAAAAAGAAATCCATTGGTTTCACTATGTTATTCTTAATGCCAATCTTTGCAGCGCATCATGACGTATTGTTCTTGATGAACACGTAATACAGATTCTATATCTCAAAATCAATGCAAATTTCCATTGCTCCATAGGAAGCTTATTAGTAAGTAAATGAAAATGACACTCCAAGGATTAGAACTCATGTTTACAAGACAGGTGCATAAACCCAGTAAGCCACTGGAACATCACAGGTGCAAATTTATGTCAAGAAGGGCAGTGAACAATGAATCACTATTTGGTAAGTTCAAAAAGAAATCCATTGGTTTTACTATGTTATTCTTAATGCCAATCTAAACAGCTTGTAATGACATATTGTTCTTTATTAACACTTAGTACTGATTCGATCTCACAATTGCACTATCTCAGTCCCAAAATCAATGCAAATTTCCATTGGATCTATAGGAAACTTATTGGTAAGTAAACAAAAAAAAGCTCTCTGAGGACTAGAACTCACAAACTCCTGTTTAAAAGACAGGGACATTAACCCACTAAGCCACTGGAACATCACAAGTGCAAAGTGATGTCAAGAAGGGCAGTGAACATTGAATCACTATTAGGTAAGTTCAAAAAGAAATCCATTGGTTTCACTATGTTATTCTTAATGCCAATCTTTGCAGCGCATCATGATGTATTGTTCTTGATGAACACGTAATACAGATTCTATATATCACAATTGCACTATCTCAAGCCCAAAATCAATGCAAATTTACATTGGCTCCATAGGAAGCTTATTAGTAAATAAATGAAAAAGACTCTCGAAGGATTAGAACTCATGAAATCCTTTTTACAAGACAGGTGCATTAACCCAGTAAGCCACAGGAACATCACAGGTGCAAAGTGATGTCAAGAAGGGCAGTGAACAATGAATCACTATTAGGTAAGTTCAAAAAGAAATCCATTGGTTTTACTATGTTATTCTTAAAGCCAATCTAAACAGATTGTGATGACATATTGTTCTTTATGAACACTTACTACAGATTCTATCTCACAATTGCACTATCTCAATCCCAAAATCAATGCAAATTTCCATTGGCTCTATAGGAAACTTATTGGTAAGTAAATGAAAAAGAGCTCTCTGAGGACAAGAACTCATGAACTCCTGTTTAAAAGACAGGGGCATTAACCCACTTAGCCATTGGAACATCACAAGTGCAAAGTGATGTCAAGAAGGGCAGTGAACAATGAATCACTATTAGGTAAGTTCAAAAAGAAATCCATTGGTTTCACTATGTTATTCTTAATGTTAATATTTGCAGCGCATCATGACATATTGTTCTTGATGAACACGTAATACAGATTCTATATCTCACAATTGCACTATCTTAAGCCCAAAATCAATGCAAATTTCCATTGGCTCCATAGGAAGCTTATTAGTAAGTAAATGAAAAAGGCTCTCCAAGGATTAGAACTCAAGAACTCCTGTTTACAAGACAGGTGCATAAACCCAGTAAGCCACTGGAACAACACAGGTAAAAAGTTATGTCAAGAAGGGCAGTGAACAATGAATCACTATTAGGTATGTTCAAAAAGAAATCCATTGGTTTCACTTGGTATTATTAATGCCAATCTTTGCAGCGCATCATGACATATTGTTCTTGATGAACACGTAATACAGATTCTATATCTCAAAATCAATGCAAATTTCCATTGCTCCATAGGAAGCTTATTAGTAAGTAAATGAAAAAGACTCTCCATGGATTAGAACTCATGAACTCCTGTTTACAAGACAGGTGCATAAACCCAGTAAGCCACTGGAACATCACAGGTGCAAATTTATGTCAAGAAGGGCAGTGACCAATGAATCACTATTAGGTAAGTTCAAAAAGAAATCCATTGGTTTTACTATGTTATTCTTAATGCCAATCTAAACAGCTTGTAATGACATATTGTTCTTTATGAACACTTAGTACAGATTCTATCTCACAATTGCACTATCTCAGTCCCAAAACCAATGCAAATTTCCATTGGCTCTATAGGAAACTTATTGGTAAGTAAACGAAGAAAAGCTCTATGAGAACTAGAACTCACGAACTCCTGTTTAAAAGACAGGGACATTAACCCACTAAGCCATTGGAACATCACAAGTGCAAAGTGATGTCAAGAAGGGCAGTGAACAATGAATCACTATTAGGTAAGTTCAAAAAGAAATCCATTGGTTTCACTATGTTATTCTTAATGCTAATATTTGCAGCGCATCATGACATATTGTTCTTGATGAACACGTAATACAGATTCTATATCTCACAATTGCACTATCTCAAGCCCAAAATCAATGCAAATTTCCATTGGCTCCATAGGAAGCTTATTAGTAAGTAAATGAAAAAGGCTCTCCAAGGATTAGAACTCATGAACTCCTGTTTACAAGACAGGTGCATAAACCCAGTAAGCCACTGGAACATCACAGGTGCAAAGTTATGTCAAGAAGGGCAGTGAACAATGAATCACTATTAGGTATGTTCAAAAAGAAATCCATTGGTTTCACTATGTTATTCTTAATGCCAATCTTTGCAGCGCATCATGACATATTGTTCTTGATGAACACGTAATAAAGATTCTATATCTCAAAATCAATGCAAAATTTCCATTGCTCCATAGGAAGCTTATTAGTAAGTAAATGAAAAAAACTCTCCAACGATTAGAACTCATGAAATCCTTTTTACAAGACAGGTGCATTAACCCAGTAAGCCACAGCAACATCACTGGTGCAAATTTATGTCAAGAAGGGCAGTGACCAATGAATCACTATTAGGTAAGTTCAAAAAGAATTCCATTGGTTTTACTATGTTATTCTTAATGCCAATCTAAACAGCTTGTAATGACATATTGTTCTTTATGAACACTTAGTACAGATTCTATCTCACAATTGCACTATCTCAATCCCAAAATCAATGCAAATTTCCATTGGCTCTATAGGAAACTTATTGGTAAGTAAGTCATGGGGGTCCACATGCATGCCGCATGTCATGGGGGCCCCATGTGCATGTCGCATTTCATGGGGGCCCCAAATGTATGCAGCATGTCATGAGGGCCCCAAATGCATGCCGCATGTCATGGAGGCCCCAAATGTATGCCGCATGTCATGGGGGCCCCAAATACATGCCGCATGTCATGGGGGCCCCCGTGCATGCCGCATGTCATGGGGGCCACAAATGCATGTCACATGTTTTCGGGCCCCCAAATACGTGCCACATGTCATGGGGGCCCCACGTGCTTGCCGCATGTTATGGAGTCCCCAAATGCATGCCGCCTGTCATGGGGGCCCCACGAGCATGCCGCATTTCCTTGGGGGCCCCAAATGCATGCTACATGTCAGGGGCCCCAAATGCTTGCTGCATGTCATGGAAGCCCCAAATACGTGCCGCTTGTAATGGGGGCCCCAAATGCATGCCGCATGTCATGGGGGCCCACATGCATACCGCTTGTCATGGGGGCAACACGTGCATACCGCATATCATGGGGCCCCACGTGCATGCCGCATGTCATGGGGGCCCAACATGCATGCCGCATGTCATGGGGGCCCCACTTGCATGCCGCTTGTCATTGGACCCCGAATGCATGCCGCATGTCATGGGGGCCCCAAATGTATGCCGCAAGTCATGGGGGCCCCACGTGCATGTCGCATGTCATGTGTGCCCCACGTGCATGACACATGTCATGGTTGCAACACGTGCATTCTGCATGTCAAGGCGGCCCTAAGTGCACGGCGCATGTCACGATTACTCCAAATGCATGTCACATGTCATGAGGGCCCCACGCGCATGCCGCATGTCATAAGGGGCCCCACATGCATTCCGCATGTCATTGGGGCCCCACGTGCATGCCGCTTGTCAAGGGGGCTCCAAATGCATGCCGCATATCAAGGGGGCCCCACGTGCATGCCGCATGTCATGGGGCCCCATGTGCATGCTGAATGTCAAAGGGGTCCCACGTGCATGCCGCATGTCACGGGTACCCCAAATGCATGCCACATGTCATGGTGGCCCCACATGCATGCCTCATGTCAAGGGGGGCCCAAATGCATGCCTCATGTCACGTGTACCCCAAATGCATGCCGCATGTCATGTGGCCCCAAGTGCATGCAGCAGGTCATGGGACCCCATGTGCATGCCGCATGCCATGGGTGTCCCACCCGCATGCCGCATGTCATGGGGACCCACATGCATGCCGCATGTCATTTGGGCCAACATGCATGCCGCATGTCATGGCGGCACCACATGCATACCGCATGTCATGGGGCTCCACGTGCATAGCACATGTCATGGGGCCCCAGGTGCAAGCCGCTTGTCATGAGGGCCAAGAAAGCATGCCGCATGTCATAGGGGCCCCAAATGCATGCCTCATGTCATGGGGGCCCCAAATGCATGCCTCATGTCGTGGGTGCCCCACGTGCATGCCGCATGTCATGGGGGCCCCACATGCATGCCACATGTCATGGGGGACCCATGTGCATGCCGCATGTCATGGGGGCCCCAAATGCATGCCACATGTCATGGGTACCCCAAATGCATGTTCCATGTCATGGGGTTCCCAAATGCATGCTGCTTGTCTTGAGAACCCAAAATGCATGCCGCATGCCATGGGGACCCTAAATGCATGCCTCATGTCATGGGGGACCCATGTGCATGCCGCATGTCATGGGGCCCCATGTGCATGCCGAATGTCCTGGGGGTACCACGTGCATGCCACATGTCATGGGGGCCCCACATGCATGCTGCATGTCATGGGGGCCCCAAATGCAAAGTGCATGTCATGGGGGCCTCACGTGCATACCGCATGTCATGGGGACCCCCAAAGCTCGACTCATGTCATAAGGCCCCAAATGCATACTGCATGTCATGGGAGCTGCACATGCATGCCGCATGTCATGGGGGACCCACATGCATACCACATATCATTGGGGCAACACGTGTATACCGCATATCATGGGGCCCCACGTGCATAACGCATGTCATTGGGGCCCCAAATGCATGCTGCATGTCATGGGGCCCCATGTGCATGCCACACGTCATGGGGGCCCACATGCATAATGCATGTCATGGGGGCAACACGTGCATGTCGCAAGTCATGGGGCACCATGTGAATGCCACATGTCATGGGGGCCTCAAATGCATGCCACATGTCATGGAGGCCCCAAATGCATGCCGAATGTCATTGGGGCCCAAAATGCATACTGCCTGTCATGGGATCTCCATATGCATGCCGCATGTCATGTGGCCCCATGTGCATGCCGCATGTCATGGGGGCCCCACATGCATGCCGCATGTCATGGGGGCCCACATGCATGCCGCATGTCATGGAGGCACCAAATGCATACCGCATGTCATGGGGCTCCACGTGCATACCGCATGTCTTGGGCCCCCAAGTGCATGCCGCATGTCATGGATGCCCCAAATGCATGCCGCATGTCATGGGGGCCTAAAAAACATGCCGCTTGTCATAGGGGCCCCAAATGCATGCCGCATGTCATGGGGGTCACACGTGCATGCCACATTTCATTGGGGGCCCAAAATGCATGCTGCATGTCAGAGGCCACAAATGCATGCTGCATGTCATGGGGGCCCCAAATACGTGCCACATATCATGGGGGCACCAAATGCATGGGCCATGTCATAGGGGCCCCACATGCATGCCGCATGTCATGGGGCCCCAAATGCATGCTACATGTCATGGGGGCCTCAAATACATGCTGCATGTGATGGGAGACCCAAATGCATGCCACATGTCATGGTAGCTCCACATGCATGCCAAATGTCATGGGGGCCCCAAATACGTGCCACATTTCATGAGGGCCCCACATGCCTGGTGCATGTCATAGGGCCCCACATTCATGAAGCATGTCATGGAGGCCCCACATGCATGCCGCATGTCATGGGGCCTCACATGCATGCCGCATGTCATGGGGGCCCCAAATGTATGCTGCATGTCATGGGGGCCCCAAATGCATGCCGCATGTCATGTGGTCCCCACGTGCATTCCGCATGTCATGGGGGCTCTACATGCATGCCGCATGTCATGGGGGCACCAAGTGCATGCCTCATGTCATGGGGGCCCCAAATGCATGCCGCATGTCATGGTGGCTCCAAAAGCATGCCGCATGTCATGGGGGCCCCAAATGTATGCCACATGTCATGGGGGCCCCAAGAGCATACCGCATGACATGGGGGCCCCAAGTGCTTGAGGCATGTCATGGGGGCCCAACATGCATGCCGCATGTCTTGGGTACCCCAAATGCATGTCGCATGTCATTTGGGCCCCACATGCATGAAGCATGTCATGGTGGCACCGAATGCATTCTACATATCATGGAGGCCCCACGTGCATGCCACATGTCATGGGGGCCCCAAATGCAAGCCACATGTCATGGGGGCCAAAAAAGCATGCCGCGTGTCATAGGGGCCCCAAATGCATTCCGAATGTCATGGGGGTCACACATTCATGTCGCATGTCATGGGGGCCCCACGTGCATTCCACATTTCATTGGGGGCCCCAAATGCATGCTGCATGTCTGGGGCCCCAAATGCATGCTGCATGTGATGGGGGCCCCAAATGCATGCAACATGTCATGGTAGCCCCACATGCATGCCACATGTCATGGGGGACCCACGTGCATGCCGCATGTCATGAAAGCCCCACGTGCATGCCGCATGTCATGGGGGCCCCACATGCATGCCACATGTCATGGGGGCCCCAAATGCATGCCACATGTCAGGGGGGCCCCAAATGCATGCCGTATGTCATGGGTGCCCCAAATGCATGCCGCTTGTCATGGGGGCCCCAAATGCATGCCGCATATCATGTGTACCCCAAATGCATACCCCATGTCATGGGGGACCCACGTGCATACCGCATGTCATGGGGACCCCCTATGCATGCCTCATGTCATGGGGGCCCCAAATGCATACTGCATGTCTTGGGAGCTCCACATGCATGCCGCATGTCTTGTGGCCCCACGTGCATGCCGCATGTCATGGGGCCCCATGTGGATGCCGAATGTCATGGGGGTACCAATTTCATGCCGCATGTCATGGGGGACACTCATGCATACCGCATGTAATGGGGGCAACACGTGCATACCGCATATCATGGGGCCCCACGTGCATACCGCATGGCATTGGTCCCAAAATGCATGCCGCATGTCATGGGGCCCCATGTGCATGCCACATGCCATGGGGTCCACATCCATACCGCATGTCATTGGGGGAACATGTGCATACCGCATATCATGGGCCCCACATGCATACCGCATGTCATAGGTGCCCCAAATGCATGCCGCATGTCATGGGGCCCCATGTGCATGCCACATGTCATGGGGGCCCCAAATGCATGCCACATGTCATGGAGGCCCCAAATGCATGCCGCATATCATTGGGGCCCCAAATGCATACTGCCTGTCATGGGACCTCCACATGCATGCCGCATGTCATGGGGCCCCATGTGCATGCTGCATGTCATGGGGGCCCCAAATGCATGCCGCATGTTATGTGGCCCCAAGTGCATGACGTATGTTATGGGGCCCCATGTGCATGCCGCATGTCATGGGGGCCCACATGCATGCCACATGTCATGGGGGCACCACATGCATACCGCATGTCATGGGGCTCCACGTGCATACCGCATGTCATGGGGCCCCACGTGCATGACGCATGTTATGGGTGCCCCAAATGCATGCCGCATGTCATGGGGGCCAAAAATGCATGCCACATGTCATGGGGGCCACACGTGCATGACACATGTCATGTGGGCTCCACATGCATGCCACATGTCAACGAGGCCCCACATGCATGCCACATTTCATTGGGGGCCCAAATGCACGCTGCATGTCAGAGGCCACAAATGCATGCTGCATGTCATGGGGCCCCACATGCATGCCCCATGTCTTGGGGGCCTCAAATGCATGCTGCACATGATGGGGGACCCAAATGCATGCCACATGTCATGGGGGCCCCAAATGCATGCCGCATGTCAAGTGGCCCCAAGTGCATGACGCATGTCATGGGGCCCCTTGTGCATGCCACATGTCATGAGGGCCCACATGCATGCCACATGTCATGGGGGCCCCAAATGCATGCCGCATGTCATGTGGCCCCAAGTGCATGGCGCATGTCATGGGGCCCCTTGTGCATGCCGCATGTCATGAGGGCCCACATGCATGCCACATGTCATGGGGGCACCACATGCATACCGCATGTCATGGGGCTCCACGTGCATACCGCATGTCATGGGGCCCCACGTGCATGACGCATGTTATGGGTGCCCCAAATGCATGCCGCATGTCATGGGGGCCAAAAATGAATGCCACATGTCATGGGGGCCACACGTGCATGACACATGTCATGGGGGCTCCACGTGCATGCCACATTTCATTGGGGGCCCAAATGCATGCTGCATGTCAGAGGCCACAAATGCATGCTGCATGTCATGGGGCCCGACATGCATGCCCCATGTCTTGGGGGCCTCAAATGCATGCTGCACGTGATGGGGGACCCAAATGCATGGCACATATCATGGTAGCCGACACGCATGCCGCATGTCATGGGGGCCTCAAATACATGCCACATGTCATGGGGACCCACATGCATGGTGCATGTCATAGGGGCCCCACATGCATGCCGCATGTCATGGGGCCCCACATGCATGCCGCATGTCATGGGGGCCTCAAATGTATGCTGCATGTCATGGGAGCCCCAAATGCATGCCGCATGTCATGGGGGCCTCAAATACATGCCACATGTCATGGGGACCCACATGCATGGTGCATGTCATAGGGGCCCCACATGCATGCCGCATGTCATGGGGCCCCACATGCATGCCGCATGTCATGGGGGCCTCAAATGTATGCTGCATGTCATGGGAGCCCCAAATGCATGCCGCATGTCATGGGGTCCCCACATGCATTCTGCATGTCATGGGGGCTCTACATCCATGCCGCATGTCATGAGGGCACCAAGTGCATGCCGCATGTCATGGGGGCCCCAAATGCATGCCGCATGTCATGGGGGCTCCAAATGCATGCCGCATGTCATGGGGGCCCCAAATGCATGCCACATGTCATGGGGGCCCCAAGAGCATGCCGCGTGACATGGGGGCCCCACGTGCTTGACGCATGTCATGGGGGCCCCACATGCATGCCGCATGTCTTGAGTACCTCAAATGCATGTCGCATATCATTTGGGCCCCACATGCATGACGCATGTCATGGTGGCCCCAAATGCATTCTACATATCATGGAGGCCCCACATCCATGCCGCATGTCATGGGGGCCCCAAATGCAAGCCGCCTGTCATGGGGGCCAAAAAAGCATTCCGCATGTCAAGGGGACCCCAAATGCATGCCTCATGTCATGGGGGCCACAAATGCATGCTGCATGTCATGGGGCCCCACATGCATGCCCCATGTCTTGGGGGCCTCAAATGCATGCTGCACGTGATGGGGGACCCAAATGCATGGCACATGTCATGGTAGCCGACACGCATGCCGCATGTCATGGGGGCCTCAAATACGTGCCACATGTCATGGGGGCCCCACATGCATGGTGCATGTCATAGGGGCCCCACATGCATGCCGCATGTCATGGGGCCCCACATGCATGCCGCATGTCATGGGGGCCTCAAATGTATGCTGCATGTCATGGGGGCCCCAAATGCATGCCGCATGTCATGGGGTCCCCACATGCATTCCGTATGTCATGGGGGCTCTACATCCATGCCGCATGTCATAAGGGCACCAAGTGCATGCCGCATGTCATGGGGGCCCCAAATGCATGTCGCATGTCATGGGGGCTCCAAATGAATGCCGCATGTCAGGGGGGCCCCAAATGCATGCCAAATGTCATGGTGGCCCCAAGAGCGTGCCGCGTGACATGGGGGCCCCACGTGCTTGACGCATGTCATGGGGGCCCCACATGCATGACGCATGTCTTGAGTACCCCAAATGCATGTCGCATGTCATTTGGGCCCCACATGCATGACGCATGTCATGGTGGCCCCAATTGCATTCTACATATCATGGAGGCCCCACGTCCATGCCGCATGTCATGGGGGCCCCAAATGCATGCTGCGTGTCTTGGGAACCCCAAATGCATGTCGCATGTCATGTGGCCCCACGTGCATGCCGCATGTCATGGGGACCCATGTGCATGCCGAATGTCATGGGGGTACCACGTGCATGCCACATATCATGGGGTCCCCACATGCATGCCTCATGTCATGGGGGCCCCAAATGCAAAGTGCATGTCATGGGGGCCTCACGTGCATACCGCATGTCATGGGGACCCCCAAAGCTTGACTCATGTCATGGGGGCCCCAAATGCATACTGCATGTCATGGGAGCTCCACATGCATGCCGCATGTCATGTGGCCCCACGTGCATGCCGCATGTCATGGGGGACCCAAATGCATACCGCATATCATGGGGGCAACACGTGTATACCGCATATCATGGGGCCCCACGTGCATACCGCATGTCATGGGGGTCACACGTGCATGCCCCATGTCATGGGGGCTCCACATGCATGCCACATGTCATGTAGGCCCAACGTGCATGCCGCATTTCATTGGGGGCCCCAAATGCATGCTGCATGTCAGGGGCCACAAATGCATGCTGCATGTCATGGGGGCCCCAAATACGTGCCACATATCATGGGGGCACCAAATGCATGGGCCATGTCATAGGGGCCCCACATGCATGCCGCATGTCATGGGGCCCCAAATGCATGCTGCATGTCATGTGGTCCCCACTTGCATTCCGAATATCATGGGGGCTCTACATGCATGCCGCATGTCATGGGGGCACCAAGTGCATGCCTCATGTCACCGGGGCCCCAAATGCATCACGCATGTCATGGTGGCTCCAAATGCATGCCGCATGTCATGGGGGCCCCAAATGCATGCCACATGTCATGGGGGCCCCAAGAGCATGCCGCATGACATGGGGGCCCCACGTGCTTGAGGCATGTCATGGGGGCCCAACATGTATGCCGCATGTCTTGGGTACGATAAATGCATGTCGCATGTCATTTGGGCCCCACATGCATGAAGCATGTCATGGGGGCCAAGAAAGCATGCCGCATGTCATAGGGGCCCCAAATGCATTCCGCATGTCATGGGGGCCCCACGTGCATGCCGCATTTCATTGGGGGCCCCAAATGCATGCTGCATGTCTGGGGCCCCAAATGCATGCTGCATGTGATGGGGGCCCCAAATGCATGCAACATGTCATGGTAGCCCCACATGCATGGGCCATGTCAAGGGGCCCCACATGAATGCCGCATGTCATGGGGGCCCCAAATGCATGCCGCATGTCATGGGGGCCCCACATACATGCCGCATGTCATGGGTACCCCAAATGCATGCACATGTCATGGGGGACCCACGTGCATGCCGCATGTCATGGAAGCCCCACATGTATGCCGCATGTCATGGGGGCCCCACATGCATGCCACATGTCATGGGGGCCCCAAATGCATGCCACATGTCATGGGTGCCCAAAATGCATGTCGCATGTCATGGGTACACCAAATGCATGCCGCATGTCATGTGTACCCCAAATGCATGCCCCATGTCATGAGGGACCCACGTGCATACTGCATGTCATGGGAGCTCCACATGCATGCCGCATGTCATGTGGCCCCACGTGCATGCCACATGTCATGGGGCCCCATGTGCATGCCGAATGTCATGGTGGTACCAATTTCATGCCGCATGTCATGGGGGACACTCATGCATACCGCATGTCATGGGGGCAACACATGCATACCGCTTATCATGTGGCCCCACGTGCATACCGCATGGCATTGGGGCCCAAAATGCATGCCGCATGTCATGTGGCCCCATGTGCATGCCACATGCCATGGGGGCCCACATGCATACCGCATGTCATGGAGTGAACATGTGCATACCGCATATCATGGGCCCCACGTGCATACCGCATGTCATAGGTGCCCCAAATGCATGCCGCATGTCATGGGCCCCATGTGCATGCCACATGTCATGGGGGCCCCAAATGCATGCCACATGTCATGGAGGCCCCAAATGCATACCGCATGTCATGTGGCTCCACGTGCATACCGCATGTCATGGGGCCCCACGTGTATGACGCATGCCATGTGTGCCCCAAATGCATGCCGCATGTCATGGGGGCCAAAAAAGTATGCCGCATGTCATAGGGGCCCCAAATGCATGCCACATGTCATGGGGGCCGCAAGAGCATACCGCATGACATGGGGGCCCCAAGTGCTTGAGGCATGTCATGGGGGCCCAACATGCATGCCGCATGTCTTGGGTACCCCAAATGCATGTCACATGTCATTTGGGCCCCACATGCATGAAGCATGTCATGGGGGCCCCAAATGCATTTTACATATCATGGAGGCCCCACGTGCATGCCGCATGTCATGGGGGCCCCAAATGCAAGCCACATGTCATGGGGGCCAAAAAAGCATGCCGCATGTCATAGGGGCCCCAAATGCATTCCGCATGTCAACAGCTGGACCTTTGGATTTTGGAAATGTTTGCGTTTTTTGACCAGATTCGCTTCAGGCGCTCCCACACTCGTCCCGAGGGGACGAGCATCTCCGCAATTTGCGATTAAGCCTCGGCGTCCGCGCTACAGTTTTCTGGCTCTGGAACGCACGCGGTTTGGAGCTGGACGCCGATATTCGGCGTGCTGCACTCTTATCACATGCCGGACGCGCTGTACTTTTTTCGTAACGTTTCGAGATGAAAACATTTTTCCAAAGAAATCCTCTCTGCCATCTTCTTTAATAGCCAGCTCTCACCTACAATAGCCAGCCCTCACGAAAAAACTTTGCCGCTGGACGACGCAACGCTCGCCATTTTACAGATCCAGCCCGGGAGATGCTCTGCACGCCGCCCCGAGTCGATCCGACGCTATTAAGGCTCCGAAAAAAGGCTTGCAAAAACCTCGTCTGTTCCAGGTCCGAAAAACAAGCCATTTAGCCAGCCCTCACAACATTTCATCACTTGGAAATGACCACCAGATGGCATCTGTGCTTTAAATATCATTCATTACTTGTCAGCCAGAATTCAGCTGCATTTCTGGAAATTGAACACTGGATGGCAGCTGTGCTTTAAAAGCCATTCACTCGTTCATGATAGACCCTCACAGGAAACACACAATAAGGAGATTTTTCACTTATCCTTCGGTGGAAAGGCTGTGATGGGGGGAGGGGATGATGATGTAGCATTTTTGTCTCTGTTGTTTCACTGAGATTAGGACTTTCAATGTGCTGCTGCCTGACCTTGTAAAACACTAACTCTTTTAACACAGATTGTGACCATATAATCAAATGAGAATAAGGAGTTTAATTAAAGGCATTTAAAAAGTTGCAATTTTATTACATCATTATTTAAAAAGACACAAAAATGGCAGCAATAATCACTGGTATTGAGGCCAATAATCACATCCATAGATGGAGCCCATATTTCATATCAAAAATAGGTAAAAGTAAATAGAGCATGTGACCATGTTGTAAAACACTTAAAGTTGTGTAAAAACCGTGGCGTAGGAACGGGCGGTGAAATAAGCGCGCCAAAAAAACTATAAAGTTTAAGTTTTTTTTCCGTAATTCATCAGATGAGCGTGATAACGGACGCTGCACTGAATGGCGGCGCGTAGGAACGGGCGGTGAAATAAGCGCGCCTAAACAACTATAAAGTTTACGTTTTTTTTCCGTAATCCATCAGATGAGCGTGATAACGGTTGCTGTGCTGAACGGCGGCACGTAGGAACGGGCGGTGAAATAAGTGCGCCAAAAAAACTATAAAGTTTACGTTTTATTTCTGTAATTCATCAGATGAGCGTGATAACGGACGCTGCGCTGAACGGCGGCGCGTAGGAACGGGCGGTGAAATAAGCGCGCCAAAAAAACTATAAAGTTTACGTTTTTTTTCCGTAATTCATCAGATGAGCATGATAACGGATGCTGTGCTGAACAGCGGCACGTAGGAACGGGCGGTGAAATAAGTGCACCAAAAAAACGATAAAGTTTACGTTTTTTTTCTGTAATTCATCAGATGAGCGTGATAACGGACGCTGCGCTGAACGGCGAAGCGTAGGAACGGGCGGTGAAATAAGCGCGCCAAAAAAACTATAAAGTTTACGTTTTTTTTCCGTAATTCATCAGATGAGCGTGATAACGGAAGCTGCGCTGAACGGTGGCGCGTAGTAACAGGCGGTGAAATAAGCGTGCCAAAAAACTATAAAGTTTACTTTTTTTCCATAATTCATTAGATGAGCGTGATAACGGAAGCTGCGCTGAACGGCGGCGCGTAGGAACGGGCGGTGAAATAAGCGCGCCAAAAAAACTATAAGGTTTACGTTTTTTTTCCGTAATTCATCAGATGAGCGTGATAACGGAAGGTGCGCTGAACCGCGGCACGTAGGAACGGGCGGTGAAATAAGCGCGCCAAAGAAACTATAAAGTTTACGTTTTTTTCCATAATTCATTAGATGAGCATGATAACGGAAGCTGTGCTGAACGGCGGCGCGTAGGAAAAGGCAGTGAAATAAGCGCGCCAAAAAAACTATAAAGTTTACGTTTTTTTTCCGTAATTTATCTGATGAGCGTGATAACGGACGCAGCCCTTAACGGCGGCGTCAGAGCGACTTTTTTTTGTTGCAGATTGAATTTTAAGTGCTTTTGGTATCATCAAACCTGTAGCCAGCTCTCATCCTCATTGAGCTATTCCAAGGGTGAGGGCTGGCTACGGGTCGCCCTGGAGGCACCTGTAGCCAGCTCTCATCCTCATTGAGCTATTCCAAGGGTGAGGGCTGGCTAGGGGTCGCCCTGGAGGCACCTGTAGCCAGCTCTCATCCTCATTGAGCTATTCCAAGGGTGAGGGCTGGCTACGGGTCGCCCTGGAGGCACCTGTAGCCAGCTCTCATCCTCATTGAGCTATTCCAAGGGTGAGGGCTGGCTAGGGGTCGCCCTGGAGGCACCTGTAGCCAGCTCTCGTCCTCATTGAGCTATTCCAAGAGTGAGGGCTGGCTACGTGTCGCCCTGGAGGCACCTGTAGCCAGCTCTCATCCTCATTGAGCGTGATAACGGACGCTGCGCTGAACGGCGGCGCATAGGAACGGGCGGTGAAATAAGCGCTCCAAAAAAACTATAAAGTTTACGTTTTTTTTCCGTAATTCATCAGATGAGGGTGATAACAGACGCTGCGCTGAACGGCGGCGCGTAGGAACGGGCGGTGAAATAAGCGCGCCAAAAAAACTATAAAATTTACGTTTTTTTTCCGTAATTCTTCAGATGAGCGTGATAACGGAAGCTGCGCTGAACGGCGGCGCGTAGGAACAGGCGGTGAAATAAGCGCGCCAAAAAAGCTATAAAGTGTACGTTTTTTTTCCATAATTCATTAGATGAGCGTGATAACGGAAGCTGCGTTGAACGGCTGCGCGTAGGAACGGGCGGTGAAATAAGCGCGCCAAAAAAACTATAAAGTTTACGTTTTTTTTCCGTAATTCATCAAATGAGCGTGATAACGGACGCTGCACTGAATGGCGGCGTGTAGGAACGGGCGGTGAAATAAGCGCGCCAAAAAACTATAAAGTTTACGTTTTTTTTCCGTAATTCATCAGATGAGCGTGATAAAGGATGCTGTGCTGAACGGCGGCACGTAGGAACGGGCGGTGAAATAAGTGCGCCAAAAAAACGCTAAAGTTTACGTTTTTTTTCTGTAATTTATCAGATGAGCGTGATAACGGACGCAGCCCTTAACGGCGGCGTCAGAGCGACTTTTTTTTGTTGCAGATTGAATTTTAAGTGCTTTTGGTATCATCAAACCTGTAGCCAGCTCTCATCCTCATTGAGCTATTCCAAGGGTGAGGGCTGGCTAAGGGTCGCCCTGGAGGCACCTGTAGCCAGCTCTCATCCTCATTGAGCTGCTCCAAGGGTGAGGGCTGGCTACGGGTCGCCCTGGAGGCACCTGTAGCCAGCTCTCATCCTCATTGAGCTGCTCCAAGGGTGAGGGCTTGCTACGGGTCGCCCTGGAGGCACCTGTAGCCAGCTCTCATCCTCATTGAGCTGCTCCAAGGGTGAGGGCTGGCTACGGGTCGGCCTGGAGGCACCTGTAGCCAGCTCTCATCCTCATTGAGCTGCTCCAAGGGTGAGGGCTGGCTAGGGGTCGCCCTGGAGGCACCTGTAGCCAGCTCTCATCCTCATTGAGCTGCTCCAAGGGTGAGGGCTGGCTAGGGGTCGCCCTGGAGGCACCTGTAGCCAGCTCTCATCCTCATTGAGCTGCTCCAAGGGTGAGGGCTGGCTAGGGGTCGCCCTGGAGGCACCTGTAGCCAGCTCTCATCCTCATTGAGCTGCTCCAAGGGTGAGGGCTGGCTAGGGGTCGCCCTGGAGGCACCTGTAGCCAGCTCTCATCCTCATTGAGCTGCTCCAAGGGTGAGGGCTGGCTAGGGGTCGCCCTGGAGGCACCTGTAGCCAGCTCTCATCCTCATTGAGCTGCTCCAAGGGTGAGGGCTGGCTAGGGGTCGCCCTGGAGGCACCTGTAGCCAGCTCTCATCCTCATTGAGCTGCTCCAAGGGTGAGGGCTGGCTAGGGGTCGCCCTGGAGGCACCTGTAGCCAGCTCTCATCCTCATTGAGCTATTCCAAGGGTGAGGGCTGGCTACGTGTCGCCCTGGAGGCACCTGTAGCCAGCTCTCATCCTCATTGAGCGTGATAACGGACGCTGCGCTGAACGGCGGCGCGTAGTAACGGGCGGTGAAATAAGCGCGCCAAAAAAACTATAAAATTTACGTTTTTTTTCCGTAATTCATCAGATGAGCGTGATAACGGAAGCTGCGCTGAACGGCGGCGCGTAGGAACGGGCGGTGAAATAAGCGCGCCAAAAAAGCTATAAAGTGTACGTTTTTTTTCCATAATTCATTAGATGAGCGTGATAACGGAAGCTGCGTTGAACGGCGGCGCGTAGGAACGGGCGGTGAAATAAGCGCGCCAAAAAAACTATAAAGTTTACGTTTTTTTTCCGTAATTCATCAGATGAGCGTGATAACGGACGCTGCGCTGAATGGCGGCACGTAGGAACGGGCGGTGAAATAAGCGCGCCAAAAAAACTGTAAAGTTTACGTTTTTTTTCCGTAATTCATCAGATGAGCGTGATAACGGATGCTGTGCTGAACGGCGGCACGTAGGAACGGGCGGTGAAATAAATGCGCCAAAAAAACGATAAAGTTTACGTTTTTTTTTTGTAATTTATCAGATGAGCGTGATAACGGACGCAGCCCTTAACGGCGGCGTCAGAGCGAATTTTTTTTGTTGCAGATTGAATTTTAAGTGCTTTTGGTATCATCAAACCTGTAGCCAGCTCTCATCCTCATTGAGCTATTCCAAGGGTGAGGGCTGGCTAAGGGTCGCCCTGGAGGCACCTGTAGCCAGCTCTCATCCTCATTGAGCTGCTCCAGGGGTGAGGGCTGGCTACGGGTCGCCCTGGAGGCACCTGTAGCCAGCTCTCATCCTCATTGAGCTGCTCCAGGGGTGAGGGCTGGCTACGGGTCGCCCTGGAGGCACCTGTAGCCAGCTCTCATCCTCATTGAGCTGCTCCAGGGGTGAGGGCTGGCTAGGGGTCGCCCTGGAGGCACCTGTAGCCAGCTCTCATCCTCATTGAGCTGCTCCAAGGGTGAGGGCTGGCTAGGGGTCGCCCTGGAGGCACCTGTAGCCAGCTCTCATCCTCATTGAGCTGCTCCAAGGGTGAGGGCTGGCTAGGGGTCGCCCTGAAGGCACCTGTAGCCAGTTCTCATCCTCATTGAGCTGCTCCAAGGGTGAGGGCTGGCTAGGGGTCGCCCTGGAGGCACCTGTAGCCAGCTCTTATCCTCATTGAGCTGCTCCAGGGGTGAGGGCTGGCTAGGGGTCGCCCTGGAGGCACCTGTAGCCAGCTCTCATCCTCATTGAGCTGCTCCAGGGGTGAGGGCTGGCTACGGGTCGCCCTGGAGGCACCTGTAGCCAGCTCTCATCCTCATTGAGCTGCTCCAGGGGTGAGGGCTGGCTAGGGGTCGCCCTGGAGGCACCTGTAGCCAGCTCTCATCCTCATTGAGCTGCTCCAAGGGTGAGGGCTGGCTAGGGGTCGCCCTGAAGGCACCTGTAGCCAGCTCTCATCCTCATTGAGCTGCTCCAAGGTTGAGGGCTGGCTACGGGTCGCCCTGGAGGCACCTGTAGCCAGCTCTCATCCTCATTGAGCTGCTCCAAGGGTGAGGGCTGGCTAGGGGTCGCCCTGGAGGCACCTGTAGCCAGCTCTCATCCTCATTGAGCTGCTCCAAGGGTGAGGGCTGGCTAGGGGTCGCCCTGGAGGCACCTGTAGCCAGCTCTCATCCTCATTGAGCTGCTCCAAGGGTGAGGGCTGGCTAGGGGTCGCCCTGGAGGCACCTGTAGCCAGCTCTCATCCTCATTGAGCTGTTCCAAGGGTGAGGGCTGGCTAGGGGTCGCCCTGGAGGCACCTGTAGCCAGCTCTCATCCTCATTGAGCTGCTCCAAGGGTGAGGGCTGGCTAGGGGTCGCCCTGGAGGCACCTGTAGCCAGCTCTCATCCTCATTGAGCTGCTCCAGGGGTGAGGGCTGGCTAGGGGTCGCCCTGGAGGCACCTGTAGCCAGCTCTCATCCTCATTGAGCTGCTCCAAGGGTGAGGGCTGGCTAGGGGTCGCCCTGGAGGCACCTGTAGCCAGCTCTCATCCTCATTGAGCTGCTCCAAGGGTGCGGGCTGGCTAGGGGTCGCCCTGGAGGCACCTGTAGCCAGCTCTCATCCTCATTGAGCTGCTCCAAGGGTGAGGGCTGGCTAGGGGTCGCCCTGGAGGCACCTGTAGCCAGCTCTCATCCTCATTGAGCTGCTCCAATGGTGAGGGCTGGCTAGGGGTCGCCCTGGAGGCACCTGTAGCCAGCTCTCATTCTCATTGAGCTGCTGCAAGGGTGAGGGCTGGCTAGGGGTCGCCCTGGAGGCGCCTGTAGCCAGCTCTCATCCTCATTGAGCTGCTCCAAGGGTGAGGGCTGGCTAGGGGTCGCCCTGGAGGCACCTGTAGCCAGCTCTCATCCTCACTGAGCTGCTCCAAGGGTGAGGGCTGGCTAGGGGTCGCCCTGGAGGCACCTGTAGCCAGCTCTCATCCTCATTGAGCTGCTCCAAGGGTGAGGGCTGGCTAGGGGTCGCCCTGGAGGCACCTGTAGCCAGCTCTCATCCTCATTGAGCTGCTCCAAGGGTGCGGGCTGGCTAGGGGTCGCCCTGGAGGCACCTGTAGCCAGCTCTCATCCTCATTGAGCTGCTCCAAGGGTGCGGGCTGGCTAGGGGTCGCCCTGGAGGCACCTGTAGCCAGCTCTCATCCTCATTGAGCTGCTCCAAGGGTGCGGGCTGGCTAGGGGTCGCCCTGGAGGCACCTGTAGCCAGCTCTCATCCTCATTGAGCTGCTCCAAGGGTGCGGGCTGGCTAGGGGTCGCCCTGGAGGCACCTGTAGCCAGCTCTCATCCTCATTGAGCTGCTCCAAGGGTGCGGGCTGGCTAGGGGTCGCCCTGGAGGCACCTGTAGCCAGCTCTCATCCTCATTGAGCTGCTCCAAGGGTGAGGGCTGGCTAGGGGTCGCCCTGGAGGCACCTGTAGCCAGCTCTCATCCTCATTGAGCTGCTCCAAGGGTGAGGGCTGGCTAGGGGTCGCCCTGGAGGCACCTGTAGCCAGCTCTCATCCTCATTGAGCTGCTCCAAGGGTGAGGGCTGGCTAGGGGTCGCCCTGGAGGCACCTGTAGCCAGCTCTCATCCTCATTGAGCTGCTCCAAGGGTGAGGGCTGGCTAGGGGTCGCCCTGGAGGCACCTGTAGCCAGCTCTCATCCTCATTGAGCTGCTCCAAGGGTGAGGGCTGGCTAGGGGTCGCCCTGGAGGCACCTGTAGCCAGCTCTCATCCTCATTGAGCTATTCCAAGGGTGAGGGCTCGCTACGTGTCGCCCTGGAGGCACCTGTAGCCAGCTCTCATCCTCATTGAGCGTGATAACGGACGCTGCGCTGAACGGCGGCACATAGGAACGGGCGGTGAAATAAGCGCGCCAAAAAAACTATAAAGTTTACGTTTTATTTCCGTAATTCATCAGATGAGGGTGATAACGGACGCTGCGCTGAACGGCGGCGCGTAGGAACGGGCGGTGAAATAAGCGCGCCAAAAAAACTATAAAATTTATGTTTTTTTTCCGTAATTCATCAGATGAGAGTGATAACGGAAGCTGCGCTGAACGGCGGCGCGTACTAAGCGGCGGTGAAATAAGCGCGCCAAAAAATCTATAAAGTGTATGTTTTTTTTCCATAATTCATTAGATGAGCGTGATAACGGAAGCTGCGTTGAACGGCGGCGCGTAGGAACGGGCGGTGAAATAAGCGCGCCAAAAAAACTATAAAGTTTACGTTTTTTTTCCGTAATTCATCAGATGAGCGTGATAACGGATGCTGTGCTGAACGGCGGCACGTAGGAACGGGCGGTGAAATAAGTGCGCCGAAAAAACGATAAAGTTTACGTTTTTTTTCTGTAATTTTTCAGATGAGCGTGATAACGGACGCAGCCCTTAACGGTGGCGTCAGAGCGACTTTTTTTTGTTGCAGATTGAATTTTAAGTGCTTTTGGTATCATCAAACCTTTAGCCAGCTCTCATCCTCATTGAGCTGTTCCAAGGGTGAGGGCTGGCTAAGGGTCGCCCTGGAGGCACCTGTAGCCAGCTCTCATCCTCATTGAGCTGCTCCAAGGGTGAGGGCTGGCTACGGGTCGCCCTGGAGGCACCTGTAGCCAGCTCTCATCCTCATTGAGCTGGTCCAAGGGTGAGGGCTGGCTAGGGGTCGCCCTGGAGGCACCTGTAGCCAGCTCTCATCCTCATTGAGCTGCTCCAAGGGTGAGGGCTGGCTAGGGGTCGCCCTGGAGGCACCTGTAGCCAGCTCTCATCCTCATTGAGCTGCTCCAAGGGTGAGGGCTGGCTAGGGGTCGCCCTGGAGGCACCTGTAGCCAGCTCTCATCCTCATTGAGCTGCTCCAAGGGTGAGGGCTGGCTAGGGGTCGCCCTGGAGGCACCTGTAGCCAGCTCTCATCCTCATTGAGCTGCTCCAAGGGTGAGGGCTGGCTAGGGGTCGCCCTGGAGGCACCTGTAGCCAGCTCTCATCCTCATTGAGCTGCTCCAAGGGTGCGGGCTGGCTAGGGGTCGCCCTGGAGGCACCTGTAGCCAGCTCTCATCCTCATTGAGCTGCTCCAAGGGTGAGGGCTGGCTAGGGGTCGCCCTGGAGGCACCTGTAGCCAGCTCTCATCCTCATTGAGCTGCTCCAATGGTGAGGGCTGGCTAGGGGTCGCCCTGGAGGCACCTGTAGCCAGCTCTCATTCTCATTGAGCTGCTGCAAGGGTGAGGGCTGGCTAGGGGTCGCCCTGGAGGCACCTGTAGCCAGCTCTCATCCTCATTGAGCTGCTCCAAGGGTGAGGGCTGGCTAGGGGTCGCCCTGGAGGCACCTGTAGCCAGCTCTCTTCCTCATTGAGCTGCTCCAAGGGTGAGGGCTGGCTAGGGGTCGCCCTGGAGGCACCTGTAGCCAGCTCTCATCCTCATTGAGCTGCTCCAAGGGTGCGGGCTGGCTAGGGGTCACCCTGGAGGCACCTGAAGCCAGCTCTCATCCTCATTGAGCTGCTCCAAGGGTGCGGGCTGGCTAGTGGTCGCCCTGGAGGCACCTGTAGCCAGCTCTCATCCTCATTGAGCTGCTCCAAGGGTGAGGGCTGGCTAGGGGTCGCCCTGGAGGCACCTGTAGCCAGCTCTCATCCTCATTGAGCTGCTCCAAGGGTGAGGGCTGGCTAGGGGTCGCCCTGGAGGCACCTGTAGCCAGCTCTCATCCTCATTGAGCTGCTCCAAGGGTGAGGGCTGGCTAGGGGTCGCCCTGGAGGCACCTGTAGCCAGCTCTCATCCTCATTGAGCTGCTCCAAGGGTGAGGGCTGGCTAGGGGTCGCCCTGGAGGCACCTGTAGCCAGCTCTCATCCTCATTGAGCTGCTCCAAGGGTGAGGGCTGGCTAGGGGTCGCCCTGGAGGCACCTGTAGCCAGCTCTCATCCTCATTGAGCTGCTCCAAGGGTGAGGGCTGGCTAGGGGTCGCCCTGGAGGCACCTGTAGCCAGCTCTCATCCTCATTGAGCTGCTCCAAGGGTGAGGGCTGGCTAGGGGTCGCCCTGGAGGCACCTGTAGCCAGCTCTCATCCTCATTGAGCTGCTCCAAGGGTGAGGGCTGGCTAGGGGTCGCCCTGGAGGCACCTGTAGCCAGCTCTCATCCTCATTGAGCTGCTCCAAGGGTGAGGGCTGGCTAGGGGTCGCCCTGGAGGCACCTGTAGCCAGCTCTCATCCTCATTGAGCTGCTCCAAGGGTGAGGGCTGGCTAGGGGTCGCCCTGGAGGCACCTGTAGCCAGCTCTCATCCTCATTGAGCTGCTCCAAGGGTGAGGGCTGGCTAGGGGTCGCCCTGGAGGCACCTGTAGCCAGCTCTCATCCTCATTGAGCTATTCCAAGGGTGAGGGCTCGCTACGTGTCGCCCTGGAGGCACCTGTAGCCAGCTCTCATCCTCATTGAGCGTGATAACGGACGCTGCGCTGAACGGCGGCACATAGGAACGGGCGGTGAAATAAGCGCGCCAAAAAAACTATAAAGTTTACGTTTTATTTCCGTAATTCATCAGATGAGGGTGATAACGGACGCTGCGCTGAACGGCGGCGCGTAGGAACGGGCGGTGAAATAAGCGCGCCAAAAAAACTATAAAATTTATGTTTTTTTTCCGTAATTCATCAGATGAGCGTGATAACGGAAGCTGCGCTGAACGGCGGCGCGTACTAAGCGGCGGTGAAATAAGCGCGCCAAAAAATCTATAAAGTGTATGTTTTTTTTCCATAATTCATTAGATGAGCGTGATAACGGAAGCTGCGTTGAACGGCGGCGCGTAGGAACGGGCGGTGAAATAAGCGCGCCAAAAAAACTATAAAGTTTACGTTTTTTTTCCGTAATTCATCAGATGAGCGTGATAACGGATGCTGTGCTGAACGGCGGCACGTAGGAACGGGCGGTGAAATAAGTGCGCCGAAAAAACGATAAAGTTTACGTTTTTTTTCTGTAATTTATCAGATGAGCGTGATAACGGACGCAGCCCTTAACGGCGGCGTCAGAGCGACTTTTTTTTGTTGCAGATTGAATTTTAAGTGCTTTTGGTATCATCAAACCTGTAGCCAGCTCTCATCCTCATTGAGCTGTTCCAAGGGTGAGGGCTGGCTAAGGGTCGCCCTGGAGGCACCTGTAGCCAGCTCTCATCCTCATTGAGCTGCTGCAAGGGTGAGGGCTGGCTACGGGTCGCCCTGGAGGCACCTGTAGCCAGCTCTCATCCTCATTGAGCTGGTCCAAGGGTGAGGGCTGGCTAGGGGTCGCCCTGGAGGCACCTGTAGCCAGCTCTCATCCTCATTGAGCTGCTCCAAGGGTGAGGGCTGGCTAGGGGTCGCCCTGGAGGCACCTGTAGCCAGCTCTCATCCTCATTGAGCTGCTCCAAGGGTGAGGGCTGGCTAGGGGTCGCCCTGGAGGCACCTGTAGCCAGCTCTCATCCTCATTGAGCTGCTCCAAGGGTGAGGGCTGGCTAGGGGTCGCCCTGGAGGCACCTGTAGCCAGCTCTCATCCTCATTGAGCTGCTCCAAGGGTGAGGGCTGGCTAGGGGTCGCCCTGGAGGCACCTGTAGCCAGCTCTCATCCTCATTGAGCTGCTCCAAGGGTGAGGGCTGGCTAGGGGTCGCCCTGGAGGCACCTGTAGCCAGCTCTCATCCTCATTGAGCTGCTCCAAGGGTGAGGGCTGGCTAGGGGTCGCCCTGGAGGCACCTGTAGCCAGCTCTCATCCTCATTGAGCTGCTCCAAGGGTGAGGGCTGGCTAGGGGTCGCCCTGGAGGCACCTGTAGCCAGCTCTCATCCTCATTGAGCTGCTCCAAGGGTGAGGGCTGGCTAGGGGTCGCCCTGGAGGCACCTGTAGCCAGCTCTCATCCTCATTGAGCTGCTCCAAGGGTGAGGGCTGGCTAGGGGTCGCCCTGGAGGCACCTGTAGCCAGCTCTTCATCCTCATTGAGCTGCTCCAAGGGTGAGGGCTGGCTAGGGGTCGCCCTGGAGGCACCTGTAGCCAGCTCTCATCCTCATTGAGCTGCTCCAAGGGTGAGGGCTGGCTAGGGGTCGGCCTGGAGGCACCTGTAGCCAGCTCTCATCCTCATTGAGCTGCTCCAAGGGTGAGGGCTGGCTAGGGGTCGCCCTGGAGGCTCCTGTAGCCAGCTCTCATCCTCATTGAGCTGCTCCAAGGGTGAGGGCTGGCTAGGGGTCGCCCTGGAGGCACCTGTAGCCAGCTCTCATCCTCATTGAGCTGCTCCAAGGGTGAGGGCTGGCTAGGGGTCGCCCTGGAGGCACCTGTAGCCAGCTCTCATCCTCATTGAGCTATTCCAAGGGTGAGGGCTGGCTACGGGTCGCCCTGGATGTACCTGTAGCCAGCTCTCATCCTCATTGAGCTATTCCAAGGGTGAGGGCTGGCTAGAGGCAGCCGTGGACACACGATAGCCAGCCCTCCTGGTGTTTGTGTTATTAAAGAAAAAAAATAAATTTGAGGGCTGGCTAGAGGCAGCCGTGGACACATGATAGCCAGCCCTCATGGTGTTTGTGTTATTAAAGAAAAATAATAAATTTGATGGCTGGCTAGAGGCAGCCGTGGACACACTATATATATATATATATATATATATATATATATATATATATATATTTCTGCAGTATCTGTGCATTATGAATCGTGATATGTGTTAAAGGGGCCCACTGAGACTTTCGCCTAGGGCCCACATAAACCTGGAGCCGGCCCTGCCCGTGTGTGGTGATTATTGATTCCAGTACTAATAGGAATAGCAGGGGCACTAACAGCATGAATGGGGTGTTTATTTATTTGTATTTTGGATATTGTTTCTTCTGGTGTGTGAATATATGGCACTGACCAGTTTAATGCCCTGTATTTGTGTGGTTTTTGCCCTGGATTCTTACATTTTATTATATTGTCTGCTATAGTATATATTTTGTGCTATAGTGCATTACCTCTAATACTGGTGGCGGATTTGCCAGTCAGTATATTAATGTGCAAAATTGATCACCAGGGACAGCCTAAGTGTATATTTGATCTTTACTTGATCTATTACAATCATGTGTTTTTCTGGGATGGATTTTGGAGTAGGTGGGCTTTCCATTAGTGGGTAATTCCACTATATTAACTTTTACTTGTGTTTTCATGAATTGGATTGTGACATTGATTGTATGTATTTATAAAAAATATAATTCATTGTAATTTATTGAAGTATTGTCTAGATTGGGTGATCACTGCACAAGAGCATACCCCTTTTCTTCTTGCCGATGTTTATATATATTTCGTATGCTGCATGTTGATCCCATAGTGATTAGATGGTGCCCTCCATAACTTTGAGTTTGTGACAAAAGTATTCTTGGGGTGATACCTTTATCGACTAACCAGAAAATATATATATATATATGCAAGCTTTCAGAGCATTAGAGGCTTCTTCTTCAGGCAACATTACAAATGATTTCATAAGATAAAAGGCACAGCATTGGAGAGATGTTACAAGAAGACATTTGTTCATGAGGTGTAAGTTGCAAAAGGCCTTGGGAATGTTTAATTATCTGGAGGTGTGAATTGTGTCCATGTAGTGAGTCATAAAGCTATGTTTTATCGTTAGTCCTGTTGTCAGTGAATTGAACATCCTTATCAATTTGAATTCCCAAATGTTTCTTTCTCTGTTGCCCTTGAAGTGACCTTTTAGTATCAAAACTTTTAGATTTTTCATACAGTGTCCCCTTCAGTGTCCAATTCAGACCTTCAGATAATTAAACATTCCCAAGGCCTTTCATTCATACAAAATAACTAATTTGCTCTCCCTAACATATCAGTAGAAGACATCACAACTTACACCTCATGAAGAAATGTCTTGTTGTAACATCTCAAGTCCTTCTGCAGCCTTATCTCAATTGAATTAACATACAAACCAAAGCTTTTTTTTTTTTCTTTTTTCAAATGCTTCCTCAGAGTATATGAGAGCCTACAGTAGTTGGTGTATCTGAGTCTATATTCTGGCTTTTGAAGGAGCAACTTGCTAATTCTTACTATTGCTAGAAAATGGACTCTCCTGGAAATCCAGACCTGTTTCTCTGCAAGATATGCCTGAAGCTCTATAAAAACCTGCGCAGGCATCTAAAGACCGTATGCATGAAAACCCGTCAGGCGGAGATCGACAATGAATCAAGAATACAAAAAGGAACATGCACAAGGTGGCTGAATCCCTTTCTGTTGTGCCTTATGACAGCCTCGATTTCAAAAACAGCCAATTTACAAGTGCTCAGGACTTCTTCACAGAATTTTTGGAAAGTCGAGGTTGCATCGTGACCGGAAAACCATCTGAAAGGTATGTATATGTTTCTTCATAATATTTCAGGGTTTTCTAGCATTTACCTATTCATTACCTATCCTAATTTTGCACGTAATTTTGTTTTTTACCTATATACATCTTATGCAATATATCTTAGTTGAGTGCTATCAAAATGGCTGAAAGACATGCCAACATAGTGCCAAAAAGTCTACCCCTACCCATCTAAGTAAGCTTCATACTTTATACTTTTATTTTTCTGTTAATCTAGATAGAAAAAAGGCTTGTTTTTTTTCAGTGAGCTAGTGTTACTTTTACCATATATTGTACTGTAAAATTGGGAAAAAATTCTATGTGCGCTTAAATTGCAAAACTGTGCAATTGCACTTTTTAACACTGCGTTCACTACATGGAGTGATGCCTCAGCTCAGCTCAGTATAACTTTGCGGATACCAAAAATGTATACTTTTGCTTTTATCTAAGTGCTGGAGAAAATTCTGAATTTTTTTAAAAAAAAAGTTTTGCACTTTGTGGTCATTTTTTCCAACCTATAGCATTATTTTTTGTGATCCATGTGATGACATTTTTTTGTGGCTAGGAGTGATGTATTCAAAGATATCATTTTTAGGTAGACAGTGTTTTGATCACCCAGTATTGAATTTTATTGGCGCATGTGTGTGCATATATATATATATATAATTTTTTTTTTTTCTTCAATATAATAAAATATAATAACATAATGTAATTACCTTATAATAATGTAAATATAATATGGCATACTATAATAATATATTAATAATATAATTAATACACTATAAAAATATAAAATTGTATCTAATACAAGATAATATACATATAATATAATAATATAATATATTATATTAAATATAATATAATGCTATATTAAATAATATATTACTAATATAATATGATATAATTAAAATGTATATAATCTAATATTGTAAATATAATATAATGTAGTAATAATAGAATTATAGTATGATATAATTACAATATAATAAGAATATCGTTTATGTGACAGCTGGCTACTGATGGTCCTAGATGTCCCTGTAGCTGGCTCTCACTTCTACTCCTAACTCAGATGTCTCAAAGCTCTCCTTTGCTATTGGGTCAAAACTAAGATTGTTGTCACTAGAATGGCCCTACAGGCACCACAATAGTGGTAAAGGGCCTTGACCAACCATCCAAGTCGCCTGCAAAGTTCTATATGTTGATACTCTCAATTATAGAGGAATTAATGCAGATTTTGGGTTTCTTTTTTAGGCCATCCACTGAAGAAGAGGAGCCTATGACACTTCCTCCTGAGGTTGAAGAAGCTAGGTAAGAACTATGCACCACTATTATTAGTAAAGGAAGCTTATGATGTCAATAATCACCCTAATATATTCTTGCCTCTTTCAGTTCGAATGCCACGATGCCCATGCGGAAAAAACTTGCTGTGGTTGGGTTTCATAAGATGCACAGCTTAAGTTCCTCAATTTTACTGGCTTTTAAAAACTATTTAAAGGGAAAATGTACCGAATCGACCATAACACCGATGGTAAGTGTAATTTTATCATTTTGCGTGTGTTTGAGGAATCCTTACAGATGTGAACCCTGATGCATGATCATTTTTTTAAATTTTAGATACGAATCGTTTCTCGCTTTCTTTATTATGTAAACACGGAAGACATCTCTGCTGACTTTTTAAAGAACTTGAAGGCCACTAGAGAATATTTTATTTCCTTGGAAAGCTTAAAGACCAATGAAGAAACAATAAAAAAGCATATTAGTCACCTGCGGAGATTTGTAACTTTTGTATGCTCAAAGGACTACCCCTATCTCCTTGACGAAGAAGCAAAAAATGCAGTTGAGCCCTTTAAGGAGACTTTGAGTGTTGTAGTAAAGAGATTAAACAAGAAGCTTGCAAAAGGCAGGAAGAGGGGGTAAGTAGCTCAAGTTTATACTACACCTGCAATTTAAATTTTTACTGTCATGGGGATGTAAAATGCCATAAAAACATCATGGGAAAGGTTGATTATTAGAAAGTCTAGATTTATTTATTACTTGTTCTGCCATGCAAGGTTGGAACAAAGTAATATTTAGCTCTTAGAAGCTCAGGCAAATCCCATATTTCCATTTCAATTGAATTCAAAATATTTTAACTTGCTAAAATGAGTTCATAATCACAAATGCGCAGAGGTTACATCTTCTGGCTCCATTATGGGATCGGTAAAATGGAACCCCTAGATAAAAGATTTGTCGAATGATGGAAACAAAGAATGCTAAATGTATCTAATGGGCTAACATGCAAAAAAAATAAATAAAAAGAATGAACCTGTAACATAACTCATTTTATCATCCACAGATTGGAATCCACGCCTGTGACTATGGCTGATTGCTGCAAAATTTTGAAAGTGGCAAAGCCTCACGTGACTGATATTTTTACACAGGCAGAAATTAGTAAGATGTTGAGTGATAAGGAGAAGACCCTAGCATGTTATTATCTTCAGGCTGTTATTATCTATAAGCATCTACGTAAGCCATCTGAGGCAAAAAATCTAATGGTAGGTTTAATTTAATTAACCAACTTAGCATATTGCTGACAGATGCTGCTTCACCATATCTTATGTATTTTCAATGTTTTTCTCTTAGTTAAAAGACTGGCTTGAAAGGGAGAAGTTAGATGTTGATGGACAGACCTTAACAGTGGTAAAGACAAAAAAAAATCTTTTGATACTGCAGGAGGAGGATGAGAAGGTAAAATGTTAAAAACATAACTCCTATAAAGCTGTGCTGTAGGTTCTTCAAGGTTTTGCCATTTGCAATCGCATCTTTAACACAGAGTTTCACTTTGACAGAATTTCAATACATATTTCGAAAAGATTAGGACAACTAATTAACCCAAGGATGCAGATACGGTGCCTACATTCTTTGTGTCCTGCAATGGACAACACATCAAGAATCCCGGCAAAGACATGGAGCGCTTCCATAATAAGTTCGTAAAAAATGAGGCCCTCCTTCTCTGCACTACCAAGCATTTAACAAGACTAACAAATGTTTTATCCACAGGTATCAGCTGCCCGTAAAAATATGGGTGATGGCAATAGACGCATACAAAAAGTGGGCTGAAGAATGTCTTTCACAGGTGGAAAGAGACCAGGCCAATGCGTACGTGCACTTTGTGTCCAGACCCGACATGGTGGATAAATCTCCATTTGCTGCAGGGATGTTAATTGTGGCTACACTGAAGGGAGATGAGCAAGCAGGAACCTCTGTGTAAGAGACCTAACTTTATCCCCACAGGCATTCCCAAAATCCATCTTTTTATTGCATGAGACTTAAGTAATTATGCCTTATTGTATATATGATTTCAACCAAATTCTTGGTTAAGTCGTCTAGTAGGTAACAATGCCTTTATCAGTTTTTCCTAACTTAACTGTTTTTTTTTTAACTTCACAGATGTACATTGCCCAAGAGAAGGAGGATCAGGGGAGAAGAGGACTGTGAGGGACAAGCAGATGAGGAAGAGACAGAAGGCGCTGGGTAGGAGACTGAACAGACACCCTATGATGCCACCACAATTAATTTCTCCACAGTACCATCCACACACAGTATGATGACCCAACTGTGCCTCCCTCCACTACCCTGGTGATGAATGGTGATCCCAGCACAGTATAATCCTCAATTGTGATTCCCATACAGCCCTCCATGCAGTACATGGGGCCTACGTGCAGTATCATGGCCCCTACTATCACTGTACGTCGTATTAATACCCCCACACAGCCTTCCGCACAGTGTGATGGACCCCACGCAGACCTTCACACTGTATATTTGCTGGCATACAATATAGTGGCCCTCAAATAGTCATCCATAAGATATAAAGGCTCCTTCATAGCCATCCACATATTATAATGCCCTCCATAAATTCATTCAAATATTATAATGGCCCCGCATACCTTATGGATGGGAAATGGGCCCTACATAGTAGTTCTCCATATGGTATAATGCACCTCCCATTGCCTTCTATATAGAATAATACTTTCCCATAGTTTTCTGTATATTACAATGCATCACCCATAGTCCTCCATATAACTTATTGTAACCTCCATATAACATATTGCAGCCTTTATGCAATATTATGTAATCTCCATACTACTCAATATATAAAGCAGCCTCTATAGTTCATCATATTGTATAATGTAGGCTCTATAATCCTCCATATAGTATAATGTAGCTTCTTTAATTATCCATATTGCATAATGCAGCCTCTATAATCCTCTGTATAGCATACAGCTTCTATATTCCTTCATATAGCATAATGTAGCATCTGTCATCTTGCATATAGGATAATGTGGCCCTACAGTCCTGTCCTCCATATCATAATGGGGCCCCATAGTTAATGGTTAATATATTTAATTTTGTATTAAGCAAAAAATCATTCTCTAACCAATAATCTATTATACAAATAAATAGCGGCACTTTCCGTAAAGTAATTCTGCCTTTTAGTATATGATGAATTCCAAATTCTTGGTTAAGTAGTCCGGTGAGGAACAACACCATTTTTAGTATATTCTAATTTACCATCTATCCATTAAACTTTACAGAAGTTCCATTGACATCACAGGAGAAGGCGGCGGCAATCGGAGACATTCTGAAGCGGCAGAAATCCATGAGGAAGAGGCAGTCCAGCAGACTGACAATGCTCAAAAAGAGCTCTATTTCAACAGATTAATTGAAAAGTACCCTGTAGGAGTAAACACCCAATTACCATCCCTGTCCACCTGCAGTCAGTACACAGAGCGTTTCGCACACTACTGTCGGGACAAGTGGAGGCGAGACCAATACAATCTACGCGTTTCAAGTGCTGTCGGTAAGTTTTTTTTCTCTTTCTTTAAATTTAAATCTGTCTACTTGATGTTATTGTATTCTTTGGGATGTGCTGCCTGAATATTTTTTTTGCTGAATATTTTACAGTATTTTCTCTTTTTTAGATTATTTCAGGCTTTTCCCCAAAGAAGATGATTTAAAGCACTATCTGAATCAACAGCATTGGACGTCCAACCTACCTGTCCTAGTAGATGTCCAACGTGGATGGAAGCCCAAACCAAAAAGAGGGGATACAGAGAACATTGCCAGACTTCAAGAAAAGCTAAAATTGCAAACGTGGACAGGCCTAATGATTGTAAATGAACGAGGCAAAGGTGAAGGACTGTGCACAACTCGTGCTTTTAGTAAAGGAGAAGTCATTTGTGACTATCATGGAGTGCTTAGAGAAGGAGCTGAGGCTTGCAAAATACAGGCAACTCTGAACGAGGATGAATGTTATATGTTTTTTTTCTTCATTGGTGAAAAGCAGTGGTGTATTGATGCCAGGGAGGTTCCGTGCAGTTGTCACTCAGACATGCCTTCCACATTTGGGCGAAAAATGAATCATTCTTATAAAAATTACAACGTCAAACCAATCCTTAAATTTATAATTGATGGTAACACGCCATCAATACTATTTCTGGCTAATTGCGATATCAAACCAGGGACAGCGCTTTTGTTCGATTATGGAGTGAAACCTAATGACTATGGAGAAGGTTCAGATATCCCATGGCTGACAACGTGACATTTAAGGTACCATTACACTCTTCAATATCGTGTGCGATATTGCACAAGCGTCAGGTGTTTCACATCGCACACACTATCCTTAATTGATCGTACGTGCGCTGTTACATGCTATATCGTAGATAACGCATGTACAATGTTGCGATGCAGCGCTATTCTGTACCATGCTGCGATTCTGCAAATTCAATGCAAAGTATAGGTGAATCGTATGGTTCCATGCTTCAATGCTGCAGCCTGCACGATGGTTAATTACACGACGATCGTGAGATTTGAGGTCAGGATCTCAAATCAAACAAATAATACTGGATAAATAAATATCCAGTTCTACATGCAGACATGCTATACACATCTACTCCCATTCACACTTAAATGATATCACAGCAGACCTCGGTCATATCAGACCTGCCAACTTATACCACTCTAAGTGCCCAGAAAATGTAATGTTATTATTTATATCAGGCGGAGAGCACCAATCGAACCTAGGGTCACAACAAGGTCCATGAAGACAGGGATGCAGTTGAGGAAAAGGAAACACCCAGGGTAATTGGTCAATATACTCATTCACATTGTCCTTGAACAATAAACATTTCTGTTTTAACATATGTATTCCCCTTCTTTCCTTTAAAGAGATTAAGAAGACGGCAGTGATCAGCTCCCAAGAAAGAATGAGGCGTTTCGGAGACTAAAGTTCCGGTCTTGTTAAAGTTTTTGAATTCATGTTTTATTTGTTTCTTTTCTGTTCTAGGTTGTTCTACAATTCCAGGTGAACGGGGCCCTCGAAGCAATGGGAGAAGATTTTATTTATTATAAACATTTGTACTGTTTGTATTAGTGTTAAAGGGATTCTGTCACCAGGTTTTAGCCATCTCATCTGAGCGCACCATAATGTGGACACAGAGATCTTTATTCCAGTGATGTATCACTTACTAGGCTGCTCAGTGTAGTTTGCATTAAAACACTGTTAAATCATCTGGAGATTATCATTAGAGCACTACTCCAGTAGTCCAGTCATACTTGGGAGCTGCCAAATCTGCAACAGAGAAAACAGTAATTTTATCAAAATGACAGCAAGGAGCTCAGTAAGTGAAACATTGCTGGATCAGGATTTCTATCTCTACATTATGCTGCTGTCAGATGGGATGTCAAAAACCTGGTGACACAGTCCCTTTAATAACTATTTTAAAGCTAAATATAAATAGTCCTATGGCTATGATGAAACAATTCTGACAACTGTTCAAATGGCACAATCATTTACTACCGTCAGGTTTCTGAGCCGTTTAGTCTAATGCTTTGTCAGTATTACTAGAATCCATAATAATTTAAAGGTCAGGTAGCCAAAAAAGTGCTCCTGCCAGTCAGAGCAGTGCAGTCCCTGGAAATCGGGCCTAGGGAAGCAGAATATATTACCATCCCTAACAACGGTAAGCATGACCCCCAGCTGTCCAGCAACCCGACATGTAGAACTGCCTATAAAAATGACCATTTGTCCAGTCAGTGCATCACTCTCTGGTGCCCTTTTACACTGGCACACTGCTTTCTGTCTCTCTCTCTCTTTCTCTCTCCGCAGTGCAATGCTCTCTGGTGCTCCTTCACTCTCTCTCCAGTGCACCACTCTCTGACGTGTTCTCTTTCTCCCTACTGCACCGCTCTCTGGCACTCCTCTGTCTTTATAGTGCACTGCTCTCTTTTGTGCTCTCTCAAGTCTCCAGTGCATCACTGGCGCTCGCTTTTGATCTCTCCCCATTGCACCACTCTCTCGCATGCTCTCTCTCTGGTGCTCTCTTTCCGTCCAAAGTGCCTTTTTTTGTCTCTGTGCCTTCACGAGCTTCTCAATCTCTGTCTTTGCCCATCTGTGGCTCTCTATCGGTCTCTGTGCCTCTCTGTCCCTCCCTGTGCTTCTATTTACCTTTTGCATCCCTCTATGTGCCTACCTTTGTCCCTTTGCTCCCTTCTTTGCCTCTATGTGCCTCTTAATGACTCTCTCACGAGCACACCTCTTTCTGTAGGTCAAAGGTAAGAAGCACTACTCAAGTTGCAGCAGAGAAGATGAATTGGTAAGTAACCACAAAGCTACACAGTGTTTAACACTTGTGTATTTTTTAAGAATCTTGTTGGTGTAGGATGCTTCCTGAACATTAAAGTGAATGGTCAGGAAACATCTTTAAGCTACAGGATCCTTGAAAAATATGCAAGTTTTTATGGGATGATTTGTCAGGCTATCAACAATCACACAGGGCCACATGCCCGTCAACAGGGCAATAGCCGACTCCACAAGGCCAATGACCCTTTGCAAAGGGCCAGAGGTCCCTTTCCGCAGGGCCATAGGCATTTCCACAGGGCCATAACCCCCTCCAACTCTCTCCACAGGACCACAGGCTACTACCGGGCCACAGGCTTTTCCACAGTGCCACAAGCCCCATCCAGCTCTCTTCACAGGCAATCATGTTGCACTTTTGCAACAAAAGAGTCAATCTTTGTTGCAGTTGCAGCTCTCTTCACAGGCAATCATGTTGCACTTTTGCAACAAAAGAGTCAATCTTTGTTGCAGTTCGGCAACATTAGAGTCAACCCTGTTGCAGATCGGACACAAAGCTTGAAAATTTAGATGTTTACTGCAGAGGACTTCATAGGCCCCCATCTTACTCCAGAGCCTTCCACAGGCCCCTCCAGCCCGCTCCACAGGCCACAACTCCCTCCAGCTCGCTTTACATCGCCACATGCCCATCTGCGGGGCAACAGACCCCTATGCAGGGTCACAGGCCTTTCCACAGGGCCGCAACCCCTTCAGCTCTCTCCAAAGGACCACTGGCTCCTTCTGCCGGGCCACAAGCCTTTCCACAGGGCCACAATCCCCTCCAACTCTCTGCACAGGACAACAGGCTCTCTTTACAGGGCCATAGCTCCCCTCCACAGGGCCAAATGCACTTTCCACACGGCAAAAATCCCCTCCAGCTCTCTCCACAGAGTCACGGGGTTCGTCTGCAGGGCACAAGCCCCTTCATCAAGGCCAAGGGGCCTTTCTACAGGGCCACTGGCCTTTAAATAGGGACACAACCCCCTCAAGCTCTCTCCACAGAACCGCAGGCTCCTTCTACAGGTTTACAGGCATTTACACAGGGCCACATCCGCCTTCACCTCTCTCCACAAGGCGACAGGGCCCTTTCACTGTGTCATAGGCCTTTCCATAAGGCCACAACCCCCTCTGTCTCTCTCAAAAAGGACAGAGGCTCCCTTTACAAGGCAACAGCCCCCTCCACAAGGCCAAAGGCCTTTTTCAAAGGTCCACAGGTCCCTTTCGCAGGGCCATAGGCATTTCCCCAAGGCAATAACCCCCTCCAGCTCTCTCCAGAGGACCACAGGCTCCTTCTACAAGACTACAACCCCTTTGAGCTCTTTCATCAGGGCCACAGCCTCCTCCGCCCCCCTTTAATCAGTTAAAAGGGCTCAAATGAGTGACCACAACACCTTCAGCTCTCTCCACAGGACCACAGGCTCCTACTGAGCCACAGGACTTTCCACAGTGCCACAAGCCCCTCTAGCTCTCTCCACAGGCAATCAAGTTGCATGTTTTTAGTGTAAAGGACTTCATAGGCCCAAATCTTACTCCAGAGCCTTCCACAGGCCCCTCCAGCCGGCTCCACATGGCCTTTTCCTCAGGCCACAACTCCCTGCAGCTCTCTTTACATCGCCACATGCCCCTCTGCGGGGCCACAGACCCCTATACAGGGTCACAGGCCTTTCCACAGGGCCTCAACCCCTTCAGCTCTCTCCACAGGACCACAGGCTTTTCCACAGCCCACAACTCCTTGCAGCTCTCACCACAGGGCCACTGCCCCTTCCACAAGGCTAAAGGGCCTATCCATAGGGCCACAGACCTTTCCACAGGGCCACAACACGCTCCAGCTCTCTCCACAGGACAAGAAGCTCTCTTTACAGGGCCATAGCTCACCTCCACAGGGCCAAATGCACTTTCCACACGGCCACAACTCCCATCAGCCCTCTCCACAGAGTCACAGGGCCCGTCTGCAGGGCACAAGCCCCTCTTCAAGGCCAAAAGGCCTTTCTACATGGCCATAGTCATTCCCATAGGGCACGAGCACCTCCAGCTCTCTCCACAGGGCAACGGACCCCTGTACAGGGTCACAGTCCTTTCCACAGGGCCACAACAGCTTCAGCTCTCTCCACAGGCAATCATGTTGCATGTTGTTTACTGCAGAGGACTTCATAGACCCAAACCTTACTCCAGGCCCCTCCAGCCCGCTCCACATGGCCTTTTCCTCAGGCCACAACTCCCTCCAGCTCTCTTTACATCGCCACATGCCCCTCTGCGGGGCCACAGACCCCTATACAGGGTCACATGCCTTTCCACAGGGCCTCAACCCCTTCAGCTCTCTCCACAGGACCACTGCCTCCTTCTGCCGGGCTACAAGCCTTTCCACAGGGCCACAATCCCCTCCAACTCTTCTCCACAGGACAACAAGCTCTCTTTACAGGGCCATAGCTCCCCTCCACAGGGCCAAATGCACTTTCTGCACGGCCACAGCCCCCTTTAGCTCTCTCCACGGAGACACAAGGCCCGTCTGCAGGGCACAAGCCCCCTCTTCAAGGCCAAAAGGCCTTTCTACATGGCCATAGTCATTTCCATAGGGCACGAGCCCCTCCAGCTCTCTCCACAGGGCAACGGACCGCTATACAGGGTCACAGGCCTTTCCACAGGGCCACAACACATTCAGCTCTTCCACAGGACCACAGGCTCCAGCCCGGCCACAGGCCTTTCCACAGTGCTACAAGTCCCTCCAGCTCTCTCCACAGGCAATCATGTTTCATGTTGTTTACCGCAAAAGGACTTCATAGGCCCAAATCTTACTTCAGACCCTTCCACAGGCCCCTCCAGCCCGCTCCACATGGCCTTTTCCGCAGGCCACAACTCCCTCCAGCTCTCTTTACATCGCCACATGCCCCTCTGCGGGGCCACAGACCCCTATACAGGGTCACAGGCCTTTCCTCAGGGCCTCAACCCCTTCAGCTCTCTCCACAGGACCACAGGCTTTTCCACAGCCCACAACTCCTTCCAGCTCTCACCACAGGGCCACAGCCCCTTCCACAAGGCTAAAGGGCCTATCCATAGGGCCACAGACATTTCCACAGGGCCACAACACCCTCCAGCTCTCTCCACAGGACAAGAAGCTCTCTTTACAGGGCCATAGCTCACCTCCACAGGGCCAAATGCACTTTCCACACGGCCACAACTCCCAACAGCTCTCTCCACAGAGTCACAAGGCCCGTCTGCAGGGCACAAGCCCCCTCTTCAAGGCCAAAAGGCCTTTCTACATGGCCATAGTCATTTCCATGGGGCACGAGCACCTCCAGCTCTCTCCACAGGGCAACGGACCCCTATACAGTGTCACAGGCCTTTCCCCAGGGCCACAATCCCCTCCAACTCTTCTCCACACGACAACAAGCTCTCTTTACCGGGCCATAGCTCCCTTCCACAGGGCCAAATGCACTTTCTGCATGGCCACAGCCCCCTTTAGCTCTCTCCACAGAGACACAAGGCCCGTCTGCAGGGCACAAGCCCCCTCTTCAAGGCCAAAAGGCCTTTCTACATGGCCATAGTCATTTCCATAGGGCACAAGCCCCTCCAGCTCTCTCCACAGGGCAACGGACCCCTATACAGGGTCACAGGCCTTTCCACAGGGCCACAACACTTTCAGCTCTCTCCACAGGACCACAGGCTCCTACTGGGCCACAGGCCTTTCCACAGTGCCACAAGCCCCTCCAGCTCTCTCCACAGGCAATCATGTTGCATGTTGTTTACTACAAAGGACTTCATAGGCCCAAATCTTACTCCAGAGCCTTCCACAGGCCTCTCCAGCCCACTCCACATGGCCTTTTCCTCAGACCACAACTCCCTCCAGCTCTCTTTACATCGCCACATGCCCCTCTGCAGGGCCACAGACCCCTATACAGGGTCACAGGCCTTTCCACAGGGCCTCAACCCCTTCAGCTCTCTCCACAGGACCACTGGCTCCTTCTGCCGGGCCACAAGCATTTCCACAGGGCCATAATCCCCTCCAACTCTTCTCCACAGGACAACAAGCTCTCTTTACAGAGCCATAGCTCCCCTCCACAGGGCCAAATGCACTTTCTGCACGGCCACAGCCCCCTTTAGCTCTCTCCACAGAGACACAGGGCCCGTCTGCAGGACACAAGCCCCCTCTTCAAGGCCAAAGGGCCTTTCCACATGGCCATAGTCATTTCCATAGGGCACAAGCCCCTCCAGCTCTCTCCACAGGGCAACGGACCCCTACACAGGGTCACAGGCCTTTCCACAGGGCCACAACACCTTCAGCTCTCTCCACAGGACCACAGGCTACTACCGGGCCACAGGTCTTTCCACAGTGCCACAAGCACCATCCAGCTCTCTCCACAGGCAATCATGTTGCACTTTTGCAACAAGAGTCAATTTTTGTTGCAGTTCGGCAACATTGGAGTCAACCCTGTTGCAAATCGGACACGAAGCTTGAAAATTTAGATGTTTACTGCAAAGGACTTCATAGGCCCCCATCTTACTCCAGAGCCTTCCACAGGCCCCTCCAGCACGCTCCACATGGCCTTTTCCACAGGCCACAACTCCATCCAGCTGTCTTTACATCGCCACATGCCCCTCTGCAGGGCAACAGACCCCTATACAGGGTCACAGGCCTCTCCACAGGGCCTCAACCCCTTCAGCTCTCTCCACAGGACCACTGGCTCCTTCTGCCGGCCACAAGCCTTTCCACAGGGCCACAATCCCCTCCAATTCCACAGGACAACAGGCTCTCTTTACAGGGCCATAGCTCCCCTCCACAGGGCCAAATGCACTTTCCACATGGCCACAACCCCCTCCAGCTCTCTACACAGAGTCATGGGGCCAGTCTGCAGGGCACAAGCCCCTTCATCAAGGCCAAGGGGCCTTTCTACAGGGCCACTGGCCTTTAAATAGTGCCACAACCTCCTCTGGCTCTCTCAAGAGGGCCACAGGCTCCTTCTACAGGGCAAGGGCCCCCTCCACAAGGCCAAAGGCCCTTTGCAAAGAGCCATAGGTCCATTCCACAGGGCCATAGTCATTTCCATAGGGCCATAACCCCCTCAAGCTCTCTCCACAGAACAACAGGCTCCTTCTACAGGTTTACAGGCATTTATACAGGGCCACAACCGCCTTCACCTCTCTCCACAGGGCCCTTTCACTGTGTCATAGGCTTTTCCATAAGGCCACAACCCCCTCTGTCTCTCTCAAAAAGGACAGAGGCTCCCTTTACAAGGCCACAGCCCCCTCCACAAGTCCAAAGGCCTTTTTCAAAGGGCCACAGGTCCCTTCCACAGAGCCATAGGCATTTCCCCAAGGCAATAACCCCCTCCAGCTCTCTCCACAGGCTCCTTCTACAAGGCTACAACCCTTTTCAGCTATTTCATCAGGGCCACAGCCTCCTCCACCCCCCTTTAGTCAGTTAAAAGAACTCATTTGAGTGACCTATTGACCATTGGTCAGCTCGAGTAAAGGAACCTGATATAGTATACTGCACTGTTTAATATTCTTTTTTTCTTTACACAGGTTGAATGCTTGCAAAGAAATGTCACCTATGCCATGCTCCTTTATACCAGTTTTCTTGATTGACATGTTATTTTTGGAGCCAAATGAGAAAATTGGGAAATGGAAAGCTCCCCCCTCCTTCCAATCAGTGGATCCGGTCAGGTGCTCAGTGGCGGTAGGCCACCGCCTGAAAGCCAAACATGAAAAAAGGAATGCTGGCACCGGTTTCCATATGATGAATTTTACTTTATTCCATGAAGATCAATACATTAAAAAGAAGGCATCTTTACAGGCAATCCGCCCCATCATGTCATTTTTGGTTTAAGCCTAATTTCTTTCAATAAATAAAATGGAATAAATGTGTCACTTTTTTGCCTCTACTAATAGTTGTGGGGTATTATGACATCACAATAGAATTAATACTTACCCTTTCCGATGCCTTTTAGGGCTATCCGGTGCAGAACCAAGGCCAAATACCAACCGACAGGACCTTCCTGTAACATCATGGAAGGTCCTGTCGCTCAGGACGTGGCCTTGGCTCTGCACCGGATAGACCGAAAAGCGTCTGAAAGGGTAAGTATTAATTCTTTATTAATTTTAATACATCTTGATTTATTTAATTTTGATTTCGTACTGTATAGTAATATATTACAAAATGAAAGGGGGGCTGGCAGACATGTCACAAAGGGGAGGAGGAACAGGATTCTTCATCCTCCTCTGTGACATCACTTCTCCTCCGGGCCGGAAAAAAGCGTGGTGTGTGAACACAGCCTCAGGCTGCGTGCCCACGTAGCGATTTACAAGCGTATATGTTGCGTAATTTACGCAGCAGAAACGCTTGTGAAACACTTGTTAATCCGCACCCCATTGTACTTAGTGGCATTCCGCAATGTTAATGCCCATGCTGCGGATTTTTCCGCAGCGTTTCTGCTGCGCTTAAAAATCCTTTCCACAGGGCCACAACGCCTTCAGCTCTCTCCACAGGACCACAGGCTCCTACTGGGCCACAGGCCTTTCCACAGTGTCACAAGCCCCTCCATCTCTCTCCACAGGCTATCATGTTGCATGTCGTTTACTGAAAAGGACTTCATAGGCCCAAATCTTACTCCAGAGCCTTCCACAGGCCTCTCCAGCCTGCTCCACATGGCCTTTTCCTCAGGCCACAACTCCCTCCAGCTCTCTTTACATCGCCACATGCCCCTCTGCGGGGCCACAGACCCCTATACCGGGTCACAGGCCTTTCCACAGGGCCTCAACCCCTTCAGCTGTCTCCACAGGACCACAGGCTTTTCCACAGCCCACAACTCCTTCCAGCTCTCACCACACGGCCACAGCCCCTTCCACAAGGCTAAAGGGCCTATCCATAGGGCCACAGACCTTTCCACAGAGCCACAACACCCTCCAGCTCTCTCCACAGGAAAAGAAGCTCTCTTTACAGGGCCATAGCTCACCTCCACAGGGCCAAATGCACTTTCCACACGGCCACAACTCCCAACAGCTCTCTCCACAGAGTCACAGGGCCCGTCTGCAGGGCACGAGCCCCCTCTTCAAGGCCAAAAGGCCTTTCTACATGGCCATAGTCATTTCCATAGGGCACGAGCCCCTCCAGCTCTCTCCACAGGGCAACGGACACCTATACAGGGTCACAGGCCTTTCCACAGGGCCACAACACTTTCAGCTCTCTCCACAGGACCACAGGCTCCTACTGGGCCACAGGCCTTTCCACAGTGCCACAAGCCCCTCCAGCTCTCTCCACAGGCAATCATGTTGCATGTTGTTTACTGCAAAGGACTTCATAGGCTCAAATCTTACTTCAGAGCCTTCCACAGGCCCCTCCAGCCCGCTCCACATGGCCTTTTTCGTCAGGCCACAACTCCCTCCAGCTCTCTTTACATCGCCACATGCCCCTCTGCGGGGCCACAGACCCCTATACAGGGTCACAGGCCTTTCCACAGGGCCTCAACCCCTTCAGCTCTCTCCACAGGACCACTGGCTCCTTCTGCCGGGCCACAAGCCTTTCCACAGGGCCACAATCCCCTCCAATTCCACAGGACAACAGGCTCTCTTTACAGGGCCATAGCTCCCCTCCACAGGGCCAAATGCACTTTCCACATGGCCACAACCCCCTCCAGCTCTCTACACAGAGTCATGGGGCCCGTCTGCAGGGCACAAGCCCCTTCATCAAGGCCAAGGGGCCTTTCTACAGGGCCACTGTCCTTTAAATAGTGCCACAACCTCCTCTGGCTCTCTCAAGAGGGCCACAGGCTCCTTCTACAGGGCAAGGGGCCCCTCCACAAGGCCAAAGGCCCTTTGCAAAGGGCCATAGGTCCATTCCACAGGGTCATAGTCATTTCCATAGGGCCATAACCCCCCTCAAGCTCTCTCCACAGAACCGCAGGCTCCTTCTACAGGTTTACAGGCATATACACAGGGCCACATCCGCCTTCACCTCTCTCCACAAGGCGACAGGGCCCTTTCACTGTGTCATAGGCCTTTCCATAAGGCCACAACCCCCTCTGTCTCTCTCAAAAAGGACAGAGGCTCCCTTTGCAAGGCAACAGCCCCCTCCACAAGGCCAAAGGCCTTTTTCAAAGGGCCACAGGTCCCTTTCGCAGGGCCATAGGCATTTCCCCAAGGCAATAACCCCCTCCAGCTCTCTCCAGAGGACCACAGGCTCCTTCTACAAGACTACAACCCCTTTGAGCTCTTTCATCAGGGCCACAGCCTCCTCCGCCCCCCTTTAATCAGTTAAAAGGGCTCAATTGAGTGACCACAACACCTTCAGCTCTCTCCACAGGACCACAGGCTCCTACTGAGCCACAGGACTTTCCACAGTGCCACAAGCCCCTCTAGCTCTCTCCACAGGCAATCATGTTGCATGTTTTTTAGTGCAAAGGACTTCATAGGCCCAAATCTTACTCCAGAGCCTTCCACAGTCCCCTCCAGCCGGCTCCACATGGCCTTTTCCTCAGGCCACAACTCCCTCCAGCTCTCTTTACATCGCCACATGCCCCTCTGCGGGGCCACAGACCCCTATACAGGGTCACAGGCCTTTCCACAGGGCCTCAACCCCTTCAGCTCTCTCCACAGGACCACAGGCTTTTCCACAGCCCACAACTCCTTCCAGCTCTCACCACAGGGCCACAGCCCCTTCCACAAGGCTAAAGGGCCTATCCATAGGGCCACAGACCTTTCCACAGGGCCACAACACGCTCCAGCTCTCTCCACAGGACAAGAAGCTCTCTTTACAGGGCCATAGCTCACCTCCACAGGGCCAAATGCACTTTCCACACGGCCACAACTCCCAACAGCCCTCTCCACAGAGTCACAGGGCCCATCTGCAGGGCACAAGCCCCTCTTCAAGGCCAAAAGGCCTTTCTACATGGCCATAGTCATTCCCATAGGGCACGAGCACCTCCAGCTCTCTCCACAGGGCAACGGACCCCTGTACAGGGTCACAGTCCTTTCCACAGGGCCACAACAGCTTCAGCTCTCTCTCCACAGGCAATCATGTTGCATGTTGTTTACTGCAGAGGACTTCATAGGCCCAAACCTTACTCCAGAGCCTTCCACAGGCCCCTCCAGCCCGCTCCACATGGCCTTTTCCTCAGGCCACAACTCCCTCCAGCTCTCTTTACATCGCCACATGCCCCTCTGTGGGGCCACAGACCCCTATACAGGGTCACATGCCTTTCCACAGGGCCTCAACCCCTTCAGCTCTCTCCACAGGACCACTGCCTCCTTCTGCCGGGCTACAAGCCTTTCCACAGGGCCACAATCCCTTCCAACTCTTCTCCACAGGACAACAAGCTCTCTTTACAGGGCCATAGCTTCCCTCCACAGGGCCAAATGCACTTTCTGCATGGCCACAGCCCCCTTTAGCTCTCTCCTCAGAGACACAAGGCCCGTCTGCAGGGCACAAGCCCCCTCTTCAAGGCCAAAAGGCCTTTCTACATGGCCATAGTCACTTCCATAGGGCACAAGCCCCTCCAGCTCTCTCCACAGGGCAACAGACCGCTATACAGGGTCACAGGCCTTTCCACAGGGCCACAACACCTTCAGCTCTTCCACAGGACCACAGGCTCCAGCCCGGCCACAGGCCTTTCCTCAGTGCTACAAGTCCCTCCAGCTCTCTCCACAGGCAATCATGTTTCATGTTGTTTACCGCAAAAGGACTTCATAGGCCCAAATCTTACTTCAGACCCTTCCACAGGCCCCTCCAGCCCGCTCCACATGGCCTTTTCCGCAGGCCACAACTCCCTCCAGCTCTCTTTACATCGCCACATGCCCCTCTGCGGGGCCACAGACCCCTATACAGGGTCACAGGCCTTTCCACAGGGCCTCAACCCCTTCAGCTCTCTCCACAGGACCACAGGCTTTTCCACAGCCCACAACTCCTTCCAGCTCTCACCACAGGGCCACAGCCCCTTCCACAAGGCTAAAGGGCCTATCCATAGGGCCACAGACATTTCCACAGGGCCACAACACCCTCCAGCTCTCTCCACAGGACAAGAAGCTCTCTTTACAGGGCCATAGCTCACCTCCACAGGGCCAAATGCACTTTCCACACGGCCACAACTCCCAACAGCTCTCTCCACAGAGTCACAAGGCCCGTCTGCAGGGCACAAGCCCCCTCTTCAAGGCCAAAAGGCCTTTCTACATGGCCATAGTCATTTCCATAGGGCACGAGCCCCTCCAGCTCTCTCCACAGGGCAACCGACCCCTATACAGGGTCACAGGCCTTTCCCCAGGGCCACAATCCCCTCCAACTCTTCTCCACACGACAACAAGCTCTCTTTACCGGGCCATAGCACCCCTCCACAGGGCCAAATGCACTTTCTGCATGGCCACAGCCCCCTTTAGCTCTCTCCACATAGACACAAGGCCCGTCTGCAGGGCACAAGCCCCCTCTTCAAGGCCAAAAGGCCTTTCTACATGGCCATAGTCATTTCCATAGGGCACAAGCCCCTCCAGCTCTCTCCACAGGGCAACGGACCCCTATACAGGGTCACAGGCCTTTCCACAGGGCCACAACACTTTCAGCTCTCTCCACAGGACCACAGGCTCCTACTGGGCCACAGGCCTTTCCACAGTGCCACAAGCCCCTCCAGCTCTCTCCACAGGCAATCATGTTGCATGTTGTTTACTGCAAAGGACTTAATAGGCCCAAATCTTACTCCAGAGCCTTCCACAGGCCTTTCCAGCCCACTCCACATGGCCTTTTCCTCAGGCCACAACTCCCTCCAACTCTCTTTACATCGCCACATGCCCCTCTGCGGGGCCACAGACCCCTATACAGAGTCACAGGCCTTTCCACAGGGCCTCAACCCCTTTAGCAGTCTACACAGGACCACAGGCTTTTCCATAGCCCACAACTCCTTCCACCTCTCACCACAGGGCCACAGCCCCTTCCACAAGGCCAAAGGGCCTATCCATAGGGCCACAAACCTTTCCACATGGCCACAACACCCTCCAGCTCTCTCCACAGGACAAGAAACTCTCTTTACAGGGCCATAGCTCACCTCCACAGTGCCAAATGCACTTTCCACACGGCCACAACTCCCAACAGCCCTCTCCACAGAGTCACAGGGCCCGTCTGCAGGGCACAAGCCCCCTCTTCAAAGCCAAAAGGCCTTTCTGCATGGCCATAGTCATTTCCATAGGGCACGAGCCCCTCAAGCTCTCTCTACAGGGCAACGGACCGCTATACAGGGTCACAGGCCTTTCCACAGGGCGACAACACCTTCAGCTCTCTCCACAGGACCACAGGCTGCTACCCGGCGACAGGCTTTTCCACAGTGCTACAAGTCCCTCTAGCTCTCTCCACAGGCATTCATGTTGCATGTTGTTTACCGAAAAAAGGACTTCATAGGCCCAAATCTTACTTCAGACCCTTCCACAGGCCCCTCCAGCCCACACCACATGGCCTTTTCCGCAGGCCACAACTCCCTCCAGCTCTCTTTACATCGCCACATGCCCCTCTGCGGGGCCACAGACCCCTATACAGGGTCACAGGCCTTTCCACAGGGCCTCAACCCCTTCAGCTCTCTCCACCGGACCACTGGCTCCTTCTGCCGGGCCACAAGCATTTCCACAGGGCCACAATCCCCTCCAACTCTTCTCCACAGGACAACAAGCTCTCTTTACAGAGCCATAGCTCCCCTCCACAGGGCCAAATGCACTTTCTGCACGGCTACAGCCCCCTTTAGCTCTCTCCACAGAGACACAGGGCCCGTCTGCAGGACACAAGCCCCCTCTTCAAGGCCAAAGGGCCTTTCTACTTGGCCATAGTCATTTCCATAGGGCACAAGCCCCTCCAGCTCTCTCCACAGGGCAACGGACCCCTATACAGGGTCACAGGCCTTTCCACAGGGCCACAACACCTTCAGCTCTCTCCACAGGACCACAGGCTCCTACCCGGCCACAGGCTTTTCCACAGTGCTACAAGTCCCTCTAGCTCTCTCCACAGGCAATCATGTTGCATGTTGTTTACCGAAAAAAGGACTTCATAGGCCCAAATCTTACTTCAGACCCTTCCACAGGCCCCTCCAGCCCGCTCCACATGGCCTTTTCCGCAGGCCACAACTCCCTCCAGCTCTCTTTACATCGCCACATGCCCCTCTGCAGGGCCACAGACCCCTATACAGGGTCACAGGCCTTTCCACAGGGCCTCAACCCCTTCAGCTCTCTCCACAGCACCACTGCCTACTTCTGCCGGGCTACAAGCCTTTCCACAGAGCCACAATCCCCTCCAACTCTTCTCCACAGGACAACAAGCTCTCTTTACTGGGCCATAGCTCCCCTCCACAGGGCCAAATGCACTTTCTACACGGCCACAGCACCCTTTAGCTCTCTCCACAGAGACACAAGGCCCGTATGCAGGGCACAAGCCCCCTCTTCAAGGCCAAAAGGCCTTTCTACATGGCCATAGTCATTTCCATAGGGCACGAGCACCTCCAGCTCTCTCCACAGGGCAACGGACCCCTATACATGGTCACAGGCCTTTCCACAGGGCCACAACAGCTTCAGCTCTCTCCACAGGACCACAGGCTCCTACCCGGCCACACGCCTTTCCACAGTGCTACAAGTCCCTCCAGCTCTCTCCACAGGCAATCATGTTGCATGTTGTTTGCCGCAAAAAGACTTCATAGGCCCAAATCTTACTTCAGACCCTTCCACAGGCCCCTCCAGCCCGCTCTACATGGCCTTTTCCGCAGGCCACAACTCCCTCCAGCTCTCTTTACATCGCCACATGCCCCTCTGCGGGGCCACAGACCCCTATACAGGGTCACAGGCCTTTCCACAGCGCCTCAACCCCTTCAGCTCTCTCCACACCACCACTGGCTCCTTCTGCCGAGCCACAAGCATTTCCACAGGGCCACAATCCGCTCAAACTCTTCTCCACAGGACAACAAGCTAACTTTACAGGGCCGTAGCTCCCTTCCTCAAAGCCAGCCCTCATGGTGTTTGTGTTATTAAAGAAAAAAAAAATTTGAGGGCTGGCTAGAGGCAGTCGTGGACACACGATTGCCAGCCCTCATGGTGTTTGTGTTATTAAAAAAAAAATAATAATTTTAGGGCTGGCTAGAGGCAGCCGTGGACACAACATAGCAAGCCCTCATGGTGTTTGTGTTATTAAAGAAAAAAAATAAATTTGAGGGCTGGCTAGAGGCAGCAGTGGACACACGATAGCCAGCCCTCATGGTGTTTGTGTTATTAAAGAAAAAAAATAAATTTGAGGGCTGGCTAGAGGCAGCCGTGGACACACGATAGCCAGCCCTCATGGTGTTTGTGTTATTAAAGAAAATAAATAAATTTGAGGGCTGGCTAGAGGCAGCCGTGGACACACGATAGCCAGCTCTCATGGTGTTTGTGTTATTAAAGAAAAAAAATAAATTTGAGGGCTGGCTAGAGGCAACCGTGGACACACGATAGCCAGCCCACATGGTGTTTGTGTTATTAATGAAAAAAAATAAATTTAAGGGCTGGCTAGAGGCAACCGTGGACACACGATAGCCAGCCCTCATGGTGTTTGTGTTATTAAAGAAAATAAATAAATTTGAGGGCTGGCTAGAGGCAGCCGTGAACACACGATAGCCAGCCCACATGGTGTTTGTGTTATTAAAGAAAATAAATAAATTTGAGGGCTGGCTAGAGGCAGCCATGGACAAACGATAACCAGCCCTCATGGTGTTTGTGTTATTAAAGAAAAAAAATAAATTTGAGGGCTGGCTAGAGGCAGCCGTGGACACACGATAGCCAGCCCACATGGTGTTTGTGTTATTAAAGAAAAAATATAAATTTGATGGCTGGCTAGAGGCAGCCGTGGACACACTATATATATATATATATATATATATATATTATATATATATATATATATATATTTCTGCAGTATCTGTGCATTATGAATCGTGATATGTGTTAAAGGGGCCCACTGAGACTTTCGCCTATGGCCCACAAAAACCTGGAGCCGGCCCTGCCCATGTGTGGTGATTATTGATTCCAGTACTAAAAGGAATAGCAGGGGCACTAACAGCATGAATGGGGTGTTTATTTATTTGTGTTTTGGATATTGTTTCTTCTGGTGTGTGAATATATGGCACTGACCAGTTTAATGCCCTGTATTTGTGTGGTTTTTGCCTTGGATTCTTACATTTTATTATATTGTCTGCTATAGTATATATTTTGTGCTATAGTGCATTACCTCTAATACTGGTGGCGGATTTGCCAGTCAGTATATTAATGTGCAAAATTGATCACCAGGGACAGCCTAAGTGTATATTTGATCTTTACTTGATATATTACAATCATGTGTTTTTCTGGGATGGATTTTGGAGTAGGTGGGCTTTCCATTAGTGGGTAATTCCACTATATTAACTTTTACTTGTGTTTTCATGAATTGGATTGTGACATTGTTTGTATGTATTTATAAAAAATATAATTCATTGTAATTTATTGAAGTATTGTCTGGATTGGGTGATCACTGCACAAGAGCATACCCCTTTTCTTCTTGCCGATGTTTATATATATTTGGTATGCTGCATGTTGATCCCATAGTGATTAGATGGTGCCCTCCATAACTTTGAGTTTGTGACATGGACAGATTTTTCACACTTCTACAATTGAGTTCACTCTCAACTTTTCAGACGTCTGCAGACGGAGTCTCTTATCTTTTCTGTACTACAAGATGTTTTGCTGACAATTGGCCAAATACACAAGTCCTTCTGCAGCCTTATCTCAAATGAAATAACATACAAACCTTAGCTTTTTTTTTTCTTTTTTCAAATGCTTCCTCAGGGCTGGCTGGAGACAGCCATTGGCACATGAGAGCCAGCCCTCGTGGTTTTAATGTTATTAAAAAAAATAAAAAAATTTGAGGGCTGGCTGGTGACAGCCATGGGCACACGATAGCCAGCCTTCATGGTTGCATTTCTTATAAATAAAAATATAAACCTTTAGGGCTGGCTGGCGAGAGCCCTGTGCACGCGGATAGCCAGCCTTCATGGGGGTGTTATATTTATATCCCACCAAGGACAACATCTGAAACGAGTTTGTATGTTCTCCCCGTGTTTGCATGGGTTTCCTACGGGTTCTCCGGTTTCCTCCCACACTCCAAAGACACACTGATAGGGAATCTAGATTGTGAGCCCCAATGGGGACAGCGACAATAATGTATGTAAAGCGCTGTGGAATATGTAAGCGCTATATAAAAATAAAAATAAGATGATGATAAAAAATATAAACCTTGAGGGCCGGCTGGAGACAGCCGTGGGCACACGATAGCCAGCCCTCATGCTCTTTACAGAGCCATAGCTCCCCTCCACAGGGCCAAATGCACTTTCCACATGGCCACAATCCCCTCCAGCTCTCTCCACAGAGTCACTGGGCCCGTCTGCTGGGCACAAGCCCCTTCATCAAGGCCAAGGGGCCAGTCTACAGGGCCACTGGCCTTTAAATAGGGCCACAACCCCCTCTGGCTCTCTCAACAGGGCCACAGGCTCCTTCTGCTGGGCAACAGCCCCCTCCACAAGGCCAAAGGCCCTTTGCAAAGGGCTATAGGTCCATTCCACAGGGCCATAGTCATTTCCATAGGGCCATAACCCCCCTCAAGCTCTCTCCACAGAACCACAGGCTCCTTCTACAGGTTTACAGGCATTTACACAGGGCCACAACCGCCTTCACCTCTCTCCACAGGGCCCTTTCACTGTGTCATAGGCCTTTCCATAAGGCCACAACCCCCTCTGTCTCTCTTAAAAAGGACAGAGGCTCCCTTTACAAGGCAACAGCCCCCTCCAAAAGGCCAAAGGCCTTTTTCAAGGGGTCATAGGTCCCCTCCGCAGGGCCATAGGCATTTCCCCAAGGCAATAACCCCCTCCAGCTCTCTCCAGAGGACCACAGGCTCCTTCTACAAGGCTACAACCCCTTTCAGCTCTTTCATCAGGGCCACAGCCTCCTCCACCCCCCTTTAATCAGTTAAAAGGGCTCATTTGCGTGACCACAACACCTTCAGCTCTCTCCACAGGACCACAGGCTCCTACCCGGCCACAGGCCTTTCCACAGTGCTACAAGTCCCTCCAGCTCTCTCCACAGGCAATCATGTTGCATGTTGTTTACCGCAAAAGGACTTCATAGGCCCAAATCTTACTTTAGACCCTTCCACAGGCCCCTCCAGCCCGCTCCACATGGCCTTTTCCGCAGGCCACAACTCCCTCCAGCTCTCTTTACATCGCCACATGCCCCTCTGTGGGGCCACAGACCCCTATACAGGGTCACAGGCCACAGGGCCACAATCCCCTCCAACTCTTCTCCACAGGACAACAAGCTCTCTTTACCGGGCCATAGCTCCCCTCCACAGGGCCAAATGCACTTTCTGCACGGCCACAGCCCCCTTTAGCTCTCTCCACAGAGACACAAGGCCCGTCTGCAGGGCACAAGCCCCCTCTTCAAGGCCAAAAGGCTTTTCTACATGGCCATAGTCATTTCCATAGGGCACGAGCCCCTCCAGCTCTCTCCACAGGGCAACGGACCCCTATACAGGGTCACAGGCCTTTCCACAGGGCCACAAGCCCCTCCAGCTCTCTCCACAGGCAATCATGTTGCATGTTGTTTACTGCAAAGGACTTCATAGGCCCAAATCTTACTCCAGAGCCTTCCACAGGCCTCTCCAGCCCGCTCCACATGGCCTTTTCCTCAGGCCACAACTCCCTCCAGCTCTCTTTACATCGCCACATGCCCCTCTGCGGGGCCACAGACCCCTATACAGGGTCACAGGCCTTTCCACAGGGCCTCAACCCCTTCAGCTGTCTCCACAGGACTACAGGCTTTTCCACAGCCCACAACTCTTTCCAGCTCTCACCACAGGGCCACAGCCCCTTCCACAAGGCTAAAGTGCCTATCCATAGGGCCACAGACCTTTCCACAGGGCCACAACACCCTCCAGCTCTCTCCACAGGACAAGAAGCTCTCTTTACAGGGCCATAGCTCACCTCCACAGGGCCAAATGCACTTTCCACACGGCCACAACTCCCAACAGCTCTCTCCACAGAGTCACAGGGCCCGTCTGCAGGGCACAAGCGCCCTCTTCAAGGCCAAAAGGCCTTTCTACATGGCTATAGTCATTTCCATAGGGCACGAGCCCCTCCAGCTCTCTCCACAGGGAAACGGACCCCTATACATGGTCACAGGCCTTTACACAGGGCCACAACACCTTCAGCTCTCTCCACAGAACCACAGGCTCCTACTGGGCCACAGGCCTTTCCACAGTGCCACAAGCCCCTCCAGCTCTCTCCACAGGCAATCATGTTGCATGTTGTTTACTGCAAAGGACTTCATAGGCTCAAATCTTACTCCAGAGCCTTCCACAGGCCTCCAGCCGGCTCCACATGGCCTTTTCCTCAGGCCACAACTCCCTCCAGCTCTCTTTACATCGCCACATGCCCCTCTGCGGGGCCACAGACCCCTATACAGGGTCACAGGCCTTTCCACAGGGCCTCAACCCCTTCAGCTGTCTCCACAGGACCACAGGCTTTTCCACAGCCCACAACTCCTTCCAGCTCTCACCACAGGGCCACAGCCCTTTCCACAAGGCTAAAGGGCCTATCCATAGGGTCACAGACCTTTCCACAGGGCTACAACACCCTCCAGCTCTCTCCACAGGAGAAGAAGCTCTCTTTACAGGGCCATAGCTCACCTCCACAGGGCCAAATGCACTTTCCACACGGCCACAACTCCCAACAGCTCTCTCCACAGAGTCACAGGGCCCGTCTGCAGGGCACAAGCCCCCTCTTCAAGGCCAAAAGGCCTTTCTACATGGCCATAGTCATTTCCATAGGGCACGAGCCCCTCCAGCTCTCTCCACAGGGCAACGGACCCCTATACAGGGTCACAGGCCTTTCCACAGGGCCACAACACCTTCAGCTCTCTCCACAGGACCACAGGATCCTACTGGGCCACAGGCCTTTCCACAGTGCCACAAGCCCCTCCAGCTCTCTCCACAGGCAATCATGTTGAATGTTGTTTACTGAAAAGGACTTCATAGGCCCAAATCTTACTCCAGAGCCTTCCACAGGCCTCTCCAGCCCGCTCCACATGGCCTTTACCTCAGGCCACAACTCCCTCCAGCTCTCTTTACATCGCCACATGCCCCTCTGCGGGGCCACAGACCCCTATACAGGGTCACAGGCCTTTCCACAGGGCCTCAACCCCTTCAGCTGTCTCCACAGGACCACAGGCTTTTCCACAGTCCACAACTCCTTCCAGCTCTCACCACAGGGCCACAGCCCCTTCCACAAGGCTAAAGGGCCTATCCATAGGGCCACAGACCTTTCCACAGGGCCACAACACCCTCCAGCTCTCTCCACAGGACAAGAAGCTCTCTTTACAGGGCCATAGCTCACCTCCACAGGGCCAAATGCACTTTCCACACGGCCACAACTCCCAACAGCTCTCTCCACAGAGTCACAGGGCCCGTCTGCAGGGAACAAGCCCCCTCTTCAAGGCCAAAAGGCCTTTCTACATGGCCATAGTCATTTCCATAGGGCACGAGCCCCTCCAGCTCTCTCCACAGGGCAATGGACCACTATACAGGGTCAGAGGCCATTCCACAGGGCCACAACACCTTCAGCTCTCTCCACAGGACCACAGGCTCCTACTGGGCCACTGGCCTTTCCACAGTGCCACAAGCCCCTCCAGCTCTCTCCACAGGCAATCATGTTGCATGTTGTTTACTGTAAAGGACTTCATAGGCCCAAATCTTACTCCAGAGCTATCCACAGGCCTCTCCAGCCCGCTCCACATGGCCTTTTCCTCAGGCCACAACTCCCTCCAGCTCTCTTTACATCGCCACATGCCCCTCTGCGGGGCCACAGACCCCTATACAGGGTCACAGGCCTTTCCACAAGGCCTCAACCCCTTCAGCTGTCTCCACAGGACCACAGGCTTCTCCACAGCCCACAACTCCTTCCAGCTCTCACCACAGGGCCACAGCCCCTTCCACAAGGCTAAAGGGCCTATCCATAGGGCCACAGACCTTTCCACAGGGCCACAAAACCCTCCAGCTCTCTCCACAGGACAAGAAGCTCTCTTTACATTGCCATAGCTCACCTCCACAAGGCCAAATGCACTTTCCACACGGCCACAACTCCCAACAGCTCTCTCCACAGAGTCACAGGGCACGTCTGCAGGGCACAAGCTCCCTCTTCAAGGCCAAAAGGCCTTTCTACATGGCCATAGTCATTTCCATAGGGCACGAGCCCCTCCAGCTCTCTCCACAGGGCAACGGACCCCTATACAGGGTCACAGGCCTTTCCACAGGGCCTCAACCCCTTCAGCTGTCTCCACGGGACCACAGGCTTTTCCACAGCCCACAACTCCTTCCAGCTCTCACCACAGGGCCACAGCCCTTTCCACAAGGCTAAAGGGCCTATCCATAGGGCCACAGGCCTTTCCACAGTGCCACAAGCCCCTCCAGCTCTCTCCACAGACAATCATGTTGCATGTTGTTTACTGCAAAGGACTTCATAGGCCCAAATCTTACTCCAGAGCCTTCCACAGGCCTCTCCAGCCCGCTCCACATGGCCTTTTCCTCAGGCCACAACTCCCTCCAGCTCTCTTTACATCGCCACATGCGCCGCTGCGGGGCCACAGACCCCTATACAGGGTCACAGGCCTTTCCACAGGGCCTCAACCCCTTCAGCTCTCTCCACAGCACCATTGCCTACTTCTGCCGGGCCACAAGCCTTTCCACAGAGCCACAATCCCCTCCAACTCTTCTCCACAGGACAACAAGCTCTCTTTACAGGGCCATAGCTCCCCTCCACAGGGCCAAATGCACTTTCTGCACGGCCACAGCCCCCTTTAGCTCTCTCCACAGAGACACAAGGCCCGTATGCAGGGCACAAGCCCCCTCTTCAAGGCCAAAAGGCCTTTCTACATGGCCATAGTCATTTCCATAGGGCACGAGCACCTCCAGCTCTCTCCACAGGGCAACGGACCCCTATACAGGGTCACAGGCCTTTCCACAGGGCCACAACACCTTCAGCTCTCTCCACTGGACCACAGGCTCCTACCCGGCCACACGCCTTTCCACAGTGCTACAAGTCCCTCCAGCTCTCTCCACAGGCAATCATGTTGCATGTTGTTTGCCGCAAAAAGACTTCATAGGCCCAAATCTTACTTCAGACCCTTCCACAGGCCCCACCAGCCCGCTCTACATGGCCTTTTCCGCAGGCCACAACTCCCTCCTGCTCTCTTTACATCGCTACATGCCCCTCTGCGGGGCCACAGACCCCTATACAGGGTCACAGGCCTTTAAACAGGGCCTCAACCCCTTCAGCTCTCTCCACAGTACCACTGGCTCATTCTGCCAAGCCACAAGCATTTCCACAGGGCCACAATCCCCTCAAACTCTTCTCCACAGGACAACAAGCTAACTTTACAGGGCCATAGCTCCCTTCCTCATAGCCAGCCCTCATGGTGTTTGTGTTATTAAAGAAAAAAAAAATTTGAGGGCTGGCTAGAGGCAGCCGTGGACACACGATAGCCAGCCCTCATGGTGTTTGTGTTATTAAAGAAAAAATAATAATTTTAGGGCTGGCTAGAGGCAGCCGTGGACACATGATAGCCAGCCCTGATGGTGTTTGTGTCATAAAAGAAAAAATAATAATTTGAGGGCTGGCTAGAGGCAGCCGTGGACACACGATAGCCAGCCCTCATGGTGTTTGTGTTATTAATGAAAAAAAAATTGGGGGGCTGGCTAGAGGCAGCCGTGGACACACCATAGCAAGCCCTCATGGTGTTTGTGTTATTAAAGAAAAAAAAAATTTAAGGGCTGGCTAGAGGCAGCCGTGGACACATGATAGCCAGCCCTCATGGTGTTTGTGTTATTAAAGAAAAAAAATAAATTGGGGGGCTGGCTAGAGGCAGCCGTGAACACACGATAGCCAGCCCTCATGGTGTTTGTGTTATTAAAGAAAAAAAAAATTGGGGGGCTGGCTAGAGGCAGCCGTGGACACACGATAGCCAGCCCTCATGGTGTTTGTGTTATTAAAGAAAAAAAAAATTGGGGGTCTGGCTAGAGGCAGCCGTGAACACACGATAGCCAGCCCTCATGGTGTTTGTGTTATTAAAGAAAAAAAAAAATTGGGGGGCTGGCTAGAGGCAGCCGTGGACACACGATAGCCAGCCCTCATGGTGTTTGTGTTATTAAAGAAAAAAAAAATTGGGGGGCTGGCTAGAGGCAGCCGTGAACACACGATAGCCAGCCCTCATGGTGTTTGTGTTATTAAAGAAAAAAAAATTGGGGGGCTGGCTAGAGGCAGCCGTGGACACACGATAGCCAGCCCTCATGGTGTTTGTGTTATTAAAGAAAAAAAAAAATTGGGGGGCTGGCTAGAGGCAGCCATGGACACACGATAGCCAGCCCTCATGCTGTTTGTGTTATTAAAGAAAAAAAAAATTGGGGGGCTTGCTAGAGGCAGCCGTGGACACACGATAGCCAGCCCTCATGCTGTTTGTGTTATTAAAGAAAAAAAAAATTGGGGGGCTGGCTAGAGGCAGCCGTGGACACATGATAGCCAGCCCTCATGGTGTTTGTGTTATTAAAGAAAAAAAAAATTTGAGGGCTGGCTAGAGGCAGCCGTGAACACACGATAGCCAGCCCTCATGGTGTTTGTGTTATTAAAGAAAAAAAAAATTGGGGGGCTGGCTAGAGGCAGCCGTGAACACACGATAGCCAGCCCTCATGGTGTTTGTGTTATTAAAGAAAAAAAAATTGGGGGGCTGGCTAGAGGCAGCCGTGGACACACGATAGCCAGCCCTCATGCTGTTTGTGTTATTAAAGAAAAAAAAAAATTGGGGGGCTGGCTAGAGGCAGCCGTGAACACAATGCTTCATTTCTGCATCGTGGTTACATAGCCTTAGTGTTATTAAAGCAAAAAAAATTTGAGAGTTGGCTATAGACATTATATGCCCAATATGAGGGCTGGCTGCAGGTAATCCAGGTCAACCAGAAGCAAGCTCTCATGCTTGCTTGCACATTAGAAAGAGAAACATCGCCATCTGGTGTTTTTACAATCCTACAATAAAAAATTAAAAAGTTGGACAACATTGCCACCCGGTGGAGTTTCCTCAGAACACACAATGTCAAGAAAAAAGTCAATGAGGGCTGGCTATTGGTCAATCAGGTAAGTGATTTAGCCAGCTCTAATGTTCCATTTTTTTTGCATTTTTATTGCGTAGACCCCCTTAGGAGCGATATTTCAGGCCGCAGAGCGTGCAGTTTCGAGCAGAAATTTTGCCTTAACCCTGAAAAAAATTTAGCGCATCCCACCGCGTGCGTAAGCGTCCCAAATGGCAAAAAACAAATTTCCCCCATCAGTCCCTATATATTACTATAGTACAGAAGGTCATACTACCATATTGACTCTTTAATCCAGTTCCAATGTATCAAGGTCAAGCCTGTTGCACAAATGCAACAAATGTTGCATTCCGGCAACAAAAGTCGGCCATCTTGTGTCCCGTTTGCAACAAAAGGTCAACTTTTGTTGCCTTTCGGCAACATTTCAGGTCAAGCCTGTTGCAAATGGGACACGAAGCCTCTGATTTTGACCAAAGGTGCACCTCATGGGGCTCCACGTGCATACCGCATGTCATGGGGCCCCACGTGCATGACGCATGTTATGGGTGCCCCAAATGCATGCCGCATGTCATGGGGGCCAAAAATGAATTCCACATGTCATGGGGGCCACACGTGCATGACACATGTCATGGGGGCTCCACGTGCATGCCACATTTCATTGGGGGCCCAAATGCATGCTGCATGTCAGAGGCCACAAATGCATGCTGCATGTCATGGGGCCCCACATGCATGCCCCATGTCTTGGGGGCCTCAAATGCATGCTGCACGTGATGGGGGACCCAAATGCATGGCACATGTCATGGTAGCCGACACGCATGTCATGGGGGCCCCAAATGCGTGCCGCATATCATGGGGGCCCCAAATGCATGCCGCATGTCATAGGGGCCCCACATGCATGGCGCATGTCATGGGGGCCCCACATTTATACCGCATGTCATGGAGGCCCCAAATGCATGCCGCATGTAATGGGAGCCCCCATGCATGCCACATGTCATGGGGGCCCCAAATGAATGTCGCATGTCAAGGGGGCCCCACGTGCATGCCGTATGTCATGGGGGCCCCAAATGCATGCCGCATGTACAGGGGGCCCCACGTGCATGCCACATTTCATGGGGTGCCCAAATGCATGCCGCATGTCATGGGGTCCATAAATGCATGCGGCATGTCATAGGGGCCCCACGTGCATACCACATGTCATGGGGGCCCCAAATGCATGCCGCATGTACTGGGGGGGCCCCACGTGCATGCTGCATGTCATGGGGCCCCAAATGCATGCCGCATGTCATGGGGGCCCCAAATGCATGCCGCATGTCATGGGGCCCCCAAATGCATGCAGTATGTCTTGGGGCCCACAAATGCATGCCGCATGTCATAGGGGTCCCACATGCATGGCGCATTTCATGGGGGTCCCACATGCATGCGCATGTCATGGGGGCCCCACGTGCATGTCGCATGTCATGGGGCCCCCCAAATGCATGCAGCATGTCTTGGCGCCCTCAAATGCATGCCGCATGTCATAGGGGTCCCACATGCATGCCGCATGGCATGGGGGCCCCAAATGCATGCAGCATGTCATGGGGGCCCAACGTGCATGCCGCATGTATTGGGGGCCCCAAATGCATGCCGCATGTCATGGGGGAACCACCTGCATGCCGCATGTCATGGCGGCACCACCTGCATGCCGCATGTAATGGGGGATTCAAATGCATGCCGCATGTCATGGGGGTCCCACATGCATGCTGCATGTCATGGGGGCCCCAAATGCATGCCGCATATGATGGGGGCCCCGCAGGCATTCCGCATGTCATGGGGGCCTCACGTGCATGCCGCATGTCATGGGGGCCTCACGTGCATGCCGCATGTATTGGGGGCCCCAACTGCATGCCGCATGTCTCAGGTACCCCAAATGCATGCAGCATGTTATGCAGGCCCCAAATGCATGCCGCATGTCATGGGGGCCCAAATGCATGACGCATGTCATGGGGGCTCCACGTGCATGCCGCATGTAATGCGGCTCCCAAATTCATGTCGCATGTCATAGGGGCCCCACGTGCATTCCGCATGACATGGGGGCCCCAAATGCATGCCGCATGTCATGGGGGCCCCACGTGCATGCCGCTTGTAATGGGGGATTCAAATGCATGCCGCATGTCATGGGGGTCCCACATGCATGCCACATGTCATTGGGGCCCCGCAGGCATTCCACATGTCATGGGGGACTCACGTGCATTCCGCATGTCATGTGGGCCCCACGTGCATGCTGCATGTCATTGTGGCCCCACGTGCATGCCGCATGTCACGGGGGCCCCGCAGGCATTCCACATGTCATGGGGGCCCCAAATAAATGCCGCATTTCATGGGGGCCCCACATGCATGCCGCATGTCACGGGGTCCCCGCAGGCATTCCACATGTCATGGGGGCCCCAAATAAATGGCGCATTTCATGGGGACCCCATGTGCATGCCACATGTCTTGGGGCCCACAAATGCATGCCGCATGTCATAGGTGCCCCACATGCATGGCGCATTTCATGGGGGCCCTACATGCATGCCGCATGTCATGGGGCCCCCAAATGCATACCTCAAGTCATGGGGGCCCCAAATGCATGCAGCATGTCAAAGGGGCCCCACATGCATGGTGCATGTCATGGGGGCCCCACATGCATGCCGCATATATTGGGGGCCTCAAATGCATGCCGCATGTCATGAGGGCCCCGCATGCATGCCGCATGTCATTGGGGCCCCGCAGGCATTCCGCATGTCATGGGGGCCTCACGTGCATTCCGCATGTCATGGGGGTCCCACGTGCATGCTGCATGTCATTGGGGCCCCACGTGCTTGCCGCATGTCATGGGGGCCCCACATGCATGCCTCATGTTACGGGGGCCACGAATGCATGCCGCATGTCATAGGGGCCCCACATGCATGGAGCATGTCATGGGGGCCCCAAATGCATGCCGCATGTCATGGGAGCCCCACATGCATGCCACATGTCATGGGGGCCCCAAATGAATGTCGCATGTCATGGGGGCCCAAATGCTTGCCTCTTGTCATGAGGGCCATAAATGCATGCCGCATGTCATGGGAGCCCCACATGCATGCCACATGTCATGGAGGCCCCCATGACATGCGGCAAGCATTTGGGCCCCAAATGCATTCCGCATGTCATGGGGGGCCCAAATGCATGACGCATGTCATGGGGGCCCCACGTGCATGCCGCATGTAATGGGGGAGTCAAATGCATGCCGCATGTCATGGGGGTCCCACATGCATGCCACATGTCATTGGGGCCCCGCAGGCATTCCGCATGTCATGGGGGCCCCAAATGCATGCCTCAAGTCATGGGGTCCCAAATGCATGCAGCATGTCATAGGGGCCCCACATGCATGGTGCATGTCATGGGGGCCCCACATGCATGCCTCAAGTCATGGGGGCCCCAAATGCATGCCACATACCATGGGGGCCCCACATGCATGCCGCATATATTGGGGGCCTCAAATGCATGCCGCATGTCATGAGGGCCCGCATGCATGCCGCATGTCATTGGGGCCCCGCAGGCATTCCGCATGTCATGGGGGCCTCACGTGCATGCCGCATGTCATTGGGGCCCCGCAGGCATTCCGCATGTCATGGGGGCCTCACGTGCATTCCGCATGTCATGGGGGTCCCACGTGCATGCTGCATGTCATTGGGGCCCCACGTGCTTGCCGCATGTCATGGGGGCCCCACGTGCATGCCTCATGTTACGGGGGCCACAAATGCATGCCGCATGTCATAGGGGCCCCACATGCATGGAGCATGTCATGGGGGCCCCAAATGCATGCGGCATGTCATAGGGGCCCCACGTGCATACCACATGTCATGGGGGCCCCAAATGCATGCCGCATGTCATGGGAGCCCCACATGCATGCCACATGTCATGGGGGCCCCAAATGAATGTCGCATGTCAAGGGGGCCCCACGTGCATGACGCATTTCATGGGGACCCACATGCTTGCCGCATGTCATGAGGGCCATAAATGCATGCCGCATGTCATGGAGGCCCCCATGACATGCGGCAAGCATTTGGGCCCCACATGCATGCCGCATGTCATGGGGACCCCAAATGCATGCCGCATGTCATGGGGGCCCCACGTGCATGGCGCATTTCATGAGGGCCCAAATGCATGCCGCATGTCATGAGGCCATAAATGCATGTCGCATGTCATGGGTGCCCAAAGTGCATGCCTCATGTCACGGGGGCCCCGCAGGCATTCCACATGTCATGGGGGCCCCAAATAAATGCCGCATTTCATGGGGGCCCCACGTGCATGCCGCATGTCACGGGGGCCCCGCAGGCATTACACATGTCATGGGGGCCCCAAATAAATGCCGCATTTCATGGGGGCCCCATGTGCATGCCACATGTCTTGGGGGCCCCAAATGCATGCCTCAAGTCATGGGGGCCCCAAATGCACGCAGCATGTCATAGGGGCCCCACATGCATGGTGCATGTCATGGGGGCCCCACATGCATGACTCAAGTCATGGGGGCCCCAAATGCATGCCACATATCATGGGGGCCCCACATGCATGCCGCATATATTGGGGGCCTCAATTGCATGCCGCATGTCATGAGGGCCCCGCATGCATGCCGCATGTCATTGGGGCCCCGTAGGCATTCCGCATGTCATGGGGGCCTCACGTGCATTCCGCATGTCATGTGGGTCCCACGTGCATGCTTCATGTCATGGGGGCCCCACGTGCTTGCCGCTTGTCATGGGGGCCCCACGTGCATGCCTCATGTTACGGGGGCCACGAATGCATGCCGCATGTCATAGGGGCCCCACGTGCATACCACATGTCATGGGGGCCCCAAATGCATGCCGCATGTCATGGGGGCCCCACATGCATGCCACATGTCATGGGGGCCCCAAATGAATGTCGCATGTCAAGGGGGCCCCACGTGCATGACGCATGTCATGGGGACCCACATGCATGCCGCATGTCATGGAGGCCCCCATGAAATGCGGCATGCATTTGGGGGCCCCACATGCATGCCGCATGTCATGGGGGCCCAAATGCTTGCCGCATGTCATGGGGTCCCCAAATGCATGCCGCATGTCATTGGGCCCCCCAAATGCATGCAGCATGTCTTGGGGCCCACAAATGCATGTCGCATGTCATAGGGGTCCCACATGCATGGCACTTTTCATGGGGGTCCCACATGCATGCGCATGTCATGGGGGACCCAAATGCGTGCCGCATATCATGGGGGCCCCAAATGCATGCCGCATGTCATAGGGGCCCCACATGCATGGCGCATGTCATGGGGGCCCCACATTCATACCGCATGTCATGGAGGCTCCAAATGCATGCCGCATGTAATGGGAGCCCCCATGCATGCCACATGTCATGGGGGCCCCAAATGAACGTCGCATGTCAAGGGGGCCCCACGTGCATGCCGAATGTCATGGGGGCCCCAAATGCATGCCGCATGTACAGGGGGCCCCACGTGCATGCCGCATGCCATGGGGACCCCAAATGCATGCCGCATGTCATGGGGGCCCCACATGCATGCTGCATGTCATGGGGCCCAAAAGATTGCCGCATGTCATGGGAGCCATAAATGCATGCCGCATGTCATGGGAGCCCCACATGAATGTCGCATGTCAAGGGGCCCAACGTGCATGCCGCATGTATTGGGGGCCCCAAATTCATGCAGCATGTCATAGGGGCCCCACATGCATGGCACATTTCATGGGGGCCCCAATTGCATTCAGCATGTAATGGGGGATCCAAATGCATGCTGCACGTCATGGGGGCCCCACGTGCATGCCGCATGTCATGGGGGCCCCGCAGGCATTCCACATGTCATGGGGGCCCCAAATAAATGCCGCATTTCATGGGGGCCCCACGTGCATGCCGCATGTCATGGGGCCCCCCAAATGGATGCCGCATGTCATAGGGGCCCCAAATGCATGCCGCATCTCTTGGGGCCCACACATGCATGCCGCATGTCATAGGGGCCCCACATGCATGGCACATTTCATGGGGGCCCCAAATGCATGCCTCAAGTCATGGGGGCCCCAAATGCATGCCGCATATCATGGGGGTCCCACATGCATGCCGCATATCAAGGGGGTCGCACATGCATGCCGCATGTCATGGGGGCCCCAAATGCATGCCGCATGTCACAGTGGCCCCAAATGCATGCTGCATGTCATGAGGGCCCCACTTGCATACCGCATGTCATAGGGGCCCCACGTACATGCCGCATGTCATGGGGGCCCCAAATGCATGCCGCATGTAATGGGGGCCCCACGTGCATGCCGCATGTCATGGGGGCCCCAAATGCATGCAGCATGTCATGGGGGCCCCACGTGCATGCCACATGTCTTGGGGGGCCCCACTTGCATGCATCATGTAATGGGGGTCCCACATGCATGCAGCATGTCATGGGGGCTCCAAATGCATGCGGCATGTCATAGGGGCCCCACGTGCATACCACATGTCATGGGGCCCCCACATGCATGCCGCATGTCATGGGGGTCCCACGTGCATGCTGCATGTCATTGGGGCCCCACGTGCTTGCCGCATGTCATGGGGGCCCCACGTGCATGCCTCATGTCACGATGGCCACAAATGTATGCCGCATGTCATGGGGGCCCCGCATGCATGATGCATGTCATGGGGGCCCCACATGAATGCCGCATGTCATGGGGCCCCACATGAATGCCGCATGTCATGGGGACCCCAAATGCATGCCATATGTCATGGGGTCCTCACATGCATGCCGCATGTCATGGGGCCCCCCAAATTCATGCCGCATATCATAGGGGCCCCACATGCATGGAGCATGTCATGGGGGCCCCAAATGCATGACGCATGTCATGGGGGTCCCACATGCATGCCGCATGTCATGGGGGCCCCAAATGCATGCCGCTTGTCATGACGGCCCCAAATGCATGACTCATGTCATGGAGGCCCCACGTGCATGCCGCATGTCATGGGGGATCCAAACTCATGCCGCATGTCATTGGGGCCCCAAACGTATGCCGCATGTCATGGGGGCCCCATGTGCATGCCGCATGTCATGGGTGCCCCAAATGCATGCCGCATGTCGTGGGGGCTCCACGTGCATGCCGCATTTCATGGGGGACCCAAATGCATGCCGCATGTCATGGGGGCCCCAAATGCATGTCACATGTCATGGGGGCCCCACGTGCATGCTGCATGTCATGGGGGCCCCAAATGCATGCCTCATGTCATGGGGGGCCCAAATGCATGCCGCATATCATGGGGCCCCCCAAATGCATGCAGCATGTCTTGGGGCCCACAAATGCATGCCGCATGTCATAGGAGCCCCACATGCATGGCGCATTTCATGGAGGCCCCACATGCATGCGCATGTCATGGGGGCCCCAAATGCGTGCCGCATATCATGGGGGCCCCAAATGCATGCAGCATGTCATGGGGGCCCCACGTGCATGCCGCATGTCATGGGGGCCCCACTTGCATGCAGCATGTAATGGGGATCCAAATGCATGACACATGTCATGGGGGTCCCACATGCATGCCGCATGTCATGGGGACCCCAAATGCATGGCTCAAGTCATGGGGGCCCCCAAATGCATGCCGCATATCAAGGGGGCCACAAATACATGCAGCATGTCATGGGGGCCCCACATGCATGTCACATGTCATTGGGCCCCCCAAATGCATGCCGCATGTCATGGGCCCCCCAAATGCATGCAGCATGTCTTGGGGCCCACAAATGCATGCCGCATGTCATAGGGGCCACACATGCATGGCACATTTCATGGGGGCCCCACATGCATGCGCATGTCATGGGGCCCAAATGCATGCCGCATATCATGGGGGCCCCAAATGCATGCAGCATGTCATGGGGCCCCACGTGCATGCCGCATATCATTGGGGGCCACATGCATGCCGCATGTCATGGGAGCCCCACATGAATGTCGAATGTCAAGGGGGCCCAACGTGCATGCCGCATGTATTGGGGGCCCCAAATTCATGCAGCATGTCATGAGGGCCCTGCATGCATGCCGCATGTCATGGGGGCCCCGCAGGCATTCCGCATGTCATGGGGGCCCAAATGCATGCCGCATGTCATAGGGGCCCCACGTGCATGCCGCATGTAATGGGGGATTCAAATGCATGCCTCAAGTCATGGGGGCCCCAAATGCATGCCGCATGTCATGGGGGCCCCATGTGCATGCCACATGTAATGGGGGCCCCAAAAGCATGTGGCATGTCATAGGGGCCCCACGTGCATGCCGCATGTCTTGGGCACCACAAATGCATGCAGCATGTCATAGGGGCCCCACGTGCATACCACATGTCATGGGGGCCCCAAATGCATGCCGCATGTACTGGGGGCCCCACGTGCATGCCGCATTTCATGGGGGACCCAAATGCATGCCGCATGTCATGGGGGCCCCACATGCATGGCGCATTTCATGGGGGCCCCACATGCATGCGCATGTCATGGGGGCAACACATGCATGCCGCATGTCATGGGGCCCAAAAGCTTGCCGCATGTCACGGGGGCCATAAATGCATGCCGCATGTCAAGGGGGCCCAACGTGCATGCCGCATGTATTGGGGGCCCCAAATGCATGCCTCAAGTCATGGGGGCCCCAAATGCATGCCGCATATCATGGGGGTCCCACATGCATGCCGCATATCATGGGGGTCCCACATGCATGCCGCATGTCATGGGGGCCCCGAATGCATGCCGCATGTCACATTGTCCCCAAATGCATGATGCATGTCATGAGGGCCCCATGTGCATACCGCATGTCATAGGGGCCCCACGTACATGGCACATGTCATCGGTGCCCCACATGCATGCCGCATGTCATTGGGGCCCCAAATGCATGCCGCATGTAATGGAGGCCCCACGTGCATGCTGCATGTCATGGGGGCCCCAAATGCATGCCGCATGTAATGGGGGCCCCACGTGCATGCAGCATGTCATGGGGGCCCCAAATGCATGCATCATGTCATTGGGGCTCCACGTGCATGCCGCATGTAATGGGGCCCCCAAATGCATGCCGCATGTCATGGGGGCCCCATGTGCATGCCACATGTAATGGGGGCCCCAAAAGCATGTGGCATGTCATAGGGGTCCCACGTGCATGCCGCATGTCTTGGGCATCCCAAATGCATGCAGCATGTCATAGGGGCCCCACGTGCATACCACATGTCATGGGGGCCCCAAATGCATGCCGCATGTACTGGGGGCCCCACGTGCATGCCGCATTTCATGGGGGACCCAAATGCATGCCGCATGTCATGGGGGCCCCAAATGCATGTTGCATGTCATGGGGGTCCCACGTGCATGCCGCATGTTATGGGGCCCCCAAGTGCATGCAGCATGTCTTGGGGCCCACAAATGCATGCAGCATGTCATAGGGGCCCCACATGCATGGCGCATTTCATGGGGGCCCCACATGCATGCGCATGTCATGGGTTCACCACATGCATGCCGCATGTCATGGGGCCCAAAAGCTTGCCGCATGTCATGGGGGCCATAAATGCATGCCGCATGTCATGGGAGCCCCACATGAATGTCGCATGTCAAGGGGGCCCAACGTGCATGCCGCATGTATTGGGGGCCCCAAATTCATGCAGCATGTCATGAGGGCCCTGCATGCATGCCGCATGTCATGGGGGCCCCGCAGGCATTCCGCATGTCATGGGGGCCCAAATGCATGCCGCATGTCATGGGGGCCCCACGTGCATGCCACATGTAATGGGGGATTCAAATGCATGCCTCAAGTCATGGGGGCCCCACATGCATGGCGCATTTCATGGGGGCCATACATGCATGCCGCATGTCATGGGGGCCCCAAATGCATGCCTCAAGTCATGGGGGCCCCAAATGCACGCAGCATGTCATAGGGGCCCCACATGCATGGTGCATGTCATGGGGGCCCCACATGCATGACTCAAGTCATGGGGGCCCAAAATGCATGCCACATATCATGGGGGCCCCACATGCATGCCGCATATATTGGGGGCCTCAATTGCATGCCGCATGTCATGAGGGCCCCGCATGCATGCCGCATGTCATTGGGGCCCCGTAGGCATTCCGCATGTCATGGGGGCCTCACGTGCATTCCGCATGTCATGGGGGTCCCACGTGCATGCTTCATGTCATGGGGGCCCCACGTGCTTGCCGCTTGTCATGGGGGCCCCACGTGCATGTCTCATGTTACGGGGGCCACGAATGCATGCCGCATGTCATAGGGGCCCCACGTGCATACCACATGTCATGGGGGCCCCAAATGCATGCCGCATGTCATGGGGGCCCCACATGCATGCCACATGTCATGGGGGCCCCAAATGAATGTCGCATGTCAAGGGGGCCCCACGTGCATGACGCATGTCATGGGGACCCACATGCATGCCGCATGTCATGGAGGCCCCCATGACATGCGGCATGCATTTGGGGGGCCCCACATGCATGCCGCATGTCATGGGGGCCCAAATGCTTGCCGCATGTCATGGGGTCCCCAAATGCATGCCGCATGTCATTGGGCCCCCCAAATGCATGCAGCATGTCTTGGGGCCCACAAATGCATGTCGCATGTCATAGGGGTCCCACATGCATTGCGCTTTTCATGGGGGTCCCACATGCATGCGCATGTCATGGGGCCCAAAAGATTGCCGCATGTCATGGGAGCCATAAATGCATGCCGCATGTCATGGGAGCCCCACATGAATGTCGCATGTCAAGGGGCCCAACGTGCATGCCGCATGCCATGGGGACCCCAAATGCATGCCGCATGTCATGGGGGCCCCACATGCATGCTGCATGTCATGGGGCCCAAAAGATTGCCGCATGTCATGGGAGCCATAAATGCATGCCGCATGTCATGGGAGCCCCACATGAATGTCGCATGTCAAGGGGCCCAACGTGCATGCCGCATGTATTGGGGGCCCCAAATTCATGCAGCATGTCATAGGGGCCCCACATGCATGGCACATTTCATGGGGGCCCCAATTGCATTCAGCATGTAATGGGGGATCCAAATGCATGCTGCACGTCATGGGGGCCCCACGTGCATGCCGCATGTCATGGGGGCCCCGCAGGCATTCCACATGTCATGGGGGCCCCAAATAAATGCCGCATTTCATGGGGGCCCCACGTGCATGCCGCATGTCATGGGGCCCCCCAAATGGATGCCGCATGTCATAGGGGCCCCAAATGCATGCCGCATCTCTTGGGGCCCACAAATGCATGCCGCATGTCATAGGGGCCCCACATGCATGGCACATTTCATGGGGGCCCCAAATGCATGCCTCAAGTCATGGGGGCCCCAAATGCATGCCGCATATCATGGGGGTCCCACATGCATGCCGCATATCAAGGGGGTCGCACATGCATGCCGCATGTCATGGGGGCCCCAAATGCATGCCGCATGTCACAGTGGCCCCAAATGCATGCTGCATGTCATGAGGGCCCCACTTGCATACCGCATGTCATAGGGGCCCCACGTACATGCCGCATGTCATGGGGGCCCCAAATGCATGCCGCATGTCATGGGGGCCCCACGTGCATGCCACATGTCTTGGGGGGCCCACATGCATGCCGCATGTCATGGGGGCCCCACTTGCATGCATCATGTAATGGGGGTCCCACATGCATGCAGCATGTCATGGGGGCTCCAAATGCATGCGGCATGTCATAGGGGCCCCACGTGCATACCACATGTCATGGGGCCCCCACATGCATGCCGCATGTCATGGGGGTCCCACGTGCATGCTGCATGTCATTGGGGCCCCACGTGCTTGCCGCATGTCATGGGGGCCCCACGTGCATGCCTCATGTCACGAGGGCCACAAATGTATGCCGCATGTCATGGGGGCCCCGCATGCATGATGCATGTCATGGGGGCCCCACATGAATGCCGCATGTCATGGGGCCCCACATGAATGCCGCATGTCATGGGGACCCCAAATGCATGCCATATGTCATGGGGTCCTCACATGCATGCCGCATGTCATGGGGCCCCCCAAATTCATGCCGCATATCATAGGGGCCCCACATGCATGGAGCATGTCATGGGGGCCCCAAATGCATGACGCATGTCATGGGGGTCCCACATGCATGACTCATGTCATGGAGGCCCCACGTGCATGCCGCATGTCATGGGGGATCCAAACTCATGCCGCATGTCATTGGGGCCCCAAACGTATGCCGCATGTCATGGGGGCCCCATGTGCATGCCGCATGTCATGGGTGCCCCAAATGCATGCCGCATGTCATGGGGGCTCCACGTGCATGCCGCATGTCATGGGGGACCCAAATGCATGCCGCATGTCATGGGGGCCCCAAATGCATGTCACATGTCATGGGGGCCCCACGTGCATGCTGCATGTCATGGGGGCCCCAAATGCATGCCTCATGTCATGGGGGGCCCAAATGCATGCCGCATATCATGGGGCCCCCCAAATGCATGCAGCATGTCTTGGGGCCCACAAATGCATGCCGCATGTCATACGAGCCCCACATGCATGGCACATTTCATGGAGGCCCCACATGCATGCGCATGTCATGGGGGCCCCAAATGCGTGCCGCATATCATGGGGGCCCCAAATGCATGCAGCATGTCATGGGGGCCCCACGTGCATCCCGCATGTCATGGGGGCCCCACTTGCATGCAGCATGTAATGGGGATCCAAATGCATGACGCATGTCATGGGGGTCCCACATGCATGCCGCATGTCATGGGGACCCCAAATGCATGGCTCAAGTCATGGGGGCCCCCAAATGCATGCCGCATATCAAGGGGGCCACAAATGCATGCAGCATGTCATGGGGGCCCCACATGCATGTCACATGTCATTGGGCCCCCCAAATGCATGCCGCATGTCATGGGGCCCCCCAAATGCATGCAGCATGTCTTGGGGCCCACAAATGCATGCCGCATGTCATAGGGGCCACACATGCATGGCACATTTCATGGGGGCCCCACATGCATGCGCATGTCATGGGGGCCCAAAATGCATGCCGCATATCATGGGGGCCCCAAATGCATGCAGCATGTCATGGGGCCCCACGTGCATGCCGCATATCATTGGGGGCCACATGCATGCCGCATGTCATGGGAGCCCCACATGAATGTCGAATGTCAAAGGGGCCCAACGTGCATGCCGCATGTATTGGGGGCCCCAAATTCATGCAGCATGTCATGAGGGCCCTGCATGCATGCCGCATGTCATGGGGGCCCCGCAGGCATTCCGCATGTCATGGGGGCCCAAATGCATGCCGCATGTCATAGGGGCCCCACGTGCATGCCGCATGTAATGGGGGATTCAAATGCATGCCTCAAGTCATGGGGGCCCCAAATGCATGCCGCATGTCATGGGGGCCCCATGTGCATGCCACATGTAATGGGGGCCCCAAAAGCATGTGGCATGTCATAGGGGCCCCACGTGCATGCCGCATGTCTTGGGCACCCCAAATGCATGCAGCATGTCATAGGGGCCCCACGTGCATACCACATGTCATGGGGGCCCCAAATGCATGCCGCATGTACTGGGGGCCCCACGTGCATGCCGCATTTCATGGGGGACCCAAATGCATGCAGCATGTCATGGGGGCCCCACGTGCATCCCGCATGTCATGGGGGCCCCACTTGCATGCAGCATGTAATGGGGATCCAAATGCATGACGCATGTCATGGGGGACCCAAATGCATGCCGCATGTCATGGGGGCCCCACATGCATGGCGCATTTCATGGGGGCCCCACATGCATGCGCATGTCATGGGGGCACCACATGCATGCCGCATGTCATGGGGCCCAAAAGATTGCCGCATGTCACGGGGGCCATAAATGCATGCCGCATGTCAAGGGGGCCCAACGTGCATGCCGCATGTATTGGGGGCCCCAAATGCATGCCTCAAGTCATGGGGGCCCCAAATGCATGCCGCATATCATGGGGGTCCCACATGCATGCCGCATATCATGGGGGTCCCACATGCATGCCGCATGTCATGGGGGCCCCGAATGCATGCCGCATGTCACATTGGCCCCAAATGCATGATGCATGTCATGAGGGCCCCATGTGCATACCGCATGTCATAGGGGCCCCACGTACATGGCACATGTCATCGGTGCCCCACATGCATGCCGCATGTCATTGGGCCCCAAATGCATGCCGCATGTAATGGGGGCCCCACGTGCATGCTGCATGTCATGGGGGCACCAAATGCATGCCGCATGTAATGGGGCCCCCACGTGCATGCAGCATGTCATGGGGGCCCCAAATGCATGCATCATGTCATTGGGGCTCCACTGCATGCCGCATGTAATGGGGCCCCCAAATGCATGCCGCATGTCATGGGGGCCCCATGTGCATGCCACATGTAATGGGGGCCCCAAAAGCTTGTGGCATGTCATAGGGGCCCCACGTGCATGCCGCATGTCTTGGGCACCCCAAATGCATGCCGCATGTACTGGGGGCCCCACGTGCATGCCGCATTTCATGGGGGACCCAAATGCATGCCGCATGTCATGGGGGCCCCAAATGCATGTTGCATGTCATGGGGGTCCCACGTGCATGCCGCATGTTATGGGGCCCCCAAGTGCATGCAGCATGTCTTGGGGCCCACAAATGCATGCAGCATGTCATAGGGGCCCCACATGCATGGCGCATTTCATGGGGGCCCCACATGCATGCGCATGTCATGGGGGCACCACATGCATGCAGCATGTCATGGGGCCCAAAAGCTTGCCGCATGTCATGGGGGCCATAAATGCATGCCGCATGTCATGGGAGCCCCACATGAATGTCGCATGTCAAGGGGGCCCAACGTGCATGCCGCATGTATTGGGGGCCCCAAATTCATGCAGCATGTCATGAGGGCCCTGCATGCATGCCGCATGTCATGGGGGCCCCGCAGGCATTCCGCATGTCATGGGGGCCCAAATGCATGCCGCATGTCATAGGGGCCCCACGTGCATGCCGCATGTAATGGGGGATTCAAATGCATGCCTCAAGTCATGGGGGCCCCAAATGCATGCCGCATGTCATGGGGGCCCCATGTGCATGCCACATGTAATGGGGTCCCCAAAAGCATGTGGCATGTCATAGGGGCCCCACGTGCATGCCGCATGTCTTGGGCACCCCAAATGCATGCAGCATGTCATAGGGGCCCCACGTGCATACCACATGTCATGGGGGCCCCAAATGCATGCCGCATGTACTGGGGGCCCCACGTGCATGCCGCATTTCATGGGGGACCCAAATGCATGCCGCATGTCATGGGGGCCCCACATGCATGGCGCATTTCATGGGGGCCCCACATGCATGCGCATGTCATGGGGGCAACACATGCATGCCGCATGTCATGGGGCCCAAAAGCTTGCCGCATGTCATGGGGGCCATAAATGCATGCCGCATGTCAAGGGGGCCCAACGTGCATGCCGCATGTATTGGGGATCCAAATGCATGACGCATGTCATGGGGGTCCCACATGCATGCGGCATGTCATAGGGGCCCCACGTGCATACCACATGTCATGGGGCCCCTACATGCATGCCACATGTCATGGGGGTCCCACGTGCATGCTGCATGTCATTGGGGCCCCACGTGCTTGCCGCATGTCATGGGGGCCCCACGTGCATGCCTCATGTCACGAGGGCCACAAATGTATGCCGCATGTCATGGGGGCCCCGCATGCATGATGCATGTCATGGGGGCCCCACATGAATGCCGCATGTCATGGGGCCCCACATGAATGCCGCATGTCATGGGGACCCCAAATGCATGCCATATGTCATGGGGTCCTCACATGCATGCCGCATGTCATGGGGCCCCCCAAATTCATGCCGCATATCATAGGGGCCCCACATGCATGGAGCATGTCATGGGGGCCCCAAATGCATGACGCATGTCATGGGGGTCCCACATGCATGACTCATGTCATGGAGGCCCCACGTGCATGCCGCATGTCATGGGGGATCCAAACTCATGCCGCATGTCATTGGGGCCCCAAACGTATGCCGCATGTCATGGGGGCCCCATGTGCATGCCGCATGTCATGGGTGCCCCAAATGCATGCCGCATGTCATGGGGGCTCCACGTGCATGCCGCATTTCATGGGGGACCCAAATGCATGCCGCATGTCATGGGGGCCCCAAATGCATGTCACATGTCATGGGGGCCCCACGTGCATGCTGCATGTCATGGGGGCCCCAAATGCATGCCTCATGTCATGGGGGGCCCAAATGCATGCCGCATATCATGGGGCCCCCCAAATGCATGCAGCATGTCTTGGGGCCCACAAATGCATGCCGCATGTCATACGAGCCCCACATGCATGGCACATTTCATGGAGGCCCCACATGCATGCGCATGTCATGGGGGCCCCAAATGCGTGCCGCATATCATGGGGGCCCCAAATGCATGCAGCATGTCATGGGGGCCCCACGTGCATCCCGCATGTCATGGGGGCCCCACTTGCATGCAGCATGTAATGGGGATCCAAATGCATGACGCATGTCATGGGGGTCCCACATGCATGCCGCATGTCATGGGGACCCCAAATGCATGGCTCAAGTCATGGGGGCCCCCAAATGCATGCCGCATATCAAGGGGGCCACAAATGCATGCAGCATGTCATGGGGGCCCCACATGCATGTCACATGTCATTGGGCCCCCCAAATGCATGCCGCATGTCATGGGGCCCCCCAAATGCATGCAGCATGTCTTGGGGCCCACAAATGCATGCCGCATGTCATAGGGGCCACACATGCATGGCACATTTCATGGGGGCCCCACATGCATGCGCATGTCATGGGGGCCCAAAATGCATGCCGCATATCATGGGGGCCCCAAATGCATGCAGCATGTCATGGGGCCCCACGTGCATGCCGCATATCATTGGGGGCCACATGCATGCCGCATGTCATGGGAGCCCCACATGAATGTCGAATGTCAAAGGGGCCCAACGTGCATGCCGCATGTATTGGGGGCCCCAAATTCATGCAGCATGTCATGAGGGCCCTGCATGCATGCCGCATGTCATGGGGGCCCCGCAGGCATTCCGCATGTCATGGGGGCCCAAATGCATGCCGCATGTCATAGGGGCCCCACGTGCATGCCGCATGTAATGGGGGATTCAAATGCATGCCTCAAGTCATGGGGGCCCCAAATGCATGCCGCATGTCATGGGGGCCCCATGTGCATGCCACATGTAATGGGGGCCCCAAAAGCATGTGGCATGTCATAGGGGCCCCACGTGCATGCCGCATGTCTTGGGCACCCCAAATGCATGCAGCATGTCATAGGGGCCCCACGTGCATACCACATGTCATGGGGGCCCCAAATGCATGCCGCATGTACTGGGGGCCCCACGTGCATGCCGCATTTCATGGGGGACCCAAATGCATGCAGCATGTCATGGGGGCCCCACGTGCATCCCGCATGTCATGGGGGCCCCACTTGCATGCAGCATGTAATGGGGATCCAAATGCATGACGCATGTCATGGGGGACCCAAATGCATGCCGCATGTCATGGGGGCCCCACATGCATGGCGCATTTCATGGGGGCCCCACATGCATGCGCATGTCATGGGGGCACCACATGCATGCCGCATGTCATGGGGCCCAAAAGCTTGCCGCATGTCACGGGGGCCATAAATGCATGCCGCATGTCAAGGGGGCCCAACGTGCATGCCGCATGTATTGGGGGCCCCAAATGCATGCCTCAAGTCATGGGGGCCCCAAATGCATGCCGCATATCATGGGGGTCCCACATGCATGCCGCATATCATGGGGGTCCCACATGCATGCCGCATGTCATGGGGGCCCCGAATGCATGCCGCATGTCACATTGGCCCCAAATGCATGATGCATGTCATGAGGGCCCCATGTGCATACCGCATGTCATAGGGGCCCCACGTACATGGCACATGTCATCGGTGCCCCACATGCATGCCGCATGTCATTGGGGCACCAAATGCATGCCGCATGTAATGGGGGCCCCACGTGCATGCTGCATGTCATGGGGGCACCAAATGCATGCCGCATGTAATGGGGCCCCCACGTGCATGCAGCATGTCATGGGGGCCCCAAATGCATGCATCATGTCATTGGGGCTCCACTGCATGCCGCATGTAATGGGGCCCCCAAATGCATGCCGCATGTCATGGGGGCCCCATGTGCATGCCACATGTAATGGGGGCCCCAAAAGCTTGTGGCATGTCATAGGGGCCCCACGTGCATGCCGCATGTCTTGGGCACCCCAAATGCATGCCGCATGTACTGGGGGCCCCACGTGCATGCCGCATTTCATGGGGGACCCAAATGCATGCCGCATGTCATGGGGGCCCCAAATGCATGTTGCATGTCATGGGGGTCCCACGTGCATGCCGCATGTTATGGGGCCCCCAAGTGCATGCAGCATGTCTTGGGGCCCACAAATGCATGCAGCATGTCATAGGGGCCCCACATGCATGGCGCATTTCATGGGGGCCCCACATGCATGCGCATGTCATGGGGGCACCACATGCATGCCGCATGTCATGGGGCCCAAAAGCTTGCCGCATGTCATGGGGGCCATAAATGCATGCCGCATGTCATGGGAGCCCCACATGAATGTCGCATGTCAAGGGGGCCCAACGTGCATGCCGCATGTATTGGGGGCCCCAAATTCATGCAGCATGTCATGAGGGCCCTGCATGCATGCCGCATGTCATGGGGGCCCCGCAGGCATTCCGCATGTCATGGGGGCCCAAATGCATGCCGCATGTCATGGGGGCCCCACGTGCATGCCACATGTAATGGGGGATTCAAATGCATGCCTCAAGTCATGGGGGCCCCACATGCATGGCGCATTTCATGGGGGCCATACATGCATGCCGCATGTCATGGGGGCCCCAAATGCATGCCTCAAGTCATGGGGGCCCCAAATGCACGCATCATGTCATAGGGGCCCCACATGCATGGTGCATGTCATGGGGGCCCCACATGCATGACTCAAGTCATGGGGGCCCCAAATGCATGCCACATATCATGGGGGCCCCACATGCATGCCGCATATATTGGGGGCCTCAATTGCATGCCGCATGTCATGAGGGCCCCGCATGCATGCCGCATGTCATTGGGGCCCCGTAGGCATTCCGCATGTCATGGGGGCCTCACGTGCATTCCGCATGTCATGGGGGTCCCACGTGCATGCTTCATGTCATGGGGGCCCCACGTGCTTGCCGCTTGTCATGGGGGCCCCACGTGCATGCCTCATGTTACGGGGGCCACGAATGCATGCCGCATGTCATAGGGGCCCCACGTGCATACCACATGTCATGGGGGCCCCAAATGCATGCCGCATGTCATGGGGGCCCCACATGCATGCCACATGTCATGGGGGCCCCAAATGAATGTCGCATGTCAAGGGGGCCCCACGTGCATGACGCATGTCATGGGGACCCACATGCATGCCGCATGTCATGGAGGCCCCCATGACATGCGGCATGCATTTGGGGGCCCCACATGCATGCCGCATGTCATGGGGGCCCAAATGCATGCCGCATGTCATGGGGGCCCCAAATGCATGCCGCATGTCACAGTGGCCCCAAATGCATGCTGCATGTCATGAGGGCCCCACTTGCATACCGCATGTCATAGGGGCCCCACGTACATGCCGCATGTCATGGGGGCCCCAAATGCATGCCGCATGTAATGGGGGCCCCACGTGCATGCCGCATGTCATGGGGGCCCCAAATGCATGCAGCATGTCATGGGGGCCCCACGTGCATGCCACATGTCTTGGGGGGCCCCACTTGCATGCATCATGTAATGGGGGTCCCACATGCATGCAGCATGTCATGGGGGCTCCAAATGCATGCGGAATGTCATAGGGGCCCCACGTGCATACCACATGTCATGGGTCCCCCACATGCATGCCGCATGTCATGGGGGTCCCACGTGCATGCTGCATGTCATTGGGGCCCCACGTGCTTGCCGCATGTCATGGGGGCCCCACGTGCATGCCTCATGTCACGAGGGCCACAAATGTATGCCGCATGTCATGGGGGCCCCGCATGCATGATGCATGTCATGGGGGCCCCACATGAATGCCGCATGTCATGGGGCCCCACATGAATGCCGCATGTCATGGGGACCCCAAATGCATGCCATATGTCATGGGGTCCTCACATGCATGCCGCATGTCATGGGGCCCCCCAAATTCATGCCGCATATCATAGGGGCCCCACATGCATGGAGCATGTCATGGGGGCCCCAAATGCATGACGCATGTCATGGGGGTCCCACATGCATGCCGCATGTCATGGGGGCCCCAAATGCATGCCGCTTGTCATGACGGCCCCAAATGCATGACTCATGTCATGGAGGCCCCACGTGCATGCCGCATGTCATGGGGGATCCAAACTCATGCCGCATGTCATTGGGCCCCCAAACGTATGCCGCATGTCATGGGGGCCCCATGTGCATGCCGCATGTCATGGGTGCCCCAAATGCATGCCGCATGTCATGGGGGCTCCACGTGCATGCCGCATTTCATGGGGGACCCAAATGCATGCCGCATGTCATGGGGGCCCCAAATGCATGTCACATGTCATGGGGGCCCCACGTGCATGCTGCATGTCATGGGGGCCCCAAATGCATGCCTCATGTCATGGGGGGCCCAAATGCATGCCGCATATCATGGGGCCCCCCAAATGCATGCAGCATGTCTTGGGGCCCACAAATGCATGCCGCATGTCATAGGAGCCCCACATGCATGGCACATTTCATGGAGGCCCCACATGCATGCGCATGTCATGGGGGCCCCAAATGCGTGCCGCATATCATGGGGGCCCCAAATGCATGCAGCATGTCATGGGGGCCCCACGTGCATGCCGCATGTCATGGGGGCCCCACTTGCATGCAGCATGTAATGGGGATCCAAATGCATGACACATGTCATGGGGGTCCCACATGCATGCCGCATGTCATGGGGACCCCAAATGCATGGCTCAAGTCATGGGGGCCCCCAAATGCATGCCGCATATCAAGGGGGCCACAAATGCATGCAGCATGTCATGGGGGCCCCACATGCATGTCACATGTCATTGGGCCCCCCAAATGCATGCCGCATGTCATGGGCCCCCCCAAATGCATGCAGCATGTCTTGGGGCCCACAAATGCATGCCGCATGTCATAGGGGCCACACATGCATGGCACATTTCATGGGGGCCCCACATGCATGCGCATGTCATGGGGCCCAAATGCATGCCGCATATCATGGGGGCCCCAAATGCATGCAGCATGTCATGGGGCCCCACGTGCATGCCGCATATCATTGGGGGCCACATGCATGCCGCATGTCATGGGAGCCCCACATGAATGTCGAATGTCAAGGGGGCCCAACGTGCATGCCGCATGTATTGGGGGCCCCAAATTCATGCAGCATGTCATGAGGGCCCCACGTGCATGCCGCATGTCATGGGGGCCCCGCAGGCATTCCGCATGTAATGGGGGCCCAAATGCATGCCGCATGTCATAGGGGCCCCACGTGCATGCCGCATGTAATGGGGGATTCAAATGCATGCCTCAAGTCATGGGGGCCCCAAATGCATGCCGCATGTCATGGGGGCCCCATGTGCATGCCACATGTAATGGGGGCCCCAAAAGCATGTGGCATGTCATAGGGGCCCCACGTGCATGCCGCATGTCTTGGGCACCCCAAATGCATGCAGCATGTCATGGGGGGCCCACGTGCATACCACATGTCATGGGGGCCCCAAATGCATGCCGCATGTACTGGGGGCCCCATGTGCATGCCGCATTTCATGGGGGACCCAAATGCATGCCGCATGTCATGGGGGCCCCACATGCATGGCGCATTTCATGGGGGCCCCACATGCATGCGCATGTCATGGGGGCAACACATGCATGCCGCATGTCATGGGGCCCAAAAGCTTGCCGCATGTCATGGGGGCCATAAATGCATGCCGCATGTCAAGGGGGCCCAACGTGCATGCCGCGTGTATTGGGGGCCCCAAATGCATGCCTCAAGTCATGGGGGCCCCAAATGCATGCCGCATATCATGGGGGTCCCACATGCATGCCGCATATCATGGGGGTCCCACATGCATGCCGCATGTCATGGGGGCCCCGAATGCATGCCGCATGTCACATTGTCCCCAAATGCATGATGCATGTCATGAGGGCCCCATGTGCATACCGCATGTCATAGGGGCCCCACGTACATGGCACATGTCATCGGTGCCATAAATGCATGCCGCATGTCATGGGAGCCCCACATGAATGTCGCATGTCAAGGGGGCCCAACGTGCATGCCGCATGTATTGGGGGCCCCAAATTCATGCAGCATGTCATGAGGGCCCTGCATGCATGCCGCATGTCATGGGGGCCCCGCAGGCATTCCGCATGTCATGGGGGCCCAAATGCATGCCGCATGTCATGGGGGCCCCACGTGCATGCCACATGTAATGGGGGATTCAAATGCATGCCTCAAGTCATGGGGGCCCCACATGCATGGCGCATTTCATGGGGGCCATACATGCATGCCGCATGTCATGGGGGCCCCAAATGCATGCCTCAAGTCATGGGGGCCCCAAATGCACGCAGCATGTCATAGGGGCCCCACATGCATGGTGCATGTCATGGGGGCCCCACATGCATGACTCAAGTCATGGGGGCCCCAAATGCATGCCACATATCATGGGGGCCCCACATGCATGCCGCATATATTGGGGGCCTCAATTGCATGCCGCATGTCATGAGGGCCCCGCATGCATGCCGCATGTCATTGGGGCCCCGTAGGCATTCCGCATGTCATGGGGGCCTCACGTGCATTCCGCATGTCATGGGGGTCCCACGTGCATGCTTCATGTCATGGGGGCCCCACGTGCTTGCCGCTTGTCATGGGGGCCCCACGTGCATGCCTCATGTTACGGGGGCCACGAATGCATGCCGCATGTCATAGGGGCCCCACGTGCATACCACATGTCATGGGGGCCCCAAATGCATGCCGCATGTCATGGGGGCCCCACATGCATGCCACATGTCATGGGGGCCCCAAATGAATGTCGCATGTCAAGGGGGCCCCACGTGCATGACGCATGTCATGGGGACCCACATGCATGCCGCATGTCATGGAGGCCCCCATGACATGCGGCATGCATTTGGGGGCCCCACATGCATGCCGCATGTCATGGGGGCCCAAATGCATGCCGCATGTCATGGGGGCCCCAAATGCATGCCGCATGTCACAGTGGCCCCAAATGCATGCTGCATGTCATGAGGGCCCCACTTGCATACCGCATGTCATAGGGGCCCCACGTACATGCCGCATGTCATGGGGGCCCCAAATGCATGCCGCATGTAATGGGGGCCCCACGTGCATGCCGCATGTCATGGGGGCCCCAAATGCATGCAGCATGTCATGGGGGCCCCACGTGCATGCCACATGTCTTGGGGGGCCCCACTTGCATGCATCATGTAATGGGGGTCCCACATGCATGCAGCATGTCATGGGGGCTCCAAATGCATGCGGAATGTCATAGGGGCCCCACGTGCATACCACATGTCATGGGTCCCCCACATGCATGCCGCATGTCATGGGGGTCCCACGTGCATGCTGCATGTCATTGGGGCCCCACGTGCTTGCCGCATGTCATGGGGGCCCCACGTGCATGCCTCATGTCACGAGGGCCACAAATGTATGCCGCATGTCATGGGGGCCCCGCATGCATGATGCATGTCATGGGGGCCCCACATGAATGCCGCATGTCATGGGGCCCCACATGAATGCCGCATGTCATGGGGACCCCAAATGCATGCCATATGTCATGGGGTCCTCACATGCATGCCGCATGTCATGGGGCCCCCCAAATTCATGCCGCATATCATAGGGGCCCCACATGCATGGAGCATGTCATGGGGGCCCCAAATGCATGACGCATGTCATGGGGGTCCCACATGCATGCCGCATGTCATGGGGGCCCCAAATGCATGCCGCTTGTCATGACGGCCCCAAATGCATGACTCATGTCATGGAGGCCCCACGTGCATGCCGCATGTCATGGGGGATCCAAACTCATGCCGCATGTCATTGGGCCCCCAAACGTATGCCGCATGTCATGGGGGCCCCATGTGCATGCCGCATGTCATGGGTGCCCCAAATGCATGCCGCATGTCATGGGGGCTCCACGTGCATGCCGCATTTCATGGGGGACCCAAATGCATGCCGCATGTCATGGGGGCCCCAAATGCATGTCACATGTCATGGGGGCCCCACGTGCATGCTGCATGTCATGGGGGCCCCAAATGCATGCCTCATGTCATGGGGGGCCCAAATGCATGCCGCATATCATGGGGCCCCCCAAATGCATGCAGCATGTCTTGGGGCCCACAAATGCATGCCGCATGTCATAGGAGCCCCACATGCATGGCGCATTTCATGGAGGCCCCACATGCATGCGCATGTCATGGGGGCCCCAAATGCGTGCCGCATATCATGGGGGCCCCAAATGCATGCAGCATGTCATGGGGGCCCCACGTGCATGCCGCATGTCATGGGGGCCCCACTTGCATGCAGCATGTAATGGGGATCCAAATGCATGACACATGTCATGGGGGTCCCACATGCATGCCGCATGTCATGGGGACCCCAAATGCATGGCTCAAGTCATGGGGGCCCCCAAATGCATGCCGCATATCAAGGGGGCCACAAATGCATGCAGCATGTCATGGGGGCCCCACATGCATGTCACATGTCATTGGGCCCCCCAAATGCATGCCGCATGTCATGGGCCCCCCCAAATGCATGCAGCATGTCTTGGGGCCCACAAATGCATGCCGCATGTCATAGGGGCCACACATGCATGGCACATTTCATGGGGGCCCCACATGCATGCGCATGTCATGGGGCCCAAATGCATGCCGCATATCATGGGGGCCCCAAATGCATGCAGCATGTCATGGGGCCCCACGTGCATGCCGCATATCATTGGGGGCCACATGCATGCCGCATGTCATGGGAGCCCCACATGAATGTCGAATGTCAAGGGGGCCCAACGTGCATGCCGCATGTATTGGGGGCCCCAAATTCATGCAGCATGTCATGAGGGCCCCACGTGCATGCCGCATGTCATGGGGGCCCCGCAGGCATTCTGCATGTAATGGGGGCCCAAATGCATGCCGCATGTCATAGGGGCCCCACGTGCATGCCGCATGTAATGGGGGATTCAAATGCATGCCTCAAGTCATGGGGGCCCCAAATGCATGCCGCATGTCATGGGGGCCCCATGTGCATGCCACATGTAATGGGGGCCCCAAAAGCATGTGGCATGTCATAGGGGCCCCACGTGCATGCCGCATGTCTTGGGCACCCCAAATGCATGCAGCATGTCATAGGGGGCCCACGTGCATACCACATGTCATGGGGGCCCCAAATGCATGCCGCATGTACTGGGGGCCCCACGTGCATGCCGCATTTCATGGGGGACCCAAATGCATGCCGCATGTCATGGGGGCCCCACATGCATGGCGCATTTCATGGGGGCCCCACATGCATGCGCATGTCATGGGGGCAACACATGCATGCCGCATGTCATGGGGCCCAAAAGCTTGCCGCATGTCATGGGGGCCATAAATGCATGCCGCATGTCAAGGGGGCCCAACGTGCATGCCGCGTGTATTGGGGGCCCCAAATGCATGCCTCAAGTCATGGGGGCCCCAAATGCATGCCGCATATCATGGGGGTCCCACATGCATGCCGCATATCATGGGGGTCCCACATGCATGCCGCATGTCATGGGGGCCCCGAATGCATGCCGCATGTCACATTGTCCCCAAATGCATGATGCATGTCATGAGGGCCCCATGTGCATACCGCATGTCATAGGGGCCCCACGTACATGGCACATGTCATCGGTGCCATAAATGCATGCCGCATGTCATGGGAGCCCCACATGAATGTCGCATGTCAAGGGGGCCCAACGTGCATGCCGCATGTATTGGGGGCCCCAAATTCATGCAGCATGTCATGAGGGCCCTGCATGCATGCCGCATGTCATGGGGGCCCCGCAGGCATTCCGCATGTCATGGGGGCCCAAATGCATGCCGCATGTCATGGGGGCCCCACGTGCATGCCACATGTAATGGGGGATTCAAATGCATGCCTCAAGTCATGGGGGCCCCACATGCATGGCGCATTTCATGGGGGCCATACATGCATGCCGCATGTCATGGGGGCCCCAAATGCATGCCTCAAGTCATGGGGGCCCCAAATGCACGCAGCATGTCATAGGGGCCCCACATGCATGGTGCATGTCATGGGGGCCCCACATGCATGACTCAAGTCATGGGGGCCCCAAATGCATGCCACATATCATGGGGGCCCCACATGCATGCCGCATATATTGGGGGCCTCAATTGCATGCCGCATGTCATGAGGGCCCCGCATGCATGCCGCATGTCATTGGGGCCCCGTAGGCATTCCGCATGTCATGGGGGCCTCACGTGCATTCCGCATGTCATGGGGGTCCCACGTGCATGCTTCATGTCATGGGGGCCCCACGTGCTTGCCGCTTGTCATGGGGGCCCCACGTGCATGCCTCATGTTACGGGGGCCACGAATGCATGCCGCATGTCATAGGGGCCCCACGTGCATACCACATGTCATGGGGGCCCCAAATGCATGCCGCATGTCATGGGGGCCCCACATGCATGCCACATGTCATGGGGGCCCCAAATGAATGTCGCATGTCAAGGGGGCCCCACGTGCATGACGCATGTCATGGGGACCCACATGCATGCCGCATGTCATGGAGGCCCCACATGCATGGCACATTTCATGGGGGCCCCAAATGCATGCCTCAAGTCATGGGGGCCCCAAATACATGCCGCATATCATGGGGGTCCCACATGCATGCCGCATATCAAGGGGGTCGCACATGCATGCCGCATGTCATGGGGGCCCCAAATGCATGCCGCATGTCACAGTGGCCCCAAATGCATGCTGCATGTCATGAGGGCCCCACTTGCATACCGCATGTCATAGGGGCCCCACGTACATGCCGCATGTCATGGGGGCCCCAAATGCATGCCGCATGTCATGGGGGCCCCACGTGCATGCCGCATGTCTTGGGGGGCCCACATGCATGCCGCATGTCATGGGGGCCCCACTTGCATGCCGCATGTAATGGGGGTCCCACATGCATGCAGCATGTCATGGGGGCTCCAAATGCATGCGGCATGTCATAGGGGCCCCACGTGCATACCACATGTCATGGGGCCCCCACATGCATGCCGCATGTCATGGGGGTCCCACGTGCATGCTGCATGTCATTGGGGCCCCACGTGCTTGCCGCATGTCATGGGGGCCCCACGTGCATGCCTCATGTCACGAGGGCCACAAATGTATGCCGCATGTCATGGGGCCCCCGCATGCATGATGCATGTCATGGGGGCCCCACATGAATGCCGCATGTCATGGGGCCCCACATGAATGCCGCATGTCATGGGGACCCCAAATGCATGCCATATGTCATGGGGTCCTCACATGCATGCCGCATGTCATGGGGCCCCCCAAATTCATGCCGCATATCATAGGGGCCCCACATGCATGGAGCATGTCATGGGGGCCCCAAATGCATGACGCATGTCATGGGGGTCCCACATGCATGCCGCATGTCATGGGGGCCCCAAATGCATGCCGCTTGTCATGACGGCCCCAAATGCATGACTCATGTCATGGAGGCCCCACGTGCATGCCGCATGTCATGGGGGATCCAAACTCATGCCGCATGTCATTGGGGCCCCAAACGTATGCCGCATGTCATGGGGGCCCCATGTGCATGCCGCATGTCATGGGTGCCCCAAATGCATGCCGCATGTCATGGGGGCTCCACGTGCATGCCGCATTTCATGGGGGACCCAAATGCATGCCGCATGTCATGGGGGCCCCAAATGCATGTCACATGTCATGGGGGCCCCACGTGCATGCTGCATGTCATGGGGGCCCCAAATGCATGCCTCATGTCATGGGGGGCCAAAATGCATGCCGCATATCATGGGGCCCCCCAAATGCATGCAGCATGTCTTGGGGCCCACAAATGCATGCCGCATGTCATAGGAGCCCCACATGCATGGCACATTTCATGGAGGCCCCACATGCATGCGCATGTCATGGGGGCCCCAAATGCGTGCCGCATATCATGGGGACCCCAAATGCATGCAGCATGTCATGGGGGCCCCACGTGCATCCCGCATGTCATGGGGGCCCCACTTGCATGCAGCATGTAATGGGGATCCAAATGCATGACGCATGTCATGGGGGTCCCACATGCATGCCGCATGTCATGGGGACCCCAAATGCATGGCTCAAGTCATGGGGGCCCCCAAATGCATGCCGCATATCAAGGGGGCCACAAATGCATGCAGCATGTCATGGGGGCCCCACATGCATGTCACATGTCATTGGGCCCCCCAAATGCATGCCGCATGTCATGGGGCCCCCCAAATGCATGCAGCATGTCTTGGGGCCCACAAATGCATGCCGCATGTCATAGTGGCCACACATGCATGGCACATTTCATGGGGGCCCCACATGCATGCGCATGTCATGGGGGCCCAAATGCATGCCGCATATCATGGGGGCCCCAAATGCATGCAGCATGTCATGGGGCCCCACGTGCATGCCGCATATCATTGGGGGCCACATGCATGCCGCATGTCATGGGAGCCCCACATGAATGTCGAATGTCAAGGGGGCCCAACGTGCATGCCGCATGTATTGGGGGCCCCAAATTCATGCAGCATGTCATGAGGGCCCTGCATGCATGCCGCATGTCATGGGGGCCCCGCAGGCATTCCGCATGTCATGGGGGCCCAAATGCATGCCACATGTCATAGGGGCCCCACGTGCATGCCGCATGTAATGGGGGATTCAAATGCATGCCTCAAGTCATGGGGGCCCCAAATGCATGCCGCATGTCATGGGGGCCCCATGTGCATGCCACATGTAATGGGGGCCCCAAAAGCATGTGGCATGTCATAGGGGCCCCACGTGCATGCCGCATGTCTTGGGCACCCCAAATGCATGCAGCATGTCATAGGGGCCCCACGTGCATACCACATGTCATGGGGGCCCCAAATGCATGCCGCATGTACTGGGGGCCCCACGTGCATGCCGCATTTCATGGGGGACCCAAATGCATGCAGCATGTCATGGGGGCCCCACGTGCATCCCGCATGTCATGGGGGCCCCACTTGCATGCAGCATGTAATGGGGATCCAAATGCATGACGCATGTCATGGGGGACCCAAATGCATGCCGCATGTCATGGGGGCCCCACATGCATGGCGCATTTCATGGGGGCCCCACATGCATGCGCATGTCATGGGGGCACCACATGCATGCCGCATGTCATGGGGCCCAAAAGCTTGCCGCATGTCACGGGGGCCATAAATGCATGCCGAATGTCAAGGGGGCCCAACGTGCATGCCGCATGTATTGGGGGCCCCAAATGCATGCCTCAAGTCATGGGGGCCCCAAATGCATGCCGCATATCATGGGGGTCCCACATGCATGCCGCATATCATGGGGGTCCCACATGCATGCCGCATGTCATGGGGGCCCCGAATGCATGCCGCATGTCACATTGGCCCCAAATGCATGATGCATGTCATGAGGGCCCCATGTGCATACCGCATGTCATAGGGGCCCCACGTACATGGCACATGTCATCGGTGCCCCACATGCATGCCGCATGTCATTGGGGCCCCAAATGCATGCCGCATGTAATGGGGGCCCCACGTGCATGCTGCATGTCATGGGGGCCCCAAATGCATGCCGCATGTAATGGGGGCCCCACGTGCATGCAGCATGTCATGGGGGCCCCAAATGCATGCATCATGTCATTGGGGCTCCACGTGCATGCCGCATGTAATGGGGCCCCCAAATGCATGCCGCATGTCATGGGGGCCCCATGTGCATGCCACATGTAATGGGGGCCCCAAAAGTTTGTGGCATGTCATAGGGGCCCCACGTGCATGCCGCATGTCTTGGTCACCCCAAATGCATGCAGCATGTCATAGGGGCCCCACGTGCATACCACATGTCATGGGGGCCCCAAATGCATGCCGCATGTACTGGGGGCCCCACGTGCATGCCGCATTTCATGGGGGACCCAAATGCATGCCGCATGTCATGGGGGCCCCAAATGCATGTTGCATGTCATGGGGGTCCCACGTGCATGCCGCATGTTATGGGGCCCCCAAGTGCATGCAGCATGTCTTGGGGCCCACAAATGCATGCCGCATGTCATAGGGGCCCCACATGCATGGCACATTTCATGGGGGCCCCACATGCATGCGCATGTCATGGGGGCACCACATGCATGCCGCATGTCATGGGGCCCAAAAGCTTGCCGCATGTCATGGGGGCCATAAATGCATGCCGCATGTCATGGGAGCCCCACATGAATGTCGCATGTCAAGGGAGCCCAACGTGCATGCCGCATGTATTGGGGGCCCCAAATTCATGCAGCATGTCATGAGGGCCCTGCATGCATGCCGCATGTCACGGGGGCCCCGCAGGCATTCCGCATGTCATGGGGGCCCAAATGCATGCCACATGTCATGGGGGCCACACGTGCATGCCACATGTAATGGGGGATTCAAATGCATGCCTCAAGTCATGGGGGCCCCACATGCATGGCGCATTTCATGGGGGCCATACATGCATGCCGCATGTCATGGGGGCCCCAAATGCATGCCTCAAGTCATGGGGGCCCCAAATGCACGCAGCATGTCATAGGGGCCCCGCATGCATGGTGCATGTCATGGGGGCCCCACATGCATGACTCAAGTCATGGGGGCCCCAAATGCATGCCACATATCATGGGGGCCCCACATGCATGCCGCATATATTGGGGGCCTCAATTGCATGCCGCATGTCATGAGGGCCCCGCATGCATGCCGCAAGTCATTGGGGCCCCGTAGGCATTCCGCATGTCATGGGGGCCTCACGTGCATTCCGCATGTCATGGGGGTCCCACGTGCATGCTTCATGTCATGGGGGCCCCACGTGCGTGCCGCTTGTCATGGGGGCCCCACGTGCATGCCTCATGTTACGGGGGCCACGAATGCATGCCGCATGTCATAGGGGCCCCACGTGCATACCACATGTCATGGGGGCCCCAAATGCATGCCGCATGTCATGGGGGCCCAAATGCTTGCCGCATGTCATGGGGTCCCCAAATGCATGCCGCATGTCATTGGGCCCCCCAAATGCATGCAGCATGTCTTGGGGCCCACAAATGCATGTCGCATGTCATAGGGGTCCCACATGCATGGCGCTTTTCATGGGGGTCCCACATGCATGCGCATGTCATGGGGGACCCAAATGCGTGCCGCATATCATGGGGGCCCCAAATGCATGCCGCATGTCATAGGGCCCCCACATGCATGGCGCATGTCATGGGGGCCCCACATTCATACCGCATGTCATGGAGGCTCCAAATGCATGCCGCATGTAATGGGAGCCCCCATGCATGCCACATGTCATGGGGGCCCCAAATGAACGTTGCATGTCAAGGGGGCCCCACGTGCATGCCGCATGTCATGGGGGCCCCAAATGCATGCCGCATGTACAGGGGGCCCCACGTGCATGCAGCATGCCATGGGGACCCCAAATGCATGCCGCATGTCATGGGGGCCCCACATGCATGCTGCATGTCATGGGGCCCAAAAGATTGCCGCATGTCATGGGAGCCATAAATGCATGCCGCATGTCATGGGAGCCCCACGTGAATGTCGCATGTCAAGGGGCCCAACGTGCATGCCGCATGTATTGGGGGCCCCAAATTCATGCAGCATGTCATAGGGGCCCCACATGCATGGCACATTTCATGGGGGCCCCAATTGCATTCAGCATGTAATGGGGGATCCAAATGCATGCTGCACGTCATGGGGGCCCCACGTGCATGCCGCATGTCATGGGGGCCCCGCAGGCATTCCACATGTCATGGGGGCCCCAAATAAATGCCGCATTTCATGGGGGCCCCACGTGCATGCCGCATGTCATGGGGCCCCCCAAATGGATGCCGCATGTCATAGGGGCCCCAAATGCATGCCGCATCTCTTGGGGCCCACAAATGCATGCCGCATGTCATAGGGGCCCCACATGCATGGCACATTTCATGGGGGCCCCAAATGCATGCCTCAAGTCATGGGGGCCCCAAATGCATGCCGCATATCATGGGGGTCCCACATGCATGCCGCATATCAAGGGGGTCGCACATGCATGCCGCATGTCATGGGGGCCCCAAATGCATGCCGCATGTCACAGTGGCCCCAAATGCATGCTGCATGTCATGAGGGCCCCACTTGCATACCGCATGTCATAGGGGCCCCACGTACATGCCGCATGTCATGGGGGCCCCAAATGCATGCCGCATGTAATGGGGGCCCCACGTGCATGCCGCATGTCATGGGGGCCCCAAATGCATGCAGCATGTCATGGGGGCCCCACGTGCATGCCACATGTCTTGGGGGGCCCACATGCATGCCGCATGTCATGGGGGCCCCACTTGCATGCATCATGTAATGGGGGTCCCACATGCATGCAGCATGTCATGGGGGCTCCAAATGCATGCGGCATGTCATAGGGGCCCCACGTGCATACCACATGTCATGGGGCCCCCACATGCATGCCGCATGTCATGGGGGTCCCACGTGCATGCCGCATGTCATTGGGGCCCCACGTGCTTGCCGCATGTCATGGGGGCCCCACGTGCATGCCTTATGTCACGAGGGCCACAAATGTATGCCGCGTGTCATGGGGGCCCCGCATGCATGATGCATGTCATGGGGGCCCCACATGAATGCCGCATGTCATGGGGCCCCACATGAATGCCGCATGTCATGGGGACCCCAAATGCATGCCATATGTCATGGGGTCCTCACATGCATGCCGCATGTCATGGGGCCCCCCAAATTCATGCCGCATATCATAGGGGCCCCACATGCATGGAGCATGTCATGGGAGCCCCAAATGCATGACGCATGTCATGGGGGTCCCACATGCATGCCGCATGTCATGGGGGCCCCAAATGCATGCCGCTTGTCATGACGGCCCCAAATGCATGACTCATGTCATGGAGGCCCCACGTGCATGCCGCATGTCATGGGGGATCCAAACTCATGCCGCATGTCATTGGGGCCCCAAACGTATGCCGCATGTCATGGGGGCCCCATGTGCATGCCGCATGTCATGGGTGCCCCAAATGCATGCCGCATGTCATGGGGGCTCCACGTGCATGCCGCATTTCATGGGGGACCCAAATGCATGCCGCATGTCATGGGGGCCCCAAATGCATGTCACATGTCATGGGGGCCCCACGTGCATGCTGCATGTCATGGGGGCCCCAAATGCATGCCTCATGTCATGGGGGGCCCAAATGCATGCCGCATATCATGGGGCCCCCCAAATGCATGCAGCATGTCTTGGGGCCCACAAATGCATGCCGCATGTCATAGGAGCCCCACATGCATGGCGCATTTCATGGAGGCCCCACATGCATGCGCATGTCATGGGGGCCCCAAATGCGTGCCGCATATCATGGGGGCCCCAAATGCATGCAGCATGTCATGGGGGCCCCACGTGCATGCCGCATGTCATGGGGGCCCCACTTGCATGCAGCATGTAATGGGGATCCAAATGCATGACGCATGTCATGGGGGTCCCACATGCATGCCGCATGTCATGGGGACCCCAAATGCATGGCTCAAGTCATTGGGGCCCCCAAATGCATGCCGCATATCAAGGGGGCCACAAATGCATGCAGCATGTCATGGGGGCCCCACATGCATGTCACATGTCATTGGGCCCCCCAAATGCATGCCGCATGTCATGGGGCCCCCCAAATGCATGCAGCATGTCTTGGGGCCCACAAATGCATGCCGCATGGCATAGGGGCCACACATGCATGGCACATTTCATGGGGGCCCCACATGCATGCGCATGTCATGGGGGCCCAAATGCATGCCGCATATCATGGGGGCCCCAAATGCATGCAGCATGTCATGGGGCCCCACGTGCATGCCGCATATCATTGGGGGCCACATGCATGCTGCATGTCATGGGAGCCCCACATGAATGTCAAATGTCAAGGGGGCCCAACGTGCATGCCGCATGTATTGGGGGCCCCAAATTCATGCAGCATGTCATGAGGGCCCTGCATGCATGCCGCATGTCATGGGGGCCCCGCAGGCATTCCGCATGTCATGGGGGCCCAAATGCATGCCGCATGTCATAGGGGCCCCACTTGCATGCCGCATGTAATGGGGGATTCAAATGCATGCCTCAAGTCATGGGGGCCCCAAATGCATGCCGCATGTCATGGGGGCCCCATGTGCATGCCACATGTAATGGGGGCCCCAAAAGCATGTGGCATGTCATAGGGGCCAAAGGTGCATGCCGCATGTCTTGGGCACCCCAAATGCATGCAGCATGTCATAGGGGCCCCACGTGCATACCACATGTCATGGGGGCCCCAAATGCATGCCGCATGTACTAGGGGCCCCACATGCATGCCGCATTTCATGGGGGACCCAAATGCATGCCGCATGTCATGGGGGCCCCACATGCATGGCGCATTTCATGGGGGCCCCACATGCTTGCGCATGTCATGGGGGCACCACATGCATGCCGCATGTCATGGGGCCCAAAAGCTTGCCGCATGTCATGGGGGCCATAAATGCATGCCGCATGTCAAGGGGGCCCAACGTGCATGCCGCATGTATTGGGGCCCCCAAATGCATGCCTCAAGTCATGGGGGCCCCAAATGCATGCCGCATATCATGGGGGTCCCACATGCATGCCGCATATCATGGGGGTCCCACATGCATGCCGCATGTCATGGGGGCCACGAATGCATGCCGCATGTCACATTGGCCCCAAATGCATGATGCATGTCATGAGGGCCCCATGTGCATACCGCATGTCATAGGGGCCCCACGTACATGGCACATGTCATCAGTGCCCCACATGCATGCCGCATGTCATTGGGGCCCCAAATGCATGCCGCATGTAATGGGGGCCCCACGTGCATGCTGCATGTCATGGGGGCCCCAAATGCATGCCGCATGTAATGGGGGCCCCACGTGCATGCAGCATGTCATGGGGGCCCCAAATGCATGCATCATGTCATTGGGGCTCCACGTGCATGCCGCATGTAATGGGGCCCCAAAAGCATGTGGCATGTCATAGGGGCCCCACGTGCATGCCGCATGTCTTGGGCACCCCAAATGCATGCAGCATGTCATAGGGGCCCCATGTGCATACCACATGTCATGGGGGCCCCAAATGCATGCCGCATGTACTGGGGGCCCCACGTGCATGCCGCATTTCATGGGGGACCCAAATGCATGCCGCATGTCATGGGGGCCCCAAATGCATGTTGCATGTCATGGGGGTCCCACGTGCATGCCGCATGTTATGGGGCCCCCAAGTGCATGCAGCATGTCTTGGGGCCCACAAATGCATGCCGCATGTCATAGGGGCCCCACATGCATGGCGCATTTCATGGGGGCCCCACATGCATGCGCATGTCATGGGGGCACCACATGCATGCCGCATGTCATGGGGCCCAAAAGCTTGCCGCATGTCATGGGGGCCATAAATGCATGCCGCATGTCATGGGAGCCCCACATGAATGTCGCATGTCAAGGGGGCCCAACCTGCATGCCGCATGTATTGGGGGCCCCAAATTCATGCAGCATGTCATGAGGGCCCTGCATGCATGCCGCATGTCATGGGGGCCCCGCAGGCATTCCGCATGTCATGGGGGCCCAAATGCATGCCGCATGTCATGGGGGCCCCACGTGCATGCCACATGTAATGGGGGATTCAAATGCATGCCTCAAGTCATGGGGGCCCCAAATGCATGCCGCATATCATGGGGGTCCCACATGCATGCCGCATATCATGGGGGTCCCACATGCATGCCGCATGTCATGGGGGCCCCGAATGCATGCCGCATGTCACATTGGCCCCAAATGCATGATGCATGTCATGAGGGCCCCACTTGCATACCGCATGTCATAGGGGCCCCACGTACATGGCACATGTCATCGGTGCCCCACATGCATGCCGCATGTAATTGGGGCCCCAAATGCATGCCGCATGTAATGGGGGGCCCACGTGCATGCTGCATGTCATGGGGGCCCCAAATGCATGCCGCATGTAATGGGAGCCCCCATGCATGCCACATGTCATGGGGGCCCCAAATGAATGTCGCATGTCAAGGGGGCCCCACGTGCATGCCGCATGTCATGGAGGCCCCCATGACATGCGGCATGCATTTGGGGGCCCCACATGCATGCCGCATGTAATGGGAGCCCCCATGCATGCCACATGTCATGGGGGCCCCAAATGAACGTCGCATGTCAAGGGGGCCCCACGCGCATGCTGCATGTCATGGGGGCCCCAAATGTATGCCGCATGTACAGGGGGCCCCACGTGCATGCCGCATGCCATGGGGACCCCAAATGCATGCCGCATGTCATGGGGGCCCCACATGCATGCTGCATGTCATGGGGCCCAAAATATTGCCGCATGTCATGGGGGCCCCACTTGCATGCAGCATGTAATGGGGATCCAAATGCATGACACATGTCATGGGGGTCCCACGTGCATGCCGCATGTCATGGGGGCCCCACATGCATGCCGCATGTCATGGGGGAACCACTTGCATGCAGCATGTAATGGGGGATCCAAATGCATGACACATGTCATGGGGGTCCCACATGCATACCACATGTCATGGGGGAACCAAATGCATGCCGCATGTCCTGGGGGCCCCACATGCATGACACATTTCATGGGGGACCCAAATGCATGCCGCATGTCACGGGGTCCCCAAATGCATGCTGCATGTCATGAGGGCCCCACGTGCATGCTGCATGTCATGGGGCCCCCAAATGCATGCCGCATGTCATGGGGGTCCCACTTGCATGCCGCATGTCATGGGGGCCCCACGTGCATGTCGCATGTCATGGGGGCCCAAAATGCATGCCGCATGTCATGAGGGCGCCACATGCATGCCGCATGTCTTGGGGCCCACAAATGCATGCCGCATGTCATGGGTGCCCCACATGCATGCCGCATGTCATTGGGGCCCCAAATGCATGCCGCATGTAATGGGGGCCCTGCGTGCATGCCGCATGTCACGGGGGCCCCCAATGCATGCCGCATGTAATGGGGGCCCCACGTGCATGCCGCATGTCATGGGGGCCCCAAATGCATGCCGCATATCATGGAGGTCCCACATACATGCCGCATATCATGGGGGTCCCACATGCATGCCGCATGTCATGGGGGCCCCGAATGCATGCCGCATGTCACATTGGCCCCAAATGCATGATGCATGTCATGAGGGCCCCATGTGCATACCGCATGTCATAGGGGCCCCACGTACATGGCACATGTCATCGGTGCCCCACATGCATGCCGCATGTCATTGGGGCCCCAAATGCATGCCGCATGTAATGGGGGCCCCACGTGCATGCTGCATGTCATGGGGGCCCCAAATGCATGCCGCATGTAATGGGGGCCCCACGTGCATGCAGCATGTCATGGGGGCCCCAAATGCATGCATCATGTCATTGGGGCTCCACGTGCATGCCGCATGTAATGGGGCCCCAAAAGCATGTGGCATGTCATAGGGGCCCCACGTGCATGCCGCATGTCTTGGGCACCCCAAATGCATGCAGCATGTCATAGGGGCCCCATGTGCATACCACATGTCATGGGGGCCCCAAATGCATGCCGCATGTACTGGGGGCCCCACGTGCATGCCGCATTTCATGGGGGACCCAAATGCATGCCGCATGTCATGGGGGCCCCAAATGCATGTTGCATGTCATGGGGGTCCCACGTGCATGCCGCATGTTATGGGGCCCCCAAGTGCATGCAGCATGTCTTGGGGCCCACAAATGCATGCCGCATGTCATAGGGGCCCCACATGCATGGCGCATTTCATGGGGGCCCCACATGCATGCGCATGTCATGGGGGCACCACATGCATGCCGCATGTCATGGGGCCCAAAAGCTTGCCGCATGTCATGGGGGCCATAAATGCATGCCGCATGTCATGGGAGCCCCACATGAATGTCGCATGTCAAGGGGGCCCAACGTGCATGCCGCATGTATTGGGGGCCCCAAATTCATGCAGCATGTCATGAGGGCCCTGCATGCATGCCGCATGTCATGGGGGCCCCGCAGGCATTCCGCATGTCATGGGGGCCCAAATGCATGCCGCATGTCATGGGGGCCCCATGTGCATGCCACATGTAATGGGGGATTCAAATGCATGCCTCAAGTCATGGGGGCCCCAAATGCATGCCGCATATCATGGGGGTCCCACATGCATGCCGCATATCATGGGGGTCCCACATGCATGCCGCATGTCATGGGGGCCCCGAATGCATGCCGCATGTCACATTGGCCCCAAATGCATGATGCATGTAATGAGGGCCCCACGTGCATACCGCATGTCATAGGGGCCCCACGTACATGGCACATGTCATCGGTGCCCCACATGCATGCCGCATGTAATTGGGGCCCCAAATGCATGCCGCATGTAATGGGGGGCCCACGTGCATGCTGCATGTCATGGGGGCCCCAAATGCATGCCGCATGTAATGGGGGCCCACGTGCATGCAGCATGTCATGGGGGCCCCAAATGCATGCAGCATGTCATTGGGGCTCCACGTGCATGCCGCATGTAATGGGGCCCCCAAATGCATGCCGCATGTCATGGGGGCCCCATGTGCATGCCACATGTAATGGGGGCCCCAAATGCATGCCGCATGTACTGGGGGGCCCACGTGCATGCCGCATTTCATGGGGGACCCAAATGCATGCCGCATGTCATGGGGCCCCCAAATGCATGTCGCATGTCATGGGGGCCCCACGTGCATGCCGCATGTCTTGGGCACCCCAAATGCATGCAGCATGTCATAGGGGCCCCACGTGCATACCACATGTCATGGGGGCCCCAAATGCATGCCGCATGTACTGGGGGGCCCACGTGCATGCCGCATTTCATGGGGGACCCAAATGCATGCCGCATGTCATGGGGCCCCCAAATGCATGTCGCATGTCATGGGGGCCCCACGTGCATGCCGCATGTTATGGGGCCTCCAAATGCATGCAGCATGTGTTGGGGCCCACAAATGCATGCCGCATGTCATAGGGGCCCCACATGCATGGCACATTTCATGGGGGCCCCACATGCATGCGATGTCATGGGGGCCCCAAATGCGTGCCGCATATCATGGGGGCCCCAAATGCATGGAGCATGTCATGGGGGCCCCACGTGCATGCCACATGTCATGGGGGCCCACATGCATGCCGCATGTCATGGGGGCCCCACTTGCATGCAGCATGTAATGGGGATCCAAATGCATGACACATGTCATGGGGGTCCCACATGCATACCACATGTCATGGGGGAACCAAATGCATGCCGCATGTCCTGGGGGCCCCACATGCATGACACATTTCATGGGGGACCCAAATGCATGCCGCATGTCACGGGGTCCCCAAATGCATGCTGCATGTCATGAGGGCCCCACGTGCATGCTGCATGTCATGGGGCCCCCAAATGCATGCCGCATGTCATGGGGGTCCCACTTGCATGCCGCATGTCATGGGGGCCCCACGTGCATGTCGCATGTCATGGGGGCCCAAAATGCATGCCGCATGTCATGAGGGCGCCACATGCATGCCGCATGTCTTGGGGCCCACAAATGCATGCCGCATGTCATGGGTGCCCCACATGCATGCCGCATGTCATTGGGGCCCCAAATGCATGCCGCATGTAATGGGGGCCCTGCGTGCATGCCGCATGTCACGGGGGCCCCCAATGCATGCCGCATGTAATGGGGGCCCCACGTGCATGCCGCATGTCATGGGGGCCCCAAATGCATGCCGCATATCATGGGGGTCCCACATGCATGCCGCATATCATGGGGGTCCCACATGCATGCCGCATGTCATGGGGGCCCCGAATGCATGCCGCATGTCACATTGGCCCCAAATGCATGATGCATGTCATGAGGGCCCCATGTGCATACCGCATGTCATAGGGGCCCCACGTACATGGCACATGTCATCGGTGCCCCACATGCATGCCGCATGTCATTGGGGCCCCAAATGCATGCCGCATGTAATGGGGGCCCCACGTGCATGCTGCATGTCATGGGGGCCCCAAATGCATGCCGCATGTAATGGGGGCCCCACGTGCATGCAGCATGTCATGGGGGCCCCAAATGCATGCATCATGTCATTGGGGCTCCACGTGCATGCCGCATGTAATGGGGCCCCAAAAGCATGTGGCATGTCATAGGGGCCCCACGTGCATGCCGGATGTCTTGGGCACCCCAAATGCATGCAGCATGTCATAGGGGCCCCATGTGCATACCACATGTCATGGGGGCCCCAAATGCATGCCGCATGTACTGGGGGCCCCACGTGCATGCCGCATTTCATGGGGGACCCAAATGCATGCCGCATGTCATGGGGGCCCCAAATGCATGTTGCATGTCATGGGGGTCCCACGTGCATGCCGCATGTTATGGGGCCCCCAAGTGCATGCAGCATGTCTTGGGGCCCACAAATGCATGCCGCATGTCATAGGGGCCCCACATGCATGGCGCATTTCATGGGGGCCCCACATGCATGCGCATGTCATGGGGGCACCACATGCATGCCGCATGTCATGGGGCCCAAAAGCTTGCCGCATGTCATGGGGGCCATAAATGCATGCCGCATGTCATGGGAGCCCCACATGAATGTCGCATGTCAAGGGGGCCCAACGTGCATGCCGCATGTATTGGGGGCCCCAAATTCATGCAGCATGTCATGGGGGCCCTGCATGCATGCCGCATGTCATGGGGGCCCTGCATGCATGCCGCATGTCATGGGGGCCCCGCAGGCATTCCGCATGTCATGGGGGCCCAAATGCATGCCGCATGTCATGGGGGCCCCACGTGCATGCCACATGTAATGGGGGATTCAAATGCATGCCTCAAGTCATGGGGGCCCCAAATGCATGCCGCATATCATGGGGGTCCCACATGCATGCCGCATATCATGGGGGTCCCACATGCATGCCGCATGTCATGGGGGCCCCGAATGCATGCCGCATGTCACATTGGCCCCAAATGCATGATGCATGTCATGAGGGCCCCACGTGCATACCGCATGTCATAGGGGCCCCACGTACATGGCACATGTCATCGGTGCCCCACATGCATGCCGCATGTAATTGGGGCCCCAAATGCATGCCGCAGTAATGGGGGCCCCACGTGCATGCCGCATGTTATGGGGCCTCCAAATGCATGCAGCATGTGTTGGGGCCCACAAATGCATGCCGCATGTCATAGGGGCCCCACATGCATGGCGCATTTCATGGGGGCCCCACATGCATGCGATGTCATGGGGGCCCCAAATGCGTGCCGCATATCATGGGGGCCCCAAATGCATGGAGCATGTCATGGGGGCCCCACGTGCATGCCACATGTCATGGGGGCCCACATGCATGCCGCATGTCATGGGGGCCCCACTTGCATGCAGCATGTAATGGGGATCCAAATGCATGACACATGTCATGGGGGTCCCACGTGCATGCCGCATGTCATGGGGGCCCCACATGCATGCCGCATGTCATGGGGGAACCACTTGCATGCATCATGTAATGGGGATCCAAATGCATGACACATGTCATGGGGGTCCCACATGCATACCACATGTCATGGGGGAACCAAATGCATGCCGCATGTCCTGGGGGCCCCACATGCATGACACATTTCATGGGGGACCCAAATGCATGCCGCATGTCACGGGGTCCCCAAATGCATGCTGCATGTCATGAGGGCCCCACGTGCATGCTGCATGTCATGGGGCCCCCAAATGCATGCCGCATGTCATGGGGGTCCCACTTGCATGCCGCATGTCATGGGGGCCCCACGTGCATGTCGCATGTCATGGGGGCCCAAAATGCATGCCGCATGTCATGAGGGCGCCACATGCATGCCGCATGTCTTGGGGCCCACAAATGCATGCCGCATGTCATGGGTGCCCCACATGCATGCCGCATGTCATTGGGGCCCCAAATGCATGCCGCATGTAATGGGGGCCCTGCGTGCATGCCGCATGTCACGGGGGCCCCCAATGCATGCCGCATGTAATGGGGGCCCCACGTGCATGCCGCATGTCATGGGGGCCCCAAATGCATGCAGCATGTCATTGGGGCCCCCAAATGCATGCAGCATGTCATAGGGGCCCCACGTGCATGGCGCATGTCATGGGGGCCCCACATTCATACCGCATGTCATGGAGGCCCCAAATGCATGCCGCATGTAATGGGAGCCCCCATGCATGCCACATGTCATGGGGGCCCCAAATGAATGTCGCATGTCAAGGGGGCCCCACGTGCATGCCGCATGTCATGGAGGCCCCCATGACATGCGGCATGCATTTGGGGGCCCCACATGCATGCCGCATGTAATGGGAGCCCCCATGCATGCCACATGTCATGGGGGCCCCAAATGAACGTCGCATGTCAAGGGGGCCCCACGCGCATGCTGCATGTCATGGGGGCCCCAAATGTATGCCGCATGTACAGGGGGCCCCACGTGCATGCCGCATGCCATGGGGACCCCAAATGCATGCCGCATGTCATGGGGGCCCCACATGCATGCTGCATGTCATGGGGCCCAAAATATTGCCGCATGTCATGGGGGCCCCACTTGCATGCAGCATGTAATGGGGATCCAAATGCATGACACATGTCATGGGGGTCCCACGTGCATGCCGCATGTCATGGGGGCCCCACATGCATGCCGCATGTCATGGGGGAACCACTTGCATGCAGCATGTAATGGGGGATCCAAATGCATGACACATGTCATGGGGGTCCCACATGCATACCACATGTCATGGGGGAACCAAATGCATGCCGCATGTCCTGGGGGCCCCACATGCATGACACATTTCATGGGGGACCCAAATGCATGCCGCATGTCACGGGGTCCCCAAATGCATGCTGCATGTCATGAGGGCCCCACGTGCATGCTGCATGTCATGGGGCCCCCAAATGCATGCCGCATGTCATGGGGGTCCCACTTGCATGCCGCATGTCATGGGGGCCCCACGTGCATGTCGCATGTCATGGGGGCCCAAAATGCATGCCGCATGTCATGAGGGCGCCACATGCATGCCGCATGTCTTGGGTGCCCCACATGCATGCCGCATGTCATTGGGGCCCCAAATGCATGCCGCATGTAATGGGGGCCCTGCGTGCATGCCGCATGTCACGGGGGCCCCCAATGCATGCCGCATGTAATGGGGGCCCCACGTGCATGCCGCATGTCATGGGGGCCCCAAATGCATGCCGCATATCATGGAGGTCCCACATGCATGCCGCATATCATGGGGGTCCCACATGCATGCCGCATGTCATGGGGGCCCCGAATGCATGCCGCATGTCACATTGGCCCCAAATGCATGATGCATGTCATGAGGGCCCCATGTGCATACCGCATGTCATAGGGGCCCCACGTACATGGCACATGTCATCGGTGCCCCACATGCATGCCGCATGTCATTGGGGCCCCAAATGCATGCCGCATGTAATGGGGGCCCCACGTGCATGCTGCATGTCATGGGGGCCCCAAATGCATGCCGCATGTAATGGGGGCCCCACGTGCATGCAGCATGTCATGGGGGCCCCAAATGCATGCATCATGTCATTGGGGCTCCACGTGCATGCCGCATGTAATGGGGCCCCAAAAGCATGTGGCATGTCATAGGGGCCCCACGTGCATGCCGCATGTCTTGGGCACCCCAAATGCATGCAGCATGTCATAGGGGCCCCATGTGCATACCACATGTCATGGGGGCCCCAAATGCATGCCGCATGTACTGGGGGCCCCACGTGCATGCCGCATTTCATGGGGGACCCAAATGCATGCCGCATGTCATGGGGGCCCCAAATGCATGTTGCATGTCATGGGGGTCCCACGTGCATGCCGCATGTTATGGGGCCCCCAAGTGCATGCAGCATGTCTTGGGGCCCACAAATGCATGCCGCATGTCATAGGGGCCCCACATGCATGGCGCATTTCATGGGGGCCCCACATGCATGCGCATGTCATGGGGGCACCACATGCATGCCGCATGTCATGGGGCCCAAAAGCTTGCCGCATGTCATGGGGGCCATAAATGCATGCCGCATGTCATGGGAGCCCCACATGAATGTCGCATGTCAAGGGGGCCCAACGTGCATGCCGCATGTATTGGGGGCCCCAAATTCATGCAGCATGTCATGAGGGCCCTGCATGCATGCCGCATGTCATGGGGGCCCCGCAGGCATTCCGCATGTCATGGGGGCCCAAATGCATGCCGCATGTCATGGGGGCCCCATGTGCATGCCACATGTAATGGGGGATTCAAATGCATGCCTCAAGTCATGGGGGCCCCAAATGCATGCCGCATATCATGGGGGTCCCACATGCATGCCGCATATCATGGGGGTCCCACATGCATGCCGCATGTCATGGGGGCCCCGAATGCATGCCGCATGTCACATTGGCCCCAAATGCATGATGCATGTAATGAGGGCCTCACGTGCATACCGCATGTCATAGGGGCCCCACGTACATGGCACATGTCATCGGTGCCCCACATGCATGCCGCATGTAATTGGGGCCCCAAATGCATGCCGCATGTAATGGGGGGCCCACGTGCATGCTGCATGTCATGGGGGCCCCAAATGCATGCCGCATGTAATGGGGGCCCACGTGCATGCAGCATGTCATGGGGGCCCCAAATGCATGCAGCATGTCATTGGGGCTCCACGTGCATGCCGCATGTAATGGGGCCCCCAAATGCATGCCGCATGTCATGGGGGCCCCATGTGCATGCCACATGTAATGGGGGCCCCAAATGCATGCCGCATGTACTGGGGGGCCCACGTGCATGCCGCATTTCATGGGGGACCCAAATGCATGCCGCATGTCATGGGGCCCCCAAATGCATGTCGCATGTCATGGGGGCCCCACGTGCATGCCGCATGTCTTGGGCACCCCAAATGCATGCAGCATGTCATAGGGGCCCCACGTGCATACCACATGTCATGGGGGCCCCAAATGCATGCCGCATGTACTGGGGGGCCCACGTGCATGCCGCATTTCATGGGGGACCCAAATGCATGCCGCATGTCATGGGGCCCCCAAATGCATGTCGCATGTCATGGGGGCCCCACGTGCATGCCGCATGTTATGGGGCCTCCAAATGCATGCAGCATGTGTTGGGGCCCACAAATGCATGCCGCATGTCATAGGGGCCCCACATGCATGGCACATTTCATGGGGGCCCCACATGCATGCGATGTCATGGGGGCCCCAAATGCGTGCCGCATATCATGGGGGCCCCAAATGCATGGAGCATGTCATGGGGGCCCCACGTGCATGCCACATGTCATGGGGGCCCACATGCATGCCGCATGTCATGGGGGCCCCACTTGCATGCAGCATGTAATGGGGATCCAAATGCATGACACATGTCATGGGGGTCCCACATGCATACCACATGTCATGGGGGAACCAAATGCATGCCGCATGTCCTGGGGGCCCCACATGCATGACACATTTCATGGGGGACCCAAATGCATGCCGCATGTCACGGGGTCCCCAAATGCATGCTGCATGTCATGAGGGCCCCACGTGCATGCTGCATGTCATGGGGCCCCCAAATGCATGCCGCATGTCATGGGGGTCCCACTTGCATGCCGCATGTCATGGGGGCCCCACGTGCATGTCGCATGTCATGGGGGCCCAAAATGCATGCCGCATGTCATGAGGGCGCCACATGCATGCCGCATGTCTTGGGGCCCACAAATGCATGCCGCATGTCATGGGTGCCCCACATGCATGCCGCATGTCATTGGGGCCCCAAATGCATGCCGCATGTAATGGGGGCCCTGCGTGCATGCCGCATGTCACGGGGGCCCCCAATGCATGCCGCATGTAATGGGGGCCCCACGTGCATGCCGCATGTCATGGGGGCCCCAAATGCATGCCGCATATCATGGGGGTCCCACATGCATGCCGCATATCATGGGGGTCCCACATGCATGCCGCATGTCATGGGGGCCCCGAATGCATGCCGCATGTCACATTGGCCCCAAATGCATGATGCATGTCATGAGGGCCCCATGTGCATACCGCATGTCATAGGGGCCCCAAATGCATGCCGCATGTACTGGGGGCCCCACGTGCATGCCGCATTTCATGGGGGACCCAAATGCATGCCGCATGTCATGGGGGCCCCAAATGCATGTGACATGTGGGTCATGGGGGCCCCCAAATGCATGCCGCATATCAAGGGGGCCACAAATGCATGCAGCATGTCATGGGGGCCCCACATGCATGTCACATGTCATTGGGCCCCCCAAATGCATGCCGCATGTCATGGGGCCCCCCAAATGCATGCAGCATGTCTTGGGGCCCACAAATGCATGCCGCATGTCATAGGGGCCACACATGCATGGCACATTTCATGGGGGCCCCACATGCATGCGCATGTCATGGGGGCCCAAAATGCATGCCGCATATCATGGGGGCCCCAAATGCATGCAGCATGTCATGGGGCCCCACGTGCATGCCGCATATCATTGGGGGCCACATGCATGCCGCATGTCATAGGAGCCCCACATGAATGTCGAATGTCAAAGGGGCCCAACGTGCATGCCGCATGTATTGGGGGCCCCAAATTCATGCAGCATGTCATGAGGGCCCTGCATGCATGCCGCATGTCATGGGGGCCCCGCAGGCATTCCGCATGTCATGGGGGCCCAAATGCATGCCGCATGTCATAGGGGCCCCACGTGCATGCCGCATGTAATGGGGGATTCAAATGCATGCCTCAAGTCATGGGGGCCCCAAATGCATGCCGCATGTCATGGGGGCCCCATGTGCATGCCACATGTAATGGGGGCCCCAAAAGCATGTGGCATGTCATAGGGGCCCCACGTGCATGCCGCATGTCTTGGGCACCCCAAATGCATGCAGCATGTCATAGGGGCCCCACGTGCATACCACATGTCATGGGGGCCCCAAATGCATGCCGCATGTACTGGGGGCCCCACGTGCATGCCGCATTTCATGGGGGACCCAAATGCATGCAGCATGTCATGGGGGCCCCACGTGCATCCCGCATGTCATGGGGGCCCCACTTGCATGCAGCATGTAATGGGGATCCAAATGCATGACGCATGTCATGGGGGACCCAAATGCATGCCGCATGTCATGGGGGCCCCACATGCATGGCGCATTTCATGGGGGCCCCACATGCATGCGCATGTCATGGGGGCACCACATGCATGCCGCATGTCATGGGGCCCAAAAGCTTGCCGCATGTCACGGGGGCCATAAATGCATGCCGCATGTCAAGGGGGCCCAACGTGCATGCCGCATGTATTGGGGGCCCCAAATGCATGCCTCAAGTCATGGGGGCCCCAAATGCATGCCGCATATCATGGGGGTCCCACATGCATGCCGCATATCATGGGGGTCCCACATGCATGCCGCATGTCATGGGGGCCCCGAATGCATGCCGCATGTCACATTGGCCCCAAATGCATGATGCATGTCATGAGGGCCCCATGTGCATACCGCATGTCATAGGGGCCCCACGTACATGGCACATGTCATCGGTGCCCCACATGCATGCCGCATGTCATTGGGGCCCCAAATGCATGCCGCATGTAATGGGGGCCCCACGTGCATGCTGCATGTCATGGGGGCACCAAATGCATGCCGCATGTAATGGGGCCCCCACGTGCATGCAGCATGTCATGGGGGCCCCAAATGCATGCATCATGTCATTGGGGCTCCACTGCATGCCGCATGTAATGGGGCCCCCAAATGCATGCCGCATGTCATGGGGGCCCCATGTGCATGCCACATGTAATGGGGGCCCCAAAAGCTTGTGGCATGTCATAGGGGCCCCACGTGCATGCCGCATGTCTTGGGCACCCCAAATGCATGCCGCATGTACTGGGGGCCCCACGTGCATGCCGCATTTCATGGGGGACCCAAATGCATGCCGCATGTCATGGGGGCCCCAAATGCATGTTGCATGTCATGGGGGTCCCACGTGCATGCCGCATGTTATGGGGCCCCCAAGTGCATGCAGCATGTCTTGGGGCCCACAAATGCATGCAGCATGTCATAGGGGCCCCACATGCATGGCGCATTTCATGGGGGCCCCACATGCATGCGCATGTCATGGGGGCACCACATGCATGCAGCATGTCATGGGGCCCAAAAGCTTGCCGCATGTCATGGGGGCCATAAATGCATGCCGCATGTCATGGGAGCCCCACATGAATGTCGCATGTCAAGGGGGCCCAACGTGCATGCCGCATGTATTGGGGGCCCCAAATTCATGCAGCATGTCATGAGGGCCCTGCATGCATGCCGCATGTCATGGGGGCCCCGCAGGCATTCCGCATGTCATGGGGGCCCAAATGCATGCCGCATGTCATAGGGGCCCCACGTGCATGCCGCATGTAATGGGGGATTCAAATGCATGCCTCAAGTCATGGGGGCCCCAAATGCATGCCGCATGTCATGGGGGCCCCATGTGCATGCCACATGTAATGGGGGCCCCAAAAGCATGTGGCATGTCATAGGGGCCCCACGTGCATGCCGCATGTCTTGGGCACCCCAAATGCATGCAGCATGTCATAGGGGCCCCACGTGCATACCACATGTCATGGGGGCCCCAAATGCATGCCGCATGTACTGGGGGCCCCACGTGCATGCCGCATTTCATGGGGGACCCAAATGCATGCCGCATGTCATGGGGGCCCCACATGCATGGCGCATTTCATGGGGGCCCCACATGCATGCGCATGTCATGGGGGCAACACATGCATGCCGCATGTCATGGGGCCCAAAAGCTTGCCGCATGTCATGGGGGCCATAAATGCATGCCGCATGTCAAGGGGGCCCAACGTGCATGCCGCATGTATTGGGGATCCAAATGCATGACGCATGTCATGGGGGTCCCACATGCATGCGGCATGTCATAGGGGCCCCACGTGCATACCACATGTCATGGGGCCCCCACATGCATGCCACATGTCATGGGGGTCCCACGTGCATGCTGCATGTCATTGGGGCCCCACGTGCTTGCCGCATGTCATGGGGGCCCCACGTGCATGCCTCATGTCACGAGGGCCACAAATGTATGCCGCATGTCATGGGGGCCCCGCATGCATGATGCATGTCATGGGGGCCCCACATGAATGCCGCATGTCATGGGGCCCCACATGAATGCCGCATGTCATGGGGACCCCAAATGCATGCCATATGTCATGGGGTCCTCACATGCATGCCGCATGTCATGGGGCCCCCCAAATTCATGCCGCATATCATAGGGGCCCCACATGCATGGAGCATGTCATGGGGGCCCCAAATGCATGACGCATGTCATGGGGGTCCCACATGCATGACTCATGTCATGGAGGCCCCACGTGCATGCCGCATGTCATGGGGGATCCAAACTCATGCCGCATGTCATTGGGGCCCCAAACGTATGCCGCATGTCATGGGGGCCCCATGTGCATGCCGCATGTCATGGGTGCCCCAAATGCATGCCGCATGTCATGGGGGCTCCACGTGCATGCCGCATTTCATGGGGGACCCAAATGCATGCCGCATGTCATGGGGGCCCCAAATGCATGTCACATGTCATGGGGGCCCCACGTGCATGCTGCATGTCATGGGGGCCCCAAATGCATGCCTCATGTCATGGGGGGCCCAAATGCATGCCGCATATCATGGGGCCCCCCAAATGCATGCAGCATGTCTTGGGGCCCACAAATGCATGCCGCATGTCATACGAGCCCCACATGCATGGCACATTTCATGGAGGCCCCACATGCATGCGCATGTCATGGGGGCCCCAAATGCGTGCCGCATATCATGGGGGCCCCAAATGCATGCAGCATGTCATGGGGGCCCCACGTGCATCCCGCATGTCATGGGGGCCCCACTTGCATGCAGCATGTAATGGGGATCCAAATGCATGACGCATGTCATGGGGGTCCCACATGCATGCCGCATGTCATGGGGACCCCAAATGCATGGCTCAAGTCATGGGGGCCCCCAAATGCATGCCGCATATCAAGGGGGCCACAAATGCATGCAGCATGTCATGGGGGCCCCACATGCATGTCACATGTCATTGGGCCCCCCAAATGCATGCCGCATGTCATGGGGCCCCCCAAATGCATGCAGCATGTCTTGGGGCCCACAAATGCATGCCGCATGTCATAGGGGCCACACATGCATGGCACATTTCATGGGGGCCCCACATGCATGCGCATGTCATGGGGGCCCAAAATGCATGCCGCATATCATGGGGGCCCCAAATGCATGCAGCATGTCATGGGGCCCCACGTGCATGCCGCATATCATTGGGGGCCACATGCATGCCGCATGTCATGGGAGCCCCACATGAATGTCGAATGTCAAAGGGGCCCAACGTGCATGCCGCATGTATTGGGGGCCCCAAATTCATGCAGCATGTCATGAGGGCCCTGCATGCATGCCGCATGTCATGGGGGCCCCGCAGGCATTCCGCATGTCATGGGGGCCCAAATGCATGCCGCATGTCATAGGGGCCCCACGTGCATGCCGCATGTAATGGGGGATTCAAATGCATGCCTCAAGTCATGGGGGCCCCAAATGCATGCCGCATGTCATGGGGGCCCCATGTGCATGCCACATGTAATGGGGGCCCCAAAAGCATGTGGCATGTCATAGGGGCCCCACGTGCATGCCGCATGTCTTGGGCACCCCAAATGCATGCAGCATGTCATAGGGGCCCCACGTGCATACCACATGTCATGGGGGCCCCAAATGCATGCCGCATGTACTGGGGGCCCCACGTGCATGCCGCATTTCATGGGGGACCCAAATGCATGCAGCATGTCATGGGGGCCCCACGTGCATCCCGCATGTCATGGGGGCCCCACTTGCATGCAGCATGTAATGGGGATCCAAATGCATGACGCATGTCATGGGGGACCCAAATGCATGCCGCATGTCATGGGGGCCCCACATGCATGGCGCATTTCATGGGGGCCCCACATGCATGCGCATGTCATGGGGGCACCACATGCATGCCGCATGTCATGGGGCCCAAAAGCTTGCCGCATGTCACGGGGGCCATAAATGCATGCCGCATGTCAAGGGGGCCCAACGTGCATGCCGCATGTATTGGGGGCCCCAAATGCATGCCTCAAGTCATGGGGGCCCCAAATGCATGCCGCATATCATGGGGGTCCCACATGCATGCCGCATATCATGGGGGTCCCACATGCATGCCGCATGTCATGGGGGCCCCGAATGCATGCCGCATGTCACATTGGCCCCAAATGCATGATGCATGTCATGAGGGCCCCATGTGCATACCGCATGTCATAGGGGCCCCACGTACATGGCACATGTCATCGGTGCCCCACATGCATGCCGCATGTCATTGGGGCACCAAATGCATGCCGCATGTAATGGGGGCCCCACGTGCATGCTGCATGTCATGGGGGCACCAAATGCATGCCGCATGTAATGGGGCCCCCACGTGCATGCAGCATGTCATGGGGGCCCCAAATGCATGCATCATGTCATTGGGGCTCCACTGCATGCCGCATGTAATGGGGCCCCCAAATGCATGCCGCATGTCATGGGGGCCCCATGTGCATGCCACATGTAATGGGGGCCCCAAAAGCTTGTGGCATGTCATAGGGGCCCCACGTGCATGCCGCATGTCTTGGGCACCCCAAATGCATGCCGCATGTACTGGGGGCCCCACGTGCATGCCGCATTTCATGGGGGACCCAAATGCATGCCGCATGTCATGGGGGCCCCAAATGCATGTTGCATGTCATGGGGGTCCCACGTGCATGCCGCATGTTATGGGGCCCCCAAGTGCATGCAGCATGTCTTGGGGCCCACAAATGCATGCAGCATGTCATAGGGGCCCCACATGCATGGCGCATTTCATGGGGGCCCCACATGCATGCGCATGTCATGGGGGCACCACATGCATGCCGCATGTCATGGGGCCCAAAAGCTTGCCGCATGTCATGGGGGCCATAAATGCATGCCGCATGTCATGGGAGCCCCACATGAATGTCGCATGTCAAGGGGGCCCAACGTGCATGCCGCATGTATTGGGGGCCCCAAATTCATGCAGCATGTCATGAGGGCCCTGCATGCATGCCGCATGTCATGGGGGCCCCGCAGGCATTCCGCATGTCATGGGGGCCCAAATGCATGCCGCATGTCATGGGGGCCCCACGTGCATGCCACATGTAATGGGGGATTCAAATGCATGCCTCAAGTCATGGGGGCCCCACATGCATGGCGCATTTCATGGGGGCCATACATGCATGCCGCATGTCATGGGGGCCCCAAATGCATGCCTCAAGTCATGGGGGCCCCAAATGCACGCAGCATGTCATAGGGGCCCCACATGCATGGTGCATGTCATGGGGGCCCCACATGCATGACTCAAGTCATGGGGGCCCCAAATGCATGCCACATATCATGGGGGCCCCACATGCATGCCGCATATATTGGGGGCCTCAATTGCATGCCGCATGTCATGAGGGCCCCGCATGCATGCCGCATGTCATTGGGGCCCCGTAGGCATTCCGCATGTCATGGGGGCCTCACGTGCATTCCGCATGTCATGGGGGTCCCACGTGCATGCTTCATGTCATGGGGGCCCCACGTGCTTGCCGCTTGTCATGGGGGCCCCACGTGCATGCCTCATGTTACGGGGGCCACGAATGCATGCCGCATGTCATAGGGGCCCCACGTGCATACCACATGTCATGGGGGCCCCAAATGCATGCCGCATGTCATGGGGGCCCCACATGCATGCCACATGTCATGGGGGCCCCAAATGAATGTCGCATGTCAAGGGGGCCCCACGTGCATGACGCATGTCATGGGGACCCACATGCATGCCGCATGTCATGGAGGCCCCCATGACATGCGGCATGCATTTGGGGGCCCCACATGCATGCCGCATGTCATGGGGGCCCAAATGCATGCCGCATGTCATGGGGGCCCCAAATGCATGCCGCATGTCACAGTGGCCCCAAATGCATGCTGCATGTCATGAGGGCCCCACTTGCATACCGCATGTCATAGGGGCCCCACGTACATGCCGCATGTCATGGGGGCCCCAAATGCATGCCGCATGTAATGGGGGCCCCACGTGCATGCCGCATGTCATGGGGGCCCCAAATGCATGCAGCATGTCATGGGGGCCCCACGTGCATGCCACATGTCTTGGGGGGCCCCACTTGCATGCATCATGTAATGGGGGTCCCACATGCATGCAGCATGTCATGGGGGCTCCAAATGCATGCGGAATGTCATAGGGGCCCCACGTGCATACCACATGTCATGGGTCCCCCACATGCATGCCGCATGTCATGGGGGTCCCACGTGCATGCTGCATGTCATTGGGGCCCCACGTGCTTGCCGCATGTCATGGGGGCCCCACGTGCATGCCTCATGTCACGAGGGCCACAAATGTATGCCGCATGTCATGGGGGCCCCGCATGCATGATGCATGTCATGGGGGCCCCACATGAATGCCGCATGTCATGGGGCCCCACATGAATGCCGCATGTCATGGGGACCCCAAATGCATGCCATATGTCATGGGGTCCTCACATGCATGCCGCATGTCATGGGGCCCCCCAAATTCATGCCGCATATCATAGGGGCCCCACATGCATGGAGCATGTCATGGGGGCCCCAAATGCATGACGCATGTCATGGGGGTCCCACATGCATGCCGCATGTCATGGGGGCCCCAAATGCATGCCGCTTGTCATGACGGCCCCAAATGCATGACTCATGTCATGGAGGCCCCACGTGCATGCCGCATGTCATGGGGGATCCAAACTCATGCCGCATGTCATTGGGCCCCCAAACGTATGCCGCATGTCATGGGGGCCCCATGTGCATGCCGCATGTCATGGGTGCCCCAAATGCATGCCGCATGTCATGGGGGCTCCACGTGCATGCCGCATTTCATGGGGGACCCAAATGCATGCCGCATGTCATGGGGGCCCCAAATGCATGTCACATGTCATGGGGGCCCCACGTGCATGCTGCATGTCATGGGGGCCCCAAATGCATGCCTCATGTCATGGGGGGCCCAAATGCATGCCGCATATCATGGGGCCCCCCAAATGCATGCAGCATGTCTTGGGGCCCACAAATGCATGCCGCATGTCATAGGAGCCCCACATGCATGGCACATTTCATGGAGGCCCCACATGCATGCGCATGTCATGGGGGCCCCAAATGCGTGCCGCATATCATGGGGGCCCCAAATGCATGCAGCATGTCATGGGGGCCCCACGTGCATGCCGCATGTCATGGGGGCCCCACTTGCATGCAGCATGTAATGGGGATCCAAATGCATGACACATGTCATGGGGGTCCCACATGCATGCCGCATGTCATGGGGACCCCAAATGCATGGCTCAAGTCATGGGGGCCCCCAAATGCATGCCGCATATCAAGGGGGCCACAAATGCATGCAGCATGTCATGGGGGCCCCACATGCATGTCACATGTCATTGGGCCCCCCAAATGCATGCCGCATGTCATGGGCCCCCCCAAATGCATGCAGCATGTCTTGGGGCCCACAAATGCATGCCGCATGTCATAGGGGCCACACATGCATGGCACATTTCATGGGGGCCCCACATGCATGCGCATGTCATGGGGCCCAAATGCATGCCGCATATCATGGGGGCCCCAAATGCATGCAGCATGTCATGGGGCCCCACGTGCATGCCGCATATCATTGGGGGCCACATGCATGCCGCATGTCATGGGAGCCCCACATGAATGTCGAATGTCAAGGGGGCCCAACGTGCATGCCGCATGTATTGGGGGCCCCAAATTCATGCAGCATGTCATGAGGGCCCCACGTGCATGCCGCATGTCATGGGGGCCCCGCAGGCATTCCGCATGTAATGGGGGCCCAAATGCATGCCGCATGTCATAGGGGCCCCACGTGCATGCCGCATGTAATGGGGGATTCAAATGCATGCCTCAAGTCATGGGGGCCCCAAATGCATGCCGCATGTCATGGGGGCCCCATGTGCATGCCACATGTAATGGGGGCCCCAAAAGCATGTGGCATGTCATAGGGGCCCCACGTGCATGCCGCATGTCTTGGGCACCCCAAATGCATGCAGCATGTCATAGGGGGCCCACGTGCATACCACATGTCATGGGGGCCCCAAATGCATGCCGCATGTACTGGGGGCCCCACGTGCATGCCGCATTTCATGGGGGACCCAAATGCATGCCGCATGTCATGGGGGCCCCACATGCATGGCGCATTTCATGGGGGCCCCACATGCATGCGCATGTCATGGGGGCAACACATGCATGCCGCATGTCATGGGGCCCAAAAGCTTGCCGCATGTCATGGGGGCCATAAATGCATGCCGCATGTCAAGGGGGCCCAACGTGCATGCCGCGTGTATTGGGGGCCCCAAATGCATGCCTCAAGTCATGGGGGCCCCAAATGCATGCCGCATATCATGGGGGTCCCACATGCATGCCGCATATCATGGGGGTCCCACATGCATGCCGCATGTCATGGGGGCCCCGAATGCATGCCGCATGTCACATTGTCCCCAAATGCATGATGCATGTCATGAGGGCCCCATGTGTATACCGCATGTCATAGGGGCCCCACGTACATGGCACATGTCATCGGTGCCATAAATGCATGCCGCATGTCATGGGAGCCCCACATGAATGTCGCATGTCAAGGGGGCCCAACGTGCATGCCGCATGTATTGGGGGCCCCAAATTCATGCAGCATGTCATGAGGGCCCTGCATGCATGCCGCATGTCATGGGGGCCCCGCAGGCATTCCGCATGTCATGGGGGCCCAAATGCATGCCGCATGTCATGGGGGCCCCACGTGCATGCCACATGTAATGGGGGATTCAAATGCATGCCTCAAGTCATGGGGGCCCCACATGCATGGCGCATTTCATGGGGGCCATACATGCATGCCGCATGTCATGGGGGCCCCAAATGCATGCCTCAAGTCATGTGGGCCCCAAATGCACGCAGCATGTCATAGGGGCCCCACATGCATGGTGCATGTCATGGGGGCCCCACATGCATGACTCAAGTCATGGGGGCCCCAAATGCATGCCACATATCATGGGGGCCTCAATTGCATGCCGCATGTCATGAGGGCCCCGCATGCATGCCGCATGTCATTGGGGGCCTCAATTGCATGCCGCATGTCATGAGGGCCCCGCATGCATGCCGCATGTCATTGGGGCCCCGTAGGCATTCCGCATGTCATGGGGGCCTCACGTGCATTCCGCATGTCATGGGGGTCCCACGTGCATGCTTCATGTCATGGGGGCCCCACGTGCTTGCCGCTTGTCATGGGGGCCCCACGTGCATGCCTCATGTTACGGGGGCCACGAATGCATGCCGCATGTCATAGGGGCCCCACGTGCATACCACATGTCATGGGGGCCCCAAATGCATGCCGCATGTCATGGGGGCCCCACATGCATGCCACATGTCATGGGGGCCCCAAATGAATGTCGCATGTCAAGGGGGCCCCACGTGCATGACGCATGTCATGGGGACCCACATGCATGCCGCATGTCATGGAGGCCCCCATGACATGCGGCATGCATTTGGGGGCCCCACATGCATGCCGCATGTCATGGGGGCCCAAATGCATGCCGCATGTCATGGGGGCCCCAAATGCATGCCGCATGTCACAGTGGCCCCAAATGCATGCTGCATGTCATGAGGGCCCCACTTGCATACCGCATGTCATAGGGGCCCCACGTACATGCCGCATGTCATGGGGGCCCCAAATGCATGCCGCATGTAATGGGGGCCCCACGTGCATGCCGCATGTCATGGGGGCCCCAAATGCATGCAGCATGTCATGGGGGCCCCACGTGCATGCCACATGTCTTGGGGGGCCCCACTTGCATGCATCATGTAATGGGGGTCCCACATGCATGCAGCATGTCATGGGGGCTCCAAATGCATGCGGAATGTCATAGGGGCCCCACGTGCATACCACATGTCATGGGTCCCCCACATGCATGCCGCATGTCATGGGGGTCCCACGTGCATGCTGCATGTCATTGGGGCCCCACGTGCTTGCCGCATGTCATGGGGGCCCCACGTGCATGCCTCATGTCACGAGGGCCACAAATGTATGCCGCATGTCATGGGGGCCCCGCATGCATGATGCATGTCATGGGGGCCCCACATGAATGCCGCATGTCATGGGGCCCCACATGAATGCCGCATGTCATGGGGACCCCAAATGCATGCCATATGTCATGGGGTCCTCACATGCATGCCGCATGTCATGGGGCCCCCCAAATTCATGCCGCATATCATAGGGGCCCCACATGCATGGAGCATGTCATGGGGGCCCCAAATGCATGACGCATGTCATGGGGGTCCCACATGCATGCCGCATGTCATGGGGGCCCCAAATGCATGCCGCTTGTCATGACGGCCCCAAATGCATGACTCATGTCATGGAGGCCCCACGTGCATGCCGCATGTCATGGGGGATCCAAACTCATGCCGCATGTCATTGGGCCCCCAAACGTATGCCGCATGTCATGGGGGCCCCATGTGCATGCCGCATGTCATGGGTGCCCCAAATGCATGCCGCATGTCATGGGGGCTCCACGTGCATGCCGCATTTCATGGGGGACCCAAATGCATGCCGCATGTCATGGGGGCCCCAAATGCATGTCACATGTCATGGGGGCCCCACGTGCATGCTGCATGTCATGGGGGCCCCAAATGCATGCCTCATGTCATGGGGGGCCCAAATGCATGCCGCATATCATGGGGCCCCCCAAATGCATGCAGCATGTCTTGGGGCCCACAAATGCATGCCGCATGTCATAGGAGCCCCACATGCATGGCGCATTTCATGGAGGCCCCACATGCATGCGCATGTCATGGGGGCCCCAAATGCGTGCCGCATATCATGGGGGCCCCAAATGCATGTAGCATGTCATGGGGGCCCCACGTGCATGCCGCATGTCATGGGGGCCCCACTTGCATGCAGCATGTAATGGGGATCCAAATGCATGACACATGTCATGGGGGTCCCACATGCATGCCGCATGTCATGGGGACCCCAAATGCATGGCTCAAGTCATGGGGGCCCCCAAATGCATGCCGCATATCAAGGGGGCCACAAATGCATGCAGCATGTCATGGGGGCCCCACATGCATGTCACATGTCATTGGGCCCCCCAAATGCATGCCGCATGTCATGGGCCCCCCCAAATGCATGCAGCATGTCTTGGGGCCCACAAATGCATGCCGCATGTCATAGGGGCCACACATGCATGGCACATTTCATGGGGGCCCCACATGCATGCGCATGTCATGGGGCCCAAATGCATGCCGCATATCATGGGGGCCCCAAATGCATGCAGCATGTCATGGGGCCCCACGTGCATGCCGCATATCATTGGGGGCCACATGCATGCCGCATGTCATGGGAGCCCCACATGAATGTCGAATGTCAAGGGGGCCCAACGTGCATGCCGCATGTATTGGGGGCCCCAAATTCATGCAGCATGTCATGAGGGCCCCACGTGCATGCCGCATGTCATGGGGGCCCCGCAGGCATTCCGCATGTAATGGGGGCCCAAATGCATGCCGCATGTCATAGGGGCCCCACGTGCATGCCGCATGTAATGGGGGATTCAAATGCATGCCTCAAGTCATGGGGGCCCCAAATGCATGCCGCATGTCATGGGGGCCCCATGTGCATGCCACATGTAATGGGGGCCCCAAAAGCATGTGGCATGTCATAGGGGCCCCACGTGCATGCCGCATGTCTTGGGCACCCCAAATGCATGCAGCATGTCATAGGGGGCCCACGTGCATACCACATGTCATGGGGGCCCCAAATGCATGCCGCATGTACTGGGGGCCCCACGTGCATGCCGCATTTCATGGGGGACCCAAATGCATGCCGCATGTCATGGGGGCCCCACATGCATGGCGCATTTCATGGGGGCCCCACATGCATGCGCATGTCATGGGGGCAACACATGCATGCCGCATGTCATGGGGCCCAAAAGCTTGCCGCATGTCATGGGGGCCATAAATGCATGCCGCATGTCAAGGGGGCCCAACGTGCATGCCGCGTGTATTGGGGGCCCCAAATGCATGCCTCAAGTCATGGGGGCCCCAAATGCATGCCGCATATCATGGGGGTCCCACATGCATGCCGCATATCATGGGGGTCCCACATGCATGCCGCATGTCATGGGGGCCCCGAATGCATGCCGCATGTCACATTGTCCCCAAATGCATGATGCATGTCATGAGGGCCCCATGTGCATACCGCATGTCATAGGGGCCCCACGTACATGGCACATGTCATCGGTGCCATAAATGCATGCCGCATGTCATGGGAGCCCCACATGAATGTCGCATGTCAAGGGGGCCCAACGTGCATGCCGCATGTATTGGGGGCCCCAAATTCATGCAGCATGTCATGAGGGCCCTGCATGCATGCCGCATGTCATGGGGGCCCCGCAGGCATTCCGCATGTCATGGGGGCCCAAATGCATGCCGCATGTCATGGGGGCCCCACGTGCATGCCACATGTAATGGGGGATTCAAATGCATGCCTCAAGTCATGGGGGCCCCACATGCATGGCGCATTTCATGGGGGCCATACATGCATGCCGCATGTCATGGGGGCCCCAAATGCATGCCTCAAGTCATGGGGGCCCCAAATGCACGCAGCATGTCATAGGGGCCCCACATGCATGGTGCATGTCATGGGGGCCCCACATGCATGACTCAAGTCATGGGGGCCCCAAATGCATGCCACATATCATGGGGGCCCCACATGCATGCCGCATATATTGGGGGCCTCAATTGCATGCCGCATGTCATGAGGGCCCCGCATGCATGCCGCATGTCATTGGGGCCCCGTAGGCATTCCGCATGTCATGGGGGCCTCACGTGCATTCCGCATGTCATGGGGGTCCCACGTGCATGCTTCATGTCATGGGGGCCCCACGTGCTTGCCGCTTGTCATGGGGGCCCCACGTGCATGCCTCATGTTACGGGGGCCACGAATGCATGCCGCATGTCATAGGGGCCCCACGTGCATACCACATGTCATGGGGGCCCCAAATGCATGCCGCATGTCATGGGGGCCCCACATGCATGCCACATGTCATGGGGGCCCCAAATGAATGTCGCATGTCAAGGGGGCCCCACGTGCATGACGCATGTCATGGGGACCCACATGCATGCCGCATGTCATGGAGGCCCCACATGCATGGCACATTTCATGGGGGCCCCAAATGCATGCCTCAAGTCATGGGGGCCCCAAATGCATGCCGCATATCATGGGGGTCCCACATGCATGCCGCATATCAAGGGGGTCGCACATGCATGCCGCATGTCATGGGGGCCCCAAATGCATGCCGCATGTCACAGTGGCCCCAAATGCATGCTGCATGTCATGAGGGCCCCACTTGCATACCGCATGTCATAGGGGCCCCACGTACATGCCGCATGTCATGGGGGCCCCAAATGCATGCCGCATGTCATGGGGGCCCCACGTGCATGCCGCATGTCTTGGGGGGCCCACATGCATGCCGCATGTCATGGGGGCCCCACTTGCATGCCGCATGTAATGGGGGTCCCACATGCATGCAGCATGTCATGGGGGCTCCAAATGCATGCGGCATGTCATAGGGGCCCCACGTGCATACCACATGTCATGGGGCCCCCACATGCATGCCGCATGTCATGGGGGTCCCACGTGCATGCTGCATGTCATTGGGGCCCCACGTGCTTGCCGCATGTCATGGGGGCCCCACGTGCATGCCTCATGTCACGAGGGCCACAAATGTATGCCGCATGTCATGGGGCCCCCGCATGCATGATGCATGTCATGGGGGCCCCACATGAATGCCGCATGTCATGGGGCCCCACATGAATGCCGCATGTCATGGGGACCCCAAATGCATGCCATATGTCATGGGGTCCTCACATGCATGCCGCATGTCATGGGGCCCCCCAAATTCATGCCGCATATCATAGGGGCCCCACATGCATGGAGCATGTCATGGGGGCCCCAAATGCATGACGCATGTCATGGGGGTCCCACATGCATGCCGCATGTCATGGGGGCCCCAAATGCATGCCGCTTGTCATGACGGCCCCAAATGCATGACTCATGTCATGGAGGCCCCACGTGCATGCCGCATGTCATGGGGGATCCAAACTCATGCCGCATGTCATTGGGGCCCCAAACGTATGCCGCATGTCATGGGGGCCCCATGTGCATGCCGCATGTCATGGGTGCCCCAAATGCATGCCGCATGTCATGGGGGCTCCACGTGCATGCCGCATTTCATGGGGGACCCAAATGCATGCCGCATGTCATGGGGGCCCCAAATGCATGTCACATGTCATGGGGGCCCCACGTGCATGCTGCATGTCATGGGGGCCCCAAATGCATGCCTCATGTCATGGGGGGCCAAAATGCATGCCGCATATCATGGGGCCCCCCAAATGCATGCAGCATGTCTTGGGGCCCACAAATGCATGCCGCATGTCATAGGAGCCCCACATGCATGGCACATTTCATGGAGGCCCCACATGCATGCGCATGTCATGGGGGCCCCAAATGCGTGCCGCATATCATGGGGACCCCAAATGCATGCAGCATGTCATGGGGGCCCCACGTGCATCCCGCATGTCATGGGGGCCCCACTTGCATGCAGCATGTAATGGGGATCCAAATGCATGACGCATGTCATGGGGGTCCCACATGCATGCCGCATGTCATGGGGACCCCAAATGCATGGCTCAAGTCATGGGGGCCCCCAAATGCATGCCGCATATCAAGGGGGCCACAAATGCATGCAGCATGTCATGGGGGCCCCACATGCATGTCACATGTCATTGGGCCCCCCAAATGCATGCCGCATGTCATGGGGCCCCCCAAATGCATGCAGCATGTCTTGGGGCCCACAAATGCATGCCGCATGTCATAGTGGCCACACATGCATGGCACATTTCATGGGGGCCCCACATGCATGCGCATGTCATGGGGGCCCAAATGCATGCCGCATATCATGGGGGCCCCAAATGCATGCAGCATGTCATGGGGCCCCACGTGCATGCCGCATATCATTGGGGGCCACATGCATGCCGCATGTCATGGGAGCCCCACATGAATGTCGAATGTCAAGGGGGCCCAACGTGCATGCCGCATGTATTGGGGGCCCCAAATTCATGCAGCATGTCATGAGGGCCCTGCATGCATGCCGCATGTCATGGGGGCCCCGCAGGCATTCCGCATGTCATGGGGGCCCAAATGCATGCCACATGTCATAGGGGCCCCACGTGCATGCCGCATGTAATGGGGGATTCAAATGCATGCCTCAAGTCATGGGGGCCCCAAATGCATGCCGCATGTCATGGGGGCCCCATGTGCATGCCACATGTAATGGGGGCCCCAAAAGCATGTGGCATGTCATAGGGGCCCCACGTGCATGCCGCATGTCTTGGGCACCCCAAATGCATGCAGCATGTCATAGGGGCCCCACGTGCATACCACATGTCATGGGGGCCCCAAATGCATGCCGCATGTACTGGGGGCCCCACGTGCATGCCGCATTTCATGGGGGACCCAAATGCATGCAGCATGTCATGGGGGCCCCACGTGCATCCCGCATGTCATGGGGGCCCCACTTGCATGCAGCATGTAATGGGGATCCAAATGCATGACGCATGTCATGGGGGACCCAAATGCATGCCGCATGTCATGGGGGCCCCACATGCATGGCGCATTTCATGGGGGCCCCACATGCATGCGCATGTCATGGGGGCACCACATGCATGCCGCATGTCATGGGGCCCAAAAGCTTGCCGCATGTCACGGGGGCCATAAATGCATGCCGAATGTCAAGGGGGCCCAACGTGCATGCCGCATGTATTGGGGGCCCCAAATGCATGCCTCAAGTCATGGGGGCCCCAAATGCATGCCGCATATCATGGGGGTCCCACATGCATGCCGCATATCATGGGGGTCCCACATGCATGCCGCATGTCATGGGGGCCCCGAATGCATGCCGCATGTCACATTGGCCCCAAATGCATGATGCATGTCATGAGGGCCCCATGTGCATACCGCATGTCATAGGGGCCCCACGTACATGGCACATGTCATCGGTGCCCCACATGCATGCCGCATGTCATTGGGGCCCCAAATGCATGCCGCATGTAATGGGGGCCCCACGTGCATGCTGCATGTCATGGGGGCCCCAAATGCATGCCGCATGTAATGGGGGCCCCACGTGCATGCAGCATGTCATGGGGGCCCCAAATGCATGCATCATGTCATTGGGGCTCCACGTGCATGCCGCATGTAATGGGGCCCCCAAATGCATGCCGCATGTCATGGGAGCCCCATGTGCATGCCACATGTAATGGGGGCCCCAAAAGTTTGTGGCATGTCATAGGGGCCCCACGTGCATGCCGCATGTCTTGGTCACCCCAAATGCATGCAGCATGTCATAGGGGCCCCACGTGCATACCACATGTCATGGGGGCCCCAAATGCATGCCGCATGTACTGGGGGCCCCACGTGCATGCCGCATTTCATGGGGGACCCAAATGCATGCCGCATGTCATGGGGGCCCCAAATGCATGTTGCATGTCATGGGGGTCCCACGTGCATGCCGCATGTTATGGGGCCCCCAAGTGCATGCAGCATGTCTTGGGGCCCACAAATGCATGCCGCATGTCATAGGGGCCCCACATGCATGGCACATTTCATGGGGGCCCCACATGCATGCGCATGTCATGGGGGAACCACATGCATGCCGCATGTCATGGGGCCCAAAAGCTTGCCGCATGTCATGGGGGCCATAAATGCATGCCGCATGTCATGGGAGCCCCACATGAATGTCGCATGTCAAGGGAGCCCAACGTGCATGCCGCATGTATTGGGGGCCCCAAATTCATGCAGCATGTCATGAGGGCCCTGCATGCATGCCGCATGTCACGGGGGCCCCGCAGGCATTCCGCATGTCATGGGGGCCCAAATGCATGCCACATGTCATGGGGGCCACACGTGCATGCCACATGTAATGGGGGATTCAAATGCATGCCTCAAGTCATGGGGGCCCCACATGCATGGCGCATTTCATGGGGGCCATACATGCATGCCGCATGTCATGGGGGCCCCAAATGCATGCCTCAAGTCATGGGGGCCCCAAATGCACGCAGCATGTCATAGGGGCCCCGCATGCATGGTGCATGTCATGGGGGCCCCACATGCATGACTCAAGTCATGGGGGCCCCAAATGCATGCCACATATCATGGGGGCCCCACATGCATGCCGCATATATTGGGGGCCTCAATTGCATGCCGCATGTCATGAGGGCCCCGCATGCATGCCGCAAGTCATTGGGGCCCCGTAGGCATTCCGCATGTCATGGGGGCCTCACGTGCATTCCGCATGTCATGGGGGTCCCACGTGCATGCTTCATGTCATGGGGGCCCCACGTGCGTGCCGCTTGTCATGGGGGCCCCACGTGCATGCCTCATGTTACGGGGGCCACGAATGCATGCCGCATGTCATAGGGGCCCCACGTGCATACCACATGTCATGGGGGCCCCAAATGCATGCCGCATGTCATGGGGGCCCAAATGCTTGCCGCATGTCATGGGGTCCCCAAATGCATGCCGCATGTCATTGGGCCCCCCAAATGCATGCAGCATGTCTTGGGGCCCACAAATGCATGTCGCATGTCATAGGGGTCCCACATGCATGGCGCTTTTCATGGGGGTCCCACATGCATGCGCATGTCATGGGGGACCCAAATGCGTGCCGCATATCATGGGGGCCCCAAATGCATGCCGCATGTCATAGGGCCCCCACATGCATGGCGCATGTCATGGGGGCCCCACATTCATACCGCATGTCATGGAGGCTCCAAATGCATGCCGCATGTAATGGGAGCCCCCATGCATGCCACATGTCATGGGGGCCCCAAATGAACGTTGCATGTCAAGGGGGCCCCACGTGCATGCCGCATGTCATGGGGGCCCCAAATGCATGCCGCATGTACAGGGGGCCCCACGTGCATGCAGCATGCCATGGGGACCCCAAATGCATGCCGCATGTCATGGGGGCCCCACATGCATGCTGCATGTCATGGGGCCCAAAAGATTGCCGCATGTCATGGGAGCCATAAATGCATGCCGCATGTCATGGGAGCCCCACGTGAATGTCGCATGTCAAGGGGCCCAACGTGCATGCCGCATGTATTGGGGGCCCCAAATTCATGCAGCATGTCATAGGGGCCCCACATGCATGGCACATTTCATGGGGGCCCCAATTGCATTCAGCATGTAATGGGGGATCCAAATGCATGCTGCACGTCATGGGGGCCCCACGTGCATGCCGCATGTCATGGGGGCCCCGCAGGCATTCCACATGTCATGGGGGCCCCAAATAAATGCCGCATTTCATGGGGGCCCCACGTGCATGCCGCATGTCATGGGGCCCCCCAAATGGATGCCGCATGTCATAGGGGCCCCAAATGCATGCCGCATCTCTTGGGGCCCACAAATGCATGCCGCATGTCATAGGGGCCCCACATGCATGGCACATTTCATGGGGGCCCCAAATGCATGCCTCAAGTCATGGGGGCCCCAAATGCATGCCGCATATCATGGGGGTCCCACATGCATGCCGCATATCAAGGGGGTCGCACATGCATGCCGCATGTCATGGGGGCCCCAAATGCATGCCGCATGTCACAGTGGCCCCAAATGCATGCTGCATGTCATGAGGGCCCCACTTGCATACCGCATGTCATAGGGGCCCCACGTACATGCCGCATGTCATGGGGGCCCCAAATGCATGCCGCATGTAATGGGGGCCCCACGTGCATGCCGCATGTCATGGGGGCCCCAAATGCATGCAGCATGTCATGGGGGCCCCACGTGCATGCCACATGTCTTGGGGGGCCCACATGCATGCCGCATGTCATGGGGGCCCCACTTGCATGCATCATGTAATGGGGGTCCCACATGCATGCAGCATGTCATGGGGGCTCCAAATGCATGCGGCATGTCATAGGGGCCCCACGTGCATACCACATGTCATGGGGCCCCCACATGCATGCCGCATGTCATGGGGGTCCCACGTGCATGCCGCATGTCATTGGGGCCCCACGTGCTTGCCGCATGTCATGGGGGCCCCACGTGCATGCCTTATGTCACGAGGGCCACAAATGTATGCCGCGTGTCATGGGGGCCCCGCATGCATGATGCATGTCATGGGGGCCCCACATGAATGCCGCATGTCATGGGGCCCCACATGAATGCCGCATGTCATGGGGACCCCAAATGCATGCCATATGTCATGGGGTCCTCACATGCATGCCGCATGTCATGGGGCCCCCCAAATTCATGCCGCATATCATAGGGGCCCCACATGCATGGAGCATGTCATGGGGGCCCCAAATGCATGACGCATGTCATGGGGGTCCCACATGCATGCCGCATGTCATGGGGGCCCCAAATGCATGCCGCTTGTCATGACGGCCCCAAATGCATGACTCATGTCATGGAGGCCCCACGTGCATGCCGCATGTCATGGGGGATCCAAACTCATGCCGCATGTCATTGGGGCCCCAAACGTATGCCGCATGTCATGGGGGCCCCATGTGCATGCCGCATGTCATGGGTGCCCCAAATGCATGCCGCATGTCATGGGGGCTCCACGTGCATGCCGCATTTCATGGGGGACCCAAATGCATGCCGCATGTCATGGGGGCCCCAAATGCATGTCACATGTCATGGGGGCCCCACGTGCATGCTGCATGTCATGGGGGCCCCAAATGCATGCCTCATGTCATGGGGGGCCCAAATGCATGCCGCATATCATGGGGCCCCCCAAATGCATGCAGCATGTCTTGGGGCCCACAAATGCATGCCGCATGTCATAGGAGCCCCACATGCATGGCGCATTTCATGGAGGCCCCACATGCATGCGCATGTCATGGGGGCCCCAAATGCGTGCCGCATATCATGGGGGCCCCAAATGCATGCAGCATGTCATGGGGGCCCCACGTGCATGCCGCATGTCATGGGGGCCCCACTTGCATGCAGCATGTAATGGGGATCCAAATGCATGACGCATGTCATGGGGGTCCCACATGCATGCCGCATGTCATGGGGACCCCAAATGCATGGCTCAAGTCATTGGGGCCCCCAAATGCATGCCGCATATCAAGGGGGCCACAAATGCATGCAGCATGTCATGGGGGCCCCACATGCATGTCACATGTCATTGGGCCCCCCAAATGCATGCCGCATGTCATGGGGCCCCCCAAATGCATGCAGCATGTCTTGGGGCCCACAAATGCATGCCGCATGGCATAGGGGCCACACATGCATGGCACATTTCATGGGGGCCCCACATGCATGCGCATGTCATGGGGGCCCAAATGCATGCCGCATATCATGGGGGCCCCAAATGCATGCAGCATGTCATGGGGCCCCACGTGCATGCCGCATATCATTGGGGGCCACATGCATGCTGCATGTCATGGGAGCCCCACATGAATGTCGAATGTCAAGGGGGCCCAACGTGCATGCCGCATGTATTGGGGGCCCCAAATTCATGCAGCATGTCATGAGGGCCCTGCATGCATGCCGCATGTCATGGGGGCCCCGCAGGCATTCCGCATGTCATGGGGGCCCAAATGCATGCCGCATGTCATAGGGGCCCCACTTGCATGCCGCATGTAATGGGGGATTCAAATGCATGCCTCAAGTCATGGGGGCCCCAAATGCATGCCGCATGTCATGGGGGCCCCATGTGCATGCCACATGTAATGGGGGCCCCAAAAGCATGTGGCATGTCATAGGGGCCAAAGGTGCATGCCGCATGTCTTGGGCACCCCAAATGCATGCAGCATGTCATAGGGGCCCCACGTGCATACCACATGTCATGGGGGCCCCAAATGCATGCCGCATGTACTAGGGGCCCCACATGCATGCCGCATTTCATGGGGGACCCAAATGCATGCCGCATGTCATGGGGGCCCCACATGCATGGCGCATTTCATGGGGGCCCCACATGCTTGCGCATGTCATGGGGGCACCACATGCATGCCGCATGTCATGGGGCCCAAAAGCTTGCCGCATGTCATGGGGGCCATAAATGCATGCCGCATGTCAAGGGGGCCCAACGTGCATGCCGCATGTATTGGGGCCCCCAAATGCATGCCTCAAGTCATGGGGGCCCCAAATGCATGCCGCATATCATGGGGGTCCCACATGCATGCCGCATATCATGGGGGTCCCACATGCATGCCGCATGTCATGGGGGCCACGAATGCATGCCGCATGTCACATTGGCCCCAAATGCATGATGCATGTCATGAGGGCCCCATGTGCATACCGCATGTCATAGGGGCCCCACGTACATGGCACATGTCATCAGTGCCCCACATGCATGCCGCATGTCATTGGGGCCCCAAATGCATGCCGCATGTAATGGGGGCCCCACGTGCATGCTGCATGTCATGGGGGCCCCAAATGCATGCCGCATGTAATGGGGCCCCCACGTGCATGCAGCATGTCATGGGGGCCCCAAATGCATGCATCATGTCATTGGGGCTCCACGTGCATGCCGCATGTAATGGGGCCACAAAAGCATGTGGCATGTCATAGGGGCCCCACGTGCATGCCGCATGTCTTGGGCACCCCAAATGCATGCAGCATGTCATAGGGGCCCCATGTGCATACCACATGTCATGGGGGCCCCAAATGCATGCCGCATGTACTGGGGGCCCCACGTGCATGCCGCATTTCATGGGGGACCCAAATGCATGCCGCATGTCATGGGGGCCCCAAATGCATGTTGCATGTCATGGGGGTCCCACGTGCATGCCGCATGTTATGGGGCCCCCAAGTGCATGCAGCATGTCTTGGGGCCCACAAATGCATGCCGCATGTCATAGGGGCCCCACATGCATGGCGCATTTCATGGGGGCCCCACATGCATGCGCATGTCATGGGGGCACCACATGCATGCCGCATGTCATGGGGCCCAAAAGCTTGCCGCATGTCATGGGGGCCATAAATGCATGCCGCATGTCATGGGAGCCCCACATGAATGTCGCATGTCAAGGGGGCCCAACCTGCATGCCGCATGTATTGGGGGCCCCAAATTCATGCAGCATGTCATGAGGGCCCTGCATGCATGCCGCATGTCATGGGGGCCCCGCAGGCATTCCGCATGTCATGGGGGCCCAAATGCATGCCGCATGTCATGGGGGCCCCACGTGCATGCCACATGTAATGGGGGATTCAAATGCATGCCTCAAGTCATGGGGGCCCCAAATGCATGCCGCATATCATGGGGGTCCCACATGCATGCCGCATATCATGGGGGTCCCACATGCATGCCGCATGTCATGGGGGCCCCGAATGCATGCCGCATGTCACATTGGCCCCAAATGCATGATGCATGTCATGAGGGCCCCACTTGCATACCGCATGTCATAGGGGCCCCACGTACATGGCACATGTCATCGGTGCCCCACATGCATGCCGCATGTAATTGGGGCCCCAAATGCATGCCGCATGTAATGGGGGGCCCACGTGCATGCTGCATGTCATGGGGGCCCCAAATGCATGCCGCATGTAATGGGGGCCCACGTGCATGCAGCATGTCATGGGGGCCCCAAATGCATGCAGCATGTCATTGGGGCTCCACGTGCATGCCGCATGTAATGGGGCCCCCAAATGCATGCCGCATGTCATGGGGGCCCCATGTGCATGCCACATGTAATGGGGGCCCCAAATGCATGCCGCATGTACTGGGGGGCCCACGTGCATGCCGCATTTCATGGGGGACCCAAATGCATGCCGCATGTCATGGGGCCCCCCAAATGCATGTCGCATGTCATGGGGGCCCCACGTGCATGCCGCATGTCTTGGGCACCCCAAATGCATGCAGCATGTCATAGGGGCCCCACGTGCATACCACATGTCATGGGGGCCCCAAATGCATGCCGCATGTACTGGGGGGCCCACGTGCATGCCGCATTTCATGGGGGACCCAAATGCATGCCGCATGTCATGGGGCCCCCAAATGCATGTCGCATGTCATAGGGGCCCCACATGCATGGCGCATTTCATGGGGGCCCCACATGCATGCGATGTCATGGGAGCCCCAAATGCGTGCCGCATATCATGGGGGCCCCAAATGCATGGAGCATGTCATGGGGGCCCCACGTGCATGCCACATGTCATGGGGGCCCACATGCATGCCGCATGTCATGGGGGCCCCACTTGCATGCAGCATGTAATGGGGATCCAAATGCATGACACATGTCATGGGGGTCCCACGTGCATGCCGCATGTCATGGGGGCCCCACATGCATGCCGCATGTCATGGGGGAACCACTTGCATGCAGCATGTAATGGGGGATCCAAATGCATGACACATGTCATGGGGGTCCCACATGCATACCACATGTCATGGGGGAACCAAATGCATGCCGCATGTCCTGGGGGCCCCACATGCATGACACATTTCATGGGGGACCCAAATGCATGCCGCATGTCACGGGGTCCCCAAATGCATGCTGCATGTCATGAGGGCCCCACGTGCATGCTGCATGTCATGGGGCCCCCAAATGCATGCCGCATGTCATGGGGGTCCCACTTGCATGCCGCATGTCATGGGGGCCCCACGTGCATGTCGCATGTCATGGGGGCCCAAAATGCATGCCGCATGTCATGAGGGCGCCACATGCATGCCGCATGTCTTGGGGCCCACAAATGCATGCCGCATGTCATGGGTGCCCCACATGCATGCCGCATGTCATTGGGGCCCCAAATGCATGCCGCATGTAATGGGGGCCCTGCGTGCATGCCGCATGTCACGGGGGCCCCCAATGCATGCCGCATGTAATGGGGGCCCCACGTGCATGCCGCATGTCATGGGGGCCCCAAATGCATGCCGCATATCATGGAGGTCCCACATGCATGCCGCATATCATGGGGGTCCCACATGCATGCCGCATGTCATGGGGCCCCGAATGCATGCCGCATGTCACATTGGCCCCAAATGCATGATGCATGTCATGAGGGCCCCATGTGCATACCGCATGTCATAGGGGCCCCACGTACATGGCACATGTCATCGGTGCCCCACATGCATGCCGCATGTCATTGGGGCCCCAAATGCATGCCGCATGTAATGGGGGCCCCACGTGCATGCTGCATGTCATGGGGGCCCCAAATGCATGCCGCATGTAATGGGGGCCCCACGTGCATGCAGCATGTCATGGGGGCCCCAAATGCATGCATCATGTCATTGGGGCTCCACGTGCATGCCGCATGTAATGGGGCCCCAAAAGCATGTGGCATGTCATAGGGGCCCCACGTGCATGCCGCATGTCTTGGGCACCCCAAATGCATGCAGCATGTCATAGGGGCCCCATGTGCATACCACATGTCATGGGGGCCCCAAATGCATGCCGCATGTACTGGGGGCCCCACGTGCATGCCGCATTTCATGGGGGACCCAAATGCATGCCGCATGTCATGGGGGCCCCAAATGCATGTTGCATGTCATGGGGGTCCCACGTGCATGCCGCATGTTATGGGGCCCCCAAGTGCATGCAGCATGTCTTGGGGCCCACAAATGCATGCCGCATGTCATAGGGGCCCCACATGCATGGCGCATTTCATGGGGGCCCCACATGCATGCGCATGTCATGGGGGCACCACATGCATGCCGCATGTCATGGGGCCCAAAAGCTTGCCGCATGTCATGGGGGCCATAAATGCATGCCGCATGTCATGGGAGCCCCACATGAATGTCGCATGTCAAGGGGGCCCAACGTGCATGCCGCATGTATTGGGGGCCCCAAATTCATGCAGCATGTCATGAGGGCCCTGCATGCATGCCGCATGTCATGGGGGCCCCGCAGGCATTCCGCATGTCATGGGGGCCCAAATGCATGCCGCATGTCATGGGGGCCCCATGTGCATGCCACATGTAATGGGGGATTCAAATGCATGCCTCAAGTCATGGGGGCCCCAAATGCATGCCGCATATCATGGGGGTCCCACATGCATGCCGCATATCATGGGGGTCCCACATGCATGCCGCATGTCATGGGGGCCCCGAATGCATGCCGCATGTCACATTGGCCCCAAATGCATGATGCATGTAATGAGGGCCCCACGTGCATACCGCATGTCATAGGGGCCCCACGTACATGGCACATGTCATCGGTGCCCCACATGCATGCCGCATGTAATTGGGGCCCCAAATGCATGCCGCATGTAATGGGGGGCCCACGTGCATGCTGCATGTCATGGGGGCCCCAAATGCATGCCGCATGTAATGGGGGCCCACGTGCATGCAGCATGTCATGGGGGCCCCAAATGCATGCAGCATGTCATTGGGGCTCCACGTGCATGCAGCATGTCATTGGGGCTCCACGTGCATGCCGCATGTCATGGGGGCCCCATGTGCATGCCACATGTAATGGGGGCCCCAAATGCATGCCGCATGTACTGGGGGGCCCACGTGCATGCCGCATTTCATGGGGGACCCAAATGCATGCCGCATGTCATGGGGCCCCCAAATGCATGTCGCATGTCATGGGGGCCCCACGTGCATGCCGCATGTCTTGGGCACCCCAAATGCATGCAGCATGTCATAGGGGCCCCACGTGCATACCACATGTCATGGGGGCCCCAAATGCATGCCGCATGTACTGGGGGGCCCACGTGCATGCCGCATTTCATGGGGGACCCAAATGCATGCCGCATGTCATGGGGCCCCCAAATGCATGTCGCATGTCATGGGGGCCCCACGTGCATGCCGCATGTTATGGGGCCTCCAAATGCATGCAGCATGTGTTGGGGCCCACAAATGCATGCCGCATGTCATAGGGGCCCCACATGCATGGCACATTTCATGGGGGCCCCACATGCATGCGATGTCATGGGGGCCCCAAATGCGTGCCGCATATCATGGGGGCCCCAAATGCATGGAGCATGTCATGGGGGCCCCACGTGCATGCCACATGTCATGGGGGCCCACATGCATGCCGCATGTCATGGGGGCCCCACTTGCATGCAGCATGTAATGGGGATCCAAATGCAAGACACATGTCATGGGGGTCCCACATGCATACCACATGTCATGGGGGAACCAAATGCATGCCGCATGTCCTGGGGGCCCCACATGCATGACACATTTCATGGGGGACCCAAATGCATGCCGCATGTCACGGGGTCCCCAAATGCATGCTGCATGTCATGAGGGCCCCACGTGCATGCTGCATGTCATGGGGCCCCCAAATGCATGCCGCATGTCATGGGGGTCCCACTTGCATGCCGCATGTCATGGGGGCCCCACGTGCATGTCGCATGTCATGGGGGCCCAAAATGCATGCCGCATGTCATGAGGGCGCCACATGCATGCCGCATGTCTTGGGGCCCACAAATGCATGCCGCATGTCATGGGTGCCCCACATGCATGCCGCATGTCATTGGGGCCCCAAATGCATGCCGCATGTAATGGGGGCCCTGCGTGCATGCCGCATGTCACGGGGGCCCCCAATGCATGCCGCATGTAATGGGGGCCCCACGTGCATGCCGCATGTCATGGGGGCCCCAAATGCATGCCGCATATCATGGGGGTCCCACATGCATGCCGCATATCATGGGGGTCCCACATGCATGCCGCATGTCATGGGGGCCCCGAATGCATGCCGCATGTCACATTGGCCCCAAATGCATGATGCATGTCATGAGGGCCCCATGTGCATACCGCATGTCATAGGGGCCCCACGTACATGGCACATGTCATCGGTGCCCCACATGCATGCCGCATGTCATTGGGGCCCCAAATGCATGCCGCATGTAATGGGGGCCCCACGTGCATGCTGCATGTCATGGGGGCCCCAAATGCATGCCGCATGTAATGGGGGCCCCACGTGCATGCAGCATGTCATGGGGGCCCCAAATGCATGCATCATGTCATTGGGGCTCCACGTGCATGCCGCATGTAATGGGGCCCCAAAAGCATGTGGCATGTCATAGGGGCCCCACGTGCATGCCGGATGTCTTGGGCACCCCAAATGCATGCAGCATGTCATAGGGGCCCCATGTGCATACCACATGTCATGGGGGCCCCAAATGCATGCCGCATGTACTGGGGGCCCCACGTGCATGCCGCATTTCATGGGGGACCCAAATGCATGCCGCATGTCATGGGGGCCCCAAATGCATGTTGCATGTCATGGGGGTCCCACGTGCATGCCGCATGTTATGGGGCCCCCAAGTGCATGCAGCATGTCTTGGGGCCCACAAATGCATGCCGCATGTCATAGGGGCCCCACATGCATGGCGCATTTCATGGGGGCCCCACATGCATGCGCATGTCATGGGGGCACCACATGCATGCCGCATGTCATGGGGCCCAAAAGCTTGCCGCATGTCATGGGGGCCATAAATGCATGCCGCATGTCATGGGAGCCCCACATGAATGTCGCATGTCAAGGGGGCCCAACGTGCATGCCGCATGTATTGGGGGCCCCAAATTCATGCAGCATGTCATGGGGGCCTTGCATGCATGCCGCATGTCATGGGGGCCCCGCAGGCATTCCGCATGTCATGGGGGCCCAAATGCATGCCGCATGTCATGGGGGCCCCACGTGCATGCCACATGTAATGGGGGATTCAAATGCATGCCTCAAGTCATGGGGGCCCCAAATGCATGCCGCATATCATGGGGGTCCCACATGCATGCCGCATATCATGGGGGTCCCACATGCATGCCGCATGTCATGGGGGCCCCGAATGCATGCCGCATGTCACATTGGCCCCAAATGCATGATGCATGTCATGAGGGCCCCACGTGCATACCGCATGTCATAGGGGCCCCACGTACATGGCACATGTCATCGGTGCCCCACATGCATGCCGCATGTAATTGGGGCCCCAAATGCATGCCGCATGTAATGGGGGCCCCACGTGCATGCCGCATGTTATGGGGCCTCCAAATGCATGCAGCATGTGTTGGGGCCCACAAATGCATGCCGCATGTCATAGGGACCCCACATGCATGGCGCATTTCATGGGGGCCCCACATGCATGCGATGTCATGGGGGCCCCAAATGCGTGCCGCATATCATGGGGGCCCCAAATGCATGGAGCATGTCATGGGGGCCCCACGTGCATGCCACATGTCATGGGGGCCCACATGCATGCCGCATGTCATGGGGGCCCCACTTGCATGCAGCATGTAATGGGGATCCAAATGCATGACACATGTCATGGGGGTCCCACGTGCATGCCGCATGTCATGGGGGCCCCACATGCATGCCGCATGTCATGGGGGAACCACTTGCATGCAGCATGTAATGGGGATCCAAATGCATGACACATGTCATGGGGGTCCCACATGCATACCACATGTCATGGGGGAACCAAATGCATGCCGCATGTCCTGGGGGCCCCACATGCATGACACATTTCATGGGGGACCCAAATGCATGCCGCATGTCACGGGGTCCCCAAATGCATGCTGCATGTCATGAGGGCCCCACGTGCATGCTGCATGTCATGGGGCCCCCAAATGCATGCCGCATGTCATGGGGGTCCCACTTGCATGCCGCATGTCATGGGGGCCCCACGTGCATGTCGCATGTCATGGGGGCCCAAAATGCATGCCGCATGTCATGAGGGCGCCACATGCATGCCGCATGTCTTGGGGCCCACAAATGCATGCCGCATGTCATGGGTGCCCCACATGCATGCCGCATGTCATTGGGGCCCCAAATGCATGCCGCATGTAATGGGGGCCCTGCGTGCATGCCGCATGTCACGGGGGCCCCCAATGCATGCCGCATGTAATGGGGGCCCCACGTGCATGCCGCATGTCATGGGGGCCCCAAATGCATGCAGCATGTCATTGGGGCCCCCAAATGCATGCAGCATGTCATAGGGGCCCCACGTGCATGGCGCATGTCATGGGGGCCCCACATTCATACCGCATGTCATGGAGGCCCCAAATGCATGCCGCATGTAATGGGAGCCCCCATGCATGCCACATGTCATGGGGGCCCCAAATGAATGTCGCATGTCAAGGGGGCCCCACGTGCATGCCGCATGTCATGGAGGCCCCCATGACATGCGGCATGCATTTGGGGGCCCCACATGCATGCCGCATGTAATGGGAGCCCCCATGCATGCCACATGTCATGGGGGCCCCAAATGAACGTCGCATGTCAAGGGGGCCCCACGCGCATGCTGCATGTCATGGGGGCCCCAAATGTATGCCGCATGTACAGGGGGCCCCACGTGCATGCCGCATGCCATGGGGACCCCAAATGCATGCCGCATGTCATGGGGGCCCCACATGCATGCTGCATGTCATGGGGCCCAAAATATTGCCGCATGTCATGGGGGCCCCACTTGCATGCAGCATGTAATGGGGATCCAAATGCATGACACATGTCATGGGGGTCCCACGTGCATGCCGCATGTCATGGGGGCCCCACATGCATGCCGCATGTCATGGGGGAACCACTTGCATGCAGCATGTAATGGGGGATCCAAATGCATGACACATGTCATGGGGGTCCCACATGCATACCACATGTCATGGGGGAACCAAATGCATGCCGCATGTCCTGGGGGCCCCACATGCATGACACATTTCATGGGGGACCCAAATGCATGCCGCATGTCACGGGGTCCCCAAATGCATGCTGCATGTCATGAGGGCCCCACGTGCATGCTGCATGTCATGGGGCCCCCAAATGCATGCCGCATGTCATGGGGGTCCCACTTGCATGCCGCATGTCATGGGGGCCCCACGTGCATGTCGCATGTCATGGGGGCCCAAAATGCATGCCGCATGTCATGAGGGCGCCACATGCATGCCGCATGTCTTGGGGCCCACAAATGCATGCCGCATGTCATGGGTGCCCCACATGCATGCCGCATGTCATTGGGGCCCCAAATGCATGCCGCATGTAATGGGGGCCCTGCGTGCATGCCGCATGTCACGGGGGCCCCCAATGCATGCCGCATGTAATGGGGGCCCCACGTGCATGCCGCATGTCATGGGGGCCCCAAATGCATGCCGCATATCATGGAGGTCCCACATGCATGCCGCATATCATGGGGGTCCCACATGCATGCCGCATGTCATGGGGGCCCCGAATGCATGCCGCATGTCACATTGGCCCCAAATGCATGATGCATGTCATGAGGGCCCCATGTGCATACCGCATGTCATAGGGGCCCCACGTACATGGCACATGTCATCGGTGCCCCACATGCATGCCGCATGTCATTGGGGCCCCAAATGCATGCCGCATGTAATGGGGGCCCCACGTGCATGCTGCATGTCATGGGGGCCCCAAATGCATGCCGCATGTAATGGGGGCCCCACGTGCATGCAGCATGTCATGGGGGCCCCAAATGCATGCATCATGTCATTGGGGCTCCACGTGCATGCCGCATGTAATGGGGCCCCAAAAGCATGTGGCATGTCATAGGGGCCCCACGTGCATGCTGCATGTCTTGGGCACCCCAAATGCATGCAGCATGTCATAGGGGCCCCATGTGCATACCACATGTCATGGGGGCCCCAAATGCATGCCGCATGTACTGGGGGCCCCACGTGCATGCCGCATTTCATGGGGGACCCAAATGCATGCCGCATGTCATGGGGGCCCCAAATGCATGTTGCATGTCATGGGGGTCCCACGTGCATGCCGCATGTTATGGGGCCCCCAAGTGCATGCAGCATGTCTTGGGGCCCACAAATGCATGCCGCATGTCATAGGGGCCCCACATGCATGGCGCATTTCATGGGGGCCCCACATGCATGCGCATGTCATGGGGGCACCACATGCATGCCGCATGTCATGGGGCCCAAAAGCTTGCCGCATGTCATGGGGGCCATAAATGCATGCCGCATGTCATGGGAGCCCCACATGAATGTCGCATGTCAAGGGGGCCCAACGTGCATGCCGCATGTATTGGGGGCCCCAAATTCATGCAGCATGTCATGAGGGCCCTGCATGCATGCCGCATGTCATGGGGGCCCCGCAGGCATTCCGCATGTCATGGGGGCCCAAATGCATGCCGCATGTCATGGGGGCCCCATGTGCATGCCACATGTAATGGGGGATTCAAATGCATGCCTCAAGTCATGGGGGCCCCAAATGCATGCCGCATATCATGGGGGTCCCACATGCATGCCGCATATCATGGGGGTCCCACATGCATGCCGCATGTCATGGGGGCCCCGAATGCATGCCGCATGTCACATTGGCCCCAAATGCATGATGCATGTAATGAGGGCCCCACGTGCATACCGCATGTCATAGGGGCCCCACGTACATGGCACATGTCATCGGTGCCCCACATGCATGCCGCATGTAATTGGGGCCCCAAATGCATGCCGCATGTAATGGGGGGCCCACGTGCATGCTGCATGTCATGGGGGCCCCAAATGCATGCCGCATGTAATGGGGGCCCACGTGCATGCAGCATGTCATGGGGGCCCCAAATGCATGCAGCATGTCATTGGGGCTCCACGTGCATGCAGCATGTCATTGGGGCTCCACGTGCATGCCGCATGTCATGGGGGCCCCATGTGCATGCCACATGTAATGGGGGCCCCAAATGCATGCCGCATGTACTGGGGGGCCCACGTGCATGCCGCATTTCATGGGGGACCCAAATGCATGCCGCATGTCATGGGCCCCCCAAATGCATGTCGCATGTCATGGGGGCCCCACGTGCATGCCGCATGTCTTGGGCACCCCAAATGCATGCAGCATGTCATAGGGGCCCCACGTGCATACCACATGTCATGGGGGCCCCAAATGCATGCCGCATGTACTGGGGGGCCCACGTGCATGCCGCATTTCATGGGGGACCCAAATGCATGCCGCATGTCATGGGGCCCCCAAATGCATGTCGCATGTCATGGGGGCCCCACGTGCATGCCGCATGTTATGGGGCCTCCAAATGCATGCAGCATGTGTTGGGGCCCACAAATGCATGCCGCATGTCATAGGGGCCCCACATGCATGGCACATTTCATGGGGGCCCCACATGCATGCGATGTCATGGGGGCCCCAAATGCGTGCCGCATATCATGGGGGCCCCAAATGCATGGAGCATGTCATGGGGGCCCCACGTGCATGCCACATGTCATGGGGGCCCACATGCATGCCGCATGTCATGGGGGCCCCACTTGCATGCAGCATGTAATGGGGATCCAAATGCAAGACACATGTCATGGGGGTCCCACATGCATACCACATGTCATGGGGGAACCAAATGCATGCCGCATGTCCTGGGGGCCCCACATGCATGACACATTTCATGGGGGACCCAAATGCATGCCGCATGTCACGGGGTCCCCAAATGCATGCTGCATGTCATGAGGGCCCCACGTGCATGCTGCATGTCATGGGGCCCCCAAATGCATGCCGCATGTCATGGGGGTCCCACTTGCATGCCGCATGTCATGGGGGCCCCACGTGCATGTCGCATGTCATGGGGGCCCAAAATGCATGCCGCATGTCATGAGGGCGCCACATGCATGCCGCATGTCTTGGGGCCCACAAATGCATGCCGCATGTCATGGGTGCCCCACATGCATGCCGCATGTCATTGGGGCCCCAAATGCATGCCGCATGTAATGGGGGCCCTGCGTGCATGCCGCATGTCACGGGGGCCCCCAATGCATGCCGCATGTAATGGGGGCCCCACGTGCATGCCGCATGTCATGGGGGCCCCAAATGCATGCCGCATATCATGGGGGTCCCACATGCATGCCGCATATCATGGGGGTCCCACATGCATGCCGCATGTCATGGGGGCCCCGAATGCATGCCGCATGTCACATTGGCCCCAAATGCATGATGCATGTCATGAGGGCCCCATGTGCATACCGCATGTCATAGGGGCCCCACGTACATGGCACATGTCATCGGTGCCCCACATGCATGCCGCATGTCATTGGGGCCCCAAATGCATGCCGCATGTAATGGGGGCCCCACGTGCATGCTGCATGTCATGGGGGCCCCAAATGCATGCCGCATGTAATGGGGGCCCCACGTGCATGCAGCATGTCATGGGGGCCCCAAATGCATGCATCATGTCATTGGGGCTCCACGTGCATGCCGCATGTAATGGGGCCCCAAAAGCATGTGGCATGTCATAGGGGCCCCACGTGCATGCCGGATGTCTTGGGCACCCCAAATGCATGCAGCATGTCATAGGGGCCCCATGTGCATACCACATGTCATGGGGGCCCCAAATGCATGCCGCATGTACTGGGGGCCCCACGTGCATGCCGCATTTCATGGGGGACCCAAATGCATGCCGCATGTCATGGGGGCCCCAAATGCATGTTGCATGTCATGGGGGTCCCACGTGCATGCCGCATGTTATGGGGCCCCCAAGTGCATGCAGCATGTCTTGGGGCCCACAAATGCATGCCGCATGTCATAGGGGCCCCACATGCATGGCGCATTTCATGGGGGCCCCACATGCATGCGCATGTCATGGGGGCACCACATGCATGCCGCATGTCATGGGGCCCAAAAGCTTGCCGCATGTCATGGGGGCCATAAATGCATGCCGCATGTCATGGGAGCCCCACATGAATGTCGCATGTCAAGGGGGCCCAATGTGCATGCCGCATGTATTGGGGGCCCCAAATTCATGCAGCATGTCATGGGGGCCTTGCATGCATGCCGCATGTCATGGGGGCCCCGCAGGCATTCCGCATGTCATGGGGGCCCAAATGCATGCCGCATGTCATGGGGGCCCCACGTGCATGCCACATGTAATGGGGGATTCAAATGCATGCCTCAAGTCATGGGGGCCCCAAATGCATGCCGCATATCATGGGGGTCCCACATGCATGCCGCATATCATGGGGGTCCCACATGCATGCCGCATGTCATGGGGGCCCCGAATGCATGCCGCATGTCACATTGGCCCCAAATGCATGATGCATGTCATGAGGGCCCCACGTGCATACCGCATGTCATAGGGGCCCCACGTACATGGCACATGTCATCGGTGCCCCACATGCATGCCGCATGTAATTGGGGCCCCAAATGCATGCCGCATGTAATGGGGGCCCCACGTGCATGCCGCATGTTATGGGGCCTCCAAATGCATGCAGCATGTGTTGGGGCCCACAAATGCATGCCGCATGTCATAGGGACCCCACATGCATGGCGCATTTCATGGGGGCCCCACATGCATGCGATGTCATGGGGGCCCCAAATGCGTGCCGCATATCATGGGGGCCCCAAATGCATGGAGCATGTCATGGGGGCCCCACGTGCATGCCACATGTCATGGGGGCCCACATGCATGCCGCATGTCATGGGGGCCCCACTTGCATGCAGCATGTAATGGGGATCCAAATGCATGACACATGTCATGGGGGTCCCACGTGCATGCCGCATGTCATGGGGGCCCCACATGCATGCCGCATGTCATGGGGGAACCACTTGCATGCAGCATGTAATGGGGATCCAAATGCATGACACATGTCATGGGGGTCCCACATGCATACCACATGTCATGGGGGAACCAAATGCATGCCGCATGTCCTGGGGGCCCCACATGCATGACACATTTCATGGGGGACCCAAATGCATGCCGCATGTCACGGGGTCCCCAAATGCATGCTGCATGTCATGAGGGCCCCACGTGCATGCTGCATGTCATGGGGCCCCCAAATGCATGCCGCATGTCATGGGGGTCCCACTTGCATGCCGCATGTCATGGGGGCCCCACGTGCATGTCGCATGTCATGGGGGCCCAAAATGCATGCCGCATGTCATGAGGGCGCCACATGCATGCCGCATGTCTTGGGGCCCACAAATGCATGCCGCATGTCATGGGTGCCCCACATGCATGCCGCATGTCATTGGGGCCCCAAATGCATGCCGCATGTAATGGGGGCCCTGCGTGCATGCCGCATGTCACGGGGGCCCCCAATGCATGCCGCATGTAATGGGGGCCCCACGTGCATGCCGCATGTCATGGGGGCCCCAAATGCATGCAGCATGTCATTGGGGCCCCCAAATGCATGCAGCATGTCATAGGGGCCCCACGTGCATGGCGCATGTCATGGGGGCCCCACATTCATACCGCATGTCATGGAGGCCCCAAATGCATGCCGCATGTAATGGGAGCCCCCATGCATGCCACATGTCATGGGGGCCCCAAATGAATGTCGCATGTCAAGGGGGCCCCACGTGCATGCCGCATGTCATGGAGGCCCCCATGACATGCGGCATGCATTTGGGGGCCCCACATGCATGCCGCATGTAATGGGAGCCCCCATGCATGCCACATGTCATGGGGGCCCCAAATGAACGTCGCATGTCAAGGGGGCCCCACGCGCATGCTGCATGTCATGGGGGCCCCAAATGTATGCCGCATGTACAGGGGGCCCCACGTGCATGCCGCATGCCATGGGGACCCCAAATGCATGCCGCATGTCATGGGGGCCCCACATGCATGCTGCATGTCATGGGGCCCAAAATATTGCCGCATGTCATGGGGGCCCCACTTGCATGCAGCATGTAATGGGGATCCAAATGCATGACACATGTCATGGGGGTCCCACGTGCATGCCGCATGTCATGGGGGCCCCACATGCATGCCGCATGTCATGGGGGAACCACTTGCATGCAGCATGTAATGGGGGATCCAAATGCATGACACATGTCATGGGGGTCCCACATGCATACCACATGTCATGGGGGAACCAAATGCATGCCGCATGTCCTGGGGGCCCCACATGCATGACACATTTCATGGGGGACCCAAATGCATGCCGCATGTCACGGGGTCCCCAAATGCATGCTGCATGTCATGAGGGCCCCACGTGCATGCTGCATGTCATGGGGCCCCCAAATGCATGCCGCATGTCATGGGGGTCCCACTTGCATGCCGCATGTCATGGGGGCCCCACGTGCATGTCGCATGTCATGGGGGCCCAAAATGCATGCCGCATGTCATGAGGGCGCCACATGCATGCCGCATGTCTTGGGGCCCACAAATGCATGCCGCATGTCATGGGTGCCCCACATGCATGCCGCATGTCATTGGGGCCCCAAATGCATGCCGCATGTAATGGGGGCCCTGCGTGCATGCCGCATGTCACGGGGGCCCCCAATGCATGCCGCATGTAATGGGGGCCCCACGTGCATGCCGCATGTCATGGGGGCCCCAAATGCATGCCGCATATCATGGAGGTCCCACATGCATGCCGCATATCATGGGGGTCCCACATGCATGCCGCATGTCATGGGGGCCCCGAATGCATGCCGCATGTCACATTGGCCCCAAATGCATGATGCATGTCATGAGGGCCCCATGTGCATACCGCATGTCATAGGGGCCCCACGTACATGGCACATGTCATCGGTGCCCCACATGCATGCCGCATGTCATTGGGGCCCCAAATGCATGCCGCATGTAATGGGGGCCCCACGTGCATGCTGCATGTCATGGGGGCCCCAAATGCATGCCGCATGTAATGGGGGCCCCACGTGCATGCAGCATGTCATGGGGGCCCCAAATGCATGCATCATGTCATTGGGGCTCCACGTGCATGCCGCATGTAATGGGGCCCCAAAAGCATGTGGCATGTCATAGGGGCCCCACGTGCATGCCGCATGTCTTGGGCACCCCAAATGCATGCAGCATGTCATAGGGGCCCCATGTGCATACCACATGTCATGGGGGCCCCAAATGCATGCCGCATGTACTGGGGGCCCCACGTGCATGCCGCATTTCATGGGGGACCCAAATGCATGCCGCATGTCATGGGGGCCCCAAATGCATGTTGCATGTCATGGGGGTCCCACGTGCATGCCGCATGTTATGGGGCCCCCAAGTGCATGCAGCATGTCTTGGGGCCCACAAATGCATGCCGCATGTCATAGGGGCCCCACATGCATGGCGCATTTCATGGGGGCCCCACATGCATGCGCATGTCATGGGGGCACCACATGCATGCCGCATGTCATGGGGCCCAAAAGCTTGCCGCATGTCATGGGGGCCATAAATGCATGCCGCATGTCATGGGAGCCCCACATGAATGTCGCATGTCAAGGGGGCCCAACGTGCATGCCGCATGTATTGGGGGCCCCAAATTCATGCAGCATGTCATGAGGGCCCTGCATGCATGCCGCATGTCATGGGGGCCCCGCAGGCATTCCGCATGTCATGGGGGCCCAAATGCATGCCGCATGTCATGGGGGCCCCATGTGCATGCCACATGTAATGGGGGATTCAAATGCATGCCTCAAGTCATGGGGGCCCCAAATGCATGCCGCATATCATGGGGGTCCCACATGCATGCCGCATATCATGGGGGTCCCACATGCATGCCGCATGTCATGGGGGCCCCGAATGCATGCCGCATGTCACATTGGCCCCAAATGCATGATGCATGTAATGAGGGCCCCACGTGCATACCGCATGTCATAGGGGCCCCACGTACATGGCACATGTCATCGGTGCCCCACATGCATGCCGCATGTAATTGGGGCCCCAAATGCATGCCGCATGTAATGGGGGGCCCACGTGCATGCTGCATGTCATGGGGGCCCCAAATGCATGCCGCATGTAATGGGGGCCCACGTGCATGCAGCATGTCATGGGGGCCCCAAATGCATGCAGCATGTCATTGGGGCTCCACGTGCATGCCGCATGTAATGGGGCCCCCAAATGCATGCCGCATGTCATGGGGGCCCCATGTGCATGCCACATGTAATGGGGGCCCCAAATGCATGCCGCATGTACTGGGGGGCCCACGTGCATGCCGCATTTCATGGGGGACCCAAATGCATGCCGCATGTCATGGGGCCCCCAAATGCATGTCGCATGTCATGGGGGCCCCACGTGCATGCCGCATGTCTTGGGCACCCCAAATGCATGCAGCATGTCATAGGGGCCCCACGTGCATACCACATGTCATGGGGGCCCCAAATGCATGCCGCATGTACTGGGGGGCCCACGTGCATGCCGCATTTCATGGGGGACCCAAATGCATGCCGCATGTCATGGGGCCCCCAAATGCATGTCGCATGTCATGGGGGCCCCACGTGCATGCCGCATGTTATGGGGCCTCCAAATGCATGCAGCATGTGTTGGGGCCCACAAATGCATGCCGCATGTCATAGGGGCCCCACATGCATGGCACATTTCATGGGGGCCCCACATGCATGCGATGTCATGGGGGCCCCAAATGCGTGCCGCATATCATGGGGGCCCCAAATGCATGGAGCATGTCATGGGGGCCCCACGTGCATGCCACATGTCATGGGGGCCCACATGCATGCCGCATGTCATGGGGGCCCCACTTGCATGCAGCATGTAATGGGGATCCAAATGCATGACACATGTCATGGGGGTCCCACATGCATACCACATGTCATGGGGGAACCAAATGCATGCCGCATGTCCTGGGGGCCCCACATGCATGACACATTTCATGGGGGACCCAAATGCATGCCGCATGTCACGGGGTCCCCAAATGCATGCTGCATGTCATGAGGGCCCCACGTGCATGCTGCATGTCATGGGGCCCCCAAATGCATGCCGCATGTCATGGGGGTCCCACTTGCATGCCGCATGTCATGGGGGCCCCACGTGCATGTCGCATGTCATGGGGGCCCAAAATGCATGCCGCATGTCATGAGGGCGCCACATGCATGCCGCATGTCTTGGGGCCCACAAATGCATGCCGCATGTCATGGGTGCCCCACATGCATGCCGCATGTCATTGGGGCCCCAAATGCATGCCGCATGTAATGGGGGCCCTGCGTGCATGCCGCATGTCACGGGGGCCCCCAATGCATGCCGCATGTAATGGGGGCCCCACGTGCATGCCGCATGTCATGGGGGCCCCAAATGCATGCCGCATATCATGGGGGTCCCACATGCATGCCGCATATCATGGGGGTCCCACATGCATGCCGCATGTCATGGGGGCCCCGAATGCATGCCGCATGTCACATTGGCCCCAAATGCATGATGCATGTCATGAGGGCCCCATGTGCATACCGCATGTCATAGGGGCCCCACGTACATGGCACATGTCATCGGTGCCCCACATGCATGCCGCATGTCATTGGGGCCCCAAATGCATGCCGCATGTAATGGGGGCCCCACGTGCATGCTGCATGTCATGGGGGCCCCAAATGCATGCCGCATGTAATGGGGGCCCCACGTGCATGCAGCATGTCATGGGGGCCCCAAATGCATGCATCATGTCATTGGGGCTCCACGTGCATGCCGCATGTAATGGGGCCCCAAAAGCATGTGGCATGTCATAGGGGCCCCACGTGCATGCCGCATGTCTTGGGCACCCCAAATGCATGCAGCATGTCATAGGGGCCCCATGTGCATACCACATGTCATGGGGGCCCCAAATGCATGCCGCATGTACTGGGGGCCCCACGTGCATGCCGCATTTCATGGGGGACCCAAATGCATGCCGCATGTCATGGGGGCCCCAAATGCATGTTGCATGTCATGGGGGTCCCACGTGCATGCCGCATGTTATGGGGCCCCCAAGTGCATGCAGCATGTCTTGGGGCCCACAAATGCATGCCGCATGTCATAGGGGCCCCACATGCATGGCGCATTTCATGGGGGCCCCACATGCATGCGCATGTCATGGGGGCACCACATGCATGCCGCATGTCATGGGGCCCAAAAGCTTGCCGCATGTCATGGGGGCCATAAATGCATGCCGCATGTCATGGGAGCCCCACATGAATGTCGCATGTCAAGGGGGCCCAACGTGCATGCCGCATGTATTGGGGGCCCCAAATTCATGCAGCATGTCATGGGGGCCCTGCATGCATGCCGCATGTCATGGGGGCCCCGCAGGCATTCCGCATGTCATGGGGGCCCAAATGCATGCCGCATGTCATGGGGGCCCCACGTGCATGCCACATGTAATGGGGGATTCAAATGCATGCCTCAAGTCATGGGGGCCCCAAATGCATGCCGCATATCATGGGGGTCCCACATGCATGCCGCATATCATGGGGGTCCCACATGCATGCCGCATGTCATGGGGGCCCCGAATGCATGCCGCATGTCACATTGGCCCCAAATGCATGATGCATGTCATGAGGGCCCCACGTGCATACCGCATGTCATAGGGGCCCCACGTACATGGCACATGTCATCGGTGCCCCACATGCATGCCGCATGTAATTGGGGCCCCAAATGCATGCCGCATGTAATGGGGGCCCCACGTGCATGCCGCATGTTATGGGGCCTCCAAATGCATGCAGCATGTGTTGGGGCCCACAAATGCATGCCGCATGTCATAGGGGCCCCACATGCATGGCGCATTTCATGGGGGCCCCACATGCATGCGATGTCATGGGGGCCCCAAATGCGTGCCGCATATCATGGGGGCCCCAAATGCATGGAGCATGTCATGGGGGCCCCACGTGCATGCCACATGTCATGGGGGCCCACATGCATGCCGCATGTCATGGGGGCCCCACTTGCATGCAGCATGTAATGGGGATCCAAATGCATGACACATGTCATGGGGGTCCCACGTGCATGCCGCATGTCATGGGGGCCCCACATGCATGCCGCATGTCATGGGGGAACCACTTGCATGCAGCATGTAATGGGGATCCAAATGCATGACACATGTCATGGGGGTCCCACATGCATACCACATGTCATGGGGGAACCAAATGCATGCCGCATGTCCTGGGGGCCCCACATGCATGACACATTTCATGGGGGACCCAAATGCATGCCGCATGTCACGGGGTCCCCAAATGCATGCTGCATGTCATGAGGGCCCCACGTGCATGCTGCATGTCATGGGGCCCCCAAATGCATGCCGCATGTCATGGGGGTCCCACTTGCATGCCGCATGTCATGGGGGCCCCACGTGCATGTCGCATGTCATGGGGGCCCAAAATGCATGCCGCATGTCATGATGGCGCCACATGCATGCCGCATGTCTTGGGGCCCACAAATGCATGCCGCATGTCATGGGTGCCCCACATGCATGCCGCATGTCATTGGGGCCCCAAATGCATGCCGCATGTAATGGGGGCCCTGCGTGCATGCCGCATGTCACGGGGGCCCCCAATGCATGCCGCATGTAATGGGGGCCCCACGTGCATGCCGCATGTCATGGGGGCCCCAAATGCATGCAGCATGTCATTGGGGCCCCCAAATGCATGCAGCATGTCATAGGGGCCCCACGTGCATGGCGCATGTCATGGGGGCCCCACATTCATACCGCATGTCATGGAGGCCCCAAATGCATGCCGCATGTAATGGGAGCCCCCATGCATGCCACATGTCATGGGGGCCCCAAATGAATGTCGCATGTCAAGGGGGCCCCACGTGCATGCCGCATGTCATGGAGGCCCCCATGACATGCGGCATGCATTTGGGGGCCCCACATGCATGCCGCATGTAATGGGAGCCCCCATGCATGCCACATGTCATGGGGGCCCCAAATGAACGTCGCATGTCAAGGGGGCCCCACGCGCATGCTGCATGTCATGGGGGCCCCAAATGTATGCCGCATGTACAGGGGGCCCCACGTGCATGCCGCATGCCATGGGGACCCCAAATGCATGCCGCATGTCATGGGGGCCCCACATGCATGCTGCATGTCATGGGGCCCAAAATATTGCCGCATGTCATGGGAGCCATAAATGCATGCCGCATGTCATGGGAGCCCCACATGAATGTCGCATGTCAAGGGGCCCAACGTGCATGCCGCATGTATTGGGGGCCCCAAATTCATGCAGCATGTCATAGGGGCCCCACATGCATGGCACATTTCATGGGGGCCCCAATTGCATTCAGCATGTAATGGGGGATCCAAATGCATGCTGCACGTCATGGGGGCCCCACGTGCATGCCGCATGTCATGGGGGCCCCGCAGGCATTCCACATGTCATGGGGGCCCCAAATAAATGCCGCATTTCATGGGGGCCCCACGTGCATGCCGCATGTCATGGGGCCCCCCAAATGGATGCCGCATGTCATAGGGGCCCCAAATGCATGCCGCATCTCTTGGGGCCCACAAATACATGCCGCATGTCATAGGGGCCCCACATGCATGCCGCATGTCATGGGGGCCCCAAATGCATGCCGCATGTCACAGTGGCCCCAAATGCATGCTGCATGTCATGAGGGCCCCACTTGCATACCGCATGTCATAGGGGCCCCACGTACATGCCGCATGTCATGGGGGCCCCAAATGCATGCCGCATGTAATGGGGGCCCCACGTGCATGCCGCATGTCATGGGGGCCCCAAATGCATGCAGCATGTCATGGGGGCCCCACGTGCATGCCACATGTCTTGGGGGGCCCACATGCATGCCGCATGTCATGGGGGCCCCACTTGCATGCATCATGTAATGGGGTCCCACATGCATGCAGCATGTCATGGGGGCTCCAAATGCATGCGGCATGTCATAGGGGCCCCACGTGCATACCACATGTCATGGGGCCCCCACATGCATGCCGCATGTCATGGGGGTCCCACGTGCATGCTGCATGTCATTGGGGCCCCACGTGCTTGCCGCATGTCATGGGGGCCCCACGTGCATGCCTCATGTCACGAGGGCCACAAATGTATGCCGCATGTCATGGGGGCCCCGCATGCATGATGCATGTCATGGGGGCCCCACATGAATGCCGCATGTCATGGGGGCCCCACATGAATGCCGCATGTCATGGGGCCCCACATGCATGGCACATTTCATGGGGACCCCAAATGCATGCCATATGTCATGGGGTCCTCACATGCATGCCGCATGTCATGGGGCCCCCCAAATTCATGCCGCATATCATAGGGGCCCCACATGCATGGAGCATGTCATGGGGGCCCCAAATGCATGACGCATGTCATGGGGGTCCCACATGCATGCCGCATGTCATGGGGGCCCCAAATGCATGCCGCTTGTCATGACGGCCCCAAATGCATGACTCATGTCATGGAGGCCCCACGTGCATGCCGCATGTCATGGGGTATCCAAACTCATGCCGCATGTCATTGGGGCCCCAAACGTATGCCGCATGTCATGGGGGCCCCATGTGCATGCCGCATGTCATGGGTGCCCCAAATGCATGCCGCATGTCATGGGGGCTCCACGTGCATGCCGCATTTCATGGGGGACCCAAATGCATGCCGCATGTCATGGGGGCCCCAAATGCATGTCACATGTCATGGGGGCCCCACGTGCATGCTGCATGTCATGGGGGCCCCAAATGCATGCCTCATGTCATGGGGGGCCCAAATGCATGCCGCATATCATGGGGCCCCCCAAATGCATGCAGCATGTCTTGGGGCCCACAAATGCATGCCGCATGTCATAGGAGCCCCACATGCATGGCACATTTCATGGAGGCCCCACATGCATGCGCATGTCATGGGGGCCCCAAATGCGTGCCGCATATCATGGGGGCCCCAAATGCATGCAGCATGTCATGGGGGCCCCACGTGCATGCCGCATGTCATGGGGGCCCCACTTGCATGCAGCATGTAATGGGGATCCAAATGCATGACGCATGTCATGGGGGTCCCACATGCATGCCGCATGTCATGGGGACCCCAAATGCATGGCTCAAGTCATGGGAGCCCCCAAATGCATGCCGCATATCAAGGGGGCCACAAATGCATGCAGCATGTCATGGGGGCCCCACATGCATGTCACATGTCATTGGGCCCCCCAAATGCATGCCGCATGTCATGGGCCCCCCAAATGCATGCAGCATGTCTTGGGGCCCACAAATGCATGCCGCATGTCATAGGGGCCACACATGCATGGCACATTTCATGGGGGTCCCACATGCATGCGCATGTCATGGGGGCCCAAATGCATGCCGCATATCATGGGGGCCCCAAATGCATGCAGCATGTCATGGGGCCCCATGTGCATGCCGCATATCATTGGGGGCCACATGCATGCCGCATGTCATGGGAGCCCCACATGAATGTCGAATGTCAAGGGGGCCCAACGTGCATGCCGCATGTATTGGGGGCCCCAAATTCATGCAGCATGTCATGAGGGCCCTGCATGCATGCCGCTTGTCATGGGGGCCCCGCAGGCATTCCGCATGTCATGGGGGCCCAAATGCATGCCGCATGTCATAGGGGCCCCACGTGCATGCCGCATGTAATGGGGGATTCAAATGCATGCCTCAAGTCATGGGGGCCCCAAATGCATGCCGCATGTCATGGGGGCCCCATGTGCATGCCACATGTAATGGGGGCCCCAAAAGCATGTGGCATGTCATAGGGGCCCCACGTGCATGCCGCATGTCTTGGGCACCCCAAATGCATGCAGCATGTCATAGGGGCCCCACGTGCATACCACATGTCATGGGGGCCCCAAATGCATGCCGCATGTACTGGGGGCCCCACGTGCATGCCGCATTTCATGGGGGACACAAATGCATGCCGCATGTCATGGGGGTCCCACATGCATGGCGCATTTCATGGGGGCCCCACATGCATGCGCATGTCATGGGGGCACCACATGCATGCCGCATGTCATTGGGCCCCCCAAATGCATGCAGCATGTCTTGGGGCCCACAAATGCATGTCGCATGTCATAGGGGTCCCACATGCATGGCGCTTTTCATGGGGGTCCCACATGCATGCCGCATGTCATGGGGGACCCAAATGCGTGCCGCATATCATGGGGGCCCCAAATGCATGCCGCATGTCATAGGGGCCCCACATGCATGGCGCATGTCATGGGGGTCCCACATGCATGCCGCATGTCATGGGGGCCCCAAATGCATGCCGCTTGTCATGACGGCCCCAAATGCATGACTCATGTCATGGAGGCCCCACGTGCATGCCGCATGTCATGGGGTATCCAAACTCATGCCGCATGTCATTGGGGCCCCAAACGTATGCCGCATGTCATGGGGGCCCCATGTGCATGCCGCATGTCATGGGTGCCCCAAATGCATGCCGCATGTCATGGGGGCTCCACGTGCATGCCGCATTTCATGGGGGACCCAAATGCATGCCGCATGTCATGGGGGCCCCAAATGCATGTCACATGTCATGGGGGCCCCACGTGCATGCTGCATGTCATGGGGGCCCCAAATGCATGCCTCATGTCATGGGGGGCCCAAATGCATGCCGCATATCATGGGGCCCCCCAAATGCATGCAGCATGTCTTGGGGCCCACAAATGCATGCCGCATGTCATAGGAGCCCCACATGCATGGCACATTTCATGGAGGCCCCACATGCATGCGCATGTCATGGGGGCCCCAAATGCGTGCCGCATATCATGGGGGCCCCAAATGCATGCAGCATGTCATGGGGGCACCACATGCATGCCGCATGTCATTGGGCCCCCAAATGCATGCAGCATGTCTTGGGGCCCACAAATGCATGTCGCATGTCATAGGGGTCCCACATGCATGGCGCTTTTCATGGGGGTCCCACATGCTTGCACATGTCATGGGGGACCCAAATGCGTGCCGCATATCATGGGGGCCCCAAATGCATGCCGCATGTCATAGGGGCCCCACATGCATGGCGCATGTCATGGGGGTCCCACATGCATGCCGCATGTCATGGGGGCCCCAAATGCATGCCGCTTGTCATGACGGCCCCAAATGCATGACTCATGTCATGGAGGCCCCACGTGCATGCCGCATGTCATGGGGTATCCAAACTCATGCCGCATGTCATTGGGGCCCCAAACGTATGCCGCATGTCATGGGGGCCCCATGTGCATGCCGCATGTCATGGGTGCCCCAAATGCATGCCGCATGTCATGGGGGCTCCACGTGCATGCCGCATTTCATGGGGGACCCAAATGCATGCCGCATGTCATGGGGGCCCCAAATGCATGTCACATGTCATGGGGGCCCCACGTGCATGCTGCATGTCATGGGGGCCCCAAATGCATGCCTCATGTCATGGGGGGCCCAAATGCATACCGCATGTCATAGGGGCCCCACATGCATGGCACATTTCATGGGGGCCCCAAATGCATGCCTCAAGTCATGGGGGCCCCAAATGCATGCCGCATATCATGGGGGTCCCACATGCATGCCGCATATCAAGGGGGTCGCACATGCATGCCGCATGTCATGGGGGCCCCAAATGCATGCCGCATGTCACAGTGGCCCCAAATGCATGCTGCATGTCATGAGGGCCCCACTTGCATACCGCATGTCATAGGGGCCCCACGTACATGCCGCATGTCATGGGGGCCCCACATGAATGCCGCATGTCATGGGGCCCCACATGCATGGCACATTTCATGGGGACCCCAAATGCATGCCATATGTCATGGGGTCCTCACATGCATGCCGCATGTCATGGGGGCCCCAAATGCATGCCGCTTGTCATGACGGCCCCAAATGCATGACTCATGTCATGGAGGCCCCACGTGCATGCCGCATGTCATGGGGTATCCAATCTCATGCCGCATGTCATTGGGGCCCCAAACGTATGCCGCATGTCATGGGGGCCGCATGTGCATGCCGCATGTCATGGGTGCCCCAAATGCATGCCGCATGTCATGGGGGCTCCACGTGCATGCCGCATTTCATGGGGGACCCAAATGCATGCCGCATGTCATGGGGGCCCCAAATGCATGTCACATGTCATGGGGGCCCCACGTGCATGCTGCATGTCATGGGGGCCCCAAATGCATGCCTCATGTCATGGGGGGCCCAAATGCATGCCGCATATCATGGGGCCCCCCAAATGCATGCAGCATGTCTTGGGGCCCACAAATGCATGCCGCATGTCATAGGAGCCCCACATGCATGGCGCATTTCATGGAGGCCCCACATGCATGCGCATGTCATGGGGGCCCCAAATGCGTGCCGCATATCATGGGGGCCCCAAATGCATGCAGCATGTCATGGGGGCACCACATGCATGCCGCATGTCATTGGGCCCCCCAAATGCATGCAGCATGTCTTGGGGCCCACAAATGCATGTCGCATGTCATAGGGGTCCCACATGCATGGCGCTTTTCATGGGGGTCCCACATGCATGCGCATGTCATGGGGGACCCAAATGCGTGCCGCATATCATGGGGGCCCCAAATGCATGCCGCATGTCATAGGGGCCCCACATGCAATGCGCATGTCATGGGGGCCCCACATTCATACCGCATGTCATGGAGGCTCCAAATGCATGCCGCATGTAATGGGAGCCCCCATGCATGCCACATGTCATGGGGGCCCCAAATGAACGTCGCATGTCAAGAGGGCCCCACGTGCATGCCGCATGTCATGGGGGCCCCAAATGCATGCCGCATGTACAGGGGGCCCCACGTGCATGCCGCATGCCATGGGGACCCCAAATGCATGCCGCATGTCATGGGGGCCCCACATGCATGCTGCATGTCATGGGGCCCAAAAGATTGCCGCATGTCATGGGAGCCATAAATGCATGCCGCATGTCATTGGAGCCCCACATGAATGTCGCATGTCAAGGGGCCCAACGTGCATGCCGCATGTATTGGGGGCCCCAAATTCATGCAGCATGTCATAGGGGCCCCACATGCATGGCACATTTCATGGGGGCCCCAATTGCATTCAGCATGTAATGGGGGATCCAAATGCATGCTGCATGTCATGGGGGCCCCACGTGCATGCCGCATGTCATGGGGGCCCCGCAGGCATTCCACATGTCATGGGGGCCCCAAATAAATGCCGCATTTCATGGGGGCCCCACGTGCATGCCGCATGTCATGGGGCCCCCCAAATGGATGCCGCATGTCATAGGGGCCCCAAATGCATGCCGCATCTCTTGGGGCCCACAAATGCATGCCGCATGTCATAGGGGCCCCACATGCATGGCACATGGGGGCCCCAAATGCATGCCGCATATCATGGGGGTCCCACATGCATGCCGCATATCAAGGGGGTCGCACATGCATGCCGCATGTCATGGGGGCCCCAAATGCATGCCGCATGTCACAGTGGCCCCAAATGTATGCTGCATGTCATGAGGGCCCCACTTGCATACCGCATGTCATAGGGGCCCCACGTACATGCCGCATGTCATGGGGGCCCCACATGAATGCCGCATGTCATGGGGGCCCCACATGAATGCCGCATGTCATGGGGCCCCACATGCATGGCACATTTCATGGGGACCCCAAATGCATGCCATATGTCATGGGGTCCTCACATGCATGCCGCATGTCATGGGGCCCCCCAAATTCATGCCGCATATCATAGGGGCCCCACATGCATGGAGCATGTCATGGGGGCCCCAAATGCATGACGCATGTCATGGGGGTCCCACATGCATGCCGCATGTCATGGGGGCCCCAAATGCATGCCGCTTGTCATGACGGCCCCAAATGCATGACTCATGTCATGGAGGCCCCACGTGCATGCCGCATGTCATGGGGTATCCAAACTCATGCCGCATGTCATTGGGGCCCCAAACGTATGCCGCATGTCATGGGGGCCCCATGTGCATGCCGCATGTCATGGGTGCCCCAAATGCATGCCGCATGTCATGGGGGCTCCACGTGCATGCCGCATTTCATGGGGGACCCAAATGCATGCCGCATGTCATGGGGGCCCCAAATGCATGTCACATGTCATGGGGGCCCCACGTGCATGCTGCATGTCATGGGGGCCCCAAATGCATGCCTCATGTCATGGGGGGCCCAAATGCATGCCGCATATCATGGGGCCCCCCAAATGCATGCAGCATGTCTTGGGGCCCACAAATGCATGCCGCATGTCATAGGAGCCCCACATGCATGGCGCATTTCATGGAGGCCCCACATGCATGCGCATGTCATGGGGGCCCCAAATGCGTGCCGCATATCATGGGGGCCCCAAATGCATGCAGCATGTCATGGGGGCCCCACGTGCATGCCGCATGTCATGGGGGCCCCACTTGCATGCAGCATGTAATGGGGATCCAAATGCATGACGCATGTCATGGGGGTCCCACATGCATGCCGCATGTCATGGGGACCCCAAATGCATGGCTCAAGTCATGGGGGCCCCCAAATGCATGCCGCATATCAAGGGGGCCACAAATGCATGCAGCATGTCATGGGGGCCCCACATGTATGTCACATGTCATTGGGCCCCCCAAATGCATGCCGCATGTCATGGGGCCCCCCGAATGCATGCAGCATGTCTTGGGGCCCACAAATGCATGCCGCATGTCATAGGGGCCACACATGCATGGCACATTTCATGGGGGTCCCACATGCATGCGCATGTCATGGGGGCCCAAATGCATGCCGCATATCATGGGGGACACAAATGCATGCCGCATGTCATGGGGGCCCCACATGCATGGCGCATTTCATGGGGGCCCCACATGCATGCGCATGTCATGGGGGCACCCCATGCATGCCGCATGTCATGGGGCCCAAAAGCTTGCCGCATGTCATGGGGGCCATAAATGCATGCCGCATGTCAAGGGGGCCCAACGTGCATGCCGCATGTATTGGGGGCCCCAAATGCATGCCTCAAGTCATGGGGGCCCCAAATGCATGCCGCATATCATTGGGGTCCCACATGCATGCCGCATATCATGGGGGTCCCACATGCATGCCGCATGTCATGGGGGCCCCGAATGCATGCCGCATGTCACATTGGCCCCAAATGCATGATGCATGTCATGAGGGCCCCACGTGCATACCGCATGTCATAGGGGCCCCACGTACATGGCACATGTCATCGGTGCCCCACATGCATGCCGCATGTAATTGGGGCCCCAAATGCATGCCGCATGTAATGGGGGCCCCACGTGCATGCAGCATGTCATGGGGGCCCCAAATGCATGCAGCATGTCATTGGGGCTCCACGTGCATTCCGCATGTAATGGGGCCCCCGAATGCATGCCGCATGTCATGGGGGCCCCATGTGCATGCCACATGTAATGGGGGCCCCAAAAGCATGTGGCATGTCATAGGGGCCCCACGTGCATGCCGCATGTCTTGGGCACCCCAAATGCATGCAGCATGTCATAGGGGCCCCACATGCATACCACATGTCATGGGGGCCCCAAATGCATGCCGCATGTACTGGGGGGCCCACGTGCATGCCGCATTTCATGGGGGACCCAAATGCATGCCGCATGTCATGGGGGCCCCAAATGCATGTCGCATGTCATGGGGGCCCCACGTGCATGCCGCATGTTATGGGGCCTCCAAATGCATGCAGCATGTGTTGGGGCCCACAAATGCATGCCGCATGTCATAGGGGCCCCACATCCATGGCGCATTTCATGGGGGTCCCACATGCATGCGATGTCATGGGGGCCCCAAATGCGTGCCGCATATCATGGGGGCCCCAAATGCATGCAGCATGTCATGGGGCCCCACGTGCATGCCACATGTCATGGGGGCCCACATGCATGCCGCATGTCATGGGGGCCCCACTTGCATGCAGCATGTAATGGGGATCCAAATGCATGACGCATGTCATGGGGGTCCCACGTGCATGCCGCATGTCATGGGGGCCCCACATGCATGCCGCATGTCATGGGGGAACCACTTGCATGCAGCATGTAATGGGGGATCTAAATGCATGACGCATGTCATGGGGGTCCCACATGCATACCACATGTCATGGGGGAACCAAATGCATGCCGCATGTCCTGGGGGCCCCACATGCATGACACATTTCATGGGGGACCCAAATGCATGCCGCATGTCACGGGGTCCCCAAATGCATGCTGCATGTTATGAGGGCCCCACGTGCATGCTGCATGTCATGGGGCCCCCAAATGCATGCCGCATGTCATGGGGGCCCCACGTGCATGTCGCATGTCATGGGGGCCCAAAATGCATGCCGCATGTCATGAGGGCGCCACATGCATGCCGCATGTCTTGGGGCCCACAAATGCATGCCGCATGTCATGGGTGCCCCACATGCATGCCGCATGTCATTGGGGCCCCAAATGCATGCCGCATGTAATGGGGGCCCCGCGTGCATGCCGCATGTCACGGGGGCCCCCAATGCATGCCGCATGTAATGGGGGCCCCACGTGCATGCCGCATGTCATGGGGGCCCCAAATGCATGCAGCATGTCATTGGGGCCCCCAAATGCATGCAGCATGTCATAGGGGCCCCACGTGCATGGCGCATGTCATGGGGGCCCCACATTCATACCGCATGTCATGGAGGCCCCAAATGCATGCCGAATGTAATGGGAGCCCCCATGCATGCCACATGTCATGGGGGCCCCAAATAAATGTCGCATGTCAAGGGGGCCCCACGTGCATGCCGCATGTCATGGGGGCCATAAATGCATGCGGCATGTCATAGGGGCCCCACGTGCATGCCGCATGTCATGGGACCCCCCAAATGCATGCAGCATGTCTTGGGGCCCACAAATGCATGCCGCATGTCATAGGGGTACCACATGCATGGCGCATTTCATGGGGGTCCCACATGCATGCGCATGTCATAGGGGCCCCAAATGCGTGCTGCATATCATGGGGGCCCCAAATGCATGCCACATGTCATAGTGGCCCCACATGCATGGCGCATGTCATGGGGGCCCCACATTCATACCGCATGTCATGGAGGCCCCAAATGCTTGCCGCATGTAATGGGAGCCCCCATGCATGCCACATGTCATGGGGGCCCCAAATGAATGTCGCATGTCAAGGGGGCCCCAAATGCATGCTGCATGTACAGGGGGCCCCACGTGCATGCCGCATTTCATGGGGGACCCAAATGCATGCCACATGTCATGGGGGCCATAAATGCATGCGGAATGTCATAGGGGCCCCACGTGCATACCAGATGTCATGGGGGCCCCAAATGCATGCCACATGTACTGGGTGGTCCCACGTGCATGCTGCATGTCATGGGGCCCCAAATGCATGCCGTATGTCATGGAAGCCCCACGTGCATGCCGCATGTCATGGGGCCCCCCAAATGCATGCAGCATGTCTTGGCGCCCTCAAATGCATGCCGCATGTCATAGGGGTCCCACATGCATGCCGCATGGCATGGGGGCCCCAAGTGCGTGCCCCATATCATGGGGGCCCCAAATGCATGCAGCATGTCATGGGGCCCCAACTGCATGCCGCATGTCTCAGGTACCCCAAATGCATGCAGCATGTTATGCAGGCCCCACGTGCATGCTGCATGTCATTGGGGCCCCGCAGGCATTCCGCATGTCATGGGGGCCTCACGTGCATTCCGCATGTCATGGGGGTCCCACGTGCATGCTGCATGTCATTGGGGCCCCACGTGCTTGCCGCATGTCATGGGGGCCCCATGTGCATGCCTCATGTTACGGGGGCCACGAATGCATGCCGCATGTCATAGGGGCCCCACATGCATGGAGCATGTCATGGGGGCCCCAAATGCATGCGGCATGTCATAGGGGCCCCACGTGCATACCACATGTCATGGGGGCCCCAAATGCATGCCGCATGTCATGGGAGCCCCACATGCATGCCACATGTCATGGGGGCCCAAATGAATGTCGCATGTCAAGGGGGACCCACGTGCATGACGCATGTCATGGGGACCCACATGAATGCCAAATGTCATGGAGGCCCCCATGACATGCGGGAGGCATTTGGGCCCCACATGCATGCCGCATGCCATGGGGCCCCCAAATGCATGCCGCATGTCATGGGGGCCCCACATGCATGCCGCATGTCATGGGGGCCCAAATGCTTGCCGCTTGTCATGAGGGCTATAAATGCATGCCGCATGTCATGGGAGCCCCACATGCATGCCACATGTCATGGAGGCCCCCATGACATGCGGCAAGCATTTGGGCCCCAAATGCATGCCGCATGTCATGGGGGCCCAAATGCATGACGCATGTCATGGGGGCTCCACGTGCATGCCGCATGTAATGTGGCTCCCAAATTCATGTCGCATGTCATAGGGGCCCCACGTGCATTCCGCATGTCATGGGGGCCCCAAATGCATGCCGCATGTCATGGGGCCCAACGTGCATGCCACATGTAATGGGGGATTCAAATGCATGCCGCATGTCATGGGGGTCCCACATGCATGCCACATGTCATTTGGGCCCCGCAGGCATTGCGCATGTCATGGGGGCCCCAAATGCATGTCTCAAGTCATGGGGGCCCCAAATGCATGCAGCATGTCATAGGGGCCCCACATGCATGGTGCATGTCATGGGGGCCCCACATGCATGCCTCAAGTCATGGGGGCCCCAAATGCATGCCACATACCATGGGGGCCCCACATGCATGCCGCATATATTGGGGGCCTCAAATGCATGCCGCATGTCATGAGGGCCCCGCATGCATGCCGCATGTCATTGGGGCCCCGCAGGCATTCCGCATGTCATGGGGGCCTCACGTGCATGCCGCATGTCATTGGGGCCCCGCAGGCATTCCGCATGTCATGGGGGCCTCACGTGCATTCCGCATGTCATGGGGGTCCCACGTGCATGCTGCATGTCATTGGGGCCCCACGTGCTTGCCGCATGTCATGGGGGCCCCGCGTGCATGCCTCATGTTACGGGGGACACGAATGCATGCCGCATGTCATAGGGGCCCCACATCCATGGAGCATGTCATGGGGGCCCCAAATGCATGCGGCATGTCATAGGGGCCCCACGTGCATGCCACATGTCATGGGGACCCACATGCATGCCGCATGTCATGGAGGCCCCCATGACATGCTGCAAGCATTTGGGCTCCACATGCATGCCGCATGTCATGGGGGCCCAAATGCTTGCCGCATGTCATGAGGGCCATAAATGCATGCCGCATGTCATGGGAGCCCCACATGCATGCCACATGTCATGGAGGCCCCCATGACATGCGGCAAGCATTTGGGCCCAACATGCATGCCGCATGTCATGGGGCCCCCAAATGCATGCCGCATGTAATGGGGGCCCCACGTGCATGGCGCATTTCATGAGGGCCCAAATGCATGCCGCATGTCATGAGGCCATAAATGCATGTCGCATGTCATGGGTGCCCAAAGTGCATGCCTCATGTCACGGGGGCCCCGCAGGCATTCCTCATGTCATGGGGGCCCCAAATAAATGCCGCATTTCATGGGGGCCCCACGTGCATGCCGCATGTCACGGGGGCCCCGCAGGCATTACACATGTCATGGGGGCCCCAAATAAATGCCGCATTTCATGGGGGCCCCATGTGCATGCCACATGTCTTGGGGCCCACAAATGCATGCCGCATGTCATAGGGGCCCCACATGCATGGCGCATTTCATGGGGGCCCTACATGCATGCCGCATGTCATGGGGGCCCCAAATGCATGCCTCAAGTCATGGGGGCCCCAAATGCACGCAGCATGTCATAGGGGCCCCACATGCATGGTGCATGTCATGGGGCCCCTACATGCATGCCACATGTCATAGGGGCCCCACGTGCATACCACATGTCATGGGGGCCGCAAATGCATGCCGCATGTCATGGGGGCCCCACGTGCATGACGCATGTCATGGGGACCCACATGCATGCCGCATGTCATGGAGGCCCCCATGACATGCGGCATGCATTTGGGGGCCCCACATGCATGCCGCATGTCATGGGGGCCCAAATGCTTGCCGCATGTCATGAGGGCCATAAATGCATGCCGCATGTCATGGGAGCCCCACATGCATTCCAAATGTCATGGGGCCCCCAAATGCATGCCGCATGTCATGGGGGCCACACGTGCATGGCGCATTTCATGAGGGCCCAAATGCATGCCGCATGTCAAGAGGCCATAAATGCATGTCGCATGTCATGGATGCCCAAAGTGCATGCCTCATGTCACGGGGGCCCCGCAGGCATTCCACATGTCATGGGGCCCCAAATAAATGCCGCATTTCATGGGGGCCCCACATGCATTCCACATGTCATGGGGGCCCCAAATGAATGTCGCATGTCAAGGGGGCCCCACGTGCATGACGCATGTCATGGGGCCCCCCAAATGCATGCAGCATGTCTTGGGGCCCACAAATGCATGCCGCATGTCATAGGCGTCCCACATGCATGGCGCATTTCATGGGGGTCCCACATGCATGGCGCTTTTCATGGGGGCCCCAAATGCATGCCGCATGTCATAGGGGCCCCACATGCATGGCGCATGTCATGGGGGCCCCACATTCATACCGCATGTCATGAAGGCCCCAAATGCATGCCGCATGTAATGGGAGCCCCCATGCATGCCACATGTCATGGGGGCCCCAAATGAATGTCGCATGTCAAGGGGGCCCCACGTGCATGCCGCATGTCATGGGGGCCCCAAATGCATGCCGCATGTACAGGGGGCCCCACGTGCATGCCGCATTTCATGGGGGACGCAAATGCATGCCGCATGTCATGGGGCCGCCAAATGCATGCAGCATGTCTTGGGGCCCACAAATGCATGCCGCATGTCATGGGGACCGCACGTGCATACTGCATGTCATGGGGGCCCCAAATGCATGCTGCATGTCATGGGGGCCCCAAATGCATGCCGCATGTCATGGGGGCCCCACGTGCATGCCGCATGTCATGGGGGCCCCGCAGGCATTCCGCATGTCATGGGGGCCCCAAATTCATGCCGCATTTCATGGGGGCCCCATGTGCATGCCGCATGTCATGGGGCCCCCCAAATGCATGCAGCATGTCTTGGTGCCCTCAAATGCATGCCGCATGTCACAGGGGTCCCATCTGCATGCCGCATGTCATGGGGGAACCACCTGCATGCCGCATGTAATGGGGGATTCAAATGCATGCCGCATGTCATGGGGGTCCCACATGCATGCCTCATGTCATGGGGGCCCCAAATGCATGCCGCATATCATGGGGGCCCCGCAGGCATTCCGCATGTCATGGGGGCCTCACGTGCATGCCGCATGTCATGGGGGCCTCACATGCATGCCGCATGTATTGGGGGCCCCAACTGCATGACGCATGTCTCAGGTACCCCAAATGCATGCAGCATGTTATTCAGGCCCCAAATGCATGCCGCATGTCATGGGGGCCCAAATGCATGACGCATGTCATGGGGGCTCCACGTGCATGCCGCATGTAATGGGGCTCCCAAATTCATGTCGCATGTCATAGGGGCCCCACGTGCATTCCGCATGACATGGGGGCCGCAAATGCATGTCGCATGTCATGGGGGCCCCACGTGCATGCCGCATGTAATGGGGGATTCAAATGCATGCCGCATGTCATGGGGGTCCCACATGCATGCCACATGTCATTGGGGCCCCGCAGGCATTCCGCATGTCATGGGGGACTCACGTGCATTCCGCATGTCATGTGGGCCCCACGTGCATGCTGCATGTCATTGTGGCACCACGTGCATGCCGCATGTCACGGGGCCCCCGCAGGCATTCCACATGTCATGGGGGCCCCAAATAAATGCCGCATTTCATGGGGGCCCCACATGCATGCCGCATGTCACGGGGTCCCCGCAGGCATTCCGCATGTCATGGGGGCCCCAAATGCATGACGCATTTCATGGGGGCCCCACGTGCATGCCGCATGTCATGGGGCCCCCCAAATGCATGCAGCATGTCTTGGTGCCCTCAAATGCATGCCGCATGTCACAGGGGTCCCACCTGCATGCCGCATGTCATGGGGGAACCACCTGCATGCCGCATGTAATGGGGGATTCAAATGCATGCCGCATGTCATGGGGGTCCCACATGCATGCCTCATGTCATGGGGGCCCCAAATGCATGCCGCATATCATGGGGGCCCCGCAGGCATTCCGCATGTCATGGGGGCCTCACGTGCATGCCGCATGTCATGGGGGCCTCACATGCATGCCGCATGTATTGGGGGCCCCAACTGCATGACGCATGTCTCAGGTACCCCAAATGCATGCAGCATGTTATGCAGGCCCCAAATGCATGCCGCATGTCATGGGGGCCCAAATACATGACGCATGTCATGGGGGCTCCACGTGCATGCCGCATGTAATGGGGCTCCTAAATTCATGTCGCATGTGATAGGGGCCCCACGTGCATTCCGCATGACATGGGGGCCGCAAATGCATGCCGCATGTCATGGGGGCCCCACGTGCATGCCGCATGTAATGGGGGATTCAAATGCATGCCGCATGTCATGGGGGTCCCACATGCATGCCACATGTCATTGGGGCCCCGCAGGCATTCCGCATGTCATGGGGGACTCACGTGCATTCCGCATGTCATGTGGGCCCCACGTGCATGCTGCATGTCATTGTGGCACCACGTGCATGCCGCATGTCAAGGGGGCCCCGCAGGCATTCCACATGTCATGGGGGCCCCAAATAAATGCCGCATTTCATGGGGGCCCCACATGCATGCCGCATGTCACGGGGTCCCCGCAGGCATTCAACATGTCATGGGGGCCCCAAATAAATGCCGCATTTCATGGGGACCCCATGTGCATGCCACATGTCTTGGGGCCCACAAATGCATGCCGCATGTCATAGGGGCCCCACATGCATGGCGCATTTCATGGGGGCCCCAAATGCATGCAGCATGTCACGGGGGCCCCACGTGCATGCCACATGTCATTGGGGGCCCACATGCATGCCGCATGTCATGGGGGCCCCACTTGAATGCAGCATGTAATGGGGATCCAAATGCATGACGCATGTCATGGGGGTCCCACGTGCATGCCGCATGTCATGGGGGCCCCACATGCATGCCGCATGTCATGGGGGCACCACTTGCATGCAGCATGTAATGGGGGATCCAAATGCATGACGCATGTCATGGGGGTCCCACATGCATACCACATGTCATGGGGGAACCAAATGCATGCCGCATGTCCTGGGGGCCCCACATGCATGACACATTTCATGGGGGACCCAAATGCATGCCGCATGTCATGGGGTCCCCAAATGCATGCCGCATGTCATGAGGGCCCCACGTGCATGCTGCATGTCATGGGGGCCCCACTTGCATGCCGCATGTCATGGGGGCCCCACGTGCATGTCGCATGTCATGGGGGCCCAAAATGCATGCCGCATGTCATGAGGGTGCCGCATGCATGCCACATGTCTTGGGACCCACAAATGCATGCCGCATGTCATAGGGGCCCCACATGCATGGTGCATTTCATGAGGGCCCAAATGCATGCCGCATGTCATGGGAGCCCCACATGAATGTCGCATGTCAAGGGGGCCCAACGTGCATGCCGCATGTATTGGGGGCCCCAAATTCATGCCGCATATCATGGGGTGCCCAAATGCATGCCGCATGTCATGGGGGCCCCACATGCATGTCGCATGTAATGGGGGGATTCAAATGCATGCCGCATGTCATGGGGGCCCCAAATACACGCCTCAAGTCATGGGGGCCCCAAGTGCATGCCGCATGTCATGGGGTCCCCACATGCATGCCGCATGTCATGGGGGCTCAAATGCTTGCCGCATGTCATGGGGGCGATAAATGCATGCCGCATGTCATGTGAGCCCAACAAGCATGCCGCATGTATTGGGGGCCCCAAATTCATGCAGCATGTCATAGGGGCCCCACTTGCATGCAGCATGTAATGGGGGATCCAAATGCATGCTGCACGTCATGGGGGCCCCACATGCATGCCGCATGTCATGGGGGCCCCCGCAGGCATTCCACATGCCATGGGGGCCCCAAATAAATGCAGCATTTCATGGGGGCCCCACGTGCATGCTGCATGTCATGGGGCCCCCCAAATGGATGCCGAATGTCATAGGGGCCCCACATGCATGCTGCATAACTTGGGGCCCACAAATGCATGCCGCATGTCATGGGCGCCTCACATGCATGCCGCATGTCATTGGGGCACCAAATGCATGTCGCATGTAATGGGGGCCCCATGTGCATGCCGCATGTCATGGGGGCCCCAAATGCATGCAGCATGTCATTGGGGCCCTCAAATTCATGCCGCATGTCATAGGGGGCCCACGTGCATGGCGCATGTCATGGGTGCCCCACATTCATACCGCATGTCATGGAGGCCCCAGATGCATGCCGCATGTAATGGGAGCCCCCATGCATGCCACATGTCATGGGGGTGCCAAATGAATGTCGCATGTCAAGGGGGGCCCACGTGCATGCCGCATGTCATGGGGGCCATAAATGCATGCGGCATGTCATAGGGGCCCCACGTGCATACCACATGTCATGGGGGCCCCAAATGCATGCCGCATGTACTGGGGCCCCCACGTGCATGCTGCATGTCATGGGGCCCCAAATGCATGCCGCATGTCATGGGGGCCCCAAATGCATGCCGCATGTCATGGGGCCCCCCAAATGCATGCAGCATGTCTTGGGGCCCACAAATGCATGCCACATGTCATAGGGGTCCCACATGCATGGCGCATTTCATGGGGGTCCCACATGCATGCGCATGTCATGGGGGCCCCAAATGCATGCCGCATATCATGGGGGCCCCAAATGCATGCCGCATGTCATAGGGGCCCCACATGCATGGCGCATGTCATGGGGGCCCCACATTCATACCGCATGTCATGGAGGTCCCAAATGCATGTCGCATGTAATGGGAGCCCCCATGCATGCCACATGTCATGGGGGCCCCAAATGAATGTCGCATGTCAAGGGGGCCCCACGTGCATGCCGCATGTCATGGGGGCCCCAAATGCATGCCGCATGTTCAGGGGGCCCCACGTGCATGACGCATTTCATGGGGGCCCCAAATGCATGCCGCATGTACTGGGGGGGCCCACGTGCATGCTGCATGTCATGGGGCCCCAAATGCATGCCGCATGTCATGGGCCCCAAAATGCATGCAGCATGTCTTGGGGCCCACAAATGCATGCCGCATGTCATAGGGGTCCCACATGCATGGCGCATTTCATGGGGTCCCACATGCATGCGCATGTCATGGGGGCCCCACGTGCATGCCACATGTCATGGGGCCCCCCAAATGCATGCAGCATGTCTTGGCGCCCTCAAATGCATGCCGCATGTCATAGGGGTCCCACATGCATGGCACATGTCATGGGGGCCCCACATTCATACCGCATGTCATGGAGGCCCCAAATGCATGTCGCATGTAATGGGAGCCCCCATGCATGCCACATGTCATGGGGGCCCCAAATGAATGTCGCATGTCAAGGGGGCCCCACGTGCATGCCGCATGTCATGGGGGCCCCAAATGCATGCCGCATGTTCAGGGGGCCCCACGTGCATGCCGCATGTCATGGGGCCGCCCAAATGCATGCAGCATGTCTTGGCGCCCTCAAATGCATGCCGAATGTCATAGGGGTCCCACATGAATGCCGCATGGCATGGGGGCCCCAAGTGCGTGCCCCATATCATGGGGGCCCCAAATGCATGCAGCATGTCATAGGGGTCCCACATGCATGCCGCATGGCATGGGGGCCCTAAGTGCGTGCCCCATATCATGGGGCTCCCAAATTCATGTCGCATGTCATAGGGGCCCCAAGTGCATTCCGCATGACATGGGGGCCCCAAATGCATGCCGCATGTCATGGGGGCCCCACGTGCATGCCGCATGTAATGGGGGATTCAAATGCATGCCGCATGTCATGGGGGTCCCACATGCATGGCGCATTTCATGGGGGCCCTACATGCATGCCGCATGTCATGGGGGCCCCAAATGCATGCCTCAAGTCATGGGGGCCCAAAATGCATGCAGCATGTCATAGGGGCCCCACATGCATGGTGCATGTCATGGGGGCCCCACATGCATGCCTCAAGTCATGGGGGCCCCAAATGCATGCCACATATCATGGGGGCCCCACGTGCATGTCGCATATATTGGGAGCCTCAAATGCATGCCGCATGTCATGAGGGCCCCGCATGCAAGCTGCATGTCATTGGGGCCCAACGTGCTTGCCGCATGTCATGGGGGCCCCACGTGCATGCCTCATGTTACGGGGGCCACGAATGCATGCCGCATGTCATAGGTGCCCCACATGCATGGAGCATGTCATGGGGGCCCCAAATGCATGCGGCATGTCATAGGGGCCCCACGTGCATACCACATGTCATGGGGGCCCCAAATGCATGCCGCATGTCATGGGGGCCCCACATGCATGCCACATGTCATGGGGGCCCCAAATGAATGCCGCATGTCATGGGGGCCCCACATGCATGCCACATGTCATGGGGGCCCCAAATGCATGCCTCAAGTCATGGGGGCCCCAAATGCACGCAGCATGTCATAGGGGCCCCACATGCATGGTGCATGTCATGGGGGCCCTACATGCATGCCACATGTCATAGGGGCCCCACGTGCATACCACATGTCATGGGGGCCGCAAATGCATGCCGCATGTCATGGGGGCCCCACATGCATGCCACATGTCATGGGGGCCCCAAATGAATGTCGCATGTCAAGGGGGCCCCACGTGCATGACGCATGTCATGGGGCCCCACATGCATGCCGCATGTCATGGGGGCCCAAATGTTTGCCGCATGTCATGAGGGCCATAAATGCATGCCGCATGTCATGGGAGCCCCACATGCATGCCAAATGTCATGGGGCCCCCAAATGCATGCCGCATGTCATGGGGGCCACACGTGCATGGCGCATTTCATGAGGGCCCAAATGCATGCCGCATGTCAAGAGGCCATAAGTGCATGTCGCATGTCATGGATGCCCAAAGTGCATGCCTCATGTCACGGGGGCCCCGCAGGCATTCCACATGTCATGGGGCCCCAAATAAATGCCGCATGTCAAGGGGGCCCCACGTGCATGACGCATGTCATGGGGACCCACATGCATGCCGCATGTCATGGAGGCCCCCATGACATGTGGAATGCATTTGGGGGCCCCACATGCATGCCGCATGTCATGGGGGGCCAAATGCTTGCCGCATGTCATGAGGGCCATAAATGCATGCCGCATGTCATGGGAGCCCCACATGCATGCCACATGTCATGGGGGCCCCAAATGAATGTCACATGTCAAGGGGGCCCCACGTGCATGCCGCATGTCATGGGGGCCCCAAATGCATGCCGCATGTCATGGGGGCCCCAAATGCATGCCGCATGTCATGGGCCCCCCCAAATGCATGCCGCATGTCATGGGGGGCCAAATGCTTGCCGCATGTCATGAGGGCCATAAATGCATGCCGCATGTCATGGGAGCCCCACATGCATGCCACATGTCATGGGGGCCCCAAATGAATGTCACATGTCAAGGGGGCCCCACGTGCATGCCGCATGTCATGGGGGCCCCAAATGCATGCCGCATGTCATGGGGGCCCCAAATGCATGCCGCATGTCATGGGGCCCCCCAAATGCATGCAGCATGTCTTGGGGCCCACAAATGCATGCCGCATGTCATAGGGGTCCCACATGCATGGCGCATTTCATGGGGGTCCCACATGCATGGCGCATTTCATGGGGGCCCCAAATGCATGCCGCATGTCATAGGGGCCCCACATGCATGGCGCATGTCATGGGGGCCCCACATTCATACCGCATGTCATGGAGGCCCCAAATGCATGCCGCATGTAATCGGAGCCCCCATGCATGCCACATGTCATGGGGGCCATAAATGAATGTCGCATGTCAAAGTCGGCCCCACGTGCATGCCGCATTTCATGAGGGACGCAAATGCATGCCACATGTCATGGGGCCGCCAAATGCATGCAGCATGTCTTGGGGCCCACAAATGCATGCCGCATGTCATGGGGGCCCCACGTGCATACTGCATGTCATGGGGGCCCCAAATGCATGCTGCATGTCATGGGGGCCCCAAATGCATGCCGCATGTCATGGGGGCCCCACGTGCATGCCGCATGTCATGGGGGCCCCGCAGGCATTCCGCATGTCATGGGGGCCCCAAATTCATGCCGCATTTCATGGGGGCCCCACGTGCATGCCGCATGTCATGGGCCCCCCCAAATGCATGCAGCATGTCTTGGTGCCCTCAAATGCATGCCGCATGTCACAGGGGTCCCACCTGCATGCCGCATGTCATGGGGGAACCACCTGCATGCCGCATGGAATGGGGGATTCAAATGCATGCCGCATGTCATGGGGGTCCCACATGCATGCCTCATTTCATGGGGGCCCCAAATGCATGCCGCATAACATGGGGGCCCCGCAGGCATTCCGCATGTCATGGGGGCCTCACGTGCATGCCGCATGTCATGGGGGCCTCACATGCATGCCGCATGTATTGGGGGCCCCAACTGCATGACGCATGTCTCAGGTACCCCAAATGCATGCAGCATGTTATTCATTCCCCAAATGCATGCCGCATGTCATGGGGGCCCAAATGCATGACGCATGTCATGGGGGCTCCACGTGCATGCCGCATGTAATGGGGCTCCCAAATTCATGTCGCATGTCATAGGGGCCCCACGTGCATTCCGCATGACATGGGGGCCGCAAATGCATGCCGCATGTCATGGGGGCTCCACGTGCATGCCGCATGTAATGGGGGACTCACGTGCATTCCGCATGTCATGTGGGCCCCACGTGCATGCTGCATGTCATTGTGGCACCACGTGCATGCCGCATGTCACGGGGGCCCCGCAGGCATTCCACATGTCATGGGGGCCCCAAATAAATGCCGCATTTCATGGGGGCCCCACATGCATGCCGCATGTCACGGGGTCCCCGCAGGCATTCCGCATGTCATGGGGGCCCCAAATGCATGCCGCATTTCATGGGGGCCCCACGTGCATGCCGCATGTCATGGGGCCCCCCAAATGCATGCAGCATGTCTTGGTGCCCTCAAATGCATGCCGCATGTCACAGGGGTCCCACCTGCATGCCGCATGTCATGGGGGAACCACCTGCATGCCGCATGTAATGGGGGATTCAAATGCATGCCGCATGTCATGGGGGTCCCACATGCATGCCTCATGTCATGGGGGCCCCAAATGCATGCCGCATATCATGGGGGCCCCGCAGGCATTCCGCATGTCATGGGGGCCTCACGTGCATGCCGCATGTCATGGGGGCCTCACATGCATGCCGCATGTATTGGGGGCCCCAACTGCATGACGCATGTCTCAGGTACCCCAAATGCATGCAGCATGTTATGCAGGCCCCAAATGCATGCCGCATGTCATGGGGGCCCAAATACATGACGCATGTCATGGGGGCTCCACGTGCATGCCGCATGTAATGGGGCTCCTAAATTCATGTCGCATGTGATAGGGGCCCCACGTGCATTCCGCATGACATGGGGGCCGCAAATGCATGCCGCATGTCATGGGGGCCCCACGTGCATGCCGCATGTAATGGGGGATTCAAATGCATGCCGCATGTCATGGGGGTCCCACATGCATGCCACATGTCATTGGGGCCCCGCAGGCATTCCGCATGTCATGGGGGACTCACGTGCATTCCGCATGTCATGTGGGCCCCACGTGCATGCTGCATGTCATTGTGGCACCACGTGCATGCCGCATGTCAAGGGGGCCCCGCAGGCATTCCACATGTCATGGGGGCCCCAAATAAATGCCGCATTTCATGGGGGCCCCACATGCATGCCGCATGTCACGGGGTCCCCGCAGGCATTCAACATGTCATGGGGGCCCCAAATAAATGCCGCATTTCATGGGGACCCCATGTGCATGCCACATGTCTTGGGGCCCACAAATGCATGCCGCATGTCATAGGGGCCCCACATGCATGGCGCATTTCATGGGGGCCCCAAATGCGTGCCGCATATCATGGGGGCCCCAAATGCATGCAGCATGTCACGGGGGCCCCACGTGCATGCCACATGTCATTGGGGGCCCACATGCATGCCGCATGTCATGGGGGCCCCACTTGCATGCAGCATGTAATGGGGATCCAAATGCATGACGCATGTCATGGGGGTCCCACGTGCATGCCGCATGTCACGGGGGCCCCACATGCATGCCGCATGTCATGGGGGCACCACTTGCATGCAGCATGTAATGGGGGATCCAAATGCATGACGCATGTCATGGGGGTCCCACATGCATACCACATGTCATGGGGGAACCAAATGCATGCCGCATGTCCTGGGGGCCCCACATGCATGACACATTTCATGGGGGACCCAAATGCATGCCGCATGTCATGGGGTCCCCAAATGCATGCTGCATGTCATGAGGGCCCCACGTGCATGCTGCATGTCATGGGGCCCCACTTGCATGCCGCATGTCATGGGGGCCCCACGTGCATGTCGCATGTCATGGGGGCCCAAAATGCATGCCGCATGTCATGGGAGCCCCACATGAATGTCGCATGTCAAGGGGGCCCAACGTGCATGCCGCATGTATTGGGGGCCCCAAATTCATGCCGCATATCATGGGGGGCCCAAATGCATGCCGCATGTCATGTTGGCCCCACATGCATGTCGCATGTAATGGGGGGATTCAAATGCATGCCGCATGTCATGGGGGCCCCAAATACACGCCTCAAGTCATGGGGGCCCCAAATGCATGCCGCATGTCATGGGGTCCCCACATGCATGCCGCATGTCATGGGGGCTCAAATGCTTGCCGCATGTCATGGGGGCGATAAATGCATGCCGCATGTCATGTGAGCCCAACAAGCATGCCGCATGTATTGGGGGCCCCAAATTCATGCAGCATGTCATAGGGGCCCCACTTGCATGCAGCATGTAATGGGGGATCCAAATGCATGCTGCACGTCATGGGGGCCCCACATGCATGCCGCATGTCATGGGGGCCCCCGCAGGCATTCCACATGCCATGGGGGCCCCAAATAAATGCAGCATTTCATGGGGGCCCCACGTGCATGCTGCATGTCATGGGGCCCCCCAAATGGATGCCGAATGTCATAGGGGCCCCACATGCATGCCGCATAACTTGGGGCCCACAAATGCATGCCGCATGTCATGGGCGCCTCACATGCATGCCGCATGTCATTGGGGCACCAAATGCATGTCGCATGTCATTGGGGCCCTCAAATTCATGCCGCATGTCATAGGGGGCCCACGTGCATGGCGCATGTCATGGGTGCCCCACATTCATACCGCATGTCATGGAGGCCCCACATGCATGCCGCATGTAATGGGAGCCCCCATGCATGCCACATGTCATGGGGCGCCAAATGAATGTCGCATGTCAAGGGGGGCCCACGTGCATGCCGCATGTCATGGGGGCCATACATGCATGCGGCATGTCATAGGGGCCCCACGTGCATACCACATGTCATGGGGGCCCCAAATGCATGCCGCATGTACTGGGGCCCCCACGTGCATGCTGCATGTCATGGGGCCCCAAATGCATGCCGCATGTCATGGGGGCCCCAAATGCATGCCGCATGTCATGGGGCCCCCCAAATGCATGCAGCATGTCTTGGGGCCCACAAATGCATGCCACATGTCATAGGGGTCCCACATGCATGGCGCATTTCATGGGGGTCCCACATGCATGCGCATGTCATGGGGCCCCCAAATGCATGCCGCATATCATGGGGGCCCCAAATGCATGCCGCATGTCATAGGGGCCCCACATGCATGGCGCATGTCATGGGGGCCCCACATTCATACCGCATGTCATGGAGGTCCCAAATGCATGTCGCATGAAATGGGAGCCCCCATGCATGCCACATGTCATGGGGGCCCCAAATGAATGTCGCATGTCAAGGGGGCCCCACGTGCATGCCGCATGTCATGGGGGCCCCAAATGCATGCCGCATGTTCAGGGGGCCCCACGTGCATGACGCATTTCATGGGGGCCCCAAATGCATGCCGCATGTACTGGGGGGGCCCACGTGCATGCTGCATGTCATGGGGCCCCAAATGCATGCCGCATGTCATGGGGGCCCCAAATGCATGTCGCATGTCATGGGCCCCAAAATGCATGCAGCATGTCATAGGGGTCCCACATGCATGGCGCATTTCATGGGGTCCCACATGCATGCGCATGTCATGGGGGCCCCACGTGCATGCCACATGTCATGGGTCCCCCCAAATGCATGCAGCATGTCTTGGCGCCCTCAAATGCATGCCGCATGTCATAGGGGTCCCACATGCATGGCGCATGTCATGGGGGCCCCACATTCATACCGCATGTCATGGAGGCCCCAAATGCATGTTGCATGTAATGGGAGCCCCCATGCATGCCACATGTCATGGGGGCCCCAAATGAATGTCGCATGTCAAGGGGGCCCCACGTGCATGCCGCATGTCATGGGGGCCCCAAATGCATGCCGCATGTTCAGGGGGCCCCACGTGCATGCCGCATGTCATGGGGCCGCCCAAATGCATGCAGCATGTCTTGGCGCCCTCAAATGCATGCCGCATGTCATAGGGGTCCCACATGAATGCCGCATGGCATGGGGGCCCCAAGTGCGTGCCCCATATCATGGGGGCCCCAAATGCATGCAGCATGTCATAGGGGTCCCACATGCATGCCGCATGGCATGGGGGCCCCAAGTGCGTGCCCCATATCATGGGGCTCCCAAATTCATGTCGCATGTCATAGGGGCCCCAAGTGCATTCCGCATGACATGGGGGCCCCAAATGCATGCCACATGTCATGGGGGCCCCACGTGCATGCCGCATGTAATGGGGGATTCAAATGCATGCCGCATGTCATGGGGGTCCCACATGCATGGCGCATTTCATGGGGGCCCTACATGCATGCCGCATGTCATGGGGGCCCCAAATGCATGCCTCAAGTCATGGGGGCCCAAAATGCATGCAGCATGTCATAGGGGCCCCACATGCATGGTGCATGTCATGGGGGCCCCACATGCATGCCTCAAGTCATGGGGGCCCCAAATGCATGCCACATATCATGGGGGCCCCACGTGCATGTCGCATATATTGGGAGCCTCAAATGCATGCCGCATGTCATGAGGGCCCCGCATGCAAGCTGCATGTCATTGGGGCCCAACGTGCTTGCCGCATGTCATGGGGGCCCCACGTGCATGCCTCATGTTACGGGGGCCACGAATGCATGCCGCATGTCATAGGTGCCCCACATGCATGGAGCATGTCATGGGGGCCCCAAATGCATGCGGCATGTCATAGGGGCCCCACGTGCATACCACATGTCATGGGGGCCCCAAATGCATGCCGCATGTCATGGGGGCCCCACATGCATGCCACATGTCATGGGGGCCCCAAATGAATGCCGCATGTCATGGGGGCCCCACATGCATGCCACATGTCATGGGGGCCCCAAATGCATGCCTCAAGTCATGGGGGCCCCAAATGCACGCAGCATGTCATAGGGGCCCCACATGCATGGTGCATGTCATGGGGGCCCTACATGCATGCCACATGTCATAGGGGCCCCACGTGCATACCACATGTCATGGGGGCCGCAAATGCATGCCGCATGTCATGGGGGCCCCACATGCATGCCACATGTCATGGGGGCCCCAAATGAATGTCGCATGTCAAGGGGGCCCCACGTGCATGACGCATGTCATGGGGACCCACATGCATGCCGCATGTCATGGAGGCCCCTATGACATGCGGCATGCATTTGGGGGCCCCACATGCATGCCGCATGTCATGGGGGCCCAAATGTTTGCCGCATGTCATGAGGGCCATAAATGCATGCCGCATGTCATGGGAGCCCCACATGCATGCCAAATGTCATGGGGCCCCCAAATGCATGCCGCATGTCATGGGGGCCACACGTGCATGGCGCATTTCATGAGGGCCCAAATGCATGCCGCATGTCAAGAGGCCATAAGTGCATGTCGCATGTCATGGATGCCCAAAGTGCATGCCTCATGTCACGGGGGCCCCGCAGGCATTCCACATGTCATGGGGCCCCAAATAAATGCCGCATGTCAAGGGGGCCCCACGTGCATGACGCATGTCATGGGGACCCACATGCATGCCGCATGTCATGGAGGCCCCCATGACATGTGGAATGCATTTGGGGGCCCCACATGCATGCCGCATGTCATGGGGGGCCAAATGCTTGCCGCATGTCATGAGGGCCATAAATGCATGCCGCATGTCATGGGAGCCCCACATGCATGCCACATGTCATGGGGGCCCCAAATGAATGTCACATGTCAAGGGGGCCCCACGTGCATGCCGCATGTCATGGGGGCCCCAAATGCATGCCGCATGTCATGGGGGCCCCAAATGCATGCCGCATGTCATGGGGCCCCCCAAATGCATGCAGCATGTCTTGGGGCCCACAAATGCATGCCGCATGTCATAGGGGTCCCACATGCATGGCGCATTTCATGGGGGTCCCACATGCATGGCGCATTTCATGGGGGCCCCAAATGCATGCCGCATGTCATAGGGGCCCCACATGCATGGCGCATGTCATGGGGGCCCCACATTCATACCGCATGTCATGGAGGCCCCCCAAATGCATGCAGCATGTCTTGGTGCCCTCAAATGCATGCCGCATGTCACAGGGGTCCCACCTGCATGCCGCATGTCATGGGGGAACCACCTGCATGCCGCATGTAATGGGGGATTCAAATGCATGCCGCATGTCATGGGGGTCCCACATGCATGCCTCATTTCATGGGGGCCCCAAATGAATGTCACATGTCAAGGGGGCCCCACGTGCATGCCGCATGTCATGGGGGCCCCAAATGCATGCCGCATGTCATGGGGGCCACAAATGCATGCCGCATGTCATGGGGGCCCCACGTGCATACTGCATGTCATGGGGGCCCCAAATGCATGCTGCATGTCATGGGGGCCCCAAATGCATGCCGCATGTCATGGGGGCCCCACGTGCATGCCGCATGTCATGGGGGCCCCGCAGGCATTCCGCATGTCATGGGGGCCCCAAATTCATGCCGCATTTCATGGGGGCCCCACGTGCATGCCGCATGTCATGGGGCCCCCCAAATGCATGCAGCATGTCTTGGTGCCCTCAAATGCATGCCGCATGTCACAGGGGTCCCACCTGCATGCCGCATGTCATGGGGGAACCACCTGCATGCCGCATGTCATGGGGGTCCCACATGCATGCCTCATTTCATGGGGGCCCCAAATGCATGCCGCATAACATGGGGGCCCCGCAGGCATTCCGCATGTCATGGGGGCCTCACGTGCATGCCGCATGTCATGGGGGCCTCACATGCATGCCGCATGTATTGGGGGCCCCAACTGCATGACGCATGTCTCAGGTACCCCAAATGCATGCAGCATGTTATTCATTCCCCAAATGCATGCCGCATGTCATGGGGGCCCAAATGCATGACGCATGTCATGGGGGCTCCACTTGCATGCCGCATGTAATGGGGCTCCCAAATTCATGTCGCATGTCATAGGGGCCCCACGTGCATTCCGCATGACATGGGGTCCGCAAATGCATGCCGCATGTCATGGGGGCTCCACGTGCATGCCGCATGTAATGGGGGACTCACGTGCATTCCGCATGTCATGTGGGCCCCACGTGCATGCTGCATGTCATTGTGGCACCACGTGCATGCCGCATGTCACGGGGGCCCCGCAGGCATTCCACATGTCATGGGGGCCCCAAATAAATGCCGCATTTCATGGGGGCCCCACATGCATGCCGCATATCATGGGGGCCCCGCAGGCATTCCGCATGTCATGGGGGCCTCACGTGCATGCCGCATGTCATGGGGGCCTCACATGCATGCCGCATGTATTGGGGGCCCCAACTGCATGACGCATGTCTCAGGTACCCCAAATGCATGCAGCATGTTATGCAGGCCCCAAATGCATGCCGCATGTCATGGGGGCCCAAATACATGACGCATGTCATGGGGGCTCCACGTGCATGCCGCATGTAATGGGGCTCCTAAATTCATGTCGCATGTGATAGGGGCCCCACGTGCATTCCGCATGACATGGGGGCCGCAAATGCATGCCGCATGTCATGGGGGCCCCACGTGCATGCCGCATGTAATGGGGGATTCAAATGCATGCCGCATGTCATGGGGGTCCCACATGCATGCCACATGTCATTGGGGCCCCGCAGGCATTCCGCATGTCATGGGGGACTCACGTGCATTCCGCATGTCATGTGGGCCCCACGTGCATGCTGCATGTCATTGTGGCACCACGTGCATGCCGCATGTCAAGGGGGCCCCGCAGGCATTCCACATGTCATGGGGGCCCCAAATAAATGCCGCATTTCATGGGGGCCCCACATGCATGCCGCATGTCACGGGGTCCCCGCAGGCATTCAACATGTCATGGGGGCCCCAAATAAATGCCGCATTTCATGGGGACCCCATGTGCATGCCACATGTCTTGGGGCCCACAAATGCATGCCGCATGTCATAGGGGCCCCACATGCATGGCGCATTTCATGGGGGCCCCAAATGCGTGCCGCATATCATGGGGGCCCCAAATGCATGCAGCATGTCACGGGGGCCCCACGTGCATGCCACATGTCATTGGGGGCCCACATGCATGCCGCATGTCATGGGGGCCCCACTTGCATGCAGCATGTAATGGGGATCCAAATGCATGACGCATGTCATGGGGGTCCCACGTGCATGCCGCATGTCATGGGGGCCCCACATGCATGCCGCATGTCATGGGGGCACCACTTGCATGCAGCATGTAATGGGGGATCCAAATGCATGACGCATGTCATGGGGGTCCCACATGCATACCACATGTCATGGGGGAACCAAATGCATGCCGCATGTCCTGGGGCCCCACATGCATGACACATTTCATGGGGGACCCAAATGCATGCCGCATGTCATGGGGTCCCCAAATGCATGCCGCATGTCATGAGGGCCCCACGTGCATGCTGCATGTCATGGGGGCCCCACTTGCATGCCGCATGTCATGGGGGCCCCACGTGCATGTCGCATGTCATGGGGGCCCAAAATGCATGCCGCATGTCATGAGGGTGCCGCATGCATGCCACATGTCTTGGGACCCACAAATGCATGCCACATGTCATAGGGGCCCCACATGCATGGTGCATTTCATGAGGGCCCAAATGCATGCCGCATGTCATGGGAGCCCCACATGAATGTCGCATGTCAAGGGGGCCCAACGTGCATGCCGCATGTATTGGGGGCCCCAAATTCATGCCGCATATCATGGGGGGCCCAAATGCATGCCGCATGTCATGGGGGCCCCACATGCATGTCGCATGTAATGGGGGGATTCAAATGCATGCCGCATGTCATGGGGGCCCCAAATACACGCCTCAAGTCATGGGGGCCCCAAATGCATGCCGCATGTCATGGGTCCCCACATGCATGCCGCATGTCATGGGGGCTCAAATGCTTGCCGCATGTCATGGGGGCGATAAATGCATGCCGCATGTCATGTGAGCCCAACAAGCATGCCGCATGTATTGGGGGCCCCAAATTCATGCAGCATGTCATAGGGGCCCCACTTGCATGCAGCATGTAATGGGGGATCCAAATGCATGCTGCACGTCATGGGGGCCCCACATGCATGCCGCATGTCATGGGGGCCCCCGCAGGCATTCCACATGCCATGGGGGCCCCAAATAAATGCAGCATTTCATGGGGGCCCCACGTGCATGCTGCATGTCATGGGGCCCCCCAAATGGATGCCGAATGTCATAGGGGCCCCACATGCATGCCGCATAACTTGGGGCCCACAAATGCATGCCGCATGTCATGGGCGCCTCACATGCATGCCGCATGTCATTGGGGCACCAAATGCATGTCGCATGTAATGGGGGCCCCATGTGCATGCCGCATGTCATGGGGGCCCCAAATGCATGCAGCATGTCATTGGGGCCCTCAAATTCATGCCGCATGTCATAGGGGGCCCACGTGCATGGCGCATGTCATGGGTGCCCCACATTCATACCGCATGTCATGGAGGCCCCACATGCATGCCGCATGTAATGGGAGCCCCCATGCATGCCACATGTCATGGGGGCGCCAAATGAATGTCGCATGTCAAGGGGGCCCCACGTGCATGCCGCATGTCATGGGGGCCATAAATGCATGCGGCATGTCATAGGGGCCCCACGTGCATACCACATGTCATGGGGGCCCCAAATGCATGCCGCATGTACTGGGGCCCCCACGTGCATGCTGCATGTCATGGGGCCCCAAATGCATGCCGCATGTCATGGGGGCCCCAAATGCATGCTGCATGTCATGGGGCCCCCCAAATGCATGCAGCATGTCTTGGGGCCCACAAATGCATGCCACATGTCATAGGGGTCCCACATGCATGGCGCATTTCATGGGGGCCCCACATTCATACCGCATGTCATGGAGGTCCCAAATGCATGTCGCATGTAATGGGCGCCCCCATGCATGCCACATGTCATGGGGGCCCCAAATGAATGTCGCATGTCAAGGGGGCCCCACGTGCATGCCGCATGTCATGGGGGCCCCAAATGCATGCCGCATGTTCAGGGGGCCCCACGTGCATGACGCATTTCATGGGGGCCCCAAATGCATGCCGCATGTACTGGGGGGGCCCACGTGCATGCTGCATGTCATGGGGCCCCAAATGCATGCCGCATGTCATGGGGGCCCCAAATGCATGCCGCATGTCATGGGCCCCAAAATGCATGCAGCATGTCTTGGGGCCCACAAATGCATGCCGCATGTCATAGGGGTCCCACATGCATGGCGCATTTCATGGGGTCCCACATGCATGCGCATGTCATGGGGGCCCCACGTGCATGCCACATGTCATGGGTCCCCCCAAATGCATGCAGCATGTCTTGGCGCCCTCAAATGCATGCCGCATGTCATAGGGGTCCCACATGCATGGCGCATGTCATGGGGGCCCCACATTCATACCGCATGTCATGGAGGCCCCAAATGCATGTCGCATGTAATGGGAGCCCCCATGCATGCCACATGTCATGGGGGCCCCAAATGAATGTCGCATGTCAAGGGGGCCCCACGTGCATGCCGCATGTCATGGGGGCCCCAAATGCATGCCGCATGTTCAGGGGGCCCCACGTGCATGCCGCATGTCATGGGGCCGCCCAAATGCATGCAGCATGTCTTGGCGCCCTCAAATGCATGCCGCATGTCATAGGGGTCCCACATGAATGCCGCATGGCATGGGGGCCCCAAGTGCGTGCCCCATATCATGGGGGGCCCCAAATGCATGCAGCATGTCATAGGAGTCCCACATGCATGCCGCATGGCATGGGGGCCCCAAGTGCGTGCCCCATATCATGGGGCTCCCAAATTCATGTCGCATGTCATAGGGGCCCCAAGTGCATTCCGCATGACATGGGGGCCCCAAATGCATGCCGCATGTCATGGGGGCCCCACGTGCATGCCGCATGTAATGGGGGATTCAAATGCACGCCGCATGTCATGGGGGTCCCACATGCATGGCGCATTTCATGGGGGCCCTACATGCATGCCGCATGTCATGGGGGCCCCAAATGCATGCCTCAAGTCATGGGGGCCCAAAATGCATGCAGCATGTCATAGGGGCCCCACATGCATGGTGCATGTCATGGGGGCCCCACATGCATGCCTCAAGTCATGGGGGCCCCAAATGCATGCCACATATCATGGGGGCCCCACGTGCATGTCGCATATATTGGGAGCCTCAAATGCATGCCGCATGTCATGAGGGCCCCGCATGCAAGCTGCATGTCATTGGGGCCCAACGTGCTTGCCGCATGTCATGGGGGCCCCACGTGCATGCCTCATGTTACGGGGGCCACGAATGCATGCCGCATGTCATAGGTGCCCCACATGCATGGAGCATGTCATGGGGGCCCCAAATGCATGCGGCATGTCATAGGGGCCCCACGTGCATACCACATGTCATGGGGGCCCCAAATGCATGCCGCATGTCATGGGGGCCCCACATGCATGCCACATGTCATGGGGGCCCCAAATGAATGCCGCATGTCATGGGGGCCCCACATGCATGCCACATGTCATGGGGGCCCCAAATGCATGCCTCAAGTCATGGGGGCCCCAAATGCACGCAGCATGTCATAGGGGCCCCACATGCATGGTGCATGTCATGGGGGCCCTACATGCATGCCACATGTCATAGGGGCCCCACGTGCATACCACATGTCATGGGGGCCGCAAATGCATGCCGCATGTCATGGGGGCCCCACATGCATGCCACATGTCATGGGGGCCCCAAATGAATGTCGCATGTCAAGGGGGCCCCACGTGCATGACGCATGTCATGGGGACCCACATGCATGCCGCATGTCATGGAGGCCCCTATGACATGCGGCATGCATTTGGGGGCCCCACATGCATGCCGCATGTCATGGGGGCCCAAATGTTTGCCGCATGTCATGAGGGCCATAAATGCATGGCGCATTTCATGAGGGCCCAAATGCATGCCGCATGTCAAGAGGCCATAAGTGCATGTCGCATGTCATGGATGCCCAAAGTGCATGCCTCATGTCACGGGGGCCCCGCAGGCATTCCACATGTCATGGGGCCCCAAATAAATGCCGCATGTCAAGGGGGCCCCACGTGCATGACGCATGTCATGGGGACCCACATGCATGCCGCATGTCATGGAGGCCCCCATGACATGTGGAATACATTTGGGGGCCCCACATGCATGCCGCATGTCATGGGGGGCCAAATGCTTGCCGCATGTCATGAGGGCCATAAATGCATGCCGCATGTCATGGGAGCCCCACATGCATGCCACATGTCATGGGGGCCCCAAATGAATGTCACATGTCAAGGGGGCCCCACGTGCATGCCGCATGTCATGGGGGCCCCAAATGCATGCCGCATGTCATGGGGGCCCCAAATGCATGCCGCATGTCATGGGGCCCCCCAAATGCATGCAGCATGTCTTGGGGCCCACAAATGCATGCCGCATGTCATAGGGGTCCCACATGCATGGCGCATTTCATGGGGGTCCCACATGCATGGCGCATTTCATGGGGGCCCCAAATGCATGCCGCATGTCATAGGGGCCCCACATGCATGGCGCATGTCATGGGGGCCCCACATTCATACCGCATGTCATGGAGGCCCCAAATGCATGCCGCATGTAATCGGAGCCCCCATGCATGCCACATGTCATGGGGGCCATAAATGAATGTTGCATGTCAAAGTCGGCCCCACGTGCATGCCGCATTTCATGAGGGACGCAAATGCATGCCACATGTCATGGGGCCGCCAAATGCATGCAGCATGTCTTGGGGCCCACAAATGCATGCCGCATGTCATGGGGGCCCCACGTGCATACTGCATGTCATGGGGGCCCCAAATGCATGCTGCATGTCATGGGGGCCCCAAATGCATGCCGCATGTCATGGGGGCCCCACGTGCATGCCGCATGTCATGGGGGCCCCGCAGGCATTCCGCATGTCATGGGGGCCCCAAATTCATGCCGCATTTCTTGGGGGCCCCACGTGCATGCCGCATGTCATGGGCCCCCCCAAATGCATGCAGCATGTCTTGGTGCCCTCAAATGCATGCCGCATGTCACAGGGGTCCCACCTGCATGCCGCATGTAATGGGGGATTCAAATGCATGCCGCATGTCATGGGGGTCCCACATGCATGCCTCATTTCATGGGGGCCCCAAATGCATGCCGCATAACATGGGGGCCCCGCAGGCATTCCGCATGTCATGGGGGCCTCACGTGCATGCCGCATGTCATGGGGGCCTCACATGCATGCCGCATGTATTGGGGGCCCCAACTGCATGACGCATGTCTCAGGTACCCCAAATGCATGCAGCATGTTATTCATTCCCCAAATGCATGCCGCATGTCATGGGGGCCCAAATGCATGACGCATGTCATGGGGGCTCCACGTGCATGCCGCATGTAATGGGGCTCCCAAATTCATGTCGCATGTCATAGGGGCCCCACGTGCATTCCGCATGACATGGGGGCCGCAAATGCATGCCGCATGTCATGGGGGCTCCACGTGCATGCCGCATGTAATGGGGGACTCACGTGCATTCCGCATGTCATGTGGGCCCCACGTGCATGCTGCATGTCATTGTGGCACCACGTGCATGCCGCATGTCACGGGGGCCCCGCAGGCATTCCACATGTCATGGGGGCCCCAAATAAATGCCGCATTTCATGGGGGCCCCACATGCATGCCGCATGTCACGGGGTCCCCGCAGGCATTCCGAATGTCATGGGGGCCCCAAATGCATGCCGCATTTCATGGGGGCCCCACGTGCATGCCGCATGTCATGGGCCCCCCCAAATGCATGCAGCATGTCTTGGTGCCCTCAAATGCATGCCGCATGTCACAGGGGTCCCACCTGCATGCCGCATGTCATGGGGGAACCACCTGCATGCCGCATGTAATGGGGGATTCAAATGCATGCCGCATGTCATGGGGGTCCCACATGCATGCCTCATGTCATGGGGGCCCCAAATGCATGCCGCATATCATGGGGGCCCCGCAGGCATTCCGCATGTCATGGGGGCCTCACGTGCATGCCGCATGTCATGGGGTCCTCACATGCATGCCGCATGTATTGGGGGCCCCAACTGCATGACGCATGTCTCAGGTACCCCAAATGCATGCAGCATGTTATGCAGGCCCCAAATGCATGCCGCATGTCATGGGGGCCCAAATACATGACGCATGTCATGGGGGCTCCACGTGCATGCCGCATGTAATGGGGCTCCTAAATTCATGTCGCATGTGATAGGGGCCCCACGTGCATTCCGCATGACATGGGGGCCGCAAATGCATGCCGCATGTCATGGGGGCCCCACGTGCATGCCGCATGTAATGGGGGATTCAAATGCATGCCGCATGTCATGGGGGTCCCACATGCATGCCACATGTCATTGGGGCCCCGCAGGCATTCCGCATGTCATGGGGGACTCACGTGCATTCCGCATGTCATGTGGGCCCCACGTGCATGCTGCATGTCATTGTGGCACCACGTGCATGCCGCATGTCAAGGGGGCCCCGCAGGCATTCCACATGTCATGGGGGCCCCAAATAAATGCCGCATTTCATGGGGGCCCCACATGCATACCACATGTCATGGGGGAACCAAATGCATGCCGCATGTCCTGGGGGCCCCACATGCATGACACATTTCATGGGGGACCCAAATGCATGCCGCATGTCATGGGGTCCCCAAATGCATGCCGCATGTCATGAGGGCACCACGTGCATGCTGCATGGCATGGGGGCCCCACTTGCATGCCGCATGTCATGGGGGCCCCACGTGCATGTCGCATGTCATGGGGGCCCAAAATGCATGCCGCATGTCATGAGGGTGCCGCATGCATGCCCCACATGCATGGTGCATTTCATGAGGGCCCAAATGCATGCCGCATGTCATGGGAGCCCCACATGAATGTCGCATGTCAAGGGGGCCCAACGTGCATGCCGCATGTATTGGGGGCCCCAAATTCATGCCGCATATCATGGGGGGCCCAAATGCATGCCGCATGTCATGGGGGCCCCACATGCATGTCGCATGTAATGGGGGGATTCAAATGCATGCCGCATGTCATGGGGGCCCCAAATACACGCCTCAAGTCATGGGGGCCCCAAATGCATGTGGGTCCCCATGACATGCGTCATGCACGTGGGGCCCCCTTGACATGCGACATTCATTTGGGGCCCCCATGACATGTGGCATGCATGTGGGGCCCCCATGACATGCGGCATGCATTTGCGGCCCCCATGACATGTGGTATGCACGTGGGGCCCCTATGACATGTGGCATGCATGTAGGGCCCCCATGACATGCACCATGCATGTGGGGCCCCTATGACATGCTGCGTGCATTTGGGGCCCCCATGACTTGAGGCATGCATTTCTGGCCCCCATGACATGTGGCATGCATGTGGGGCCCCCATGACATGCGGCATTCATTTGGGGCCCCCATGACATGTGGCATGCATGTGGGGCCCCCATGACATGCGGCATGCATTTGGGGCCCCCATGACATGTGGTATGCACGTGGGGCCCCTATGACATGCCGCATGCATTTGGGGCCCCCATGACATGCTCCATGCATGTGGGGCACCTATGACATGCGGCATGCATTCGTGGCCCCCGTAACATGAGGCATGCACGTGGGGCCCCCATGACATGCGGCAAGCACGTTGGGCCCCAATGACATGCAGCTTGCATGCGGGGCCCTCATGACATGCGGCATGCATTTGAGGCTCCCAATATATGCGACATGCACGTGGGGCCCCCATGATATGTGGCATGCATTTGGGGCCCCCATGACTTGAGGCATGCATGTGGGGCCCCCATGACATGCACCATGCATGTGGGGCCCCTATGACATGCTGCATGCATTTTGGGCCCCCATGACTTGAGGCATGCATTTGGGGCCCCCATGACATGCGGCATGCATGTAGGGCCCCCATGAAATGCGCCATGCATGTGGGACCCCCATGACATGCGGCATGCATTTGAATCCCCCATTACATGCGGCATGCACGTGGGGCCCCCATGACATGCGGCATGCATTTGGGGCCCCCATGTCATGCGGAATGCACTTGGGGCCCCTATGACATGCGACATGAATTTGGGAGCCCCATGATATGGGGCACGCACTTGGGGCCCCCATGCCATGCGGCATGCATGTGGGACCCCTATGACATGCTGCATGCATTTGGGGCCCCCATGATATGGGGCACGCACTTGGGGCCCCCATGCCATGCGGCATTCATGTGGGACCCCTATGACATGCGGCATGCATTTGAGGGCGCCAAGACATGCTGCATGCATTTGGGCGGCCCCATGACATGCGGCATGCACGTGGGGCCCCCTGAACATGCGGCATGCATTTGGGGCCCCCATGACATGCGGCATGCACGTGGGGCCCCCTTGACATGCGACATTCATTTGGGGCCCCCATGACATGTGGCATGCATGGGGGCTCCCATTACATGCGACATGCATTTGGGGCCTCCATGACATGCGGTATGAATGTGGGGCCCCCATGACATGCGCCATGCATGTGGGACCCCTATGACATGCGGCATGCATTTGAGGGCGCCAAGACATGCTGCATGCATTTGGGGGGACCCATGACATGTGGCATGCACGTGGGGCCCCCATGACATGCGCATGCATGTGGGACCCCATGAAATGCGCCATGCATGTGGGACCCCTATGACATGCGGCATGCATTTGTGGGCCCCAAGACATGCTGCATGCATTTTGGGGCCCATGACATGCGGCATGCATTTGGGGCCCCCATGACATGCGGCATGCATTTGGGGCCCCATGACATGCAGCATGCACGTGGGCCCCCCCAGTACATGTGGCATGCATTTGGGGCCCCCATGAAATGCGTCATGCACGTGGGGCCCCCTGAACATGCGGCATGCATTTGGGGCCCCCATGACATGCGGCATGCACGTGGGGCCCCCTTGACATGCGACATTCATTTGGGGCCCCCATGACATGTGGCATGCATGGGGGCGCCCATTACATGCGACATGCATTTGGGACCTCCATGACATGCGGTATGAATGTGGGGCCCCCATGACATGCGCCATGCATGTGGGGCCCCTATGACATGCGGCATGCATTTGGGGCCCCCATGATATGCGGCATGCATTTGGGGCCCCCATGACATGCGCATGCATGTGGGACCCCCATGAAATGCGCCATGCATGTGGGACCCCTATGACATGTGGCATGCATTTGTGGGCCCCAAGACATGCTGCATGCATTTGGGGGGCCCCATGACATGCGGCATGCATTTGGGGCCCCCATGACATGCGGCATGCATTTGGGGCCCCATGACATGCAGCATGCACGTGGGGGCCCCAGTACATGCGGCATGCATTTGGGGCCCCCATGACATGTGGTATGCACGTGGGGCCCCTATGACATGCCGCATGCATTTATGGCCCCCATGACATGCGGCATGCACGTGGGCCCCCCTTGACATGCGACATTCATTTGGCGCCCCCATGACATGTGGCATGCATGGGGGCTCCCATTACATGCGGCATGCATGTGGGGCCTCCATGACATGCGGTATGAATGTGGGGCACCCATGACATGCGCCATGCACGTGGGCCCCCTATGACATGCGGCATGAATTTGAGGGCCCCAATGACATGCTGCATGCATTTGGGGCCCCCATGACATGCGGCATGCACATGGGGCCCCCATTACATGCGACATGCATTTGGTGCCCCAATGACATGCGGCATGCATGTGAGGCGCCCATGACATGCGGCATGCATTTGTGGGCCCCAAGTTATGCGGCATGCATGTGGGGCCCCTATGACATTCGGCATCCATTTGGGGGGCCCCATGACATGCAGCATGCACGTGGGGCCCCCATGAAATGCTGCATTTATTTGGGGCCCCCATGGCATGTGGAATGCCTGCGGGGGCCCCCATGACATGCGGCATGCATGTGGGGCCCCCATGACGTGCAGCATGCATTTGGATCCCCCATTACATGCTGCATGCAAGTGGGGCCCCTATGACATGCTGCATGAATTTGGGGCCCCCAATACATGCGGCATGCTTGTTGGGCTCACATGACATGCGGCATGCATTTATCGCCCCCATGACATGCGGCAAGCATTTGAGCCCCCATGACATGCGGCATGCATGTGGGGACCCCATGACATGCGGCATGCATTTGGGGCCCCCATGACTTGAGGCGTGTATTTGGGGCCCCCATGACATGCGGCATGCATTTGAATCCCCCCATTACATGCGACATGCATGTGGGGCCCCCATGACATGCGGCATGCATTTGGGCCCCCCATGATATGCGGCATGAATTTGGGGCCCCCAATACATGCGGCATGCACGTTGGGCCCCCTTGACATGCGACATTCATGTGGGGCTCCCATGACATGCGGCATGCATTTGGGCCCTCATGAAATGCACCATGCATGTGGGGCCCCTATGACATGCGGCATGCATTTGTGGGTCCCAAGACATGTGGCATGCATGCGGCACCCTCATGACATGCGGCATGCATTTTGGGCCCCCATGACATGCGACATGCACGTGGGGCCCCCATGACATGCGGCATGCAAGTGGGGCCCCCATGACATGCAGCATGCACGTGGGGCCCTCATGACATGCGGCATGCATTTGGGGACCCCATGACATGCGGCATGCATTTGGGTCCCCCATGAAATGTGTCATGCATGTGGGGCCCCCAGGACATGCGGCATGCATTTGGTTCCCCCATGACATGTGGTATGCATGTGGGACCCCCATGACATGCGTCATGCATTTGGATCCCCCATTACATGCTGCATGCAAGTGGTGCCCCCATGACATGCGGCATGCATGTGGGGCCCCCATGACATGCGGCATGCACGTGGGACCCCCATGACATGCGTCATGCATTTGGATCCCCATTACATGCTGCATGCAAGTGGGGCCCCCATGACATGCGGCATGCATGTGGGCCCCCAATGACATGTGGCATGCACGTGGGGCCCCCGTGACATGCTGCATGCATTTGGGGCCCCCATGATATGCGGCACGCATTTGGGGCCCCCATGAAATGCGCCATGCATGTGGGGCCCCTATGACATGCGGCATGCATTTGTGGGCCCCAAGACATGTGGCATGCACATGGGGTCCCCATGAAATGCGGCATTTATTTGGGGCCCCCATGACATGTTGAATGCCTGCGGGGACCCCGTGACATGCGGCATGCATGTGGGGCCCCCATGAAATGCGGCATTTATTTGGGGCCCCCATGACATGTGGAATGCCTGCGGGGCCCCCTTGACATGCGGCATGCACGTGGTGCCACAATGACATGCAGCATGCACGTGGGGCCCACATGACATGCGGAATGCACGTGAGTCCCCCATGACATGCGGAATGCCTGCGGGGCCCCAATGACACGTGGCATGCATGTGGGACCCCCATGACATGCGGCATGCATTTGAATCCCCCATTACATGCGGCATGCACGTGGGGCCCCCATGACATGCGGCATGCATTTGCGGCCCCCATGTCATGCGGATTGCACGTGGGGCCCCTATCACATGCGACATGAATTTAGGAGCCCCATTACATGCGGCATGCACGTGGAGCCCCCATGACATGCGTCATGTATTTGGGCCCCCATGACATGCGGCATGCATTTGGGGCCTGCATAACATGCTGCATGCATTTGGGGTACCTGAGACATGCGTCATGCAGTTGGGGCCCCCAATACATGCGGCATGCATGTGAGGCCCCCATGACATGCGGCATGCACGTGAGGCCCCCATGACATGCGGAATGCCTGCGGGGCCCCCATGATATGCGGCATGCATTTGGGGCCCCCATGACATGAGGCATGCATGTGGGACCCCCATGACATGCGGCATGCATTTGAATCCCCCATTACATGCGGCATGCAGGTGGTTCCCCCATGACATGCGGCATGCAGGTGGGACCCCTGTGACATGCGGCATGCATTTGAGGGCACCAAGACATGCTGCATGCATTTGGGGGGCCCCATGACATGCGGCATGCACGTGGGGCCCCCATGAAATGCGGCATGCATTTGGGGCCCCCATGACATGCGGAATGCCTGCGGGGACCCCGTGACATGCGGCATGCATGTGGGGCCCCCATGAAATGCGGCATTTATTTGGGGCCCCCATGACATGTGGAATGCCTGCGGGGCCCCCGTGACATGCGGCATGCACGTGGTGCCACAATGACATGCAGCATGCACGTGGGGCCCACATGACATGCGGAATGCACGTGAGTCCCCCATTACATGCGGCATGCACGTGGAGCCCCCATGACATGCGGCATGCATTTGCGGCCCCCATGTCATGCGGAATGCACGTGGGGCCCCTATGACATGGGACATGAATTTGGGAGCCCCATTACATGTGGCATGCACGTGGAGCCCCCATGACATGCGTCATGCATTTGGGCCCCCATGACATGCGGCATGCATTTGGGGAATGAATAACATGCTGCATGCATTTGGGGTACCTGAGACATGCGTCATGCAGTTGGGGCCCCCAATACATGCGGCATGCATGTGAGGCCCCCATGACATGCGGCATGCACGTGAGGCCCCCATGACATACGGAATGCCTGCGGGGCCCCCATGTTATGCGGCATGCATTTGGGGCCCCCATGAAATGAGGCATGCATGTGGGACCCCCATGACATGCGGCATGCATTTGAATCCCCCATTACATGCGGCATGCAGGTGGTTCCCCCATGACATGCGGCATGCAGGTGGGACCCCTGTGACATGCGGCATGCATTTGAGGGCACCAAGACATGCTGCATGCATTTGGGGGGCCCCATGACATGCGGCATGCACGTGGGGCCCCCATGAAATGCGGCATGAATTTGGGGCCCCCATGACATGCGGAATGCCTGCGGGGCCCCCATGACATGCGGCATGCATGTGGGGCCCCCATGACATGCGGCATGCATTTGGGGCCCCCATGACATGCAGCATGCATTTGGGGCCCCCATGACATGCAGTATGCACGTGGGGCCCCCATGACATGCGGCATGCATTTGTGGGCCCCAAGACATGCTGCATGCATTTGGCGGCCCCATGACATGTGGCATGCATTTGCGTCCCTCATGAAATGCGGCATGCACGTGGGGCCGACTTTGACATGCGACATTCATTTATGGCCCCCATGACATGTGGCATGCATGGGGGCTCCGATTACATGCGGCATGCATTTGGGGCCTCCATGACATGCGGTATGAATGTGGGGCCCCCATGACATGCGCCATGCATGTGGGGCCCCTATGACATGCGGCATGCATTTGGGGCCCCCATGAAATGCGCCATGCATGTGGGACCCCCATGAAATGCGCCATGCATGTGGGACCCCTATGACATGCGGCATGCATTTGTGGGCCCCAAGACATGCTGCATGCATTTGGGGGGGCCCATGACATGCGGCATGCATTTGGGGCCCCCATGACATGCGGCATGCATTTGGGGCCCCCATGACATGCGGCATGCACGTGGGGCCCCCTTGACATGTGACATTCATTTGGGGCCCCCATGACATGTGGCATGCATGTGGGACTCCCATGACATGCGGCATGCATTTATGGCCCTCATGACATGCGGCAAGCATTTGGCCCCCCATGACATGCGGCATGCATGTGGGGCCCCCAAATGCATTCCACATGTCATGGGGGCCTCCATGACATGCGGCATGCATGTGGGTCCCCATGACATGCGTCATGCACGTGGGGCCCCCTTGACATGCGGCATTTATTTGGGGCCCCATGACATGTGGAATGCCTGCGGGGCCCCCGTGACATGAGGCATGCACTTTGGGCATCCATGACATGCGACATGCACTTATGGCCTCTTGACATGCGGCATGCATTTGGGCCCTCATGAAATGCGCCATGCACGTGTGGCCCCCATGACATGCGGCATGCATTTGGGGGCCCCATGACATTTGGCATGCATGTGGGGCTCCCATGACATGCGGCATGCATTTATGGCCCTCATGACATGCGGCAAACATTTGGGCCCCCATGACATGCGGCATGCATGTGGGGCCCCCAAATGCATGCCGCATGTCATAGGGGCCTCCATGACATGCGGCATGCATGTGGGTCCCCATGACATGGGTCATGCACGTGGGGCCCCCTTGACATGCGACATTCATTTGGGGCCCCCATGACATGTGGCATGCATGTGGGGCCCCCATGACATGCGGCATGCATTTGCGGCCCCCATGACATGTGGTATGCACGTGGGGCCCCTATGACATGTGGCATGCATGTAGGGCCCCCATGACATGCACCATGCATGTGGGGCCCCTATGACATGCTGCGTGCATTTGGGGCCCCCATGACTTGAGGCATGCATTTGGGGCCCCCATGACATGTGGCATGCATGTGGGGCCCCCATGACATGCGGCATTCATTTGGGGCCCCCATGACATGTGGCATGCATGTGGGGCCCCCATGACATGCGGCATGCATTTGGGGCCCCCATGACATGTGGTATGCACGTGGGGCCCCTATGACATGCCGCATGCATTTGGGGCCCCCATGACATGCTCCATGCATGTGGGGCACCTATGACATGCGGCATGCATTCGTGGCCCCCGTAACATGAGGCATGCACGTGGGGCCCCCATGACATGCGGCAAGCACGTTGGGCCCCAATGACATGCAGCTTGCATGCGGGGCCCTCATGACATGCGGCATGCATTTGAGGCTCCCAATATATGCGACATGCACGTGGGGCCCCCATGATATGTGGCATGCATTTGGGGCCCCCATGACTTGAGGCATGCATGTGGGGCCCCCATGACATGCACCATGCATGTGGGGCCCCTATGACATGCTGCATGCATTTTGGGCCCCCATGACTTGATGCATGCATTTGGGGCCCCCATGACATGCGGCATGCATGTAGGGCCCCCATGAAATGCGCCATGCATGTGGGACCCCCATGACATGCGGCATGCACGTGGGGCCCCCTGAACATGCGGCATGCATTTGGGGCCCCCATGACATGCGGCATGCACGTGGGGCCCCCTTGACATGCGACATTCATTTGGGGCCCCCATGACATGTGGCATGCATGGGGGCTCCCATTACATGCGACATGCATTTGGGGCCTCCATGACATGCGGTATGAATGTGGGGCCCCCATGACATGCGCCATGCATGTGGGACCCCTATGACATGCGGCATGCATTTGAGGGCGCCAAGACATGCTGCATGCATTTGGGGGGACCCATGACATGTGGCATGCACGTGGGGCCCCCATGACATGCGCATGCATGTGGGACCCCATGAAATGCGCCATGCATGTGGGACCCCTATGACATGCGGCATGCATTTGTGGGCCCCAAGACATGCTGCATGCATTTTGGGGCCCATGACATGCGGCATGCATTTGGGGCCCCCATGACATGCGGCATGCATTTGGGGCCCCATGACATGCAGCATGCACGTGGGCCCCCCCAGTACATGCGGCATGCATTTGGGGCCCCCATGAAATGCGTCATGCACGTGGGGCCCCCTGAACATGCGGCATGCATTTGGGGCCCCCATGACATGCGGCATGCACGTGGGGCCCCCTTGACATGCGACATTCATTTGGGGCCCCCATGACATGTGGCATGCATGGGGGCTCCCATTACATGCGACATGCATTTGGGACCTCCATGACATGCGGTATGAATGTGGGGCCCCCATGACATGCGCCATGCATGTGGGGCCCCTATGACATGCGGCATGCATTTGGGGCCCCCATGATATGCGGCATGCATTTGGGGCCCCCATGACATGCGCATGCATGTGGGACCCCCATGAAATGCGCCATGCATGTGGGACCCCTATGACATGTGGCATGCATTTGTGGGCCCCAAGACATGCTGCATGCATTTGGGGGGCCCCATGACATGCGGCATGCATTTGGGGCCCCCATGACATGCGGCATGCATTTGGGGCCCCATGACATGCAGCATGCACGTGGGGGCCCCAGTACATGCGGCATGCATTTGGGGCCCCCATGACATGTGGTATGCACGTGGGGCCCCTATGACATGCCGCATGCATTTATGGCCCCCATGACATGCGGCATGCACGTGGGCCCCCCTTGACATGCGACATTCATTTGGCGCCCCATGACATGTGGCATGCATGGGGGCTCCCATTACATGCGGCATGCATGTGGGGCCTCCATGACATGCGGTATGAATGTGGGGCACCCATGACATGCGCCATGCACGTGGGCCCCCTATGACATGCGGCATGAATTTGAGGGCCCCAATGACATGCGACATGCATTTGGTGCCCCAATGACATGCGGCATGCATGTGAGGCGCCCATGACATGCGGCATGCATTTGTGGGCCCCAAGTTATGCGGCATGCATGTGGGGCCCCTATGACATTCGGCATCCATTTGGGGGGCCCCATGACATGCAGCATGCACGTGGGGCCCCCATGAAATGCTGCATTTATTTGGGGCCCCCATGGCATGTGGAATGCCTGCGGGGGCCCCCATGACATGCGGCATGCATGTGGGGCCCCCATGACGTGCAGCATGCATTTGGATCCCCCATTACATGCTGCATGCAAGTGGGGCCCCTATGACATGCTGCATGAATTTGGGGCCCCCAATACATGCGGCATGCTTGTTGGGCTCACATGACATGCGGCATGCATTTATCGCCCCCATGACATGCGGCAAGCATTTGAGCCCCCATGACATGCGGCATGCATGTGGGGACCCCATGACATGCGGCATGCATTTGGGGCCCCCATGACTTGAGGCGTGTATTTGGGGCCCCCATGACATGCGGCATGCATTTGAATCCCCCCATTACATGCGACATGCATGTGGGGCCAACATGACATGCGGCATGCATTTGGGCCCCCCATGATATGCGGCATGAATTTGGGGCCCCCAATACATGCGGCATGCACGTTGGGCCCCCTTGACATGCGACATTCATGTGGGGCTCCCATGACATGCGGCATGCATTTTGGGCCCCCATGACATGCGACATGCACGTGGGGCCCCCATGACATGCGGCATGCAAGTGGGGCCCCATGACATGCAGCATGCACGTGGGGCCCTCATGACATGCGGCATGCATTTGGGGACCCCATGACATGCGGCATGCATTTGGGTCCCCCATGAAATGTGTCATGCATGTGGGGCCCCCAGGACATGCGGCATGCATTTGGTTCCCCCATGACATGTGGTATGCATGTGGGACCCCCATGACATGCGTCATGCATTTGGATCCCCCATTACATGCTGCATGCAAGTGGTGCCCCCATGACATGCGGCATGCATGTGGGGCCCCCATGACATGTGGCATGCACGTGGGTCCCCCATGACATGCGTCATGCATTTGGATCCCCATTACATGCTGCATGCAAGTGGGGCCCCCATGACATGCGGCATGCATGTGGGCCCCCAATGACATGTGGCATGCACGTGGGGCCCCCGTGACATGCTGCATGCATTTGGGGCCCCCATGATATGCGGCACGCATTTGGGGCCCCCATGAAATGCGCCATGCATGTGGGGCCCCTATGACATGCGGCATGCATTTGGGGGGCCCCAAGACATGTGGCATGCACATGGGGTCCCCATGAAATGCGGCATTTATTTGGGGCCCCCATGACATGTTGAATGCCTGCGGGGACCCCGTGACATGCGGCATGCATGTGGGGCCCCCATGAAATGCGGCATTTATTTGGGGCCCCCATGACATGTGGAATGCCTGCGGGGCCCCCTTGACATGCGGCATGCACGTGGTGCCACAATGACATGCAGCATGCACGTGGGGCCCAAATGACATGCGGAATGCACGTGAGTCCCCCATGACATGCGGAATGCCTGCGGGGCCCCAATGACATGTGGCATGCATGTGGGACCCCCATGACATGCGGCATGCATTTGAATCCCCCATTACATGCGGCATGCACGTGGGGCCCCCATGACATGCGGCATGCATTTGCGGCCCCCATGTCATGCGGAATGCACGTGGGGCCCCTATCACATGCGACATGAATTTAGGAGCCCCATTACATGCGGCATGCACGTGGAGCCCCCATGACATGCGTCATGTATTTGGGCCCCCATGACATGCGGCATGCATTTGGGGCCTGCATAACATGCTGCATGCATTTGGGGTACCTGAGACATGCGTCATGCAGTTGGGGCCCCCAATACATGCGGCATGCATGTGAGGCCCCCATGACATGCGGCATGCACGTGAGGCCCCCATGACATGCGGAATGCCTGCGGGGCCCCCATGATATGCGGCATGCATTTGGGGCCCCCATGACATGAGGCATGCATGTGGGACCCCCATGACATGCGGCATGCATTTGAATCCCCCATTACATGCGGCATGCAGGTGGTTCCCCCATGACATGCGGCATGCAGGTGGGACCCCTGTGACATGCGGCATGCATTTGAGGGCACCAAGACATGCTGCATGCATTTGGGGGGCCCCATGACATGCGGCATGCACGTTGGGCCCCCATGAAATGCGGCATGCATTTGGGGCCCCCATGACATGCGGAATGCCTGCGGGGACCCCGTGACATGCGGCATGCATGTGGGGCCCCCATGAAATGCGGCATTTATTTGGGGCCCCCATGACATGTGGAATGCCTGCGGGGCCCCCGTGACATGCGGCATGCACGTGGTGCCACAATGACATGCAGCATGCACGTGGGGCCCACATGACATGCGGAATGCACGTGAGTCCCCCATTACATGCGGCATGCACGTGGAGCCCCCATGACATGCGGCATGCATTTGCGGCCCCCATGTCATGCGGAATGCACGTGGGGCCCCTATGACATGCGACATGAATTTGGGAGCCCCATTACATGCGGCATGCACGTGGAGCCCCCATGACATGCGTCATGCATTTGGGCCCCCATGACATGCGGCATGCATTTGGGGAATGAATAACATGCTGCATGCATTTGGGGTACCTGAGACATGCGTCATGCAGTTGGGGCCCCCAATACATGCGGCATGCATGTGAGGCCCCCATGACATGCGGCATGCACGTGAGGCCCCCATGACATGCGGAATGCCTGCGGGGCCCCCATGTTATGCGGCATGCATTTGGGGCCCCCATGAAATGAGGCATACATGTGGGACCCCCATGACATGCGGCATGCATTTGAATCCCCCATTACATGCGGCATGCAGGTGGTTCCCCCATGACATGCGGCATGCAGGTGGGACCCCTGTGACATGCGGCATGCATTTGAGGGCACCAAGACATGCTGCATGCATTTGGGGGGCCCCATGACATGCGGCATGCACGTGGGGCCCCCATGAAATGCGGCATGAATTTGGGGCCCCCATGACATGCGGAATGCCTGCGGGGCCCCCATGACATGCGGCATGCACGTGGGGCCCCCATGACATGCGGCATGCATTTGGGGCCCCCATGACATGCAGCATGCATTTGGGGCCCCCATGACATGCAGTATGCACGTGGGGCCCCCATGACATGCGGCATGCATTTGTGGGCCCCAAGACATGCTGCATGCATTTGGCGGCCCCATGACATGTGGCATGCATTTGCGTCCCTCATGAAATGCGGCATGCACGTGGGGCCGACTTTGACATGCGACATTCATTTATGGCCCCCATGACATGTGGCATGCATGGGGGCTCCGATTACATGCGGCATGCATTTGGGGCCTCCATGACATGCGGTATGAATGTGGGGCCCCCATGACATGCGCCATGCATGTGGGGCCCCTATGACATGTGGCATGCATTTGGGGCCCCCATGAAATGCGCCATGCATGTGGGACCCCCATGAAATGCGCCATGCATGTGGGACCCCTATGACATGCGGCATGCATTTGTGGGCCCCAAGACATGCTGCATGCATTTGGGGGGCCCCATGACATGCGGCATGCATTTGGGGCCCCCATGACATGCGGCATGCATTTGGGGCCCCCATGACATGCGGCATGCACGTGGGGCCCCCTTGACATGTGACATTCATTTGGGGCCCCCATGACATGTGGCATGCATGTGGGGCTCCCATGACATGCGGCATGCATTTATGGCCCTCATGACATGCGGCAAGCATTTGGCCCCCCATGACATGCGGCATGCATGTGGGGCCCCCAAATGCATTCCACATGTCATGGGGGCCTCCATGACATGCGGCATGCATGTGGGTCCCCATGACATGCGTCATGCACGTGGGGCCCCCTTGACATGCGGCATTTATTTGGGGCCCCATGACATGTGGAATGCCTGCGGGGCCCCCGTGACATGAGGCATGCACTTTGGGCATCCATGACATGCGACATGCACTTATGGCCTCTTGACATGCGGCATGCATTTGGGCCCTCATGAAATGCGCCATGCACGTGTGGCCCCCATGACATGCGGCATGCATTTGGGGGCCCCATGACATTTGGCATGCATGTGGGGCTCCCATGACATGCGGCATGCATTTATGGCCCTCATGACATGCGGCAAACATTTGGGCCCCCATGACATGCGGCATGCATGTGGGGCCCCCAAATGCATGCCGCATGTCATAGGGGCCTCCATGACATGCGGCATGCATGTGGGTCCCCATGACATGCGTCATGCACGTGGGGCCCCCTTGACATGCGACATTCATTTGGGGCCCCCATGACATGTGGCATGCATGTGGGGCCCCCATGACATGCGGCATGCATTTGCGGCCCCCATGACATGTGGTATGCACGTGGGGCCCCTATGACATGTGGCATGCATGTAGGGCCCCCATGACATGCACCATGCATGTGGGGCCCCTATGACATGCTGCGTGCATTTGGGGCCCCCATGACTTGAGGCATGCATTTGGGGCCCCCATGACATGTGGCATGCATGTGGGGCCCCCATGACATGCGGCATTCATTTGGGGCCCCCATGACATGTGGCATGCATGTGGGGCCCCCATGACATGCGGCATGCATTTGGGGCCCCCATGACATGTGGTATGCACGTGGGGCCCCTATGACATGCCGCATGCATTTGGGGCCCCCATGACATGCTCCATGCATGTGGGGCACCTATGACATGCGGCATGCATTTGGCCCCCCATGACATGCGGCATGCATGTGGGGCCCCCAAATGCATTCCACATGTCATGGGGGCCTCCATGACATGCGGCATGCATGTGGGTCCCCATGACATGCGTCATGCACGTGGGGCCCCCTTGACATGCGGCATTTATTTGGGGCCCCATGACATGTGGAATGCCTGCGGGGCCCCCGTGACATGAGGCATGCACTTTGGGCATCCATGACATGCGACATGCACTTATGGCCTCTTGACATGCGGCATGCATTTGGGCCCTCATGAAATGCGCCATGCACGTGTGGCCCCCATGACATGCGGCATGCATTTGGGGGCCCCATGACATTTGGCATGCATGTGGGGCTCCCATGACATGCGGCATGCATTTATGGCCCTCATGACATGCGGCAAACATTTGGGCCCCCATGACATGCGGCATGCATGTGGGGCCCCCAAATGCATGCCGCATGTCATAGGGGCCTCCATGACATGCGGCATGCATGTGGGTCCCCATGACATGCGTCATGCACGTGGGGCCCCCTTGACATGCGACATTCATTTGGGGCCCCCATGACATGTGGCATGCATGTGGGGCCCCCATGACATGCGGCATGCATTTGCGGCCCCCATGACATGTGGTATGCACGTGGGGCCCCTATGACATGTGGCATGCATGTAGGGCCCCCATGACATGCACCATGCATGTGGGGCCCCTATGACATGCTGCGTGCATTTGGGGCCCCCATGACTTGAGGCATGCATTTGGGGCCCCCATGACATGTGGCATGCATGTGGGGCCCCCATGACATGCGGCATTCATTTGGGGCCCCCATGACATGTGGCATGCATGTGGGGCCCCCATGACATGCGGCATGCATTTGGGGCCCCCATGACATGTGGTATGCACGTGTGGCCCCTATGACATGCCGCATGCATTTGGGGCCCCCATGACATGCTCCATGCATGTGGGGCACCTATGACATGCGGCATGCATTCGTGGCCCCCGTAACATGAGGCATGCACGTGGGGCCCCCATGACATGCGGCAAGCACGTTGGGCCCCAATGACATGCAGCTTGCATGCGGGGCCCTCATGACATGCGGCATGCATTTGAGGCTCCCAATATATGCGACATGCACGTGGGGCCCCCATGATATGTGGCATGCATTTGGGGCCCCCATGACTTGAGGCATGCATGTGGGGCCCCCATGACATGCACCATGCATGTGGGGCCCCTATGACATGCTGCATGCATTTTGGGCCCCCATGACTTGAGGCATGCATTTGGGGCCCCCATGACATGCGGCATGCATGTAGGGCCCCCATGAAATGCGCCATGCATGTGGGACCCCCATGACATGCGGCATGCATTTGAATCCCCCATTACATGCGGCATGCACGTGGGGCCCCCATGACATGCGGCATGCATTTGGGGCCCCCATGTCATGCGGAATGCACTTGGGGCCCCTATGACATGCGACATGAATTTGGGAGCCCCATGATATGGGGCACGCACTTGGGGCCCCCATGCCATGCGGCATGCATGTGGGACCCCTATGACATGCTGCATGCATTTGGGGCCCCCATGATATGGGGCACGCACTTGGGGCCCCCATGCCATGCGGCATTCATGTGGGACCCCTATGACATGCGGCATGCATTTGAGGGCGCCAAGACATGCTGCATGCATTTGGGCGGCCCCATGACATGCGGCATGCACGTGGGGCCCCCTGAACATGCGGCATGCATTTGGGGCCCCCCATGACATGCGGCATTCACGTGGGGCCCCCTTGACATGCGACATTCATTTGGGGCCCCCATGACATGTGGCATGCATGGGGGCTCCCATTACATGCGACATGCATTTGGGGCCTCCATGACATGCGGTATGAATGTGGGGCCCCCATGACATGCGCCATGCATGTGGGACCCCTATGACATGCGGCATGCATTTGAGGGCGCCAAGACATGCTGCATGCATTTGGGGGGCCCCATGACATGTGGCATGCACGTGGGGCCCCCATGACATGCGCATGCATGTGGGACCCCATGAAATGCGCCATGCATGTGGGACCCCTATGACATGCGGCATGCATTTGTGGGCCCCAAGACATGCTGCATGCATTTTGGGGCCCATGACATGCGGCATGCATTTGGGGCCCCCATGACATGCGGCATGCATTTGGGGCCCCATGACATGCAGCATGCACGTGGGCCCCCCCAGTACATGCGGCATGCATTTGGGGCCCCCATGAAATGCGTCATGCACGTGGGGCCCCCTGAACATGCGGCATGCATTTGGGGCCCCCATGACATGCGGCATGCACGTGGGGCCCCCTTGACATGCGACATTCATTTAGGGCCCCCATGACATGTGGCATGCATGGGGGCTCCCATTACATGCGACATGCATTTGGGACCTCCATGACATGCGGTATGAATGTGGGGCCCCCATGACATGCGCCATGCATGTGGGGCCCCTATGACATGCGGCATGCATTTGGGGCCCCCATGATATGCGGCATGCATTTGGGGCCCCCATGACATGCGCATGCATGTGGGACCCCCATGAAATGCGCCATGCATGTGGGACCCCTATGACATGTGGCATGCATTTGTGGGCCCCAAGACATGCTGCATGCATTTGGGGGGCCCCATGACATGCGGCATGCATTTGGGGCCCCCATGACATGCGGCATGCATTTGGGGCCCCATGACATGCAGCATGCACGTGGGGGCCCCAGTACATGCGGCATGCATTTGGGGCCCCCATGACATGTGGTATGCACGTGGGGCCCCTATGACATGCCGCATGCATTTATGGCCCCCATGACATGCGGCATGCACGTGGCCCCCCCTTGACATGCGACATTCATTTGGCGCCCCCATGACATGTGGCATGCATGGGGGCTCCCATTACATGCGGCATGCATCTGGGGCCTCCATGACATGCGGTATGAATGTGGGGCACCCATGACATGCGCCATGCACGTGGGCCCCCTATGACATGCGGCATGAATTTGAGGGCCCCAATGACATGCTGCATGCATTTGGGGCCCCCATGACATGCGGCATGCACATGGGGCCCCCATTACATGCGACATGCATTTGGTGCCCCAATGACATGCGGCATGCATGTGAGGCGCCCATGACATGCGGCATGCATTTGTGGGCCCCAAGTTATGCGGCATGCATGTGGGGCCCCTATGACATTCGGCATCCATTTGGGGGGCCCCATGACATGCAGCATGCACGTGGGGCCCCCATGAAATGCTGCATTTATTTGGGGCCCCCATGGCATGTGGAATGCCTGCGGGGGCCCCCATGACATGCGGCATGCATGTGGGGCCCCCATGACGTGCAGCATGCATTTGGATCCCCCATTACATGCTGCATGCAAGTGGGGCCCCTATGACATGCTGCATGAATTTGGGGCCCCCAATACATGCGGCATGCTTGTTGGGCTCACATGACATGCGGCATGCATTTATCGCCCCCATGACATGCGGCAAGCATTTGAGCCCCCATGACATGCGGCATGCATGTGGGGACCCCATGACATGCGGCATGCATTTGGGGCCCCCATGACTTGAGGCGTGTATTTGGGGCCCCCATGACATGCGGCATGCATTTGAATCCCCCCATTACATGCGACATGCATGTGGGGCCCCCATGACATGCGGCATGCATTTGGGCCCCCCATGATATGCGGCATGAATTTGGGGCCCCCAATACATGCGGCATGCACGTTGGGCCCCCTTGACATGCGACATTCATGTGGGGCTCCCATGACATGCGGCATGCATTTGGGCCCTCATGAAATGCACCATGCATGTGGGGCCCCTATGACATGCGGCATGCATTTGTGGGTCCCAAGACATGTGGCATGCATGCGGCACCCTCATGACATGCGGCATGCATTTTGGGCCCCCATGACATGCGACATGCACGTGGGGCCCCCATGACATGCGGCATGCAAGTGGGGCCCCCATGACATGCAGCATGCACGTGGGGCCCTCATGACATGCGTCATGCATTTGGGGACCCCATTACATGCTGCATGCAAGTGGTGCCCCCATGACATGCGGCATGCATGTGGGGCCCCCCATGACATGCGGCATGCACGTGGGACCCCCATGACATGCGTCATGCATTTGGATCCCCATTACATGCTGCATGCAAGTGGGGCGCCCATGACATGCGGCATGCATGTGGGCCCCCAATGACATGTGGCATGCACGTGGGGCCCCCGTGACATGCTGCATGCATTTGGGGCCCCCATGATATGCGGCACGCATTTGGGGCCCCATGAAATGCGCCATGCATGTGGGGCCCCTATGACATGCGGCATGCATTTGTGGGCCCCAAGACATGTGGCATGCACATGGGGTCCCCATGAAATGCGGCATTTATTTGGGGCCCCCATGACATGTTGAATGCCTGCGGGGACCCCGTGACATGCGGCATGCATGTGGGGCCCCCATGAAATGCGGCATTTATTTGGGGCCCCCATGACATGTGGAATGCCTGCGGGGCCCCCTTGACATGCGGCATGCACGTGGTGCCACAATGACATGCAGCATGCACGTGGGGCCCACATGACATGCGGCATGCATTTGAATCCCCCATTACATGCGGCATGCACGTGGGGCCCCCATGACATGCGGCATGCATTTGCGGCCCCCATGTCATGCGGAATGCACGTGGGGCCCCTATCACATGCGACATGAATTTAGGAGCCCCATTACATGCGGCATGCACGTGGAGCCCCCATGACATGCGTCATGTATTTGGGCCCCCATGACATGCGGCATGCATTTGGGGCCTGCATAACATGCTGCATGCATTTGGGGTACCTGAGACATGTGTCATGCAGTTGGGGCCCCCAATACATGCGGCATGCATGTGAGGCCCCCATGACATGCGGCATGCACGTGAGGCCCCCATGACATGCGGAATGCCTGCGGGGCCCCCATGATATGCGGCATGCATTTGGGGCTCCCATGACATGAGGCATGCATGTGGGACCCCCATGACATGCGGCATGCATTTGAATCCCCCATTACATGCGGCATGCAGGTGGTTCCCCCATGACATGCGGCATGCAGGTGGGACCCCTGTGACATGCGGCATGCATTTGAGGGCACCAAGACATGCTGCATGCATTTGGGGGGCCCCATGACATGCGGCATGCACGTGGGGCCCCCATGAAATGCGTCATGCATTTGGGGCCCCCATGACATGCGGAATGCCTGCGGGGACCCCGTGACATGCGGCATGCATGTGGGGCCCCCATGAAATGCGGCATTTATTTGGGGCCCCCATGACATGTGGAATGCCTGCGGGGGCCCCGTGACATGCGGCATGCACGTGGTGCCACAATGACATGCAGCATGCACGTGGGGCCCACATGACATGCGGAATGCACGTGAGTCCCCCATGACATGCGGAATGCCTGCGGGGCCCCAATGACATGTGGCATGCATGTGGGACCCCCATGACATGCGGCATGCATTTGAATCCCCCATTACATGCGGCATGCACGTGGGGCCCCCATGACATGCGGCATGCATTTGCGGCCCCCATGTCATGCGGAATGCACGTGGGGCCCCTATGACATGCGACATGAATTTGGGAGCCCCATTACATGCGGCATGCACGTGGAGCCCCCATGACATGCGTCATGCATTTGGGCCCCCATGACATGCGGCATGCATTTGGGGCCTGAATAACATGCTGCATGCATTTGGGGTACCTGAGACATGCGTCATGCAGTTGGGGCCCCCAATACATGCGGCATGCATGTGAGGCCCCCATGACATGCGGCATGCACGTGAGGCCCCCATGACATGCGGAATGCCTGCGGGGCCCCCATGATATGCGGCATGCATTTGGGGCCCCCATGACATGAGGCATGCATGTGGGACCCCCATGACATGCGGCATGCATTTGAATCCCCCATTACATGCGGCATGCAGGTGGTTCCCCCATGACATGCGGCATGCAGATGGGACCCCTGTGACATGCGGCATGCATTTGAGGGCACCAAGACATGCTGCATGCATTTGGGGGGCCCCATGACATGCGGCATGCACATGGGGCCCCCATGAAATGCGGCATGAATTTGGGGCCCCCATGACATGCGGAATGCCTGCGGGGCCCCCATGACATGCGGCATGCACGTGGGGCCCCCATGACATGCGGCATGCATTTGGGGCCCCCATGACATGCAGCATGCATTTGGGGCCCCCATGACATGCAGCATGCATTTGGGGCCCCCATGACATGCAGTATGCACGTGCGGTCCCCATGACATGCGGCATGCATTTGTGGGCCCCAAGACATGCTGCATGCATTTGGCGGCCCCATGACATGCGGCATGCATTTGCGTCCCCCATGAAATGCGGCATGCACGTGGGGCCCCCTGTACATGCGGCATGCATTTGGGGCCCCCATGACATGCGGCATGCACGTGGGGCCCCCTTGACATGCGACATTCATTTGGGGCCCCCATGACATGTGGCATGCATGGGGGCTCCCATTACATGCGGCATGCATTTGGGGCCTTCATGACATGCGGTATGAATGTGGGGCCCCCATGACATGCGCCATGCATGTGGGGCCCCTATGACATGCGGCATGCATTTGGGGCCCCCATGAAAAGCGCCATGCATGTGGGACCCCCATGAAATGCGCCATGCATGTGGGACGCCTATGACATGCGGCATGCATTTGTGGGCCCCAAGACATGCTGCATGCATTTGGGGGGCCCCATGACATGCGTCATGCACGTGGGGCCCCCTTGACATGCGACATTCATTTGGGGCCCCCATGACATGTGGAATGCATGTGGGGCCCCCATGAAATGCGGCATTTATTTGGGGCCCCATGACATGTGGAATGCCTGCGGGGCCCCCGTGACATGAGGCATGCAATTTGGGCATCCATGACATGCGACATGCATTTATGGCCTCTTGACATGCGGCATGCATTTGGGCCCTCATGAAATGCGCCATGCACGTGTGGCCCCCATGACATGCGGCATGCATTTGGGGGCCCCATGACATTTGGAATGCATGTGGGGCTCCCATGACATGCGGCATGCATTTATGGCCCTCATGACATGCGGCAAGCATTTGGGCCCCCATGACATGCGGCATGCATGTGGGGCCCCCAAATGCATGCCGCATGTCATGGGGGCCTCCATGACATGCGGCGTGCATTTGGGGCCCCCATGACTTGAGGCATGCATTTGGGGCCCCCATGACATGCGGCATGCATGTAGGGCCCCCATGAAATGCGCCATGCATGTGGGGCCCCTATGACATGCGGCATGCATTTGTGGGCCCCAAGACATGTGGCATGCACATGGGGCCCCCATGAAATGCGGCATTTATTTGGGGCCCCCATGACATGTGTAATGCCTGCGGGGCCCCCGTGACATGCGGCATGCACGTGGGGCCCCCATGAAATGCGGCATTTATTTGGGGCCCCCATGACATGAGGAATGCCTGCGGGGCCCCCGTGACATGAGGCATGCACTTTGGGCACCCATGACATGCGACATGCATTTATGGCCTCATGACATGCGGCATGCATGTGGGTCCCCATGACATGCGTCATGCACGTGGGGCCCCCTTGACATGCGACATTCATTTGGGGCCCCCATGACATGTGGCATGCACGTGGGGCCCCTATGACATGCCGCATGCATTTGGGGCCCCCATGACATGCTCCATGGATGTGGGGCCCCTATGACATGCGGCATGCATTCGTGTCCCCCGTAACATGAGGCATGCACGCGGGGCCCCCATGACATGCGGCAAGCACGTGGGGCCCCAATGACATGCAGCATGCACGTGGGACCCCCATGACATGCGGAATGCACGTGAGGCCCCCATGACATGCGGAATGCCTGCGGGGCCCCAATGACATGCGGCATGCACGTGAGGCCCCCATGACATGCGGAATGCCTGCGGGGCCCCAATGACATGCGGCATGCATGCGGGGCCCTCATGACATGCGGCATGCATTTGAGGCCCCCAATATATGCGGCATGCATGTGGGGCCCCCATGGTATGTGGCATGCATTTGGGGCCCTCATGACTTGAGGCATGCATGTGGGGCCCCCATGACATGCACCATGCATGTGGGGCCCCTATGACATGCTGCATGCATTTGGGGCCCCCATGACTTGAGGCATGCATTTGGGGCCCCCATGACATGCGCAATGCCTGCGGGGCCCCAATGACATGTGGCATGCATGTGGGACCCCCATGACATGCGGCATGCATTTGAATCCCCCATTACATGTGGCATGCACGTTGGGCCCCATGACATGCGGCATGCATTTGGGGCCCCCATGACATGCGGAATGCACGTGGGGCCCCTATGACATGCGACATGAATTTGGGAGCCACATTACATGCGGCATGCACGTGGAGCCCCCATGACATGCGTCATGCATTTGGGCCCCCATGACATGCGGCATGCATTTGGGGCCCAAATGCTTGCCGCATGTCATGGGGGCCTCCATGACATGTGGCATGCATGTGGGGCTCCCATGACATGCGGCATGCATTTATAGCCCTCATGACAAGCGGCAAGCATTTGGGCCCCCATGACATGCGGCATGCATGTGGGGCCCCCATGACATGCGGCATGCATTTGGGGGCCCCATGGCATGCGGCATGCATGTGGGGCCCAAATGCCTCCCACATGTCATGGGGGCCTCCATGACATTTGGCATTCATGTGGGTCCCCATGACATGCATCATGCACGTGGGTCCCCCTTGACATGCGACATTCATTTGGGCCCCCATGACATGTGGCATGCATGTGGGGCTCCCATGACATGCGGCATGCATTTGGGGCCCCCATGACATGTGGTATGCACGTGGGGCCCCTATGACATGCCGCATGCATTTGGGGCCCCCATGACATGCTCCATGCATGTGGGGCCCCTATGACATGCGGCATGCATTCGTGGCCCCCGTAACATGAGGCATGCACATGGGGCCCCCATGACATGCGGCAAGCACGTGGGGCCCCAATGACATGCAGCATGCACGTGGGACCCTCCATGACATGCGGAATGCACGTGAGGCCCCCATGACATGCGGAATGCCTGCGGGGCCCCAATGACATGCAGCATGCACGTGGGGCCTGCATAACATGCTGCATGCATTTGGGGTACCTGAGACATGCGGCATGCAGTTGGGGCCCCATGACATGCGGTATGAATGTGGGGCCCCCATGACATGCGCCATGCATGTGGGGCCACTATGACATGTGGCATGCATTTGGGGCCCCCATGATATGCAGCACGCATTTGGGGCCCCCATGACATGCGCATGCATGTGGGACCCCCATGAAATGCGCCATGCATGTGGTACCCCTATGACATGCGGCATGCATTTGTGGGCCCCAAGACATGCTGCATGCATTTGGGGGGTCCCATGACATGCGGCATGCACGTGGGGCCCCTATGACATGCCGCATGCATTTATGGCCCCCATGACATGCGGCATGCACGTGGGGCCCCCTTGACATGCAACATTTATTTGGGGCCCCCATGACATGTGGCATGCATGGGGGCTCCCATTACATGCGGCATGCATTTGGGGCCTCCATGACATGCGGTATGAATGTGGGGCCCCCATGACATGCGCCATGCACGTGGGGCCCCTATGACATGCTGCATGCATTTGGGGGCCCCAATGACATGCTGCATGCATTTGGGGCCCCCATGACATGCGGCATGCACGTGGGGCCCCCATTACATGCGGCATGCATTGGGGGCCCCCGTGACATGCGGCATGCACGCGGGGCCCCCATTACATGCGGCATGCATTTGGGGCCCCAATGACATGCGGCATGCATGTGGGGCACCCATGACATGCGGCATGCATTTGTGGGCCCCAAGACATGCGGCATGCATGTGGCGCCCTCATGACATGCGGCATGCATTTTGGGCCCCCATGACATGCGACATGCACGTGGGCCCCCATGACATGCGGCATGCATTTGGGGGCCCCATGACATGCAGCATGCACGTGGGGCCCTCATAACATGCAGCATGCATTTGGGGACCCCGTGACATGCGGCATGCATTTGGGTCCCCCATGAAATGTGTCATGCATGTGGGGCCCCCAGGACATGCGGCATGCATTTGGTTCCCCCATGACATGTGGTATGCATGTGGGACCCCCATGACATGCGTCATGCATTTAGATCCCCCATTACATGCTGCATGCAAGTGGTTCCCCCATGACATGCGGCATGCATGTGGGGCCCCCATGACATGGGGGCCCCACGTGCATGCTGCATGTCATGGGGCCCCCCAAATGGATGCCGAATGTCATAGGGGCCCCACATGCATGCCGCATAACTTGGGGCCCACAAATGCATGCCGCATGTCATGGGCGCCTCACATGCATGCCGCATGTCATTGGGGCACCAAATGCATGTCGCATGTAATGGGGGCCCCATGTGCATGCCGCATGTCATGGGGGCCCCAAATGCATGCAGCATGTCATTGGGGCCCTCAAATTCATGCCGCATGTCATAGGGGGCCCACGTGCATGGCGCATGTCATGGGTGCCCCACATTCATACCGCATGTCATGGAGGCCCCACATGCATGCCGCATGTAATGGGAGCCCCCATGCATGCCACATGTCATGGGGGCGCCAAATGAATGTCGCATGTCAAGGGGGGCCCACGTGCATGCCGCATGTCATGGGGGCCATAAATGCATGCGGCATGTCATAGGGGCCCCACGTGCATACCACATGTCATGGGGGCCCCAAATGCATGCCGCATGTACTGGGGCCCCCACGTGCATTCTGCATGTCATGGGGCCCCAAATGCATGCCGCATGTCATGGGGGCCCCAAATGCATGCCGCATGTCATGGGGCCCCCCAAATGCATGCAGCATGTCTTGGGGCCCACAAATGCATGCCACATGTCATAGGGGTCCCACATGCATGGCGCATTTCATGGGGGTCCCACATGCATGCGCATGTCATGGGGGCCCCAAATGCATGCCGCATATCATGGGGGCCCCAAATGCATGCCGCATGTCATAGGGGCCCCACATGCATGGCGCATGTCATGGGGGCCCCACATTCATACCGCATGTCATGGAGGTTCCAAATGCATGTCGCATGTAATGGGAGCCCCCATGCATGCCACATGTCATGGGGGCCCCAAATGAATGTCGCATGTCAAGGGGGCCCCACGTGCATGCCGCATGTCATGGGGGCCCCAAATGCATGCCGCATGTTCAGGGGGCCCCACGTGCATGACGCATTTCATGGGGGCCCCAAATGCATGCCGCATGTACTGGGGGGCCCACGTGCATGCTGCATGTCATGGGGCCCCAAATGCATGCCGCATGTCATGGGGGCCCCAAATGCATGCCGCATGTCATGGGCCCCAAAATGCATGCAGCATGTCTTGGGGCCCACAAATGCATGCCGCATGTCATAGGGGTCCCACATGCATGGCGCATTTCATGGGGTCCCACATGCATGCGCATGTCATGGGGGCCCCACGTGCATGCCACATGTCATGGGTCCCCCCAAATGCATGCAGCATGTCTTGGCGCCCTCAAATGCATGCCGCATGTCATAGGGGTCCCACATGCATGCAGCATGTCATGGAGGCCCAACGTGCATGCCGCATGTATTGGGGGCCCCAAATGCATGCCGCATGTCATGGGCGAACCACCTGCATGCCGCATGGCATGGGCGAACCACCTGCATGCCGCATGTAATGGGGGATTCAAATGCATGCCGCATGTCATGGGGGTCACACATGCATGCTGCATGTCATGGGGGCACCAAATGCATGCCGCATATCATGGGGGCCCCGCAGGCATTCCGCATGTCATGGGTGCCTCACGTGCATGCCGCATGTCATGGGGGCCTCACGTGCATGCCGCATGTATTGGGGGCCCCAACTTGCATGCCGCATGTCTCAGGTACCCCAAATGCATGCAGCATGTTATGCAGGCCCCAAATGCATGCCGCATGTCATGGGGGCCCAAATGCATGACGCATGTCATGGGGGCTCCACGTGCATGCCGCATGTAATGGGGCTCCCAAATTCATGTCGCATGTCATAGGGGCCCCACGTGCATTCCGCATGACATGGGGGCCCCAAAATGCATGCCGCATGTCATGGGGGCCCCACGTGCATGCCGCATGTAATGGGGGATTCAAATGCATGCTGCATGTCATGGGGGTCCCACATGCATGGCGCATTTCATGGGGGCCCCGCAGGCATTCCGCATGTCATGGGGGCCTCACGTGCATTCCGCATGTCATGGGGGTCCCACGTGCATGCTGCATGTCATTGGGGCCCAACGTGCTTGCCGCATGTCATGGGGGCCCCACGTGCATGCCTCATGTTACGGGGGCCACGAATGCATGCCGCATGTCATAGGTGCCCCACATGCATGGAGCATGTCATGGGGGCCCCAAATGCATGCGGCATGTCATAGGGGCCCCACGTGCATACCACATGTCATGGGGGCCCCAAATGCATGCCGCATGTCATGGGAGCTCCACATGCATGCCACATGTCATGGGGGCCCCAAATGAATGTCGCATGTCAAGGGGGACCCACATGCATGCCGCATGTCATGGAGGCCCCCATGACATGCGGCAAGCATTTGGGCCCCACATGCATGGCGCATGCCATGGGGCCCCCAAATGCATGCTGCATGTCATGGGGGCCCCACATGCATGCCGCATGTCATGGGGGCCCCACCTGCATGGCACATTTCATGAGGGCCCAAATGCATGCCGCATGTCATGAGGCCATAAATGCATGTCACATGTCATGGGTGCCCAACGTGCATGCCTCATGTCAAGGGGGCCCCGCAGGCATTCCACATGTCATGGGGGCACCAAATAAATGCCGCATTTCATGGGGGCCCCACGTGCATGCCGCATGTCACGGGGGCCCCGCAGGCATTCCACATGTCATGGGGGCCCCAAATAAATGCCGCATTTCATGGGTGCCCCATGTGCATGCCACATGTCTTGGGGCCCACAAATGCATGCCGCATGTCATAGGAGCCCCACATGCATGGCGCATTTCATGGGGGCCCTACATGCATGCCGCATGTCATGGGGGCCCCAAATGCATGGCGCATTTCATGGGGGCCCTACATGCATGCCGCATGTCATGGGGGCCCCAAATGCATGCCTCAAGTCATGGGGGCCCCACATGCATGCCGCATATATTGGGGGCCTCAATTGCATGCCGCATGTCATGAGGGCCCCGCATGCATGTCGCATGTCATTGGGGCCCCGCAGTCATGGAGCATGTCATGGGGGCCCCAAATGCATGCCGCATGTCATGGGAGCCCCACATGCATGCCACATGTCATGGGGGCCCCAAATGAATGTCGCATGTCAAGGGGGCCCCACGTGCATGACGCATGTCTTGGGGACCCACATGCATGCTCCATGCCATGGGGCCCCCAAATGCATGCCGCATGTCATGGGGGCCCCACATGCATGCCGCATGTCATGGGGGCCCAAATGCTTGCCGCATGTCATGAGGGCCATAAATGCATGCCGCATGTCATGGGAGCCCCACATGCATGCCACATGTCATGGAGGCCCCCATGACATGCGGCAAGCATTTGGGCCCCACATGCATGCCGCATGTCATGGGGCCCCCAAATGCATGCCGCATGTCATGGGGGCCCCACATGCATGGAGCATGTCATGGGGGCCCCAAATGCATGCGGCATGTCATAGGGGCCCCATTTGCATACCACATGTCATGGGGGCCCCAAATGCATGCCGCATGTCATGGGAGCTCCACATGCATGCCACATGTCATGGGGGCCCCAAATGAATGTCGCATGTCAAGGGGGACCCACATGCATGCCGCATGTCATGGAGGCCCCCATGACATGCGGCAAGCATTTGGGCCCCACATGCATGGCGCATGCCATGGGGCCCCCAAATGCATGCTGCATGTCATGGGGGCCCCACATGCATGCCGCATGTCATGGGGGCCCCACCTGCATGGCACATTTCATGAGGGCCCAAATGCATGCCGCATGTCATGAGGCCATAAATGCATGTCACATGTCATGGGTGCCCAACGTGCATGCCTCATGTCAAGGGGGCCCCGCAGGCATTCCACATGTCATGGGGGCACCAAATAAATGCCGCATTTCATGGGGGCCCCACGTGCATGCCGCATGTCACGGGGGCCCCGCAGGCATTCCACATGTCATGGGGGCCCCAAATAAATGCCGCATTTCATGGGTGCCCCATGTGCATGCCACATGTCTTGGGGCCCACAAATGCATGCCGCATGTCATAGGAGCCCCACATGCATGGCGCATTTCATGGGGGCCCTACATGCATGCCGCATGTCATGGGGGCCCCAAATGCATGGCGCATTTCATGGGGGCCCTACATGCATGCCGCATGTCATGGGGGCCCCAAATGCATGCCTCAAGTCATGGGGGCCCCACATGCATGCCGCATATATTGGGGGCCTCAATTGCATGCCGCATGTCATGAGGGCCCCGCATGCATGTCGCATGTCATTGGGGCCCCACAGTCATGGAGCATGTCATGGGGGCCCCAAATGCATGCCGCATGTCATGGGAGCCCCACATGCATGCCACATGTCATGGGGGCCCCAAATGAATGTCGCATGTCAAGGGGGCCCCACGTGCATGACGCATGTCTTGGGGACCCACATGCATGCTCCATGCCATGGGGCCCCCAAATGCATGCCGCATGTCATGGGGGCCCCACATGCATGCCGCATGTCATGGGGGCCCAAATGCTTGCCGCATGTCATGAGGGCCATAAATGCATGCCGCATGTCATAGGGGCCCCACATGCATGGCGCATTTCATGGGGGCCCTACATGCATGCCGCATGTCATGGGGGCCCCAAATGCATGCCTCAAGTAATGGGGGCCCCAAATGCATGCCACATATCATGGGGGCCCCACATGCATGCCGCATATATTGGGGGCCTCAATTGCATGCCGCATGTCATGAGGGCCCCGCATGCATGCCGCATGTCATTGGGGCCCTGTAGGCATTCCGCATGTCATGGGGGCCTCACGTGCATTCCGCATGTCATGGGGGTCCCACGTACATGCTTCATGTCATTGGGGCCCCACGTGCTTGCCGCTTGTCATGGGGGCCCCACGTGCATGCCTCATGTTACGGGGGCCACGAATGCATGCCGCATGTCATAGGGGCCCCACGTGCATACCACATGTCATGGGGGCCCCAAATGCATGCCGCATGTCATGGGGGCCCCACATGCATGCCACATGTCATGGGGGCCCCAAATGAATGTCGCATGTCAAGGGGGCCCCACGTGCATGACGCATGTCATGGGGACCCACATGCATGCCGCATGTCATGGAGGCCCCCATGACATGCGGCATGCATTTGGGGGCCCCACATGCATGCCGCATGTCATGGAGGCCCCCATGACATGCGGCATGCATTTGGGGGCCCCACATGCATGCCGCATGTCATGGGGGCCCAAATGCTTGCCGCATGTCATGAGGGCCATAAATGCATGCCGCATGTCATGGGAGCCCCACATGCATGCCAAATTCATGGGCCCCCAAATGCATGCCGCATGTCATGGGGGCCCCACGTGCATGGCGCATTTCATGAGGGCCCAAATGCATGCCGCATGTCAAGAGGCCATAAATGCATGTCGCATGTCATGGGTGCCCAAAGTGCATGCCTCATGTCACGGGGGCCCGCAGGCATTCCACATGTCATGGGGGCCCCAAATAAATGCCGCATTTCATGGGGGCCCCACGTGCATGCCGCATGTCACGGGGGCCCCGCAGGCATTCCACATGTCATGGGGGCCCCAAATAAATGCAGCATTTCATGGGGGCCCCATGTGCATGCCACATGTCTTGGGGCCCACAAATGCATGCCGCATGTCATAGGGGCCCCACATGCATGGCGCATTTCATGGGGGCCCTACATGCATGCCGCATGTCATGGGGGCCCCAAATGCATGCCTCAAGTCATGGGGCCCCAAATGCATGCAGCATGTCATAGGGGCCCCACATGCATGGTGCATGTCATGGGGGCCCCACATGCATGCCTCAAGTCACGGGGGCCCCAAATGCATGCCACATATTATGGGGGCCCCACATGCATGCCGCACATATTCGGGGCCTCAATTGCATGCCGCATGTCATGAGGACCCCGCATGCATGCCGCATGTCATTGGGGCCCCGTAGACATTCTGCATGTCATGGGGGCCTCACGTGAATTCCGCATGTCATGGGGGTCCCACGTGCATGCTTCATGTCATTGTGGCACCACGTGCATGCCGCATGTCACGGGGGCCCCGCAGGCATTCCACATGTCATGGGGGCCCCAAATAAATGCAGCATTTCATGGGGGCCCCATGTGCATGCCACATGTCTTGGGGCCCACAAATGCATGCCGCATGTCATAGGGGCCCCACATGCATGGCGCATTTCATGGGGGCCCTACATGCATGCCGCATGTCATGGGGGCCCCAAATGCATGCCTCAAGTCATGGGGCCCCAAATGCATGCAGCATGTCATAGGGGCCCCACATGCATGGTGCATGTCATGGGGGCCCCACATGCATGCCTCAAGTCACGGGGGCCCCAAATGCATGCCACATATCATGGGGGCCCCACATGCATGCCGCATATATTCGGGGCCTCAATTGCATGCCGCATGTCATGAGGACCCCGCATGCATGCCGCATGTCATTGGGGCCCCGTAGACATTCCGCATGTCATGGGGGCCTCACGTGCATTCCGCATGTCATGGGGGTCCCACGTGCATGCTTCATGTCATTGGGGCCCCAAGTGCTTGCCGCTTGTCATGGGGGCCCCACGTGCATGCCTCATGTTACGGGGGGCCACGAATACATGCCGCATGTCATAGGGGCCCCACGTGCATACCACATGTCATGAGGGCCCCAAATGCATGCCGCATGTCATGGGGGCCCCACATGCATGCCACATGTCATGGGGGCCCCAAATGAATGTCGCATGTCAAGGGGGCCCCACGTGCATGACGCATGTCATGGGGACCCACATGCATGCCGCATGTCATGGAGGCCCCCATAACATGCGGCATGCATTTGGGGTCCCCACATGCATGCCGCATGTCATGGAGGGCCAAATGCTTGCCGCATGTCATGAGGGCCATAAATGCATGCCGCATGTTATGGGAGCCCCACATGCATGCCACATGTCATGGGGGCCCCAAATGAATGTCGCATGTCAAGGGGGCCCCACGTGCATGCCGCATGTCATGGGGGCCCCAAATGCATGCCGCATGTCATGGGGGCCCCAAATGCATGCCGCATGTCATGGGGCCCCCCAAATGCATGCAGCATGTCTTGGGGCCCACAAATGCATGCCGCATGTCATAGGAGTCCCACATGCATGGCGCATTTCATGGGGGTCCCACATGCATGGCGCATTTCATGGGGGCCACAAATGCATGCCGCATGTCATAGGGGCCCCACATGCATGGCGCATGTCATGGGGCCCCCACATTCATACCGCATGTCATGTAGGCCCCAAATGCATGCCGCATGTAATGGGAGCCCACATGCATGCCACATGTCATGGGGGCCCCAAATGAATGTCGCATGTCAAGGGGGCCCCACGTGCATGCCGCATGTCATGGGGGCCCCAAATGCATGCCACATTTCATGGTGGACGCAAATGCACGCAAATGCATGCCGCATGTCATGGGGGCCCCACGTGCATACCACATGTCATGGGGGCCCCAAATGCATGCCGCATGTACTGGGGGGCCCCACGTGCATGCAGCATGTCTTGGTGCCCTCAAATACATGTCATGGGGGCCCAACGTGCATGCCGCATGTATTGGGGGCCCCGCAGGCATTCCGCATGTCATGGGGCCTCACGTGCATGCCGCATGTCATGGGGGCCCCACATGCGTGCCGCATGTCATGGGGGCCCCACTTGCATGCAGCATGTAATGGGGATCCAAATGCATGACGCATGTCATGGGGGTCCCACGTGCATGCCGCATGTCATGGGGGCCCCACATGCATGCCGCATGTCATGGGGGCACCACTTGCATGCAGCATGTAATGGGGGATCCAAATGCATGACGCATGTCATGGGGGTCCCACATGCATACCACATGTCATGGGGGAACCAAATGCATGCCGCATGTCCTGGGGGCCCCACATGCATGACACATTTCATGGGGGACCCAAATGCATGCCGCATGTCATGGGATCCCCAAATGCATGCCGCATGTCATGAGGGCCCCACGTGCATGCTGCATGTCACGGGGGCCCCAAATGCATGCCGCATGTCATGGGGGCCCAAATGCATGCCGCATGTCATGGGGGCCCCATTTAAATGCCGCATGTCATGGGGGCCCCATTTAAATGCCGCATGTCATGGGGGCCCCACGAGCATGTCGCATGTCATGGGGGCCCAAAATGCATGCCGCATGTCATGAGGGCGCCGCATGCATGCCGCATGTCTTGGGACCCACAAATGCATGCCGCATGTCATAGGGGCCCCACATGCATGGCACATTTCATGAGGGCCCAAATGCATGCCGCATGTCATGAGGCCATAAATGCATGTCGCATGTCATGGGGGCCCCACATGCATGCTGCATGTCATGGGGCCCAAAAGCTTGCCGCATGTCATGGGGGCCATAAATGCATGCCGCATGTCATGGGAGCCCCACATGAATGTCGCATGTCAAGGGGGCCCAACGTGCATGCCGCATGTATTGGGGGCCCCAAATTCATGCCGCATATCATGAGGGCCCTGCATGCATGCCGCATGTCATGGGTGCCCCACATTCATACCGCATGTCATGGAGACCCCACATGCATGCCGCATGTAATTGGAGCCCCCATGCATGCCACATGTCATGGGGGGCGCCAAATGAATGTCGCATGTCAAGGGGGCCCCACGTGCATGCCGCATGTCATGGGGGCCATAAATGCATGCGGCATGTCATAGGGGCCCCACGTGCATACCACATGTCATGGGGCCCCCAAATGCATGCCGCATGTACTGGGGGCCCCACGTGCATGCTGCATGTCATGGGGCCCCAAATGCATGCCGCATGTCATGGGGGGCCCCAATGCATGCCGCATGTCATAGGGGTCCCACATGCATGTCGCATGTCATGGGGGCCCAACGTGCATGCCGCATGTATTGGGGGCCCCGCAGGCATTCCGCATGTCATGGGGCCTCACGTGCATGCCGCATGTCATGGGGGCCCCTCATGCATGGCGCATTTCATGGGGGCCCCAAATGCGTGCCGCATGTCATGGGGGCCCCACTTGCATGCAGCATGTAATGGGGATCCAAATGCATGACGCATGTCATGGGGGTCCCACGTGCATGCCGCATGTCATGGGGGCCCCACATGCATGCCGCATGTCATGGGGGCACCACTTGCATGCAGCATGTAATGGGGGATCCAAATGCATGACGCATGTCATGGGGGTCCCACATGCATACCACATGTCATGGGGAACCAAATGCATGCCGCATGTCATGGGGGCCCCACATGCATGACACATTTCATGGGGGACCCAAATGCATGCCGCATGTCATGGGATCCCCAAATGCATGCCGCATGTCATGAGGGCCCCACGTGCATGCTGCATGTCATGGGGGCCCCAAATGCATGCCGCATGTCATGGGGGCCCCAAATGCATGCCGCATGTCATGGGGGCCCCATTTAAATGCCGCATGTCATGGGGGCCCCACGAGCATGTCGCATGTCATGGGGGCCCAAAATGCATGCCGCATGTCATGAGGGCGCCGCATGCATGCCGCATGTCTTGGGGCCCACAAATGCATGCCGCATGTCATGGGGCCCCACATGCATGGTACATTTCATGAGGGCCCAAATGCATGCCGCATGTCATGAGGCCATAAATGCATGTCGCATGTCATGGGGGCCCCACATGCATGCCGCATGTCATGGGGCCCAAAAGCTTGCCGCATGTCATGGGGGCCATAAATGCATGCCGCATGTCATGGGAGCCCCACATGAATGTCGCATGTCAAGGGGGCCCAACGTGCATGCCGCATGTATTGGGGGCCCCAAATTCATGCCGCATATCATGAGGGCCCTGCATGCATGCCGCATGTCATGGGTGCCCCACATTCATACCGCATGTCATGGAGACCCCACATGCATGCCGCATGTAATTGGAGCCCCCATGCATGGTACATTTCATGAGGGCCCAAATGCATGCCGCATGTCATGAGGCCATAAATGCATGTCGCATGTCATGGGGGCCCCACATGCCACATGTCATGGGGGCGCCAAATGAATGTCGCATGTCAAGGGGGCCCCACGTGCATGCCGCATGTCATGGGGGCCATAAATGCATGCGGCATGTCATAGGGGCCCCACGTGCATACCACATGTCATGGGGCCCCCAAATGCATGCCGCATGTACTGGGGGCCCCACATGCATGCTGCATGTCTTGGGGCCCACAAATGCATGCCGCATGTCATAGGGGTCCCACATGCATGGCGCATTTCATGGGGGTCCCACATGCATGCACATGTCATGGAGGCCCCAAATGCATGCCGCATATCATGGGGGCCCCAAATGCATGCCGCATGTCATATTGGCCCCACATGCATGGCGCATGTCATGGGGGCCCCACATTCATACCGCATGTCATGGGGCCCCCCAAATGCATGCAGCATGTCTTGGTGCCCACAAATGCATGCCGCATGTCATAGGGGTCCCACATGCATGGCGCATTTCATGGGGGTCCCACATGCATGCGCATGTCATGGAGGCCCCAAATGCATGCCGCATATCATGGGGGCCCCAAATGCATGCCGTATGTCATAGGGGCCCCACATGCATGGCGCATGTCATGGGGGCCCCACATTCATACCGCATGTCATGGAGGCCCCAAATGCATGTCGCATGTAATGGGAGCCCCCATGCATGCCACATGTCATGGGGGCCCCAAATGAATGTCGCATGTCAAGGGGGCCCCACGTGCATGCCGCATGTCATGGGGGCCCCAAATGCATGCCGCATGTTCAGGGGGCCCCACGTGCATGCCGCATGTCATGGGGCCGCCCAAATGCATGCAGCATGTCTTGGCGCCCTCAAATGCATGCCGCATGTCATAGGGGTCCCACATGAATGCCGCATGGCATGGGGGCCCCAAGTGCGTGCCCCATATCATGGGGGCCCCAAATGCATGCAGCATGTCATAGGGGTCCCACATGCATGCCGCATGGCATGGGGGCCCCAAGTGCGTGCCCCATATCATGGGGCTCCCAAATTCATGTCGCATGTCATAGGGGCCCCAAGTGCATTCCGCATGACATGGGGGCCCCAAATGCATGCCGCATGTCATGGGGGCCCCACGTGCATGCCGCATGTAATGGGGGATTCAAATGCATGCCGCATGTCATGGGGGTCCCACATGCATGGCGCATTTCATGGGGGCCCTACATGCATGCCGCATGTCATGGGGGCCCCAAATGCATGCCTCAAGTCATGGGGGCCCAAAATGCATGCAGCATGTCATAGGGGCCCCACATGCATGGTGCATGTCATGGGGGCCCCACATGCATGCCTCAAGTCATGGGGGCCCCAAATGCATGCCACATATCATGGGGGCCCCACGTGCATGTCGCATATATTGGGAGCCTCAAATGCATGCCGCATGTCATGAGGGCCCCGCATGCATGCTGCATGTCATTGGGGCCCAACGTGCTTGCCGCATGTCATGGGGGCCCCACGTGCATGCCTCATGTTACGGGGGCCACGAATGCATGCCGCATGTCATAGGTGCCCCACATGCATGGAGCATGTCATGGGGGCCCCAAATGCATGCGGCATGTCATAGGGGCCCCACGTGCATACCACATGTCATGGGGGCCCCAAATGCATGCCGTATGTCATGGGGGCCCCACATGCATGCCAAATGTCATGGGGGCCCCAAATGAATGTCGCATGTCAAGGGGGCCCCACGTGCATGACGCATGTCATGGGGACCCACATGCATGCCGCATGTCATGGAGGCCCCTATGACATGCGGCATGCATTTGGGGGCCCCACATGCATGCCGCATGTCATGGGGGCCCAAATGTTTGCCGCATGTCATGAGGGCCATAAATGCATGCCGCATGTCATGGGAGCCCCACATGCATGCCAAATGTCATGGGGCCCCCAAATGCATGCCGCATGTCATGGGGGCCACACGTGCATGGCGCATTTCATGAGGGCCCAAATGCATGCCGCATGTCAAGAGGCCATAAGTGCATGTCGCATGTCATGGATGCCCAAAGTGCATGCCTCATGTCACGGGGGCCCCGCAGGCATTCCACATGTCATGGGGCCCCAAATAAATGCCGCATGTCAAGGGGGCCCCACGTGCATGACGCATGTCATGGGGACCCACATGCATGCCGCATGTCATGGAGGCCCCCATGACATGTGGAATGCATTTGGGGGCCCCACATGCATGCCGCATGTCATGGGGGGCCAAATGCTTGCCGCATGTCATGAGGGCCATAAATGCATGCCGCATGTCATGGGAGCCCCACATGCATGCCACATGTCATGGGGGCCCCAAATGAATGTCACATGTCAAGGGGGCCCCACGTGCATGCCGCATGTCATGGGGGCCCCAAATGCATGCCGCATGTCATGGGGGCCCCAAATGCATGCCGCATGTCATGGGCCCCCCCAAATGCATGCAGCATGTCTTGGGGCCCACAAATGCATGCCGCATGTCATAGGGGTCCCACATGCATGGCGCATTTCATGGGGGTCCCACATGCATGGCGCATTTCATGGGGGCCCCAAATGCATGCCGCATGTCATAGGGGCCCCACATGCATGGCGCATGTCATGGGGGCCCCACATTCATACCGCATGTCATGGAGGCCCCAAATGCATGCCGCATGTAATCGGAGCCCCCATGCATGCCACATGTCATGGGGGCCATAAATGAATGTCGCATGTCAAAGTCGGCCCCACGTGCATGCCGCATTTCATGAGGGACGCAAATGCATGCCACATGTCATTGGGCCGCCAAATGCATGCAGCATGTCTTGGGGCCCACAAATGCATGCCGCATGTCATGGGGGCCCCACGTGCATACTGTATGTCATGGGGGCCCCAAATGCATGCTGCATGTCACAGGGGTCCCACCTGCATGCCGCATGTCATGGGGGAACCACCTGCATGCCGCATGTTATGGGGGATTCAAATGCATGCCGCATGTCATGGGGGTCCCACATGCATGCCTCATTTCATGGGGGCCCCAAATGCATGCCGCATATCATGGGGGCCCCACAGGCATTCCGCATGTCATGGGGGCCTCACGTGCATGCCGCATGTCATGGGGGCCTCACATGCATGCCGCATGTATTGGGGGCCCCAACTGCATGACGCATGTCTCAGGTACCCCAAATGCATGCAGCATGTTATTCATTCCACAAATGCATGCCGCATGTCATGGGGGCTCCACGTGCATGCCGCATGTAATGGGGCTCCCAAATTCATGTTGCATGTCATAGGGGCCCCACGTGCATTCCGCATGACATGGGGGCCGCAAATGCATGCCGCATGTCATGGGGGCTCCACGTGCATGCCGCATGTAATGGGGGACTCACGTGCATTCCGCATGTCATGTGGGCCCCACGTGCATGCTGCATGTCATTGTGGCACCACGTGCATGCCGCATGTCACGGGGGCCCCGCAGGCATTCCACATGTCATGGGGGCCCCAAATAAATGCCGCATTTCATGGGGGCCCCACATGCATGCCGCATGTCACGGGGTCCCCGCAGGCATTCCGCATGTCATGGGGGCCCCAAATGCATGCCGCATTTCATGGGGGCCCCATGTGCATGCCGCATGTCATGGGGCCCCCCAAATGCATGCAGCATGTCTTGGTGCCCTCAAATGCATGCCGCATGTCATGGGGGTCCCACATGCATGCCTCATGTCATGGGGGCCCCAAATGCATGCCGCATATCATGGGGGCCCCGCAGGCATTCCGCATGTCATGGGGGCCTCACGTGCATGCCGCATGTCATGGGGGCCTCACATGCATGCCGCATGTATTGGGGGCCCCAACTGCATGACGCATGTCTCAGGTACCCCAAATGCATGCAGCATGTTATGCAGGCCCCAAATGCATGCCGCATGTCATGGGGGCCCAAATACATGACGCATGTCATGGGGGCTCCACGTGCATGCCGCATGTAATGGGGCTCCTAAATTCATGTCGCATGTCATAGGGGCCCCACGTGCATTCCGCATGACATGGGGGCCGCAAATGCATGCCGCATGTCATGGGGGCCCCACGTGCATGCCGCATGTAATGGGGGATTCAAATGCATGCCGCATGTCATGGGGGTCCCACATGCATGCCACATGTCATTGGGGCCCCGCAGGCATTCCGCATGTCATGGGGGACTCACGTGCATTCCGCATGTCATGTGGGCCCCACGTGCATGCTGCATGTCATTGTGGCACCACGTGCATGCCGCATGTCACGGGGGCCCCGCAGGCATTCCACATGTCATGGGGGCCCCAAATAAATGCCGCATTTCATGGGGGCCCCACATGCATGCCGCATGTCACGGGGTCCCCGCAGGCATTCAACATGTCATGGGGGCCCCAAATAAATGCCGCATTTCATGGGGACCCCATGTGCATGCCACATGTCTTGGGGCCCACAAATGCATGGCGCATGTCATAGGGGCACCACATGCATGGCGCATTTCATGGGGGCCCCAAATGCGTGCCGCATATCATGGGGGCCCCAAATGCATGCAGCATGTAATGGGGGATCCAAATGCATGACGCATGTAATGGGGATCCAAATGCATGACGCATGTCATGGGGGTCCCACGTGCATGCCGCATGTCATGGGGGCCCCACATGCATGCCGCATGTCATGGGGGAACCACTTGCATGCAGCATGTAATGGGGGATCCAAATGCATGACGCATGTCATGGGGGTCCCACATGCATACCACATGTCATGGGGGAACCAAATGCATGCCGCATGTCCTGGGGGCCCCACATGCATGACACATTTCATGGGGGACCCAAATGCATGCCGCATGTCACGGGGTCCCCAAATGCATGCTGCATGTCATGAGGGCCCCACGTGCATGCTGCATGTCATGGGGGGCCCCCAAATGCATGCCGCATGTCATGGGGCCCCACTTGCATGCCGCATGTCATGGGGGCCCCACGTGCATGTCGCATGTCATGGGGGCCCAAAATGCATGCCGCATGTCATGAGGGCGCCACATGCATGCCGCATGTCTTGGGGCCCACAAATGCATGCCGCATGTCATGGGTGCCCCACATGCATGCCGCATGTCATTGGGGCCCAAATGCATGCCGCATGTAATGGGGGCCCCGTGTGCATGCCGCATGTCACGGGGGCCCCAAATGCATGCCGCATGTAATGGGGGCCCCACGTGCATGCCACATGTCATGGGGGCCCCAAATGCATGCAGCATGTCATTGGGGCCCCCAAATGCATGCAGCATGTCATAGGGGCCCCACGTGCATGGCGCATGTCATGGGGGCCCCACATTCATACCGCATGTCATGGAGGCCCCAAATGCATGCCGCATGTAATGGGAGCCCCCATGCATGCCACATGTCATGGGGGCCCCAAATGAATGTCGCATGTCAAGGGGGCCCCACGTGCATGCCGCATGTCATGGGGCCATAAATGCATGCGGCATGTGATAGGGGCCCCACGTGCATGCCGCATGTCATGGGGCCCCCCAAATGCATGCAGCATGTCTTGGGGCCCACAAATGCATGCCGCATGTCATAGGGGTACCACATGCATGGCGCATTTCATGGGGGTCCCACATGCATGCGTATGTCATGGGGGCCCCAAATGCGTGCCGCATATCATGGGGGCCCCAAATGCATGCCGCATGTCATAGTGGCCCCACATGCATGGCGCATGTCATGGGGGCCCCACATTCATACCGCATGTCATGGAGGCCCCAAATGCATGCCGCATGTAATGGGAGCCCCCATGCATGCCACATGTCATGGGGGCCCCAAATGAATGTCGCATGTCAAGGGGGCCCCAAATGCATGCCGCATGTACAGGGGGCCCCACGTGCATGCCGCATTTCATGGGGGACCCAAATGCATGCCACATGTCATGGGGGCCATAAATGCATGCGGCATGTCATAGGGGCCCCACGTGCATACCACATGTCATGGGGGCCCCAAATGCATGCCGCATGTACTGGGTGGGCCCCCGTGCATGCTGCATGTCATGGGGCCCCAAATGCATGCCGCATGTCATGGAAGCCCCACGTGCATGCCGCATGTCATGGGGCCCCCCAAATGCATGCAGCATGTCTTGGCGCCCTCAAATGCATGCCGCATGTCATAGGGGTCCCACATGCATGCCACATGTCATGGGGGCCATAAATGCATGCGGCATGTCATATGGGCCCCACGTGCATACCACATGTCATGGGGGCCCCAAATGCATGCCGCATGTACTGGGTGGGCCCACGTGCATGCTGCATGGCATGGGGGCCCCAAGTGCGTGCCCCATATCATGGGGGCCCCAAATGCATGCAGCATGTCATGGGGGCCCATCGTGCATGCCACATGTATTGGGGGCCCCAAATGCATGACGCATGTCATGGGGGAACCACCTGCATGCCGCATGTCATGGGGGAACCACCTGCATGCCGCATGTAATGGGGGATTCAAATGCATGCCGCATGTCATGGGGGTCCCACATGCATGCTGCATGTCATGGGGGCCCCAAATGCATGCCGCATATCATGGGGCCCCGCAGGCATGCCGCATGTCATGGGGGCCTCACGTGCATGCTGCATGTATTGGGGGCCCCAACTGCATGCCGCATGTCTCAGGTACCCCAAATGCATGCAGCATGTTATGCAGGCCCCAAATGCATGTCGCATGTCATGGGGGCCCAAATGCATGACGCATGTCATGGGGGCTCCACGTGCATGCCGCATGTAATGGGGCTCCCAAATTCATGTCGCATGTCATAGGGGCCCCACGTGCATTCCGCATGACATGGGGGCCCCAAATGCATGCCGCATGTCATGTGGGCCCCACGTGCATGCCGCATGTAATGGGGGATTCAAATGCATGCCGCATGTCATGGGGGTCCCACATGCATGCCACATGTCATTGGGGCCCCGCAGGCATTCCGCATGTCATGGGGGACTCACGTGCATTCCGCATGTCATGTGGGCCCCACGTGCATGCTGCATGTCATTGTGGCCCCACGTGCATGCCGCATGTCACGGGGGCCCCGCAGGCATTCCACATGTCATGGGGGCCCCAAATAAATGCCGCATTTCATGGGGGCCCCAAATGCATGCAGCATGTCATAGGGGCCCCACATGCATGGTGCATGTCATGGGGGCCCCACATGCATGCCTCAAGTCATGGGGGCCCCAAATGCATGCCACATATCATGGGGGCCCCACATGCATGCCGCATATATTGGGGGCCTCAAATGCATGCCACATGTCATAGGGGTACCACATGCATGGCGCATTTCATGGGGGTCCCACATTCATACCGCATGTCATGGAGGCCCCAAATGCATGCCGCATGTAATGGGAGCCCCCATGCATGCCACATGTCATGGGGGCCCCAAATGAATGTCGCATGTCAAGGGGGCCCCAAATGCATGCCGCATGTACAGGGGGCCCCACGTGCATGCCGCATTTCATGGGGGACCCAAATGCATGCCACATGTCATGGGGGCCATAAATGCATGCGGAATGTCATAGGGGCCCCACGTGCATACCACATGTCATGGGGGCCCCAAATGCATGCCGCATGTACTGGGTGGGCCCACGTGCATGCTGCATGTCATGGGGCCCCAAATGCATGCCGCATGTCATGGAAGCCCCACGTAAATGCCGCATGTCATGGGGCCCCCCAAATGCATGCAGCATGTCTTGGCGCCCTCAAATGCATGCCGCATGTCATAGGGGTCCCACATGCATGCCGCATGGCATGGGGGCCCCAAGTGCGTGCCCCATATCATGGGGGCCCCAAATGCATGCAGCATGTCATGGGGGCCCCAACTGCATGCCGCATGTCTCAGGTACCCCAAATGCATGCAGCATGTTATGCAGGCCCCACGTGCATGCTGCATGTCATTGTGGCCCCACGTGCATGCCGCATGTCACGGGGGCCCCGCAGGCATTCCACATGTCATGGGGGCCCCAAATAAATGGCGCATTTCATGGGGACCCCATGTGCATGCCACATGTCTTGGGGCCCACAAATGCATGCCGCATGTCATAGGGGCCCCACATGCATGGCGCATTTCATGGGGGCCCTACATGCATGCCGCATGTCATGGGGGCCCCCAATGCATGCCTCAAGTCATGGGGGCCCCAAATGCATGCAGCATGTCATAGGGGCCCCACATGCATGGTGCATGTCATGGGGGCCCCACATGCATGCCTCAAGTCATGGGGGCCCCAAATGCATGCCACATATCATGGGGGCCCCACATGCATGCAGCATATATTGGGGGCCTCAAATGCATGCCGCATGTCATGAGGGCCCCGCATGCATGCCACATGTCATTGGGGCCCCGCAGGCATTCTGCATGTCATGGGGGCCTCACGTGCATTCCGCATGTCATGGGGGTCCCACGTGCATGCTGCATGTCATTGGGGCCCCACGTGCTTGCCGCATGTCATGGGGGCCCCACGTGCATGCCGCATGTTACGGGGGCCACGAATGCATGCCGCATGTCATAGGGGCCCCACATGCATGGAGCATGTCATGGGGGCCCCAAATGCATGCGGCATGTCATAGGGGACCCACGTGCATACCACATGTCATGGGGGCCCCAAATGCATGCCGCATGTCATGGGAGCCCCAAATGCATGCCACATGTCATGGGGGCCCCAAATGAATGTCGCATGTCAAGGGGGACCCACGTGCATGACGCATGTCATGGGGACCCACATGAATGCCAAATGTCATGGAGGCCCCCATGACATGCGGCAAGCATTTGGGCCCCACATGCATGCCGCATGCCATGGGGCCCCCAAATGCATGCCGCATGTCATGGGGGCCCCACATGCATGCCGCATGTCATGGGGGCCCAAATGCTTGCCGCTTGTCATGAGGGCCATAAATGCATGCCGCATGTCATGGGAGCCCCACATGCATGCCACATGTCATGGAGGCCCCCATGACATGCGGCAAGCATTTGGGCCCCAAATGCATGCCGCATGTCATGGGGGCCCAAATGCATGACGCATGTCATGGGGGCTCCACGTGCATGCCGCATGTAATGTGGCTCCCAAATTCATGTCGCATGTCATAGGGGCCCCACGTGCATTCCGCATGTCATGGGGGCCCCAAATGCATGCCGCATGTCATGGGGCCCAACGTGCATGCCACATGTAATGGGGGATTCAAATGCATGCCGCATGTCATGGGGGTCCCACATGCATGCCACATGTCATTGGGGCCCCGCAGGCATTCCGCATGTCATGGGGGCCCCAAATGTATGCAGCATGTCATAGGGGCCCCACATGCATGGTTCATGTCATGGGGGCCCCACATGCATGCCTCAAGTCATGGGGGCCCCAAATGCATGCCACATACCATGGGGGCCCCACATGCATGCCGCATATATTGGGGGCCTCAAATGCATGCCGCATGTCATGAGGGCCCCGCATGCATGCCGCATGTCATTGGGGCCCCGCAGGCATTCCGCATGTCATGGGGGCCTCACGTGCATGCCGCATGTCATTGGGGCCCCGCAGGCATTCCGCATGTCATGGGGGCCTCACGTGCATTCCGCATGTCATGGGGGTCCCACGTGCATGCTGCATGTCATTGGGGCCCCACATGCTTGCCGCATGTCATGGGGGCCCCGCGTGCATGCCTCATGTTACGGGGGACACGAATGCATGCCGCATGTCATAGGGGCCCCACATCCATGGAGCATGTCATGGGGGCCCCAAATGCATGCGGCATGTCATAGGGGCCCCACGTGCATGCCACATGTCATGGGGGCCCCAAATGAATGTCGCATGTCAAGGGGGCCCCACGTGCATGACGCATGTCATGGGGACCCACATGCATGCCGCATGTCATGGAGGCCCCCATGACATGTGGAATGCATTTGGGGGCCCCACATGCATGCCGCATGTCATGGGGGGCCAAATGCTTGCCGCATGTCATGAGGGCCATAAATGCATGCCGCATGTCATGGGAGCCCCACATGCATGCCACATGTCATGGGGGCCCCAAATGAATGTCGCATGTCAAGGGGGCCCCACGTGCATGCCGCATGTCATGGGGGGCCAAATGCTTGCCGCATGTCATGAGGGCCATAAATGCATGCCGCATGTCATGGGAGCCCCACATGCATGCCACATGTCATGGAGGCCCCCATGACATGCGGCAAGCATTTGGGCCCCACATGCATGCCGCATGTCATGGGGGCCCCACGTGCATGGCGCATTTCATGAGGGCCCAAATGCATGCCGCATGTCATGAGGCCATAAATGCATGTCGCATGTCATGGGTGCCCAAAGTGCATGGCTCATGTCACGGGGGCCCCGCAGGCATTCCTCATGTCATGGGGGCCCCAAATAAATGCCGCATTTCATGGGGGCCCCACGTGCATGCCGCATGTCACGGGGGCCCCGCAGGCATTACACATGTCATGGGGGCCCCAAATAAATGCCGCATTTCATGGGGGCCCCATGTGCATGCCACATGTCTTGGGGCCCACAAATGCATGCCGCATGTCATAGGGGCCCCACATGCATGGCGCATTTCAGGGGGGCCCTACATTCATGCCGCATGTCATGGGGGCCCCAAATGCATGCCTCAAGTCATGGGGGCCCCAAATGCACGCAGCATGTCATAGGGGCCCCACATGCATGGTGCATGTCATGGGGGCCCTACATGCATGCCACATGTCATAGGGGCCCCACGTGCATACCACATGTCATGGGGGCCGCAAATGCATGCCGCATGTCATGGGGGCCCCACATGCATGCCACACGTCATGGGGGCCCCAAATGAATGTCGCATGTCAAGGGGGCCCCACGTGCATGACGCATGTCATGGGGACCCACATGCATGCCGCATGTCATGGAGGCCCCCATGACATGCGGCATGCATTTGGGGGCCCCACATGCATGTCGCATGTCATGGGGGCCCAAATGCTTGCCGCATGTCATGAGGGCCATAAATGCATGCCGCATGTCATGGGAGCCCCACATGCATTCCAAATGTCATGGGGCCCCCAAATGCATGCCGCATGTCATGGGGGCCACACGTGCATGGCGCATTTCATGAGGGCCCAAATGCATGCCGCATGTCAAGAGGCCATAAATGCATGTCGCATGTCATGGATGCCCAAAGTGCATGCCTCATGTCACGGGGGCCCCGCAGGCATTCCACATGTCATGGGGCCCCAAATAAATGCCGCATTTCATGGGGGCCCCACATGCATGCCACATGTCATGGGGGCCCCAAATGCATGTCGCATGTCAAGGGGGCCCCACGTGCATGACGCATGTCATGGGGACCCACATGCATGCCGCATGTCATGGAGGCCCCCATGACATGCGGAATGCATTTGGGGGCCCCACATGCATGCCGCATGTCATGGGGGGCCAAATGCTTTCCGCATGTCATGAGGGCCATAAATGCATGCCGCATGTAATGGGAGCCCCCATGCATGCCACATGTCATGGGGGCCCCAAATGAATGTCGCATGTCAAGGGGGCCCCACGTGCATGCCGCATGTCATGGGGGCCCCAAATGCATGCCGCATGTCATGGGGGCCCCAAATGCATGCCGCATGTCATGGGGCCCCCCAAATGCATGCAGCATGTCTTGGGGCCCACAAATGCATGCCGCATGTCATAGGGGTCCCACATGCATGGCGCATTTCATGGGGGTCCCACATGCATGGCGCATTTCATGGGGGCCCCAAATGCATGCCGCATGTAATGGGAGCCCCCATGCATGCCACATGTCATGGGGGCCCCAAATGAATGTCGCATGTCAAGGGGGCCCCACGTGCATGCCGCATGTCATGGGCTCCCCAAATGCATGCCGCATGTACAGGGGGCCCCACGTGCATGCCGCATTTCATGGGGGACGCAAATGCATGCCGCATGTCATGGGGCCGCCAAATGCATGCCGCATGTCATGAGGGCGCCACATGCATGCCGCATGTCTTGGGGCCCACAAATGCATGCCGCATGTCATGGGTGCCCCACATGCATGCCGCATGTCATTGGGGCCCAAATGCATGCCGCATGTAATGGGGGCCCCGCGTGCATGCCGCATGTCACGGGGGCCCCAAATGCATGCCGCATGTAATGGGGGCCCCACGTGCATGCCGCATGTCATGGGGGCCCCAAATGCATGCAGCATGTCATTGGGGCCCCCAAATGCATGCAGCATGTCATAGGGGCCCCACGTGCATGGCGCATGTCATGGGGGCCCCACATTCATACCGCATGTCATGGAGGCCCCAAATGCATGCCGCATGTAATGGGAGCCCCCATGCATGCCACATGTCATGGGGGCCCCAAATGAATGTCGCATGTCAAGGGGGCCCCACGTGCATGCCGCATGTCATGGGGGCCATAAATGCATGCGGCATGTCATAGGGGCCCCACGTGCATGCCGCATGTCATGGGGCCCCCCAAATGCATGCAGCATGTCTTGGGGCCCACAAATGCATGCCACATGTCATAGGGGTACCACATGCATGGCACATTTCATGGGGGTCCCACATGCATGCGTATGTCATGGGGGCCCCAAATGCGTGCCGCATATCATGGGGGCCCCAAATGCATGCCGCATGTCATAGTGGCCCCACATGCATGGCGCATGTCATGGGGCCCCACATTCATACCGCATGTCATGGAGGCCCCAAATGCATGCCGCATGTAATGGGAGCCCCCATGCATGCCACATGTCATGGGGGCCCCAAATGAATGTCGCATGTCAAGGGGGCCCCAAATGCATGCCGCATGTACAGGGGGCCCCACGTGCATGCCGCATTTCATGGGGGACCCAAATGCATGCCACATGTCATGGGGGCCATAAATGCATGCGACATGTCATAGGGGCCCCACGTGCATACCACATGTCATGGGGGCCCCAAATGCATGCCGCATGTACTGGGTGGGCCCACGTGCATGCTGCATGTCATGGGGCCCCAAATGCATGCCGCATGTCATGGAAGCCCCACGTGCATGCCGCATGTCATGGGGCCCCCCAAATGCATGCAGCATGTCTTGGCGCCCTCAAATGCATGCCGCATGTCATAGGGGTCCCACATGCATGCCACATGTCATGGGGGCCATAAATGCATGCGGCATGTCATAGGGGCCCCACGTGCATACCACATGTCATGGGGGCCCCAAATGCATGCCGCATGTACTGGGTGGGCCCACGTGCATGCTGCATGGCATGGGGGCTCCAAGTGCGTGCCCCATATCATGGGGGCCCCAAATGCATGCAGCATGTCATGGGGGCCCAACGTGCATGCCGCATGTATTGGGGGCCCCAAATGCATGACGCATGTCATGGGGGAACCACCTGCATGCCGCATGTCATGGGGGAACCACCTGCATGCCGCATGTAATGGGGGATTCAAATGCATGCCGCATGTCATGGGGGTCCCACATGCATGCCACATGTCATGGAGGCCCCCATGACATGTGGAATGCATTTGGTGGCCCCACATGCATGCCGCATGTCATGGTGGGCCAAATGCTTGCCGCATGTCATGAGGGCCATAAATGCATGCCGCATGTCATGGGAGCCACACATGCATGCCACATGTCATGGGGGCCCCAAATGAATGTCGCATGTCAAGGGGCCCCACGTGCATGCCGCATGTCATGGGGGGCCAAATGCTTGCCGCATGTCATGAGGGCCATAAATGCATGCCGCATGTCATGGGAGCCCCACATGCATGCCACATGTCATGGAGGCCCCCATGACATGCGGCAAGCATTTGGGCCCCACATGCATGCCGCATGTCATGGGGCCACCAAATGCATGCCGCATGTCATGGGGGCCCCACGTGCATGGCGCATTTCATGAGGGCCCAAATGCATGCCGCATGTCATGAGGCCATAAATGCATGTCGCATGTCATGGGTGCCCAAAGTGCATGCCTCATGTCACGGGGGCCCCGCAGGCATTCCTCATGTCATGGGGGCCCCAAATAAATGCCGCATTTCATGGGGGCCCCACGTGCATGCCGCATGTCACGGGGGCCCCGCAGGCATTACACATGTCATGGGGGCCCCAAATAAATGCCGCATTTCATGGGGGCCCCATGTGCATGCCACATGTCTTGGGGCCCACAAATGCATGCCGCATGTCATAGGGGCCCCACATGCATGGCGCATATCATGGGGGCCCTACATGCATGCCGCATGTCATGGGGGCCCCAAATGCATGCCTCAAGTCATGGGGGCCCCAAATGCACGCAGCATGTCATAGGGGCCCCACATGCATGGTGCATGTCATGGGGGCCCTACATGCATGCCACATGTCATAGGGGCCCCACGTGCATACCACATGTCATGGGGGCCGCAAATGCATGCCGCATGTCATGGGGGCCCCACATGCATGCCACATGTCATGGGGGCCCCAAATGAATGTCGCATGTCAAGGGGGCCCCACGTGCATGACGCATGTCATGGGGACCCACATGCATGCCGCATGTCATGGAGGCCCCCATGACATGCGGCATGCATTTGGGGGCCCCACATGCATGTCGCATGTCATGGGGGCCCAAATGCTTGCCGCATGTCATGAGGGCCATAAATGCATGCCGCATGTCATGGGAGCCCCACATGCATTCCAAATGTCATGGGGCCCCCAAATGCATGCCGCATGTCATGGGGGCCACACGTGCATGGCGCATTTCATGAGGGCCCAAATGCATGCCGCATGTCAAGAGGCCATAAATGCATGTCGCATGTCATGGATGCCCAAAGTGCATGCCTCACAATCAAGGGGGCCCCACAGGCATTCCACATGTCATGGGGCCCCAAATAAATGCCGCATTTCATGGGGGCCCCACATGCATGCCACATGTCATGGGGGCCCCAAATGAATGTCGCATGTCAAGGGGGCCCCACGTGCATGACGCATGTCATGGGGACCCACATGCATGCCGCATGTCATGGAGGCCCCCATGACATGCGGAATGCATTTGGGGGCCCCACATGCATGCCGCATGTCATAGGGGTCCCACATGCATGGCGCATTTCATGGGGGTCCCACATGCATGGCGCATTTCATGGGGGCCCCAAATGCATGCCGCATGTCATAGGGGCCCCACATGCATGGCGCATGTCATGGGGGCCCCACATTCATACCGCATGTCATGGACGCCCCAAATGCATGCCGCATGTCATGGGGGGCCAAATGCTTTCCGCATGTCATGAGGGCCATAAATGCATGCCGCATGTCATGGGAGCCCCACATGCATGCCACATGTCATGGGGGCCCCAAATGAATGTCGCATGTCAAGGGGGCCCCACGTGCATGCCGCATGTCATGGGGGCCCCAAATGCATGCCGCATGTCATGGGGGCCCCAAATGCATGGCGCATTTCATGGGGGTCCCACATGCATGGCGCATTTCATGGGGGCCCCAAATGCATGCCGCATGTAATGGGAGCCCCCATGCATGCCACATGTCATGGGGGCCCCAAATGAATGTCGCATGTCAAGGGGGCCCCACGTGCATGCCGCATGTCATGGGCTCCCCAAATGCATGCCGCATGTACAGGGGGCCCCACGTGCATGCCGCATTTCATGGGGGACGCAAATGCATGCCGCATGTCATGGGGCCGCCAAATGCATGCCGCATGTCATGAGGGCGCCACATGCATGCCGCATGTCTTGGGGCCGCCAAATGCATGCCGCATGTCATGAGGGCGCCACATGCATGCCGCATGTCTTGGGGCCCACAAATGCATGCCGCATGTCATGGGTGCCCCACATGCATGCCGCATGTCATTGGGGCCCAAATGCATGCCGCATGTAATGGGGGCCCCGCGTGCATGCCGCATGTCACGGGGGCCCCAAATGCATGCCGCATGTAATGGGGGCCCCACGTGCATGCCGCATGTCATGGGGGCCCCAAATGCATGCAGCATGTCATTGGGGCCCCCAAATGCATGCAGCATGTCATAGGGGCCCCACGTGCATGTCGCATGTCATGGGGGCCCCACATTCATACCGCATGTCATGGAGGCCCCAAATGCATGCCGCATGTAATGGGAGCCCCCATGCATGCCACATGTCATGGGGGCCCCAAATGAATGTCGCATGTCAAGGGGGCCCCACGTGCATGCCGCATGTCATGGGGGCCATAAATGCATGCGGCATGTCATAGGGGCCCCACGTGCATGCCGCATGTCATGGGGCCCCCCAAATGCATGCAGCATGTCTTGGGGCCCACAAATGCATGCCACATGTCATAGGGGTACCACATGCATGGCACATTTCATGGGGGTCCCACATGCATGCGTATGTCATGGGGGCCCCAAATGCGTGCCGCATATCATGGGGGCGCCAAATGCATGCCGCATGTCATAGTGGCCCCACATGCATGGCGCATGTCATGGGGCCCCACATTCATACCGCATGTCATGGAGGCCCCAAATGCATGCCGCATGTAATGGGAGCCCCCATGCATGCCACATGTCATGGGGGCCCCAAATGAATGTCGCATGTCAAGGGGGCCCCAAATGCATGCCGCATGTACAGGGGGCCCCACGTGCATGCCGCATTTCATGGGGGACCCAAATGCATGCCACATGTCATGGGGGCCATAAATGCATGCGGCATGTCATAGGGGCCCCACGTGCATACCACATGTCATGGGGGCCCCAAATGCATGCCGCATGTACTGGGTGGGCCCACGTGCATGCTGCATGTCATGGGGCCCCAAATGCATGCCGCATGTCATGGAAGCCCCACGTGCATGCCGCATGTCATGGGGCCCCCCAAATGCATGCAGCATGTCTTGGCGCCCTCAAATGCATGCCGCATGTCATAGGGGTCCCACATGCATGCCACATGTCATGGGGGCCATAAATGCATGCGGCATGTCATAGGGGCCCCACGTGCATACCACATGTCATGGGGGCCCCAAATGCATGCCGCATGTACTGGGTGGGCCCACGTGCATGCTGCATGGCATGGGGGCCCCAAGTGCGTGCCCCATATCATGGGGGCCCCAAATGCATGCAGCATGTCATGGGGGCCCAACGTGCATGCCGCATGTATTGGGGGCCCCAAATGCATGACGCATGTCATGGGGGAACCACCTGCATGCCGCATGTCATGGGGGAACCACCTGCATGCCGCATGTAATGGGGGATTCAAATGCATGCCGCATGTCATGGGGGTCCCACATGCATGCCACATGTCATGGAGGCCCCCATGACATGTGGAATGCATTTGGTGGCCCCACATGCATGCCGCATGTCATGGTGGGCCAAATGCTTGCCGCATGTCATGAGGGCCATAAATGCATGCCGCATGTCATGGGAGCCACACATGCATGCCACATGTCATGGGGGCCCCAAATGAATGTCGCATGTCAAGGGGCCCCACGTGCATGCCGCATGTCATGGGGGGCCAAATGCTTGCCGCATGTCATGAGGGCCATAAATGCATGCCGCATGTCATGGGAGCCCCACATGCATGCCACATGTCATGGAGGCCCCCATGACATGCGGCAAGCATTTGGGCCCCACATGCATGCCGCATGTCATGGGGCCCCCAAATGCATGCCGCATGTCATGGGGGCCCCACGTGCATGGCGCATTTCATGAGGGCCCAAATGCATGCCGCATGTCATGAGGCCATAAATGCATGTCGCATGTCATGGGTGCCCAAAGTGCATGCCTCATGTCACGGGGGCCCCGCAGGCATTCCTCATGTCATGGGGGCCCCAAATAAATGCCGCATTTCATGGGGGCCCCACGTGCATGCCGCATGTCACGGGGGCCCCGCAGGCATTACACATGTCATGGGGCCCCAAATAAATGCCGCATTTCATGGGGGCCCCATGTGCATGCCACATGTCTTGGGGCCCACAAATGCATGCCGCATGTCATAGGGGCCCCACATGCATGGCGCATATCATGGGGGCCCTACATGCATGCCGCATGTCATGGGGGCCCCAAATGCATGCCTCAAGTCATGGGGGCCCCAAATGCACGCAGCATGTCATAGGGGCCCCACATGCATGGTGCATGTCATGGGGGCCCTACATGCATGCCACATGTCATAGGGGCCCCACGTGCATACCACATGTCATGGGGGCCGCAAATGCATGCCGCATGTCATGGGGGCCCCACATGCATGCCACATGTCATGGGGGCCCCAAATGAATGTCGCATGTCAAGGGGGCCCCACGTGCATGACGCATGTCATGGGGACCCACATGCATGCCGCATGTCATGGAGGCCCCCATGACATGCGGCATGCATTTGGGGGCCCCACATGCATGTCGCATGTCATGGGGGCCCAAATGCTTGCCGCATGTCATGAGGGCCATAAATGCATGCCGCATGTCATGGGAGCCCCACATGCATTCCAAATGTCATGGGGCCCCCAAATGCATGCCGCATGTCATGGGGGCCACACGTGCATGGCGCATTTCATGAGGGCCCAAATGCATGCCGCATGTCAAGAGGCCATAAATGCATGTCGCATGTCATGGATGCCCAAAGTGCATGCCTCACAATCAAGGGGGCCCCACAGGCATTCCACATGTCATGGGGCCCCAAATAAATGCCGCATTTCATGGGGGCCCCACATGCATGCCACATGTCATGGGGGCCCCAAATGAATGTCGCATGTCAAGGGGGCCCCACGTGCATGACGCATGTCATGGGGACCCACATGCATGCCGCATGTCATGGAGGCCCCCATGACATGCGGAATGCATTTGGGGGCCCCACATGCATGCCGCATGTCATGGGGGGCCAAATGCTTGCCGCATGTCATGAGGGCCATAAATGCATGCCGCATGTCATGGGAGCCCCACATGCATGCCACATGTCATGGGGGCCCCAAATGAATGTCGCATGTCAAGGGGGCCCCACGTGCATGCCGCATGTCATGGGGGCCCCAAATGCATGCCGCATGTCATGGGGGCCCCAAATGCATGCCGCATGTCATGGGGCCCCCCAAATGCATGCAGCATGTCTTGGGGCCCACAAATGCATGCCGCATGTCATAGGGGTCCCACATGCATGGCGCATTTCATGGGGGTCCCACATGCATGGCGCATTTCATGGGGGCCCCAAATGCATGCCGCATGTCATAGGGGCCCCACATGCATGGCGCATGTCATGGGGGCCCCACATTCATACCGCATGTCATGGACGCCCCAAATGCATGCCGCATGTAATGGGAGCCCCCATGCATGCCACATGTCATGGGGGCCCCAAATGAATGTCGCATGTCAAGGGGGCCCCACGTGCATGCCGCATGTCATGGGGGCCCCAAATGCATGCCGCATGTACAGGGGGCCCCACGTGCATGCCGCATTTCATGGGGGACGCAAATGCATGCCGCATGTCATGGGGACCCCACGTGCATGCCGCATGTCATGGGGGCCCCGCAGGCATTCCGCATGTCATGGGGGCCCCAAATTCATGCCGCATTTCTTGGGGGCCCCACGTGCATGCCGCATGTCATGGGGCCCCCCAAATGCATGCAGCATGTCTTGGTGCCCTCAAATGCATGCCGCATGTCACAGGGGTCCCACCTGCATGCCGCATGTCATGGGGGAACCACCTACATGCCGCATGTAATGGGGGATTCAAATGCATGCCGCATGTCATGGGGGTCCCACATGCATGCCTCATGTCATGGGGGCCCCAAATGCATGCCGCATATCATGGGGGCCCCGCAGGCATTCCGCATGTCATGGGGGCCTCACGTGCATACCGCATGTCATGGGGGCCTCACATGCATGCCGCATGTATTGGGGGCCCCAACTGCATGACGCATGTCTCAGGTACCCCAAATGCATGCAGCATGTTATTCAGGCCCCAAATGCATGCCGCATGTCATGGGGGCCCAAATGCATGACGCATGTCATGGGGGCTCCACGTGCATGCCGCATGTAATGGGGCTCCCAAATTCATGTCGCATGTCATAGGGGCCCCACGTGCATTCCGCATGACATGGGGGCCGCAAATGCATGCCGCATGTCACGGGGGCCCCACGTGCATGCCGCATGTAATGGGGGATTCAAATGCATGCCGCATGTCATGGGGGTCCCACATGCATGCCACATGTCATTGGGGCCCCGCAGGCATTCCGCATGTCATGGGGGACTCACGTGCATTGCGCATGTCATGTGGGCCCCACGTGCATGCTGCATGTCATTGTGGCACCACGTGCATGCCGCATGTCACGGGGGCCCCGCAGGCATTCCACATGTCATGGGGGCCCCAAATAAATGCCGCATTTCATGGGGGCCCCACATGCATGCCGCATGTCACGGGGTCCCCGCAGGCATTCCGCATGTCATGGGGGCCCCAAATGCATGCCGCATTTCATGGGAGCCCCACGTGCATGCCGCATGTCATGGGGCCCCCCAAATGCATGCAGCATGTCTTGGTGCCCTTAAATGCATGCCGCATGTCACAGGGGTCCCACCTGCATGCCGCATGTCATGGGGGAACCACCTGCATGCCGCATGTAATGGGGGATTCAAATGCATGCCGCATGTCATGGGGGTCCCACATGCATGACTCATGTCATGGGGGCCCCAAATGCATGCCGCATATCATGGGGGCCCCGCAGGCATTCCGCATGTCATGGGGGCCTCACGTGCATGCCGCATGTCATGGGGGCCTCACATGCATGCCGCATGTATTGGGGGCCCCAACTGCATGACGCATGTCTCAGGTACCCCAAATGCATGCAGCATGTTATGCAGGCCCCAAATGCATGCCGCATGTCATGGTGGCCCAAATACATGACGCATGTCATGGGGGCTCCACGTGCATGCCGCATGTAATGGGGCTCCTAAATTCATGTCGCATGTGATAGGGGCCCCACGTGCATTCCGCATGACATGGGGGCCGCAAATGCATGCCGCATGTCATGGGGGCCCCACGTGCATGCCGCATGTAATGGGGGATTCAAATGCATGCCGCATGTCATGGGGGTCCCACATGTATGCCACATGTCATTGGGGCCCCGCAGAAATTCCGCATGTCATGGGGGACTCACGTGCATTCCGCATGTCATGTGGGCCCCACGTGCATGCTGCATGTCATTGTGGCACCACGTGCATGCCGCATGTCACGGGGGCCCCGCAGGCATTCCACATGTCATGGGGGCCCCAAATAAATGCCGCATTTCATGGGGGCCCCACATGCATGCCGCATGTCACGGGGTCCCCGCAGGCATTCAACATGTCATGGGGGCCCAAAATAAATGCCGCATTTCATGGGGACCCCATGTGCATGCCACATGTCTTGGGGCCCACAAATGCATGCCGCATGTCATAGGGGCCCCACATGCATGGCGCATTTCATGGGGGCCCCAAATGCGTGCCGCATATCATGGGGGCCCCAAATGCATGCAGCATGTCATGGGGGCCCCACGTGCATGCCACATGTCATTGGGGGCCCACATGCATGCCGCATGTCATGGGGGCCCCACTTGCATGCAGCATGTAATGAAGATCCAAATGCATGACGCATGTCATGGGGGTCCCACGTGCATGCTGCATGTCATTGGGGCCCCACGTGCATGACGCATGTCATGGGGACCCACATGCATGCCGCATGTCATGGAGGCCCCCATGACATGCGGCAAGCATTTGGGCTCCACATGCATGCCGCATGTCATGGGGGCCCAAATGCTTGCCGCATGTCATGAGGGCCATAAATGCATGCCGCATGTCATGGGAGCCCCACATGCATGCCACATGTCATGGAGGCCCCCATGACATGCGGCAAGCATTTGGGCCCCACATGCATGCCGCATGTCATGGGGCCCCCAAATGCATGCCGCATGTCATGGGGGCCCCAGGTGCATGGCGCATTTCATGAGGGCCCAAATGCATGCCGCATGTCATGAGGCCATAAATGCATGTCGCATGTCATGGGTGCCCAAAGTGCATGCCTCATGTCACGGGGGCCCCGCAGGCATTCCTCATGTCATGGGGGCCCCAAATAAATGCCGCATTTCATGGGGGCCCCACGTGCATGCCGCATGTCACGGGGGCCCCTCAGGCATTACACATGTCATGGGGGCCCCAAATAAATGCCGCATTTCATGGGGGCCCCATGTGCATGCCACATGTCTTGGTGCCCACAAATGCATGCCGCATGTCATAGGGGCCCCACATGCATGGCGCATTTCATGGGGGCCCTACATGCATGCCGCATGTCATGGGGGCCCCAAATGCATGCCTCAAGTCATTTGGGCCCCAAATGCACGCAGCATGTCATAGGGGCCCCACATGCATGGTGCATGTCATGGGGGCCCTACATGCATGCCACATGTCATAGGGGCCCCACGTGCATACCACATGTCATGGGGGCCGCAAATGCATGCCGCATGTCATGGGGGCCCCACATGCATGCCACATGTCATGGGGGCCCCAAATGAATGTCGCATGTCAAGGGGGCCCCACGTGCATGACGCATGTCATGGGGACCCACATGCATGCCGCATGTCATGGAGGCCCCCATGACATGCGGCATGCATTTGGGGGCCCCACATGCATGTCGCATGTCATGGGGGCCCAAATGCTTGCCGCATGTCATGAGGGCCATAAATGCATGCCGCATGTCATGGGAGCCCCACATGCATTCCAAATGTCATGGGGCCCCCAAATGCATGTCGCATGTCATGGGGGACACACGTGCATGGCGCATTTCATGAGGGCCCAAATGCATGCCGCATGTCAAGAGGCCATAAATGCATGTCGCATGTCATGGATGCCCAAAGTGCATGCCTCATGTCACGGGGGCCCCGCAGGCATTCCACATGTCATGGGGCCCCAAATAAATGCCGCATTTCATGGGGGCACCACATGCATGCCACATGTCATGGGGGCCCCAAATGAATGTCGCATGTCAAGGGGGCCCCACGTGCATGACGCATGTCATGGGGACCCACATGCATGCCGCATGTCATGGAGGCCCCCATGACATGCGGAATGCATTTGGGGGCCCCACATGCATGCCGCATGTCATGGGGGGCCAAATGCTTGCCGCATGTCATGAGGGCCATAAATGCATGCCGCATGTCATGGGAGCCCCACATGCATGCCACATGTCATGGGGGCCCCAAATGAATGTCGCATGTCAAGGGGGCCCCACGTGCATGCCGCTTGTCATGGGGGCCCCAAATGCATGCCGCATGTCATGGGGGCCCCAAATGCATGCCGCATGTCATGGGGCCCCCCAAATGCATGCAGCATGTCTTGGGGCCCACAAATGCATGCCGCATGTCATAGGGGTCCCACATGCATGGCGCATTTCATGGGGGTCCCACATGCATGGCGCATTTCATGGGGGCCCCAAATGCATGCCGCATGTCATAGGGGCCCCACATGCATGGCGCATGTCATGGGGGCCCCACATTCATACCGCATGTCATGGAGGCCCCAAATGCATGCCGCATGTAATGGGAGCCCCCATGCATGCCACATGTCATGGGGGCCCCAAATGAATGTCGCATGTCAAGGGGGCCCCACGTGCATACCGCATGTCATGGGGGCCCCAAATGCATGCCGCATGTACAGGGGGCCCCACGTGCATGCCGCATTCCATGGGGGATGCAAATGCATGCCGCATGTCATGGGGCCGCCAAATGCATGCAGCATGTCTTGGGGCCCACAAATGCATGCCGCATGTCATGGGGACCCCACGTGCATACTGCATGTCATGGGGGCCCCAAATGCATGCTGCATGTCATGGGGCCCCAAATGCATGCCGCATGTCATGGGGGCCCCACGTGCATGCCGCATGTCATGGGGGCCCCGCAGGCATTCCGCATGTCATGGGTGCCCCAAATTCATGCCGCATTTCATGGGGGCCCCACGTGCATGCCGCATGTCATGGGGCCCCCCAAATGCATGCAGCATGTCTTGGTGCCCTCAAATGCATGCCGCATGTCACAGGGGTCCCACCTGCATGCCGCATGTCATGGGGGAACCACCTGCATGCCGCATGTAATGGGGGATTCAAATGCATGCCGCATGTCATGGGGGCCCCACGTGCATGGCGCATTTCATGAGGGCCCAAATGCATGTCGCATGTCAAGAGGCCATAAATGCATGTCGCATGTCATGGGTGCCCAAAGTGCATGCCTCATGTCACGGGGGCCCGCAGGCATTCCGCATGTCATGTGGGCCCCACGTGCATGCTGCATGTCATTGTGGCACCACGTGCATGCCGCATGTCACGGGGGCCCCGCAGGCATTCCACATGTCATGGGGGCCCCAAATAAATGCCGCATTTCATGGGGGCCCCACATGCATGCCGCATGTCACGGGGTCCCCGCAGGCATTCAACATGTCATGGGGGCCCCAAATAAATGCCGCATTTCATGGGGACCCCATGTGCATGCCACATGTCTTGGGGCCCACAAATGCATGCCGCATGTCATAGGGGCCCCACATGCATGGCGCATTTCATGGGGGCCACAAATGCGTGCCGCATATCATGGGGGCCCCAAATGCATGCAGCATGTCATGGGGGCCCCACGTGCATGCCACATGTCATTGGGGGCCCACATGCATGCCGCATGTCATGGGGGCCCCACTTGCATGCAGCATGTAATGGGGATCCAAATGCATGACGCATGTCATGGGGGTCTCACGTGCATGCCGCATGTCATGGGGGCCCCACATGCATGCCGCATGTCATGGGGGCACCACTTGCATGCAGCATGTAATGGGGGATCCAAATGCATGACGCATGTCATGGGGGTCCCACATGCATACCACATGTCATGGGGGAACCAAATGCATGCCGCATGTCCTGGGGGCCCCACATGCATGACACATTTCATGGGGGACCCAAATGCATGCCGCATGTCATGGGGTCCCCAAATGCATGCCGCATGTCATGGGAGCCCCACATGAATGTCGCATGTCAAGGGGGCCCAACGTGAATGCCGCATGTATTGGGGGCCCCAAATTCATGCCGCATATCATGGGGGCCCCACATGCATGCCGCATGTAATGGGGGGATTCAAATGCATGCCGCATGTCATGGGGGCCCCAAATACACGCCTCAAGTCATGGGGGCCCCAAATGCATGCCACATGTCATAGGGGTCCCACATGCATGGCGCATTTCATGGGGGTCCCACATGCATGCGCATGTCATGGGGGCCCCAAATGCATGCCGCATATCATGGGGGCCCCAAATGCATGCCGCATGTCATAGGGGCCCCACATGCATGGCGCATGTCATGGGGGCCCCACATTCATACCGCATGTCATGGAGGACCCAAATGCATGTCGCATGTAATGGGAGCCCCCATGCATGCCACATGTCATGGGGGCCCCAAATGAATGTCGCATGTCAAGGGGGCCCCACGTGCATGCCGCATGTCATGGGGGCCCAAAATGCATGCCGCATGTTCAGGGGGCCCCACGCGCATGACGCATTTCATGGGGGCCCCAAATGCATGCCGCATGTACTGGGGGGGCCCACGTGCATGCTGCATGTCATGGGGCCCCACATGCATGCCGCATGTCATGGGGGCCCCAAATGCATGCCGCATGTCATGGGCCCCCAAATGCATGCAGCATGTCTTGGGGCCCACAAATGCATGCCGCATGTCATAGGGGTCCCACATGCATGGCGCATTTCATGGGGTCCCACATGCATGCGCATGTCATGGGGGCCCCACGTGCATGCCGCATGTCATGGGGCCCCCCAAATGCATGCAGCATGTCTTGACGCCCACAAATGCATGCCGCATGTCATAGGGGTCCCACATGCATGCAGCATGTCATGGGGGCCCAACGTGCATGCCGCATGTATTGGGGCCCCCAAATGCATGCCGCATGTCATGGGGGAACCACCTGCATGCCGCATGTCATGGGGGAACCACCTGCATGCCGCATGTAATGGGGGATTCAAATGCATGCCGCATGTCATGGGGGTCACACATGCATGCTGCATGTCATGGGGGCACCAAATGCATGCCGCATATCATGGGGGCCCCGCAGGCATTCCGCATGTCATGGGTGCCTCACGTGCATGCCGCATGTCATGGGGGCCTCACGTGCATGACGCATGTATTGGGGGCCCCAACTTGCATGCCGCATGTCTCAGGTACCCCAAATGCATGCAGCATGTTATGCAGGCCCCAAATGCATGCCGCATGTCATGGGGGCCCAAATGCATGACGCATGTCATGGGGGCTCCACGTGCATGCCGCATGTAATGGGGCTCCCAAATTCATGTCGCATGTCATAGGGGCCCCACGTGCATTCCGCATGACATGGGGGCCCCAAATGCATGCCGCATGTCATGGGGGCCCCACGTGCATGCCGCATGTAATGGGGGATTCAAATGCATGCCGCATGTCATGGGGGTCCCACATGCATGGCGCATTTCATGGGGGCCCTACATGCATGCCGCATGTCATGGGGGCCCCAAATGCATGCCTCAAGTCATGGGGGCCCCAAATGCATGCAGCATGTCATAGCGGCCCAACATGCATTGTGCATGTCATGGGGGCCCCACATGCATGCCGCAAGTAATGGGGGATTCAAATGCATGCCGCATGTCATGGGGGTCCCACATGCATGGCGCATTTCATGGGGGCCCTACATGCATGCCGCATGTCATGGGGCCCCCAAATGCATGCCTCAAGTCATGGGGGCCCCAAATGCATGCAGCATGTCATAGGGGCCCAACATGCATTGTGCATGTCATGGGGGCCCCACATGCATGCCGCATGTAATGGGGGATCCAAATGCATGCCACATATCATGGGGGCCCCACTTGCATGCCGCATATATTGGGAGCCTCAAATGCATGCCGCATGTCAAGAGGGCCCCGCATGCATGCTGCATGTCATTGGGGCCCCGCAGGCATTCCGCATGTCATGGGGGCCTCACGTGCATTCCGCATGTCATGGGGGTCCCACGTGCATGCTGCATGTCATTGGGGCCCAACGTGCTTGCCGCATGTCATGGGGGCCCCACATGCATGCCTCATGTTACGGGGGCCACGAATGCATGCCGCATGTCATAGGGGCCCCACGTGCATACCACATGTCATGGGGGCCCCAAATGCATGCCGCATGTCATGGGAGCTCCACATGCATGCCACATGTCATGGGGGCCCCAAATGAATGTCGCATGTCAAGGGGGACCCACATGCATGCCGCATGTCATGGAGGCCCCCATGACATGCGGCAAGCATTTGGGCCCCACATGCATGGCGCATGCCATGGGCCCCCAAATGCATGCTGCATGTCATGGGGGCCCCACATGCATGCCGCATGTCATGAGGCCATAAATGCATGTCACATGTCATGGGTGCCCAACGTGCATGCCTCATGTCAAGGGGGCCCCGCAGGCATTCCACATGTCATGGGGGCACCAAATAAATGCCGCATTTCATGGGGGCCCCACGTGCATGCCGCATGTCACGGGGGCCCCGCAGGCATTCCACATGTCATGGGGGCCCCAAATAAATGCTGCATTTCATGGGTGCCCCATGTGCATGCCACATGTCTTGGGGCCCACAAATGCATGCCGCATGTCATAGGAGCCCCACATGCATGGCGCATTTCATGGGGGCCCTACATGCATGCCGCATGTCATGGGGGCCCCAAATGCATGGCGCATTTCATGGGGGCCCTACATGCATGCCGCATGTCATGGGGGCCCCAAATGCATGCCTCAAGTCATGGGGGCCCCACATGCATGCCGCATATATTGGGGGCCTCAATTGCATGCCGCATGTCATGAGGGCCCCGCATGCATGTCGCATGTCATTGGGGCCCCGCAGTCATGGAGCATGTCATGGGGGCCCCAAATGCATGCCGCATGTCATGGGAGCCCCACATGCATGTCACATGTCATGGGGGCCTCAAATGAATGTCGCATGTCAAGGGGGCCCCACGTGCATGACGCATGTCTTCGGGACCCAAATGCATGCTCCATGCCATGGGGCCCCCAAATGCATGCCGCATGTCATGGGGGCCGCACATGCATGCCGCATGTCATGGGGGCCCAAATGCTTGCCGCATGTCATGAGGGCCATAAATGCATGCCGCATGTCATGGGAGCCCCACATGCATGCCACATGTCATGGAGGCCCCCATGACATGCGGCAAGCATTTGGGCCCCACATGCATGCCGCATGTCATGGGGCCCCACATGCATGGCGCATTTCATGGGGGCCCTACATGCATGCCGCATGTCATGGGGGCCCCAAATGCATGCCTCAAGTAATGGGGGCCCCAAATGCATGCCACATATCATGGGGGCCCCACATGCATGCCGCATATATTGGGGGCCTCAATTGCATGCCGCATGTCATGAGGGCCCCGCATGCATGCCGCATGTCATTGGGGCCCCGTAGGCATTCCGCATGTCATGGGGGCCTCACGTGCATTCCGCATGTCATGGGGGTCCCACGTACATGCTTCATGTCATTGGGGCCCCACGTGCTTGCCGCTTGTCATGGGGGCCCCACGTGCATGCCTCATGTTACGGGGGCCACGAATGCATGCCGCATGTCATATGGGCCCCACGTGCATACCACATGTCATGGGGGCCCCAAATGCATGCCGCATGTCATGGGGGCCCCACATGCATGCCACATGTCATGGGGGCCCCAAATGAATGTCGCATGTCAAGGGGGCCCCACGTGCATGACGCATGTCATGGGGACCCACATGCATGCCGCATGTCATGGAGGCCCCCATGACATGCGGCATGCATTTGGGGGCCCCACATGCATGCCGCATGTCATGGGGGCCCAAATGCTTGCTGCATGTCATGAGGGCCATAAATGCATGCCGCATGTCAAGGGAGCCCCACATGCATGCCAAATGTCATGGGCCCCCAAATGCATGCCGCATGTCATGGGGGCCCCACGTGCATGGCGCATTTCATGAGGGCCCAAATGCATGCCGCATGTCAAGAGGCCATAAATGCATGTCGCATGTCATGGGTGCCCAAAGTGCATGCCTCATGTCACGGGGGCCCCGCAGGCATTCCACATGTCATGGGGCCCCAAATAAATGCCGCATTTCATGGGGGCCCCATGTGCATGCCACATGTCTTGGGGCCCACAAATGCATGCCGCATATCATAGGGGCCCCACATGCATGGCGCATTTCATGGGGGCCCTACATGCATGCCTCATGTCATGGGGGCCCCAAATGCATGCCTCAAGTCATGGGGCCCCAAATGCATGCAGCATGTCATAGGGGCCCCACATGCATGGTGCATGTCATGGGGGCCCCACATGCATGCCTCAAGTCACGGGGGCCCCAAATGCATGCCACATATCATGGGGGCCCCACATGCATGCCGCATATATTCGGGGCCTCAATTGCATGCCGCATGTCATGAGGACCCCGCATGCATGCCGCATGTCATTGGGGCCCCGTAGACATTCCGCATGTCATGGGGGCCTCACGTGCATTCCGCATGTCATGGGGGTCCCACGTGCATGCTTCATGTCATTGTGGAACCACGTGCATGCCGCATGTCACGGGGGCCCCGCAGGCATTCCACATGTCATGGGGGCCCCAAATAAATGCAGCATTTCATGGGGGCCCCATGTGCATGCCACATGTCTTGGGGCCCACAAATGCATGCCGCATGTCATAGGGGCCCCACATGCATGGCGCATTTCATGGGGGCCCTACATGCATGCCGCATGTCATGGGGGCCCCAAATGCATGCCTCAAGTCATGGGGCGCCAAATGCATGCAGCATGTCATAGGGGCCCCACATGCATGGTGCATGTCATGGGGGCCCCACATGCATGTCTCAAGTCACGGGGGCCCCAAATGCATGCCACATATCATGGGGGCCCCACATGCATGCCGCATATATTCGGGGCCTCAATTGCATGCCGCATGTCATGAGGACCCCGCATGCATGCCGCATGTCATTGGGGCCCCGTAGACATTCCGCATGTCATGGGGGCCTCACGTGCATTCCGCATGTCATGGGGGTCCCACGTGCATGCTTCATGTCATTGGGGCCCCAAGTGCTTGCCGCTTGTCATGGGGGCCCCACGTGCATGCCTCATGTTACGGGGGGCCACGAATGCATGCTGCATGTCATAGGGGCCCCACGTGCATACCACATGTCATGAGGGCCCCAAATGCATGCCGCATGTCATGGGGGCCCCACATGCATGCCACATGTCATGGGGGCCCCAAATGAATGTCGCATGTCAAGGGGGCCCCACGTGCATGACGCATGTCATGGGGACCCACATGCATGCCGCATGTCATGGAGGCCCCCATGACATGCGGCATGCATTTGGGGTCCCCACATGCATGCCGCATGTCATGGGGGGCCAAATGCTTGCCGCATGTCATGAGGGCCATAAATGCATGCCGCATGTCATGGGAGACCCACATGCATGCCACATGTCATGGGGGCCCCAAATGAATGTCGCATGTTAAGGGGGCCCCACGTGCATGCCGCATGTCATGGGGGCCCCAAATGCATGCCGCATGTCATGGGGGCCCCAAATGCATGCCGCATGTCATGGGCCCCCCCAAATGCATGCAGCATGTCTTGGGGCCCCAAATGCATGCCGCATGTAATGGGAGCCCCCATGCATGCCACATGTCATGGGGGCCCCAAATGAATGTCGCATGTCAAGGGGGCCCCACGTGCATGCCGCATGTCATGGGGGCCCCAAATGCATGCCGCATGTACAGGGGGCCCCACGTGCATGCCACATTTCATGGGGGCCCCAAATGCATGCCGCATGTACTGGGGGGCCCCACGTGCATGCAGCATGACTTGGTGCCCTCAAATACATGTCGCATGTCATAGGGGTCCCACATGCATGCCGCATGTCATGGGGGCCCAACGTGCATGCCGCATGTATTGGGGGCCCCGCAGACATTCCGCATGTCATGGGGCCTCACGTGCATGCCGCATGTCATGGGGGCCCCACATGCATGGCGCATTTCATGGGGGCCCCAAATGCGTGCCGCATGTCATGGGGGCCCCACTTGCATGCAGCATGTAATGGGGATCCAAATGCATGACGCATGTCATGGGGGTCCCACGTGCATGCCGCATGTCATGGGGGCCCCACATGCATGCCGCATGTCATGGTGGCACCACTTGCATGCAGCATGTAATGGGGAATCCAAATGCATGACGCATGTCATGGGGGTCCCACATGCATACCACATGTCATGGGGGAACCAAATGCATGCCGCATGTCCTGGGGGCCCCACATGCATGACACATTTCATGGGGGACCCAAATGCATGCCGCATGTCATGGGATCCCCAAATGCATGCCGCATGTCATGAGGGCCCCACGTGCATGCTGCATGTCATGGGGGCCCCAAATGCATGCCGCATGTCATGGGGGCCCCAAATGCATGCCGCATGTCATGGGGGCCCCATTTAAATGCCGCATGTCATGGGGGCCCCACGAGCATGCCGCTTGTCATGGGGGCCCCAAATGCATGTCGCATGTAATGGGAGCCCCCATGCATGCCACATGTCATGGGGGCCCCAAATGAATGTCGCATGTCAAGGGGGCCCCACGTGCATGCCGCATGTAATGGGGGGCCCAAATGCATGCCGCATTTTCAGGGGGCCCACGTGCATGCCGCATGTCATGGGGCCCCCCAAATGCATGCAGCATGTCTTGGCGCCCTCAAATTCATGCCGCATGTCATAGGGGTCCCACATGCATGCCGCATGGCATGGGGGCCCCAAGTGCGTGCCCCATATCATGGGGCCCCCAAATGCATGCAGCATGTCATGGGGGCCCAACGTGCATGCCGCATGTATTGGGGGCCCCAAATGCATGCCGCATGTCATGGGGGAACCACCTGCATGCCGCATGTCATGGGGGAACCACCTGCATGCCGCATGTAATGGGGGATTCAAATGCATGCCGCATGTCATGGGGGTCACACATGCATGCTGCATGTCATGGGGGCCCCAAATGCATGCCGCATATCATGGGGCCCCGCAGGCATTCCGCATGTCATGGGGGCCTCACGTGCATGCCGCATGTCATGGGGGCCTCACGTGCATGCCGCATGTATTGGGGGCCCCAACTTGCATGCCGCATGTCTCAGGTACCCCAAATGCATGCAGCATGTTATGCAGGCCCCAATTGCATGCCGCATGTCATGGGGGCACAAATGCATGACGCATGTCATGGGGGTTCCACGTGCATGCCGCATGTAATGGGGCTCCCAAATTCATGTCGCATGTCATAGGGGCCCCAAGTGCATTCCGCATGACATGGGGGCCCCAAATGCATGCCGCATGTCATGGGGGCCCCACGTGCATGCCGCATGTAATGGGGGATTCAAATGCATGCCGCATGTCATGGGGGCCCCAAATGCATGCCTCAAGTCATGGGGGCCCCAAATGCATGCAGCATGTCATAGGGGCCCCACATGCATGGTGCATGTCATGGGGGCCCCACATGCATGCCTCAAGTCATGGGGGCCCCAAATGCATGCCACATATCATGGGGGCCCCACGTGCATGCCGCATATATTGGGAGCCTCAAATGCATGCCGCATGTCATGAGGGCCCCGCATGCATGCTGCATGTCATTGGGGCCCCGCAGGCATTCCGCATGTCATGGGGGCCTCACGTGCATTCCGCATGTCATGGGGGTCCCACGTGCATGCTGCATGTCATTGGGCCCCAACGTGCTTGCCGCATGTCATGGGGGCCCCACGTGCATGCCTCATGTTACGGGGGCTACGAATGCATGCCGCATGTCATAGGTGCCCCACATGCATGGAGCATGTCATGGGGGCCCCAAATGCATGCGGCATGTCATAGGGGCCCCACGTGCATACCACATGTCATGGGGGCCCCAAATGCATGCCGCATGTCATGGGAGCTCCACATGCATGCCACATGTCATGGGGGCCCCAAATGAATGTCGCATGTCAAGGGGGACCCACATGCATGCCGCATGTCATGGAGGCCCCCATGACATGCGGCAAGCATTTGGGCCCCACATGCATGGCGCATGCCATGGGGCCCCCAAATGCATGCTGCATGTCATGGGGGCCCCACATGCATGCCGCATGTCATGGGGGCCCCACCTGCATGGCACATTTCATGAGGGCCCAAATGCATGCCGCATGTCATGAGGCCATAAATGCATGTCACATGTCATGGGTGCCCAACGTGCATGCCTCATGTCACGGGGGCCCCGCAGGCATTCCACATGTCATAGGGGCACCAAATAAATGCCGCATTTCATGGGGGCCCCACGTGCATGCCGCATGTCACGGGGGCCCCGCAGGCATTCCACATGTCATGGGGGCCCCAAATAAATGCCGCATTTCATGGGTGCCCCATGTGCATGCCACATGTCTTGGGGCCCACAAATGCATGCCGCATGTCATAGGAGCCCCACATGCATGGCGCATTTCATGGGGGCCCTACATGCATGCTGCATGTCATGGGGGCCCCAAATGCATGCCTCAAGTCATGGGGCCCCAAATGCATGCAGCATGTCATAGGGGCCCCACATGCATGGTGCATGTCATGGGGGCCCCACATGCATGCCTCAAGTCATGGGGGCCCCAAATGCATGCCACATATCATGGGGGCCCCACATGCATGCCGCATATATTGGGGGCCTCAATTGCATACCGCATGTCATGAGGGCCCCGCATGCATGCCGCATGTCATTGGGGCCCCGCAGTCATGGAGCATGTCATGGGGGCCCCAAATGCATGCCGCATGTCATGAGAGCCCCACATGCATGCCACATGTCATGGGGGCCCCAAATGAATGTCGCATGTCAAGGGGGCCCCACGTGCATGACGCATGTCTTGGGGACCCACATGCATGCCGCATGTCATGGAGGCCCCCATGACATGCGGCAAGCATTTGGGCCCCACATGCATGCTCCATGCCATGGCGCCCCCAAATGCATGCCGCATGTCATGGGGGCCCCACATGCATGCCGCATGTCATGGGGGCCCAAATGCTTGCCGCATGTCATGAGGGCCATAAATGCATGCCGCATGTCATGGGAGCCCCACATGCATGCCACATGTCATGGAGGCCCCCATGACATGCGGCAAACATTTGGGCCCCACATGCATGCCGCATGTCATGGGGCCCCCAAATGCATGCCGCATGTCATGGGGGCCCCACGTGCATGGTGCATTTCATGAGGGCCCAAATGCATGCCGCATGTCATGAGGCCATAAATGCATGTCGCATGTCATGGGTGCCCAAAGTGCATGCCTCATGTCACGGGGGCCCCGCAGGCATTCCACATGTCATGGGGCCCCAAATAAATGCCGCATTTCATGGGGGCCCCACGTGCATGCCGCATGTCACGGGGGCCCCGCAGGCATTACACATGTCATGGGGGCCCCAAATAAATGCCGCATTTCATGGGGGCCCCATGTGCATGCCACATGTCTTGGGGCCCACAAATGCATGCCGCATGTCATAGGGGCCCCACATGCATGGCGCATTTCATGAGGGCCCCGCATGCATGCCGCATGTCATTGGGGCCCCGTAGGCATTCCGCATGTCATGGGGGCCTCACGTGCATTCCGCATGTCATGGGGGTCCCACGTACATGCTTCATGTCATTGGGGCCCCACGTGCTTGCCGCTTGTCATGGGGGCCCCACGTGCATGCCTCATGTTACGGGGGCCACGAATGCATGCCGCATGTCATAGGGGCCCCACGTGCATACCACATGTCATGGGGGCCCCAAATGCATGCCGCATGTCATGGGGGCCCCACATGCATGCCACATGTCATGGGGGCCCCAAATTAATGTCGCATGTCAAGGGGGCCCCACGTGCATGACGCATGTCATGGGGACCCACATGCATGCCGCATGTCATGGAGGCCCCCATGACATGCGGAATGCATTTGGGGGCCCCACATGCATGCCGCATGTCATGGGGGGCCAAATGATTGCCGCATGTCATGAGGGCCATAAATGCATGCCGCATGTCATGGGAGCCCCACATGCATGCCAAATGTCATGGGCCCCCCAAATGCATGCCGCATGTCATGGGGGCCCCACGTGCATGGCGCATTTCATGAGGGCCCAAATGCATGCCGCATGTCAAGAGGCCATAAATGCATGTCGCATGTCATGGGTGCCCAAAGTGCATGCCTCATGTCACGGGGGCCCGCAGGCATTCCACATGTCATGGGGGCCCCAAATAAATGCTGCATTTCATGGGGGCCCCACGTGCATGCCGCATGTCACGGGGGCCCCACAGGCATTCCACATGTCATGGGGGCCCCAAATAAATGCAGCATTTCATGGGGGCCCCATGTGCATGCCACATGTCTTGGGGCCCACAAATGCATGCCGCATGTCATAGGGGCCCCACATGCATGGCGCATTTCATGGGGGCACTACATGCATGCCGCATGTCGTGGGGGCCCCAAATGAATGCCTCAAGTCATGGGGCCCCAAATGCATGCAGCATGTCATAGGGGCCCCACATGTATGGTGCATGTCATGGGGGCCCCACATGCATGCCTCAAGTCACGGGGGCCCCAAATGCATGCCACATATCATGGGGGCCCCACATGCATGCCGCATATATTCGGGGCCTCAATTGCATGCCGCATGTCATGAGGACCCCACATGCATGCCGCATGTCATTGGGGCCCCGTAGACATTCCGCATGTCATGGGGGCCTCACGTGCATTCCGCATGTCATGGGGGTCCCACGTGCATGCTTCATGTCATTGGGGCCCCAAGTGCTTGCCGCTTGTCATGGGGGCCCCACGTGCATGCCTCATGTTACGGGGGCCACGAATGCATGCCGCATGTCATAGGGGCCCCACGTGCATACCACATGTCATGAGGGCCCCAAATGCATGCCGCATGTCATGGGTGCCCCACATGCATGCCACATGTCATGGGGGCCCCAAATGAATGTCGCATGTCAAGGGGGCCCCACGTGCATGACGCATGTCATGGGGACCCACATGCATGCCGCATGTCATGGAGGCCCCCATGACATGCAGCATGCATTTGGGGTCCCCACATGCATGCCGCATGTCATGGGGGGCCAAATGCTTGCCGCATGTCATGAGGGCCATAAATGCATGCCGCATGTCATGGGAGCCCCACATGCATGCCACATGTCATGGGGCCCCAAATGAATGTCGCATGTCAAGGGGGCCCCACGTGCATGCCGCATGTCATGGGGGCCCCAAATGCATGCCGCATGTCATGGGGGCCCCAAATGCATGCCGCATGTCATGGGCCCCCCCAAATGCATGCAGCATGTCTTGGGGCCCACAAATGCATGCCGCATGTCATAGGGGTCCCACATGCATGGCTCATTTCATGGGGGTCCCACATGCATGGCGCATTTCATGGGGGCCCCAAATGCATGCCGCATGTCATGGGGCCCCCACATTCATACCGCATGTCATGGAGGCCCCAAATTCATGCCGCATGTAATGGGAGCCCCCATGCATGCCACATGTCATGGGGGCCCCAAATGAATGTCGCATGTCAAGGGGGCCCCACGTGCATGCCGCATGTCATGGGGGCCCCAAATGCATGCCGCATGTACAGGGGGCCCCACGTGCATGCCACATTTCATGGGGGACGCAAATGCATGCCGCATGTCATGGGGGCCCCACGTACATACCACATGTCATGGGGGCCCCAAATGCATGCCGCATGTACTGGGGGGCCCCACGTGCATGCAGAATGTCTTGGTGCCCTCAAATACATGTTTCATGTCATAGGGGTCCCACATGCATGCCGCATGTCATGGGGGCCCAACGTGCATGCCGCATGTATTGGGGGCCCCGCAGGCATTCCGCATGTCATGGGGGCCTCACATGCATGCAGCATGTCATGGGGGCCCCACATGCATGCCGCATGTCATGGGGTCACCACTTGCATGCAGCATGTAATGGGGGATCCAAATGCATGACGCATGTCATGGGGGTCCCACATGCATACCACATGTCATGGGGGAACCAAATGCATGCCGCATGTCCTGGGGGCCCCACATGCATGACACATTTCATGGGGGACCCAAATGCATGCCGCATGTCATGGGATCCCCAAATGCATGCCGCATGTCATGAGGGCCCCACGTGCATGCTGCATGTCATGGGGGCCCCAAATGCATGCCGCATGTCATGGGGGCCCCATTTAAATGCCGCATGTCATGGGGGCCCCACGAGCATGTCGCATTTCATGGGGGACCCAAATGCATGCCGCATGTCATGGGATCCCCAAATGCATGCCGCATGTCATGGGGGCCCCACATGCATGCCGCATGTCATGGGGCCCAAAAGCTTGCCGCATGTCATGGGGGCCATAAATGCATGCCGCATGTCATGGGAGCCCCACATGAATGTCGCATGTCAAGGGGGCCCAACGTGCATGCCGCATGTATTGGGGGCCCCAACTTCATGCCGCATATCATGAGGGCCCAGCATGCATGCCGCATGTCATGGGTGCCCCACATTCATACCGCATGTCATGGAGACCCCACATGCATGCCGCATGTAATGGGAGCCCCCATGCATGCCACATGTCATGGGGGCACCAAATGAATGTCGCATGTCAAGGGGGCCCCACGTGCATGCCGCATGTCATGGGGGCCATAAATGCATGCGGCATGTCATAGGGGCCCCACGTGCATACCACATGTCATGGGGGCCCCAAATGCATGCCGTATGTACTGGGGGGCCCACGTGCATGCTGCATGTCATGGGGCCCCAAATGCATGCCGGATGTCATGGGGCCCCCCAAATGCATGCTGCATGTCTTGGGGCCCACAAATGCATGCCGCATGTCATAGGGGTCCCACATGCATGGCGCATTTCATGGGGGTCCCACATGCATGCGCATGTCATGGGGGCCCCAAATGCATGCCTCATATCATGGGGGCCCCAAATGCATGCCGCATGTCATAGGGGCCCCACATGCATGGCGCATGTCATGGGGGCCCCACATTCATACCGCATGTCATGGAGGCCCCAAATGCATGTCGCATGTAATGGGAGCCCCCATGCATGCCACATGTCATGGGGGCCCCAAATGAATGTCGCATGTCAAGGGGGCCCCACGTGCATGCCGCATGTCATGGGGGCCCCAAATGCATGCCGCATGTTCAGGGGGCCCCCCAAATGCATGCAGCATGTCTTGGCGCCCTCAAATGCATGCCGCATGTCATAGGGGTCCCACATGCATGACGCATGGCATGGGGGCCCCAAGTGCGTGCCCCATATCATGGGGGCCCCAAATGCATGCAGCATGTCATGGGGGCCCAACGTGCATGCCGCATGTATTGGGGGCCCCAAATGCATGCCGCATGTCATGGGGGAACCACCTGCATGCCGCATGTCATGGGGGAACCACCTGCATGCCGCATGTAATGGGGGATTCAAATGCATGCCACATGTCATGGGGGTCACACATGCATGCTGCATGTCATGGGGGCCCCAAATGCATGCCGCATATCATGGGGCCCCGCAGGCATTCCGCATGTCATGGGGGCCTCACGTGCATGCCGCATGTCATGGGGGCCTCGCGTGCATGCCGCATGTATTGGGGCCCCCAACTTGCATGCCGCATGTCTCAGGTACCCCAAATGCATGCAGCATGTTATGCAGGCCCCAATTGCATGCCGCATGTCATGGGGGCCCAAATGCATGACGCATGTCATAGGGGCTCCACGTGCATGCCGCATGTAATGGGGCTCCCAAATTCATGTCGCATGTCATAGGGGCCCCAAGTGCATTCCGCATGACATGGGGGCCCCAAATGCATTCCGCATGTCATGGGGGCCTCACGTGCATTCCGCATGTCATGGGGGTCCCACGTGCATGCTGCATGTCATTGGGGCCCAACGTGCTTGCCGCATGTCATGGGGGCCCCACGTGCATGCCTCATGTTACGGGGGCCACGAATGCATGCCGCATGTCATAGGTGCCCCACATGCATGGAGCATGTCATGGGGGCCCCAAATGCATGCGGCATGTCATAGGGGCCCCACGTGCATACCACATGTCATGGGGGCCCCAAATGCATGCCGCATGTCATGGGAGCTCCACATGCATGCCACATGTCATGGGGGCCCCAAATGAATGTCGCATGTCAAGGGGGACCCACATGCATGCCGCATGTCATGGAGGCCTCCATGACATGCGGCAAGCATTTGGGCCCCACATGCATGGCGCATGCCATGGGGCCCCACCTGCATGGCACATTTCATGAGGGCCCAAATGCATGCCGCATGTCATGAGGCCATAAATGCATGTCACATGTCATGGGTGCCCAACGTGCATGCCTCATGTCACGGGGGCCCCGCAGGCATTCCACATGTCATGGGGGCACCAAATAAATGCCGCATTTCATGGGGGCCCCACGTGCATGCCGCATGTCACGGGGGCCCCGCAGGCATTCCACATGTCATGGGGGCCCCAAATAAATGCCGCATTTCATGGGTTCCCCATGTGCATGCCACATGTCTTGGGGCCCACAAATGCATGCCGCATGTCATAGGAGCCCCACATGCATGGCGCATTTCATGGGGGCCCTACATGCATGCCGCATGTCATGGGGGCCCCAAATGCATGCCTCAAGTCATGGGGGCCCCAAATGCATGCAGCATGTCATAGGGGCCCCACATGCATGGTGCATGTCATGGGGGCCCCACATGCATGCCTCAAGTCATGGGGGCCCCAAATGCATGCCGCATATCATGGGGGCCCCACATGCATGCCGCATATATTGGGGGCCTCAATTGCATGCCGCATGTCATGAGGGCCCCGCTTGCATGCCGCATGTCATTGGGGCCCCATGTGCATGCCACATGTCTTGGGGCCCACAAATGCATGCCGCATGTCATAGGGGCCCCACATGCATGGCGCATTTCATGGGGGCCCTACATGCATGCCGCATGTCATGGGGGCCCCAAATGCATGCCTCAAGTCATGGGGCCCCAAATGCATGCAGCATGTCATAGGGGCCCCACATGCATGGTGCATGTCATGGGGGCCCCACATGCATGCCTCAAGTCACGGGGGCCCCAAATGCATGCCACATATCATGGGGGCCCCACATGCATGCCGCATATATTGGGGTCCCCAATTGCATGCCGCATGTCATGAGGGCCCCGCATGCATGCCGCATGTCATTGGGGCCCCGTAGGCATTCCGCATGTCATGGGGGCCTCACGTGCATTCCGTATGTCATTGGGGTCCCACGTGCATGCTTCATGTCATTGGGGCCCCACGTGCTTGCCGCTTGCCATGGGGGCCCCACGTGAATGCCTCATGTTACGGGGGCCACGAATGCATGCCGCATGTCATAGGGGCCCCACGTGCATACCACATGTCATGGGGGCCCCAAATGCATGCCGCATGTCATGGGGGCCCCACATGCATGCCACATGTCATGGGGGCCCCAAATGAATTTCGCATGTCAAGGGGGCCCCACGTGCATGACGCATGAAATGGGGACCCACATGCATGCCGCATGTCATGGAGGCCCCCATGACATGCGGCATGCATTTGGGGGCCCCACATGCATGCCGCATGTCATGGGGGGCCAAATGCTTGCCGCATGTCATGAGGGCCATAAATGCATGCCGCATGTCATGGGAGCCCCACATGCATGCCACATGTCATGGGGGCCCCAAATGAATGTCGCATGTCAAGGGGTCCCCGCGTGCATGCCGCTTGTCATGGGGGCCCCAAATGCATGTCGCATGTAATGGGAGCCCCCATGCATGCCACTTGTCATGGGGGCCCCAAATGAATGTCGCATGTCAAGGGGGCCCCACGTGCATGCCGCATGTCATGGGGGCCCCAAATGCATGCCGCATGTTCAGGGGGCCCACGTGCATGCCGCATGTCATGGGGCCCCCCAAATGCATGCAGCATGTCTTGGCGCCCTCAAATGCATGCCGCATGTCATAGGGGTCCCACATGCATGCCGCATGGCATGGGGGCCCCAAGTGCGTGCCCCATATCATGGGGCCCCCAAATGCATGCAGCATGTCATGGGGGCCCAACGTGCATGCCGCATGTATTGGGGGCCCCAAATGCATGCCGCATGTCATGGGGGAACCACCTGCATGACGCATGTAATGGGGGATTCAAATGCATTCCGCATGTCATGGGGGCCTCACGTGCATGCCGCATGTCATGGGGGCCTCACGTGCATGCCGCATGTATTGGGGGCCCCAACTTGCATGCCGCATGTCTCAGGTACCCCAAATGCATGCAGCATGTTATGCAGGCCCCAATTGCATGCCGCATGTCATGGGGGCCCAAATGCATGACGCATGTCATGGGGGCTCCACGTGCATGCCGCATGTAATGGGGCTCCCAAATTCATGTCGCATGTCATAGGGGCCCCAAGTGCATTCCGCATGTCATGGGGGCCCCAAATGCATGCCACATGTCATGGGGGCCCCACGTGCATGCCGCATGTAATGGGGGATTCAAATGCATGCCGCATGTCATGGGGGTCACACATGCATGGCGCATTTCATGGGGGCCCCAAATGCATGCCTCAAGTCATGGGGGCCCCAAATGCATGCAGCATGTCATAGGGGCCCCACATGCATGGTGCATGTCATGGGGGCCCCACATGCATGCCTCAAGTCATGGGGGCCCCAAATGCATGCCACATATCATGGGGGCCCCACGTGCATGCCGCATATATTGGGAGCCTCAAATGCATGCCGCATGTCATGAGGGCCCCGCATGCATGCTGCATGTCATTGGGGCCCCGCAGGCATTCCGCGTGTCATGGGGGCCTCACGTGCATTCCGCATGTCATGGGGGTCCCACGTGCATGCTGCATGTCATTGGGGCCCAACGTGCTTGCCGCATGTCATGGGGCCCCACGTGCATGCCTCATGTTACGGGGGCCACGAATGCATGCCGCATGTCATAGGTGCCCCACATGCATGGAGCATGTCATGGGGGCCCCAAATGCATGCGGGATGTCATAGGGGCCCCACGTGCATACCACATGTCATGGGGGCCCCAAATGCATGCCGCATGTCATGGGAGCTCCACATGCATGCCACATGTCATGAGGGCCCAAATGCATGCCGCATGTCATGAGGCCATAAATGCATGTCACATGTCATGGGTGCCCAAAGTGCATGCCTCATGTCACGGGGGCCCCGCAGGCATTCCACATGTCATGGGGGCACCAAATAAATGCCGCATTTCATGGGGGCCCCACGTGCATGCCGCATGTCACGGGGGCCCCGCAGGCATTCCACATGTCATGGGGGCCCCAAATAAATGCCGAATTTCATGGGTGCCCCATGTGCATGCCACATGTCTTGGGGCCCACAAATGCATGCCGCATGTCATAGGAGCCCCACATGCATGGCGCATTTCATGGGGGCCCTACATGCATGCCGCATGTCATGGGGCCCCCAAATGCATGCCTCAAGTCATGGGGGCCCCAAGTGCATGCAGCATGTCATAGGGGCCCCACATGCATGGCGCATTTCATGGGGGCCCTACATGCATGCCGCATGTCATGGGGCCCCCAAATGCATGCCTCAAGTCATGGGGGCCCCAAATGCATGCCACATATCATGGGGGCCCCACATGCATGCCGCATATATTGGGGGCCTCAATTGCATGCCGCATGTCATGAGGGCCCCGCATGCATGCCGCATGTCATTGGGGCCCCATGTGCATGCCATATGTCTTGGGGCCCACAAATGCATGCCGCATGTCATAGGGGCCCCACATGCATGGCGCATTTCATGGGGGCCCTACATGCATGCCGCATGTCATGGGGGCCCCAAATGCATGCCTCAAGTCATGGGGCCCCAAATGCATGCAGCATGGAATAGGGGCCCCACATGCATGGTGCATGTCATGGGGGCCCCACATGCATGCCTCAAGTCACGGGGGCCCCAAATGCATGCCACATATCATGGGGGCCCCACATGCATGCCACATATATTGGGGGCCTCAATTGCATGCCGCATGTCATGAGGGCCCCGCATGCATGCCGCATGTCATTGGGGCCCGTAGGCATTCCGCATGTCATGGGCTCCTCACGTGCATTCCGCATGTCATGGGGGTCCCACGTGCATGCTTCATGTCATTGGGGCCCCACGTGCTTGCCGCTTGTCATGGGGGCCCCACGTGCATGCCACATGTCATGGGGGCCCCAAATGCATGCCGCATGTCATGGGGGCCCCACATGCATGCCACATGTCATGGGGGCCCCAAATGAATGTCGCATGTCAAGGGGGCCCCACGTGCATGACGCATGTCATGGGGACCCACATGCATGCCGCATGTCATGGAGGCCCCCATGACATGCGGCATGCATTTGGGGGCCCCACATGCATGCCGCATGTCATGGGGGGCCAAATGCTTGCCGCATGTCATGAGGGCCATAAATGCATGCCGCATGTCATGGGAGCCCCACATGCATGCCACATGTCATGGGGCCCCAAATGAATGTCGCATGTCAAGGGGGCCCCTCGTGCATGCCGCATGTCATGGGGGCCCCAAATGCATGCCGCATGTCATGGGGGCCCCAAATGCATGCCGCATGTCATGGCCCCCCCAAATGCATGCAGCATGTCTTGGGGCCCACAAATGCATGCCGCATGTCATAGGGGTCCCACATGCATGGCACATTTCATGGGGGTCCCACATGCATGGCGCATTTCATGGGGGCCCCAAATGCATGCCGCATGTCATAGGGGCCCCACATGCATGGCGCATGTCATAGGGGCCCCACATTCATACCGCATGTCATGGAGGCCCCAAATGCATGCCGCATGTAATGGGAGCCCCAATGCATGCCACATGTCATGGGGGCCCCAAATGAATGTCGCATGTCAAGGGGGCCCCACGTGCATGCCGCATGTCATGGGGGCCCCAAATGCATGCCGCATGTACAGGGGGCCCCACGTGCATGCCACATTTCATGGGGGACGCAAATGCATGCCGCATGTCATGGGGCCGCCAAATGCATGCAGCATGTCTTGGGGACCACAAATGCATGCCGCATGTCATAGGGGTCCCACATGCATGGCGCATTTCATGGGGGTCCCAAATGCATGCGCATGTCATGGGGGCCCCACGTGCATACTGCATGTCATGGGGGCCCCAAATGCATGCTGCATGTCATGGGGGCCCCAAATGCATGCCGCATGTCATGGGGGCCCCACGTGCATGCCGCATGTCATGGGGGCCCCGCAGGCATTCCGCATGTCATGGGGGCCCCAAATGCATGCCGCATTTCATGGGGGCCCCAAATGCATGCCGCATGTCATGGGGGCCCCACGTGCATGCCGCATGTCATGGGGGCCCCGCAGGCATTCCGCATGTCATGGGGGCCCCAAATGCATGCCACATTTCATGGGGGCCCCCAAATGCATGCAGCATGTCTTGGTGCCCTCAAATGCATGCCGCATGTCATAGGGGTCCCACTTGCATGCCGCATGTCATGGGGGAACCACCTGCATGCCGCATGTAATGGGGGATTCAAATGCATGCCGCATGTCATGGGGGTCCCACATGCATGCCTCATGTCATGGGGGCCCCAAATGCATGCCGCATATCATGGGGGCCCCGCAGGCATTCCGCATGTCATGGGGGCCTCACGTGCATGCCGCATGTCATGGGGGCCCCAACTGCATGACGCATGTCTCAGGTACCCCAAATGCATGCAGCATGTTATGCAGGCCCCAAATGCATGCCGCATGTCATGGGGGCCCAAATGCATGACGCATGTCATGGGGGCTCCACGTGCATGCCGCATGTAATGGGGCTCCCAAATACATGTCGCATGTCATAGGGGCCCCACGTGCATTCCGCATGACATGGGGGCCGCAAATGCATGCCGCATGTCATGGGGGCCCCACATGCATGCGGCATGTAATGGGGGATTCAAATGCATGCCGCATGTCATGGGGGTCCCACATGCATGCCACATGTCATTGGGGCCCCGCAGGCATTCCGCATGTCATGGGGGACTCACATGCATTCCGCATGTCATGTGGGCCCCACGTGCATGCTGCATGTCATTGTGGCACCACGTGCATGCCGCATGTCACGGGGGCCCCGCAGGCATTCCACATGTCATGGGGGCTCCAAATAAATGCCGCATTTCATGGGGGCCCCACATGCATGCCGCATGTCACGGGGTCCCCACAGGCATTCAACATGTCATGGGGGCCCCAAATAAATGCCGCATTTCATGGGGACCCCATGTGCATGCCACATGTCTTGGGGCCCACAAATGCATGCCGCATGTCATAGGGGCCCCACATGCATGGCGCATTTCATGGGGGCCCCAAATGCGTGTCGCATATCATGGGGGCCCCAAATGCATGCAGCATGTCATGGGGGCCCCACGTGCATGCCACATGTCATTGGGGGCCCACATGCATGCCGCATGTCATGGGGGCCCCACTTGCATGCAGCATGTAATGGGGATCCAAATGCATGACGCATGTCATGGGGGTCCCACGTGCATGCCGCATGTCATGGGGGCCCCACATGCATGCCGCATGTCATGGGGGCACCACTTGCATGCAGCATGTAATGGGGGATCCAAATGCATGACGCATGTCATGGATGTCCCACATGGATACCACATGTCATGGGGGAACCAAATGCATGCCACATGTCCTGGGGGCCCCACATGCATGACACATTTCATGGGGGACCCAAATGCATGCTGCATGTCATGAGGGCCCCACGTGCATGCTGCATGTCATGGGGGCCCCACTTGCATGCCGCATGTCATGGGGGCCCCACGTGCATGTCGCATGTCATGGGGGCCCAAAATGCATGCCGCATGTCATGAGGGTGCCGCATGCATGCCGCATGTCTTGGGGCCCACAAATGCATGCCGCATGTCATAGGGGCCCCACATGCATGGCGCATTTCATGAGGGCCCAAATGCATGCCGCATGTCATGGGAGCCCCACATGAATGTCGCATGTCAAGGGGGCCCAACGTGCATGCCGCATGTATTTAGGGCCCCAAATTCATGCCGCATATCATGAGGGCCCTGCATGCATGCCGCATGTCATGGGTGCCCCGCAGGCATTCCGCAAGTCATGGGGGGCCCAAATGCATGCCGCATGTCATGGGGGCCCCACATGCATGCCGCATGTAATCATAGAATCATAGAATCATAGAATGGAAGAGTTGGAAGGGACCTCCTGGGTCATCTGGTCCAACCCCCTGCTCAAAGCAGGATTCACTAGATCATCTCAGACAGATGTCTGTCCAGCCTCTGTTTGAAGACGTCCATTGAAGGGGAACTCACCACCTCTCGTGGCAGCCTGTTCCTCTCATTAATCACCCTAACTGTCAAAAAGTTTTTTCTAATATCTAATCTGTGTCTCCTCCCATTTAGTTTCATCCCATTGCTTCTAGTCTTTCCCCGTGCAAATGAGAATAAAGATGATCCTTCTACAATGTGACAGCCCTTGACATATTTGTAGACAGCTATTAAGTCTCCTCTCAGTCTTCTTTTTTGCAAGCTAAACATTCCCAAATCCTGCAACCGTTCCTCATAGGACATGGTTTGCAGACCAGTCACCATTCTGGTCGCTCTTCTCTGAACTTGTTCCAGTTTGTCTATGTCTTTTTTAAAATGTGGTGGCCAAAACTGTACACAGTATTCCAGATGAGGTCTGACCAAAGAGGAGTAAAGACCGATAATGACTTCACGTGATCTAGACTGTATGCTTCTGTTAATACATCCCAGAATTGTATTTGCCTTTTTTGCTGCTGCATCACACTGTTGACTCATGTTCAGTCTATGATCTATTAGTATACCTAAGTCTTTTTCACATGTACTGTTGCTTAGCTCTATTCCTCCCATTCTGTATATGCTTTTTTCATTTTTATTGCCCAGATGTAGTACTTTGCATTTTTCCCTGTTAAAAACCATTCTGTTGGTTGCTGCCCACTGCTCCAGTTTATTTAGGTCTTTTTGAATCCTCTCTCTCTCTTCTCTAGTATTAGCTATCCCTCCTAGCTTTGTGTCATCAGCAAATTTAATCAGTTTACCCTCAATTCCTTCATCTAAATCATTGATGAAGATGTTGAACAATACAGGTCCCAGGACAGAGCCCTGTGGTATCCCACTTGAGACATTCATCCAGCTGGATGTGAAGCCATTTACAACCACCCTTTGAGTCCGATCACTAAGCCAGTTATGAATCCACCTAACAGTTGCCTGGTCCATTGCATACTTGGTCATTTTTTCAATAAGGATGTTGTGAGATACTTTGTCAAATGCTTTGCTGAAGTCAAGATATACTATATCTACAGCATTTCCCTGATCCACCCAGTCAGTGATTCTGTCATAGAAGGAAATTAAGTTAGTCTGACATGACTTGTTAGTTACAAACCCATGCTGACTCTGGTTAATCACTTCATTCTTATCCAGGTACTTACATACATGATGTTTAATAATTTGTTCAAAGATCTTTCCTGGTATAGAAGTCAGACTCACCGGCCTATAGTTCCCTGGGTCCACCTTCTTCCCCTTTTTGAAGATAGGAACAACATTTGCTCTTCTCCAGTCTTCTGGGACTTCTCCTGTTCTCCAAGAATTTTCAAAGATTATGGAGAGTGGTTCTAAAATTTCTTCTACGATCTCCTTCAGTACTCTGGGGTGTAATTCATCTGGACCTGGAGACTTGAACTCATTTATGTTAGCTAAATATTCCCTCACAATCTTTCTGTTTACAGATAACTTGGATTCTTCTATTCCTTTAAAAGGACAGTGAAAATCAGTTGATGTTACATTTTCTTTCTGAGAGAAAACAGATGCAAAATAGGAATTAAAAAGTTCGGCCTTCTCAACATCCTCTCTTACTATTTCTCCATTTTCATCCTGTAAAAATCCTATAGCATCTTTGACTTTTCTTTTACTTTTGACATACCCCCAATATCCTTTTTTATTGCTTTTGACATCTCTTGCAAGCCTTAATTCATTGTCAGCTTTAGCTAACCTGATACGTGCCCTGCAGGATCTGCAGACTGCATTATAATCTTCTTTAGATATGCCTCCCTCTTTCCATTTAATAAACATTTCTTTCTTTCTTTTTAGCATGTGTTTAAGTTCTGTGTTCATCCATCCTGGTTTCCTTAAATGCTTCCCATTCTTCCTACTTTTCGGGATTGTTAACGATTGTGCTTTGAGAATCTAATTTTTAAAAATTTCCCATCCTTCGTGGACATTTTTGTCCTTAAGGACATCCAGCCATTGGATCCCTCCTATTCTCTTTCTGAGTCTCTTAAAATCTGCCTTTCTAAAATCTAACCTTGAAGTTTGAGTCTTCACATGTCTTCCTCCTCTAGTTATCCAAAATTCTATAATAGCATGATCGCTGCCTCCTAGGGTCCCAGCCACCTTTACCTCCTCAACCATTTCCTCCCTGTTTATAAGGATTAGATCCAAAGTAGCAGATCCCCTTGTTTTCTCCCCTACCTTTTGGAAGATAAAGTTGTCAGCAAGAGAGGATAAGAATTTGCTTGACCTGTTAGTTTTACTTGAGAGAGATTCCCAACAAATGTCTGGATAGTTGAAATCTCCCATGACCACTACGTCATATTTTTTGGAGAACTTGGTCATTTGATACATAAAGAGTTCATCCATATCTTCAGCTTGCCCAGGTGGCCTGTAGTAAATGCCTACAATGGTGTCCTTTCCGTTGTTCTCTCCTTGTATTCTTACCCAAACAGTTTCCACAGAACTCCCAGTCTCTGAAGCATCAATCTCTGTGCAGATATACGCTTTTCTAACATACAATGCGACACCTCCTCCTCGTTTATCAATTCTGTTTCTTGCAAATAAGTTGTATCCTTTTAGCCTTTTATTCCAATCATGTGTATCGTCCCACCAAGTTTCAGTGATTCCAATGACATCATATTTCTTTTCCTGCATTAGTAGTTCCAATTCTCCTTGTTTGTTGCCCATGCTTTGTGCATTTGTATAAAAACATTTTAGTTTGTGATTGGTTTCTCTTCCTCCCATATTTTTATTTAGATTTTTTTGTCTTTGTTCTTTCTTTCCACTTCCAGTAGCAGAGATCTCAATAGTATTTGTCAGCTGTATGGCTTTTTCTGGCCTTTTGCTTCCCTTCCCACATTGTTCTAGTTTAAAGCTCTCCTGATGAGTGTAGCAAGGCGACTTCCAAATACATGTTTTCCAGTCTTCGTAAGGTGCACCCCATCTCTAGCAAGTAGTCCATCGTATAGGTAATTCATCCCGTGATCCAGAAATCCAAATCCTTGTTGACGGCACCATCGACGTAGCCAGTTGTTCACCTGTAGAATCTTATTCCACCTCATTGTTCCATGGCCATCCACAGGGAGGATGGATGAGAAGACCACCTGCGCTCCCAATTCTTTCACTTTCTTGCCTAAGTCTTCAAAGTCACTGCAGATGGTTTCCAGGTCCTTTCTTGCGGTGTCATTTGTCCCCACATGTATTAGCAGGAATGGGTAGTGATCTGTAGGTCTGAAGAGTCTTGATATCCTGTCAGACACATCTTTAATTTTTGCTCCTGGAAGACAGCACATTTCTCTTGAGGTTATGTCTGGTCTGCAGATAGCGGCCTCTGTTCCTCTTAACAGGGAATCCCCCATGACCACCACTCTCCGTTTTTTCTTCACAACATTCTTCTTTCTCCATCCAGGAGGATTCTGAGGGCTTACAAGTTTATTCATTGCTGGCAAAGTCTTATTTTGCTGTATTTCTTCATGGTTCTCCTGCGTGAGAGCCTGGTACTGGTTCCTGAGCAGTATGGGTGCTGACTGCCTCTCGATCCTCCTGCTTCTGTGGGTCACATGCTTCCATTCCTCTGTTTCGTCAGGTGCAGTTCGAATTTCTTCTCTTTCTGAATCATGAAGAGATAATTCTGCTCTGTCTAAGAACTCTTCACCTTCCTTAATGATTTTCAAGGTAGTTAATGGGGGATTCAAATGCATGCCGCATGTCATGGGGGTCCCACATGCATGCCGCATGTCATGGGGGCCCCAAATGCATGCCTCAAGTCATGGGGGCCCCAAATGCATGCCGCATGTCATGGGGTCCCCACATGCATGCCGCATGTCATGGGGGCTCAAATGCTTGCCGCATGTCATGGGGGCGATAAATGCATGCCGCATGTCATGTGAGCCCAACAAGCATGCCGCATGTATTGGGGGCCCCAAATTCATGCAGCATGTCATAGGGGCCCCACATGCATGGTGCATTTCATGGGGGCCCCACTTGCATGCAGCATGTAATGGGGGATCCAAATGCATGCTGCACGTCATGGGGGCCCCACATGCATGCCGCATGTCATGGGGGCCCCCGCAGGCATTCCACATGCCATGGGGGCCCCAAATAAATGCAGCATTTCATGGGGGCCCCACGTGCATGCTGCATGTCATGGGACCCCCCAAATGGATGCCGAATGTCATAGGGGCCCCACATGCATGCCGCATATCTTGGGGCCCACAAATGCATGCCGCATGTCATGGGTGCCCCACATGCATGCCGCATGTCATTGGGGCCCCAAATGCATGCCGCATGTAATGGGGGCCCCACGTGCATGCCGCATGTCATGGGGGCCCCAAATGCATGCAGCATGTCATTGGGGCCCTCAAATTCATGCCGCATGTCATAGGGGCCCCACGTGCATGGCGCATGTCATGGGGGCCAAAAATGAATGCCACATGTCATGGGGGCCACACGTGCATGACACATGTCATGGGGGCTCCACGTGCATGCCACATTTCATTGGGGGCCACAAATGCATGCTGCATGTCATGGGGCCCCACATGCATGCCCCATGTCTTGGGGGCCTCAAATGCATGCTGCACGTGATGGGGGACCCAAATGCATGGCACATGTCATGGTAGCCGACACGCATGTCATGGGGGCCCCAAATGCGTGCCGCATATCATGGGGGCCCCAAATGCATGCCGCATGTCATAGGGGCCCCACATGCATGGCGCATGTCATGGGGGGCCCACATTTATACCGCATGTCATCGAGGCCCCAAATGTATGCCGCATGTAACGGGAGCCCCCATGCATGCCACATATCATGGGGGCCCCAAATGAATGTCGCATGTCAAGGGGGCCCCACGTGCATGCCGCATGTCATGGGGGCCCCAAATGCATGCCGCATGTACAGGGGGCCCCACGTGCATGCCACATTTCATGGGGACCCCAAATGCATGCCGCATGTCATGGGGGCCCCACATGCATGCTGCATGTCATGGGGCCCAAAACATTGCCGCATGTCATGGGAGCCATAAATGCATGCCGCATGTCATGGGAGCCCCACATGAATGTCGCATGTCAAGGGGCCCAACGTGCTTGCCGCATGTATTGGGGGCCCCAAAATTCATGCAGCATGTCATAGGGGCCCCACATGCATGGCGCATTTCATGGGGGCCCCAATTGCATTCAGCATGTAATGGGGGATCCAAATGCATGCTGCACGTCATGTTGGCCCCACGTGCATGCCGCATGTCATGGGGGCCCCACGTGCATGCCTCATGTCACGAGGGCCACAAATGTATGCCGCATGTCATGGGGGCCCCGCATGCATGACGCATGTCATGGGGGCCCCACATGAATGCCGCATGTCATGGGGGCCCCACATGAATGCCGCATGTCATGGGGACCCCAAATGCATGCCATATGTCATGGGGTCCTCACATGCATGCCGCATGTCTTGGGGCCCCCCAAATTCATGCCGCATATCATAGGGGCCCCCCCTGCATGGAGCATGTCATGTGGGCCCCAAATGCATGACGCATGTCATGGGGGTCCCACATGCATGCCGCATGTCATGGGGGCCCCAAATGCATGCCGCTTGTCATGGCGGCCCCAAATGCATGACTCATGTCATGGAGGCCCCACGTGCATGCCACATGTCATGGGGGATCCAAACTCATGCCGCATGTCATTGGGGCCCCAAACGTATGCCACATGTCATGGGCGCCCCATGTGCATGCCACATGTCTCGGGCACCCCAAATGCATGCATCATGATATGGGGGCCCCACGTGCATGCTGCATGTCTCAGGTACCCCAAATGCATGCAGCATGTTATGCAGACCCCAAATGCAAGTCGCATGTCATGGGGGCCCAAATGCATGCCGCATGTCATGGGGGCCCACATGCATGCCACATGTCATGGGTGCCCCAAATGCATGACGCATGTCATGGGGGCTCCACGTGCATGCCGCATGTCATGGGGGCCCCAAATGCATGTCACATGTCATGGGGGCCCCACGTGCATGCTGCATGTCATGGGGGCCCCAAATGCATGCCTCATGGCATGGGGGGCCCAAATGTATGCCGCATATCATGGGGCCCCCCAAATGCATGCAGCATGTCTTGGGGCCCACAAATGCATGCCGCATGTCAGAGGGGCCCCACATGCATGGCGCATTTCATGGAGGCCCCACATGCATGCGCATGTCATGGGGGCCCCAAATGCGTGCCGCATATCATGGGGGCCCCAAATGCATGCAGCATGTCATGGGGGCCCCACGTGCATGCCACATGTCATGGGGGCCCCACTTGCATGCAGCATGTAATGGGGATCCAAATGCATGATGCATGTCATGGGGGTCCCACATGCATGCCGCATGTCATGGGGACCCCAAATGCATGGCTCAAGTCATGGGGGCCCCCAAATGCATGCCGAATATCAAGGGGGCCACAAATGCATGCAGCATGTCATGGGGGCCCCACGTGCATGTCACATGTCATGGGGCCCCCCAAATGCATGCCGCATGTCATGGGGCCCCCCAAATGCATGCAGCTTGTCTTGGGGCCCACAAATGCATGCCGCATGTCATAGGGGCCCCACATGCATGGCACATTTCATGGGGGCCCCACATGCATGCGCATGTCATGGGGGCCCCAAATGCATGCCGCATATCATGGGGGCCCCAAATGCATGCAGCATGTCATGGGGCCCCACGTGCATGCCGCATATCATTGGGGGCCACATGCATGCCGCATGTCATGGGAGCCCCACATGAATGTCGAATGTCAAGGGGGCCCAACGTGCATGCCGCATGTATTGGGGGCCCCAAATTCATGCCGCATGTCATGAGGGCCCTGCATGCATGCCGCATGTCATGGGGGCCCCGCAGGCATTACGCATGTCATGGGGGCCCAAATGCATGCCGCATGTCATAGGGGCCCCACGTGCATGCCGCATGTAATGGGGGATTCAAATGCATGCCTCAAGTCATGGGGCCCCAAATGCATGTCGCATGTCATGGGGGCCCCATGTGCATGCCACATGTAATGGTGGCTCCAAATGCATGCCGCATGTACTGGGGGCCCCACATGCATGCCGCATTTCATGGGGGACCCAAATGCATGCCGCATGTCATGGGGGCCCCAAAAGCATGTGGCATGTCATAGGGGCCCCACATGCATGCCGCATGTCTTGGGCACCCCAAATGCATGCAGCATGTCATAGGGGCCCCACGTGCATACCACATGTCATGGGGGCCCCAAATGCATGCCGCATGTACTGGGGGCCCCACGTGCATGCCGCATTTCATGGGGGACCCAAATGCATGCTGCATGTCATGGGGGCCCCAAATGCATGTTGCATGTCATGGGGGTCCCACGTGCATGCCGCATGTTATGGGGCCCCCAAGTGCATGCAGCATGTCTTGGGGCCCACAAATGCATGCCGCATGTCATAGGGGCCCCACATGCATGGCGCATTTCATGGGGGCCCCACATGCATGCGCATGTCATGGGGGCACCACATGCATGCCGCATGTCATGGGGCCCAAAAGCTTGCCGCATGTCATGGGGGCCATAAATGCATGCCGCATGTCATGGGAGCCCCACATGAATGTCGCATGTCAAGGGGGCCCAACGTGCATGCCGCATGTATTGGGGGCCCCAAATTCATGCCGCATGTCATGAGGGCCCTGCATGCATGCCGCATGTCATGGGGGCCCCGCAGGCATTCCGCATGTTATGGGGGCCCAAATGCATGCCGCATGTCATGGGGGCCCCACGTGCATGCCGCATGTAATGGGGGATTCAAATGCATGCCTCAAGTCATGGGGGCCCCAAATGCATGCCGCATATCATGGGGGTCCCACATGCATGCCGCATATCATGGGGGTCCCACATGCATGCCGCATGTCATGGGGGCCCCGAATGCATGCCGCATGTCACATTGGCCCCAAATGCATGATGCATGTCATGAGGGCCCCACGTGCATACCGCATGTCATAGGGGCCCCACGTACATGGCACATGTCATCGGTGCCCCACATGCATGCCGCATGTCATTGGGCCCGAAATGCATGCCGCATGTAATGGGGGCCCCACGTGCATGCTGCATGTCATGGGGGCCCCAAATGCATGCCGCATGTCATGGGAGCCCCACATGAATGTCGCATGTCAAGGGGGCCCAACGTGCATGCCGCATGTATTGGGGGCCCCAAATTCATGCCGCATATCATGGGGTGCCCAAATGCATGCCGCATGTCATGGGGGCCCCACATGCATGTCGCATGTAATGGGGGGATTCAAATGCATGCCGCATGTCATGGGGGCCCCAAATACACGCCTCAAGTCATGGGGGCCCCAAGTGCATGCCGCATGTCATGGGGTCCCCACATGCATGCCGCATGTCATGGGGGCTCAAATGCTTGCCGCATGTCATGGGGGCGATAAATGCATGCCGCATGTCATGTGAGCCCAACAAGCATGCCGCATGTATTGGGGGCCCCAAATTCATGCAGCATGTCATAGGGGCCCCACTTGCATGCAGCATGTAATGGGGGATCCAAATGCATGCTGCACGTCATGGGGGCCCCACATGCATGCCGCATGTCATGGGGGCCCCCGCAGGCATTCCACATGCCATGGGGGCCCCAAATAAATGCAGCATTTCATGGGGGCCCCACGTGCATGCTGCATGTCATGGGGCCCCCCAAATGGATGCCGAATGTCATAGGGGCCCCACATGCATGCTGCATAACTTGGGGCCCACAAATGCATGCCGCATGTCATGGGCGCCTCACATGCATGCCGCATGTCATTGGGGCACCAAATGCATGTCGCATGTAATGGGGGCCCCATGTGCATGCCGCATGTCATGGGGGCCCCAAATGCATGCAGCATGTCATTGGGGCCCTCAAATTCATGCCGCATGTCATAGGGGGCCCACGTGCATGGCGCATGTCATGGGTGCCCCACATTCATACCGCATGTCATGGAGGCCCCAGATGCATGCCGCATGTAATGGGAGCCCCCATGCATGCCACATGTCATGGGGGTGCCAAATGAATGTCGCATGTCAAGGGGGGCCCACGTGCATGCCGCATGTCATGGGGGCCATAAATGCATGCGGCATGTCATAGGGGCCCCACGTGCATACCACATGTCATGGGGGCCCCAAATGCATGCCGCATGTACTGGGGCCCCCACGTGCATGCTGCATGTCATGGGGCCCCAAATGCATGCCGCATGTCATGGGGGCCCCAAATGCATGCCGCATGTCATGGGGCCCCCCAAATGCATGCAGCATGTCTTGGGGCCCACAAATGCATGCCACATGTCATAGGGGTCCCACATGCATGGCGCATTTCATGGGGGTCCCACATGCATGCGCATGTCATGGGGGCCCCAAATGCATGCCGCATATCATGGGGGCCCCAAATGCATGCCGCATGTCATAGGGGCCCCACATGCATGGCGCATGTCATGGGGGCCCCACATTCATACCGCATGTCATGGAGGTCCCAAATGCATGTCGCATGTAATGGGAGCCCCCATGCATGCCACATGTCATGGGGGCCCCAAATGAATGTCGCATGTCAAGGGGGCCCCACGTGCATGCCGCATGTCATGGGGGCCCCAAATGCATGCCGCATGTTCAGGGGGCCCCACGTGCATGACGCATTTCATGGGGGCCCCAAATGCATGCCGCATGTACTGGGGGGGCCCACGTGCATGCTGCATGTCATGGGGCCCCAAATGCATGCCGCATGTCATGGGCCCCAAAATGCATGCAGCATGTCTTGGGGCCCACAAATGCATGCCGCATGTCATAGGGGTCCCACATGCATGGCGCATTTCATGGGGTCCCACATGCATGCGCATGTCATGGGGGCCCCACGTGCATGCCACATGTCATGGGGCCCCCCAAATGCATGCAGCATGTCTTGGCGCCCTCAAATGCATGCCGCATGTCATAGGGGTCCCACATGCATGGCACATGTCATGGGGGCCCCACATTCATACCGCATGTCATGGAGGCCCCAAATGCATGTCGCATGTAATGGGAGCCCCCATGCATGCCACATGTCATGGGGGCCCCAAATGAATGTCGCATGTCAAGGGGGCCCCACGTGCATGCCGCATGTCATGGGGGCCCCAAATGCATGCCGCATGTTCAGGGGGCCCCACGTGCATGCCGCATGTCATGGGGCCGCCCAAATGCATGCAGCATGTCTTGGCGCCCTCAAATGCATGCCGAATGTCATAGGGGTCCCACATGAATGCCGCATGGCATGGGGGCCCCAAGTGCGTGCCCCATATCATGGGGGCCCCAAATGCATGCAGCATGTCATAGGGGTCCCACATGCATGCCGCATGGCATGGGGGCCCCAAGTGCGTGCCCCATATCATGGGGCTCCCAAATTCATGTCGCATGTCATAGGGGCCCCAAGTGCATTCCGCATGACATGGGGGCCCCAAATGCATGCCGCATGTCATGGGGGCCCCACGTGCATGCCGCATGTAATGGGGGATTCAAATGCATGCCGCATGTCATGGGGGTCCCACATGCATGGCGCATTTCATGGGGGCCCTACATGCATGCCGCATGTCATGGGGGCCCCAAATGCATGCCTCAAGTCATGGGGGCCCAAAATGCATGCAGCATGTCATAGGGGCCCCACATGCATGGTGCATGTCATGGGGGCCCCACATGCATGCCTCAAGTCATGGGGGCCCCAAATGCATGCCACATATCATGGGGGCCCCACGTGCATGTCGCATATATTGGGAGCCTCAAATGCATGCCGCATGTCATGAGGGCCCCGCATGCAAGCTGCATGTCATTGGGGCCCAACGTGCTTGCCGCATGTCATGGGGGCCCCACGTGCATGCCTCATGTTACGGGGGCCACAAATGCATGCCGCATGTCATAGGTGCCCCACATGCATGGAGCATGTCATGGGGGCCCCAAATGCATGCGGCATGTCATAGGGGCCCCACGTGCATACCACATGTCATGGGGGCCCCAAATGCATGCCGCATGTCATGGGGGCCCCACATGCATGCCACATGTCATGGGGGCCCCAAATGAATGCCGCATGTCATGGGGGCCCCACATGCATGCCACATGTCATGGGGGCCCCAAATGCATGCCTCAAGTCATGGGGGCCCCAAATGCACGCAGCATGTCATAGGGGCCCCACATGCATGGTGCATGTCATGGGGGCCCTACATGCATGCCACATGTCATAGGGGCCCCACGTGCATACCACATGTCATGGGGGCCGCAAATGCATGCCGCATGTCATGGGGGCCCCACATGCATGCCACATGTCATGGGGGCCCCAAATGAATGTCGCATGTCAAGGGGGCCCCACGTGCATGACGCATGTCATGGGGCCCCACATGCATGCCGCATGTCATGGGGGCCCAAATGTTTGCCGCATGTCATGAGGGCCATAAATGCATGCCGCATGTCATGGGAGCCCCACATGCATGCCAAATGTCATGGGGCCCCCAAATGCATGCCGCATGTCATGGGGGCCACACGTGCATGGCGCATTTCATGAGGGCCCAAATGCATGCCGCATGTCAAGAGGCCATAAGTGCATGTCGCATGTCATGGATGCCCAAAGTGCATGCCTCATGTCACGGGGGCCCCGCAGGCATTCCACATGTCATGGGGCCCCAAATAAATGCCGCATGTCAAGGGGGCCCCACGTGCATGACGCATGTCATGGGGACCCACATGCATGCCGCATGTCATGGAGGCCCCCATGACATGTGGAATGCATTTGGGGGCCCCACATGCATGCCGCATGTCATGGGGGGCCAAATGCTTGCCGCATGTCATGAGGGCCATAAATGCATGCCGCATGTCATGGGAGCCCCACATGCATGCCACATGTCATGGGGGCCCCAAATGAATGTCACATGTCAAGGGGGCCCCACGTGCATGCCGCATGTCATGGGGGCCCCAAATGCATGCCGCATGTCATGGGGGCCCCAAATGCATGCCGCATGTCATGGGCCCCCCCAAATGCATGCCGCATGTCATGGGGGGCCAAATGCTTGCCGCATGTCATGAGGGCCATAAATGCATGCCGCATGTCATGGGAGCCCCACATGCATGCCACATGTCATGGGGGCCCCTAATGAATGTCACATGTCAAGGGGGCCCCACGTGCATGCCGCATGTCATGGGGGCCCCAAATGCATGCCGCATGTCATGGGGGCCCCAAATGCATGCCGCATGTCATGGGGCCCCCCAAATGCATGCAGCATGTCTTGGGGCCCACAAATGCATGCCGCATGTCATAGGGGTCCCACATGCATGGCGCATTTCATGGGGGTCCCACATGCATGGCGCATTTCATGGGGGCCCCAAATGCATGCCGCATGTCATAGGGGCCCCACATGCATGGCGCATGTCATGGGGGCCCCACATTCATACCGCATGTCATGGAGGCCCCAAATGCATGCCGCATGTAATCGGAGCCCCCATGCATGCCACATGTCATGGGGGCCATAAATGAATGTCGCATGTCAAAGTCGGCCCCACGTGCATGCCGCATTTCATGAGGGACGCAAATGCATGCCACATGTCATGGGGCCGCCAAATGCATGCAGCATGTCTTGGGGCCCACAAATGCATGCCGCATGTCATGGGGGCCCCACGTGCATACTGCATGTCATGGGGGCCCCAAATGCATGCTGCATGTCATGGGGGCCCCAAATGCATGCCGCATGTCATGGGGGCCCCACGTGCATGCCGCATGTCATGGGGGCCCCGCAGGCATTCCGCATGTCATGGGGGCCCCAAATTCATGCCGCATTTCATGGGGGCCCCACGTGCATGCCGCATGTCATGGGCCCCCCCAAATGCATGCAGCATGTCTTGGTGCCCTCAAATGCATGCCGCATGTCACAGGGGTCCCACCTGCATGCCGCATGTCATGGGGGAACCACCTGCATGCCGCATGGAATGGGGGATTCAAATGCATGCCGCATGTCATGGGGGTCCCACATGCATGCCTCATTTCATGGGGGCCCCAAATGCATGCCGCATAACATGGGGGCCCCGCAGGCATTCCGCATGTCATGGGGGCCTCACGTGCATGCCGCATGTCATGGGGGCCTCACATGCATGCCGCATGTATTGGGGGCCCCAACTGCATGACGCATGTCTCAGGTACCCCAAATGCATGCAGCATGTTATTCATTCCCCAAATGCATGCCGCATGTCATGGGGGCCCAAATGCATGACGCATGTCATGGGGGCTCCACGTGCATGCCGCATGTAATGGGGCTCCCAAATTCATGTCGCATGTCATAGGGGCCCCACGTGCATTCCGCATGACATGGGGGCCGCAAATGCATGCCGCATGTCATGGGGGCTCCACGTGCATGCCGCATGTAATGGGGGACTCACGTGCATTCCGCATGTCATGTGGGCCCCACGTGCATGCTGCATGTCATTGTGGCACCACGTGCATGCCGCATGTCACGGGGGCCCCGCAGGCATTCCACATGTCATGGGGGCCCCAAATAAATGCCGCATTTCATGGGGGCCCCACATGCATGCCGCATGTCACGGGGTCCCCGCAGGCATTCCGCATGTCATGGGGGCCCCAAATGCATGCCGCATTTCATGGGGGCCCCACGTGCATGCCGCATGTCATGGGGCCCCCCAAATGCATGCAGCATGTCTTGGTGCCCTCAAATGCATGCCGCATGTCACAGGGGTCCCACCTGCATGCCGCATGTCATGGGGGAACCACCTGCATGCCGCATGTAATGGGGGATTCAAATGCATGCCGCATGTCATGGGGGTCCCACATGCATGCCTCATGTCATGGGGGCCCCAAATGCATGCCGCATATCATGGGGGCCCCGCAGGCATTCCGCATGTCATGGGGGCCTCACGTGCATGCCGCATGTCATGGGGGCCTCACATGCATGCCGCATGTATTGGGGGCCCCAACTGCATGACGCATGTCTCAGGTACCCCAAATGCATGCAGCATGTTATGCAGGCCCCAAATGCATGCCGCATGTCATGGGGGCCCAAATACATGACGCATGTCATGGGGGCTCCACGTGCATGCCGCATGTAATGGGGCTCCTAAATTCATGTCGCATGTGATAGGGGCCCCACGTGCATTCCGCATGACATGGGGGCCGCAAATGCATGCCGCATGTCATGGGGGCCCCACGTGCATGCCGCATGTAATGGGGGATTCAAATGCATGCCGCATGTCATGGGGGTCCCACATGCATGCCACATGTCATTGGGGCCCCGCAGGCATTCCGCATGTCATGGGGGACTCACGTGCATTCCGCATGTCATGTGGGCCCCACGTGCATGCTGCATGTCATTGTGGCACCACGTGCATGCCGCATGTCAAGGGGGCCCCGCAGGCATTCCACATGTCATGGGGGCCCCAAATAAATGCCGCATTTCATGGGGGCCCCACATGCATGCCGCATGTCACGGGGTCCCCGCAGGCATTCAACATGTCATGGGGGCCCCAAATAAATGCCGCATTTCATGGGGACCCCATGTGCATGCCACATGTCTTGGGGCCCACAAATGCATGCCGCATGTCATAGGGGCCCCACATGCATGGCGCATTTCATGGGGGCCCCAAATGCGTGCCGCATATCATGGGGGCCCCAAATGCATGCAGCATGTCACGGGGGCCCCACGTGCATGCCACATGTCATTGGGGGCCCACATGCATGCCGCATGTCATGGGGGCCCCACTTGCATGCAGCATGTAATGGGGATCCAAATGCATGACGCATGTCATGGGGGTCCCACGTGCATGCCGCATGTCACGGGGGCCCCACATGCATGCCGCATGTCATGGGGGCACCACTTGCATGCAGCATGTAATGGGGGATCCAAATGCATGACGCATGTCATGGGGGTCCCACATGCATACCACATGTCATGGGGGAACCAAATGCATGCCGCATGTCCTGGGGGCCCCACATGCATGACACATTTCATGGGGGACCCAAATGCATGCCGCATGTCATGGGGTCCCCAAATGCATGCTGCATGTCATGAGGGCCCCACGTGCATGCTGCATGTCATGGGGCCCCACTTGCATGCCGCATGTCATGGGGGCCCCACGTGCATGTCGCATGTCATGGGGGCCCAAAATGCATGCCGCATGTCATGGGAGCCCCACATGAATGTCGCATGTCAAGGGGGCCCAACGTGCATGCCGCATGTATTGGGGGCCCCAAATTCATGCCGCATATCATGGGGGGCCCAAATGCATGCCGCATGTCATGTTGGCCCCACATGCATGTCGCATGTAATGGGGGGATTCAAATGCATGCCGCATGTCATGGGGGCCCCAAATACACGCCTCAAGTCATGGGGGCCCCAAATGCATGCCGCATGTCATGGGGTCCCCACATGCATGCCGCATGTCATGGGGGCTCAAATGCTTGCCGCATGTCATGGGGGCGATAAATGCATGCCGCATGTCATGTGAGCCCAACAAGCATGCCGCATGTATTGGGGGCCCCAAATTCATGCAGCATGTCATAGGGGCCCCACTTGCATGCAGCATGTAATGGGGGATCCAAATGCATGCTGCACGTCATGGGGGCCCCACATGCATGCCGCATGTCATGGGGGCCCCCGCAGGCATTCCACATGCCATGGGGGCCCCAAATAAATGCAGCATTTCATGGGGGCCCCACGTGCATGCTGCATGTCATGGGGCCCCCCAAATGGATGCCGAATGTCATAGGGGCCCCACATGCATGCCGCATAACTTGGGGCCCACAAATGCATGCCGCATGTCATGGGCGCCTCACATGCATGCCGCATGTCATTGGGGCACCAAATGCATGTCGCATGTCATTGGGGCCCTCAAATTCATGCCGCATGTCATAGGGGGCCCACGTGCATGGCGCATGTCATGGGTGCCCCACATTCATACCGCATGTCATGGAGGCCCCACATGCATGCCGCATGTAATGGGAGCCCCCATGCATGCCACATGTCATGGGGCGCCAAATGAATGTCGCATGTCAAGGGGGGCCCACGTGCATGCCGCATGTCATGGGGGCCATAAATGCATGCGGCATGTCATAGGGGCCCCACGTGCATACCACATGTCATGGGGGCCCCAAATGCATGCCGCATGTACTGGGGCCCCCACGTGCATGCTGCATGTCATGGGGCCCCAAATGCATGCCGCATGTCATGGGGGCCCCAAATGCATGCCGCATGTCATGGGGCCCCCCAAATGCATGCAGCATGTCTTGGGGCCCACAAATGCATGCCACATGTCATAGGGGTCCCACATGCATGGCGCATTTCATGGGGGTCCCACATGCATGCGCATGTCATGGGGCCCCCAAATGCATGCCGCATATCATGGGGGCCCCAAATGCATGCCGCATGTCATAGGGGCCCCACATGCATGGCGCATGTCATGGGGGCCCCACATTCATACCGCATGTCATGGAGGTCCCAAATGCATGTCGCATGAAATGGGAGCCCCCATGCATGCCACATGTCATGGGGGCCCCAAATGAATGTCGCATGTCAAGGGGGCCCCACGTGCATGCCGCATGTCATGGGGGCCCCAAATGCATGCCGCATGTTCAGGGGGCCCCACGTGCATGACGCATTTCATGGGGGCCCCAAATGCATGCCGCATGTACTGGGGGGGCCCACGTGCATGCTGCATGTCATGGGGCCCCAAATGCATGCCGCATGTCATGGGGGCCCCAAATGCATGTCGCATGTCATGGGCCCCAAAATGCATGCAGCATGTCATAGGGGTCCCACATGCATGGCGCATTTCATGGGGTCCCACATGCATGCGCATGTCATGGGGGCCCCACGTGCATGCCACATGTCATGGGTCCCCCCAAATGCATGCAGCATGTCTTGGCGCCCTCAAATGCATGCCGCATGTCATAGGGGTCCCACATGCATGGCGCATGTCATGGGGGCCCCACATTCATACCGCATGTCATGGAGGCCCCAAATGCATGTTGCATGTAATGGGAGCCCCCATGCATGCCACATGTCATGGGGGCCCCAAATGAATGTCGCATGTCAAGGGGGCCCCACGTGCATGCCGCATGTCATGGGGGCCCCAAATGCATGCCGCATGTTCAGGGGGCCCCACGTGCATGCCGCATGTCATGGGGCCGCCCAAATGCATGCAGCATGTCTTGGCGCCCTCAAATGCATGCCGCATGTCATAGGGGTCCCACATGAATGCCGCATGGCATGGGGGCCCCAAGTGCGTGCCCCATATCATGGGGGCCCCAAATGCATGCAGCATGTCATAGGGGTCCCACATGCATGCCGCATGGCATGGGGGCCCCAAGTGCGTGCCCCATATCATGGGGCTCCCAAATTCATGTCGCATGTCATAGGGGCCCCAAGTGCATTCCGCATGACATGGGGGCCCCAAATGCATGCCACATGTCATGGGGGCCCCACGTGCATGCCGCATGTAATGGGGGATTCAAATGCATGCCGCATGTCATGGGGGTCCCACATGCATGGCGCATTTCATGGGGGCCCTACATGCATGCCGCATGTCATGGGGGCCCCAAATGCATGCCTCAAGTCATGGGGGCCCAAAATGCATGCAGCATGTCATAGGGGCCCCACATGCATGGTGCATGTCATGGGGGCCCCACATGCATGCCTCAAGTCATGGGGGCCCCAAATGCATGCCACATATCATGGGGGCCCCACGTGCATGTCGCATATATTGGGAGCCTCAAATGCATGCCGCATGTCATGAGGGCCCCGCATGCAAGCTGCATGTCATTGGGGCCCAACGTGCTTGCCGCATGTCATGGGGGCCCCACGTGCATGCCTCATGTTACGGGGGCCACGAATGCATGCCGCATGTCATAGGTGCCCCACATGCATGGAGCATGTCATGGGGGCCCCAAATGCATGCGGCATGTCATAGGGGCCCCACGTGCATACCACATGTCATGGGGGCCCCAAATGCATGCCGCATGTCATGGGGGCCCCACATGCATGCCACATGTCATGGGGGCCCCAAATGAATGCCGCATGTCATGGGGGCCCCACATGCATGCCACATGTCATGGGGGCCCCAAATGCATGCCTCAAGTCATGGGGGCCCCAAATGCACGCAGCATGTCATAGGGGCCCCACATGCATGGTGCATGTCATGGGGGCCCTACATGCATGCCACATGTCATAGGGGCCCCACGTGCATACCACATGTCATGGGGGCCGCAAATGCATGCCGCATGTCATGGGGGCCCCACATGCATGCCACATGTCATGGGGGCCCCAAATGAATGTCGCATGTCAAGGGGGCCCCACGTGCATGACGCATGTCATGGGGACCCACATGCATGCCGCATGTCATGGAGGCCCCTATGACATGCGGCATGCATTTGGGGGCCCCACATGCATGCCGCATGTCATGGGGGCCCAAATGTTTGCCGCATGTCATGAGGGCCATAAATGCATGCCGCATGTCATGGGAGCCCCACATGCATGCCAAATGTCATGGGGCCCCCAAATGCATGCCGCATGTCATGGGGGCCACACGTGCATGGCGCATTTCATGAGGGCCCAAATGCATGCCGCATGTCAAGAGGCCATAAGTGCATGTCGCATGTCATGGATGCCCAAAGTGCATGCCTCATGTCACGGGGGCCCCGCAGGCATTCCACATGTCATGGGGCCCCAAATAAATGCCGCATGTCAAGGGGGCCCCACGTGCATGACGCATGTCATGGGGACCCACATGCATGCCGCATGTCATGGAGGCCCCCATGACATGTGGAATGCATTTGGGGGCCCCACATGCATGCCGCATGTCATGGGGGGCCAAATGCTTGCCGCATGTCATGAGGGCCATAAATGCATGCCGCATGTCATGGGAGCCCCACATGCATGCCACATGTCATGGGGGCCCCAAATGAATGTCACATGTCAAGGGGGCCCCACGTGCATGCCGCATGTCATGGGGGCCCCAAATGCATGCCGCATGTCATGGGGGCCCCAAATGCATGCCGCATGTCATGGGGCCCCCCAAATGCATGCAGCATGTCTTGGGGCCCACAAATGCATGCCGCATGTCATAGGGGTCCCACATGCATGGCGCATTTCATGGGGGTCCCACATGCATGGCGCATTTCATGGGGGCCCCAAATGCATGCCGCATGTCATAGGGGCCCCACATGCATGGCGCATGTCATGGGGGCCCCACATTCATACCGCATGTCATGGAGGCCCCCCAAATGCATGCAGCATGTCTTGGTGCCCTCAAATGCATGCCGCATGTCACAGGGGTCCCACCTGCATGCCGCATGTCATGGGGGAACCACCTGCATGCCGCATGTAATGGGGGATTCAAATGCATGCCGCATGTCATGGGGGTCCCACATGCATGCCTCATTTCATGGGGGCCCCAAATGAATGTCACATGTCAAGGGGGCCCCACGTGCATGCCGCATGTCATGGGGGCCCCAAATGCATGCCGCATGTCATGGGGGCCACAAATGCATGCCGCATGTCATGGGGGCCCCACGTGCATACTGCATGTCATGGGGGCCCCAAATGCATGCTGCATGTCATGGGGGCCCCAAATGCATGCCGCATGTCATGGGGGCCCCACGTGCATGCCGCATGTCATGGGGGCCCCGCAGGCATTCCGCATGTCATGGGGGCCCCAAATTCATGCCGCATTTCATGGGGGCCCCACGTGCATGCCGCATGTCATGGGGCCCCCCAAATGCATGCAGCATGTCTTGGTGCCCTCAAATGCATGCCGCATGTCACAGGGGTCCCACCTGCATGCCGCATGTCATGGGGGAACCACCTGCATGCCGCATGTCATGGGGGTCCCACATGCATGCCTCATTTCATGGGGGCCCCAAATGCATGCCGCATAACATGGGGGCCCCGCAGGCATTCCGCATGTCATGGGGGCCTCACGTGCATGCCGCATGTCATGGGGGCCTCACATGCATGCCGCATGTATTGGGGGCCCCAACTGCATGACGCATGTCTCAGGTACCCCAAATGCATGCAGCATGTTATTCATTCCCCAAATGCATGCCGCATGTCATGGGGGCCCAAATGCATGACGCATGTCATGGGGGCTCCACTTGCATGCCGCATGTAATGGGGCTCCCAAATTCATGTCGCATGTCATAGGGGCCCCACGTGCATTCCGCATGACATGGGGTCCGCAAATGCATGCCGCATGTCATGGGGGCTCCACGTGCATGCCGCATGTAATGGGGGACTCACGTGCATTCCGCATGTCATGTGGGCCCCACGTGCATGCTGCATGTCATTGTGGCACCACGTGCATGCCGCATGTCACGGGGGCCCCGCAGGCATTCCACATGTCATGGGGGCCCCAAATAAATGCCGCATTTCATGGGGGCCCCACATGCATGCCGCATATCATGGGGGCCCCGCAGGCATTCCGCATGTCATGGGGGCCTCACGTGCATGCCGCATGTCATGGGGGCCTCACATGCATGCCGCATGTATTGGGGGCCCCAACTGCATGACGCATGTCTCAGGTACCCCAAATGCATGCAGCATGTTATGCAGGCCCCAAATGCATGCCGCATGTCATGGGGGCCCAAATACATGACGCATGTCATGGGGGCTCCACGTGCATGCCGCATGTAATGGGGCTCCTAAATTCATGTCGCATGTGATAGGGGCCCCACGTGCATTCCGCATGACATGGGGGCCGCAAATGCATGCCGCATGTCATGGGGGCCCCACGTGCATGCCGCATGTAATGGGGGATTCAAATGCATGCCGCATGTCATGGGGGTCCCACATGCATGCCACATGTCATTGGGGCCCCGCAGGCATTCCGCATGTCATGGGGGACTCACGTGCATTCCGCATGTCATGTGGGCCCCACGTGCATGCTGCATGTCATTGTGGCACCACGTGCATGCCGCATGTCAAGGGGGCCCCGCAGGCATTCCACATGTCATGGGGGCCCCAAATAAATGCCGCATTTCATGGGGGCCCCACATGCATGCCGCATGTCACGGGGTCCCCGCAGGCATTCAACATGTCATGGGGGCCCCAAATAAATGCCGCATTTCATGGGGACCCCATGTGCATGCCACATGTCTTGGGGCCCACAAATGCATGCCGCATGTCATAGGGGCCCCACATGCATGGCGCATTTCATGGGGGCCCCAAATGCGTGCCGCATATCATGGGGGCCCCAAATGCATGCAGCATGTCACGGGGGCCCCACGTGCATGCCACATGTCATTGGGGGCCCACATGCATGCCGCATGTCATGGGGGCCCCACTTGCATGCAGCATGTAATGGGGATCCAAATGCATGACGCATGTCATGGGGGTCCCACGTGCATGCCGCATGTCATGGGGGCCCCACATGCATGCCGCATGTCATGGGGGCACCACTTGCATGCAGCATGTAATGGGGGATCCAAATGCATGACGCATGTCATGGGGGTCCCACATGCATACCACATGTCATGGGGGAACCAAATGCATGCCGCATGTCCTGGGGCCCCACATGCATGACACATTTCATGGGGGACCCAAATGCATGCCGCATGTCATGGGGTCCCCAAATGCATGCCGCATGTCATGAGGGCCCCACGTGCATGCTGCATGTCATGGGGGCCCCACTTGCATGCCGCATGTCATGGGGGCCCCACGTGCATGTCGCATGTCATGGGGGCCCAAAATGCATGCCGCATGTCATGAGGGTGCCGCATGCATGCCACATGTCTTGGGACCCACAAATGCATGCCACATGTCATAGGGGCCCCACATGCATGGTGCATTTCATGAGGGCCCAAATGCATGCCGCATGTCATGGGAGCCCCACATGAATGTCGCATGTCAAGGGGGCCCAACGTGCATGCCGCATGTATTGGGGGCCCCAAATTCATGCCGCATATCATGGGGGGCCCAAATGCATGCCGCATGTCATGGGGGCCCCACATGCATGTCGCATGTAATGGGGGGATTCAAATGCATGCCGCATGTCATGGGGGCCCCAAATACACGCCTCAAGTCATGGGGGCCCCAAATGCATGCCGCATGTCATGGGTCCCCACATGCATGCCGCATGTCATGGGGGCTCAAATGCTTGCCGCATGTCATGGGGGCGATAAATGCATGCCGCATGTCATGTGAGCCCAACAAGCATGCCGCATGTATTGGGGGCCCCAAATTCATGCAGCATGTCATAGGGGCCCCACTTGCATGCAGCATGTAATGGGGGATCCAAATGCATGCTGCACGTCATGGGGGCCCCACATGCATGCCGCATGTCATGGGGGCCCCCGCAGGCATTCCACATGCCATGGGGGCCCCAAATAAATGCAGCATTTCATGGGGGCCCCACGTGCATGCTGCATGTCATGGGGCCCCCCAAATGGATGCCGAATGTCATAGGGGCCCCACATGCATGCCGCATAACTTGGGGCCCACAAATGCATGCCGCATGTCATGGGCGCCTCACATGCATGCCGCATGTCATTGGGGCACCAAATGCATGTCGCATGTAATGGGGGCCCCATGTGCATGCCGCATGTCATGGGGGCCCCAAATGCATGCAGCATGTCATTGGGGCCCTCAAATTCATGCCGCATGTCATAGGGGGCCCACGTGCATGGCGCATGTCATGGGTGCCCCACATTCATACCGCATGTCATGGAGGCCCCACATGCATGCCGCATGTAATGGGAGCCCCCATGCATGCCACATGTCATGGGGGCGCCAAATGAATGTCGCATGTCAAGGGGGCCCCACGTGCATGCCGCATGTCATGGGGGCCATAAATGCATGCGGCATGTCATAGGGGCCCCACGTGCATACCACATGTCATGGGGGCCCCAAATGCATGCCGCATGTACTGGGGCCCCCACGTGCATGCTGCATGTCATGGGGCCCCAAATGCATGCCGCATGTCATGGGGGCCCCAAATGCATGCTGCATGTCATGGGGCCCCCCAAATGCATGCAGCATGTCTTGGGGCCCACAAATGCATGCCACATGTCATAGGGGTCCCACATGCATGGCGCATTTCATGGGGGCCCCACATTCATACCGCATGTCATGGAGGTCCCAAATGCATGTCGCATGTAATGGGCGCCCCCATGCATGCCACATGTCATGGGGGCCCCAAATGAATGTCGCATGTCAAGGGGGCCCCACGTGCATGCCGCATGTCATGGGGGCCCCAAATGCATGCCGCATGTTCAGGGGGCCCCACGTGCATGACGCATTTCATGGGGGCCCCAAATGCATGCCGCATGTACTGGGGGGGCCCACGTGCATGCTGCATGTCATGGGGCCCCAAATGCATGCCGCATGTCATGGGGGCCCCAAATGCATGCCGCATGTCATGGGCCCCAAAATGCATGCAGCATGTCTTGGGGCCCACAAATGCATGCCGCATGTCATAGGGGTCCCACATGCATGGCGCATTTCATGGGGTCCCACATGCATGCGCATGTCATGGGGGCCCCACGTGCATGCCACATGTCATGGGTCCCCCCAAATGCATGCAGCATGTCTTGGCGCCCTCAAATGCATGCCGCATGTCATAGGGGTCCCACATGCATGGCGCATGTCATGGGGGCCCCACATTCATACCGCATGTCATGGAGGCCCCAAATGCATGTCGCATGTAATGGGAGCCCCCATGCATGCCACATGTCATGGGGGCCCCAAATGAATGTCGCATGTCAAGGGGGCCCCACGTGCATTCCGCATGTCATGGGGGCCCCAAATGCATGCCGCATGTTCAGGGGGCCCCACGTGCATGCCGCATGTCATGGGGCCGCCCAAATGCATGCAGCATGTCTTGGCGCCCTCAAATGCATGCCGCATGTCATAGGGGTCCCACATGAATGCCGCATGGCATGGGGGCCCCAAGTGCGTGCCCCATATCATGGGGGGCCCCAAATGCATGCAGCATGTCATAGGAGTCCCACATGCATGCCGCATGGCATGGGGGCCCCAAGTGCGTGCCCCATATCATGGGGCTCCCAAATTCATGTCGCATGTCATAGGGGCCCCAAGTGCATTCCGCATGACATGGGGGCCCCAAATGCATGCCGCATGTCATGGGGGCCCCACGTGCATGCCGCATGTAATGGGGGATTCAAATGCACGCCGCATGTCATGGGGGTCCCACATGCATGGCGCATTTCATGGGGGCCCTACATGCATGCCGCATGTCATGGGGGCCCCAAATGCATGCCTCAAGTCATGGGGGCCCAAAATGCATGCAGCATGTCATAGGGGCCCCACATGCATGGTGCATGTCATGGGGGCCCCACATGCATGCCTCAAGTCATGGGGGCCCCAAATGCATGCCACATATCATGGGGGCCCCACGTGCATGTCGCATATATTGGGAGCCTCAAATGCATGCCGCATGTCATGAGGGCCCCGCATGCAAGCTGCATGTCATTGGGGCCCAACGTGCTTGTCGCATGTCATGGGGGCCCCACGTGCATGCCTCATGTTACGGGGGCCACGAATGCATGCCGCATGTCATAGGTGCCCCACATGCATGGAGCATGTCATGGGGGCCCCAAATGCATGCGGCATGTCATAGGGGCCCCACGTGCATACCACATGTCATGGGGGCCCCAAATGCATGCCGCATGTCATGGGGGCCCCACATGCATGCCACATGTCATGGGGGCCCCAAATGAATGCCGCATGTCATGGGGGCCCCACATGCATGCCACATGTCATGGGGGCCCCAAATGCATGCCTCAAGTCATGGGGGCCCCAAATGCACGCAGCATGTCATAGGGGCCCCACATGCATGGTGCATGTCATGGGGGCCCTACATGCATGCCACATGTCATAGGGGCCCCACGTGCATACCACATGTCATGGGGGCCGCAAATGCATGCCGCATGTCATGGGGGCCCCACATGCATGCCACATGTCATGGGGGCCCCAAATGAATGTCGCATGTCAAGGGGGCCCCACGTGCATGACGCATGTCATGGGGACCCACATGCATGCCGCATGTCATGGAGGCCCCTATGACATGCGGCATGCATTTGGGGGCCCCACATGCATGCCGCATGTCATGGGGGCCCAAATGTTTGCCGCATGTCATGAGGGCCATAAATGCATGGCGCATTTCATGAGGGCCCAAATGCATGCCGCATGTCAAGAGGCCATAAGTGCATGTCGCATGTCATGGATGCCCAAAGTGCATGCCTCATGTCACGGGGGCCCCGCAGGCATTCCACATGTCATGGGGCCCCAAATAAATGCCGCATGTCAAGGGGGCCCCACGTGCATGACGCATGTCATGGGGACCCACATGCATGCCGCATGTCATGGAGGCCCCCATGACATGTGGAATACATTTGGGGGCCCCACATGCATGCCGCATGTCATGGGGGGCCAAATGCTTGCCGCATGTCATGAGGGCCATAAATGCATGCCGCATGTCATGGGAGCCCCACATGCATGCCACATGTCATGGGGGCCCCAAATGAATGTCACATGTCAAGGGGGCCCCACGTGCATGCCGCATGTCATGGGGGCCCCAAATGCATGCCGCATGTCATGGGGGCCCCAAATGCATGCCGCATGTCATGGGGCCCCCCAAATGCATGCAGCATGTCTTGGGGCCCACAAATGCATGCCGCATGTCATAGGGGTCCCACATGCATGGCGCATTTCATGGGGGTCCCACATGCATGGCGCATTTCATGGGGGCCCCAAATGCATGCCGCATGTCATAGGGGCCCCACATGCATGGCGCATGTCATGGGGGCCCCACATTCATACCGCATGTCATGGAGGCCCCAAATGCATGCCGCATGTAATCGGAGCCCCCATGCATGCCACATGTCATGGGGGCCATAAATGAATGTTGCATGTCAAAGTCGGCCCCACGTGCATGCCGCATTTCATGAGGGACGCAAATGCATGCCACATGTCATGGGGCCGCCAAATGCATGCAGCATGTCTTGGGGCCCACAAATGCATGCCGCATGTCATGGGGGCCCCACGTGCATACTGCATGTCATGGGGGCCCCAAATGCATGCTGCATGTCATGGGGGCCCCAAATGCATGCCGCATGTCATGGGGGCCCCACGTGCATGCCGCATGTCATGGGGGCCCCGCAGGCATTCCGCATGTCATGGGGGCCCCAAATTCATGCCGCATTTCTTGGGGGCCCCACGTGCATGCCGCATGTCATGGGCCCCCCCAAATGCATGCAGCATGTCTTGGTGCCCTCAAATGCATGCCGCATGTCACAGGGGTCCCACCTGCATGCCGCATGTAATGGGGGATTCAAATGCATGCCGCATGTCATGGGGGTCCCACATGCATGCCTCATTTCATGGGGGCCCCAAATGCATGCCGCATAACATGGGGGCCCCGCAGGCATTCCGCATGTCATGGGGGCCTCACGTGCATGCCGCATGTCATGGGGGCCTCACATGCATGCCGCATGTATTGGGGGCCCCAACTGCATGACGCATGTCTCAGGTACCCCAAATGCATGCAGCATGTTATTCATTCCCCAAATGCATGCCGCATGTCATGGGGGCCCAAATGCATGACGCATGTCATGGGGGCTCCACGTGCATGCCGCATGTAATGGGGCTCCCAAATTCATGTCGCATGTCATAGGGGCCCCACGTGCATTCCGCATGACATGGGGGCCGCAAATGCATGCCGCATGTCATGGGGGCTCCACGTGCATGCCGCATGTAATGGGGGACTCACGTGCATTCCGCATGTCATGTGGGCCCCACGTGCATGCTGCATGTCATTGTGGCACCACGTGCATGCCGCATGTCACGGGGGCCCCGCAGGCATTCCACATGTCATGGGGGCCCCAAATAAATGCCGCATTTCATGGGGGCCCCACATGCATGCCGCATGTCACGGGGTCCCCGCAGGCATTCCGAATGTCATGGGGGCCCCAAATGCATGCCGCATTTCATGGGGGCCCCACGTGCATGCCGCATGTCATGGGCCCCCCCAAATGCATGCAGCATGTCTTGGTGCCCTCAAATGCATGCCGCATGTCACAGGGGTCCCACCTGCATGCCGCATGTCATGGGGGAACCACCTGCATGCCGCATGTAATGGGGGATTCAAATGCATGCCGCATGTCATGGGGGTCCCACATGCATGCCTCATGTCATGGGGGCCCCAAATGCATGCCGCATATCATGGGGGCCCCGCAGGCATTCCGCATGTCATGGGGGCCTCACGTGCATGCCGCATGTCATGGGGTCCTCACATGCATGCCGCATGTATTGGGGGCCCCAACTGCATGACGCATGTCTCAGGTACCCCAAATGAATGCAGCATGTTATGCAGGCCCCAAATGCATGCCGCATGTCATGGGGGCCCAAATACATGACGCATGTCATGGGGGCTCCACGTGCATGCCGCATGTAATGGGGCTCCTAAATTCATGTCGCATGTGATAGGGGCCCCACGTGCATTCCGCATGACATGGGGGCCGCAAATGCATGCCGCATGTCATGGGGGCCCCACGTGCATGCCGCATGTAATGGGGGATTCAAATGCATGCCGCATGTCATGGGGGTCCCACATGCATGCCACATGTCATTGGGGCCCCGCAGGCATTCCGCATGTCATGGGGGACTCACGTGCATTCCGCATGTCATGTGGGCCCCACGTGCATGCTGCATGTCATTGTGGCACCACGTGCATGCCGCATGTCAAGGGGGCCCCGCAGGCATTCCACATGTCATGGGGGCCCCAAATAAATGCCGCATTTCATGGGGGCCCCACATGCATACCACATGTCATGGGGGAACCAAATGCATGCCGCATGTCCTGGGGGCCCCACATGCATGACACATTTCATGGGGGACCCAAATGCATGCCGCATGTCATGGGGTCCCCAAATGCATGCCGCATGTCATGAGGGCACCACGTGCATGCTGCATGGCATGGGGGCCCCACTTGCATGCCGCATGTCATGGGGGCCCCACGTGCATGTCGCATGTCATGGGGGCCCAAAATGCATGCCGCATGTCATGAGGGTGCCGCATGCATGCCCCACATGCATGGTGCATTTCATGAGGGCCCAAATGCATGCCGCATGTCATGGGAGCCCCACATGAATGTCGCATGTCAAGGGGGCCCAACGTGCATGCCGCATGTATTGGGGGCCCCAAATTCATGCCGCATATCATGGGGGGCCCAAATGCATGCCGCATGTCATGGGGGCCCCACATGCATGTCGCATGTAATGGGGGGATTCAAATGCATGCCGCATGTCATGGGGGCCCCAAATACACGCCTCAAGTCATGGGGGCCCCAAATGCATGTGGGTCCCCATGACATGCGTCATGCACGTGGGGCCCCCTTGACATGCGACATTCATTTGGGGCCCCCATGACATGTGGCATGCATGTGGGGCCCCCATGACATGCGGCATGCATTTGCGGCCCCCATGACATGTGGTATGCACGTGGGGCCCCTATGACATGTGGCATGCATGTAGGGCCCCCATGACATGCACCATGCATGTGGGGCCCCTATGACATGCTGCGTGCATTTGGGGCCCCCATGACTTGAGGCATGCATTTGGGGCCCCCATGACATGTGGCATGCATGTGGGGCCCCCATGACATGCGGCATTCATTTGGGGCCCCCATGACATGTGGCATGCATGTGGGGCCCCCATGACATGCGGCATGCATTTGGGGCCCCCATGACATGTGGTATGCACGTGGGGCCCCTATGACATGCCGCATGCATTTGGGGCCCCCATGACATGCTCCATGCATGTGGGGCACCTATGACATGCGGCATGCATTCGTGGCCCCCGTAACATGAGGCATGCACGTGGGGCCCCCATGACATGCGGCAAGCACGTTGGGCCCCAATGACATGCAGCTTGCATGCGGGGCCCTCATGACATGCGGCATGCATTTGAGGCTCCCAATATATGCGACATGCACGTGGGGCCCCCATGATATGTGGCATGCATTTGGGGCCCCCATGACTTGAGGCATGCATGTGGGGCCCCCATGACATGCACCATGCATGTGGGGCCCCTATGACATGCTGCATGCATTTTGGGCCCCCATGACTTGAGGCATGCATTTGGGGCCCCCATGACATGCGGCATGCATGTAGGGCCCCCATGAAATGCGCCATGCATGTGGGACCCCCATGACATGCGGCATGCATTTGAATCCCCCATTACATGCGGCATGCACGTGGGGCCCCCATGACATGCGGCATGCATTTGGGGCCCCCATGTCATGCGGAATGCACTTGGGGCCCCTATGACATGCGACATGAATTTGGGAGCCCCATGATATGGGGCACGCACTTGGGGCCCCCATGCCATGCGGCATGCATGTGGGACCCCTATGACATGCTGCATGCATTTGGGGCCCCCATGATATGGGGCACGCACTTGGGGCCCCCATGCCATGCGGCATTCATGTGGGACCCCTATGACATGCGGCATGCATTTGAGGGCGCCAAGACATGCTGCATGCATTTGGGCGGCCCCATGACATGCGGCATGCACGTGGGGCCCCCTGAACATGCGGCATGCATTTGGGGCCCCCATGACATGCGGCATGCACGTGGGGCCCCCTTGACATGCGACATTCATTTGGGGCCCCCATGACATGTGGCATGCATGGGGGCTCCCATTACATGCGACATGCATTTGGGGCCTCCATGACATGCGGTATGAATGTGGGGCCCCCATGACATGCGCCATGCATGTGGGACCCCTATGACATGCGGCATGCATTTGAGGGCGCCAAGACATGCTGCATGCATTTGGGGGGACCCATGACATGTGGCATGCACGTGGGGCCCCCATGACATGCGCATGCATGTGGGACCCCATGAAATGCGCCATGCATGTGGGACCCCTATGACATGCGGCATGCATTTGTGGGCCCCAAGACATGCTGCATGCATTTTGGGGCCCATGACATGCGGCATGCATTTGGGGCCCCCATGACATGCGGCATGCATTTGGGGCCCCATGACATGCAGCATGCACGTGGGCCCCCCCAGTACATGTGGCATGCATTTGGGGCCCCCATGAAATGCGTCATGCACGTGGGGCCCCCTGAACATGCGGCATGCATTTGGGGCCCCCATGACATGCGGCATGCACGTGGGGCCCCCTTGACATGCGACATTCATTTGGGGCCCCCATGACATGTGGCATGCATGGGGGCGCCCATTACATGCGACATGCATTTGGGACCTCCATGACATGCGGTATGAATGTGGGGCCCCCATGACATGCGCCATGCATGTGGGGCCCCTATGACATGCGGCATGCATTTGGGGCCCCCATGATATGCGGCATGCATTTGGGGCCCCCATGACATGCGCATGCATGTGGGACCCCCATGAAATGCGCCATGCATGTGGGACCCCTATGACATGTGGCATGCATTTGTGGGCCCCAAGACATGCTGCATGCATTTGGGGGGCCCCATGACATGCGGCATGCATTTGGGGCCCCCATGACATGCGGCATGCATTTGGGGCCCCATGACATGCAGCATGCACGTGGGGGCCCCAGTACATGCGGCATGCATTTGGGGGGCCCCATGACATGCAGCATGCACGTGGGGCCCCCATGAAATGCTGCATTTATTTGGGGCCCCCATGGCATGTGGAATGCCTGCGGGGGCCCCCATGACATGCGGCATGCATGTGGGGCCCCCATGACGTGCAGCATGCATTTGGATCCCCCATTACATGCTGCATGCAAGTGGGGCCCCTATGACATGCTGCATGAATTTGGGGCCCCCAATACATGCGGCATGCTTGTTGGGCTCACATGACATGCGGCATGCATTTATCGCCCCCATGACATGCGGCAAGCATTTGAGCCCCCATGACATGCGGCATGCATGTGGGGACCCCATGACATGCGGCATGCATTTGGGGCCCCCATGACTTGAGGCGTGTATTTGGGGCCCCCATGACATGCGGCATGCATTTGAATCCCCCCATTACATGCGACATGCATGTGGGGCCCCCATGACATGCGGCATGCATTTGGGCCCCCCATGATATGCGGCATGAATTTGGGGCCCCCAATACATGCGGCATGCACGTTGGGCCCCCTTGACATGCGACATTCATGTGGGGCTCCCATGACATGCGGCATGCATTTGGGCCCTCATGAAATGCACCATGCATGTGGGGCCCCTATGACATGCGGCATGCATTTGTGGGTCCCAAGACATGTGGCATGCATGCGGCACCCTCATGACATGCGGCATGCATTTTGGGCCCCCATGACATGCGACATGCACGTGGGGCCCCCATGACATGCGGCATGCAAGTGGGGCCCCCATGACATGCAGCATGCACGTGGGGCCCTCATGACATGCGGCATGCATTTGGGGCCCCCAGGACATGCGGCATGCATTTGGTTCCCCCATGACATGTGGTATGCATGTGGGACCCCCATGACATGCGTCATGCATTTGGATCCCCCATTACATGCTGCATGCAAGTGGTGCCCCCATGACATGCGGCATGCATGTGGGGCCCCCATGACATGCGGCATGCACGTGGGACCCCCATGACATGCGTCATGCATTTGGATCCCCATTACATGCTGCATGCAAGTGGGGCCCCCATGACATGCGGCATGCATGTGGGCCCCCAATGACATGTGGCATGCACGTGGGGCCCCCGTGACATGCTGCATGCATTTGGGGCCCCCATGATATGCGGCACGCATTTGGGGCCCCCATGAAATGCGCCATGCATGTGGGGCCCCTATGACATGCGGCATGCATTTGTGGGCCCCAAGACATGTGGCATGCACATGGGGTCCCCATGAAATGCGGCATTTATTTGGGGCCCCCATGACATGTTGAATGCCTGCGGGGACCCCGTGACATGCGGCATGCATGTGGGGCCCCCATGAAATGCGGCATTTATTTGGGGCCCCCATGACATGTGGAATGCCTGCGGGGCCCCCTTGACATGCGGCATGCACGTGGTGCCACAATGACATGCAGCATGCACGTGGGGCCCACATGACATGCGGAATGCACGTGAGTCCCCCATGACATGCGGAATGCCTGCGGGGCCCCAATGACACGTGGCATGCATGTGGGACCCCCATGACATGCGGCATGCATTTGAATCCCCCATTACATGCGGCATGCACGTGGGGCCCCCATGACATGCGGCATGCATTTGCGGCCCCCATGTCATGCGGAATGCACGTGGGGCCCCTATCACATGCGACATGAATTTAGGAGCCCCATTACATGCGGCATGCACGTGGAGCCCCCATGACATGCGTCATGTATTTGGGCCCCCATGACATGCGGCATGCATTTGGGGCCTGCATAACATGCTGCATGCATTTGGGGTACCTGAGACATGCGTCATGCAGTTGGGGCCCCCAATACATGCGGCATGCATGTGAGGCCCCCATGACATGCGGCATGCACGTGAGGCCCCCATGACATGCGGAATGCCTGCGGGGCCCCCATGATATGCGGCATGCATTTGGGGCCCCCATGACATGAGGCATGCATGTGGGACCCCCATGACATGCGGCATGCATTTGAATCCCCCATTACATGCGGCATGCAGGTGGTTCCCCCATGACATGCGGCATGCAGGTGGGACCCCTGTGACATGCGGCATGCATTTGAGGGCACCAAGACATGCTGCATGCATTTGGGGGGCCCCATGACATGCGGCATGCACGTGGGGCCCCCATGAAATGCGGCATGCATTTGGGGCCCCCATGACATGCGGAATGCCTGCGGGGACCCCGTGACATGCGGCATGCATGTGGGGCCCCCATGAAATGCGGCATTTATTTGGGGCCCCCATGACATGTGGAATGCCTGCGGGGCCCCCGTGACATGCGGCATGCACGTGGTGCCACAATGACATGCAGCATGCACGTGGGGCCCACATGACATGCGGAATGCACGTGAGTCCCCCATTACATGCGGCATGCACGTGGAGCCCCCATGACATGCGGCATGCATTTGCGGCCCCCATGTCATGCGGAATGCACGTGGGGCCCCTATGACATGGGACATGAATTTGGGAGCCCCATTACATGTGGCATGCACGTGGAGCCCCCATGACATGCGTCATGCATTTGGGCCCCCATGACATGCGGCATGCATTTGGGGAATGAATAACATGCTGCATGCATTTGGGGTACCTGAGACATGCGTCATGCAGTTGGGGCCCCCAATACATGCGGCATGCATGTGAGGCCCCCATGACATGCGGCATGCACGTGAGGCCCCCATGACATACGGAATGCCTGCGGGGCCCCCATGTTATGCGGCATGCATTTGGGGCCCCCATGAAATGAGGCATGCATGTGGGACCCCCATGACATGCGGCATGCATTTGAATCCCCCATTACATGCGGCATGCAGGTGGTTCCCCCATGACATGCGGCATGCAGGTGGGACCCCTGTGACATGCGGCATGCATTTGAGGGCACCAAGACATGCTGCATGCATTTGGGGGGCCCCATGACATGCGGCATGCACGTGGGGCCCCCATGAAATGCGGCATGAATTTGGGGCCCCCATGACATGCGGAATGCCTGCGGGGCCCCCATGACATGCGGCATGCATGTGGGGCCCCCATGACATGCGGCATGCATTTGGGGCCCCCATGACATGCAGCATGCATTTGGGGCCCCCATGACATGCAGTATGCACGTGGGGCCCCCATGACATGCGGCATGCATTTGTGGGCCCCAAGACATGCTGCATGCATTTGGCGGCCCCATGACATGTGGCATGCATTTGCGTCCCTCATGAAATGCGGCATGCACGTGGGGCCGACTTTGACATGCGACATTCATTTATGGCCCCCATGACATGTGGCATGCATGGGGGCTCCGATTACATGCGGCATGCATTTGGGGCCTCCATGACATGCGGTATGAATGTGGGGCCCCCATGACATGCGCCATGCATGTGGGGCCCCTATGACATGCGGCATGCATTTGGGGCCCCCATGAAATGCGCCATGCATGTGGGACCCCCATGAAATGCGCCATGCATGTGGGACCCCTATGACATGCGGCATGCATTTGTGGGCCCCAAGACATGCTGCATGCATTTGGGGGGGCCCATGACATGCGGCATGCATTTGGGGCCCCCATGACATGCGGCATGCATTTGGGGCCCCCATGACATGCGGCATGCACGTGGGGCCCCCTTGACATGTGACATTCATTTGGGGCCCCCATGACATGTGGCATGCATGTGGGACTCCCATGACATGCGGCATGCATTTATGGCCCTCATGACATGCGGCAAGCATTTGGCCCCCCATGACATGCGGCATGCATGTGGGGCCCCCAAATGCATTCCACATGTCATGGGGGCCTCCATGACATGCGGCATGCATGTGGGTCCCCATGACATGCGTCATGCACGTGGGGCCCCCTTGACATGCGGCATTTATTTGGGGCCCCATGACATGTGGAATGCCTGCGGGGCCCCCGTGACATGAGGCATGCACTTTGGGCATCCATGACATGCGACATGCACTTATGGCCTCTTGACATGCGGCATGCATTTGGGCCCTCATGAAATGCGCCATGCACGTGTGGCCCCCATGACATGCGGCATGCATTTGGGGGCCCCATGACATTTGGCATGCATGTGGGGCTCCCATGACATGCGGCATGCATTTATGGCCCTCATGACATGCGGCAAACATTTGGGCCCCCATGACATGCGGCATGCATGTGGGGCCCCCAAATGCATGCCGCATGTCATAGGGGCCTCCATGACATGCGGCATGCATGTGGGTCCCCATGACATGGGTCATGCACGTGGGGCCCCCTTGACATGCGACATTCATTTGGGGCCCCCATGACATGTGGCATGCATGTGGGGCCCCCATGACATGCGGCATGCATTTGCGGCCCCCATGACATGTGGTATGCACGTGGGGCCCCTATGACATGTGGCATGCATGTAGGGCCCCCATGACATGCACCATGCATGTGGGGCCCCTATGACATGCTGCGTGCATTTGGGGCCCCCATGACTTGAGGCATGCATTTGGGGCCCCCATGACATGTGGCATGCATGTGGGGCCCCCATGACATGCGGCATTCATTTGGGGCCCCCATGACATGTGGCATGCATGTGGGGCCCCCATGACATGCGGCATGCATTTGGGGCCCCCATGACATGTGGTATGCACGTGGGGCCCCTATGACATGCCGCATGCATTTGGGGCCCCCATGACATGCTCCATGCATGTGGGGCACCTATGACATGCGGCATGCATTCGTGGCCCCCGTAACATGAGGCATGCACGTGGGGCCCCCATGACATGCGGCAAGCACGTTGGGCCCCAATGACATGCAGCTTGCATGCGGGGCCCTCATGACATGCGGCATGCATTTGAGGCTCCCAATATATGCGACATGCACGTGGGGCCCCCATGATATGTGGCATGCATTTGGGGCCCCCATGACTTGAGGCATGCATGTGGGGCCCCCATGACATGCACCATGCATGTGGGGCCCCTATGACATGCTGCATGCATTTTGGGCCCCCATGACTTGATGCATGCATTTGGGGCCCCCATGACATGCGGCATGCATGTAGGGCCCCCATGAAATGCGCCATGCATGTGGGACCCCCATGACATGCGGCATGCATTTGAATCCCCCATTACATGCGGCATGCACGTGGGGCCCCCATGACATGCGGCATGCATTTGGGGCCCCCATGTCATGCGGAATGCACTTGGGGCCCCTATGACATGCGACATGAATTTGGGAGCCCCATGATATGGGGCACGCACTTGGGGCCCCCATGCCATGCGGCATGCATGTGGGACCCCTATGACATGCTGCATGCATTTGGGGCCCCCATGATATGGGGCACGCACTTGGGGCCCCCATGCCATGCGGCATTCATGTGGGACCCCTATGACATGCGGCATGCATTTGAGGGCGCCAAGACATGCTGCATGCATTTGGGCGGCCCCATGACATGCGGCATGCACGTGGGGCCCCCTGAACATGCGGCATGCATTTGGGGCCCCCATGACATGCGGCATGCACGTGGGGCCCCCTTGACATGCGACATTCATTTGGGGCCCCCATGACATGTGGCATGCATGGGGGCTCCCATTACATGCGACATGCATTTGGGGCCTCCATGACATGCGGTATGAATGTGGGGCCCCCATGACATGCGCCATGCATGTGGGACCCCTATGACATGCGGCATGCATTTGAGGGCGCCAAGACATGCTGCATGCATTTGGGGGGACCCATGACATGTGGCATGCACGTGGGGCCCCCATGACATGCGCATGCATGTGGGACCCCATGAAATGCGCCATGCATGTGGGACCCCTATGACATGCGGCATGCATTTGTGGGCCCCAAGACATGCTGCATGCATTTTGGGGCCCATGACATGCGGCATGCATTTGGGGCCCCCATGACATGCGGCATGCATTTGGGGCCCCATGACATGCAGCATGCACGTGGGCCCCCCCAGTACATGCGGCATGCATTTGGGGCCCCCATGAAATGCGTCATGCACGTGGGGCCCCCTGAACATGCGGCATGCATTTGGGGCCCCCATGACATGCGGCATGCACGTGGGGCCCCCTTGACATGCGACATTCATTTGGGGCCCCCATGACATGTGGCATGCATGGGGGCTCCCATTACATGCGACATGCATTTGGGACCTCCATGACATGCGGTATGAATGTGGGGCCCCCATGACATGCGCCATGCATGTGGGGCCCCTATGACATGCGGCATGCATTTGGGGCCCCCATGATATGCGGCATGCATTTGGGGCCCCCATGACATGCGCATGCATGTGGGACCCCCATGAAATGCGCCATGCATGTGGGACCCCTATGACATGTGGCATGCATTTGTGGGCCCCAAGACATGCTGCATGCATTTGGGGGGCCCCATGACATGCGGCATGCATTTGGGGCCCCCATGACATGCGGCATGCATTTGGGGCCCCATGACATGCAGCATGCACGTGGGGGCCCCAGTACATGCGGCATGCATTTGGGGCCCCCATGACATGTGGTATGCACGTGGGGCCCCTATGACATGCCGCATGCATTTATGGCCCCCATGACATGCGGCATGCACGTGGGCCCCCCTTGACATGCGACATTCATTTGGCGCCCCATGACATGTGGCATGCATGGGGGCTCCCATTACATGCGGCATGCATGTGGGGCCTCCATGACATGCGGTATGAATGTGGGGCACCCATGACATGCGCCATGCACGTGGGCCCCCTATGACATGCGGCATGAATTTGAGGGCCCCAATGACATGCGACATGCATTTGGTGCCCCAATGACATGCGGCATGCATGTGAGGCGCCCATGACATGCGGCATGCATTTGTGGGCCCCAAGTTATGCGGCATGCATGTGGGGCCCCTATGACATTCGGCATCCATTTGGGGGGCCCCATGACATGCAGCATGCACGTGGGGCCCCCATGAAATGCTGCATTTATTTGGGGCCCCCATGGCATGTGGAATGCCTGCGGGGGCCCCCATGACATGCGGCATGCATGTGGGGCCCCCATGACGTGCAGCATGCATTGGGATCCCCCATTACATGCTGCATGCAAGTGGGGCCCCTATGACATGCTGCATGAATTTGGGGCCCCCAATACATGCGGCATGCTTGTTGGGCTCACATGACATGCGGCATGCATTTATCGCCCCCATGACATGCGGCAAGCATTTGAGCCCCCATGACATGCGGCATGCATGTGGGGACCCCATGACATGCGGCATGCATTTGGGGCCCCCATGACTTGAGGCGTGTATTTGGGGCCCCCATGACATGCGGCATGCATTTGAATCCCCCCATTACATGCGACATGCATGTGGGGCCAACATGACATGCGGCATGCATTTGGGCCCCCCATGATATGCGGCATGAATTTGGGGCCCCCAATACATGCGGCATGCACGTTGGGCCCCCTTGACATGCGACATTCATGTGGGGCTCCCATGACATGCGGCATGCATTTTGGGCCCCCATGACATGCGACATGCACGTGGGGCCCCCATGACATGCGGCATGCAAGTGGGGCCCCATGACATGCAGCATGCACGTGGGGCCCTCATGACATGCGGCATGCATTTGGGGACCCCATGACATGCGGCATGCATTTGGGTCCCCCATGAAATGTGTCATGCATGTGGGGCCCCCAGGACATGCGGCATGCATTTGGTTCCCCCATGACATGTGGTATGCATGTGGGACCCCCATGACATGCGTCATGCATTTGGATCCCCCATTACATGCTGCATGCAAGTGGTGCCCCCATGACATGCGGCATGCATGTGGGGCCCCCATGACATGTGGCATGCACGTGGGTCCCCCATGACATGCGTCATGCATTTGGATCCCCATTACATGCTGCATGCAAGTGGGGCCCCCATGACATGCGGCATGCATGTGGGCCCCCAATGACATGTGGCATGCACGTGGGGCCCCCGTGACATGCTGCATGCATTTGGGGCCCCCATGATATGCGGCACGCATTTGGGGCCCCCATGAAATGCGCCATGCATGTGGGGCCCCTATGACATGCGGCATGCATTTGTGGGCCCCAAGACATGTGGCATGCACATGGGGTCCCCATGAAATGCGGCATTTATTTGGGGCCCCCATGACATGTTGAATGCCTGCGGGGACCCCGTGACATGCGGCATGCATGTGGGGCCCCCATGAAATGCGGCATTTATTTGGGGCCCCCATGACATGTGGAATGCCTGCGGGGCCCCCTTGACATGCGGCATGCACGTGGTGCCACAATGACATGCAGCATGCACGTGGGGCCCAAATGACATGCGGAATGCACGTGAGTCCCCCATGACATGCGGAATGCCTGCGGGGCCCCAATGACATGTGGCATGCATGTGGGACCCCCATGACATGCGGCATGCATTTGAATCCCCCATTACATGCGGCATGCACGTGGGGCCCCCATGACATGCGGCATGCATTTGCGGCCCCCATGTCATGCGGAATGCACGTGGGGCCCCTATCACATGCGACATGAATTTAGGAGCCCCATTACATGCGGCATGCACGTGGAGCCCCCATGACATGCGTCATGTATTTGGGCCCCCATGACATGCGGCATGCATTTGGGGCCTGCATAACATGCTGCATGCATTTGGGGTACCTGAGACATGCGTCATGCAGTTGGGGCCCCCAATACATGCGGCATGCATGTGAGGCCCCCATGACATGCGGCATGCACGTGAGGCCCCCATGACATGCGGAATGCCTGCGGGGCCCCCATGATATGCGGCATGCATTTGGGGCCCCCATGACATGAGGCATGCATGTGGGACCCCCATGACATGCGGCATGCATTTGAATCCCCCATTACATGCGGCATGCAGGTGGTTCCCCCATGACATGCGGCATGCAGGTGGGACCCCTGTGACATGCGGCATGCATTTGAGGGCACCAAGACATGCTGCATGCATTTGGGGGGCCCCATGACATGCGGCATGCACGTTGGGCCCCCATGAAATGCGGCATGCATTTGGGGCCCCCATGACATGCGGAATGCCTGCGGGGACCCCGTGACATGCGGCATGCATGTGGGGCCCCCATGAAATGCGGCATTTATTTGGGGCCCCCATGACATGTGGAATGCCTGCGGGGCATCCGTGACATGCGGCATGCACGTGGTGCCACAATGACATGCAGCATGCACGTGGGGCCCACATGACATGCGGAATGCACGTGAGTCCCCCATTACATGCGGCATGCACGTGGAGCCCCCATGACATGCGGCATGCATTTGCGGCCCCCATGTCATGCGGAATGCACGTGGGGCCCCTATGACATGCGACATGAATTTGGGAGCCCCATTACATGCGGCATGCACGTGGAGCCCCCATGACATGCGTCATGCATTTGGGCCCCCATGACATGCGGCATGCATTTGGGGAATGAATAACATGCTGCATGCATTTGGGGTACCTGAGACATGCGTCATGCAGTTGGGGCCCCCAATACATGCGGCATGCATGTGAGGCCCCCATGACATGCGGCATGCACGTGAGGCCCCCATGACATGCGGAATGCCTGCGGGGCCCCCATGTTATGCGGCATGCATTTGGGGCCCCCATGAAATGAGGCATGCATGTGGGACCCCCATGACATGCGGCATGCATTTGAATCCCCCATTACATGCGGCATGCAGGTGGTTCCCCCATGACATGCGGCATGCAGGTGGGACCCCTGTGACATGCGGCATGCATTTGAGGGCACCAAGACATGCTGCATGCATTTGGGGGGCCCCATGACATGCGGCATGCACGTGGGGCCCCCATGAAATGCGGCATGAATTTGGGGCCCCCATGACATGCGGAATGCCTGCGGGGCCCCCATGACATGTGGCATGCATTTGCGTCCCTCATGAAATGCGGCATGCACGTGGGGCCGACTTTGACATGCGACATTCATTTATGGCCCCCATGACATGTGGCATGCATGGGGGCTCCGATTACATGCGGCATGCATTTGGGGCCTCCATGACATGCGGTATGAATGTGGGGCCCCCATGACATGCGCCATGCATGTGGGGCCCCTATGACATGTGGCATGCATTTGGGGCCCCCATGAAATGCGCCATGCATGTGGGACCCCCATGAAATGCGCCATGCATGTGGGACCCCTATGACATGCGGCATGCATTTGTGGGCCCCAAGACATGCTGCATGCATTTGGGGGGCCCCATGACATGCGGCATGCATTTGGGGCCCCCATGACATGCGGCATGCATTTGGGGCCCCCATGACATGCGGCATGCACGTGGGGCCCCCTTGACATGTGACATTCATTTGGGGCCCCCATGACATGTGGCATGCATGTGGGGCTCCCATGACATGCGGCATGCATTTATGGCCCTCATGACATGCGGCAAGCATTTGGCCCCCCATGACATGCGGCATGCATGTGGGGCCCCCAAATGCATTCCACATGTCATGGGGGCCTCCATGACATGCGGCATGCATGTGGGTCCCCATGACATGCGTCATGCACGTGGGGCCCCCTTGACATGTGGCATTTATTTGGGGCCCCATGACATGTGGAATGCCTGCGGGGCCCCCGTGACATGAGGCATGCACTTTGGGCATCCATGACATGCGACATGCACTTATGGCCTCTTGACATGCGGCATGCATTTGGGCCCTCATGAAATGCGCCATGCACGTGTGGCCCCCATGACATGCGGCATGCATTTGGGGGCCCCATGACATTTGGCATGCATGTGGGGCTCCCATGACATGCGGCATGCATTTATGGCCCTCATGACATGCGGCAAACATTTGGGCCCCCATGACATGCGGCATGCATGTGGGGCCCCCAAATGCATGCCGCATGTCATAGGGGCCTCCATGACATGCGGCATGCATGTGGGTCCCCATGACATGCGTCATGCACGTGGGGCCCCCTTGACATGCGACATTCATTTGGGGCCCCCATGACATGTGGCATGCATGTGGGGCTCCGATTACATGCGGCATGCATTTGGGGCCTCCATGACATGCGGTATGAATGTGGGGCCCCCATGACATGCGCCATGCATGTGGGGCCCCTATGACATGTGGCATGCATTTGGGGCCCCCATGAAATGCGCCATGCATGTGGGACCCCCATGAAATGCGCCATGCATGTGGGACCCCTATGACATGCGGCATGCATTTGTGGGCCCCAAGACATGCTGCATGCATTTGGGGGGCCCCATGACATGCGGCATGCATTTGGGGCCCCCATGACATGCGGCATGCATTTGGGGCCCCCATGACATGCGGCATGCACGTGGGGCCCCCTTGACATGTGACATTCATTTGGGGCCCCCATGACATGTGGCATGCATGTGGGGCTCCCATGACATGCGGCATGCATTTATGGCCCTCATGACATGCGGCAAGCATTTGGCCCCCCATGACATGCGGCATGCATGTGGGGCCCCCAAATGCATTCCACATGTCATGGGGGCCTCCATGACATGCGGCATGCATGTGGGTCCCCATGACATGCGTCATGCACGTGGGGCCCCCTTGACATGTGGCATTTATTTGGGGCCCCATGACATGTGGAATGCCTGCGGGGCCCCCGTGACATGAGGCATGCACTTTGGGCATCCATGACATGCGACATGCACTTATGGCCTCTTGACATGCGGCATGCATTTGGGCCCTCATGAAATGCGCCATGCACGTGTGGCCCCCATGACATGCGGCATGCATTTGGGGGCCCCATGACATTTGGCATGCATGTGGGGCTCCCATGACATGCGGCATGCATTTATGGCCCTCATGACATGCGGCAAACATTTGGGCCCCCATGACATGCGGCATGCATGTGGGGCCCCCAAATGCATGCCGCATGTCATAGGGGCCTCCATGACATGCGGCATGCATGTGGGTCCCCATGACATGCGTCATGCACGTGGGGCCCCCTTGACATGCGACATTCATTTGGGGCCCCCATGACATGTGGCATGCATGTGGGGCCCCCATGACATGCGGCATGCATTTGCGGCCCCCATGACATGTGGTATGCACGTGGGGCCCCTATGACATGTGGCATGCATGTAGGGCCCCCATGACATGCACCATGCATGTGGGGCCCCTATGACATGCTGCGTGCATTTGGGGCCCCCATGACTTGAGGCATGCATTTGGGGCCCCCATGACATGTGGCATGCATGTGGGGCCCCCATGACATGCGGCATTCATTTGGGGCCCCCATGACATGTGGCATGCATGTGGGGCCCCCATGACATGCGGCATGCATTTGGGGCCCCCATGACATGTGGTATGCACGTGTGGCCCCTATGACATGCCGCATGCATTTGGGGCCCCCATGACATGCTCCATGCATGTGGGGCACCTATGACATGCGGCATGCATTCGTGGCCCCCGTAACATGAGGCATGCACGTGGGGCCCCCATGACATGCGGCAAGCACGTTGGGCCCCAATGACATGCAGCTTGCATGCGGGGCCCTCATGACATGCGGCATGCATTTGAGGCTCCCAATATATGCGACATGCACGTGGGGCCCCCATGATATGTGGCATGCATTTGGGGCCCCCATGACTTGAGGCATGCATGTGGGGCCCCCATGACATGCACCATGCATGTGGGGCCCCTATGACATGCTGCATGCATTTTGGGCCCCCATGACTTGAGGCATGCATTTGGGGCCCCCATGACATGCGGCATGCATGTAGGGCCCCCATGAAATGCGCCATGCATGTGGGACCCCCATGACATGCGGCATGCATTTGAATCCCCCATTACATGCGGCATGCACGTGGGGCCCCCATGACATGCGGCATGCATTTGGGGCCCCCATGTCATGCGGAATGCACTTGGGGCCCCTATGACATGCGACATGAATTTGGGAGCCCCATGATATGGGGCACGCACTTGGGGCCCCCATGCCATGCGGCATGCATGTGGGACCCCTATGACATGCTGCATGCATTTGGGGCCCCCATGATATGGGGCACGCACTTGGGGCCCCCATGCCATGCGGCATTCATGTGGGACCCCTATGACATGCGGCATGCATTTGAGGGCGCCAAGACATGCTGCATGCATTTGGGCGGCCCCATGACATGCGGCATGCACGTGGGGCCCCCTGAACATGCGGCATGCATTTGGGGCCCCCCATGACATGCGGCATGCACGTGGGGCCCCCTTGACATGCGACATTCATTTGGGGCCCCCATGACATGTGGCATGCATGGGGGCTCCCATTACATGCGACATGCATTTGGGGCCTCCATGACATGCGGTATGAATGTGGGGCCCCCATGACATGCGCCATGCATGTGGGACCCCTATGACATGCGGCATGCATTTGAGGGCGCCAAGACATGCTGCATGCATTTGGGGGGCCCCATGACATGTGGCATGCACGTGGGGCCCCCATGACATGCGCATGCATGTGGGACCCCATGAAATGCGCCATGCATGTGGGACCCCTATGACATGCGGCATGCATTTGTGGGCCCCAAGACATGCTGCATGCATTTTGGGGCCCATGACATGCGGCATGCATTTGGGGCCCCCATGACATGCGGCATGCATTTGGGGCCCCATGACATGCAGCATGCACGTGGGCCCCCCCAGTACATGCGGCATGCATTTGGGGCCCCCATGAAATGCGTCATGCACGTGGGGCCCCCTGAACATGCGGCATGCATTTGGGGCCCCCATGACATGCGGCATGCACGTGGGGCCCCCTTGACATGCGACATTCATTTAGGGCCCCCATGACATGTGGCATGCATGGGGGCTCCCATTACATGCGACATGCATTTGGGACCTCCATAACATGCGGTATGAATGTGGGGCCCCCATGACATGCGCCATGCATGTGGGGCCCCTATGACATGCGGCATGCATTTGGGGCCCCCATGATATGCGGCATGCATTTGGGGCCCCCATGACATGCGCATGCATGTGGGACCCCCATGAAATGCGCCATGCATGTGGGACCCCTATGACATGTGGCATGCATTTGTGGGCCCCAAGACATGCTGCATGCATTTGGGGGGCCCCATGACATGCGGCATGCATTTGGGGCCCCCATGACATGCGGCATGCATTTGGGGCCCCATGACATGCAGCATGCACGTGGGGGCCCCAGTACATGCGGCATGCATTTGGGGCCCCCATGACATGTGGTATGCACGTGGGGCCCCTATGACATGCCGCATGCATTTATGGCCCCCATGACATGCGGCATGCACGTGGGCCCCCCTTGACATGCGACATTCATTTGGCGCCCCCATGACATGTGGCATGCATGGGGGCTCCCATTACATGCGGCATGCATCTGGGGCCTCCATGACATGCGGTATGAATGTGGGGCACCCATGACATGCGCCATGCACGTGGGCCCCCTATGACATGCGGCATGAATTTGAGGGCCCCAATGACATGCTGCATGCATTTGGGGCCCCCATGACATGCGGCATGCACATGGGGCCCCCATTACATGCGACATGCATTTGGTGCCCCAATGACATGCGGCATGCATGTGAGGCGCCCATGACATGCGGCATGCATTTGTGGGCCCCAAGTTATGCGGCATGCATGTGGGGCCCCTATGACATTCGGCATCCATTTGGGGGGCCCCATGACATGCAGCATGCACGTGGGGCCCCCATGAAATGCTGCATTTATTTGGGGCCCCCATGGCATGTGGAATGCCTGCGGGGGCCCCCATGACATGCGGCATGCATGTGGGGCCCCCATGACGTGCAGCATGCATTTGGATCCCCCATTACATGCTGCATGCAAGTGGGGCCCCTATGACATGCTGCATGAATTTGGGGCCCCCAATACATGCGGCATGCTTGTTGGGCTCACATGACATGCGGCATGCATTTATCGCCCCCATGACATGCGGCAAGCATTTGAGCCCCCATGACATGCGGCATGCATGTGGGGACCCCATGACATGCGGCATGCATTTGGGGCCCCCATGACTTGAGGCGTGTATTTGGGGCCCCCATGACATGCGGCATGCATTTGAATCCCCCCATTACATGCGACATGCATGTGGGGCCCCCATGACATGCGGCATGCATTTGGGCCCCCCATGATATGCGGCATGAATTTGGGGCCCCCAATACATGCGGCATGCACGTTGGGCCCCCTTGACATGCGACATTCATGTGGGGCTCCCATGACATGCGGCATGCATTTGGGCCCTCATGAAATGCACCATGCATGTGGGGCCCCTATGACATGCGGCATGCATTTGTGGGTCCCAAGACATGTGGCATGCATGCGGCACCCTCATGACATGCGGCATGCATTTTGGGCCCCCATGACATGCGACATGCACGTGGGGCCCCCATGACATGCGGCATGCAAGTGGGGCCCCCATGACATGCAGCATGCACGTGGGGCCCTCATGACATGCGTCATGCATTTGGGGACCCCATTACATGCTGCATGCAAGTGGTGCCCCCATGACATGCGGCATGCATGTGGGGCCCCCCCATGACATGCGGCATGCACGTGGGACCCCCATGACATGCGTCATGCATTTGGATCCCCATTACATGCTGCATGCAAGTGGGGCGCCCATGACATGCGGCATGCATGTGGGCCCCCAATGACATGTGGCATGCACGTGGGGCCCCCGTGACATGCTGCATGCATTTGGGGCCCCCATGATATGCGGCACGCATTTGGGGCCCCATGAAATGCGCCATGCATGTGGGGCCCCTATGACATGCGGCATGCATTTGTGGGCCCCAAGACATGTGGCATGCACATGGGGTCCCCATGAAATGCGGCATTTATTTGGGGCCCCCATGACATGTTGAATGCCTGCGGGGACCCCGTGACATGCGGCATGCATGTGGGGCCCCCATGAAATGCGGCATTTATTTGGGGCCCCCATGACATGTGGAATGCCTGCGGGGCCCCCTTGACATGCGGCATGCACGTGGTGCCACAATGACATGCAGCATGCACGTGGGGCCCACATGACATGCGGCATGCATTTGAATCCCCCATTACATGCGGCATGCACGTGGGGCCCCCATGACATGCGGCATGCATTTGCGGCCCCCATGTCATGCGGAATGCACGTGGGGCCCCTATCACATGCGACATGAATTTAGGAGCCCCATTACATGCGGCATGCACGTGGAGCCCCCATGACATGCGTCATGTATTTGGGCCCCCATGACATGCGGCATGCATTTGGGGCCTGCATAACATGCTGCATGCATTTGGGGTACCTGAGACATGTGTCATGCAGTTGGGGCCCCCAATACATGCGGCATGCATGTGAGGCCCCCATGACATGCGGCATGCACGTGAGGCCCCCATGACATGCGGAATGCCTGCGGGGCCCCCATGATATGCGGCATGCATTTGGGGCTCCCATGACATGAGGCATGCATGTGGGACCCCCATGACATGCGGCATGCATTTGAATCCCCCATTACATGCGGCATGCAGGTGGTTCCCCCATGACATGCGGCATGCAGGTGGGACCCCTGTGACATGCGGCATGCATTTGAGGGCACCAAGACATGCTGCATGCATTTGGGGGGCCCCATGACATGCGGCATGCACGTGGGGCCCCCATGAAATGCGTCATGCATTTGGGGCCCCCATGACATGCGGAATGCCTGCGGGGACCCCGTGACATGCGGCATGCATGTGGGGCCCCCATGAAATGCGGCATTTATTTGGGGCCCCCATGACATGTGGAATGCCTGCGGGGGCCCCGTGACATGCGGCATGCACGTGGTGCCACAATGACATGCAGCATGCACGTGGGGCCCACATGACATGCGGAATGCACGTGAGTCCCCCATGACATGCGGAATGCCTGCGGGGCCCCAATGACATGTGGCATGCATGTGGGACCCCCATGACATGCGGCATGCATTTGAATCCCCCATTACATGCGGCATGCACGTGGGGCCCCCATGACATGCGGCATGCATTTGCGGCCCCCATGTCATGCGGAATGCACGTGGGGCCCCTATGACATGCGACATGAATTTGGGAGCCCCATTACATGCGGCATGCACGTGGAGCCCCCATGACATGCGTCATGCATTTGGGCCCCCATGACATGCGGCATGCATTTGGGGCCTGAATAACATGCTGCATGCATTTGGGGTACCTGAGACATGCGTCATGCAGTTGGGGCCCCCAATACATGCGGCATGCATGTGAGGCCCCCATGACATGCGGCATGCACGTGAGGCCCCCATGACATGCGGAATGCCTGCGGGGCCCCCATGATATGCGGCATGCATTTGGGGCCCCCATGACATGAGGCATGCATGTGGGACCCCCATGACATGCGGCATGCATTTGAATCCCCCATTACATGCGGCATGCAGGTGGTTCCCCCATGACATGCGGCATGCAGATGGGACCCCTGTGACATGCGGCATGCATTTGAGGGCACCAAGACATGCTGCATGCATTTGGGGGGCCCCATGACATGCGGCATGCACATGGGGCCCCCATGAAATGCGGCATGAATTTGGGGCCCCCATGACATGCGGAATGCCTGCGGGGCCCCCATGACATGCGGCATGCACGTGGGGCCCCCATGACATGCGGCATGCATTTGGGGCCCCCATGACATGCAGCATGCATTTGGGGCCCCCATGACATGCAGCATGCATTTGGGGCCCCCATGACATGCAGTATGCACGTGCGGTCCCCATGACATGCGGCATGCATTTGTGGGCCCCAAGACATGCTGCATGCATTTGGCGGCCCCATGACATGCGGCATGCATTTGCGTCCCCCATGAAATGCGGCATGCACGTGGGGCCCCCTGTACATGCGGCATGCATTTGGGGCCCCCATGACATGCGGCATGCACGTGGGGCCCCCTTGACATGCGACATTCATTTGGGGCCCCCATGACATGTGGCATGCATGGGGGCTCCCATTACATGCGGCATGCATTTGGGGCCTTCATGACATGCGGTATGAATGTGGGGCCCCCATGACATGCGCCATGCATGTGGGGCCCCTATGACATGCGGCATGCATTTGGGGCCCCCATGAAAAGCGCCATGCATGTGGGACCCCCATGAAATGCGCCATGCATGTGGGACGCCTATGACATGCGGCATGCATTTGTGGGCCCCAAGACATGCTGCATGCATTTGGGGGGCCCCATGACATGCGTCATGCACGTGGGGCCCCCTTGACATGCGACATTCATTTGGGGCCCCCATGACATGTGGAATGCATGTGGGGCCCCCATGAAATGCGGCATTTATTTGGGGCCCCATGACATGTGGAATGCCTGCGGGGCCCCCGTGACATGAGGCATGCAATTTGGGCATCCATGACATGCGACATGCATTTATGGCCTCTTGACATGCGGCATGCATTTGGGCCCTCATGAAATGCGCCATGCACGTGTGGCCCCCATGACATGCGGCATGCATTTGGGGGCCCCATGACATTTGGAATGCATGTGGGGCTCCCATGACATGCGGCATGCATTTATGGCCCTCATGACATGCGGCAAGCATTTGGGCCCCCATGACATGCGGCATGCATGTGGGGCCCCCAAATGCATGCCGCATGTCATGGGGGCCTCCATGACATGCGGCGTGCATTTGGGGCCCCCATGACTTGAGGCATGCATTTGGGGCCCCCATGACATGCGGCATGCATGTAGGGCCCCCATGAAATGCGCCATGCATGTGGGGCCCCTATGACATGCGGCATGCATTTGTGGGCCCCAAGACATGTGGCATGCACATGGGGCCCCCATGAAATGCGGCATTTATTTGGGGCCCCCATGACATGTGTAATGCCTGCGGGGCCCCCGTGACATGCGGCATGCACGTGGGGCCCCCATGAAATGCGGCATTTATTTGGGGCCCCCATGACATGAGGAATGCCTGCGGGGCCCCCGTGACATGAGGCATGCACTTTGGGCACCCATGACATGCGACATGCATTTATGGCCTCATGACATGCGGCATGCATTTGGGCCCTCATGAAATGCGCCATGCACGTGGGGCCCCCATTACATGCGGCATGCATTTGGGGGCCCCATGACATGCGGCATGCATGTGGGGCCCAAATGCTTGCCGCATGTCATGGGGGCCTCCATGACATGTGGCATGCATGTGGGGCTCCCATGACATGCGGCATGCATTTATGGCCCTCATGACATGCGGCAAGCATTTGGGCCCCAATGACATGCGGCATGCATGTGGAGCCCAAATGCTTGCAGCATGTCATGGGGGCCTCCATGACATGCGGCATGCATGTGGGTCCCCATGACATGCGTCATGCACGTGGGGCCCCCTTGACATGCGACATTCATTTGGGGCCCCCATGACATGTGGCATGCACGTGGGGCCCCTATGACATGCCGCATGCATTTGGGGCCCCCATGACATGCTCCATGGATGTGGGGCCCCTATGACATGCGGCATGCATTCGTGTCCCCCGTAACATGAGGCATGCACGCGGGGCCCCCATGACATGCGGCAAGCACGTGGGGCCCCAATGACATGCAGCATGCACGTGGGACCCCCATGACATGCGGAATGCACGTGAGGCCCCCATGACATGCGGAATGCCTGCGGGGCCCCAATGACATGCGGCATGCACGTGAGGCCCCCATGACATGCGGAATGCCTGCGGGGCCCCAATGACATGCGGCATGCATGCGGGGCCCTCATGACATGCGGCATGCATTTGAGGCCCCCAATATATGCGGCATGCATGTGGGGCCCCCATGGTATGTGGCATGCATTTGGGGCCCTCATGACTTGAGGCATGCATGTGGGGCCCCCATGACATGCACCATGCATGTGGGGCCCCTATGACATGCTGCATGCATTTGGGGCCCCCATGACTTGAGGCATGCATTTGGGGCCCCCATGACATGCGCAATGCCTGCGGGGCCCCAATGACATGTGGCATGCATGTGGGACCCCCATGACATGCGGCATGCATTTGAATCCCCCATTACATGTGGCATGCACGTTGGGCCCCATGACATGCGGCATGCATTTGGGGCCCCCATGACATGCGGAATGCACGTGGGGCCCCTATGACATGCGACATGAATTTGGGAGCCACATTACATGCGGCATGCACGTGGAGCCCCCATGACATGCGTCATGCATTTGGGCCCCCATGACATGCGGCATGCATTTGGGGCCCAAATGCTTGCCGCATGTCATGGGGGCCTCCATGACATGTGGCATGCATGTGGGGCTCCCATGACATGCGGCATGCATTTATAGCCCTCATGACAAGCGGCAAGCATTTGGGCCCCCATGACATGCGGCATGCATGTGGGGCCCCCATGACATGCGGCATGCATTTGGGGGCCCCATGGCATGCGGCATGCATGTGGGGCCCAAATGCCTCCCGCATGTCATGGGGGCCTCCATGACATTTGGCATTCATGTGGGTCCCCATGACATGCGTCATGCACGTGGGTCCCCCTTGACATGCGACATTCATTTGGGCCCCCATGACATGTGGCATGCATGTGGGGCTCCCATGACATGCGGCATGCATTTGGGGCCCCCATGACATGTGGTATGCACGTGGGGCCCCTATGACATGCCGCATGCATTTGGGGCCCCCATGACATGCTCCATGCATGTGGGGCCCCTATGACATGCGGCATGCATTCGTGGCCCCCGTAACATGAGGCATGCACATGGGGCCCCCATGACATGCGGCAAGCACGTGGGGCCCCAATGACATGCAGCATGCACGTGGGACCCTCCATGACATGCGGAATGCACGTGAGGCCCCCATGACATGCGGAATGCCTGCGGGGCCCCAATGACATGCAGCATGCACGTGGGGCCTGCATAACATGCTGCATGCATTTGGGGTACCTGAGACATGCGGCATGCAGTTGGGGCCCCATGACATGCGGTATGAATGTGGGGCCCCCATGACATGCGCCATGCATGTGGGGCCACTATGACATGTGGCATGCATTTGGGGCCCCCATGATATGCAGCACGCATTTGGGGCCCCCATGACATGCGCATGCATGTGGGACCCCCATGAAATGCGCCATGCATGTGGTACCCCTATGACATGCGGCATGCATTTGTGGGCCCCAAGACATGCTGCATGCATTTGGGGGGTCCCATGACATGCGGCATGCACGTGGGGCCCCTATGACATGCCGCATGCATTTATGGCCCCCATGACATGCGGCATGCACGTGGGGGCCCCAGTACATGCGACATTCATGTGGGGCTCCCATGACATGCGGCATGCATTTGGGCCCTCATGAAATGCACCATGCATGTGGGGCCCCTATGACATGCGGCATGCATTTGTGGGTCCCAAGACATGTGGCATGCATGCGGCACCCTCATGACATGCGGCATGCATTTTGGGCCCCCATGACATGCGACATGCACGTGGGGCCCCCATGACATGCGGCATGCAAGTGGGGCCCCCATGACATGCAGCATGCACGTGGGGCCCTCATGACATGCGTCATGCATTTGGGGACCCCATTACATGCTGCATGCAAGTGGTGCCCCCATGACATGCGGCATGCATGTGGGGCCCCCCCATGACATGCGGCATGCACGTGGGACCCCCATGACATGCGTCATGCATTTGGATCCCCATTACATGCTGCATGCAAGTGGGGCGCCCATGACATGCGGCATGCATGTGGGCCCCCAATGACATGTGGCATGCACGTGGGGCCCCCGTGACATGCTGCATGCATTTGGGGCCCCCATGATATGCGGCACGCATTTGGGGCCCCATGAAATGCGCCATGCATGTGGGGCCCCTATGACATGCGGCATGCATTTGTGGGCCCCAAGACATGTGGCATGCACATGGGGTCCCCATGAAATGCGGCATTTATTTGGGGCCCCCATGACATGTTGAATGCCTGCGGGGACCCCGTGACATGCGGCATGCATGTGGGGCCCCCATGAAATGCGGCATTTATTTGGGGCCCCCATGACATGTGGAATGCCTGCGGGGCCCCCTTGACATGCGGCATGCACGTGGTGCCACAATGACATGCAGCATGCACGTGGGGCCCACATGACATGCGGCATGCATTTGAATCCCCCATTACATGCGGCATGCACGTGGGGCCCCCATGACATGCGGCATGCATTTGCGGCCCCCATGTCATGCGGAATGCACGTGGGGCCCCTATCACATGCGACATGAATTTAGGAGCCCCATTACATGCGGCATGCACGTGGAGCCCCCATGACATGCGTCATGTATTTGGGCCCCCATGACATGCGGCATGCATTTGGGGCCTGCATAACATGCTGCATGCATTTGGGGTACCTGAGACATGTGTCATGCAGTTGGGGCCCCCAATACATGCGGCATGCATGTGAGGCCCCCATGACATGCGGCATGCACGTGAGGCCCCCATGACATGCGGAATGCCTGCGGGGCCCCCATGATATGCGGCATGCATTTGGGGCTCCCATGACATGAGGCATGCATGTGGGACCCCCATGACATGCGGCATGCATTTGAATCCCCCATTACATGCGGCATGCAGGTGGTTCCCCCATGACATGCGGCATGCAGGTGGGACCCCTGTGACATGCGGCATGCATTTGAGGGCACCAAGACATGCTGCATGCATTTGGGGGGCCCCATGACATGCGGCATGCACGTGGGGCCCCCATGAAATGCGTCATGCATTTGGGGCCCCCATGACATGCGGAATGCCTGCGGGGACCCCGTGACATGCGGCATGCATGTGGGGCCCCCATGAAATGCGGCATTTATTTGGGGCCCCCATGACATGTGGAATGCCTGCGGGGGCCCCGTGACATGCGGCATGCACGTGGTGCCACAATGACATGCAGCATGCACGTGGGGCCCACATGACATGCGGAATGCACGTGAGTCCCCCATGACATGCGGAATGCCTGCGGGGCCCCAATGACATGTGGCATGCATGTGGGACCCCCATGACATGCGGCATGCATTTGAATCCCCCATTACATGCGGCATGCACGTGGGGCCCCCATGACATGCGGCATGCATTTGCGGCCCCCATGTCATGCGGAATGCACGTGGGGCCCCTATGACATGCGACATGAATTTGGGAGCCCCATTACATGCGGCATGCACGTGGAGCCCCCATGACATGCGTCATGCATTTGGGCCCCCATGACATGCGGCATGCATTTGGGGCCTGAATAACATGCTGCATGCATTTGGGGTACCTGAGACATGCGTCATGCAGTTGGGGCCCCCAATACATGCGGCATGCATGTGAGGCCCCCATGACATGCGGCATGCACGTGAGGCCCCCATGACATGCGGAATGCCTGCGGGGCCCCCATGATATGCGGCATGCATTTGGGGCCCCCATGACATGAGGCATGCATGTGGGACCCCCATGACATGCGGCATGCATTTGAATCCCCCATTACATGCGGCATGCAGGTGGTTCCCCCATGACATGCGGCATGCAGATGGGACCCCTGTGACATGCGGCATGCATTTGAGGGCACCAAGACATGCTGCATGCATTTGGGGGGCCCCATGACATGCGGCATGCACATGGGGCCCCCATGAAATGCGGCATGAATTTGGGGCCCCCATGACATGCGGAATGCCTGCGGGGCCCCCATGACATGCGGCATGCACGTGGGGCCCCCATGACATGCGGCATGCATTTGGGGCCCCCATGACATGCAGCATGCATTTGGGGCCCCCATGACATGCAGCATGCATTTGGGGCCCCCATGACATGCAGTATGCACGTGCGGTCCCCATGACATGCGGCATGCATTTGTGGGCCCCAAGACATGCTGCATGCATTTGGCGGCCCCATGACATGCGGCATGCATTTGCGTCCCCCATGAAATGCGGCATGCACGTGGGGCCCCCTGTACATGCGGCATGCATTTGGGGCCCCCATGACATGCGGCATGCACGTGGGGCCCCCTTGACATGCGACATTCATTTGGGGCCCCCATGACATGTGGCATGCATGGGGGCTCCCATTACATGCGGCATGCATTTGGGGCCTTCATGACATGCGGTATGAATGTGGGGCCCCCATGACATGCGCCATGCATGTGGGGCCCCTATGACATGCGGCATGCATTTGGGGCCCCCATGAAAAGCGCCATGCATGTGGGACCCCCATGAAATGCGCCATGCATGTGGGACGCCTATGACATGCGGCATGCATTTGTGGGCCCCAAGACATGCTGCATGCATTTGGGGGGCCCCATGACATGCGTCATGCACGTGGGGCCCCCTTGACATGCGACATTCATTTGGGGCCCCCATGACATGTGGAATGCATGTGGGGCCCCCATGAAATGCGGCATTTATTTGGGGCCCCATGACATGTGGAATGCCTGCGGGGCCCCCGTGACATGAGGCATGCAATTTGGGCATCCATGACATGCGACATGCATTTATGGCCTCTTGACATGCGGCATGCATTTGGGCCCTCATGAAATGCGCCATGCACGTGTGGCCCCCATGACATGCGGCATGCATTTGGGGGCCCCATGACATTTGGAATGCATGTGGGGCTCCCATGACATGCGGCATGCATTTATGGCCCTCATGACATGCGGCAAGCATTTGGGCCCCCATGACATGCGGCATGCATGTGGGGCCCCCAAATGCATGCCGCATGTCATGGGGGCCTCCATGACATGCGGCGTGCATTTGGGGCCCCCATGACTTGAGGCATGCATTTGGGGCCCCCATGACATGCGGCATGCATGTAGGGCCCCCATGAAATGCGCCATGCATGTGGGGCCCCTATGACATGCGGCATGCATTTGTGGGCCCCAAGACATGTGGCATGCACATGGGGCCCCCATGAAATGCGGCATTTATTTGGGGCCCCCATGACATGTGTAATGCCTGCGGGGCCCCCGTGACATGCGGCATGCACGTGGGGCCCCCATGAAATGCGGCATTTATTTGGGGCCCCCATGACATGAGGAATGCCTGCGGGGCCCCCGTGACATGAGGCATGCACTTTGGGCACCCATGACATGCGACATGCATTTATGGCCTCATGACATGCGGCATGCATTTGGGCCCTCATGAAATGCGCCATGCACGTGGGGCCCCCATTACATGCGGCATGCATTTGGGGGCCCCATGACATGCGGCATGCATGTGGGGCCCAAATGCTTGCCGCATGTCATGGGGGCCTCCATGACATGTGGCATGCATGTGGGGCTCCCATGACATGCGGCATGCATTTATGGCCCTCATGACATGCGGCAAGCATTTGGGCCCCAATGACATGCGGCATGCATGTGGAGCCCAAATGCTTGCAGCATGTCATGGGGGCCTCCATGACATGCGGCATGCATGTGGGTCCCCATGACATGCGTCATGCACGTGGGGCCCCCTTGACATGCGACATTCATTTGGGGCCCCCATGACATGTGGCATGCACGTGGGGCCCCTATGACATGCCGCATGCATTTGGGGCCCCCATGACATGCTCCATGGATGTGGGGCCCCTATGACATGCGGCATGCATTCGTGTCCCCCGTAACATGAGGCATGCACGCGGGGCCCCCATGACATGCGGCAAGCACGTGGGGCCCCAATGACATGCAGCATGCACGTGGGACCCCCATGACATGCGGAATGCACGTGAGGCCCCCATGACATGCGGAATGCCTGCGGGGCCCCAATGACATGCGGCATGCACGTGAGGCCCCCATGACATGCGGAATGCCTGCGGGGCCCCAATGACATGCGGCATGCATGCGGGGCCCTCATGACATGCGGCATGCATTTGAGGCCCCCAATATATGCGGCATGCATGTGGGGCCCCCATGGTATGTGGCATGCATTTGGGGCCCTCATGACTTGAGGCATGCATGTGGGGCCCCCATGACATGCACCATGCATGTGGGGCCCCTATGACATGCTGCATGCATTTGGGGCCCCCATGACTTGAGGCATGCATTTGGGGCCCCCATGACATGCGCAATGCCTGCGGGGCCCCAATGACATGTGGCATGCATGTGGGACCCCCATGACATGCGGCATGCATTTGAATCCCCCATTACATGTGGCATGCACGTTGGGCCCCATGACATGCGGCATGCATTTGGGGCCCCCATGACATGCGGAATGCACGTGGGGCCCCTATGACATGCGACATGAATTTGGGAGCCACATTACATGCGGCATGCACGTGGAGCCCCCATGACATGCGTCATGCATTTGGGCCCCCATGACATGCGGCATGCATTTGGGGCCCAAATGCTTGCCGCATGTCATGGGGGCCTCCATGACATGTGGCATGCATGTGGGGCTCCCATGACATGCGGCATGCATTTATAGCCCTCATGACAAGCGGCAAGCATTTGGGCCCCCATGACATGCGGCATGCATGTGGGGCCCCCATGACATGCGGCATGCATTTGGGGGCCCCATGGCATGCGGCATGCATGTGGGGCCCAAATGCCTCCCGCATGTCATGGGGGCCTCCATGACATTTGGCATTCATGTGGGTCCCCATGACATGCGTCATGCACGTGGGTCCCCCTTGACATGCGACATTCATTTGGGCCCCCATGACATGTGGCATGCATGTGGGGCTCCCATGACATGCGGCATGCATTTGGGGCCCCCATGACATGTGGTATGCACGTGGGGCCCCTATGACATGCCGCATGCATTTGGGGCCCCCATGACATGCTCCATGCATGTGGGGCCCCTATGACATGCGGCATGCATTCGTGGCCCCCGTAACATGAGGCATGCACATGGGGCCCCCATGACATGCGGCAAGCACGTGGGGCCCCAATGACATGCAGCATGCACGTGGGACCCTCCATGACATGCGGAATGCACGTGAGGCCCCCATGACATGCGGAATGCCTGCGGGGCCCCAATGACATGCAGCATGCACGTGGGGCCTGCATAACATGCTGCATGCATTTGGGGTACCTGAGACATGCGGCATGCAGTTGGGGCCCCATGACATGCGGTATGAATGTGGGGCCCCCATGACATGCGCCATGCATGTGGGGCCACTATGACATGTGGCATGCATTTGGGGCCCCCATGATATGCAGCACGCATTTGGGGCCCCCATGACATGCGCATGCATGTGGGACCCCCATGAAATGCGCCATGCATGTGGTACCCCTATGACATGCGGCATGCATTTGTGGGCCCCAAGACATGCTGCATGCATTTGGGGGGTCCCATGACATGCGGCATGCACGTGGGGCCCCTATGACATGCCGCATGCATTTATGGCCCCCATGACATGCGGCATGCACGTGGGGCCCCCTTGACATGCAACATTTATTTGGGGCCCCCATGACATGTGGCATGCATGGGGGCTCCCATTACATGCGGCATGCATTTGGGGCCTCCATGACATGCGGTATGAATGTGGGGCCCCCATGACATGCGCCATGCACGTGGGGCCCCTATGACATGCTGCATGCATTTGGGGGCCCCAATGACATGCTGCATGCATTTGGGGCCCCCATGACATGCGGCATGCACGTGGGGCCCCCATTACATGCGGCATGCATTGGGGGCCCCCGTGACATGCGGCATGCACGCGGGGCCCCCATTACATGCGGCATGCATTTGGGGCCCCAATGACATGCGGCATGCATGTGGGGCACCCATGACATGCGGCATGCATTTGTGGGCCCCAAGACATGCGGCATGCATGTGGCGCCCTCATGACATGCGGCATGCATTTTGGGCCCCCATGACATGCGACATGCACGTGGGCCCCCATGACATGCGGCATGCATTTGGGGGCCCCATGACATGCAGCATGCACGTGGGGCCCTCATAACATGCAGCATGCATTTGGGGACCCCGTGACATGCGGCATGCATTTGGGTCCCCCATGAAATGTGTCATGCATGTGGGGCCCCCAGGACATGCGGCATGCATTTGGTTCCCCCATGACATGTGGTATGCATGTGGGACCCCCATGACATGCGTCATGCATTTAGATCCCCCATTACATGCTGCATGCAAGTGGTTCCCCCATGACATGCGGCATGCATGTGGGGCCCCCATGACATGGGGGCCCCACGTGCATGCTGCATGTCATGGGGCCCCCCAAATGGATGCCGAATGTCATAGGGGCCCCACATGCATGCCGCATAACTTGGGGCCCACAAATGCATGCCGCATGTCATGGGCGCCTCACATGCATGCCGCATGTCATTGGGGCACCAAATGCATGTCGCATGTAATGGGGGCCCCATGTGCATGCCGCATGTCATGGGGGCCCCAAATGCATGCAGCATGTCATTGGGGCCCTCAAATTCATGCCGCATGTCATAGGGGGCCCACGTGCATGGCGCATGTCATGGGTGCCCCACATTCATACCGCATGTCATGGAGGCCCCACATGCATGCCGCATGTAATGGGAGCCCCCATGCATGCCACATGTCATGGGGGCGCCAAATGAATGTCGCATGTCAAGGGGGGCCCACGTGCATGCCGCATGTCATGGGGGCCATAAATGCATGCGGCATGTCATAGGGGCCCCACGTGCATACCACATGTCATGGGGGCCCCAAATGCATGCCGCATGTACTGGGGCCCCCACGTGCATGCTGCATGTCATGGGGCCCCAAATGCATGCCGCATGTCATGGGGGCCCCAAATGCATGCCGCATGTCATGGGGCCCCCCAAATGCATGCAGCATGTCTTGGGGCCCACAAATGCATGCCACATGTCATAGGGGTCCCACATGCATGGCGCATTTCATGGGGGTCCCACATGCATGCGCATGTCATGGGGGCCCCAAATGCATGCCGCATATCATGGGGGCCCCAAATGCATGCCGCATGTCATAGGGGCCCCACATGCATGGCGCATGTCATGGGGGCCCCACATTCATACCGCATGTCATGGAGGTTCCAAATGCATGTCGCATGTAATGGGAGCCCCCATGCATGCCACATGTCATGGGGGCCCCAAATGAATGTCGCATGTCAAGGGGGCCCCACGTGCATGCCGCATGTCATGGGGGCCCCAAATGCATGCCGCATGTTCAGGGGGCCCCACGTGCATGACGCATTTCATGGGGGCCCCAAATGCATGCCGCATGTACTGGGGGGCCCACGTGCATGCTGCATGTCATGGGGCCCCAAATGCATGCCGCATGTCATGGGGGCCCCAAATGCATGCCGCATGTCATGGGCCCCAAAATGCATGCAGCATGTCTTGGGGCCCACAAATGCATGCCGCATGTCATAGGGGTCCCACATGCATGGCGCATTTCATGGGGTCCCACATGCATGCGCATGTCATGGGGGCCCCACGTGCATGCCACATGTCATGGGTCCCCCCAAATGCATGCAGCATGTCTTGGCGCCCTCAAATGCATGCCGCATGTCATAGGGGTCCCACATGCATGCAGCATGTCATGGAGGCCCAACGTGCATGCCGCATGTATTGGGGGCCCCAAATGCATGCCGCATGTCATGGGCGAACCACCTGCATGCCGCATGGCATGGGCGAACCACCTGCATGCCGCATGTAATGGGGGATTCAAATGCATGCCGCATGTCATGGGGGTCACACATGCATGCTGCATGTCATGGGGGCACCAAATGCATGCCGCATATCATGGGGGCCCCGCAGGCATTCCGCATGTCATGGGTGCCTCACGTGCATGCCGCATGTCATGGGGGCCTCACGTGCATGCCGCATGTATTGGGGGCCCCAACTTGCATGCCGCATGTCTCAGGTACCCCAAATGCATGCAGCATGTTATGCAGGCCCCAAATGCATGCCGCATGTCATGGGGGCCCAAATGCATGACGCATGTCATGGGGGCTCCACGTGCATGCCGCATGTAATGGGGCTCCCAAATTCATGTCGCATGTCATAGGGGCCCCACGTGCATTCCGCATGACATGGGGGCCCCAAAATGCATGCCGCATGTCATGGGGGCCCCACGTGCATGCCGCATGTAATGGGGGATTCAAATGCATGCTGCATGTCATGGGGGTCCCACATGCATGGCGCATTTCATGGGGGCCCCGCAGGCATTCCGCATGTCATGGGGGCCTCACGTGCATTCCGCATGTCATGGGGGTCCCACGTGCATGCTGCATGTCATTGGGGCCCAACGTGCTTGCCGCATGTCATGGGGGCCCCACGTGCATGCCTCATGTTACGGGGGCCACGAATGCATGCCGCATGTCATAGGTGCCCCACATGCATGGAGCATGTCATGGGGGCCCCAAATGCATGCGGCATGTCATAGGGGCCCCACGTGCATACCACATGTCATGGGGGCCCCAAATGCATGCCGCATGTCATGGGAGCTCCACATGCATGCCACATGTCATGGGGGCCCCAAATGAATGTCGCATGTCAAGGGGGACCCACATGCATGCCGCATGTCATGGAGGCCCCCATGACATGCGGCAAGCATTTGGGCCCCACATGCATGGCGCATGCCATGGGGCCCCCAAATGCATGCTGCATGTCATGGGGGCCCCACATGCATGCCGCATGTCATGGGGGCCCCACCTGCATGGCACATTTCATGAGGGCCCAAATGCATGCCGCATGTCATGAGGCCATAAATGCATGTCACATGTCATGGGTGCCCAACGTGCATGCCTCATGTCAAGGGGGCCCCGCAGGCATTCCACATGTCATGGGGGCACCAAATAAATGCCGCATTTCATGGGGGCCCCACGTGCATGCCGCATGTCACGGGGGCCCCGCAGGCATTCCACATGTCATGGGGGCCCCAAATAAATGCCGCATTTCATGGGTGCCCCATGTGCATGCCACATGTCTTGGGGCCCACAAATGCATGCCGCATGTCATAGGAGCCCCACATGCATGGCGCATTTCATGGGGGCCCTACATGCATGCCGCATGTCATGGGGGCCCCAAATGCATGGCGCATTTCATGGGGGCCCTACATGCATGCCGCATGTCATGGGGGCCCCAAATGCATGCCTCAAGTCATGGGGGCCCCACATGCATGCCGCATATATTGGGGGCCTCAATTGCATGCCGCATGTCATGAGGGCCCCGCATGCATGTCGCATGTCATTGGGGCCCCGCAGTCATGGAGCATGTCATGGGGGCCCCAAATGCATGCCGCATGTCATGGGAGCCCCACATGCATGCCACATGTCATGGGGGCCCCAAATGAATGTCGCATGTCAAGGGGGCCCCACGTGCATGACGCATGTCTTGGGGACCCACATGCATGCTCCATGCCATGGGGCCCCCAAATGCATGCCGCATGTCATGGGGGCCCCACATGCATGCCGCATGTCATGGGGGCCCAAATGCTTGCCGCATGTCATGAGGGCCATAAATGCATGCCGCATGTCATGGGAGCCCCACATGCATGCCACATGTCATGGAGGCCCCCATGACATGCGGCAAGCATTTGGGCCCCACATGCATGCCGCATGTCATGGGGCCCCCAAATGCATGCCGCATGTCATGGGGGCCCCACATGCATGGAGCATGTCATGGGGGCCCCAAATGCATGCGGCATGTCATAGGGGCCCCATTTGCATACCACATGTCATGGGGGCCCCAAATGCATGCCGCATGTCATGGGAGCTCCACATGCATGCCACATGTCATGGGGGCCCCAAATGAATGTCGCATGTCAAGGGGGACCCACATGCATGCCGCATGTCATGGAGGCCCCCATGACATGCGGCAAGCATTTGGGCCCCACATGCATGGCGCATGCCATGGGGCCCCCAAATGCATGCTGCATGTCATGGGGGCCCCACATGCATGCCGCATGTCATGGGGGCCCCACCTGCATGGCACATTTCATGAGGGCCCAAATGCATGCCGCATGTCATGAGGCCATAAATGCATGTCACATGTCATGGGTGCCCAACGTGCATGCCTCATGTCAAGGGGGCCCCGCAGGCATTCCACATGTCATGGGGGCACCAAATAAATGCCGCATTTCATGGGGGCCCCACGTGCATGCCGCATGTCACGGGGGCCCCGCAGGCATTCCACATGTCATGGGGGCCCCAAATAAATGCCGCATTTCATGGGTGCCCCATGTGCATGCCACATGTCTTGGGGCCCACAAATGCATGCCGCATGTCATAGGAGCCCCACATGCATGGCGCATTTCATGGGGGCCCTACATGCATGCCGCATGTCATGGGGGCCCCAAATGCATGGCGCATTTCATGGGGGCCCTACATGCATGCCGCATGTCATGGGGGCCCCAAATGCATGCCTCAAGTCATGGGGGCCCCACATGCATGCCGCATATATTGGGGGCCTCAATTGCATGCCGCATGTCATGAGGGCCCCGCATGCATGTCGCATGTCATTGGGGCCCCACAGTCATGGAGCATGTCATGGGGGCCCCAAATGCATGCCGCATGTCATGGGAGCCCCACATGCATGCCACATGTCATGGGGGCCCCAAATGAATGTCGCATGTCAAGGGGGCCCCACGTGCATGACGCATGTCTTGGGGACCCACATGCATGCTCCATGCCATGGGGCCCCCAAATGCATGCCGCATGTCATGGGGGCCCCACATGCATGCCGCATGTCATGGGGGCCCAAATGCTTGCCGCATGTCATGAGGGCCATAAATGCATGCCGCATGTCATAGGGGCCCCACATGCATGGCGCATTTCATGGGGGCCCTACATGCATGCCGCATGTCATGGGGGCCCCAAATGCATGCCTCAAGTAATGGGGGCCCCAAATGCATGCCACATATCATGGGGGCCCCACATGCATGCCGCATATATTGGGGGCCTCAATTGCATGCCGCATGTCATGAGGGCCCCGCATGCATGCCGCATGTCATTGGGGCCCCGTAGGCATTCCGCATGTCATGGGGGCCTCACGTGCATTCCGCATGTCATGGGGGTCCCACGTACATGCTTCATGTCATTGGGGCCCCACGTGCTTGCCGCTTGTCATGGGGGCCCCACGTGCATGCCTCATGTTACGGGGGCCACGAATGCATGCCGCATGTCATAGGGGCCCCACGTGCATACCACATGTCATGGGGGCCCCAAATGCATGCCGCATGTCATGGGGGCCCCACATGCATGCCACATGTCATGGGGGCCCCAAATGAATGTCGCATGTCAAGGGGGCCCCACGTGCATGACGCATGTCATGGGGACCCACATGCATGCCGCATGTCATGGAGGCCCCCATGACATGCGGCATGCATTTGGGGGCCCCACATGCATGCCGCATGTCATGGAGGCCCCCATGACATGCGGCATGCATTTGGGGGCCCCACATGCATGCCGCATGTCATGGGGGCCCAAATGCTTGCCGCATGTCATGAGGGCCATAAATGCATGCCGCATGTCATGGGAGCCCCACATGCATGCCAAATTCATGGGCCCCCAAATGCATGCCGCATGTCATGGGGGCCCCACGTGCATGGCGCATTTCATGAGGGCCCAAATGCATGCCGCATGTCAAGAGGCCATAAATGCATGTCGCATGTCATGGGTGCCCAAAGTGCATGCCTCATGTCACGGGGGCCCGCAGGCATTCCACATGTCATGGGGGCCCCAAATAAATGCCGCATTTCATGGGGGCCCCACGTGCATGCCGCATGTCACGGGGGCCCCGCAGGCATTCCACATGTCATGGGGGCCCCAAATAAATGCAGCATTTCATGGGGGCCCCATGTGCATGCCACATGTCTTGGGGCCCACAAATGCATGCCGCATGTCATAGGGGCCCCACATGCATGGCGCATTTCATGGGGGCCCTACATGCATGCCGCATGTCATGGGGGCCCCAAATGCATGCCTCAAGTCATGGGGCCCCAAATGCATGCAGCATGTCATAGGGGCCCCACATGCATGGTGCATGTCATGGGGGCCCCACATGCATGCCTCAAGTCACGGGGGCCCCAAATGCATGCCACATATTATGGGGGCCCCACATGCATGCCGCACATATTCGGGGCCTCAATTGCATGCCGCATGTCATGAGGACCCCGCATGCATGCCGCATGTCATTGGGGCCCCGTAGACATTCTGCATGTCATGGGGGCCTCACGTGAATTCCGCATGTCATGGGGGTCCCACGTGCATGCTTCATGTCATTGTGGCACCACGTGCATGCCGCATGTCACGGGGGCCCCGCAGGCATTCCACATGTCATGGGGGCCCCAAATAAATGCAGCATTTCATGGGGGCCCCATGTGCATGCCACATGTCTTGGGGCCCACAAATGCATGCCGCATGTCATAGGGGCCCCACATGCATGGCGCATTTCATGGGGGCCCTACATGCATGCCGCATGTCATGGGGGCCCCAAATGCATGCCTCAAGTCATGGGGCCCCAAATGCATGCAGCATGTCATAGGGGCCCCACATGCATGGTGCATGTCATGGGGGCCCCACATGCATGCCTCAAGTCACGGGGGCCCCAAATGCATGCCACATATCATGGGGGCCCCACATGCATGCCGCATATATTCGGGGCCTCAATTGCATGCCGCATGTCATGAGGACCCCGCATGCATGCCGCATGTCATTGGGGCCCCGTAGACATTCCGCATGTCATGGGGGCCTCACGTGCATTCCGCATGTCATGGGGGTCCCACGTGCATGCTTCATGTCATTGGGGCCCCAAGTGCTTGCCGCTTGTCATGGGGGCCCCACGTGCATGCCTCATGTTACGGGGGGCCACGAATACATGCCGCATGTCATAGGGGCCCCACGTGCATACCACATGTCATGAGGGCCCCAAATGCATGCCGCATGTCATGGGGGCCCCACATGCATGCCACATGTCATGGGGGCCCCAAATGAATGTCGCATGTCAAGGGGGCCCCACGTGCATGACGCATGTCATGGGGACCCACATGCATGCCGCATGTCATGGAGGCCCCCATAACATGCGGCATGCATTTGGGGTCCCCACATGCATGCCGCATGTCATGGAGGGCCAAATGCTTGCCGCATGTCATGAGGGCCATAAATGCATGCCGCATGTTATGGGAGCCCCACATGCATGCCACATGTCATGGGGGCCCCAAATGAATGTCGCATGTCAAGGGGGCCCCACGTGCATGCCGCATGTCATGGGGGCCCCAAATGCATGCCGCATGTCATGGGGGCCCCAAATGCATGCCGCATGTCATGGGGCCCCCCAAATGCATGCAGCATGTCTTGGGGCCCACAAATGCATGCCGCATGTCATAGGAGTCCCACATGCATGGCGCATTTCATGGGGGTCCCACATGCATGGCGCATTTCATGGGGGCCACAAATGCATGCCGCATGTCATAGGGGCCCCACATGCATGGCGCATGTCATGGGGCCCCCACATTCATACCGCATGTCATGTAGGCCCCAAATGCATGCCGCATGTAATGGGAGCCCACATGCATGCCACATGTCATGGGGGCCCCAAATGAATGTCGCATGTCAAGGGGGCCCCACGTGCATGCCGCATGTCATGGGGGCCCCAAATGCATGCCACATTTCATGGTGGACGCAAATGCACGCAAATGCATGCCGCATGTCATGGGGGCCCCACGTGCATACCACATGTCATGGGGGCCCCAAATGCATGCCGCATGTACTGGGGGGCCCCACGTGCATGCAGCATGTCTTGGTGCCCTCTAATACATGTCATGGGGGCCCAACGTGCATGCCGCATGTATTGGGGGCCCCGCAGGCATTCCGCATGTCATGGGGCCTCACGTGCATGCCGCATGTCATGGGGGCCCCACATGCGTGCCGCATGTCATGGGGGCCCCACTTGCATGCAGCATGTAATGGGGATCCAAATGCATGACGCATGTCATGGGGGTCCCACGTGCATGCCGCATGTCATGGGGGCCCCACATGCATGCCGCATGTCATGGGGGCACCACTTGCATGCAGCATGTAATGGGGGATCCAAATGCATGACGCATGTCATGGGGGTCCCACATGCATACCACATGTCATGGGGGAACCAAATGCATGCCGCATGTCCTGGGGGCCCCACATGCATGACACATTTCATGGGGGACCCAAATGCATGCCGCATGTCATGGGATCCCCAAATGCATGCCGCATGTCATGAGGGCCCCACGTGCATGCTGCATGTCACTGGGGCCCCAAATGCATGCCGCATGTCATGGGGGCCCAAATGCATGCCGCATGTCATGGGGGCCCCATTTAAATGCCGCATGTCATGGGGGCCCCATTTAAATGCCGCATGTCATGGGGGCCCCACGAGCATGTCGCATGTCATGGGGGCCCAAAATGCATGCCGCATGTCATGAGGGCGCCGCATGCATGCCGCATGTCTTGGGACCCACAAATGCATGCCGCATGTCATAGGGGCCCCACATGCATGGCACATTTCATGAGGGCCCAAATGCATGCCGCATGTCATGAGGCCATAAATGCATGTCGCATGTCATGGGGGCCCCACATGCATGCTGCATGTCATGGGGCCCAAAAGCTTGCCGCATGTCATGGGGGCCATAAATGCATGCCGCATGTCATGGGAGCCCCACATGAATGTCGCATGTCAAGGGGGCCCAACGTGCATGCCGCATGTATTGGGGGCCCCAAATTCATGCCGCATATCATGAGGGCCCTGCATGCATGCCGCATGTCATGGGTGCCCCACATTCATACCGCATGTCATGGAGACCCCACATGCATGCCGCATGTAATTGGAGCCCCCATGCATGCCACATGTCATGGGGGGCGCCAAATGAATGTCGCATGTCAAGGGGGCCCCACGTGCATGCCGCATGTCATGGGGGCCATAAATGCATGCGGCATGTCATAGGGGCCCCACGTGCATACCACATGTCATGGGGCCCCCAAATGCATGCCGCATGTACTGGGGGCCCCACGTGCATGCTGCATGTCATGGGGCCCCAAATGCATGCCGCATGTCATGGGGGGCCCCAATGCATGCCGCATGTCATAGGGGTCCCACATGCATGTCGCATGTCATGGGGGCCCAACGTGCATGCCGCATGTATTGGGGGCCCCGCAGGCATTCCGCATGTCATGGGGCCTCACGTGCATGCCGCATGTCATGGGGGCCCCTCATGCATGGCGCATTTCATGGGGGCCCCAAATGCGTGCCGCATGTCATGGGGGCCCCACTTGCATGCAGCATGTAATGGGGATCCAAATGCATGACGCATGTCATGGGGGTCCCACGTGCATGCCGCATGTCATGGGGGCCCCACATACATGCCGCATGTCATGGGGGCACCACTTGCATGCAGCATGTAATGGGGGATCCAAATGCATGACGCATGTCATGGGGGTCCCACATGCATACCACATGTCATGGGGAACCAAATGCATGCCGCATGTCATGGGGGCCCCACATGCATGACACATTTCATGGGGGACCCAAATGCATGCCGCATGTCATGGGATCCCCAAATGCATGCCGCATGTCATGAGGGCCCCACGTGCATGCTGCATGTCATGGGGGCCCCAAATGCATGCCGCATGTCATGGGGGCCCCAAATGCATGCCGCATGTCATGGGGGCCCCATTTAAATGCCGCATGTCATGGGGGCCCCACGAGCATGTCGCATGTCATGGGGGCCCAAAATGCATGCCGCATGTCATGAGGGCGCCGCATGCATGCCGCATGTCTTGGGGCCCACAAATGCATGCCGCATGTCATAGGGGCCCCACATGCATGGTACATTTCATGAGGGCCCAAATGCATGCCGCATGTCATGAGGCCATAAATGCATGTCGCATGTCATGGGGGCCCCACATGCATGCCGCATGTCATGGGGCCCAAAAGCTTGCCGCATGTCATGGGGGCCATAAATGCATGCCGCATGTCATGGGAGCCCCACATGAATGTCGCATGTCAAGGGGGCCCAACGTGCATGCCGCATGTATTGGGGGCCCCAAATTCATGCCGCATATCATGAGGGCCCTGCATGCATGCCGCATGTCATGGGTGCCCCACATTCATACCGCATGTCATGGAGACCCCACATGCATGCCGCATGTAATTGGAGCCCCCATGCATGGTACATTTCATGAGGGCCCAAATGCATGCCGCATGTCATGAGGCCATAAATGCATGTCGCATGTCATGGGGGCCCCACATGCCACATGTCATGGGGGCGCCAAATGAATGTCGCATGTCAAGGGGGCCCCACGTGCATGCCGCATGTCATGGGGGCCATAAATGCATGCGGCATGTCATAGGGGCCCCACGTGCATACCACATGTCATGGGGCCCCCAAATGCATGCCGCATGTACTGGGGGCCCCACATGCATGCTGCATGTCTTGGGGCCCACAAATGCATGCCGCATGTCATAGGGGTCCCACATGCATGGCGCATTTCATGGGGGTCCCACATGCATGCACATGTCATGGAGGCCCCAAATGCATGCCGCATATCATGGGGGCCCCAAATGCATGCCGCATGTCATATTGGCCCCACATGCATGGCGCATGTCATGGGGGCCCCACATTCATACCGCATGTCATGGGGCCCCCCAAATGCATGCAGCATGTCTTGGTGCCCACAAATGCATGCCGCATGTCATAGGGGTCCCACATGCATGGCGCATTTCATGGGGGTCCCACATGCATGCGCATGTCATGGAGGCCCCAAATGCATGCCGCATATCATGGGGGCCCCAAATGCATGCCGTATGTCATAGGGGCCCCACATGCATGGCGCATGTCATGGGGGCCCCACATTCATACCGCATGTCATGGAGGCCCCAAATGCATGTCGCATGTAATGGGAGCCCCCATGCATGCCACATGTCATGGGGGCCCCAAATGAATGTCGCATGTCAAGGGGGCCCCACGTGCATGCCGCATGTCATGGGGGCCCCAAATGCATGCCGCATGTTCAGGGGGCCCCACGTGCATGCCGCATGTCATGGGGCCGCCCAAATGCATGCAGCATGTCTTGGCGCCCTCAAATGCATGCCGCATGTCATAGGGGTCCCACATGAATGCCGCATGGCATGGGGGCCCCAAGTGCGTGCCCCATATCATGGGGGCCCCAAATGCATGCAGCATGTCATAGGGGTCCCACATGCATGCCGCATGGCATGGGGGCCCCAAGTGCGTGCCCCATATCATGGGGCTCCCAAATTCATGTCGCATGTCATAGGGGCCCCAAGTGCATTCCGCATGACATGGGGGCCCCAAATGCATGCCGCATGTCATGGGGGCCCCACGTGCATGCCGCATGTAATGGGGGATTCAAATGCATGCCGCATGTCATGGGGGTCCCACATGCATGGCGCATTTCATGGGGGCCCTACATGCATGCCGCATGTCATGGGGGCCCCAAATGCATGCCTCAAGTCATGGGGGCCCAAAATGCATGCAGCATGTCATAGGGGCCCCACATGCATGGTGCATGTCATGGGGGCCCCACATGCATGCCTCAAGTCATGGGGGCCCCAAATGCATGCCACATATCATGGGGGCCCCACGTGCATGTCGCATATATTGGGAGCCTCAAATGCATGCCGCATGTCATGAGGGCCCCGCATGCATGCTGCATGTCATTGGGGCCCAACGTGCTTGCCGCATGTCATGGGGGCCCCACGTGCATGCCTCATGTTACGGGGGCCACGAATGCATGCCGCATGTCATAGGTGCCCCACATGCATGGAGCATGTCATGGGGGCCCCAAATGCATGCGGCATGTCATAGGGGCCCCACGTGCATACCACATGTCATGGGGGCCCCAAATGCATGCCGTATGTCATGGGGGCCCCACATGCATGCCAAATGTCATGGGGGCCCCAAATGAATGTCGCATGTCAAGGGGGCCCCACGTGCATGACGCATGTCATGGGGACCCACATGCATGCCGCATGTCATGGAGGCCCCTATGACATGCGGCATGCATTTGGGGGCCCCACATGCATGCCGCATGTCATGGGGGCCCAAATGTTTGCCGCATGTCATGAGGGCCATAAATGCATGCCGCATGTCATGGGAGCCCCACATGCATGCCAAATGTCATGGGGCCCCCAAATGCATGCCGCATGTCATGGGGGCCACACGTGCATGGCGCATTTCATGAGGGCCCAAATGCATGCCGCATGTCAAGAGGCCATAAGTGCATGTCGCATGTCATGGATGCCCAAAGTGCATGCCTCATGTCACGGGGGCCCCGCAGGCATTCCACATGTCATGGGGCCCCAAATAAATGCCGCATGTCAAGGGGGCCCCACGTGCATGACGCATGTCATGGGGACCCACATGCATGCCGCATGTCATGGAGGCCCCCATGACATGTGGAATGCATTTGGGGGCCCCACATGCATGCCGCATGTCATGGGGGGCCAAATGCTTGCCGCATGTCATGAGGGCCATAAATGCATGCCGCATGTCATGGGAGCCCCACATGCATGCCACATGTCATGGGGGCCCCAAATGAATGTCACATGTCAAGGGGGCCCCACGTGCATGCCGCATGTCATGGGGGCCCCAAATGCATGCCGCATGTCATGGGGGCCCCAAATGCATGCCGCATGTCATGGGCCCCCCCAAATGCATGCAGCATGTCTTGGGGCCCACAAATGCATGCCGCATGTCATAGGGGTCCCACATGCATGGCGCATTTCATGGGGGTCCCACATGCATGGCGCATTTCATGGGGGCCCCAAATGCATGCCGCATGTCATAGGGGCCCCACATGCATGGCGCATGTCATGGGGGCCCCACATTCATACCGCATGTCATGGAGGCCCCAAATGCATGCCGCATGTAATCGGAGCCCCCATGCATGCCACATGTCATGGGGGCCATAAATGAATGTCGCATGTCAAAGTCGGCCCCACGTGCATGCCGCATTTCATGAGGGACGCAAATGCATGCCACATGTCATTGGGCCGCCAAATGCATGCAGCATGTCTTGGGGCCCACAAATGCATGCCGCATGTCATGGGGGCCCCACATGCATACTGTATGTCATGGGGGCCCCAAATGCATGCTGCATGTCACAGGGGTCCCACCTGCATGCCGCATGTCATGGGGGAACCACCTGCATGCCGCATGTTATGGGGGATTCAAATGCATGCCGCATGTCATGGGGGTCCCACATGCATGCCTCATTTCATGGGGGCCCCAAATGCATGCCGCATATCATGGGGGCCCCACAGGCATTCCGCATGTCATGGGGGCCTCACGTGCATGCCGCATGTCATGGGGGCCTCACATGCATGCCGCATGTATTGGGGGCCCCAACTGCATGACGCATGTCTCAGGTACCCCAAATGCATGCAGCATGTTATTCATTCCACAAATGCATGCCGCATGTCATGGGGGCTCCACGTGCATGCCGCATGTAATGGGGCTCCCAAATTCATGTTGCATGTCATAGGGGCCCCACGTGCATTCCGCATGACATGGGGGCCGCAAATGCATGCCGCATGTCATGGGGGCTCCACGTGCATGCCGCATGTAATGGGGGACTCACGTGCATTCCGCATGTCATGTGGGCCCCACGTGCATGCTGCATGTCATTGTGGCACCACGTGCATGCCGCATGTCACGGGGGCCCCGCAGGCATTCCACATGTCATGGGGGCCCCAAATAAATGCCGCATTTCATGGGGGCCCCACATGCATGCCGCATGTCACGGGGTCCCCGCAGGCATTCCGCATGTCATGGGGGCCCCAAATGCATGCCGCATTTCATGGGGGCCCCATGTGCATGCCGCATGTCATGGGGCCCCCCAAATGCATGCAGCATGTCTTGGTGCCCTCAAATGCATGCCGCATGTCATGGGGGTCCCACATGCATGCCTCATGTCATGGGGGCCCCAAATGCATGCCGCATATCATGGGGGCCCCGCAGGCATTCCGCATGTCATGGGGGCCTCACGTGCATGCCGCATGTCATGGGGGCCTCACATGCATGCCGCATGTATTGGGGGCCCCAACTGCATGACGCATGTCTCAGGTACCCCAAATGCATGCAGCATGTTATGCAGGCCCCAAATGCATGCCGCATGTCATGGGGGCCCAAATACATGACGCATGTCATGGGGGCTCCACGTGCATGCCGCATGTAATGGGGCTCCTAAATTCATGTCGCATGTCATAGGGGCCCCACGTGCATTCCGCATGACATGGGGGCCGCAAATGCATGCCGCATGTCATGGGGGCCCCACGTGCATGCCGCATGTAATGGGGGATTCAAATGCATGCCGCATGTCATGGGGGTCCCACATGCATGCCACATGTCATTGGGGCCCCGCAGGCATTCCGCATGTCATGGGGGACTCACGTGCATTCCGCATGTCATGTGGGCCCCACGTGCATGCTGCATGTCATTGTGGCACCACGTGCATGCCGCATGTCACGGGGGCCCCGCAGGCATTCCACATGTCATGGGGGCCCCAAATAAATGCCGCATTTCATGGGGGCCCCACATGCATGCCGCATGTCACGGGGTCCCCGCAGGCATTCAACATGTCATGGGGGCCCCAAATAAATGCCGCATTTCATGGGGACCCCATGTGCATGCCACATGTCTTGGGGCCCACAAATGCATGGCGCATGTCATAGGGGCACCACATGCATGGCGCATTTCATGGGGGCCCCAAATGCGTGCCGCATATCATGGGGGCCCCAAATGCATGCAGCATGTAATGGGGGATCCAAATGCATGACGCATGTAATGGGGATCCAAATGCATGACGCATGTCATGGGGGTCCCACGTGCATGCCGCATGTCATGGGGGCCCCACATGCATGCCGCATGTCATGGGGGAACCACTTGCATGCAGCATGTAATGGGGGATCCAAATGCATGACGCATGTCATGGGGGTCCCACATGCATACCACATGTCATGGGGGAACCAAATGCATGCCGCATGTCCTGGGGGCCCCACATGCATGACACATTTCATGGGGGACCCAAATGCATGCCGCATGTCACGGGGTCCCCAAATGCATGCTGCATGTCATGAGGGCCCCACGTGCATGCTGCATGTCATGGGGGGCCCCCAAATGCATGCCGCATGTCATGGGGCCCCACTTGCATGCCGCATGTCATGGGGGCCCCACGTGCATGTCGCATGTCATGGGGGCCCAAAATGCATGCCGCATGTCATGAGGGCGCCACATGCATGCCGCATGTCTTGGGGCCCACAAATGCATGCCGCATGTCATGGGTGCCCCACATGCATGCCGCATGTCATTGGGGCCCAAATGCATGCCGCATGTAATGGGGGCCCCGTGTGCATGCCGCATGTCACGGGGGCCCCAAATGCATGCCGCATGTAATGGGGGCCCCACGTGCATGCCACATGTCATGGGGGCCCCAAATGCATGCAGCATGTCATTGGGGCCCCCAAATGCATGCAGCATGTCATAGGGGCCCCACGTGCATGGCGCATGTCATGGGGGCCCCACATTCATACCGCATGTCATGGAGGCCCCAAATGCATGCCGCATGTAATGGGAGCCCCCATGCATGCCACATGTCATGGGGGCCCCAAATGAATGTCGCATGTCAAGGGGGCCCCACGTGCATGCCGCATGTCATGGGGCCATAAATGCATGCGGCATGTGATAGGGGCCCCACGTGCATGCCGCATGTCATGGGGCCCCCCAAATGCATGCAGCATGTCTTGGGGCCCACAAATGCATGCCGCATGTCATAGGGGTACCACATGCATGGCGCATTTCATGGGGGTCCCACATGCATGCGTATGTCATGGGGGCCCCAAATGCGTGCCGCATATCATGGGGGCCCCAAATGCATGCCGCATGTCATAGTGGCCCCACATGCATGGCGCATGTCATGGGGGCCCCACATTCATACCGCATGTCATGGAGGCCCCAAATGCATGCCGCATGTAATGGGAGCCCCCATGCATGCCACATGTCATGGGGGCCCCAAATGAATGTCGCATGTCAAGGGGGCCCCAAATGCATGCCGCATGTACAGGGGGCCCCACGTGCATGCCGCATTTCATGGGGGACCCAAATGCATGCCACATGTCATGGGGGCCATAAATGCATGCGGCATGTCATAGGGGCCCCACGTGCATACCACATGTCATGGGGGCCCCAAATGCATGCCGCATGTACTGGGTGGGCCCCCGTGCATGCTGCATGTCATGGGGCCCCAAATGCATGCCGCATGTCATGGAAGCCCCACGTGCATGCCGCATGTCATGGGGCCCCCCAAATGCATGCAGCATGTCTTGGCGCCCTCAAATGCATGCCGCATGTCATAGGGGTCCCACATGCATGCCACATGTCATGGGGGCCATAAATGCATGCGGCATGTCATATGGGCCCCACGTGCATACCACATGTCATGGGGGCCCCAAATGCATGCCGCATGTACTGGGTGGGCCCACGTGCATGCTGCATGGCATGGGGGCCCCAAGTGCGTGCCCCATATCATGGGGGCCCCAAATGCATGCAGCATGTCATGGGGGCCCATCGTGCATGCCACATGTATTGGGGGCCCCAAATGCATGACGCATGTCATGGGGGAACCACCTGCATGCCGCATGTCATGGGGGAACCACCTGCATGCCGCATGTAATGGGGGATTCAAATGCATGCCGCATGTCATGGGGGTCCCACATGCATGCTGCATGTCATGGGGGCCCCAAATGCATGCCGCATATCATGGGGCCCCGCAGGCATGCCGCATGTCATGGGGGCCTCACGTGCATGCTGCATGTATTGGGGGCCCCAACTGCATGCCGCATGTCTCAGGTACCCCAAATGCATGCAGCATGTTATGCAGGCCCCAAATGCATGTCGCATGTCATGGGGGCCCAAATGCATGACGCATGTCATGGGGGCTCCACGTGCATGCCGCATGTAATGGGGCTCCCAAATTCATGTCGCATGTCATAGGGGCCCCACGTGCATTCCGCATGACATGGGGGCCCCAAATGCATGCCGCATGTCATGTGGGCCCCACGTGCATGCCGCATGTAATGGGGGATTCAAATGCATGCCGCATGTCATGGGGGTCCCACATGCATGCCACATGTCATTGGGGCCCCGCAGGCATTCCGCATGTCATGGGGGACTCACGTGCATTCCGCATGTCATGTGGGCCCCACGTGCATGCTGCATGTCATTGTGGCCCCACGTGCATGCCGCATGTCACGGGGGCCCCGCAGGCATTCCACATGTCATGGGGGCCCCAAATAAATGCCGCATTTCATGGGGGCCCCAAATGCATGCAGCATGTCATAGGGGCCCCACATGCATGGTGCATGTCATGGGGGCCCCACATGCATGCCTCAAGTCATGGGGGCCCCAAATGCATGCCACATATCATGGGGGCCCCACATGCATGCCGCATATATTGGGGGCCTCAAATGCATGCCACATGTCATAGGGGTACCACATGCATGGCGCATTTCATGGGGGTCCCACATTCATACCGCATGTCATGGAGGCCCCAAATGCATGCCGCATGTAATGGGAGCCCCCATGCATGCCACATGTCATGGGGGCCCCAAATGAATGTCGCATGTCAAGGGGGCCCCAAATGCATGCCGCATGTACAGGGGGCCCCACGTGCATGCCGCATTTCATGGGGGACCCAAATGCATGCCACATGTCATGGGGGCCATAAATGCATGCGGAATGTCATAGGGGCCCCACGTGCATACCACATGTCATGGGGGCCCCAAATGCATGCCGCATGTACTGGGTGGGCCCACGTGCATGCTGCATGTCATGGGGCCCCAAATGCATGCCGCATGTCATGGAAGCCCCACGTAAATGCCGCATGTCATGGGGCCCCCCAAATGCATGCAGCATGTCTTGGCGCCCTCAAATGCATGCCGCATGTCATAGGGGTCCCACATGCATGCCGCATGGCATGGGGGCCCCAAGTGCGTGCCCCATATCATGGGGGCCCCAAATGCATGCAGCATGTCATGGGGGCCCCAACTGCATGCCGCATGTCTCAGGTACCCCAAATGCATGCAGCATGTTATGCAGGCCCCACGTGCATGCTGCATGTCATTGTGGCCCCACGTGCATGCCGCATGTCACGGGGGCCCCGCAGGCATTCCACATGTCATGGGGGCCCCAAATAAATGGCGCATTTCATGGGGACCCCATGTGCATGCCACATGTCTTGGGGCCCACAAATGCATGCCGCATGTCATAGGGGCCCCACATGCATGGCGCATTTCATGGGGGCCCTACATGCATGCCGCATGTCATGGGGGCCCCCAATGCATGCCTCAAGTCATGGGGGCCCCAAATGCATGCAGCATGTCATAGGGGCCCCACATGCATGGTGCATGTCATGGGGGCCCCACATGCATGCCTCAAGTCATGGGGGCCCCAAATGCATGCCACATATCATGGGGGCCCCACATGCATGCAGCATATATTGGGGGCCTCAAATGCATGCCGCATGTCATGAGGGCCCCGCATGCATGCCACATGTCATTGGGGCCCCGCAGGCATTCTGCATGTCATGGGGGCCTCACGTGCATTCCGCATGTCATGGGGGTCCCACGTGCATGCTGCATGTCATTGGGGCCCCACGTGCTTGCCGCATGTCATGGGGGCCCCACGTGCATGCCGCATGTTACGGGGGCCACGAATGCATGCCGCATGTCATAGGGGCCCCACATGCATGGAGCATGTCATGGGGGCCCCAAATGCATGCGGCATGTCATAGGGGACCCACGTGCATACCACATGTCATGGGGGCCCCAAATGCATGCCGCATGTCATGGGAGCCCCAAATGCATGCCACATGTCATGGGGGCCCCAAATGAATGTCGCATGTCAAGGGGGACCCACGTGCATGACGCATGTCATGGGGACCCACATGAATGCCAAATGTCATGGAGGCCCCCATGACATGCGGCAAGCATTTGGGCCCCACATGCATGCCGCATGCCATGGGGCCCCCAAATGCATGCCGCATGTCATGGGAGCCCCACATGCATGCCGCATGTCATGGGGGCCCAAATGCTTGCCGCTTGTCATGAGGGCCATAAATGCATGCCGCATGTCATGGGAGCCCCACATGCATGCCACATGTCATGGAGGCCCCCATGACATGCGGCAAGCATTTGGGCCCCAAATGCATGCCGCATGTCATGGGGGCCCAAATGCATGACGCATGTCATGGGGGCTCCACGTGCATGCCGCATGTAATGTGGCTCCCAAATTCATGTCGCATGTCATAGGGGCCCCACGTGCATTCCGCATGTCATGGGGGCCCCAAATGCATGCCGCATGTCATGGGGCCCAACGTGCATGCCACATGTAATGGGGGATTCAAATGCATGCCGCATGTCATGGGGGTCCCACATGCATGCCACATGTCATTGGGGCCCCGCAGGCATTCCGCATGTCATGGGGGCCCCAAATGTATGCAGCATGTCATAGGGGCCCCACATGCATGGTTCATGTCATGGGGGCCCCACATGCATGCCTCAAGTCATGGGGGCCCCAAATGCATGCCACATACCATGGGGGCCCCACATGCATGCCGCATATATTGGGGGCCTCAAATGCATGCCGCATGTCATGAGGGCCCCGCATGCATGCCGCATGTCATTGGGGCCCCGCAGGCATTCCGCATGTCATGGGGGCCTCACGTGCATGCCGCATGTCATTGGGGCCCCGCAGGCATTCCGCATGTCATGGGGGCCTCACGTGCATTCCGCATGTCATGGGGGTCCCACGTGCATGCTGCATGTCATTGGGGCCCCACATGCTTGCCGCATGTCATGGGGGCCCCGCGTGCATGCCTCATGTTACGGGGGACACGAATGCATGCCGCATGTCATAGGGGCCCCACATCCATGGAGCATGTCATGGGGGCCCCAAATGCATGCGGCATGTCATAGGGGCCCCACGTGCATGCCACATGTCATGGGGGCCCCAAATGAATGTCGCATGTCAAGGGGGCCCCACGTGCATGACGCATGTCATGGGGACCCACATGCATGCCGCATGTCATGGAGGCCCCCATGACATGTGGAATGCATTTGGGGGCCCCACATGCATGCCGCATGTCATGGGGGGCCAAATGCTTGCCGCATGTCATGAGGGCCATAAATGCATGCCGCATGTCATGGGAGCCCCACATGCATGCCACATGTCATGGGGGCCCCAAATGAATGTCGCATGTCAAGGGGGCCCCACGTGCATGCCGCATGTCATGGGGGGCCAAATGCTTGCCGCATGTCATGAGGGCCATAAATGCATGCCGCATGTCATGGGAGCCCCACATGCATGCCACATGTCATGGAGGCCCCCATGACATGCGGCAAGCATTTGGGCCCCACATGCATGCCGCATGTCATGGGGGCCCCACGTGCATGGCGCATTTCATGAGGGCCCAAATGCATGCCGCATGTCATGAGGCCATAAATGCATGTCGCATGTCATGGGTGCCCAAAGTGCATGGCTCATGTCACGGGGGCCCCGCAGGCATTCCTCATGTCATGGGGGCCCCAAATAAATGCCGCATTTCATGGGGGCCCCACGTGCATGCCGCATGTCACGGGGGCCCCGCAGGCATTACACATGTCATGGGGGCCCCAAATAAATGCCGCATTTCATGGGGGCCCCATGTGCATGCCACATGTCTTGGGGCCCACAAATGCATGCCGCATGTCATAGGGGCCCCACATGCATGGCGCATTTCAGGGGGGCCCTACATTCATGCCGCATGTCATGGGGGCCCCAAATGCATGCCTCAAGTCATGGGGGCCCCAAATGCACGCAGCATGTCATAGGGGCCCCACATGCATGGTGCATGTCATGGGGGCCCTACATGCATGCCACATGTCATAGGGGCCCCACGTGCATACCACATGTCATGGGGGCCGCAAATGCATGCCGCATGTCATGGGGGCCCCACATGCATGCCACACGTCATGGGGGCCCCAAATGAATGTCGCATGTCAAGGGGGCCCCACGTGCATGACGCATGTCATGGGGACCCACATGCATGCCGCATGTCATGGAGGCCCCCATGACATGCGGCATGCATTTGGGGGCCCCACATGCATGTCGCATGTCATGGGGGCCCAAATGCTTGCCGCATGTCATGAGGGCCATAAATGCATGCCGCATGTCATGGGAGCCCCACATGCATTCCAAATGTCATGGGGCCCCCAAATGCATGCCGCATGTCATGGGGGCCACACGTGCATGGCGCATTTCATGAGGGCCCAAATGCATGCCGCATGTCAAGAGGCCATAAATGCATGTCGCATGTCATGGATGCCCAAAGTGCATGCCTCATGTCACGGGGGCCCCGCAGGCATTCCACATGTCATGGGGCCCCAAATAAATGCCGCATTTCATGGGGGCCCCACATGCATGCCACATGTCATGGGGGCCCCAAATGCATGTCGCATGTCAAGGGGGCCCCACGTGCATGACGCATGTCATGGGGACCCACATGCATGCCGCATGTCATGGAGGCCCCCATGACATGCGGAATGCATTTGGGGGCCCCACATGCATGCCGCATGTCATGGGGGGCCAAATGCTTTCCGCATGTCATGAGGGCCATAAATGCATGCCGCATGTAATGGGAGCCCCCATGCATGCCACATGTCATGGGGGCCCCAAATGAATGTCGCATGTCAAGGGGGCCCCACGTGCATGCCGCATGTCATGGGGGCCCCAAATGCATGCCGCATGTCATGGGGGCCCCAAATGCATGCCGCATGTCATGGGGCCCCCCAAATGCATGCAGCATGTCTTGGGGCCCACAAATGCATGCCGCATGTCATAGGGGTCCCACATGCATGGCGCATTTCATGGGGGTCCCACATGCATGGCGCATTTCATGGGGGCCCCAAATGCATGCCGCATGTAATGGGAGCCCCCATGCATGCCACATGTCATGGGGGCCCCAAATGAATGTCGCATGTCAAGGGGGCCCCACGTGCATGCCGCATGTCATGGGCTCCCCAAATGCATGCCGCATGTACAGGGGGCCCCACGTGCATGCCGCATTTCATGGGGGACGCAAATGCATGCCGCATGTCATGGGGCCGCCAAATGCATGCCGCATGTCATGAGGGCGCCACATGCATGCCGCATGTCTTGGGGCCCACAAATGCATGCCGCATGTCATGGGTGCCCCACATGCATGCCGCATGTCATTGGGGCCCAAATGCATGCCGCATGTAATGGGGGCCCCGCGTGCATGCCGCATGTCACGGGGGCCCCAAATGCATGCCGCATGTAATGGGGGCCCCACGTGCATGCCGCATGTCATGGGGGCCCCAAATGCATGCAGCATGTCATTGGGGCCCCCAAATGCATGCAGCATGTCATAGGGGCCCCACGTGCATGGCGCATGTCATGGGGGCCCCACATTCATACCGCATGTCATGGAGGCCCCAAATGCATGCCGCATGTAATGGGAGCCCCCATGCATGCCACATGTCATGGGGGCCCCAAATGAATGTCGCATGTCAAGGGGGCCCCACGTGCATGCCGCATGTCATGGGGGCCATAAATGCATGCGGCATGTCATAGGGGCCCCACGTGCATGCCGCATGTCATGGGGCCCCCCAAATGCATGCAGCATGTCTTGGGGCCCACAAATGCATGCCACATGTCATAGGGGTACCACATGCATGGCACATTTCATGGGGGTCCCACATGCATGCGTATGTCATGGGGGCCCCAAATGCGTGCCGCATATCATGGGGGCCCCAAATGCATGCCGCATGTCATAGTGGCCCCACATGCATGGCGCATGTCATGGGGCCCCACATTCATACCGCATGTCATGGAGGCCCCAAATGCATGCCGCATGTAATGGGAGCCCCCATGCATGCCACATGTCATGGGGGCCCCAAATGAATGTCGCATGTCAAGGGGGCCCCAAATGCATGCCGCATGTACAGGGGGCCCCACGTGCATGCCGCATTTCATGGGGGACCCAAATGCATGCCACATGTCATGGGGGCCATAAATGCATGCGACATGTCATAGGGGCCCCACGTGCATACCACATGTCATGGGGGCCCCAAATGCATGCCGCATGTACTGGGTGGGCCCACGTGCATGCTGCATGTCATGGGGCCCCAAATGCATGCCGCATGTCATGGAAGCCCCACGTGCATGCCGCATGTCATGGGGCCCCCCAAATGCATGCAGCATGTCTTGGCGCCCTCAAATGCATGCCGCATGTCATAGGGGTCCCACATGCATGCCACATGTCATGGGGGCCATAAATGCATGCGGCATGTCATAGGGGCCCCACGTGCATACCACATGTCATGGGGGCCCCAAATGCATGCCGCATGTACTGGGTGGGCCCACGTGCATGCTGCATGGCATGGGGGCTCCAAGTGCGTGCCCCATATCATGGGGGCCCCAAATGCATGCAGCATGTCATGGGGGCCCAACGTGCATGCCGCATGTATTGGGGGCCCCAAATGCATGACGCATGTCATGGGGGAACCACCTGCATGCCGCATGTCATGGGGGAACCACCTGCATGCCGCATGTAATGGGGGATTCAAATGCATGCCGCATGTCATGGGGGTCCCACATGCATGCCACATGTCATGGAGGCCCCCATGACATGTGGAATGCATTTGGTGGCCCCACATGCATGCCGCATGTCATGGTGGGCCAAATGCTTGCCGCATGTCATGAGGGCCATAAATGCATGCCGCATGTCATGGGAGCCACACATGCATGCCACATGTCATGGGGGCCCCAAATGAATGTCGCATGTCAAGGGGCCCCACGTGCATGCCGCATGTCATGGGGGGCCAAATGCTTGCCGCATGTCATGAGGGCCATAAATGCATGCCGCATGTCATGGGAGCCCCACATGCATGCCACATGTCATGGAGGCCCCCATGACATGCGGCAAGCATTTGGGCCCCACATGCATGCCGCATGTCATGGGGCCACCAAATGCATGCCGCATGTCATGGGGGCCCCACGTGCATGGCGCATTTCATGAGGGCCCAAATGCATGCCGCATGTCATGAGGCCATAAATGCATGTCGCATGTCATGGGTGCCCAAAGTGCATGCCTCATGTCACGGGGGCCCCGCAGGCATTCCTCATGTCATGGGGGCCCCAAATAAATGCCGCATTTCATGGGGGCCCCACGTGCATGCCGCATGTCACGGGGGCCCCGCAGGCATTACACATGTCATGGGGGCCCCAAATAAATGCCGCATTTCATGGGGGCCCCATGTGCATGCCACATGTCTTGGGGCCCACAAATGCATGCCGCATGTCATAGGGGCCCCACATGCATGGCGCATATCATGGGGGCCCTACATGCATGCCGCATGTCATGGGGGCCCCAAATGCATGCCTCAAGTCATGGGGGCCCCAAATGCACGCAGCATGTCATAGGGGCCCCACATGCATGGTGCATGTCATGGGGGCCCTACATGCATGCCACATGTCATAGGGGCCCCACGTGCATACCACATGTCATGGGGGCCGCAAATGCATGCCGCATGTCATGGGGGCCCCACATGCATGCCACATGTCATGGGGGCCCCAAATGAATGTCGCATGTCAAGGGGGCCCCACGTGCATGACGCATGTCATGGGGACCCACATGCATGCCGCATGTCATGGAGGCCCCCATGACATGCGGCATGCATTTGGGGGCCCCACATGCATGTCGCATGTCATGGGGGCCCAAATGCTTGCCGCATGTCATGAGGGCCATAAATGCATGCCGCATGTCATGGGAGCCCCACATGCATTCCAAATGTCATGGGGCCCCCAAATGCATGCCGCATGTCATGGGGGCCACACGTGCATGGCGCATTTCATGAGGGCCCAAATGCATGCCGCATGTCAAGAGGCCATAAATGCATGTCGCATGTCATGGATGCCCAAAGTGCATGCCTCACAATCAAGGGGGCCCCACAGGCATTCCACATGTCATGGGGCCCCAAATAAATGCCGCATTTCATGGGGGCCCCACATGCATGCCACATGTCATGGGGGCCCCAAATGAATGTCGCATGTCAAGGGGGCCCCACGTGCATGACGCATGTCATGGGGACCCACATGCATGCCGCATGTCATGGAGGCCCCCATGACATGCGGAATGCATTTGGGGGCCCCACATGCATGCCGCATGTCATAGGGGTCCCACATGCATGGCGCATTTCATGGGGGTCCCACATGCATGGCGCATTTCATGGGGGCCCCAAATGCATGCCGCATGTCATAGGGGCCCCACATGCATGGCGCATGTCATGGGGGCCCCACATTCATACCGCATGTCATGGACGCCCCAAATGCATGCCGCATGTCATGGGGGGCCAAATGCTTTCCGCATGTCATGAGGGCCATAAATGCATGCCGCATGTCATGGGAGCCCCACATGCATGCCACATGTCATGGGGGCCCCAAATGAATGTCGCATGTCAAGGGGGCCCCACGTGCATGCCGCATGTCATGGGGGCCCCAAATGCATGCCGCATGTCATGGGGGCCCCAAATGCATGGCGCATTTCATGGGGGTCCCACATGCATGGCGCATTTCATGGGGGCCCCAAATGCATGCCGCATGTAATGGGAGCCCCCATGCATGCCACATGTCATGGGGGCCCCAAATGAATGTCGCATGTCAAGGGGGCCCCACGTGCATGCCGCATGTCATGGGCTCCCCAAATGCATGCCGCATGTACAGGGGGCCCCACGTGCATGCCGCATTTCATGGGGGACGCAAATGCATGCCGCATGTCATGGGGCCGCCAAATGCATGCCGCATGTCATGAGGGCGCCACATGCATGCCGCATGTCTTGGGGCCGCCAAATGCATGCCGCATGTCATGAGGGCGCCACATGCATGCCGCATGTCTTGGGGCCCACAAATGCATGCCGCATGTCATGGGTGCCCCACATGCATGCCGCATGTCATTGGGGCCCAAATGCATGCCGCATGTAATGGGGGCCCCGCGTGCATGCCGCATGTCACGGGGGCCCCAAATGCATGCCGCATGTAATGGGGGCCCCACGTGCATGCCGCATGTCATGGGGGCCCCAAATGCATGCAGCATGTCATTGGGGCCCCCAAATGCATGCAGCATGTCATAGGGGCCCCACGTGCATGTCGCATGTCATGGGGGCCCCACATTCATACCGCATGTCATGGAGGCCCCAAATGCATGCCGCATGTAATGGGAGCCCCCATGCATGCCACATGTCATGGGGGCCCCAAATGAATGTCGCATGTCAAGGGGGCCCCACGTGCATGCCGCATGTCATGGGGGCCATAAATGCATGCGGCATGTCATAGGGGCCCCACGTGCATGCCGCATGTCATGGGGCCCCCCAAATGCATGCAGCATGTCTTGGGGCCCACAAATGCATGCCACATGTCATAGGGGTACCACATGCATGGCACATTTCATGGGGGTCCCACATGCATGCGTATGTCATGGGGGCCCCAAATGCGTGCCGCATATCATGGGGGCCCCAAATGCATGCCGCATGTCATAGTGGCCCCACATGCATGGCGCATGTCATGGGGCCCCACATTCATACCGCATGTCATGGAGGCCCCAAATGCATGCCGCATGTAATGGGAGCCCCCATGCATGCCACATGTCATGGGGGCCCCAAATGAATGTCGCATGTCAAGGGGGCCCCAAATGCATGCCGCATGTACAGGGGGCCCCACGTGCATGCCGCATTTCATGGGGGACCCAAATGCATGCCACATGTCATGGGGGCCATAAATGCATGCGGCATGTCATAGGGGCCCCACGTGCATACCACATGTCATGGGGGCCCCAAATGCATGCCGCATGTACTGGGTGGGCCCACGTGCATGCTGCATGTCATGGGGCCCCAAATGCATGCCGCATGTCATGGAAGCCCCACGTGCATGCCGCATGTCATGGGGCCCCCCAAATGCATGCAGCATGTCTTGGCGCCCTCAAATGCATGCCGCATGTCATAGGGGTCCCACATGCATGCCACATGTCATGGGGGCCATAAATGCATGCGGCATGTCATAGGGGCCCCACGTGCATACCACATGTCATGGGGGCCCCAAATGCATGCCGCATGTACTGGGTGGGCCCACGTGCATGCTGCATGGCATGGGGGCCCCAAGTGCGTGCCCCATATCATGGGGGCCCCAAATGCATGCAGCATGTCATGGGGGCCCAACGTGCATGCCGCATGTATTGGGGGCCCCAAATGCATGACGCATGTCATGGGGGAACCACCTGCATGCCGCATGTCATGGGGGAACCACCTGCATGCCGCATGTAATGGGGGATTCAAATGCATGCCGCATGTCATGGGGGTCCCACATGCATGCCACATGTCATGGAGGCCCCCATGACATGTGGAATGCATTTGGTGGCCCCACATGCATGCCGCATGTCATGGTGGGCCAAATGCTTGCCGCATGTCATGAGGGCCATAAATGCATGCCGCATGTCATGGGAGCCACACATGCATGCCACATGTCATGGGGGCCCCAAATGAATGTCGCATGTCAAGGGGCCCCACGTGCATGCCGCATGTCATGGGGGGCCAAATGCTTGCCGCATGTCATGAGGGCCATAAATGCATGCCGCATGTCATGGGAGCCCCACATGCATGCCACATGTCATGGAGGCCCCCATGACATGCGGCAAGCATTTGGGCCCCACATGCATGCCGCATGTCATGGGGCCCCCAAATGCATGCCGCATGTCATGGGGGCCCCAAGTGCATGGCGCATTTCATGAGGGCCCAAATGCATGCCGCATGTCATGAGGCCATAAATGCATGTCGCATGTCATGGGTGCCCAAAGTGCATGCCTCATGTCACGGGGGCCCCGCAGGCATTCCTCATGTCATGGGGGCCCCAAATAAATGCCGCATTTCATGGGGGCCCCACGTGCATGCCGCATGTCACGGGGGCCCCGCAGGCATTACACATGTCATGGGGGCCCCAAATAAATGCCGCATTTCATGGGGGCCCCATGTGCATGCCACATGTCTTGGGGCCCACAAATGCATGCCGCATGTCATAGGGGCCCCACATGCATGGCGCATATCATGGGGGCCCTACATGCATGCCGCATGTCATGGGGGCCCCAAATGCATGCCTCAAGTCATGGGGGCCCCAAATGCACGCAGCATGTCATAGGGGCCCCACATGCATGGTGCATGTCATGGGGGCCCTACATGCATGCCACATGTCATAGGGGCCCCACGTGCATACCACATGTCATGGGGGCCGCAAATGCATGCCGCATGTCATGGGGGCCCCACATGCATGCCACATGTCATGGGGGCCCCAAATGAATGTCGCATGTCAAGGGGGCCCCACGTGCATGACGCATGTCATGGGGACCCACATGCATGCCGCATGTCATGGAGGCCCCCATGACATGCGGCATGCATTTGGGGGCCCCACATGCATGTCGCATGTCATGGGGGCCCAAATGCTTGCCGCATGTCATGAGGGCCATAAATGCATGCCGCATGTCATGGGAGCCCCACATGCATTCCAAATGTCATGGGGCCCCCAAATGCATGCCGCATGTCATGGGGGCCACACGTGCATGGCGCATTTCATGAGGGCCCAAATGCATGCCGCATGTCAAGAGGCCATAAATGCATGTCGCATGTCATGGATGCCCAAAGTGCATGCCTCACAATCAAGGGGGCCCCACAGGCATTCCACATGTCATGGGGCCCCAAATAAATGCCGCATTTCATGGGGGCCCCACATGCATGCCACATGTCATGGGGGCCCCAAATGAATGTCGCATGTCAAGGGGGCCCCACGTGCATGACGCATGTCATGGGGACCCACATGCATGCCGCATGTCATGGAGGCCCCCATGACATGCGGAATGCATTTGGGGGCCCCACATGCATGCCGCATGTCATGGGGGGCCAAATGCTTGCCGCATGTCATGAGGGCCATAAATGCATGCCGCATGTCATGGGAGCCCCACATGCATGCCACATGTCATGGGGGCCCCAAATGAATGTCGCATGTCAAGGGGGCCCCACGTGCATGCCGCATGTCATGGGGGCCCCAAATGCATGCCGCATGTCATGGGGGCCCCAAATGCATGCCGCATGTCATGGGGCCCCCCAAATGCATGCAGCATGTCTTGGGGCCCACAAATGCATGCCGCATGTCATAGGGGTCCCACATGCATGGCGCATTTCATGGGGGTCCCACATGCATGGCGCATTTCATGGGGGCCCCAAATGCATGCCGCATGTCATAGGGGCCCCACATGCATGGCGCATGTCATGGGGGCCCCACATTCATACCGCATGTCATGGACGCCCCAAATGCATGCCGCATGTAATGGGAGCCCCCATGCATGCCACATGTCATGGGGGCCCCAAATGAATGTCGCATGTCAAGGGGGCCCCACGTGCATGCCGCATGTCATGGGGGCCCCAAATGCATGCCGCATGTACAGGGGGCCCCACGTGCATGCCGCATTTCATGGGGGACGCAAATGCATGCCGCATGTCATGGGGACCCCACGTGCATGCCGCATGTCATGGGGGCCCCGCAGGCATTCCGCATGTCATGGGGGCCCCAAATTCATGCCGCATTTCTTGGGGGCCCCACGTGCATGCCGCATGTCATGGGGCCCCCCAAATGCATGCAGCATGTCTTGGTGCCCTCAAATGCATGCCGCATGTCACAGGGGTCCCACCTGCATGCCGCATGTCATGGGGGAACCACCTACATGCCGCATGTAATGGGGGATTCAAATGCATGCCGCATGTCATGGGGGTCCCACATGCATGCCTCATGTCATGGGGGCCCCAAATGCATGCCGCATATCATGGGGGCCCCGCAGGCATTCCGCATGTCATGGGGGCCTCACGTGCATACCGCATGTCATGGGGGCCTCACATGCATGCCGCATGTATTGGGGGCCCCAACTGCATGACGCATGTCTCAGGTACCCCAAATGCATGCAGCATGTTATTCAGGCCCCAAATGCATGCCGCATGTCATGGGGGCCCAAATGCATGACGCATGTCATGGGGGCTCCACGTGCATGCCGCATGTAATGGGGCTCCCAAATTCATGTCGCATGTCATAGGGGCCCCACGTGCATTCCGCATGACATGGGGGCCGCAAATGCATGCCGCATGTCACGGGGGCCCCACGTGCATGCCGCATGTAATGGGGGATTCAAATGCATGCCGCATGTCATGGGGGTCCCACATGCATGCCACATGTCATTGGGGCCCCGCAGGCATTCCGCATGTCATGGGGGACTCACGTGCATTGCGCATGTCATGTGGGCCCCACGTGCATGCTGCATGTCATTGTGGCACCACGTGCATGCCGCATGTCACGGGGGCCCCGCAGGCATTCCACATGTCATGGGGGCCCCAAATAAATGCCGCATTTCATGGGGGCCCCACATGCATGCCGCATGTCACGGGGTCCCCGCAGGCATTCCGCATGTCATGGGGGCCCCAAATGCATGCCGCATTTCATGGGAGCCCCACGTGCATGCCGCATGTCATGGGGCCCCCCAAATGCATGCAGCATGTCTTGGTGCCCTTAAATGCATGCCGCATGTCACAGGGGTCCCACCTGCATGCCGCATGTCATGGGGGAACCACCTGCATGCCGCATGTAATGGGGGATTCAAATGCATGCCGCATGTCATGGGGGTCCCACATGCATGACTCATGTCATGGGGGCCCCAAATGCATGCCGCATATCATGGGGGCCCCGCAGGCATTCCGCATGTCATGGGGGCCTCACGTGCATGCCGCATGTCATGGGGGCCTCACATGCATGCCGCATGTATTGGGGGCCCCAACTGCATGACGCATGTCTCAGGTACCCCAAATGCATGCAGCATGTTATGCAGGCCCCAAATGCATGCCGCATGTCATGGTGGCCCAAATACATGACGCATGTCATGGGGGCTCCACGTGCATGCCGCATGTAATGGGGCTCCTAAATTCATGTCGCATGTGATAGGGGCCCCACGTGCATTCCGCATGACATGGGGGCCGCAAATGCATGCCGCATGTCATGGGGGCCCCACGTGCATGCCGCATGTAATGGGGGATTCAAATGCATGCCGCATGTCATGGGGGTCCCACATGTATGCCACATGTCATTGGGGCCCCGCAGAAATTCCGCATGTCATGGGGGACTCACGTGCATTCCGCATGTCATGTGGGCCCCACGTGCATGCTGCATGTCATTGTGGCACCACGTGCATGCCGCATGTCACGGGGGCCCCGCAGGCATTCCACATGTCATGGGGGCCCCAAATAAATGCCGCATTTCATGGGGGCCCCACATGCATGCCGCATGTCACGGGGTCCCCGCAGGCATTCAACATGTCATGGGGGCCCAAAATAAATGCCGCATTTCATGGGGACCCCATGTGCATGCCACATGTCTTGGGGCCCACAAATGCATGCCGCATGTCATAGGGGCCCCACATGCATGGCGCATTTCATGGGGGCCCCAAATGCGTGCCGCATATCATGGGGGCCCCAAATGCATGCAGCATGTCATGGGGGCCCCACGTGCATGCCACATGTCATTGGGGGCCCACATGCATGCCGCATGTCATGGGGGCCCCACTTGCATGCAGCATGTAATGAAGATCCAAATGCATGACGCATGTCATGGGGGTCCCACGTGCATGCTGCATGTCATTGGGGCCCCACGTGCATGACGCATGTCATGGGGACCCACATGCATGCCGCATGTCATGGAGGCCCCCATGACATGCGGCAAGCATTTGGGCTCCACATGCATGCCGCATGTCATGGGGGCCCAAATGCTTGCCGCATGTCATGAGGGCCATAAATGCATGCCGCATGTCATGGGAGCCCCACATGCATGCCACATGTCATGGAGGCCCCCATGACATGCGGCAAGCATTTGGGCCCCACATGCATGCCGCATGTCATGGGGCCCCCAAATGCATGCCGCATGTCATGGGGGCCCCAGGTGCATGGCGCATTTCATGAGGGCCCAAATGCATGCCGCATGTCATGAGGCCATAAATGCATGTCGCATGTCATGGGTGCCCAAAGTGCATGCCTCATGTCACGGGGGCCCCGCAGGCATTCCTCATGTCATGGGGGCCCCAAATAAATGCCGCATTTCATGGGGGCCCCACGTGCATGCCGCATGTCACGGGGGCCCCTCAGGCATTACACATGTCATGGGGGCCCCAAATAAATGCCGCATTTCATGGGGGCCCCATGTGCATGCCACATGTCTTGGTGCCCACAAATGCATGCCGCATGTCATAGGGGCCCCACATGCATGGCGCATTTCATGGGGGCCCTACATGCATGCCGCATGTCATGGGGGCCCCAAATGCATGCCTCAAGTCATTTGGGCCCCAAATGCACGCAGCATGTCATAGGGGCCCCACATGCATGGTGCATGTCATGGGGGCCCTACATGCATGCCACATGTCATAGGGGCCCCACGTGCATACCACATGTCATGGGGGCCGCAAATGCATGCCGCATGTCATGGGGGCCCCACATGCATGCCACATGTCATGGGGGCCCCAAATGAATGTCGCATGTCAAGGGGGCCCCACGTGCATGACGCATGTCATGGGGACCCACATGCATGCCGCATGTCATGGAGGCCCCCATGACATGCGGCATGCATTTGGGGGCCCCACATGCATGTCGCATGTCATGGGGGCCCAAATGCTTGCCGCATGTCATGAGGGCCATAAATGCATGCCGCATGTCATGGGAGCCCCACATGCATTCCAAATGTCATGGGGCCCCCAAATGCATGTCGCATGTCATGGGGGACACACGTGCATGGCGCATTTCATGAGGGCCCAAATGCATGCCGCATGTCAAGAGGCCATAAATGCATGTCGCATGTCATGGATGCCCAAAGTGCATGCCTCATGTCACGGGGGCCCCGCAGGCATTCCACATGTCATGGGGCCCCAAATAAATGCCGCATTTCATGGGGGCACCACATGCATGCCACATGTCATGGGGGCCCCAAATGAATGTCGCATGTCAAGGGGGCCCCACGTGCATGACGCATGTCATGGGGACCCACATGCATGCCGCATGTCATGGAGGCCCCCATGACATGCGGAATGCATTTGGGGGCCCCACATGCATGCCGCATGTCATGGGGGGCCAAATGCTTGCCGCATGTCATGAGGGCCATAAATGCATGCCGCATGTCATGGGAGCCCCACATGCATGCCACATGTCATGGGGGCCCCAAATGAATGTCGCATGTCAAGGGGGCCCCACGTGCATGCCGCTTGTCATGGGGGCCCCAAATGCATGCCGCATGTCATGGGGGCCCCAAATGCATGCCGCATGTCATGGGGCCCCCCAAATGCATGCAGCATGTCTTGGGGCCCACAAATGCATGCCGCATGTCATAGGGGTCCCACATGCATGGCGCATTTCATGGGGGTCCCACATGCATGGCGCATTTCATGGGGGCCCCAAATGCATGCCGCATGTCATAGGGGCCCCACATGCATGGCGCATGTCATGGGGGCCCCACATTCATACCGCATGTCATGGAGGCCCCAAATGCATGCCGCATGTAATGGGAGCCCCCATGCATGCCACATGTCATGGGGGCCCCAAATGAATGTCGCATGTCAAGGGGGCCCCACGTGCATACCGCATGTCATGGGGGCCCCAAATGCATGCCGCATGTACAGGGGGCCCCACGTGCATGCCGCATTCCATGGGGGATGCAAATGCATGCCGCATGTCATGGGGCCGCCAAATGCATGCAGCATGTCTTGGGGCCCACAAATGCATGCCGCATGTCATGGGGACCCCACGTGCATACTGCATGTCATGGGGGCCCCAAATGCATGCTGCATGTCATGGGGGCCCCAAATGCATGCCGCATGTCATGGGGGCCCCACGTGCATGCCGCATGTCATGGGGGCCCCGCAGGCATTCCGCATGTCATGGGTGCCCCAAATTCATGCCGCATTTCATGGGGGCCCCACGTGCATGCCGCATGTCATGGGGCCCCCCAAATGCATGCAGCATGTCTTGGTGCCCTCAAATGCATGCCGCATGTCACAGGGGTCCCACCTGCATGCCGCATGTCATGGGGGAACCACCTGCATGCCGCATGTAATGGGGGATTCAAATGCATGCCGCATGTCATGGGGGCCCCACGTGCATGGCGCATTTCATGAGGGCCCAAATGCATGTCGCATGTCAAGAGGCCATAAATGCATGTCGCATGTCATGGGTGCCCAAAGTGCATGCCTCATGTCACGGGGGCCCGCAGGCATTCCGCATGTCATGTGGGCCCCACGTGCATGCTGCATGTCATTGTGGCACCACGTGCATGCCGCATGTCACGGGGGCCCCGCAGGCATTCCACATGTCATGGGGGCCCCAAATAAATGCCGCATTTCATGGGGGCCCCACATGCATGCCGCATGTCACGGGGTCCCCGCAGGCATTCAACATGTCATGGGGGCCCCAAATAAATGCCGCATTTCATGGGGACCCCATGTGCATGCCACATGTCTTGGGGCCCACAAATGCATGCCGCATGTCATAGGGGCCCCACATGCATGGCGCATTTCATGGGGGCCACAAATGCGTGCCGCATATCATGGGGGCCCCAAATGCATGCAGCATGTCATGGGGGCCCCACGTGCATGCCACATGTCATTGGGGGCCCACATGCATGCCGCATGTCATGGGGGCCCCACTTGCATGCAGCATGTAATGGGGATCCAAATGCATGACGCATGTCATGGGGGTCTCACGTGCATGCCGCATGTCATGGGGGCCCCACATGCATGCCGCATGTCATGGGGGCACCACTTGCATGCAGCATGTAATGGGGGATCCAAATGCATGACGCATGTCATGGGGGTCCCACATGCATACCACATGTCATGGGGGAACCAAATGCATGCCGCATGTCCTGGGGGCCCCACATGCATGACACATTTCATGGGGGACCCAAATGCATGCCGCATGTCATGGGGTCCCCAAATGCATGCCGCATGTCATGGGAGCCCCACATGAATGTCGCATGTCAAGGGGGCCCAACGTGAATGCCGCATGTATTGGGGGCCCCAAATTCATGCCGCATATCATGGGGGCCCCACATGCATGCCGCATGTAATGGGGGGATTCAAATGCATGCCGCATGTCATGGGGGCCCCAAATACACGCCTCAAGTCATGGGGGCCCCAAATGCATGCCACATGTCATAGGGGTCCCACATGCATGGCGCATTTCATGGGGGTCCCACATGCATGCGCATGTCATGGGGGCCCCAAATGCATGCCGCATATCATGGGGGCCCCAAATGCATGCCGCATGTCATAGGGGCCCCACATGCATGGCGCATGTCATGGGGGCCCCACATTCATACCGCATGTCATGGAGGACCCAAATGCATGTCGCATGTAATGGGAGCCCCCATGCATGCCACATGTCATGGGGGCCCCAAATGAATGTCGCATGTCAAGGGGGCCCCACGTGCATGCCGCATGTCATGGGGGCCCAAAATGCATGCCGCATGTTCAGGGGGCCCCACGCGCATGACGCATTTCATGGGGGCCCCAAATGCATGCCGCATGTACTGGGGGGGCCCACGTGCATGCTGCATGTCATGGGGCCCCACATGCATGCCGCATGTCATGGGGGCCCCAAATGCATGCCGCATGTCATGGGCCCCCAAATGCATGCAGCATGTCTTGGGGCCCACAAATGCATGCCGCATGTCATAGGGGTCCCACATGCATGGCGCATTTCATGGGGTCCCACATGCATGCGCATGTCATGGGGGCCCCACGTGCATGCCGCATGTCATGGGGCCCCCCAAATGCATGCAGCATGTCTTGACGCCCACAAATGCATGCCGCATGTCATAGGGGTCCCACATGCATGCAGCATGTCATGGGGGCCCAACGTGCATGCCGCATGTATTGGGGCCCCCAAATGCATGCCGCATGTCATGGGGGAACCACCTGCATGCCGCATGTCATGGGGGAACCACCTGCATGCCGCATGTAATGGGGGATTCAAATGCATGCCGCATGTCATGGGGGTCACACATGCATGCTGCATGTCATGGGGGCACCAAATGCATGCCGCATATCATGGGGGCCCCGCAGGCATTCCGCATGTCATGGGTGCCTCACGTGCATGCCGCATGTCATGGGGGCCTCACGTGCATGACGCATGTATTGGGGGCCCCAACTTGCATGCCGCATGTCTCAGGTACCCCAAATGCATGCAGCATGTTATGCAGGCCCCAAATGCATGCCGCATGTCATGGGGGCCCAAATGCATGACGCATGTCATGGGGGCTCCACGTGCATGCCGCATGTAATGGGGCTCCCAAATTCATGTCGCATGTCATAGGGGCCCCACGTGCATTCCGCATGACATGGGGGCCCCAAATGCATGCCGCATGTCATGGGGGCCCCACGTGCATGCCGCATGTAATGGGGGATTCAAATGCATGCCGCATGTCATGGGGGTCCCACATGCATGGCGCATTTCATGGGGGCCCTACATGCATGCCGCATGTCATGGGGGCCCCAAATGCATGCCTCAAGTCATGGGGGCCCCAAATGCATGCAGCATGTCATAGCGGCCCAACATGCATTGTGCATGTCATGGGGGCCCCACATGCATGCCGCAAGTAATGGGGGATTCAAATGCATGCCGCATGTCATGGGGGTCCCACATGCATGGCGCATTTCATGGGGGCCCTACATGCATGCCGCATGTCATGGGGCCCCCAAATGCATGCCTCAAGTCATGGGGGCCCCAAATGCATGCAGCATGTCATAGGGGCCCAACATGCATTGTGCATGTCATGGGGGCCCCACATGCATGCCGCATGTAATGGGGGATCCAAATGCATGCCACATATCATGGGGGCCCCACTTGCATGCCGCATATATTGGGAGCCTCAAATGCATGCCGCATGTCAAGAGGGCCCCGCATGCATGCTGCATGTCATTGGGGCCCCGCAGGCATTCCGCATGTCATGGGGGCCTCACGTGCATTCCGCATGTCATGGGGGTCCCACGTGCATGCTGCATGTCATTGGGGCCCAACGTGCTTGCCGCATGTCATGGGGGCCCCACATGCATGCCTCATGTTACGGGGGCCACGAATGCATGCCGCATGTCATAGGGGCCCCACGTGCATACCACATGTCATGGGGGCCCCAAATGCATGCCGCATGTCATGGGAGCTCCACATGCATGCCACATGTCATGGGGGCCCCAAATGAATGTCGCATGTCAAGGGGGACCCACATGCATGCCGCATGTCATGGAGGCCCCCATGACATGCGGCAAGCATTTGGGCCCCACATGCATGGCGCATGCCATGGGCCCCCAAATGCATGCTGCATGTCATGGGGGCCCCACATGCATGCCGCATGTCATGAGGCCATAAATGCATGTCACATGTCATGGGTGCCCAACGTGCATGCCTCATGTCAAGGGGGCCCCGCAGGCATTCCACATGTCATGGGGGCACCAAATAAATGCCGCATTTCATGGGGGCCCCACGTGCATGCCGCATGTCACGGGGGCCCCGCAGGCATTCCACATGTCATGGGGGCCCCAAATAAATGCTGCATTTCATGGGTGCCCCATGTGCATGCCACATGTCTTGGGGCCCACAAATGCATGCCGCATGTCATAGGAGCCCCACATGCATGGCGCATTTCATGGGGGCCCTACATGCATGCCGCATGTCATGGGGGCCCCAAATGCATGGCGCATTTCATGGGGGCCCTACATGCATGCCGCATGTCATGGGGGCCCCAAATGCATGCCTCAAGTCATGGGGGCCCCACATGCATGCCGCATATATTGGGGGCCTCAATTGCATGCCGCATGTCATGAGGGCCCCGCATGCATGTCGCATGTCATTGGGGCCCCGCAGTCATGGAGCATGTCATGGGGGCCCCAAATGCATGCCGCATGTCATGGGAGCCCCACATGCATGTCACATGTCATGGGGGCCTCAAATGAATGTCGCATGTCAAGGGGGCCCCACGTGCATGACGCATGTCTTCGGGACCCAAATGCATGCTCCATGCCATGGGGCCCCCAAATGCATGCCGCATGTCATGGGGGCCGCACATGCATGCCGCATGTCATGGGGGCCCAAATGCTTGCCGCATGTCATGAGGGCCATAAATGCATGCCGCATGTCATGGGAGCCCCACATGCATGCCACATGTCATGGAGGCCCCCATGACATGCGGCAAGCATTTGGGCCCCACATGCATGCCGCATGTCATGGGGCCCCACATGCATGGCGCATTTCATGGGGGCCCTACATGCATGCCGCATGTCATGGGGGCCCCAAATGCATGCCTCAAGTAATGGGGGCCCCAAATGCATGCCACATATCATGGGGGCCCCACATGCATGCCGCATATATTGGGGGCCTCAATTGCATGCCGCATGTCATGAGGGCCCCGCATGCATGCCGCATGTCATTGGGGCCCCGTAGGCATTCCGCATGTCATGGGGGCCTCACGTGCATTCCGCATGTCATGGGGGTCCCACGTACATGCTTCATGTCATTGGGGCCCCACGTGCTTGCCGCTTGTCATGGGGGCCCCACGTGCATGCCTCATGTTACGGGGGCCACGAATGCATGCCGCATGTCATATGGGCCCCACGTGCATACCACATGTCATGGGGGCCCCAAATGCATGCCGCATGTCATGGGGGCCCCACATGCATGCCACATGTCATGGGGGCCCCAAATGAATGTCGCATGTCAAGGGGGCCCCACGTGCATGACGCATGTCATGGGGACCCACATGCATGCCGCATGTCATGGAGGCCCCCATGACATGCGGCATGCATTTGGGGGCCCCACATGCATGCCGCATGTCATGGGGGCCCAAATGCTTGCTGCATGTCATGAGGGCCATAAATGCATGCCGCATGTCAAGGGAGCCCCACATGCATGCCAAATGTCATGGGCCCCCAAATGCATGCCGCATGTCATGGGGGCCCCACGTGCATGGCGCATTTCATGAGGGCCCAAATGCATGCCGCATGTCAAGAGGCCATAAATGCATGTCGCATGTCATGGGTGCCCAAAGTGCATGCCTCATGTCACGGGGGCCCCGCAGGCATTCCACATGTCATGGGGCCCCAAATAAATGCCGCATTTCATGGGGGCCCCATGTGCATGCCACATGTCTTGGGGCCCACAAATGCATGCCGCATATCATAGGGGCCCCACATGCATGGCGCATTTCATGGGGGCCCTACATGCATGCCTCATGTCATGGGGGCCCCAAATGCATGCCTCAAGTCATGGGGCCCCAAATGCATGCAGCATGTCATAGGGGCCCCACATGCATGGTGCATGTCATGGGGGCCCCACATGCATGCCTCAAGTCACGGGGGCCCCAAATGCATGCCACATATCATGGGGGCCCCACATGCATGCCGCATATATTCGGGGCCTCAATTGCATGCCGCATGTCATGAGGACCCCGCATGCATGCCGCATGTCATTGGGGCCCCGTAGACATTCCGCATGTCATGGGGGCCTCACGTGCATTCCGCATGTCATGGGGGTCCCACGTGCATGCTTCATGTCATTGTGGAACCACGTGCATGCCGCATGTCACGGGGGCCCCGCAGGCATTCCACATGTCATGGGGGCCCCAAATAAATGCAGCATTTCATGGGGGCCCCATGTGCATGCCACATGTCTTGGGGCCCACAAATGCATGCCGCATGTCATAGGGGCCCCACATGCATGGCGCATTTCATGGGGGCCCTACATGCATGCCGCATGTCATGGGGGCCCCAAATGCATGCCTCAAGTCATGGGGCGCCAAATGCATGCAGCATGTCATAGGGGCCCCACATGCATGGTGCATTTCATGGGGGCCCCACATGCATGTCTCAAGTCACGGGGGCCCCAAATGCATGCCACATATCATGGGGGCCCCACATGCATGCCGCATATATTCGGGGCCTCAATTGCATGCCGCATGTCATGAGGACCCCGCATGCATGCCGCATGTCATTGGGGCCCCGTAGACATTCCGCATGTCATGGGGGCCTCACGTGCATTCCGCATGTCATGGGGGTCCCACGTGCATGCTTCATGTCATTGGGGCCCCAAGTGCTTGCCGCTTGTCATGGGGGCCCCACGTGCATGCCTCATGTTACGGGGGGCCACGAATGCATGCTGCATGTCATAGGGGCCCCACGTGCATACCACATGTCATGAGGGCCCCAAATGCATGCCGCATGTCATGGGGGCCCCACATGCATGCCACATGTCATGGGGGCCCCAAATGAATGTCGCATGTCAAGGGGGCCCCACGTGCATGACGCATGTCATGGGGACCCACATGCATGCCGCATGTCATGGAGGCCCCCATGACATGCGGCATGCATTTGGGGTCCCCACATGCATGCCGCATGTCATGGGGGGCCAAATGCTTGCCGCATGTCATGAGGGCCATAAATGCATGCCGCATGTCATGGGAGACCCACATGCATGCCACATGTCATGGGGGCCCCAAATGAATGTCGCATGTTAAGGGGGCCCCACGTGCATGCCGCATGTCATGGGGGCCCCAAATGCATGCCGCATGTCATGGGGGCCCCAAATGCATGCCGCATGTCATGGGCCCCCCCAAATGCATGCAGCATGTCTTGGGGCCCCAAATGCATGCCGCATGTAATGGGAGCCCCCATGCATGCCACATGTCATGGGGGCCCCAAATGAATGTCGCATGTCAAGGGGGCCCCACGTGCATGCCGCATGTCATGGGGGCCCCAAATGCATGCCGCATGTACAGGGGGCCCCACGTGCATGCCACATTTCATGGGGGCCCCAAATGCATGCCGCATGTACTGGGGGGCCCCACGTGCATGCAGCATGACTTGGTGCCCTCAAATACATGTCGCATGTCATAGGGGTCCCACATGCATGCCGCATGTCATGGGGGCCCAACGTGCATGCCGCATGTATTGGGGGCCCCGCAGACATTCCGCATGTCATGGGGCCTCACGTGCATGCCGCATGTCATGGGGGCCCCACATGCATGGCGCATTTCATGGGGGCCCCAAATGCGTGCCGCATGTCATGGGGGCCCCACTTGCATGCAGCATGTAATGGGGATCCAAATGCATGACGCATGTCATGGGGGTCCCACGTGCATGCCGCATGTCATGGGGGCCCCACATGCATGCCGCATGTCATGGTGGCACCACTTGCATGCAGCATGTAATGGGGAATCCAAATGCATGACGCATGTCATGGGGGTCCCACATGCATACCACATGTCATGGGGGAACCAAATGCATGCCGCATGTCCTGGGGGCCCCACATGCATGACACATTTCATGGGGGACCCAAATGCATGCCGCATGTCATGGGATCCCCAAATGCATGCCGCATGTCATGAGGGCCCCACGTGCATGCTGCATGTCATGGGGGCCCCAAATGCATGCCGCATGTCATGGGGGCCCCAAATGCATGCCGCATGTCATGGGGGCCCCATTTAAATGCCGCATGTCATGGGGGCCCCACGAGCATGCCGCTTGTCATGGGGGCCCCAAATGCATGTCGCATGTAATGGGAGCCCCCATGCATGCCACATGTCATGGGGGCCCCAAATGAATGTCGCATGTCAAGGGGGCCCCACGTGCATGCCGCATGTAATGGGGGGCCCAAATGCATGCCGCATTTTCAGGGGGCCCACGTGCATGCCGCATGTCATGGGGCCCCCCAAATGCATGCAGCATGTCTTGGCGCCCTCAAATTCATGCCGCATGTCATAGGGGTCCCACATGCATGCCGCATGGCATGGGGGCCCCAAGTGCGTGCCCCATATCATGGGGCCCCCAAATGCATGCAGCATGTCATGGGGGCCCAACGTGCATGCCGCATGTATTGGGGGCCCCAAATGCATGCCGCATGTCATGGGGGAACCACCTGCATGCCGCATGTCATGGGGGAACCACCTGCATGCCGCATGTAATGGGGGATTCAAATGCATGCCGCATGTCATGGGGGTCACACATGCATGCTGCATGTCATGGGGGCCCCAAATGCATGCCGCATATCATGGGGCCCCGCAGGCATTCCGCATGTCATGGGGGCCTCACGTGCATGCCGCATGTCATGGGGGCCTCACGTGCATGCCGCATGTATTGGGGGCCCCAACTTGCATGCCGCATGTCTCAGGTACCCCAAATGCATGCAGCATGTTATGCAGGCCCCAATTGCATGCCGCATGTCATGGGGGCACAAATGCATGACGCATGTCATGGGGGTTCCACGTGCATGCCGCATGTAATGGGGCTCCCAAATTCATGTCGCATGTCATAGGGGCCCCAAGTGCATTCCGCATGACATGGGGGCCCCAAATGCATGCCGCATGTCATGGGGGCCCCACGTGCATGCCGCATGTAATGGGGGATTCAAATGCATGCCGCATGTCATGGGGGCCCCAAATGCATGCCTCAAGTCATGGGGGCCCCAAATGCATGCAGCATGTCATAGGGGCCCCACATGCATGGTGCATGTCATGGGGGCCCCACATGCATGCCTCAAGTCATGGGGGCCCCAAATGCATGCCACATATCATGGGGGCCCCACGTGCATGCCGCATATATTGGGAGCCTCAAATGCATGCCGCATGTCATGAGGGCCCCGCATGCATGCTGCATGTCATTGGGGCCCCGCAGGCATTCCGCATGTCATGGGGGCCTCACGTGCATTCCGCATGTCATGGGGGTCCCACGTGCATGCTGCATGTCATTGGGCCCCAACGTGCTTGCCGCATGTCATGGGGGCCCCACGTGCATGCCTCATGTTACGGGGGCTACGAATGCATGCCGCATGTCATAGGTGCCCCACATGCATGGAGCATGTCATGGGGGCCCCAAATGCATGCGGCATGTCATAGGGGCCCCACGTGCATACCACATGTCATGGGGGCCCCAAATGCATGCCGCATGTCATGGGAGCTCCACATGCATGCCACATGTCATGGGGGCCCCAAATGAATGTCGCATGTCAAGGGGGACCCACATGCATGCCGCATGTCATGGAGGCCCCCATGACATGCGGCAAGCATTTGGGCCCCACATGCATGGCGCATGCCATGGGGCCCCCAAATGCATGCTGCATGTCATGGGGGCCCCACATGCATGCCGCATGTCATGGGGGCCCCACCTGCATGGCACATTTCATGAGGGCCCAAATGCATGCCGCATGTCATGAGGCCATAAATGCATGTCACATGTCATGGGTGCCCAACGTGCATGCCTCATGTCACGGGGGCCCCGCAGGCATTCCACATGTCATAGGGGCACCAAATAAATGCCGCATTTCATGGGGGCCCCACGTGCATGCCGCATGTCACGGGGGCCCCGCAGGCATTCCACATGTCATGGGGGCCCCAAATAAATGCCGCATTTCATGGGTGCCCCATGTGCATGCCACATGTCTTGGGGCCCACAAATGCATGCCGCATGTCATAGGAGCCCCACATGCATGGCGCATTTCATGGGGGCCCTACATGCATGCTGCATGTCATGGGGGCCCCAAATGCATGCCTCAAGTCATGGGGCCCCAAATGCATGCAGCATGTCATAGGGGCCCCACATGCATGGTGCATGTCATGGGGGCCCCACATGCATGCCTCAAGTCATGGGGGCCCCAAATGCATGCCACATATCATGGGGGCCCCACATGCATGCCGCATATATTGGGGGCCTCAATTGCATACCGCATGTCATGAGGGCCCCGCATGCATGCCGCATGTCATTGGGGCCCCGCAGTCATGGAGCATGTCATGGGGGCCCCAAATGCATGCCGCATGTCATGAGAGCCCCACATGCATGCCACATGTCATGGGGGCCCCAAATGAATGTCGCATGTCAAGGGGGCCCCACGTGCATGACGCATGTCTTGGGGACCCACATGCATGCCGCATGTCATGGAGGCCCCCATGACATGCGGCAAGCATTTGGGCCCCACATGCATGCTCCATGCCATGGCGCCCCCAAATGCATGCCGCATGTCATGGGGGCCCCACATGCATGCCGCATGTCATGGGGGCCCAAATGCTTGCCGCATGTCATGAGGGCCATAAATGCATGCCGCATGTCATGGGAGCCCCACATGCATGCCACATGTCATGGAGGCCCCCATGACATGCGGCAAACATTTGGGCCCCACATGCATGCCGCATGTCATGGGGCCCCCAAATGCATGCCGCATGTCATGGGGGCCCCACGTGCATGGTGCATTTCATGAGGGCCCAAATGCATGCCGCATGTCATGAGGCCATAAATGCATGTCGCATGTCATGGGTGCCCAAAGTGCATGCCTCATGTCACGGGGGCCCCGCAGGCATTCCACATGTCATGGGGCCCCAAATAAATGCCGCATTTCATGGGGGCCCCACGTGCATGCCGCATGTCACGGGGGCCCCGCAGGCATTACACATGTCATGGGGGCCCCAAATAAATGCCGCATTTCATGGGGGCCCCATGTGCATGCCACATGTCTTGGGGCCCACAAATGCATGCCGCATGTCATAGGGGCCCCACATGCATGGCGCATTTCATGAGGGCCCCGCATGCATGCCGCATGTCATTGGGGCCCCGTAGGCATTCCGCATGTCATGGGGGCCTCACGTGCATTCCGCATGTCATGGGGGTCCCACGTACATGCTTCATGTCATTGGGGCCCCACGTGCTTGCCGCTTGTCATGGGGGCCCCACGTGCATGCCTCATGTTACGGGGGCCACGAATGCATGCCGCATGTCATAGGGGCCCCACGTGCATACCACATGTCATGGGGGCCCCAAATGCATGCCGCATGTCATGGGGGCCCCACATGCATGCCACATGTCATGGGGGCCCCAAATTAATGTCGCATGTCAAGGGGGCCCCACGTGCATGACGCATGTCATGGGGACCCACATGCATGCCGCATGTCATGGAGGCCCCCATGACATGCGGAATGCATTTGGGGGCCCCACATGCATGCCGCATGTCATGGGGGGCCAAATGATTGCCGCATGTCATGAGGGCCATAAATGCATGCCGCATGTCATGGGAGCCCCACATGCATGCCAAATGTCATGGGCCCCCCAAATGCATGCCGCATGTCATGGGGGCCCCACGTGCATGGCGCATTTCATGAGGGCCCAAATGCATGCCGCATGTCAAGAGGCCATAAATGCATGTCGCATGTCATGGGTGCCCAAAGTGCATGCCTCATGTCACGGGGGCCCGCAGGCATTCCACATGTCATGGGGGCCCCAAATAAATGCTGCATTTCATGGGGGCCCCACGTGCATGCCGCATGTCACGGGGGCCCCACAGGCATTCCACATGTCATGGGGGCCCCAAATAAATGCAGCATTTCATGGGGGCCCCATGTGCATGCCACATGTCTTGGGGCCCACAAATGCATGCCGCATGTCATAGGGGCCCCACATGCATGGCGCATTTCATGGGGGCACTACATGCATGCCGCATGTCGTGGGGGCCCCAAATGAATGCCTCAAGTCATGGGGCCCCAAATGCATGCAGCATGTCATAGGGGCCCCACATGTATGGTGCATGTCATGGGGGCCCCACATGCATGCCTCAAGTCACGGGGGCCCCAAATGCATGCCACATATCATGGGGGCCCCACATGCATGCCGCATATATTCGGGGCCTCAATTGCATGCCGCATGTCATGAGGACCCCACATGCATGCCGCATGTCATTGGGGCCCCGTAGACATTCCGCATGTCATGGGGGCCTCACGTGCATTCCGCATGTCATGGGGGTCCCACGTGCATGCTTCATGTCATTGGGGCCCCAAGTGCTTGCCGCTTGTCATGGGGGCCCCACGTGCATGCCTCATGTTACGGGGGCCACGAATGCATGCCGCATGTCATAGGGGCCCCACGTGCATACCACATGTCATGAGGGCCCCAAATGCATGCCGCATGTCATGGGTGCCCCACATGCATGCCACATGTCATGGGGGCCCCAAATGAATGTCGCATGTCAAGGGGGCCCCACGTGCATGACGCATGTCATGGGGACCCACATGCATGCCGCATGTCATGGAGGCCCCCATGACATGCAGCATGCATTTGGGGTCCCCACATGCATGCCGCATGTCATGGGGGGCCAAATGCTTGCCGCATGTCATGAGGGCCATAAATGCATGCCGCATGTCATGGGAGCCCCACATGCATGCCACATGTCATGGGGCCCCAAATGAATGTCGCATGTCAAGGGGGCCCCACGTGCATGCCGCATGTCATGGGGGCCCCAAATGCATGCCGCATGTCATGGGGGCCCCAAATGCATGCCGCATGTCATGGGCCCCCCCAAATGCATGCAGCATGTCTTGGGGCCCACAAATGCATGCCGCATGTCATAGGGGTCCCACATGCATGGCTCATTTCATGGGGGTCCCACATGCATGGCGCATTTCATGGGGGCCCCAAATGCATGCCGCATGTCATGGGGCCCCCACATTCATACCGCATGTCATGGAGGCCCCAAATTCATGCCGCATGTAATGGGAGCCCCCATGCATGCCACATGTCATGGGGGCCCCAAATGAATGTCGCATGTCAAGGGGGCCCCACGTGCATGCCGCATGTCATGGGGGCCCCAAATGCATGCCGCATGTACAGGGGGCCCCACGTGCATGCCACATTTCATGGGGGACGCAAATGCATGCCGCATGTCATGGGGGCCCCACGTACATACCACATGTCATGGGGGCCCCAAATGCATGCCGCATGTACTGGGGGGCCCCACGTGCATGCAGAATGTCTTGGTGCCCTCAAATACATGTTTCATGTCATAGGGGTCCCACATGCATGCCGCATGTCATGGGGGCCCAACGTGCATGCCGCATGTATTGGGGGCCCCGCAGGCATTCCGCATGTCATGGGGGCCTCACATGCATGCAGCATGTCATGGGGGCCCCACATGCATGCCGCATGTCATGGGGTCACCACTTGCATGCAGCATGTAATGGGGGATCCAAATGCATGACGCATGTCATGGGGGTCCCACATGCATACCACATGTCATGGGGGAACCAAATGCATGCCGCATGTCCTGGGGGCCCCACATGCATGACACATTTCATGGGGGACCCAAATGCATGCCGCATGTCATGGGATCCCCAAATGCATGCCGCATGTCATGAGGGCCCCACGTGCATGCTGCATGTCATGGGGGCCCCAAATGCATGCCGCATGTCATGGGGGCCCCATTTAAATGCCGCATGTCATGGGGGCCCCACGAGCATGTCGCATTTCATGGGGGACCCAAATGCATGCCGCATGTCATGGGATCCCCAAATGCATGCCGCATGTCATGGGGGCCCCACATGCATGCCGCATGTCATGGGGCCCAAAAGCTTGCCGCATGTCATGGGGGCCATAAATGCATGCCGCATGTCATGGGAGCCCCACATGAATGTCGCATGTCAAGGGGGCCCAACGTGCATGCCGCATGTATTGGGGGCCCCAACTTCATGCCGCATATCATGAGGGCCCAGCATGCATGCCGCATGTCATGGGTGCCCCACATTCATACCGCATGTCATGGAGACCCCACATGCATGCCGCATGTAATGGGAGCCCCCATGCATGCCACATGTCATGGGGGCACCAAATGAATGTCGCATGTCAAGGGGGCCCCACGTGCATGCCGCATGTCATGGGGGCCATAAATGCATGCGGCATGTCATAGGGGCCCCACGTGCATACCACATGTCATGGGGGCCCCAAATGCATGCCGTATGTACTGGGGGGCCCACGTGCATGCTGCATGTCATGGGGCCCCAAATGCATGCCGGATGTCATGGGGCCCCCCAAATGCATGCTGCATGTCTTGGGGCCCACAAATGCATGCCGCATGTCATAGGGGTCCCACATGCATGGCGCATTTCATGGGGGTCCCACATGCATGCGCATGTCATGGGGGCCCCAAATGCATGCCTCATATCATGGGGGCCCCAAATGCATGCCGCATGTCATAGGGGCCCCACATGCATGGCGCATGTCATGGGGGCCCCACATTCATACCGCATGTCATGGAGGCCCCAAATGCATGTCGCATGTAATGGGAGCCCCCATGCATGCCACATGTCATGGGGGCCCCAAATGAATGTCGCATGTCAAGGGGGCCCCACGTGCATGCCGCATGTCATGGGGGCCCCAAATGCATGCCGCATGTTCAGGGGGCCCCCCAAATGCATGCAGCATGTCTTGGCGCCCTCAAATGCATGCCGCATGTCATAGGGGTCCCACATGCATGACGCATGGCATGGGGGCCCCAAGTGCGTGCCCCATATCATGGGGGCCCCAAATGCATGCAGCATGTCATGGGGGCCCAACGTGCATGCCGCATGTATTGGGGGCCCCAAATGCATGCCGCATGTCATGGGGGAACCACCTGCATGCCGCATGTCATGGGGGAACCACCTGCATGCCGCATGTAATGGGGGATTCAAATGCATGCCACATGTCATGGGGGTCACACATGCATGCTGCATGTCATGGGGGCCCCAAATGCATGCCGCATATCATGGGGCCCCGCAGGCATTCCGCATGTCATGGGGGCCTCACGTGCATGCCGCATGTCATGGGGGCCTCGCGTGCATGCCGCATGTATTGGGGCCCCCAACTTGCATGCCGCATGTCTCAGGTACCCCAAATGCATGCAGCATGTTATGCAGGCCCCAATTGCATGCCGCATGTCATGGGGGCCCAAATGCATGACGCATGTCATAGGGGCTCCACGTGCATGCCGCATGTAATGGGGCTCCCAAATTCATGTCGCATGTCATAGGGGCCCCAAGTGCATTCCGCATGACATGGGGGCCCCAAATGCATTCCGCATGTCATGGGGGCCTCACGTGCATTCCGCATGTCATGGGGGTCCCACGTGCATGCTGCATGTCATTGGGGCCCAACGTGCTTGCCGCATGTCATGGGGGCCCCACGTGCATGCCTCATGTTACGGGGGCCACGAATGCATGCCGCATGTCATAGGTGCCCCACATGCATGGAGCATGTCATGGGGGCCCCAAATGCATGCGGCATGTCATAGGGGCCCCACGTGCATACCACATGTCATGGGGGCCCCAAATGCATGCCGCATGTCATGGGAGCTCCACATGCATGCCACATGTCATGGGGGCCCCAAATGAATGTCGCATGTCAAGGGGGACCCACATGCATGCCGCATGTCATGGAGGCCTCCATGACATGCGGCAAGCATTTGGGCCCCACATGCATGGCGCATGCCATGGGGCCCCACCTGCATGGCACATTTCATGAGGGCCCAAATGCATGCCGCATGTCATGAGGCCATAAATGCATGTCACATGTCATGGGTGCCCAACGTGCATGCCTCATGTCACGGGGGCCCCGCAGGCATTCCACATGTCATGGGGGCACCAAATAAATGCCGCATTTCATGGGGGCCCCACGTGCATGCCGCATGTCACGGGGGCCCCGCAGGCATTCCACATGTCATGGGGGCCCCAAATAAATGCCGCATTTCATGGGTTCCCCATGTGCATGCCACATGTCTTGGGGCCCACAAATGCATGCCGCATGTCATAGGAGCCCCACATGCATGGCGCATTTCATGGGGGCCCTACATGCATGCCGCATGTCATGGGGGCCCCAAATGCATGCCTCAAGTCATGGGGGCCCCAAATGCATGCAGCATGTCATAGGGGCCCCACATGCATGGTGCATGTCATGGGGGCCCCACATGCATGCCTCAAGTCATGGGGGCCCCAAATGCATGCCGCATATCATGGGGGCCCCACATGCATGCCGCATATATTGGGGGCCTCAATTGCATGCCGCATGTCATGAGGGCCCCGCTTGCATGCCGCATGTCATTGGGGCCCCATGTGCATGCCACATGTCTTGGGGCCCACAAATGCATGCCGCATGTCATAGGGGCCCCACATGCATGGCGCATTTCATGGGGGCCCTACATGCATGCCGCATGTCATGGGGGCCCCAAATGCATGCCTCAAGTCATGGGGCCCCAAATGCATGCAGCATGTCATAGGGGCCCCACATGCATGGTGCATGTCATGGGGGCCCCACATGCATGCCTCAAGTCACGGGGGCCCCAAATGCATGCCACATATCATGGGGGCCCCACATGCATGCCGCATATATTGGGGTCCCCAATTGCATGCCGCATGTCATGAGGGCCCCGCATGCATGCCGCATGTCATTGGGGCCCCGTAGGCATTCCGCATGTCATGGGGGCCTCACGTGCATTCCGTATGTCATTGGGGTCCCACGTGCATGCTTCATGTCATTGGGGCCCCACGTGCTTGCCGCTTGCCATGGGGGCCCCACGTGAATGCCTCATGTTACGGGGGCCACGAATGCATGCCGCATGTCATAGGGGCCCCACGTGCATACCACATGTCATGGGGGCCCCAAATGCATGCCGCATGTCATGGGGGCCCCACATGCATGCCACATGTCATGGGGGCCCCAAATGAATTTCGCATGTCAAGGGGGCCCCACGTGCATGACGCATGAAATGGGGACCCACATGCATGCCGCATGTCATGGAGGCCCCCATGACATGCGGCATGCATTTGGGGGCCCCACATGCATGCCGCATGTCATGGGGGGCCAAATGCTTGCCGCATGTCATGAGGGCCATAAATGCATGCCGCATGTCATGGGAGCCCCACATGCATGCCACATGTCATGGGGGCCCCAAATGAATGTCGCATGTCAAGGGGTCCCCGCGTGCATGCCGCTTGTCATGGGGGCCCCAAATGCATGTCGCATGTAATGGGAGCCCCCATGCATGCCACTTGTCATGGGGGCCCCAAATGAATGTCGCATGTCAAGGGGGCCCCACGTGCATGCCGCATGTCATGGGGGCCCCAAATGCATGCCGCATGTTCAGGGGGCCCACGTGCATGCCGCATGTCATGGGGCCCCCCAAATGCATGCAGCATGTCTTGGCGCCCTCAAATGCATGCCGCATGTCATAGGGGTCCCACATGCATGCCGCATGGCATGGGGGCCCCAAGTGCGTGCCCCATATCATGGGGCCCCCAAATGCATGCAGCATGTCATGGGGGCCCAACGTGCATGCCGCATGTATTGGGGGCCCCAAATGCATGCCGCATGTCATGGGGGAACCACCTGCATGACGCATGTAATGGGGGATTCAAATGCATTCCGCATGTCATGGGGGCCTCACGTGCATGCCGCATGTCATGGGGGCCTCACGTGCATGCCGCATGTATTGGGGGCCCCAACTTGCATGCCGCATGTCTCAGGTACCCCAAATGCATGCAGCATGTTATGCAGGCCCCAATTGCATGCCGCATGTCATGGGGGCCCAAATGCATGACGCATGTCATGGGGGCTCCACGTGCATGCCGCATGTAATGGGGCTCCCAAATTCATGTCGCATGTCATAGGGGCCCCAAGTGCATTCCGCATGTCATGGGGGCCCCAAATGCATGCCACATGTCATGGGGGCCCCACGTGCATGCCGCATGTAATGGGGGATTCAAATGCATGCCGCATGTCATGGGGGTCACACATGCATGGCGCATTTCATGGGGGCCCCAAATGCATGCCTCAAGTCATGGGGGCCCCAAATGCATGCAGCATGTCATAGGGGCCCCACATGCATGGTGCATGTCATGGGGGCCCCACATGCATGCCTCAAGTCATGGGGGCCCCAAATGCATGCCACATATCATGGGGGCCCCACGTGCATGCCGCATATATTGGGAGCCTCAAATGCATGCCGCATGTCATGAGGGCCCCGCATGCATGCTGCATGTCATTGGGGCCCCGCAGGCATTCCGCGTGTCATGGGGGCCTCACGTGCATTCCGCATGTCATGGGGGTCCCACGTGCATGCTGCATGTCATTGGGGCCCAACGTGCTTGCCGCATGTCATGGGGCCCCACGTGCATGCCTCATGTTACGGGGGCCACGAATGCATGCCGCATGTCATAGGTGCCCCACATGCATGGAGCATGTCATGGGGGCCCCAAATGCATGCGGGATGTCATAGGGGCCCCACGTGCATACCACATGTCATGGGGGCCCCAAATGCATGCCGCATGTCATGGGAGCTCCACATGCATGCCACATGTCATGAGGGCCCAAATGCATGCCGCATGTCATGAGGCCATAAATGCATGTCACATGTCATGGGTGCCCAAAGTGCATGCCTCATGTCACGGGGGCCCCGCAGGCATTCCACATGTCATGGGGGCACCAAATAAATGCCGCATTTCATGGGGGCCCCACGTGCATGCCGCATGTCACGGGGGCCCCGCAGGCATTCCACATGTCATGGGGGCCCCAAATAAATGCCGAATTTCATGGGTGCCCCATGTGCATGCCACATGTCTTGGGGCCCACAAATGCATGCCGCATGTCATAGGAGCCCCACATGCATGGCGCATTTCATGGGGGCCCTACATGCATGCCGCATGTCATGGGGCCCCCAAATGCATGCCTCAAGTCATGGGGGCCCCAAGTGCATGCAGCATGTCATAGGGGCCCCACATGCATGGCGCATTTCATGGGGGCCCTACATGCATGCCGCATGTCATGGGGCCCCCAAATGCATGCCTCAAGTCATGGGGGCCCCAAATGCATGCCACATATCATGGGGGCCCCACATGCATGCCGCATATATTGGGGGCCTCAATTGCATGCCGCATGTCATGAGGGCCCCGCATGCATGCCGCATGTCATTGGGGCCCCATGTGCATGCCATATGTCTTGGGGCCCACAAATGCATGCCGCATGTCATAGGGGCCCCACATGCATGGCGCATTTCATGGGGGCCCTACATGCATGCCGCATGTCATGGGGGCCCCAAATGCATGCCTCAAGTCATGGGGCCCCAAATGCATGCAGCATGGAATAGGGGCCCCACATGCATGGTGCATGTCATGGGGGCCCCACATGCATGCCTCAAGTCACGGGGGCCCCAAATGCATGCCACATATCATGGGGGCCCCACATGCATGCCACATATATTGGGGGCCTCAATTGCATGCCGCATGTCATGAGGGCCCCGCATGCATGCCGCATGTCATTGGGGCCCGTAGGCATTCCGCATGTCATGGGCTCCTCACGTGCATTCCGCATGTCATGGGGGTCCCACGTGCATGCTTCATGTCATTGGGGCCCCACGTGCTTGCCGCTTGTCATGGGGGCCCCACGTGCATGCCACATGTCATGGGGGCCCCAAATGCATGCCGCATGTCATGGGGGCCCCACATGCATGCCACATGTCATGGGGGCCCCAAATGAATGTCGCATGTCAAGGGGGCCCCACGTGCATGACGCATGTCATGGGGACCCACATGCATGCCGCATGTCATGGAGGCCCCCATGACATGCGGCATGCATTTGGGGGCCCCACATGCATGCCGCATGTCATGGGGGGCCAAATGCTTGCCGCATGTCATGAGGGCCATAAATGCATGCCGCATGTCATGGGAGCCCCACATGCATGCCACATGTCATGGGGCCCCAAATGAATGTCGCATGTCAAGGGGGCCCCTCGTGCATGCCGCATGTCATGGGGGCCCCAAATGCATGCCGCATGTCATGGGGGCCCCAAATGCATGCCGCATGTCATGGCCCCCCCAAATGCATGCAGCATGTCTTGGGGCCCACAAATGCATGCCGCATGTCATAGGGGTCCCACATGCATGGCACATTTCATGGGGGTCCCACATGCATGGCGCATTTCATGGGGGCCCCAAATGCATGCCGCATGTCATAGGGGCCCCACATGCATGGCGCATGTCATAGGGGCCCCACATTCATACCGCATGTCATGGAGGCCCCAAATGCATGCCGCATGTAATGGGAGCCCCAATGCATGCCACATGTCATGGGGGCCCCAAATGAATGTCGCATGTCAAGGGGGCCCCACGTGCATGCCGCATGTCATGGGGGCCCCAAATGCATGCCGCATGTACAGGGGGCCCCACGTGCATGCCACATTTCATGGGGGACGCAAATGCATGCCGCATGTCATGGGGCCGCCAAATGCATGCAGCATGTCTTGGGGACCACAAATGCATGCCGCATGTCATAGGGGTCCCACATGCATGGCGCATTTCATGGGGGTCCCAAATGCATGCGCATGTCATGGGGGCCCCACGTGCATACTGCATGTCATGGGGGCCCCAAATGCATGCTGCATGTCATGGGGGCCCCAAATGCATGCCGCATGTCATGGGGGCCCCACGTGCATGCCGCATGTCATGGGGGCCCCGCAGGCATTCCGCATGTCATGGGGGCCCCAAATGCATGCCGCATTTCATGGGGGCCCCAAATGCATGCCGCATGTCATGGGGGCCCCACGTGCATGCCGCATGTCATGGGGGCCCCGCAGGCATTCCGCATGTCATGGGGGCCCCAAATGCATGCCACATTTCATGGGGGCCCCCAAATGCATGCAGCATGTCTTGGTGCCCTCAAATGCATGCCGCATGTCATAGGGGTCCCACTTGCATGCCGCATGTCATGGGGGAACCACCTGCATGCCGCATGTAATGGGGGATTCAAATGCATGCCGCATGTCATGGGGGTCCCACATGCATGCCTCATGTCATGGGGGCCCCAAATGCATGCCGCATATCATGGGGGCCCCGCAGGCATTCCGCATGTCATGGGGGCCTCACGTGCATGCCGCATGTCATGGGGGCCCCAACTGCATGACGCATGTCTCAGGTACCCCAAATGCATGCAGCATGTTATGCAGGCCCCAAATGCATGCCGCATGTCATGGGGGCCCAAATGCATGACGCATGTCATGGGGGCTCCACGTGCATGCCGCATGTAATGGGGCTCCCAAATACATGTCGCATGTCATAGGGGCCCCACGTGCATTCCGCATGACATGGGGGCCGCAAATGCATGCCGCATGTCATGGGGGCCCCACATGCATGCGGCATGTAATGGGGGATTCAAATGCATGCCGCATGTCATGGGGGTCCCACATGCATGCCACATGTCATTGGGGCCCCGCAGGCATTCCGCATGTCATGGGGGACTCACATGCATTCCGCATGTCATGTGGGCCCCACGTGCATGCTGCATGTCATTGTGGCACCACGTGCATGCCGCATGTCACGGGGGCCCCGCAGGCATTCCACATGTCATGGGGGCCCCAAATAAATGCCGCATTTCATGGGGGCCCCACATGCATGCCGCATGTCACGGGGTCCCCACAGGCATTCAACATGTCATGGGGGCCCCAAATAAATGCCGCATTTCATGGGGACCCCATGTGCATGCCACATGTCTTGGGGCCCACAAATGCATGCCGCATGTCATAGGGGCCCCACATGCATGGCGCATTTCATGGGGGCCCCAAATGCGTGTCGCATATCATGGGGGCCCCAAATGCATGCAGCATGTCATGGGGGCCCCACGTGCATGCCACATGTCATTGGGGGCCCACATGCATGCCGCATGTCATGGGGGCCCCACTTGCATGCAGCATGTAATGGGGATCCAAATGCATGACGCATGTCATGGGGGTCCCACGTGCATGCCGCATGTCATGGGGGCCCCACATGCATGCCGCATGTCATGGGGGCACCACTTGCATGCAGCATGTAATGGGGGATCCAAATGCATGACGCATGTCATGGATGTCCCACATGGATACCACATGTCATGGGGGAACCAAATGCATGCCACATGTCCTGGGGGCCCCACATGCATGACACATTTCATGGGGGACCCAAATGCATGCTGCATGTCATGAGGGCCCCACGTGCATGCTGCATGTCATGGGGGCCCCACTTGCATGCCGCATGTCATGGGGGCCCCACGTGCATGTCGCATGTCATGGGGGCCCAAAATGCATGCCGCATGTCATGAGGGTGCCGCATGCATGCCGCATGTCTTGGGGCCCACAAATGCATGCCGCATGTCATAGGGGCCCCACATGCATGGCGCATTTCATGAGGGCCCAAATGCATGCCGCATGTCATGGGAGCCCCACATGAATGTCGCATGTCAAGGGGGCCCAACGTGCATGCCGCATGTATTTAGGGCCCCAAATTCATGCCGCATATCATGAGGGCCCTGCATGCATGCCGCATGTCATGGGTGCCCCGCAGGCATTCCGCAAGTCATGGGGGGCCCAAATGCATGCCGCATGTCATGGGGGCCCCACATGCATGCCGCATGTAATCATAGAATCATAGAATCATAGAATGGAAGAGTTGGAAGGGACCTCCTGGGTCATCTGGTCCAACCCCCTGCTCAAAGCAGGATTCACTAGATCATCTCAGACAGATGTCTGTCCAGCCTCTGTTTGAAGACGTCCATTGAAGGGGAACTCACCACCTCTCGTGGCAGCCTGTTCCTCTCATTAATCACCCTAACTGTCAAAAAGTTTTTTCTAATATCTAATCTGTGTCTCCTCCCATTTAGTTTCATCCCATTGCTTCTAGTCTTTCCCCGTGCAAATGAGAATAAAGATGATCCTTCTACAATGTGACAGCCCTTGACATATTTGTAGACAGCTATTAAGTCTCCTCTCAGTCTTCTTTTTTGCAAGCTAAACATTCCCAAATCCTGCAACCGTTCCTCATAGGACATGGTTTGCAGACCAGTCACCATTCTGGTCGCTCTTCTCTGAACTTGTTCCAGTTTGTCTATGTCTTTTTTAAAATGTGGTGGCCAAAACTGTACACAGTATTCCAGATGAGGTCTGACCAAAGAGGAGTAAAGACCGATAATGACTTCACGTGATCTAGACTGTATGCTTCTGTTAATACATCCCAGAATTGTATTTGCCTTTTTTGCTGCTGCATCACACTGTTGACTCATGTTCAGTCTATGATCTATTAGTATACCTAAGTCTTTTTCACATGTACTGTTGCTTAGCTCTATTCCTCCCATTCTGTATATGCTTTTTTCATTTTTATTGCCCAGATGTAGTACTTTGCATTTTTCCCTGTTAAAAACCATTCTGTTGGTTGCTGCCCACTGCTCCAGTTTATTTAGGTCTTTTTGAATCCTCTCTCTCTCTTCTCTAGTATTAGCTATCCCTCCTAGCTTTGTGTCATCAGCAAATTTAATCAGTTTACCCTCAATTCCTTCATCTAAATCATTGATGAAGATGTTGAACAATACAGGTCCCAGGACAGAGCCCTGTGGTATCCCACTTGAGACATTCATCCAGCTGGATGTGAAGCCATTTACAACCACCCTTTGAGTCCGATCACTAAGCCAGTTATGAATCCACCTAACAGTTGCCTGGTCCATTGCATACTTGGTCATTTTTTCAATAAGGATGTTGTGAGATACTTTGTCAAATGCTTTGCTGAAGTCAAGATATACTATATCTACAGCATTTCCCTGATCCACCCAGTCAGTGATTCTGTCATAGAAGGAAATTAAGTTAGTCTGACATGACTTGTTAGTTACAAACCCATGCTGACTCTGGTTAATCACTTCATTCTTATCCAGGTACTTACATACATGATGTTTAATAATTTGTTCAAAGATCTTTCCTGGTATAGAAGTCAGACTCACCGGCCTATAGTTCCCTGGGTCCACCTTCTTCCCCTTTTTGAAGATAGGAACAACATTTGCTCTTCTCCAGTCTTCTGGGACTTCTCCTGTTCTCCAAGAATTTTCAAAGATTATGGAGAGTGGTTCTAAAATTTCTTCTACGATCTCCTTCAGTACTCTGGGGTGTAATTCATCTGGACCTGGAGACTTGAACTCATTTATGTTAGCTAAATATTCCCTCACAATCTTTCTGTTTACAGATAACTTGGATTCTTCTATTCCTTTAAAAGGACAGTGAAAATCAGTTGATGTTACATTTTCTTTCTGAGAGAAAACAGATGCAAAATAGGAATTAAAAAGTTCGGCCTTCTCAACATCCTCTCTTACTATTTCTCCATTTTCATCCTGTAAAAATCCTATAGCATCTTTGACTTTTCTTTTACTTTTGACATACCCCCAATATCCTTTTTTATTGCTTTTGACATCTCTTGCAAGCCTTAATTCATTGTCAGCTTTAGCTAACCTGATACGTGCCCTGCAGGATCTGCAGACTGCATTATAATCTTCTTTAGATATGCCTCCCTCTTTCCATTTAATAAACATTTCTTTCTTTCTTTTTAGCATGTGTTTAAGTTCTGTGTTCATCCATCCTGGTTTCCTTAAATGCTTCCCATTCTTCCTACTTTTCGGGATTGTTAACGATTGTGCTTTGAGAATCTAATTTTTAAAAATTTCCCATCCTTCGTGGACATTTTTGTCCTTAAGGACATCCAGCCATTGGATCCCTCCTATTCTCTTTCTGAGTCTCTTAAAATCTGCCTTTCTAAAATCTAACCTTGAAGTTTGAGTCTTCACATGTCTTCCTCCTCTAGTTATCCAAAATTCTATAATAGCATGATCGCTGCCTCCTAGGGTCCCAGCCACCTTTACCTCCTCAACCATTTCCTCCCTGTTTATAAGGATTAGATCCAAAGTAGCAGATCCCCTTGTTTTCTCCCCTACCTTTTGGAAGATAAAGTTGTCAGCAAGAGAGGATAAGAATTTGCTTGACCTGTTAGTTTTACTTGAGAGAGATTCCCAACAAATGTCTGGATAGTTGAAATCTCCCATGACCACTACGTCATATTTTTTGGAGAACTTGGTCATTTGATACATAAAGAGTTCATCCATATCTTCAGCTTGCCCAGGTGGCCTGTAGTAAATGCCTACAATGGTGTCCTTTCCGTTGTTCTCTCCTTGTATTCTTACCCAAACAGTTTCCACAGAACTCCCAGTCTCTGAAGCATCAATCTCTGTGCAGATATACGCTTTTCTAACATACAATGCGACACCTCCTCCTCGTTTATCAATTCTGTTTCTTGCAAATAAGTTGTATCCTTTTAGCCTTTTATTCCAATCATGTGTATCGTCCCACCAAGTTTCAGTGATTCCAATGACATCATATTTCTTTTCCTGCATTAGTAGTTCCAATTCTCCTTGTTTGTTGCCCATGCTTTGTGCATTTGTATAAAAACATTTTAGTTTGTGATTGGTTTCTCTTCCTCCCATATTTTTATTTAGATTTTTTTGTCTTTGTTCTTTCTTTCCACTTCCAGTAGCAGAGATCTCAATAGTATTTGTCAGCTGTATGGCTTTTTCTGGCCTTTTGCTTCCCTTCCCACATTGTTCTAGTTTAAAGCTCTCCTGATGAGTGTAGCAAGGCGACTTCCAAATACATGTTTTCCAGTCTTCGTAAGGTGCACCCCATCTCTAGCAAGTAGTCCATCGTATAGGTAATTCATCCCGTGATCCAGAAATCCAAATCCTTGTTGACGGCACCATCGACGTAGCCAGTTGTTCACCTGTAGAATCTTATTCCACCTCATTGTTCCATGGCCATCCACAGGGAGGATGGATGAGAAGACCACCTGCGCTCCCAATTCTTTCACTTTCTTGCCTAAGTCTTCAAAGTCACTGCAGATGGTTTCCAGGTCCTTTCTTGCGGTGTCATTTGTCCCCACATGTATTAGCAGGAATGGGTAGTGATCTGTAGGTCTGAAGAGTCTTGATATCCTGTCAGACACATCTTTAATTTTTGCTCCTGGAAGACAGCACATTTCTCTTGAGGTTATGTCTGGTCTGCAGATAGCGGCCTCTGTTCCTCTTAACAGGGAATCCCCCATGACCACCACTCTCCGTTTTTTCTTCACAACATTCTTCTTTCTCCATCCAGGAGGATTCTGAGGGCTTACAAGTTTATTCATTGCTGGCAAAGTCTTATTTTGCTGTATTTCTTCATGGTTCTCCTGCGTGAGAGCCTGGTACTGGTTCCTGAGCAGTATGGGTGCTGACTGCCTCTCGATCCTCCTGCTTCTGTGGGTCACATGCTTCCATTCCTCTGTTTCGTCAGGTGCAGTTCGAATTTCTTCTCTTTCTGAATCATGAAGAGATAATTCTGCTCTGTCTAAGAACTCTTCACCTTCCTTAATGATTTTCAAGGTAGTTAATGGGGGATTCAAATGCATGCCGCATGTCATGGGGGTCCCACATGCATGCCGCATGTCATGGGGGCCCCAAATGCATGCCTCAAGTCATGGGGGCCCCAAATGCATGCCGCATGTCATGGGGTCCCCACATGCATGCCGCATGTCATGGGGGCTCAAATGCTTGCCGCATGTCATGGGGGCGATAAATGCATGCCGCATGTCATGTGAGCCCAACAAGCATGCCGCATGTATTGGGGGCCCCAAATTCATGCAGCATGTCATAGGGGCCCCACATGCATGGTGCATTTCATGGGGGCCCCACTTGCATGCAGCATGTAATGGGGGATCCAAATGCATGCTGCACGTCATGGGGGCCCCACATGCATGCCGCATGTCATGGGGGCCCCCGCAGGCATTCCACATGCCATGGGGGCCCCAAATAAATGCAGCATTTCATGGGGGCCCCACGTGCATGCTGCATGTCATGGGACCCCCCAAATGGATGCCGAATGTCATAGGGGCCCCACATGCATGCCGCATATCTTGGGGCCCACAAATGCATGCCGCATGTCATGGGTGCCCCACATGCATGCCGCATGTCATTGGGGCCCCAAATGCATGCCGCATGTAATGGGGGCCCCACGTGCATGCCGCATGTCATGGGGGCCCCAAATGCATGCAGCATGTCATTGGGGCCCTCAAATTCATGCCGCATGTCATAGGGGCCCCACGTGCATGGCGCATGTCATGGGGGCCAAAAATGAATGCCACATGTCATGGGGGCCACACGTGCATGACACATGTCATGGGGGCTCCACGTGCATGCCACATTTCATTGGGGGCCACAAATGCATGCTGCATGTCATGGGGCCCCACATGCATGCCCCATGTCTTGGGGGCCTCAAATGCATGCTGCACGTGATGGGGGACCCAAATGCATGGCACATGTCATGGTAGCCGACACGCATGTCATGGGGGCCCCAAATGCGTGCCGCATATCATGGGGGCCCCAAATGCATGCCGCATGTCATAGGGGCCCCACATGCATGGCGCATGTCATGGGGGGCCCACATTTATACCGCATGTCATCGAGGCCCCAAATGTATGCCGCATGTAACGGGAGCCCCCATGCATGCCACATATCATGGGGGCCCCAAATGAATGTCGCATGTCAAGGGGGCCCCACGTGCATGCCGCATGTCATGGGGGCCCCAAATGCATGCCGCATGTACAGGGGGCCCCACGTGCATGCCACATTTCATGGGGACCCCAAATGCATGCCGCATGTCATGGGGGCCCCACATGCATGCTGCATGTCATGGGGCCCAAAACATTGCCGCATGTCATGGGAGCCATAAATGCATGCCGCATGTCATGGGAGCCCCACATGAATGTCGCATGTCAAGGGGCCCAACGTGCTTGCCGCATGTATTGGGGGCCCCAAAATTCATGCAGCATGTCATAGGGGCCCCACATGCATGGCGCATTTCATGGGGGCCCCAATTGCATTCAGCATGTAATGGGGGATCCAAATGCATGCTGCACGTCATGTTGGCCCCACGTGCATGCCGCATGTCATGGGGGCCCCACGTGCATGCCTCATGTCACGAGGGCCACAAATGTATGCCGCATGTCATGGGGGCCCCGCATGCATGACGCATGTCATGGGGGCCCCACATGAATGCCGCATGTCATGGGGGCCCCACATGAATGCCGCATGTCATGGGGACCCCAAATGCATGCCATATGTCATGGGGTCCTCACATGCATGCCGCATGTCTTGGGGCCCCCCAAATTCATGCCGCATATCATAGGGGCCCCCCCTGCATGGAGCATGTCATGTGGGCCCCAAATGCATGACGCATGTCATGGGGGTCCCACATGCATGCCGCATGTCATGGGGGCCCCAAATGCATGCCGCTTGTCATGGCGGCCCCAAATGCATGACTCATGTCATGGAGGCCCCACGTGCATGCCACATGTCATGGGGGATCCAAACTCATGCCGCATGTCATTGGGGCCCCAAACGTATGCCACATGTCATGGGCGCCCCATGTGCATGCCACATGTCTCGGGCACCCCAAATGCATGCATCATGATATGGGGGCCCCACGTGCATGCTGCATGTCTCAGGTACCCCAAATGCATGCAGCATGTTATGCAGACCCCAAATGCAAGTCGCATGTCATGGGGGCCCAAATGCATGCCGCATGTCATGGGGGCCCACATGCATGCCACATGTCATGGGTGCCCCAAATGCATGACGCATGTCATGGGGGCTCCACGTGCATGCCGCATGTCATGGGGGCCCCAAATGCATGTCACATGTCATGGGGGCCCCACGTGCATGCTGCATGTCATGGGGGCCCCAAATGCATGCCTCATGGCATGGGGGGCCCAAATGTATGCCGCATATCATGGGGCCCCCCAAATGCATGCAGCATGTCTTGGGGCCCACAAATGCATGCCGCATGTCAGAGGGGCCCCACATGCATGGCGCATTTCATGGAGGCCCCACATGCATGCGCATGTCATGGGGGCCCCAAATGCGTGCCGCATATCATGGGGGCCCCAAATGCATGCAGCATGTCATGGGGGCCCCACGTGCATGCCACATGTCATGGGGGCCCCACTTGCATGCAGCATGTAATGGGGATCCAAATGCATGATGCATGTCATGGGGGTCCCACATGCATGCCGCATGTCATGGGGACCCCAAATGCATGGCTCAAGTCATGGGGGCCCCCAAATGCATGCCGAATATCAAGGGGGCCACAAATGCATGCAGCATGTCATGGGGGCCCCACGTGCATGTCACATGTCATGGGGCCCCCCAAATGCATGCCGCATGTCATGGGGCCCCCCAAATGCATGCAGCTTGTCTTGGGGCCCACAAATGCATGCCGCATGTCATAGGGGCCCCACATGCATGGCACATTTCATGGGGGCCCCACATGCATGCGCATGTCATGGGGGCCCCAAATGCATGCCGCATATCATGGGGGCCCCAAATGCATGCAGCATGTCATGGGGCCCCACGTGCATGCCGCATATCATTGGGGGCCACATGCATGCCGCATGTCATGGGAGCCCCACATGAATGTCGAATGTCAAGGGGGCCCAACGTGCATGCCGCATGTATTGGGGGCCCCAAATTCATGCCGCATGTCATGAGGGCCCTGCATGCATGCCGCATGTCATGGGGGCCCCGCAGGCATTACGCATGTCATGGGGGCCCAAATGCATGCCGCATGTCATAGGGGCCCCACGTGCATGCCGCATGTAATGGGGGATTCAAATGCATGCCTCAAGTCATGGGGCCCCAAATGCATGTCGCATGTCATGGGGGCCCCATGTGCATGCCACATGTAATGGTGGCTCCAAATGCATGCCGCATGTACTGGGGGCCCCACATGCATGCCGCATTTCATGGGGGACCCAAATGCATGCCGCATGTCATGGGGGCCCCAAAAGCATGTGGCATGTCATAGGGGCCCCACATGCATGCCGCATGTCTTGGGCACCCCAAATGCATGCAGCATGTCATAGGGGCCCCACGTGCATACCACATGTCATGGGGGCCCCAAATGCATGCCGCATGTACTGGGGGCCCCACGTGCATGCCGCATTTCATGGGGGACCCAAATGCATGCTGCATGTCATGGGGGCCCCAAATGCATGTTGCATGTCATGGGGGTCCCACGTGCATGCCGCATGTTATGGGGCCCCCAAGTGCATGCAGCATGTCTTGGGGCCCACAAATGCATGCCGCATGTCATAGGGGCCCCACATGCATGGCGCATTTCATGGGGGCCCCACATGCATGCGCATGTCATGGGGGCACCACATGCATGCCGCATGTCATGGGGCCCAAAAGCTTGCCGCATGTCATGGGGGCCATAAATGCATGCCGCATGTCATGGGAGCCCCACATGAATGTCGCATGTCAAGGGGGCCCAACGTGCATGCCGCATGTATTGGGGGCCCCAAATTCATGCCGCATGTCATGAGGGCCCTGCATGCATGCCGCATGTCATGGGGGCCCCGCAGGCATTCCGCATGTTATGGGGGCCCAAATGCATGCCGCATGTCATGGGGGCCCCACGTGCATGCCGCATGTAATGGGGGATTCAAATGCATGCCTCAAGTCATGGGGGCCCCAAATGCATGCCGCATATCATGGGGGTCCCACATGCATGCCGCATATCATGGGGGTCCCACATGCATGCCGCATGTCATGGGGGCCCCGAATGCATGCCGCATGTCACATTGGCCCCAAATGCATGATGCATGTCATGAGGGCCCCACGTGCATACCGCATGTCATAGGGGCCCCACGTACATGGCACATGTCATCGGTGCCCCACATGCATGCCGCATGTCATTGGGCCCGAAATGCATGCCGCATGTAATGGGGGCCCCACGTGCATGCTGCATGTCATGGGGGCCCCAAATGCATGCCGCATGTAATGGGGGCCCCAAAAGCATGTGGCATGTCATAGGGGCCCCACGTGCATGCCGCATGTCTTGGGCACCCCAAATGCATGCAGCATGTCTTGGGGCCCACAAATGCATGCCGCATGTCATAGGGGCCCCACATGCATGGCGCATTTCATGGGGGCCCCACATGCATGTGCATGTCATGGGGGCACCACATGCATGCCGCATGTCATGGGGCCCAAAAGCTTGCCGCATGTCATGGGGGCCATAAATGCATGCCGCATGTCATGGGAGCCCCACATGAATGTCGCATGTCAAGGGGGCCCAACGTGCATGCCGCATGTATTGTTGGCCCCAAATTCATGCCGCATGTCATGAGGGCCCTGCATGCATGCCGCATGTCATGGGGGCCCCGCAGGCATTCCGCATGTCATGGGGGCCCAAATGCATGCCGCATGTCATGGGGGCCCCACGTGCATGCCGCATGTAATGGGGGATTCAAATGCATGCCTCAAGTCATGGGGGCCCCAAATGCATGCCGCATATCATGGGGGTCCCACATGCATGCCGCATATCATGGGGGTCCCACATGCATGCCGCATGTCATGGGGGCCCCGAATGCATGCCGCATGTCACATTGGCCCCAAATGCATGATGCATGTTATGAGGGCCCCACGTGCATACCGCATGTCATAGGGGCCCCACGTACATGGCACATGTCATCGGTGCCCCACATGCATGCCGCATGTCATTGGGGCCCTAAATACATGCCGCATGTAATGGGGCCCCCAAATGCATGCCGCATGTAATGGGGGCCCCATGTGCATGCCACATGTAATGGGGGCCCCAAAAGCATGCAGCATGTCATGGGGGCCCCACGTGCATGCCGCATGTCTTGCATGTCATTGGGCACCCCAAATGCATGCAGCATGTCATAGGGGCCCCACGTGCATACCACATGTCATGGGGGCCCCAAATGCATGCCGCATGTACTGGGGGCCCCACGTGCATGCCGCATTTCATGGGGGACCCAAATGCATGTCGCATGTCATGGGGGCCCCACGTGCATGCCGCATGTTATGGGCCCCCCAAATGCATGCAGCATGTGTTGGGGCCCACAAATGCATGCCGCATGTCATAGGGGCCCCACATGCATGGCGCATTTCATGGGGGCCCCACATGCATGCGATGTCATGGGGGCCCCAAATGCGTGCCGCATATCATGGGGGCCCCACGTGCATGCCACATGTCATGGGGGCCCACATGCATGCTGCATGTCATGGGGGCCCCACTTGCATGCAGCATGTCATGGGGATCCAAATGCATGATGCATGTCATCGGGGTCCCACGTGCATGCCGCATGTCATGGGGCCCCACATGCATGCCGCATGTCATGGGGGGACCACATGCATGCTGCATGTCATGGGGGCCCCACTTGCATGCAGCATGTAATGGGGATCCAAATGCATGACGCATGTCATCGGGGTCCCACGTGCATGCCGCATGTCATGGGGGCCCCACATGCATGCCGCATGTCATGGGGGAACCACTTGCATGCAGCATGTAATGGGGGATCCAAATGCATGACGCATGTCATGGGGGTCCCACATGCATACCACATGTCATGGGGGAACCAAATGCATGCCGCATGTCCTGGGGGCCCCACATGCATGACACATTTCATGGGGGACCCAAATGCATGCCGCATGTCACGGGGTCCCCAAATGCATGCTGCATGTCATGAGGGCCCCACGTGCATGCTGCATGTCATGGGGCCCCAAATGCATGCCGCATGTCATGGGGGCCCACAAATGCATGCCGCATGTCATGGGTGCCCCACATTCATGCCGCATGTCATTGGCGCCCCAAATGCATGCCGCATGTAATGGGGGCCCCGCGTGCATGCCGCATGTCACGGGGCCCCAAATGCATGCCGCATGTAATGGGGGCCCCACGTGCATGCCGCATGTCTTGGGGCCCACAAATGCATGCCGCATGTCATGGGTGCCCCACATGCATGCCGCATGTCATTGGGGCCCCAAATGCATGCCGCATGTAATGGGGGCCCCGCGTGCATGCCGCATTTCACGGGGGCCCCAAATGCATGCCGCATGTAATGGGGGCCCCACGTGCATGCCGCATGTCATGGGGGCCCCAAATGCATGCAGCATGTCATTGGGGCCCTCAAATTCATGCCGCATGTCATAGGGGCCCCACGTGCATGGCGCATGTCATGGGGGCCCCACATTCAAACCGCATGTCATGGAGGCCCCAAATGCATGCCGCATGTAATGGGAGCCCCCATGCATGCCACATGTCATGGGGGCCCCAAATGAATGTCACATGTCAAGGGGGCCCCACGTGCATGCCGCATGTCATGGGGGCCATAAATGCATGCGGCATGTCATAGGGGCCCCACGTGCATGCCGCATGTCATGGGGCCCCCCAAATGCATGCAGCATGTCTTGGGGCCCACAAATGCATGCCGCATGTCATAGGGTACCACATGCATGGCGCATTTCATGGGGGTCCCACATGCATGCGCATGTCATGGGGGCCCCAAATGCGTGCCGCATATCATGTGGGCCCCAAATGCATGCCGCATGTCATAGTGGCCCCACATGCATGGCGCATGTCATGGGGGCCCCACATTCATACCGCATGTCATGGAGGCCCCAAATGCATGCCGCATGTAATGGGAGCCCCCATGCATGCCACATGTCATGGGGGCCCAAAATGAATGTCGCATGTCAAGGGGGCCCCAAATGCATGCCGCATGTACAGGGGGCCCAACGTGCATGCCGCATTTCATGGGGGACCCAAATGCAAGCCACATGTCATGGGGGCCATAAATGCATGTGGCATGTCATAGGGGCCCCACGTGCATACCACATGTCATGGGGGCCCCAAATGCATGCCGCATGTACTGGGTGGGCCCACGTGCATGCTGCATGTCATGGGGCCCCAAATGCATGCCGCATGTCATGGAAGCCCCACGTGCATGCCACATGTCATGGGGCCCCCCAAATGCATGCAGCATGTCTTGGCGCCCTCAAATGCATGCCGCATGTCATAGGGGTCCCACATGCATGCCGCATGGCATGGGGGCCCCAAGTGCGTGCCCCATATCATGGGGGCCCCAAATGCATGCAGCATGTCATGGGGGCCCAACGTGCATGCCGCATGTAATGGGGGATTCAAATGCATGCCGCATGTCATGGGGGTCCCACATACATGCCACATGTAATGGGGGCCCCGCGTGCATGCCGCATGTCACGGGGCCCCAAATGCATGCCGCATGTAATGGGGGCCCCAAATGAATGTCGCATGTCAAGGGGGCCCACGTGCATGACGCATGTCATGGGGACCCACATGCATGCCGCATGTCATGGCGGCCCCCATGACATGCGGCATGCATTTGGGGGCCCCACATGCATGCCGCATGTCATGGGGGCCCAAATGCTTGCCGCATGTCATGGGGTCCCCAAATGCATGCCGCATGTCATGGGGCCCCCCAAATGCATGCAGCATGTCTTGGGGCCCACAAATGCATGTCGCATGTCATAGGGGTCCCACATGCATGGCGCTTTTCATGGGGGTCCCACATGCATGCGCATGTCATGGGGGACCCAAATGCGTGCCGCATATCATGGGGGCCCCAAATGCATGCCGCATGTCATAGGGGCCCCACATGCATGGCGCATGTCATGGGGGCCCCACATTCATACCGCATGTCATGGAGGCCCCAAATGCATGCCGCATGTAATGGGAGCCCCCATGCATGCCACATGTCATGGGGGCCCCAAATGAACGTCGCATGTCAAGGGGGCCCCACGTGCATCCCGCATGTCATGGGGGCCCCAAATGCATGCCGCATGTACAGGGGGCCCTACGTGCATGCCGCATGTCATGGGGACCCCAAATGCATGCCGCATGTCATGGGGGCCCCACATGCATGCTGCATGTCATGGGGCCCAAAAGATTGCCGCATGTCATGGGAGCCATAAATGCATGCCGCATGTCATGGGAGCCCCACATGAATGTCGCATGTCAAGGGGCCCAACGTGCTTGCCGCATGTATTGGGGGCCCCAAATTCATGCAGCATGTCATAGGGGCCCCACATGCATGGCGCATTTCATGGGGGCCCCAATTGCATTCAGCATGTAATGGGGGATCCAAATGCATGCTGCACGTCATGGGGGCCCCACGTGCATGCCGCATGTCATGGGGGCCCCGCAGGCATTCCACATGTCATGGGGGCCCCAAATAAATGCCGCATTTCATGGGGGCCCCACGTGCATGTCGCATGTCATGGGGCTCCCCAAATGGATGCCGCATGTCATAGGGGCCCCAAATGCATGCCGCATCTCTTGGGGCCCACAAATGCATGCCGCATGTCATAGGGGCCCCACATGCATGGCACATTTCATGGGGGCCCCAAATGCATGCCGCATATCATGGGGGTCCCACATGCATGCCGCATATCAAGGGGGTCGCACATGCATGCCGCATGTCATGGGGGCCCCAAATGCATGCCGCATGTCACAGTGGCCCCAAATGCATGCTGCATGTCATGAGGGCCCCACTTGCATACCGCATGTCATAGGGGCCCCACGTACATGCCGCATGTCATGGGGGCCCCAAATGCATGCCGCATGTAATGGGGGCCCCACGTGCATGCCGCATGTCATGGGAGCCCCACATGAATGTTGCATGTTAAGGGGCCCAACGTGCTTGCCGCATGTATTGGGGGCCCCAAATTCATGCAGCATGTCATAGGGGCCCCACATGCATGTCGCATTTCATGGGGGCCCCAATTGCATTCAGCATGTAATGGGGGATCCAAATGCATGCTGCACGTCATGGGGGCCCCACGTGCATGCCGCATGTCATGGGGGCCCCGCAGGCATTCCACATGTAATGGGGGCCCCAAATAAATGCCGCATTTCATGGGGGCCCCACGTGCATGTCGCATGTCATGGGGCTCCCCAAATGGATGCCGCATGTCATAGGGGCCCCAAATGCATGCCGCATCTCTTGGGGCCCACAAATGCATGCCGCATGTCATAGGGGCCCCACATGCATGGCACATTTCATGGGGGCCCCAAATGCATGCCTCAAGTCATGGGGGCCCCAAATGCATGCCGCATATCATGGGGGTCCCACAAGCATGCCGCATATCAAGGGGGTCGCACATGCATGCCGCATGTCATGGGGGTCCCAAATGCATGCCGCATGTCACAGTGGCCCCAAATGCATGCTGCATGTCATGAGGGCCCCACTTGCATACCGCATGTCATAGGGGCCCCACGTACATGCCGCATGTCATGGGGGCCCCAAATGCATGCCGCATGTAATGGGGGCCCCACGTGCATGCCGCATGTCATGGGGGCCCCAAATGCATGCAGCATGTCATGGGGGCCCCACGTGCATGCCACATGTCTTGGGGGGCCCACATGCATGCCGCATGTCATGGGGGCCCCACTTGCATGCATCATGTAATGGGGGTCCCACATGCATGCAGCATGTCATGGGGGCCCCAAATGCATGCGGCATGTCATAGGGGCGCCACGTGCATACCACATGTCATGGGGGCCCCACATGCATGCCGCATGTCATGGGGGTCCCACGTGCATGCTGCATGTCATTGGGGCCCCACGTGCTTGCCGCATGTCATGGGGACCCCACGTGCATGCCTCATGTCACGAGGGCCACAAATGTATGCCGCATGTCATGGGGGCCCCGCATGCATGACGCATGTCATGGGGGCCCCACATGAATGCCGCATGTCATGGGGGCCCCACATGAATGCCGCATGTCATGGGGACCCCAAATGCATGCCATATGTCATGGGGTCCTCACATGCATGCCGCATGTCTTGGGGCCCCCCAAATTCATGCCGCATATCATAGGGGACCCACATGCATGGAGCATGTCATGGGGGCCCCAAATGCATGACGCATGTCATGGGGGTCCCACATGCATGCCGCATGTCATGGGGGCCCCAAATGCATGCCGCTTGTCATGGCGGCCCCAAATGCATGACTCATGTCATGGAGGCCCCACGTGCATGCCGCATGTCATGGGGGATCCAAACTCATGCCGCATGTCATTGGGGCCCCAAATGTATGCCGCATGTCATGCGGGCCCCATGTGCATGCCACATGTCTCGGGCACCCCAAATGCATGCATCATGATATGGGGGCCCCACGTGCATGCTGCATGTCTCAGGTACCCCAAATGCATGCAGCATGTTATGCAGGCCCCAAATGCAAGTCGCATGTCATGGGGGCCCAAATGCATGCCGCATGTCATGGGGGCACACATGCATGCCGCATGTCATGGGTGCCCCAAATGCATGACGCGTGTCATGGGGGCTCCACGTGCATGCCGCATGTCATGGGGGCCCCAAATGCATGTCGCATGTCATGGGGGCCCCACGTGCATGCTGCATGTCATGGGGGCCCCAAATGCATGCCTCATGTCATGGGGGGCCCAAATGCATGCCGCATATCATGGGGCCCCCAAATGCATGCAGCATGTCTTGGGGCCCACAAATGCATGCCGCATGTCATAGGGGCCCCACATGCATGGCGCATTTCATGGAGGCCCCACATGCATGCGCATGTCATGGGGGCCCCAAATGCTTGCTGCATATCATGGGGGCCCCAAATGCATGCAGCATGTCATGGGGGCCCCACGTGCATGCCGCATGTCATGGGGGCCCCACTTGCATGCAGCATGTAATGGGGATCCAAATGCATGATGCATGTCATGGGGGTCCCACATGCATGCCGCATGTCATGGGGACCCCAAATGCATGGCTCAAGTCATGGGGGCCCCCAAATGCATGCCGCATATCAAGGGGGCCACAAATGCATGCAGCATGTCATGGGGGCCCCACGTGCATGTCACATGTCATGGGGCCCCCCAAATGCATGCCGCATGTCATGGGGCCCCCCAAATGCATGCAGCATGTCTTGGGGCCCACAAATGCATGCCGCATGTCACAGGGGCCCCACATGCATGGCACATTTCATGGGGGCCCACATGCATGCGCATGTCATGGGGGCCCCAAATGCATGCCGCATATCATGGGGGCCCCGAATGCATGCAGCATGTCATGGGGCCCCATGTGCATGCCGCATATCATTGGGGGCCACATGCATGCCGCATGTCATGGGAGCCCCACATGAATGTCGAATGTCAAGGGGGCCCAACGTGCATGCCGCATGTATTGGGGGCCCCAAATTCATGCCGCATGTCATGAGGGCCCTGCATGCATGCCGCATGTCATGGGGGCCCCGCAGGCATTCCGCATGTCATGGGGGCCCAAATGCATGCCACATGTAATGGGGGATTCAAATGCATGCCTCAAGTCATGGGGCCCCAAATGCATGTCGCATGTCATGGGGGCCCCATGTGCATGCCACATGTAATGGGGGCCCCAAATGCATGCCGCATGTACTGGGGGCCCCACGTGCATGCCGCATTTCATGGGGGACCCAAATGCATGCCGCATGTCATGGGGGCCCCAAAAGCATGTGGCATGTCATAGGGGCCCCACGTGCATGCCGCATGTCTTGGGCACCCCAAATGCATGCAGCATGTCATAGGGGCCCCACGTGCATACCACATGTCATGGGGGCCCCAAATGCATGCCGCATGTACTGACGGCCCCACGTGCATGCCTCATTTCATGGGGGACCCAAATGCATGCCGCATGTCATGGGGGCCCCAAATGCATGTTGCATGTCATGGGGGTCCCACGTGCATGCCGCATGTTATGGGGCCCCCAAGTGCATGCAGCATGTCTTGGGGCCCACAAATGCATGCCGCATGTCATAGGGGCCCCACATGCATGGCGCATTTCATGGGGGCCCCACATGCATGCCGCATGTCATGGGGCCCAAAAGCTTGCCGCATGTCATGGGGGCCATAAATGCATGCCGCATGTCATGGGAGCCCCACATGAATGTCGCATGTCAAGGGGGCCCAACGTGCATGCCGCATGTATTGGGGGCCCCAAATTCATGCCGCATGTCATGAGGGCCCTGCATGCATGCCGCATGTCATGGGGGCCCCACGTGCATGCCGCATGTAATGGGGGATTCAAATGCATGCCTCAAGTCATGGGGGCCCCAAATGCATGCCGCATATCATGGGGGTCCCACATGCATGCCGCATGTCATGGGGGCCCCGAATGCATGCCGCATGTCACATTGGCCCCAAATGCATGATGCATGTCATGAGGGCCCCACGTGCATACCGCATGTCATAGGGGCCCCACGTACATGGCACATGTCATCGGTGCCCCACATGCATGCCGCATGTCATTGGGGCCCGAAATGCATGCCGCATGTAATGGGGGCCCCACGTGCATGCTGCATGTCATGGGGGCCCCAAATGCATGCCGCATGTAATGGGGGCCCCACGTGCATGCAACATGTCATGGGGGCCCCAAATGCATGCAGCATGTCATTGGGGCTCCACGTGCATGCCGCATGTAATGGGGCCCCCAAATGCATGCCGCATGTCATGGGGGCCCCAAGAGCATGCCACATGTAATGGGGGCCCAAAAAGCATGTGGCATGTCATAGGGGCCCCACGTGCATGCCGCATGTCTTGGGCACCCCAAATGCATGCAGCATGTCATAGGGGCCCCACGTGCATACCACATGTCATGGGGGCCCCAAATGCATGCCGCATGTACTGGGGGCCCCACGTGCATGCCGCATTTCATGGGGGACCCAAATGCATGCCGCATGTCATGGGGGCCCCAAATGCATGTTGCATGTCATGGGGGTCCCACGTGCATGCCGCATGTTATGGGGCCCCCAAGTGCATGCAGCATGTCTTGGGGCCCACAAATGCATGCCGCATGTCATAGTGGCCACACATGCATGGCGCATTTCATGGGGGCCCCACATGCATGCGCATGTCATGGGGGCACCACATGCATGCCGCATGTCATGGGGCCCAAAAGCTTGCCGCATGTCATGGGGGCCATAAATGCATGCCGCATGTCATGGGAGCCCCAACATGAATGTCGCATGTCAAGGGGGCCCAACGTGCATGCCGCATGTATTGGGGGCCCCAAATTCATGCCGCATGTCATGAGGGCCCTGCATGCATGCCGCATGTCATGGGGGCCCTGCAGGCATTCCGCATGTCATGGGGGCCCAAATGCATGCCGCATGTCATGGGGGCCCCACGTGCATGCCGCATGTAATGGGGGATTCAAATGCATGCCTCAAGTCATGGGGGCCCCAAATGCATGCCGCATATCATGGGGGTCCCACATGCATGCCGCATATCATGGGGGTCCCACATGCATGCCGCATGTCATGGGGGGGCCGAATGCATGCCGCATGTCACATTGGTCCCAAATGCATAATGCATGTCATGAGGGCCCCACGTGCATACCGCATGTCATAGGGGCCCCACGTACATGGCACATGTCATCGGTGCCCCACATGCATGCCGCATGTCATTGGGGCCCCAAATACATGCCGCATGTAATGGGGGCCCCACGTGCATGCTGCATGTCATGGGGGCCCCAAATGCATGCCGCATGTAATGGGGGCCCCACGTGCATGCAGCATGTCATGGGGGCCCCAAATGCATGCAGCATGTCATTGGGGCTCCACGTGCATGCCGCATGTAATGGGGCCCCCAAATGCATGCCGCATGTAATGGGGGCCCCATGTGCATGCCACATGTAATGGGGGCCCCAAAAGCATGCGGCATGTCATAGGGGCCCTACGTGCATGCCGCATGTCTTGGGCACCCCAAATGCATGCAGCATGTCATAGGGGCCCCACGTGCATACCACATGTCATGGGGGCCCCAAATGCATGCCGCATGTACTGGGGGCCCCAGTCTATCACAATTGCACAATCTCAAGCCCAATATTAATGTGAAATTTCCATTGGCTCTAAAGGAAGCTTATTAGTAAGTAAATGAAAAAACACTCTGAGAATATGAACTCATGTTTATAAAACAGGTTAATTAAGGCAGTAAGCCACTGGAACAACACAGCTGCCAAGTGATGTCAAGAAAGGCAGTGAACAATGAATCACTATTAGGTAAGTTCAAAAAGAAATCCATTGGTTTTACTATGTTATTCTTAAAGCCAATCTAAACAGCTTGTGATGACATATTGTTCTTTATGAAAACTTACTACAGATTCTATCTCACAATTGCACTCTATCTCAAGCCCAAAATCAATGCAAATTTGCTTTTACTTTATAGGAAACTTATTAGTAAGTAAATGAAAAAGGCTCTCCAAGGGATAGAACTCATGAACTGCTGTTTACAAGACAGGTGCATAAACCCAGTAAGCCACTGGAACATCACAGGTGCAAAGCTTTGTCAAGAAGGGCAGTGAACAATGAATCACTATTAGGTAAGTTCAAAAAGAAATCCATTGGTTTTACTGTGTTATTCTTAATGCCAATCTAAACAGCTTGTAATGACATATTGTTCTTTATGAACACTTACTGTACTTCAAATTCTATCTCACAATTGCACAATCTCAAGCCCAAAACCAATGCAATTTCCACTGACTCCATAGGAAGAATATTAGTAAGTAAATGAAAAAGACTCTCCAAGGATAAGAACTCATGAAATCCTTTTTACAAAACAGGTGCATCAACCCAGTAAGCCACAGGAATATCACAGGTGCAAATTGATGTCAAGAAGGGCAGTGAGTAATGAATCACTATTAGGAAAGTTCAAAAAGACATCCATTGGTTTCACGTTATTCTTAATGCCAATCTTTGATCGTAAGATGACATATTGTTCTTTATGAACACTTAATACAGATTCTATCTCACAATTGCACAATCTCAAGCCCAATATCAATGCAAATTTCCATTGGCTCTAAAGGAAGCTTATTAGTAAGTAAATGAAAAAACTCTCTGAGAAATAGAACTCATGTTTATAAAACAGGTTAATTAAGGCAATAAGCCACTGGAACAACACAGATGCCAAGTGATGTCAAGAATGGCAGTGAACAATGAATCACTATTAGGTAAGTTCAAAAAGAAATCCATTGGTTTTACTATGTTATTTTTAAAACCAATCAAAACAGCTTGTGATGACATATTGTTCTTTATGAACACTTACTACAGATTCTATCTCACAATTGCACTATCTCAATCCCAAAATCAATGCAAATTTACTTTGACTCTATAGGAAGCTTATTAGTAACTAAATGAAAAAGGCTCTCCAAGGATTAGAACTCATGAACTGCTGTTTACAAGACAGGTGCATAAACCCAGTAAGCCACTGGAACATCACAGGTGCAAAGTTATGTCAAGAAGGGCAGTGAGTAATGAATCACTATTAGGAAAGTTCAAAAAGACATCCATTGGTTTCACTTTTTTATTCTTAATGCCAATCTTTGATCGTAAGATAACATATTGTTCTTTATGAACACTTACTACAGATTCTATCTCACAATTGCACTATCTCAAGCCCAAAATCAATGCAAATTTCTATTGGCTCTATAGGAAGCTTATTAGTAAGTAAATAATAAAACTCTCTGAGAATTAGAACTCATGAACTCCTGTTTACAAGACATGTGCATTAACCCAGTAAGCCACTGGAACATCACAGGTGCAAAGAGATGTCAAGAAGGGCAGTGGCCAATGAATCACTATTAGGTAAGTTCAAAAAGAAATCCATTGGTTTCACTATGTTATTCTTAATGCCAATCTTTGAGCGTATAACGACATATTGTACTTTATGAACACTTACTGAAGTTCAAATTCTATCTCACAATTGCACAATCTCAAGCCCAATATCAATGCAAATTTCCATTGGCTCTAAAGCAAGCTTATTAGTAAGTAAATGAATAAACTCTCTGAGAATTTGAACTCATGATTATAAAACAGGTTAATTAAGGCAGTAAGCCACTGGAACAACACAGCTGCCAAGCGATGTCAAGAAGGGCAGTGAACAACGAATCACTATTAGGTAAGTTCAAAAAGAAATCCATTGGTTTTACTATGTTCTTCTTAATGCCAATCTAAACAGCTTGTAATGACATATTGTTCTTTATGAACACTTAGTACAGATTCTATCTCACAATTGCACTATCTCAATCCCAAAATCAATGCAAATTTCCATTGGCTCTATAGGAAACTTATTGGTAAGTAAATGAAAAATAGCTCTCTGAGGACTAGAACTCATAAACTCTTGTTTAAAAGACAGGGGCATTAACCCACTAAGCCATTGGTACATCACAAGTGCAAAGGGTTGTCAAGAAGGGCAGTGAACAATGAATCACTATTAGGTAAGTTCGAAAAGAAATCCATTGGTTTCACTATGTTATTCTTAATGCCAATCTTTGAGCCTATAATGACATATTGTACTTTATTAACACTTACTGTAGTACAAATTCTATCTCACAATTGCACAATCTCAAGCCCAAAATCAATGCAAATTTACATTGGCTCTATAGGAAGCTTATTAGTAAGTAAATAATAAAACTCTCTGAGAATTTGAACTCATGTTTATAAAACAGGTTAATTAAGGCAGTAAGCCACTGGAACAACACAGCTGCCAAGTGATGTCAAGAAGGGCAGTGAACAACGAATCACTATTAGGTAAGTTCAAAAAGAAATCCATTGGTTTTACTATGTTATTTTTAATGCCAATCTAAACAGCTTGTAATGACATATTGTTCTTGATGAACACGTAATACAGATTCTATCTCATAATTGCACTATCTCGAGCCAAAAATCAATGCAAATTTACATTGGCTCTATAGGAAGCTTATTAGTAAGTAAATGAAAAAGGCTCTCCAAGAATTAGAACTCACGAACTCCTGTTTACAAGACAGTTGCATAAACCCAGTAAGCCACTGGAACATCACAGGTGCAAAGTTATGTCAAGAAGGGCAGTGACCAATGAATCACTATTAGCTAAGTTCAAAAAGAAATCCATTGGTTTTACTATGCTATTCTTAATGCCAATCTTAACAGCTTGTAATGACATATTGTTCTTTATGAACCCTTAGTACAGATTCTATCTCACAATTGCACTATCTTAATCCCAAAATCAATGCAAATTTCCATTGGCTCTATAGGAAACTTATTGGTAAGTAAATGAAAAAGAGCTCTCTGAGGACTAGAATTCATGAACTCCTGTTTAAAAGACAGGGGCATTAACCCACTAAGCAATTGGAACATCACAAGTGCAAAGTGATGTCAAGAAGGGCAGCGAACATTGAATCACTATTAGTTAAGTTCAAAAAATAATCCATTGGTTTCACTATGTTATTCTTAATGCCAATCTTTGCAGCGCATCATGACGTATTGTTCTTGATGAACACGTAATACAGATTCTATATCTCACAATTGCACTATCTCAATCCCAAAATCAATGAAAATTTACATTGGCTCCATAGGAAGCTTATTAGTAAGTAAATGAAAAAGACTCTCCAAGGATTAGAACTCATGAAATCCTTTTTGCAAGACAGGTGCATTAACCCAGTAAGCCACTAGAACATCACAGGTGTAAAGTGATGTCAAGAAGGGCAGTGAGTAATGAATCACTATAAGGAAAGTTCAAAAAGAAATCCATTGGCTTCACTATGTTATTCTTAATGCCAATCTTTGAGCGTATAATGACATATTGTACTTTATGAACACTTACTGTAGTACAAATTCTATCTCACAATTGCACAATCTAAATCCCAAAATCAATGCAAATTTCCATTTGCTCTATAGGAAACTTATTGGTAAGTAAATGAAAAAGAGCTCTCTGAGGACTAGAACTCATGAAATTCTATTTACAAGACAGGTGCATTGACCCAGTAAGCCACTGGAACATCACAGGTGTAAAGTGATGTCAAGAAGGGCAGTGTCCAATGAATCACTATTAGGTAAGTTCAAAAAGAAATCCATTGGTTTTACTATGTTTTTCTTAATGCCAATTTTTGCAGCGCATCATGACGTATTGTTCTTGATGAACACGTAATACAGATTCTATCTCATAATTGCACTATCTCAAGCACAAAATCAATGCAAATTTCCATTGGCTCTATAGGAAGCTTATTAGTAAGTAAATGAAAAAGACTCTCCAAGGATTAGAACTCATGAAATCCTTTTTACAAGACAGGTGCATTAACCCAGTAAGCCACAGCAACATCACAGGTGCAAACTTATGTCAAGAAGGGCAGTGACCAATGAATCACTATTAGGTAAGTTCAAAAAGAAATCCATTGGTTTCACTATGTTAGTCTTAATGCCAATCTTTGAAGCGCATAATGACGTATTGTTCTTGATGAACACGTAATACAGATTCTATATCTCAAAATCAATGCAAATTTCCATTGCTCCATAGGAAGCTTATTAGTAAGTAAATGAAAAAGACTCTCCAAGGATTAGAACTCATGAAATCCTTTTTACAAGACAGGTGCATTAACCCAGTAAGCCACAGTAACATCACAGGTGCAAATTTATGTCAAGAAGGGCAGTGACCAATGAATCACTATTAGGTAAGTTCAAAAAGAACTCCATTGGTTTTACTATGCTATTCTTAATGCCAATCTAAACAGCTTGTAATGACGTATTGTTCTTTATGAACACTTAGTACAGATTCTATCTCACAATTGCACTATCTCAATCCCAAAATCAATGCAAATTTCCATTGGCTCTATAGGAAACTTATTGGTAAGTAAATGAAAAACAGCTCTCTGAGGACTAGAATTCATGAACTCCTGTTTAAAAGACAGGAGCATTAACCCACTAAGCCATTGGAACATCACAAGTGCAAAGTGATGTCAAGAAGGGCAGTGAACATTGAATCACTATTAGGTAAGTTCAAAAAGAAATCCATTGGTTTCACTATGTTATTTTTAATGCCAATCTTTGCAGCGCATCATGACGTATTGTTCTTGATGAACATGTAATACAGATTCTATATCTCACAATTGCACTATCTCAATCCCAAAATCAAAGCAAATTTACATTGGCTCCATAGGAAGCTTATTAGTAAGTAAATGAAAAAGACTCTCCAAGGATTAGAACTCATGAAATCCTTTTTACAAGACAGGTGCATTAACCCAGTAAGCCACAGGAACATCACAGGTGCAAAGTGATGTCAAGAAGGGCAGTGAACAATGAATCACTATTAGGTAAGTTCAAAAAGAAATCCATTGGTTTTACTATGTTATTCTTAAAGCCAATCTAAACAGATTGTGATGACATATTGTTCTTTATGAACACGTACTACAGATTCTATCTCACAATTGCACTATCTCAATCCCAAAATCAATGCAAATTTCTATTGGCTCTATAGGAATCTTATTGGTAAATAAATGAATATCAGCTCTCTGAGGACTAGAACTCATGAACTCCTGGTTAAAAGACAGGGGTATTAACCCACTAAGCCATAGGAACATCACAAGTGCAAAGTTATGTCAAGAAGGGCAGTGAACATTGAATCACTATTGGTAAGTTCAAAAAGAAATCCATTGGTTTCACTATGTTATTCTTAATGCCAATCTTTGCAGCGCATCATGACGTATTGTTCTTGATGAACACGTAATACAGATTCTATATCTCACATTTGCACTATTTCAAGCCCAAAATCAATGCAAATTTCCATTGGCTCTATAGGAAGCTTATTAGTAAGTAAATGAAAAACTCTCTGAGAATTAGAACTCATGAACTCCTGTGTATAAGACAGGCGCAATAACCAAGTAAGCCACTGGAACATCACAAGTGCAAAATGTTGTCAAGAAGGGCAATGACCAATGATTCACTATTAGGTAAGTTCAAAAAGAAATCCATTGGTTTCACTATGTTATTCTTAATGCCAATCTTTGCAGCGCATCATGACGTATTGTTCTTGATGAACACGTAATACAGATTCTATATCTCAAAATCAATGCAAATTTCCATTGCTCCATAGGAAGCTTATTAGTAAGTAAATGAAAAAAACTCTCCAAGGATTAGAACTCATGAAATCCTTTTTACAAGACAGGTGCATTAACCCAGTAAGCCACAGCAACATCACAGGTGCAAATTTATGTCAAGAAGGGCAGTGACCAATGAATCACTATTAGCTAAGTTCAAAAAGAAATCCATTGGTTTTACTATGCTATTCTTAATGCCAATCTTAACAGCTTGTAATGACATATTGTTGTTTATGAACACTTAGTACAGATTCTATCTCACAATTGCACTATCTCAATCCCAAAATCAATGCAAATTTCCATTGGCTCTATAGGAAACTTATTGGTAAGTAAATGAAAAAGAGCTCTCTGAGGACTAGAATTCATGAACTCCTGTTTAAAAGACAGGGGCATTAACCCACTAAGCCATTGGAACATCACAAGTGCAAAGTGATGTCAAGAAGGGCAGCGAACATTGAATCACTATTAGTTAAGTTCAAAAAGAAATCCATTGGTTTCACTATGTTATTCTTAATGCCAATCTTTGCAACGCATCATGACGTATTGTTCTTGATGAACACGTAATACAGATTCTATATCTCACAATTGCACTATCTCAATCCCAAAATCAATGCAAATTTACATTGGCTCCATAGGAAGCTTATTAGTAAGTAAATCAAAAAGACTCTCCAAGGATTAGAACTCATGAAATTCTTTTTACAAGACAGGTGCATTAACCCAGTAAGCCACTGGAACATCACAGATGTAAAGTGATGTCAAGAAGGGCAGTGAGTAATGAATCACTATTAGGAAAATTCAAAAAGAAATCCATTGGTTTCACTATGTTATTCTTAATGCCAATCATTGAGGGTATAATGACATATTGTACTTTATGAACACTTACTGTAGTACAAATTCTATCTCACAATTGCACAATCTAAATCCCAAAATCAATGCAAATTTCCATTTGCTCTATAGGAAACTTATTGGTAAGTAAATGAAAAAGAGCTCTCTGAGGACTAGAACTCACGAAATTCTTTTTACAAGACAGGTGCATTAACCCAGCAAGCCACTGGAACATCACAGGTGTAAAGTGATGTCAAGAAGGGCAGTGTCCAATGAATCACTATTAGGTAAGTTCAAAAAGAAATCCATTGGTTTTACTATGTTTTTCTTAATGCCAATTTTTGCAGCGCATCATGACGTATTGTTCTTGATGAACACGTAATACAGATTCTATATCTCAAAATCAATGCAAATTTCCATTGCTCCATAGGAAGCTTATTAGTAAGTAAATGAAAAAGACTCTACAAGGATTAGAACTCATGAAACCCTTTTAACAAGACAGGTGCATTAACCAAGTAAGCCACAGCAACATCACGGGTGCAAATTTATGTCAAGAAGGGCAGTGACCAATGAATCACTATTAGGTAAGTTCAAATAGAAATCCATTGGTTTTACTATGTTATTCTTAATGCCAATCTAAACAGCCTGTAATGACATATTGTTCTTTATGAACACTTAGTACAGATTCTATCTCACAATTGCACTATCTCAATCCCAAAATCAATGCAAATTTCCATTGGCTCTATAGGAAACTTATTGGTAAGTAAATGAAAAACAGCTCTCTGAGGACTAGAATTCATGAACTCCTGTTTAAAAGACAGGAGCATTAACCCACTAAGCCATTGGAACATCACAAGTGCAAAGTGATGTCAAGAAGGGCAGTGAACATTGAATCACTATTAGGTAAGTTCAAAAAGAAATCCATTGGTTTCACTATGTTATTTTTAATGCCAATCTTTGCAGCGCATCATGACGTATTGTTCTTGATGAACATGTAATACAGATTCTATATCTCACAATTGCACTATCTCAATCCCAAAATCAATGCAAATTTACATTGGCTCCATAGGAAGCTTATTAGTAAGTAAATGAAAAAGACTCTCCAAGGATTAGAACTCATGAAATCCTTTTTACAAGACAGGTGCATTAACCCAGTAAGCCACTGGAACATCACAGGTGTAAAGTGATGTCAAGAAGGGCAGTGTCCAATGAATCACTATTAGGTAAGTTCAAAAAGAAATCCATTGGTTTTACTATGTTATTCTTAATGCCAATCTAAACAGCCTGTAATGACATATTGTTCTTTATGAACACTTAGTACAGATTCTATCTCACAATTGCACTATCTCAAGCACAAAATCAATGCAAATTTCCATTGGCTCCATAGGAAGCTTATTAGTAAGTAAATGAAAAAGACTCTCCAAGGATTAGAACTCATGAAATCTTTTTTACAACACAGGTGCATTAACCCAGTAAGCCACAGGAACATCACAGGTGCAAAGTGATGTCAAGAAGGGCAGTGAACAATGAATCACTATTAGGTAAGTTCAAAAAGAAATCCATTGGTTTTACTATGTTATTCTTAAAGCCAATCTAAACAGATTGTGATGACATATTGTTCTTTATGAACACGTACTACAGATTCTATCTCACAATTGCACTATCTCAATCCCAAAATCAATGCAAATTTCTATTGGCTCTATAGGAATCTTATTGGTAAATAAATGAAAATCAGCTCTCTGAGGACTAGAACTCATGAACTCCTGGTTAAAAGACAGGGGCATTAACCCACTAAGCCATAGGAACATCACAAGTGCAAAGTTATGTCAAGAAGGGCAGTGAACATTGAATCACTATTGGTAAGTTCAAAAAGAAATCCATTGGTTTCACTATGTTATTCTTAATGCCAATCTTTGCAGCGCATCATGACGTATTGTTCTTGATGAACACGTAATACAGATTCTATATCTCACATTTGCACTATTTCAAGCCCAAAATCAATGCAAATTTCCATTGGCTCTATAGGAAGCTTATTAGTAAGTAAATGAAAAACTCTCTGAGAATTAGAACTCATGAACTCCTGTTTATAAGACAGGCGCAATAACCAAGTAAGCCACTGGAACATCACAAGTGCAAAATGTTGTCAAGAAGGGCAATGACCAATGATTCACTATTAGGTAAGTTCAAAAAGAAATCCATTGGTTTCACTATGTTATTCTTAATGCCAATCTTTGCAGCGCATCATGACGTATTGTTCTTGATGAACACGTAATACAGATTCTATATCTCAAAATCAATGCAAATTTCCATTGCTCCATAGGAAGCTTATTAGTAAGTAAATGAAAAAGACTCTCCAAGGATTAGAACTCATGAAATCCTTTTTACAAGACAGGTGCATTAACCCAGTAAGCCACAGCAACATCACAGGTGCAAATTTATGTCAAGAAGGGCAGTGACCAATGAATCACTATTAGCTAAGTTCAAAAAGAAATCCATTGGTTTTACTATGCTATTCTTAATGCCAATCTTAACAGCTTGTAATGACATATTGTTGTTTATGAACACTTAGCACAGATTCTATCTCACAATTGCACTATCTCAATCCCAAAATCAATGCAAATTTCCATTGGCTCTATAGGAAACTTATTGGTAAGTAAATGAAAAAGAGCTCTCTGAGGACTAGAATTCATGAACTCCTGTTTAAAAGACAGGGGCATTAACCCACTAAGCCATTGGAACATCACAAGTGCAAAGTGATGTCAAGAAGGGCAGCGAACATTGAATCACTATTAGTTAAGTTCAAAAAGAAATCCATTGGTTTCACTATGTTATTCTTAATGCCAATCTTTGCAACGCATCATGACGTATTGTTCTTGATGAACACGTAATACAGATTCTATATCTCACAATTGCACTATCTCAATCCCAAAATCAATGCAAATTTCCATTGGCTCTATAGGAAACTTATTGGTAAGTAAATGAAAAAGAGCTCTCTGAGGACTAGAATTCATGAACTCCTGTTTAAAAGACAGGGGCATTAACCCACTAAGCAATTGGAACATCACAAGTGCAAAGTGATGTCAAGAAGGGCAGCGAACATTGAATCACTATTAGTTAAGTTCAAAAAATAATCCATTGGTTTCACTATGTTATTCTTAATGCCAATCTTTGCAGCGCATCATGACGTATTGTTCTTGATGAACACGTAATACAGATTCTATATCTCACAATTGCACTATCTCAATCCCAAAATCAATGAAAATTTACATTGGCTCCATAGGAAGCTTATTAGTAAGTAAATGAAAAAGACTCTCCAAGGATTAGAACTCATGAAATCCTTTTTGCAAGACAGGTGCATTAACCCAGTAAGCCACTGGAACATCACAGGTGTAAAGTGATGTCAAGAAGGGCAGTGAGTAATGAATCACTATAAGGAAAGTTCAAAAAGAAATCCATTGGCTTCACTATGTTATTCTTAATGCCAATCTTTGAGCGTATAATGACATATTGTACTTTATGAACACTTACTGTAGTACAAATTCTATCTCACAATTGCACAATCTAAATCCCAAAATCAATGCAAATTTCCATTTGCTCTATAGGAAACTTATTGGTAAGTAAATGAAAAAGAGCTCTCTGAGGACTAGAACTCATGAAATTCTATTTACAAGACAGGTGCATTGACCCAGTAAGCCACTGGAACATCACAGGTGTAAAGTGATGTCAAGAAGGGCAGTGTCCAATGAATCACTATTAGGTAAGTTCAAAAAGAAATCCATTGGTTTTACTATGTTTTTCTTAATGCCAATTTTTGCAGCGCATCATGACGTATTGTTCTTGATGAACACGTAATACAGATTCTATCTCATAATTGCACTATCTCAAGCACAAAATCAATGCAAATTTCCATTGGCTCTATAGGAAGCTTATTAGTAAGTAAATGAAAAAGACTCTCCAAGGATTAGAACTCATGAAATCCTTTTTACAAGACAGGTGCATTAACCCAGTAAGCCACAGCAACATCACAGGTGCAAACTTATGTCAAGAAGGGCAGTGACCAATGAATCACTATTAGGTAAGTTCAAAAAGAAATCCATTGGTTTCACTATGTTAGTCTTAATGCCAATCTTTGAAGCGCATAATGACGTATTGTTCTTGATGAACACGTAATACAGATTCTATATCTCAAAATCAATGCAAATTTCCATTGCTCCATAGGAAGCTTATTAGTAAGTAAATGAAAAAGACTCTCCAAGGATTAGAACTCATGAAATCCTTTTTACAAGACAGGTGCATTAACCCAGTAAGCCACAGTAACATCACAGGTGCAAATTTATGTCAAGAAGGGCAGTGACCAATGAATCACTATTAGGTAAGTTCAAAAAGAACTCCATTGGTTTTACTATGCTATTCTTAATGCCAATCTAAACAGCTTGTAATGACGTATTGTTCTTTATGAACACTTAGTACAGATTCTATCTCACAATTGCACTATCTCAATCCCAAAATCAATGCAAATTTCCATTGGCTCTATAGGAAACTTATTGGTAAGTAAATGAAAAACAGCTCTCTGAGGACTAGAATTCATGAACTCCTGTTTAAAAGACAGGAGCATTAACCCACTAAGCCATTGGAACATCACAAGTGCAAAGTGATGTCAAGAAGGGCAGTGAACATTGAATCACTATTAGGTAAGTTCAAAAAGAAATCCATTGGTTTCACTATGTTATTTTTAATGCCAATCTTTGCAGCGCATCATGACGTATTGTTCTTGATGAACATGTAATACAGATTCTATATCTCACAATTGCACTATCTCAATCCCAAAATCAATGCAAATTTACATTGGCTCCATAGGAAGCTTATTAGTAAGTAAATGAAAAAGACTCTCCAAGGATTAGAACTCATGAAATCCTTTTTACAAGACAGGTGCATTAACCCAGTAAGCCACAGGAACATCACAGGTGCAAAGTGATGTCAAGAAGGGCAGTGAACAATGAATCACTATTAGGTAAGTTCAAAAAGAAATCCATTGGTTTTACTATGTTATTCTTAAAGCCAATCTAAACAGATTGTGATGACATATTGTTCTTTATGAACACGTACTACAGATTCTATCTCACAATTGCACTATCTCAATCCCAAAATCAATGCAAATTTCTATTGGCTCTATAGGAATCTTATTGGTAAATAAATGAATATCAGCTCTCTGAGGACTAGAACTCATGAACTCCTGGTTAAAAGACAGGGGTATTAACCCACTAAGCCATAGGAACATCACAAGTGCAAAGTTATGTCAAGAAGGGCAGTGAACATTGAATCACTATTGGTAAGTTCAAAAAGAAATCCATTGGTTTCACTATGTTATTCTTAATGCCAATCTTTGCAGCGCATCATGACGTATTGTTCTTGATGAACACGTAATACAGATTCTATATCTCACATTTGCACTATTTCAAGCCCAAAATCAATGCAAATTTCCATTGGCTCTATAGGAAGCTTATTAGTAAGTAAATGAAAAACTCTCTGAGAATTAGAACTCATGAACTCCTGTGTATAAGACAGGCGCAATAACCAAGTAAGCCACTGGAACATCACAAGTGCAAAATGTTGTCAAGAAGGGCAATGACCAATGATTCACTATTAGGTAAGTTCAAAAAGAAATCCATTGGTTTCACTATGTTATTCTTAATGCCAATCTTTGCAGCGCATCATGACGTATTGTTCTTGATGAACACGTAATACAGATTCTATATCTCAAAATCAATGCAAATTTCCATTGCTCCATAGGAAGCTTATTAGTAAGTAAATGAAAAAAACTCTCCAAGGATTAGAACTCATGAAATCCTTTTTACAAGACAGGTGCATTAACCCAGTAAGCCACAGCAACATCACAGGTGCAAATTTATGTCAAGAAGGGCAGTGACCAATGAATCACTATTAGCTAAGTTCAAAAAGAAATCCATTGGTTTTACTATGCTATTCTTAATGCCAATCTTAACAGCTTGTAATGACATATTGTTGTTTATGAACACTTAGTACAGATTCTATCTCACAATTGCACTATCTCAATCCCAAAATCAATGCAAATTTCCATTGGCTCTATAGGAAACTTATTGGTAAGTAAATGAAAAAGAGCTCTCTGAGGACTAGAATTCATGAACTCCTGTTTAAAAGACAGGGGCATTAACCCACTAAGCCATTGGAACATCACAAGTGCAAAGTGATGTCAAGAAGGGCAGCGAACATTGAATCACTATTAGTTAAGTTCAAAAAGAAATCCATTGGTTTCACTATGTTATTCTTAATGCCAATCTTTGCAACGCATCATGACGTATTGTTCTTGATGAACACGTAATACAGATTCTATATCTCACAATTGCACTATCTCAATCCCAAAATCAATGCAAATTTACATTGGCTCCATAGGAAGCTTATTAGTAAGTAAATCAAAAAGACTCTCCAAGGATTAGAACTCATGAAATTCTTTTTACAAGACAGGTGCATTAACCCAGTAAGCCACTGGAACATCACAGATGTAAAGTGATGTCAAGAAGGGCAGTGAGTAATGAATCACTATTAGGAAAATTCAAAAAGAAATCCATTGGTTTCACTATGTTATTCTTAATGCCAATCATTGAGGGTATAATGACATATTGTACTTTATGAACACTTACTGTAGTACAAATTCTATCTCACAATTGCACAATCTAAATCCCAAAATCAATGCAAATTTCCATTTGCTCTATAGGAAACTTATTGGTAAGTAAATGAAAAAGAGCTCTCTGAGGACTAGAACTCACGAAATTCTTTTTACAAGACAGGTGCATTAACCCAGCAAGCCACTGGAACATCACAGGTGTAAAGTGATGTCAAGAAGGGCAGTGTCCAATGAATCACTATTAGGTAAGTTCAAAAAGAAATCCATTGGTTTTACTATGTTTTTCTTAATGCCAATTTTTGCAGCGCATCATGACGTATTGTTCTTGATGAACACGTAATACAGATTCTATATCTCAAAATCAATGCAAATTTCCATTGCTCCATAGGAAGCTTATTAGTAAGTAAATGAAAAAGACTCTACAAGGATTAGAACTCATGAAACCCTTTTAACAAGACAGGTGCATTAACCAAGTAAGCCACAGCAACATCACGGGTGCAAATTTATGTCAAGAAGGGCAGTGACCAATGAATCACTATTAGGTAAGTTCAAATAGAAATCCATTGGTTTTACTATGTTATTCTTAATGCCAATCTAAACAGCCTGTAATGACATATTGTTCTTTATGAACACTTAGTACAGATTCTATCTCACAATTGCACTATCTCAATCCCAAAATCAATGCAAATTTCCATTGGCTCTATAGGAAACTTATTGGTAAGTAAATGAAAAACAGCTCTCTGAGGACTAGAATTCATGAACTCCTGTTTAAAAGACAGGAGCATTAACCCACTAAGCCATTGGAACATCACAAGTGCAAAGTGATGTCAAGAAGGGCAGTGAACATTGAATCACTATTAGGTAAGTTCAAAAAGAAATCCATTGGTTTCACTATGTTATTTTTAATGCCAATCTTTGCAGCGCATCATGACGTATTGTTCTTGATGAACATGTAATACAGATTCTATATCTCACAATTGCACTATCTCAATCCCAAAATCAATGCAAATTTACATTGGCTCCATAGGAAGCTTATTAGTAAGTAAATGAAAAAGACTCTCCAAGGATTAGAACTCATGAAATCCTTTTTACAAGACAGGTGCATTAACCCAGTAAGCCACTGGAACATCACAGGTGTAAAGTGATGTCAAGAAGGGCAGTGTCCAATGAATCACTATTAGGTAAGTTCAAAAAGAAATCCATTGGTTTTACTATGTTATTCTTAATGCCAATCTAAACAGCCTGTAATGACATATTGTTCTTTATGAACACTTAGTACAGATTCTATCTCACAATTGCACTATCTCAAGCACAAAATCAATGCAAATTTCCATTGGCTCCATAGGAAGCTTATTAGTAAGTAAATGAAAAAGACTCTCCAAGGATTAGAACTCATGAAATCTTTTTTACAACACAGGTGCATTAACCCAGTAAGCCACAGGAACATCACAGGTGCAAAGTGATGTCAAGAAGGGCAGTGAACAATGAATCACTATTAGGTAAGTTCAAAAAGAAATCCATTGGTTTTACTATGTTATTCTTAAAGCCAATCTAAACAGATTGTGATGACATATTGTTCTTTATGAACACGTACTACAGATTCTATCTCACAATTGCACTATCTCAATCCCAAAATCAATGCAAATTTCTATTGGCTCTATAGGAATCTTATTGGTAAATAAATGAAAATCAGCTCTCTGAGGACTAGAACTCATGAACTCCTGGTTAAAAGACAGGGGCATTAACCCACTAAGCCATAGGAACATCACAAGTGCAAAGTTATGTCAAGAAGGGCAGTGAACATTGAATCACTATTGGTAAGTTCAAAAAGAAATCCATTGGTTTCACTATGTTATTCTTAATGCCAATCTTTGCAGCGCATCATGACGTATTGTTCTTGATGAACACGTAATACAGATTCTATATCTCACATTTGCACTATTTCAAGCCCAAAATCAATGCAAATTTCCATTGGCTCTATAGGAAGCTTATTAGTAAGTAAATGAAAAACTCTCTGAGAATTAGAACTCATGAACTCCTGTTTATAAGACAGGCGCAATAACCAAGTAAGCCACTGGAACATCACAAGTGCAAAATGTTGTCAAGAAGGGCAATGACCAATGATTCACTATTAGGTAAGTTCAAAAAGAAATCCATTGGTTTCACTATGTTATTCTTAATGCCAATCTTTGCAGCGCATCATGACGTATTGTTCTTGATGAACACGTAATACAGATTCTATATCTCAAAATCAATGCAAATTTCCATTGCTCCATAGGAAGCTTATTAGTAAGTAAATGAAAAAGACTCTCCAAGGATTAGAACTCATGAAATCCTTTTTACAAGACAGGTGCATTAACCCAGTAAGCCACAGCAACATCACAGGTGCAAATTTATGTCAAGAAGGGCAGTGACCAATGAATCACTATTAGCTAAGTTCAAAAAGAAATCCATTGGTTTTACTATGCTATTCTTAATGCCAATCTTAACAGCTTGTAATGACATATTGTTGTTTATGAACACTTAGCACAGATTCTATCTCACAATTGCACTATCTCAATCCCAAAATCAATGCAAATTTCCATTGGCTCTATAGGAAACTTATTGGTAAGTAAATGAAAAAGAGCTCTCTGAGGACTAGAATTCATGAACTCCTGTTTAAAAGACAGGGGCATTAACCCACTAAGCCATTGGAACATCACAAGTGCAAAGTGATGTCAAGAAGGGCAGCGAACATTGAATCACTATTAGTTAAGTTCAAAAAGAAATCCATTGGTTTCACTATGTTATTCTTAATGCCAATCTTTGCAACGCATCATGACGTATTGTTCTTGATGAACACGTAATACAGATTCTATATCTCACAATTGCACTATCTCAATCCCAAAATCAATGCAAATTTACATTGGCTCCATAGGAAGCTTATTAGTAAGTAAATCAAAAAGACTCTCCAAGGATTAGAACTCATGAAATTCTTTTTACAAGACAGGTGCATTAACCCAGTAAGCCACTGGAACATCACAGGTGTAAAGTGATGTCAAGAAGGGCAGTGAGTAATGAATCACTATTAGGAAAGTTCAAAAAGAAATCCATTGGTTTCACTATGTTATTCTTAATGCCAATCTTTGAGGGTATAATGACATATTGTACTTTATGAACACTTACTGTAGTACAAATTCTATCTCACAATTGCACAATCTAAATCCCAAAATCAATGCAAATTTCCATTTGCTCTATAGGAAACTTATTGGTAAGTAAATGAAAAAGAGCTCTCTGAGGACTAGAACTCATGAAATTCTTTTTACAAGACAGGTGCATTAACCCAGTAAGCCACTGGAACATCACAGGTGTAAAGTGATGTCAAGAAGGGCAGTGTCCAATGAATCACTATTAGGTAAGTTCAAAAAGAAATCCATTGGTTTTACTATGTTTTTCTTAATGCCAATTTTTGCAGCGCATCATGACGTATTGTTCTTGTTGAACACGTAATACAGATTCTATATCTCAAAATCAATGCAAATTTCCATTGCTCCATAGGAAGCTTATTAGTAAGTAAATGAAAAAGACTCTACAAGGATTAGAACTCATGAAACCCTTTTAACAAGACAGGTGCATTAACCAAGTAAGCCACAGCAACATCACGGGTGCAAATTTATGTCAAGAAGGGCAGTGACCAATGAATCACTATTAGGTAAGTTCAAATAGAAATCCATTGGTTTTACTATGTTATTCTTAATGCCAATCTAAACAGCCTGTAATGACATATTGTTCTTTATGAACACTTAGTACAGATTCTATCTCACAATTGCACTATCTCAAGCACAAAATCAATGCAAATTTCCATTGGCTCCATAGGAAGCTTATTAGTAAGTAAATGAAAAAGACTCTCCAAGGATTAGAACTCATGAAACCCTTTTAACAAGACAGGTGCATTAACCCAGTAAGCCACAGCAACATCACAGGTGCAAAGTGATGTCAAGAAGGGCAGTGAACAATGAATCACTATTAGGTAAGTTCAAAAACAAATCCATTGGTTTTACTATGTTATTCTTCAAGCCAATCTAAACAGATTGTGATGACATATTGTTCTTTATGAACACTTACTACAGATTCTATCTCACAATTGCACTATCTCAATCCCAAAATCAATGCAAATTTCTATTGGCTCTATAGGAAACTTATTGGTAAGTAAATGAAAAAGAGCTCTCTGAGGACTAGAACTCATGAACTCCTGGTTAAAAGACAGGGGCATTAACCCACTAAGCCATTGGAACATCACAAGTGCAAAGTGATGTCAAGAAGGGCAGTGAACATTGAATCACTATTGGTAAGTTCAAAAAGAAATCCATTGGTTTCACTATGTTATTCTTAATGCCAATCTTTGCAGCGCATCATGACGTATTGTTCTTGATGAACACGTAATACAGATTCTATATCTCACAATTGCACTATCTCAAGCCCAAAATCAATGCAAATTTCCATTGGCTCTATAGGAAGCTTATTAGTAAGTAAATGAAAAAACTTTCTGAGAATTAGAACTCATGAACTCCTGTTTATAAGACAGGCGCAATAACCAAGTAAACCACTTGAACATCACAAGTGCTAAAGGTTGTCAAGAAGGGCAATGACCAATAAATCACTATTAGGTAAGTTCAAAAAGAAATCCATTGGTTTCACTATGTTATTCTTAATGCCAATCTTTGCAGCGCATCATGACGTATTGTTCTTGATGAACACGTAATACAGATTCTATATCTCAAAATCAATGCAAATTTCCAATGCTCCATAGGAAGCTTATTAGTAAGTAAATGAAAAAGACTCTCCAAAGATTAGAACTCATGAAATCCTTTCTACAAGACAGGTGCATTAACCCAGTAAGCCACAGCAACATCACAGGTGCAAATTTATGTCAAGAAGGGCAGTGACCAATGAATCACTATTAGGTAAGTTCAAATAGAAATCCATTGGTTTTACTATGTTATTCTTAATGCCAATCTAAACAGCTTGTAATGACATATTGTTCTTTATGAATACTTAGTACAGATTCTATCTCACAATTGCACTATCTCAATCCCAAAATCAATGGAAATTTCCATTGGCTCTATAGGAAACTTATTGGTAAGTAAATGAAAAAGAGCTCTCTGAGGACTAGAACTCATGAACTCCTGTTTAAAAGACAGGGGCATTAACCCACTAAGATATTGGAACATCACAAGTGCAAAGTGATGTCAAGAAGGGCAGTGAACATTGAATCACTATTGGTAAGTTCAAAAAGAAATCCATTGGTTTCACTATGTTATTCTTAATGCCAATCTTTGCAGCGCATCATGACGTATTGTTCTTGATGAACACGTAATACAGATTATATATCTCACAATTGCACTATCTCAAGCCCAAAATCAATGCAAATTTCCATTGGCTCTATAGGAAGCTTACTAGTAAGTAAATGAAAAAACTTTCTGAGAATTAGAACTCATGAACTCCTGTTTATAAGACAGGCGCAATAACCAAGTAAACCACTTGAACATCACAAGTGCAAAAGGTTGTCAAGAAGGGCAATGACCAATAAATCACCATTAGGTAAGTTTAAAAAGAAATCCATTGGTTTCACTATGTTATTCTTAATGCCAATCTTTGCAGCGCATCATGACGTATTGTTCTTGATGAACACGTAATACAGATTTTATATCTCAAAATCAATGCAAATTTCCATTGCTCCATAGGAAGCTTATTAGTAAGTAAATGAAAAAGACTCTCAAAATATTAGAACTCATGAAATCCTTTCTACAAGACAGGTGCATTAACCCAGTAAGCCACAGCAACATCACAGGTGCAAATTTATGTCAAGAAGGGCAGTGACCAATGAATCACTATTAGGTAAGTTCAAATACAAATCCATTGGTTTTACTATGTTATTCTTAATGCCAATCTAAACAGCTTGTAATGACATATTGTTCTTTATGAACACTTAGTACAGATTCTATCTCACAATTGCACTATCTCAATCCCAAAATCAATGGAAATTTCCATTGGCTCTATAGGAAACTTATTGGTAAGTAAATGAAAAAGAGCTCTCTGAGGACTAGAATTCATGAACTCCTGTTTTAAAGACAAGGGCATTAACCCACTAAGCCATTGGAACATCACAAGTGCAAAGTGATGTCAAGAAGGGCAGCGAACATTGAATCACTATTAGGTAAGTTCAAAAAGAAATCCATTGGTTTCACTATGTTATTCTTAATGCCAATCTTTGCAGCGCATCATGACGTATTGTTCTTGATGAACACGTAATACAGATTCTATATCTCACATTTGCACTATTTCAAGCCCAAAATCAATGCAAATTTCCATTGGCTCTATAGGAAGCTTATTAGTAAGTAAATGAAAAACTCTCTGAGAATTAGAACTCATGAACTCCTGTTTATAAGACAGGCGCAATAACCAAGTAAGCCACTGGAACATCACAAGTGCAAAATGTTGTCAAGAAGGGCAATGACCAATGATTCACTATTAGGTAAGTTCAAAAAGAAATCCATTGGTTTCACTATGTTATTCTTAATGCCAATCTTTGCAGCGCATCATGACGTATTGTTCTTGATGAACACGTAATACAGATTCTATATCTCAAAATCAATGCAAATTTCCATTGCTCCATAGGAAGCTTATTAGTAAGTAAATGAAAAAGACTCTCCAAGGATTAGAACTCATGAAATCCTTTTTACAAGACAGGTGCATTAACCCAGTAAGCCACAGCAACATCACAGGTGCAAATTTATGTCAAGAAGGGCAGTGACCAATGAATCACTATTAGCTAAGTTCAAAAAGAAATCCATTGGTTTTACTATGCTATTCTTAATGCCAATCTTAACAGCTTGTAATGACATATTGTTGTTTATGAACACTTAGTACAGATTCTATCTCACAATTGCACTATCTCAATCCCAAAATCAATGCAAATTTCCATTGGCTCTATAGGAAACTTATTGGTAAGTAAATGAAAAAGAGCTCTCTGAGGACTAGAATTCATGAACTCCTGTTTAAAAGACAGGGGCATTAACCCACTAAGCCATTGGAACATCACAAGTGCAAAGTGATGTCAAGAAGGGCAGCGAACATTGAATCACTATTAGTTAAGTTCAAAAAGAAATCCATTGGTTTCACTATGTTATTCTTAATGCCAATCTTTACAACGCATCATGACGTATTGTTCTTGATGAACACGTAATACAGATTCTATATCTCACAATTGCACTATCTCAATCCCAAAATCAATGCAAATTTACATTGGCTCCATAGGAAGCTTATTAGTAAGTAAATCAAAAAGACTCTCCAAGGATTAGAACTCATGAAATTCTTTTTACAAGACAGGTGCATTAACCCAGTAAGCCACTGGAACATCACAGATGTAAAGTGATGTCAAGAAGGGCAGTGAGTAATGAATCACTATTAGGAAAGTTCAAAAAGAAATCCATTGGTTTCACTATGTTATTCTTAATGCCAATCTTTGAGGGTATAATGACATATTGTACTTTATGAACACTTACTGTAGTACAAATTCTATCTCACAATTGCACAATCTAAATCCCAAAATCAATGCAAATTTCCATTTGCTCTATAGGAAACTTATTGGTAAGTAAATGAAAAAGAGCTCTCTGAGGACTAGAACTCACGAAATTCTTTTTACAAGACAGGTGCATTAACACAGTAAGCCACTGGAACATCACAGGTGTAAAGTGATGTCAAGAAGGGCAGTGTCCAATGAATCACTATTAGGTAAGTTCAAAAAGAAATCCATTCGTTTTACTATGTTTTTCTTAATGCCAATTTTTGCAGCGCATCATGACGTATTGTTCTTGATGAACACGTAATACAGATTCTATATCTCAAAATCAATGCAAATTTCCATTGCTCCATAGGAAGCTTATTAGTAAGTAAATGAAAAAGACTCTACAAGGATTAGAACTCATGAAACCCTTTTAACAAGACAGGTGCATTAACCAAGTAAGCCACAGCAACATCACGGGTGCAAATTTATGTCAAGAAGGGCAGTGACCAATGAATCACTATTAGGTAAGTTCAAATAGAAATCCATTGGTTTTACTATGTTATTCTTAATGCCAATCTAAACAGCCTGTAATGACATATTGTTCTTTATGAACACTTAGTACAGATTCTATCTCACAATTGCACTATCTCAAGCACAAAATCAATGCAAATTTCCATTGGCTCCATAGGAAGCTTATTAGTAAGTAAATGAAAAAGACTCTCCAAGGATTAGAACTCATGAAATCTTTTTTACAAGACAGGTGCATTAACCCAGTAAGCCACAGGAACATCACAGGTGCAAAGTGATGTCAAGAAGGGCAGTGAACAATGAATCACTATTAGGTAAGTTCAAAAAGAAATCCATTGGTTTTACTATGTTATTCTTAAAGCCAATCTAAACAGATTGTGATGACATATTGTTCTTTATGAACACGTACTACAGATTCTATCTCACAATTGCACTATCTCAATCCCAAAATCAATGCAAATTTCTATTGGCTCTATAGGAATCTTATTGGTAAATAAATGAAAATCAGCTCTCTGAGGACTAGAACTCATGAACTCCTGGTTAAAAGACAGGGGCATTAACCCACTAAGCCATAGGAACATCACAAGTGCAAAGTTATGTCAAGAAGGGCAGTGAACATTGAATCACTATTGGTAAGTTCAAAAAGAAATCCATTGGTTTCACTATGTTATTCTTAATGCCAATCTTTGCAGCGCATCATGACGTATTGTTCTTGATGAACACGTAATACAGATTCTATATCTCACATTTGCACTATTTCAAGCCCAAAATCAATGCAAATTTCCATTGGCTCTATAGGATGCTTATTAGTAAGTAAATGAAAAACTCTCTGAGAATTAGAACTCATGAACTCCTGTTTATAAGACAGGCGCAATAACCAAGTAAGCCACTGGAACATCACAAGTGCAAAATGTTGTCAAGAAGGGCAATGACCAATGATTCACTATTAGGTAAGTTCAAAAAGAAATCCATTGGTTTCACTATGTTATTCTTAATGCCAATCTTTGCAGCGCATCATGACGTATTGTTCTTGATGAACACGTAATACAGATTCTATATCTCAAAATCAATGCAAATTTCCATTGCTCCATAGGAAGCTTATTAGTAAGTAAATGAAAAAGACTCTCCAAGGATTAGAACTCATGAAATCCTTTTTACAAGACAGGTGCATTAACCCAGTAAGCCACAGCAACATCACAGGTGCAAATTTATGTCAAGAAGGGCAGTGACCAATGAATCACTATTAGCTAAGTTCAAAAAGAAATCCATTGGTTTTACTATGCTATTCTTAATGCCAATCTTAACAGCTTGTAATGACATATTGTTGTTTATGAACACTTAGTACAGATTCTATCTCACAATTGCACTATCTCAATCCCAAAATCAATGCAAATTTCCATTGGCTCTATAGGAAACTTATTGGTAAGTAAATGAAAAAGAGCTCTCTGAGGACTAGAATTCATGAACTCCTGTTTAAAAGACAGGGGCATTAACCCACTAAGCCATTGGAACATCACAAGTGCAAAGTGATGTCAAGAAGGGCAGCGAACATTGAATCACTATTAGTTAAGTTCAAAAAGAAATCCATTGGTTTCACTATGTTATTCTTAATGCCAATCTTTGCAACGCATCATGACGTATTGTTCTTGATGAACACGTAATACAGATTCTATATCTCACAATTGCACTATCTTAATCCCAAAATCAATGCAAATTTACATTGGCTCCATAGGAAGCTTATTAGTAAGTAAATCAAAAAGACTCTCCAAGGATTAGAACTCATGAAATTCTTTTTACAAGACAGGTGCATTAACCCAGTAAGCCACTGGAACATCACAGGTGTAAAGTGATGTCAAGAAGGGCAGTGAGTAATGAATCACTATTAGGAAAGTTCAAAAAGAAATCCATTGGTTTCACTATGTTATTCTTAATGCCAATCTTTGAGGGTATAATGACATATTGTACTTTATGAACACTTACTGTAGTACAAATTCTATCTCACAATTGCACAATCTAAATCCCAAAATCAATGCAAATTTCCATTTGCTCTATAGGAAACTTATTGGTAAGTAAATGAAAAAGAGCTCTCTGAGGACTAGAACTCATGAAATTCTTTTTACAAGACAGGTGCATTAACCCAGTAAGCCACTGGAACATCACAGGTGTAAAGTGATGTCAAGAAGGGCAGTGTCCAATGAATCACTATTAGGTAAGTTCAAAAAGAAATCCATTGGTTTTACTATGTTTTTCTTAATGCCAATTTTTGCAGCGCATCATGACGTATTGTTCTTGATGAACACGTAATACAGATTCTATATCTCAAAATCAATGCAAATTTCCATTGCTCCATAGGAAGCTTATTAGTAAGTAAATGAAAAAGACTCTACAAGGATTAGAACTCATGAAACCCTTTTAACAAGACAGGTGCATTAACCAAGTAAGCCACAGTAACATCACGGGTGCAAATTTATGTCAAGAAGGGCAGTGAGCAATGAATCACTATTAGGTAAGTTCAAATAGAAATCCATTGGTTTTACTATGTTATTCTTAATGCCAATCTAAACAGCCTGTAATGACATATTGTTCTTTATGAACACTTAGTACAGATTCTATCTCACAATTGCACTATCTCAAGCACAAAATCAATGCAAATTTCCATTGGCTCCATGGGAAGCTTATTAGTAAGTAAATGAAAAAGACTCTCCAAGGATTAGAACTCATGAAATCTTTTTTACAAGACAGGTGCATTAACCCAGTAAGCCACAGGAACATCACAGGTGCAAAGTGATGTCAAGAAGGGCAGTGAACAATGAATCACTATTAGGTAAGTTCAAAAACAAATCCATTGGTTTTACTATGTTATTCTTCAAGCCAATCTAAACAGATTGTGATGACATATTGTTCTTTATGAACACTTACTACAGATTCTATCTCACAATTGCACTATCTCAATCCCAAAATCAATGCAAATTTCTATTGGCTCTATAGGAAACTTATTGGTAAGTAAATGAAAAAGAGCTCTCTGAGGACTAGAACTCACGAACTCCTGGTTAAAAGACAGGGGCATTAACCCACTAAGCCATTGGAACATCACAAGTGCAAAGTGATGTCAAGAAGGGCAGTGAACATTGAATCACTATTGGTAAGTTCAAAAAGAAATCCATTGGTTTCACTATGTTATTCTTAATGCCAATCTTTGCAGCGCATCATGACGTATTGTTCTTGATGAACACGTAATACAGATTCTATATCTCACAATTGCACTATCTCAAGCCCAAAATCAATGCAAATTTCCATTGGCTCTATAGGAAGCTTACTAGTAAGTAAATGAAAAAACTTTCTGAGAATTAGAACTCATGTTTATAAGACAGGCGCAATAACCAAGTAAACCACTTGAACATCACAAGTGCAAAAGGTTGTCAAGAAGGGCAATGACCAATAAATCACTATTAGGTAAGTTCAAAAAGAAATCCATTGGTTTCACTATGTTATTCTTAATGCCAATCTTTGCAGCGCATCATGACGTATTGTTCTTGATGAACACGTAATACAGATTTTATATCTCAAAATCAATGCAAATTTCCATTGCTCCATAGGAAGCTTATTAGTAAGTAAATGAAAAAGACTCTCAAAATATTAGAACTCATGAAATCCTTTCTACAAGACAGGTGCATTAACCCAGTAAGCCACAGCAACATCACAGGTGCAAATTTATGTCAAGAAGGGCAGTGACCAATGAATCACTATTAGGTAAGTTCAAATAGAAATCCATTGGTTTTACTATGTTATTCTTAATGCCAATCTAAACAGCTTGTAATGACATATTGTTCTTTATGAACACTTAGTACAGATTCTATCTCACAATTGCACTATCTCAATCCCAAAATCAATGGAAATTTCCATTGGCTCTATAGGAAACTTATTGGTAAGTAAATGAAAAAGAGCTCTCTGAGGACTAGAATTCATGAACTCCTGTTTTAAAGACAAGGGCATTAACCCACTAAGCCATTGGAACATCACAAGTGCAAAGTGATGTCAAGAAGGGCAGCGAACATTGAATCACTATTAGGTAAGTTCAAAAAGAAATCCATTGGTTTCACTATGTTATTCTTAATGCCAATCTTTGCAGCGCATTATGACGTATTGTTCTTGATGAACACGTAATACAGATTCTATATCTCACAATTGCACTATCTCAAGCCCAAAATCAATGCAAATTTCCATTGGCTCTATAGGAAGCTTATTAGTAAGTAAATGAAAAAACTTTCTGAGAATTAGAACTCATGAACTCCTGTTTATAAGACAGGCGCAATAACCAAGTAAACCACTTGAACATCACAAGTGCTAAAGGTTGTCAAGAAGGGCAATGACCAATAAATCACTATTAGGTAAGTTCAAAAAGAAATCCATTGGTTTCACTATGTTATTCTTAATGCCAATCTTTGCAGCGCATCATGACGTATTGTTCTTGATGAACACGTAATACAGATTCTATATCTCAAAATCAATGCAAATTTCCAATGCTCCATAGGAAGCTTATTAGTAAGTAAATGAAAAAGACTCTCCAAAGATTAGAAGTCATGAAATCCTTTCTACAAGACAGGTGCATTAACCCAGTAAGCCACAGCAACATCACAGGTGCAAATTTATGTCAAGAAGGGCAGTGACCAATGAATCACTATTAGGTAAGTTCAAATAGAAATCCATTGGTTTTACTATGTTATTCTTAATGCCAATCTAAACAGCTTGTAATGACATATTGTTCTTTATGAATACTTAGTACAGATTCTATCTCACAATTGCACTATCTCAATCCCAAAATCAATGGAAATTTCCATTGGCTCTATAGGAAACTTATTGGTAAGTAAATGAAAAAGAGCTCTCTGAGGACTAGAACTCATGAACTCCTGTTTAAAAGACAGGGGCATTAACCCACTAAGATATTGGAACATCACAAGTGCAAAGTGATGTCAAGAAGGGCAGTGAACATTGAATCACTATTGGTAAGTTCAAAAAGAAATCCATTGGTTTCACTATGTTATTCTTAATGACAATCTTTGCAGCGCATCATGACGTATTGTTCTTGATGAACACGTAATACAGATTATATATCTCACAATTGCACTATCTCAAGCCCAAAATCAATGCAAATTTCCATTGGCTCTATAGGAAGCTTACTAGTAAGTAAATGAAAAAACTTTCTGAGAATTAGAACTCATGAACTCCTGTTTATAAGACAGGCGCAATAACCAAGTAAACCACTTGAACATCACAAGTGCAAAAGGTTGTCAAGAAGGGCAATGACCAATAAATCACTATTAGGTAAGTTCAAAAAGAAATCCATTGGTTTCACTATGTTATTCTTAATGCCAATCTTTGCAGCGCATCATGACGTATTGTTCTTGATGAACACGTAATACAGATTTTATATCTCAAAATCAATGCAAATTTCCATTGCTCCATAGGAAGCTTATTAGTAAGTAAATGAAAAAGACTCTCCAAAGATTAGAACTCATGAAATCCTTTCTACAAGACAGGTGCATTAACCCAGTAAGCCACAGCAACATCACAGGTGCAAATTTATGTCAAGAAGGGCAGTGACCAATGAATCACTATTAGGTAAGTTCAAATAGAAATCCATTGGTTTTACTATGTTATTCTTAATGCCAATCTAAACAGCTTGTAATGACATATTGTTCTTTATGAACACTTAGTACAGATTCTATCTCACAATTGCACTATCTCAATCCCAAAATCAATGGAAATTTCCATTGGCTCTATAGGAAACTTATTGGTAAGTAAATGAAAAAGAGCTCTCTGAGGACTAGAATTCATGAACTCCTGTTTTAAAGACAAGGGCATTAACCCACTAAGCCATTGGAACATCACAAGTGCAAAGTGATGTCAAGAAGGGCAGCGAACATTGAATCACTATTAGGTAAGTTCAAAAAGAAATCCATTGGTTTCACTATGTTATTCTTAATGCCAATCTTTGCAGCGCATTATGACGTATTGTTCTTGATGAACACGTAATACAGATTCTATATCTCACAATTGCACTATCTCAATACCAAAATCAATGCAAATTTACATTGGCTCCATAGGAAGCTTATCAGTAAGTAAATGAAAAAGACTCTCCAAGGATTAGAACTCATGAAATCCTTTTCACAAGACAGGTGCATTAACCCAGTAAACCACAGCAACATCACAGGTGCAAATTTATGTCAAGAAGGGCAGTGACCAATGAATCAATATTAGGTAAGTTCAAAAAAAAATCCATTGGTTTTACTATGCTATTCTTAATGCCAATCTAAACAGCTTGTAATGACATATTGTTCTTTATGAACACTTAGTACAGATTCTATCTCACAATTGCACTATCTCAATCCCAAAATCAATGGAAATTTCCATTGGCTCTATAGGAAACTTATTGGTAAGTAAATGAAAAAGAGCTCTCTGAGGACTAGAACTCATGAACTCCTGTTTAAAAGACAGGGGCATTAACCCACTAAGCTATTGGAACATCACAAGTGCAAAGTGATGTCAAGAAGGGCATTGAACATTGAATCACTATTGGTAAGTTCAAAAATAAATCCATTGGTTTCACTATGTTATTCTTAATGCCAATCTTTGCAGCGCATCATGACGTATTGTTCTTGATGAACACGTAATACAGATTCTATATCTCACAATTGCACTATCTCAAGCCCAAAATCAATGCAAATTTCCATTGGCTCTATAGGAAGCTTATTAGTAAGTAAATGAAAAAACTTTCTGAGAATTAGAACTCATGAACTCCTGTTTATAAGACAGGCGCAATAACCAAGTAAACCACTTGAACATCACAAGTGCAAAAGGTTGTCAAGAAGGGCAATGACCAATAAATCACTATTAGGTAAGTTCAAAAAGAAATCCATTGGTTTCACTATGTTATTCTTAATGCCAATCTTTGCAGCGCATCATGACGTATTGTTCTTGATGAACACGTAATACAGATTTTATATCTCAAAATCACTGCAAATTTCCATTGCTCCATAGGAAGCTTATTAGTAAGTAAATGAAATAGACTCTCCAAAGATTAGAACTCATGAAATCCTTTCTACAAGACAAGTGCATTAACCCAGTAAGCCACAGCAACATCACAGGTGCAAATTTATGTCAAGAAGGGCAGTGACCAATGAATCACTATTAGGTAAGTTCAAATAGAAATCCATTGGTTTTACTATGTTATTCTTAATGCCAATCTAAACAGCTTGTAATGACATATTGTTCTTTATGAACACTTAGTACAGATTCTATCTCACAATTGCACTATCTCAATCCCAAAATCAATGGAAATTTCCATTGGCTCTATAGGAAACTTATTGGTAAGTAAATGAAAAAGAGCTCTCTGAGGACTAGAATTCATGAACTCCTGTTTTAAAGACAAGGGCATTAACCCACTAACCCATTGGAACATCACAAGTGCAAAGTGATGTCAAGAAGGGCAGCGAACATTGAATCACTATTAGGTAAGTTCAAAAAGAAATCCATTGGTTTCACTATGTTATTCTTAATGCCAATCTTTGCAGCGCATTATGACGTATTGTTCTTGATGAACACGTAATACAGATTCTATATCTCACAATTGCACTATCTCAATACCAAAATCAATGCAAATTTACATTGGCTCCATAGGAAGCTTATCAGTAAGTAAATGAAAAAGACTCTCCAAGGATTAGAACTCATGAAATCCTTTTTACAAGACAGGTGCATTAACCCAGTAAGCCACAGCAACATCACAGGTGCAAATTTATGTCAAGAAGGGCAGTGACCAATGAATCAATATTAGGTAAGTTCAAAAAGAAATCCATTGGTTTTACTATGCTATTCTTAATGCCAATCTAAACAGCTTGTAATGACATATTGTTCTTTATGAACACTTAGTACAGATTCTATCTCACAATTGCACTATCTCAATCCCAAAATCAATGGAAATTTCCATTGGCTCTATAGGAAACTTATTGGTAAGTAAATGAAAAATACAATCCAAGGATTAGAACTCATAAAATCCTTTTTACAAGACAGGTGCATTAACCCAGTAAGCCACAGGAACATCACAGTTGCAAAATGATGTCAAGAAGGGCAGTGAACAATGAATCACTATTAGGTAAGTTCAAAAAGAAATCCATTGGTTTTACTATGTTATTCTTAAAACCAATCTAAACAGATTGTGATGACATATTGTTCTTTATGAACACTTACTACAGATTCTATCTCACAATTGCACTATCTCAATCCCAAAATCAATGCAAATTTCTATTGGCTCTATAGGAAACTTATTGGTAAGTAAATGAAAAAGAGCTCTCTGAGGACTAGAACTCATGAACTCCTGGTTAAAAGACAGGGGTATTAACCCACTAAGCCATAGGAACATCACAAGTGCAAAGTTATGTCAAGAAGGGCAGTGAACATTGAATCACTATTGGTAAGTTCAAAAAGAAATCCATTGGTTTCACTATGTTATTCTTAATGCCAATCTTTGCAGCGCATCATGACGTATTGTTCTTGATGAACACGTAATACAGATTCTATATCTCACATTTGCACTATTTCAAGCCCAAAATCAATGCAAATTTCCATTGGCTCTATAGGAAGCTTATTAGTAAGTAAATGAAAAACTCTCTGAGAATTAGAACTCATGAACTCCTGTGTATAAGACAGGCGCAATAACCAAGTAAGCCACTGGAACATCACAAGTGCAAAATGTTGTCAAGAAGGGCAATGACCAATGATTCACTATTAGGTAAGTTCAAAAAGAAATCCATTGGTTTCACTATGTTATTCTTAATGCCAATCTTTGCAGCGCATCATGACGTATTGTTCTTGATGAACACGTAATACAGATTCTATATCTCAAAATCAATGCAAATTTCCATTGCTCCATAGGAAGCTTATTAGTAAGTAAATGAAAAAAACTCTCCAAGGATTAGAACTCATGAAATCCTTTTTACAAGACAGGTGCATTAACCCAGTAAGCCACAGCAACATCACAGGTGCAAATTTATGTCAAGAAGGGCAGTGACCAATGAATCACTATTAGCTAAGTTCAAAAAGAAATCCATTGGTTTTACTATGCTATTCTTAATGCCAATCTTAACAGCTTGTAATGACATATTGTTGTTTATGAACACTTAGTACAGATTCTATCTCACAATTGCACTATCTCAATCCCAAAATCAATGCAAATTTCCATTGGCTCTATAGGAAACTTATTGGTAAGTAAATGAAAAAGAGCTCTCTGAGGACTAGAATTCATGAACTCCTGTTTAAAAGACAGGGGCATTAACCCACTAAGCCATTGGAACATCACAAGTGCAAAGTGATGTCAAGAAGGGCAGCGAACATTGAATCACTATTAGTTAAGTTCAAAAAGAAATCCATTGGTTTCACTATGTTATTCTTAATGCCAATCTTTGCAACGCATCATGACGTATTGTTCTTGATGAACACGTAATACAGATTCTATATCTCACAATTGCACTATCTCAATCCCAAAATCAATGCAAATTTACATTGGCTCCATAGGAAGCTTATTAGTAAGTAAATCAAAAAGACTCTCCAAGGATTAGAACTCATGAAATTCTTTTTACAAGACAGGTGCATTAACCCAGTAAGCCACTGGAACATCACAGATGTAAAGTGATGTCAAGAAGGGCAGTGAGTAATGAATCACTATTAGGAAAATTCAAAAAGAAATCCATTGGTTTCACTATGTTATTCTTAATGCCAATCATTGAGGGTATAATGACATATTGTACTTTATGAACACTTACTGTAGTACAAATTCTATCTCACAATTGCACAATCTAAATCCCAAAATCAATGCAAATTTCCATTTGCTCTATAGGAAACTTATTGGTAAGTAAATGAAAAAGAGCTCTCTGAGGACTAGAACTCACGAAATTCTTTTTACAAGACAGGTGCATTAACCCAGCAAGCCACTGGAACATCACAGGTGTAAAGTGATGTCAAGAAGGGCAGTGTCCAATGAATCACTATTAGGTAAGTTCAAAAAGAAATCCATTGGTTTTACTATGTTTTTCTTAATGCCAATTTTTGCAGCGCATCATGACGTATTGTTCTTGATGAACACGTAATACAGATTCTATATCTCAAAATCAATGCAAATTTCCATTGCTCCATAGGAAGCTTATTAGTAAGTAAATGAAAAAGACTCTACAAGGATTAGAACTCATGAAACCCTTTTAACAAGACAGGTGCATTAACCAAGTAAGCCACAGCAACATCACGGGTGCAAATTTATGTCAAGAAGGGCAGTGACCAATGAATCACTATTAGGTAAGTTCAAATAGAAATCCATTGGTTTTACTATGTTATTCTTAATGCCAATCTAAACAGCCTGTAATGACATATTGTTCTTTATGAACACTTAGTACAGATTCTATCTCACAATTGCACTATCTCAATCCCAAAATCAATGCAAATTTCCATTGGCTCTATAGGAAACTTATTGGTAAGTAAATGAAAAACAGCTCTCTGAGGACTAGAATTCATGAACTCCTGTTTAAAAGACAGGAGCATTAACCCACTAAGCCATTGGAACATCACAAGTGCAAAGTGATGTCAAGAAGGGCAGTGAACATTGAATCACTATTAGGTAAGTTCAAAAAGAAATCCATTGGTTTCACTATGTTATTTTTAATGCCAATCTTTGCAGCGCATCATGACGTATTGTTCTTGATGAACATGTAATACAGATTCTATATCTCACAATTGCACTATCTCAATCCCAAAATCAATGCAAATTTACATTGGCTCCATAGGAAGCTTATTAGTAAGTAAATGAAAAAGACTCTCCAAGGATTAGAACTCATGAAATCCTTTTTACAAGACAGGTGCATTAACCCAGTAAGCCACTGGAACATCACAGGTGTAAAGTGATGTCAAGAAGGGCAGTGTCCAATGAATCACTATTAGGTAAGTTCAAAAAGAAATCCATTGGTTTTACTATGTTATTCTTAATGCCAATCTAAACAGCCTGTAATGACATATTGTTCTTTATGAACACTTAGTACAGATTCTATCTCACAATTGCACTATCTCAAGCACAAAATCAATGCAAATTTCCATTGGCTCCATAGGAAGCTTATTAGTAAGTAAATGAAAAAGACTCTCCAAGGATTAGAACTCATGAAATCTTTTTTACAACACAGGTGCATTAACCCAGTAAGCCACAGGAACATCACAGGTGCAAAGTGATGTCAAGAAGGGCAGTGAACAATGAATCACTATTAGGTAAGTTCAAAAAGAAATCCATTGGTTTTACTATGTTATTCTTAAAGCCAATCTAAACAGATTGTGATGACATATTGTTCTTTATGAACACGTACTACAGATTCTATCTCACAATTGCACTATCTCAATCCCAAAATCAATGCAAATTTCTATTGGCTCTATAGGAATCTTATTGGTAAATAAATGAAAATCAGCTCTCTGAGGACTAGAACTCATGAACTCCTGGTTAAAAGACAGGGGCATTAACCCACTAAGCCATAGGAACATCACAAGTGCAAAGTTATGTCAAGAAGGGCAGTGAACATTGAATCACTATTGGTAAGTTCAAAAAGAAATCCATTGGTTTCACTATGTTATTCTTAATGCCAATCTTTGCAGCGCATCATGACGTATTGTTCTTGATGAACACGTAATACAGATTCTATATCTCACATTTGCACTATTTCAAGCCCAAAATCAATGCAAATTTCCATTGGCTCTATAGGAAGCTTATTAGTAAGTAAATGAAAAACTCTCTGAGAATTAGAACTCATGAACTCCTGTTTATAAGACAGGCGCAATAACCAAGTAAGCCACTGGAACATCACAAGTGCAAAATGTTGTCAAGAAGGGCAATGACCAATGATTCACTATTAGGTAAGTTCAAAAAGAAATCCATTGGTTTCACTATGTTATTCTTAATGCCAATCTTTGCAGCGCATCATGACGTATTGTTCTTGATGAACACGTAATACAGATTCTATATCTCAAAATCAATGCAAATTTCCATTGCTCCATAGGAAGCTTATTAGTAAGTAAATGAAAAAGACTCTCCAAGGATTAGAACTCATGAAATCCTTTTTACAAGACAGGTGCATTAACCCAGTAAGCCACAGCAACATCACAGGTGCAAATTTATGTCAAGAAGGGCAGTGACCAATGAATCACTATTAGCTAAGTTCAAAAAGAAATCCATTGGTTTTACTATGCTATTCTTAATGCCAATCTTAACAGCTTGTAATGACATATTGTTGTTTATGAACACTTAGCACAGATTCTATCTCACAATTGCACTATCTCAATCCCAAAATCAATGCAAATTTCCATTGGCTCTATAGGAAACTTATTGGTAAGTAAATGAAAAAGAGCTCTCTGAGGACTAGAATTCATGAACTCCTGTTTAAAAGACAGGGGCATTAACCCACTAAGCCATTGGAACATCACAAGTGCAAAGTGATGTCAAGAAGGGCAGCGAACATTGAATCACTATTAGTTAAGTTCAAAAAGAAATCCATTGGTTTCACTATGTTATTCTTAATGCCAATCTTTGCAACGCATCATGACGTATTGTTCTTGATGAACACGTAATACAGATTCTATATCTCACAATTGCACTATCTCAATCCCAAAATCAATGCAAATTTACATTGGCTCCATAGGAAGCTTATTAGTAAGTAAATCAAAAAGACTCTCCAAGGATTAGAACTCATGAAATTCTTTTTACAAGACAGGTGCATTAACCCAGTAAGCCACTGGAACATCACAGGTGTAAAGTGATGTCAAGAAGGGCAGTGAGTAATGAATCACTATTAGGAAAGTTCAAAAAGAAATCCATTGGTTTCACTATGTTATTCTTAATGCCAATCTTTGAGGGTATAATGACATATTGTACTTTATGAACACTTACTGTAGTACAAATTCTATCTCACAATTGCACAATCTAAATCCCAAAATCAATGCAAATTTCCATTTGCTCTATAGGAAACTTATTGGTAAGTAAATGAAAAAGAGCTCTCTGAGGACTAGAACTCATGAAATTCTTTTTACAAGACAGGTGCATTAACCCAGTAAGCCACTGGAACATCACAGGTGTAAAGTGATGTCAAGAAGGGCAGTGTCCAATGAATCACTATTAGGTAAGTTCAAAAAGAAATCCATTGGTTTTACTATGTTTTTCTTAATGCCAATTTTTGCAGCGCATCATGACGTATTGTTCTTGTTGAACACGTAATACAGATTCTATATCTCAAAATCAATGCAAATTTCCATTGCTCCATAGGAAGCTTATTAGTAAGTAAATGAAAAAGACTCTACAAGGATTAGAACTCATGAAACCCTTTTAACAAGACAGGTGCATTAACCAAGTAAGCCACAGCAACATCACGGGTGCAAATTTATGTCAAGAAGGGCAGTGACCAATGAATCACTATTAGGTAAGTTCAAATAGAAATCCATTGGTTTTACTATGTTATTCTTAATGCCAATCTAAACAGCCTGTAATGACATATTGTTCTTTATGAACACTTAGTACAGATTCTATCTCACAATTGCACTATCTCAAGCACAAAATCAATGCAAATTTCCATTGGCTCCATAGGAAGCTTATTAGTAAGTAAATGAAAAAGACTCTCCAAGGATTAGAACTCATGAAATCTTTTTTACAACACAGGTGCATTAACCCAGTAAGCCACAGGAACATCACAGGTGCAAAGTGATGTCAAGAAGGGCAGTGAACAATGAATCACTATTAGGTAAGTTCAAAAAGAAATCCATTGGTTTTACTATGTTATTCTTAAAGCCAATCTAAACAGATTGTGATGACATATTGTTCTTTATGAACACGTACTACAGATTCTATCTCACAATTGCACTATCTCAATCCCAAAATCAATGCAAATTTCTATTGGCTCTATAGGAATCTTATTGGTAAATAAATGAAAATCAGCTCTCTGAGGACTAGAACTCATGAACTCCTGGTTAAAAGACAGGGGCATTAACCCACTAAGCCATAGGAACATCACAAGTGCAAAGTTATGTCAAGAAGGGCAGTGAACATTGAATCACTATTGGTAAGTTCAAAAAGAAATCCATTGGTTTCACTATGTTATTCTTAATGCCAATCTTTGCAGCGCATCATGACGTATTGTTCTTGATGAACACGTAATACAGATTCTATATCTCACATTTGCACTATTTCAAGCCCAAAATCAATGCAAATTTCCATTGGCTCTATAGGAAGCTTATTAGTAAGTAAATGAAAAACTCTCTGAGAATTAGAACTCATGAACTCCTGTTTATAAGACAGGCGCAATAACCAAGTAAGCCACTGGAACATCACAAGTGCAAAATGTTGTCAAGAAGGGCAATGACCAATGATTCACTATTAGGTAAGTTCAAAAAGAAATCCATTGGTTTCACTATGTTATTCTTAATGCCAATCTTTGCAGCGCATCATGACGTATTGTTCTTGATGAACACGTAATACAGATTCTATATCTCAAAATCAATGCAAATTTCCATTGCTCCATAGGAAGCTTATTAGTAAGTAAATGAAAAAGACTCTCCAAGGATTAGAACTCATGAAATCCTTTTTACAAGACAGGTGCATTAACCCAGTAAGCCACAGCAACATCACAGGTGCAAATTTATGTCAAGAAGGGCAGTGACCAATGAATCACTATTAGCTAAGTTCAAAAAGAAATCCATTGGTTTTACTATGCTATTCTTAATGCCAATCTTAACAGCTTGTAATGACATATTGTTGTTTATGAACACTTAGCACAGATTCTATCTCACAATTGCACTATCTCAATCCCAAAATCAATGCAAATTTCCATTGGCTCTATAGGAAACTTATTGGTAAGTAAATGAAAAAGAGCTCTCTGAGGACTAGAATTCATGAACTCCTGTTTAAAAGACAGGGGCATTAACCCACTAAGCCATTGGAACATCACAAGTGCAAAGTGATGTCAAGAAGGGCAGCGAACATTGAATCACTATTAGTTAAGTTCAAAAAGAAATCCATTGGTTTCACTATGTTATTCTTAATGCCAATCTTTGCAACGCATCATGACGTATTGTTCTTGATGAACACGTAATACAGATTCTATATCTCACAATTGCACTATCTCAATCCCAAAATCAATGCAAATTTACATTGGCTCCATAGGAAGCTTATTAGTAAGTAAATCAAAAAGACTCTCCAAGGATTAGAACTCATGAAATTCTTTTTACAAGACAGGTGCATTAACCCAGTAAGCCACTGGAACATCACAGGTGTAAAGTGATGTCAAGAAGGGCAGTGAGTAATGAATCACTATTAGGAAAGTTCAAAAAGAAATCCATTGGTTTCACTATGTTATTCTTAATGCCAATCTTTGAGGGTATAATGACATATTGTACTTTATGAACACTTACTGTAGTACAAATTCTATCTCACAATTGCACAATCTAAATCCCAAAATCAATGCAAATTTCCATTTGCTCTATAGGAAACTTATTGGTAAGTAAATGAAAAAGAGCTCTCTGAGGACTAGAACTCATGAAATTCTTTTTACAAGACAGGTGCATTAACCCAGTAAGCCACTGGAACATCACAGGTGTAAAGTGATGTCAAGAAGGGCAGTGTCCAATGAATCACTATTAGGTAAGTTCAAAAAGAAATCCATTGGTTTTACTATGTTTTTCTTAATGCCAATTTTTGCAGCGCATCATGACGTATTGTTCTTGTTGAACACGTAATACAGATTCTATATCTCAAAATCAATGCAAATTTCCATTGCTCCATAGGAAGCTTATTAGTAAGTAAATGAAAAAGACTCTACAAGGATTAGAACTCATGAAACCCTTTTAACAAGACAGGTGCATTAACCAAGTAAGCCACAGCAACATCACGGGTGCAAATTTATGTCAAGAAGGGCAGTGACCAATGAATCACTATTAGGTAAGTTCAAATAGAAATCCATTGGTTTTACTATGTTATTCTTAATGCCAATCTAAACAGCCTGTAATGACATATTGTTCTTTATGAACACTTAGTACAGATTCTATCTCACAATTGCACTATCTCAAGCACAAAATCAATGCAAATTTCCATTGGCTCCATAGGAAGCTTATTAGTAAGTAAATGAAAAAGACTCTCCAAGGATTAGAACTCATGAAACCCTTTTAACAAGACAGGTGCATTAACCCAGTAAGCCACAGCAACATCACAGGTGCAAAGTGATGTCAAGAAGGGCAGTGAACAATGAATCACTATTAGGTAAGTTCAAAAACAAATCCATTGGTTTTACTATGTTATTCTTCAAGCCAATCTAAACAGATTGTGATGACATATTGTTCTTTATGAACACTTACTACAGATTCTATCTCACAATTGCACTATCTCAATCCCAAAATCAATGCAAATTTCTATTGGCTCTATAGGAAACTTATTGGTAAGTAAATGAAAAAGAGCTCTCTGAGGACTAGAACTCATGAACTCCTGGTTAAAAGACAGGGGCATTAACCCACTAAGCCATTGGAACATCACAAGTGCAAAGTGATGTCAAGAAGGGCAGTGAACATTGAATCACTATTGGTAAGTTCAAAAAGAAATCCATTGGTTTCACTATGTTATTCTTAATGCCAATCTTTGCAGCGCATCATGACGTATTGTTCTTGATGAACACGTAATACAGATTCTATATCTCACAATTGCACTATCTCAAGCCCAAAATCAATGCAAATTTCCATTGGCTCTATAGGAAGCTTATTAGTAAGTAAATGAAAAAACTTTCTGAGAATTAGAACTCATGAACTCCTGTTTATAAGACAGGCGCAATAACCAAGTAAACCACTTGAACATCACAAGTGCTAAAGGTTGTCAAGAAGGGCAATGACCAATAAATCACTATTAGGTAAGTTCAAAAAGAAATCCATTGGTTTCACTATGTTATTCTTAATGCCAATCTTTGCAGCGCATCATGACGTATTGTTCTTGATGAACACGTAATACAGATTCTATATCTCAAAATCAATGCAAATTTCCAATGCTCCATAGGAAGCTTATTAGTAAGTAAATGAAAAAGACTCTCCAAAGATTAGAACTCATGAAATCCTTTCTACAAGACAGGTGCATTAACCCAGTAAGCCACAGCAACATCACAGGTGCAAATTTATGTCAAGAAGGGCAGTGACCAATGAATCACTATTAGGTAAGTTCAAATAGAAATCCATTGGTTTTACTATGTTATTCTTAATGCCAATCTAAACAGCTTGTAATGACATATTGTTCTTTATGAATACTTAGTACAGATTCTATCTCACAATTGCACTATCTCAATCCCAAAATCAATGGAAATTTCCATTGGCTCTATAGGAAACTTATTGGTAAGTAAATGAAAAAGAGCTCTCTGAGGACTAGAACTCATGAACTCCTGTTTAAAAGACAGGGGCATTAACCCACTAAGATATTGGAACATCACAAGTGCAAAGTGATGTCAAGAAGGGCAGTGAACATTGAATCACTATTGGTAAGTTCAAAAAGAAATCCATTGGTTTCACTATGTTATTCTTAATGCCAATCTTTGCAGCGCATCATGACGTATTGTTCTTGATGAACACGTAATACAGATTATATATCTCACAATTGCACTATCTCAAGCCCAAAATCAATGCAAATTTCCATTGGCTCTATAGGAAGCTTACTAGTAAGTAAATGAAAAAACTTTCTGAGAATTAGAACTCATGAACTCCTGTTTATAAGACAGGCGCAATAACCAAGTAAACCACTTGAACATCACAAGTGCAAAAGGTTGTCAAGAAGGGCAATGACCAATAAATCACTATTAGGTAAGTTTAAAAAGAAATCCATTGGTTTCACTATGTTATTCTTAATGCCAATCTTTGCAGCGCATCATGACGTATTGTTCTTGATGAACACGTAATACAGATTTTATATCTCAAAATCAATGCAAATTTCCATTGCTCCATAGGAAGCTTATTAGTAAGTAAATGAAAAAGACTCTCAAAATATTAGAACTCATGAAATCCTTTCTACAAGACAGGTGCATTAACCCAGTAAGCCACAGCAACATCACAGGTGCAAATTTATGTCAAGAAGGGCAGTGACCAATGAATCACTATTAGGTAAGTTCAAATACAAATCCATTGGTTTTACTATGTTATTCTTAATGCCAATCTAAACAGCTTGTAATGACATATTGTTCTTTATGAACACTTAGTACAGATTCTATCTCACAATTGCACTATCTCAATCCCAAAATCAATGGAAATTTCCATTGGCTCTATAGGAAACTTATTGGTAAGTAAATGAAAAAGAGCTCTCTGAGGACTAGAATTCATGAACTCCTGTTTTAAAGACAAGGGCATTAACCCACTAAGCCATTGGAACATCACAAGTGCAAAGTGATGTCAAGAAGGGCAGCGAACATTGAATCACTATTAGGTAAGTTCAAAAAGAAATCCATTGGTTTCACTATGTTATTCTTAATGCCAATCTTTGCAGCGCATCATGACGTATTGTTCTTGATGAACACGTAATACAGATTCTATATCTCACATTTGCACTATTTCAAGCCCAAAATCAATGCAAATTTCCATTGGCTCTATAGGAAGCTTATTAGTAAGTAAATGAAAAACTCTCTGAGAATTAGAACTCATGAACTCCTGTTTATAAGACAGGCGCAATAACCAAGTAAGCCACTGGAACATCACAAGTGCAAAATGTTGTCAAGAAGGGCAATGACCAATGATTCACTATTAGGTAAGTTCAAAAAGAAATCCATTGGTTTCACTATGTTATTCTTAATGCCAATCTTTGCAGCGCATCATGACGTATTGTTCTTGATGAACACGTAATACAGATTCTATATCTCAAAATCAATGCAAATTTCCATTGCTCCATAGGAAGCTTATTAGTAAGTAAATGAAAAAGACTCTCCAAGGATTAGAACTCATGAAATCCTTTTTACAAGACAGGTGCATTAACCCAGTAAGCCACAGCAACATCACAGGTGCAAATTTATGTCAAGAAGGGCAGTGACCAATGAATCACTATTAGCTAAGTTCAAAAAGAAATCCATTGGTTTTACTATGCTATTCTTAATGCCAATCTTAACAGCTTGTAATGACATATTGTTGTTTATGAACACTTAGTACAGATTCTATCTCACAATTGCACTATCTCAATCCCAAAATCAATGCAAATTTCCATTGGCTCTATAGGAAACTTATTGGTAAGTAAATGAAAAAGAGCTCTCTGAGGACTAGAATTCATGAACTCCTGTTTAAAAGACAGGGGCATTAACCCACTAAGCCATTGGAACATCACAAGTGCAAAGTGATGTCAAGAAGGGCAGCGAACATTGAATCACTATTAGTTAAGTTCAAAAAGAAATCCATTGGTTTCACTATGTTATTCTTAATGCCAATCTTTACAACGCATCATGACGTATTGTTCTTGATGAACACGTAATACAGATTCTATATCTCACAATTGCACTATCTCAATCCCAAAATCAATGCAAATTTACATTGGCTCCATAGGAAGCTTATTAGTAAGTAAATCAAAAAGACTCTCCAAGGATTAGAACTCATGAAATTCTTTTTACAAGACAGGTGCATTAACCCAGTAAGCCACTGGAACATCACAGATGTAAAGTGATGTCAAGAAGGGCAGTGAGTAATGAATCACTATTAGGAAAGTTCAAAAAGAAATCCATTGGTTTCACTATGTTATTCTTAATGCCAATCTTTGAGGGTATAATGACATATTGTACTTTATGAACACTTACTGTAGTACAAATTCTATCTCACAATTGCACAATCTAAATCCCAAAATCAATGCAAATTTCCATTTGCTCTATAGGAAACTTATTGGTAAGTAAATGAAAAAGAGCTCTCTGAGGACTAGAACTCACGAAATTCTTTTTACAAGACAGGTGCATTAACACAGTAAGCCACTGGAACATCACAGGTGTAAAGTGATGTCAAGAAGGGCAGTGTCCAATGAATCACTATTAGGTAAGTTCAAAAAGAAATCCATTCGTTTTACTATGTTTTTCTTAATGCCAATTTTTGCAGCGCATCATGACGTATTGTTCTTGATGAACACGTAATACAGATTCTATATCTCAAAATCAATGCAAATTTCCATTGCTCCATAGGAAGCTTATTAGTAAGTAAATGAAAAAGACTCTACAAGGATTAGAACTCATGAAACCCTTTTAACAAGACAGGTGCATTAACCAAGTAAGCCACAGCAACATCACGGGTGCAAATTTATGTCAAGAAGGGCAGTGACCAATGAATCACTATTAGGTAAGTTCAAATAGAAATCCATTGGTTTTACTATGTTATTCTTAATGCCAATCTAAACAGCCTGTAATGACATATTGTTCTTTATGAACACTTAGTACAGATTCTATCTCACAATTGCACTATCTCAAGCACAAAATCAATGCAAATTTCCATTGGCTCCATAGGAAGCTTATTAGTAAGTAAATGAAAAAGACTCTCCAAGGATTAGAACTCATGAAATCTTTTTTACAAGACAGGTGCATTAACCCAGTAAGCCACAGGAACATCACAGGTGCAAAGTGATGTCAAGAAGGGCAGTGAACAATGAATCACTATTAGGTAAGTTCAAAAAGAAATCCATTGGTTTTACTATGTTATTCTTAAAGCCAATCTAAACAGATTGTGATGACATATTGTTCTTTATGAACACGTACTACAGATTCTATCTCACAATTGCACTATCTCAATCCCAAAATCAATGCAAATTTCTATTGGCTCTATAGGAATCTTATTGGTAAATAAATGAAAATCAGCTCTCTGAGGACTAGAACTCATGAACTCCTGGTTAAAAGACAGGGGCATTAACCCACTAAGCCATAGGAACATCACAAGTGCAAAGTTATGTCAAGAAGGGCAGTGAACATTGAATCACTATTGGTAAGTTCAAAAAGAAATCCATTGGTTTCACTATGTTATTCTTAATGCCAATCTTTGCAGCGCATCATGACGTATTGTTCTTGATGAACACGTAATACAGATTCTATATCTCACATTTGCACTATTTCAAGCCCAAAATCAATGCAAATTTCCATTGGCTCTATAGGATGCTTATTAGTAAGTAAATGAAAAGCTCTCTGAGAATTAGAACTCATGAACTCCTGTTTATAAGACAGGCGCAATAACCAAGTAAGCCACTGGAACATCACAAGTGCAAAATGTTGTCAAGAAGGGCAATGACCAATGATTCACTATTAGGTAAGTTCAAAAAGAAATCCATTGGTTTCACTATGTTATTCTTAATGCCAATCTTTGCAGCGCATCATGACGTATTGTTCTTGATGAACACGTAATACAGATTCTATATCTCAAAATCAATGCAAATTTCCATTGCTCCATAGGAAGCTTATTAGTAAGTAAATGAAAAAGACTCTCCAAGGATTAGAACTCATGAAATCCTTTTTACAAGACAGGTGCATTAACCCAGTAAGCCACAGCAACATCACAGGTGCAAATTTATGTCAAGAAGGGCAGTGACCAATGAATCACTATTAGCTAAGTTCAAAAAGAAATCCATTGGTTTTACTATGCTATTCTTAATGCCAATCTTAACAGCTTGTAATGACATATTGTTGTTTATGAACACTTAGTACAGATTCTATCTCACAATTGCACTATCTCAATCCCAAAATCAATGCAAATTTCCATTGGCTCTATAGGAAACTTATTGGTAAGTAAATGAAAAAGAGCTCTCTGAGGACTAGAATTCATGAACTCCTGTTTAAAAGACAGGGGCATTAACCCACTAAGCCATTGGAACATCACAAGTGCAAAGTGATGTCAAGAAGGGCAGCGAACATTGAATCACTATTAGTTAAGTTCAAAAAGAAATCCATTGGTTTCACTATGTTATTCTTAATGCCAATCTTTGCAACGCATCATGACGTATTGTTCTTGATGAACACGTAATACAGATTCTATATCTCACAATTGCACTATCTTAATCCCAAAATCAATGCAAATTTACATTGGCTCCATAGGAAGCTTATTAGTAAGTAAATCAAAAAGACTCTCCAAGGATTAGAACTCATGAAATTCTTTTTACAAGACAGGTGCATTAACCCAGTAAGCCACTGGAACATCACAGGTGTAAAGTGATGTCAAGAAGGGCAGTGAGTAATGAATCACTATTAGGAAAGTTCAAAAAGAAATCCATTGGTTTCACTATGTTATTCTTAATGCCAATCTTTGAGGGTATAATGACATATTGTACTTTATGAACACTTACTGTAGTACAAATTCTATCTCACAATTGCACAATCTAAATCCCAAAATCAATGCAAATTTCCATTTGCTCTATAGGAAACTTATTGGTAAGTAAATGAAAAAGAGCTCTCTGAGGACTAGAACTCATGAAATTCTTTTTACAAGACAGGTGCATTAACCCAGTAAGCCACTGGAACATCACAGGTGTAAAGTGATGTCAAGAAGGGCAGTGTCCAATGAATCACTATTAGGTAAGTTCAAAAAGAAATCCATTGGTTTTACTATGTTTTTCTTAATGCCAATTTTTGCAGCGCATCATGACGTATTGTTCTTGATGAACACGTAATACAGATTCTATATCTCAAAATCAATGCAAATTTCCATTGCTCCATAGGAAGCTTATTAGTAAGTAAATGAAAAAGACTCTACAAGGATTAGAACTCATGAAACCCTTTTAACAAGACAGGTGCATTAACCAAGTAAGCCACAGTAACATCACGGGTGCAAATTTATGTCAAGAAGGGCAGTGAGCAATGAATCACTATTAGGTAAGTTCAAATAGAAATCCATTGGTTTTACTATGTTATTCTTAATGCCAATCTAAACAGCCTGTAATGACATATTGTTCTTTATGAACACTTAGTACAGATTCTATCTCACAATTGCACTATCTCAAGCACAAAATCAATGCAAATTTCCATTGGCTCCATGGGAAGCTTATTAGTAAGTAAATGAAAAAGACTCTCCAAGGATTAGAACTCATGAAATCTTTTTTACAAGACAGGTGCATTAACCCAGTAAGCCACAGGAACATCACAGGTGCAAAGTGATGTCAAGAAGGGCAGTGAACAATGAATCACTATTAGGTAAGTTCAAAAACAAATCCATTGGTTTTACTATGTTATTCTTCAAGCCAATCTAAACAGATTGTGATGACATATTGTTCTTTATGAACACTTACTACAGATTCTATCTCACAATTGCACTATCTCAATCCCAAAATCAATGCAAATTTCTATTGGCTCTATAGGAAACTTATTGGTAAGTAAATGAAAAAGAGCTCTCTGAGGACTAGAACTCACGAACTCCTGGTTAAAAGACAGGGGCATTAACCCACTAAGCCATTGGAACATCACAAGTGCAAAGTGATGTCAAGAAGGGCAGTGAACATTGAATCACTATTGGTAAGTTCAAAAAGAAATCCATTGGTTTCACTATGTTATTCTTAATGCCAATCTTTGCAGCGCATCATGACGTATTGTTCTTGATGAACACGTAATACAGATTCTATATCTCACAATTGCACTATCTCAAGCCCAAAATCAATGCAAATTTCCATTGGCTCTATAGGAAGCTTACTAGTAAGTAAATGAAAAAACTTTCTGAGAATTAGAACTCATGTTTATAAGACAGGCGCAATAACCAAGTAAACCACTTGAACATCACAAGTGCAAAAGGTTGTCAAGAAGGGCAATGACCAATAAATCACTATTAGGTAAGTTCAAAAAGAAATCCATTGGTTTCACTATGTTATTCTTAATGCCAATCTTTGCAGCGCATCATGACGTATTGTTCTTGATGAACACGTAATACAGATTTTATATCTCAAAATCAATGCAAATTTCCATTGCTCCATAGGAAGCTTATTAGTAAGTAAATGAAAAAGACTCTCAAAATATTAGAACTCATGAAATCCTTTCTACAAGACAGGTGCATTAACCCAGTAAGCCACAGCAACATCACAGGTGCAAATTTATGTCAAGAAGGGCAGTGACCAATGAATCACTATTAGGTAAGTTCAAATAGAAATCCATTGGTTTTACTATGTTATTCTTAATGCCAATCTAAACAGCTTGTAATGACATATTGTTCTTTATGAACACTTAGTACAGATTCTATCTCACAATTGCACTATCTCAATCCCAAAATCAATGGAAATTTCCATTGGCTCTATAGGAAACTTATTGGTAAGTAAATGAAAAAGAGCTCTCTGAGGACTAGAATTCATGAACTCCTGTTTTAAAGACAAGGGCATTAACCCACTAAGCCATTGGAACATCACAAGTGCAAAGTGATGTCAAGAAGGGCAGCGAACATTGAATCACTATTAGGTAAGTTCAAAAAGAAATCCATTGGTTTCACTATGTTATTCTTAATGCCAATCTTTGCAGCGCATTATGACGTATTGTTCTTGATGAACACGTAATACAGATTCTATATCTCACAATTGCACTATCTCAAGCCCAAAATCAATGCAAATTTCCATTGGCTCTATAGGAAGCTTATTAGTAAGTAAATGAAAAAACTTTCTGAGAATTAGAACTCATGAACTCCTGTTTATAAGACAGGCGCAATAACCAAGTAAACCACTTGAACATCACAAGTGCTAAAGGTTGTCAAGAAGGGCAATGACCAATAAATCACTATTAGGTAAGTTCAAAAAGAAATCCATTGGTTTCACTATGTTATTCTTAATGCCAATCTTTGCAGCGCATCATGACGTATTGTTCTTGATGAACACGTAATACAGATTCTATATCTCAAAATCAATGCAAATTTCCAATGCTCCATAGGAAGCTTATTAGTAAGTAAATGAAAAAGACTCTCCAAAGATTAGAAGTCATGAAATCCTTTCTACAAGACAGGTGCATTAACCCAGTAAGCCACAGCAACATCACAGGTGCAAATTTATGTCAAGAAGGGCAGTGACCAATGAATCACTATTAGGTAAGTTCAAATAGAAATCCATTGGTTTTACTATGTTATTCTTAATGCCAATCTAAACAGCTTGTAATGACATATTGTTCTTTATGAATACTTAGTACAGATTCTATCTCACAATTGCACTATCTCAATCCCAAAATCAATGGAAATTTCCATTGGCTCTATAGGAAACTTATTGGTAAGTAAATGAAAAAGAGCTCTCTGAGGACTAGAACTCATGAACTCCTGTTTAAAAGACAGGGGCATTAACCCACTAAGATATTGGAACATCACAAGTGCAAAGTGATGTCAAGAAGGGCAGTGAACATTGAATCACTATTGGTAAGTTCAAAAAGAAATCCATTGGTTTCACTATGTTATTCTTAATGACAATCTTTGCAGCGCATCATGACGTATTGTTCTTGATGAACACGTAATACAGATTATATATCTCACAATTGCACTATCTCAAGCCCAAAATCAATGCAAATTTCCATTGGCTCTATAGGAAGCTTACTAGTAAGTAAATGAAAAAACTTTCTGAGAATTAGAACTCATGAACTCCTGTTTATAAGACAGGCGCAATAACCAAGTAAACCACTTGAACATCACAAGTGCAAAAGGTTGTCAAGAAGGGCAATGACCAATAAATCACTATTAGGTAAGTTCAAAAAGAAATCCATTGGTTTCACTATGTTATTCTTAATGCCAATCTTTGCAGCGCATCATGACGTATTGTTCTTGATGAACACGTAATACAGATTTTATATCTCAAAATCAATGCAAATTTCCATTGCTCCATAGGAAGCTTATTAGTAAGTAAATGAAAAAGACTCTCCAAAGATTAGAACTCATGAAATCCTTTCTACAAGACAGGTGCATTAACCCAGTAAGCCACAGCAACATCACAGGTGCAAATTTATGTCAAGAAGGGCAGTGACCAATGAATCACTATTAGGTAAGTTCAAATAGAAATCCATTGGTTTTACTATGTTATTCTTAATGCCAATCTAAACAGCTTGTAATGACATATTGTTCTTTATGAACACTTAGTACAGATTCTATCTCACAATTGCACTATCTCAATCCCAAAATCAATGGAAATTTCCATTGGCTCTATAGGAAACTTATTGGTAAGTAAATGAAAAAGAGCTCTCTGAGGACTAGAATTCATGAACTCCTGTTTTAAAGACAAGGGCATTAACCCACTAAGCCATTGGAACATCACAAGTGCAAAGTGATGTCAAGAAGGGCAGCGAACATTGAATCACTATTAGGTAAGTTCAAAAAGAAATCCATTGGTTTCACTATGTTATTCTTAATGCCAATCTTTGCAGCGCATTATGACGTATTGTTCTTGATGAACACGTAATACAGATTCTATATCTCACAATTGCACTATCTCAATACCAAAATCAATGCAAATTTACATTGGCTCCATAGGAAGCTTATCAGTAAGTAAATGAAAAAGACTCTCCAAGGATTAGAACTCATGAAATCCTTTTCACAAGACAGGTGCATTAACCCAGTAAACCACAGCAACATCACAGGTGCAAATTTATGTCAAGAAGGGCAGTGACCAATGAATCAATATTAGGTAAGTTCAAAAAAAAATCCATTGGTTTTACTATGCTATTCTTAATGCCAATCTAAACAGCTTGTAATGACATATTGTTCTTTATGAACACTTAGTACAGATTCTATCTCACAATTGCACTATCTCAATCCCAAAATCAATGGAAATTTCCATTGGCTCTATAGGAAACTTATTGGTAAGTAAATGAAAAAGAGCTCTCTGAGGACTAGAACTCATGAACTCCTGTTTAAAAGACAGGGGCATTAACCCACTAAGCTATTGGAACATCACAAGTGCAAAGTGATGTCAAGAAGGGCATTGAACATTGAATCACTATTGGTAAGTTCAAAAATAAATCCATTGGTTTCACTATGTTATTCTTAATGCCAATCTTTGCAGCGCATCATGACGTATTGTTCTTGATGAACACGTAATACAGATTCTATATCTCACAATTGCACTATCTCAAGCCCAAAATCAATGCAAATTTCCATTGGCTCTATAGGAAGCTTATTAGTAAGTAAATGAAAAAACTTTCTGAGAATTAGAACTCATGAACTCCTGTTTATAAGACAGGCGCAATAACCAAGTAAACCACTTGAACATCACAAGTGCAAAAGGTTGTCAAGAAGGGCAATGACCAATAAATCACTATTAGGTAAGTTCAAAAAGAAATCCATTGGTTTCACTATGTTATTCTTAATGCCAATCTTTGCAGCGCATCATGACGTATTGTTCTTGATGAACACGTAATACAGATTTTATATCTCAAAATCACTGCAAATTTCCATTGCTCCATAGGAAGCTTATTAGTAAGTAAATGAAATAGACTCTCCAAAGATTAGAACTCATGAAATCCTTTCTACAAGACAAGTGCATTAACCCAGTAAGCCACAGCAACATCACAGGTGCAAATTTATGTCAAGAAGGGCAGTGACCAATGAATCACTATTAGGTAAGTTCAAATAGAAATCCATTGGTTTTACTATGTTATTCTTAATGCCAATCTAAACAGCTTGTAATGACATATTGTTCTTTATGAACACTTAGTACAGATTCTATCTCACAATTGCACTATCTCAATCCCAAAATCAATGGAAATTTCCATTGGCTCTATAGGAAACTTATTGGTAAGTAAATGAAAAAGAGCTCTCTGAGGACTAGAATTCATGAACTCCTGTTTTAAAGACAAGGGCATTAACCCACTAACCCATTGGAACATCACAAGTGCAAAGTGATGTCAAGAAGGGCAGCGAACATTGAATCACTATTAGGTAAGTTCAAAAAGAAATCCATTGGTTTCACTATGTTATTCTTAATGCCAATCTTTGCAGCGCATTATGACGTATTGTTCTTGATGAACACGTAATACAGATTCTATATCTCACAATTGCACTATCTCAATACCAAAATCAATGCAAATTTACATTGGCTCCATAGGAAGCTTATCAGTAAGTAAATGAAAAAGACTCTCCAAGGATTAGAACTCATGAAATCCTTTTTACAAGACAGGTGCATTAACCCAGTAAGCCACAGCAACATCACAGGTGCAAATTTATGTCAAGAAGGGCAGTGACCAATGAATCAATATTAGGTAAGTTCAAAAAGAAATCCATTGGTTTTACTATGCTATTCTTAATGCCAATCTAAACAGCTTGTAATGACATATTGTTCTTTATGAACACTTAGTACAGATTCTATCTCACAATTGCACTATCTCAATCCCAAAATCAATGGAAATTTCCATTGGCTCTATAGGAAACTTATTGGTAAGTAAATGAAAAATACAATCCAAGGATTAGAACTCATAAAATCCTTTTTACAAGACAGGTGCATTAACCCAGTAAGCCACAGGAACATCACAGTTGCAAAATGATGTCAAGAAGGGCAGTGAACAATGAATCACTATTAGGTAAGTTCAAAAAGAAATCCATTGGTTTTACTATGTTATTCTTAAAACCAATCTAAACAGATTGTGATGACATATTGTTCTTTATGAACACTTACTACAGATTCTATCTCACAATTGCACTATCTCAATCCCAAAATCAATGCAAATTTCTATTGGCTCTATAGGAAACTTATTGGTAAGTAAATGAAAAAGAGCTCTCTGAGGACTAGAACTCATGAACTCCTGGTTAAAAGATAGGGGCATTAACCCACTAAGCCATTAGAACATCACAAGTGCAAAGTGATGTCAAGAAGGGCAGTGAACATTGAATCACTATTGGTAAGTTCAAAAAGAAATCCATTGGTTTCACTATGTTATTCTTAAAGCCAATCTTTGCAGCGCATCATGACGTATTGTTCTTGATGAACACGTAATACAGATTCTATATCTCACAATTGCACTATCTCAATACCAAAATCAATGCAAATTTACATTGGCTCCATAGGAAGCTTATCAGTAAGTAAATGAAAAAGACTCTCCAAGGATTAGAACTCATGAAATCCTTTTTACAAGACAGGTGCATTAACCCAGTAAGCCACAGCAACATCACAGGTGCAAATTTATGTCAAGAAGGGCAGTGACCAATGAATCAATATTAGGTAAGTTCAAAAAGAAATCCATTGGTTTTACTATGCTATTCTTAAAACCAATCTAAACAGCTTGTAATGACATATTGTTCTTTATGAACACTTAGTACAGATTCTATCTCACAATTGCACTATCTCAATCCAAAAATCAATGCAAATTTCCATTGGCTCTATAGGAAACTTATTGGTAAGTAAATGAAAAAGAGCTCTCTGAGGACTAGAATTCATGAACTCCTGTTTTAAAGACAAGGGCATTAACCCACTAAGCCATTGGAACATCACAAGTGCAAAGTGATGTCAAGAAGGGCAGCGAACATTGAATCACTATTAGGTAAGTTCAAAAAGAAATCCATTGGTTTCACTATGTTATTCTTAATGCCAATCTTTGCAGCGCATCATGACGTATTGTTCTTGACGAACACGTAATACAGATTCTATATCTCACAATTGCACTATCTCAAGCCCAAAATCAATGCAAATTTCCATTGGCTCTATAGGAAGCTTATTAGTAAGTAAATGAAAAAACTCTCTGAGAATTAGAACTCATGAACTCCTCTTTATAAGACAGGCGCAATAACCAAGTAAGCCACTGGAACATCACAAATGCAAAAGGTTGTCAAGAAGGGCAATGACCAATGAATCGCTTTTAGGTAAGTTCAAAAAGAAATCCATTGGTTTCACTATGTTATTCTTAATGCCAATCTTTGCAGCGCATCATGACGTATTGTTCTTGATGAACACGTAATACAGATTCTATATCTCAAAATCAATGGAAATTTCCATTGCTCCATAGGAAGCTTATTAGTAAGTAAATGAAAAAGACTCTCCAAGGATTAGAACTCATGAAATGCTTTCTACAAGACAGGTGCATTAACCCAGTAAGCCACAGCAACATCACAGGTGCAAATTTATGTCAAGAAGGGCAGTGACCAATGAATCACTATTAGGTAAGTTCAAATAGAAATCCATTGGTTTTACTATGTTATTCTTAATGCCAATCTAAACAGCTTGTAATGACATATTGTTCTTTATGAATACTTAATACAGATTCTATCTCACAATTGCACTATCTCAATCCAAAAATCAATGCAAATTTCCATTGGCTCTATAGGAAACTTATTGGTAAGTAAATGAAAAAGAGCTCTCTGAGTACTAGAATTCATGAACTCCTGTTTTAAAGACAAGGGCATTAACCCACTAAGCCATTGGAACATCACATGTGCAAAGTGATGTCAAGAAGGGCAGTGAACATTCAATCACTATTGGTAAGTTCAAAAAGAAATCCATTGGTTTCACTATGTTATTCTTAATGCCAATCTTTGCAGCGCATCATGACGTATTGTTCTTGATGAACACGTAATACAGAATCTATATCTCACAATTGCACTATCTCAATCCCAAAATCAATGCAAATTTACATTGGCTCCATAGGAAGCTTATCAGTAAGTAAATGAAAAAGACTCTCCAAGGATTAGAACTCATGAAATCCTTTTTACAAGACAGGTGCATTAACCCAGTAAGCCACAAGAACATCACAGTTGCAAAGTGATGTCAAGAAGGGCAGTGAACAATGAATCACTATTAGGTAAGTTCAAAAAGAAATCCATTGGTTTTACTATGTTATTCTTAAAACCAATCTAAACAGATTGTGATGACATATTGTTCTTTATGAACACTTACTACAGATTCTATCTCACAATTGCACTATCTCAATCCCAAAATCAATGCAAATTTCTATTGGCTCTATAGGAAACTTATTGGTAAGTAAATGAAAAAGAGCTCTCTGAGGACTAGAACTCATGAACTCCTGGTTAAAAGATAGGGGCATTAACCCACTAAGCCATTGGAACATCACAAGTGCAAAGAGATGTCAAGAAGGGCAGTGAACATTGAATCACTATTGGTAAGTTCAAAAAGAAATCCATTGGTTTCACTATGTTATTCTTAAAGCCAATCTTTGCAGCGCATCATGACGTATTGTTCTTGATGAACACGTAATACAGATTCTATATCTCACAATTGCACTATCTCAATACCAAAATCAATGCAAATTTACATTGGCTCCATAGGAAGCTTATCAGTAAGTAAATGAAAAAGACTCTCCAAGGATTAGAACTCATGAAATCCTTTTTACAAGACAGGTGCATTAACCCAGTAAGCCACAGCAACATCACAGGTGCAAATTTATGTCAAGAAGGGCAGTGACCAATGAATCAATATTAGGTAAGTTCAAAAAGAAATCCATTGGTTTTACTATGCTATTCTTAATGCCAATCTAAACAGCTTGTAATGACATATTGTTCTTTATGAACACTTAGTACAGATTCTATCTCACAATTGCACTATCTCAATCCAAAAATCAATGCAAATTTCCATTGGCTCTATAGGAAACTTATTGGTAAGTAAATGAAAAAGAGCTCTCTGAGGACTAGAATTCATGAACTCCTGTTTTAAAGACAAGGGCATTAACCCACTAAGCCATTGGAACATCACAAGTGCAAAGTGATGTCAAGAAGGGCAGCGAACATTGAATCACTATTAGGTAAGTTCAAAAAGAAATCCATTGGTTTCACTATGTTATTCTTAATGCCAATCTTTGCAGCGCATCATGACGTATTGTTCTTGACGAACACGTAATACAGATTCTATATCTCACAATTGCACTATCTCAAGCCCAAAATCAATGCAAATTTCCATTGGCTCTATAGGAAGCTTATTAGTAAGTAAATGAAAAAACTCTCTGAGAATTAGAACTCATGAACTCCTCTTTATAAGACAAGCGCAATAACCAAGTATGCCACTGGAACATCACAAATGCAAAAGGTTGTCAAGAAGGGCAATGACCAATGAATCGCTTTTAGGTAAGTTCAAAAAGAAATCCATTGGTTTCACTATGTTATTCTTAATGCCAATCTTTGCAGCGCATCATGACGTATTGTTCTTGATGAACACGTAATACAGATTCTATATCTCAAAATCAATGCAAATTTCCATTGCTCCATAGGAAGCTTATTAGTAAGTAAATGAAAAAGACTCTCCAAGGATTAGAACTCATGAAATCCTTTCTACAAGACAGGTGCATTAACCCAGTAAGCCACAGCAACATCACAGGTGCAAATTTATGTCAAGAAGGGCAGTGACCAATGAATCACTATTAGGTAAGTTCAAATAGAAATCCATTGGTTTTACTATGTTATTCTTAATGCCAATCTAAACAGCTTGTAATGACATATTGTTCTTTATGAACCCTTAGTACAGATTCTATCTCACAATTGCACTATCTCAATCCCAAAATCAATGCAAATTTCCATTGGCTATATAGGAAACTTATTGGTAAGTAAATGAAAAAGAGCTTTCTGAGGACTAGAATTCATGAACTCCTGTTTAAAAGACAGGGGCATTAACCCACTAAGCCATTGGAACATCACAAGTGCTAAGTGATGTCAAGAAGGGCAGCGAACATTGAATCACTATTAGGTAAGTTCAAAAAGAAATCCATTGGTTTCAATATGTTATTCTTAATGCCAATCTTTGCAGCGCATCATGACGTATTGTTCTTGATGAACACGTAATACAGATTCTATATCTCACAATTGCACTATCTCAATCCCAAAATCAATGCAAATTTACATTGGCTCCATAGGAAGCTTATCAGTAAGTAAATGAAAAAGACTCTCCAAGGATTAGAACTCATGAAATCCTTTTTACAAGACAGGTGCATTAACCCAGTAAGCCACAGCAACATCACAGGTGCAAATTTATGTCAAGAAGGGCAGTGACCAATGAATCGCTATTAGGTAAGTTCAAAAAGAAATCCATTGGTTTTACTATGCTATTCTTAATGCCAATCTAAACAGCTTGTAATGACATATTGTTCTTTATGAACCCTTAGTACAGATTCTATCTCACAATTGCACTATCTCAATCCCAAAATCAATGGAAATTTCCATTGGCTCTATAGGAAACTTATTGGTAAGTAAATGAAAAAGAGCTCTCTGAGGACTAGAATTCATGAACTCCTGTTTAAAAGACAGGGGCAATAACCCACTAAGCCATTGGAACATCACAAGTGCAAAGTGATGTCAAGAATCGCAGTGAACATTGAATCACTATTGGTAAGTTCAAAAAGAAATCCATTGGTTTCACTATGTTATTCTTAATGCCAATCTTTGCAGCGCATCATGACGTATTGTTCTTGATGAACACGTAATACAGATTCTATATCTCACAATTGCACTATCTCAATCCCCAAATCAATGCAAATTTACATTGGCTCCAAAGGAAGCTTATTAGTAAGTAAATGAAAAAGACACTCCAAGGATTAGAACTCATGAAATCCTTTTTATAAGACAGGTGCATTAACCCAGTAAGCCACAGCAACATCACAGGTGCAAATTTATGTCAAGAAGGGCAGTGACCAATGAACCACTATTAGGTAAGTTCAAAAAAAAATCCATTGGTTTTATTATGCTATTCTTAATGCCAATCTAAACAGCTTGTAATGACATATTGTTCTTTATGAACCCTTAGTACAGATTCTATCTCACAATTGCACTATCTCAATCCCAAAATCAATGCAAATTTCCATTGGCTATATAGGAAACTAATTGGTAAGTAAATGAAAAAGAGCTCTCTGAGGACTAGAATTCATGAACTCCTGTTTAAAAGACAGGGGCATTAACCCACTAAGCCATTGGAACATCACAAGTGCTAAGTGATGTCAAGAAGGGCAGCGAACATTGAATCACTATTAGGTAAGTTCAAAAAGAAATCCATTGGTTTCAATATGTTATTCTTAATGCCAATCTTTGCAGCGCATCATGACGTATTGTTCTTGATGAACACGTAATACAGATTCTATATCTCACAATTGCACTATCTCAATCCCAAAATCAATGCAAATTTACATTGGCTCCATAGGAAGCTTATCAGTAAGTAAATGAAAAAGACTCTCCAAGGATTAGAACTCATGAAATCCTTTTTACAAGACAGGTGCATTAACCCAGTAAGCCACAGCAACATCACAGGTGCAAATTTATGTCAAGAAGGGCAGTGACCAATGAATCACTATAAGGTAAGTTCAAAAAGAAATCCATTGGTTTTACTATGCTATTCTTAATGCCAATCTAAACAGCTTGTAATGACATATTGTTCTTTATGAACACTTAGTACAGATTCTATCTCACAATTGCACTATCTCAATCCCAAAATCAATGGAAATTTCCATTGGCTCTATAGGAAACTTATTGGTAAGTAAATGAAAAAGAGCTCTCTGAGGACTAGAATTCATGAACTCCTGTTTAAAAGACAGGGGCATTAACCCACTAAGCCATTGGAACATCACAAGTGCAAAGTGATGTCAAGAATCGCAGTGAACATTGAATCACTATTGGTAAGTTCAAAAAGAAATCCATTGGTTTCACTATGTTATTCTTAATGCCAATCTTTGCAGCGCATCATGACGTATTGTTCTTGATGAACACGTAATACAGATTCTATATCTCACAATTGCACTATCTCAATCCCAAAATCAATGCAAATTTACATTGGCTCCATAGGAAGCTTATTAGTAAGTAAATGAAAAAGACACTCCAAGGATTAGAACTCATGAAATCCTTTTTATAAGACAGGTGCATTAACCCAGTAAGCCACAGCAACATCACAGGTGCAAATTTATGTCAAGAAGGGTAGTGACCAATGAACCACTATTAGGTAAGTTAAAAAAAAAATCCATTGGTTTTATTATGCTATTCTTAATGCCAATCTAAACAGCTTGTAATGACATATTGTTCTTTATGAACCCTTAGTACAGATTCTATCTCACAATTGCACTATCTCAATCCCAAAATCAATGCAAATTTCCATTGGCTATATAGGAAACTAATTGGTAAGTAAATGAAAAAGAGCTCTCTGAGGACTAGAATTCATGAACTCCTGTTTAAAAGACAGGGGCATTAACCCACTAAGCCATTGGAACATCACAAGTGCTAAGTGATGTCAAGAAGGGCAGCGAACATTGAATCACTATTAGGTAAGTTCAAAAAGAAATCCATTGGTTTCAATATGTTATTCTTAATGCCAATCTTTGCAGCGCATCATGACGTATTGTTCTTGATGAACACGTAATACAGATTCTATATCTCACAATTGCACTATCTCAATCCCAAAATCAATGCAAATTTACATTGGCTCCATAGGAAGCTTATCAGTAAGTAAATGAAAAAGACTCTCCAAGGATTAGAACTCATGAAATCCTTTTTACAAGACAGGTGCATTAACCCAGTAAGCCACAGCAACATCACAGGTGCAAATTTATGTCAAGAAGGGCAGTGACCAATGAACCACTATTAGGTAAGTTCAAAAAGAAATCCATTGGTTTTATTATGATATTCTTAATGCCAATCTAAACAGCTTGTAATGACATATTGTTCTTTATGAACCCTTAGTACAGATTCTATCTCACAATTGCACTATCTCAATCCCAAAATCAATGCAAATTTCCATTGGCTATATAGGAAACTTATTGGTAAGTAAATGAAAAAGAGCTTTCTGAGGACTAGAATTCATGAACTCCTGTTTAAAAGACAGGGGCATTAACCCACTAAGCCATTGGAACATCACAAGTGCTAAGTGATGTCAAGGAGGGCAGCGAACATTGAATCACTATTAGGTAAGTTCAAAAAGAAATCCATTGGTTTCAATATGTTATTCTTAATGCCAATCTTTGCAGCGCATCATGACGTATTGTTCTTGATGAACACGTAATACAGATTCTATATCTCACAATTGCACTATCTCAATCCCAAAATCAATGCAAATTTACATTGGCTCCATAGGAAGCTTATCAGTAAGTAAATGAAAAAGACTCTCCAAGGATTAGAACTCATGAAATCCTTTTTACAAGACAGGTGCATTAACCCAGTAAGCCACAGCAACATCACAGGTGCAAATTTATGTCAAGAAGGGCAGTGACCAATGAACCACTATTAGGTAAGTTCAAAAAGAAATCCATTGGTTTTATTATGATATTCTTAATGCCAATCTAAACAGCTTGTAATGACATATTGTTCTTTATGAACCCTTAGTACAGATTCTATCTCACAATTGCACTATCTCAATCCCAAAATCAATGCAAATTTCCATTGGCTATATAGGAAACTTATTGGTAAGTAAATGAAAAAGAGCTTTCTGAGGACTAGAATTCATGAACTCCTGTTTAAAAGACAGGGGCATTAACCCACTAAGCCATTGGAACATTACAAGTGCTAAGTGATGTCAAGAAGGGCAGCGAACATTGAATCACTATTAGGTAAGTTCAAAAAGAAATCCATTGGTTTCAATATGTTATTCTTAATGCCAATCTTTGCAGCGCATCATGACGTATTGTTCTTGATGAACACGTAATACAGATTCTATATCTCACAATTGCACTATCTCAATCCCAAAATCAATGCAAATTTACATTGGCTCCATAGGAAGCTTATCAGTAAGTAAATGAAAAAGACTCTCCAAGGATTAGAACTCATGAAATCCTTTTAACAAGACAGGTGCATTAACCCAGTAAGCCACAGCAACATCACAGGTGCAAATTTATGTCAAGAAGGGCAGTGACCAATGAATCACTATTAGGTAAGTTCAAAAAGAAATCCATTGGTTTTACTATGCTATTCTTAATGCCAATCTAAACAGCTTGTAATGACATATTGTTCTTTATGAACACTTAGTACAGATTCTATCTCACAATTGCACTATCTCAATCCCAAAATCAATGGAAATTTCCATTGGCTCTATAGGAAACTTATTGGTAAGTAAATGAAAAAGAGCTCTCTGAGGACTAGAATTCATGAACTCCTGTTTAAAAGACAGGGGCATTAACCCACTAAGCCATTGGAACATCACAAGTGCAAAGTGATGTCAAGAATCGCAGTGAACATTGAATCACTATTGGTAAGTTCAAAAAGAAATCCATTGGTTTCACTATGTTATTCTTAATGCCAATCTTTGCAGCGCATCATGACGTATTGTTCTTGATGAACACGTAATACAGATTCTATATCTCACAATTGCACTATCTCAATCCCAAAATCAATGCAAATTTACATTGGCTCCATAGGAAGCTTATTAGTAAGTAAATGAAAAAGACACTCCAAGGATTAGAACTCATGAAATCCTTTTTATAAGACAGGTGCATTAACCCAGTAAGCCACAGCAACATCACAGGTGCAAATTTATGTCAAGAAGGGTAGTGACCAATGAACCACTATTAGGTAAGTTAAAAAAAAAATCCATTGGTTTTATTATGCTATTCTTAATGCCAATCTAAACAGCTTGTAATGACATATTGTTCTTTATGAACCCTTAGTACAGATTCTATCTCACAATTGCACTATCTCAATCCCAAAATCAATGCAAATTTCCATTGGCTATATAGGAAACTAATTGGTAAGTAAATGAAAAAGAGCTCTCTGAGGACTAGAATTCATGAACTCCTGTTTAAAAGACAGGGGCATTAACCCACTAAGCCATTGGAACATCACAAGTGCTAAGTGATGTCAAGAAGGGCAGCGAACATTGAATCACTATTAGGTAAGTTCAAAAAGAAATCCATTGGTTTCAATATGTTATTCTTAATGCCAATCTTTGCAGCGCATCATGACGTATTGTTCTTGATGAACACGTAATACAGATTCTATATCTCACAATTGCACTATCTCAATCCCAAAATCAATGCAAATTTACATTGGCTCCATAGGAAGCTTATCAGTAAGTAAATGAAAAAGACTCTCCAAGGATTAGAACTCATGAAATCCTTTTTACAAGACAGGTGCATTAACCCAGTAAGCCACAGCAACATCACAGGTGCAAATTTATGTCAAGAAGGGCAGTGACCAATGAACCACTATTAGGTAAGTTCAAAAAGAAATCCATTGGTTTTATTATGATATTCTTAATGCCAATCTAAACAGCTTGTAATGACATATTGTTCTTTATGAACCCTTAGTACAGATTCTATCTCACAATTGCACTATCTCAATCCCAAAATCAATGCAAATTTCCATTGGCTATATAGGAAACTAATTGGTAAGTAAATGAAAAAGAGCTCTCTGAGGACTAGAATTCATGAACTCCTGTTTAAAAGACAGGGGCATTAACCCACTAAGCCATTGGAACATCACAAGTGCTAAGTGATGTCAAGAAGGGCAGCGAACATTGAATCACTATTAGGTAAGTTCAAAAAGAAATCCATTGGTTTCAATATGTTATTCTTAATGCCAATCTTTGCAGCGCATCATGACGTATTGTTCTTGATGAACACGTAATACAGATTCTATATCTCACAATTGCACTATCTCAATCCCAAAATCAATGCAAATTTACATTGGCTCCATAGGAAGCTTATCAGTAAGTAAATGAAAAAGACTCTCCAAGGATTAGAACTCATGAAATCCTTTTTACAAGACAGGTGCATTAACCCAGTAAGCCACAGCAACATCACAGGTGCAAATTTATGTCAAGAAGGGCAGTGACCAATGAACCACTATTAGGTAAGTTCAAAAAGAAATCCATTGGTTTTATTATGATATTCTTAATGCCAATCTAAACAGCTTGTAATGACATATTGTTCTTTATGAACCCTTAGTACAGATTCTATCTCACAATTGCACTATCTCAATCCCAAAATCAATGCAAATTTCCATTGGCTATATAGGAAACTTATTGGTAAGTAAATGAAAAAGAGCTTTCTGAGGACTAGAATTCATGAACTCCTGTTTAAAAGACAGGGGCATTAACCCACTAAGCCATTGGAACATCACAAGTGCTAAGTGATGTCAAGGAGGGCAGCGAACATTGAATCACTATTAGGTAAGTTCAAAAAGAAATCCATTGGTTTCAATATGTTATTCTTAATGCCAATCTTTGCAGCGCATCATGACGTATTGTTCTTGATGAACACGTAATACAGATTCTATATCTCACAATTGCACTATCTCAATCCCAAAATCAATGCAAATTTACATTGGCTCCATAGGAAGCTTATCAGTAAGTAAATGAAAAAGACTCTCCAAGGATTAGAACTCATGAAATCCTTTTTACAAGACAGGTGCATTAACCCAGTAAGCCACAGCAACATCACAGGTGCAAATTTATGTCAAGAAGGGCAGTGACCAATGAACCACTATTAGGTAAGTTCAAAAAGAAATCCATTGGTTTTATTATGATATTCTTAATGCCAATCTAAACAGCTTGTAATGACATATTGTTCTTTATGAACCCTTAGTACAGATTCTATCTCACAATTGCACTATCTCAATCCCAAAATCAATGCAAATTTCCATTGGCTATATAGGAAACTTATTGGTAAGTAAATGAAAAAGAGCTTTCTGAGGACTAGAATTCATGAACTCCTGTTTAAAAGACAGGGGCATTAACCCACTAAGCCATTGGAACATCACAAGTGCTAAGTGATGTCAAGAAGGGCAGCGAACATTGAATCACTATTAGGTAAGTTCAAAAAGAAATCCATTGGTTTCAATATGTTATTCTTAATGCCAATCTTTGCAGCGCATCATGACGTATTGTTCTTGATGAACACGTAATACAGATTCTATATCTCACAATTGCACTATCTCAATCCCAAAATCAATGCAAATTTACATTGGCTCCATAGGAAGCTTATCAGTAAGTAAATGAAAAAGACTCTCCAAGGATTAGAACTCATGAAATCCTTTTTACAAGACAGGTGCATTAACCCAGTAAGCCACAGCAACATCACAGGTGCAAATTTATGTCAAGAAGGGCAGTGACCAATGAACCACTATTAGGTAAGTTCAAAAAGAAATCCATTGGTTTTATTATGATATTCTTAATGCCAATCTAAACAGCTTGTAATGACATATTGTTCTTTATGAACCCTTAGTACAGATTCTATCTCACAATTGCACTATCTCAATCCCAAAATCAATGCAAATTTCCATTGGCTATATAGGAAACTTATTGGTAAGTAAATGAAAAAGAGCTTTCTGAGGACTAGAATTCATGAACTCCTGTTTAAAAGACAGGGGCATTAACCCACTAAGCCATTGGAACATCACAATTGCTAAGTGATGTCAAGAAGGGCAGCGAACATTGAATCACTATTAGGTAAGTTCAAAAAGAAATCCATTGGTTTCAATATGTTATTCTTAATGCCAATCTTTGCAGCGCATCATGACGTATTGTTCTTGATGAACACGTAATACAGATTCTATATCTCACAATTGCACTATCTCAATCCCAAAATCAATGCAAATTTACATTGGCTCCATAGGAAGCTTATCAGTAAGTAAATGAAAAAGACTCTCCAAGGATTAGAACTCATGAAATCCTTTTTACAAGACAGGTGCATTAACCCAGTAAGCCACAGCAACATCACAGGTGCAAATTTATGTCAAGAAGGGCAGTGACCAATGAATCACTATAAGGTAAGTTCAAAAAGAAATCCATTGGTTTTACTATGCTATTCTTAATGCCAATCTAAACAGCTTGTAATGACATATTGTTCTTTATGAACCCTTAGTACAGATTCTATCTCACAATTGCACTATCTCAATCCCAAAATCAATGGAAATTTCCATTGGCTATATAGGAAACTTATTGGTAAGTAAATGAAAAAGAGCTTTCTGAGGACTAGAATTCATGAACTCCTGTTTAAAAGACAGGGGCATTAACCCACTAAGCCATTGGAACATCACAATTGCTAAGTGATGTCAAGAAGGGCAGCGAACATTGAATCACTATTAGGTAAGTTCAAAAAGAAATCCATTGGTTTCAATATGTTATTCTTAATGCCAATCTTTGCAGCGCATCATGACGTATTGTTCTTGATGAACACGTAATACAGATTCTATATCTCACAATTGCACTATCTCAATCCCAAAATCAATGCAAATTTACATTGGCTCCATAGGAAGCTTATCAGTAAGTAAATGAAAAAGACTCTCCAAGGATTAGAACTCATGAAATCCTTTTTACAAGACAGGTGCATTAACCCAGTAAGCCACAGCAACATCACAGGTGCAAATTTATGTCAAGAAGGGCAGTGACCAATGAATCACTATAAGGTAAGTTCAAAAAGAAATCCATTGGTTTTACTATGCTATTCTTAATGCCAATCTACACAGCTTGTAATGACATATTGTTCTTTATGAACACTTAGTACAGATTCTATCTCACAATTGCACTATCTCAATCCCAAAATCAATGGAAATTTCCATTGGCTCTATAGGAAACTTATTGGTAAGTAAATGAAAAAGAGCTCTCTGAGGACTAGAATTCATGAACTCCTGTTTAAAAGACAGGGGCATTAACCCACTAAGCCATTGGAACATCACAAGTGCAAAGTTATGTCAAGAATCGCAGTGAACATTGAATCACTATTGGTAAGTTCAAAAAGAAATCCATTGGTTTCACTATGTTATTCTTAATGCCAATCTTTGCAGCGCATCATGACGTATTGTTCTTGAACACGTAATACAGATTCTATATCTCACAATTGCACTATCTCAATCCCAAAATCAATGCAAATTTACATTGGCTCCATAGGAAGCTTATTAGTAAGTAAATGAAAAAGACACTCCAAGGATTAGAACTCATGAAATCCTTTTTATAAGACAGGTGCATTAACCCAGTAAGCCACAGCAACATCACAGGTGCAAATTTATGTCAAGAAGGGTAGTGACCAATGAACCACTATTAGGTAAGTTAAAAAAAAAATCCATTGGTTTTATTATGCTATTCTTAATGCCAATCTAAACAGCTTGTAATGACATATTGTTCTTTATGAACCCTTAGTACAGATTCTATCTCACAATTGCACTATCTCAATCCCAAAATCAATGCAAATTTCCATTGGCTATATAGGAAACTAATTGGTAAGTAAATGAAAAAGAGCTCTCTGAGGACTAGAATTCATGAACTCCTGTTTAAAAGACAGGGGCATTAACCCACTAAGCCATTGGAACATCACAAGTGCTAAGTGATGTCAAGAAGGGCAGCGAACATTGAATCACTATTAGGTAAGTTCAAAAAGAAATCCATTGGTTTCAATATGTTATTCTTAATGCCAATCTTTGCAGCGCATCATGACGTATTGTTCTTGATGAACACGTAATACAGATTCTATATCTCACAATTGCACTATCTCAATCCCAAAATCAATGCAAATTTACATTGGCTCCATAGGAAGCTTATCAGTAAGTAAATGAAAAAGACTCTCCAAGGATTAGAACTCATGAAATCCTTTTTACAAGACAGGTGCATTAACCCAGTAAGCCACAGCAACATCACAGGTGCAAATTTATGTCAAGAAGGGCAGTGACCAATGAACCACTATTAGGTAAGTTCAAAAAGAAATCCATTGGTTTTATTATGATATTCTTAATGCCAATCTAAACAGCTTGTAATGACATATTGTTCTTTATGAACCCTTAGTACAGATTCTATCTCACAATTGCACTATCTCAATCCCAAAATCAATGCAAATTTCCATTGGCTATATAGGAAACTTATTGGTAAGTAAATGAAAAAGAGCTTTCTGAGGACTAGAATTCATGAACTCCTGTTTAAAAGACAGGGGCATTAACCCACTAAGCCATTGGAACATCACAAGTGCTAAGTGATGTCAAGGAGGGCAGCGAACATTGAATCACTATTAGGTAAGTTCAAAAAGAAATCCATTGGTTTCAATATGTTATTCTTAATGCCAATCTTTGCAGCGCATCATGACGTATTGTTCTTGATGAACACGTAATACAGATTCTATATCTCACAATTGCACTATCTCAATCCCAAAATCAATGCAAATTTACATTGGCTCCATAGGAAGCTTATCAGTAAGTAAATGAAAAAGACTCTCCAAGGATTAGAACTCATGAAATCCTTTTTACAAGACAGGTGCATTAACCCAGTAAGCCACAGCAACATCACAGGTGCAAATTTATGTCAAGAAGGGCAGTGACCAATGAACCACTATTAGGTAAGTTCAAAAAGAAATCCATTGGTTTTATTATGATATTCTTAATGCCAATCTAAACAGCTTGTAATGACATATTGTTCTTTATGAACCCTTAGTACAGATTCTATCTCACAATTGCACTATCTCAATCCCAAAATCAATGCAAATTTCCATTGGCTATATAGGAAACTTATTGGTAAGTAAATGAAAAAGAGCTTTCTGAGGACTAGAATTCATGAACTCCTGTTTAAAAGACAGGGGCATTAACCCACTAAGCCATTGGAACATCACAAGTGCTAAGTGATGTCAAGAAGGGCAGCGAACATTGAATCACTATTAGGTAAGTTCAAAAAGAAATCCATTGGTTTCAATATGTTATTCTTAATGCCAATCTTTGCAGCGCATCATGACGTATTGTTCTTGATGAACACGTAATACAGATTCTATATCTCACAATTGCACTATCTCAATCCCAAAATCAATGCAAATTTACATTGGCTCCATAGGAAGCTTATCAGTAAGTAAATGAAAAAGACTCTCCAAGGATTAGAACTCATGAAATCCTTTTTACAAGACAGGTGCATTAACCCAGTAAGCCACAGCAACATCACAGGTGCAAATTTATGTCAAGAAGGGCAGTGACCAATGAACCACTATTAGGTAAGTTCAAAAAGAAATCAATTGGTTTTATTATGATATTCTTAATGCCAATCTAAACAGCTTGTAATGACATATTGTTCTTTATGAACCCTTAGTACAGATTCTATCTCACAATTGCACTATCTCAATCCCAAAATCAATGCAAATTTCCATTGGCTATATAGGAAACTTATTGGTAAGTAAATGAAAAAGAGCTTTCTGAGGACTAGAATTCATGAACTCCTGTTTAAAAGACAGGGGCATTAACCCACTAAGCCATTGGAACATCACAAGTGCTAAGTGATGTCAAGAAGGGCAGCGAACATTGAATCACTATTAGGTAAGTTCAAAAAGAAATCCATTGGTTTCAATATGTTATTCTTAATGGCAATCTTTGCAGCGCATCATGACGTATTGTTCTTGATGAACACGTAATACAGATTCTATATCTCACAATTGCACTATCTCAATCCCAAAATCAATGCAAATTTACATTGGCTCCATAGGAAGCTTATCAGTAAGTAAATGAAAAAGAATCTCCAAGGATTAGAACTCATGAAATCCTTTTTACAAGACAGGTGCATTAACCCAGTAAGCCACAGCAACATCACAGGTGCAAATTTATGTCAAGAAGGGCAGTGACCAATGAACCACTATTAGGTAAGTTCAAAAAGAAATCAATTGGTTTTATTATGATATTCTTAATGCCAATCTAAACAGCTTGTAATGACATATTGTTCTTTATGAACCCTTAGTACAGATTCTATCTCACAATTGCACTATCTCAATCCCAAAATCAATGCAAATTTCCATTGGCTATATAGGAAACTTATTGGTAAGTAAATGAAAAAGAGCTTTCTGAGGACTAGAATTCATGAACTCCTGTTTAAAAGACAGGGGCATTAACCCACTAAGCCATTGGAACATCACAAGTGCTAAGTGATGTCAAGAAGGGCAGCGAACATTGAATCACTATTAGGTAAGTTCAAAAAGAAATCCATTGGTTTCAATATGTTATTCTTAATGGCAATCTATGCAGCGCATCATGACGTATTGTTCTTGATGAACACGTAATACAGATTCTATATCTCACAATTGCACTATCTCAATCCCAAAATCAATGCAAATTTACATTGGCTCCATAGGAAGCTTATCAGTAAGTAAATGAAAAAGAATCTCCAAGGATTAGAACTCATGAAATCCTTTTTACAAGACAGGTGCATTAACCCAGTAAGCCACAGCAACATCACAGGTGCAAATTTATGTCAAGAAGGGCAGTGACCAATGAATCACTATTAGGTAAGTTCAAAAAGAAATCCATTGGTTTTACTATGCTATTCTTAATGCCAATCTAAACAGCTTGTAATGACATATTGTTCTTTATGAACACTTAGTACAGATTCTATCTCACAATTGCACTATCTCAATCCCAAAATCAATGGAAATTTCCATTGGCTCTATAGGAAACTTATTGGTAAGTAAATGAAAAAGAGCTCTCTGAGGACTAGAATTCATGAACTCCTGTTTAAAAGACAGGGGCATTAACCCACTAAGCCATTGGAACATCACAAGTGCAAAGTGATGTCAAGAATCGCAGTGAACATTGAATCACTATTGGTAAGTTCAAAAAGAAATCCATTGGTTTCACTATGTTATTCTTAATGCCAATCTTTGCAGCGCATCATGACGTATTGTTCTTGATGAACACGTAATACAGATTCTATATCTCACAATTGCACTATCTCAATCCCAAAATCAATGCAAATTTACATTGGCTCCATAGGAAGCTTATTAGTAAGTAAATGAAAAAGACACTCCAAGGATTAGAACTCATGAAATCCTTTTTATAAGACAGGTGCATTAACCCAGTAAGCCACAGCAACATCACAGGTGCAAATTTATGTCAATAAGGGTAGTGACCAATGAACCACTATTAGGTAAGTTAAAAAAAAAATCCATTGGTTTTATTATGCTATTCTTAATGCCAATCTAAACAGCTTGTAATGACATATTGTTCTTTATGAACCCTTAGTACAGATTCTATCTCACAATTGCACTATCTCAATCCCAAAATCAATGCAAATTTCCATTGGCTATATAGCAAACTAATTGGTAAGTAAATGAAAAAGAGCTCTCTGAGGACTAGAATTCATGAACTCCTGTTTAAAAGACAGGGGCATTAACCCACTAAGCCATTGGAACATCACAAGTGCTAAGTGATGTCAAGAAGGGCAGCGAACATTGAATCACTATTAGGTAAGTTCAAAAAGAAATCCATTGGTTTCAATATGTTATTCTTAATGCCAATCTTTGCAGCGCATCATGACGTATTGTTCTTGATGAACACGTAATACAGATTCTATATCTCACAATTGCACTATCTCAATCCCAAAATCAATGCAAATTTACATTGGCTCCATAGGAAGCTTATCAGTAAGTAAATGAAAAAGAATCTCCAAGGATTAGAACTCATGAAATCCTTTTTACAAGACAGGTGCATTAACCCAGTAAGCCACAGCAACATCACAGGTGCAAATTTATGTCAAGAAGGGCAGTGACCAATGAATCACTATTAGGTAAGTTCAAAAAGAAATCCATTGGTTTTACTATGCTATTCTTAATGCCAATCTAAACAGCTTGTAATGACATATTGTTCTTTATGAACACTTAGTACAGATTCTATCTCACAATTGCACTATCTCAATCCCAAAATCAATGGAAATTTCCATTGGCTCTATAGGAAACTTATTGGTAAGTAAATGAAAAAGAGCTCTCTGAGGACTAGAATTCATGAACTCCTGTTTAAAAGACAGGGGCATTAACCCACTAAGCCATTGGAACATCACAAGTGCAAAGTGATGTCAAGAATCGCAGTGAACATTGAATCACTATTGGTAAGTTCAAAAAGAAATCCATTGGTTTCACTATGTTATTCTTAATGCCAATCTTTGCAGCGCATCATGACGTATTGTTCTTGATGAACACGTAATACAGATTCTATATCTCACAATTGCACTATCTCAATCCCAAAATCAATGCAAATTTACATTGGCTCCATAGGAAGCTTATTAGTAAGTAAATGAAAAAGACACTCCAAGGATTAGAACTCATGAAATCCTTTTTATAAGACAGGTGCATTAACCCAGTAAGCCACAGCAACATCACAGGTGCAAATTTATGTCAATAAGGGTAGTGACCAATGAACCACTATTAGGTAAGTTAAAAAAAAAATCCATTGGTTTTATTATGCTATTCTTAATGCCAATCTAAACAGCTTGTAATGACATATTGTTCTTTATGAACCCTTAGTACAGATTCTATCTCACAATTGCACTATCTCAATCCCAAAATCAATGCAAATTTCCATTGGCTATATAGCAAACTAATTGGTAAGTAAATGAAAAAGAGCTCTCTGAGGACTAGAATTCATTAACTCCTGTTTAAAAGACAGGGGCATTAACCCACTAAGCCATTGGAACATCACAAGTGCTAAGTGATGTCAAGAAGGGCAGCGAACATTGAATCACTATTAGGTAAGTTCAAAAAGAAATCCATTGGTTTCAATATGTTATTCTTAATGCCAATCTTTGCAGCGCATCATGACGTATTGTTCTTGATGAACACGTAATACAGATTCTATATCTCACAATTGCACTATCTCAATCCCAAAATCAATGCAAATTTACATTGGCTCCATAGGAAGCTTATCAGTAAGTAAATGAAAAAGACTCTCCAAGGATTAGAACTCATGAAATCCTTTTTACAAGACAGGTGCATTAACCCAGTAAGCCACAGCAACATCACAGGTGCAAATTTATGTCAAGAAGGGCAGTGACCAATGAACCACTATTAGGTAAGTTCAAAAAGAAATCCATTGGTTTTATTATGATATTCTTAATGCCAATCTAAACAGCTTGTAATGACATATTGTTCTTTATGAACCCTTAGTACAGATTCTATCTCACAATTGCACTATCTCAATCCCAAAATCAATGCAAATTTCCATTGGCTATATAGGAAACTTATTGGTAAGTAAATGAAAAAGAGCTTTCTGAGGACTAGAATTCATGAACTCCTGTTTAAAAGACAGGGGCATTAACCCACTAAGCCATTGGAACATCACAAGTGCTAAGTGATGTCAAGGAGGGCAGCGAACATTGAATCACTATTAGGTAAGTTCAAAAAGAAATCCATTGGTTTCAATATGTTATTCTTAATGCCAATCTTTGCAGCGCATCATGACGTATTGTTCTTGATGAACACGTAATACAGATTCTATATCTCACAATTGCACTATCTCAATCCCAAAATCAATGCAAATTTACATTGGCTCCATAGGAAGCTTATCAGTAAGTAAATGAAAAAGACTCTCCAAGGATTAGAACTCATGAAATCCTTTTTACAAGACAGGTGCATTAACCCAGTAAGCCACAGCAACATCACAGGTGCAAATTTATGTCAAGAAGGGCAGTGACCAATGAACCACTATTAGGTAAGTTCAAAAAGAAATCCATTGGTTTTATTATGATATTCTTAATGCCAATCTAAACAGCTTGTAATGACATATTGTTCTTTATGAACCCTTAGTACAGATTCTATCTCACAATTGCACTATCTCAATCCCAAAATCAATGCAAATTTCCATTGGCTATATAGGAAACTTATTGGTAAGTAAATGAAAAAGAGCTTTCTGAGGACTAGAATTCATGAACTCCTGTTTAAAAGACAGGGGCATTAACCCACTAAGCCATTGGAACATCACAAGTGCTAAGTGATGTCAAGAAGGGCAGCGAACATTGAATCACTATTAGGTAAGTTCAAAAAGAAATCCATTGGTTTCAATATGTTATTCTTAATGGCAATCTTTGCAGCGCATCATGACGTATTGTTCTTGATGAACACGTAATACAGATTCTATATCTCACAATTGCACTATCTCAATCCCAAAATCAATGCAAATTTACATTGGCTCCATAGGAAGCTTATCAGTAAGTAAATGAAAAAGACTCTCCAAGGATTAGAACTCATGAAATCCTTTTTACAAGACAGGTGCATTAACCCAGTAAGCCACAGCAACATCACAGGTGCAAATTTATGTCAAGAAGGGCAGTGACCAATGAATCACTATTAGGTAAGTTCAAAAAGAAATCCATTGGTTTTACTATGCTATTCTTAATGCCAATCTAAACAGCTTGTAATGACATATTGTTCTTTATGAACACTTAGTACAGATTCTATCTCACAATTGCACTATCTCAATCCCAAAATCAATGGAAATTTCCATTGGCTCTATAGGAAACTTATTGGTAAGTAAATGAAAAAGAGCTCTCTGAGGACTAGAATTCATGAACTCCTGTTTAAAAGACAGGGGCATTAACCCACTAAGCCATTGGAACATCACAAGTGCAAAGTGATGTCAAGAATCGCAGTGAACATTGAATCACTATTGGTAAGTTCAAAAAGAAATCCATTGGTTTCACTATGTTATTCTTAATGCCAATCTTTGCAGCGCATCATGACGTATTGTTCTTGATGAACACGTAATACAGATTCTATATCTCACAATTGCACTATCTCAATCCCAAAATCAATGCAAATTTACATTGGCTCCATAGGAAGCTTATTAGTAAGTAAATGAAAAAGACACTCCAAGGATTAGAACTCATGAAATCCTTTTTATAAGACAGGTGCATTAACCCAGTAAGCCACAGCAACATCACAGGTGCAAATTTATGTCAATAAGGGTAGTGACCAATGAACCACTATTAGGTAAGTTAAAAAAAAAATCCATTGGTTTTATTATGCTATTCTTAATGCCAATCTAAACAGCTTGTAATGACATATTGTTCTTTATGAACCCTTAGTACAGATTCTATCTCACAATTGCACTATCTCAATCCCAAAATCAATGCAAATTTCCATTGGCTATATAGGAAACTAATTGGTAAGTAAATGAAAAAGAGCTCTCTGAGGACTAGAATTCATGAACTCCTGTTTAAAAGACAGGGGCATTAACCCACTAAGCCATTGGAACATCACAAGTGCTAAGTGATGTCAAGAAGGGCAGCGAACATTGAATCACTATTAGGTAAGTTCAAAAAGAAATCCATTGGTTTCAATATGTTATTCTTAATGCCAATCTTTGCAGCGCATCATGACGTATTGTTCTTGATGAACACGTAATACAGATTCTATATCTCACAATTGCACTATCTCAATCCCAAAATCAATGCAAATTTACATTGGCTCCATAGGAAGCTTATCAGTAAGTAAATGAAAAAGACTCTCCAAGGATTAGAACTCATGAAATCCTTTTTACAAGACAGGTGCATTAACCCAGTAAGCCACAGCAACATCACAGGTGCAAATTTATGTCAAGAAGGGCAGTGACCAATGAACCACTATTAGGTAAGTTCAAAAAGAAATCCATTGGTTTTATTATGATATTCTTAATGCCAATCTAAACAGCTTGTAATGACATATTGTTCTTTATGAACCCTTAGTACAGATTCTATCTCACAATTGCACTATCTCAATCCCAAAATCAATGCAAATTTCCATTGGCTATATAGGAAACTTATTGGTAAGTAAATGAAAAAGAGCTTTCTGAGGACTAGAATTCATGAACTCCTGTTTAAAAGACAGGGGCATTAACCCACTAAGCCATTGGAACATCACAAGTGCTAAGTGATGTCAAGGAGGGCAGCGAACATTGAATCACTATTAGGTAAGTTCAAAAAGAAATCCATTGGTTTCAATATGTTATTCTTAATGCCAATCTTTGCAGCGCATCATGACGTATTGTTCTTGATGAACACGTAATACAGATTCTATATCTCACAATTGCACTATCTCAATCCCAAAATCAATGCAAATTTACATTGGCTCCATAGGAAGCTTATCAGTAAGTAAATGAAAAAGACTCTCCAAGGATTAGAACTCATGAAATCCTTTTTACAAGACAGGTGCATTAACCCAGTAAGCCACAGCAACATCACAGGTGCAAATTTATGTCAAGAAGGGCAGTGACCAATGAACCACTATTAGGTAAGTTCAAAAAGAAATCCATTGGTTTTATTATGATATTCTTAATGCCAATCTAAACAGCTTGTAATGACATATTGTTCTTTATGAACCCTTAGTACAGATTCTATCTCACAATTGCACTATCTCAATCCCAAAATCAATGCAAATTTCCATTGGCTATATAGGAAACTTATTGGTAAGTAAATGAAAAAGAGCTTTCTGAGGACTAGAATTCATGAACTCCTGTTTAAAAGACAGGGGCATTAACCCACTAAGCCATTGGAACATCACAAGTGCTAAGTGATGTCAAGAAGGGCAGCGAACATTGAATCACTATTAGGTAAGTTCAAAAAGAAATCCATTGGTTTCAATATGTTATTCTTAATGCCAATCTTTGCAGCGCATCATGACGTATTGTTCTTGATGAACACGTAATACAGATTCTATATCTCACAATTGCACTATCTCAATCCCAAAATCAATGCAAATTTACATTGGCTCCATAGGAAGCTTATCAGTAAGTAAATGAAAAAGACTCTCCAAGGATTAGAACTCATGAAATCCTTTTTACAAGACAGGTGCATTAACCCAGTAAGCCACAGCAACATCACAGGTGCAAATTTATGTCAAGAAGGGCAGTGACCAATGAACCACTATTAGGTAAGTTCAAAAAGAAATCCATTGGTTTTATTATGATATTCTTAATGCCAATCTAAACAGCTTGTAATGACATATTGTTCTTTATGAACCCTTAGTACAGATTCTATCTCACAATTGCACTATCTCAATCCCAAAATCAATGCAAATTTCCATTGGCTATATAGGAAACTTATTGGTAAGTAAATGAAAAAGAGCTTTCTGAGGACTAGAATTCATGAACTCCTGTTTAAAAGACAGGGGCATTAACCCACTAAGCCATTGGAACATCACAAGTGCTAAGTGATGTCAAGAAGGGCAGCGAACATTGAATCACTATTAGGTAAGTTCAAAAAGAAATCCATTGGTTTCAATATGTTATTCTTAATGCCAATCTTTGCAGCGCATCATGACGTATTGTTCTTGATGAACACGTAATACAGATTCTATATCTCACAATTGCACTATCTCAATCCCAAAATCAATGCAAATTTACATTGGCTCCATAGGAAGCTTATCAGTAAGTAAATGAAAAAGACTCTCCAAGAATTAGAACTCATGAAATCCTTTTTACAAGACAGGTGCATTAACCCAGTAAGCCACAGCAACATCACAGGTGCAAATTTATGTCAAGAAGGGCAGTGACCAATGAATCACTATTAGGTAAGTTCAAAAAGAAATCCATTGGTTTTACTATGCTATTCTTAATGCCAATCTAAACAGCTTGTAATGACATATTGTTCTTTATGAACACTTAGTACAGATTCTATCTCACAATTGCACTATCTCAATCCCAAAATCAATGGAAATTTCCATTGGCTCTATAGGAAACTTATTGGTAAGTAAATGAAAAAGAGCTCTCTGAGGACTAGAATTCATGAACTCCTGTTTAAAAGACAGGGGCATTAACCCACTAAGCCATTGGAACATCACAAGTGCAAAGTGATGTCAAGAATCGCAGTGAACATTGAATCACTATTGGTAAGTTCAAAAAGAAATCCATTGGTTTCACTATGTTATTCTTAATGCCAATCTTTGCAGCGCATCATGACGTATTGTTCTTGATGAACACGTAATACAGATTCTATATCTCACAATTGCACTATCTCAATCCCAAAATCAATGCAAATTTACATTGGCTCCATAGGAAGCTTATTAGTAAGTAAATGAAAAAGAAACTCCAAGGATTAGAACTCATGAAATCCTTTTTATAAGACAGGTGCATTAACCCAGTAAGCCACAGCAACATCACAGGTGCAAATTTATCTCAAGAAGGGTAGTGACCAATGAACCACTATTAGGTAAGTTAAAAAAAAAAATCCATTGGTTTTATTATGCTATTCTTAATGCCAATCTAAACAGCTTGTAATGACATATTGTTCTTTATGAACCCTTAGTACAGATTCTATCTCACAATTGCACTATCTCAATCCCAAAATCAATGCAAATTTCCATTGGCTATATAGGAAACTAATTGGTAAGTAAATGAAAAAGAGCTCTCTGAGGACTAGAATTCATGAACTCCTGTTTAAAAGACAGGGGCATTAACCCACTAAGCCATTGGAACATCACAAGTGCTAAGTGATGTCAAGAAGGGCAGCGAACATTGAATCACTATTAGGTAAGTTCAAAAAGAAATCCATTGGTTTCAATATGTTATTCTTAATGCCAATCTTTGCAGCGCATCATGACGTATTGTTCTTGATGAACACGTAATACAGATTCTATATCTCACAATTGCACTATCTCAATCCCAAAATCAATGCAAATTTACATTGGCTCCATAGGAAGCTTATCAGTAAGTAAATGAAAAAGACTCTCCAAGGATTAGAACTCATGAAATCCTTTTTACAAGACAGGTGCATTAACCCAGTAAGCCACAGCAACATCACAGGTGCAAATTTATGTCAAGAAGGGCAGTGACCAATGAACCACTATTAGGTAAGTTCAAAAAGAAATCCATTGGTTTTATTATGATATTCTTAATGCCAATCTAAACAGCTTGTAATGACATATTGTTCTTTATGAACCCTTAGTACAGATTCTATCTCACAATTGCACTATCTCAATCCCAAAATCAATGCAAATTTCCATTGGCTATATAGGAAACTTATTGGTAAGTAAATGAAAAAGAGCTTTCTGAGGACTAGAATTCATGAACTCCTGTTTAAAAGACAGGGGCATTAACCCACTAAGCCATTGGAACATCACAAGTGCTAAGTGATGTCAAGGAGGGCAGCGAACATTGAATCACTATTAGGTAAGTTCAAAAAGAAATCCATTGGTTTCAATATGTTATTCTTAATGCCAATCTTTGCAGCGCATCATGACGTATTGTTCTTGATGAACACGTAATACAGATTCTATATCTCACAATTGCACTATCTCAATCCCAAAATCAATGCAAATTTACATTGGCTCCATAGGAAGCTTATCAGTAAGTAAATGAAAAAGACTCTCCAAGGATTAGAACTCATGAAATCCTTTTTACAAGACAGGTGCATTAACCCAGTAAGCCACAGCAACATCACAGGTGCAAATTTATGTCAAGAAGGGCAGTGACCAATGAACCACTATTAGGTAAGTTCAAAAAGAAATCCATTGGTTTTATTATGATATTCTTAATGCCAATCTAAACAGCTTGTAATGACATATTGTTCTTTATGAACCCTTAGTACAGATTCTATCTCACAATTGCACTATCTCAATCCCAAAATCAATGCAAATTTCCATTGGCTATATAGGAAACTTATTGGTAAGTAAATGAAAAAGAGCTTTCTGAGGACTAGAATTCATGAACTCCTGTTTAAAAGACAGGGGCATTAACCCACTAAGCCATTGGAACATCACAAGTGCTAAGTGATGTCAAGGAGGGCAGCGAACATTGAATCACTATTAGGTAAGTTCAAAAAGAAATCCATTGGTTTCAATATGTTATTCTTAATGCCAATCTTTGCAGCGCATCATGACGTATTGTTCTTGATGAACACGTAATACAGATTCTATATCTCACAATTGCACTATCTCAATCCCAAAATCAATGCAAATTTACATTGGCTCCATAGGAAGCTTATCAGTAAGTAAATGAAAAAGACTCTCCAAGGATTAGAACTCATGAAATCCTTTTTACAAGACAGGTGCATTAACCCAGTAAGCCACAGCAACATCACAGGTGCAAATTTATGTCAAGAAGGGCAGTGACCAATGAACCACTATTAGGTAAGTTCAAAAAGAAATCCATTGGTTTTATTATGATATTCTTAATGCCAATCTAAACAGCTTGTAATGACATATTGTTCTTTATGAACCCTTAGTACAGATTCTATCTCACAATTGCACTATCTCAATCCCAAAATCAATGCAAATTTCCATTGGCTATATAGGAAACTTATTGGTAAGTAAATGAAAAAGAGCTTTCTGAGGACTAGAATTCATGAACTCCTGTTTAAAAGACAGGGGCATTAACCCACTAAGCCATTGGAACATCACAAGTGCTAAGTGATGTCAAGAAGGGCAGCGAACATTGAATCACTATTAGGTAAGTTCAAAAAGAAATCCATTGGTTTCAATATGTTATTCTTAATGCCAATCTTTGCAGCGCATCATGACGTATTGTTCTTGATGAACACGTAATACAGATTCTATATCTCACAATTGCACTATCTCAATCCCAAAATCAATGCAAATTTACATTGGCTCCATAGGAAGCTTATCAGTAAGTAAATGAAAAAGACTCTCCAAGGATTAGAACTCATGAAATCCTTTTTACAAGACAGGTGCATTAACCCAGTAAGCCACAGCAACATCACAGGTGCAAATTTATGTCAAGAAGGGCAGTGACCAATGAACCACTATTAGGTAAGTTCAAAAAGAAATCCATTGGTTTTATTATGATATTCTTAATGCCAATCTAAACAGCTTGTAATGACATATTGTTCTTTATGAACCCTTAGTACAGATTCTATCTCACAATTGCACTATCTCAATCCCAAAATCAATGCAAATTTCCATTGGCTATATAGGAAACTTATTGGTAAGTAAATGAAAAAGAGCTTTCTGAGGACTAGAATTCATGAACTCCTGTTTAAAAGACAGGGGCATTAACCCACTAAGCCATTGGAACATCACAAGTGCTAAGTGATGTCAAGAAGGGCAGCGAACATTGAATCACTATTAGGTAAGTTCAAAAAGAAATCCATTGGTTTCAATATGTTATTCTTAATGCCAATCTTTGCAGCGCATCATGACGTATTGTTCTTGATGAACACGTAATACAGATTCTATATCTCACAATTGCACTATCTCAATCCCAAAATCAATGCAAATTTACATTGGCTCCATAGGAAGCTTATCAGTAAGTAAATGAAAAAGACTCTCCAAGGATTAGAACTCATGAAATCCTTTTTACAAGACAGGTGCATTAACCCAGTAAGCCACAGCAACATCACAGGTGCAAATTTATGTCAAGAAGGGCAGTGACCAATGAATCACTATTAGGTAAGTTCAAAAAGAAATCCATTGGTTTTACTATGCTATTCTTAATGCCAATCTAAACAGCTTGTAATGACATATTGTTCTTTATGAACACTTAGTACAGATTCTATCTCACAATTGCACTATCTCAATCCCAAAATCAATGGAAATTTCCATTGGCTCTATAGGAAACTTATTGGTAAGTAAATGAAAAAGAGCTCTCTGAGGACTAGAATTCATGAACTCCTGTTTAAAAGACAGGGGCATTAACCCACTAAGCCATTGGAACATCACAAGTGCAAAGTGATGTCAAGAATCGCAGTGAACATTGAATCACTATTGGTAAGTTCAAAAAGAAATCCATTGGTTTCACTATGTTATTCTTAATGCCAATCTTTGCAGCGCATCATGACGTATTGTTCTTGATGAACACGTAATACAGATTCTATATCTCACAATTGCACTATCTCAATCCCAAAATCAATGCAAATTTACATTGGCTCCATAGGAAGCTTATTAGTAAGTAAATGAAAAAGACACTCCAAGGATTAGAACTCATGAAATCCTTTTTATAAGACATGTGCATTAACCCAGTAAGCCACAGCAACATCACAGGTGCAAATTTATGTCAAGAAGGGTAGTGACCAATGAACCACTATTAGGTAAGTTAAAAAAAAAAATCCATTGGTTTTATTATGCTATTCTTAATGCCAATCTAAACAGCTTGTAATGACATATTGTTCTTTATGAACCCTTAGTACAGATTCTATCTCACAATTGCACTATCTCAATCCCAAAATCAATGCAAATTTCCATTGGCTATATAGGAAACTAATTGGTAAGTAAATGAAAAAGAGCTCTCTGAGGACTAGAATTCATGAACTCCTGTTTAAAAGACAGGGGCATTAACCCACTAAGCCATTGGAACATCACAAGTGCTAAGTGATGTCAAGAAGGGCAGCGAACATTGAATCACTATTAGGTAAGTTCAAAAAGAAATCCATTGGTTTCAATATGTTATTCTTAATGCCAATCTTTGCAGCGCATCATGACGTATTGTTCTTGATGAACACGTAATACAGATTCTATATCTCACAATTGCACTATCTCAATCCCAAAATCAATGCAAATTTACATTGGCTCCATAGGAAGCTTATCAGTAAGTAAATGAAAAAGACTCTCCAAGGATTAGAACTCATGAAATCCTTTTTACAAGACAGGTGCATTAACCCAGTAAGCCACAGCAACATCACAGGTGCAAAGTTATGTCAAGAAGGGCAGTGACCAATGAACCACTATTAGGTAAGTTCAAAAAGAAATCCATTGGTTTTATTATGATATTCTTAATGCCAATCTAAACAGCTTGTAATGACATATTGTTCTTTATGAACCCTTAGTACAGATTCTATCTCACAATTGCACTATCTCAATCCCAAAATCAATGCAAATTTCCATTGGCTATATAGGAAACTTATTGGTAAGTAAATGAAAAAGAGCTTTCTGAGGACTAGAATTCATGAACTCCTGTTTAAAAGACAGGGGCATTAACCCACTAAGCCATTGGAACATCACAAGTGCTAAGTGATGTCAAGGAGGGCAGCGAACATTGAATCACTATTAGGTAAGTTCAAAAAGAAATCCATTGGTTTCAATATGTTATTCTTAATGCCAATCTTTGCAGCGCATCATGACGTATTGTTCTTGATGAACACGTAATACAGATTCTATATCTCACAATTGCACTATCTCAATCCCAAAATCAATGCAAATTTACATTGGCTCCATAGGAAGCTTATCAGTAAGTAAATGAAAAAGACTCTCCAAGGATTAGAACTCATGAAATCCTTTTTACAAGACAGGTGCATTAACCCAGTAAGCCACAGCAACATCACAGGTGCAAATTTATGTCAAGAAGGGCAGTGACCAATGAACCACTATTAGGTAAGTTCAAAAAGAAATCCATTGGTTTTATTATGATATTCTTAATGCCAATCTAAACAGCTTGTAATGACATATTGTTCTTTATGAACCCTTAGTACAGATTCTATCTCACAATTGCACTATCTCAATCCCAAAATCAATGCAAATTTCCATTGGCTATATAGGAAACTTATTGGTAAGTAAATGAAAAAGAGCTTTCTGAGGACTAGAATTCATGAACTCCTGTTTAAAAGACAGGGGCATTAACCCACTAAGCCATTGGAACATCACAAGTGCTAAGTGATGTCAAGAAGGGCAGCGAACATTGAATCACTATTAGGTAAGTTCAAAAAGAAATCCATTGGTTTCAATATGTTATTCTTAATGCCAATCTTTGCAGCGCATCATGACGTATTGTTCTTGATGAACACGTAATACAGATTCTATATCTCACAATTGCACTATCTCAATCCCAAAATCAATGCAAATTTACATTGGCTCCATAGGAAGCTTATCAGTAAGTAAATGAAAAAGACTCTCCAAGGATTAGAACTCATGAAATCCTTTTTACAAGACAGGTGCATTAACCCAGTAAGCCACAGCAACATCACAGGTGCAAATTTATGTCAAGAAGGGCAGTGACCAATGAACCACTATTAGGTAAGTTCATAAAGAAATCCATTGGTTTTATTATGATATTCTTAATGCCAATCTAAACAGCTTGTAATGACATATTGTTCTTTATGAACCCTTAGTACAGATTCTATCTCACAATTGCACTATCTCAATCCCAAAATCAATGCAAATTTCCATTGGCTATATAGGAAACTTATTGGTAAGTAAATGAAAAAGAGCTTTCTGAGGACTAGAATTCATGAACTCCTGTTTAAAAGACAGGGGCATTAACCCACTAAGCCATTGGAACATCACAAGTGCTAAGTGATGTCAAGAAGGGCAGCGAACATTGAATCACTATTAGGTAAGTTCAAAAAGAAATCCATTGGTTTCAATATGTTATTCTTAATGCCAATCTTTGCAGCGCATCATGACGTATTGTTCTTGATGAACACGTAATACAGATTCTATATCTCACAATTGCACTATCTCAATCCCAAAATCAATGCAAATTTACATTGGCTCCATAGGAAGCTTATCAGTAAGTAAATGAAAAAGACTCTCCAAGGATTAGAACTCATGAAATCCTTTTTACAAGACAGGTGCATTAACCCAGTAAGCCACAGCAACATCACAGGTGCAAATTTATGTCAAGAAGGGCAGTGACCAATGAACCACTATTAGGTAAGTTCATAAAGAAATCCATTGGTTTTATTATGATATTCTTAATGCCAATCTAAACAGCTTGTAATGACATATTGTTCTTTATGAACCCTTAGTACAGATTCTATCTCACAATTGCACTATCTCAATCCCAAAATCAATGCAAATTTCCATTGGCTATATAGGAAACTTATTGGTAAGTAAATGAAAAAGAGCTTTCTGAGGACTAGAATTCATGAACTCCTGTTTAAAAGACAGGGGCATTAACCCACTAAGCCATTGGAACATCACAAGTGCAAAGTGATGTCAAGAAGCGCAGTGAACATTGAATCACTCTTGGTAAGTTCAAAAAGAAATCCATTGGTTTCACTATGTTATTCTTAATGCCAATCTTTGCAGCCCATCATGACGTATTGTTCTTGATGAACACGTAATACAGATTCTATATCTCACAATTGCACTATCTCAATCCCAAAATCAATGCAAATTTACATTGGCTCCATAGGAAGCTTATTAGTAAGTAAATGAAAAAGACACTCCAAGGATTAGAACTCATGAAATCCTTTTTATAAGACAGGTGCATTAACCCAGTAAGCCACAGCAACATCACAGGTGCAAATTTATGTCAAGAAGGGCAGTGACCAATGAACCACTATTAGGTAAGTTCAAAAAGAAATCCATTGGTTTTATTATGATATTCTTAATGCCAATCTAAACAGCTTGTAATGACATATTGTTCTTTATGAACCCTTAGTACAGATTCTATCTCACAATTGCACTATCTCAATCCCAAAATCAATGCAAATTTACATTGGCTCCATAGGAAGCTTATTAGTAAGTAAATGAAAAAGACACTCCAAGGATTAGAACTCATGAAATCCTTTTTATAAGACAGGTGCATTAACCCAGTAAGCCACAGCAACATCACAGGTGCAAATTTATGTCAAGAAGGGCAGTGACCAATGAACCACTATTAGGTAAGTTCAAAAAGAAATCCATTGGTTTTATTATGCTATTCTTAATGCCAATCTAAACAGCTTGTAATGACATATTGTTCTTTATGAACCCTTAGTACAGATTCTATCTCACAATTGCACTATCTCAATCCCAAAATCAATGCAAATTTCCATTGGCTATATAGGAAACTAATTGGTAAGTAAATGAAAAAGAGCTCTCTGAGGACTAGAATTCATGAACTCCTGTTTAAAAGACAGGGGCATTAACCCACTAAGCCATTGGAACATCACAAGTGCTAAGTGATGTCAAGAAGGGCAGCGAACATTGAATCACTATTAGGTAAGTTCAAAAAGAAATCCATTGGTTTCAATATGTTATTCTTAATGCCAATCTTTGCAGCGCATCATGACGTATTGTTCTTGATGAACACGTAATACAGATTCTATATCTCACAATTGCACTATCTCAATCCCAAAATCAATGCAAATTTACATTGGCTCCATAGGAAGCTTATCAGTAAGTAAATGAAAAAGACTCTCCAAGGATTAGAACTCATGAAATCCTTTTTACAAGACAGGTGCATTAACCCAGTAAGCCACAGCAACATCACAGGTGCAAATTTATGTCAAGAAGGGCAGTGACCAATGAACCACTATTAGGTAAGTTCAAAAAGAAATCCATTGGTTTTATTATGATATTCTTAATGCCAATCTAAACAGCTTGTAATGACATATTGTTCTTTATGAACCCTTAGTACAGATTCTATCTCACAATTGCACTATCTCAATCCCAAAATCAATGCAAATTTACATTGGCTCCATAGGAAGCTTATTAGTAAGTAAATGAAAAAGACACTCCAAGGATTAGAACTCATGAAATCCTTTTTATAAGACAGGTGCATTAACCCAGTAAGCCACAGCAACATCACAGGTGCAAATTTATGTCAAGAAGGGCAGTGACCAATGAACCACTATTAGGTAAGTTAAAAAAAAAATCCATTGGTTTTATTATGCTATTCTTAATGCCAATCTAAACAGCTTGTAATGACATATTGTTCTTTATGAACCCTTAGTACAGATTCTATCTCACAATTGCACTATCTCAATCCCAAAAACAATGCAAATTTCCATTGGCTATATAGGAAACTAATTGGTAAGTAAATGAAAAAGAGCTCTCTGAGGACTAGAATTCATGAACTCCTGTTTAAAAGACAGGGGCATTAACCCACTAAGCCATTGGAACATCACAAGTGCTAAGTGATGTCAAGAAGGGCAGCGAACATTGAATCACTATTAGGTAAGTTCAAAAAGAAATCCATTGGTTTCAATATGTTATTCTTAATGCCAATCTTTGCAGCGCATCATGACGTATTGTTCTTGATGAACACGTAATACAGATTCTATATCTCACAATTGCACTATCTCAATCCTAAAATCAATGCAAATTTACATTGGCTCCATAGGAAGCTTATCAGTAAGTAAATGAAAAAGACTCTCCAAGGATTAGAACTCATGAAATCCTTTTTACAAGACAGGTGCATTAACCCAGTAAGCCACAGCAACATCACAGGTGCAAATTTATGTCAAGAAGGGCAGTGACCAATGAACCACTATTAGGTAAGTTCAAAAAGAAATCCATTGGTTTTATTATGATATTCTTAATGCCAATCTAAACAGCTTGTAATGACATATTGTTCTTTATGAACCCTTAGTACAGATTCTATCTCACAATTGCACTATCTCAATCCCAAAATCAATGCAAATTTCCATTGGCTATATAGGAAACTTATTGGTAAGTAAATGAAAAAGAGCTTTCTGAGGACTAGAATTCATGAACTCCTGTTTAAAAGACAGGGGCATTAACCCACTAAGCCATTGGAACATCACAAGTGCTAAGTGATGTCAAGAAGGGCAGCGAACATTGAATCACTATTAGGTAAGTTCAAAAAGAAATCCATTGGTTTCAATATGTTATTCTTAATGCCAATCTTTGCAGCGCATCATGACGTATTGTTCTTGATGAACACGTAATACAGATTCTATATCTCACAATTGCACTATCTCAATCCCAAAATCAATGCAAATTTACATTGGCTCCATAGGAAGCTTATCAGTAAGTAAATGAAAAAGACTCTCCAAGGATTAGAACTCATGAAATCCTTTTTACAAGACAGGTGCATTAACCCAGTAAGCCACAGCAACATCACAGGTGCAAATTTATGTCAAGAAGGGCAGTGACCAATGAATCACTATTAGGTAAGTTCAAAAACAAATCCATTGGTTTTACTATGCTATTCTTAATGCCAATCTAAACAGCTTGTAATGACATATTGTTCTTTATGAACACTTAGTACAGATTCTATCTCACAATTGCACTATCTCAATCCCAAAATCAATGGAAATTTCCATTGGCTCTATAGGAAACTTATTGGTAAGTAAATGAAAAAGAGCTCTCTAAGGACTAGAATTCATGAACTCCTGTTTAAAAGACAGGGGCATTAACCCACTAAGCCATTGGAACATCACAAGTGCAAAGTGATGTCAAGAAGCGCAGTGAACATTGAATCACTATTGGTAAGTTCAAAAAGAAATCCATTGGTTTCACTATGTTATTCTTAATGCCAATCTTTGCAGCGCATCATGACGTATTGTTCTTGATGAACACGTAATACAGATTCTATATCTCACAATTGCACTATCTCAATCCCAAAATCAATGCAAATTTACATTGGCTCCATAGGAAGCTTATTAGTAAGTAAATGAAAAAGACACTCCAAGGATTAGAACTCATGAAATCCTTTTTATAAGACAGGTGCATTAACCCAGTAAGCCACAGCAACATCACAGGTGCAAATTTATGTCAAGAAGGGCAGTGACCAATGAACCACTATTAGGTAAGTTCAAAAAGAAATCCATTGGTTTTATTATGCTATTCTTAATGCCAATCTAAACAGCTTGTAATGACATATTGTTCTTTATGAACCCTTAGTACAGATTCTATCTCACAATTGCACTATCTCAATCCCAAAATCAATGCAAATTTCCATTGGCTATATAGGAAACTAATTGGTAAGTAAATGAAAAAGAGCTCTCTGAGGACTAGAATTCATGAACTCCTGTTTAAAAGACAGGGGCATTAACCCACTAAGCCATTGGAACATCACAAGTGCTAAGTGATGTCAAGAAGGGCAGCGAACATTGAATCACTATTAGGTAAGTTCAAAAAGAAATCCATTGGTTTCAATATGTTATTCTTAATGCCAATCTTTGCAGCGCATCATGACGTATTGTTCTTGATGAACACGTAATACAGATTCTATATCTCACAATTGCACTATCTCAATCCCAAAATCAATGCAAATTTACATTGGCTCCATAGGAAGCTTATCAGTAAGTAAATGAAAAAGAATCTTCAAGGATTAGAACTCATGAAATCCTTTTTACAAGACAGGTGCATTAACCCAGTAAGCCACAGCAACATCACAGGTGCAAATTTATGTCAAGAAGGGCAGTGACCAATGAATCACTATTAGGTAAGTTCAAAAAGAAATCCATTGGTTTTACTATGCTATTCTTAATGCCAATCTAAACAGCTTGTAATGACATATTGTTCTTTATGAACACTTAGTACAGATTCTATCTCACAATTGCACTATCTCAATCCCAAAATCAATGGAAATATCCATTGGCTCTATAGGAAACTTATTGGTAAGTAAATGAAAAAGAGCTCTCTGAGGACTAGAATTCATGAACTCCTGTTTAAAAGACAGGGGCATTAACCCACTAAGCCATTGGAACATCACAAGTGCAAAGTGATGTCAAGAAGCGCAGTGAACATTGAATCACTATTGGTAAGTTCAAAAAGAAATCCATTGGTTTCACTATGTTATTCTTAATGCCAATCTTTGCAGCGCATCATGACGTATTGTTCTTGATGAACACGTAATACAGATTCTATATCTCACAATTGCACTATCTCAATCCCAAAATCAATGCAAATTTACATTGGCTCCATAGGAAGCTTATCAGTAAGTAAATGAAAAAGACTCTCCAAGGATTAGAACTCATGAAATCCTTTTTACAAGACAGGTGCATTAACCCAGTAAGCCACAGCAACATCACAGGTGCAAATTTATGTCAAGAAGGGCAGTGACCAATGAACCACTATTAGGTAAGTTCATAAAGAAATCCATTGGTTTTATTATGATATTCTTAATGCCAATCTAAACAGCTTGTAATGACATATTGTTCTTTATGAACCCTTAGTACAGATTCTATCTCACAATTGCACTATCTCAATCCCAAAATCAATGCAAATTTCCATTGGCTATATAGGAAACTTATTGGTAAGTAAATGAAAAAGAGCTTTCTGAGGACTAGAATTCATGAACTCCTGTTTAAAAGACAGGGGCATTAACCCACTAAGCCATTGGAACATCACAAGTGCTAAGTGATGTCAAGAAGGGCAGCGAACATTGAATCACTATTAGGTAAGTTCAAAAAGAAATCCATTGGTTTCAATATGTTATTCTTAATGCCAATCTTTGCAGCGCATCATGACGTATTGTTCTTGATGAACACGTAATACAGATTCTATATCTCACAATTGCACTATCTCAATCCCAAAATCAATGCAAATTTACATTGGCTCCATAGGAAGCTTATCAGTAAGTAAATGAAAAAGACTCTCCAAGGATTAGAACTCATGAAATCCTTTTTACAAGACAGGTGCATTAACCCAGTAAGCCACAGCAACATCACAGGTGCAAATTTATGTCAAGAAGGGCAGTGACCAATGAATCACTATTAGGTAAGTTCAAAAAGAAATCCATTGGTTTTACTATGCTATTCTTAATGCCAATCTAAACAGCTTGTAATGACATATTGTTCTTTATGAACACTTAGTACAGATTCTATCTCACAATTGCACTATCTCAATCCCAAAATCAATGGAAATTTCCATTGGCTCTATAGGAAACTTATTGGTAAGTAAATGAAAAAGAGCTCTCTGAGGACTAGAATTCATGAACTCCTGTTTAAAAGACAGGGGCATTAACCCACTAAGCCATTGGAACATCACAAGTGCAAAGTGATGTCAAGAAGCGCAGTGAACATTGAATCACTCTTGGTAAGTTCAAAAAGAAATCCATTGGTTTCACTATGTTATTCTTAATGCCAATCTTTGCAGCCCATCATGACGTATTGTTCTTGATGAACACGTAATACAGATTCTATATCTCACAATTGCACTATCTCAATCCCAAAATCAATGCAAATTTACATTGGCTCCATAGGAAGCTTATTAGTAAGTAAATGAAAAAGAAACTCCAAGGATTAGAACTCATGAAATCCTTTTTATAAGACAGGTGCATTAACCCAGTAAGCCACAGCAACATCACAGGTGCAAATTTATGTCAAGAAGGGCAGTGACCAATGAACCACTATTAGGTAAGTTCAAAAAGAAATCCATTGGTTTTATTATGCTATTCTTAATGCCAATCTAAACAGCTTGTAATGACATATTGTTCTTTATGAACCCTTAGTACAGATTCTATCTCACAATTGCACTATCTCAATCCCAAAATCAATGCAAATTTCCATTGGCTATATAGGAAACTAATTGGTAAGTAAATGAAAAAGAGCTCTCTGAGGACTAGAATTCATGAACTCCTGTTTAAAAGACAGGGGCATTAACCCACTAAGCCATTGGAACATCACAAGTGCTAAGTGATGTCAAGAAGGGCAGCGAACATTGAATCACTATTAGGTAAGTTCAAAAAGAAATCCATTGGTTTCAATATGTTATTCTTAATGCCAATCTTTGCAGCGCATCATGACGTATTGTTCTTGATGAACACGTAATACAGATTCTATATCTCACAATTGCACTATCTCAATCCTAAAATCAATGCAAATTTACATTGGCTCCATAGGAAGCTTATCAGTAAGTAAATGAAAAAGACTCTCCAAGGATTAGAACTCATGAAATCCTTTTTACAAGACAGGTGCATTAACCCAGTAAGCCACAGCAACATCACAGGTGCAAATTTATGTCAAGAAGGGCAGTGACCAATGAACCACTATTAGGTAAGTTCAAAAAGAAATCCATTGGTTTTATTATGATATTCTTAATGCCAATCTAAACAGCTTGTAATGACATATTGTTCTTTATGAACCCTTAGTACAGATTCTATCTCACAATTGCACTATCTCAATCCCAAAATCAATGCAAATTTCCATTGGCTATATAGGAAACTTATTGGTAAGTAAATGAAAAAGAGCTTTCTGAGGACTAGAATTCATGAACTCCTGTTTAAAAGACAGGGGCATTAACCCACTAAGCCATTGGAACATCACAAGTGCTAAGTGATGTCAAGAAGGGCAGCGAACATTGAATCACTATTAGGTAAGTTCAAAAAGAAATCCATTGGTTTCAATATGTTATTCTTAATGCCAATCTTTGCAGCGCATCATGACGTATTGTTCTTGATGAACACGTAATACAGATTCTATATCTCACAATTGCACTATCTCAATCCCAAAATCAATGCAAATTTACATTGGCTCCATAGGAAGCTTATCAGTAAGTAAATGAAAAAGACTCTCCAAGGATTAGAACTCATGAAATCCTTTTTACAAGACAGGTGCATTAACCCAGTAAGCCACAGCAACATCACAGGTGCAAATTTATGTCAAGAAGGGCAGTGACCAATGAATCACTATTAGGTAAGTTCAAAAACAAATCCATTGGTTTTACTATGCTATTCTTAATGCCAATCTAAACAGCTTGTAATGACATATTGTTCTTTATGAACACTTAGTACAGATTCTATCTCACAATTGCACTATCTCAATCCCAAAATCAATGGAAATTTCCATTGGCTCTATAGGAAACTTATTGGTAAGTAAATGAAAAAGAGCTCTCTAAGGACTAGAATTCATGAACTCCTGTTTAAAAGACAGGGGCATTAACCCACTAAGCCATTGGAACATCACAAGTGCAAAGTGATGTCAAGAAGCGCAGTGAACATTGAATCACTATTGGTAAGTTCAAAAAGAAATCCATTGGTTTCACTATGTTATTCTTAATGCCAATCTTTGCAGCGCATCATGACGTATTGTTCTTGATGAACACGTAATACAGATTCTATATCTCACAATTGCACTATCTCAATCCCAAAATCAATGCAAATTTACATTGGCTCCATAGGAAGCTTATTAGTAAGTAAATGAAAAAGACACTCCAAGGATTAGAACTCATGAAATCCTTTTTATAAGACAGGTGCATTAACCCAGTAAGCCACAGCAACATCACAGGTGCAAATTTATGTCAAGAAGGGCAGTGACCAATGAACCACTATTAGGTAAGTTCAAAAAGAAATCCATTGGTTTTATTATGCTATTCTTAATGCCAATCTAAACAGCTTGTAATGACATATTGTTCTTTATGAACCCTTAGTACAGATTCTATCTCACAATTGCACTATCTCAATCCCAAAATCAATGCAAATTTCCATTGGCTATATAGGAAACTAATTGGTAAGTAAATGAAAAAGAGCTCTCTGAGGACTAGAATTCATGAACTCCTGTTTAAAAGACAGGGGCATTAACCCACTAAGCCATTGGAACATCACAAGTGCTAAGTGATGTCAAGAAGGGCAGCGAACATTGAATCACTATTAGGTAAGTTCAAAAAGAAATCCATTGGTTTCAATATGTTATTCTTAATGCCAATCTTTGCAGCGCATCATGACGTATTGTTCTTGATGAACACGTAATACAGATTCTATATCTCACAATTGCACTATCTCAATCCCAAAATCAATGCAAATTTACATTGGCTCCATAGGAAGCTTATCAGTAAGTAAATGAAAAAGAATCTTCAAGGATTAGAACTCATGAAATCCTTTTTACAAGACAGGTGCATTAACCCAGTAAGCCACAGCAACATCACAGGTGCAAATTTATGTCAAGAAGGGCAGTGACCAATGAATCACTATTAGGTAAGTTCAAAAAGAAATCCATTGGTTTTACTATGCTATTCTTAATGCCAATCTAAACAGCTTGTAATGACATATTGTTCTTTATGAACACTTAGTACAGATTCTATCTCACAATTGCACTATCTCAATCCCAAAATCAATGGAAATATCCATTGGCTCTATAGGAAACTTATTGGTAAGTAAATGAAAAAGAGCTCTCTGAGGACTAGAATTCATGAACTCCTGTTTAAAAGACAGGGGCATTAACCCACTAAGCCATTGGAACATCACAAGTGCAAAGTGATGTCAAGAAGCGCAGTGAACATTGAATCACTATTGGTAAGTTCAAAAAGAAATCCATTGGTTTCACTATGTTATTCTTAATGCCAATCTTTGCAGCGCATCATGACGTATTGTTCTTGATGAACACGTAATACAGATTCTATATCTCACAATTGCACTATCTCAATCCCAAAATCAATGCAAATTTACATTGGCTCCATAGGAAGCTTATCAGTAAGTAAATGAAAAAGACTCTCCAAGGATTAGAACTCATGAAATCCTTTTTACAAGACAGGTGCATTAACCCAGTAAGCCACAGCAACATCACAGGTGCAAATTTATGTCAAGAAGGGCAGTGACCAATGAACCACTATTAGGTAAGTTCATAAAGAAATCCATTGGTTTTATTATGATATTCTTAATGCCAATCTAAACAGCTTGTAATGACATATTGTTCTTTATGAACCCTTAGTACAGATTCTATCTCACAATTGCACTATCTCAATCCCAAAATCAATGCAAATTTCCATTGGCTATATAGGAAACTTATTGGTAAGTAAATGAAAAAGAGCTTTCTGAGGACTAGAATTCATGAACTCCTGTTTAAAAGACAGGGGCATTAACCCACTAAGCCATTGGAACATCACAAGTGCTAAGTGATGTCAAGAAGGGCAGCGAACATTGAATCACTATTAGGTAAGTTCAAAAAGAAATCCATTGGTTTCAATATGTTATTCTTAATGCCAATCTTTGCAGCGCATCATGACGTATTGTTCTTGATGAACACGTAATACAGATTCTATATCTCACAATTGCACTATCTCAATCCCAAAATCAATGCAAATTTACATTGGCTCCATAGGAAGCTTATCAGTAAGTAAATGAAAAAGACTCTCCAAGGATTAGAACTCATGAAATCCTTTTTACAAGACAGGTGCATTAACCCAGTAAGCCACAGCAACATCACAGGTGCAAATTTATGTCAAGAAGGGCAGTGACCAATGAATCACTATTAGGTAAGTTCAAAAAGAAATCCATTGGTTTTACTATGCTATTCTTAATGCCAATCTAAACAGCTTGTAATGACATATTGTTCTTTATGAACACTTAGTACAGATTCTATCTCACAATTGCACTATCTCAATCCCAAAATCAATGGAAATTTCCATTGGCTCTATAGGAAACTTATTGGTAAGTAAATGAAAAAGAGCTCTCTGAGGACTAGAATTCATGAACTCCTGTTTAAAAGACAGGGGCATTAACCCACTAAGCCATTGGAACATCACAAGTGCAAAGTGATGTCAAGAAGCGCAGTGAACATTGAATCACTCTTGGTAAGTTCAAAAAGAAATCCATTGGTTTCACTATGTTATTCTTAATGCCAATCTTTGCAGCCCATCATGACGTATTGTTCTTGATGAACACGTAATACAGATTCTATATCTCACAATTGCACTATCTCAATCCCAAAATCAATGCAAATTTACATTGGCTCCATAGGAAGCTTATTAGTAAGTAAATGAAAAAGAAACTCCAAGGATTAGAACTCATGAAATCCTTTTTATAAGACAGGTGCATTAACCCAGTAAGCCACAGCAACATCACAGGTGCAAATTTATGTCAAGAAGGGCAGTGACCAATGAACCACTATTAGGTAAGTTCAAAAAGAAATCCATTGGTTTTATTATGCTATTCTTAATGCCAATCTAAACAGCTTGTAATGACATATTGTTCTTTATGAACCCTTAGTACAGATTCTATCTCACAATTGCACTATCTCAATCCCAAAATCAATGCAAATTTCCATTGGCTATATAGGAAACTAATTGGTAAGTAAATGAAAAAGAGCTCTCTGAGGACTAGAATTCATGAACTCCTGTTTAAAAGACAGGGGCATTAACCCACTAAGCCATTGGAACATCACAAGTGCTAAGTGATGTCAAGAAGGGCAGCGAACATTGAATCACTATTAGGTAAGTTCAAAAAGAAATCCATTGGTTTCAATATGTTATTCTTAATGCCAATCTTTGCAGCGCATCATGACGTATTGTTCTTGATGAACACGTAATACAGATTCTATATCTCACAATTGCACTATCTCAATCCCAAAATCAATGCAAATTTACATTGGCTCCATAGGAAGCTTATCAGTAAGTAAATGAAAAAGACTCTCCAAGGATTAGAACTCATGAAATCCTTTTTACAAGACAGGTGCATTAACCCAGTAAGCCACAGCAACATCACAGGTGCAAATTTATGTCAAGAAGGGCAGTGACCAATGAACCACTATTAGGTAAGTTCAAAAAGAAATCCATTGGTTTTATTATGATATTCTTAATGCCAATCTAAACATCTTGTAATGACATATTGTTCTTTATGAACCCTTAGTACAGATTCTATCTCACAATTGCACTATCTCAATCCCAAAATCAATGCAAATTTACATTGGCTCCATAGGAAGCTTATTAGTAAGTAAATGAAAAAGACACTCCAAGGATTAGAACTCATGAAATCCTTTTTATAAGACAGGTGCATTAACCCAGTAAGCCACAGCAACATCACAGGTGCAAATTTATGTCAAGAAGGGCAGTGACCAATGAACCACTATTAGGTAAGTTAAAAAAAAAATCCATTGGTTTTATTATGCTATTCTTAATGCCAATCTAAACAGCTTGTAATGACATATTGTTCTTTATGAACCCTTAGTACAGATTCTATCTCACAATTGCACTATCTCAATCCCAAAATCAATGCAAATTTCCATTGGCTATATAGGAAACTAATTGGTAAGTAAATGAAAAAGAGCTCTCTGAGGACTAGAATTCATGAACTCCTGTTTAAAAGACAGGGGCATTAACCCACTAAGCCATTGGAACATCACAAGTGCTAAGTGATGTCAAGAAGGGCAGCGAACATTGAATCACTATTAGGTAAGTTCAAAAAGAAATCCATTGGTTTCAATATGTTATTCTTAATGCCAATCTTTGCAGCGCATCATGACGTATTGTTCTTGATGAACACGTAATACAGATTCTATATCTCACAATTGCACTATCTCAATCCCAAAATCAATGCAAATTTACATTGGCTCCATAGGAAGCTTATCAGTAAGTAAATGAAAAAGACTCTCCAAGGATTAGAACTCATGAAATCCTTTTTACAAGACAGGTGCATTAACCCAGTAAGCCACAGCAACATCACAGGTGCAAATTTATGTCAAGAAGGGCAGTGACCAATGAACCACTATTAGGTAAGTTCAAAAAGAAATCCATTGGTTTTATTATGATATTCTTAATGCCAATCTAAACAGCTTGTAATGACATATTGTTCTTTATGAACCCTTAGTACAGATTCTATCTCACAATTGCACTATCTCAATCCCAAAATCAATGCAAATTTCCATTGGCTATATAGGAAACTTATTGGTAAGTAAATGAAAAAGAGCTTTCTGAGGACTAGAATTCATGAACTCCTGTTTAAAAGACAGGGGCATTAACCCACTAAGCCATTGGAACATCACAAGTGCTAAGTGATGTCAAGAAGGGCAGCGAACATTGAATCACTATTAGGTAAGTTCAAAAAGAAATCCATTGGTTTCAATATGTTATTCTTAATGCCAATCTTTGCAGCGCATCATGACGTATTGTTCTTGATGAACACGTAATACAGATTCTATATCTCACAATTGCACTATCTCAATCCTAAAATCAATGCAAATTTACATTGGCTCCATAGGAAGCTTATCAGTAAGTAAATGAAAAAGACTCTCCAAGGATTAGAACTCATGAAATCCTTTTTACAAGACAGGTGCATTAACCCAGTAAGCCACAGCAACATCACAGGTGCAAATTTATGTCAAGAAGGGCAGTGACCAATGAATCACTATTAGGTAAGTTCAAAAAGAAATCCATTGGTTTTACTATGCTATTCTTAATGCCAATCTAAACAGCTTGTAATGACATATTGTTCTTTATGAACACTTAGTACAGATTCTATCTCACAATTGCACTATCTCAATCCCAAAATCAATGGAAATATCCATTGGCTCTATAGGAAACTTATTGGTAAGTAAATGAAAAAGAGCTCTCTGAGGACTAGAATTCATGAACTCCTGTTTAAAAGACAGGGGCATTAACCCACTAAGCCATTGGAACATCACAAGTGCAAAGTGATGTCAAGAAGCGCAGTGAACATTGAATCACTATTGGTAAGTTCAAAAAGAAATCCATTGGTTTCACTATGTTATTCTTAATGCCAATCTTTGCAGCGCATCATGACGTATTGTTCTTGATGAACACGTAATACAGATTCTATATCTCACAATTGCACTATCTCAATCCCAAAATCAATGCAAATTTACATTGGCTCCATAGGAAGCTTATTAGTAAGTAAATGAAAAATACTCTCCAAGGATTAGAACTCATGAAATCCTTTTTACAAGACAGGTGCATTAACCCAGTAAGCCACAGCAACATCACAGGTGCAAATTTATGTCAAGAAGGGCAGTGACCAATGAACCACTATTAGGTAAGTTCAAAAAGAAATCCATTGGTTTTATTATGATATTCTTAATGCCAATCTAAACAGCTTGTAATGACATATTGTTCTTTATGAACCCTTAGTACAGATTCTATCTCACAATTGCACTATCTCAATCCCAAAATCAATGCAAATTTCCATTGGCTATATAGGAAACTTATTGGTAAGTAAATGAAAAAGAACTTTCTGAGGACTAGAATTCATGAACTCCTGTTTAAAAGACAGGGGCATTAACCCACTAAGCCATTGGAACATCACAAGTGCTAAGTGATGTCAAGAAGGGCAGCGAACATTGAATCACTATTAGGTAAGTTCAAAAAGAAATCCATTGGTTTCAATATGTTATTCTTAATGCCAATCTTTGCAGCGCATCATGACGTATTGTTCTTGATGAACACGTAATACAGATTCTATATCTCACAATTGCACTATCTCAATCCCAAAATCAATGCAAATTTACATTGGCTCCATAGGAAGCTTATCAGTAAGTAAATGAAAAAGACTCTCCAAGGATTAGAACTCATGAAATCCTTTTTACAAGACAGGTGCATTAACCCAGTAAGCCACAGCAACATCACAGGTGCAAATTTATGTCAAGAAGGGCAGTGACCAATGAACCACTATTAGGTAAGTTCATAAAGAAATCCATTGGTTTTATTATGATATTCTTAATGCCAATCTAAACAGCTTGTAATGACATATTGTTCTTTATGAACCCTTAGTACAGATTCTATCTCACAATTGCACTATCTCAATCCCAAAATCAATGCAAATTTCCATTGGCTATATAGGAAACTTATTGGTAAGTAAATGAAAAAGAGCTTTCTGAGGACTAGAATTCATGAACTCCTGTTTAAAAGACAGGGGCATTAACCCACTAAGCCATTGGAACATCACAAGTGCTAAGTGATGTCAAGAAGGGCAGCGAACATTGAATCACTATTAGGTAAGTTCAAAAAGAAATCCATTGGTTTCAATATGTTATTCTTAATGCCAATCTTTGCAGCGCATCATGACGTATTGTTCTTGATGAACACGTAATACAGATTCTATATCTCACAATTGCACTATCTCAATCCCAAAATCAATGCAAATTTACATTGGCTCCATAGGAAGCTTATCAGTAAGTAAATGAAAAAGACTCTCCAAGGATTAGAACTCATGAAATCCTTTTTACAAGACAGGTGCATTAACCCAGTAAGCCACAGCAACATCACAGGTGCAAATTTATGTCAAGAAGGGCAGTGACCAATGAATCACTATTAGGTAAGTTCAAAAAGAAATCCATTGGTTTTACTATGCTATTCTTAATGCCAATCTAAACAGCTTGTAATGACATATTGTTCTTTATGAACACTTAGTACAGATTCTATCTCACAATTGCACTATCTCAATCCCAAAATCAATGGAAATTTCCATTGGCTCTATAGGAAACTTATTGGTAAGTAAATGAAAAAGAGCTCTCTGAGGACTAGAATTCATGAACTCCTGTTTAAAAGACAGGGGCATTAACCCACTAAGCCATTGGAACATCACAAGTGCAAAGTGATGTCAAGAAGCGCAGTGAACATTGAATCACTCTTGGTAAGTTCAAAAAGAAATCCATTGGTTTCACTATGTTATTCTTAATGCCAATCTTTGCAGCCCATCATGACGTATTGTTCTTGATGAACACGTAATACAGATTCTATATCTCACAATTGCACTATCTCAATCCCAAAATCAATGCAAATTTACATTGGCTCCATAGGAAGCTTATTAGTAAGTAAATGAAAAAGACACTCCAAGGATTAGAACTCATGAAATCCTTTTTATAAGACAGGTGCATTAACCCAGTAAGCCACAGCAACATCACAGGTGCAAATTTATGTCAAGAAGGGCAGTGACCAATGAACCACTATTAGGTAAGTTCAAAAAGAAATCCATTGGTTTTATTATGCTATTCTTAATGCCAATCTAAACAGCTTGTAATGACATATTGTTCTTTATGAACCCTTAGTACAGATTCTATCTCACAATTGCACTATCTCAATCCCAAAATCAATGCAAATTTCCATTGGCTATATAGGAAACTAATTGGTAAGTAAATGAAAAAGAGCTCTCTGAGGACTAGAATTCATGAACTCCTGTTTAAAAGACAGGGGCATTAACCCACTAAGCCATTGGAACATCACAAGTGCTAAGTGATGTCAAGAAGGGCAGCGAACATTGAATCACTATTAGGTAAGTTCAAAAAGAAATCCATTGGTTTCAATATGTTATTCTTAATGCCAATCTTTGCAGCGCATCATGACGTATTGTTCTTGATGAACACGTAATACAGATTCTATATCTCACAATTGCACTATCTCAATCCCAAAATCAATGCAAATTTACATTGGCTCCATAGGAAGCTTATCAGTAAGTAAATGAAAAAGACTCTCCAAGGATTAGAACTCATGAAATCCTTTTTACAAGACAGGTGCATTAACCCAGTAAGCCACAGCAACATCACAGGTGCAAATTTATGTCAAGAAGGGCAGTGACCAATGAACCACTATTAGGTAAGTTCAAAAAGAAATCCATTGGTTTTATTATGATATTCTTAATGCCAATCTAAACAGCTTGTAATGACATATTGTTCTTTATGAACCCTTAGTACAGATTCTATCTCACAATTGCACTATCTCAATCCCAAAATCAATGCAAATTTACATTGGCTCCATAGGAAGCTTATTAGTAAGTAAATGAAAAAGACACTCCAAGGATTAGAACTCATGAAATCCTTTTTATAAGACAGGTGCATTAACCCAGTAAGCCACAGCAACATCACAGGTGCAAATTTATGTCAAGAAGGGCAGTGACCAATGAACCACTATTAGGTAAGTTAAAAAAAAAATCCATTGGTTTTATTATGCTATTCTTAATGCCAATCTAAACAGCTTGTAATGACATATTGTTCTTTATGAACCCTTAGTACAGATTCTATCTCACAATTGCACTATCTCAATCCCAAAATCAATGCAAATTTCCATTGGCTATATAGGAAACTTATTGGTAAGTAAATGAAAAAGAGCTTTCTGAGGACTAGAATTCATGAACTCCTGTTTAAAAGACAGGGGCATTAACCCACTAAGCCATTGGAACATCACAAGTGCTAAGTGATGTCAAGAAGGGCAGCGAACATTGAATCACTATTAGGTAAGTTCAAAAAGAAATCCATTGGTTTCAATATGTTATTCTTAATGCCAATCTTTGCAGCGCATCATGACGTATTGTTCTTGATGAACACGTAATACAGATTCTATATCTCACAATTGCACTATCTCAATCCCAAAATCAATGCAAATTTACATTGGCTCCATAGGAAGCTTATCAGTAAGTAAATGAAAAAGACTCTCCAAGGATTAGAACTCATGAAATCCTTTTTACAAGACAGGTGCATTAACCCAGTAAGCCACAGCAACATCACAGGTGCAAATTTATGTCAAGAAGGGCAGTGACCAATGAATCACTATTAGGTAAGTTCAAAAACAAATCCATTGGTTTTACTATGCTATTCTTAATGCCAATCTAAACAGCTTGTAATGACATATTGTTCTTTATGAACACTTAGTACAGATTCTATCTCACAATTGCACTATCTCAATCCCAAAATCAATGGAAATTTCCATTGGCTCTATAGGAAACTTATTGGTAAGTAAATGAAAAAGAGCTCTCTAAGGACTAGAATTCATGAACTCCTGTTTAAAAGACAGGGGCATTAACCCACTAAGCCATTGGAACATCACAAGTGCAAAGTGATGTCAAGAAGCGCAGTGAACATTGAATCACTATTGGTAAGTTCAAAAAGAAATCCATTGGTTTCACTATGTTATTCTTAATGCCAATCTTTGCAGCGCATCATGACGTATTGTTCTTGATGAACACGTAATACAGATTCTATATCTCACAATTGCACTATCTCAATCCCAAAATCAATGCAAATTTACATTGGCTCCATAGGAAGCTTATTAGTAAGTAAATGAAAAAGACACTCCAAGGATTAGAACTCATGAAATCCTTTTTATAAGACAGGTGCATTAACCCAGTAAGCCACAGCAACATCACAGGTGCAAATTTATGTCAAGAAGGGCAGTGACCAATGAACCACTATTAGGTAAGTTCAAAAAGAAATCCATTGGTTTTATTATGCTATTCTTAATGCCAATCTAAACAGCTTGTAATGACATATTGTTCTTTATGAACACTTAGTACAGATTCTATCTCACAATTGCACTATCTCAATCCCAAAATCAATGGAAATATCCATTGGCTCTATAGGAAACTTATTGGTAAGTAAATGAAAAAGAGCTCTCTGAGGACTAGAATTCATGAACTCCTGTTTAAAAGACAGGGGCATTAACCCACTAAGCCATTGGAACATCACAAGTGCAAAGTGATGTCAAGAAGCGCAGTGAACATTGAATCACTATTGGTAAGTTCAAAAAGAAATCCATTGGTTTCACTATGTTATTCTTAATGCCAATCTTTGCAGCGCATCATGACGTATTGTTCTTGATGAACACGTAATACAGATTCTATATCTCACAATTGCACTATCTCAATCCCAAAATCAATGCAAATTTACATTGGCTCCATAGGAAGCTTATTAGTAAGTAAATGAAAAATACTCTCCAAGGATTAGAACTCATGAAATCCTTTTTACAAGACAGGTGCATTAACCCAGTAAGCCACAGCAACATCACAGGTGCAAATTTATGTCAAGAAGGGCAGTGACCAATGAACCACTATTAGGTAAGTTCAAAAAGAAATCCATTGGTTTTATTATGATATTCTTAATGCCAATCTAAACAGCTTGTAATGACATATTGTTCTTTATGAACCCTTAGTACAGATTCTATCTCACAATTGCACTATCTCAATCCCAAAATCAATGCAAATTTCCATTGGCTATATAGGAAACTTATTGGTAAGTAAATGAAAAAGAGCTTTCTGAGGACTAGAATTCATGAACTCCTGTTTAAAAGACAGGGGCATTAACCCACTAAGCCATTGGAACATCACAAGTGCTAAGTGATGTCAAGAAGGGCAGCGAACATTGAATCACTATTAGGTAAGTTCAAAAAGAAATCCATTGGTTTCAATATGTTATTCTTAATGCCAATCTTTGCAGCGCATCATGACGTATTGTTCTTGATGAACACGTAATACAGATTCTATATCTCACAATTGCACTATCTCAATCCCAAAATCAATGCAAATTTACATTGGCTCCATAGGAAGCTTATTAGTAAGTAAATGAAAAATACTCTCCAAGGATTAGAACTCATGAAATCCTTTTTACAAGACAGGTGCATTAACCCAGTAAGCCACAGCAACATCACAGGTGCAAATTTATGTCAAGAAGGGCAGTGACCAATGAACCACTATTAGGTAAGTTCAAAAAGAAATCCATTGGTTTTATTATGATATTCTTAATGCCAATCTAAACAGCTTGTAATGACATATTGTTCTTTATGAACCCTTAGTACAGATTCTATCTCACAATTGCACTATCTCAATCCCAAAATCAATGCAAATTTCCATTGGCTATATAGGAAACTTATTGGTAAGTAAATGAAAAAGAGCTTTCTGAGGACTAGAATTCATGAACTCCTGTTTAAAAGACAGGGGCATTAACCCACTAAGCCATTGGAACATCACAAGTGCTAAGTGATGTCAAGAAGGGCAGCGAACATTGAATCACTATTAGGTAAGTTCAAAAAGAAATCCATTGGTTTCAATATGTTATTCTTAATGCCAATCTTTGCAGCGCATCATGACGTATTGTTCTTGATGAACACGTAATACAGATTCTATATCTCACAATTGCACTATCTCAATCCCAAAATCAATGCAAATTTACATTGGCTCCATAGGAAGCTTATCAGTAAGTAAATGAAAAAGACTCTCCAAGGATTAGAACTCATGAAATCCTTTTTACAAGACAGGTGCATTAACCCAGTAAGCCACAGCAACATCACAGGTGCAAATTTATGTCAAGAAGGGCAGTGACCAATGAATCACTATTAGGTAAGTTCAAAAAGAAATCCATTGGTTTTACTATGCTATTCTTAATGCCAATCTAAACAGCTTGTAATGACATATTGTTCTTTATGAACACTTAGTACAGATTCTATCTCACAATTGCACTATCTCAATCCCAAAATCAATGGAAATTTCCATTGGCTCTATAGGAAACTTATTGGTAAGTAAATGAAAAAGAGCTCTCTGAGGACTAGAATTCATGAACTCCTGTTTAAAAGACAGGGGCATTAACCCACTAAGCCATTGGAACATCACAAGTGCAAAGTGATGTCAAGAAGCGCAGTGAACATTGAATCACTCTTGGTAAGTTCAAAAAGAAATCCATTGGTTTCACTATGTTATTCTTAATGCCAATCTTTGCAGCCCATCATGACGTATTGTTCTTGATGAACACGTAATACAGATTCTATATCTCACAATTGCACTATCTCAATCCCAAAATCAATGCAAATTTACATTGGCTCCATAGGAAGCTTATTAGTAAGTAAATGAAAAAGACACTCCAAGGATTAGAACTCATGAAATCCTTTTTATAAGACAGGTGCATTAACCCAGTAAGCCACAGCAACATCACAGGTGCAAATTTATGTCAAGAAGGGCAGTGACCAATGAACCACTATTAGGTAAGTTAAAAAAAAAATCCATTGGTTTTATTATGCTATTCTTAATGCCAATCTAAACAGCTTGTAATGACATATTGTTCTTTATGAACCCTTAGTACAGATTCTATCTCACAATTGCACTATCTCAATCCCAAAATCAATGCAAATTTCCATTGGCTATATAGGAAACTAATTGGTAAGTAAATGAAAAAGAGCTCTCTGAGGACTAGAATTCATGAACTCCTGTTTAAAAGACAGGGGCATTAACCCACTAAGCCATTGGAACATCACAAGTGCTAAGTGATGTCAAGAAGGGCAGCGAACATTGAATCACTATTAGGTAAGTTCAAAAAGAAATCCATTGGTTTCAATATGTTATTCTTAATGCCAATCTTTGCAGCGCATCATGACGTATTGTTCTTGATGAACACGTAATACAGATTCTATATCTCACAATTGCACTATCTCAATCCCAAAATCAATGCAAATTTACATTGGCTCCATAGGAAGCTTATCAGTAAGTAAATGAAAAAGACTCTCCAAGGATTAGAACTCATGAAATCCTTTTTACAAGACAGGTGCATTAACCCAGTAAGCCACAGCAACATCACAGGTGCAAATTTATGTCAAGAAGGGCAGTGACCAATGAACCACTATTAGGTAAGTTCAAAAAGAAATCCATTGGTTTTATTATGATATTCTTAATGCCAATCTAAACAGCTTGTAATGACATATTGTTCTTTATGAACCCTTAGTACAGATTCTATCTCACAATTGCACTATCTCAATCCCAAAATCAATGCAAATTTCCATTGGCTATATAGGAAACTTATTGGTAAGTAAATGAAAAAGAGCTTTCTGAGGACTAGAATTCATGAACTCCTGTTTAAAAGACAGGGGCATTAACCCACTAAGCCATTGGAACATCACAAGTGCTAAGTGATGTCAAGAAGGGCAGCGAACATTGAATCACTATTAGGTAAGTTCAAAAAGAAATCCATTGGTTTCAATATGTTATTCTTAATGCCAATCTTTGCAGCGCATCATGACGTATTGTTCTTGATGAACACGTAATACAGATTCTATATCTCACAATTGCACTATCTCAATCCCAAAATCAATGCAAATTTACATTGGCTCCATAGGAAGCTTATCAGTAAGTAAATGAAAAAGACTCTCCAAGGATTAGAACTCATGAAATCCTTTTTACAAGACAGGTGCATTAACCCAGTAAGCCACAGCAACATCACAGGTGCAAATTTATGTCAAGAAGGGCAGTGACCAATGAATCACTATTAGGTAAGTTCAAAAACAAATCCATTGGTTTTACTATGCTATTCTTAATGCCAATCTAAACAGCTTGTAATGACATATTGTTCTTTATGAACACTTAGTACAGATTCTATCTCACAATTGCACTATCTCAATCCCAAAATCAATGGAAATTTCCATTGGCTCTATAGGAAACTTATTGGTAAGTAAATGAAAAAGAGCTCTCTAAGGACTAGAATTCATGAACTCCTGTTTAAAAGACAGGGGCATTAACCCACTAAGCCATTGGAACATCACAAGTGCAAAGTGATGTCAAGAAGCGCAGTGAACATTGAATCACTATTGGTAAGTTCAAAAAGAAATCCATTGGTTTCACTATGTTATTCTTAATGCCAATCTTTGCAGCGCATCATGACGTATTGTTCTTGATGAACACGTAATACAGATTCTATATCTCACAATTGCACTATCTCAATCCCAAAATCAATGCAAATTTACATTGGCTCCATAGGAAGCTTATTAGTAAGTAAATGAAAAAGACACTCCAAGGATTAGAACTCATGAAATCCTTTTTATAAGACAGGTGCATTAACCCAGTAAGCCACAGCAACATCACAGGTGCAAATTTATGTCAAGAAGGGCAGTGACCAATGAACCACTATTAGGTAAGTTCAAAAAGAAATCCATTGGTTTTATTATGCTATTCTTAATGCCAATCTAAACAGCTTGTAATGACATATTGTTCTTTATGAACCCTTAGTACAGATTCTATCTCACAATTGCACTATCTCAATCCCAAAATCAATGCAAATTTCCATTGGCTATATAGGAAACTAATTGGTAAGTAAATGAAAAAGAGCTCTCTGAGGACTAGAATTCATGAACTCCTGTTTAAAAGACAGGGGCATTAACCCACTAAGCCATTGGAACATCACAAGTGCTAAGTGATGTCAAGAAGGGCAGCGAACATTGAATCACTATTAGGTAAGTTCAAAAAGAAATCCATTGGTTTCAATATGTTATTCTTAATGCCAATCTTTGCAGCGCATCATGACGTATTGTTCTTGATGAACACGTAATACAGATTCTATATCTCACAATTGCACTATCTCAATCCCAAAATCAATGCAAATTTACATTGGCTCCATAGGAAGCTTATCAGTAAGTAAATGAAAAAGAATCTCCAAGGATTAGAACTCATGAAATCCTTTTTACAAGACAGGTGCATTAACCCAGTAAGCCACAGCAACATCACAGGTGCATGTTTATGTCAAGAAGGGCAGTGACCAATGAATCACTATTAGGTAAGTTCAAAAAGAAATCCATTGGTTTTACTATGCTATTCTTAATGCCAATCTAAACAGCTTGTAATGACATATTGTTCTTTATGAACACTTAGTACAGATTCTATCTCACAATTGCACTATCTCAATCCCAAAATCAATGGAAATATCCATTGGCTCTATAGGAAACTTATTGGTAAGTAAATGAAAAAGAGCTCTCTGAGGACTAGAATTCATGAACTCCTGTTTAAAAGACAGGGGCATTAACCCACTAAGCCATTGGAACATCACAAGTGCAAAGTGATGTCAAGAAGCGCAGTGAACATTGAATCACTATTGGTAAGTTCAAAAAGAAATCCATTGGTTTCACTATGTTATTCTTAATGCCAATCTTTGCAGCGCATCATGACGTATTGTTCTTGATGAACACGTAATACAGATTCTATATCTCACAATTGCACTATCTCAATCCCAAAATCAATGCAAATTTACATTGGCTCCATAGGAAGCTTATTAGTAAGTAAATGAAAAATACTCTCCAAGGATTAGAACTCATGAAATCCTTTTTACAAGACAGGTGCATTAACCCAGTAAGCCACAGCAACATCACAGGTGCAAATTTATGTCAAGAAGGGCAGTGACCAATGAACCACTATTAGGTAAGTTCAAAAAGAAATCCATTGGTTTTATTATGATATTCTTAATGCCAATCTAAACAGCTTGTAATGACATATTGTTCTTTATGAACCCTTAGTACAGATTCTATCTCACAATTGCACTATCTCAATCCCAAAATCAATGCAAATTTCCATTGGCTATATAGGAAACTTATTGGTAAGTAAATGAAAAAGAGCTTTCTGAGGACTAGAATTCATGAACTCCTGTTTAAAAGACAGGGGCATTAACCCACTAAGCCATTGGAACATCACAAGTGCTAAGTGATGTCAAGAAGGGCAGCGAACATTGAATTACTATTAGGTAAGTTCAAAAAGAAATCCATTGGTTTCAATATGTTATTCTTAATGCCAATCTTTGCAGCGCATCATGACGTATTGTTCTTGATGAACACGTAATACAGATTCTATATCTCACAATTGCACTATCTCAATCCCAAAATCAATGCAAATTTACATTGGCTCCATAGGAAGCTTATCAGTAAGTAAATGAAAAAGACTCTCCAAGGATTAGAACTCATGAACTCCTTTTTACAAGACAGGTGCATTAACCCAGTAAGCCACAGCAACATCACAGGTGCAAATTTATGTCAAGAAGGGCAGTGACCAATGAATCACTATTAGGTAAGTTCAAAAAGAAATCCATTGGTTTTACTATGCTATTCTTAATGCCAATCTAAACAGCTTGTAATGACATATTGTTCTTTATGAACACTTAGTACAGATTCTATCTCACAATTGCACTATCTCAATCCCAAAATCAATGGAAATTTCTATTGGCTCTATAGGAAACTTATTGGTAAGTAAATGAAAAAGTGCTTTCTGAGGATTAGAACTCATGAACTCCTGTTTAAAAGACAGGGGCATTAACCCACTAAGCCATTGGAACATCACAAGTGCTAAGTGATGTCAAGAAGGGCAGCGAACATTGAATCACTATTAGGTAAGTTCAAAAAGAAATCCATTGGTTTCAATATGTTATTCTTAATGCCAATCTTTGCAGCGCATCATGACGTATTGTTCTTGATGAACACGTAATACAGATTCTATATCTCACAATTGCACTATCTCAATCCCAAAATCAATGCAAATTTACATTGGCTCCATAGGAAGCTTATCAGTAAGTAAATGAAAGACTCTCCAAGGATTAGAACTCATGAAATCCTTTTTACAAGACAGGTGCATTAACCCAGTAAGCCACAGCAACATCACAGGTGCAAATTTATGTCAAGAAGGGCAGTGACCAATGAATCACTATTAGGTAAGTTCAAAAAGAAATCCATTGGTTTTACTATGCTATTCTTAATGCCAATCTAAACAGCTTGTAATGACATATTGTTCTTTATGAACACTTAGTACAGATTCTATCTCACAATTGCACTATCTCAATCCCAAAATCAATGGAAATTTCCATTGGCTCTATAGGAAACTTATTGGTAAGTAAATGAAAAAGAGCTCTCTGAGGACTAGAATTCATGAACTCCTGTTTAAAAGACAGGGGCATTAACCCACTAAGCCATTGGAACATCACAAGTGCAAAGTGATGTCAAGAATCGCAGTGAACATTGAATCACTATTGGTAAGTTCAAAAAGAAATCCATTGGTTTCACTAGGTTATTCTTAATGCCAATCTTTGCAGCGCATCATGACGTATTGTTCTTGATGAACACGTAATACAGATTCTATATCTCACAATTGCACTATCTCAATCCCAAAATCAATGCAAATTTACATTGGCTCCATAGGAAGCTTATCAGTAAGTAAATGAAAAAGACTCTCCAAGGATTAGAACTCATGAAATCCTTTTTACAAGACAGGTGCATTAACCCAGTAAGCCACAGCAACATCATAGGTGCAAATTTATGTCAAGAAGGGCAGTGACCAATGAACCACTATTAGGTAAGTTCAAAAAGAAATCCATTGGTTTTATTATGATATTCTTAATGCCAATCTAAACAGCTTGTAATGACATATTGTTCTTTATGAACACTTAGTACAGATTCTATCTCACAATTGCACTATCTCAATCCCAAAATCAATGGAAATTTCCATTGGCTCTATAGGAAACTTATTGGTAAGTAAATGAAAAAGAGCTCTCTAAGGACTAGAATTCATGAACTCCTGTTTAAAAGACAGGGGCATTAACCCACTAAGCCATTGGAACATCACAAGTGCAAAGTGATGTCAAGAAGCGCAGTGAACATTGAATCACTATTGGTAAGTTCAAAAAGAAATCCATTGGTTTCACTATGTTATTCTTAATGCCAATCTTTGCAGCGCATCATGACGTATTGTTCTTGATGAACACGTAATACAGATTCTATATCTCACAATTGCACTATCTCAATCCCAAAATCAATGCAAATTTACATTGGCTCCATAGGAAGCTTATTAGTAAGTAAATGAAAAAGACACTCCAAGGATTAGAACTCATGAAATCCTTTTTATAAGACAGGTGCATTAACCCAGTAAGCCACAGCAACATCACAGGTGCAAATTTATGTCAAGAAGGGCAGTGACCAATGAACCACTATTAGGTAAGTTCAAAAAGAAATCCATTGGTTTTATTATGCTATTCTTAATGCCAATCTAAACAGCTTGTAATGACATATTGTTCTTTATGAACCCTTAGTACAGATTCTATCTCACAATTGCACTATCTCAATCCCAAAATCAATGCAAATTTCCATTGGCTATATAGGAAACTAATTGGTAAGTAAATGAAAAAGAGCTCTCTGAGGACTAGAATTCATGAACTCCTGTTTAAAAGACAGGGGCATTAACCCACTAAGCCATTGGAACATCACAAGTGCTAAGTGATGTCAAGAAGGGCAGCGAACATTGAATCACTATTAGGTAAGTTCAAAAAGAAATCCATTGGTTTCAATATGTTATTCTTAATGCCAATCTTTGCAGCGCATCATGACGTATTGTTCTTGATGAACACGTAATACAGATTCTATATCTCACAATTGCACTATCTCAATCCCAAAATCAATGCAAATTTACATTGGCTCCATAGGAAGCTTATCAGTAAGTAAATGAAAAAGAATCTCCAAGGATTAGAACTCATGAAATCCTTTTTACAAGACAGGTGCATTAACCCAGTAAGCCACAGCAACATCACAGGTGCATGTTTATGTCAAGAAGGGCAGTGACCAATGAATCACTATTAGGTAAGTTCAAAAAGAAATCCATTGGTTTTACTATGCTATTCTTAATGCCAATCTAAACAGCTTGTAATGACATATTGTTCTTTATGAACACTTAGTACAGATTCTATCTCACAATTGCACTATCTCAATCCCAAAATCAATGGAAATATCCATTGGCTCTATAGGAAACTTATTGGTAAGTAAATGAAAAAGAGCTCTCTGAGGACTAGAATTCATGAACTCCTGTTTAAAAGACAGGGGCATTAACCCACTAAGCCATTGGAACATCACAAGTGCAAAGTGATGTCAAGAAGCGCAGTGAACATTGAATCACTATTGGTAAGTTCAAAAAGAAATCCATTGGTTTCACTATGTTATTCTTAATGCCAATCTTTGCAGCGCATCATGACGTATTGTTCTTGATGAACACGTAATACAGATTCTATATCTCACAATTGCACTATCTCAATCCCAAAATCAATGCAAATTTACATTGGCTCCATAGGAAGCTTATTAGTAAGTAAATGAAAAATACTCTCCAAGGATTAGAACTCATGAAATCCTTTTTACAAGACAGGTGCATTAACCCAGTAAGCCACAGCAACATCACAGGTGCAAATTTATGTCAAGAAGGGCAGTGACCAATGAACCACTATTAGGTAAGTTCAAAAAGAAATCCATTGGTTTTATTATGATATTCTTAATGCCAATCTAAACAGCTTGTAATGACATATTGTTCTTTATGAACCCTTAGTACAGATTCTATCTCACAATTGCACTATCTCAATCCCAAAATCAATGCAAATTTCCATTGGCTATATAGGAAACTTATTGGTAAGTAAATGAAAAAGAGCTTTCTGAGGACTAGAATTCATGAACTCCTGTTTAAAAGACAGGGGCATTAACCCACTAAGCCATTGGAACATCACAAGTGCTAAGTGATGTCAAGAAGGGCAGCGAACATTGAATTACTATTAGGTAAGTTCAAAAAGAAATCCATTGGTTTCAATATGTTATTCTTAATGCCAATCTTTGCAGCGCATCATGACGTATTGTTCTTGATGAACACGTAATACAGATTCTATATCTCACAATTGCACTATCTCAATCCCAAAATCAATGCAAATTTACATTGGCTCCATAGGAAGCTTATCAGTAAGTAAATGAAAAAGACTCTCCAAGGATTAGAACTCATGAACTCCTTTTTACAAGACAGGTGCATTAACCCAGTAAGCCACAGCAACATCACAGGTGCAAATTTATGTCAAGAAGGGCAGTGACCAATGAATCACTATTAGGTAAGTTCAAAAAGAAATCCATTGGTTTTACTATGCTATTCTTAATGCCAATCTAAACAGCTTGTAATGACATATTGTTCTTTATGAACACTTAGTACAGATTCTATCTCACAATTGCACTATCTCAATCCCAAAATCAATGGAAATTTCTATTGGCTCTATAGGAAACTTATTGGTAAGTAAATGAAAAAGTGCTTTCTGAGGATTAGAACTCATGAACTCCTGTTTAAAAGACAGGGGCATTAACCCACTAAGCCATTGGAACATCACAAGTGCTAAGTGATGTCAAGAAGGGCAGCGAACATTGAATCACTATTAGGTAAGTTCAAAAAGAAATCCATTGGTTTCAATATGTTATTCTTAATGCCAATCTTTGCAGCGCATCATGACGTATTGTTCTTGATGAACACGTAATACAGATTCTATATCTCACAATTGCACTATCTCAATCCCAAAATCAATGCAAATTTACATTGGCTCCATAGGAAGCTTATCAGTAAGTAAATGAAAGACTCTCCAAGGATTAGAACTCATGAAATCCTTTTTACAAGACAGGTGCATTAACCCAGTAAGCCACAGCAACATCACAGGTGCAAATTTATGTCAAGAAGGGCAGTGACCAATGAATCACTATTAGGTAAGTTCAAAAAGAAATCCATTGGTTTTACTATGCTATTCTTAATGCCAATCTAAACAGCTTGTAATGACATATTGTTCTTTATGAACACTTAGTACAGATTCTATCTCACAATTGCACTATCTCAATCCCAAAATCAATGGAAATTTCCATTGGCTCTATAGGAAACTTATTGGTAAGTAAATGAAAAAGAGCTCTCTGAGGACTAGAATTCATGAACTCCTGTTTAAAAGACAGGGGCATTAACCCACTAAGCCATTGGAACATCACAAGTGCAAAGTGATGTCAAGAATCGCAGTGAACATTGAATCACTATTGGTAAGTTCAAAAAGAAATCCATTGGTTTCACTAGGTTATTCTTAATGCCAATCTTTGCAGCGCATCATGACGTATTGTTCTTGATGAACACGTAATACAGATTCTATATCTCACAATTGCACTATCTCAATCCCAAAATCAATGCAAATTTACATTGGCTCCATAGGAAGCTTATCAGTAAGTAAATGAAAAAGACTCTCCAAGGATTAGAACTCATGAAATCCTTTTTACAAGACAGGTGCATTAACCCAGTAAGCCACAGCAACATCATAGGTGCAAATTTATGTCAAGAAGGGCAGTGACCAATGAACCACTATTAGGTAAGTTCAAAAAGAAATCCATTGGTTTTATTATGATATTCTTAATGCCAATCTAAACAGCTTGTAATGACATATTGTTCTTTATGAACCCTTAGTACAGATTCTATCTCACAATTGCACTATCTCAATCCCAAAATCAATGCAAATTTCCATTGGCTATATAGGAAACTTATTGGTAAGTAAATGAAAAAGAGCTTTCTGAGGACTAGAATTCATGAACTCCTGTTTAAAAGACAGGGGCATTAACCCACTAAGCCATTGGAACATCACAAGTGCTAAGTGATGTCAAGAAGGGCAGCGAACATTGAATCACTATTAGGTAAGTTCAAAAAGAAATCCATTGGTTTCAATATGTTATTCTTAATGCCAATCTTTGCAGCGCATCATGACGTATTGTTCTTGATGAACACGTAATACAGATTCTATATCTCACAATTGCACTATCTCAATCCCAAAATCAATGCAAATTTACATTGGCTCCATAGGAAGCTTATCAGTAAGTAAATGAAAAAGACTCTCCAAGGATTAGAACTCATGAAATCCTTTTTACAAGACAGGTGCATTAACCCAGTAAGCCACAGCAACATCACAGGTGCAAATTTATGTCAAGAAGGGCAGTGACCAATGAATCACTATTAGGTAAGTTCAAAAAGAAATCCATTGGTTTTACTATGCTATTCTTAATGCCAATCTAAACAGCTTGTAATGACATATTGTTCTTTATGAACACTTAGTACAGATTCTATCTCACAATTGCACTATCTCAATCCCAAAATCAATGGAAATTTCCATTGGCTCTATAGGAAACTTATTGGTAAGTAAATGAAAAAGAGCTCTCTGAGGACTAGAATTCATGAACTCCTGTTTAAAAGACAGGGGCATTAACCCACTAAGCCATTGGAACATCACAAGTGCAAAGTGATGTCAAGAAGCGCAGTGAACATTGAATCACTATTGGTAAGTTCAAAAAGAAATCCATTGGTTTCACTATGTTATTCTTAATGCCAATCTTTGCAGCGCATCATGACGTATTGTTCTTGATGAACACGTAATACAGATTCTATATCTCACAATTGCACTATCTCAATCCCAAAATCAATGCAAATTTACATTGGCTCCATAGGAAGCTTATTAGTAAGTAAATGAAAAAGACACTCCAAGGATTAGAACTCATGAAATCCTTTTTATAAGACAGGTGCATTAACCCAGTAAGCCACAGCAACATCACAGGTGCAAATTTATGTCAAGAAGGGCAGTGACCAATGAACCACTATTAGGTAAGTTCAAAAAGAAATCCATTGGTTTTATTATGCTATTCTTAATGCCAATCTAAACAGCTTGTAATGACATATTGTTCTTTATGAACCCTTAGTACAGATTCTATCTCACAATTGCACTATCTCAATCCCAAAATCAATGCAAATTTCCATTGGCTATATAGGAAACTAATTGGTAAGTAAATGAAAAAGAGCTCTCTGAGGACTAGAATTCATGAACTCCTGTTTAAAAGACAGGGGCATTAACCCACTAAGCCATTGGAACATCACAAGTGCTAAGTGATGTCAAGAAGGGCAGCGAACATTGAATCACTATTAGGTAAGTTCAAAAAGAAATCCATTGGTTTCAATATGTTATTCTTAATGCCAATCTTTGCAGCGCATCATGACGTATTGTTCTTGATGAACACGTAATACAGATTCTATATCTCACAATTGCACTATCTCAATCCCAAAATCAATGCAAATTTACATTGGCTCCATAGGAAGCTTATCAGTAAGTAAATGAAAAAGAATCTCCAAGGATTAGAACTCATGAAATCCTTTTTACAAGACAGGTGCATTAACCCAGTAAGCCACAGCAACATCACAGGTGCAAATTTATGTCAAGAAGGGCAGTGACCAATGAATCACTATTAGGTAAGTTCAAAAAGAAATCCATTGGTTTTACTATGCTATTCTTAATGCCAATCTAAACAGCTTGTAATGACATATTGTTCTTTATGAACACTTAGTACAGATTCTATCTCACAATTGCACTATCTCAATCCCAAAATCAATGGAAATATCCATTGGCTCTATAGGAAACTTATTGGTAAGTAAATGAAAAAGAGCTCTCTGAGGACTAGAATTCATGAACTCCTGTTTAAAAGACAGGGGCATTAACCCACTAAGCCATTGGAACATCACAAGTGCAAAGTGATGTCAAGAAGGGCAGTGAACATTGAATCACTTTTGGTAAGTTCAAAAAGAAATCCATTGGTTTCACTATGTTATTCTTAATGCCAATCTTTGCAGCGCATCATGACGTATTGTTCTTGATGAACACGTAATACAGATTCTATATCTCACAATTGCACTATCTCAAGCCCAAAATCAATGCAAATTTCCATTGGCTCTATAGGAAGCTTATTAGTAAGTAAATGAAAAAACTCTTTGAGAATTAGAACTCATGAACTCCTCTTTATAAGACAGGTGCAATAACCAAGTAAGCCACTGGAACATCACAAGTGCAAAAGGTTGTCAAGAAGGGCAATGACCAATGAATCGCTTTTAGGTAAGTTCAAAAAGAAATCCATTGGTTTCACTATATTATTCTTAATGCCAATCTTTGCAGCGCATCATGACGTATTGTTCTTGATGAACACGTAATACAGATTCTATATCTCAAAATCAATGGAAATTTCCATTGCTCCATAGGAAGCTTATTAGTAAGTAAATGAAAAAGACTCTCCAAGGATTAGAACTCATGAAATCCTTTCTACAAGACAGGTGCATTAACCCAGTAAGCCACAGCAATATCACAGGTGCAAATTTATGTCAAGAAGGGCAGTGACCAATGAATCACTATTAGGTAAGTTCAAATAGAAATCCATTGGTTTTACTATGTTATTCTTAATGCCAATCTAAACAGCTTGTAATGACATATTGTTCTTTATGAATACTTAGTACAGATTCTATCTCACAATTGCACTATCTCAATCCAAAAATCAATGCAAATTTCCATTGGCTTTATAGGAAAGTTATTGGTAAGTAAATGAAAAAGAGCTCTCTGAGGACTAGAATTCATGAACTCCTGTTTTAAAGACAAGGGCATTAACCCACTAAACCATTGGAACATCACATGTGCAAATTGATGTCAAGAAGGGCAGTGAACATTGAATCACTATTGGTAAGTTCAAAAAGAAATCCATTGGTTTCACTATGTTATTCTTAATGCCAATCTTTGCAGCGCATCATGACGTATTGTTCTTGATGAACACGTAATACAGATTCTATATCTCACAATTGCACTATCTCAATCCCAAAATCAATGCAAATTTACATTGGCTCCATAGGAAGCTTATCAGTAAGTAAATGAAAAAGACTCTCCAAGGATTAGAACTCATGAAATCCTTTTTACAAGACAAATGCATTAACCCAGTAAGCCACAGAAACATCACAGGTGCAAATTTATGTCAAGAAGGGCAGTGACCAATGAATCACTATTAGGTAAGTTCAAAAAGAAATCCATTGGTTTTACTATGCTATTCTTAATGCCATTCTAAACAGCTTGTGATGACATATTGTTCTTTATGAACACGTACTACAGATTCTATCTCACAATTGCACTATCTCAATCCCAAAATCAATGCAAATTTCTATTGGCTCTATAGGAAACTTATTGGTAAGTAAATGAAAAACAGCTCTCTGAGGACTAGAACTCATGAACTCCTGTTTAAAAGACAGGGGCATTAACCCACTAAGCCATTGGAACATCACAAGTGCAAAGAGATGTCAAGAAGGGCAGTGAACATTGAATCACTATTGGTAAGTTCAAAAAGAAATCCATTCGTTTCACTATGTTATTCTTAATGCCAATCTTTGCAGCGCATCATGACGTATTGCTCTTGATGAACACGTAATACAGATTCTATATCTCACAATTGCACTATCTCAATCCAAAAATCTATGCAAATTTCCATTGGCTCTATAGGAAACTTATTGGTAAGTAAATGAAAAAGAGCTCTCTGAGGACTAGAACTCATGAACTCCTGTTTAAAAGACAGGGGCATTAACCCACTAAGCCATTGGAACATCACAAGTGCAAAGTGATGTCAAGAAGGGCAGTGAACATTGAATCAATATTGGTAAGTTCAAAAAGAAATCCATTCGTTTCACTATGTTATTCTTAAGGCCAATCTTTGCAGCGCATCATGACGTATTGTTCTTGATGAACACGTAATACAGATTCTATATCTCACAACTGCATTATCTCAATCCCAAAATCAATGCAAATTTACATTGGCTCCATAGGAAGCTTATCAGTAAGTAAATGAAAAAGACTCTCCAAGGATTAGAACTCATGAAATCCTTTTTACAAAACAGGAGCATTAACCCAGTAAGCCACAGCAACATCACAGGTGCAAATTTATGTCAAGAAGGGCAGTGACCAATGAATCACTATTAGGTAAGTTCAAATAGAAATCCATTGGTTTTACTATGTTATTCTTAATGAAAATCTAAACAGCTTGTAATGACATATTGTTCTTTATGAACACTTAGTAAAGATTCTATCTCACAATTGCACTATCTCAATCCCAAAATCAATGGAAATTTCCATAGGCTCTATAGAAAACTTATTGGTAAGTAAATGAAAAAGAGCTCTCTGAGGACTAGAACTCATGAACTCCTGTTTAAAACACAGGGGCATTAACCCACTAAGCCATTGGAACATCACAAGTGCAAAGTGATGTCAAGAAGGGCAGTGAACATTGAATCACTATTGGTAAGTTCAAAAAGAAATCCATTGGTTTCACGATGTTATTCTTAATGCCAATCTTTGCAGCGCATCATGACGTATTGTTCTTGATGAACACGTAATACAGATTCTATATCTCACAATTGCACTATCTCAAGCCCAAAATCAGTGCAAATTTCCATTGGCTCTATAGGAAGCTTATTAGTAAGTAAATGAAAAAACTCTCTGAGAATTAGAACTCATGAACTCCTGTTTATAAGACAGGCGCAATAACCAAGTAAGCCACTGGAACATCACAAGTGCAAAAGGTTGTCAAGAAGGGCAATGACCAATGAATCACTATTAGGTAAGTTCAAAAAGAAATCCATTGGTTTCACTATGTTATTCTTAATGCCAATCTAAACAGCTTGTAATGACATATTGTTCTTTATGAACACTTAGTACAGATTCTATCTCACAATTGCAATATCTCAATCCAAAAATCAATGCAAATTTCCATTGGCTCTATAGGAAACTTATTGGTAAGTAAATGAAAAAGAGCTCTCTGAGGACTAGAATTCATGAACTCCTGTTTAAAAGACAGGGGCATTAACCCACTAAGCCATTGGAACATCACAAGTGCTTTGTGATGCCAAGAAGAGCAGCGAACATTGAATCACTATTAGATAAGTTCAAAAAGAAATCCATTGGTTTCACTATGTTATTCTTAATGCCAATCTTTGCAGCGCATCTTGACGTATTGTTCTTGATGAACACGTAATACAGATTCTATATCTCACAATTGCACTATCTCAATCCAAAAATCAATGCAAATTTCCATTGGCTCTATAGGAAACTTATTGGTAAGTAAATGAAAAAGAGCTCTCTGAGGACTAGAACTCATGAACTCCTGTTTAAAAGACAGGGGAATTAACCCACTAAGCCATTGGAACATCACAAGCGCAAAGTGATGTCAAGAAGGGCAGTGAACATTGAATCAATATTGGTAAGTTCAAAAAGAAATCCATTGGTTTCACTATGTTATTCTTAATGCCAATCTTTGCAGCGCATCATGACGTATTGTTCTTGATGAACACGTAATACAGATTCTATATCTCACAACTGCATTATCTCAATCCCAAAATGAATGCAAATTTACATTGGCTCCATAGGAAGCTTATCAGTAAGTAAATGAAAAAGACTCTCCAAGGATTAGAACTCATGAAATCCTTTTTACAAGACAGGTGCATTAACCCAGTAAGCCACAGCAACATCACAGGTGCAAATTTATGTCAAGAAGGGCAGTGACCAATGAATCATTATTAGGTAAGTTCAAAAAGAAATCCATTGGTTTTACTATGCTATTCTTAATGCCAATCTAAACAGCTTGTAATGACATATTGTTCTTTATGAACACTTAGTACAGATTCTATCTCACAATTGCACTATCTCAATCCCAAAATCAATGGAAATTTCCATTGGCTCTATAGGAAACTTATTGGTAAGTAAATGAAAAAGAGCTCTCTGAGGACTAGAACTCATGAACTTCTGTTTAAAAGACAGGGGCATTAACCCACTAAGCCATTGGAACATCACAAGTGCAAAATGATGTCAAGAAGGGCAGTGAACATTGAATCACTATTGGTAAGTTCAAAAAGAAATCCATTGGTTTCACTATGTTATTCTTAATGCCAATCTTTGCAGCGCATCATGACGTATTGTTCTTGATGAACACGTAATACAGATTCTATATCTCACAATTGCACTATCTCAAGCCCAAAATCAATGCAAATTTCCATTGGCTCTATAGGAAGCTTATTAGTAAGTAAATGAAAAAACTCTCTGAGAATCAGAACTCATGAACTCCTGTTTATAAGACAGGCGCAATAACCAAGTAAGCCACTGGAACATCACAAGTGCAAAAGGTTGTCAAGAAGGGCAATGACCAATGAATCACTATTAGGTAAGTTCAAAAAGAAATCCATTGGTTTCACTATGTTATTCTTAATGCCAATCTTTGCAGCGCATCATGACGTATTGTTCTTAATGAACACGTAATACAGATTCTATATCTCAAAATCAATGCAAATTTCCATTGCTCCATAGGAAGCTTATTAGTAAGTAAATGAAAAAGACTCTCCAAGGATTAGAACTCATGAAATCCTTTTTACAAAACAGGAGCATTAACCCAGTAAGACACAGCAACATCACAGGTGCAAATTTATGTCAAGAAGGGCAGTGACCAATGAATCACTATTAGGTAAGTTCAAATAGAAATCCATTGGTTTTACTATGTTATTCTTAATGCCAATCTAAACAGCTTGTAATGACATATTGTTCTTTATGAACACTTAGTACAGATTCTATCTCACAATTGCAATATCTCAATCCAAAAATCAATGCAAATTTCCATTGGCTCTATAGGAAACTTATTGGTAAGTAAATGAAAAAGAACTCTCTGAGGACTAGAATTCATGAACTCCTGTTTAAAAGACAGGGGCATTAACCCACTAAGCCATTGGAACATCACAAGTGCTTTGTGATGTCAAGAAGGGCAGCGAACATTGAATCACTATTAGATAAGTTCAAAAAGAAATCCATTGGTTTCACTATGTTATTCTTAATGCCAATCTTTGCAGCGCATCATGACGTATTGTTCTTGATGAACACGTAATACAGATTCTATATCTCACAATTGCACTATCTCAATCCCAAAATCAATGCAAATTTACATTGGCTCCATAGGAAGCTTATTAGTAAGTAAATGAAAAAGACTCTCCAAGTATTAGAACTCATGAAATCCTTTTTACAAGACAGGTGCATTAACCCAGTAAGTCACAGCAACATCACAGGTGCAAATTTATGTCAAGAAGGGCAGTGACCAATGAATCACTATTAGGTAAGTTCAAATAGAAATCCATTGGTTTTACTATGTTATTCTTAATGCCAATCTAAACAGCTTGTAATGACATATTGTTCTTTATGAACACTTAGTACAGATTCTATCTCACAATTGCAATATCTCAATCCAAAAATCAATGCAAATTTCCATTGGCTCTATAGGAAACTTATTGGTAAGTAAATGAAAAAGAGCTCTCTGAGGACTAGAACTCATGAACTCCTGTTTAAAAGACAGGGGCATTAACCCACTAAGCCATTGGAACATCACAAGTGCAAAGAGATGTCAAGAAGGGCAGTGAACATTGAATCAATATTGGTAAGTTCAAAAAGAAATCCATTGGTTTCACTATGTTATTCTTAATGCCAATCTTTGCAGCGCATCATGACGTATTGTTCTTGATGAACACGTAATACAGATTCTATATCTCACAATTGCACTATCTCAAGCCCAAAATCAATGCAAATTTCCATTGGCTCTATAGGAAGCTTATTAGTAAGTAAATGAAAAAACTCTCTGAGAATTAGAACTCATGAACTCCTGTTTATAAGACAGGCGCAATAACCAAGTAAGCCACTGGAACATCACAAGTGCAAAAGGTTGTCAAGAAGGGCAATGACCAATGAATCACTATTAGGTAAGTTCAAAAAGAAATCCATTGGTTTCACTATGTTATTCTTAATGCCAATCTATGCAGCGCATCATGACGTATTGTTCTTGATGAACACGTAATACAGATTCTATATCTCAAAATCAATGCAAATTTCCATTGCTCCATAGGAAGCTTATTAGTAAGTAAATGAAAAAGACTCTCCAAAGATTAGAACTCATGAAATCCTTTTTACAAGACAGGAGAATTAACCCAGTAAGCCACAGCAACATCACAGGTGCAAATTTATGTCAAGAAGGGCAATGACCAATGAATCACTATTAGGTAAGTTCAAATAGAAATCCATTGGTTTTACTATGTTATTCTTAATGCCAATCTAAACAGCTTGTAATGACATATTGTTCTTTATGAACACTTAGTACAGATTCTATCTCACAATTGCAATATCTCAATCCAAAAATCAATGCAAATTTCCATTGGCTCAATAGGAAACTTATTGGTAAGTAAATGAAAAAGAGCTCGCTGAGGACTAGAATTCATGAACTCCTGTTTAAGAGACAGGGGCATTAAACCACTAAGCCATTGGAACATCACAAGTGCAAAGTGATGTCAAGAAGGGCAGTGAACATTGAATCACTATTGGTAAGTTCAAAAAGAAATCCATTGGTTTCACTATGTTATTCTTAATGCCAATCTTTGCAGCGCATCATGACGTATTGTTCTTGATGAACACGTAATACAGATTCTATATCTCACAATTGCACTATCTCAATCCCAAAATCAATGCAAATTTACATTGGCTCCATAGGAAGCTTATTAGTAAGTAAATGAAAAAGACTCTCCAAGGATTAGAACTCATGAAATCCTTTTTACAAGACAGGTGCATTAACCCAGTAAGCCACAGCAACATCACAGGTGGAAATATATGTCAAGAAGGGCAGTGACCAATGAATCACTATTAGATAAGTTCAAAAAGAAATCCATTCCTTTCACTATGTTATTCTTAATGCCAATCTTTGCAGCGCATCATGACGTATTGTTCTTGATGAACACGTAATACAGATTCTATATCTCACAATTGCACTATCTCAATACCAAAATCAATGCAAATTTCCATTGGCTCTATAGGAAGCTTATTAGTAAGTAAATGAAAAAACTCTCTGAGAATTAGAACTCATGAACTCCTGTTTATAAGACAGGCGCAATAACCAAGTAAGCCACTGGAACATCACAAGTGCAAAAGGTTGTCAAGAAGGGCAATGACCAATGAATCACTATTAGGTAAGTTCAAAAAGAAATCCATTGGTTTCACTATGTTATTCTTAATGCCAATCTTTGCAGCGCATCATGACGTATTGTTCTTGATGAACACGTAATACAGATTCTATATCTCAAAATCAATGCAAATTTCCATTGCTCCATAGGAAGCTTATTAGTAAGTAAATGAAAAAGACTCTCCAAGGATTAGAACTCATGAAATCCTTTTTACAAGACAGGTGCATTAACCCAGTAAGCCACAGCAACATCACAGGTGCAAATTTATGTCAAGAAGGGCAGTGACCAATGAATCACTATTAGGTAAGTTCAAAAAGAAATCCATTGGTTTTACTATGCTATTCTTAATGCCAATCTAAACAGCTTGTAATGACATATTGTTCTTTATGAACACTTAGTACAGATTCTATCTCACAATTGCACTATCTCAATCCCAAAATCAATGGAAATTTCCATTGGCTCTATAGGAAACTTATTGGTAAGTAAATGAAAAAGAGCTCTCTGAGGACTAGAACTCATGAACTCCTGTTTAAAAGACAGGGGCATTAACCCACTAAGCCATTGGAACATCACAAGTGCAAAGTGATGTCAAGAAGGGCAGTGAACATTGAATCACTATTGGTAAGTTCAAAAAGAAATCTATTGGTTTCACTATGTTATTCTTAATGCCAATCTTTGCAGCGCATCATGACGTATTGTTCTTGATGAACACGTAATACAGATTCTATATCTCACAATTGCACTATCTCAAGCCCAAAATCAATGCAAATTTCCATTGGCTCTATAGGAAGCTTATTAGTAAGTAAATGAAAAAACTCTCTGAGAATTAGAACTCATGAACTCCTGTTTATAAGACAGGCGCAATAACCAAGTAAGCCACTGGAACATCACAAGTGCAAAAGGTTGTCAAGAAGGGCAATGACCAATGAATCACTATTAGGTAAGTTCAAAAAGAAATCCATTGGTTTCACTATGTTATTCTTAATGCCAATCTATGCAGCGCATCATGACGTATTGTTCTTGATGAACACGTAATACAGATTCTATATCTCAAAATCAATGCAAATTTCCATTGCTCCATAGGAAGCTTATTAGTAAGTAAATGAAAAAGACTCTCCAAAGATTAGAACTCATGAAATCCTTTTTACAAGACAGGAGAATTAACCCAGTAAGCCACAGCAACATCACAGGTGCAAATTTATGTCAAGAAGGGCAATGACCAATGAATCACTATTAGGTAAGTTCAAATAGAAATCCATTGGTTTTACTATGTTATTCTTAATGCCAATCTAAACAGCTTGTAATGACATATTGTTCTTTATGAACACTTAGTACAGATTCTATCTCACAATTGCAATATCTCAATCCAAAAATCAATGCAAATTTCCATTGGCTCTATAGGAAACTTATTGGTAAGTAAATGAAAAAGAGCTCTCTGAGGACTAGAACTCATGAACTCCTGTTTAAAAGACAGGGGCATTAACCCACTAAGCCATTGGAACATCACAAGTGCAAAGTGATGTCAAGAAGGGCAGTGAACATTGAATCAATATTGGTAAGTTCAAAAAGAAATCCATTGGTTTCACTATGTTATTCTTAATGCCAATCTTTGCAGCGCATCATGACGTATTGTTCTTGATGAACACGTAATACAGATTCTATATCTCACAACTGCATTATCTCAATCCCAAAATCAATGCAAATTTACATTGGCTCCATAGGAAGCTTATCAGTAAGTAAATGAAAAAGACTCTCCAAGGATTAGAACTCATGAAATCCTTTTTACAAGACAGGTGCATTAACCCAGTAAGCCACAGCAACATCACAGGTGCAAATTTATGTCAAGAAGGGCAGTGACCAATGAATCACTATTAGGTAAGTTCAAAAAGAAATCCATTGGTTTTACTATGCTATTCTTAATGCCAATCTAAACAGCTTGTAATGACATATTGTTCTTTATGAACACTTAGTACAGATTCTATCTCACAATTGCACTATCTCAATCCCAAAATCAATGGAAATTTCCATTGGCTCTATAGGAAACTTATTGGTAAGTAAATGAAAAAGAGCTCTCTGAGGACTAGAACTCATGAACTCCTGTTTAAAAGACAGGGGCATTAACCCACTAAGCCATTGGAACATCACAAGTGCAAAGTGATGTCAAGAAGGGCAGTGAACATTGAATCACTATTGGTAAGTTCAAAAAGAAATCTATTGGTTTCACTATGTTATTCTTAATGCCAATCTTTGCAGCGCATCATGACGTATTGTTCTTGATGAACACGTAATACAGATTCTATATCTCACAATTGCACTATCTCAATCCCAAAATCAATGCAAATTTACATTGGCTCCATAGGAAGCTTATTAGTAAGTAAATGAAAAAGACTCTCCAAGGATTAGAACTCATGAAATCCTTTTTACAAAACAGGTGCATTAACCCAGTAAGCCACAGCAACATCACAGGTGGAAATTTATGTCAAGAAGGGCAGTGACCAATGAATCACTATTAGATAAGTTCAAAAAGAAATCCATTGGTTTCACTATGTTATTCTTAATGCCAATCTTTGCAGCGCATCATGACGTATTGTTCTTGATGAACACGTAATACAGATTCTATATCTCACAATTGCACTATCTCAATCCCAAAATCAATGCAAATTTCCATTGGCTCTATAGGAAGCTTATTAGTAAGTAAATGAAAAAACTCTCTGAGAATTAGAACTCATGAACTCCTGTTTATAAGACAGGCGCAATAACCAAGTAAGCCACTGGAACATCACAAGTGCAAAAGGTTGTCAAGAAGGGCAATGACCAATGAATCACTATTAGGTAAGTTCAAAAAGAAATCCATTGGTTTCACTATGTTATTCTTAATGCCAATCTTTGCAGCGCATCATGACGTATTGTTCTTGATGAACACGTAATACAGATTCTATATCTCAAAATCAATGCAAATTTCCATTGCTCCATAGGAAGCTTATTAGTAAGTAAATGAAAAAGACTCTCCAAGGATTAGAACTCATGAAATCCTTTTTACAAAACAGGAGAATTAACCCAGTAAGCCACAGCAACATCACAGGTGCAAATTTATGTCAAGAAGGGCAGTGACCAATGAATCACTATTAGGTAAGTTCAAATAGAAATCCATTGGTTTTACTATGTTATTCTTAATGCCAATCTAAACAGCTTGTAATGACATATTGTTCTTTATGAACACTTAGTACAGATTCTATCTCACAATTGCAATATCTCAATCCAAAAATCAATGCAAATTTCCATTGGCTCTATAGGAAACTTATTGGTAAGTAAATGAAAAAAAGCTCTCTGAGGACTAGAATTCATGAACTCCTGTTTAAAAGACAGGGGCATTAACCCACTAAGCCATTGGAACATCACAAGTGCAAAGTGATGTCAAGAAGGGCAGTGAACATTGAATCACTATTGGTAAGTTCAAAAAGAAATCCATTGGTTTCACTATGTTATTCTTAATGCCAATCTTTGCAGCGCATCATGACGTATTGTTCTTGATGAACACGTAATACAGATTCTATATCTCAAAATCAATGCAAATTTCCATTGCTCCATAGGAAGCTTATTAGTAAGTAAATGAAAAAGACTCTCCAAGGATTAGAACTCATGAAATCCTTTTTACAAGACAGGTGCATTAACCCAGTAAGCCACAGCAACATCACAGGTGCAAATTTATGTCAAGAAGGGCAGTGACCAATGAATCACTATTAGGTAAGTTCAAAAAGAAATCCATTGGTTTTACTATGCTATTCTTAATCCCAATCTAAACAGCTTGCAATGACATATTGTTCTTTATGAACACTTAGTACAGATTCTATCTCACAATTGCACTATCTCAATCCCAAAATCAATGGAAATTTCCATTGGCTCTATAGGAAACTTATTGGTAAGTAAATGAAAAATAGCTCTCTGAGGACTAGAACTCATGAACTTCTGTTTAAAAGACAGGGGCATTAACCCACTAAGCCATTGGAACATCACAAGTGCAAAATGATGTCAAGAAGGGCAGTGAACATTGAATCACTATTGGTAAGTTCAAAAAGAAATCCATTGGTTTCACTATGTTATTCTTAATGCCAATCTTTGCAGCGCATCATGACGTATTGTTCTTGATGAACACGTAATACAGATTCTATATCTCACAATTGCACTATCTCAATCCCAAAATCAATGCAAATTTACATTGGCTCCATAGGAAGCTTATTAGTAAGTAAATGAAAAAGACTCTCCAAGGATTAGAACTCATGAAATCCTTTTTACAAGACAGGTGCATTAACCCAGTAAGCCACAGCAACATCACAGGTGGAAATTTATGTCAAGAAGGGCAGTGACCAATGAATCACTATTAGATAAGTTCAAAAAGAAATCCATTGGTTTCACTATGTTATTCTTAATGCCAATCTTTGCAGCGCATCATGACGTATTGTTCTTGATGAACACGTAATACAGATTCTATATCTCACAATTGCACTATCTCAATCCCAAAATCAATGCAAATTTCCATTGGCTCTATAGGAAGCTTATTAGTAAGTAAATGAAAAAACTCTCTGAGAATTAGAACTCATGAACTCCTGTTTATAAGACAGGCGCAATAACCAAGTAAGCCACTGGAACATCACAAGTGCAAAAGGTTGTCAAGAAGGGCAATGACCAATGAATCACTATTAGGTAAGTTCAAAAAGAAATCCATTGGTTTCACTATGTTATTCTTAATGCCAATCTTTGCAGCGCATCATGACGTATTGTTCTTGATGAACACGTAATACAGATTCTATATCTCAAAATCAATGCAAATTTCCATTGCTCCATAGGAAGCTTATTAGTAAGTAAATGAAAAAGACTCTCCAAGGATTAGAACTCATGAAATCCTTTTTACAAAACAGGAGAATTAACCCAGTAAGCCACAGCAACATCACAGGTGCAAATTTATGTCAAGAAGGGCAGTGACCAATGAATCACTATTAGGTAAGTTCAAATAGAAATCCATTGGTTTTACTATGTTATTCTTAATGCCAATCTAAACAGCTTGTAATGACATATTGTTCTTTATGAACACTTAGTACAGATTCTATCTCACAATTGCAATATCTCAATCCAAAAATCAATGCAAATTTCCATTGGCTCTATAGGAAACTTATTGGTAAGTAAATGAAAAAAAGCTCTCTGAGGACTAGAATTCATGAACTCCTGTTTAAAAGACAGGGGCATTAACCCACTAAGCCATTGGAACATCACAAGTGCAAAGTGATGTCAAGAAGGGCAGTGAACATTGAATCACTATTGGTAAGTTCAAAAAGAAATCCATTGGTTTCACTATGTTATTCTTAATGCCAATCTTTGCAGCGCATCATGACGTATTGTTCTTGATGAACACGTAATACAGATTCTATATCTCAAAATCAATGCAAATTTCCATTGCTCCATAGGAAGCTTATTAGTAAGTAAATGAAAAAGACTCTCCAAGGATTAGAACTCATGAAATCCTTTTTACAAGACAGGTGCATTAACCCAGTAAGCCACAGCAACATCACAGGTGCAAATTTATGTCAAGAAGGGCAGTGACCAATGAATCACTATTAGGTAAGTTCAAAAAGAAATCCATTGGTTTTACTATGCTATTCTTAATCCCAATCTAAACAGCTTGCAATGACATATTGTTCTTTATGAACACTTAGTACAGATTCTATCTCACAATTGCACTATCTCAATCCCAAAATCAATGGAAATTTCCATTGGCTCTATAGGAAACTTATTGGTAAGTAAATGAAAAATAGCTCTCTGAGGACTAGAACTCATGAACTTCTGTTTAAAAGACAGGGGCATTAACCCACTAAGCCATTGGAACATCACAAGTGCAAAATGATGTCAAGAAGGGCAGTGAACATTGAATCACTATTGGTAAGTTCAAAAAGAAATCCATTGGTTTCACTATGTTATTCTTAATGCCAATCTTTGCAGCGCATCATGACGTATTGTTCTTGATGAACACGTAATACAGATTCTATATCTCACAATTGCACTATCTCAATCCCAAAATCAATGCAAATTTACATTGGCTCCATAGGAAGCTTATTAGTAAGTAAATGAAAAAGACTCTCCAAGGATTAGAACTCATGAAATCCTTTTTACAAGACAGGTGCATTAACCCAGTAAGCCACAGCAACATCACAGGTGGAAATTTATGTCAAGAAGGGCAGTGACCAATGAATCACTATTAGATAAGTTCAAAAAGAAATCCATTGGTTTCACTATGTTATTCTTAATGCCAATCTTTGCAGCGCATCATGACGTATTGTTCTTGATGAACACGTAATACAGATTCTATATCTCACAATTGCACTATCTCAATCCCAAAATCAATGCAAATTTCCATTGGCTCTATAGGAAGCTTATTAGTAAGTAAATGAAAAAACTCTCTGAGAATTAGAACTCATGAACTCCTGTTTATAAGACAGGCGCAATAACCAAGTAAGCCACTGGAACATCACAAGTGCAAAAGGTTGTCAAGAAGGGCAATGACCAATGAATCACTATTAGGTAAGTTCAAAAAGAAATCCATTGGTTTCACTATGTTATTCTTAATGCCAATCTTTGCAGCGCATCATGACGTATTGTTCTTGATGAACACGTAATACAGATTCTATATCTCAAAATCAATGCAAATTTCCATTGCTCCATAGGAAGCTTATTAGTAAGTAAATGAAAAAGACTCTCCAAGGATTAGAACTCATGAAATCCTTTTTACAAAACAGGAGAATTAACCCAGTAAGCCACAGCAACATCACAGGTGCAAATTTATGTCAAGAAGGGCAGTGACCAATGAATCACTATTAGGTAAGTTCAAATAGAAATCCATTGGTTTTACTATGTTATTCTTAATGCCAATCTAAACAGCTTGTAATGACATATTGTTCTTTATGAACACTTAGTACAGATTCTATCTCACAATTGCAATATCTCAATCCAAAAATCAATGCAAATTTCCATTGGCTCTATAGGAAACTTATTGGTAAGTAAATGAAAAAAAGCTCTCTGAGGACTAGAATTCATGAACTCCTGTTTAAAAGACAGGGGCATTAACCCACTAAGCCATTGGAACATCACAAGTGCAAAGTGATGTCAAGAAGGGCAGTGAACATTGAATCACTATTGGTAAGTTCAAAAAGAAATCCATTGGTTTCACTATGTTATTCTTAATGCCAATCTTTGCAGCGCATCATGACGTATTGTTCTTGATGAACACGTAATACAGATTCTATATCTCAAAATCAATGCAAATTTCCATTGCTCCATAGGAAGCTTATTAGTAAGTAAATGAAAAAGACTCTCCAAGGATTAGAACTCATGAAATCCTTTTTACAAGACAGGTGCATTAACCCAGTAAGCCACAGCAACATCACAGGTGCAAATTTATGTCAAGAAGGGCAGTGACCAATGAATCACTATTAGGTAAGTTCAAAAAGAAATCCATTGGTTTTACTATGCTATTCTTAATGCCAATCTAAACAGCTTGTAATGACATATTGTTCTTTATGAACACTTAGTACAGATTCTATCTCACAATTGCACTATCTCAATCCCAAAATCAATGGAAATTTCCATTGGCTCTATAGGAAACTTACTGGTAAGTAAATGAAAAAGAGCTCTCTGAGGACTAGAACTCATGAACTCCTGTTTAAAAGACAGGGGCATTAACCCACTAAGCCATTGGAACATCACAAGTGCAAAGTGATGTCAAGAAGGGCAGTGAACATTGAATCAATATTGGTAAGTTCAAAAAGAAATCCATTGGTTTCACTATGTTATTCTTAATGCCAATCTTTGCAGCGCATCATGACGTATTGTTCTTGATGAACACGTAATACAGATTCTATATCTCACAACTGCATTATCTCAATCCCAAAATCAATGCAAATTTACATTGGCTCCATAGGAAGCTTATCAGTAAGTAAATGAAAAAGACTCTCCAAGGATTAGAACTCATGAAATCCTTTTTACAAGACAGGTGCATTAACCCAGTAAGCCACAGCAACATCACAGGTGCATATTTATGTCAAGAAGGGCAGTGACCAATGAATCACTATTAGGTAAGTTCAAAAAGAAATCCATTGGTTTTACTATGTTATTCTTAATGCCAATCTAAACAGCTTGTAATGACATATTGTTCTTTATGAACACTTAGTACAGATTCTATCTCACAATTGCAATATCTCAATCCAAAAATCAATGCAAATTTCCATTGGCTCTATAGGAAACTTATTGGTAAGTAAATGAAAAAAAGCTCTCTGAGGACTAGAACTCATGAACTCCTGTTTAAAAGACAGGGGCATTAACCCACTAAGCCATTGGAACATCACAAATGCAAAGTGATGTCAAGAAGGGCAGTGAACATTGAATCAATATTGGTAAGTTCAAATAGAAATCCATTGGTTTTACTATGTTATTCTTAATGCCAATCTAAACAGCTTGTAATGACATATTGTTCTTTATGAACACTTAGTACAGATTCTATCTCACAATTGCAATATCTCAATCCAAAAATCAATGCAAATTTCCATTGGCTCTATAGGAAACTTATTGGTAAGTAAATGAAAAAGAACTCTCTGAGGACTAGAATTCATGAACTCCTGTTTAAAAGACAGGGGCATTAACCCACTAAGCCATTGGAACATCACAAGTGCTTTGTAATGTCAAGAAGGGCAGCGAACATTGAATCACTATTAGATAAGTTCAAAAAGAAATCCATTGGTTTCACTATGTTATTCTTAATGCCAATCTTTGCAGCGCATCATGACGTATTGTTCTTGATGAACACGTAATACAGATTCTATATCTCACAATTGCACTATCTCAATCCCAAAATCAATGCAAATTTACATTGGCTCCATAGGAAGCTTATTAGTAAGTAAATGAAAAAGACTCTCCAAGTATTAGAACTCATGAAATCCTTTTTACAAGACAGGTGCATTAACCCAGTAAGTCACAGCAACATCACAGGTGCAAATTTATGTCAAGAAGGGCAGTGACCAATGAATCACTATTAGGTAAGTTCAAATAGAAATCCATTGGTTTTACTATGTTATTCTTAATGCCAATCTAAACAGCTTGTAATGACATATTGTTCTTTATGAACACTTAGTACAGATTCTATCTCACAATTGCAATATCTCAATCCAAAAATCAATGCAAATTTCCATTGGCTCTATAGGAAACTTATTGGTAAGTAAATGAAAAAAAGCTCTCTGAGGACTAGAACTCATGAACTCCTGTTTAAAAGACAGGGGCATTAACCCACTAAGCCATTGGAACATCACAAATGCAATGTGATGTCAAGAAGGGCAGTGAACATTGAATCAATATTGGTAAGTTCAAAAAGAAATCCATTGGTTTCACTATGTTATTCTTAATGCCAATCTTTGCAGCGCATCATGACGTATTGTTCTTGATGAACACGTAATACAGATTCTATATCTCACAACTGCATTATCTCAATCCCAAAATCAATGCAAATTTACATTGGCTCCATAGGAAGCTTATCAGTAAGTAAATGAAAAAGACTCTCCAAGGATTAGAACTCATGAAATCCTTTTTACAAGACAGGTGCATTAACCCAGTAAGCCACAGCAACATCACAGGTGCAAATTTATGTCAAGAAGGGCAGTGACCAATGAATCACTATTACGTAAGTTCAAAAAGAAATCCATTGGTTTTACTATGCTATTCTTAATGCCAATCTAAACAGCTTGTAATGACATATTGTTCTTTATGAACACTTAGTACAGATTCTATCTCACAATTGCACTATCTCAATCCCAAAATCAATGGAAATTTCCATTGGCTCTATAGGAAACTTATTGGTAAGTAAATTAAAAAGAGCTCTCTGAGGACTAGAACTCATGAACTCCTGTTTAAAAGACAGGGGCATTAACCCACTAAGCCATTGGAACATCACAAGTGCAAAGTGATGTCAAGAAGGGCAGTGAACATTGAATCACTATTGGTAAGTTCAAAAAGAAATCCATTGGTTTCACTATGTTATTCTTAATGCCAATCTTTGCAGCGCATCATGACGTATTGTTCTTGATGAACACGTAATACAGATTCTATATCTCACAATTGCACTATCTCAAGCCCAAAATCAATGCAAATTTCCATTGGCTCTATAGGAAGCTTATTAGTAAGTAAATGAAAAAACTCTCTGAGAATTAGAACTCATGAACTCCTGTTTATAAGACAGGCACAATAACCAAGTAAGCCACTGGAACATCACAAGTGCAAAAGGTTGTCAAGAAGGGCAATGACCAATGAATCACTATTAGGTAAGTTCAAAAAGAAATCCATTGGTTTCACTATGTTATTCTTAATGCCAATCTATGCAGCGCATCATGACGTATTGTTCTTGATGAACACATAATACAGATTCTATATCTCAAAATCAATGCAAATTTCCATTGCTCCATAGGAAGCTTATTAGTAAGTAAATGAAAAAGACTCTCCAAAGATTAGAACTCATGAAATCCTTTTTACAAGAAAGGAGAATTAACCCAGTAAGCCACAGCAACATCACAGGTGCAAATTTATGTCAAGTAGGGCAATGACCAATGAATCACTATTAGGTAAGTTCAAATAGAAATCCATTGGTTTTACTATGTTATTCTTAATGCCAATCTAAACAGCTTGTAATGACATATTGTTCTTTATGAACACTTAGTACAGATTCTATCTCACAATTGCAATATCTCAATCCAAAAATCAATGCAAATTTCCATTGGCTCAATAGGAAACTTATTGGTAAGTAAATGAAAAAGAGCTCGCTGAGGACTAGAATTCATGAACTCCTGTTTAAGAGACAGGGGCATTAACCCACTAAGCCATTGGAACATCACAAGTGCAAAGTGATGTCAAGAAGGGCAGTGAACATTGAATCACTATTGGTAAGTTCAAAAAGAAATCCATTGGTTTCACTATGTTATTCTTAATGCCAATCTTTGCAGCGCATCATGACGTATTGTTCTTGATGAACACGTAATTCAGATTCTATATCTCACAATTGCACTATCTCAAGCCCAAAATCAATGCAAATTTACATTGGCTCCATAGGAAGCTTATCAGTAAGTAAATGAAAAAGACTCTCCAAGGATTAGAACTCATGAAATCCTTTTTACAAGACAGGTGCATTAACCCAGTAAGCCACAGCAACATCACAGGTGCAAATTTATGTCAAGAAGGGCAGTGACCAATGAATCACTATTAGGTAAGTTCAAAAAGAAATCCATTGGTTTTACTATGCTATTCTTAATGCCAATCTAAACAGCTTGTAATGACATATTGTTCTTTATGAACACTTAGTACAGATTCTATCTCACAATTGCACTATCTCAATCCCAAAATCAATGGAAATTTCCATTGGCTCTATAGGAAACTTATTGGTAAGTAAATGAAAAAGAGCTCTCTGAGGACTAGAACTCATGAACTTCTGTTTAAAAGACAGGGGCATTAACCCACTAAGCCATTGGAACATCACAAGTGCAGAATGATGTCAAGAAGGGCAGTGAACATTGAATCACTATTGGTAAGTTCAAAAAGAAATCCATTGGTTTCACTATGTTATTCTTAATGCCAATCTTTGCAGCGCATCATGACGTATTGTTCTTGATGAACACGTAATACAGATTCTATATCTCACAATTGCACTATCTCAAGCCCAAAATCAATGCAAATTTCCATTGGCTCTATAGGAAGCTTATTAGTAAGTAAATGAAAAAACTCTCTGAGAATCAGAACTCATGAACTCCTGTTTATAAGACACTCGCAATAACCAAGTAAGCCACTGGAACATCACAAGTGCAAAAGGTTGTCAAGAAGGGCAATGACCAATGAATCACTATTAGGTAAGTTCAAAAAGAAATCCATTGGTTTCACTATGTTATTCTTAATGCCAATCTTTGCAGCGCATCATGACGTATTGTTCTTGATGAACACGTAATACAGATTCTATATCTCAAAATCAATGCAAATTTCCATTGCTCCATAGGAAGCTTATTAGTAAGTAAATGAAAAAGACTCTCCAAGGATTAGAACTCATGAAATCCTTTTTACAAAACAGGAGCATTAACCCAGTAAGACACAGCAACATCACAGGTGCAAATTTATGTCAAGAAGGGCAGTGACCAATGAATCACTATTAGGTAAGTTCAAATAGAAATCCATTGGTTTTACTATGTTATTCTTAATGCCAATCTAAACAGCTTGTAATGACATATTGTTCTTTATGAACACTTAGTACAGATTCTATCTCACAATTGCAATATCTCAATCCAAAAATCAATGCAAATTTCCATTGGCTCTATAGGAAACTTATTGGTAAGTAAATGAAAAAGAACTCTCTGAGGACTAGAATTCATGAACTCCTGTTTAAAAGACAGGGGCATTAACCCACTAAGCCATTGGAACATCACAAGTGCTTTGTGATGTCAAGAAGGGCAGCGAACATTGAATCACTATTAGATAAGTTCAAAAAGAAATCCATTGGTTTCACTATGTTATTCTTAATGCCAATCTTTGCAGCGCATCATGACGTATTGTTCTTGATGAACACGTAATACAGATTCTATATCTCACAATTGCACTATCTCAATCCCAAAATCAATGCAAATTTACATGGGCTCCATAGGAAGCTTATCAGTAAGTAAACGAAAAAGACTCTCCAAGGATTAGAACTCATGAAATCCTTTTTACAAGACAAATGCATTAACCCAGTAAGCCACAGAAACATCACAGGTGCAAATTTATGTCAAGAAGGGCAGTGACCAATGAATCACTATTAGGTAAGTTCAAAAAGAAATCCATTGGTTTCACTATGTTATTCTTAATGCCAATCTATGCAGCGCATCATGACGTATTGTTCTTGATGAACACGTAATACAGATTCTATATCTCAAAATCAATGCAAATTTCCATTGCTCCATAGGAAGCTTATTAGTAAGTAAATGAAAAAGACTCTCCAAAGATTAGAACTCATGAAATCCTTTTTACAAGACAGGAGAATTAACCCAGTAAGCCACAGCAACATCACAGGTGCAAATTTATGTCAAGAAGGGCAATGACCAATGAATCACTATTAGGTAAGTTCAAATAGAAATCCATTCGTTTTACTATGTTATTCTTAATGCCAATCTAAACAGCTTGTAATGACATATTGTTCTTTATGAACACTTAGTACAGATTCTATCTCACAATTGCAATATCTCAATCCAAAAATCAATGCAAATTTCCATTGGCTCAATAGGAAACTTATTGGTAAGTAAATGAAAAAGAGCTCGCTGAGGACTAGAATTCATGAACTCCTGTTTAAGAGACAGGGGCATTAACCCACTAAGCCATTGGAACATCACAAGTGCAAAGTGATGTCAAGAAGGGCAGTGAACATTGAATCACTATTGGTAAGTTCAAAAAGAAATCCATTGGTTTCACTATGTTATTCTTAATGCCAATCTTTGCAGCGCATCATGACGTATTGTTCTTGATGAACACGTAATACAGATTCTATATCTCACAATTGCACTATCTCAATCCCAAAATCAATGCAAATTTACATTGGCTCCATAGGAAGCTTATCAGTAAGTAAATGAAAAAGACTCTCCAAGGATTAGAACTCATGAAATCCTTTTTACAAGACAAATGCATTAACCCAGTAAGCCACAGAAACATCACAGGTGCAAATTTATGTCAAGAAGGGCAGTGACCAATGAATCACTATTAGGTAAGTTCAAAAAGAAATCCATTGGTTTTACTATGCTATTCTTAATGCCATTCTAAACAGCTTGTGATGACATATTGTTCTTTATGAACACGTACTACAGATTCTATCTCACAATTGCACTATCTCAATCCCAAAATCAATGCAAATTTACATTGGCTCCATAGGAAGCTTATTAGTAAGTAAATGAAAAAGACTCTCCAAGGATTAGAACTCATGAAATCCTTTTTACAAGACAGGTGCATTAACCCAGTAAGCCACAGCAACATCACAGGTGGAAATTTATGTCAAGAAGGGCAGTGACCAATGAATCACTATTAGATAAGTTCAAAAAGAAATCCATTGGTTTCACTATGTTATTCTTAATGCCAATCTTTGCAGCGCATCATGACGTATTGTTCTTGATGAACACGTAATACAGATTCTATATCTCACAATTGCACTATCTCAATCCCAAAATCAATGCAAATTTCCATTGGCTCTATAGGAAGCTTATTAGTAAGTAAATGAAAAAACTCTCTGAGAATTAGAACTCATGAACTCCTGTTTATAAGACAGGCGCAATAACCAAGTAAGCCACTGGAACATCACAAGTGCAAAAGGTTGTCAAGAAGGGCAATGACCAATGAATCACTATTAGGTAAGCTCAAAAAGAAATCCATTGGTTTCACTATGTTATTCTTAATGCCAATCTTTGCAGCGCATCATGACATATTGTTCTTGATGAACACGTAATACAGATTCTATATCTCAAAATCAATGCAAATTTCCATTGCTCCATAGGAAGCTTATTAGTAAGTAAATGAAAAAGACTCTCCAAGGATTAGAACTCATGAAATCCTTTTTACAAAACAGGAGAATTAACCCAGTAAGCCACAGCAACATCACAGGTGCAAATTTATGTCAAGAAGGGCAGTGACCAATGAATCACTATTAGTTAAGTTCAAATAGAAATCCATTGGTTTTACTATGTTATTCTTAATGCCAATCTAAACAGCTTGTAATGACATATTGTTCTTTATGAACACTTAGTACAGATTCTATCTCACAATTGCAATATCTCAATCCAAAAATCAATGCAAATTTCCATTGGCTCTATAGGAAACTTATTGGTAAGTAAATGAAAAAAAGCTCTCTGAGGACTAGAATTCATGAACTCCTGTTTAAAAGACAGGGGCATTAACCCACTAAGCCATTGGAACATCACAAGTGCAAAGTGATGTCAAGAAGGGCAGTGAACATTGAATCACTATTGGTAAGTTCAAAAAGAAATCCATTGGTTTCACTATGTTATTCTTAATGCCAATCTTTGCAGCGCATCATGACGTATTGTTCTTGATGAACACGTAATACAGATTCTATATCTCAAAATCAATGCAAATTTCCATTGCTCCATAGGAAGCTTATTAGTAAGTAAATGAAAAAGACTCTCCAAGGATTAGAACTCATGAAATCCTTTTTACAAAACAGGAGCATTAACCCAGTAAGACACAGCAACATCACAGGTGCAAATTTATGTCAAGAAGGGCAGTGACCAATGAATCACTATTAGGTAAGTTCAAATAGAAATCCATTGGTTTTACTATGTTATTCTTAATGCCAATCTAAACAGCTTGTAATGACATATTGTTCTTTATGAACACTTAGTACAGATTCTATCTCACAATTGCAATATCTCAATCCAAAAATCAATGCAAATTTCCATTGGCTCTATAGGAAACTTATTGGTAAGTAAATGAAAAAGAACTCTCTGAGGACTAGAATTCATGAACTCCTGTTTAAAAGACAGGGGCATTAACCCACTAAGCCATTGGAACATCACAAGTGCTTTGTGATGTCAAGAAGGGCAGCGAACATTGAATCACTATTAGATAAGTTCAAAAAGAAATCCATTGGTTTCACTATGTTATTCTTAATGCCAATCTTTGCAGCGCATCATGACGTATTGTTCTTGATGAACACGTAATACAGATTCTATATCTCACAATTGCACTATCTCAATCCCAAAATCAATGCAAATTTACATTGGCTCCATAGGAAGCTTATTAGTAAGTAAATGAAAAAGACTCTCCAAGTATTAGAACTCATGAAATCCTTTTTACAAGACAGGTGCATTAACCCAGTAAGTCACAGGAACATCACAGGTGCAAATTTATGTCAAGAAGGGCAGTGACCAATGAATCACTATTAGGTAAGTTCAAATAGAAATCCATTGGTTTTACTATGTTATTCTTAATGCCAATCTAAACAGCTTGTAATGACATATTGTTCTTTATGAACACTTAGTACAGATTCTATCTCACAATTGCAATATCTCAATCCAAAAATCAATGCAAATTTCCATTGGCTCTATAGGAAACTTATTGGTAAGTAAATGAAAAAGAGCTCTCTGAGGACTAGAACTCATGAACTCCTGTTTAAAAGACAGGGGCATTAACCCACTAAGCCATTGGAACATCACAAGTGCAAAGTGATGTCAAGAAGGGCAGTGAACATTGAATCAATATTGGTAAGTTCAAAAAGAAATCCATTGGTTTCACTATGTTATTCTTAATGCCAATCTTTGCAGCGCATCATGACGTATTGTTCTTGATGAACACGTAATACAGATTCTATATCTCACAACTGCATTATCTCAATCCCAAAATCAATGCAAATTTACATTGGCTCCATAGGAAGCTTATCAGTAAGTAAATGAAAAAGACTCTCCAAGGATTAGAACTCATGAAATCCTTTTTACAAGACAGTTGTATTAACCCAGTAAGCCACAGCAACATCACAGGTGCAAATTTATGTCAAGAAGGGCAGTGACCAATGAATCACTATTAGGTAAGTTCAAAAAGAAATCCATTGGTTTTACTATGCTATTCTTAATGCCAATCTAAACAGCTTGTAATGACATATTGTTCTTTATGAACACTTAGTACAGATTCTATCTCACAATTGCACTATCTCAATCCCAAAATCAATGGAAATTTCCATTGGCTCTATAGGAAACTTATTGGTAAGTAAATGAAAAAGAGCTCTCTGAGGACTAGAACTCATGAACTCCTGTTTAAAAGACAGGGGCATTAACCCACTAAGCCATTGGAACATCACAAGTGCAAAGTGATGTCAAGAAGGGCAGTGAACATTGAATCACTATTGGTAAGTTCAAAAAGAAATCCATTGGTTTCACTATGTTATTCTTAATGCCAATCTTTGCAGCGCATCATGACGTATTGTTCTTGATGAACACGTAATACAGATTCTATATCTCAAAATCAATGCAAATTTCCATTGCTCCATAGGAAGCTTATTAGTAAGTAAATGAAAAAGACTCTCCAAAGATTAGAACTCATGAAATCCTTTTTACAAGACAGGAGAATTAACCCAGTAAGCCACAGCAACATCACAGGTGCAAATTTATGTCAAGAAGGGCAATGACCAATGAATCACTATTAGGTAAGTTCAAATAGAAATCCATTCGTTTTACTATGTTATTCTTAATGCCAATCTAAACAGCTTGTAATGACATATTGTTCTTTATGAACACTTAGTACAGATTCTATCTCACAATTGCAATATCTCAATCCAAAAATCAATGCAAATTTCCATTGGCTCAATAGGAAACTTATTGGTAAGTAAATGAAAAAGAGCTCGCTGAGGACTAGAATTCATGAACTCCTGTTTAAGAGACAGGGGCATTAACCCACTAAGCCATTGGAACATCACAAGTGCAAAGTGATGTCAAGAAGGGCAGTGAACATTGAATCACTATTGGTAAGTTCAAAAAGAAATCCATTGGTTTCACTATGTTATTCTTAATGCCAATCTTTGCAGCGCATCATGACGTATTGTTCTTGATGAACACGTAATACAGATTCTATATCTCACAACTGCATTATCTCAATCCCAAAATCAATGCAAATTTACATTGGCTCCATAGGAAGCTTATCAGTAAGTAAATGAAAAAGACTCTCCAAGGATTAGAACTCATGAAATCCTTTTTACAAGACAGTTGTATTAACCCAGTAAGCCACAGCAACATCACAGGTGCAAATTTATGTCAAGAAGGGCAGTGACCAATGAATCACTATTAGGTAAGTTCAAAAAGAAATCCATTGGTTTTACTATGCTATTCTTAATGCCAATCTAAACAGCTTGTAATGACATATTGTTCTTTATGAACACTTAGTACAGATTCTATCTCACAATTGCACTATCTCAATCCCAAAATCAATGGAAATTTCCATTGGCTCTATAGGAAACTTATTGGTAAGTAAATGAAAAAGAGCTCTCTGAGGACTAGAACTCATGAACTCCTGTTTAAAAGACAGGGGCATTAACCCACTAAGCCATTGGAACATCACAAGTGCAAAGTGATGTCAAGAAGGGCAGTGAACATTGAATCACTATTGGTAAGTTCAAAAAGAAATCCATTGGTTTCACTATGTTATTCTTAATGCCAATCTTTGCAGCGCATCATGACGTATTGTTCTTGATGAACACGTAATACAGATTCTATATCTCAAAATCAATGCAAATTTCCATTGCTCCATAGGAAGCTTATTAGTAAGTAAATGAAAAAGACTCTCCAAAGATTAGAACTCATGAAATCCTTTTTACAAGACAGGAGAATTAACCCAGTAAGCCACAGCAACATCACAGGTGCAAATTTATGTCAAGAAGGGCAATGACCAATGAATCACTATTAGGTAAGTTCAAATAGAAATCCATTCGTTTTACTATGTTATTCTTAATGCCAATCTAAACAGCTTGTAATGACATATTGTTCTTTATGAACACTTAGTACAGATTCTATCTCACAATTGCAATATCTCAATCCAAAAATCAATGCAAATTTCCATTGGCTCAATAGGAAACTTATTGGTAAGTAAATGAAAAAGAGCTCGCTGAGGACTAGAATTCATGAACTCCTGTTTAAGAGACAGGGGCATTAACCCACTAAGCCATTGGAACATCACAAGTGCAAAGTGATGTCAAGAAGGGCAGTGAACATTGAATCACTATTGGTAAGTTCAAAAAGAAATCCATTGGTTTCACTATGTTATTCTTAATGCCAATCTTTGCAGCGCATCATGACGTATTGTTCTTGATGAACACGTAATACAGATTCTATATCTCAAAATCAATGCAAATTTCCATTGCTCCATAGGAAGCTTATTAGTAAGTAAATGAAAAAGACTCTCCAAAGATTAGAACTCATGAAATCCTTTTTACAAGACAGGAGAATTAACCCAGTAAGCCACAGCAACATCACAGGTGCAAATTTATGTCAAGAAGGGCAATGACCAATGAATCACTATTAGGTAAGTTCAAATAGAAATCCATTCGTTTTACTATGTTATTCTTAATGCCAATCTAAACAGCTTGTAATGACATATTGTTCTTTATGAACACTTAGTACAGATTCTATCTCACAATTGCAATATCTCAATCCAAAAATCAATGCAAATTTCCATTGGCTCAATAGGAAACTTATTGGTAAGTAAATGAAAAAGAGCTCGCTGAGGACTAGAATTCATGAACTCCTGTTTAAGAGACAGGGGCATTAACCCACTAAGCCATTGGAACATCACAAGTGCAAAGTGATGTCAAGAAGGGCAGTGAACATTGAATCACTATTGGTAAGTTCAAAAAGAAATCCATTGGTTTCACTATGTTATTCTTAATGCCAATCTTTGCAGCGCATCATGACGTATTGTTCTTGATGAACACGTAATACAGATTCTATATCTCACAATTGCACTATCTCAATCCCAAAATCAATGCAAATTTACATTGGCTCCATAGGAAGCTTATCAGTAAGTAAATGAAAAAGACTCTCCAAGGATTAGAACTCATGAAATCCTTTTTACAAGACAAATGCATTAACCCAGTAAGCCACAGAAACATCACAGGTGCAAATTTATGTCAAGAAGGGCAGTGACCAATGAATCACTATTAGGTAAGTTCAAAAAGAAATCCATTGGTTTTACTATGCTATTCTTAATGCCATTCTAAACAGCTTGTGATGACATATTGTTCTTTATGAACACGTACTACAGATTCTATCTCACAATTGCACTATCTCAATCCCAAAATCAATGCAAATTTACATTGGCTCCATAGGAAGCTTATTAGTAAGTAAATGAAAAAGACTCTCCAAGGATTAGAACTCATGAAATCCTTTTTACAAGACAGGTGCATTAACCCAGTAAGCCACAGCAACATCACAGGTGGAAATTTATGTCAAGAAGGGCAGTGACCAATGAATCACTATTAGATAAGTTCAAAAAGAAATCCATTGGTTTCACTATGTTATTCTTAATGCCAATCTTTGCAGCGCATCATGACGTATTGTTCTTGATGAACACGTAATACAGATTCTATATCTCACAATTGCACTATCTCAATCCCAAAATCAATGCAAATTTCCATTGGCTCTATAGGAAGCTTATTAGTAAGTAAATGAAAAAACTCTCTGAGAATTAGAACTCATGAACTCCTGTTTATAAGACAGGCGCAATAACCAAGTAAGCCACTGGAACATCACAAGTGCAAAAGGTTGTCAAGAAGGGCAATGACCAATGAATCACTATTAGGTAAGCTCAAAAAGAAATCCATTGGTTTCACTATGTTATTCTTAATGCCAATCTTTGCAGCGCATCATGACATATTGTTCTTGATGAACACGTAATACAGATTCTATATCTCAAAATCAATGCAAATTTCCATTGCTCCATAGGAAGCTTATTAGTAAGTAAATGAAAAAGACTCTCCAAGGATTAGAACTCATGAAATCCTTTTTACAAAACAGGAGAATTAACCCAGTAAGCCACAGCAACATCACAGGTGCAAATTTATGTCAAGAAGGGCAGTGACCAATGAATCACTATTAGTTAAGTTCAAATAGAAATCCATTGGTTTTACTATGTTATTCTTAATGCCAATCTAAACAGCTTGTAATGACATATTGTTCTTTATGAACACTTAGTACAGATTCTATCTCACAATTGCAATATCTCAATCCAAAAATCAATGCAAATTTCCATTGGCTCTATAGGAAACTTATTGGTAAGTAAATGAAAAAAAGCTCTCTGAGGACTAGAATTCATGAACTCCTGTTTAAAAGACAGGGGCATTAACCCACTAAGCCATTGGAACATCACAAGTGCAAAGTGATGTCAAGAAGGGCAGTGAACATTGAATCACTATTGGTAAGTTCAAAAAGAAATCCATTGGTTTCACTATGTTATTCTTAATGCCAATCTTTGCAGCGCATCATGACGTATTGTTCTTGATGAACACGTAATAAAGATTCTATATCTCAAAATCAATGCAAATTTCCATTGCTCCATAGGAAGCTTATTAGTAAGTAAATGAAAAAGACTCTCCAAGGATTAGAACTCATGAAATCCTTTTTACAAAACAGGAGCATTAACCCAGTAAGACACAGCAACATCACAGGTGCAAATTTATGTCAAGAAGGGCAGTGACCAATGAATCACTATTAGGTAAGTTCAAATAGAAATCCATTGGTTTTACTATGTTATTCTTAATGCCAATCTAAACAGCTTGTAATGACATATTGTTCTTTATGAACACTTAGTACAGATTCTATCTCACAATTGCAATATCTCAATCCAAAAATCAATGCAAATTTCCATTGGCTCTATAGGAAACTTATTGGTAAGTAAATGAAAAAGAACTCTCTGAGGACTAGAATTCATGAACTCCTGTTTAAAAGACAGGGGCATTAACCCACTAAGCCATTGGAACATCACAAGTGCTTTGTGATGTCAAGAAGGGCAGCGAACATTGAATCACTATTAGATAAGTTCAAAAAGAAATCCATTGGTTTCACTATGTTATTCTTAATGCCAATCTTTGCAGCGCATCATGACGTATTGTTCTTGATGAACACGTAATACAGATTCTATATCTCACAATTGCACTATCTCAATCCCAAAATCAATGCAAATTTACATTGGCTCCATAGGAAGCTTATTAGTAAGAAAATGAAAAAGACTCTCCAAGTATTAGAACTCATGAAATCCTTTTTACAAGACAGGTGCATTAACCCAGTAAGTCACAGGAACATCACAGGTGCAAATTTATGTCAAGAAGGGCAGTGACCAATGAATCACTATTAGGTAAGTTCAAATAGAAATCCATTGGTTTTACTATGTTATTCTTAATGCCAATCTAAACAGCTTGTAATGACATATTGTTCTTTATGAACACTTAGTACAGATTCTATCTCACAATTGCAATATCTCAATCCAAAAATCAATGCAAATTTCCATTGGCTCTATAGGAAACTTATTGGTAAGTAAATGAAAAAGAGCTCTCTGAGGACTAGAACTCATGAACTCCTGTTTAAAAGACAGGGGCATTAACCCACTAAGCCATTGGAACATCACAAGTGCAAAGTGATGTCAAGAAGGGCAGTGAACATTGAATCAATATTGGTAAGTTCAAAAAGAAATCCATTGGTTTCACTATGTTATTCTTAATGCCAATCTTTGCAGCGCATCATGACGTATTGTTCTTGATGAACACGTAATACAGATTCTATATCTCACAACTGCATTATCTCAATCCCAAAATCAATGCAAATTTACATTGGCTCCATAGGAAGCTTATCAGTAAGTAAATGAAAAAGACTCTCCAAGGATTAGAACTCATGAAATCCTTTTTACAAGACAGTTGCATTAACCCAGTAAGCCACAGCAACATCACAGGTGCAAATTTATGTCAAGAAGGGCAGTGACCAATGAATCACTATTAGGTAAGTTCAAAAAGAAATCCATTGGTTTTACTATGCTATTCTTAATGCCAATCTAAACAGCTTGTAATGACATATTGTTCTTTATGAACACTTAGTACAGATTCTATCTCACAATTGCACTATCTCAATCCCAAAATCAATGGAAATTTCCATTGGCTCTATAGGAAACTTATTGGTAAGTAAATGAAAAAGAGCTCTATGAGGACTAGAACTCATGAACTCCTGTTTAAAAGACAGGGGCATTAACCCACTAAGCCATTGGAACATCACAATTGCAAAGTGATGTCAAGAAGGGCAGTGAACATTGAATCACTATTGGTAAGTTCAAAAAGAAATCCATTGGTTTCACTATGTTATTCTTAATGCCAATCTTTGCAGCGCATCATGACGTATTGTTCTTGATGAACACGTAATACAGATTCTATATCTCACAATTGCACTATCTCAAGCCCAAAATCAATGCAAATTTCCATTGGCTCTATAGGAAGCTTATTAGTAAGTAAATGAAAAAACTCTCTGAGAATTAGAACTCATGAACTCCTGTTTATAAGACAGGCGCAATAACCAAGTAAGCCACTGGAACATCACAAGTGCAAAAGGTTGTCAAGAAGGGCAATGACCAATGAATCACTATTAGGTAAGTTCAAAAAGAAATCCATTGGTTTCACTATGTTATTCTTAATGCCAATCTATGCAGCGCATCATGACGTATTGTTCTTGATGAACACGTAATACAGATTCTATATCTCAAAATCAATGCAAATTTCCATTGCTCCATAGGAAGCTTATTAGTAAGTAAATGAAAAAGACTCTCCAAAGATTAGAACTCATGAAATCCTTTTTACAAGACAGGAGAATTAACCCAGTAAGCCACAGCAACATCACAGGTGCAAATTTATGTCAAGAAGGGCAATGACCAATGAATCACTATTAGGTAAGTTCAAATAGAAATCCATTCGTTTTACTATGTTATTCTTAATGCCAATCTAAACAGCTTGTAATGACATATTGTTCTTTATGAACACTTAGTACAGATTCTATCTCACAATTGCAATATCTCAATCCAAAAATCAATGCAAATTTCCATTGGCTCAATAGGAAACTTATTGGTAAGTAAATGAAAAAGAGCTCGCTGAGGACTAGAATTCATGAACTCCTGTTTAAGAGACAGGGGCATTAACCCACTAAGCCATTGGAACATCACAAGTGCAAAGTGATGTCAAGAAGGGCAGTGAACATTGAATCACTATTGGTAAGTTCAAAAAGAAATCCATTGGTTTCACTATGTTATTCTTAATGCCAATCTTTGCAGCGCATCATGACGTATTGTTCTTGATGAACACGTAATACAGATTCTATATCTCACAATTGCACTATCTCAATCCCAAAATCAATGCAAATTTACATTGGCTCCATAGGAAGCTTATCAGTAAGTAAATGAAAAAGACTCTCCAAGGATTAGAACTCATGAAATCCTTTTTACAAGACAAATGCATTAACCCAGTAAGCCACAGAAACATCACAGGTGCAAATTTATGTCAAGAAGGGCAGTGACCAATGAATCACTATTAGGTAAGTTCAAAAAGAAATCCATTGGTTTTACTATGCTATTCTTAATGCCATTCTAAACAGCTTGTGATGACATATTGTTCTTTATGAACACGTACTACAGATTCTATCTCACAATTGCACTATCTCAATCCCAAAATCAATGCAAATTTACATTGGCTCCATAGGAAGCTTATTAGTAAGTAAATGAAAAAGACTCTCCAAGGATTAGAACTCATGAAATCCTTTTTACAAGACAGGTGCATTAACCCAGTAAGCTACAGCAACATCACAGGTGGAAATTTATGTCAAGAAGGGCAGTGACCAATGAATCACTATTAGATAAGTTCAAAAAGAAATCCATTGGTTTCACTATGTTATTCTTAATGCCAATCTTTGCAGCGCATCATGACGTATTGTTCTTGATGAACACGTAATACAGATTCTATATCTCACAATTGCACTATCTCAATCCCAAAATCAATGCAAATTTCCATTGGCTCTATAGGAAGCTTATTAGTAAGTAAATGAAAAAACTCTCTGAGAATTAGAACTCATGAACTCCTGTTTATAAGACAGGCGCAATAACCAAGTAAGCCACTGGAACATCACAAGTGCAAAAGGTTGTCAAGAAGGGCAATGACCAATGAATCACTATTAGGTAAGCTCAAAAAGAAATCCATTGGTTTCACTATGTTATTCTTAATGCCAATCTTTGCAGCGCATCATGACATATTGTTCTTGATGAACACGTAATACAGATTCTATATCTCAAAATCAATGCAAATTTCCATTGCTCCATAGGAAGCTTATTAGTAAGTAAATGAAAAAGACTCTCCAAGGATTAGAACTCATGAAATCCTTTTTACAAAACAGGAGAATTAACCCAGTAAGCCACAGCAACATCACAGGTGCAAATTTATGTCAAGAAGGGCAGTGACCAATGAATCACTATTAGTTAAGTTCAAATAGAAATCCATTGGTTTTACTATGTTATTCTTAATGCCAATCTAAACAGCTTGTAATGACATATTGTTCTTTATGAACACTTAGTACAGATTCTATCTCACAATTGCAATATCTCAATCCAAAAATCAATGCAAATTTCCATTGGCTCTATAGGAAACTTATTGGTAAGTAAATGAAAAAAAGCTCTCTGAGGACTAAAATTCATGAACTCCTGTTTAAAAGACAGGGGCATTAACCCACTAAGCCATTGGAACATCACAAGTGCAAAGTGATGTCAAGAAGGGCAGTGAACATTGAATCACTATTGGTAAGTTCAAAAAGAAATCCATTGGTTTCACTATGTTATTCTTAATGCCAATCTTTGCAGCGCATCATGACGTATTGTTCTTGATGAACACGTAATACAGATTCTATATCTCAAAATCAATGCAAATTTCCATTGCTCCATAGGAAGCTTATTAGTAAGTAAATGAAAAAGACTCTCCAAGGATTAGAACTCATGAAATCCTTTTTACAAAACAGGAGCATTAACCCAGTAAGACACAGCAACATCACAGGTGCAAATTTATGTCAAGAAGGGCAGTGACCAATGAATCACTATTAGGTAAGTTCAAATAGAAATCCATTGGTTTTACTATGTTATTCTTAATGCCAATCTAAACAGCTTGTAATGACATATTGTTCTTTATGAACACTTAGTACAGATTCTATCTCACAATTGCAATATCTCAATCCAAAAATCAATGCAAATTTCCATTGGCTCTATAGGAAACTTATTGGTAAGTAAATGAAAAAGAACTCTCTGAGGACTAGAATTCATGAACTCCTGTTTAAAAGACAGGGGCATTAACCCACTAAGCCATTGGAACATCACAAGTGCTTTGTGATGTCAAGAAGGGCAGCGAACATTGAATCACTATTAGATAAGTTCAAAAAGAAATCCATTGGTTTCACTATGTTATTCTTAATGCCAATCTTTGCAGCGCATCATGACGTATTGTTCTTGATGAACACGTAATACAGATTCTATATCTCACAATTGCACTATCTCAATCCCAAAATCAATGCAAATTTACATTGGCTCCATAGGAAGCTTATTAGTAAGAAAATGAAAAAGACTCTCCAAGTATTAGAACTCATGAAATCCTTTTTACAAGACAGGTGCATTAACCCAGTAAGTCACAGGAACATCACAGGTGCAAATTTATGTCAAGAAGGGCAGTGACCAATGAATCACTATTAGGTAAGTTCAAATAGAAATCCATTGGTTTTACTATGTTATTCTTAATGCCAATCTAAACAGCTTGTAATGACATATTGTTCTTTATGAACACTTAGTACAGATTCTATCTCACAATTGCAATATCTCAATCCAAAAATCAATGCAAATTTCCATTGGCTCTATAGGAAACTTATTGGTAAGTAAATGAAAAGAGCTCTCTGAGGACTAGAACTCATGAACTCCTGTTTAAAAGACAGGGGCATTAACCCACTAAGCCATTGGAACATCACAAGTGCAAAGTTATGTCAAGAAGGGCAGTGAACATTGAATCAATATTGGTAAGTTCAAAAAGAAATCCATTGGTTTCACTATGTTATTCTTAATGCCAATCTTTGCAGCGCATCATGACGTATTGTTCTTGATGAACACGTAATACAGATTCTATATCTCACAACTGCATTATCTCAATCCCAAAATCAATGCAAATTTACATTGGCTCCATAGGAAGCTTATCAGTAAGTAAATGAAAAAGACTCTCCAAGGATTAGAACTCATGAAATCCTTTTTACAAGACAGTTGCATTAACCCAGTAAGCCACAGCAACATCACAGGTGCAAATTTATGTCAAGAAGGGCAGTGACCAATGAATCACTATTAGGTAAGTTCAAAAAGAAATCCATTGGTTTTACTATGCTATTCTTAATGCCAATCTAAACAGCTTGTAATGACATATTGTTCTTTATGAACACTTAGTACAGATTCTATCTCACAATTGCACTATCTCAATCCCAAAATCAATGGAAATTTCCATTGGCTCTATAGGAAACTTATTGGTAAGTAAATGAAAAAGAGCTCTCTGAGGACTAGAACTCATGAACTCCTGTTTAAAACACAGGGGCATTAACCCACTAAGCCATTGGAACATCACAAGTGCAAAGTGATGTCAAGAAGGGCAGTGAACATTGAATCACTATTGGTAAGTTCAATAAGAAATCCATTGGTTTCACTATGTTATTCTTAATGCCAATCTTTGCAGCGCATCATGACGTATTGTTCTTGATGAACACGTAATACAGATTCTATATCTCACAATTGCACTATCTCAAGCCCAAAATCAATGCAAATTTCCATTGGCTCTATAGGAAGCTTATTAGTAAGTAAATGAAAAAACTCTCTGAGAATTAGAACTCATGAACTCCTGTTTATAAGACAGACGCAATAACCAAGTAAGCCACTGGAACATCACAAGTGCAAAAGGTTGTCAAGAAGGGCAATGACCAATGAATCACTATTAGGTAAGTTCAAAAAGAAATCCATTGGTTTCACTATGTTATTCTTAATGCCAATCTATGCAGCGCATCATGACGTATTGTTCTTGATGAACACGTAATACAGATTCTATATCTCAAAATCAATGCAAATTTCCATTGCTCCATAGGAAGCTTATTAGTAAGTAAATGAAAAAGACTCTCCAAAGATTAGAACTCATGAAATCCTTTTTACAAGACAGGAGAATTAACCCAGTAAGCCACAGCAACATCACAGGTGCAAATTTATGTCAAGAAGGGCAATGACCAATGAATCACTATTAGGTAAGTTCAAATAGAAATCCATTGGTTTTACTATGTTATTCTTAATGCCAATCTAAACAACTTGTAATGACATATTGTTCTTTATGAACACTTAGTACAGATTCTATCTCACAATTGCAATATCTCAATCCAAAAATCAATGCAAATTTCCATTGGCTCAATAGGAAACTTATTGGTAAGTAAATGAAAAAGAGCTCGCTGAGGACTAGAATTCATGAACTGCTGTTTAAGAGACAGGGGCATTAACCCACTAAGCCATTGGAACATCACAAGTGCAAAGTGATGTCAAGAAGGGCAGTGAACATTGAATCACTATTGGTAAGTTCAAAAAGAAATCCATTGGTTTCACTATGTTATTCTTAATGCCAATCTTTGCAGCGCATCATGACGTATTGTTCTTGATGAACACGTAATACAGATTCTATATCTCACAATTGCACTATCTCAATCCCAAAATCAATGCAAATTTACATTGGCTCCATAGGAAGCTTATCAGTAAGTAAATGAAAAAGACTCTCCAAGGATTAGAACTCATGAAATCCTTTTTACAAGACAGTTGCATTAACCCAGTAAGCCACAGCAACATCACAGGTGCAAATTTATGTCAAGAAGGGCAGTGACCAATGAATCACTATTAGGTAAGTTCAAAAAGAAATCCATTGGTTTTACTATGCTATTCTTAATGCCAATCTAAACAGCTTGTAATGACATATTGTTCTTTATGAACACTTAGTACAGATTCTATCTCACAATTGCACTATCTCAATCCCAAAATCAATGGAAATTTCCATTGGCTCTATAGGAAACTTATTGGTAAGTAAATGAAAAAGAGCTCTCTGAGGACTAGAACTCATGAACTCCTGTTTAAAAGACAGGGGCATTAACCCACTAAGCCATTGGAACATCACAAGTGCAAAGTGATGTCAAGAAGGGCAGTGAACATTGAATCACTATTGGTAAGTTCAAAAAGAAATCCATTGGTTTCACTATGTTATTCTTAATGCCAATCTTTGCAGCGCATCATGACGTATTGTTCTTGATGAACACGTAATACAGATTCTATATCTCACAATTGCACTATCTCAAGCCCAAAATCAATGCAAATTTCCATTGGCTCTATAGGAAGCTTATTAGTAAGTAAATGAAAAAACTCTCTGAGAATTAGAACTCATGAACTCCTGTTTATAAGACAGACGCAATAACCAAGTAAGCCACTGGAACATCACAAGTGCAAAAGGTTGTCAAGAAGGGCAATGACCAATGAATCACTATTAGGTAAGTTCAAAAAGAAATCCATTGGTTTCACTATGTTATTCTTAATGCCAATCTATGCAGCGCATCATGACGTATTGTTCTTGATGAACACGTAATACAGATTCTATATCTCAAAATCAATGCAAATTTCCATTGCTCCATAGGAAGCTTATTAGTAAGTAAATGAAAAAGACTCTCCAAAGATTAGAACTCATGAAATCCTTTTTACAAGACAGGAGAATTAACCCAGTAAGCCACAGCAACATCACAGGTGCAAACTTATGTCAAGAAGGGCAATGACCAATGAATCACTATTAGGTAAGTTCAAATAGAAATCCATTGGTTTTACTATGTTATTCTTAATGCCAATCTAAACAACTTGTAATGACATATTGTTCTTTATGAACACTTAGTACAGATTCTATCTCACAATTGCAATATCTCAATCCAAAAATCAATGCAAATTTCCATTGGCTCAATAGGAAACTTATTGGTAAGTAAATGAAAAAGAGCTCGCTGAGGACTAGAATTCATGAACTGCTGTTTAAGAGACAGGGGCATTAACCCACTAAGCCATTGGAACATCACAAGTGCAAAGTGATGTCAAGAAGGGCAGTGAACATTGAATCACTATTGGTAAGTTCAAAAAGAAATCCATTGGTTTCACTATGTTATTCTTAATGCCAATCTTTGCAGCGCATCATGACGTATTGTTCTTGATGAACACGTAATACAGATTCTATATCTCACAATTGCACTATCTCAATCCCAAAATCAATGGAAATTTCCATTGGCTCTATAGGAAACTTATTGGTAAGTAAATTAAAAAGAGCTCTCTGAGGACTAGAACTCATGAACTCCTGTTTAATAGACAGGGGCATTAACCCACTAAGCCATTGGAACATCACAAGTGCAAAGTGATGTCAAGAAGGGCAGTGAAAATTGAATCACTATTGGTAAGTTCAAAAAGAAATCCATTGGTTTCACTATGTTATTCTTAATGCCAATCTTTGCAGCGCATCATGACGTATTGTTCTTGATGAACACGTAATACAGATTCTATATCTCACAATTGCACTATCTCAATCCCAAAATCAATGCAAATTTACATTGGCTCCATAGGAAGCTTATTAGTAAGTAAATGAAAAAGACTCTCCAAGGATTAGAACTCATGAAATCCTTTTTACAAGACAGGTGCATTAACCCAGTAAGCCACAGCAACATCACAGGTGGAAATTTATGTCAAGAAGGGCAGTGACCAATGAATCACTATTAGATAAGTTCAAAAAGAAATCCATTGGTTTCACTATGTTATTCTTAATTCCAATCTTTGCAGCGCATCATGACGTATTGTTCTTGATGAACACGTAATACAGATTCTATATCTCACAATTGCACTATCTCAATCCCAAAATCAATGCAAATTTCCATTGGCTCTATAGGAAGCTTATTAGTAAGTAAATGAAAAAACTCTCTGAGAATTAGAACTCATGAACTTCTGTTTATAAGACAGGCGCAATAACCAAGTAAGCCACTGGAACATCACAAGTGCAAAAGGTTGTCAAGAAGGGCAATGACCAATGAATCACTATTAGGTAAGTTGAAAAAGAAATCCATTGGTTTCACTATGTTATTCTTAATGCCAATCTTTGCAGCGCATCATGACGTATTGTTCTTGACGAACACGTAATACAGATTCTATATCTCAAAATCAATGCAAATTTCCATTGCTCCATAGGAAGCTTATTAGTAAGTAAATGAAAAAGGCTCTCCAAGGATTAGAACTCATGAAATCCTTTTTACAAAACAGGAGAATTAACCCAGTAAGCCACAGCAACATCACAGGTGCAAATTTATGTCAAGAAGGGCAGTGACCAATGAATCACTATTAGTTAAGTTCAAATAGAAATCCATTGGTTTTACTATGTTATTCTTAATGCCAATCTAAACAGCTTGTAATGACATATTGTTCTTTATGAACACTTAGTACAGATTCTATCTCACAATTGCAATATCTCAATCCAAAAATCAATGCAAATTTCCATTGGCTCTATAGGAAACTTATTGGTAAGTAAATGAAAAAAAGTTCTCTGAGGACTAGAATTCATGAACTCCTGTTTAAAAGACAGGGGCATTAACCCACTAAGCCATTGGAACATCACAAGTGCAAAGTGATGTCAAGAAGGGCAGTGAACATTGAATCACTATTGGTAAGTTCAAAAAGAAATCCATTCGTTTCACTATGTTATTCTTAATGCCAATCTTTGCAGCGCATCATGACGTATTGTTCTTGATGAACACGTAATACAGATTCTATATCTCACAATTGCACTATCTCAATCCCAAAATCAATGCAAATTTACATTGGCTCCATAGGAAGCTTATTAGTAAGTAAATGAAAAAGACTCTCCAAGGATTAGAACTCATGAAATCCTTTTTAAAAGACAGGTGCATTAACCCAGTAAGCCACAGCAACATCACAGGTGGAAATTTATGTCAAGAAGGGCAGTGACCAATGAATCACTATTAGGTAAGTTCAAAAAGAAATCCATTGGTTTTACTATGCTATTCTTAATGCCAATCTAAACAGCTTGTAATGACATATTGTTCTTTATGAACACTTAGTACAGATTCTATCTCACAATTGCACTATCTCAATCCAAAAATCAATGCAAATTTCCATTGGCTCTATAGGAAACTTATTGGTAAGTAAATGAAAAAGAGCTCTCTGAGGACTAGAATTCATGAACTCCTGTTTAAAAGACAGGGGCATTAACCCACTAAGCCATTGGAACATCACAAGTGCGAAGTGATGTCAAGAAGGGGAGCGAACATTGAATCACTATTAGATAAGTTCAAAAAGAAATCCATTGGTTTCACTATATTATTCTTAATGCCAATCTTTGCAGCGCATCATGACGTATTGTTCTTGATGAACACGTAATACAGATTCTATATCTCACAATTGCACTATCTCAATCCCAAAATCAATGGAAATTTCCATTGGCTCTATAGGAAACTTATTGGTAAGTAAATTAAAAAGAGCTCTCTGAGGACTAGAACTCATGAACTCCTGTTTAATAGACAGGGGCATTAACCCACTAAGCCATTGGAACATCACAAGTGCAAAGTGATGTCAAGAAGGGCAGTGAAAATTGAATCACTATTGGTAAGTTCAAAAAGAAATCCATTGGTTTCACTATGTTATTCTTAATGCCAATCTTTGCAGCGCATCATGACGTATTGTTCTTGATGAACACGTAATACAGATTCTATATCTCACAATTGCACTATCTCAATCCCAAAATCAATGCAAATTTACATTGGCTCCATAGGAAGCTTATTAGTAAGTAAATGAAAAAGACTCTCCAAGGATTAGAACTCATGAAATCCTTTTTACAAGACAGGTGCATTAACCCAGTAAGCCACAGCAACATCACAGGTGGAAATTTATGTCAAGAAGGGCAGTGACCAATGAATCACTATTAGATAAGTTCAAAAAGAAATCCATTGGTTTCACTATGTTATTCTTAATGCCAATCTTTGCAGCGCATCATGACGTATTGTTCTTGATGAACACGTAATACAGATTCTATATCTCACAATTGCACTATCTCAATCCCAAAATCAATGCAAATTTCCATTGGCTCTATAGGAAGCTTATTAGTAAGTAAATGAAAAAACTCTCTGAGAATTAGAACTCATGAACTCCTGTTTATAAGACAGGCGCAATAACCAAGTAAGCCACTGGAACATCACAAGTGCAAAAGGTTGTCAAGAAGGGCAATGACCAATGAATCACTATTAGGTAAGTTCAAAAAGAAATCCATTGGTTTCACTATGTTATTCTTAATGCCAATCTTTGCAGCGCATCATGACGTATTGTTCTTGATGAACACGTAATACAGATTCTATATCTCAAAATCAATGCAAATTTCCATTGCTCCATAGGAAGCTTATTAGTAAGTAAATGAAAAAGACTCTCCAAGGATTAGAACTCATGAAATCCTTTTTACAAGACAGGTGCATTAACCCAGTAAGCCACAGCAACATCACAGGTGGAAATTTATGTCAAGAAGGGCAGTGACCAATGAATCACTATTAGGTAAGTTCAAAAAGAAATCCATTGGTTTTACTATGCTATTCTTAATGCCAATCTAAACAGCTTGTAATGACATATTGTTCTTTATGAACACTTAGTACAGATTCTATCTCACAATTGCACTATCTCAATCCCAAAATCAATGCAAATTTCCATTGGCTCTATAGGAAACTTATTGGTAAGTAAATGAAAAAGAGCTCTCTGAGGACTAGAATTCATGAACTCCTGTTTAAAAGACAGGGGCATTAACCCACTAAGCCATTGGAACATCAAAAGTGCAAAGTGATGTCAAGAAGGGCAGCGAACATTGAATCACTATTAGATAAGTTCAAAAACAAATCCATTGGTTTCACTATGTTATTCTTAATGCCAATCTTTGCAGTGCATCATGACGTATTGTTCTTAATGAACACGTAATACAGATTCTATATCTCACAATTGCACTATCTCAATCCCAATATCAATGGAAATTTCCATTGGCTCTATAGGAAACTTATTGGTAAGTAAATGAAAAAGAGCTCTCTGAGGACTAGAATTCATGAACTCCTGTTTAAAAGACAGGGGCATTAACCCACTAAGCCATTGGAACATCACAAGTGCGAAGTGATGTCAAGAAGGGGAGCGAACATTGAATCACTATTAGATAAGTTCAAAAAGAAATCCATTGGTTTCACTATATTATTCTTAATGCCAATCTTTGCAGCGCATCATGACGTATTGTTCTTGATGAACACGTAATACAGATTCTATATCTCACAATTGCACTATCTCAATCCCAAAATCAATGGAAATTTCCATTGGCTCTATAGGAAACTTATTGGTAAGTAAATTAAAAAGAGCTCTCTGAGGACTAGAACTCATGAACTCCTGTTTAATAGACAGGGGCATTAACCCACTAAGCCATTGGAACATCACAAGTGCAAAGTGATGTCAAGAAGGGCAGTGAAAATTGAATCACTATTGGTAAGTTCAAAAAGAAATCCATTGGTTTCACTATGTTATTCTTAATGCCAATCTTTGCAGCGCATCATGACGTATTGTTCTTGATGAACACGTAATACAGATTCTATATCTCACAATTGCACTATCTCAATCCCAAAATCAATGCAAATTTACATTGGCTCCATAGGAAGCTTATTAGTAAGTAAATGAAAAAGACTCTCCAAGGATTAGAACTCATGAAATCCTTTTTACAAGACAGGTGCATTAACCCAGTAAGCCACAGCAACATCACAGGTGGAAATTTATGTCAAGAAGGGCAGTGACCAATGAATCACTATTAGATAAGTTCAAAAAGAAATCCATTGGTTTCACTATGTTATTCTTAATGCCAATCTTTGCAGCGCATCATGACGTATTGTTCTTGATGAACACGTAATACAGATTCTATATCTCACAATTGCACTATCTCAATCCCAAAATCAATGCAAATTTCCATTGGCTCTATAGGAAGCTTATTAGTAAGTAAATGAAAAAACTCTCTGAGAATTAGAACTCATGAACTCCTGTTTATAAGACAGGCGCAATAACCAAGTAAGCCACTGGAACATCACAAGTGCAAAAGGTTGTCAAGAAGGGCAATGACCAATGAATCACTATTAGGTAAGTTCAAAAAGAAATGCATTGGTTTCACTATGTTATTCTTAATGCCAATCTTTGCAGCGCATCATGACGTATTGTTCTTGATGAACACGTAATACAGATTCTATATCTCAAAATCAATGCAAATTTCCATTGCTCCATAGGAAGCTTATTAGTAAGTAAATGAAAAAGACTCTCCAAGGATTAGAACTCATGAAATCCTTTTTACAAGACAGGTGCATTAACCCAGTAAGCCACAGCAACATCACAGGTGGAAATTTATGTCAAGAAGGGCAGTGACCAATGAATCACTATTAGGTAAGTTCAAAAAGAAATCCATTGGTTTTACTATGCTATTCTTAATGCCAATCTAAACAGCTTGTAATGACATATTGTTCTTTATGAACACTTAGTACAGATTCTATCTCACAATTGCACTATCTCAATCCCAAAATCAATGCAAATTTCCATTGGCTCTATAGGAAACTTATTGGTAAGTAAATGAAAAAGAGCTCTCTGAGGACTAGAATTCATGAACTCCTGTTTAAAAGACAGGGGCATTAACCCACTAAGCCATTGGAACATCACAAGTGCAAAGTGATGTCAAGAAGGGCAGCGAACATTGAATCACTATTAGATAAGTTCAAAAAGAAATCCATTGGTTTCACTATGTTATTCTTAATGCCAATCTTTGCAGTGCATCATGACGTATTGTTCTTAATGAACACGTAATACAGATTCTATATCTCACAATTGCACTATCTCAATCCCAATATCAATGGAAATTTCCATTGGCTCTATAGGAAACTTATTGGTAAGTAAATGAAAAAGAGCTCTCTGAGGACTAGAACTCATGAACTCCTGTTTAATAGACAGGGGCATTAACCCACTAAGTCATTGGAACATCACAAGTGCAAAGTCATGTCAAGAAGGGCAGTGAACATTGAATCACTATTGGTAAGTTCAAAAAGAAATCCATTGGTTTCACTATGTTATTCTTAATGCCAATCTTTGCAGCGCATCATGACGTATTGTTCTTGATGAACACGTAATACAGATTCTATATCTCACAATTGCACTATCTCAAGCCCAAAATCAATGCAAATTTCCATTTGCTCTATAGGAAGCTTATTAGTAAGTAAATGAAAAACTCTCTGAGAATTAGAACACATGAACTCCTGTTTATAAGACAGGCGCAATAACCAAGTAAGCCACTGGAACATCACAAGTGCAAAAGGTTGTCAAGAAGGGCAATGACCAATGAATCACTATTAGGTAAGTTCAAAAAGAAATCTATTGGTTTCACTATGTTATTCTTAATGCCAATCTTTGCAGCGCATCATGACGTATTGTTCTTGATGAACACGTAATACAGATTCTATATCTCAAAATCAATGCAAATTTCCATTGCTCCATAGGAAGCTTATTAGTAAGTAAATGAAAAAGACTCTCCAAGGATTAGAACTCATGAAATAATTTTTACAAGACAGGAGAATTAACCCAGTAAGCCACAGCAACATCACAGGTGCAAATTTATGTCAAGAAGGGCAGTGACCAATGAATCACTATTAGGTAAGTTCAAATAGAAATCCATTGGTTTTACTATGTTATTCTTAATGCCAATCTAAACAGCTTGTAATGACATATAGTTCTTTATGAACACTTAGTACAGATTCTATCTCACAATTGCAATATCTCAATCCAAAAATCAATGCAAATTTCCATTGGCTCTATAGGAAACTTATTGGTAAGTAAATGAAAAAGAGCTCTCTGAGGACTAGAATTCATGAACTCCTGTTTAAAAGACAGGGGCATTAACCCACTAAGCCATTGGAACATCACAAGTGCAAAGTGATGTCAAGAAGGGCAGTGAAAATTGAATCACTATTGGTAAGTTCAAAAAGAAATCCATTGGTTTCACTATGTTATTCTTAATGCCAATCTTTGCAGCGCATCATGACGTATTGTTCTTGATGAACACGTAATACAGATTCTATATCTCACAATTGCACTATCTCAATCCCAAAATCAATGCAAATTTACATTGGCTCCATAGGAAGCTTATTAGTAAGTAAATGAAAAAGACTCTCCAAGGATTAGAACTCATGAAATCCTTTTTACAAGACAGGTGCATTAACCCAGTAAGCCACAGCAACATCACAGGTGGAAATTTATGTCAAGAAGGGCAGTGACCAATGAATCACTATTAGATAAGTTCAAAAAGAAATCCATTGGTTTCACTATGTTATTCTTAATGCCAATCTTTGCAGCGCATCATGACGTATTGTTCTTGATGAACACGTAATACAGATTCTATATCTCACAATTGCACTATCTCAATCCCAAAATCAATGCAAATTTCCATTGGCTCTATAGGAAGCTTATTAGTAAGTAAATGAAAAAACTCTCTGAGAATTAGAACTCATGAACTCCTGTTTATAAGACAGGCGCAATAACCAAGTAAGCCACTGGAACATCACAAGTGCAAAAGGTTGTCAAGAAGGGCAATGACCAATGAATCACTATTAGGTAAGTTCAAAAAGAAATCCATTGGTTTCACTATGTTATTCTTAATGCCAATCTTTGCAGCGCATCATGACGTATTGTTCTTGATGAACACGTAATACAGATTCTATATCTCAAAATCAATGCAAATTTCCATTGCTCCATAGGAAGCTTATTAGTAAGTAAATGAAAAAGACTCTCCAAGGATTAGAACTCATGAAATAATTTTTACAAGACAGGAGAATTAACCCAGTAAGCCACAGCAACATCACAGGTGCAAATTTATGTCAAGAAGGGCAGTGACCAATGAATCACTATTAGGTAAGTTCAAATAGAAATCCATTGGTTTTACTATGTTATTCTTAATGCCAATCTAAACAGCTTGTAATGACATATAGTTCTTTATGAACACTTAGTACAGATTCTATCTCACAATTGCAATATCTCAATCCAAAAATCAATGCAAATTTCCATTGGCTCTATAGGAAACTTATTGGTAAGTAAATGAAAAAGAGCTCTCTGAGGACTAGAATTCATGAACTCCTGTTTAAAAGACAGGGGCATTAACCCACTAAGCCATTGGAACATCACAAGTGCGAAGTGATGTCAAGAAGGGGAGCGAACATTGAATCACTATTAGATAAGTTCAAAAAGAAATCCATTGGTTTCACTATGTTATTCTTAATGCCAATCTTTGCAGCGCATCATGACGTATTGTTCTTGATGAACACGTAATACAGATTCTATATCTCACAATTGCACTATCTCAATCCCAAAATCAATGGAAATTTCCATTGGCTCTATAGGAAACTTATTGGTAAGTAAATTAAAAAGAGCTCTCTGAGGACTAGAACTCATGAACTCCTGTTTAATAGACAGGGGCATTAACCCACTAAGCCATTGGAACATCACAAGTGCAAAACGATGTCAAGAAGGGCAGTGAACATTGAATCACTATTGGTAAGTTCAAAAAGAAATCCATTGGTTTCACTATGTTATTCTTAATGCCAATCTCTGCAGCGCATCAAGACGTATTGTTCTTGATGAACACGTAATACAGATTCTATATCTCACAATTGCACTATCTCAAGCCCAAAATCAATGCAAATTTCCATTGGCTCTATAGGAAGCTTATTAGTAAGTAAATGAAAAAACTCTCTGAGAATTAGAACTCATGAACTCCTGTTTATAAGACAGACGCAATAACCAAGTAAGCCACTGGAACATCACAAGTGCAAAAGGTTGTCAAGAAGGGCAATGACCAATGAATCACTATTAGGTAAGTTCAAAAAGAAATCTATTGGTTTCACTATGTTATTCTTAATGCCAATCTATGCAGCGCATCATGACGTATTGTTCTTGATGAACACGTAATACAGATTCTATATCTCAAAATCAATGCAAATTTCCATTGCTCCATAGGAAGCTTATTAGTAAGTAAATGAAAAAGATTCTCCAAAGATTAGAACTCATGAAATCCTTTTTACAAGACAGGAGAATTTACCCAGTAAGCCACAGCAACATCACAGGTGCAAATTTATGTCAAGAAGGGCAATGACCAATGAATCACTATTAGGTAAGTTCAAATAGAAATCCATTGGTTTTACTATGTTATTCTTAATGCCAATCTAAACAACTTGTAATGACATATTGTTCTTTATGAACACTTAGTACAGATTCTATCTCACAATTGCAATATCTCAATCCAAAAATCAATGCAAATTTCCATTGGCTCAATAGAAAACTTATTGGTAAGTAAATGAAAAAGAGCTCGCTGAGGACTAGAATTCATGAACTCCTGTTTAAGAGACAGGGGCATTAACCCACTGAGCCATTGGAACATCACAAGTGCAAAGTGATGTCAAGAAGGGCAGTGAACATTGAATCACTATTGGTAAGTTCAAAAAGAAATCCATTGGTTTCACTATGTTATTCTTAATGCCAATCTTTGCAACGCATCATGACGTATTGTTCTTGATGAACACGTAATACAGATTCTATATCTCACAATTGCACTATCTCAATCCCAAAATCAATGCAAATTTACATTGGCTCCATAGGAAGCTTATTAGTAAGTAAATGAAAAAGACTCTCCAAGGATTAGAACTCATGAAATCCTTTTTACAAGACAGGTGCATTAACCCAGTAAGCCACAGCAACATCACAGGTGGAAATTTATGTCAAGAAGGGCAGTGACCAATGAATCACTATTAGATAAGTTCAAAAAGAAATCCATTGGTTTCACTATGTTATTCTTAATGCCAATCTTTGCAGCGCATCATGACGTATTGTTCTTGATGAACACGTAATACAGATTCTATATCTCACAATTGCACTATCTCAATCCCAAAATCAATGCAAATTTCCATTGGCTCTATAGGAAGCTTATTAGTAAGTAAATGAAAAAACTCTCTGAGAATTAGAACTCATGAACTCCTGTTTATAAGACAGGCGCAATAACCAAGTAAGCCACTGGAACATCACAAGTGCAAAAGGTTGTCAAGAAGGGCAATGACCAATGAATCACTATTAGGTAAGTTGAAAAAGAAATCCATTGGTTTCACTATGTTATTCTTAATGCCAATCTTTGCAGCGCATCATGACGTATTGTTCTTGATGAACACGTAATACAGATTCTATATCTCAAAATCAATGCAAATTTCCATTGCTCCATAGGAAGCTTATTAGTAAGTAAATGAAAAAGACTCTCCAAGGATTAGAACTCATGAAATCCTTTTTACAAAACAGGAGAATTAACCCAGTAAGCCACAGCAACATCACAGGTGCAAATTTATGTCAAGAAGGGCAGTGACCAATGAATCACTATTAGTTAAGTTCAAATAGAAATCCATTGGTTTTACTATGTTATTCTTAATGCCAATCTAAACAGCTTGTAATGACATATTGTTCTTTATGAACACTTAGTACAGATTCTATCTCACAATTGCAATATCTCAATCCAAAAATCAATGCAAATTTCCATTGGCTCTATAGGAAACTTATTGGTAAGTAAATGAAAAAAAGCTCTCTGAGGACTAGAATTCATGAACTCCTGTTTAAAAGACAGGGGCATTAACCCACTAAGCCATTGGAACATCACAAGTGCAAAGTGATGTCAAGAAGGGCAGTGAACATTGAATCACTATTGGTAAGTTCAAAAAGAAATCCATTGGTTTCACTATGTTATTCTTAATGCCAATCTTTGCAGCGCATCATGACGTATTGTTCTTGATGAACACGTAATACAGATTCTATATCTCAAAATCAATGCAAATTTCCATTGCTCCATAGGAAGCTTATTAGTAAGTAAATGAAAAAGACTCTCCAAGGATTAGAACTCATGAAATAATTTTTACAAGACAGGAGAATTAACCCAGTAAGCCACAGCAACATCACAGGTGCAAATTTATGTCAAGAAGGGCAGTGACCAATGAATCACTATTAGGTAAGTTCAAATAGAAATCCATTGGTTTTACTATGTTATTCTTAATGCCAATCTAAACAGCTTGTAATGACATATAGTTCTTTATGAACACTTAGTACAGATTCTATCTCACAATTGCAATATCTCAATCCAAAAATCAATGCAAATTTCCATTGGCTCTATAGGAAACTTATTGGTAAGTAAATGAAAAAGAGCTCTCTGAGGACTAGAATTCATGAACTCCTGTTTAAAAGACAGGGGCATTAACCCACTAAGCCATTGGAACATCACAAGTGCGAAGTGATGTCAAGAAGGGGAGCGAACATTGAATCACTATTAGATAAGTTCAAAAAGAAATCCATTGGTTTCACTATGTTATTCTTAATGCCAATCTTTGCAGCGCATCATGACGTATTGTTCTTGATGAACACGTAATACAGATTCTATATCTCACAATTGCACTATCTCAATCCCAAAATCAATGGAAATTTCCATTGGCTCTATAGGAAACTTATTGGTAAGTAAATTAAAAAGAGCTCTCTGAGGACTAGAACTCATGAACTCCTGTTTAATAGACAGGGGCATTAACCCACTAAGCCATTGGAACATCACAAGTGCAAAACGATGTCAAGAAGGGCAGTGAACATTGAATCACTATTGGTAAGTTCAAAAAGAAATCCATTGGTTTCACTATGTTATTCTTAATGCCAATCTCTGCAGCGCATCAAGACGTATTGTTCTTGATGAACACGTAATACAGATTCTATATCTCACAATTGCACTATCTCAAGCCCAAAATCAATGCAAATTTCCATTGGCTCTATAGGAAGCTTATTAGTAAGTAAATGAAAAAACTCTCTGAGAATTAGAATTCATGAACTCCTGTTTAAAAGACATTGGGATTAACCCACTAAGTCATTGGAACATCACAAGTGCAAAGTGATGTCAAGAAGGCAGCGAACATTGAATCACTATTAGATAAGTTCAAAAAGAAATCCATTGGTTTCACTATGTTATTCTTAATGCCAATCTTTGCAGCGCATCATGACGTATTGTTCTTGATGAACACGTAATACAGATTCTATATCTCAAAATCAATGCAAATTTCCATTGCTCCATAGGAAGCTTATTAGTAAGTAAATGAAAAAGACTCTCCAAGGATTAGAACTCATGAGATCCTTTTTACAAGACAGGAGCATTAACCCAGTAAGCCACAGCTACATCACAGGTGCAAACTTATGTCAAGAAGGGCAGTGACCAATGAATCACTATTAGGTAAGTTCAAATAGAAATCCATTGGTTTTACTATGTTATTCTTAATGCCAATCTAAACAGCTTGTAATAACATATTGTTCTTTATGAACACTTAGTACAGATTCTATCTCACAATTGCAATATCTCAATCCAAAAATCAATGCAAATTTCCAATGGCTCTATAGGAAACTTATTGGTAAGTAAATGAAAAAGAGCTCTCTGAGGACTAGAATTCATGAACTCCTGTTTAAAAGACAGGGGGATTAACCCACTAAGCCATTGGAACATCACAAGTGCAAAGTGATGTCAAGAAGGCAGCGAACATTGAATCACTATTAGATAAGTTCAAAAAGAAATCCATTGGTTTCACTATGTTATTCTTAATGCCAATCTTTGCAGCGCATCATGACGTATTGTTCTTGATGAACACGTAATACAGATTCTATATCTCACAATTGCACTATCTCAATCCCAAAAGCAATGCAAATTTACATTGGCTCCATAGGAAGCTTATCAGTAAGTAAATGAAAAAGACTCTCCAAGGATTAGAACTCATGAAATCCTTTTTACAAGACAGGAGAATTAACCCAGTAAGCAACAGCAACATCACAGGTGCAAATTTATGTCAAGAAGGGCAGTGACCAATGAATCACTATTAGGTAAGTTCAAATAGAAATCCATTGGTTTTACTATGTTATTCTTAATGCCAATCTAAACAGCTTGTAATGACATATTGTTCTTTATGAACACTTAGTACAGATTCTATCTCACAATTGCACTATCTCAATCCCAAAATCAATGCAAATTTCCATTGGCTCTATAGGAAACTTATTGGTAAGTTAATGAAAAAGAGCTCTCTGAGGACTAGAATTCATGAACTCCTGTTTAAAAGACAGGGGCATTAACCCACTAAGCCATTGGAACATGACAAGTGCAAAGCGATGTCAAGTAGGGCAGCGAACATTGAATCACTATTAGATAAGTTCAAAAAGAAATCCATTGGTTTCACTATGTTATTCTTAATGCCAATCTTTGCAGTGCATCATGACGTATTGTTCTTGATGAACACGTAATACAGATTCTATATCTCACAATTGCACTATCTCAATCCCAAAATCAATGGAAATTTCCATTGGCTCTATAGGAAACTTATTGGTAAGTAAATGAAAAAGAGCTCTCTGAGGACTAGAACTCATGAACTCCTGTTTAATAGACAGGGGCATTAACCCACTAAGCCATTGGAACATCACAAGTGCAAAGTGATGTCAAGAAGGGCAGTGAACATTGAATCACTATTGGTAAGTTCAAAAAGAATTCCATTGGTTTCACTATGTTATTCTTAATGCCAATCTTTGCAGCGCATCATGACGTATTGTTCTTGATGAACACGTAATACAGATTCTATATCTCACAATTGCACTATCTCAATCCCAAAAGCAATGCAAATTTACATTGGCTCCATAGGAAGCTTATCAGTAAGTAAATGAAAAAGACTCTCCAAGGATTAGAACTCATGAAATCCTTTTTACAAGACAGGAGAATTAACCCAGTAAGCCACAGCAACATCACAGGTGCAAATTTATGTCAAGAAGGGCAGTGACCAATGAATCACTATTAGGTAAGTTCAAATAGAAATCCATTGGTTTTACTATGTTATTCTTAATGCCAATCTAAACAGCTTGTAATGACATATTGTTCTTTATGAACACTTAGTACAGATTCTATCTCACAATTGCACTATCTCAATCCCAAAATCAATGCAAATTTCCATTGGCTCTATAGGAAACTTATTGGTAAGTTAATGAAAAAGAGCTCTCTGAGGACTAGAATTCATGAACTCCTGTTTAAAAGACAGGGGCATTAACCCACTAAGCCATTGGAACATCACAAGTGCAAAGTGATGTCAAGAAGGGCAGTGAACATTGAATCACTATTGGTAAGTTCAAAAAGAAATCCATTGGTTTCACTATGTTATTCTTAATGCCAATCTTTGCAGCGCATCATGACGTATTGTTCTTGATGAACACGTAATACAGATTCTATATCTCACAATTGCACTATCTCAAGCCCAAAATCAATGCAAATTTCCATTGGCTCTATAGGAAGCTTATTAGTAAGTAAATGAAAAAACTCTCTGAGAATTAGAACTCATGAACTCCTGTTTATAAGACAGACGCAATAACCAAGTAAGCCACTGGAACATCACAAGTGCAAAAGGTTGTCAAGAAGGGCAATGACCAATGAATCACTATTAGGTAAGTTCAAAAAGAAATCCATTGGTTTCACTATGTTATTCTTAATGCCAATCTTTGCAGCGCATCATGACGTATTGTTCTTGATGAACACGTAATACAGATTCTATCTCACAATTGCACTATCTCAATCCCAAAATCAATGCAAATTTCCATTGGCTCTATAGGAAACTTATTGGTAAGTAAATGAAAAAGAGCTCTCTGAGGACTAGAACTCATGAACTCCTGTTTAATAGACAGGGGCATTAACCCACTAAGCCATTGGAACAACACAAGTGCAAAGTGATGTCAAGAAGGGCAGTGAACATTGAATCACTATTGGTAAGTTCAAAAAGAAATCCATTGGTTTCACTATGTTATTCTTAATGCCAATCTTTGCAGCGCATCATGACGTATTGTTCTTGATGAACACGTAATACAGATTCTATATCTCACAATTGCACTATCTCAATCCCAAAATCAATGGAAATTTCCATTGGCTCTATAGGAAACTTATTGGTAAGTAAATGAAAAAGAGCTCTCTGAGGACTAGAACTCAGGAACTCCTGTTTAATAGACAGGGGCATTAACCCACTAAACCATTGGAACATCACAAGTGCAAAGTGATGTCAAGAAGGGCAGTGAACATTGAATCACTATTGGTAAGTTCAAAAAGAAATCCATTGGTTTCACTATGTTATTCTTAATGCAAATCTTTGCAGCGCATCATGACATATTGTTCTTGATGAACACGTAATACAGATTCTATATCTCACAATTGCACTATCTCAATCCCAAAATCAATGGAAATTTCCATTGGCTCTATAGGAAACTTATTAGTAAGTAAATGAAAAAACTCTCTGAGAATTAGAACTCATGAACTCATGTTTATAAGACAGGCGCAATAACCAAGTAAGCCACTGGAACATCACAAGTGCAAAAGGTTGTCAAGAAGGGCAATGACCAATGAATCACTATTAGGTAAGTTCAAAAAGAAATCCATTGGTTTCACTATGTTATTCTTAATGCCAATCTAAACAGCTTGTAATGACATATTGTTCTTTATGAACACTTAGTACAGATTCTATCTCACAATTGCAATATCTCAATCCAAAAATCAATGCAAATTTCCATTGGCTCTATAGGAAACTTATTGGTAAGTAAATGAAAAACAGCTCTCTGAGGACTAGAATTCATGAACTCCTGTTTAAAAGACAGGGGGATTAACCCACTAAGCCATTGGAACATCACAAGTGCAAAGTGATGTCAAGAAGGCAGCGAACATTGAATCACTATTAGATAAGTTCAAAAAGAAATCCATTGGTTTCACTATGTTATTGTTAATGCCAATCTTTGCAGCGCATCATGACGTATTGTTCTTGATGAACACGTAATACAGATTCTATATCTCACAATTGCACTATCTCAATCCAAAAGCAATGCAAATTTACATTGGCTCCATAGGAAGCTTATCAGTAAGTAAATGATAAAGACTCTCCAAAGATTAGAACTCATGAAATCCTTTTTACAAGACAGGTGCATTAACCCAGTAAGCCACAGCAACATCACAGGTGCAAATTTATGTCAAGAAGGGCAGTGACCAATGAATCACTATTAGGTAAGTTCAAAAAGAAATCCATTGGTTTTACTATGCTATTCTTAATGCCAATCTAAACAGCTTGTAATGACATATTGTTCTTTATGAACACTTAGTACAGATTCTATCTCACAATTGCACTATCTCAATCCCAAAATCAATGGAAATTTCCATTGGCTCTATAGGAAACTTATTGGTAAGTAAATGAAAAAGAGCTCTCTGAGGACTAGAACTCATGAACTTCTGTTTAATAGACAGTGGCATTAACCCACTAAGCCATTGGAACAACACAAGTGCAAAGAGATGTCAAGAAGGGCAGTGAACATTGAATCACTATTGGTAAGTTCAAAAAGAAATCCATTGGTTTCACTATGTTATTCTTAATGCCAATCTTTGCAGCGCATCATGACGTATTGTTCTTGATGAACACGTAATACAGATTCTATATCTCACAATTGCACTATCTCAATCCCAAAATCAATGGAAATTTCCATTGGCTCTATAGGAAACTTATTGGTAAGTAAATGAAAAAGAGCTCTCTGAGGACTAGAACTCATGAACTCCTGTTTAACAGACAGGGGCATTAACCCACTAAACCATTGGAACATCACAAGTGCAAAGTGATGTCAAGAAGGGCAGTGACCATTGAATCACTATTGATAAGTTCAAAAAGAAATCCATTGGTTTCACTATGTTATTCTTAATGCAAATCTTTGCACCGCATCATGACGTATTGTTCTTGATGTACACGTAATACAGATTCTATATCTCACAATTGCAATATCTCAAGCCCAAAATCAATGCAAATTTCAATTGGCTCTATAGGAAGCTTATTAGTAAGTAAATGAAAAAACTCTCTGAGAATTAGAACTCATGAACTCCTGTTTATAAGACAGGCGCAATAACCAAGTAAGCCACTGGAACATCACAAGTGCAAAAGGTTGTCAAGAAGGGCAATGACCAATGAATCACTATTAGGTAAGTTCAAAAAGAAATCCATTGGTTTCACTATGTTATTCTTAATGCCAATCTTTGCAGTGCATCATGACGTATTGATCTTGATGAACACGTAATACAGATTCTATATCTCAAAATCAATGCAAATTTCCATTGCTCCATAGGAAGCTTATTAGTAAGTAAATGAAAAAGACTCTCCAAGGATTAGAACTCATGAGATCCTTTTTACAAGACAGGAGCATTAACCCAGTAAGCCACAGCAACATCACAGGTGCAAATTTATGTCAAGAAGGGCAGTGACCAATGAATCACTATTAGGTAAGTTCAAATTTAAATCCATTGGTTTTACTATGTTATTCTTAATGCCAATCTAAACAGCTTGTAATTACATATTGTTCTTTATGAACACTTAGTACAGATTCTATCTCACAATTGCAATATCTCAATCCCAAAATCAATGGAAATTTCCATTGGCTCTATAGGAAACTTATTGGTAAGTAAATGAAAAAGAGCTCTCTGAGGACTAGAACTCATGAACTCCTGTTTAATAGACAGGGGCATTAACCCACTAAACCATTGGAACATCACAAGTGCAAAGTGATGTCAAGAAGGGCAGTGAACATTGAATCACTATTGGTAAGTTCAAAAAGAAATCCATTGGTTTCACTATGTTATTCTTAATGCAAATCTTTGCAGCGCATCATGACAAATTGTTCTTGATGAACACGTAATACAGATTCTATATCTCACAATTGCACTATCTCAATCCCAAAAGCAATGCAAATTTACATTGGCTCCATAGGAAGCTTATCAGTAAGTAAATGAAAAAGACTCTCCAAGGATTAGAACTCATGAAATCCTTTTTACAAGACAGGTGCATTAACCCAGTAAGCCACAGCAACATCACAGGTGCAAATTTATGTCAAGAAGGGCAGTGACCAATGAATCACTATTAGGTAAGTTCAAAAAGAAATCCATTGATTTTACTATGCTATTCTTAATCCCAATCTAAACAGCTTGTAATGACATATTGTTCTTTATGAACACTTATTACAGATTCTATCTCACAATTGCACTATCTCAATCCCAAAATCAATGGAAATTTCCATTGGCTCTATAGGAAACTTATTGGTAAGTAAATGAAAAAGAGCTCTCTGAGGACTAGAACTCATGAACTCCTGTTTAATAGACAGGGGCATTAACCCACTAAGCCATTGGAACAACACAAGTGCAAAGTGATGTCAAGAAGTGCAGTGAACATTGAATCACTATTGGTAAGTTCAAAAAGAAATCCATTGGTTTCACTATGTTATTCTTAATGCCAATCTTTGCAGCGCATCATGACGTATTGTTCTTGATGAACACGTAATACAGATTCCATATCTCACAATTGCACTATCTCAATCCCAAAATCAATGGAAATTTCCATTGGCTCTATAGGAAACTTATTAGTAAGTAAATGAAAAAACTCTCTGAGAATTAGAACTCATGAACTCCTGTTTATAAGACAGGCGCAATAACCAAGTAAGCCACTGGAACATCACAAGTGCGAAAGGTTGTCAAGAAGGGCAATGACCAATGAATCACTATTAGGTAAGTTCAAAAAGAAATCCATTGGTTTCACTATGTTATTCTTAATGCCAATCTAAACAGCTTGTAATGACATATTGTTCTTTATGAACACTTAGTACAGATTCTATCTCACAATTGCACTATCTCAATCCCAAAATCAATGGAAATTTCCATTGGCTCTATAGGAAACTTATTGGTAAGTAAATGAAAAAGAGCTCTCTGAGGACTAGAACTCATGAACTCCTGTTTAATAGACAGGGGCATTAACCCACTAAACCATTGGAACATCACAAGTGCAAAGTGATGTCAAGAAGGGCAGTGAACATTGAATCACTATTGGTAAGTTCAAAAAGAAATCCATTGGTTTCACTATGTTATTCTTAATGCCAATCTTTGCAGCGCATCATGACGTATTGTTCTTGATGAACACGTAATACAGATTCTATATCTCACAATTGCACTATCTCAAGCCCAAAATCAATGCAAATTTCCATTGGCTCTATAGGAAGCTTATTTAGTAAGTAAATGAAAAAACCATCTCTGAGAATTAGAACTCAAGAACTCCTGTTTATAAGACAGGCGCAATAACCAAGTAAGCCACTGGAACATCACAAGTGCAAAAGGTTGTCAAGAAGGGCAATGACCAATGAATCACTATTAGGTAAGTTCAAAAAGAAATCCATTGGTTTCACTATGTTATTCTTAATGCCAATCTAAACAGCTTGTAATGACATATTGTTCTTTATGAACACTTAGTACAGATTCTATCTCACAATTGCAATATCTCAATCCAAAAATCAATGCAAATTTCCATTGGCTCTATAGGAAACTTATTGGTAAGTAAATGAAAAACAGCTCTCTGAGGACTAGAATTCATGAACTCCTGTTTAAAAGACAGGGGGATTAACCCACTAAGCCATTGGAACATCACAAGTGCAAAGTGATGTCAAGAAGGCAGCGAACATTGAATCACTATTAGATAAGTTCAAAAAGAAATCCATTGGTTTCACTATGTTATTCTTAATGCCAATCTTTGCAGCGCATCATGACGTATTGTTCTTGATGAACACGTAATACAGATTCTATATCTCACAATTGCACTATCTCAATCCCAAAAGCAATGCAAATTTACATTGGTTCCATAGGAAGCTTATCAGTAAGTAAATGATAAAGACTCTCCAAAGATTAGAACTCATGAAATCCTTTTTACAAGACAGGTGCATTAACCCAGTAAGCCACAGCAACATCACAGGTGCAAATTTATGTCAAGAAGGGCAGTGACCAATGAATCACTATTAGGTAAGTTCAAAAAGAAATCCATTGGTTTTACTATGCTATTCTTAATGCCAATCTAAACAGCTTGTAATGACATATTGTTCTTTATGAACACTTAGTACAGATTCTATCTCACAATTGCACTATCTCAATCCCAAAATCAATGGAAATTTCCATTGGCTCTATAGGAAACTTATTGGTAAGTAAATGAAAAAGAGCTCTCTGAGGACTAGAACTCATGAACTCCTGTTTAATAGACAGTGGCATTAACCCACTAAGCCATTGGAACAACACAAGTGCAAAGAGATGTCAAGAAGGGCAGTGAACATTGAATCACTATTGGTAAGTTCAAAAAGAAATCCATTGGTTTCACTATGTTATTCTTAATGCCAATCTTTGCAGCGCATCATGACGTATTGTTCTTGATGAACACGTAATACAGATTCTATATCTCACAATTGCACTATCTCAATCCCAAAATCAATGGAAATTTCCATTGGCTCTATAGGAAACTTATTGGTAAGTAAATGAAAAAGAGCTCTCTGAGGACTAGAACTCATGAACTCCTGTTTAACAGACAGGGGCATTAACCCACTAAACCATTGGAACATCACAAGTGCAAAGTGATGTCAAGAAGGGCAGTGACCATTGAATCACTATTGATAAGTTCAAAAAGAAATCCATTGGTTTCACTATGTTATTCTTAATGCAAATCTTTGCACCGCATCATGACGTATTGTTCTTGATGTACACGTAATACAGATTCTATATCTCACAATTGCAATATCTCAAGCCCAAAATCAATGCAAATTTCAATTGGCTCTATAGGAAGCTTATTAGTAAGTAAATGAAAAAACTCTCTGAGAATTAGAACTCATGAACTCCTGTTTATAAGACAGGCGCAATAACCAAGTAAGCCACTGGAACATCACAAGTGCAAAAGGTTGTCAAGAAGGGCAATGACCAATGAATCACTATTAGGTAAGTTCAAAAAGAAATCCATTGGTTTCACTATGTTATTCTTAATGCCAATCTTTGCAGTGCATCATGACGTATTGTTCTTGATGAACACGTAATACAGATTCTATATCTCAAAATCAATGCAAATTTCCATTGCTCCATAGGAAGCTTATTAGTAAGTAAATGAAAAAGACTCTCCAAGGATTAGAACTCATGAGATCCTTTTTACAAGACAGGAGCATTAACCCAGTAAGCCACAGCAACATCACAGGTGCAAATTTATGTCAAGAAGGGCAGTGACCAATGAATCACTATTAGGTAAGTTCAAATTTAAATCCATTGGTTTTACTATGTTATTCTTAATGCCAATCTAAACAGCTTGTAATTACATATTGTTCTTTATGAACACTTAGTACAGATTCTATCTCACAATTGCAATATCTCAATCCCAAAATCAATGGAAATTTCCATTGGCTCTATAGGAAACTTATTGGTAAGTAAATGAAAAAGAGCTCTCTGAGGACTAGAACTCATGAACTCCTGTTTAATAGACAGGGGCATTAACCCACTAAACCATTGGAACATCACAAGTGCAAAGTGATGTCAAGAAGGGCAGTGAACATTGAATCACTATTGGTAAGTTCAAAAAGAAATCCATTGGTTTCACTATGTTATTCTTAATGCAAATCTTTGCAGCGCATCATGACAAATTGTTCTTGATGAACACGTAATACAGATTCTATATCTCACAATTGCACTATCTCAATCCCAAAAGCAATGCAAATTTACATTGGCTCCATAGGAAGCTTATCAGTAAGTAAATGAAAAAGACTCTCCAAGGATTAGAACTCATGAAATCCTTTTTACAAGACAGGTGCATTAACCCAGTAAGCCACAGCAACATCACAGGTGCAAATTTATGTCAAGAAGGGCAGTGATCAATGAATCACTATTAGGTAAGTTCAAAAAGAAATCCATTGATTTTACTATGCTATTCTTAATCCCAATCTAAACAGCTTGTAATGACATATTGTTCTTTATGAACACTTATTACAGATTCTATCTCACAATTGCACTATCTCAATCCCAAAATCAATGGAAATTTCCATTGGCTCTATAGGAAACTTATTGGTAAGTAAATGAAAAAGAGCTCTCTGAGGACTAGAACTCATGAACTCCTGTTTAATAGACAGGGGCATTAACCCACTAAGCCATTGGAACAACACAAGTGCAAAGTGATGTCAAGAAGTGCAGTGAACATTGAATCACTATTGGTAAGTTCAAAAAGAAATCCATTGGTTTCACTATGTTATTCTTAATGCCAATCTTTGCAGCGCATCATGACGTATTGTTCTTGATGAACACGTAATACAGATTCCATATCTCACAATTGCACTATCTCAATCCCAAAATCAATGGAAATTTCCATTGGCTCTATAGGAAACTTATTAGTAAGTAAATGAAAAAACTCTCTGAGAATTAGAACTCATGAACTCCTGTTTATAAGACAGGCGCAATAACCAAGTAAGCCACTGGAACATCACAAGTGCAAAAGGTTGTCAAGAAGGGCAATGACCAATGAATCACTATTAGGTAAGTTCAAAAAGAAATCCATTGGTTTCACTATGTTATTCTTAATGCCAATCTAAACAGCTTGTAATGACATATTGTTCTTTATGAACACTTAGTACAGATTCTATCTCACAATTGCACTATCTCAATCCCAAAATCAATGGAAATTTCCATTGGCTCTATAGGAAACTTATTGGTAAGTAAATGAAAAAGAGCTCTCTGAGGACTAGAACTCATGAACTCCTGTTTAATAGACAGGGGCATTAACCCACTAAACCATTGGAACATCACAAGTGCAAAGTGATGTCAAGAAGGGCAGTGAACATTGAATCACTATTGGTAAGTTCAAAAAGAAATCCATTGGTTTCACTATGTTATTCTTAATGCCAATCTTTACAGCGCATCATGACGTATTGTTCTTGATGAACACGTAATACAGATTCTATATCTCACAATTGCACTATCTCAAGCCCAAAATCAATGCAAATTTCCATTGGCTCTATAGGAAGCTTATTTAGTAAGTAAATGAAAAAACCATCTCTGAGAATTAGAACTCAAGAACTCCTGTTTATAAGACAGGCGCAATAACCAAGTAAGCCACTGGAACATCACAAGTGCAAAAGGTTGTCAAGAAGGGCAATGACCAATGAATCACTATTAGGTAAGTTCAAAAAGAAATCCATTGGTTTCACTATGTTATTCTTAATGCCAATCTAAACAGCTTGTAATGACATATTGTTCTTTATGAACACTTAGTACAGATTCTATCTCACAATTGCAATATCTCAATCCAAAAATCAATGCAAATTTCCATTGGCTCTATAGGAAACTTATTGGTAAGTAAATGAAAAACAGCTCTCTGAGGACTAGAATTCATGAACTCCTGTTTAAAAGACAGGGGGATTAACCCACTAAGCCATTGGAACATCACAAGTGCAAAGTGATGTCAAGAAGGCAGCGAACATTGAATCACTATTAGATAAGTTCAAAAAGAAATCCATTGGTTTCACTATGTTATTCTTAATGCCAATCTTTGCAGCGCATCATGACGTATTGTTCTTGATGAACACGTAATACAGATTCTATATCTCACAATTGCACTATCTCAATCCCAAAAGCAATGCAAATTTACATTGGTTCCATAGGAAGCTTATCAGTAAGTAAATGATAAAGACTCTCCAAAGATTAGAACTCATGAAATCCTTTTTACAAGACAGGTGCATTAACCCAGTAAGCCACAGCAACATCACAGGTGCAAATTTATGTCAAGAAGGGCAGTGACCAATGAATCACTATTAGGTAAGTTCAAAAAGAAATCCATTGGTTTTACTATGCTATTCTTAATGCCAATCTAAACAGCTTGTAATGACATATTGTTCTTTATGAACACTTAGTACAGATTCTATCTCACAATTGCACTATCTCAATCCCAAAATCAATGGAAATTTCCATTGGCTCTATAGGAAACTTATTGGTAAGTAAATGAAAAAGAGCTCTCTGAGGACTAGAACTCATGAACTCCTGTTTAATAGACAGTGGCATTAACCCACTAAGCCATTGGAACAACACAAGTGCAAAGAGATGTCAAGAAGGGCAGTGAACATTGAATCACTATTGGTAAGTTCAAAAAGAAATCCATTGGTTTCACTATGTTATTCTTAATGCCAATCTTTGCAGCGCATCATGACGTATTGTTCTTGATGAACACGTAATACAGATTCTATATCTCACAATTGCACTATCTCAAGCCCAAAATCAATGCAAATTTCCATTGGCTCTATAGGAAGCTTATTTAGTAAGTAAATGAAAAAACCATCTAAGAGAATTAGAACTCAAGAACTCCTGTTTATAAGACAGGCGCAATAACCAAGTAAGCCACTGGAACATCACAAGTGCAAAAGGTTGTCAAGAAGGGCAATGACCAATGAATCACTATTAGGTAAGTTCAAAAAGAAATCCATTGGTTTCACTATGTTATTCTTAATGCCAATCTAAACAGCTTGTAATGACATATTGTTCTTTATGAACACTTAGTACAGATTCTATCTCACAATTGCAATATCTCAATCCAAAAATCAATGCAAATTTCCATTGGCTCTATAGGAAACTTATTGGTAAGTAAATGAAAAACAGCTCTCTGAGGACTAGAATTCATGAACTCCTGTTTAAAAGACAGGGGGATTAACCCACTAAGCCATTGGAACATCACAAGTGCAAAGTGATGTCAAGAAGGCAGCGAACATTGAATCACTATTAGATAAGTTCAAAAAGAAATCCATTGGTTTCACTATGTTATTCTTAATGCCAATCTTTGCAGCGCATCATGACGTATTGTTCTTGATGAACACGTAATACAGATTCTATATCTCACAATTGCACTATCTCAATCCCAAAAGCAATGCAAATTTACATTGGTTCCATAGGAAGCTTATCAGTAAGTAAATGATAAAGACTCTCCAAAGATTAGAACTCATGAAATCCTTTTTACAAGACAGGTGCATTAACCCAGTAAGCCACAGCAACATCACAGGTGCAAATTTATGTCAAGAAGGGCAGTGACCAATGAATCACTATTAGGTAAGTTCAAAAAGAAATCCATTGGTTTTACTATGCTATTCTTAATGCCAATCTAAACAGCTTGTAATGACATATTGTTCTTTATGAACACTTAGTACAGATTCTATCTCACAATTGCACTATCTCAATCCCAAAATCAATGGAAATTTCCATTGGCTCTATAGGAAACTTATTGGTAAGTAAATGAAAAAGAGCTCTCTGAGGACTAGAACTCATGAACTCCTGTTTAATAGACAGTGGCATTAACCCACTAAGCCATTGGAACAACACAAGTGCAAAGAGATGTCAAGAAGGGCAGTGAACATTGAATCACTATTGGTAAGTTCAAAAAGAAATCCATTGGTTTCACTATGTTATTCTTAATGCCAATCTTTGCAGCGCATCATGATGTATTGTTCTTGATGAACACGTAATACAGATTCTATATCTCACCATTGCACTATCTCAATCCCAAAATCAATGGAAATTTCCATTGGCTCTATAGGAAACTTATTGGTAAGTAAATGAAAATGAGCTCTCTGAGGACTAGAACTCATGAACTCCTGTTTAATAGACAGGGGCATTAACCCACTAAACCATTGGAACATCACAAGTGCAAAGTGATGTCAAGAAGGGCAGTGAACATTGAATCACTATTGGTAAGTTCAAAAAGAAATCCATTGGTTTCACTATGTTATTCTTAATGCAAATCTTTGCACCGCATCATGATGTATTGTTCTTGATGTACACGTAATACAGATTCTATATCTCACAATTGCACTATCTCAAGCCCAAAAACAATGCAAATTTCCATTGGCTCTATAGGAAGCTTATTAGTAAGTAAATGAAAAAACTCTCTGAGAATTAGAACTCATGAACTCCTGTTTATAAGACAGGCGCAATAACCAAGTAAGCCACTGGAACATCACAAGTGCAAAAGGTTGTCAAGAAGGGCAATGACCAATGAATCACTATTAGGTAAGTTCAAAAAGAAATCCATTGGTTTCACTATGTTATTCTTAATGCCAATCTTTGCAGCGCATCATGACTTATTGTTCTTGATGAACACGTAATACAGATTCTATATCTCAAAATCAATGCAAATTTCCATTGCTCCATAGGAAGCTTATTAGTAAGTAAATGAAAAAGACTCTCCAAGGATTAGAACTCATGAGATCCTTTTTACAAGACAGGAGCATTAACCCAGTAAGCCACAGCAACATCACAGGTGCAAATTTATGTCAAGAAGGGCAGTGATCAATGAATCATTATTAGGTAAGTTCAAATAGAAATCCATTGGTTTTACTATGTTATTCTTAATGCCAATCTAAACAGCTTGTAATGACATATTGTTCTTTATGAACACTTAGTACAGATTCTATCTCACAATTGCAATATCTCAATCCAAAAATCAATGCAAATTTCCATTGGCTCTATAGGAAACTTATTGGTAAGTAAATGAAAAAGAGCTCTCTGAGGACTAGAGTTCATGAACTCCTGTTTAAAAGACAGGGGGATTAACCCACTAAGCCATTGGAACATCACAAGTGCAAAGTGATGTCAAGAAGGCAGCGAACATTGAATCACTATTAGATAAGTTCAAAAAGAAATCCATTGGTTTCACTATGTTATTCTTAATGCCAATCTTTGCAGCGCATCATGACGTATTGTTCTTGATGAACACGTAATACAGATTCTATATCTCACAATTGCACTATCTCAATCCCAAAAGCAATGCAAATTTACATTGGCTCCATACGAAGCTTATCAGTAAGTAAATGAAAAAGACTCTCCAAGGATTAGAACTCATGAAATCCTTTTTACAAGACAGGTGCATTAACCCAGTAAGCCACAGCAACGTCACAGGTGCAAATTTATGTCAAGAAGGGCAGTGACCAATGAATCACTATTAGGTAAGTTCAAAAAGAAATCCATTGGTTTTACTATGCTATTCTTAATGCCAATCTAAACAGCTTGTAATGACATATTGTTCTTTATGAACACTTAGTACAGATTCTATCTCACAATTGCACTATCTCAATCCCAAAATCAATGGAAATTTCCATTGGCTCTATAAGAAACTTATTGGTAAGTAAATGAAAAAGAGCTCTCTGAGGACTAGAACTCATGAACTCCTGTTTAATAGACAGGGGCATTAACCCACTAAGCCATTGGAACAACACAAGTGCAAAGTGATGTCAAGAAGGGCAGTGAACATTGAATCACTATTGGTAAGTTCAAAAAGAAATCCATTGGTTTCACTATGTTATTCTTAATGCAAATCTTTGCACCGCATCATGACGTATTGTTCTTGATGAACACGTAATACAGATTCTATATCTCACAATTGCTATATCTCAAGCCCAAAATCAATGTAAATTTCCATTGGCTCTATAGGAAGCTTATTAGTAAGTAAATGAAAAAACTCTCTGAGAATTAGAACTCATGAACTCCTGTTTATAAGACAGGCGCAATAACCAAGTAAGCCACTGGAACATCACAAGTGCAAAAGATTGTCAAGAAGGGCAATGACCAATGAATCACTATTAGGTAAGTTCAAAAAGAAATCCATTGGTTTCACTATGTTATTCTTAATGCCAATCTTTGCAGCGCATCATGACGTATTGTTCTTGATGAACACGTAATACAGATTCTATATCTCAAAATCAATGGAAATTTCCATTGCTCCATAGGAAGCTTATTAGTAAGTAAATGAAAAAGACTCTCCAAGGATTAGAACTCATGAGATCCTTTTAACAAGACAGGAGCATTAACCCAGTAAGCCACAGCAACATCACAGATGCAAATTTATGTCAAGAAGGGCAGTGACCAATGAATCACTATTAGGTAAGTTCAAATAGAAATCCATTGGTTTTACTATGTTATTCTTAATGCCAATCTAAACAGCTTGTAATGACATATTGTTCTTTATGAACACTTAGTACAGATTCTATCTCACAATTGCAATATCTCAATCCAAAAATCAATGCAAATTTCCATTGGCTCTATAGGAAACTTATTGGTAAGTAAATGAAAAAGAGCTCTCTGAGGACTAGAATTCATGAACTCCTGTTTAAAAGACAGGGGGATTAACCCACTAAGCCATTGGAACATCACAAGTGCAAAGTGATGTCAAGAAGGCAGCGAACATTGAATCACTATTAGATAAGTTCAAAAAGAAATCCATTGGTTTCACTATGTTATTCTTAATGCCAATCTTTGCAGCGCATCATGACGTATTGTTCTTGATGAACACGTAATACAGATTCTATATCTCACAATTGCACTATCTCAATCCCAAAAGCAATGCAAATTTACATTGGCTCCATAGGAAGCTTATCAGTAAGTAAATGAAAAAGACTCTCCAAGGATTAGAACTCATGAAATCCTTTTTACAAGACAGGTGCATTAACCCAGTAAGCCACAGCAACATCACAGGTGCAAATTTATGTCAAGAAGGGCAGTGACCAATGAATCACTATTAGGTAAGTTCAAAAAGAAATCCATTGGTTTTACTATGCTATTCTTAATGCCAATCTAAACAGCTTGTAATGACATATTGTTCTTTATGAACACTTAGTACAGATTCTATCTCACAATTGCACTATCTCAATCCCAAAATCAATGGAAATTTCCATTGGCTCTATAGGAAACTTATTGGTAAGTAAATGAAAAAGAGCTCTCTGAGGACTAGAACTCATGAACTCCTGTTTAATAGACAGGGGCATTAACCCACTAAGCCATTGGAACAACACAAGTGCAAAGTGATGTCAAGAAGGGCAGTGAACATTGAATCACTATTGGTAAGTTCAAAAAGAAATCCATTGGTTTCACTATGTTATTCTTAATGCCAATCTTTGCAGCGCATCATGACGTATTGTTCTTGATGAACACGTAATACAGATTCTATATCTCACAATTGCACTATCTCAATCCCAAAAGCAATGCAAATTTACATTGGCTCCATTGGAAGCTTATCAGTAAGTAAATGAAAAAGACTCTCCAAGGATTAGAACTCATGAAATCCTTTTTACAAGACAGGTGCATTAACCCAGTAAGCCACAGCAACATCACAGGTGCAAATTTATGTCAAGAAGGGCAGTGACCAATGAATCACTATTAGGTAAGTTCAAAAAGAAATCCATTGGTTTTACTATGCTATTCTTAATGCCAATCTAAACAGCTTGTAATGACATATTGTTCTTTATGAACACTTAGTACAGATTCTATCTCACAATTGCACTATCTCAATCCCAAAATCAATGGAAATTTCCATTGGCTCTATAGGAAACTTATTGGTAAGTAAATGAAAAAGAGCTCTCTGAGGACTAGAACTCATGAACTCCTGTTTAATAGACAGGGGCATTAACCCACTAAGCCATTGGAACAACACAAGTGCAAAGTGATGTCAAGAAGGGCAGTGAACATTGAATCACTATTGGTAAGTTCAAAAAGAAATCCATTGGTTTCACTATGTTATTCTTAATGCCAATCTTTGCAGCGCATCATGACGTATTGTTCTTGATGAACACGTAATACAGATTCTATATCTCACAATTGCACTATCTCAAGCCCAAAATCAATGCAAATTTCCATTGGCTCTATAGGAAGCTTATTAGTAAGTAAATGAAAAAACTCTCTGAGAATTAGAACTCATGAACTCCTGTTTATAAGACAGGCGCAATAACCAAGTAAGCCACTGGAACATCACAAGTGCAAAATGTTGTCAAGAAGGGCAATGACCAATGAATCACTATTAGGTAAGTTCAAAAAGAAATCCATTGGTTTCACTATGTTATTCTTAATGCCAATCTTTGCAGCGCATCATGACGTATTGTTCTTGATGAACACGTAATACAGATTCTATATCTCAAAATCAATGCAAATTTCCATTGCTCCATAGGAAGCTTATTAGTAAGTAAATGAAAAAGACTCTCCAAGAATTAGAACTCATGAGATCCTTTTTACAAGACAGGAGAATTAACCCAGTAAGCCACAGCAACATCACAGATGCAAATTTATGTCAAGAAGGGCAGTGACCAATGAATCACTATTAGGTAAGTTCAAATAGAAATCCATTGGTTTTACTATGTTATTCTTAATGCCAATCTAAACAGCTTGTAATGACATATTGTTCTTTATGAACACTTAGTACAGATTCTATCTCACAATTGCAATATCTCAATCCAAAAATCAATGCAAATTTCCATTGGCTCTATAGGATACTTATTGGTAAGTAAATGAAAAAGAGCTCTCTGAGGACTAGAATTCATGAACTCCTGTTTAAAAGACAAGGGGATTAACCCACTAAGCCATTGGAACATCACAAGTGCAAAGTGATGTCAAGAAGGCAGCGAACATTGAATCACTATTAGATAAGTTCAAAAAGAAATCCATAGGTTTCACTATGTTATTCTTAATGGCAATCTTTGCAGCGCATCATGACGTATTGTTCTTGATGAACACGTAATACAGATTCTATATCTCACAATTGCACTATCTCAATCCCAAAAGCAAAGCAAATTTACATTGGCTCCATTGGAAGCTTATCAGTAAGTAAATGAAAAAGACTCTCCAAGGATTAGAACTCATGAAATCCTTTTTACAAGACAGGTGCATTAACCCAGTAAGCCACAGCAACATCACAGGTGCAAATTTATGTCAAGAAGGGCAGTGACCAATGAATCACTATTAGGTAAGTTCAAAAAGAAATCCATTGGTTTTACTATGCTATTCTTAATGCCAATCTAAACAGCTTGTAATGACATATTGTTCTTTATGAACACTTAGTACAGATTCTATCTCACAATTGCACTATCTCAATCCCAAAATCAATGGAAATTTCCATTGGCTCTATAGGAAACTTATTGGTAAGTAAATGAAAAAGAGCTCTCTGAGGACTAGAACTCATGAACTCCTGTTTAATAGACAGGGGCATTAACCCACTAAGCCATTGGAACAACACAAGTGCAAAGTGATGTCAAGAAGGGCAGTGAACATTGAATCACTATTGGTAAGTTCAAAAAGAAATCCATTGGTTTCACTATGTTATTCTTAATGCCAATCTTTGCAGCGCATCATGACGTATTGTTCTTGATGAACACGTAATACAGATTCTATATCTCACAATTGCACTATCTCAATCCCAAAATCAATGGAAATTTCCATTGGCTCTATAGGAAACTTATTGGTAAGTAAATGAAAAAGAGCTCTCTGAGGACTAGAACTCATGAACTCCTGTTTAATAGACAGGGGCATTAACCCACTAAACCATTGGAACATCACAAGTGCAAAGTGATGTCAAGAAGGGCAGTGAACATTGAATCACTATTGGTAAGTTCAAAAAGAAATCCATTGGTTTCACTATGTTATTCTTAATGCAAATGTTTGCACCGCATCATGACGTATTGTTCTTGATGAACACGTAATACAGATTCTATATCTCACAATTGCACTATCTCAAGCCCAAAATCAATGCAAATTTCCATTGGCTCTATAGGAAGCTTATTAGTAAGTAAATGAAAAAACTCTCTGAGAATTAGAACTCATAAACTTCTGTTTATAAGACAGGCGCAATAACCAAGTAAGCCACTGGAACATCACAAGTGCAAAAGGTTGTCAAGAAGGGCAATGACCAATGAATCACTATTAGGTAAGTTCAAAAAGAAATCCATTGGTTTCACTATGTTATTCTTAAGTCCAATCTTTGCAGCGCATCATGACGTATTGTTCTTGATGAACACGTAATACAGATTCTATATCTCAAAATCAATGCAAATTTCCATTGCTCCATAGGAAGCTTATTAGTAAGTAAATGAAAAAGACTCTCCAAGGATTAGAACTCATGAGATCCTTTTTACAAGACAGGAGAATTAACCCAGTAAGCCACAGCAACATCACAGATGCAAATTTATGTCAAGAAGGGCAGTGACCAATGAATCACTATTAGGTAAGTTCAAATAGAAATCCATTGGTTTTACTATGTTATTCTTAATGCCAATCTAAACAGCTTGTAATGACATATTGTTCTTTATGAACACTTAGTACAGATTCTATCTCACAATTGCAATATCTCAATCCAAAAATCAATGCAAATTTCCATTGGCTCTATAGGATACTTATTGGTAAGTAAATGAAAAAGAGCTCTTTGAGGACTAGAATTCATGAACTCCTGTTTAAAAGACAAGGGGATTAACCCACTAAGCCATTGGAACATCACAAGTGCAAAGTGATGTCAAGAAGGCAGCGAACATTGAATCACTATTAGATAAGTTCAAAAAGAAATCCATAGGTTTCACTATGTTATTCTTAATGGCAATCTTTGCAGCGCATCATGACGTATTGTTCTTGATGAACACGTAATACAGATTCTATATCTCACAATTGCACTATCTCAATCCCAAAAGCAATGCAAATTTACATTGGCTCCATTGGAAGCTTATCAGTAAGTAAATGAAAAAGACTCTCCAAGGATTAGAACTCATGAAATCCTTTTTACAAGACAGGTGCATTAACCCAGTAAGCCACAGCAACATCACAGGTGCAAATTTATGTCAAGAAGGGCAGTGACCAATGAATCACTATTAGGTAAGTTCAAAAAGAAATCCATTGGTTTTACTATGCTATTCTTAATGCCAATCTAAACAGCTTGTAATGACATATTGTTCTTTATGAACACTTAGTACAGATTCTATCTCACAATTGCACTATCTCAATCCCAAAATCAATGGAAATTTCCATTGGCTCTATAGGAAACTTATTGGTAAGTAAATGAAAAAGAGCTCTCTGAGGACTAGAACTCATGAACTCCTGTTTAATAGACAGGGGCATTAACCCACTAAGCCATTGGAACAACACAAGTGCAAAGTGATGTCAAGAAGGGCAGTGAACATTGAATCACTATTGGTAAGTTCAAAAAGAAATCCATTGGTTTCACTATGTTATTCTTAATGCCAATCTTTGCAGCGCATCATGACGTATTGTTCTTGATGAACACGTAATACAGATTCTATATCTCACAATTGCACTATCTCAATCCCAAAATCAATGGAAATTTCCATTGGCTCTATAGGAAACTTATTGGTAAGTAAATGAAAAAGAGCTCTCTGAGGACTAGAACTCATGAACTCCTGTTTAATAGACAGGGGCATTAACCCACTAAACCATTGGAACATCACAAGTGCAAAGTGATGTCAAGAAGGGCAGTGAACATTGAATCACTATTGGTAAGTTCAAAAAGAAATCTATTGGTTTCACTATGTTATTCTTAATGCAAATCTTTGCACCGCATCATGACGTATTGTTCTTGATGAACACGTAATACAAATTCTATATCTCACAATTGCACTATCTCAAGCCCAAAATCAATGCAAATTTCCATTGGCTCTATAGGAAGCTTATTAGTAAGTAAATGAAAAAACTCTCTGAGAATTAGAACTCATGAACTCCTGTTTATAAGACAGGCGCAATAACCAAGTAAGCCACTGGAACATCACAAGTGCAAAAGGTTGTCAAGAAGGGCAATGACCAATGAATCACTATTAGGTAAGTTCAAAAAGAAATCCATTGGTTTCACTATGTTATTCTTAATGCCAATCTTTGCAGCGCATCATGAAGTATTGTTCTTGATGAACACGTATTACAGATTCTATATCTCAAAATCAATGCAAATTTCCATTGCTCCATAGGAAGCTTATTAGTAAGTAAATGAAAAAGACTCTCCAAGGATTAGAACTCATGAGATCCTTTTTACAAGACAGGAGCATTAACCCAGTAAGCCACAGCAACATCACAGATGCAAATTTATGTCAAGAAGGGCAGTGACCAATGAATCACTATTAGGTAAGTTCAAATAGAAATCCATTGGTTTTACTATGTTATTCTTAATGCCAATCTAAACAGCTTGTAATGACATATTGTTCTTTATGAACACTTAGTACAGATTCTATCTCACAATTGCAATATCTCAATCCAAAAATCAATGCAAATTTCCATTGGCTCTATAGGAAACTTATTGGTAAGTAAATGAAAAGAGCTCTCTGAGGACTAGAATTCATGAACTCCTGTTTAAAAGACAAGGGGATTAACCCACTAAGCCATTGGAACATCACAAGTGCAAAGTGATGTCAAGAAGGCAGCGAACATTGAATCACTATTAGATAAGTTCAAAAAGAAATCCATTGGTTTCACTATGTTATTCTTAATGCCAATCTTTGCAGCGCATCATGACGTATTGTTCTTGATGAACACGTAATACAGATTCTATATCTCACAATTGCACTATCTCAATCCCAAAAGCAATGCAAATTTACATTGACTCCATAGGAAGCTTATCAGTAAGTAAATGAAAAAGACTCTCCAAGGATTAGAACTCATGAAATCCTTTTTACAAGACAGGTGCATTAACCCAGTAAGCCACAGCAACATCAAAGGTGCAAATTTATGTCAAGAAGGGCAGTGACCAATGAATCACTATTAGGTAAGTTCAAAAAAAAATCCATTGGTTTTACTATGCTATTCTTAATGCCAATCTAAACAGCTTGTAATGACATATTGTTCTTTATGAACACTTAGTACAGATTCTATCTCACAATTGCACTATCTCAATCCCAAAATCAATGGAAATTTCCATTGGCTCTATAGGAAACTTATTGGTAAGTAAATGAAAAAGAGCTCTCTGAGGACTAGAAGTCATGAACTCCTGTTTAATAGACAGTGGCATTAACCCACTAAGCCATTGGAACAACACAATTGCAAAGTGATGTCAAGAAGGGCAGTGAACATTGAATCACTATTGGTAAGTTCAAAAAGAAATCCATTGGTTTCACTATGTTATTCTTAATGCCAATCTTTGCAGCGCATCATGACGTATTGTTCTTGATGAACACGTAATACAGATTCTATATCTCACAATTGCACTATCTCAATCCCAAAATCAATGGAAATTTCCATTGGCTCTGTAGGAAACTTATTGGTAAGTAAATGAGAAAGAGCTCTCTGAGGACAAGAACTCATGAACTCCTGTTTAATAGACAGGGGCATTAACCCACTAAACCATTGGAACATCACAAGTGCAAAGTGATGTCAAGAAGGGCAGTGAACATTGAATCACTATTGGTAAGTTCAAAAAGAAATCTATTGGTTTCACTATGTTATTCTTAATGCAAATCTTTGCACCGCATCATGACGTATTGTTCTTGATGAACACGTAATACAAATTCTATATCTCACAATTGCACTATCTCAAGCCCAAAATCAATGCAAATTTCCATTGGCTCTATAGGAAGCTTATTAGTAAGTAAATGAAAAAACTCTCTGAGAATTAGAACTCATGAACTCCTGTTTATAAGACAGGCGCAATAACCAAGTAAGCCACTGGAACATCACAAGTGCAAAAGGTTGTCAAGAAGGGCAATGACCAATGAATCACTATTAGGTAAGTTCAAAAAGAAATCCATTGGTTTCACTATGTTATTCTTAATGCCAATCTTTGCAGCGCATCATGACGTATTGTTCTTGATGAACACGTAATACAGATTCTATATCTCAAAATCAATGCAAATTTCCATTGCTCCATAGGAAGCTTATTAGTAAGTAAATGAAAAAGACTCTCCAAGGATTAGAACTCATGAGATCCTTTTTACAATACAGGAGCATTAACCCAGTAAGCCACAGCAACATCACAGATGCAAATTTATGTCAAGAAGGGCAGTGACCAATGAATCACTATTAGGTAAGTTCAAATAGAAATCCATTGGTTTTACTATGTTATTCTTAATGCCAATCTAAACAGCTTGTAATGACATATTGTTCTTTATGAACACTTAGTACAGATTCTATCTCACAATTGCAATATCTCAATCCAAAAATCAATGCAAATTTCCATTGGCTCTATAGGAAACTTATTGGTAAGTAAATGAAAAGAGCTCTCTGAGGACTAGAATTCATGAACTCCTGTTTAAAAGACAAGGGGATTAACCCACTAAGCCATTGGAACATCACAAGTGCAAAGTGATGTCAAGAAGGCAGCGAACATTGAATCACTATTAGATAAGTTCAAAAAGAAATCCATTGGTTTCACTATGTTATTCTTAATGCCAATCTTTGCAGCGCATCATGACGTATTGTTCTTGATGAACACGTAATACAGATTCTATATCTCACAATTGCACTATCTCAATCCCAAAAGCAATGCAAATTTACATTGGCTCCATAGGAAGCTTATCAGTAAGTAAATGAAAAAGACTCTCCAAGGATTAGAACTCATGAAATCCTTTTTACAAGACAGGTGCATTAACCCAGTAAGCCACAGCAACATCACAGGTGCAAATTTATGTCAAGAAGGGCAGTGACCAATGAATCACTATTAGGTAAGTTCAAAAAGAAATCCATTGGTTTTACTATGCTATTCTTAATGCCAATCTAAACAGCTTGTAATGACATATTGTTCTTTATGAACACTTAGTACAGATTCTATCTCACAATTGCACTATCTCAATCCCAAAATCAATGGAAATTTCCATTGGCTCTATAGGAAACTTATTGGTAAGTAAATGAAAAAGAGCTCTCTGAGGACTAGAACTCATGAACTCCTGTTTAATAGACAGGGGCATTAACCCACTAAGCCATTGGAACAACACAAGTGCAAAGTGATGTCAAGAAGGGCAGTGAACATTGAATCACTATTGGTAAGTTCAAAAAGAAATCCATTGGTTTCACTATGTTATTCTTAATGCCAATCTTTGCAGCGCATCATGACGTATTGTTCTTGATGAACACGTAATACAGATTCTATATCTCACAATTGCACTATCTCAATCCCAAAAGCAATGCAAATTTACATTGGCTCCATTGGAAGCTTATCAGTAAGTAAATGAAAAAGACTCTCCAAGGATTAGAACTCATGAAATCCTTTTTACAAGACAGGTGCATTAACCCAGTAAGCCACAGCAACATCACAGGTGCAAATTTATGTCAAGAAGGGCAGTGACCAATGAATCACTATTAGGTAAGTTCAAAAAGAAATCCATTGGTTTTACTATGCTATTCTTAATGCCAATCTAAACAGCTTGTAATGACATATTGTTCTTTATGAACACTTAGTACAGATTCTATCTCACAATTGCACTATCTCAATCCCAAAATCAATGGAAATTTCCATTGGCTCTATAGGAAACTTATTGGTAAGTAAATGAAAAAGAGCTCTCTGAGGACTAGAACTCATGAACTCCTGTTTAATAGACAGGGGCATTAACCCACTAAGCCATTGGAACAACACAAGTGCAAAGTGATGTCAAGAAGGGCAGTGAACATTGAATCACTATTGGTAAGTTCAAAAAGAAATCCATTGGTTTCACTATGTTATTCTTAATGCCAATCTTTGCAGCGCATCATGACGTATTGTTCTTGATGAACACGTAATACAGATTCTATATCTCACAATTGCACTATCTCAAGCCCAAAATCAATGCAAATTTCCATTGGCTCTATAGGAAGCTTATTAGTAAGTAAATGAAAAAACTCTCTGAGAATTAGAACTCATGAACTCCTGTTTATAAGACAGGCGCAATAACCAAGTAAGCCACTGGAACATCACAAGTGCAAAATGTTGTCAAGAAGGGCAATGACCAATGAATCACTATTAGGTAAGTTCAAAAAGAAATCCATTGGTTTCACTATGTTATTCTTAATGCCAATCTTTGCAGCGCATCATGACGTATTGTTCTTGATGAACACGTAATACAGATTCTATATCTCAAAATCAATGCAAATTTCCATTGCTCCATAGGAAGCTTATTAGTAAGTAAATGAAAAAGACTCTCCAAGAATTAGAACTCATGAGATCCTTTTTACAAGACAGGAGAATTAACCCAGTAAGCCACAGCAACATCACAGATGCAAATTTATGTCAAGAAGGGCAGTGACCAATGAATCACTATTAGGTAAGTTCAAATAGAAATCCATTGGTTTTACTATGTTATTCTTAATGCCAATCTAAACAGCTTGTAATGACATATTGTTCTTTATGAACACTTAGTACAGATTCTATCTCACAATTGCAATATCTCAATCCAAAAATCAATGCAAATTTCCATTGGCTCTATAGGATACTTATTGGTAAGTAAATGAAAAAGAGCTCTCTGAGGACTAGAATTCATGAACTCCTGTTTAAAAGACAAGGGGATTAACCCACTAAGCCATTGGAACATCACAAGTGCAAAGTGATGTCAAGAAGGCAGCGAACATTGAATCACTATTAGATAAGTTCAAAAAGAAATCCATAGGTTTCACTATGTTATTCTTAATGGCAATCTTTGCAGCGCATCATGACGTATTGTTCTTGATGAACACGTAATACAGATTCTATATCTCACAATTGCACTATCTCAATCCCAAAAGCAAAGCAAATTTACATTGGCTCCATTGGAAGCTTATCAGTAAGTAAATGAAAAAGACTCTCCAAGGATTAGAACTCATGAAATCCTTTTTACAAGACAGGTGCATTAACCCAGTAAGCCACAGCAACATCACAGGTGCAAATTTATGTCAAGAAGGGCAGTGACCAATGAATCACTATTAGGTAAGTTCAAAAAGAAATCCATTGGTTTTACTATGCTATTCTTAATGCCAATCTAAACAGCTTGTAATGACATATTGTTCTTTATGAACACTTAGTACAGATTCTATCTCACAATTGCACTATCTCAATCCCAAAATCAATGGAAATTTCCATTGGCTCTATAGGAAACTTATTGGTAAGTAAATGAAAAAGAGCTCTCTGAGGACTAGAACTCATGAACTCCTGTTTAATAGACAGGGGCATTAACCCACTAAGCCATTGGAACAACACAAGTGCAAAGTGATGTCAAGAAGGGCAGTGAACATTGAATCACTATTGGTAAGTTCAAAAAGAAATCCATTGGTTTCACTATGTTATTCTTAATGCCAATCTTTGCAGCGCATCATGACGTATTGTTCTTGATGAACACGTAATACCGATTCTATATCTCACAATTGCACTATCTCAATCCCAAAATCAATGGAAATTTCCATTGGCTCTATAGGAAACTTATTGGTAAGTAAATGAAAAAGAGCTCTCTGAGGACTAGAACTCATGAACTCCTGTTTAATAGACAGGGGCATTAACCCACTAAACCATTGGAACATCACAAGTGCAAAGTGATGTCAAGAAGGGCAGTGAACATTGAATCACTATTGGTAAGTTCAAAAAGAAATCCATTGGTTTCACTATGTTATTCTTAATGCAAATGTTTGCACCGCATCATGACGTATTGTTCTTGATGAACACGTAATACAGATTCTATATCTCACAATTGCACTATCTCAAGCCCAAAATCAATGCAAATTTCCATTGGCTCTATAGGAAGCTTATTAGTAAGTAAATGAAAAAACTCTCTGAGAATTAGAACTCATAAACTTCTGTTTATAAGACAGGCGCAATAACCAAGTAAGCCACTGGAACATCACAAGTGCAAAAGGTTGTCAAGAAGGGCAATGACCAATGAATCACTATTAGGTAAGTTCAAAAAGAAATCCATTGGTTTCACTATGTTATTCTTAAGTCCAATCTTTGCAGCGCATCATGACGTATTGTTCTTGATGAACACGTAATACAGATTCTATATCTCAAAATCAATGCAAATTTCCATTGCTCCATAGGAAGCTTATTAGTAAGTAAATGAAAAAGACTCTCCAAGGATTAGAACTCATGAGATCCTTTTTACAAGACAGGAGAATTAACCCAGTAAGCCACAGCAACATCACAGATGCAAATTTATGTCAAGAAGGGCAGTGACCAATGAATCACTATTAGGTAAGTTCAAATAGAAATCCATTGGTTTTACTATGTTATTCTTAATGCCAATCTAAACAGCTTGTAATGACATATTGTTCTTTATGAACACTTAGTACAGATTCTATCTCACAATTGCAATATCTCAATCCAAAAATCAATGCAAATTTCCATTGGCTCTATAGGATACTTATTGGTAAGTAAATGAAAAAGAGCTCTTTGAGGACTAGAATTCATGAACTCCTGTTTAAAAGACAAGGGGATTAACCCACTAAGCCATTGGAACATCACAAGTGCAAAGTGATGTCAAGAAGGCAGCGAACATTGAATCACTATTAGATAAGTTCAAAAAGAAATCCATAGGTTTCACTATGTTATTCTTAATGGCAATCTTTGCAGCGCATCATGACGTATTGTTCTTGATGAACACGTAATACAGATTCTATATCTCACAATTGCACTATCTCAATCCCAAAAGCAATGCAAATTTACATTGGCTCCATTGGAAGCTTATCAGTAAGTAAATGAAAAAGACTCTCCAAGGATTAGAACTCATGAAATCCTTTTTACAAGACAGGTGCATTAACCCAGTAAGCCACAGCAACATCACAGGTGCAAATTTATGTCAAGAAGGGCAGTGACCAATGAATCACTATTAGGTAAGTTCAAAAAGAAATCCATTGGTTTTACTATGCTATTCTTAATGCCAATCTAAACAGCTTGTAATGACATATTGTTCTTTATGAACACTTAGTACAGATTCTATCTCACAATTGCACTATCTCAATCCCAAAATCAATGGAAATTTCCATTGGCTCTATAGGAAACTTATTGGTAAGTAAATGAAAAAGAGCTCTCTGAGGACTAGAACTCATGAACTCCTGTTTAATAGACAGGGGCATTAACCCCTGTTTAATAGACAGGGGCATTAACCCACTAAGCCATTGGAACAACACAAGTGCAAAGTGATGTCAAGAAGGGCAGTGAACATTGAATCACTATTGGTAAGTTCAAAAAGAAATCCATTGGTTTCACTATGTTATTCTTAATGCCAATCTTTGCAGCGCATCATGACGTATTGTTCTTGATGAACACGTAATACAGATTCTATATCTCACAATTGCACTATCTCAATCCCAAAATCAATGGAAATTTCCATTGGCTCTATAGGAAACTTATTGGTAAGTAAATGAAAAAGAGCTCTCTGAGGACTAGAACTCATGAACTCCTGTTTAATAGACAGGGGCATTAACCCACTAAACCATTGGAACATCACAAGTGCAAAGTGATGTCAAGAAGGGCAGTGAACATTGAATCACTATTGGTAAGTTCAAAAAGAAATCTATTGGTTTCACTATGTTATTCTTAATGCAAATCTTTGCACCGCATCATGACGTATTGTTCTTGATGAACACGTAATACAAATTCTATATCTCACAATTGCACTATCTCAAGCCCAAAATCAATGCAAATTTCCATTGGCTCTATAGGAAGCTTATTAGTAAGTAAATGAAAAAACTCTCTGAGAATTAGAACTCATGAACTCCTGTTTATAAGACAGGCGCAATAACCAAGTAAGCCACTGGAACATCACAAGTGCAAAAGGTTGTCAAGAAGGGCAATGACCAATGAATCACTATTAGGTAAGTTCAAAAAGAAATCCATTGGTTTCACTATGTTATTCTTAATGCCAATCTTTGCAGCGCATCATGAAGTATTGTTCTTGATGAACACGTATTACAGATTCTATATCTCAAAATCAATGCAAATTTCCATTGCTCCATAGGAAGCTTATTAGTAAGTAAATGAAAAAGACTCTCCAAGGATTAGAACTCATGAGATCCTTTTTACAAGACAGGAGCATTAACCCAGTAAGCCACAGCAACATCACAGATGCAAATTTATGTCAAGAAGGGCAGTGACCAATGAATCACTATTAGGTAAGTTCAAATAGAAATCCATTGGTTTTACTATGTTATTCTTAATGCCAATCTAAACAGCTTGTAATGACATATTGTTCTTTATGAACACTTAGTACAGATTCTATCTCACAATTGCAATATCTCAATCCAAAAATCAATGCAAATTTCCATTGGCTCTATAGGAAACTTATTGGTAAGTAAATGAAAAGAGCTCTCTGAGGACTAGAATTCATGAACTCCTGTTTAAAAGACAAGGGGATTAACCCACTAAGCCATTGGAACATCACAAGTGCAAAGTGATGTCAAGAAGGCAGCGAACATTGAATCACTATTAGATAAGTTCAAAAAGAAATCCATTGGTTTCACTATGTTATTCTTAATGCCAATCTTTGCAGCGCATCATGACGTATTGTTCTTGATGAACACGTAATACAGATTCTATATCTCACAATTGCACTATCTCAATCCCAAAAGCAATGCAAATTTACATTGACTCCATAGGAAGCTTATCAGTAAGTAAATGAAAAAGACTCTCCAAGGATTAGAACTCATGAAATCCTTTTTACAAGACAGGTGCATTAACCCAGTAAGCCACAGCAACATCAAAGGTGCAAATTTATGTCAAGAAGGGCAGTGACCAATGAATCACTATTAGGTAAGTTCAAAAAAAAATCCATTGGTTTTACTATGCTATTCTTAATGCCAATCTAAACAGCTTGTAATGACATATTGTTCTTTATGAACACTTAGTACAGATTCTATCTCACAATTGCACTATCTCAATCCCAAAATCAATGGAAATTTCCATTGGCTCTATAGGAAACTTATTGGTAAGTAAATGAAAAAGAGCTCTCTGAGGACTAGAAGTCATGAACTCCTGTTTAATAGACAGTGGCATTAACCCACTAAGCCATTGGAACAACACAATTGCAAAGTGATGTCAAGAAGGGCAGTGAACATTGAATCACTATTGGTAAGTTCAAAAAGAAATCCATTGGTTTCACTATGTTATTCTTAATGCCAATCTTTGCAGCGCATCATGACGTATTGTTCTTGATGAACACGTAATACAGATTCTATATCTCACAATTGCACTATCTCAATCCCAAAATCAATGGAAATTTCCATTGGCTCTGTAGGAAACTTATTGGTAAGTAAATGAGAAAGAGCTCTCTGAGGACAAGAACTCATGAACTCCTGTTTAATAGACAGGGGCATTAACCCACTAAACCATTGGAACATCACAAGTGCAAAGTGATGTCAAGAAGGGCAGTGAACATTGAATCACTATTGGTAAGTTCAAAAAGAAATCTATTGGTTTCACTATGTTATTCTTAATGCAAATCTTTGCACCGCATCATGACGTATTGTTCTTGATGAACACGTAATACAAATTCTATATCTCACAATTGCACTATCTCAAGCCCAAAATCAATGCAAATTTCCATTGGCTCTATAGGAAGCTTATTAGTAAGTAAATGAAAAAACTCTCTGAGAATTAGAACTCATGAACTCCTGTTTATAAGACAGGCGCAATAACCAAGTAAGCCACTGGAACATCACAAGTGCAAAAGGTTGTCAAGAAGGGCAATGACCAATGAATCACTATTAGGTAAGTTCAAAAAGAAATCCATTGGTTTCACTATGTTATTCTTAATGCCAATCTTTGCAGCGCATCATGACGTATTGTTCTTGATGAACACGTAATACAGATTCTATATCTCAAAATCAATGCAAATTTCCATTGCTCCATAGGAAGCTTATTAGTAAGTAAATGAAAAAGACTCTCCAAGGATTAGAACTCATGAGATCCTTTTTACAATACAGGAGCATTAACCCAGTAAGCCACAGCAACATCACAGATGCAAATTTATGTCAAGAAGGGCAGTGACCAATGAATCACTATTAGGTAAGTTCAAATAGAAATCCATTGGTTTTACTATGTTATTCTTAATGCCAATCTAAACAGCTTGTAATGACATATTGTTCTTTATGAACACTTAGTACAGATTCTATCTCACAATTGCAATATCTCAATCCAAAAATCAATGCAAATTTCCATTGGCTCTATAGGAAACTTATTGGTAAGTAAATGAAAAGAGCTCTCTGAGGACTAGAATTCATGAACTCCTGTTTAAAAGACAAGGGGATTAACCCACTAAGCCATTGGAACATCACAAGTGCAAAGTGATGTCAAGAAGGCAGCGAACATTGAATCACTATTAGATAAGTTCAAAAAGAAATCCATTGGTTTCACTATGTTATTCTTAATGCCAATCTTTGCAGCGCATCATGACGTATTGTTCTTGATGAACACGTAATACAGATTCTATATCTCACAATTGCACTATCTCAATCCCAAAAGCAATGCAAATTTACATTGACTCCATAGGAAGCTTATCAGTAAGTAAATGAAAAAGACTCTCCAAGGATTAGAACTCATGAAATCCTTTTTACAAGACAGGTGCATTAACCCAGTAAGCCACAGCAACATCAAAGGTGCAAATTTATGTCAAGAAGGGCAGTGACCAATGAATCACTATTAGGTAAGTTCAAATAGAAATCCATTGGTTTTACTATGTTATTCTTAATGCCAATCTAAACAGCTTGTAATGACATATTGTTCTTTATGAACACTTAGTACAGATTCTATCTCACAATTGCAATATCTCAATCCAAAAATCAATGCAAATTTCCATTGGCTCTATAGGAAACTTATTGGTAAGTAAATGAAAAAGAGCTCTCTGAGGTCTAGAACTCATGAACTCCTGTTTAATAGTCAGGGGCATTAACCCACTAAGCCATTGGAACAACACAAGTGCAAAGTGATGTCAAGAAGGGCAGTGAACATTGAATCACTATTGGTAAGTTCAAAAAGAAATCCATTGGTTTCACTATGTTATTCTTAATGCCAATCTTTGCAGCGCATCATGACGTATTGTTCTTGATGAACACGTAATACAGATTCTATATCTCACAATTGCACTATCTCAATCCCAAAATCAATGGAAATTTCCATTGGCTCTATAGGAAACTTATTGGTAAGTAAATGAAAAAGAGCTCTCTGAGGACTAGAACTCATGAACTCCTGTTTAATAGACAGGGGCATTAACCCACTAAACCATTGGAACATCACAAGTACAAAGTGATGTCAAGAAGGGCAGTGAACATTGAATCACTATTGGTAAGTTCAAAAAGAAATCCATTGGTTTCACTATGTTATTCTTAATGCAAATGTTTGCACGGCATCATGACGTATTGTTCTTGATGAACACGTAATACAGATTCTATATCTCACAATTGCACTATCTCAAGCCCAAAATCAATGCAAATTTCCATTGGCTCTATAGGAAGCTTATTAGTAAGTAAATGAAAAAACTCTCTGAGAATTAGAACTCATAAACTCCTGTTTATAAGACAGGCGCAATAACCAAGTAAGCCACTGGAACATCACAAGTGCAAAAGGTTGTCAAGAAGGGCAATGACCAATGAATCACTATTAGGTAAGTTCAAAAAGAAATCCATTGGTTTCACTATGTTATTCTTAAGTCCAATCTTTGCAGCGCATCATGACGTATTGTTCTTGATGAACACGTAATACAGATTCTATATCTCACAATTGCACTATCTCAATCCCAAAAGCAATGCAAATTTACATTGGCTCCATAGGAAGCTTATCAGTAAGTAAATGAAAAAGACTCTCCAAGGATTAGAACTCATGAAATCCTTTTTACAAGACAGGTGCATTAACCCAGTAAGCCACAGCAACATCACAGGTGCAAATTTATGTCAAGAAGGGCAGTGACCAATGAATCACTATTAGGTAAGTTCAAAAAGAAATCCATTGGTTTTACTATGCTATTCTTAATGCCAATCTAAACAGCTTGTAATGACATATTGTTCTTTATGAACACTTAGTACAGATTCTATCTCACAATTGCACTATCTCAATCCCAAAATCAATGGAAATTTCCATTGGCTCTATAGGAAACTTATTGGTAAGTAAATGAAAAAGAGCTCTCTGAGGACTAGAAGTCATGAACTCCTGTTTAATAGACAGTGGCATTAACCCACTAAGCCATTGGAACAACACAATTGCAAAGTGATGTCAAGAAGGGCAGTGAACATTGAATCACTATTGGTAAGTTCAAAAAGAAATCCATTGGTTTCACTATGTTATTCTTAATGCCAATCTTTGCAGCGCATCATGACGTATTGTTCTTGATGAACACGTAATACAGATTCTATATCTCACAATTGCACTATCTCAATCCCAAAATCAATGGAAATTTCCATTGGCTCTGTAGGAAACTTATTGGTAAGTAAATGAGAAAGAGCTCTCTGAGGACAAGAACTCATGAACTCCTGTTTAATAGACAGGGGCATTAACCCACTAAACCATTGGAACATCACAAGTGCAAAGTGATGTCAAGAAGGGCAGTGAACATTGAATCACTATTGGTAAGTTCAAAAAGAAATCTATTGGTTTCACTATGTTATTCTTAATGCAAATCTTTGCACCGCATCATGACGTATTGTTCTTGATGAACACGTAATACAAATTCTATATCTCACAATTGCACTATCTCAAGCCCAAAATCAATGCAAATTTCCATTGGCTCTATAGGAAGCTTATTAGTAAGTAAATGAAAAAACTCTCTGAGAATTAGAACTCATGAACTCCTGTTTATAAGACAGGCGCAATAACCAAGTAAGCCACTGGAACATCACAAGTGCAAAAGGTTGTCAAGAAGGGCAATGACCAATGAATCACTATTAGGTAAGTTCAAAAAGAAATCCATTGGTTTCACTATGTTATTCTTAATGCCAATCTTTGCAGCGCATCATGACGTATTGTTCTTGATGAACACGTAATACAGATTCTATATCTCAAAATCAATGCAAATTTCCATTGCTCCATAGGAAGCTTATTAGTAAGTAAATGAAAAAGACTCTCCAAGGATTAGAACTCATGAGATCCTTTTTACAATACAGGAGCATTAACCCAGTAAGCCACAGCAACATCACAGATGCAAATTTATGTCAAGAAGGGCAGTGACCAATGAATCACTATTAGGTAAGTTCAAATAGAAATCCATTGGTTTTACTATGTTATTCTTAATGCCAATCTAAACAGCTTGTAATGACATATTGTTCTTTATGAACACTTAGTACAGATTCTATCTCACAATTGCAATATCTCAATCCAAAAATCAATGCAAATTTCCATTGGCTCTATAGGAAACTTATTGGTAAGTAAATGAAAAGAGCTCTCTGAGGACTAGAATTCATGAACTCCTGTTTAAAAGACAAGGGGATTAACCCACTAAGCCATTGGAACATCACAAGTGCAAAGTGATGTCAAGAAGGCAGCGAACATTGAATCACTATTAGATAAGTTCAAAAAGAAATCCATTGGTTTCACTATGTTATTCTTAATGCCAATCTTTGCAGCGCATCATGACGTATTGTTCTTGATGAACACGTAATACAGATTCTATATCTCACAATTGCACTATCTCAATCCCAAAAGCAATGCAAATTTACATTGACTCCATAGGAAGCTTATCAGTAAGTAAATGAAAAAGACTCTCCAAGGATTAGAACTCATGAAATCCTTTTTACAAGACAGGTGCATTAACCCAGTAAGCCACAGCAACATCAAAGGTGCAAATTTATGTCAAGAAGGGCAGTGACCAATGAATCACTATTAGGTAAGTTCAAATAGAAATCCATTGGTTTTACTATGTTATTCTTAATGCCAATCTAAACAGCTTGTAATGACATATTGTTCTTTATGAACACTTAGTACAGATTCTATCTCACAATTGCAATATCTCAATCCAAAAATCAATGCAAATTTCCATTGGCTCTATAGGAAACTTATTGGTAAGTAAATGAAAAAGAGCTCTCTGAGGTCTAGAACTCATGAACTCCTGTTTAATAGTCAGGGGCATTAACCCACTAAGCCATTGGAACAACACAAGTGCAAAGTGATGTCAAGAAGGGCAGTGAACATTGAATCACTATTGGTAAGTTCAAAAAGAAATCCATTGGTTTCACTATGTTATTCTTAATGCCAATCTTTGCAGCGCATCATGACGTATTGTTCTTGATGAACACGTAATACAGATTCTATATCTCACAATTGCACTATCTCAATCCCAAAATCAATGGAAATTTCCATTGGCTCTATAGGAAACTTATTGGTAAGTAAATGAAAAAGAGCTCTCTGAGGACTAGAACTCATGAACTCCTGTTTAATAGACAGGGGCATTAACCCACTAAACCATTGGAACATCACAAGTACAAAGTGATGTCAAGAAGGGCAGTGAACATTGAATCACTATTGGTAAGTTCAAAAAGAAATCCATTGGTTTCACTATGTTATTCTTAATGCAAATGTTTGCACGGCATCATGACGTATTGTTCTTGATGAACACGTAATACAGATTCTATATCTCACAATTGCACTATCTCAAGCCCAAAATCAATGCAAATTTCCATTGGCTCTATAGGAAGCTTATTAGTAAGTAAATGAAAAAACTCTCTGAGAATTAGAACTCATAAACTCCTGTTTATAAGACAGGCGCAATAACCAAGTAAGCCACTGGAACATCACAAGTGCAAAAGGTTGTCAAGAAGGGCAATGACCAATGAATCACTATTAGGTAAGTTCAAAAAGAAATCCATTGGTTTCACTATGTTATTCTTAAGTCCAATCTTTGCAGCGCATCATGACGTATTGTTCTTGATGAACACGTAATACAGATTCTATATCTCACAATTGCACTATCTCAATCCCAAAAGCAATGCAAATTTACATTGGCTCCATAGGAAGCTTATCAGTAAGTAAATGAAAAAGACTCTCCAAGGATTAGAACTCATGAAATCCTTTTTACAAGACAGGTGCATTAACCCAGTAAGCCACAGCAACATCACAGGTGCAAATTTATGTCAAGAAGGGCAGTGACCAATGAATCACTATTAGGTAAGTTCAAAAAGAAATCCATTGGTTTTACTATGCTATTCTTAATGCCAATCTAAACAGCTTGTAATGACATATTGTTCTTTATGAACACTTAGTACAGATTCTATCTCACAATTGCACTATCTCAATCCCAAAATCAATGGAAATTTCCATTGGCTCTATAGGAAACTTATTGGTAAGTAAATGAAAAAGAGCTCTCTGAGGACTAGAACTCATGAACTCCTGTTTAATAGACAGTGGCATTAACCCACTAAGCCATTGGAACAACACAAGTGCAAAGAGATGTCAAGAAGGGCAGTGAAGATTGAATCACTATTGGTAAGTTCAAAAAGAAATCCATTGGTTTCACTATGTTATTCTTAATGCCAATCTTTGCAGCGCATCATGATGTATTGTTCTTGATGAACACGTAATACAGATTCTATATCTCACCATTGCACTATCTCAATCCCAAAATCAATGGAAATTTCCATTGGCTCTATAGGAAACTTATTGGTAAGTAAATGAAAATGAGCTCTCTGAGGACTAGAACTCATGAACTCCTGTTTAATAGACAGGGGCATTAACCCACTAAACCATTGGAACATCACAAGTGCAAAGTGATGTCAAGAAGGGCAGTGAACATTGAATCACTATTGGTAAGTTCAAAAAGAAATCCATTGGTTTCACTATGTTATTCTTAATGCAAATCTTTGCACCGCATCATGACGTATTGTTCTTGATGTACACGTAATACAGATTCTATATCTCACAATTGCACTATCTCAAGCCCAAAAACAATGCAAATTTCCATTGGCTCTATAGGAAGCTTATTAGTAAGTAAATGAAAAAACTCTCTGAGAATTAGAACTCATGAACTCCTGTTTATAAGACAGGCGCAATAACCAAGTAAGCCACTGGAACATCACAAGTGCAAAAGGTTGTCAAGAAGGGCAATGACCAATGAATCACTATTAGGTAAGTTCAAAAAGAAATCCATTGGTTTCACTATGTTATTCTTAATGCCAATCTTTGCAGCGCATCATGACGTATTGTTCTTGATGAACACGTAATACAGATTCTATATCTCAAAATCAATGCAAATTTCCATTGCTCCATAGGAAGCTTATTAGTAAGTAAATGAAAAAGACTCTCCAAGGATTAGAACTCATGAGATCCTTTTTACAAGACAGGAGCATTAACCCAGTAAGCCACAGCAACATCACAGGTGCAAATTTATGTCAAGAAGGGCAGTGATCAATGAATCATTATTAGGTAAGTTCAAATAGAAATCCATTGGTTTTACTATGTTATTCTTAATGCCAATCTAAACAGCTTGTAATGACATATTGTTCTTTATGAACACTTAGTACAGATTCTATCTCACAATTGCAATATCTCAATCCAAAAATCAATGCAAATTTCCATTGGCTCTATAGGAAACTTATTGGTAAGTAAATGAAAAAGAGCTCTCTGAGGACTAGAGTTCATGAACTCCTGTTTAAAAGACAGGGGGATTAACCCACTAAGCCATTGGAACATCACAAGTGCAAAGTGATGTCAAGAAGGCAGCGAACATTGAATCACTATTAGATAAGTTCAAAAAGAAATCCATTGGTTTCACTATGTTATTCTTAATGCCAATCTTTGCAGCGCATCATGACGTATTGTTCTTGATGAACACGTAATACAGATTCTATATCTCACAATTGCACTATCTCAATCCCAAAAGCAATGCAAATTTACATTGGCTCCATACGAAGCTTATCAGTAAGTAAATGAAAAAGACTCTCCAAGGATTAGAACTCATGAAATCCTTTTTACAAGACAGGTGCATTAACCCAGTAAGCCACAGCAACGTCACAGGTGCAAATTTATGTCAAGAAGGGCAGTGACCAATGAATCACTATTAGGTAAGTTCAAAAAGAAATCCATTGGTTTTACTATGCTATTCTTAATGCCAATCTAAACAGCTTGTAATGACATATTGTTCTTTATGAACACTTAGTACAGATTCTATCTCACAATTGCACTATCTCAATCCCAAAATCAATGGAAATTTCCATTGGCTCTATAAGAAACTTATTGGTAAGTAAATGAAAAAGAGCTCTCTGAGGACTAGAACTCATGAACTCCTGTTTAATAGACAGGGGCATTAACCCACTAAGCCATTGGAACAACACAAGTGCAAAGAGATGTCAAGAAGGGCAGTGAACATTGAATCACTATTGGTAAGTTCAAAAAGAAATCCATTGGTTTCACTATGTTATTCTTAATGCAAATCTTTGCACCGCATCATGACGTATTGTTCTTGATGAACACGTAATACAGATTCTATATCTCACAATTGCTATATCTCAAGCCCAAAATCAATGTAAATTTCCATTGGCTCTATAGGAAGCTTATTAGTAAGTAAATGAAAAAACTCTCTGAGAATTAGAACTCATGAACTCCTGTTTATAAGACAGGCGCAATAACCAAGTAAGCCACTGGAACATCACAAGTGCAAAAGATTGTCAAGAAGGGCAATGACCAATGAATCACTATTAGGTAAGTTCAAAAAGAAATCCATTGGTTTCACTATGTTATTCTTAATGCCAATCTTTGCAGCGCATCATGACGTATTGTTCTTGATGAACACGTAATACAGATTCTATATCTCAAAATCAATGGAAATTTCCATTGCTCCATAGGAAGCTTATTAGTAAGTAAATGAAAAAGACTCTCCAAGGATTAGAACTCATGAGATCCTTTTAACAAGACAGGAGCATTAACCCAGTAAGCCACAGCAACATCACAGATGCAAATTTATGTCAAGAAGGGCAGTGACCAATGAATCACTATTAGGTAAGTTCAAATAGAAATCCATTGGTTTTACTATGTTATTCTTAATGCCAATCTAAACAGCTTGTAATGACATATTGTTCTTTATGAACACTTAGTACAGATTCTATCTCACAATTGCAATATCTCAATCCAAAAATCAATGCAAATTTCCATTGGCTCTATAGGAAACTTATTGGTAAGTAAATGAAAAAGAGCTCTCTGAGGACTAGAATTCATGAACTCCTGTTTAAAAGACAGGGGGATTAACCCACTAAGCCATTGGAACATCACAAGTGCAAAGTGATGTCAAGAAGGCAGCGAACATTGAATCACTATTAGATAAGTTCAAAAAGAAATCCATTGGTTTCACTATGTTATTCTTAATGCCAATCTTTGCAGCGCATCATGACGTATTGTTCTTGATGAACACGTAATACAGATTCTATATCTCACAATTGCACTATCTCAATCCCAAAAGCAATGCAAATTTACATTGGCTCCATAGGAAGCTTATCAGTAAGTAAATGAAAAAGACTCTCCAAGGATTAGAACTCATGAAATCCTTTTTACAAGACAGGTGCATTAACCCAGTAAGCCACAGCAACATCACAGGTGCAAATTTATGTCAAGAAGGGCAGTGACCAATGAATCACTATTAGGTAAGTTCAAAAAGAAATCCATTGGTTTTACTATGCTATTCTTAATGCCAATCTAAACAGCTTGTAATGACATATTGTTCTTGATGAACACGTAATACAGATTCTATATCTCACAATTGCACTATCTCAATCCCAAAATCAATGGAAATTTCCATTGGCTCTATAGGAAACTTATTGGTAAGTAAATGAAAAAGAGCTCTCTGAGGACTAGAACTCATGAACTCCTGTTTAATAGACAGGGGCATTAACCCACTAAACCATTGGAACATCACAAGTACAAAGTGATGTCAAGAAGGGCAGTGAACATTGAATCACTATTGGTAAGTTCAAAAAGAAATCCATTGGTTTCACTATGTTATTCTTAATGCAAATGTTTGCACGGCATCATGACGTATTGTTCTTGATGAACACGTAATACAGATTCTATATCTCACAATTGCACTATCTCAAGCCCAAAATCAATGCAAATTTCCATTGGCTCTATAGGAAGCTTATTAGTAAGTAAATGAAAAAACTCTCTGAGAATTAGAACTCATAAACTCCTGTTTATAAGACAGGCGCAATAACCAAGTAAGCCACTGGAACATCACAAGTGCAAAAGGTTGTCAAGAAGGGCAATGACCAATGAATCACTATTAGGTAAGTTCAAAAAGAAATCCATTGGTTTCACTATGTTATTCTTAAGTCCAATCTTTGCAGCGCATCATGACGTATTGTTCTTGATGAACACGTAATACAGATTCTATATCTCACAATTGCACTATCTCAATCCCAAAAGCAATGCAAATTTACATTGGCTCCATAGGAAGCTTATCAGTAAGTAAATGAAAAAGACTCTCCAAGGATTAGAACTCATGAAATCCTTTTTACAAGACAGGTGCATTAACCCAGTAAGCCACAGCAACATCACAGGTGCAAATTTATGTCAAGAAGGGCAGTGACCAATGAATCACTATTAGGTAAGTTCAAAAAGAAATCCATTGGTTTTACTATGCTATTCTTAATGCCAATCTAAACAGCTTGTAATGACATATTGTTCTTTATGAACACTTAGTACAGATTCTATCTCACAATTGCACTATCTCAATCCCAAAATCAATGGAAATTTCCATTGGCTCTATAGGAAACTTATTGGTAAGTAAATGAAAAAGAGCTCTCTGAGGACTAGAACTCATGAACTCCTGTTTAATAGACAGTGGCATTAACCCACTAAGCCATTGGAACAACACAAGTGCAAAGAGATGTCAAGAAGGGCAGTGAAGATTGAATCACTATTGGTAAGTTCAAAAAGAAATCCATTGGTTTCACTATGTTATTCTTAATGCCAATCTTTGCAGCGCATCATGATGTATTGTTCTTGATGAACACGTAATACAGATTCTATATCTCACCATTGCACTATCTCAATCCCAAAATCAATGGAAATTTCCATTGGCTCTATAGGAAACTTATTGGTAAGTAAATGAAAATGAGCTCTCTGAGGACTAGAACTCATGAACTCCTGTTTAATAGACAGGGGCATTAACCCACTAAACCATTGGAACATCACAAGTGCAAAGTGATGTCAAGAAGGGCAGTGAACATTGAATCACTATTGGTAAGTTCAAAAAGAAATCCATTGGTTTCACTATGTTATTCTTAATGCAAATCTTTGCACCGCATCATGACGTATTGTTCTTGATGTACACGTAATACAGATTCTATATCTCACAATTGCACTATCTCAAGCCCAAAAACAATGCAAATTTCCATTGGCTCTATAGGAAGCTTATTAGTAAGTAAATGAAAAAACTCTCTGAGAATTAGAACTCATGAACTCCTGTTTATAAGACAGGCGCAATAACCAAGTAAGCCACTGGAACATCACAAGTGCAAAAGGTTGTCAAGAAGGGCAATGACCAATGAATCACTATTAGGTAAGTTCAAAAAGAAATCCATTGGTTTCACTATGTTATTCTTAATGCCAATCTTTGCAGCGCATCATGACGTATTGTTCTTGATGAACACGTAATACAGATTCTATATCTCAAAATCAATGCAAATTTCCATTGCTCCATAGGAAGCTTATTAGTAAGTAAATGAAAAAGACTCTCCAAGGATTAGAACTCATGAGATCCTTTTTACAAGACAGGAGCATTAACCCAGTAAGCCACAGCAACATCACAGGTGCAAATTTATGTCAAGAAGGGCAGTGATCAATGAATCATTATTAGGTAAGTTCAAATAGAAATCCATTGGTTTTACTATGTTATTCTTAATGCCAATCTAAACAGCTTGTAATGACATATTGTTCTTTATGAACACTTAGTACAGATTCTATCTCACAATTGCAATATCTCAATCCAAAAATCAATGCAAATTTCCATTGGCTCTATAGGAAACTTATTGGTAAGTAAATGAAAAAGAGCTCTCTGAGGACTAGAGTTCATGAACTCCTGTTTAAAAGACAGGGGGATTAACCCACTAAGCCATTGGAACATCACAAGTGCAAAGTGATGTCAAGAAGGCAGCGAACATTGAATCACTATTAGATAAGTTCAAAAAGAAATCCATTGGTTTCACTATGTTATTCTTAATGCCAATCTTTGCAGCGCATCATGACGTATTGTTCTTGATGAACACGTAATACAGATTCTATATCTCACAATTGCACTATCTCAATCCCAAAAGCAATGCAAATTTACATTGGCTCCATACGAAGCTTATCAGTAAGTAAATGAAAAAGACTCTCCAAGGATTAGAACTCATGAAATCCTTTTTACAAGACAGGTGCATTAACCCAGTAAGCCACAGCAACGTCACAGGTGCAAATTTATGTCAAGAAGGGCAGTGACCAATGAATCACTATTAGGTAAGTTCAAAAAGAAATCCATTGGTTTTACTATGCTATTCTTAATGCCAATCTAAACAGCTTGTAATGACATATTGTTCTTTATGAACACTTAGTACAGATTCTATCTCACAATTGCACTATCTCAATCCCAAAATCAATGGAAATTTCCATTGGCTCTATAAGAAACTTATTGGTAAGTAAATGAAAAAGAGCTCTCTGAGGACTAGAACTCATGAACTCCTGTTTAATAGACAGGGGCATTAACCCACTAAGCCATTGGAACAACACAAGTGCAAAGTGATGTCAAGAAGGGCAGTGAACATTGAATCACTATTGGTAAGTTCAAAAAGAAATCCATTGGTTTCACTATGTTATTCTTAATGCAAATCTTTGCACCGCATCATGACGTATTGTTCTTGATGAACACGTAATACAGATTCTATATCTCACAATTGCTATATCTCAAGCCCAAAATCAATGTAAATTTCCATTGGCTCTATAGGAAGCTTATTAGTAAGTAAATGAAAAAACTCTCTGAGAATTAGAACTCATGAACTCCTGTTTATAAGACAGGCGCAATAACCAAGTAAGCCACTGGAACATCACAAGTGCAAAAGATTGTCAAGAAGGGCAATGACCAATGAATCACTATTAGGTAAGTTCAAAAAGAAATCCATTGGTTTCACTATGTTATTCTTAATGCCAATCTTTGCAGCGCATCATGACGTATTGTTCTTGATGAACACGTAATACAGATTCTATATCTCAAAATCAATGGAAATTTCCATTGCTCCATAGGAAGCTTATTAGTAAGTAAATGAAAAAGACTCTCCAAGGATTAGAACTCATGAGATCCTTTTAACAAGACAGGAGCATTAACCCAGTAAGCCACAGCAACATCACAGATGCAAATTTATGTCAAGAAGGGCAGTGACCAATGAATCACTATTAGGTAAGTTCAAATAGAAATCCATTGGTTTTACTATGTTATTCTTAATGCCAATCTAAACAGCTTGTAATGACATATTGTTCTTTATGAACACTTAGTACAGATTCTATCTCACAATTGCAATATCTCAATCCAAAAATCAATGCAAATTTCCATTGGCTCTATAGGAAACTTATTGGTAAGTAAATGAAAAAGAGCTCTCTGAGGACTAGAATTCATGAACTCCTGTTTAAAAGACAGGGGGATTAACCCACTAAGCCATTGGAACATCACAAGTGCAAAGTGATGTCAAGAAGGCAGCGAACATTGAATCACTATTAGATAAGTTCAAAAAGAAATCCATTGGTTTCACTATGTTATTCTTAATGCCAATCTTTGCAGCGCATCATGACGTATTGTTCTTGATGAACACGTAATACAGATTCTATATCTCACAATTGCACTATCTCAATCCCAAAAGCAATGCAAATTTACATTGGCTCCATAGGAAGCTTATCAGTAAGTAAATGAAAAAGACTCTCCAAGGATTAGAACTCATGAAATCCTTTTTACAAGACAGGTGCATTAACCCAGTAAGCCACAGCAACATCACAGGTGCAAATTTATGTCAAGAAGGGCAGTGACCAATGAATCACTATTAGGTAAGTTCAAAAAGAAATCCATTGGTTTTACTATGCTATTCTTAATGCCAATCTAAACAGCTTGTAATGACATATTGTTCTTGATGAACACGTAATACAGATTCTATATCTCACAATTGCACTATCTCAATCCCAAAATCAATGGAAATTTCCATTGGCTCTATAGGAAACTTATTGGTAAGTAAATGAAAAAGAGCTCTCTGAGGACTAGAACTCATGAACTCCTGTTTAATAGACAGGGGCATTAACCCACTAAACCATTGGAACATCACAAGTACAAAGTGATGTCAAGAAGGGCAGTGAACATTGAATCACTATTGGTAAGTTCAAAAAGAAATCCATTGGTTTCACTATGTTATTCTTAATGCAAATGTTTGCACGGCATCATGACGTATTGTTCTTGATGAACACGTAATACAGATTCTATATCTCACAATTGCACTATCTCAAGCCCAAAATCAATGCAAATTTCCATTGGCTCTATAGGAAGCTTATTAGTAAGTAAATGAAAAAACTCTCTGAGAATTAGAACTCATAAACTCCTGTTTATAAGACAGGCGCAATAACCAAGTAAGCCACTGGAACATCACAAGTGCAAAAGGTTGTCAAGAAGGGCAATGACCAATGAATCACTATTAGGTAAGTTCAAAAAGAAATCCATTGGTTTCACTATGTTATTCTTAAGTCCAATCTTTGCAGCGCATCATGACGTATTGTTCTTGATGAACACGTAATACAGATTCTATATCTCACAATTGCACTATCTCAATCCCAAAAGCAATGCAAATTTACATTGGCTCCATAGGAAGCTTATCAGTAAGTAAATGAAAAAGACTCTCCAAGGATTAGAACTCATGAAATCCTTTTTACAAGACAGGTGCATTAACCCAGTAAGCCACAGCAACATCACAGGTGCAAATTTATGTCAAGAAGGGCAGTGACCAATGAATCACTATTAGGTAAGTTCAAAAAGAAATCCATTGGTTTTACTATGCTATTCTTAATGCCAATCTAAACAGCTTGTAATGACATATTGTTCTTTATGAACACTTAGTACAGATTCTATCTCACAATTGCACTATCTCAATCCCAAAATCAATGGAAATTTCCATTGGCTCTATAGGAAACTTATTGGTAAGTAAATGAAAAAGAGCTCTCTGAGGACTAGAACTCATGAACTCCTGTTTAATAGACAGTGGCATTAACCCACTAAGCCATTGGAACAACACAAGTGCAAAGAGATGTCAAGAAGGGCAGTGAAGATTGAATCACTATTGGTAAGTTCAAAAAGAAATCCATTGGTTTCACTATGTTATTCTTAATGCCAATCTTTGCAGCGCATCATGATGTATTGTTCTTGATGAACACGTAATACAGATTCTATATCTCACCATTGCACTATCTCAATCCCAAAATCAATGGAAATTTCCATTGGCTCTATAGGAAACTTATTGGTAAGTAAATGAAAATGAGCTCTCTGAGGACTAGAACTCATGAACTCCTGTTTAATAGACAGGGGCATTAACCCACTAAACCATTGGAACATCACAAGTGCAAAGTGATGTCAAGAAGGGCAGTGAACATTGAATCACTATTGGTAAGTTCAAAAAGAAATCCATTGGTTTCACTATGTTATTCTTAATGCAAATCTTTGCACCGCATCATGACGTATTGTTCTTGATGTACACGTAATACAGATTCTATATCTCACAATTGCACTATCTCAAGCCCAAAAACAATGCAAATTTCCATTGGCTCTATAGGAAGCTTATTAGTAAGTAAATGAAAAAACTCTCTGAGAATTAGAACTCATGAACTCCTGTTTATAAGACAGGCGCAATAACCAAGTAAGCCACTGGAACATCACAAGTGCAAAAGGTTGTCAAGAAGGGCAATGACCAATGAATCACTATTAGGTAAGTTCAAAAAGAAATCCATTGGTTTCACTATGTTATTCTTAATGCCAATCTTTGCAGCGCATCATGACGTATTGTTCTTGATGAACACGTAATACAGATTCTATATCTCAAAATCAATGCAAATTTCCATTGCTCCATAGGAAGCTTATTAGTAAGTAAATGAAAAAGACTCTCCAAGGATTAGAACTCATGAGATCCTTTTTACAAGACAGGAGCATTAACCCAGTAAGCCACAGCAACATCACAGGTGCAAATTTATGTCAAGAAGGGCAGTGATCAATGAATCATTATTAGGTAAGTTCAAATAGAAATCCATTGGTTTTACTATGTTATTCTTAATGCCAATCTAAACAGCTTGTAATGACATATTGTTCTTTATGAACACTTAGTACAGATTCTATCTCACAATTGCAATATCTCAATCCAAAAATCAATGCAAATTTCCATTGGCTCTATAGGAAACTTATTGGTAAGTAAATGAAAAAGAGCTCTCTGAGGACTAGAGTTCATGAACTCCTGTTTAAAAGACAGGGGGATTAACCCACTAAGCCATTGGAACATCACAAGTGCAAAGTGATGTCAAGAAGGCAGCGAACATTGAATCACTATTAGATAAGTTCAAAAAGAAATCCATTGGTTTCACTATGTTATTCTTAATGCCAATCTTTGCAGCGCATCATGACGTATTGTTCTTGATGAACACGTAATACAGATTCTATATCTCACAATTGCACTATCTCAATCCCAAAAGCAATGCAAATTTACATTGGCTCCATACGAAGCTTATCAGTAAGTAAATGAAAAAGACTCTCCAAGGATTAGAACTCATGAAATCCTTTTTACAAGACAGGTGCATTAACCCAGTAAGCCACAGCAACGTCACAGGTGCAAATTTATGTCAAGAAGGGCAGTGACCAATGAATCACTATTAGGTAAGTTCAAAAAGAAATCCATTGGTTTTACTATGCTATTCTTAATGCCAATCTAAACAGCTTGTAATGACATATTGTTCTTTATGAACACTTAGTACAGATTCTATCTCACAATTGCACTATCTCAATCCCAAAATCAATGGAAATTTCCATTGGCTCTATAAGAAACTTATTGGTAAGTAAATGAAAAAGAGCTCTCTGAGGACTAGAACTCATGAACTCCTGTTTAATAGACAGGGGCATTAACCCACTAAGCCATTGGAACAACACAAGTGCAAAGTGATGTCAAGAAGGGCAGTGAACATTGAATCACTATTGGTAAGTTCAAAAAGAAATCCATTGGTTTCACTATGTTATTCTTAATGCAAATCTTTGCACCGCATCATGACGTATTGTTCTTGATGAACACGTAATACAGATTCTATATCTCACAATTGCTATATCTCAAGCCCAAAATCAATGTAAATTTCCATTGGCTCTATAGGAAGCTTATTAGTAAGTAAATGAAAAAACTCTCTGAGAATTAGAACTCATGAACTCCTGTTTATAAGACAGGCGCAATAACCAAGTAAGCCACTGGAACATCACAAGTGCAAAAGATTGTCAAGAAGGGCAATGACCAATGAATCACTATTAGGTAAGTTCAAAAAGAAATCCATTGGTTTCACTATGTTATTCTTAATGCCAATCTTTGCAGCGCATCATGACGTATTGTTCTTGATGAACACGTAATACAGATTCTATATCTCAAAATCAATGGAAATTTCCATTGCTCCATAGGAAGCTTATTAGTAAGTAAATGAAAAAGACTCTCCAAGGATTAGAACTCATGAGATCCTTTTAACAAGACAGGAGCATTAACCCAGTAAGCCACAGCAACATCACAGATGCAAATTTATGTCAAGAAGGGCAGTGACCAATGAATCACTATTAGGTAAGTTCAAATAGAAATCCATTGGTTTTACTATGTTATTCTTAATGCCAATCTAAACAGCTTGTAATGACATATTGTTCTTTATGAACACTTAGTACAGATTCTATCTCACAATTGCAATATCTCAATCCAAAAATCAATGCAAATTTCCATTGGCTCTATAGGAAACTTATTGGTAAGTAAATGAAAAAGAGCTCTCTGAGGACTAGAATTCATGAACTCCTGTTTAAAAGACAGGGGGATTAACCCACTAAGCCATTGGAACATCACAAGTGCAAAGTGATGTAAAGAAGGCAGCGAACATTGAATCACTATTAGATAAGTTCAAAAAGAAATCCATTGGTTTCACTATGTTATTCTTAATGCCAATCTTTGCAGCGCATCATGACGTATTGTTCTTGATGAACACGTAATACAGATTCTATATCTCACAATTGCACTATCTCAATCCCAAAAGCAATGCAAATTTACATTGGCTCCATAGGAAGCTTATCAGTAAGTAAATGAAAAAGACTCTCCAAGGATTAGAACTCATGAAATCCTTTTTACAAGACAGGTGCATTAACCCAGTAAGCCACAGCAACATCACAGGTGCAAATTTATGTCAAGAAGGGCAGTGACCAATGAATCACTATTAGGTAAGTTCAAAAAGAAATCCATTGGTTTTACTATGCTATTCTTAATGCCAATCTAAACAGCTTGTAATGACATATTGTTCTTTATGAACACTTAGTACAGATTCTATCTCACAATTGCACTATCTCAATCCCAAAATCAATGGAAATTTCCATTGGCTCTATAGGAAACTTATTGGTAAGTAAATGAAAAAGAGCTCTCTGAGGACTAGAACTCATGAACTCCTGTTTAATAGACAAGGGCATTAACCCACTAAGCCATTGGAACAACACAAGTGCAAAGTGATGTCAAGAAGGGCAGTGAACATTGAATCACTATTGGTAAGTTCAAAAAGAAATCCATTGGTTTCACTATGTTATTCTTAATGCCAATCTTTGCAGCGCATCATGACGTATTGTTCTTGATGAACACGTAATACAGATTCTATATCTCACAATTGCACTATCTCAATCCCAAAATCAATGGAAATTTCCATTGGCTCTATAGGAAACTTATTGGTAAGTAAATGAAAAATAGCTCTCTGAGGACTAGAACTCATGAACTCCTGTTTAATAAACAGGGGCATTAACCCACTAAACCATTGGAACATCACAAGTGCAAACTGATGTCAAGAAGGGCAGTGAACATTGAATCACTATTGGTAAGTTCAAAAAGAAATCCATTGGTTTCACTATGTTATTCTTAATGCAAATCTTTGCACCGCATCATGACGTATTGTTCTTGATGAACACGTAATACAGATTCTATATCTCACAATTGCACTATCTCAAGCCCAAAATCAATGCAAATTTCCATTGGCTCTATAGGAAGCTTATTAGTAAGTAAATGAAAAAACTCTCTGAGAATTAGAACTCATGAACTCCTGTTTATAAGACAGGCGCAATAACCAAGTAAGCCACTGGAACATCACAAGTGCAAAAGGTTGTCAAGAAGGGCAATGACCAATGAATCACTATTAGGTAAGTTCAAAAAGAAATCCATTGGTTTCACTATGTTATTCTTAATGCCAATCTTTGCAGCGCATCATGACGTATTGTTGTTGATGAACACGTAATACAGATTCTATATCTCAAAATCAATGCAAATTTCCATTGCTCCATAGGAAGCTTATTAGTAAGTAAATGAAAAAGACTCTCCAAGGATTAGAACTCATGAGATCCTTTTTACAAGACAGGAGCATTAACCCAGTAAGCCACAGCAACATCACAGGTGCAAATTTATGTCAAGAAGGGCAGTGATCAATGAATCATTATTAGGTAAGTTCAAATAGAAATCCATTGGTTTTACTATGTTATTCTTAATGCCAATCTAAACAGCTTGTAATGACATATTGTTCTTTATGAACACTTAGTACAGATTCTATCTCACAATTGCAATATCTCAATCCAAAAATCAATGCAAATTTCCATTGGCTCTATAGGAAACTTATTGGTAAGTAAATGAAAAAGAGCTCTCTGAGGACTAGAGTTCATGAACTCCTGTTTAAAAGACAGGGGGATTAACCCACTAAGCCATTGGAACATCACAAGTGCAAAGTGATGTCAAGAAGGCAGCGAACATTGAATCACTATTAGATAAGTTCAAAAAGAAATCCATTGGTTTCACTATGTTATTCTTAATGCCAATCTTTGCAGCGCATCATGACGTATTGTTCTTGATGAACACGTAATACAGATTCTATATCTCACAATTGCACTATCTCAATCCCAAAAGCAATGCAAATTTACATTGGCTCCATACGAAGCTTATCAGTAAGTAAATGAAAAAGACTCTCCAAGGATTAGAACTCATGAAATCCTTTTTACAAGACAGGTGCATTAACCCAGTAAGCCACAGCAACGTCACAGGTGCAAATTTATGTCAAGAAGGGCAGTGACCAATGAATCACTATTAGGTAAGTTCAAAAAGAAATCCATTGGTTTTACTATGCTATTCTTAATGCCAATCTAAACAGCTTGTAATGACATATTGTTCTTTATGAACACTTAGTACAGATTCTATCTCACAATTGCACTATCTCAATCCCAAAATCAATGGAAATTTCCATTGGCTCTATAAGAAACTTATTGGTAAGTAAATGAAAAAGAGCTCTCTGAGGACTAGAACTCATGAACTCCTGTTTAATAGACAGGGGCATTAACCCACTAAGCCATTGGAACAACACAAGTGCAAAGTGATGTCAAGAAGGGCAGTGAACATTGAATCACTATTGGTAAGTTCAAAAAGAAATCCATTGGTTTCACTATGTTATTCTTAATGCAAATCTTTGCACCGCATCATGACGTATTGTTCTTGATGAACACGTAATACAGATTCTATATCTCACAATTGCTATATCTCAAGCCCAAAATCAATGTAAATTTCCATTGGCTCTATAGGAAGCTTATTAGTAAGTAAATGAAAAAACTCTCTGAGAATTAGAACTCATGAACTCCTGTTTATAAGACAGGCGCAATAACCAAGTAAGCCACTGGAACATCACAAGTGCAAAAGATTGTCAAGAAGGGCAATGACCAATGAATCACTATTAGGTAAGTTCAAAAAGAAATCCATTGGTTTCACTATGTTATTCTTAATGCCAATCTTTGCAGCGCATCATGACGTATTGTTCTTGATGAACACGTAATACAGATTCTATATCTCAAAATCAATGGAAATTTCCATTGCTCCATAGGAAGCTTATTAGTAAGTAAATGAAAAAGACTCTCCAAGGATTAGAACTCATGAGATCCTTTTAACAAGACAGGAGCATTAACCCAGTAAGCCACAGCAACATCACAGATGCAAATTTATGTCAAGAAGGGCAGTGACCAATGAATCACTATTAGGTAAGTTCAAATAGAAATCCATTGGTTTTACTATGTTATTCTTAATGCCAATCTAAACAGCTTGTAATGACATATTGTTCTTTATGAACACTTAGTACAGATTCTATCTCACAATTGCAATATCTCAATCCAAAAATCAATGCAAATTTCCATTGGCTCTATAGGATACTTATTGGTAAGTAAATGAAAAAGAGCTCTCTGAGGACTAGAATTCATGAACTCCTGTTTAAAAGACAAGGGGATTAACCCACTAAGCCATTGGAACATCACAAGTGCAAAGTGATGTCAAGAAGGCAGCGAACATTGAATCACTATTAGATAAGTTCAAAAAGAAATCCATAGGTTTCACTATGTTATTCTTAATGGCAATCTTTGCAGCGCATCATGACGTATTGTTCTTGATGAACACGTAATACAGATTCTATATCTCACAATTGCACTATCTCAATCCCAAAAGCAATGCAAATTTACATTGGCTCCATTGGAAGCTTATCAGTAAGTAAATGAAAAAGACTCTCCAAGGATTAGAACTCATGAAATCCTTTTTACAAGACAGGTGCATTAACCCAGTAAGCCACAGCAACATCACAGGTGCAAATTTATGTCAAGAAGGGCAGTGACCAATGAATCACTATTAGGTAAGTTCAAAAAGAAATCCATTGGTTTTACTATGCTATTCTTAATGCCAATCTAAACAGCTTGTAATGACATATTGTTCTTTATGAACACTTAGTACAGATTCTATCTCACAATTGCACTATCTCAATCCCAAAATCAATGGAAATTTCCATTGGCTCTATAGGAAACTTATTGGTAAGTAAATGAAAAAGAGCTCTCTGAGGACTAGAACTCATGAACTCCTGTTTAATAGACAGGGGCATTAACCCACTAAGCCATTGGAACAACACAAGTGCAAAGTGATGTCAAGAAGGGCAGTGAACATTGAATCACTATTGGTAAGTTCAAAAAGAAATCCATTGGTTTCACTATGTTATTCTTAATGCCAATCTTTGCAGCGCATCATGACGTATTGTTCTTGATGAACACGTAATACAGATTCTATATCTCACAATTGCACTATCTCAATCCCAAAATCAATGGAAATTTCCATTGGCTCTATAGGAAACTTATTGGTAAGTAAATGAAAAATAGCTCTCTGAGGACTAGAACTCATGAACTCCTGTTTAATAAACAGGGGCATTAACCCACTAAACCATTGGAACATCACAAGTGCAAACTGATGTCAAGAAGGGCAGTGAACATTGAATCACTATTGGTAAGTTCAAAAAGAAATCCATTGGTTTCACTATGTTATTCTTAATGCAAATCTTTGCACCGCATCATGACGTATTGTTCTTGATGAACACGTAATACAGATTCTATATCTCACAATTGCACTATCTCAAGCCCAAAATCAATGCAAATTTCCATTGGCTCTATAGGAAGCTTATTAGTAAGTAAATGAAAAAACTCTCTGAGAATTAGAACTCATAAACTTCTGTTTATAAGACAGGCGCAATAACCAAGTAAGCCACTGGAACATCACAAGTGCAAAAGGTTGTCAAGAAGGGCAATGACCAATGAATCACTATTAGGTAAGTTCAAAAAGAAATCCATTGGTTTCACTATGTTATTCTTAAGTCCAATCTTTGCAGCGCATCATGTCGTATTGTTCTTGATGAACACGTAATACAGATTCTATATCTCAAAATCAATGCAAATTTCCATTGCTCCATAGGAAGCTTATTAGTAAGTAAATGAAAAAGACTCTCCAAGGATTAGAACTCATGAGATCCTTTTTACAAGACAGGAGAATTAACCCAGTAAGCCACAGCAACATCACAGATGCAAATTTATGTCAAGAAGGGCAGTGACCAATGAATCACTATTAGGTAAGTTCAAATAGAAATCCATTGGTTTTACTATGTTATTCTTAATGCCAATCTAAACAGCTTGTAATGACATATTGTTCTTTATGAACACTTAGTACAGATTCTATCTCACAATTGCAATATCTCAATCCAAAAATCAATGCAAATTTCCATTGGCTCTATAGGATACTTATTGGTAAGTAAATGAAAAAGAGCTCTTTGAGGACTAGAATTCATGAACTCCTGTTTAAAAGACAAGGGGATTAACCCACTAAGCCATTGGAACATCACAAGTGCAAAGTGATGTCAAGAAGGCAGCGAACATTGAATCACTATTAGATAAGTTCAAAAAGAAATCCATAGGTTTCACTATGTTATTCTTAATGGCAATCTTTGCAGCGCATCATGACGTATTGTTCTTGATGAACACGTAATACAGATTCTATATCTCACAATTGCACTATCTCAATCCCAAAAGCAATGCAAATTTACATTGGCTCCATTGGAAGCTTATCAGTAAGTAAATGAAAAAGACTCTCCAAGGATTAGAACTCATGAAATCCTTTTTACAAGACAGGTGCATTAACCCAGTAAGCCACAGCAACATCACAGGTGCAAATTTATGTCAAGAAGGGCAGTGACCAATGAATCACTATTAGGTAAGTTCAAAAAGAAATCCATTGGTTTTACTATGCTATTCTTAATGCCAATCTAAACAGCTTGTAATGACATATTGTTCTTTATGAACACTTAGTACAGATTCTATCTCACAATTGCACTATCTCAATCCCAAAATCAATGGAAATTTCCATTGGCTCTATAGGAAACTTATTGGTAAGTAAATGAAAAAGAGCTCTCTGAGGACTAGAACTCATGAACTCCTGTTTAATAGACAGGGGCATTAACCCACTAAGCCATTGGAACAACACAAGTGCAAAGTGATGTCAAGAAGGGCAGTGAACATTGAATCACTATTGGTAAGTTCAAAAAGAAATCCATTGGTTTCACTATGTTATTCTTAATGCCAATCTTTGCAGCGCATCATGACGTATTGTTCTTGATGAACACGTAATACAGATTCTATATCTCACAATTGCACTATCTCAATCCCAAAATCAATGGAAATTTCCATTGGCTCTATAGGAAACTTATTGGTAAGTAAATGAAAAAGAGCTCTCTGAGGACTAGAACTCATGAACTCCTGTTTAATAGACAGGGGCATTAACCCACTAAACCATTGGAACATCACAAGTGCAAAGTGATGTCAAGAAGGGCAGTGAACATTGAATCACTATTGGTAAGTTCAAAAAGAAATCTATTGGTTTCACTATGTTATTCTTAATGCAAATCTTTGCACCGCATCATGACGTATTGTTCTTGATGAACACGTAATACAAATTCTATATCTCACAATTGCACTATCTCAAGCCCAAAATCAATGCAAATTTCCATTGGCTCTATAGGAAGCTTATTAGTAAGTAAATGAAAAAACTCTCTGAGAATTAGAACTCATGAACTCCTGTTTATAAGACAGGCGCAATAACCAAGTAAGCCACTGGAACATCACAAGTGCAAAAGGTTGTCAAGAAGGGCAATGACCAATGAATCACTATTAGGTAAGTTCAAAAAGAAATCCATTGGTTTCACTATGTTATTCTTAATGCCAATCTTTGCAGCGCATCATGAAGTATTGTTCTTGATGAACACGTATTACAGATTCTATATCTCAAAATCAATGCAAATTTCCATTGCTCCATAGGAAGCTTATTAGTAAGTAAATGAAAAAGACTCTCCAAGGATTAGAACTCATGAGATCCTTTTTACAAGACAGGAGCATTAACCCAGTAAGCCACAGCAACATCACAGATGCAAATTTATGTCAAGAAGGGCAGTGACCAATGAATCACTATTAGGTAAGTTCAAATAGAAATCCATTGGTTTTACTATGTTATTCTTAATGCCAATCTAAACAGCTTGTAATGACATATTGTTCTTTATGAACACTTAGTACAGATTCTATCTCACAATTGCAATATCTCAATCCAAAAATCAATGCAAATTTCCATTGGCTCTATAGGAAACTTATTGGTAAGTAAATGAAAAGAGCTCTCTGAGGACTAGAATTCATGAACTCCTGTTTAAAAGACAAGGGGATTAACCCACTAAGCCATTGGAACATCACAAGTGCAAAGTGATGTCAAGAAGGCAGCGAACATTGAATCACTATTAGATAAGTTCAAAAAGAAATCCATTGGTTTCACTATGTTATTCTTAATGCCAATCTTTGCAGCGCATCATGACGTATTGTTCTTGATGAACACGTAATACAGATTCTATATCTCACAATTGCACTATCTCAATCCCAAAAGCAATGCAAATTTACATTGACTCCATAGGAAGCTTATCAGTAAGTAAATGAAAAAGACTCTCCAAGGATTAGAACTCATGAAATCCTTTTTACAAGACAGGTGCATTAACCCAGTAAGCCACAGCAACATCAAAGGTGCAAATTTATGTCAAGAAGGGCAGTGACCAATGAATCACTATTAGGTAAGTTCAAAAAAAAATCCATTGGTTTTACTATGCTATTCTTAATGCCAATCTAAACAGCTTGTAATGACATATTGTTCTTTATGAACACTTAGTACAGATTCTATCTCACAATTGCACTATCTCAATCCCAAAATCAATGGAAATTTCCATTGGCTCTATAGGAAACTTATTGGTAAGTAAATGAAAAAGAGCTCTCTGAGGACTAGAAGTCATGAACTCCTGTTTAATAGACAGTGGCATTAACCCACTAAGCCATTGGAACAACACAATTGCAAAGTGATGTCAAGAAGGGCAGTGAACATTGAATCACTATTGGTAAGTTCAAAAAGAAATCCATTGGTTTCACTATGTTATTCTTAATGCCAATCTTTGCAGCGCATCATGACGTATTGTTCTTGATTAACACGTAATACAGATTCTATATCTCACAATTGCACTATCTCAATCCCAAAATCAATGGAAATTTCCATTGGCTCTGTAGGAAACTTATTGGTAAGTAAATGAAAAAGAGCTCTCTGAGGACTAGAACTCATGAACTCCTGTTTAATAGACAGGGGTATTAACCCACTAAACCATTGGAACATCACAAGTGCAAAGTGATGTCAAGAAGGGCAGTGAACATTGAATCACTATTGGTAAGTTCAAAAAGAAATCTATTGGTTTCACTATGTTATTCTTAATGCAAATCTTTGCACCGCATCATGACGTATTGTTCTTGATGAACACGTAATACAAATTCTATATCTCACAATTGCACTATCTCAAGCCCAAAATCAATGCAAATTTCCATTGGCTCTATAGGAAGCTTATTAGTAAGTAAATGAAAAAACTCTCTGAGAATTAGAACTCATGAACTCCTGTTTATAAGACAGGCGCAATAACCAAGTAAGCCACTGGAACATCACAAGTGCAAAAGGTTGTCAAGAAGGGCAATGACCAATGAATCACTATTAGGTAAGTTCAAAAAGAAATCCATTGGTTTCACTATGTTATTCTTAATGCCAATCTTTGCAGCGCATCATGACGTATTGTTCTTGATGAACACGTAATACAGATTCTATATCTCAAAATCAATGCAAATTTCCATTGCTCCATAGGAAGCTTATTAGTAAGTAAATGAAAAAGACTCTCCAAGGATTAGAACTCATGAGATCCTTTTTACAAGACAGGAGCATTAACCCAGTAAGCCACAGCAACATCACAGATGCAAATTTATGTCAAGAAGGGCAGTGACCAATGAATCACTATTAGGTAAGTTCAAATAGAAATCCATTGGTTTTACTATGTTATTCTTAATGCCAATCTAAACAGCTTGTAATGACATATTGTTCTTTATGAACACTTAGTACAGATTCTATCTCACAATTGCAATATCTCAATCCAAAAATCAATGCAAATTTCCATTGGCTCTATAGGAAACTTATTGGTAAGTAAATGAAAAGAGCTCTCTGAGGACTAGAATTCATGAACTCCTGTTTAAAAGACAAGGGGATTAACCCACTAAGCCATTGGAACATCACAAGTGCAAAGTGATGTCAAGAAGGCAGCGAACATTGAATCACTATTAGATAAGTTCAAAAAGAAATCCATTGGTTTCACTATGTTATTCTTAATGCCAATCTTTGCAGCGCATCATGACGTATTGTTCTTGATGAACACGTAATACAGATTCTATATCTCACAATTGCACTATCTCAATCCCAAAAGCAATGCAAATTTACATTGACTCCATAGGAAGCTTATCAGTAAGTAAATGAAAAAGACTCTCCAAGGATTAGAACTCATGAAATCCTTTTTACAAGACAGGTGCATTAACCCAGTAAGCCACAGCAACATCAAAGGTGCAAATTTATGTCAAGAAGGGCAGTGACCAATGAATCACTATTAGGTAAGTTCAAATAGAAATCCATTGGTTTTACTATGTTATTCTTAATGCCAATCTAAACAGCTTGTAATGACATATTGTTCTTTATGAACACTTAGTACAGATTCTATCTCACAATTGCAATATCTCAATCCAAAAATCAATGCAAATTTCCATTGGCTCTATAGGAAACTTATTGGTAAGTAAATGAAAAAGAGCTCTCTGAGGTCTAGAACTCATGAACTCCTGTTTAATAGTCAGGGGCATTAACCCACTAAGCCATTGGAACAACACAAGTGCAAAGTGATGTCAAGAAGGGCAGTGAACATTGAATCACTATTGGTATGTTCAAAAAGAAATCCATTGGTTTCACTATGTTATTCTTAATGCCAATCTTTGCAGCGCATCATGACGTATTGTTCTTGATGAACACGTAATACAGATTCTATATCTCACAATTGCACTATCTCAATCCCAAAATCAATGGAAATTTCCATTGGCTCTATAGGAAACTTATTGGTAAGTAAATGAAAAAGAGCTCTCTGAGGACTAGAACTCATGAACTCCTGTTTAATAGACAGGGGCATTAACCCACTAAACCATTGGAACATCACAAGTACAAAGTGATGTCAAGAAGGGCAGTGAACATTGAATCACTATTGGTAAGTTCAAAAAGAAATCCATTGGTTTCACTATGTTATTCTTAATGCAAATGTTTGCACGGCATCATGACGTATTGTTCTTGATGAACACGTAATACAGATTCTATATCTCACAATTGCACTATCTCAAGCCCAAAATCAATGCAAATTTCCATTGGCTCTATAGGAAGCTTATTAGTAAGTAAATGAAAAAACTCTCTGAGAATTAGAACTCATAAACTCCTGTTTATAAGACAGGCGCAATAACCAAGTAAGCCACTGGAACATCACAAGTGCAAAAGGTTGTCAAGAAGGGCAATGACCAATGAATCACTATTAGGTAAGTTCAAAAAGAAATCCATTGGTTTCACTATGTTATTCTTAAGTCCAATCTTTGCAGCGCATCATGACGTATTGTTCTTGATGAACACGTAATACAGATTCTATATCTCACAATTGCACTATCTCAATCCCAAAAGCAATGCAAATTTACATTGGCTCCATAGGAAGCTTATCAGTAAGTAAATGAAAAAGACTCTCCAAGGATTAGAACTCATGAAATCCTTTTTACAAGACAGGTGCATTAACCCAGTAAGCCACAGCAACATCAAAGGTGCAAATTTATGTCAAGAAGGGCAGTGACCAATGAATCACTATTAGGTAAGTTCAAAAAAAAATCCATTGGTTTTACTATGCTATTCTTAATGCCAATCTAAACAGCTTGTAATGACATATTGTTCTTTATGAACACTTAGTACAGATTCTATCTCACAATTGCACTATCTCAATCCCAAAATCAATGGAAATTTCCATTGGCTCTATAGGAAACTTATTGGTAAGTAAATGAAAAAGAGCTCTCTGAGGACTAGAAGTCATGAACTCCTGTTTAATAGACAGTGGCATTAACCCACTAAGCCATTGGAACAACACAATTGCAAAGTGATGTCAAGAAGGGCAGTGAACATTGAATCACTATTGGTAAGTTCAAAAAGAAATCCATTGGTTTCACTATGTTATTCTTAATGCCAATCTTTGCAGCGCATCATGACGTATTGTTCTTGATGAACACGTAATACAGATTCTATATCTCACAATTGCACTATCTCAATCCCAAAATCAATGGAAATTTCCATTGGCTCTGTAGGAAACTTATTGGTAAGTAAATGAAAAAGAGCTCTCTGAGGACTAGAACTCATGAACTCCTGTTTAATAGACAGGGGCATTAACCCACTAAACCATTGGAACATCACAAGTGCAAAGTGATGTCAAGAAGGGCAGTGAACATTGAATCACTATTGGTAAGTTCAAAAAGAAATCTATTGGTTTCACTATGTTATTCTTAATGCAAATCTTTGCACCGCATCATGACGTATTGTTCTTGATGAACACGTAATACAAATTCTATATCTCACAATTGCACTATCTCAAGCCCAAAATCAATGCAAATTTCCATTGGCTCTATAGGAAGCTTATTAGTAAGTAAATGAAAAAACTCTCTGAGAATTAGAACTCATGAACTCCTGTTTATAAGACAGGCGCAATAACCAAGTAAGCCACTGGAACATCACAAGTGCAAAAGGTTGTCAAGAAGGGCAATGACCAATGAATCACTATTAGGTAAGTTCAAAAAGAAATCCATTGGTTTCACTATGTTATTCTTAATGCCAATCTTTGCAGCGCATCATGACGTATTGTTCTTGATGAACACGTAATACAGATTCTATATCTCAAAATCAATGCAAATTTCCATTGCTCCATAGGAAGCTTATTAGTAAGTAAATGAAAAAGACTCTCCAAGGATTAGAACTCATGAGATCCTTTTTACAAGACAGGAGCATTAACCCAGTAAGCCACAGCAACATCACAGATGCAAATTTATGTCAAGAAGGGCAGTGACCAATGAATCACTATTAGGTAAGTTCAAATAGAAATCCATTGGTTTTACTATGTTATTCTTAATGCCAATCTAAACAGCTTGTAATGACATATTGTTCTTTATGAACACTTAGTACAGATTCTATCTCACAATTGCAATATCTCAATCCAAAAATCAATGCAAATTTCCATTGGCTCTATAGGAAACTTATTGGTAAGTAAATGAAAAGAGCTCTCTGAGGACTAGAATTCATGAACTCCTGTTTAAAAGACAAGGGGATTAACCCACTAAGCCATTGGAACATCACAAGTGCAAAGTGATGTCAAGAAGGCAGCGAACATTGAATCACTATTAGATAAGTTCAAAAAGAAATCCATTGGTTTCACTATGTTATTCTTAATGCCAATCTTTGCAGCGCATCATGACGTATTGTTCTTGATGAACACGTAATACAGATTCTATATCTCACAATTGCACTATCTCAATCCCAAAAGCAATGCAAATTTACATTGACTCCATAGGAAGCTTATCAGTAAGTAAATGAAAAAGACTCTCCAAGGATTAGAACTCATGAAATCCTTTTTACAAGACAGGTGCATTAACCCAGTAAGCCACAGCAACATCAAAGGTGCAAATTTATGTCAAGAAGGGCAGTGACCAATGAATCACTATTAGGTAAGTTCAAATAGAAATCCATTGGTTTTACTATGTTATTCTTAATGCCAATCTAAACAGCTTGTAATGACATATTGTTCTTTATGAACACTTAGTACAGATTCTATCTCACAATTGCAATATCTCAATCCAAAAATCAATGCAAATTTCCATTGGCTCTATAGGAAACTTATTGGTAAGTAAATGAAAAAGAGCTCTCTGAGGTCTAGAACTCATGAACTCCTGTTTAATAGTCAGGGGCATTAACCCACTAAGCCATTGGAACAACACAAGTGCAAAGTGATGTCAAGAAGGGCAGTGAACATTGAATCACTATTGGTATGTTCAAAAAGAAATCCATTGGTTTCACTATGTTATTCTTAATGCCAATCTTTGCAGCGCATCATGACGTATTGTTCTTGATGAACACGTAATACAGATTCTATATCTCACAATTGCACTATCTCAATCCCAAAATCAATGGAAATTTCCATTGGCTCTATAGGAAACTTATTGGTAAGTAAATGAAAAAGAGCTCTCTGAGGACTAGAACTCATGAACTCCTGTTTAATAGACAGGGGCATTAACCCACTAAACCATTGGAACATCACAAGTACAAAGTGATGTCAAGAAGGGCAGTGAACATTGAATCACTATTGGTAAGTTCAAAAAGAAATCCATTGGTTTCACTATGTTATTCTTAATGCAAATGTTTGCACGGCATCATGACGTATTGTTCTTGATGAACACGTAATACAGATTCTATATCTCACAATTGCACTATCTCAAGCCCAAAATCAATGCAAATTTCCATTGGCTCTATAGGAAGCTTATTAGTAAGTAAATGAAAAAACTCTCTGAGAATTAGAACTCATAAACTCCTGTTTATAAGACAGGCGCAATAACCAAGTAAGCCACTGGAACATCACAAGTGCAAAAGGTTGTCAAGAAGGGCAATGACCAATGAATCACTATTAGGTAAGTTCAAAAAGAAATCCATTGGTTTCACTATGTTATTCTTAAGTCCAATCTTTGCAGCGCATCATGACGTATTGTTCTTGATGAACACGTAATACAGATTCTATATCTCACAATTGCACTATCTCAATCCCAAAAGCAATGCAAATTTACATTGGCTCCATAGGAAGCTTATCAGTAAGTAAATGAAAAAGACTCTCCAAGGATTAGAACTCATGAAATCCTTTTTACAAGACAGGTGCATTAACCCAGTAAGCCACAGCAACATCACAGGTGCAAATTTATGTCAAGAAGGGCAGTGACCAATGAATCACTATTAGGTAAGTTCAAAAAGAAATCCATTGGTTTTACTATGCTATTCTTAATGCCAATCTAAACAGCTTGTAATGACATATTGTTCTTTATGAACACTTAGTACAGATTCTATCTCACAATTGCACTATCTCAATCCCAAAATCAATGGAAATTTCCATTGGCTCTATAGGAAACTTATTGGTAAGTAAATGAAAAAGAGCTCTTTGAGGACTAGAACTCATGAACTCCTGTTTAATAGACAGTGGCATTAACCCACTAAGCCATTGGAACAACACAATTGCAAAGTGATGTCAAGAAGGGCAGTGAACATTGAATCACTATTGGTAAGTTCAAAAAGAAATCCATTGGTTTCACTATGTTATTCTTAATGCCAATCTTTGCAGCGCATCATGACGTATTGTTCTTGATGAACACGTAATACAGATTCTATATCTCACAATTGCACTATCTCAATCCCAAAATCAATGGAAATTTCCATTGGCTCTATAGGAAACTTATTGGTAAGTAAATGAAAAAGAGCTCTCTGAGGACTAGAACTCATGAACTCCTGTTTAATAGACAGGGGCATTAACCCACTAAACCATTGGAACATCACAAGTACAAAGTGATGTCAAGAAGGGCAGTGAACATTGAATCACTATTGGTAAGTTCAAAAAGAAATCCATTGGTTTCACTATGTTATTCTTAATGCAAATGTTTGCACGGCATCATGACGTATTGTTCTTGATGAACACGTAATACAGATTCTATATCTCACAATTGCACTATCTCAAGCCCAAAATCAATGCAAATTTCCATTGGCTCTATAGGAAGCTTATTAGTAAGTAAATGAAAAAACTCTCTGAGAATTAGAACTCATAAACTCCTGTTTATAAGACAGGCGCAATAACCAAGTAAGCCACTGGAACATCACAAGTGCAAAAGGTTGTCAAGAAGGGCAATGACCAATGAATCACTATTAGGTAAGTTCAAAAAGAAATCCATTGGTTTCACTATGTTATTCTTAAGTCCAATCTTTGCAGCGCATCATGACGTATTGTTCTTGATGAACACGTAATACAGATTCTATATCTCACAATTGCACTATCTCAATCCCAAAAGCAATGCAAATTTACATTGGCTCCATAGGAAGCTTATCAGTAAGTAAATGAAAAAGACTCTCCAAGGATTAGAACTCATGAAATCCTTTTTACAAGACAGGTGCATTAACCCAGTAAGCCACAGCAACATCACAGGTGCAAATTTATGTCAAGAAGGGCAGTGACCAATGAATCACTATTAGGTAAGTTCAAAAAGAAATCCATTGGTTTTACTATGCTATTCTTAATGCCAATCTAAACAGCTTGTAATGACATATTGTTCTTTATGAACACTTAGTACAGATTCTATCTCACAATTGCACTATCTCAATCCCAAAATCAATGGAAATTTCCATTGGCTCTATAGGAAACTTATTGGTAAGTAAATGAAAAAGAGCTCTCTGAGGACTAGAACTCATGAACTCCTGTTTAATAGACAGTGGCATTAACCCACTAAGCCATTGGAACAACACAATTGCAAAGTGATGTCAAGAAGGGCAGTGAACATTGAATCACTATTGGTAAGTTCAAAAAGAAATCCATTGGTTTCACTATGTTATTCTTAATGCCAATCTTTGCAGCGCATCATGACGTATTGTTCTTGATGAACACGTAATACAGATTCTATATCTCACAATTGCACTATCTCAATCCCAAAATCAATGGAAATTTCCATTGGCTCTATAGGAAACTTATTGGTAAGTAAATGAAAAAGAGCTCTCTGAGGACTAGAACTCATGAACTCCTGTTTAATAGACAGGGGCATTAACCCACTAAACCATTGGAACATCACAAGTGCAAAGTGATGTCAAGAAAGGCAGTGAACATTGAATCACTATTGGTAAGTTCAAAAAGAAATCCATTGGTTTCACTATGTTATTCTTAATGCAAATGTTTGCACCGCATCATGACGTATTGTTCTTGATGAACACGTAATACAGATTCTATATCTCACAATTGCACTATCTCAAGCCCAAAATCAATGCAAATTTCCATTGGCTCTATAGGAAGCTTATTAGTAAGTAAATGAAAAAACTCTCTGAGAATTAGAACTCATAAACTCCTGTTTATAAGACAGGCGCAATAACCAAGTAAGCCACTGGAACATCACAAGTGCAAAAGGTTGTCAAGAAGGGCAATGACCAATGAATCACTATTAGGTAAGTTCAAAAAGAAATCCATTGGTTTCACTATGTTATTCTTAAATCCAATCTTTGCAGCGCATCATGACGTATTGTTCTTGATGAACACGTAATACAGATTCTATATCTCACAATTGCACTATCTCAATCCCAAAATCAATGGAAATTTCCATTGGCTCTATAGGAAACTTTTTGGTAAGTAAATGAAAAAGAGCTCTCTGAGGACTAGAACTCATGAACTCCTGTTTAATAGACAGGGGGATTAACCCACTAAGCCATTGGAACATCACAAGTGCAAAGTGATGTCAAGAAGGCAGCGAACATTGAATCACTATTAGATAAGTTCAAAAAGAAATCCATTGGTTTCACTATGTTATTCTTAATGCCAATCTTTGCAGCGCATCATGACGTATTGTTCTTGATGAACACGTAATACAGATTCTATATCTCACAATTGCACTATCTCAATCCCAAAAGCAATGCAAATTTACATTGACTCCATAGGAAGCTTATCAGTAAGTAAATGAAAAAGACTCTCCAAGGATTAGAACTCATGAAATCCTTTTAACAAGACAGGTGCATTAACCCAGTAAGCCACAGCAACATCAAAGGTGCAAATTTATGTCAAGAAGGGCAGTGACCAATGAATCACTATTAGGTAAGTTCAAAAAAAAATCCATTGGTTTTACTATGCTATTCTTAATGCCAATCTAAACAGCTTGTAATGACATATTGTTCTTTATGAACACTTAGTACAGATTCTATCTCACAATTGCACTATCTCAATCCCAAAATCAATGGAAATTTCCATTGGCTCTATAGGAAACTTATTGGTAAGTAAATGAAAAAGAGCTCTCTGAGGACTAGAAGTCATGAACTCCTGTTTAATAGACAGTGGCATTAACCCACTAAGCCATTGGAACAACACAATTGCAAAGTGATGTCAAGAAGGGCAGTGAACATTGAATCACTATTGGTAAGTTCAAAAAGAAATCCATTGGTTTCACTATGTTATTCTTAATGCCAATCTTTGCAGCGCATCATGACGTATTGTTCTTGATGAACACGTAATACAGATTCTATATCTCACAATTGCACTATCTCAATCCCAAAATCAATGGAAATTTCCATTGGCTCTGTAGGAAACTTATTGGTAAGTAAATGAAAAAGAGCTCTCTGAGGACTAGAACTCATGAACTCCTGTTTAATAGACAGGGGCATTAACCCACTAAACCATTGGAACATCACAAGTGCAAAGTGATGTCAAGAAGGGCAGTGAACATTGAATCACTATTGGTAAGTTCAAAAAGAAATCTATTGGTTTCACTATGTTATTCTTAATGCAAATCTTTGCACCGCATCATGACGTATTGTTCTTGATGAACACGTAATACAAATTCTATATCTCACAATTGCACTATCTCAAGCCCAAAATCAATGCAAATTTCCATTGGCTCTATAGGAAGCTTATTAGTAAGTAAATGAAAAAACTCTCTGAGAATTAGAACTCATGAACTCCTGTTTATAAGACAGGCGCAATAACCAAGTAAGCCACTGGAACATCACAAGTGCAAAAGGTTGTCAAGAAGGGCAATGACCAATGAATCACTATTAGGTAAGTTCAAAAAGAAATCCATTGGTTTCACTATGTTATTCTTAATGCCAATCTTTGCAGCGCATCATGACGTATTGTTCTTGATGAACACGTAATACAGATTCTATATCTCAAAATCAATGCAAATTTCCATTGCTCCATAGGAAGCTTATTAGTAAGTAAATGAAAAAAACTCTCCAAGGATTAGAACTCATGAGATCCTTTTTACAAGACAGGAGCATTAACCCAGTAAGCCACAGCAACATCACAGATGCAAATTTATGTCAAGAAGGGCAGTGACCAATGAATCACTATTAGGTAAGTTCAAATAGAAATCCATTGGTTTTACTATGTTATTCTTAATGCCAATCTAAACAGCTTGTAATGACATATTGTTCTTTATGAACACTTAGTACAGATTCTATCTCACAATTGCAATATCTCAATCCAAAAATCAATGCAAATTTCCATTGGCTCTATAGGAAACTTATTGGTAAGTAAATGAAAAGAGCTCTCTGAGGACTAGAATTCATGAACTCCTGTTTAAAAGACAAGGGGATTAACCCACTAAGCCATTGGAACATCACAAGTGCAAAGTGATGTCAAGAAGGCAGCGAACATTGAATCACTATTAGATAAGTTCAAAAAGAAATCCATTGGTTTCACTATGTTATTCTTAATGCCAATCTTTGCAGCGCATCATGACGTATTGTTCTTGATGAACACGTAATACAGATTCTATATCTCACAATTGCACTATCTCAATCCCAAAAGCAATGCAAATTTACATTGACTCCATAGGAAGCTTATCAGTAAGTAAATGAAAAAGACTCTCCAAGGATTAGAACTCATGAAATCCTTTTTACAAGACAGGTGCATTAACCCAGTAAGCCACAGCAACATCAAAGGTGCAAATTTATGTCAAGAAGGGCAGTGACCAATGAATCACTATTAGGTAAGTTCAAATAGAAATCCATTGGTTTTACTATGTTATTCTTAATGCCAATCTAAACAGCTTGTAATGACATATTGTTCTTTATGAACACTTAGTACAGATTCTATCTCACAATTGCAATATCTCAATCCAAAAATCAATGCAAATTTCCATTGGCTCTATAGGAAACTTATTGGTAAGTAAATGAAAAAGAGCTCTCTGAGGTCTAGAACTCATGAACTCCTGTTTAATAGTCAGGGGCATTAACCCACTAAGCCATTGGAACAACACAAGTGCAAAGTGATGTCAAGAAGGGCAGTGAACATTGAATCACTATTGGTAAGTTCAAAAAGAAATCCATTGGTTTCACTATGTTATTCTTAATGCCAATCTTTGCAGCGCATCATGACGTATTGTTCTTGATGAACACGTAATACAGATTCTATATCTCACAATTGCACTATCTCAATCCCAAAATCAATGGAAATTTCCATTGGCTCTATAGGAAACTTATTGGTAAGTAAATGAAAAAGAGCTCTCTGAGGACTAGAACTCATGAACTCCTGTTTAATAGACAGAGGCATTAACCCACTAAACCATTGGAACATCACAAGTACAAAGTGATGTCAAGAAGGGCAGTGAACATTGAATCACTATTGGTAAGTTCAAAAAGAAATCCATTGGTTTCACTATGTTATTCTTAATGCAAATGTTTGCACGGCATCATGACGTATTGTTCTTGATGAACACGTAATACAGATTCTATATCTCACAATTGCACTATCTCAAGCCCAAAATCAATGCAAATTTCCATTGGCTCTATAGGAAGCTTATTAGTAAGTAAATGAAAAAACTCTCTGAGAATTAGAACTCATAAACTCCTGTTTATAAGACAGGCGCAATAACCAAGTAAGCCACTGGAACATCACAAGTGCAAAAGGTTGTCAAGAAGGGCAATGACCAATGAATCACTATTAGGTAAGTTCAAAAAGAAATCCATTGGTTTCACTATGTTATTCTTAAGTCCAATCTTTGCAGCGCATCATGACGTATTGTTCTTGATGAACACGTAATACAGATTCTATATCTCACAATTGCACTATCTCAATCCCAAAAGCAATGCAAATTTACATTGGCTCCATAGGAAGCTTATCAGTAAGTAAATGAAAAAGACTCTCCAAGGATTAGAACTCATGAAATCCTTTTTACAAGACAGGTGCATTAACCCAGTAAGCCACAGCAACATCACAGGTGCAAATTTATGTCAAGAAGGGCAGTGACCAATGAATCACTATTAGGTAAGTTCAAAAAGAAATCCATTGGTTTTACTATGCTATTCTTAATGCCAATCTAAACAGCTTGTAATGACATATTGTTCTTTATGAACACTTAGTACAGATTCTATCTCACAATTGCACTATCTCAATCCCAAAATCAATGGAAATTTCCATTGGCTCTATAGGAAACTTATTGGTAAGTAAATGAAAAAGAGCTCTCTGAGGACTAGAACTCATGAACTCCTGTTTAATAGACAGTGGCATTAACCCACTAAGCCATTGGAACAACACAATTGCAAAGTGATGTCAAGAAGGGCAGTGAACATTGAATCACTATTGGTAAGTTCAAAAAGAAATCCATTGGTTTCACTATGTTATTCTTAATGCCAATCTTTGCAGCGCATCATGACGTATTGTTCTTGATGAACACGTAATACAGATTCTATATCTCACAATTGCACTATCTCAATCCCAAAATCAATGGAAATTTCCATTGGCTCTATAGGAAACTTATTGGTAAGTAAATGAAAAAGAGCTCTCTGAGGACTAGAACTCATGAACTCCTGTTTAATAGACAGGGGCATTAACCCACTAAACCATTGGAACATCACAAGTGCAAAGTGATGTCAAGAAGGGCAGTGAACATTGAATCACTATTGGTAAGTTCAAAAAGAAATCCATTGGTTTCACTATGTTATTCTTAATGCAAATGTTTGCACCGCATCATGACGTATTGTTCTTGATGAACACGTAATACAGATTCTATATCTCACAATTGCACTATCTCAAGCCCAAAATCAATGCAAATTTCCATTGGCTCTATAGGAAGCTTATTAGTAAGTAAATGAAAAAACTCTCTGAGAATTAGAACTCATAAACTCCTGTTTATAAGACAGGCGCAATAACCAAGTAAGCCACTGGAACATCACAAGTGCAAAAGGTTGTCAAGAAGGGCAATGACCAATGAATCACTATTAGGTAAGTTCAAAAAGAAATCCATTGGTTTCACTATGTTATTCTTAAATCCAATCTTTGCAGCGCATCATGACGTATTGTTCTTGATGAACACGTAATACAGATTCTATATCTCACAATTGCACTATCTCAATCCCAAAATCAATGGAAATTTCCATTGGCTCTATAGGAAACTTATTGGTAAGTACATGAAAAAGAGCTCTCTGAGGACTAGAACTCATGAACTCCTGTTTAATAGACAGGGGCATTAACCCACTAAACCATTGGAACATCACAAGTGCAAAGTGATGTCAAGAAGGGCAGTGAACATTGAATCACTATTGGTAAGTTCAAAAAGAAATCCATTGGTTTCACTATGTTATTCTTAATGCCAATCTTTGCAGCGCATCATGACGTATTGTTCTTGATGAACACGTAATACAGATTCTATATCTCACAATTGCACTATCTCAAGCCCAAAATCAATGCAAATTTCCATTGGCTCTATAGGAAGCTTATTAGTAAGTAAATGAAAAAACTCTCTGAGAATTAGAACTCATGAACTCCTGTTTATAAGACAGGCGCAATAACCAAGTAAGCCACTGGAACATCACAAGTGCAAAAGGTTGTCAAGAAGGGCAATGACCAATGAATCACTATTAGGTAAGTTCAAAAAGAAATCCATTGGTTTCACTATGTTATTCTTAATGCCAATCTTTGCAGCGCATCATGACGTATTGTTCTTGATGAACACGTAATACAGATTCTATATCTCAAAATCAATGCAAATTTCCATTGCTCCATAGGAAGCTTATTAGTAAGTAAATGAAAAAAACTCTCCAAGGATTAGAACTCATGAGATCCTTTTTACAAGACAGGAGCATTAACCCAGTAAGCCACAGCAACATCACAGATGCAAATTTATGTCAAGAAGGGCAGTGACCAATGAATCACTATTAGGTAAGTTCAAATAGAAATCCATTGGTTTTACTATGTTATTCTTAATGCCAATCTAAACAGCTTGTAATGACATATTGTTCTTTATGAACACTTAGTACAGATTCTATCTCACAATTGCAATATCTCAATCCAAAAATCAATGCAAATTTCCATTGGCTCTATAGGAAACTTATTGGTAAGTAAATGAAAAGAGCTCTCTGAGGACTAGAATTCATGAACTCCTGTTTAAAAGACAAGGGGATTAACCCACTAAGCCATTGGAACATCACAAGTGCAAAGTGATGTCAAGAAGGCAGCGAACATTGAATCACTATTAGATAAGTTCAAAAAGAAATCCATTGGTTTCACTATGTTATTCTTAATGCCAATCTTTGCAGCGCATCATGACGTATTGTTCTTGATGAACACGTAATACAGATTCTATATCTCACAATTGCACTATCTCAATCCCAAAAGCAATGCAAATTTACATTGACTCCATAGGAAGCTTATCAGTAAGTAAATGAAAAAGACTCTCCAAGGATTAGAACTCATGAAATCCTTTTTACAAGACAGGTGCATTAACCCAGTAAGCCACAGCAACATCAAAGGTGCAAATTTATGTCAAGAAGGGCAGTGACCAATGAATCACTATTAGGTAAGTTCAAATAGAAATCCATTGGTTTTACTATGTTATTCTTAATGCCAATCTAAACAGCTTGTAATGACATATTGTTCTTTATGAACACTTAGTACAGATTCTATCTCACAATTGCAATATCTCAATCCAAAAATCAATGCAAATTTCCATTGGCTCTATAGGAAACTTATTGGTAAGTAAATGAAAAAGAGCTCTCTGAGGTCTAGAACTCATGAACTCCTGTTTAATAGTCAGGGGCATTAACCCACTAAGCCATTGGAACAACACAAGTGCAAAGTGATGTCAAGAAGGGCAGTGAACATTGAATCACTATTGGTAAGTTCAAAAAGAAATCCATTGGTTTCACTATGTTATTCTTAATGCCAATCTTTGCAGCGCATCATGACGTATTGTTCTTGATGAACACGTAATACAGATTCTATATCTCACAATTGCACTATCTCAATCCCAAAATCAATGGAAATTTCCATTGGCTCTATAGGAAACTTATTGGTAAGTAAATGAAAAAGAGCTCTCTGAGGACTAGAACTCATGAACTCCTGTTTAATAGACAGAGGCATTAACCCACTAAACCATTGGAACATCACAAGTACAAAGTGATGTCAAGAAGGGCAGTGAACATTGAATCACTATTGGTAAGTTCAAAAAGAAATCCATTGGTTTCACTATGTTATTCTTAATGCAAATGTTTGCACGGCATCATGACGTATTGTTCTTGATGAACACGTAATACAGATTCTATATCTCACAATTGCACTATCTCAAGCCCAAAATCAATGCAAATTTCCATTGGCTCTATAGGAAGCTTATTAGTAAGTAAATGAAAAAACTCTCTGAGAATTAGAACTCATAAACTCCTGTTTATAAGACAGGCGCAATAACCAAGTAAGCCACTGGAACATCACAAGTGCAAAAGGTTGTCAAGAAGGGCAATGACCAATGAATCACTATTAGGTAAGTTCAAAAAGAAATCCATTGGTTTCACTATGTTATTCTTAAGTCCAATCTTTGCAGCGCATCATGACGTATTGTTCTTGATGAACACGTAATACAGATTCTATATCTCACAATTGCACTATCTCAATCCCAAAAGCAATGCAAATTTACATTGGCTCCATAGGAAGCTTATCAGTAAGTAAATGAAAAAGACTCTCCAAGGATTAGAACTCATGAAATCCTTTTTACAAGACAGGTGCATTAACCCAGTAAGCCACAGCAACATCACAGGTGCAAATTTATGTCAAGAAGGGCAGTGACCAATGAATCACTATTAGGTAAGTTCAAAAAGAAATCCATTGGTTTTACTATGCTATTCTTAATGCCAATCTAAACAGCTTGTAATGACATATTGTTCTTTATGAACACTTAGTACAGATTCTATCTCACAATTGCACTATCTCAATCCCAAAATCAATGGAAATTTCCATTGGCTCTATAGGAAACTTATTGGTAAGTAAATGAAAAAGAGCTCTCTGAGGACTAGAACTCATGAACTCCTGTTTAATAGACAGTGGCATTAACCCACTAAGCCATTGGAACAACACAATTGCAAAGTGATGTCAAGAAGGGCAGTGAACATTGAATCACTATTGGTAAGTTCAAAAAGAAATCCATTGGTTTCACTATGTTATTCTTAATGCCAATCTTTGCAGCGCATCATGACGTATTGTTCTTGATGAACACGTAATACAGATTCTATATCTCACAATTGCACTATCTCAATCCCAAAATCAATGGAAATTTCCATTGGCTCTATAGGAAACTTATTGGTAAGTAAATGAAAAAGAGCTCTCTGAGGACTAGAACTCATGAACTCCTGTTTAATAGACAGGGGCATTAACCCACTAAACCATTGGAACATCACAAGTGCAAAGTGATGTCAAGAAGGGCAGTGAACATTGAATCACTATTGGTAAGTTCAAAAAGAAATCCATTGGTTTCACTATGTTATTCTTAATGCAAATGTTTGCACCGCATCATGACGTATTGTTCTTGATGAACACGTAATACAGATTCTATATCTCACAATTGCACTATCTCAAGCCCAAAATCAATGCAAATTTCCATTGGCTCTATAGGAAGCTTATTAGTAAGTAAATGAAAAAACTCTCTGAGAATTAGAACTCATAAACTCCTGTTTATAAGACAGGCGCAATAACCAAGTAAGCCACTGGAACATCACAAGTGCAAAAGGTTGTCAAGAAGGGCAATGACCAATGAATCACTATTAGGTAAGTTCAAAAAGAAATCCATTGGTTTCACTATGTTATTCTTAAATCCAATCTTTGCAGCGCATCATGACGTATTGTTCTTGATGAACACGTAATACAGATTCTATATCTCACAATTGCACTATCTCAATCCCAAAATCAATGGAAATTTCCATTGGCTCTATAGGAAACTTATTGGTAAGTACATGAAAAAGAGCTCTCTGAGGACTAGAACTCATGAACTCCTGTTTAATAGACAGGGGCATTAACCCACTAAACCATTGGAACATCACAAGTGCAAAGTGATGTCAAGAAGGGCAGTGAACATTGAATCACTATTGGTAAGTTCAAAAAGAAATCCATTGGTTTCACTATGTTATTCTTAATGCCAATCTTTGCAGCGCATCATGACGTATTGTTCTTGATGAACACGTAATACAGATTCTATATCTCACAATTGCACTATCTCAAGCCCAAAATCAATGCAAATTTCCATTGGCTCTATAGGAAGCTTATTAGTAAGTAAATGAAAAAACTCTCTGAGAATTAGAACTCATGAACTCCTGTTTATAAGACAGGCGCAATAACCAAGTAAGCCACTCTAACATCAAAGTGCAAAAGGTTGTCAAGAAGGGCAATGACCAATGAATCACTATTAGGTAAGTTCAAAAAGAAATCCATTGGTTTCACTATGTTATTCTTAATGCCAATCTTTGCAGCGCATCATGACGTATTGTTCTTGATGAACACGTAATACAGATTCTATATCTCAAAATCAATGCAAATTTCCATTGCTCCATAGGAAGCTTATTAGTAAGTAAATGAAAAAGACTCTCCAAGGATTAGAACTCATGAGATCCTTTTTACAAGACAGGAGCATTAACCCAGTAAGCCACAGCAACATCACAGATGCAAATTTATGTCAAGAAGGGCAGTGACCAATGAATCACTATTAGGTAAGTTCAAATAGAAATCCATTGGTTTTACTATGTTATTCTTAATGCCAATCTAAACAGCTTGTAATGACATATTGTTCTTAATGAACACTTAGTACAGATTCTATCTCACAATTGCAATATCTCAATCCAAAAATCAATGCAAATTTCCATTGGCTCTATAGGAAACTTATTGGTAAGTAAATGAAAAAGAGCTCTCTGAGGACTAGAATTCATGAACTCCTGTTTAAAAGACAAGGGGATTAACCCACTAAGCCATTGGAACATCACAAGTGCAAAGTGATGTCAAGAAGGCAGCGAACATTGAATCACTATTAGATAAGTTCAAAAAGAAATCCATTGGTTTCACTATGTTATTTTTAATGCCAATCTATGCAGCGCATCATGACGTATTGTTCGTGATGAACACGTAATACAGATTCTATATCTCACAATTGCACTATCTCAATCCCAAAAGCAATGCAAATTTACATTGGCTCCATAGGAAGCTTATCAGTAAGTAAATGAAAAAGACTCTCCAAGGATTAGAACTCATGAAATCCTTTTTACAAGACAGGTGCATTAACCCAGTAAGCCACAGCAACATCACAGGTGCAAATTTATGTCAAGAAGGCAGTGACCAATGAATCACTATTAGGTAAGTTCAAAAAGAAATCCATTGGTTTTACTATGCTATTCTTAATGCCAATCTAAACAGCTTGTAATGACATATTGTTCTTTATGAACACTTAGTACAGATTCTATCTCACAATTGCACTATCTCAATCCCAAAATCAATGGAAATTTCCATTGGCTCTATAGGAAACTTATTGGTAAGTAAATGAAAAAGAGCTCTCTGAGGTCTAGAACTCATGAACTCCTGTTTAATAGACAGGGGCATTAACCCACTAAGCCATTGGAACAACACAAGTGCAAAGTGATGTCAAGAAGGGCAGTGAACATTGAATCACTATTGGTAAGTTCAAAAAGAAATCCATTGGTTTCACTATGTTATTCTTAATGCCAATCTTTGCAGCGCATCATGACGTATTGTTCTTGATGAACACGTAATACAGATTCTATATCTCACAATTGCACTATCTCAATCCCAAAATCAATGGAAATTTCCATTGGCTCTATAGGAAACTTATTGGTAAGTAAATGAAAAAGAGCTCTCTGAGGACTAGAACTCATGAACTCCTGTTTAATAGACAGGGGCATTAACCCACTAAACCATTGGAACATCACAAGTGCAAAGTGATGTCAAGAAGGGCAGTGAACATTGAATCACTATTGGTAAGTTCAAAAAGAAATCCATTGGTTTCACTATGTTATTCTTAATGCAAATCTTTGCACCGCATCATGACGTATTGTTCTTGATGAACACGTAATACAGATTCTATATCTCACAATTGCACTATCTCAAGCCCAAAATCAATGCAAATTTCCATTGGCTCTATAGGAAGCTTATTAGTAAGTAAATGAAAAAACTCTCTGAGAATTAGAACTCATGAACTCCTGTTTTTAAGACAGGCGCAAAAACCAAGTAAGCCACTGGAACATCACAAGTGCAAAAGGTTGTCAAGAAGGGCAATGACCAATGAATCACTATTAGGTAAGTTCAAAAAGAAATCCATTGGTTTCACTATGTTATTCTTAAGTCCAATCTTTGCAGCGCATCATGACGTATTGTTCTTGATGAACACGTAATACAGATTCTATATCTCAAAATCAATGCAAATTTCCATTGCTCCATAGGAAGCTTATTAGTAAGTAAATGAAAAAGACTCTCCAAGGATTAGAACTCATGAGATCCTTTTTACAAGACAGGAGCATTAACCCAGTAAGCCACAGCAACATCACAGATGCAAATTTATGTCAAGAAGGGCAGTGACCAATGAATCACTATTAGGTAAGTTCAAATAGAAATCCATTGGTTTTACTATGTTATTCTTAATGCCAATCTAAACAGCTTGTAATGACATATTGTTCTTTATGAACACTTAGTACAGATTCTATCTCACAATTGCAATATCTCAATCCAAAAATCAATGCAAATTTCCATTGGCTCTATAGGAAACTTATTGGTAAGTAAATGAAAAAGAGCTCTCTGAGGACTAGAATTCATGAACTCCTGTTTAAAAGACAGGGGGATTAACCCACTAAGCCATTGGAACATCACAAGTGCAAAGTGATGTCAAGAAGGCAGCGAACATTGAATCACTATTAGATAAGTTCAAAAAGAAATCCATTGGTTTCACTATGTTATTCTTAATGCCAATCTTTGCAGCGCATCATGACGTATTGTTCTTGATGAACACGTAATACAGATTCTATATCTCACAATTGCACTATCTCAATCCCAAAAGCAATGCAAATTTACATTGGCTCCATAGGAAGCTTATCAGTAAGTAAATGAAAAAGACTCTCCAAGGATTAGAACTCATGAAATCCTTTTTACAAGACAGGTGCATTAACCCAGTAAGCCACAGCAACATCACAGGTGCAAATTTATGTCAAGAAGGGCAGTGACCAATGAATCACTATTAGGTAAGTTCAAAAAGAAATCCATTGGTTTTACTATGCTATTCTTAATGCCAATCTAAACAGCTTGTAATGACATATTGTTCTTTATGAACACTTAGTACAGATTCTATATCACAATTGCACTATCTCAATCCCAAAATCAATGGAAATTTCCATTGGCTCTATAGGAAACTTATTGGTAAGTAAATGAGAAAGAGCTCTCTGAGGACTAGAACTCATGAACTCCTGTTTAATAGACAGGGGGATTAACCCACTAAGCCATTGGAACAACACAAGTGCAAAGTGATGTCAAGAAGGGCAGTGAACATTGAATCACTATTGGTAAGTTCAAAAAGAAATCCATTGGTTTCACTATGTTATTCTTAATGCCAATCTTTGCAGCGCATCATGACGTATTGTTCTTGATGAACACGTAATACAGATTCTATATCTCACAATTGCACTATCTCAATCCCAAAATCAATGGAAATTTCCATTGGCTCTATAGGAAACTTATTGGTAAGTAAATGAAAAAGAGCTCTCTGAGGACTAGAACTCATGAACTCCTGTTTAATAGACAGGGGCATTAACCCACTAAACCATTGGAACATCACAAGTGCAAAGTGATGTCAAGAAGGGCAGTGAACATTGAATCACTATTGGTAAGTTCAAAAAGAAATCCATTGGTTTCACTATGCTATTCTTAATGCCAATCTTTGCAGCGCATCATGACGTATTGTTCTTGATGAACACGTAATACAGATTCTATATCTCACAATTGCACTATCTCAAGCCCAAAATCAATGCAAATTTCCATTGGCTCTATAGGAAGCTTATTAGTAAGTAAATGAAAAAACTCTCTGAGAATTAGAACTCCTGAACTCCTGTTTATAAGACAGGCGCAATAACCAAGTAAGCCACTGGAACATCACAAGTGCAAAAGGTTGTCAAGAAGGGCAATGACCAATGAATCACTATTAGGTAAGTTCAAAAAGAAATCCATTGGTTTCACTATGTTATTCTTAATGCCAATCTTTGCAGCGCATCATGACGTATTGTTCTTGATGAACACGTAATACAGATTCTATATCTCAAAATCAATGCAAATTTCCATTGCTCCATAGGAAGCTTATTAGTAAGTAAATGAAAAAGACTCTCCAAGGATTAGAACTCATGAGATCCTTTTTACAAGACAGGAGCATTAACCCAGTAAGCCACAGCAACATCACAGATGCAAATTTATGTCAAGAAGGGCAGTGACCAATGAATCACTATTAGGTAAGTTCAAATAGAAATCCATTGGTTTTACTATGTTATTCTTAATGCCAATCTAAACAGCTTGTAATGACATATTGTTCTTTATGAACACTTAGTACAGATTCTATCTCACAATTGCAATATCTCAATCCAAAAATCAATGCAAATTTCCATTGGCTCTATAGGAAACTTATTGGTAAGTAAATGAAAAAGAGCTCTCTGAGGACTAGAATTCATGAACTCCTGTTTAAAAGACAAGGGGATTAACCCACTAAGCCATTGGAACATCACAAGTGCAAAGTGATGTCAAGAACGCAGCGAACATTGAATCACTATTAGATAAGTTCAAAAAGAAATCCATTGGTTTCACTATGTTATTCTTAATGCCAATCTATGCAGCGCATCATGACGTATTGTTCGTGATGAACACGTAATACAGATTCTATATCTCACAATTGCACTATCTCAATCCCAAAAGCAATGCAAATTTACATTGGCTCCATAGGAAGCTTATCAGTAAGTAAATGAAAAAGACTCTCCAAGGATTAGAACTCATGAAATCCTTTTTACAAGACAGGTGCATTAACCCAGTAAGCCACAGCAACATCACAGGTGCAAATTTATGTCAAGAAGGGCAGTGACCAATGAATCACTATTAGGTAAGTTCAAAAAGAAATCCATTGGTTTTACTATGCTATTCTTAATGCCAATCTAAACAGCTTGTAATGACATATTGTTCTTTATGAACACTTAGTACAGATTCTATCTCACAATTGCACTATCTCAATCCCAAAATCAATGGAAATTTCCATTGGCTCTATAGGAAACTTATTGGTAAGTAAATGAAAAAGAGCTCTCTGAGGACTAGAACTCATGAACTCCTGTTTAATAGACAGGGGCATTAACCCACTAAGCCATTGTAACAACACAATTGCAAAGTGATGTCAAGAAGGGCAGTGAACATTGAATCACTATTGGTAAGTTCAAAAAGAAATCCATTGGTTTCACTATGTTATTCTTAATGCCAATCTTTGCAGCGCATCATGACGTATTGTTCTTGATGAACACGTAATACAGATTCTATATCTCACAATTGCACTATCTCAATCCCAAAATCAATGCAAATTTCCATTGGCTCTATAGGAAACTTATTGGTAAGTAAATGAAAAAGAGCTCTCTGAGGACTAGAACTCATGAACTCCTGTTTAATAGACAGGGGCATTAACCCACTAAACCATTGGAACATCACAAGTGCAAAGTGATGTCAAGAAGGGCAGTGAACATTGAATCACTATTGGTAAGTTCAAAAAGAAATCCATTGGTTTCACTATGTTATTCTTAATGCAAATGTTTGCACCGCATCATGACGTATTGTTCTTGATGAACACGTAATACAGATTCTATATCTCACAATTGCACTATCTCAAGCCCAAAATCAATGCAAATTTCCATTGGCTCTATAGGAAGCTTATTAGTAAGTAAATGAAAATACTCTCTGAGAATTAGAACTCATGAACTCCTGTTTATAAGACAGGCGCAATAACCAAGTAAGCCACTGGAACATCACAAGTGCAAAAGGTTGTCAAGAAGGGCAATGACCAATGAATCACTATTAGGTAAGTTCAAAAAGAAATCCATTGGTTTCACTATGTTATTCTTAATGCCAATCTTTGCAGCGCATCATGACGTATTGTTCTTGATGAACACGTAATACAGATTCTATATCTCAAAATCAATGCAAATTTCCATTGCTCCATAGGAAGCTTATTAGTAAGTAAATGAAAAAGACTCTCCAAGGATTAGAACTCATGAGATCCTTTTTACAAGACAGGAGCATTAACCCAGTAAGCCACAGCAACATCACAGATGCAAATTTATGTCAAGAAGGGCAGTGACCAATGAATCACTATTAGGTAAGTTCAAATAGAAATCCATTGGTTTTACTATGTTATTCTTAATGCCAATCTAAACAGCTTGTAATGACATATTGTTCTTTATGAACACTTAGTACAGATTCTATCTCACAATTGCAATATCTCAATCCAAAAATCAATGCAAATTTCCATTGGCTCTATAGGAAACTTATTGGTAAGTAAATGAAAAAGAGCTCTCTGAGGACTAGAATTCATGAACTCCTGTTTAAAAGACAAGGGGATTAACCCACTAAGCCATTGGAACATCACAAGTGCAAAGTGATGTCAAGAAGGGCAGTGAAAATTGAATCACTATTTTTTAAGTTCAAAAAGAAATCCATTGGTTTCACTATGTTATTCTTAATGCCAATCTTTGCAGTGCATCATGACGTATTGTTCTTGATGAACACGTAATACAGATTCTATATCTCACAATTGCATTATCTCAATACCAAAATCAATGGAAATTTCCATTGGCTCTGTAGGAAACTTATTGGTAAGTAAATGAAAAAGAGCTCTCTGAGGACTAGAACTCATGAACTCCTGTTTAATAGACAGGGGCATTAACCCACTAAGCTATTGGAACATCACAAGTGCAAAGTGATGTCAAGAAGGGCAGTGAACATTGAATCACTATTGGTAAGTTCATAAAAAAATCCATTGGTTTCACTATGTTATTCTTAATGCCAATCTTTGCAGCGCATCATGACGTATTGTTCTTGATGAACACGTAATACAGATTCTATATCTCACAATTGCACTATCTCAAGCCCAAAATCAATGAAAATTTTCATTGGCTCTATAGGAAGCTTATTAGTAAGTAAATGAAAAAACTCTCTGAGAATTAGAACTCATGAACTCCTGTTTATAAGACAGGCGCAATAACCAAGTAAGCCACTGGAACATCACAAGTGCTAAAGGTTGTCAAGAAGGGCAATGACCAATGAATCACTATTAGGTAAGTTCAAAAAGAAATCTATTGGTTTCACTATGTTATTCTTAATGCCAATCTTTGCAGCGCATCATGACGTATTGTTCTTGATGAACACGTAATGCAGATTCTATATCTCAAAATCAATGCAAATTTCCATTGCTCCATAGGAAGCTTATTAGAAAGTAAATGAAAAAGACTCTCCAAGGATTAGAACTCATGAAATCCTTTTTACAAGACAGGAGCATTAACCCAGTAAGCCACAGCAAAATCACAGGTGCAAATTTATGTCAAAAAGGGCAGTGACCAATGAATCACTATTAGGTAAGTTCAAATAGAAATCCATTGGTTTTACTATGTTATTCTTAATGCCAATCTAAACAGCTTGTAATGACATATTGTTCTTTATGAACACTTAGTACAGATTCTATCTCACAATTGCACTATCTCAATCCCAAAATCAATGGAAATTTCCATTGGCTCTATAGGAAACTTATTGGTAAGTAAATGAAAAAGAGCTCTCTGAGGACTAGAACTCATGAACTCCTGTTTAATAGACAGGAGCATTAACCCACTAAGCCATTGGAACATCACAAGTGCAAAGTGATGTCAAGAAGGTCAGTGACCATTGAATCACTATTGGTAAGTTCAAAAAGAAATCCATTCTTTTCACTATGTTATTCTTAATGCAAATCTTTGCACCGCATCATGACGTATTGTTCTTGATGAACACGTAATACAGATTCTATATCTCACAATTGCACTATCTCAAGCCCAAAATCAATGCAAATTTCCATTGGCTCTATAGGAAGCTTATTAGTAAGTAAATGAAAAAACTCTCTGAGAATTAGAACTCATGAACTCCTGTTTATAAGACAGGCGCAATAACCAAGTAAGCCACTGGAACATCACAAGTGCAAAAGGTTGTCAAGAAGGGCAATGACCAATGAATCACTATTAGGTAAGTTCAAAAAGAAATCCATTGGTTTCACTATGTTATTCTTAATGCCAATCTTTGCAGCGCATCATGACGGATTGTTCTTGATGAACACGTAATACAGATTCTATATCTCTAAATCAATGCAAATTTCCATTGCTCCATAGGAAGCTTATTAGTAAGTAAATGAAAAAGACTCTCCAAGGATTAGAACTCATGAAATCCTTTTTACAAGACAGGAGAATTAACCCAGTAAGCCACAGCAACATCACAGGTGCAAAATTATGTCAAGAAGGGCAGTGACCAATGAATCACTATTAGGTAAGTTCAAATAGAAATCCATTGGTTTTACTATGTTATTCTTAATGCCGATCTAAACAGCTTGTAATGACATATTGTTCTTTATGAACACTTAGTACAGATTCTATCTCACAATTGCAATATCTCAATCCAAAAATCAATGCAAATTTCCATTGGCTCTATAGGAAACTTATTGGTAAGTAAATGAAAAAGAGCTCTCTGAGGACTAGAGTTCATGAACTCCTGTTTAAAAGACAGGGGCATTAACCCACTAAGCCATTGGAACATCACAAGTGCAAAGTGATGTCAAGAAGGGCAGTGAACATTGAATCACTATTGGTAAGTTCAAAAAGAAATCCATTGGTTTCACTATGTTATTCTTAATGCCAATCTTTGCACCGCATCATGACGTATTGTTCTTGATGAACACGTAATACAGATTCTATATCTCACAATTGCACTATCTCAAGCCCAAAAGCAATGCAAATTTCCATTGGCTCTATAGGAAGCTTATTAGTAAGTAAATGAAAAACTCTCTGAGAATTAGAACTCATGAACTCCTGTTTATAAGACAGGCGCAATAACCAAGTAAGCCACTGGAACATCACAAGTGCAAAAGGTTGCCAAGAAGGGCAATGACCAATGAATCACTATTAGGTAAGTTCAAAAAGAAATCCATTGGTTTCACTATGTTATTCTTAATGCCAATCTTTGCAGCGCATCATGACGGATTGTTCTTGATGAACACGTAATACAGATTCTATATCTCTAAATCAATGCAAATTTCCATTGCTCCATAGGAAGCTTATTAGTAACTAAATGAAAAAGACTCTCCAAGGATTAGAACTCATGAAATCCTTTTTACAAGACAGGAGAATTAACCCAGTAAGCCACAGCAACATCACAGATGCAAAATTATGTCAAGAAGGGCAGTGACCAATGAATCACTATTAGGTAAGTTCAAATAGAAATCCATTGGTTTTACTATGTTATTCTTAATGCCAATCTAAACAGCTTGTAATGACATATTGTTCTTTATGAACACTTAGTACAGATTCTATCTCACAATTGCAATATCTCAATCCAAAAATCAATGCAAATTTCCATTGGCTCTATAGGAAACTTATTGGTAAGTAAATGAAAAAGAGCTCTCTGAGGACTAGAACTCATGAACTCCTGTTTAATAGACAGGGGCATTAACCCACTAAGCCATTGGAACATCACAAGTGCAAAGTGATGTCAAGAAGGGCAGTGAACATTGAATCACTATTGGTAAGTTCAAAAAGAAATCCATTCTTTTCACTATGTTATTCTTAATGCAAATCTTTGCACCGCATCATGACGTATTGTTCTTGATGAACACGTAATACAGATTCTATATCTCACAATTGCACTATCTCAAGCCCAAAAGCAATGCAAATTTCCATTGGCTCTATAGGAAGCTTATTAGTAAGTAAATGGAAAAGACTCTCCAAGGATTAGAACTCATGAAATCCTTTTTACAAGACAGGAGAATTAACCCAGTAAGCCACAGCAACATCACAGGTGCAAAATTATGTCAAGAAGGGCAGTGACCAATGAATCACTATTAGGTAAGTTCAAATAGAAATCCATTGGTTTTACTATGTTATTCTTAATGCCAATCTAAACAGCTTGTAATGACATATTGTTCTTTATGAACACTTAGTACAGATTCTATCTCACAATTGCACTATCTCAATCCCAAAATCAATGGAAATTTCCATTGGCTCTATAGGAAACTTATTGGTAAGTAAATGAAAAAGAGCTCTCTGAGGACTAGAACTCATGAACTCCTGTTTAATAGACAGGAGCATTAACCCACTAAGCCATTGGAACATCACAAGTGCAAAGTGATGTCAAGAAGGTCAGTGACCATTGAATCACTATTGGTAAGTTCAAAAAGAAATCCATTCTTTTCACTATGTTATTCTTAATGCAAATCTTTGCACCGCATCATGACGTATTGTTCTTGATGAACACGTAATACAGATTCTATATCTCACAATTGCACTATCTCAAGCCCAAAATCAATGCAAATTTCCATTGGCTCTATAGGAAGCTTATTAGTAAGTAAATGAAAAAACTCTCTGAGAATTAGAACTCATGAACTCCTGTTTATAAGACAGGCGCAATAACCAAGTAAGCCACTGGAACATCACAAGTGCAAAAGGTTGTCAAGAAGGGCAATGACCAATGAATCACTATTAGGTAAGTTCAAAAAGAAATCCATTGGTTTCACTATGTTATTCTTAATGCCAATCTTTGCAGCGCATCATGACGGATTGTTCTTGATGAACACGTAATACAGATTCTATATCTCTAAATCAATGCAAATTTCCATTGCTCCATAGGAAGCTTATTAGTAAGTAAATGAAAAAGACTCTCCAAGGATTAGAACTCATGAAATCCTTTTTACAAGACAGGAGAATTAACCCAGTAAGCCACAGCAACATCACAGGTGCAAAATTATGTCAAGAAGGGCAGTGACCAATGAATCACTATTAGGTAAGTTCAAATAGAAATCCATTGGTTTTACTATGTTATTCTTAATGCCGATCTAAACAGCTTGTAATGACATATTGTTCTTTATGAACACTTAGTACAGATTCTATCTCACAATTGCAATATCTCAATCCAAAAATCAATGCAAATTTCCATTGGCTCTATAGGAAACTTATTGGTAAGTAAATGAAAAAGAGCTCTCTGAGGACTAGAGTTCATGAACTCCTGTTTAAAAGACAGGGGCATTAACCCACTAAGCCATTGGAACATCACAAGTGCAAAGTGATGTCAAGAAGGGCAGTGAACATTGAATCACTATTGGTAAGTTCAAAAAGAAATCCATTGGTTTCACTATGTTATTCTTAATGCCAATCTTTGCACCGCATCATGACGTATTGTTCTTGATGAACACGTAATACAGATTCTATATCTCACAATTGCACTATCTCAAGCCCAAAAGCAATGCAAATTTCCATTGGCTCTATAGGAAGCTTATTAGTAAGTAAATGAAAAACTCTCTGAGAATTAGAACTCATGAACTCCTGTTTATAAGACAGGCGCAATAACCAAGTAAGCCACTGGAACATCACAAGTGCAAAAGGTTGCCAAGAAGGGCAATGACCAATGAATCACTATTAGGTAAGTTCAAAAAGAAATCCATTGGTTTCACTATGTTATTCTTAATGCCAATCTTTGCAGCGCATCATGACGGATTGTTCTTGATGAACACGTAATACAGATTCTATATCTCTAAATCAATGCAAATTTCCATTGCTCCATAGGAAGCTTATTAGTAACTAAATGAAAAAGACTCTCCAAGGATTAGAACTCATGAAATCCTTTTTACAAGACAGGAGAATTAACCCAGTAAGCCACAGCAACATCACAGATGCAAAATTATGTCAAGAAGGGCAGTGACCAATGAATCACTATTAGGTAAGTTCAAATAGAAATCCATTGGTTTTACTATGTTATTCTTAATGCCAATCTAAACAGCTTGTAATGACATATTGTTCTTTATGAACACTTAGTACAGATTCTATCTCACAATTGCAATATCTCAATCCAAAAATCAATGCAAATTTCCATTGGCTCTATAGGAAACTTATTGGTAAGTAAATGAAAAAGAGCTCTCTGAGGACTAGAACTCATGAACTCCTGTTTAATAGACAGGGGCATTAACCCACTAAGCCATTGGAACATCACAAGTGCAAAGTGATGTCAAGAAGGGCAGTGAACATTGAATCACTATTGGTAAGTTCAAAAAGAAATCCATTCTTTTCACTATGTTATTCTTAATGCAAATCTTTGCACCGCATCATGACGTATTGTTCTTGATGAACACGTAATACAGATTCTATATCTCACAATTGCACTATCTCAAGCCCAAAAGCAATGCAAATTTCCATTGGCTCTATAGGAAGCTTATTAGTAAGTAAATGAAAAAGACTCTCCAAGGATTAGAACTCATGAAATCCTTTTTACAAGACAGGAGAATTAACCCAGTAAGCCACAGCAACATCACAGGTGCAAAATTATGTCAAGAAGGGCAGTGACCAATGAATCACTATTAGGTAAGTTCAAATAGAAATCCATTGGTTTTACTATGTTATTCTTAATGCCAATCTAAACAGCTTGTAATGACATATTGTTCTTTATGAACACTTAGTACAGATTCTATCTCACAATTGCAATATCTCAATCCAAAAATCAATGCAAATTTCCATTGGCTCTATAGGAAACTTATTGGTAAGTAAATGAAAAAGAGCTCTCTGAGGACTAGAACTCATGAACTCCTGTTTAATAGACAGGGGCATTAACCCACTAAGCCATTGGAACATCACAAGTGCAAAGTGATGTCAAGAAAGGCAGTGAACATTGAATCACTATTGGTAAGTTCAAAAAGAAATCCATTCTTTTCACTATGTTATTCTTAATGCAAATCTTTGCACCGCATCATGACGTATTGTTCTTGATGAACACGTAATACAGATTCTATATCTCACAATTGCACTATCTCAAGCCCAAAAGCAATGCAAATTTCCATTGGCTCTATAGGAAGCTTATTAGTAAGTAAATGAGAAAACTCTCTGAGAATTAGAACTCATGAACTCCTGTTTATAAGACAGGCGCAATAACCAAGTAAGCCACTGGAACATCACAAGTGCAAAAGGTTGTCAAGAAGGGCAATGACCAATGAATCACTATTAGGTAAGTTCAAAAAGAAATCCATTGGTTTCACTATGTTATTCTTAATGCCAATCTTTGCAGCGCATCATGACGGATTGTTCTTGATGAACACGTAATACAGATTCTATATCTCTAAATCAATGCAAATTTCCATTGCTCCATAGGAAGCTTATTAGTAAGTAAATGAAAAAGACTCTAAAAGGATTAGAACTCATGAAATCCTTTTTACAAGACAGGAGAATTAACCCAGTAAGCCACAGCAACATCACAGGTGCAAAATTATGTCAAGAAGGGCAGTGACCAATGAATCACTATTAGGTAAGTTCAAATAGAAATCCATTGGTTTTACTATGTTATTCTTAATGCCAATCTAAACAGCTTGTAATGACATATTGTTCTTTATGAACACTTAGTACAGATTCTATCTCACAATTGCAATATCTCAATCCAAAAATCAATGCAAATTTCCATTGGCTCTATAGGAAACTTATTAGTAAGTAAATGAAAAAGTCTCTCCAAGGATTAGAACTCATGAAATACTTATTACAAGACAGGTGCATTAACCCAGTAAGCCACAGCAACATCACAGGTGCAAATTTATGTCAAGAAGGGCAGTGACCAATGAATCACTATTAGGTAAGTTCAAAAAGAAATCCATTGGTTTTACTATGCTATTCCTAATGCCAATCTAAGCAGCTTGTAATGACATATTGTTCTTTATGAACACTTAGTACAGATTCTATCTCACAATTGCACTATCTCAAGCCCAAAATCAATGCAAATTTCCATTGGCTCTATAGGAAGCTTATTAGTAAGTAAATGAAAAAGAGCTCTCTGAGGACTAGAGTTCATGAACTCCTGTTTAAAAGACAGGGGCATTAACCCACTAAGCCATTGGAACATCACAAGTGCAAAGTGATGTCAAAAAGGGCAGTGAACATTGAATCACTATTGGTAAGTTCAAAAAGAAATCCATTGGTTTCACTATGTTATTCTTAATGCCAATCTTTGCAGTGCATCATGACGTATTGTTCTTGATGAACACGTAATACAGATTCTATATCTCACAATTACACTATCTCAATACCAAAATCAATGGAAATTTCCATTGGCTCTATAGGAAACTTATTGGTAAGTAAATGAAAAAGAGCTCTCTGAGGACTAGAACTCATGAACTCCTGTTTAATAGACAGGGGCATTAACCCACTAAGCCATTGGAACATCACAAGTGCAAAGTGATGTCAAGAAGGGCAGTGAACATTGAATCACTATTGGTAAGTTCAAAAAGAAATCCATTGGTTTCACAATGTTATTCTTAATGCCAATCTTTACAGCGCATCATGACGTATTGTTCTTGATGAACACGTAATATAGATTCTATATCTCACAATTGCACTATCTCAAGCCCAAAATCAATGCAAATTTCCATTGCTCCATAGGAAGCTTATTAGTAAGTAAATGAAAAAGACTCTCCAAGGATTAGAACTCATGAAATCCTTTTTACAAGACAGGAGCATTAACCCAGTAAGCCACAGCAAAATCACAGGTGCAAATTTATGTCAAAAAGGGCAGTGACCAATGAATCACTATTAGGTAAGTTCAAATATAAATCCATTGGTTTTACTATGTTATTCTTAATGCCAATCTAAACAGCTTGTAATGACATATTGTTCTTTATGAACACTTAGTACAGATTCTATCTCACAATTGCAATATCTCAATCCAAAAATCAATGCAAATTTCCATTGGCTCTATAGGAAACTTATTGGTAAGTAAATGAAAAAGAGCTCTCTGAGGACTAGAATTCATGAACTCCTGTTTAAAAGACAGGGGCATTAACCCACTAAACCATTGGAACATCACAAGTGCAAAGTGATGTCAAGAAGGCAGCGAACATTGAATCACTATTAGATAAGTTCAAAAAGAAATCCATTGGTTTCACTATGTTATTCTTAATGCCAATCTTTGCAGCGCATCATGACGTATTGTTCTTGATGAACACGTAATACAGATTCTATATCTCAAAATCAATGCAAATTTCCATTGCTCCATAGGAAGCTTATTAGTAAGTAAATGAAAAAGACTCTCCAAGGATTAGAACTCATGAAATCCTTTTTACAAGACAGGAGAATTAACCCAGTAAGCCACAGCAACATCACAGGTGCAAATTTATGTCAAGAAGGGCAGTGACCAATGAATCACTATTAGGTAAGTTCAAATAGAAATCCATTGGTTTTACTATGTTATTCTTAATGCCAATCTAAACAGCTTGTAATGACATATTGTTCTTTATGAACACTTAGTACAGATTCTATCTCACAATTGCAATATCTCAATCCAAAAATCAATGCAAATTTCCATTGTCTCTATAGGAAACTTATTGGTAAGTAAATGAAAAAGAGCTCTCTGAGGACTAGAGTTCATGAACTCCTGTTTAAAAGACAGGGGCATTAACCCACTAATCCATTGGAACATCACAAGTGCAAAGTGATGTCAAGAAGGGCAGTGAACATTGAATCACTATTGGTAAGTTCAAAAAGAAATCCATTGGTTTCACTATGTTATTCTTAATGCCAATCTTTGCAGCGCATCATGACGGATTGTTCTTGATGAACACGTAATACAGATTCTATATCTCTAAATCAATGCAAATTTCCATTGCTCCATAGGAAGCTTATTAGTAAGTAAATGAAAAAGACTCTCCAAGGATTAGAACTCATGAAATCCTTTTTACAAGACAGGAGAATTAACCCAGTAAGCCACAGCAACATCACAGGTGCAAAATTATGTCAAGAAGGGCAGTGACCAATGAATCACTATTAGGTAAGTTCAAATAGAAATCCATTGGTTTTACTATGTTATTCTTAATGCCAATCTAAACAGCTTGTAATGACATATTGTTCTTTATGAACACTTAGTACAGATTCTATCTCACAATTGCAATATCTCAATCCAAAAATCAATGCAAATTTCCATTGGCTCTATAGGAAACTTATTGGTAAGTAAATGAAAAAGAGCTCTCTGAGGACTAGAGTTCATGAACTCCTGTTTAAAAGACAGGGGCATTAACCCACTAAGCCATTGGAACATCACAAGTGCAAAGTGATGTCAAGAAGGGCAGTGAACATTGAATCACTATTGGTAAGTTCAAAAAGAAATCCATTTTTTTCACTATGTTATTCTTAATGCCAATCTTTGCAGTGCATCATGACGTATTGTTCTTGATGAACACGTAATACAGATTCTATATCTCACAATTGCACTATCTCAATACCAAAATCAATGGAAATTTCCATAGGCTCTATAGGAAACTTATTGGTAAGTAAATGAAAAAGAGCTCTCTGAGGACTAGAACTCATGAACTCCTGTTTAATAGACAGGGGCATTAACCCACTAAGCCATTGGAACATCACAAGTGCAAAGTGATGTCAAGAAGGGCAGTGAACATTGAATCACTATTGGTAAGTTCAAAAAGAAATCCATTGGTTTCACTATGTTATTCTTAATGCCAATCTTTGCAGCGCATCATGACGTATTGTTCTTGATGAACACGTAATACAGATTCTATATCTCACAATTGCACTATCTCAAGCCCAAAATCAATGCAAATTTCCATTGGCTCTATAGGAAGCTTATTAGTAAGTAAATGAAAAAACTCTCTGAGAATTAGAACTCATGAACTCCTGTTTATAAGACAGGCGCAATAACCAAGTAAGCCACTGGAACATCACAAGTGCAAAAGGTTGTCAAGAAGGGCAATGACCAATGAATCACTATTAGGTAAGTTCAAAAAGAAATCTATTGGTTTCACTATGTTATTCTTAATGCCAATCTTTGCAGCGCATCATGACGTATTGTTCTTGATGAACACGTAATGCAGATTCTATATCTCAAAATCAATGCAAATTTCCATTGCTCCATAGGAAGCTTATTAGTAAGTAAATGAAAAAGACTCTCCAAGGATTAGAACTCATGAAATCCTTTTTACAAGACAGGAGCATTAACCCAGTAAGCCACAGCAAAATCACAGGTGCAAATTTATGTCAAAAAGGGCAGTGACCAATGAATCACTATTAGGTAAGTTCAAATATAAATCCATTGGTTTTACTATGTTATTCTTAATGCCAATCTAAACAGCTTGTAATGACATATTGTTCTTTATGAACACTTAGTACAGATTCTATCTCACAATTGCAATATCTCAATCCAAAAATCAATGCAAATTTCCATTGGCTCTATAGGAAACTTATTGGTAAGTAAATGAAAAAGAGCTCTCTGAGGACTAGAATTCATGAACTCCTGTTTAAAAGACAGGGGCATTAACCCACTAAACCATTGGAACATCACAAGTGCAAAGTGATGTCAAGAAGGCAGCGAACATTGAATCACTATTAGATAAGTTCAAAAAGAAATCCATTGGTTTCACTATGTTATTCTTAATGCCAATCTTTGCAGCGCATCATGACGTATTGTTCTTGATGAACACGTAATACAGATTCTATATCTCAAAATCAATGCAAATTTCCATTGCTCCATAGGAAGCTTATTAGTAAGTAAATGAAAAAGACTCTCCAAGGATTAGAACTCATGAAATCCTTTTTACAAGACAGGAGAATTAACCCAGTAAGCCACAGCAACATCACAGGTGCAAATTTATGTCAAGAAGGGCAGTGACCAATGAATCACTATTAGGTAAGTTCAAATAGAAATCCATTGGTTTTACTATGTTATTCTTAATGCCAATCTAAACAGCTTGTAATGACATATTGTTCTTTATGAACACTTAGTACAGATTCTATCTCACAATTGCAATATCTCAATCCAAAAATCAATGCAAATTTCCATTGTCTCTATAGGAAACTTATTGGTAAGTAAATGAAAAAGAGCTCTCTGAGGACTAGAGTTCATGAACTCCTGTTTAAAAGACAGGGGCATTAACCCACTAATCCATTGGAACATCACAAGTGCAAAGTGATGTCAAGAAGGGCAGTGAACATTGAATCACTATTGGTAAGTTCAAAAAGAAATCCATTGGTTTCACTATGTTATTCTTAATGCCAATCTTTGCAGCGCATCATGACGGATTGTTCTTGATGAACACGTAATACAGATTCTATATCTCTAAATCAATGCAAATTTCCATTGCTCCATAGGAAGCTTATTAGTAAGTAAATGAAAAAGACTCTCCAAGGATTAGAACTCATGAAATCCTTTTTACAAGACAGGAGAATTAACCCAGTAAGCCACAGCAACATCACAGGTGCAAAATTATGTCAAGAAGGGCAGTGACCAATGAATCACTATTAGGTAAGTTCAAATAGAAATCCATTGGTTTTACTATGTTATTCTTAATGCCAATCTAAACAGCTTGTAATGACATATTGTTCTTTATGAACACTTAGTACAGATTCTATCTCACAATTGCAATATCTCAATCCAAAAATCAATGCAAATTTCCATTGGCTCTATAGGAAACTTATTGGTAAGTAAATGAAAAAGAGCTCTCTGAGGACTAGAGTTCATGAACTCCTGTTTAAAAGACAGGGGCATTAACCCACTAAGCCATTGGAACATCACAAGTGCAAAGTGATGTCAAGAAGGGCAGTGAACATTGAATCACTATTGGTAAGTTCAAAAAGAAATCCATTGGTTTCACTATGTTATTCTTAATGCCAATCTTTGCAGTGCATCATGACGTATTGTTCTTGATGAACACGTAATACAGATTCTATATCTCACAATTGCACTATCTCAATACCAAAATCAATGGAAATTTCCATAGGCTCTATAGGAAACTTATTGGTAAGTAAATGAAAAAGAGCTCTCTGAGGACTAGAACTCATGAACTCCTGTTTAATAGACAGGGGCATTAACCCACTAAGCCATTGGAACATCACAAGTGCAAAGTGATGTCAAGAAGGGCAGTGAACATTGAATCACTATTGGTAAGTTCAAAAAGAAATCCATTGGTTTCACTATGTTATTCTTAATGCCAATCTTTGCAGCGCATCATGACGTATTGTTCTTGATGAACACGTAATACAGATTCTATATCTCACAATTGCACTATCTCAAGCCCAAAATCAATGCAAATTTCCATTGGCTCTATAGGAAGCTTATTAGTAAGTAAATGAAAAAACTCTCTGAGAATTAGAACTCATGAACTCCTGTTTATAAGACAGGCGCAATAACCAAGTAAGCCACTGGAACACCACAAGTGCAAAAGGTTGTCAAGAAGGGCAATGACCAATGAATCACTATTAGGTAAGTTCAAAAAGAAATCTATTGGTTTCACTATGTTATTCTTAATGCCAATCTTTGCAGCGCATCATGACGTATTGTTCTTGATGAACACGTAATGCAGATTCTATATCTCAAAATCAATGCAAATTTCCATTGCTCCATAGGAAGCTTATTAGTAAGTAAATGAAAAAAACTCTCCAAGGATTAGAACTCATGAAATCCTTTTTACAAGACAGGAGCATTAACCCAGTAAGCCACAGCAAAATCACAGGTGCAAATTTATGTCAAAAAGGGCAGTGACCAATGAATCACTATTAGGTAAGTTCAAATATAAATCCATTGGTTTTACTATGTTATTCTTAATGCCAATCTAAACAGCTTGTAATGACATATTGTTCTTTATGAACACTTAGTACAGATTCTATCTCACAATTGCAATATCTCAATCCAAAAATCAATGCAAATTTCCATTGGCTCTATAGGAAACTTATTGGTAAGTAAATGAAAAAGAGCTCTCTGAGGACTAGAATTCATGAACTCCTGTTTAAAAGACAGGGGCATTAACCCACTAAACCATTGGAACATCACAAGTGCAAAGTGATGTCAAGAAGGCAGCGAACATTGAATCACTATTAGATAAGTTCAAAAAGAAATCCATTGGTTTCACTATGTTATTCTTAATGCCAATCTTTGCAGCGCATCATGACGTATTGTTCTTGATGAACACGTAATACAGATTCTATATCTCAAAATCAATGCAAATTTCCATTGCTCCATAGGAAGCTTATTAGTAAGTAAATGAAAAAGACTCTCCAAGGATTAGAACTCATGAAATCCTTTTTACAAGACAGGAGAATTAACCCAGTAAGCCACAGCAACATCACAGGTGCAAAATTATGTCAAGAAGGGCAGTGACCAATGAATCACTATTAGGTAAGTTCAAAAAGAAATCCATTGGTTTTACTATGTTATTCTTAATGCCAATCTAAACAGCTTGTAATGACATATTGTTCTTTATGAACACTTAGTACAGATTCTATCTCACAATTGCAATATCTCAATCCCAAAATCAATGCAAATTTACATTGGCTCCATAGGAAGCTTATTAGTAAGTAAATGAAAAAGTCTCTCCAAGGATTAGAACTCATGAAATACTTTTTACAAGACAGGTGCATTAACCCAGTAAGCCACAGCAACATCACAGGTGCAAATTTATGTCAAGAAGGGCAGTGACCAATGAATCACTATTAGGTAAGTTCAAAAAGAAATCCATTGGTTTTACTATGTTATTCTTAATGCCAATCTAAACAGCTTGTAATGACATATTGTTCTTTATGAACACTTAGTACAGATTCTATCTCACAATCGCAATATCTCAATCCAAAAATCAATGCAAATTTCCATTGGCTCTATAGGAAACTTATTGGTAAGTAAATGAAAAAGAGCTCTCTGAAGACTAGAATTCATGAACTCCTGTTTAAAAGACAGAGGCATTAACCCACTAAGCCATTGGAACATCACAAGTGTGAAGTGATGTCAAGAAGGGCAGCGAACATTGAATCACTATTAGATAAGTTCAAAAAGAAATCCATTGGTTTCACTATGTTATTCTTAATGCCAATCTTTGCAGCGCATCATGTTGTATTGTTCTTGATGAACACGTAATACAGATTCTATATCTCACAATTGCACTATCTCAATCCCAAAATCAATGCAAATTTACATTGGCTCCATAGGAAGCTTATTAGTAAGTAAATGAAAAAGTCTCTCCAAGGATTAGAACTCATGAAATACTTTTTACAAGACAGGTGCATTAACCCAGTAAGCCACAGCAACATCACAGGTGCAAATTTATGTCAAGAAGGGCAGTGACCAATGAATCACTATTAGGTAAGTTCAAAAAGAAATCCATTGGTTTTACTATGCTATTCCTAATGCCAATCTAAGCAGCTTGTAATGACATATTGTTCTTTATGAACACTTAGTACAGATTCTATCTCACAATTGCACTATCTCAATCCCAAAATCAATGGAAATTTACATTGGCTCTATAGGAAACTTATTGGTAAGTAAATGAAAAAGAGCTCTCTGAGGACTAGAACTCTTGAACTCCTGTTTAAAAGATAGGGGCATTAACACACTAAGCCATTGGAACATCACAAGTGCAAAGTGATGTCAAGAAGGGCAGTGAACATTGAATCACTATTGGTAAGTTCAAAAAGAAATCCATTCTTTTCACTATGTTATTCTTAATGCAAATCTTTGCACCGCATCATGACGTATTGTTCTTGATGAACACGTAATACAGATTCTATATCTCACAATTGCACTATCTCAAGCCCAAAATCAATGCAAATTTCCATTGGCTCTATAGGAAGCTTATTAGTAAGTAAATGAAAAAACTCTCTAAGAATTAGAACTCATGAACTCCTGTTTATAAGACAGGCGCAATAACCAAGTAAGCCACTGGAACATCACAAGTGCAAAAGGTTGTCAAGAAGGGCAATGACCAATGAATCACTATTAGGTAAGTTCAAAAAGAAATCCATTGGTTTCACTATGTTATTCTTAATGCCAATCTTTGCAGCGCATCATGACGGATTGTTCTTGATGAACACGTAATACAGATTCTATATCTCTAAATCAATGCAAATTTCCATTGCTCCATAGGAAGCTTATTAGTAAGTAAATGAAAAAGACTCTCCAAGGATTAGAACTCATGAAATCCTTTTTACAAGACAGGAGAATTAACCCAGTAAGCCACAGCAACATCACAGGTGCAAAATTATGTCAAGAAGGGCAGTGACCAATGAATCACTATTAGGTAAGTTCAAATAGAAATCCATTGGTTTTACTATGTTATTCTTAATGCCAATCTAAACAGCTTGTAATGACATATTGTTCTTTATGAACACTTAGTACAGATTCTATCTCACAATTGCAATATCTCAATCCAAAAATCAATGCAAATTTCCATTGGCTCTATAGGAAACTTATTGGTAAGTAAATGAAAAAGAGCTCTCTGAGGACTAGAGTTCATGAACTCCTGTTTAAAAGACAGGGGCATTAACCCACTAAGCCATTGGAACATCACAAGTGCAAAGTGATGTCAAGAAGGGCAGTGAACATTGAATCACTATTGGTAAGTTCAAAAAGAAATCCATTGGTTTCACTATGTTATTCTTAATGCCAATCTTTGCAGTGCATCATGACGTATTGTTCTTGATGAACACGTAATACAGATTCTATATCTCACAATTGCACTATCTCAATACCAAAATCAATGGAAATTTCCATAGGCTCTATAGGAAACTTATTGGTAAGTAAATGAAAAAGAGCTCTCTGAGGACTAGAATTCATGAACTCCTGTTTAAAAGACAGGGGCATTAACCCACTAAACCATTGGAACATCACAAGTGCAAAGTGATGTCAAGAAGGCAGCGAACATTGAATCACTATTAGATAAGTTCAAAAAGAAATCCATTGGTTTCACTTTGTTATTCTTAATGCCAATCTTTGCAGCGCATCATGACGTATTGTTCTTGATGAACACGTAATACAGATTCTATATCTCACAATTGCACTATCTCAAGCCCAAAATCAATGCAAATTTCCATTGGCTCTATAGGAAGCTTATTAGTAAGAAAATGAAAAAACTCTCTGAGAATTAGAACTCATGAACTCCTGTTTATAAGACAGGCGCAATAACCAAGTAAGCCACTGGAACATAACAAGTGCAAAAGGTTGTCAAGAAGGGCAATGACCAATGAATCACTATTAGGTAAGTTCAAAAAGAAATCTATTGGTTTCACTATGTTATTCTTAATGCCAATCTTTGCAGCGCATCATGACGTATTGTTCTTGATGAACACGTAATACAGATTCTATATCTCAAAATCAATGCAAATTTCCATTGCTCCATAGGAAGCTTATTAGTAAGTAAATGAAAAAGACTCTCCAAGGATTAGAACTCACGAAATCCTTCTTACAAGACAGGAGCATTAACCCAGTAAGCCACAGCAACATCACAGGTGCAAATTTATGTCAAGAAGGGCAGTGACCAATGAATCACTATTAGGTAAGTTCAAAAAGAAATCCATTGGTTTTACTATGCTATTCTTAATGCCAATCTAAACAGCTTGTAATGACATATTGTTCTTTATGAACACTTAGTACAGATTCTATCTCACAATCGAAATATCTCAATCCAAAAATCAATGCAAATTTCCATTGGCTCTATAGGAAACTTATTGGTAAGTAAATGAAAAAGAGCTCTCTGAGGACTAGAATTCATGAACTCCTGTTTAAAAGACAGGGGCATTAACCCACTAAACCATTGGAACATCACAAGTGCAAAGTGATGTCAAGAAGGCAGCGAACATTGAATCACTATTAGATAAGTTCAAAAAGAAATCCATTGGTTTCACTTTGTTATTCTTAATGCCAATCTTTGCAGCGCATCATGACGTATTGTTCTTGATGAACACGTAATACAGATTCTATATCTCACAATTGCACTATCTCAAGCCCAAAATCAATGCAAATTTCCATTGGCTCTATAGGAAGCTTATTAGTAAGAAAATGAAAAAACTCTCTGAGAATTAGAACTCATGAACTCCTGTTTATAAGACAGGCGCAATAACCAAGTAAGCCACTGGAACATAACAAGTGCAAAAGGTTGTCAAGAAGGGCAATGACCAATGAATCACTATTAGGTAAGTTCAAAAAGAAATCTATTGGTTTCACTAGGTTATTCTTAATGCCAATCTTTGCAGCGCATCATGACGTATTGTTCTTGATGAACACGTAATACAGATTCTATATCTCAAAATCAATGCAAATTTCCATTGCTCCATAGGAAGCTTATTAGTAAGTAAATGAAAAAGACTCTCCAAGGATTAGAACTCACGAAATCCTTCTTACAAGACAGGAGCATTAACCCAGTAAGCCACAGCAACATCACAGGTGCAAATTTATGTCAAGAAGGGCAGTGACCAATGAATCACTATTAGGTAAGTTCAAAAAGAAATCCATTGGTTTTACTATGCTATTCTTAATGCCAATCTAAACAGCTTGTAATGACATATTGTTCTTTATGAACACTTAGTACAGATTCTATCTCACAATCGAAATATCTCAATCCAAAAATCAATGCAAATTTCCATTGGCTCTATAGGAAACTTATTGGTAAGTAAATGAAAAAGAGCTCTCTGAGGACTAGAATTCATGAACTCCTGTTTAAAAGACAGGGGCATTAACCCACTAAGCCATTGGAACATCACAAGTGTGAAGTAATGTCAAGAAGGGCAGCGAACATTGAATCACTATTAGATAAGTTCAAAAAGAAATCCATTGGTTTCACTATGTTATTCTTAATGCCAATCTTTGCAGCGCATCATGACGTATTGTTCTTGATGAACACGTAATACAGATTCTATATCTCACAATTGCACTATCTCAAGCCCAAAATCAATGCAAATTTACATTGGCTCCATAGGAAGCTTATTAGTAAGTAAATGAAAAAGTCTCTCCAAGGATTAGAACTCATGAAATACTTTTTACAAGACAGGTGCATTAACCCAGTAAGCCACAGCAACACCACAGGTGCAAATTTATGTCAAGAAGGGCAGTGACCAATGAATCACTATTAGGTAAGTTCAAAAAGAAATCCATTGGTTTTACTATGCTATTCTTAATGCCAATCTAAACAGCTTGTAATGACATATTGTTCTTTATGAACACTTAGTACAGATTCTATCTCACAATTGCACTATCTCAATCCCAAAATCAATGGAAATTTCCATTGGCTCTATAGGAAACTTATTGGTAAGTAAATGAAAAAGAGCTCTCTGAGGACTAGAACTCATGAACTCCTGTTTAAAAGATAGGGGCATTAACACACTAAGCCATTGGAACATCACAAGTGCAAAGTGATGTCAAGAAGGGCAGTGAACATTGAATCACCATTGGTAAGTTCAAAAAGAAATGCATTGGTTTCACTATGTTATTCTTAATGCAAATCTTTGCAGCGCATCATGACGTATTGTTCTTGATGAACACGTAATACAGATTCTATATCTCACAATTGCACTATCTCAAGCCCAAAATCAATGCAAATTTTCATTGGCTCTATAGGAAGCTTATTAGTAAGTAAATGAAAAAACTCTCTGAGAATTAGAACTCATGAACTCCTGTTTATAAGACAGGCGCAATAACCAAGTAAGCCACTGGAACATCACAAGTGCAAAAGGTTGTCAAGAAGGGCAATGACCAATGAATCACTATTAGGTAAGTTCAAAAAGAAATCCATTTGTTTCACTATGTTATTCTTAATGCCAATCTTTGCAGCGCATCATGACGTATTGTTCTTGATGAACACGTAATACAGATTCTATATCTCAAAATCAATGCAAATTTCCATTGCTCCATAGGAAGCTTATAAGTAAGTAAATGAAAAAGACTCTCCAAGGATTAGAACTCATGAGATCCTTTTTACAAGACAGGAGCATTAACCCAGTAAGCCACAGCAACATCACAGGTGCAAATTTATGTCAAGAAGGGCAGTGACCAATGAATCACTATTAGGTAAGTTCAAATAGAAATCCATTGGTTTTACTATGTTATTCTTAATGCCAATCTAAACAGCTTGTAATGACATATTGTTCTTTATGAACACTTAGTACAGATTCTATCTCACAATTGCAATATCTCAATCCAAAAATCAATGCAAATTTCCATTGGCTCTATAGGAAACTTATTGGTAAGTAAATGAAAAAGAGCTCTCTGAGGACTAGAGTTCATGAACTCCTGTTTAAAAGACAGGGGCATTAACCCACTAAGCCATTGGAACATCACAAGTGCAAAGTGATGTCAAGAAGGGCAGTGAACATTGAATCACTATTGGTAAGTTCAAAAAGAAATCCATTGGTTTCACTATGTTATTCTTAATGCCAATCTTTGCAGTGCATCATGACGTATTGTTCTTGATGAACACGTAATACAGATTCTATATCTCACAATTGCACTATCTCAATACCAAAATCAATGGAAATTTCCATAGGCTCTATAGGAAACTTATTGGTAAGTAAATGAAAAAGAGCTCTCTGAGGACTAGAATTCATGAACTCTTGTTTAAAAGACAGGGGCATTAACCCACTAAACCATTGGAACATCACAAGTGCAAAGTGATGTCAAGAAGGCAGCGAACATTGAATCACTATTAGATAAGTTCAAAAAGAAATCCATTGGTTTCACTTTGTTATTCTTAATGCCAATCTTTGCAGCGCATCATGACGTATTGTTCTTGATGAACACGTAATACAGATTCTATATCTCACAATTGCACTATCTCAAGCCCAAAATCAATGCAAATTTCCATTGGCTCTATAGGAAGCTTATTAGTAAGAAAATGAAAAAACTCTCTGAGAATAAGAACTCAAGAACTCCTGTTTATAAGACAGGCGCAATAACCAAGTAAGCCACTGGAACATAACAAGTGCAAAAGGTTGTCAAGAAGGGCAATGACCAATGAATCACTATTAGGTAAGTTCAAAAAGAAATCTATTGGTTTCACTATGTTATTCTTAATGCCAATCTTTGCAGCGCATCATGACGTATTGTTCTTGATGAACACGTAATACAGATTCTATATCTCAAAATCAATGCAAATTTCCATTGCTCCATAGGAAGCTTATTAGTAAGTAAATGAAAAAGACTCTCCAAGGATTAGAACTCACGAAATCCTTCTTACAAGACAGGAGCATTAACCCAGTAAGCCACAGCAACATCACAGGTGCAAATTTATGTCAAGAAGGGCAGTGACCAATGAATCACTATTAGGTAAGTTCAAAAAGAAATCCATTGGTTTTACTATGCTATTCTTAATGCCAATCTAAACAGCTTGTAATGACATATTGTTCTTTATGAACACTTAGTACAGATTCTATCTCACAATCGAAATATCTCAATCCAAAAATCAATGCAAATTTCCATTGGCTCTATAGGAAACTTATTGGTAAGTAAATGAAAAAGAGCTCTCTGAGGACTAGAATTCATGAACTCCTGTTTAAAAGACAGGGGCATTAACCCACTAAACCATTGGAACATCACAAGTGCAAAGTGATGTCAAGAAGGCAGCGAACATTGAATCACTATTAGATAAGTTCAAAAAGAAATCCATTGGTTTCACTTTGTTATTCTTAATGCCAATCTTTGCAGCGCATCATGACGTATTGTTCTTGATGAACACGTAATACAGATTCTATATCTCACAATTGCACTATCTCAAGCCCAAAATCAATGCAAATTTCCATTGGCTCTATAGGAAGCTTATTAGTAAGAAAATGAAAAAACTCTCTGAGAATTAGAACTCATGAACTCCTGTTTATAAGACAGGCGCAATAACCAAGTAAGCCACTGGAACATAACAAGTGCAAAAGGTTGTCAAGAAGGGCAATGACCAATGAATCACTATTAGGTAAGTTCAAAAAGAAATCTATTGGTTTCACTAGGTTATTCTTAATGCCAATCTTTGCAGCGCATCATGACGTATTGTTCTTGATGAACACGTAATACAGATTCTATATCTCAAAATCAATGCAAATTTCCATTGCTCCATAGGAAGCTTATTAGTAAGTAAATGAAAAAGACTCTCCAAGGATTAGAACTCACGAAATCCTTCTTACAAGACAGGAGCATTAACCCAGTAAGCCACAGCAACATCACAGGTGCAAATTTATGTCAAGAAGGGCAGTGACCAATGAATCACTATTAGGTAAGTTCAAAAAGAAATCCATTGGTTTTACTATGCTATTCTTAATGCCAATCTAAACAGCTTGTAATGACATATTGTTCTTTATGAACACTTAGTACAGATTCTATCTCACAATCGAAATATCTCAATCCAAAAATCAATGCAAATTTCCATTGGCTCTATAGGAAACTTATTGGTAAGTAAATGAAAAAGAGCTCTCTGAGGACTAGAATTCATGAACTCCTGTTTAAAAGACAGGGGCATTAACCCACTAAGCCATTGGAACATCACAAGTGTGAAGTAATGTCAAGAAGGGCAGCGAACATTGAATCACTATTAGATAAGTTCAAAAAGAAATCCATTGGTTTCACTATGTTATTCTTAATGCCAATCTTTGCAGCGCATCATGACGTATTGTTCTTGATGAACACGTAATACAGATTCTATATCTCACAATTGCACTATCTCAAGCCCAAAATCAATGCAAATTTACATTGGCTCCATAGGAAGCTTATTAGTAAGTAAATGAAAAAGTCTCTCCAAGGATTAGAACTCATGAAATACTTTTTACAAGACAGGTGCATTAACCCAGTAAGCCACAGCAACACCACAGGTGCAAATTTATGTCAAGAAGGGCAGTGACCAATGAATCACTATTAGGTAAGTTCAAAAAGAAATCCATTGGTTTTACTATGCTATTCTTAATGCCAATCTAAACAGCTTGTAATGACATATTGTTCTTTATGAACACTTAGTACAGATTCTATCTCACAATTGCACTATCTCAATCCCAAAATCAATGGAAATTTCCATTGGCTCTATAGGAAACTTATTGGTAAGTAAATGAAAAAGAGCTCTCTGAGGACTAGAACTCATGAACTCCTGTTTAAAAGATAGGGGCATTAACACACTAAGCCATTGGAACATCACAAGTGCAAAGTGATGTCAAGAAGGGCAGTGAACATTGAATCACCATTGGTAAGTTCAAAAAGAAATGCATTGGTTTCACTATGTTATTCTTAATGCAAATCTTTGCAGCGCATCATGACGTATTGTTCTTGATGAACACGTAATACAGATTCTATATCTCACAATTGCACTATCTCAAGCCCAAAATCAATGCAAATTTTCATTGGCTCTATAGGAAGCTTATTAGTAAGTAAATGAAAAAACTCTCTGAGAATTAGAACTCATGAACTCCTGTTTATAAGACAGGCGCAATAACCAAGTAAGCCACTGGAACATCACAAGTGCAAAAGGTTGTCAAGAAGGGCAATGACCAATGAATCACTATTAGGTAAGTTCAAAAAGAAATCCATTTGTTTCACTATGTTATTCTTAATGCCAATCTTTGCAGCGCATCATGACGTATTGTTCTTGATGAACACGTAATACAGATTCTATATCTCAAAATCAATGCAAATTTCCATTGCTCCATAGGAAGCTTATAAGTAAGTAAATGAAAAAGACTCTCCAAGGATTAGAACTCATGAGATCCTTTTTACAAGACAGGAGCATTAACCCAGTAAGCCACAGCAACATCACAGGTGCAAATTTATGTCAAGAAGGGCAGTGACCAATGAATCACTATTAGGTAAGTTCAAATAGAAATCCATTGGTTTTACTATGTTATTCTTAATGCCAATCTAAACAGCTTGTAATGACATATTGTTCTTTATGAACACTTAGTACAGATTCTATCTCACAATTGCAATATCTCAATCCAAAATTCAATGCAAATTTCCATTGGCTCTATAGGAAACTTATTGGTAAGGAAATGAAAAAGAGCTCTCTGAGGACTAGAATTCATGAACTCCTGTTTAAAAGACAGGGGCATTAACCCACTAAGCCATTGGAACATCACAAGTGCAAAGTGATGTCAAGAAGGGCAGTGAACATTGAATCACTATTGGTAAGTTCAAAAAGAAATCCATTGGTTTCACTATGTTATTCTTAATGCCAATCTTTGCAGCGCATCATGACGTGTTGTTCTTGATGAACACGTAATACAGATTCTATATCTCACAATTGCACTATCTCAATCCCAAAATCAATGCAAATTTACATTGGCTCTATAGGAAGCTTATTAGTAAGTAAATGAAAAAGTCTCTCCAAGGATTAGAACTCATGAAATACTTTTTACAAGACAGGTGCATTAACCCAGTAAGCCACATCAAAATCACAGGTGCAAATTTATGTCAAGAAGGGCAGTGACCAATGAATCACTATTAGGTAAGTTCAAAAAGAAATCCATTGGTTTTACTATGCTATTCTTAATGCCAATCTAAACAGCTTGTAATGACATATTGTTCTTTATGAACACTTAGTACAGATTCTATCTCACAATTGCACTATCTCAATCCCAAAATCAATGGAAATTTCCATTGGCTCTATAGGAAACTTATTGGTAAGTAAATGAAAAAGAGCTCTCTGAGGACTAGAACTCATGAACTCCTGTTTAAAAGATAGGGGCAATAACACACTAAGCCATTGGAACATCACAAGTGCAAAGTGATGTCAAGAAGGGCAGTGAACATTGAATCACCATTGGTAAGTTCAAAAAGAAATCCATTGGTTTCACTATGTTATTCTTAATGCCAATCTTTGCAGCGCATCATGACGTATTGTTCTTGATGAACACGTAATACAGATTCTATATCTCAAATTCAATGCAAATTTCCATTGCTCCATAGGAAGCTTATTAGTAAGTAAATGAAAAAGACTCTCCAAGGATTAGAACTCATGAGATCCTTTTTACAAGACAGGAGCATTAACCCAGTAAGCCACAGCAACATCACAGGTGCGAATTTATGTCAAGAAGGGCAGTGACCAATGAATCACTATTAGGTAAGTTCAAATAGAAATCCATTGGTTTTACTATGTTATTCTTAATGCCAATCTAAACAGCTTGTAATGACATATTGTTCTTTATGAACACTTAGTACAGATTCTATCTCACAATTGCAATATCTCAATCCAAAAATCAATGCAAATTTCCATTGGCTCTATAGGAAACTTATTGGTAAGTAAATGAAAAAGAGCTCTCTGAGGACTAGAATTCATGAACTCCTGTTTAAAAGACAGGGGCATTAACCCACTAAGCCATTGGAACATCACAAATGCAAAGTGATGTCAAGAAGGCAGCGAACATTGAATCACTATTAGATAAGTTCAAAAACAAATCCATTGGTTTCACTATGTTATTCTTAATACCAATCTTTGCAGCGCATCATGACGTATTGTTCTTGATGAACACGTAATACAGATTCTATATCTCACAATTGCACTATCTCAATCCCAAAAGCAATGCAAATTTACATTGGCTCCATAGGAAGCTTATCAGTAAGTAAATGAAAAAGACTCTCCAAGGATTAGAACTCATGAAATCCTTTTTACAAGACAGGTGCATTAACCCAGTAAGCCACAGAAACATCACAGGTGCAAATTTATGTCAAGAAGGGCAGTGACCAATGAATCACTATTAGGTAAGTTCAAAAAGAAATCCATTGGTTTTACTATGCTATTCTTAATGCCAATCTAAACAGCTTGTAATGACATATTGTTCTTTATGAACACTTAGTACAGATTCTATCTCACAATCGAAATATCTCAATCCAAAAATCAATGCAAATTTCCATTGGCTCTATAGGAAACTTATTGGTAAGTAAATGAAAAAGAGCTCTCTGAGGACTAGAATTCATGAACTCCTGTTTAAAAGACAGGGGAATTAACCCACTAAGCCATTGGAACATCACAAGTGTGAAGTAATGTCAAGAAGGGCAGCGAACATTGAATCACTATTAGATAAGTTCAAAAAGAAATCCATTGGTTTCACTATGTTATTCTTAATGCCAATCTTTGCAGCGCATCATGACGTATTGTTCTTGATGAACACGTAATACAGATTCTATATCTCACAATTGCACTATCTCAAGCCCAAAATCAATGCAAATTTACATTGGCTCCATAGGAAGCTTATTAGTAAGTAAATGAAAAAGTCTCTCCAAGGATTATAACTCATGAAATACTTTTTACAAGACAGGTGCATTAACCCAGTAAGCCACAGCAACACCACAGGTGCAAATTTATGTCAAGAAGGGCAGTGACCAATGAATCACTATTAGGTAAGTTCAAAAAGAAATCCATTGGTTTTACTATGCTATTCTTAATGCCAATCTAAACAGCTTGTAATGACATATTGTTCTTTATGAACACTTAGTACAGATTCTATCTCACAATTGCACTATCTCAATCCCAAAATCAATGGAAATTTCCATTGGCTCTATCGGAAACTTATTGGTAAGTAAATGAAAAAGAGCTCTCTGAGGACTAGAACTCATGAACTCCTGTTTAAAAGATAGGGGCATTAACACACTAAGCCATTGGAACATCACAAGTGCAAAGTGATGTGAAGAAGGGCAGTGAACATTGAATCACCATTGGTAAGTTCAAAAAGAAATCCATTGGTTTCACTATGTTATTCTTAATGCCAATCTTTGCAGCGCATCATGACGTATTGTTCTTGATGAACACGTAATACAGATTCTATATCTCACAATTGCACTATCTCAAGCCCAAAATCAATGCAAATTTCCATTGGCTCTATAGGAAGCTTATTAGTAAGAAAATGAAAAAACTCTCTGAGAATTAGAACTCATGAACTCCTGTTTATAAGACAGGCGCAATAACCAAGTAAGCCACTGGAACATAACAAGTGCAAAAGGTTGTCAAGAAGGGCAATGACCAATGAATCACTATTAGGTAAGTTCAAAAAGAAATCTATTGGTTTCACTATGTTATTCTTAATGCCAATCTTTGCAGCGCATCATGACGTATTGTTCTTGATGAACACGTAATACAGATTCTATATCTCAAAATCAATGCAAATTTCCATTGCTCCATAGGAAGCTTATTAGTAAGTAAATGAAAAAGACTCTCCAAGGATTAGAACTCACGAAATCCTTCTTACAAGACAGGAGCATTAACCCAGTAAGCCACAGCAACATCACAGGTGGAAATTTATGTCAAAAAGGGTAGTGACCAATGAATCACTATTAGGTAAGTTCAAATAGAAATCCATTGGTTTTACTATGTTATTCTTAATGCCAATCTAAACAGCTTGTAATGACATATTGTTCTTTATGAACACTTAGTACAGATTCTATCTCACAATCGCAATATCTCAATCCAAAAATCAATGCAAATTTCCATTGGCTCTATAGGAAACTTATTGGTAAGTAAATGAAAAAGAGCTCTCTGAGGACTAGAATTCATGAACGCCTGTTTAAAAGACAGGGGCATTAACCCACTAAGCCATTGGAACATCACAAGTGTGAAGTGATGTCAAGAAGGGCAGCGAACATTGAATCACTATTAGATAAGTTCAAAAAGAAATCCATTGGTTTCACTATGTTATTCTTAATGCCAATCTTTGCAGCGCATCATGACGTATTGTTCTTGATGAACACGTAATACAGATTCTATATCTCACAATTGCACTATCTCAAGCCCAAAATCAATGCAAATTTACATTGGCTCCATAGGAAGCTTATTAGCAAGTAAATGAAAAAGTCTCTCCAAGGATTAGAACTCATGAAATACTTTTTACAAGACAGGTGCATTAACCCAGTAAGCCACAGCAACATCACAGGTGCAAATTTATGTCAAGAAGGGCAGTGACCAATGAATCACTATTAGGTAAGTTCAAAAAGAAATCCATTGGTTTTACTATGCTATTCTTAATGCCAATCTAAACAGCTTGTAATGACATACTGTTCTTTATGAACACTTAGTACAGATTCTATCTCACAATTGCACTATCTCAATCCCAAAATCAATGGAAATTTCCATTGGCTCTATAGGAAACTTATTGGTAAGTAAATGAAAAAGAGCTCTCTGAGGACTAGAACTCATGAACTCCTGTTTAAAAGATAGGGGCATTAACACACTAAGCCATTGGAACATCACAAGTGCAAAGTGATGTCAAGAAGGGCAGTGAACATTGAATCACCATTGGTAAGTTCAAAAAGAAATCCATTGGTTTCACTATGTTATTCTTAATGCAAATCTTTGCAGCGCATCATGACGTATTGTTCTTGATGAACACGTAATACAGATTCTATATCTCACAATTGCACTATCTCAAGCCCAAAATCAATGCAAATTTTCATTGGCTCTATAGGAAGCTTATTAGTAAGTAAATGAAAAAACTCTCTGAGAATTAGAACTCATGAACTCCTGTTTATAAGACAGGCGCAATAACCAAGTAAGTCACTGGAACATCACAAGTGCAAAAGGTTGTCAAGAAGGGCAATGACCAATGAATCACTATTAGGTAAGTTCAAAAAGAAATCCATTTGTTTCACTATGTTATTCTTAATGCCAATCTTTGCAGCGCATCATGACGTATTGTTCTTGATGAACACGTAATACAGATTCTATATCTCAAAATCAATGCAAATTTCCATTGCTCCATAGGAAGCTTATTAGTAAGTAAATGAAAAAGACTCTCCAAGGATTAGAACTCATGAGATCCTTTTTACAAGACAGGAGCATTAACCCAGTAAGCCACAGCAACATCACAGGTGCAAATTTATGTCAAAAAGGGCAGTGACCAATGAATCACTATTAGGTAAGTTCAAATATAAATCCATTGGTTTTACTATGTTATTCTTAATGCCAATCTAAACAGCTTGTAATGACATATTGTTCTTTATGAACACTTAGTACAGATTCTATCTCACAATCGAAATATCTCAATCCAAAAATCAATGCAAATTTCCCTTGGCTCTATAGGAAACTTATTGGTAAGTAAATGAAAAAGAGCTCTCTGAGGACTAGAATTCATGAACTCCTGTTTAAAAGACAGGGGCATTAACCCACTAAGCCATTGGAACATCACAAGTGTGAAGTAATGTCAAGAAGGGCAGTGAACATTGAATCACCATTGGTAAGTTCAAAAAGAAATCCATTGGTTTCACTATGTTATTCTTAATGCCAATCTTTGCAGCGCATCATGACGTATTGTTCTTGATGAACACTTAATACAGATTCTATATCTCACAATTGCACTATCTCAAGCCCAAAATCAATGCAAATTTACATTGGCTCCATAGGAAGCTTATTAGTAAGTAAATGAAAAAGTCTCTCCAAGGATTAGAACTCATGAAATACTTTTTACAAGACAGGTGCATTAACCCAGTAAGCCACAGCAACATCACAGGTGCAAATTTATGTCAAGAAGGGCAGTGACCAATGAATCACTATTAGGTAAGTTCAAAAAGAAATCCATTGGTTTTACTATGCTATTCTTAATGCCAATCTAAACAGCTTGTAATGACATATTGTTCTTTATGAACACTTAGTACAGATTCTATCTCACAATTGCACTATCTCAATCCCAAAATCAATGGAAATTTCCATTGGCTCTATAGGAAACTTATTGGTAAGTAAATGAAAAAGAGCTCTCTGAGGACTAGAACTCATGAACTCCTGTTTAAAAGATAGGGGTATTAACACACTAAGCCATTGGAACATCACAAGTGCAAAGTGATGTCAAGAAGGGCAGTGAACATTGAATCACCATTGGTAAGTTCAAAAAGAAATCCATTGGTTTCACTATGTTATTCTTAATGCCAATCTTTGCAGCGCATCATGACGTATTGTTCTTGATGAACACGTAATACAGGTTCTATATCTCAAAATCAATGCAAATTTCCATTGCTCCATAGGAAGCTTATTAGTAAGTAAATGAAAAAGACTCTCCAAGGATTAGAACTCACGAAATCCTTCTTACAAGACAGGAGCATTAACCCAGTAAGCCACAGCAACATCACAGGTGGAAATTTATGTCAAAAAGGGCAGTGACCAATGAATCACTATTAGGTAAGTTCAAATAGAAATCCATTGGTTTTACTATGTTATTCTTAATGCCAATCTAAACAGCTTGTAATGACATATTGTTCTTTATGAACACTTAGTACAGATTCTATCTCACAATCGCAATATCTCAATCCAAAAATCAATGCAAATTTCCATTGGCTCTATAGGAAACTTATTGGTAAGTAAATGAAAAAGAGCTCTCTGAGGACTAGAATTCATGAACTCCTGTTTAAAAGACAGGGGCATTAACCCACTAAGCCATTGGAACATCACAAGTGTGAAGTGATGTCAAGAAGGGCAGCGAACATTGAATCACTATTAGATAAGTTCAAAAAGAAATCCATTGGTTTCACTATGTTATTCTTAATGCCAATCTTTGCAGCGCATCATGACGTATTGTTCTTGATGAACACGTAATACAGATTCTATATCTCAAAATCAATGCAAATTTCCATTGCTCCATAGGAAGCTTATTAGTAAGTAAATGAAAAAGACTCTCCAAGGATTAGAACTCATGAAATCCTTTTCACAAGACAGGAGAATTAACCCAGTAAGCCACAGCAACATCACAGGTGCAAATTTATGTCAAGAAGGGCAGTGACCAATGAATCACTATTAGGTAAGTTCAAATATAAATCCATTGGTTTTACTATGTTATTCTTAATGCCAATCTAAACAGCTTGTAATGACATATTGTTCTTTATGAACACTTAGTACAGATTCTATCTCACAATTGCAATATCTCAATCCAAAAATCAATGCAAATTTCCATTGGCTCTATAGGAAACTTATTGGTAAATAAATGAAAAAGAGCTCTCTGAGGACTAGAGTTCATGAACTCCTGTTTAAAAGACAGGGGCATTAACCCACTAAGCCATTGGAACATCACAAGTGCAAAGTGATGTCAAGAAGGGCAGTGAACATTGAATCACTATTGGTAAGTTCAAAAAGAAATCCATTGGTTTCACTATGTTATTCTTAATGCCAATCTTTGCAGCGCATCATGACGGATTGTTCTTGATGAACACGTAATACAGATTCTATATCTCTAAATCAATGCAAATTTCCATTGCTCCATAGGAAGCTTATTAGTAAGTAAATGAAAAAGACTCTCCAAGGATTAGAACTCATGAAATCCTTTTTACAAGACAGGAGAATTAACCCAGTAAGCCACAGCAACATCACAGGTGCAAAATTATGTCAAGAAGGGCAGTGACCAATGAATCACTATTAGGTAAGTTCAAATAGAAATCCATTGGTTTTACTATGTTATTCTTAATGCCAATCTAAACAGCTTGTAATGACATATTGTTCTTTATGAACACTTAGTACAGATTCTATCTCACAATTGCAATATCTCAATCCAAAAATCAATGCAAATTTCCATTGGCTCTATAGGAAACTTATTGGTAAGTAAATGAAAAAGAGCTCTCTGAGGACTAGAGTTCATGAACTCCTGTTTAAAAGACAGGGGCATTAACCCACTAAGCCATTGGAACATCACAAGTGCAAAGTGATGTCAAGAAGGGCAGTGAACATTGAATCACTATTGGTAAGTTCAAAAAGAAATCCATTGGTTTCACTATGTTATTCTTAATGCCAATCTTTGCAGTGCATCATGACGTATTGTTCTTGATGAACACGTAATACAGATTCTATATCTCACAATTGCACTATCTCAATACCAAAATCAATGGAAATTTCCATAGGCTCTATAGGAAACTTATTGGTAAGTAAATGAAAAAGAGCTCTCTGAGGACTAGAACTCATGAACTCCTGTTTAATAGACAGGGGCATTAACCCACTAAGCCATTGGAACATCACAAGTGCAAAGTGATGTCAAGAAGGGCAGTGAACATTGAATCACTATTGGTAAGTTCAAAAAGAAATCCATTGGTTTCACTATGTTATTCTTAATGCCAATCTTTGCAGCGCATCATGACGTATTGTTCTTGATGAACACGTAATACAGATTCTATATCTCACAATTGCACTATCTCAAGCCCAAAATCAATGCAAATTTCCATTGGCTCTATAGGAAGCTTATTAGTAAGTAAATGAAAAAACTCTCTGAGAATTAGAACTCATGAACTCCTGTTTATAAGACAGGCGCAATAACCAAGTAAGCCACTGGAACATCACAAGTGCAAAAGGTTGTCAAGAAGGGCAATGACCAATGAATCACTATTAGGTAAGTTCAAAAAGAAATCTATTGGTTTCACTATGTTATTCTTAATGCCAATCTTTGCAGCGCATCATGACGTATTGTTCTTGATGAACACGTAATGCAGATTCTATATCTCAAAATCAATGCAAATTTCCATTGCTCCATAGGAAGCTTATTAGTAAGTAAATGAAAAAGACTCTCCAAGGATTAGAACTCATGAAATCCTTTTTACAAGACAGGAGCATTAACCCAGTAAGCCACAGCAAAATCACAGGTGCAAATTTATGTCAAAAAGGGCAGTGACCAATGAATCACTATTAGGTAAGTTCAAATATAAATCCATTGGTTTTACTATGTTATTCTTAATGCCAATCTAAACAGCTTGTAATGACATATTGTTCTTTATGAACACTTAGTACAGATTCTATCTCACAATTGCAATATCTCAATCCAAAAATCAATGCAAATTTCCATTGGCTCTATAGGAAACTTATTGGTAAGTAAATGAAAAAGAGCTCTCTGAGGACTAGAATTCATGAACTCCTGTTTAAAAGACAGGGGCATTAACCCACTAAACCATTGGAACATCACAAGTGCAAAGTGATGTCAAGAAGGCAGCGAACATTGAATCACTATTAGATAAGTTCAAAAAGAAATCCATTGGTTTCACTATGTTATTCTTAATGCCAATCTTTGCAGCGCATCATGACGTATTGTTCTTGATGAACACGTAATACAGATTCTATATCTCAAAATCAATGCAAATTTCCATTGCTCCATAGGAAGCTTATTAGTAAGTAAATGAAAAAGACTCTCCAAGGATTAGAACTCATGAAATCCTTTTTACAAGACAGGAGAATTAACCCAGTAAGCCACAGCAACATCACAGGTGCAAATTTATGTCAAGAAGGGCAGTGACCAATGAATCACTATTAGGTAAGTTCAAATAGAAATCCATTGGTTTTACTATGTTATTCTTAATGCCAATCTAAACAGCTTGTAATGACATATTGTTCTTTATGAACACTTAGTACAGATTCTATCTCACAATTGCAATATCTCAATCCAAAAATCAATGCAAATTTCCATTGTCTCTATAGGAAACTTATTGGTAAGTAAATGAAAAAGAGCTCTCTGAGGACTAGAGTTCATGAACTCCTGTTTAAAAGACAGGGGCATTAACCCACTAATCCATTGGAACATCACAAGTGCAAAGTGATGTCAAGAAGGGCAGTGAACATTGAATCACTATTGGTAAGTTCAAAAAGAAATCCATTGGTTTCACTATGTTATTCTTAATGCCAATCTTTGCAGCGCATCATGTTGTATTGTTCTTGATGAACACGTAATACAGATTCTATATCTCACAATTGCACTATCTCAATCCCAAAATCAATGCAAATTTACATTGGCTCCATAGGAAGCTTATTAGTAAGTAAATGAAAAAGTCTCTCCAAGGATTAGAACTCATGAAATACTTTTTACAAGACAGGTGCATTAACCCAGTAAGCCACAGCAACATCACAGGTGCAAATTTATGTCAAGAAGGGCAGTGACCAATGAATCACTATTAGGTAAGTTCAAAAAGAAATCCATTGGTTTTACTATGTTATTCTTAATGCCAATCTAAACAGCTTGTAATGACATATTGTTCTTTATGAACACTTAGTACAGATTCTATCTCACAATCGCAATATCTCAATCCAAAAATCAATGCAAATTTCCATTGGCTCTATAGGAAACTTATTGGTAAGTAAATGAAAAAGAGCTCTCTGAAGACTAGAATTCATGAACTCCTGTTTAAAAGACAGGGGCATTAACCCACTAAGCCATTGGAACATCACAAGTGTGAAGTGATGTCAAGAAGGGCAGCGAACATTGAATCACTATTAGATAAGTTCAAAAAGAAATCCATTGGTTTCACTATGTTATTCTTAATGCCAATCTTTGCAGCGCATCATGTTGTATTGTTCTTGATGAACACGTAATACAGATTCTATATCTCACAATTGCACTATCTCAATCCCAAAATCAATGCAAATTTACATTGGCTCCATAGGAAGCTTATTAGTAAGTAAATGAAAAAGTCTCTCCAAGGATTAGAACTCATGAAATACTTTTTACAAGACAGGTGCATTAACCCAGTAAGCCACAGCAACATCACAGGTGCAAATTTATGTCAAGAAGGGCAGTGACCAATGAATCACTATTAGGTAAGTTCAAAAAGAAATCCATTGGTTTTACTATGCTATTCCTAATGCCAATCTAAGCAGCTTGTAATGACATATTGTTCTTTATGAACACTTAGTACAGATTCTATCTCACAATTGCACTATCTCAATCCCAAAATCAATGGAAATTTACATTGGCTCTATAGGAAACTTATTGGTAAGTAAATGAAAAAGAGCTCTCTGAGGACTAGAACTCTTGAACTCCTGTTTAAAAGATAGGGGCATTAACACACTAAGCCATTGGAACATCACAAGTGCAAAGTGATGTCAAGAAGGGCAGTGAACATTGAATCACTATTGGTAAGTTCAAAAAGAAATCCATTCTTTTCACTATGTTATTCTTAATGCAAATCTTTGCACCGCATCATGACGTATTGTTCTTGATGAACACGTAATACAGATTCTATATCTCACAATTGCACTATCTCAAGCCCAAAATCAATGCAAATTTCCATTGGCTCTATAGGAAGCTTATTAGTAAGTAAATGAAAAAACTCTCTGAGAATTAGAACTCATGAACTCCTGTTTATAAGACAGGCGCAATAACCAAGTAAGCCACTGGAACATCACAAGTGCAAAAGGTTGTCAAGAAGGGCAATGACCAATGAATCACTATTAGGTAAGTTCAAAAAGAAATCCATTGGTTTCACTATGTTATTCTTAATGCCAATCTTTGCAGCGCATCATGACGGATTGTTCTTGATGAACACGTAATACAGATTCTATATCTCTAAATCAATGCAAATTTCCATTGCTCCATAGGAAGCTTATTAGTAAGTAAATGAAAAAGACTCTCCAAGGATTAGAACTCATGAAATCCTTTTTACAAGACAGGAGAATTAACCCAGTAAGCCACAGCAACATCACAGGTGCAAAATTATGTCAAGAAGGGCAGTGACCAATGAATCACTATTAGGTAAGTTCAAATAGAAATCCATTGGTTTTACTATGTTATTCTTAATGCCAATCTAAACAGCTTGTAATGACATATTGTTCTTTATGAACACTTAGTACAGATTCTATCTCACAATTGCAATATCTCAATCCAAAAATCAATGCAAATTTCCATTGGCTCTATAGGAAACTTATTGGTAAGTAAATGAAAAAGAGCTCTCTGAGGACTAGAGTTCATGAACTCCTGTTTAAAAGACAGGGGCATTAACCCACTAAGCCATTGGAACATCACAAGTGCAAAGTGATGTCAAGAAGGGCAGTGAACATTGAATCACTATTGGTAAGTTCAAAAAGAAATCCATTGGTTTCACTATGTTATTCTTAATGCCAATCTTTGCAGTGCATCATGACGTATTGTTCTTGATGAACACGTAATACAGATTCTATATCTCACAATTGCACTATCTCAATACCAAAATCAATGAAAATTTCCATAGGCTCTATAGGAAACTTATTGGTAAGTAAATGAAAAAGAGCTCTCTGAGGACTAGAATTCATGAACTCCTGTTTAAAAGACAGGGGCATTAACCCACTAAACCATTGGAACATCACAAGTGCAAAGTGATGTCAAGAAGGCAGCGAACATTGAATCACTATTAGATAAGTTCAAAAAGAAATCCATTGGTTTCACTATGTTATTCTTAATGCCAATCTTTGCAGCGCATCATGACGTATTGTTCTTGATGAACACGTAATACAGATTCTATATCTCACAATTGCACTATCTCAAGCCCAAAATCAATGCAAATTTCCATTGGCTCTATAGGAAGCTTATTAGTAAGAAAATGAAAAAACTCTCTGAGAATTAGAACTCATGAACTCCTGTTTATAAGACAGGCGCAATAACCAAGTAAGCCACTGGAACATAACAAGTGCAAAAGGTTGTCAAGAAGGGCAATGACCAATGAATCACTATTAGGTAAGTTCAAAAAGAAATCTATTGGTTTCACTATGTTATTCTTAATGCCAATCTTTGCAGCGCATCATGACGTATTGTTCTTGATGAACACGTAATACAGATTCTATATCTCAAAATCAATGCAAATTTCCATTGCTCCATAGGAAGCTTATTAGTAAGTAAATGAAAAAGACTCTCCAAGGATTAGAACTCACGAAATCCTTCTTACAAGACAGGAGCATTAACCCAGTAAGCCACAGCAACATCACAGGTGCAAATTTATGTCAAGAAGGGCAGTGACCAATGAATCACTATTAGGTAAGTTCAAAAAGAAATCCATTGGTTTTACTATGCTATTCTTAATGCCAATCTAAACAGCTTGTAATGACATATTGTTCTTTATGAACACTTAGTACAGATTCTATCTCACAATCGAAATATCTCAATCCAAAAATCAATGCAAATTTCCATTGGCTCTATAGGAAACTTATTGGTAAGTAAATGAAAAAGAGCTCTCTGAGGACTAGAATTCATGAACTCCTGTTTAAAAGACAGGGGCATTAACCCACTAAGCCATTGGAACATCACAAGTGTGAAGTAATGTCAAGAAGGGCAGCGAACATTGAATCACTATTAGATAAGTTCAAAAAGAAATCCATTGGTTTCACTATGTTATTCTTAATGCCAATCTTTGCAGCGCATCATGACGTATTGTTCTTGATGAACACGTAATACAGATTCTATATCTCACAATTGCACTATCTCAAGCCCAAAATCAATGCAAATTTACATTGGCTCCATAGGAAGCTTATTAGTAAGTAAATGAAAAAGTCTCTCCAAGGATTAGAACTCATGAAATACTTTTTACAAGACAGGTGCATTAACCCAGTAAGCCACAGCAACACCACAGGTGCAAATTTATGTCAAGAAGGGCAGTGACCAATGAATCACTATTAGGTAAGTTCAAAAAGAAATCCATTGGTTTTACTATGCTATTCTTAATGCCAATCTAAACAGCTTGTAATGACATATTGTTCTTTATGAACACTTAGTACAGATTCTATCTCACAATTGCACTATCTCAATCCCAAAATCAATGGAAATTTCCATTGGCTCTATAGGAAACTTATTGGTAAGTAAATGAAAAAGAGCTCTCTGAGGACTAGAACTCATGAACTCCTGTTTAAAAGATAGGGGCATTAACACACTAAGCCATTGGAACATCACAAGTGCAAAGTGATGTCAAGAAGGGCAGTGAACATTGAATCACCATTGGTAAGTTCAAAAAGAAATCCATTGGTTTCACTATGTTATTCTTAATGCAAATCTTTGCAGCGCATCATGACGTATTGTTCTTGATGAACACGTAATACAGATTCTATATCTCACAATTGCACTATCTCAAGCCCAAAATCAATGCAAATTTTCATTGGCTCTATAGGAAGCTTATTAGTAAGTAAATGAAAAAACTCTCTGAGAATTAGAACTCATGAACTCCTGTTTATAAGACAGGCGCAATAACCAAGTAAGCCACTGGAACATCACAAGTGCAAAAGGTTGTCAAGAAGGGCAATGACCAATGAATCACTATTAGGTAAGTTCAAAAAGAAATCCATTTGTTTCACTATGTTATTCTTAATGCCAATCTTTGCAGCGCATCATGACGTATTGTTCTTGATGAACACGTAATACAGATTCTATATCTCAAAATCAATGCAAATTTCCATTGCTCCATAGGAAGCTTATAAGTAAGTAAATGAAAAAGACTCTCCAAGGATTAGAACTCATGAGATCCTTTTTACAAGACAGGAGCATTAACCCAGTAAGCCACAGCAACATCACAGGTGCAAATTTATGTCAAGAAGGGCAGTGACCAATGAATCACTATTAGGTAAGTTCAAATAGAAATCCATTGGTTTTACTATGTTATTCTTAATGCCAATCTAAACAGCTTGTAATGACATATTGTTCTTTATGAACACTTAGTACAGATTCTATCTCACAATTGCAATATCTCAATCCAAAATTCAATGCAAATTTCCATTGGCTCTATAGGAAACTTATTGGTAAGGAAATGAAAAAGAGCTCTCTGAGGACTAGAATTCATGAACTCCTGTTTAAAAGACAGGGGCATTAACCCACTAAGCCATTGGAACATCACAAGTGCAAAGTGATGTCAAGAAGGGCAGTGAACATTGAATCACTATTGGTAAGTTCAAAAAGAAATCCATTGGTTTCACTATGTTATTCTTAATGCCAATCTTTGCAGCGCATCATGACGTGTTGTTCTTGATGAACACGTAATACAGATTCTATATCTCACAATTGCACTATGTCAATCCCAAAATCAATGCAAATTTACATTGGCTCTATAGGAAGCTTATTAGTAAGTAAATGAAAAAGTCTCTCCAAGGATTAGAACTCATGAAATACTTTTTACAAGACAGGTGCATTAACCCAGTAAGCCACATCAAAATCACAGGTGCAAATTTATGTCAAGAAGGGCAGTGACCAATGAATCACTATTAGGTAAGTTCAAAAAGAAATCCATTGGTTTTACTATGCTATTCTTAATGCCAATCTAAACAGCTTGTAATGACATATTGTTCTTTATGAACACTTAGTACAGATTCTATCTCACAATTGCACTATCTCAATCCCAAAATCAATGGAAATTTCCATTGGCTCTATAGGAAACTTATTGGTAAGTAAATGAAAAAGAGCTCTCTGAGGACTAGAACTCATGAACTCCTGTTTAAAAGATAGGGGCAATAACACACTAAGCCATTGGAACATCACAAGTGCAAAGTGATGTCAAGAAGGGCAGTGAACATTGAATCACCATTGGTAAGTTCAAAAAGAAATCCATTGGTTTCACTATGTTATTCTTAATGCCAATCTTTGCAGCGCATCATGACGTATTGTTCTTGATGAACACGTAATACAGATTCTATATCTCAAAATCAATGCAAATTTCCATTGCTCCATAGGAAGCTTATTAGTAAGTAAATGAAAAAGACTCTCCAAGGATTAGAACTCATGAAATCCTTTTTACAAGACAGGAGAATTAACCCAGTAAGCCACAGCAACATCACAGGTGCAAATTTATGTCAAGAAGGGCAGTGACCAATGAATCACTATTAGGTAAGTTCAAATAGAAATCCATTGGTTTTACTATGTTATTCTTAATGCCAATCTAAACAGCTTGTAATGACATATTGTTCTTTATGAACACTTAGTACAGATTCTATCTCACAATTGCAATATCTCAATCCAAAAATCAATGCAAATTTCCATTGGCTCTATAGGAAACTTATTGGTAAGTAAATGAAAAAGAGCTCTCTGAGGACTTGAGTTCATGAACTCCTGTTTAAAAGACAGGGGCATTAACCCACTAAGCCATTGGAACATCACAAGTGCAAAGTGATGTCAAGAAGGGCAGTGAACATTGAATCACTATTGGTAAGTTCAAAAAGAAATCCATTGGTTTCACTATGTTATTCTTAATGCCAATCTTTGCAGCGCATCATGACGTATTGTTCTTGATGAACACGTAATACAGATTCTATATCTCACAATTGCACTATCTCAAGCCCAAAATCAATGCAAATTTCCATTGGCTCTATAGGAAGCTTATTAGTAAGAAAATGAAAAAACTCTCTGAGAATTAGAACTCATGAACTCCTGTTTATAAGACAGGCGCAATAACCAAGTAAGCCACTGGAACATAACAAGTGCAAAAGGTTGTCAAGAAGGGCAATGACCAATGAATCACTATTAGGTAAGTTCAAAAAGAAATCCATTTGTTTCACTATGTTATTCTTAATGCCAATCTTTGCAGCGCATCATGACGTATTGTTCTTGATGAACACGTAATACAGATTCTATATCTCAAAATCAATGCAAATTTCCATTGCTCCATAGGAAGCTTATTAGTAAGTAAATGAAAAAGACTCTCCAAGGATTAGAACTCATGAGATCCTTTTTACAAGACAGGAGCATTAACCCAGTAAGCCACAGCAACATCACAGGTGCGAATTTATGTCAAGAAGGGCAGTGACCAATGAATCACTATTAGGTAAGTTCAAATAGAAATCCATTGGTTTTACTATGTTATTCTTAATGCCAATCTAAACAGCTTGTAATGACATATTGTTCTTTATGAACACTTAGTACAGATTCTATCTCACAATTGCAATATCTCAATCCAAAAATCAATGCAAATTTCCATTGGCTCTATAGGAAACTTATTGGTAAGTAAATGAAAAAGAGCTCTCTGAGGACTAGAATTCATGAACTCCTGTTTAAAAGACAGGGGCATTAACCCACTAAGCCATTGGAACATCACAAATGCAAAGTGATGTCAAGAAGGCAGCGAACATTGAATCACTATTAGATAAGTTCAAAAACAAATCCATTGGTTTCACTATGTTATTCTTAATACCAATCTTTGCAGCGCATCATGACGTATTGTTCTTGATGAACACGTAATACAGATTCTATATGTCACAATTGCACTATCTCAATCCCAAAAGCAATGCAAATTTACATTGGCTCCATAGGAAGCTTATCAGTAAGTAAATGAAAAAGACTCTCCAAGGATAAGAACTCATGAAATCCTTTTTACAAGACAGGTGCATTAACCCAGTAAGCCACAGCAACATCACAGGTGCAAATTTATGTCAAGAAGGGCAGTGACCAATGAATCACTATTAGGTAAGTTCAAAAAGAAATCCATTGGTTTTACTATGCTATTCTTAATGCCAATCTAAACAGCTTGTAATGACATATTGTTCTTTATGAACACTTAGTACAGATTCTATCTCACAATCGAAATATCTCAATCCAAAAATCAATGCAAATTTCCATTGGCTCTATAGGAAACTTATTGGTAAGTAAATGAAAAAGAGCTCTCTGAGGACTAGAATTCATGAACTCCTGTTTAAAAGACAGGGGCATTAACCCACTAAGCCATTGGAACATCACAAGTGTGAAGTAATGTCAAGAAGGGCAGCGAACATTGAATCACTATTAGATAAGTTCAAAAAGAAATCCATTGGTTTCACTATGTTATTCTTAATGCCAATCTTTGCAGCGCATCATGACGTATTGTTCTTGATGAACACGTAATACAGATTCTATATCTCACAATTGCACTATCTCAAGCCCAAAATCAATGCAAATTTACATTGGCTCCATAGGAAGCTTATTAGTAAGTAAATGAAAAAGTCTCTCCAAGGATTATAACTCATGAAATACTTTTTACAAGACAGGTGCATTAACCCAGTAAGCCACAGCAACACCACAGGTGCAAATTTATGTCAAGAAGGGCAGTGACCAATGAATCACTATTAGGTAAGTTCAAAAAGAAATCCATTGGTTTTACTATGCTATTCTTAATGCCAATCTAACCAGCTTGTAATGACATATTGTTCTTTATGAACACTTAGTACAGATTCTATCTCACAATTGCACTATCTCAATCCCAAAATCAATGGAAATTTCCATTGGCTCTATCGGAAACTTATTGGTAAGTAAATGAAAAAGAGCTCTCTGAGGACTAGAACTCATGAACTCCTGTTTAAAAGATAGGGGCATTAACACACTAAGCCATTGGAACATCACAAGTGCAAAGTGATGTCAAGAAGGGCAGTGAACATTGAATCACCATTGGTAAGTTCAAAAAGAAATCCATTGGTTTCACTATGTTATTCTTAATGCAAATCTTTGCAGCGCATCATGACGTATTGTTCTTGATGAACACGTAATACAGATTCTATATCTCACAATTGCACTATCTCAAGCCCAAAATCAATGCAAATTTTCATTGGCTCTATAGGAAGCTTATTAGTAAGTAAATGAAAAAACTCTCTGAGAATTAGAACTCATGAACTCCTGTTTATAAGACATGCGCAATAACCAAGTAAGTCACTGGAACATCACAAGTGCAAAAGGTTGTCAAGAAGGGCAATGACCAATGAATCACTATTAGGTAAGTTCAAAAAGAAATCCATTTGTTTCACTATGTTATTCTTAATGCCAATCTTTGCAGCGCATCATGACGTATTGTTCTTGATGAACACGTAATACAGATTCTATATCTCAAAATCAATGCAAATTTCCATTGCTCCATAGGAAGCTTATTAGTAAGTAAATGAAAAAGACTCTCCAAGGATTAGAACTCATGAGATCCTTTTTACAAGACAGGAGCATTAACCCAGTAAGCCACAGCAACATCACAGGTGCAAATTTATGTCAAGAAGGGCAGTGACCAATGAATCACTATTAGGTAAGTTCAAAAAGAAATCCATTGGTTTTACTATGCTATTCTTAATGCCAATCTAAACAGCTTGTAATGACATATTGTTCTTTATGAACACTTAGTACAGATTCTATCTCACAATCGAAATATCTCAATCCAAAAATCAATGCAAATTTCCCTTGGCTCTATAGGAAACTTATTGGTAAGTAAATGAAAAAGAGCTCTCTGAGGACTTGAGTTCATGAACTCCTGTTTAAAAGACAGGGGCATTAACCCACTAAGCCATTGGAACATCACAAGTGCAAAGTGATGTCAAGAAGGGCAGTGAACATTGAATCACTATTGGTAAGTTCAAAAAGAAATCCATTGGTTTCACTATGTTATTCTTAATGCCAATCTTTGCAGCGCATCATGACGTATTGTTCTTGATGAACACGTAATACAGATTCTATATCTCACAATTGCACTATCTCAAGCCCAAAATCAATGCAAATTTCCATTGGCTCTATAGGAAGCTTATTAGTAAGAAAATGAAAAAACTCTCTGAGAATTAGAACTCATGAACTCCTGTTTATAAGACAGGCGCAATAACCAAGTAAGCCACTGGAACATAACAAGTGCAAAAGGTTGTCAAGAAGGGCAATGACCAATGAATCACTATTAGGTAAGTTCAAAAAGAAATCCATTTGTTTCACTATGTTATTCTTAATGCCAATCTTTGCAGCGCATCATGACGTATTGTTCTTGATGAACACGTAATACAGATTCTATATCTCAAAATCAATGCAAATTTCCATTGCTCCATAGGAAGCTTATTAGTAAGTAAATGAAAAAGACTCTCCAAGGATTAGAACTCATGAGATCCTTTTTACAAGACAGGAGCATTAACCCAGTAAGCCACAGCAACATCACAGGTGCGAATTTATGTCAAGAAGGGCAGTGACCAATGAATCACTATTAGGTAAGTTCAAATAGAAATCCATTGGTTTTACTATGTTATTCTTAATGCCAATCTAAACAGCTTGTAATGACATATTGTTCTTTATGAACACTTAGTACAGATTCTATCTCACAATTGCAATATCTCAATCCAAAAATCAATGCAAATTTCCATTGGCTCTATAGGAAACTTATTGGTAAGTAAATGAAAAAGAGCTCTCTGAGGACTAGAATTCATGAACTCCTGTTTAAAAGACAGGGGCATTAACCCACTAAGCCATTGGAACATCACAAATGCAAAGTGATGTCAAGAAGGCAGCGAACATTGAATCACTATTAGATAAGTTCAAAAACAAATCCATTGGTTTCACTATGTTATTCTTAATACCAATCTTTGCAGCGCATCATGACGTATTGTTCTTGATGAACACGTAATACAGATTCTATATGTCACAATTGCACTATCTCAATCCCAAAAGCAATGCAAATTTACATTGGCTCCATAGGAAGCTTATCAGTAAGTAAATGAAAAAGACTCTCCAAGGATTAGAACTCATGAAATCCTTTTTACAAGACAGGTGCATTAACCCAGTAAGCCACAGCAACATCACAGGTGCAAATTTATGTCAAGAAGGGCAGTGACCAATGAATCACTATTAGGTAAGTTCAAAAAGAAATCCATTGGTTTTACTATGCTATTCTTAATGCCAATCTAAACAGCTTGTAATGACATATTGTTCTTTATGAACACTTAGTACAGATTCTATCTCACAATCGAAATATCTCAATCCAAAAATCAATGCAAATTTCCATTGGCTCTATAGGAAACTTATTGGTAAGTAAATGAAAAAGAGCTCTCTGAGGACTAGAATTCATGAACTCCTGTTTAAAAGACAGGGGCATTAACCCACTAAGCCATTGGAACATCACAAGTGTGAAGTAATGTCAAGAAGGGCAGCGAACATTGAATCACTATTAGATAAGTTCAAAAAGAAATCCATTGGTTTCACTATGTTATTCTTAATGCCAATCTTTGCAGCGCATCATGACGTATTGTTCTTGATGAACACGTAATACAGATTCTATATCTCACAATTGCACTATCTCAAGCCCAAAATCAATGCAAATTTACATTGGCTCCATAGGAAGCTTATTAGTAAGTAAATGAAAAAGTCTCTCCAAGGATTATAACTCATGAAATACTTTTTACAAGACAGGTGCATTAACCCAGTAAGCCACAGCAACACCACAGGTGCAAATTTATGTCAAGAAGGGCAGTGACCAATGAATCACTATTAGGTAAGTTCAAAAAGAAATCCATTGGTTTTACTATGCTATTCTTAATGCCAATCTAACCAGCTTGTAATGACATATTGTTCTTTATGAACACTTAGTACAGATTCTATCTCACAATTGCACTATCTCAATCCCAAAATCAATGGAAATTTCCATTGGCTCTATCGGAAACTTATTGGTAAGTAAATGAAAAAGAGCTCTCTGAGGACTAGAACTCATGAACTCCTGTTTAAAAGATAGGGGCATTAACACACTAAGCCATTGGAACATCACAAGTGCAAAGTGATGTCAAGAAGGGCAGTGAACATTGAATCACCATTGGTAAGTTCAAAAAGAAATCCATTGGTTTCACTATGTTATTCTTAATGCAAATCTTTGCAGCGCATCATGACGTATTGTTCTTGATGAACACGTAATACAGATTCTATATCTCACAATTGCACTATCTCAAGCCCAAAATCAATGCAAATTTTCATTGGCTCTATAGGAAGCTTATTAGTAAGTAAATGAAAAAACTCTCTGAGAATTAGAACTCATGAACTCCTGTTTATAAGACATGCGCAATAACCAAGTAAGTCACTGGAACATCACAAGTGCAAAAGGTTGTCAAGAAGGGCAATGACCAATGAATCACTATTAGGTAAGTTCAAAAAGAAATCCATTTGTTTCACTATGTTATTCTTAATGCCAATCTTTGCAGCGCATCATGACGTATTGTTCTTGATGAACACGTAATACAGATTCTATATCTCAAAATCAATGCAAATTTCCATTGCTCCATAGGAAGCTTATTAGTAAGTAAATGAAAAAGACTCTCCAAGGATTAGAACTCATGAGATCCTTTTTACAAGACAGGAGCATTAACCCAGTAAGCCACAGCAACATCACAGGTGCAAATTTATGTCAAGAAGGGCAGTGACCAATGAATCACTATTAGGTAAGTTCAAAAAGAAATCCATTGGTTTTACTATGCTATTCTTAATGCCAATCTAAACAGCTTGTAATGACATATTGTTCTTTATGAACACTTAGTACAGATTCTATCTCACAATCGAAATATCTCAATCCAAAAATCAATGCAAATTTCCCTTGGCTCTATAGGAAACTTATTGGTAAGTAAATGAAAAAGAGCTCTCTGAGGACTAGAATTCATGAACTCCTGTTTAAAAGACAGGGGCATTAACCCACTAAGCCATTGGAACATCACAAGTGTGAAGTAATGTCAAGAAGGGCAGTGAACATTGAATCACCATTGGTAAGTTCAAAAAGAAATCCATTGGTTTCACTATGTTATTCTTAATGCCAATCTTTGCAGCGCATCATGACGTATTGTTCTTGATGAACACGTAATACAGATTCTATATCTCACAATTGCACTATCTCAAGCCCAAAATCAATGCAAATTTACATTGGCTCCATAGGAAGCTTATTAGTAAGTAAATGAAAAAGTCTCTCCAAGGATTAGAACTCATGAAATACTTTTTACAAGACAGGTGCATTAACCCAGTAAGCCACAGCAACATCACAGGTGCAAATTTATGTCAAGAAGGGCAGTGACCAATGAATCACTATTAGGTAAGTTCAAAAAGAAATCCATTGGTTTTACTATGCTATTCTTAATGCCAATCTAAACAGCTTGTAATGACATATTGTTCTTTATGAACACTTAGTACAGATTCTATCTCACAATTGCACTATCTCAATCCCAAAATCAATGGAAATTTCCATTGGCTCTATAGGAAACTTATTGGTAAGTAAATGAAAAAGAGCTCTCTGAGGACTAGAACTCATGAACTCCTGTTTAAAAGATAGGGGCATTAACACACTAAGCCATTGGAACATCACAAGTGCAAAGTGATGTCAAGAAGGGCAGGGAACATTGAATCACCATTGGTAAGTTCAAAAAGAAATCCATTGGTTTCACTATGTTATTCTTAATGCAAATCTTTGCAGCGCATCATGACGTATTGTTCTTGATGAACACGTAATACAGATTCTATATCTCACAATTGCACTATCTCAAGCCCAAAATCAATGCAAATTTTCATTGGCTCTATAGGAAGCTTATTGGTAAGTAAATGAATTAAAAGCTCTCTGAGGACTAGAACTCATGAACCCCTGTTTAAAAGATAGGGGCATTAACACACTAAGCCATTGGAACATCACAAGTGCAAAGTGATGTCAAAAAGGGCAGTGAACATTGAATCACTATTGGTAAGTTCAAAAAGAAATCCATTGGTTTCACTATGTTATTCTTAATGCCAATCTTTGCAGCGCATCGTGACGTATTGTTCTTGATGAACATGTAATACAGATTCTATATCTCACAATTGCACTAACTCAAGCCCAAAATCAATGCAAATTTCCATTGGCTCTATAGGAAGCTTATTAGTAAGTAAATGAAAAAACTCTCTGAGAATTAGAACTCATGAACTCCTGTTTATAAGACAGGCACAATAACCAAGTAAGCCACTGGAACATCACAAGTGCAAAAGGTTCTCAAGAAGGGCAATGACCAATGAATCACTATTAGGTAAGTTCAAAAAGAAATCCATTGGTTTCACTATGTTATTCTTAATGCCAATCTTTGCAGCGCATCATGACGTATTGTTCTTGATGAACACGTAATGCAGATTCTATATCTCAAAATCAATGCAAATTTCCATTGCTCCATAGGAAGCTTATTAGTAAGTAAATGAAAAAGACTCTCCAAGGATTAGAACTCATGAAATCCTTTTTACAAGACAGGAGCATTAACCCAGTAAGCCACAGCAACATCACAGGTGCAAATTTATGTCAAGAAGTGCAGTGACCAATGAATCACTATTAGGTAAGTTCAAACAGAAATCCATTGGTTTTACTATGTTATTCTTAATACCAATCTAAACAGCTTGTAATGACATATTGTTCTTTATGAACACTTAGTACAGATTCTATCTCACAATTGCAATATCTCAATCCAAAAATCAATGCAAATTTCCATTGGCTCTATAGGAAACTTATTGGTAAGTAAATGAAAAAGAGCTCTCTGAGGACTAGAATTCATGAACTCCTGTTTAAAAGACAGGGGCATTAACCCACTAAGCCATTGGAACATCACAAGTGCAAAGTGATGTCAAGAAGGGCAGTGAACATTGAATCACTATTGGTAAGTTCAAAAAGAAATCCATTGGTTTCACTATGTTATTCTTAATGCCAATCTTTGCAGCGCATCATGACGTATTGTTCTTGATGAACACGTAATACAGATTCTATATCTCACAATTGCACTATCTCAAGCCCAAAATCAATGCAAATTTCCATTGGCTCTATAGGAAGCTTATTAGTAAGTAAATGAAAAAACTCTCTGAGAATTAGAACTCATGAACTCCTGTTTATAAGACAGGCGCAATAACCAAGTAAGCCACTGGAACATCACAAGTGCAAAAGATTCTCAAGAAGGGCAATGACCAATGAATCACTATTAGGTAAGTTCAAAAAGAAATCCATTTGTTTCACTATGTTATTCTTAATGCCAATCTTTGCAGCGCATCATGACGTATTGTTCTTGATGAACACGTAATACAGATTCTATATCTCACAATTGCACTATCTCAAGCCCAAAATCAATGCAAATTTCCATTGGCTCTATAGGAAGCTTATTAGTAAGTAAATGAAAAAATTCTCTGAGAATTAGAACTCATGAACTCCTGTTTATAAGACAGGCACAATAACCAAGTAAGCCACTGGAACATCACAAGTGCAAAAGGTTCTCAAGAAGGGCAATGACCAATGAATCACTATTAGGTAAGTTCAAAAAGAAATCCATTGGTTTCACTATGTTATTCTTAATGCCAATCTTTGCAGCGCATCATGACGTATTGTTCTTGATGAACACGTAATACAGATTCTATATCTCACAATTGCACTATCTCAATCCCAAAATCAATGCAAATTTACATTGGCTCCATAGGAAGCTTATTAGTAAGTAAATGAAAAAGTCTCTCCAAGGATTAGAACTCATGAAATACTTTTTACAAGACAGGAGCATTAACCCAGTAAGCCACAGCAACATCACAGGTGGAAATTTATGTCAAAAAGGGCAGTGACCAATGAATCACTATTAGGTAAGTTCCAATAGAAATCCATTGGTTTTACTATGTTATTCTTAATGCCAATCTAAACAGCTTGTAATGACATATTGTTCTTTATGAACACTTAGTACAGATTCTATCTCACAATCGCAATATCTCAATCCAAAAATCAATGCAAATTTCCATTGGCTCTATAGGAAACTTATTGGTAAGTAAATGAAAAAGAGCTCTCTGAGGACTAGAATTCATGAACTCCTGTTTAAAAGACAGGGGCATTAACCCACTAAGCCATTGGAACATCACAAGTGTGAAGTGATGTCAAGAAGGGCAGCGAACATTGAATCACTATTAGATAAGTTCAAAAAGAAATCCATTGGTTTCACTATGTTATTCTTAATGCCAATCTTTGCAGCGCATCATGACGTATTGTTCTTGATGAACACGTAATACAGATTCTATATCTCAAAATCAATGCAAATTTCCATTGCTCCATAGGAAGCTTATTAGTAAGTAAATGAAAAAGACTCTCCAAGGATTAGAACTCATGAAATCCTTTTCACAAGACAGGAGAATTAACCCAGTAAGCCACAGCAACATCACAGGTGCAAATTTATGTCAAGAAGGGCAGTGACCAATGAATCACTATTAGGTAAGTTCAAATATAAATCCATTGGTTTTACTATGTTATTCTTAATGCCAATCTAAACAGCTTGTAATGACATATTGTTCTTTATGAACACTTAGTACAGATTCTATCTCACAATTGCAATATCTCAATCCAAAAATCAATGCAAATTTCCATTGGCTCTATAGGAAACTTATTGGTAAATAAATGAAAAAGAGCTCTCTGAGGACTAGAGTTCATGAACTCCTGTTTAAAAGACAGGGGCATTAACCCACTAAGGCATTGGAACATCACAAGTGCAAAGTGATGTCAAGAAGGGCAGTGAACATTGAATCACTATTGGTAAGTTCAAAAAGAAATCCATTGGTTTCACTATGTTATTCTTAATGCCAATCTTTGCAGCGCATCATGACGTATTGTTCTTGATGAACACGTAATACAGATTCTATATCTCACAATTGCACTATCTCAAGCCCAAAATCAATGCAAATTTACATTGGCTCCATAGGAAGCTTATTAGTAAGTAAATGAAAAAGTCTCTCCAAGGATTAGAACTCATGAAATACTTTTTACAAGACAGGTGCATTAACCCAGTAAGCCACAGCAACATCACAGGTGCAAATTTATGTCAAGAAGGGCAGTGACCAATGAATCACTATTAGGTAAGTTCAAATATAAATCCATTGGTTTTACTATGTTATTCTTAATGCCAATCTAAACAGCTTGTAATGACATATTGTTCTTTATGAACACTTAGTACAGATTCTATCTCACAATTGCAATATCTCAATCCAAAAATCAATGCAAATTTCCATTGGCTCTATAGGAAACTTATTGGTAAATAAATGAAAAAGAGCTCTCTGAGGACTAGAGTTCATGAACTCCTGTTTAAAAGACAGGGGCATTAACCCACTAAGCCATTGGAACATCACAAGTGCAAAGTGATGTCAAGAAGGGCAGTGAACATTGAATCACTATTGGTAAGTTCAAAAAGAAATCCATTGGTTTCACTATGTTATTCTTAATGCCAATCTTTGCAGCGCATCATGACGTATTGTTCTTGATGAACACGTAATACAGATTCTATATCTCACAATTGCACTATCTCAAGCCCAAAATCAATGCAAATTTACATTGGCTCCATAGGAAGCTTATTAGTAAGTAAATGAAAAAGTCTCTCCAAGGATTAGAACTCATGAAATACTTTTTACAAGACAGGTGCATTAACCCAGTAAGCCACAGCAACATCACAGGTGCAAATTTATGTCAAGAAGGGCAGTGACCAATGAATCACTATTAGGTAAGTTCAAAAAGAAATCCATTGGTTTTACTATGCTATTCTTAATGCCAATCTAAACAGCTTGTAATGACATACTGTTCTTTATGAACACTTAGTACAGATTCTATCTCACAATTGCACTATCTCAATCCCAAAATCAATGGAAATTTCCATTGGCTCTATAGGAAACTTATTGGTAAGTAAATGAAAAAGAGCTCTCTGAGGACTAGAACTCATGAACTCCTGTTTAAAAGATAGGGGCATTAACACACTAAGCCATTGGAACATCACAAGTGCAAAGTGATGTCAAGAAGGGCAGTGAACATTGAATCACCATTGGTAAGTTCAAAAAGAAATCCATTGGTTTCACTATGTTATTCTTAATGCAAATCTTTGCAGCGCATCATGACGTATTGTTCTTGATGAACACGTAATACAGATTCTATATCTCACAATTGCACTATCTCAAGCCCAAAATCAATGCAAATTTTCATTGGCTCTATAGGAAGCTTATTAGTAAGTAAATGAAAAAACTCTCTGAGAATTAGAACTCATGAACTCCTGTTTATAAGACAGGCGCAATAACCAAGTAAGTCACTGGAACATCACAAGTGCAAAAGGTTGTCAAGAAGGGCAATGACCAATGAATCACTATTAGGTAAGTTCAAAAAGAAATCCATTTGTTTCACTATGTTATTCTTAATGCCAATCTTTGCAGCGCATCATGACGTATTGTTCTTGATGAACACGTAATACAGATTCTATATCTCAAAATCAATGCAAATTTCCATTGCTCCATAGGAAGCTTATTAGTAAGTAAATGAAAAAGACTCTCCAAGGATTAGAACTCATGAGATCCTTTTTACAAGACAGGAGCATTAACCCAGTAAGCCACAGCAACATCACAGGTGCAAATTTATGTCAAGAAGGGCAGTGACCAATGAATCACTATTAGGTAAGTTCAAAAAGAAATCCATTGGTTTTACTATGCTATTCTTAATGCCAATCTAAACAGCTTGTAATGACATATTGTTCTTTATGAACACTTAGTACAGATTCTATCTCACAATCGAAATATCTCAATCCAAAAATCAATGCAAATTTCCCTTGGCTCTATAGGAAACTTATTGGTAAGTAAATGAAAAAGAGCTCTCTGAGGACTAGAATTCATGAACTCCTGTTTAAAATAAAGGGGCATTAACCCACTAAGCCATTGGAACATCACAAGTGTGAAGTAATGTCAAGAAGGGCAGTGAACATTGAATCACCATTGGTAAGTTCAAAAAGAAATCCATTGGTTTCACTATGTTATTCTTAATGCCAATCTTTGCAGCGCATCATGACGTATTGTTCTTGATGAACACGTAATACAGATTCTATATCTCACAATTGCACTATCTCAAGCCCAAAATCAATGCAAATTTACATTGGCTCCATAGGAAGCTTATTAGTAAGTAAATGAAAAAGTCTCTCCAAGGATTAGAACTCATGAAATACTTTTTACAAGACAGGTGCATTAACCCAGTAAGCCACAGCAACATCACAGGTGCAAATTTATGTCAAGAAGGGCAGTGACCAATGAATCACTATTAGGTAAGTTCAAAAAGAAATCCATTGGTTTTACTATGCTATTCTTAATGCCAATCTAAACAGCTTGTAATGACATATTGTTCTTTATGAACACTTAGTACAGATTCTATCTCACAATTGCACTATCTCAATCCCAAAATCAATGGAAATTTCCATTGGCTCTATAGGAAACTTATTGGTAAGTAAATGAAAAAGAGCTCTCTGAGGACTAGAACTCATGAACTCCTGTTTAAAAGATAGGGGCATTAACACACTAAGCCATTGGAACATCACAAGTGCAAAGTGATGTCAAGAAGGGCAGGGAACATTGAATCACCATTGGTAAGTTCAAAAAGAAATCCATTGGTTTCACTATGTTATTCTTAATGCAAATCTTTGCAGCGCATCATGACGTATTGTTCTTGATGAACACGTAATACAGATTCTATATCTCACAATTGCACTATCTCAAGCCCAAAATCAATGCAAATTTTCATTGGCTCTATAGGAAGCTTATTAGTAAGTAAATGAAAAAACTCTCTGAGAATTAGAACTCATGAACTCCTGTTTATAAGACAGGCGCAATAACCAAGTAAGCCACTGGAACATCACAAGTGCAAAAGGTTGTCAAGAAGGGCAATGACCAATGAATCACTATTAGGTAAGTTCAAAAAGAAATCCATTTGTTTCACTATGTTATTCTTAATGCCAATCTTTGCAGCGCATCATGACGTATTGTTCTTGATGAACACGTAAAACAGATTCTATATCTCAAAATCAATACAAATTTCCATTGCTCCATAGGAAGCTTATTAGTAAGTAAATGAAAAAGACTCTCCAAGGATTAGAACTCATGAGATCCTTTTTACAAGACAGGAGCATTAACCCAGTAAGCCACAGCAACATCACAGGTGCAAATTTATGTCAAGAAGGGCAGTGACCAATGAATCACTATTAGGTAAGTTCAAATAGAAATCCATTGGTTTTACTATGTTATTCTTAATGCCAATCTAAACAACTTGTAATGACATATTGTTCTTTATGAACACTTAGTACAGATTCTATCTCACAATTGCAATATCTCAATCCAAAAATCAATGCAAATTTCCATTGGCTCTATAGGAAACTTATTGGTAAGTAAATGAAAAAGAGCTCTCTGAGGACTAGAATTCATGAACTCCTGTTTAAAAGACAGGGGCATTAAACCACTAAGCCATTGGAACATCACAAATGCAAAGTGATGTCAAGAAGGCAGCGAACATTGAATCACTATTAGATAAGTTCAAAAAGAAATCCATTGGCTTCACTATGTTATTCTTAATGCCAATCTTTGCAGCGCAACATGACGTATTGTTCTTGATGAACACGTAATACAGATTCTATAGATCACAATTGCAGTATCTCAATCCCAAAAGCAATGCAAATTTACATTGGCTCCATAGGAAGCTTATCAGTAAGTAAATGAAAAAGACTCTCCAAGGATTAGAACTCATGAAATCCTTTTTACAAGACAGGTACATTAACCCAGTAAGCCACAGCAACATCACAGGTGCAAATTTATGTCAAGAAGGGCAGTGACCAATGAATCACTATTAGGTAAGTTCAAAAAGAAATCCATTGGTTTTACTATGCTATTCTTAATGCCAATCTAAACAGCTTGTAATGACATATTGTTCTTTATGAACACTTAGTACAGATTCTATCTCACAATTGCACTATCTCAATCCCAAAATCAATGGAAATTTCCATTGGCTCTATAGGAAACTTATTGGTAAGTAAATGAATAAAAGCTCTCTGAGGACTAGAACTCATGAACCCCTGTTTAAAAGATAGGGGCATTAACACACTAAGCCATTGGAACATCACAAGTGCAAAGTGATGTCAAGAAGGGCAGTGAACATTGAATCACTATTGGTAAGTTCAAAAAGAAATCCATTGGTTTCACTATGTTATTCTTAATGCCAATCTTTGCAGCGCATCGTGACGTATTGTTCTTGATGAACATGTAATACAGATTCTATATCTCACAATTGCACTAACTCAAGCCCAAAATCAATGCAAATTTCCATTGGCTCTATAGGAAGCTTATTAGTAAGTAAATGAAAAAACTCTCTGAGAATTAGAACTCATGAACTCCTGTTTATAAGACAGGCGCAATAACCAAGTAAGCCACTGGAACAATACAAGTGCAAAAGGTTGTCAAGAAGGGCAATGACCAATGAATCACTATTAGGTAAGTTCAAAAAGAAATCCATTGGTTTCACTATGTTATTCTTAATGCCAATCTTTGCAGCGCATCATGACGTATTGTTCTTGATGAACACGCAATACAGATTCTATATCTCACAATTGCACTATCTCAAGCCCAAAATCAATGCAAATTTCCATTGGCTCTATAGGAAGCTTATTAGTAAGTAAATGAAAAAACTCTCTGAGAATTAGAACTCATGAACTCCTGTTTATAAGACAGGCACAATAACCAAGTAAGCCACTGGAACATCACAAGTGCAAAAGGTTCTCAAGAAGGGCAATGACCAATGAATCACTATTAGGTAAGTTCAAAAAGAAATCCATTGGTTTCACTATGTTATTCTTAATGCCAATCTTTGCAGCGCATCATGACGTATTGTTCTTGATGAACACGTAATGCAGATTCTATATCTCAAAATCAATGCAAATTTCCATTGCTCCATAGGAAGCTTATTAGTAAGTAAATGAAAAAGACTCTCCAAGGATTAGAACTCATGAAATCCTTTTTACAAGACAGGAGCATTAACCCAGTAAGCCACAGCAACATCACAGGTGCAAATTTATGTCAAGAAGTGCAGTGACCAATGAATCACTATTAGGTAAGTTCAAACAGAAATCCATTGGTTTTACTATGTTATTCTTAATACCAATCTAAACAGCTTGTAATGACATATTGTTCTTTATGAACACTTAGTACAGATTCTATCTCACAATTGCAATATCTCAATCCAAAAATCAATGCAAATTTCCATTGGCTCTATAGGAAACTTATTGGTAAGTAAATGAAAAAGAGCTCTCTGAGGACTAGAATTCATGAACTCCTGTTTAAAAGACAGGGGCATTAACCCACTAAGCCATTGGAACATCACAAGTGCAAAGTGATGTCAAGAAGGGCAGTGAACATTGAATCACTATTGGTAAGTTCAAAAAGAAATCCATTGGTTTCACTATGTTATTCTTAATGCCAATCTTTGCAGCGCATCATGACGTATTGTTCTTGATGAACACGTAATACAGATTCTATATCTCACAATTGCACTATCTCAAGCCCAAAATCAATGCAAATTTCCATTGGCTCTATAGGAAGCTTATTAGTAAGTAAATGAAAAAATTCTCTGAGAATTAGAACTCATGAACTCCTGTTTATAAGACAGGCACAATAACCAAGTAAGCCACTGGAACATCACAAGTGCAAAAGGTTCTCAAGAAGGGCAATGACCAATGAATCACTATTAGGTAAGTTCAAAAAGAAATCCATTGGTTTCACTATGTTATTCTTAATGCCAATCTTTGCAGCGCATCATGACGTATTGTTCTTGATGAACACGTAATACAGATTCTATATCTCACAATTGCACTATCTCAATCCCAAAATCAATGCAAATTTACATTGGCTCCATAGGAAGCTTATTAGTAAGTAAATGAAAAAGTCTCTCCAAGGATTAGAACTCATGAAATACTTTTTACAACACAGGTGCATTAACCCAGTAAGCCACAGCAACATCACAGGTGCAAATTTATGTCAAGAAGGGCAGTGACCAATGAATCACTATTAGGTAAGTTCAAAAAGAAATCCATTGGTTTTACTATGCTATTCTTAATGCCAATCTAAACAGCTTGTAATGACATATTGTTCTTTATGAACACTTAGTACAGATTCTATCTCACAATTGCACTATCTCAATCCCAAAATCAATGGAAATTTCCATTGGCTCTATAGGAAACTTATTGGTAAGTAAATGAAAAAGAGCTCTCTGAGGACTAGAACTCATGAACTCCTGTTTAAAAGATAGGGGCATTAACACACTAAGCCATTGGAAAATCACAAGTGCAAAGTGATGTCAAGAAGGGCAGTGAACATTGAATCACCATTGGTAAGTTCAAAAAGAAATCCATTGGTTTCACTATGTTATTCTTAATGCCAATCTTTGCAGCGCATCATGACGTATTGTTCTTGATGAACACGTAATACAGATTCTATATCTCACAATTGCACTATCTCAAGCCCAAAATCAATGCAAATTTACATTGGCTCCATAGGAAGCTTATTAGTAAGTAAATGAAAAAGTCTCTCCAAGGATTAGAACTCATGAAATACTTTTTACAAGACAGGTGCATTAACCCAGTAAGCCACAGCAACATCACGGGTGCAAATTTATGTCAAGAAGGGCAGTGACCAATGAATCACTATTAGGTAAGTTCAAAAAGAAATCCATTGGTTTTACTATGCTATTCTTAATGCCAATCTAAACAGCTTGTAATGACATATTGTTCTTTATGAACACTTAGTACAGATTCTATCTCACAATTGCACTATCTCAATCCCAAAATCAATGGAAATTTCCATTGGCTCTATAGGAAACTTATTGGTAAGTAAATGAAAAAGAGCTCTCTGAGGACTAGAACTCATGAACTCCTGTTTAAAAGATAGGGGCATTAACACACTAAGCCATTGGAACATCACAAGTGCAAAGTGATGTCAAGAAGGGCAGTGAACATTGAATCACTATTGGTAAGTTCAAAAAGAAATCCATTGGTTTCTCTATGTTATTCTTAATGCCAATCTTTGCAGCGCATCGTGACGTATTGTTCTTGATGAACACGTAATACAGATTCTATATCTCACAATTGCACTATCTCAAGCCCAAAATCAATTCAAATTTCCATTGGCTCCATAGGAAGCTTATTAGTAAGTAAATGAAAAAACTCTCTGAGAATTAGAACTCATGAACTCCTGTTTATAAGACAGGCGCAATAACCAAGAAAGCCACTGCAACATCACAAGTGCAAAAGGTTGTCAAGAAGGGCAATGACCAATGAATCACTATTAGGTAAGTTCAAAAAGAAATCCATTGGTTTCACTATGTTATTCTTAATGCCAATCTTTGCAGCGCATCATGACGTATTGTTCTTGATGAACACGTAATACAGATTCTATATCTCACAATTGCACTATCTCAAGCCCAAAATCAATGCAAATTTCCATTGGCTCTATAGGAAGCTTATTAGTAAGTAAATGAAAAAACTCTCTGAGAATTAGAACTCATGAACTCCTGTTTATAAGACAGGCACAATAACCAAGTAAGCCACTGGAACATCACAAGGTCAAAAGGTTCTCAAGAAGGGCAATGACCAATGAATCACTATTAGGTAAGTTCAAAAAGAAATCCATTGGTTTCACTATGTTATTCTTAATGCCAATCTTTGCAGCGCATCATGACCTATTGTTCTTGATGAACACGTAATGCAGATTCTATATCTCAAAATCAATGCAAATTTCCATTGCTCCATAGGAAGCTTATTAGTAAGTAAATGAAAAAGACTCTCCAAGGATTAGAACTCATGAAATCCTTTTTACAAGACAGGAGCATTAACCCAGTAAGCCACAGCAACATCACAGGTGCAAATTTATGTCAAGAAGTGCAGTGACCAATGAATCACTATTAGGTAAGTTCAAATAGAAATCCATTGGTTTTACTATGTTATTCTTAATGCCAATCTAAACAGCTTGTAATGACATATTGTTCTTTATGAACACTTAGTACAGATTCTATCTCACAATTGCAATATCTCAATCCAAAAATCAATGCAAATTTCCATTGGCTCTATAGGAAACTTATTGGTAAGTAAATGAAAAAGAGCTCTCTGAGGACTAGAATTCATGAACTCCTGTTTAAAAGACAGGGGCATTAACCCACTAAGCCATTGGAACATCACAAGTGCAAAGTGATGTCAAGAAGGGCAGTGAACATTGAATCACTATTGGTAAGTTCAAAAAGAAATCCATTGGTTTCACTATGTTATTCTTAATGCCAATCTTTGCAGCGCATCATGACGTGTTGTTCTTGATGAACACGTAATACAGATTCTATATCTCACAATTGCACTATCTCAAGCCCAAAATCAATGCAAATTTCCATTGGCTCTATAGGAAGCTTATTAGTAAGTAAATGAAAAAATTCTCTGAGAATTAGAACTCATGAACTCCTGTTTATAAGACAGGCGCAATAACCAAGTAAGCCACTGGAACATCACAAGTGCAAAAGGTTCTCAAGAAGGGCAATGACCAATGAATCACTATTAGTTAAGTTCAAAAAGAAATCCATTGGTTTCACTATGTTATTCTTAATGCCAATCTTTGCAGCGCATCATGACGTATTGTTCTTGATGAACACGTAATGCAGATTCTATATCTCAAAATCAATGCAAATTTCCATTGCTCCATAGGAAGCTTATTAGTAAGTAAATGAAAAAGACTCTCCAAGGATTAGAACTCATGAGATCCTTTTTACAAGACAGGAGCATTAACCCAGTAAGCCACAGCAACATCACAGGTGCAAATTTATGTCAAGAAGGGCAGTGACCAATGAATCACTATTAGGAAAGTTCAAATAGAAATCCATTGGTTTTACTATGTTATTCTTAATGCCAATCTAAACAGCTTGTAATGACATATTGTTCTTTATGAACACTTAGTACAGATTCTATCTCACAATTGCAATATCTCAATCCAAAAATCAATGCAAATTTCCATTGGCTCTATAGGAAACTTATTGGTAAGTAAATGAAAAAGAGCTCTCTGAGGACTAGAATTCATGAACTCCTGTTTAAAAGACAGGGGCATTAACCCACTAAGCCATTGGAACATCACAAATGCAAAGTGATGTCAAGAAGGCAGCGAACATTGAATCACTATTAGATAAGTTCAAAAAGAAATCCATTGGTTTCACTATGTTATTCTTAATGCCAATCTTTGCAGCGCATCATGACGTATTGTTCTTGATGAACACGTAATACAGATTCTATATCTCACAATTGCACTATCTCAATCCCAAAATCAATGCAAATTTACATTGGCTCCATAGGAAGCTTATTAGTAAGTAAATGAGAAAGTCTCTCCAAGGATTAGAACTCATGAAAAACTTTTTACAACACAGGTGCATTAACCCAGTAAGCCACAGCAACATCACAGGTGCAAATTTATGTCAAGAAGGGCAGTGACCAATGAATCACTATTAGGTAAGTTCAAAAAGAAATCCATTGGTTTTACTATGCTATTCTTAATGCCAATCTAAACAGCTTGTAATGACATATTGTTCTTTATGAACACTTAGTACAGATTCTATCTCACAATTGCACTATCTCAATCCCAAAATCAATGGAAATTTCCATTGGCTCTATAGGAAACTTATTGGTAAGTAAATGAAAAAGAGCTCTCTGAGGACTAGAACTCATGAACTCCTGTTTAAAACATAGGGGAATTAACACACTAAGCCATTGGAACATCACAAGTGCAAAGTGATGTCAAGAAGGCAGCGAACATTGAATCACTATTAGATAAGTTCAAAAAGAAATCCATTGGTTTCACTATGTTATTCTTAATGCCAATCTTTGCAGCGCATCATGACGTATTGTTCTTGATGAACACGTAATACAGATTCTATATCTCACAATTGCACTATCTCAAGCCCAAAATCAATGCAAATTTCCATTGGCTCTATAGGAAGCTTATTAGTAAGTAAATGAAAAAACTCTCTGAGAATTAGAACTCATGAACTCCTGTTTATAAGACAGGCGCAATAACCAAGAAAGCCACTGCAACATCACAAGTGCAAAAGGTTGTCAAGAAGGGCAATGACCAATGAATCACTATTAGGTAAGTTCAAAAAGAAATCCATTGGTTTCACTATGTTATTCTTAATGCCAATCTTTGCAGCGCATCATGACGTATTGTTCTTGATGAACACGTAATACAGATTCTATATCTCACAATTGCACTATCTCAAGCCCAAAATCAATGCAAATTTCCATTGGCTCTATAGGAAGCTTATTAGTAAGTAAATGAAAAAACTCTCTGAGAATTAGAACTCATGAACTCCTGTTTATAAGACAGGCACAATAACCAAGTAAGCCACTGGAACATCACAAGGGCAAAAGGTTCTCAAGAAGGGCAATGACCAATGAATCACTATTAGTTAAGTTCAAAAAGAAATCCATTGGTTTCACTATGTTATTCTTAATGCCAATCTTTGCAGCGCATCATGACGTATTGTTCTTGATGAACACGTAATGCAGATTCTATATCTCAAAATCAATGCAAATTTCCATTGCTCCATAGGAAGCTTATTAGTAAGTAAATGAAAAAGACTCTCCAAGGATTAGAACTCATGAGATCCTTTTTACAAGACAGGAGCATTAACCCAGTAAGCCACAGCAACATCACAGGTGCAAATTTATGTCAAGAAGGGCAGTGACCAATGAATCACTATTAGGTAAGTTCAAATAGAAATCCATTGGTTTTACTATGCTATTCTTAATGCCAATCTAAACAGCTTGTAATGACATATTGTTCTTTATGAACACTTAGTACAGATTCTATCTCACAATTGCACTATCTCAATCCCAAAATCAATGGAAATTTCCATTGGCTCTATAGGAAACTTATTGGTAAGTAAATGAAAAAGAGCTCTCTGAGGACTAGAACTCATGAACTCCTGTTTAAAACATAGGGGCATTAACACACTAAGCCATTGGAACATCACAAGTGCAAAGTGATGTCAAGAAGGCAGCGAACATTGAATCACTATTAGATAAGTTCAAAAAGAAATCCATTGGTTTCACTATGTTATTCTTAATGCCAATCTTTGCAGCGCATCATGACGTATTGTTCTTGATGAACACGTAATACAGATTCTATATCTCACAATTGCACTATCTCAATCCCAAAAGCAATGCAAATTTACATTGGCTCCATAGGAAGCTTATCAGTAAGTAAATGAAAAAGACTCTCCAAGAATTAGAACTCATGAAATCCTTTTTACAAGACAGGTGCATTAACCCAGTAAGCCACAGCAACATCACAGGTGCAAATTTATGTCAAGAAGGGCAGTGACCAATGAATCACTATTAGGTAAGTTCAAAAAGAAATCCATTGGTTTTACTATGCTATTCTTAATGCCAATCTAAACAGCTTGTAATGACATATTGTTCTTTATGAACACTTAGTACAGATTCTATCTCACAATTGCACTATCTCAATCCCAAAATCAATGGAAATTTCCATTGGCTCTATAGGAAACTTATTGGTAAGTAAATGAAAAAGAGCTCTCTGAGGACTAGAATTCATGAACTCCTGTTTAAAAGACAGGGGCATTAACCCACTAAGCCATTGGAACATCACAAATGCAAAGTGATGTCAAGAAGGCAGCGAACATTGAATCACTATTAGATAAGTTCAAAAAGAAATCCATTGGTTTCACTATGTTATTCTTAATGCCAATCTTTGCAGCGCATCATGACGTATTGTTCTTGATGAACACGTAATACAGATTCTATATCTCACAATTGCACTATCTCAATCCCAAAATCAATGCAAATTTACATTGGCTCCATAGGAAGCTTATTCGTAAGTAAATGAAAAAGTCTCTCCAAGGATTAGAACTCATGAAATACTTTTTACAACACAGGTGCATTAACCCAGTAAGCCACAGCAACATCACAGGTGCAAATTGATGTCAAGAAGGGCAGTGACCAATGAATCACTATTAGGTAAGTTCAAAAAGAAATCCATTGGTTTTACTATGCTATTCTTAATGCCAATCTAAACAGCTTGTAATGACATATTGTTCTTTATGAACACTTAGTACAGATTCTATCTCACAATTGCACTATCTCAATCCCAAAATCAATGGAAATTTCCATTGGCTCTATAGGAAACTTATTGGTAAGTAAATGAAAAAGAGCTCTCTGAGGACTAGAACTCATGAACTCCTGTTTAAAACATAGGGGCATTAACACACTAAGCCATTGGAACATCACAAGTGCAAAGTGATGTCAAGAAGGCAGCGAACATTGAATCACTATTAGATAAGTTCAAAAAGAAATCCATTGGTTTCACTATGTTATTCTTAATGCCAATCTTTGCAGCGCATCATGACGTATTGTTCTTGATGAACACGTAATACAGATTCTATATCTCACAATTGCACTATCTCAATCCCAAAAGCAATGCAAATTTACATTGGCTCCATAGGAAGCTTATCAGTAAGTAAATGAAAAAGACTCTCCAAGGATTAGAACTCATGAAATCCTTTTTACAAGACAGGTGCATTAACCCAGTAAGCCACAGCAACATCACAGGTGCAAATTTATGTCAAGAAGGGCAGTGACCAATGAATCACTATTAGGTAAGTTCAAAAAGAAATCCATTGGTTTTACTATGCTATTCTTAATGCCAATCTAAACAGCTTGTAATGACATATTGTTCTTTATGAACACTTAGTACAGATTCTATCTCACAATTGCACTATCTCAATCCCAAAATCAATGGAAATTTCCATTGGCTCTATAGGAAACTTATTGGTAAGTAAATGAAAAAGAGCTCTCTGAGGACTAGAACTCATGAACTCCTGTTTAAAAGACAGGGGCATTAACCCACTAAGCCATTGGAACATCACAAGTGCAAACTGATGTCAAGAAGGGCAGTGAACATTGAATCACTATTGGTAAGTTCAAAAAGAAATCCATTGGTTTCACTATGTTATTCTTAATGCCAATCTTTGCAGCGCATCATGACGTATTGTTCTTGATGAACACGTAATACAGATTCTATATCTCACAATTGCACTATCTCAATCCCAAAATCAATGCAAATTTACATTGGCTCCATAGGAAGCTTATTAGTAAGTAAATGAAAAAGTCTCTCCAAGGATTAGAACTCATGAAATACTTTTTACAACACAGGTGCATTAACCCAGTAAGCCACAGCAACATCACAGGTGCAAATTTATGTCAAGAAGGGCAGTGACCAATGAATCACTATTAGGTAAGTTCAAAAAGAAATCCATTGGTTTTACTATGCTATTCTTAATGCCAATCTAAACAGCTTGTAATGACATATTGTTCTTTATGAACACTTAGTACAGATTCTATCTCACAATTGCACTATCTCAATCCCAAAATCAATGGAAATTTCCATTGGCTCTATAGGAAACTTATTGGTAAGTAAATGAAAAAGAGCTCTCTGAGGACTAGAACTCATGAACTCCTGTTTAAAACATAGGGGAATTAACACACTAAGCCATTGGAACATCACAAGTGCAAAGTGATGTCAAGAAGGCAGCGAACATTGAATCACTATTAGATAAGTTCAAAAAGAAATCCATTGGTTTCACTATGTTATTCTTAATGCCAATCTTTGCAGCGCATCATGACGTATTGTTCTTGATGAACACGTAATACAGATTCTATATCTCACAATTGCACTATCTCAAGCCCAAAATCAATGCAAATTTCCATTGGCTCTATAGGAAGCTTATTAGTAAGTAAATGAAAAAACTCTCTGAGAATTAGAACTCATGAACTCCTGTTTATAAGACAGGCGCAATAACCAAGAAAGCCACTGCAACATCACAAGTGCAAAAGGTTGTCAAGAAGGGCAATGACCAATGAATCACTATTAGGTAAGTTCAAAAAGAAATCCATTGGTTTCACTATGTTATTCTTAATGCCAATCTTTGCAGCGCATCATGACGTATTGTTCTTGATGAACACGTAATACAGATTCTATATCTCACAATTGCACTATCTCAAGCCCAAAATCAATGCAAATTTCCATTGGCTCTATAGGAAGCTTATTAGTAAGTAAATGAAAAAACTCTCTGAGAATTAGAACTCATGAACTCCTGTTTATAAGACAGGCACAATAACCAAGTAAGCCACTGGAACATCACAAGGGCAAAAGGTTCTCAAGAAGGGCAATGACCAATGAATCACTATTAGTTAAGTTCAAAAAGAAATCCATTGGTTTCACTATGTTATTCTTAATGCCAATCTTTGCAGCGCATCATGACGTATTGTTCTTGATGAACACGTAATGCAGATTCTATATCTCAAAATCAATGCAAATTTCCATTGCTCCATAGGAAGCTTATTAGTAAGTAAATGAAAAAGACTCTCCAAGGATTAGAACTCATGAGATCCTTTTTACAAGACAGGAGCATTAACCCAGTAAGCCACAGCAACATCACAGGTGCAAATTTATGTCAAGAAGGGCAGTGACCAATGAATCACTATTAGGTAAGTTCAAATAGAAATCCATTGGTTTTACTATGCTATTCTTAATGCCAATCTAAACAGCTTGTAATGACATATTGTTCTTTATGAACACTTAGTACAGATTCTATCTCACAATTGCACTATCTCAATCCCAAAATCAATGGAAATTTCCATTGGCTCTATAGGAAACTTATTGGTAAGTAAATGAAAAAGAGCTCTCTGAGGACTAGAACTCATGAACTCCTGTTTAAAACATAGGGGCATTAACACACTAAGCCATTGGAACATCACAAGTGCAAAGTGATGTCAAGAAGGCAGCGAACATTGAATCACTATTAGATAAGTTCAAAAAGAAATCCATTGGTTTCACTATGTTATTCTTAATGCCAATCTTTGCAGCGCATCATGACGTATTGTTCTTGATGAACACGTAATACAGATTCTATATCTCACAATTGCACTATCTCAATCCCAAAAGCAATGCAAATTTACATTGGCTCCATAGGAAGCTTATCAGTAAGTAAATGAAAAAGACTCTCCAAGAATTAGAACTCATGAAATCCTTTTTACAAGACAGGTGCATTAACCCAGTAAGCCACAGCAACATCACAGGTGCAAATTTATGTCAAGAAGGGCAGTGACCAATGAATCACTATTAGGTAAGTTCAAAAAGAAATCCATTGGTTTTACTATGCTATTCTTAATGCCAATCTAAACAGCTTGTAATGACATATTGTTCTTTATGAACACTTAGTACAGATTCTATCTCACAATTGCACTATCTCAATCCCAAAATCAATGGAAATTTCCATTGGCTCTATAGGAAACTTATTGGTAAGTAAATGAAAAAGAGCTCTCTGAGGACTAGAATTCATGAACTCCTGTTTAAAAGACAGGGGCATTAACCCACTAAGCCATTGGAACATCACAAATGCAAAGTGATGTCAAGAAGGCAGCGAACATTGAATCACTATTAGATAAGTTCAAAAAGAAATCCATTGGTTTCACTATGTTATTCTTAATGCCAATCTTTGCAGCGCATCATGACGTATTGTTCTTGATGAACACGTAATACAGATTCTATATCTCACAATTGCACTATCTCAATCCCAAAATCAATGCAAATTTACATTGGCTCCATAGGAAGCTTATTCGTAAGTAAATGAAAAAGTCTCTCCAAGGATTAGAACTCATGAAATACTTTTTACAACACAGGTGCATTAACCCAGTAAGCCACAGCAACATCACAGGTGCAAATTGATGTCAAGAAGGGCAGTGACCAATGAATCACTATTAGGTAAGTTCAAAAAGAAATCCATTGGTTTTACTATGCTATTCTTAATGCCAATCTAAACAGCTTGTAATGACATATTGTTCTTTATGAACACTTAGTACAGATTCTATCTCACAATTGCACTATCTCAATCCCAAAATCAATGGAAATTTCCATTGGCTCTATAGGAAACTTATTGGTAAGTAAATGAAAAAGAGCTCTCTGAGGACTAGAACTCATGAACTCCTGTTTAAAACATAGGGGCATTAACACACTAAGCCATTGGAACATCACAAGTGCAAAGTGATGTCAAGAAGGCAGCGAACATTGAATCACTATTAGATAAGTTCAAAAAGAAATCCATTGGTTTCACTATGTTATTCTTAATGCCAATCTTTGCAGCGCATCATGACGTATTGTTCTTGATGAACACGTAATACAGATTCTATATCTCACAATTGCACTATCTCAATCCCAAAAGCAATGCAAATTTACATTGGCTCCATAGGAAGCTTATCAGTAAGTAAATGAAAAAGACTCTCCAAGGATTAGAACTCATGAAATCCTTTTTACAAGACAGGTGCATTAACCCAGTAAGCCACAGCAACATCACAGGTGCAAATTTATGTCAAGAAGGGCAGTGACCAATGAATCACTATTAGGTAAGTTCAAAAAGAAATCCATTGGTTTTACTATGCTATTCTTAATGCCAATCTAAACAGCTTGTAATGACATATTGTTCTTTATGAACACTTAGTACAGATTCTATCTCACAATTGCACTATCTCAATCCCAAAATCAATGGAAATTTCCATTGGCTCTATAGGAAACTTATTGGTAAGTAAATGAAAAAGAGCTCTCTGAGGACTAGAACTCATGAACTCCTGTTTAAAAGACAGGGGCATTAACCCACTAAGCCATTGGAACATCACAAGTGCAAACTGATGTCAAGAAGGGCAGTGAACATTGAATCACTATTGGTAAGTTCAAAAAGAAATCCATTGGTTTCACTATGTTATTCTTAATGCCAATCTTTGCAGCGCATCATGACGTATTGTTCTTGATGAACACGTAATACAGATTCTATATCTCACAATTGCACTATCTCAAGCCCAAAATCAATGCAAATTTCCATTGGCTCTATAGGAAGCTTATTAGTAAGTAAATGAAAAAACTCTCTGAGAATTAGAACTCATGAACTCCTGTTTATAAGACAGGCGCAATAACCAAGTAAGCCACTGGAACATCACAAGTGCAAAAGGTTCTCAAGAAGGGCAATGACCAATGAATCACTATTAGTTAAGTTCAAAAAGAAATCCATTGGTTTCACTATGTTATTCTTAATGCCAATCTTTGCAGCGCATCATGACGTATTGTTCTTGATGAACACGTAATGCAGATTCTATATCTCAAAATCAATGCAAATTTCCATTGCTCCATAGGAAGCTTATTAGTAAGTAAATGAAAAAGACTCTCCAAGGATTAGAACTCATGAGATCCTTTTTACAAGACAGGAGCATTAACCCAGTAAGCCACAGCAACATCACAGGTGCAAATTTATGTCAAGAAGGGCAGTGACCAATGAATCACTATTAGGTAAGTTCAAATAGAAATCCATTGGTTTTACTATGTTATTCTTAATGCCAATCTAAACAGCTTGTAATGACATATTGTTCTTTATGAACACTTAGTACAGATTCTATCTCACAATTGCAATATCTCAATCCAAAAATCAATGCAAATTTCCATTGGCTCTATAGGAAACTTATTGGTAAGTAAATGAAAAGGAGCTCTCGGAGGACTAGAATTCATGAACTCCTGTTTAAAAGACAGGGGCATTAACCCACTAAGCCATTGGAACATCACAAATGCAAAGTGATGTCAAGAAGGCAGCGAACATTGAATCACTATTAGATAAGTTCAAAAAGAAATCCATTGGTTTCACTATGTTATTCTTAATGCCAATCTTTGCAGCGCATCATGACGTATTGTTCTTGATGAACACGTAATACAGATTCTATATCTCACAATTGCACTATCTCAATCCCAAAATCAATGCAAATTTACATTGGCTCCATAGGAACTTATTAGTAAGTAAATGAAAAAGTCTCTCCAAGGATTAGAACTCATGAAATCCTTTTTACAAGACAGGTGCATTAACCCAGTAAGCCACAGCAACATCACAGGTGCAAATTTATGTCAAGAAGGGCAGTGACCAATGAATTACTATTAGGTAAGTTCAAAAAGAAATCCATTGGTTTTACTATGCTATTCTTAATGCCAATCTAAACAGCTTGTAATGACATATTGTTCTTTATGAACACTTAGTACAGATTCTATCTCACAATTGCAATATCTCAATCCCAAAATCAATGGAAATTTCCATTGGCTCTATAGGAAACTTATTGGTAAGTAAATGAAAAAAAGCTCTCTGAGGACTAGAACTCATGAACTCCTGTTTAAAAGACAGGGGCATTAACCCACTAAGCCATTGGAACATCACAAGTGCAAAGTGATGTCAAGAAGGGCAGTGAACATTGAATCACTATTGGTAAGTTCAAAAAGAAATCCATTGGTTTCACTATGTTATTCTTAATGCCAATCTTTGCAGCGCATCATGACGTATTGTTCTTGATGAACACGTAATACAGATTCTATATCTCACAATTGCACTATCTCAAGCCCAAAATCAATTCAAATTTCCATTGGCTCTATAGGAAGCTTATTAGTAAGTAAATGAAAAAACTCTCTGAGAATTAGAACTCATGAACTCCTGTTTATAAGACAGGCGCAATAACCAAGTAAGCCACTGGAACATCACAAGTGCAAAAGGTTCTCAAGAAGGGCAATGACCAATGAATCACTATTAGTTAAGTTCAAAAAGAAATCCATTAGTTTCACTATGTTATTCTTAATGCCAATCTTTGCAGCGCATCATGACGTATTGTTCTTGATGAACACGTAATGCAGATTCTATATCTCAAAATCAATGCAAATTTCCATTGCTCCATAGGAAGCTTATTAGTAAGTAAATGAAAAAGACTCTCCAAGGATTAGAAATCATGAGATCCTTTTTACAAGACAGGAGTATTAACCCAGTAAGCCACAGCAACATCACAGGTGCAAATTTATGTCAAGAAGGGCAGTGACCAATGAATCACTATTAGGTAAGTTCAAATAGAAATCCATTGGTTTTACTATGTTATTCTTAATGCCAATCTAAACAGCTTGTAATGACATATTGTTCTTTATGAACACTTAGTACAGATTCTATCTCACAATTGCAATATCTCAATCCAAAAATCAATGCAAATTTCCATTGGCTCTATAGGAAACTTATTGGTAAGTAAATGAAAAAGAGCTCTCTGAGGACTAGAATTCATGAACTCCTGTTTAAAAGACAGGGGCATTAACCCACTAAGCCATTGGAACATCACAAATGCAAAGTGATGTCAAGAAGGCAGCGAACATTGAATCACTATTAGATAAGTTCAAAAAGAAATCCATTGGTTTCACTATGTTATTCTTAATGCCAATCTTTGCAGCGCATCATGACGTATTGTTCTTGATGAACACGTAATACAGATTCTATATCTCACAATTGCACTATCTCAAGCCCAAAATCAATGCAAATTTACATTGGCTCCATAGGAAGCTTATTAGTAAGTAAATGAAAAAGTCTCTCCAAGGATTAGAACTCATGAAATACTTTTTACAAGACAGGTGCATTAACCCAGTAAGCCACAGCAACATCACAGGTGCAAATTTATGTCAAGAAGGGCAGTGACCAATGAATCACTATTAGGTAAGTTCAATAAGAAATCCATTGGTTTTACTATGCTATTCTTAATGCCAATCTAAACAGCTTGTAATGACATACTGTTCTTTATGAACACTTAGTACAGATTCTATCTCACAATTGCACTATCTCAATCCCAAAATCAATGGAAATTTCCATTGGCTCTATAGGAAACTTATTGGTAAGTAAATGAAAAAGAGCTCTCTGAGGACTAGAACTCATGAACTCCTGTTTAAAAGATAGGGGCATTAACACACTAAGCCATTGGAACATCACAAGTGCAAAGTGATGTCAAGAAGGGCAGTGAACATTGAATCACCATTGGTAAGTTCAAAAAGAAATCCATTGGTTTCACTATGTTATTCTTAATGCAAATCTTTGCAGCGCATCATGACGTATTGTTCTTGATGAACACGTAATACAGATTCTATATCTCACAATTGCACTATCTCAAGCCCAAAATCAATGCAAATTCTCATTGGCTCTATAGGAAGCTTATTAGTAAGTAAATGAAAAAACTCTCTGAGAATTAGAACTCATGAACTCCTGTTTATAAGACAGGCGCAATAACCAAGTAAGTCACTGGAACATCACAAGTGCAAAAGGTTGTCAAGAAGGGCAATGACCAATGAATCACTATTAGGTAAGTTCAAAAAGAAATCCATTTGTTTCACTATGTTATTCTTAATGCCAATCTTTGCAGCGCATCATGACGTATTGTTCTTGATGAACACGTAATACAGATTCTATATCTCAAAATCAATGCAAATTTCCATTGCTCCATAGGAAGCTTATTAGTAAGTAAATGAAAAAGACTCTCCAAGGATTAGAACTCATGAGATCCTTTTTACAAGACAGGAGCATTAACCCAGTAAGCCACAGCAACATCACAGGTGCAAATTTATGTCAAGAAGGGCAGTGACCAATGAATCACTATTAGGTAAGTTCAAATAGAAATCCATTGGTTTTACTATGTTTTTCTTAATGCCAATCTAAACAGCTTGTAATGACATATTGTTCTTTATGAACACTTAGTACAGATTCTATCTCACAATTGCAATATCTCAATCCAAAAATCAATGCAAATTTCCATTGGCTCTATAGGAAACTTATTGGTAAGTAAATGAAAAAGAGCTCTCTGAGGACTAGAATTCATGAACTCCTGTTTAAAAGACAGGGGCATTAACCCACTAAGCCATTGGAACATCACAAATGCAAAGTGATGTCAAGAAGGCAGCGAACATTGAATCACTATTAGATAAGTTCAAAAAGAAATCCATTGGTTTCACTATGTTATTCTTAATGCCAATCTTTGCAGCGCATCATGACGTATTGTTCTTGATGAACACGTAATACAGATTCTATATCTCACAATTGCACTATCTCAAGCCCAAAATCAATGCAAATTTACATTGGCTCCATAGGAAGCTTATTAGTAAGTAAATGAAAAAGTCTCTCCAAGGATTAGAACTCATGAAATACTTTTTACAAGACAGGTGCATTAACCCAGTAAGCCACAGCAACATCACAGGTGCAAATTTATGTCAAGAAGGGCAGTGACCAATGAATCACTATTAGGTAAGTTCAAAAAGAAATCCATTGGTTTTACTATGCTATTCTTAATGCCAATCTAAACAGCTTGTAATGACATACTGTTCTTTATGAACACTTAGTACAGATTCTATCTCACAATTGCACTATCTCAATCCCAAAATCAATGGAAATTTCCATTGGCTCTATAGGAAACTTATTGGTAAGTAAATGAAAAAGAGCTCTCTGAGGACTAGAACTCATGAACTCCTGTTTAAAAGATAGGGGCATTAACACACTAAGCCATTGGAACATCACAAGTGCAAAGTGATGTCAAGAAGGGCAGTGAACATTGAATCACCATTGGTAAGTTCAAAAAGAAATCCATTGGTTTCACTATGTTATTCTTAATGCAAATCTTTGCAGCGCATCATGACGTATTGTTCTTGATGAACACGTAATACAGATTCTATATCTCACAATTGCACTATCTCAAGCCCAAAATCAATGCAAATTCTCATTGGCTCTATAGGAAGCTTATTAGTAAGTAAATGAAAAAACTCTCTGAGAATTAGAACTCATGAACTCCTGTTTATAAGACAGGCGCAATAACCAAGTAAGTCACTGGAACATCACAAGTGCAAAAGGTTGTCAAGAAGGGCAATGACCAATGAATCACTATTAGGTAAGTTCAAAAAGAAATCCATTTGTTTCACTATGTTATTCTTAATGCCAATCTTTGCAGCGCATCATGACGTATTGTTCTTGATGAACACGTAATACAGATTCTATATCTCAAAATCAATGCAAATTTCCATTGCTCCATAGGAAGCTTATTAGTAAGTAAATGAAAAAGACTCTCCAAGGATTAGAACTCATGACATCCTTTTTACAAGACAGGAGCATTAACCCAGTAAGCCACAGCAACATCACAGGTGCAAATTTATGTCAAGAAGGGCAGTGACCAATGAATCACTATTAGGTAAGTTCAAAAAGAAATCCATTGGTTTTACTATGCTATTCTTAATGCCAATCTAAACAGCTTGTAATGACATATTGTTCTTTATGAACACTTAGTACAGATTCTATCTCACAATCGAAATATCTCAATCCAAAAATCAATGCAAATTTCCCTTGGCTCTATAGGAAACTTATTGGTAAGTAAATGAAAAAGAGCTCTCTGAGGACTAGAATTCATGAACTCCTGTTTAAAATACAGGGGCATTAACCCACTAAGCCATTGGAACATCACAAGTGTGAAGTAATGTCAAGAAGGGCAGTGAACATTGAATCACCATTGGTAAGTTCAAAAAGAAATCCATTGGTTTCACTATGTTATTCTTAATGCCAATCTTTGCAGCGCATCATGACGTATTGTTCTTGATGAACACGTAATACAGATTCTATATCTCACAATTGCACTATCTCAAGCCCAAAATCAATGCAAATTTACATTGGCTCCATAGGAAGCTTATTAGTAAGTAAATGAAAAAGTCTCTCCAAGGATTAGAACTCATGAAATACTTTTTACAAGACAGGTGCATTAACCCAGTAAGCCACAGCAACATCACAGGTGCAAATTTATGTCAAGAAGGGCAGTGACCAATGAATCACTATTAGGTAAGTTCAAAAAGAAATCCATTGGTTTTACTATGCTATTCTTAATGCCAATCTAAACAGCTTGTAATGACATATTGTTCTTTATGAACACTTAGTACAGATTCTATCTCACAATTGCAATATCTCAATCCAAAAATCAATGCAAATTTCCATTGGCTCTATAGGAAACTTATTGGTAAGTAAATGAAAAAGAGCTCTCTGAGGACTAGAATTCATGAACTCCTGTTTAAAAGACAGGGGCATTAACCCACTAAGCCATTGGAACATCACAAATGCAAAGTGATGTCAAGAAGGCAGCGAACATTGAATCACTATTAGATAAGTTCAAAAAGAAATCCATTGGCTTCACTATGTTATTCTTAATGCCAATCTTTGCAGCGCAACATGACGTATTGTTCTTGATGAACACGTAATACAGATTCTATAGATCACAATTGCAGTATCTCAATCCCAAAAGCAATGCAAATTTACATTGGCTCCATAGGAAGCTTATCAGTAAGTAAATGAAAAAGACTCTCCAAGGATTAGAACTCATGAAATCCTTTTTACAAGACAGGTACATTAACCCAGTAAGCCACAGCAACATCACAGGTGCAAATTTATGTCAAGAAGGGCAGTGACCAATGAATCACTATTAGGTAAGTTCAAAAAGAAATCCATTGGTTTTACTATGCTATTCTTAATGCCAATCTAAACAGCTTGTAATGACATATTGTTCTTTATGAACACTTAGTACAGATTCTATCTCACAATTGCACTATCTCAATCCCAAAATCAATGGAAATTTCCATTGGCTCTATAGGAAACTTATTGGTAAGTAAATGAATAAAAGCTCTCTGAGGACTAGAACTCATGAACCCCTGTTTAAAAGATAGGGGCATTAACACACTAAGCCATTGGAACATCACAAGTGCAAAGTGATGTCAAGAAGGGCAGTGAACATTGAATCACTATTGGTAAGTTCAAAAAGAAATCCATTGGTTTCACTATGTTATTCTTAATGCCAATCTTTGCAGCGCATCGTGACGTATTGTTCTTGATGAACATGTAATACAGATTCTATATCTCACAATTGCACTAACTCAAGCCCAAAATCAATGCAAATTTCCATTGGCTCTATAGGAAGCTTATTAGTAAGTAAATGAAAAAACTCTCTGAGAATTAGAACTCATGAACTCCTGTTTATAAGACAGGCACAATAACCAAGTAAGCCACTGGAACATCACAAGTGCAAAAGGTTCTCAAGAAGGGCAATGACCAATGAATCACTATTAGGTAAGTTCAAAAAGAAATCCATTGGTTTCACTATGTTATTCTTAATGCCAATCTTTGCAGCGCATCATGACGTATTGTTCTTGATGAACACGTAATGCAGATTCTATATCTCAAAATCAATGCAAATTTCCATTGCTCCATAGGAAGCTTATTAGTAAGTAAATGAAAAAGACTCTCCAAGGATTAGAACTCATGAAATCCTTTTTACAAGACAGGAGCATTAACCCAGTAAGCCACAGCAACATCACAGGTGCAAATTTATGTCAAGAAGTGCAGTGACCAATGAATCACTATTAGGTAAGTTCAAACAGAAATCCATTGGTTTTACTATGTTATTCTTAATACCAATCTAAACAGCTTGTAATGACATATTGTTCTTTATGAACACTTAGTACAGATTCTATCTCACAATTGCAATATCTCAATCCAAAAATCAATGCAAATTTCCATTGGCTCTATAGGAAACTTATTGGTAAGTAAATGAAAAAGAGCTCTCTGAGGACTAGAATTCATGAACTCCTGTTTAAAAGACAGGGGCATTAACCCACTAAGCCATTGGAACATCACAAGTGCAAAGTGATGTCAAGAAGGGCAGTGAACATTGAATCACTATTGGTAAGTTCAAAAAGAAATCCATTGGTTTCACTATGTTATTCTTAATGCCAATCTTTGCAGCGCATCATGACGTATTGTTCTTGATGAACACGTAATACAGATTCTATATCTCACAATTGCACTATCTCAATCCCAAAATCAATGCAAATTTACATTGGCTCCATAGGAAGCTTATTAGTAAGTAAATGAAAAAGTCTCTCCAAGGATTAGAACTCATGAAATACTTTTTACAACACAGGTGCATTAACCCAGTAAGCCACAGCAACATCACAGGTGCAAATTTATGTCAAGAAGGGCAGTGACCAATGAATCACTATTAGGTAAGTTCAAAAAGAAATCCATTGGTTTTACTATGCTATTCTTAATGCCAATCTAAACAGCTTGTAATGACATATTGTTCTTTATGAACACTTAGTACAGATTCTATCTCACAATTGCACTATCTCAATCCCAAAATCAATGGAAATTTCCATTGGCTCTATAGGAAACTTATTGGTAAGTAAATGAAAAAGAGCTCTCTGAGGACTAGAACTCATGAACTCCTGTTTAAAAGATAGGGGCATTAACACACTAAGCCATTGGAAAATCACAAGTGCAAAGTGATGTCAAGAAGGGCAGTGAACATTGAATCACCATTGGTAAGTTCAAAAAGAAATCCATTGGTTTCACTATGTTATTCTTAATGCCAATCTTTGCAGCGCATCATGACGTATTGTTCTTGATGAACACGTAATACAGATTCTATATCTCACAATTGCACTATCTCAAGCCCAAAATCAATGCAAATTTACATTGGCTCCATAGGAAGCTTATTAGTAAGTAAATGAAAAAGTCTCTCCAAGGATTAGAACTCATGAAATACTTTTTACAAGACAGGTGCATTAACCCAGTAAGCCACAGCAACATCACGGGTGCAAATTTATGTCAAGAAGGGCAGTGACCAATGAATCACTATTAGGTAAGTTCAAAAAGAAATCCATTGGTTTTACTATGCTATTCTTAATGCCAATCTAAACAGCTTGTAATGACATATTGTTCTTTATGAACACTTAGTACAGATTCTATCTCACAATTGCACTATCTCAATCCCAAAATCAATGGAAATTTCCATTGGCTCTATAGGAAACTTATTGGTAAGTAAATGAAAAAGAGCTCTCTGAGGACTAGAACTCATGAACTCCTGTTTAAAAGATAGGGGCATTAACACACTAAGCCATTGGAACATCACAAGTGCAAAGTGATGTCAAGAAGGGCAGTGAACATTGAATCACTATTGGTAAGTTCAAAAAGAAATCCATTGGTTTCTCTATGTTATTCTTAATGCCAATCTTTGCAGCGCATCGTGACGTATTGTTCTTGATGAACACGTAATACAGATTCTATATCTCACAATTGCACTATCTCAAGCCCAAAATCAATTCAAATTTCCATTGGCTCCATAGGAAGCTTATTAGTAAGTAAATGAAAAAACTCTCTGAGAATTAGAACTCATGAACTCCTGTTTATAAGACAGGCGCAATAACCAAGAAAGCCACTGCAACATCACAAGTGCAAAAGGTTGTCAAGAAGGGCAATGACCAATGAATCACTATTAGGTAAGTTCAAAAAGAAATCCATTGGTTTCACTATGTTATTCTTAATGCCAATCTTTGCAGCGCATCATGACGTATTGTTCTTGATGAACACGTAATACAGATTCTATATCTCACAATTGCACTATCTCAATCCCAAAATCAATGCAAATTTCCATTGGCTCTATAGGAAGCTTATTAGTAAGTAAATGAAAAAACTCTCTGAGAATTAGAACTCATGAACTCCTGTTTATAAGACAGGCACAATAACCAAGTAAGCCACTGGAACATCACAAGGGCAAAAGGTTTTCAAGAAGGGCAATGACCAATGAATCACTATTAGGTAAGTTCAAAAAGAAATCCATTGGTTTCACTATGTTATTCTTAATGCCAATCTTTGCAGCGCATCATGACGTATTGTTCTTGATGAACACGTAATGCAGATTCTATATCTCAAAATCAATGCAAATTTCCATTGCTCCATAGGAAGCTTATTAGTAAGTAAATGAAAAAGACTCTCCAAGGATTAGAACTCATGAAATCCTTTTTACAAGACAGGAGCATTAACCCAGTAAGCCACAGCAACATCACAGGTGCAAATTTATGTCAAGAAGTGCAGTGACCAATGAATCACTATTAGGTAAGTTCAAATAGAAATCCATTGGTTTTACTATGTTATTCTTAATGCCAATCTAAACAGCTTGTAATCACATATTGTTCTTTATGAACACTTAGTACAGATTCTATCTCACAATTGCAATATCTCAATCCAAAAATCAATGCAAATTTCCATTGGCTCTATAGGAAACTTATTGGTAAGTAAATGAAAAAGAGCTCTCTGAGGACTAGAATTCATGAACTCCTGTTTAAAAGACAGGGGCATTAACCCACTAAGCCATTGGAACATCACAAGTGCAAAGTGATGTCAAGAAGGGCAGTGAACATTGAATCACTATTGGTAAGTTCAAAAAGAAATCCATTGGTTTCACTATGTTATTCTTAATGCCAATCTTTGCAGCGCATCATGACGTGTTGTTCTTGATGAACACGTAATACAGATTCTATATCTCACAATTGCACTATCTCAATCCCAAAATCAATGCAAATTTACATTGGCTCCATAGGAAGCTTATTAGTAAGTAAATGAAAAAGTCTCTCCAAGGATTAGAACTCATGAAATACTTTTTACAACACAGGTGCATTAACCCAGTAAGCCACAGCAACATCACAGGTGCAAATTTATGTCAAGAAGGGCAGTGACCAATGAATCACTATTAGGTAAGTTCAAAAAGAAATCCATTGGTTTTACTATGCTATTCTTAATGCCAATCTAAACAGCTTGTAATGACATATTGTTCTTTATGAACACTTAGTACAGATTCTATCTCACAATTGCACTATCTCAATCCCAAAATCAATGGAAATTTCCATTGGCTCTATAGGAAACTTATTGGTAAGTAAATGAAAAAGAGCTCTCTGAGGACTAGAACTCATGAACTCCTGTTTAAAACATAGGGGCATTAACACACTAAGCCATTGGAACATCACAAGTGCAAAGTGATGTCAAGAAGGCAGCGAACATTGAATCACTATTAGATAAGTTCAAAAAGAAATCCATTGGTTTCACTATGTTATTCTTAATGCCAATCTTTGCAGCGCATCATGACGTATTGTTCTTGATGAACACGTAATACAGATTCTATATCTCACAATTGCACTATCTCAATCCCAAAAGCAATGCAAATTTACATTGGCTCCATAGGAAGCTTATCAGTAAGTAAATGAAAAAGACTCTCCAAGGATTAGAACTCATGAAATCCTTTTTACAAGACAGGTGCATTAACCCAGTAAGCCACAGCAACATCACAAGTGCAAATTTATGTCAAGAAGGGCAGTGACCAATGAATCACTATTAGGTAAGTTCAAAAAGAAATCCATTGGTTTTACTATGCTATTCTTAATGCCAATCTAAACAGCTTGTAATGACATATTGTTCTTTATGAACACTTAGTACAGATTCTATCTCACAATTGCACTATCTCAATCCCAAAATCAATGGAAATTTCCATTGGCTCTATAGGAAGCTTATTAGTAAGTAAATGAAAAAACTCTCTGAGAAATAGAACTCATGAACTTCTGTTTATAAGACAGGCACAATAACCAAGTAAGCCACTGGAACATCACAAGTGCAAAAGGTTCTCAAGAAGGGCAATGACCAATGAATCACTATTAGTTAAGTTCAAAAAGAAATCCATTGGTTTCACTATGTTATTCTTAATGCCAATCTTTGCAGCGCATCATGACGTATTGTTCTTGATGAACACGTAATGCAGATTCTATATCTCAAAATCAATGCAAATTTCCATTGCTCCATAGGAAGCTTATTAGTAAGTAAATGAAAAAGACTCTCCAAGGATTAGAACTCATGAGATCCTTTTTACAAGACAGGAGCATTAACCCAGTAAGCCACAGCAACATCACAGGTGCAAATTTATGTCAAGAAGGGCAGTGACCAATGAATCACTATTAGGTAAGTTCAAATAGAAATCCATTGGTTTTACTATGTTATTCTTAATGCCAATCTAAACAGCTTGTAATGACATATTGTTCTTTATGAACACTTAGTACAGATTCTATCTCACAATTGCAATATCTCAATCCAAAAATCAATGGAAATTTCCATTGGCTCTATAGGAAACTTATTGGTAAGTAAATGAAAAAGAGCTCTCTGAGGACTAGAACTCATGAACTCCTGTTTAAAACATAGGGGCATTAACACACTAAGCCATTGGAACATCACAAGTGCAAAGTGATGTCAAGAAGGCAGCGAACATTGAATCACTATTAGATAAGTTCAAAAAGAAATCCATTGGTTTCACTATGTTATTCTTAATGCCAATCTTTGCAGCGCATCATGACGTATTGTTCTTGATGAACACGTAATACAGATTCTATATCTCACAATTGCACTATCTCAATCCCAAAAGCAATGCAAATTTACATTGGCTCCATAGGAAGCTTATCAGTAAGTAAATGAAAAAGACTCTCCAAGGATTAGAACTCATGAAATCCTTTTTACAAGACAGGTGCATTAACCCAGTAAGCCACAGCAACATCACAGGTGCAAATTTATGTCAAGAAGGGCAGTGACCAATGAATCACTATTAGGTAAGTTCAAAAAGAAATCCATTGGTTTTACTATGCTATTCTTAATGCCAATCTAAACAGCTTGTAATGACATATTGTTCTTTATGAACACTTAGTACAGATTCTATCTCACAATTGCACTATCTCAATCCCAAAATCAATGGAAATTTCCATTGGCTCTATAGGAAACTTATTGGTAAGTAAATGAAAAAGAGCTCTCTGAGGACTAGAACTCATGAACTCCTGTTTAAAAGATAGGGGCATTAACACACTAAGCCATTGGAACATCACAAGTGCAAAGTGATGTCAAGAAGGGCAGTGAACATTGAATCACTATTGGTAAGTTCAAAAAGAAATCCATTGGTTTCTCTATGTTATTCTTAATGCCAATCTTTGCAGCGCATCGTGACGTATTGTTCTTGATGAACACGTAATACAGATTCTATATCTCACAATTGCACTATCTCAAGCCCAAAATCAATGCAAATTTCCATTGGCTCTATAGGAAGCTTATTAGTAAGTAAATGAAAAAACTCTCTGAGAATTAGAACTCATGAACTCCTGTTTATAAGACAGGCGCAATAACCAAGAAAGCCACTGCAACATCACAAGTGCAAAAGGTTGTCAAGAAGGGCAATGACCAATGAATCACTATTGGTAAGTTCAAAAAGAAATCCATTGGTTTCACTATGTTATTCTTTATGCCAATCTTTGCAGCGCATCATGACGTATTGTTCTTGATGAACACGTAATACAGATTCTATATCTCACAATTGCACTATCTCAAGCCCAAAATCAATGCAAATTTCCATTGGCTCTATAGGAAGCTTATTAGTAAGTAAATGAAAAAACTCTCTGAGAATTAGAACTCATGAACTCCTGTTTATAAGACAGGCACAATAACCAAGTAAGCCACTGGAACATCACAAGGGCAAAAGGTTCTCAAGAAGGGCAATGACCAATGAATCACTATTAGGTAAGTTCAAAAAGAAATCCATTGGTTTCACTATGTTATTCTTAATGCCAATCTTTGCAGCGCATCATGACGTATTGTTCTTGATGAACACGTAATGCAGATTCTATATCTCAAAATCAATGCAAATTTCCATTGCTCCATAGGAAGCTTATTAGTAAGTAAATGAAAAAGACTCTCCAAGGATTAGAACTCATGAAATCCTTTTTACAAGACAGGAGCATTAACCCAGTAAGCCACAGCAACATCACAGGTGCAAATTTATGTCAAGAAGTGCAGTGACCAATGAATCACTATTAGGTAAGTTCAAATAGAAATCCATTGGTTTTACTATGTTATTCTTAATGCCAATCTAAACAGCTTGTAATGACATATTGTTCTTTATGAACACTTAGTACAGATTCTATCTCACAATTGCAATATCTCAATCCAAAAATCAATGCAAATTTCCATTGGCTCTATAGGAAACTTATTGGTAAGTAAATGAAAAAGAGCTCTCTGAGGACTAGAATTCATGAACTCCTGTTTAAAAGACAGGGGCATTAACCCACTAAGCCATTGGAACATCACAAGTGCAAAGTGATGTCAAGAAGGGCAGTGAACATTGAATCACTATTGGTAAGTTCAAAAAGAAATCCATTGGTTTCACTATGTTATTCTTAATGCCAATCTTTGCAGCGCATCATGACGTGTTGTTCTTGATGAACACGTAATACAGATTCTATATCTCACAATTGCACTATCTCAATCCCAAAATCAATGCAAATTTACATTGGCTCCATAGGAAGCTTATTAGTAAGTAAATGAAAAAGTCTCTCCAAGGATTAGAACTCATGAAATACTTTTTACAACACAGGTGCATTAACCCAGTAAGCCACAGCAACATCACAGGTGCAAATTTATGTCAAGAAGGGCAGTGACCAATGAATCACTATTAGGTAAGTTCAAAAAGAAATCCATTGGTTTTACTATGCTATTCTTAATGCCAATCTAAACAGCTTGTAATGACATATTGTTCTTTATGAACACTTAGTACAGATTCTATCTCACAATTGCACTTTCTCAATCCCAAAATCAATGGAAATTTCCATTGGCTCTATAGGAAACTTATTGGTAAGTAAATGAAAAAGAGCTCTCTGAGGACTAGAACTCATGAACTCCTGTTTAAAAGACAGGGGCATTAACCCACTAAGCCATTGGAACATCACAAGTGCAAAGTGATGTCAAGAAGGGCAGTGAACATTGAATCACTATTGGTAAGTTCAAAAAGAAATCCATTGGTTTCACTATGTTATTCTTAATGCCAATCTTTGCAGCGCATCATGACGTATTGTTCTTGATGAACACGTAATACAGATTCTATATCTCACAATTGCACTATCTCAAGCCCAAAATCAATGCAAATTTCCATTGGCTCTATAGGAAGCTTATTAGTAAGTAAATGAAAAAACTCTCTGAGAATTAGAACTCATGAACTCCTGTTTATAAGACAGGCGCAATAACCAAGTAAGCCACTGGAACATCACTAGTGCAAAAGGTTCTCAAGAAGGGCAATGACCAATGAATCACTATTAGTTAAGTTCAAAAAGAAATCCATTGGTTTCACTATGTTATTCTTAATGCCAATCTTTGCAGCGCATCATGACGTATTGTTCTTGATGAACACGTAATGCAGATTCTATATCTCAAAATCAATGCAAATTTCCATTGCTCCATAGGAAGCTTATTAGTAAGTAAATGAAAAAGACTCTCCAAGGATTAGAACTCATGAGATCCTTTTTACAAGACAGGAGCATTAACCCAGTAAGCCACAGCAACATCACAGGTGCAAATTTATGTCAAGAAGGGCAGTGACCAATGAATCACTATTAGGTAAGTTCAAATAGAAATCCATTGGTTTTACTATGCTATTCTTAATGCCAATCTAAACAGCTTGTAATGACATATTGTTCTTTATGAACACTTAGTACAGATTCTATCTCACAATTGCACTATCTCAATCCCAAAATCAATGGAAATTTCCATTGGCTCTATAGGAAACTTATTGGTAAGTAAATGAAAAAGAGCTCTCTGAGGACTAGAACTCATGAACTCCTGTTTAAAACATAGGGGCATTAACACACTAAGCCATTGGAACATCACAAGTGCAAAGTGATGTCAAGAAGGCAGCGAACATTGAATCACTATTAGATAAGTTCAAAAAGAAATCCATTGGTTTCACTATGTTATTCTTAATGCCAATCTTTGCAGCGCATCATGACGTATTGTTCTTGATGAACACGTAATACAGATTCTATATCTCACAATTGCACTATCTCAATCCCAAAAGCAATGCAAATTTACATTGGCTCCATAGGAAGCTTATCAGTAAGTAAATGAAAAAGACTCTCCAAGGATTAGAACTCATGAAATCCTTTTTACAAGACAGGTGCATTAACCCAGTAAGCCACAGCAACATCACAGGTGCAAATTTATGTCAAGAAGGGCAGTGACCAATGAATCACTATTAGGTAAGTTCAAAAAGAAATCCATTGGTTTTACTATGCTATTCTTAATGCCAATCTAAACAGCTTGTAATGACATATTGTTCTTTATGAACACTTAGTACAGATTCTATCTCACAATTGCACTATCTCAATCCCAAAATCAATGGAAATTTCCATTGGCTCTATAGGAAACTTATTGGTAAGTAAATGAAAAAGAGCTCTCTGAGGACTAGAACTCATGAACTCCTGTTTAAAAGACAGGGGCATTAACCCACTAAGCCATTGGAACATCACAAGTGCAAACTGATGTCAAGAAGGGCAGTGAACATTGAATCACTATTGGTAAGTTCAAAAAGAAATCCATTGGTTTCACTATGTTATTCTTAATGCCAATCTTTGCAGCGCATCATGACGTGTTGTTCTTGATGAACACGTAATACAGATTCTATATCTCACAATTGCACTATCTCAAGCCCAAAATCAATGCAAATTTCCATTGGCTCTATAGGAAGCTTATTAGTAAGTAAATGAAAAAATTCTCTGAGAATTAGAACTCATGAACTCCTGTTTATAAGACAGGCACAATAACCAAGTAAGCCACTGGAACATCACAAGTGCAAAAGGTTCTCAAGAAGGGCAATGACCAATGAATCACTATTAGTTAAGTTCAAAAAGAAATCCATTGGTTTCACTATGTTATTCTTAATGCCAATCTTTGCAGCGCATCATGACGTATTGTTCTTGATGAACACGTAATGCAGATTCTATATCTCAAAATCAATGCAAATTTCCATTGCTCCATAGGAAGCTTATTAGTAAGTAAATGAAAAAGACTCTCCAAGGATTAGAACTCATGAGATCCTTTTTACAAGACAGGAGCATTAACCCAGTAAGCCACAGCAACATCACAGGTGCAAATTTATGTCAAGAAGGGCAGTGACCAATGAATCACTATTAGGTAAGTTCAAATAGAAATCCATTGGTTTTACTATGTTATTCTTAATGCCAATCTAAACAGCTTGTAATGACATATTGTTCTTTATGAACACTTAGTACAGATTCTATCTCACAATTGCAATATCTCAATCCAAAAATCAATGCAAATTTCCATTGGCTCTATAGGAAACTTATTGGTAAGTAAATGAAAAAGAGCTCTCTGAGGACTAGAATTCATGAACTCCTGTTTAAAAGACAGGGGCATTAACCCACTAAGCCATTGGAACATCACAAATGCAAAGTGATGTCAAGAAGGCAGCGAACATTGAATCACTATTAGATAAGTTCAAAAAGAAATCCATTGGTTTCACTATGTTATTCTTAATGCCAATCTTTGCAGCGCATCATGACGTATTGTTCTTGATGAACACGTAATACAGATTCTATATCTCACAATTGCACTATCTCAATCCCAAAATCAATGCAAATTTACATTGGCTCCATAGGAAGCTTATTAGTAAGTAAATGAAAAAGTCTCTCCAAGGATTAGAACTCATGAAATACTTTTTACAACACAGGTGCATTAACCCAGTAAGCCACAGCAACATCACAGGTGCAAATTTATGTCAAGAAGGGCAGTGACCAATGAATCACTATTAGGTAAGTTCAAAAAGAAATCCATTGGTTTTACTATGCTATTCTTAATGCCAATCTAAACAGCTTGTAATGACATATTGTTCTTTATGAACACTTAGTACAGATTCTATCTCACAATTGCACTATCTCAATCCCAAAATCAATGGAAATTTCCATTGGCTCTATAGGAAACTTATTGGTAAGTAAATGAAAAAGAGCTCTCTGAGGACTAGAACTCATGAACTCCTGTTTAAAACATAGGGGAATTAACACACTAAGCCATTGGAACATCACAAGTGCAAAGTGATGTCAAGAAGGCAGCGAACATTGAATCACTATTAGATAAGTTCAAAAAGAAATCCATTGGTTTCACTATGTTATTCTTAATGCCAATCTTTGCAGCGCATCATGACGTATTGTTCTTGATGAACACGTAATACAGATTCTATATCTCACAATTGCACTATCTCAATCCCAAAAGCAATGCAAATTTACATTGGCTCCATAGGAAGCTTATCAGTAAGTAAATGAAAAAGACTCTCCAAGGATTAGAACTCATGAAATCCTTTTTACAAGACAGGTGCATTAACCCAGTAAGCCACAGCAACATCACAGGTGCAAATTTATGTCAAGAAGGGCAGTGACCAATGAATCACTATTAGGTAAGTTCAAAAAGAAATCCATTGGTTTTACTATGCTATTCTTAATGCCAATCTAAACAGCTTGTAATGACATATTGTTCTTTATGAACACTTAGTACAGATTCTATCTCACAATTGCACTATCTCAATCCCAAAATCAATGGAAATTTCCATTGGCTCTATAGGAAACTTATTGGTAAGTAAATGAAAAAGAGCTCTCTGAGGACTAGAACTCATGAACTCCTGTTTAAAAGATAGGGGCATTAACACACTAAGCCATTGGAACATCACAAGTGCAAAGTGATGTCAAGAAGGGCAGTGAACATTGAATCACTATTGGTAAGTTCAAAAAGAAATCCATTGGTTTCTCTATGTTATTCTTAATGCCAATCTTTGCAGCGCATCGTGACGTATTGTTCTTGATGAACACGTAATACAGATTCTATATCTCACAATTGCACTATCTCAAGCCCAAAATCAATGCAAATTTCCATTGGCTCTATAGGAAGCTTATTAGTAAGTAAATGAAAAAACTCTCTGAGAATTAGAACTCATGAACTCCTGTTTATAAGACAGGCGCAATAACCAAGAAAGCCACTGCAACATCACAAGTGCAAAAGGTTGTCAAGAAGGGCAATGACCAATGAATCACTATTAGGTAAGTTCAAAAAGAAATCCATTGGTTTCACTATGTTATTCTTAATGCCAATCTTTGCAGCGCATCATGACGTATTGTTCTTGATGAACACGTAATACAGATTCTATATCTCACAATTGCACTATCTCAAGCCCAAAATCAATGCAAATTTCCATTGGCTCTATAGGAAGCTTATTAGTAAGTAAATGAAAAAACTCTCTGAGAATTAGAACTCATGAACTCCTGTTTATAAGACAGGCACAATAACCAAGTAAGCCACTGGAACATCACAAGGGCAAAAGGTTCTCAAGAAGGGCAATGACCAATGAATCACTATTAGGTAAGTTCAAAAAGAAATCCATTGGTTTCACTATGTTATTCTTAATGCCAATCTTTGCAGCGCATCATGACGTATTGTTCTTGATGAACACGTAATGCAGATTCTATATCTCAAAATCAATGCAAATTTCCATTGCTCCATAGGAAGCTTATTAGTAAGTAAATGAAAAAGACTCTCCAAGGATTAGAACTCATGAAATCCTTTTTACAAGACAGGAGCATTAACCCAGTAAGCCACAGCAACATCACAGGTGCAAATTTATGTCAAGAAGTGCAGTGACCAATGAATCACTATTAGGTAAGTTCAAATAGAAATCCATTGGTTTTACTATGTTATTCTTAATGCCAATCTAAACAGCTTGTAATGACATATTGTTCTTTATGAACACTTAGTACAGATTCTATCTCACAATTGCAATATCTCAATCCAAAAATCAATGCAAATTTCCATTGGCTCTATAGGAAACTTATTGGTAATTAAATGAAAAAGAGCTCTCTGAGGACTAGAATTCATGAACTCCTGTTTAAAAGACAGGGGCATTAACCCACTAAGCCATTGGAACATCACAAGTGCAAAGTGATGTCAAGAAGGGCAGTGAACATTGAATCACTATTGGTAAGTTCAAAAAGAAATCCATTGGTTTCACTATGTTATTCTTAATGCCAATCTTTGCAGCGCATCATGACGTGTTGTTCTTGATGAACACGTAATACAGATTCTATATCTCACAATTGCACTATCTCAATCCCAAAATCAATGGAAATTTACATTGGCTCTATAGGAAACTTATTGGTAAGTAAATGAAAAAGAGCTCTCTGAGGACTAGAACTCATGAACTCCTGTTTAAAACATAGGGGCATTAACACACTAAGCCATTGGAACATCACAAGTGCATAGTGATGTCAAGAAGGCAGCGAACATTGAATCACTATTAGATAAGTTCAAAAAGAAATCCATTGGTTTGACTATGTTATTCTTAATGCCAATCTTTGCAACGCATCATGACGTATTGTTCTTGATGAACACGTAATACAGATTCTATATCTCACAATTGCACTATCTCAATCCCAAAAGCAATGCAAATTTACATTGGCTCCATAGGAAGCTTATCAGTAAGTAAAAGAAAAAGACTCTCCAAAGATTAGAACTCATGAAATCCTTTTTACAAGACAGGTGCATTAACCCAGTAAGCCACAGCAACATCACAGGTGCAAATTTATGTCAAGAAGGGCAGTGACCAATGAATCACTATTAGGTAAGTTCAAAAAGAAATCCATTGGTTTTACTATGCTATTCTTAATGCCAATCTAAACAGCTTGTAATGACATATTGTTCTTTATGAACACTTAGTACAGATTCTATCTCACAATTGCACTATCTCAATCCTTAAATCAATGGAAATTTCCATTGGCTCTATAGGAAACTTATTGGTAAGTAAATGAAAAAGAGCTCTCTGAGGACTAGAACTCATGAACTCCTGTTTAAAAGACATGGGCATTAACCCACTAAGCCATTGGAACATCACAAGTGCAAAGTGATGTCAAGAAGGGCAGTGAACATTGAATCACTATTGGTAAGTTCAAAAAGAAATCCATTGGTTTCACTATGTTATTCTTAATGCCAATCTTTGCAGCGCATCATGACGTATTGTTCTTGATGAACACGTAATACAGATTCTATATCTCACAATTGCACTATCTCAAGCCCAAAATCAATGCAAATTTCCATTGGCTCTATAGGAAGCTTATTAGTAAGTAAATGAAAAAACTCTCTGAGAATTAGAACTCATGAACTCCTGTTTATAAGACAGGCGCAATAACCAAGTAAGCCACTGGAACATCACAAGTGCAAAAGGTTCTCAAGAAGGGCAATGACCAATGAATCACTATTAGTTAAGTTCAAAAAGAAATCCATTGGTTTCACTATGTTATTCTTAATGCCAATCTTTGCAGCGCATCATGACGTATTGTTCTTGATGAACACGTAATGCAGATTCTATATCTCAAAATCAATGCAAATTTCCATTGCTCCATAGGAAGCTTATTAGTAAGTAAATGAAAAAGACTCTCCAAGGATTAGAACTCATGAGATCCTTTTTACAAGACAGGAGCATTAACCCAGTAAGCCACAGCAACATCACAGGTGCAAATTTATGTCAAGAAGGGCAGTGACCAATGAATCACTATTAGGTAAGTTCAAATAGAAATCCATTGGTTTTACTATGCTATTCTTAATGCCAATCTAAACAGCTTGTAATGACATATTGTTCTTTATGAACACTTAGTACAGATTCTATCTCACAATTGCACTATCTCAATCCCAAAATCAATGGAAATTTCCATTGGCTCTATAGGAAACTTATTGGTAAGTAAATGAAAAAGAGCTCTCTGAGGACTAGAACTCATGAACTCCTGTTTAAAAGATAGGGGCATTAACACACTAAGCCATTGGAACATCACAAGTGCAAAGTGATGTCAAGAAGGGCAGTGAACATTGAATCACTATTGGTAAGTTCAAAAAGAAATCCATTGGTTTCTCTATGTTATTCTTAATGCCAATCTTTGCAGCGCATCGTGACGTATTGTTCTTGATGAACACGTAATACAGATTCTATATCTCACAATTGCACTATCTCAAGCCCAAAATCAATGCAAATTTCCATTGGCTCTATAGGAAGCTTATTAGTAAGTAAATGAAAAAACTCTCTGAGAATTAGAACTCATGAACTCCTGTTTATAAGACAGGCGCAATAACCAAGAAAGCCACTGCAACATCACAAGTGCAAAAGGTTGTCAAGAAGGGCAATGACCAATGAATCACTATTAGGTAAGTTCAAAAAGAAATCCATTGGTTTCACTATGTTATTCTTAATGCCAATCTTTGCAGCGCATCATGACGTATTGTTCTTGATGAACACGTAATGCAGATTCTATATCTCAAAATCAATGCAAATTTCCATTGCTCCATAGGAAGCTTATTAGTAAGTAAATGAAAAAGACTCTCCAAGGATTAGAACTCATGAAATCCTTTTTACAAGACAGGAGCATTAACCCAGTAAGCCACAGCAACATCACAGGTGCAAATTTATGTCAAGAAGTGCAGTGACCAATGAATCACTATTAGGTAAGTTCAAATAGAAATCCATTGGTTTTACTATGTTATTCTTAATGCCAATCTAAACAGCTTGTAATGACATATTGTTCTTTATGAACACTTAGTACAGATTCTATCTCACAATTGCAATATCTCAATCCAAAAATCAATGCAAATTTCCATTGGCTCTATAGGAAACTTATTGGTAATTAAATGAAAAAGAGCTCTCTGAGGACTAGAATTCATGAACTCCTGTTTAAAAGACAGGGGCATTAACCCACTAAGCCATTGGAACATCACAAGTGCAAAGTGATGTCAAGAAGGGCAGTGAACATTGAATCACTATTGGTAAGTTCAAAAAGAAATCCATTGGTTTCACTATGTTATTCTTAATGCCAATCTTTGCAGCGCATCATGACGTGTTGTTCTTGATGAACACGTAATACAGATTCTATATCTCACAATTGCACTATCTCAATCCCAAAATCAATGGAAATTTACATTGGCTCTATAGGAAACTTATTGGTAAGTAAATGAAAAAGAGCTCTCTGAGGACTAGAACTCATGAACTCCTGTTTAAAACATAGGGGCATTAACACACTAAGCCATTGGAACATCACAAGTGCATAGTGATGTCAAGAAGGCAGCGAACATTGAATCACTATTAGATAAGTTCAAAAAGAAATCCATTGGTTTCACTATGTTATTCTTAATGCCAATCTTTGCAACGCATCATGATGTATTGTTCTTGATGAACACGTAATACAGATTCTATATCTCACAATTGCACTATCTCAATCCCAAAAGCAATGCAAATTTACATTGGCTCCATAGGAAGCTTATCAGTAAGTAAAAGAAAAAGACTCTCCAAAGATTAGAACTCATGAAATCCTTTTTACAAGACAGGTGCATTAACCCAGTAAGCCACAGCAACATCACAGGTGCAAATTTATGTCAAGAAGGGCAGTGACCAATGAATCACTATTAGGTAAGTTCAAAAAGAAATCCATTGGTTTTACTATGCTATTCTTAATGCCAATCTAAACAGCTTGTAATGACATATTGTTCTTTATGAACACTTAGTACAGATTCTATCTCACAATTGCACTATCTCAATCCTTAAATCAATGGAAATTTCCATTGGCTCTATAGGAAACTTATTGGTAAGTAAATGAAAAAGAGCTCTCTGAGGACTAGAACTCATGAACTCCTGTTTAAAAGACAGGGGCATTAACCCACTAAGCCATTGGAACATCACAAGTGCAAAGTGATGTCAAGAAGGGCAGTGAACATTGAATCACTATTGGTAAGTTCAAAAAGAAATCCATTGGTTTCACTATGTTATTCTTAATGCCAATCTTTGCAGCGCATCATGACGTATTGTTCTTGATGAACACGTAATACAGATTCTATATCTCACAATTGCACTATCTCAAGCCCAAAATCAATGCAAATTTCCATTGGCTCTATAGGAAGCTTATTAGTAAGTAAATGAAAAAACTCTCTGAGAATTAGAACTCATGAACTCCTGTTTATAAGACAGGCGCAATAACCAAGTAAGCCACTGGAACATCACAAGTGCAAAAGGTTCTCAAGAAGGGCAATGACCAATGAATCACTATTAGTTAAGTTCAAAAAGAAATCCATTGGTTTCACTATGTTATTCTTAATGCCAATCTTTGCAGCGCATCATGACGTATTGTTCTTGATGAACACGTAATGCAGATTCTATATCTCAAAATCAATGCAAATTTCCATTGCTCCATAGGAAGCTTATTAGTAAGTAAATGAAAAAGACTCTCCAAGGATTAGAACTCATGAGATCCTTTTAACAAGACAGGAGCATTAACCCAGTAAGCCACAGCAACATCACAGGTGCAAATTTATGTCAAGAAGGGCAGTGACCAATGAATCACTATTAGGTAAGTTCAAATAGAAATCCATTGGTTTTACTATGCTATTCTTAATGCCAATCTAAACAGCTTGTAATGACATATTGTTCTTTATGAACACTTAGTACAGATTCTATCTCACAATTGCACTATCTCAATCCCAAAATCAATGGAAATTTCCATTGGCTCTATAGGAAACTTATTGGTAAGTAAATGAAAAAGAGCTCTCTGAGGACTAGAACTCATGAACTCCTGTTTAAAACATAGGGGCATTAACACACTAAGCCATTGGAACATCACAAGTGCAAAGTGATGTCAAGAAGGCAGCGAACATTGAATCACTATTAGATAAGTTCAAAAAGAAATCCATTGGTTTCACTATGTTATTCTTAATGCCAATCTTTGCAGCGCATCATGACGTATTGTTCTTGATGAACACGTAATACAGATTCTATATCTCACAATTGCACTATCTCAATCCCAAAAGCAATGCAAATTTACATTGGCTCCATAGGAAGCTTATCAGTAAGTAAATGAAAAAGACTCTCCAAGAATTAGAACTCATGAAATCCTTTTTACAAGACAGGTGCATTAACCCAGTAAGCCACAGCAACATCACAGGTGCAAATTTATGTCAAGAAGGGCAGTGAACATTGAATCACTATTGGTAAGTTCAAAAAGAAATCCATTGGTTTCACTATGTTATTCTTAATGCCAATCTTTGCAGCGCATCATGACGTATTGTTCTTGATGAACACGTAATACAGATTCTATATCTCACAATTGCACTATCTCAAGCCCAAAATCAATGCAAATTTCCATTGGCTCTATAGGAAGCTTATTAGTAAGTAAATGAAAAAACTCTCTGAGAATTAGAACTCATGAACTCCTGTTTATAAGACAGGCGCAATAACCAAGTAAGCCACTGGAACATCACAAGTGCAAAAGGTTCTCAAGAAGGGCAATGACCAATGAATCACTATTAGTTAAGTTCAAAAAGAAATCCATTGGTTTCACTATGTTATTCTTAATGCCAATCTTTGCAGCGCATCATGACGTATTGTTCTTGATGAACACGTAATGCAGATTCTATATCTCAAAATCAATGCAAATTTCCATTGCTCCATAGGAAGCTTATTAGTAAGTAAATGAAAAAGACTCTCCAAGGATTAGAACTCATGAGATCCTTTTTACAAGACAGGAGCATTAACCCAGTAAGCCACAGCAACATCACAGGTGCAAATTTATGTCAAGAAGGGCAGTGACCAATGAATCACTATTAGGTAAGTTCAAATAGAAATCCATTGGTTTTACTATGCTATTCTTAATGCCAATCTAAACAGCTTGTAATGACATATTGTTCTTTATGAACACTTAGTACAGATTCTATCTCACAATTGCACTATCTCAATCCCAAAATCAATGGAAATTTCCATTGGCTCTATAGGAAACTTATTGGTAAGTAAATGAAAAAGAGCTCTCTGAGGACTAGAACTCATGAACTCCTGTTTAAAACATAGGGGCATTAACACACTAAGCCATTGGAACATCACAAGTGCAAAGTGATGTCAAGAAGGCAGCGAACATTGAATCACTATTAGATAAGTTCAAAAAGAAATCCATTGGTTTCACTATGTTATTCTTAATGCCAATCTTTGCAGCGCATCATGACGTATTGTTCTTGATGAACACGTAATACAGATTCTATATCTCACAATTGCACTATCTCAATCCCAAAAGCAATGCAAATTTACATTGGCTCCATAGGAAGCTTATCAGTAAGTAAATGAAAAAGACTCTCCAAGAATTAGAACTCATGAAATCCTTTTTACAAGACAGGTGCATTAACCCAGTAAGCCACAGCAACATCACAGGTGCAAATTTATGTCAAGAAGGGCAGTGACCAATGAATCACTATTAGGTAAGTTCAAAAAGAAATCCATTGGTTTTACTATGCTATTCTTAATGCCAATCTAAACAGCTTGTAATGACATATTGTTCTTTATGAACACTTAGTACAGATTCTATCTCACAATTGCACTATCTCAATCCCAAAATCAATGGAAATTTCCATTGGCTCTATAGGAAACTTATTGGTAAGTAAATGAAAAAGAGCTCTCTGAGGACTAGAATTCATGAACTCCTGTTTAAAAGACAGGGGCATTAACCCACTAAGCCATTGGAACATCACAAATGCAAAGTGATGTCAAGAAGGCAGCGAACATTGAATCACTATTAGATAAGTTCAAAAAGAAATCCATTGGTTTCACTATGTTATTCTTAATGCCAATCTTTGCAGCGCATCATGACGTATTGTTCTTGATGAACACGTAATACAGATTCTATATCTCACAATTGCACTATCTCAATCCCAAAATCAATGCAAATTTACATTGGCTCCATAGGAAGCTTATTCGTAAGTAAATGAAAAAGTCTCTCCAAGGATTAGAACTCATGAAATACTTTTTACAACACAGGTGCATTAACCCAGTAAGCCACAGCAACATCACAGGTGCAAATTGATGTCAAGAAGGGCAGTGACCAATGAATCACTATTAGGTAAGTTCAAAAAGAAATCCATTGGTTTTACTATGCTATTCTTAATGCCAATCTAAACAGCTTGTAATGACATATTGTTCTTTATGAACACTTAGTACAGATTCTATCTCACAATTGCACTATCTCAATCCCAAAATCAATGGAAATTTCCATTGGCTCTATAGGAAACTTATTGGTAAGTAAATGAAAAAGAGCTCTCTGAGGACTAGAACTCATGAACTCCTGTTTAAAACATAGGGGCATTAACACACTAAGCCATTGGAACATCACAAGTGCAAAGTGATGTCAAGAAGGCAGCGAACATTGAATCACTATTAGATAAGTTCAAAAAGAAATCCATTGGTTTCACTATGTTATTCTTAATGCCAATCTTTGCAGCGCATCATGACGTATTGTTCTTGATGAACACGTAATACAGATTCTATATCTCACAATTGCACTATCTCAATCCCAAAAGCAATGCAAATTTACATTGGCTCCATAGGAAGCTTATCAGTAAGTAAATGAAAAAGACTCTCCAAGGATTAGAACTCATGAAATCCTTTTTACAAGACAGGTGCATTAACCCAGTAAGCCACAGCAACATCACAGGTGCAAATTTATGTCAAGAAGGGCAGTGACCAATGAATCACTATTAGGTAAGTTCAAAAAGAAATCCATTGGTTTTACTATGCTATTCTTAATGCCAATCTAAACAGCTTGTAATGACATATTGTTCTTTATGAACACTTAGTACAGATTCTATCTCACAATTGCACTATCTCAATCCCAAAATCAATGGAAATTTCCATTGGCTCTATAGGAAACTTATTGGTAAGTAAATGAAAAAGAGCTCTCTGAGGACTAGAACTCATGAACTCCTGTTTAAAAGACAGGGGCATTAACCCACTAAGCCATTGGAACATCACAAGTGCAAACTGATGTCAAGAAGGGCAGTGAACATTGAATCACTATTGGTAAGTTCAAAAAGAAATCCATTGGTTTCACTATGTTATTCTTAATGCCAATCTTTGCAGCGCATCATGACGTATTGTTCTTGATGAACACGTAATACAGATTCTATATCTCACAATTGCACTATCTCAAGCCCAAAATCAATGCAAATTTCCATTGGCTCTATAGGAAGCTTATTAGTAAGTAAATGAAAAAACTCTCTGAGAATTAGAACTCATGAACTCCTGTTTATAAGACAGGCGCAATAACCAAGTAAGCCACTGGAACATCACAAGTGCAAAAGGTTCTCAAGAAGGGCAATGACCAATGAATCACTATTAGTTAAGTTCAAAAAGAAATCCATTGGTTTCACTATGTTATTCTTAATGCCAATCTTTGCAGCGCATCATGACGTATTGTTCTTGATGAACACGTAATGCAGATTCTATATCTCAAAATCAATGCAAATTTCCATTGCTCCATAGGAAGCTTATTAGTAAGTAAATGAAAAAGACTCTCCAAGGATTAGAACTCATGAGATCCTTTTTACAAGACAGGAGTATTAACCCAGTAAGCCACAGCAACATCACAGGTGCAAATTTATGTCAAGAAGGGCAGTGACCAATGAATCACTATTAGGTAAGTTCAAATAGAAATCCATTGGTTTTACTATGTTATTCTTAATGCCAATCTAAACAGCTTGTAATGACATATTGTTCTTTATGAACACTTAGTACAGATTCTATCTCACAATTGCAATATCTCAATCCAAAAATCAATGCAAATTTCCATTGGCTCTATAGGAAACTTATTGGTAAGTAAATGAAAAGGAGCTCTCGGAGGACTAGAATTCATGAACTCCTGTTTAAAAGACAGGGGCATTAACCCACTAAGCCATTGGAACATCACAAATGCAAAGTGATGTCAAGAAGGCAGCGAACATTGAATCACTATTAGATAAGTTCAAAAAGAAATCCATTGGTTTCACTATGTTATTCTTAATGCCAATCTTTGCAGCGCATCATGACGTATTGTTCTTGATGAACACGTAATACAGATTCTATATCTCACAATTGCACTATCTCAATCCCAAAATCAATGCAAATTTACATTGGCTCCATAGGAACTTATTAGTAAGTAAATGAAAAAGTCTCTCCAAGGATTAGAACTCATGAAATCCTTTTTACAAGACAGGTGCATTAACCCAGTAAGCCACAGCAACATCACAGGTGCAAATTTATGTCAAGAAGGGCAGTGACCAATGAATTACTATTAGGTAAGTTCAAAAAGAAATCCATTGGTTTTACTATGCTATTCTTAATGCCAATCTAAACAGCTTGTAATGACATATTGTTCTTTATGAACACTTAGTACAGATTCTATCTCACAATTGCAATATCTCAATCCCAAAATCAATGGAAATTTCCATTGGCTCTATAGGAAACTTATTGGTAAGTAAATGAAAAAAAGCTCTCTGAGGACTAGAACTCATGAACTCCTGTTTAAAAGACAGGGGCATTAACCCACTAAGCCATTGGAACATCACAAGTGCAAAGTGATGTCAAGAAGGGCAGTGAACATTGAATCACTATTGGTAAGTTCAAAAAGAAATCCATTGGTTTCACTATGTTATTCTTAATGCCAATCTTTGCAGCGCATCATGACGTATTGTTCTTGATGAACACGTAATACAGATTCTATATCTCACAATTGCACTATCTCAAGCCCAAAATCAATTCAAATTTCCATTGGCTCTATAGGAAGCTTATTAGTAAGTAAATGAAAAAACTCTCTGAGAATTAGAACTCATGAACTCCTGTTTATAAGACAGGCGCAATAACCAAGTAAGCCACTGGAACATCACAAGTGCAAAAGGTTCTCAAGAAGGGCAATGACCAATGAATCACTATTAGTTAAGTTCAAAAAGAAATCCATTAGTTTCACTATGTTATTCTTAATGCCAATCTTTGCAGCGCATCATGACGTATTGTTCTTGATGAACACGTAATGCAGATTCTATATCTCAAAATCAATGCAAATTTCCATTGCTCCATAGGAAGCTTATTAGTAAGTAAATGAAAAAGACTCTCCAAGGATTAGAACTCATGAGATCCTTTTTACAAGACAGGAGTATTAACCCAGTAAGCCACAGCAACATCACAGGTGCAAATTTATGTCAAGAAGGGCAGTGACCAATGAATCACTATTAGGTAAGTTCAAATAGAAATCCATTGGTTTTACTATGTTATTCTTAATGCCAATCTAAACAGCTTGTAATGACATATTGTTCTTTATGAACACTTAGTACAGATTCTATCTCACAATTGCAATATCTCAATCCAAAAATCAATGCAAATTTCCATTGGCTCTATAGGAAACTTATTGGTAAGTAAATGAAAAAGAGCTCTCTGAGGACTAGAATTCATGAACTCCTGTTTAAAAGACAGGGGCATTAACCCACTAAGCCATTGGAACATCACAAATGCAAAGTGATGTCAAGAAGGCAGCGAACATTGAATCACTATTAGATAAGTTCAAAAAGAAATCCATTGGTTTCACTATGTTATTCTTAATGCCAATCTTTGCAGCGCATCATGACGTATTGTTCTTGATGAACACGTAATACAGATTCTATATCTCACAATTGCACTATCTCAATCGCAAAAGCAATGCAAATTTACATTGGCTCCATAGGAAGCTTATCAGTGAGTAAATGAAAAAGACTCTCCAAGGATTAGAACTCATGAAATCCTTTTTACAAGACAGGTGCATTAACCCAGTAAGCCACAGCAACATCACAGGTGCAAATTTATGTCAAGAAGGGCAGTGACCAATGAATCACTATTAGGTAAGTTCAAAAAGAAATCCATTGGTTTTACTATGCTATTCTTAATGCCAATCTAAACAGCTTGTAATGACATATTGTTCTTTATGAACACTTAGTACAGATTCTATCTCACAATTGCACTATCTCAATCCCAAAATCAATGGAAATTTCCATTGGCTCTATAGGAAGCTTATTAGTAAGTAAATGAAAAAACTCTCTGAGAATTAGAACTCATGAACTCCTGTTTATAAGACAGGCGCAATAACCAAGTAAGCCACTGGAACATCACAAGTGCAAAAGGTTGTCAAGAAGGGCAATGACCAATGAATCACTATTAGGTAAGTTCAAAAAGAAATCCATTTGTTTCACTATGTTATTCTTAATGCCAATCTTTGCAGCGCATCATGACGTATTGTTCTTGATGAACACGTAATACAGATTCTATATCTCAAAATCAATGCAAATTTCCATTGCTCCATAGGAAGCTTATTAGTAAGTAAATGAAAAAGACTCTCCAAGGATTAGAACTCATGAGATCCTTTTTACAAGACAGGAGCATTAACCCAGTAAGCCACAGAAACATCACAGGTGCAAATTTATGTCAAGAAGGGCAGTGACCAATGAATCACTATTAGGTAAGTTCAAATAGAAATCCATTGGTTTTACTTTGTTATTCTTAATGCCAATCTAAACAGCTTGTAATGACATATTGTTCTTTATGAACACTTAGTACATATTCTATCTCACAATTGCAATATCTCAATCCAAAAATCAATGCAAATTTCCATTGGCTCTATAGGAAACTTATTGGTAAGTAAATGAAAAAGAGCTCTCTGAGGACTAGAATTCATGAACTCCTGTATAAAAGACATGGGCATTAACCCACTAAGCCATTGGAACATCACAAATGCAAAGTGATGTCAAGAAGGCAGCGAACATTGAATCACTATTAGATAAGTTCAAAAAGAAATCCATTGGTTTCACTATGTTATTCTTAATGCCAATCTTTGCAGCGCATCATGACGTATTGTTCTTGATGAACACGTAATACAGATTCTATATCTCACAATTGCACTATCTCAAGCCCAAAATCAATGCAAATTTCCATTGGCTCTATAGGAAGCTTATTAGTAAGTAAATGAAAAAACTCTCTGAGAATTAGAACTCATGAACTCCTGTTTATAAGACAGGCGCAATAACCAAGTAAGCCACTGGAACATCATAAGTGCAAAAGGTTCTCAAGAAGGGCAATGACCAATGAATCACTATTAGTTAAGTTCAAAAAGAAATCCATTGGTTTCACTATGTTATTCTTAATGCCAATCTTTGCAGCGCATCATGACGTATTGTTCTTGAAGAACACGTAATGCAGATTCTATATCTCAAAATCAATGCAAATTTCCATTGCTCCATAGGAAGCTTATTAGTAAGTAAATGAAAAAGACTCTCCAAGGATTAGAACTCATGAGATCCTTTTCACAAGACAGGAGCATTAACCCAGTAAGCCACAGCAACATCACAGGTGCAAATTTATGTCAAGAAGGGCAGTGACCAATGAATCACTATTAGGTAAGTTCAAATAGAAATCCATTGGTTTTACTATGTTATTCTTAATGCCAATCTAAACAGCTTGTAATGACATAGTGTTCTTTATGAACACTTAGTACAGATTCTATCTCACAATTGCAATATCTCAATCCAAAAATCAATGCAAATTTCCATTGGCTCTATAGGAAACTTATTGGTAAGTAAATGAAAAAGAGCTCTCTGAGGACTAGAATTCATGAACTCCTGTTTAAAAGACAGGGGCATTAACCCACTAAGCCATTGGAACATCACAAATGCAAAGTGATGTCAAGAAGGCAGCGAACATTGAATCACTATTAGATAAGTTCAAAAAGAAATCCATTGGTTTCACTATGTTATTCTTAATGCCAATCTTTGCAGCGCATCATGACGTATTGTTCTTGATGAACACGTAATACAGATTCTATATCTCACAATTGCACTATCTCAATCCCAAAATCAATGCAAATTTACATTGGCTCCATAGGAAGCTTATTAGTAAGTAAATGAAAAAGTCTCTCCAAGGATTAGAACTCATGAAATACTTTTTACAACACAGGTGCATTAACCCAGTAAGCCACAGCAACATCACAGGTGCAAATTTATGTCAAGAAGGGCAGTGACCAATGAATCACTATTAGGTAAGTTCAAAAAGAAATCCATTGGTTTTACTATGCTATTCTTAATGCCAATCTAAACAGCTTGTAATGACATATTGTTCTTTATGAACACTTAGTACATATTCTATCTCACAATTGCAATATCTCAATCCAAAAATCAATGCAAATTTCCATTGGCTCTATAGGAAACTTATTGGTAAGTAAATGAAAAAGAGCTCTCTGAGGACTAGAATTCATGAACTCCTGTATAAAAGACATGGGCATTAACCCACTAAGCCATTGGAACATCACAAACGCAAAGTGATGTCAAGAAGGCAGCGAACATTGAATCACTATTAGATAAGTTCAAAAAGAAATCCATTGGTTTCACTATGTTATTCTTAATGCCAATCTTTGCAGCGCATCATGACGTATTGTTCTTGATGAACACGTAATACAGATTCTATATCTCACAATTGCACTATCTCAAGCCCAAAATCAATGCAAATTTCCATTGGCTCTATAGGAAGCTTATTAGTAAGTAAATGAAAAAACTCTCTGAGAATTAGAACTCATGAACTCCTGTTTATAAGACAGGCGCAATAACCAAGTAAGCCACTGGAACATCACAAGTGCAAAAGGTTCTCAAGAAGGGCAATGACCAATGAATCACTATTAGTTAAGTTCAAAAAGAAATCCATTGGTTTCACTATGTTATTCTTAATGCCAATCTTTGCAGCGCATCATGACGTATTGTTCTTGAAGAACACGTAATGCAGATTCTATATCTCAAAATCAATGCAAATTTCCATTGCTCCATAGGAAGCTTATTAGTAAGTAAATGAAAAAGACTCTCCAAGGATTAGAACTCATGAGATCCTTTTCACAAGACAGGAGCATTAACCCAGTAAGCCACAGCAACATCACAGGTGCAAATTTATGTCAAGAAGGGCAGTGACCAATGAATCACTATTAGGTAAGTTCAAATAGAAATCCATTGGTTTTACTATGTTATTCTTAATGCCAATCTAAACAGCTTGTAATGACATAGTGTTCTTTATGAACACTTAGTACAGATTCTATCTCACAATTGCAATATCTCAATCCAAAAATCAATGCAAATTTCCATTGGCTCTATAGGAAACTTATTGGTAAGTAAATGAAAAAGAGCTCTCTGAGGACTAGAATTCATGAACTCCTGTTTAAAAGACAGGGGCATTAACCCACTAAGCCATTGGAACATCACAAATGCAAAGTGATGTCAAGAAGGCAGCGAACATTGAATCACTATTAGATAAGTTCAAAAAGAAATCCATTGGTTTCACTATGTTATTCTTAATGCCAATCTTTGCAGCGCATCATGACGTATTGTTCTTGATGAACACGTAATACAGATTCTATATCTCACAATTGCACTATCTCAATCCCAAAATCAATGCAAATTTACATTGGCTCCATAGGAAGCTTATTAGTAAGTAAATGAAAAAGTCTCTCCAAGGATTAGAACTCATGAAATACTTTTTACAACACAGGTGCATTAACCCAGTAAGCCACAGCAACATCACAGGTGCAAATTTATGTCAAGAAGGGCAGTGACCAATGAATCACTATTAGGTAAGTTCAAAAAGAAATCCATTGGTTTTACTATGCTATTCTTAATGCCAATCTAAACAGCTTGTAATGACATATTGTTCTTTATGAACACTTAGTACATATTCTATCTCACAATTGCAATATCTCAATCCAAAAATCAATGCAAATTTCCATTGGCTCTATAGGAAACTTATTGGTAAGTAAATGAAAAAGAGCTCTCTGAGGACTAGAATTCATGAACTCCTGTATAAAAGACATGGGCATTAACCCACTAAGCCATTGGAACATCACAAACGCAAAGTGATGTCAAGAAGGCAGCGAACATTGAATCACTATTAGATAAGTTCAAAAAGAAATCCATTGGTTTCACTATGTTATTCTTAATGCCAATCTTTGCAGCGCATCATGACGTATTGTTCTTGATGAACACGTAATACAGATTCTATATCTCACAATTGCACTATCTCAAGCCCAAAATCAATGCAAATTTCCATTGGCTCTATAGGAAGCTTATTAGTAAGTAAATGAAAAAACTCTCTGAGAATTAGAACTCATGAACTCCTGTTTATAAGACAGGCGCAATAACCAAGTAAGCCACTGGAACATCACAAGTGCAAAAGGTTCTCAAGAAGGGCAATGACCAATGAATCACTATTAGTTAAGTTCAAAAAGAAATCCATTGGTTTCACTATGTTATTCTTAATGCCAATCTTTGCAGCGCATCATGACGTATTGTTCTTGAAGAACACGTAATGCAGATTCTATATCTCAAAATCAATGCAAATTTCCATTGCTCCATAGGAAGCTTATTAGTAAGTAAATGAAAAAGACTCTCCAAGGATTAGAACTCATGAGATCCTTTTCACAAGACAGGAGCATTAACCCAGTAAGCCACAGCAACATCACAGGTGCAAATTTATGTCAAGAAGGGCAGTGACCAATGAATCACTATTAGGTAAGTTCAAATAGAAATCCATTGGTTTTACTATGTTATTCTTAATGCCAATCTAAACAGCTTGTAATGACATAGTGTTCTTTATGAACACTTAGTACAGATTCTATCTCACAATTGCAATATCTCAATCCAAAAATCAATGCAAATTTCCATTGGCTCTATAGGAAACTTATTGGTAAGTAAATGAAAAAGAGCTCTCTGAGGACTAGAATTCATGAACTCCTGTTTAAAAGACAGGGGCATTAACCCACTAAGCCATTGGAACATCACAAATGCAAAGTGATGTCAAGAAGGCAGCGAACATTGAATCACTATTAGATAAGTTCAAAAAGAAATCCATTGGTTTCACTATGTTATTCTTAATGCCAATCTTTGCAGCGCATCATGACGTATTGTTCTTGATGAACACGTAATACAGATTCTATATCTCACAATTGCACTATCTCAATCCCAAAATCAATGCAAATTTACATTGGCTCCATAGGAAGCTTATTAGTAAGTAAATGAAAAAGTCTCTCCAAGGATTAGAACTCATGAAATACTTTTTACAACACAGGTGCATTAACCCAGTAAGCCACAGCAACATCACAGGTGCAAATTTATGTCAAGAAGGGCAGTGACCAATGAATCACTATTAGGTAAGTTCAAAAAGAAATCCATTGGTTTTACTATGCTATTCTTAATGCCAATCTAAACAGCTTGTAATGACATATTGTTCTTTATGAACACTTAGTACAGATTCTATCTCACAATTGCACTATCTCAATCCCAAAATCAATGGAAATTTCCATTGGCTCTATAGGAAACTTATTGGTAAGTAAATGAAAAAGAGCTCTCTGAGGACTAGAACTCATGAACTCCTGTTTAAAACATAGGGGCATTAACACACTAAGCCATTGGAACATCACAAGTGCAAAGTGATGTCAAGAAGGCAGCGAACATTGAATCACTATTAGATAAGTTCAAAAAGAAATCCATTGGTTTCACTATGTTATTCTTAATGCCAATCTTTGCAGCGCATCATGACGTATTGTTCTTGATGAACACGTAATACAGATTCTATATCTCACAATTGCACTATCTCAATCCCAAAATCAATGCAAATTTACATTGGCTCCATAGGAAGCTTATTAGTAAGTAAATGAAAAAGTCTCTCCAAGGATTAGAACTCATGAAATACTTTTTACAACACAGGTGCATTAACCCAGTAAGCCACAGCAACATCACAGGTGCAAATTTATGTCAAGAAGGGCAGTGACCAATGAATCACTATTAGGTAAGTTCAAAAATAAATCCATTGGTTTTACTATGCTATTCTTAATGCCAATCTAAACAGCTTGTAATGACATATTGTTCTTTATGAACACTTAGTACAGATTCTATCTCACAATTGCACTATCTCAATCCCAAAATCAATGGAAATTTCCATTGGCTCTATAGGAAACTTATTGGTAAGTAAATGAAAAAGAGCTCTCTGAGGACTAGAACTCATGAACTCCTGTTTAAAACATAGGGGCATTAACACACTAAGCCATTGGAACATCACAAGTGCAAAGTGATGTCAAGAAGGCAGCGAACATTGAATCACTATTAGATAAGTTCAAAAAGAAATCCATTGGTTTCACTATGTTATTCTTAATGCCAATCTTTGCAGCGCATCATGACGTATTGTTCTTGATGAACACGTAATACAGATTCTATATCTCACAATTGCACTATCTCAATCCCAAAATCAATGCAAATTTACATTGGCTCCATAGGAAGCTTATTAGTAAGTAAATGAAAAAGTCTCTCCAAGGATTAGAACTCATGAAATACTTTTTACAACACAGGTGCATTAACCCAGTAAGCCACAGCAACATCACAGGTGCAAATTTATGTCAAGAAGGGCAGTGACCAATGAATCACTATTAGGTAAGTTCAAAAAGAAATCCATTGGTTTTACTATGCTATTCTTAATGCCAATCTAAACAGCTTGTAATGACATATTGTTCTTTATGAACACTTAGTACAGATTCTATCTCACAATTGCACTATCTCAATCCCAAAATCAATGGAAATTTCCATTGGCTCTATAGGAAACTTATTGGTAAGTAAATGAAAAAGAGCTCTCTGAGGACTAGAACTCATGAACTCCTGTTTAAAAGACAGGGGCATTAACCCACTAAGCCATTGGAACATCACAAGTGCAAACTGATGTCAAGAAGGGCAGTGAACATTGAATCACTATTGGTAAGTTCAAAAAGAAATCCATTGGTTTCACTATGTTATTCTTAATGCCAATCTTTGCAGCGCATCATGACGTATTGTTCTTGATGAACACGTAATACAGATTCTATATCTCACAATTGCACTATCTCAAGCCTAAAATCAATGCAAATTTCCATTGGCTCTATAGGAAGCTTAATAGGAAGTAAATGAAAAAACTCTCTGAGAATTAGAACTCATGAACTCCTGTTTATAAGACAGGCGCAATAACCAAGTAAGCCACTGGAACATCACAAGTGCAAAAGGTTCTCAAGAAGGGCAATGACCAATGAATCACTATTAGTTAAGTTCAAAAAGAAATCCATTGGTTTCACTATGTTATTCTTAATGCCAATCTTTGCAGCGCATCATGACGTATTGTTCTTGATGAACATGTAATGCAGATTCTATATCTCAAAATCAATGCAATTTTCCATTGCTCCATAGGAAGCTTATTAGTAAGTAAATGAAAAAGACTCTCCAAGGATTAGAACTCATGAGATCCTTTTTACAAGACAGGAGCATTAACCCAGTAAGCCACAGCAACATCACAGGTGCAAATTTATGTCAAGAAGGGCAGTGACCAATGAATCACTATTAGGTAAGTTCAAATAGAAATCCATTGGTTTTACTATGTTATTCTTAATGCCAATCTAAACAGCTTGTAATGACATATTGTTCTTTATGAACACTTAGTACAGATTCTATCTCACAATTGCAATATCTCAATCCAAAAATCAATGCAAATTTCCATTGGCTCTATAGGAAACTTATTGGTAAGTAAATGAAAAAGAGCTCTCTGAGGACTAGAATTCATGAACTCCTGTTTAAAAGACAGGGGCATTAACCCACTAAGCCATTGGAACATCACAAATGCAAAGTGATGTCAAGAAGGCAGCGAACATTGAATCACTATTAGATAAGTTCAAAAAGAAATCCATTGGTTTCACTATGTTATTCTTAATGCCAATCTTTGCAGCGCATCATGACGTATTGTTCTTGATGAACACGTAATACAGATTCTATATCTCACAATTGCACTATCTCAATCCCAAAATCAATGCAAATTTACATTGGCTCCATAGGAAGCTTATTAGTAAGTAAATGAAAAAGTCTCTCCAAGGATTAGAACTCATGAAATACTTTTTACAACACAGGTGCATTAACCCAGTAAGCCACAGCAACATCACAGGTGCAAATTTATGTCAAGAAGGGCAGTGACCAATGAATCACTATTAGGTAAGTTCAAAAAGAAATCCATTGGTTTTACTATGCTATTCTTAATGCCAATCTAAACAGCTTGTAATGACATATTGTTCTTTATGAACACTTAGTACAGATTCTATCTCACAATTGCACTATCTCAATCCCAAAATCAATGGAAATTTCCATTGGCTCTATAGGAAACTTATTGGTAAGTAAATGAAAAAGAGCTCTCTGAGGACTAGAACTCATGAACTCCTGTTTAAAACATAGGGGCATTAACACACTAAGCCATTGGAACATCACAAGTGCAAAGTGATGTCAAGAAGGCAGCGAACATTGAATCACTATTAGATAAGTTCAAAAAGAAATCCATTGGTTTCACTATGTTATTCTTAATGCCAATCTTTGCAGCGCATCATGACGTATTGTTCTTGATGAACACGTAATACAGATTCTATATCTCACAATTGCACTATCTCAATCCCAAAATCAATGCAAATTTACATTGGCTCCATAGGAAGCTTATTAGTAAGTAAATGAAAAAGTCTCTCCAAGGATTAGAACTCATGAAATACTTTTTACAACACAGGTGCATTAACCCAGTAAGCCACAGCAACATCACAGGTGCAAATTTATGTCAAGAAGGGCAGTGACCAATGAATCACTATTAGGTAAGTTCAAAAAGAAATCCATTGGTTTTACTATGCTATTCTTAATGCCAATCTAAACAGCTTGTAATGACATATTGTTCTTTATGAACACTTAGTACAGATTCTATCTCACAATTGCACTATCTCAATCCCAAAATCAATGGAAATTTCCATTGGCTCTATAGGAAACTTATTGGTAAGTAAATGAAAAAGAGCTCTCTGAGGACTAGAACTCATGAACTCCTGTTTAAAAGACAGGGGCATTAACCCACTAAGCCATTGGAACATCACAAGTGCAAACTGATGTCAAGAAGGGCAGTGAACATTGAATCACTATTGGTAAGTTCAAAAAGAAATCCATTGGTTTCACTATGTTATTCTTAATGCCAATCTTTGCAGCGCATCATGACGTATTGTTCTTGATGAACACGTAATACAGATTCTATATCTCACAATTGCACTATCTCAAGCCTAAAATCAATGCAAATTTCCATTGGCTCTATAGGAAGCTTAATAGGAAGTAAATGAAAAAACTCTCTGAGAATTAGAACTCATGAACTCCTGTTTATAAGACAGGCGCAATAACCAAGTAAGCCACTGGAACATCACAAGTGCAAAAGGTTCTCAAGAAGGGCAATGACCAATGAATCACTATTAGTTAAGTTCAAAAAGAAATCCATTGGTTTCACTATGTTATTCTTAATGCCAATCTTTGCAGCGCATCATGACGTATTGTTCTTGATGAACATGTAATGCAGATTCTATATCTCAAAATCAATGCAATTTTCCATTGCTCCATAGGAAGCTTATTAGTAAGTAAATGAAAAAGACTCTCCAAGGATTAGAACTCATGAGATCCTTTTTACAAGACAGGAGCATTAACCCAGTAAGCCACAGCAACATCACAGGTGCAAATTTATGTCAAGAAGGGCAGTGACCAATGAATCACTATTAGGTAAGTTCAAATAGAAATCCATTGGTTTTACTATGTTATTCTTAATGCCAATCTAAACAGCTTGTAATGACATATTGTTCTTTATGAACACTTAGTACAGATTCTATCTCACAATTGCAATATCTCAATCCAAAAATCAATGCAAATTTCCATTGGCTCTATAGGAAACTTATTGGTAAGTAAATGAAAAAGAGCTCTCTGAGGACTAGAATTCATGAACTCCTGTTTAAAAGACAGGGGCATTAACCCACTAAGCCATTGGAACATCACAAATGCAAAGTGATGTCAAGAAGGCAGCGAACATTGAATCACTATTAGATAAGTTCAAAAAGAAATCCATTGGTTTCACTATGTTATTCTTAATGCCAATCTTTGCAGCGCATCATGACGTATTGTTCTTGATGAACACGTAATACAGATTCTATATCTCACAATTGCACTATCTCAATCCCAAAATCAATGCAAATTTACATTGGCTCCATAGGAAGCTTATTAGTAAGTAAATGAAAAAGTCTCTCCAAGGATTAGAACTCATGAAATACTTTTTACAACACAGGTGCATTAACCCAGTAAGCCACAGCAACATCACAGGTGCAAATTTATGTCAAGAAGGGCAGTGACCAATGAATCACTATTAGGTAAGTTCAAAAAGAAATCCATTGGTTTTACTATGCTATTCTTAATGCCAATCTAAACAGCTTGTAATGACATATTGTTCTTTATGAACACTTAGTACAGATTCTATCTCACAATTGCACTATCTCAATCCCAAAATCAATGGAAATTTCCATTGGCTCTATAGGAAACTTATTGGTAAGTAAATGAAAAAGAGCTCTCTGAGGACTAGAACTCATGAACTCCTGTTTAAAACATAGGGGCATTAACACACTAAGCCATTGGAACATCACAAGTGCAAAGTGATGTCAAGAAGGCAGCGAACATTGAATCACTATTAGATAAGTTCAAAAAGAAATCCATTGGTTTCACTATGTTATTCTTAATGCCAATCTTTGCAGCGCATCATGACGTATTGTTCTTGATGAACACGTAATACAGATTCTATATCTCACAATTGCACTATCTCAATCCCAAAAGCAATGCAAATTTACATTGGCTCCATAGGAAGCTTATCAGTAAGTAAATGAAAAAGACTCTCCAAGGATTAGAACTCATGAAATCCTTTTTACAAGACAGGTGCATTAACCCAGTAAGCCACAGCAACATCACAGGTGCAAATTTATGTCAAGAAGGGCAGTGACCAATGAATCACTATTAGGTAAGTTCAAAAAGAAATCCATTGGTTTTACTATGCTATTCTTAATGCCAATCTAAACAGCTTGTAATGACATATTGTTCTTTATGAACACTTAGTACAGATTCTATCTCACAATTGCACTATCTCAATCCCAAAATCAATGGAAATTTCCATTGGCTCTATAGGAAACTTATTGGTAAGTAAATGAAAAAGAGCTCTCTGAGGACTAGAACTCATGAACTCCTGTTTAAAAGACAGGGGCATTAACCCACTAAGCCATTGGAACATCACAAGTGCAAAGTGATGTCAAGAAGGGCAGTGAACATTGAATCACTATTGGTAAGTTCAAAAAGAAATCCATTGGTTTCACTATGTTATTCTTAATGCCAATCTTTGCAGCGCATCATGACGTATTGTTCTTGATGAACACGTAATACAGATTCTATATCTCACAATTGCACTATCTCAAGCCCAAAATCAATGCAAATTTCCATTGGCTCTATAGGAAGCTTATTAGTAAGTAAATGAAAAAACTCTCTGAGAATTAGAACTCATGAACTCCTGTTTATAAGACAGGCGCAATAACCAAGTAAGCCACTGGAACATCACAAGTACAAAAGGTTGTCAAGAAGGGCAATGACCAATGAATCACTATTAGGTAAGTTCAAAAAGAAATCCATTAGTTTCACTATGTTATTCTTAATGCCAATCTTTGCAACGCATCATGACGTATTGTTCTTGATGAACACGTAATACAGATTCTATATCTCACAATTGCACTATCTCAAGCCCAAAATCAATGCAAATTTCCATTGGCTCTATAGGAAGCTTATTAGTAAGTAAATGAAAAAACTCTCTGAGAATTAGAACTCATGAACTCCTGTTTATAAGACAGGCGCAATAACCAAGTAAGCCACTGGAACATCACAAGTGCAAAAGGTTGTCAAGAAGGGCAATGACCAATGAATCACTATTAGGTAAGTTCAAAAAGAAATCCATTAGTTTCACTATGTTATTCTTAATGCCAATCTTTGCAACGCATCATGACGTATTGTTCTTGATGAACACGTAATGCAGATTCTATATCTCAAAATCAATGCAAATTTCCATTGCTCCATAGGAAGCTTATTAGTAAGTAAATGAAAAAGACTCTCCAAGGATTAGAACTCATGAAATCCTTTTTACAAGACAGTAGCATTAACCCAGTAAGCCACAGCAACATCACAGTTGCAAATTTATGTCAAGAAGTGCAGTGACCAATGAATCACTATTAGGTAAGTTCAAATAGAAATCCATTGGTTTTACTATGTTATTCTTAATGCCAATCTAAACAGCTTGTAATGACATAGTGTTCTTTATGAACACTTAGTACAGATTCTATCTCACAATTGCAATATCTCAATCCAAAAATCAATGCAAATTTCCATTGGCTCTATAGGAAACTTATTGGTAAGTAAATGAAAAAGAGCTCTCTGAGGACTAGAATTCATGAACTCCTGTTTAAAAGACAGGGGCATTAACCCACTAAGCCATTGGAACATCACAAATGCAAAGTGATGTCAAGAAGGCAGCGAACATTGAATCACTATTAGATAAGTTCAAAAAGAAATCCATTGGTTTCACTATGTTATTCTTAATGCCAATCTTTGCAGCGCATCATGACGTATTGTTCTTGATGAACACGTAATACAGATTCTATATCTCACAATTGCACTATCTCAATCCCAAAATCAATGCAAATTTACATTGGCTCCATAGGAAGCTTATTAGTAAGTAAATGAAAAAGTCTCTCCAAGGATTAGAACTCATGAAATACTTTTTACAACACAGGTGCATTAACCCAGTAAGCCACAGCAACATCACAGGTGCAAATTTATGTCAAGAAGGGCAGTGACCAATGAATCACTATTAGGTAAGTTCAAAAAGAAATCCATTGGTTTTACTATGCTATTCTTAATGCCAATCTAAACAGCTTGTAATGACATATTGTTCTTTATGAACACTTAGTACAGATTCTATCTCACAATTGCACTATCTCAATCCCAAAATCAATGGAAATTTCCATTGGCTCTATAGGAAACTTATTGGTAAGTAAATGAAAAAGAGCTCTCTGAGGACTAGAACTCATGAACTCCTGTTTAAAACATAGGGGCATTAACACACTAAGCCATTGGAACATCACAAGTGCAAAGTGATGTCAAGAAGGCAGCGAACATTGAATCACTATTAGATAAGTTCAAAAAGAAATCCATTGGTTTCACTATGTTATTCTTAATGCCAATCTTTGCAGCGCATCATGACGTATTGTTCTTGATGAACACGTAATACAGATTCTATATCTCACAATTGCACTATCTCAATCCCAAAAGCAATGCAAATTTACATTGGCTCCATAGGAAGCTTATCAGTAAGTAAATGAAAAAGACTCTCCAAGGATTAGAACTCATGAAATCCTTTTTACAAGACAGGTGCATTAACCCAGTAAGCCACAGCAACATCACAGGTGCAAATTTATGTCAAGAAGGGCAGTGACCAATGAATCACTATTAGGTAAGTTCAAAAAGAAATCCATTGGTTTTACTATGCTATTCTTAATGCCAATCTAAACAGCTTGTAATGACATATTGTTCTTTATGAACACTTAGTACAGATTCTATCTCACAATTGCACTATCTCAATCCCAAAATCAATGGAAATTTCCATTGGCTCTATAGGAAACTTATTGGTAAGTAAATGAAAAAGAGCTCTCTGAGGACTAGAACTCATGAACTCCTGTTTAAAAGACAGGGGCATTAACCCACTAAGCCATTGGAACATCACAAGTGCAAAGTGATGTCAAGAAGGGCAGTGAACATTGAATCACTATTGGTAAGTTCAAAAAGAAATCCATTGGTTTCACTATGTTATTCTTAATGCCAATCTTTGCAGCGCATCATGACGTATTGTTCTTGATGAACACGTAATACAGATTCTATATCTCACAATTGCACTATCTCAAGCCCAAAATCAATGCAAATTTCCATTGGCTCTATAGGAAGCTTATTAGTAAGTAAATGAAAAAACTCTCTGAGAATTAGAACTCATGAACTCCTGTTTATAAGACAGGCGCAATAACCAAGTAAGCCACTGGAACATCACAAGTACAAAAGGTTGTCAAGAAGGGCAATGACCAATGAATCACTATTAGGTAAGTTCAAAAAGAAATCCATTAGTTTCACTATGTTATTCTTAATGCCAATCTTTGCAACGCATCATGACGTATTGTTCTTGATGAACACGTAATACAGATTCTATATCTCACAATTGCACTATCTCAAGCCCAAAATCAATGCAAATTTCCATTGGCTCTATAGGAAGCTTATTAGTAAGTAAATGAAAAAACTCTCTGAGAATTAGAACTCATGAACTCCTGTTTATAAGACAGGCGCAATAACCAAGTAAGCCACTGGAACATCACAAGTGCAAAAGGTTGTCAAGAAGGGCAATGACCAATGAATCACTATTAGGTAAGTTCAAAAAGAAATCCATTAGTTTCACTATGTTATTCTTAATGCCAATCTTTGCAACGCATCATGACGTATTGTTCTTGATGAACACGTAATGCAGATTCTATATCTCAAAATCAATGCAAATTTCCATTGCTCCATAGGAAGCTTATTAGTAAGTAAATGAAAAAGACTCTCCAAGGATTAGAACTCATGAAATCCTTTTTACAAGACAGTAGCATTAACCCAGTAAGCCACAGCAACATCACAGTTGCAAATTTATGTCAAGAAGTGCAGTGACCAATGAATCACTATTAGGTAAGTTCAAATAGAAATCCATTGGTTTTACTATGTTATTCTTAATGCCAATCTAAACAGCTTGTAATGACATAGTGTTCTTTATGAACACTTAGTACAGATTCTATCTCACAATTGCAATATCTCAATCCAAAAATCAATGCAAATTTCCATTGGCTCTATAGGAAACTTATTGGTAAGTAAATGAAAAAGAGCTCTCTGAGGACTAGAATTCATGAACTCCTGCTTAAAAGACAGGGGCATTAACCCACTAAGCCATTGGAACATCACAAGTGCAAAGTGATGTCAAGAAGGGCAGTGAACATTGAATCACTATTGGTAAGTTCAAAAAGAAATCCATTGGTTTCACTATGTTATTCTTAATGCCAATCTTTGCAGCGCATCATGACGTGTTGTTCTTGATGAACACGTAATACAGATTCTATATCTCACAATTGCACTATCTCAATCCCAAAATCAATGCAAATTTACATTGGCTCCATAGGAAGCTTATTAGTAAGTAAATGAAAAAGTCTCTCCAAGGATTAGAACTCAAGAAATACTTTTTACAACACAGGTGCATTAACCCAGTAAGCCACAGCAACATCACAGGTGCAAATTTATGTCAAGAAGGGCAGTGACCAATGAATCACTATTAGGTAAGTTCAAAAAGAAATCCATTGGTTTTACTATGCTATTCTTAATGCCAATCTAAACAGCTTGTAATGACATATTGTTCTTTATGAACACTTAGTACAGATTCTATCTCACACTTGCAATATCTCAATCCCAAAATCAATGGAAATTTCCATTGGCTCTATAGGAAACTTATTGGTAAGTAAATGAAAAAGAGCTCTCTGAGGACTAGAACTCATGAACTCCTGTTTAAAAGATAGGGGCATTAACACACTAAGCCATTGGAACATCACAAGTGCCAAGTGATGTCAAGAAGGGCAGTGAACATTGAATCACTATTGGTAAGTTCAAAAAGAAATCCATTGGTTTCACTATGTTATTCTTAATGCAAATCTTTGCAGCGCATCATGACGTATTGTTCTTGATGAACACGTAATACAGATTCTATATCTCACAATTGCACTATCTCAAGCCCAAAATCAATGCAAATTTTCATTGGCTCTATAGGAAGCTTATTAGTAAGTAAATGAAAAAACTCTCTGAGAATTAGAACTCATGAACTCCTGTTTATAAGACAGGCAAAATAACCGAGTAAGCCACTGGAACATCACAAGTGCAAAAGGTTTTCAAGAAGGGCAATGACCAATGAATCACTATTAGGTAAGTTCAAAAAGAAATCCATTGGTTTCACTATGTTATTCTTAATGCCAATCTTTGCAGCGCATCATGACGTATTGTTCTTGATGAACACGTAATGCAGATTCTATATCTCAAAATCAATGCAAATTTCCATTGCTCCATAGGAAGCTTATTAGTAAGTAAATGAAAAAAACTCTCCAAGGATTAGAACTCATGAAATCCTTTTTACAAGACAGGAGCATTAACCCAGTAAGCCACAGCAACATCACAGGTGCAAATTTATGTCAAGAAGTGCAGTGACCAATGAATCACTATTAGGTAAGTTCAAATAGAAATCCATTGGTTTTACTATGTTATTCTTAATGCCAATCTAAACAGCTTGTAATGACATATTGTTCTTTATGAACACTTAGTACAGATTCTATCTCACAATTGCAATATCTCAATCCCAAAATCAATGGAAATTTCCATAGGCTCTATAGGAAACTTATTGGTAAGTAAATGAAAAAGAGCTCTCTGAGGACTAGAACTCATGAACTCCTGTTTAAAACACAGGGGCATTAACCCACTAAGCCATTGGAACATCACAAGTGCAAAGTGATGTCAAGAAGGGCAGTGAACATTGAATCACTATTGGTAAGTTCAAAAAAAAATCCATTAGTTTCACTATGTTATTCTTAATGCCAATCTTTGCAGCGCATCGTAACGTATTGTTCTTGATGAACACGTAATACAGATTCTATATCTCACAATTGCACTATCTCAAGCCCAAAATCAATGCAAATTTCCATTGGCTCTATAGGAAGCTTATTAGTAAGTAAATGAAAAAACTCTCTGAGAATTAGAACTCATGAACTCCTGTTTATAAGACAGGCGCAATAACCAAGTAAGCCACTGGAACATCACAAGTGCAAAAGGTTGTCAAGAAGGGCAATGACCAATGAATCACTATTAGGTAAGTTCAAAAAGAAATCCATTGGTTTCACTATGTTATTCTTAATGCCAATCTTTGCAGCGCATCATGACGTATTGTTCTTGATGAACACGTAATGCAGATTCTATATCTCAAAATCAATGCAAATTTCCATTGCTCCATAGGAAGCTTATTAGTAAGTAAATGAAAAAGACTCTCCAAGGATTAGAACTCATGAAATCCTTTTTACAAGACAGGAGCATTAACCCAGTAAGCCACAGCAACATCACAGGTGCAAATTTATGTCAAGAAGTGCAGTGACCAATGAATCACTATTAGGTAAGTTCAAATAGAAATCCATTGGTTTTACTATGTTATTCTTAATACCAATCTAAACAGCTTGTAATGACATATTGTTCTTTATGAACACTTAGTACAGATTCTATCTCACAATTGCAATATCTCAATCCAAAAATCAATGCAAATTTCCATTGGCTCTATAGGAAACTTATTGGTAAGTAAATGAAAAAGAGCTCTCTGAGGACTAGAATTCATGAACTCCTGTTTAAAAGACAGGGGCATTAACCCACTAAGCCATTGGAACATCACAAGTGCGAAGCGATGTCAAGAAGGGCAGCGAACATTGAATCACTATTAGATAAGTTCAAAAAGAAATCCATTGGTTTCACTATGTTATTCTTAATGCCAATCTTTGCAGCGCATCATGACGTATTGTTCTTGATGAACACGTAATACAGATTCTATATCTCAAAATCAATGCAAATTTCCATTGCTCCATAGGAAGCTTATTAGTAAGTAAATGAAAAAGACTCTCCAAGGATTAGAACTCATGAGATCCTTTTTACAAGACAGGAGCATTAACCCAGTAAGCCACAGCAACATCACAGGTGCAAATTTATGTCAAGAAGGGCAGTGACCAATGAATCACTATTAGGTAAGTTCAAAAAGAAATCCATTGGTTTCACTATGTTATTCTTAATGCCAATCTTTGCAGCGCATCATGACGTATTGATCTTGATGAACACGTAATACAGATTCTATATCTCACATTTGCACTATCTCAATCCCAAAATCAATGCAAATTTACATTGGCTCCATAGGAAGCTTATTAGTAAGTAAATGAAAAAGGCTCTCCAAGGATTAGAACTCATGAAATACTTTTTACAAGACAGGTGCATTAACCCAGTAAGCCACAGCAACATCACAGGTGCAAATTTATGTCAAGAAGGGCAGTGACCAATGAATCACTATTAGGTAAGTTCAAAAAGAAATCCATTGGTTTTACTATGCTATTCTTAATGCCAATCTAAACAGCTTGTAATGACATATTGTTCTTTATGAACACTTAGTACAGATTCTATCTCACAATTGCACTATCTCAATCCCAAAATCAATGCAAATTTCCATTGGCTCTATAGGAAGCTTATTAGTAAGTAAATGAAAGAACTCTCTGAGAATTAGAATTCATGAACTCCTGTTTATAAGACAGGCGCAATAACCAAGTAAGCCACTGGAACATCACAAGTGCAAAAGGTTGTCAAGAAGGGCAATGACCAAAGAATCACTATTAGGTAAGTTCAAAAAGAAATCCATTGGTTTCACTATGTTATTCTTAATGCCAATCTTTGCAGCGCATCATGACGTATTGATCTTGATGAACACGTAATACAGATTCTATATCTCACATTTGCACTATCTCAATCCCAAAATCAATGCAAATTTACATTGGCTCCATAGGAAGCTTATTAGTAAGTAAATGAAAAAGGCTCTCCAAGGATTAGAACTCATGAAATACTTTTTACAAGACAGGTGCATTAACCCAGTAAGCCACAGCAACATCACAGGTGCAAATTTATGTCAAGAAGGGCAGTGACCAATGAATCACTATTAGGTAAGTTCAAAAAGAAATCCATTGGTTTTACTATGCTATTCTTAATGCCAATCTAAACAGCTTGTAATATATTGTTCTTTATGAACACTTAGTACAGATTCTATCTCACAATTGCACTATCTCAATCCCAAAATCAATGGAAATTTCCATTGGCTCTATAGGAAACTTATTGGTAAGTAAATGAAAAAGAGCTCTCTGAGGACTATAACTCATGAACTCCTGTTTAAAAGATAGGGGCATTAACCCACTAAGCCATTGGAACATCACAAGTGCAAAGTGATGTCAAGAAGGGCAGTGAACATTGAATCACTATTGGTAAGTTCAAAAACAAATCCATTGGTTTCACTTTGTTATTCTTAATGCCAATCTTTGCAGCGCATCATGACGTATTGTTCTTGATGAACACGTAATACACATTCTATATCTCACAATTGCACTATCTCAAGCCCAAAATCAATGCAAATTTCCATTGGCTCTATAGGAAGCTTATTAGTAAGTAAATGAAAAAACTCTCTGAGAATTAGAACTCATGATCTCCTGTTTATAAGACAGGCGCAATAACCAAGTAAGCCACTGGAACAACACAAGTGCAAAAGGTTGTCAAGAAGGGCAATGACCAATGAATCACTATTAGGTAAGTTCAAAAAGAAATCCATTGGTTTCACTATGTTATTCTTAATGCCAATCTTTGCAGCGCATCATGACAGATTGTTCTTGATGAACACGTAATACAGATTCTATATCTCAAAATCAATGCAAATTTCCATTGCTCCATAGGAAGCTTATTAGTAAGTAAATGAAAAAGACTCTCCAAGGATTAGAACTCATGAAATCCTTTTTACAAGACAGGTGCATTAAGCCAGTAAGCCACAGCAACATCACAGGTGCAAATTTATGTCAAGAAGGGCAGTGACCAATGAATCACTATTAGGTAAGTTCAAAAAGAAATCCATTGGTTTTACTATGCTATTCTTAATGCCAATCTAAACAGCTTGTAATGACATATTGTTCTTTATGAACACTTAGTACAGATTCTATCTCACAATTGCAATATCTCAATCCAAAAATCAATGCAAATTTCCATTGGCTCTATAGGAAACTTATTGGTAAGTAAATGAAAAAGAGCTCTCTGAGGACTAGAATTCATGAACTCCTGTTTAAAAGACAGGGGCATTAACCCACTAAGCCATTGGAACATCACAAGTGCAAAGTGATGTCAAGAAGGGCAGTGAACATTGAATCACTATTGGTAAGTTCAAAAAGAAATCCATTGGTTTCACTATGTTATTCTTAATGCCAATCTTTGCAGCGCATCATGACGTATTGATCTTGATGAACACGTAATACAGATTCTATATCTCACAATTGCACTATCTCAATCCCAAAATCAATGCAAATTTACATTGGCTCCATAGGAAGCTTATCAGTAAGTAAATGAAAAAGACTCTTCAAGGATTAGAACTCATGAAATACTTTTTACAAGACAGGTGCATTAACCCAGTAAGCCACAGCAACATCACAGGTGCAAATTTATGTCAAGAAGGGCAGTGACCAATGAATCACTATTAGGTAAGTTCAAAAAGAAATCCATTGGTTTTACTATGCTATTCTTAATGCCAATCTAAACAGCTTGTAATGACATATTGTTCTTTATGAACACTTAGTACAGATTCTATCTCACAATTGCACTATCTCAATCCCAAAATCAATGCAAATTTCCATTGGCTCTATAGGAAGCTTATTAGTAAGTAAATGAAAGAACTCTCTGAGAATTAGAATTCATGAACTCCTGTTTATAAGACAGGCGCAATAACCAAGTAAGCCACTGGAACATCACAAGTGCAAAAGGTTGTCAAGAAGGGCAATGACCAAAGAATCACTATTAGGTAAGTTCAAAAAGAAATCCATTGGTTTCACTATGTTATTCTTAATGCCAATCTTTGCAGCGCATCATGACGTATTGTTCTTGATGAACACGTAATACAGATTCTATATCTCAAAATCAATGCAAATTTCCATTGCTCCATTGGAAGCTTATTAGTAAGTAAATGAAAAAGACTCTCCAAGGATTAGAACTCATGAAATCCTTTTTACAAGACAGGTGCATTAACCCAGTAAGCCACAGCAACATCACAGGTGCAAATTTATGTCAAGAAGGGCAGTGACCAATGAATCACTATTAGGTAAGTTCAAAAAGAAATCCATTGGTTTTACTATGCTATTCTTAATGCCAATCTAAACAGCTTGTAATGACATATTGTTCTTTATGAACACTTAGTACAGATTCTATCTCACAATTGCACTATCTCAATCCCAAAATCAATGCAAATTTACATTGGCTCCATAGGAAGCTTATTAGTAAGTAAATGAAAAAGACTCTCCAAGCATTAGAACTCATGAAATCCTTTTGACAAGACAGGTGCATTAACCCAGTAAGCCACAGCAACATCACAGGTGCAAATTTATGTCAAGAAGGGCAGTGACCAATGAATCACTATTAGGTAAGTTCAAAAAGAAATCCATTGGTTTTACTATGTTATTCTTAAAGCCAATCTAAACAGCTTGTAATGACATATTGTTCTTTATGAACACTTAGTACAGATTCTATCTCACAATTGCAATATCTCAATCCAAAAATCAATGCAAATTTCCATTGGCTCTATAGGAAACTTATTGGTAAGTAAATGAAAAAGAGCTCTCTGAGGACTAGAATTCATGAACTCCTGTTTAAAAGACAGGGGCATTAACCCACTAAGCCATTGGAACATCACAAGTGCGAAGCGATGTCAAGAAGGGCAGCGAACATTGAATCACTATTAGATAAGTTCAAAAAGAAATCCATTGGTTTCACTATGTTATTCTTAATGCCAATCTTTGCAGCTCATCATGACGTATTGTTCTTGATGAACACGTAATACAGATTCTATATCTCAAAATCAATGCAAATTTCCATTGCTCCATAGGAAGCTTATTAGTAAGTAAATGAAAAAGACTCTCCAAGGATTAGAACTCATGAGATCCTTTTTACAAGACAGGAGCATTAACCCAGTAAGCCACAGCAACATCACAGGTACAAATTTATGTCAAGAAGGGCAGTGACCAATGAATCACTATTAGGTAAGTTCAAAAAGAAATCCATTGGTTTCACTATGTTATTCTTAATGCCAATCTTTGCAGCGCATCATGACGTATTGATCTTGATGAACACGTAATACAGATTCTATATCTCACATTTGCACTATCTCAAGCCCAAAATCAATGCAAATTTCCATTGGCTCTATAGGAAGCTTATTAGTAAGTAAATGAAAAAACTCTCTGAGAATTAGAACTCATGATCTCCTGTTTATAAGACAGGCGCAATAACCAAGTAAGCCACTGGAACAACACAAGTGCAAAAGGTTGTCAAGAAGGGCAATGACCAATCAATCACTATTAGGTAAGTTCAAAAAGAAATCCATTGGTTTCACTATGTTATTCTTAATGCCAATCTTTGCAGCGCATCATGACAGATTGTTCTTGATGAACACGTAATACAGATTCTATATCTCAAAATCAATGCAAATTTCCATTGCTCCATAGGAAGCTTATTAGTAAGTAAATGAAAAAGACTCTCCAAGGATTAGAACTCATGAAATCCTTTTTACAAGACAGGTGCATTAACCCAGTAAGCCACAGCAACATCACAGGTGCAAATTTATGTCAAGAAGGGCAGTGACCAATGAATCACTATTAGGTAAGTTCAAAAAGAAATCCATTGGTTTTACTATGCTATTCTTAATGCCAATCTAAACAGCTTGTAATGACATATTGTTCTTTATGAACACTTAGTACAGATTCTATCTCACAATTGCACTATCTCAATCCCAAAATCAATGGAAATTTCCATTGGCTCTATAGGAAACTTATTGGTAAGTAAATGAAAAAGAGCTCTCTGAGGACTAGAACTCATGAACTCCTGTTTAAAAGATAGGGGCATTAACCCACTAAGCCATTGGAACATCACAAGTGCAAAGTGATGTCAAGAAGGGCAGTGAACATTGAATCACTATTGGTAAGTTCAAAAAGAAATCCATTGGTTTCACTTTGTTATTCTTAATGCCAATCTTTGCAGCGCATCATGACGTATTGTTCTTGATGAACACGTAATACAGATTCTATATCTCACAATTGCACTATCTCAAGCCCAAAATCAATGCAAATTTCCATTGGCTCTATAGGAAGCTTATTAGTAAGTAAATGAAAAAACTCTCTGAGAATTAGAACTCATGATCTCCTGTTTATAAGACAGGCGCAATAACCAAGTAAGCCACTGGAACAACACAAGTGCAAAAGGTTGTCAAGAAGGGCAATGACCAATGAATCACTATTAGGTAAGTTCAAAAAGAAATCCATTGGTTTCACTATGTTATTCTTAATGCCAATCTTTGCAGCGCATCATGACAGATTGTTCTTGATGAACACGTAATACAGATTCTATATCTCAAAATCAATGCAAATTTCCATTGCTCCATAGGAAGCTTATTAGTAAGTAAATGAAAAAGACTCTCCAAGGATTAGAACTCATGAAATCCTTTTTACAAGACAGGTGCATTAACCCAGTAAGCCACAGCAACATCACAGGTGCAAATTTATGTCAAGAAGGGCAGTGACCAATGAATCACTATTAGGTAAGTTCAAAAAGAAATCCATTGGTTTTACTATGCTATTCTTAATGCCAATCTAAACAGCTTGTAATGACATATTGTTCTTTATGAACACTTAGTACAGATTCTATCTCACAATTGCAATATCTCAATCCCAAAATCAATGCAAATTTCCATTGGCTCTATAGGAAACTTATTGGTAAGTAAATGAAAAAGAGGTCTCTGAGGACTAGAATTCATGAACTCCTGTTTAAAAGACAGGGGCATTAACCCACTAAGCCATTGGAACATCACAAGTGCAAAGTGATGTCAAGAAGGGCAGTGAACATTGAATCACTATTGGTAAGTTCAAAAAGAAATCCATTGGTTTCACTATGTTATTCTTAATGCCAATCTTTGCAGCGCATCATGACATATTGTTCTTGATGAACACGTAATACAGATTCTATATCTCACAATTGCACTATCTCAATCCCAAAATCAATGCAAATTTATATTGGCTCCATAGGAAGCTTATTAGTAAGTAAATGAAAAAGTCTCTCCAAGGATTAGAACTCATGAAATACTTTTTACAAGACAGGTGCATTAACCCAGTAAGCCACAGCAACATCACAGGTGCAAATTTATGTCAAGAAGGGCAGTGACCAATGAATCACTATTAGGTAAGTTCAAAAAGAAATCCATTGGTTTTACTATGCTATTCTTAATGCCAATCTAAACAGCTTGTAATGACATATTGTTCTTTATGAACACTTAGTACAGATTCTATCTCACAATTGCACTATCTCAATCCCAAAATCAATGCAAATTTCCATTGGCTCTATAGGAAGCTTATTAGTAAGTAAATGAAAGAACTCTCTGAGAATTAGAATTCATGAACTCCTGTTTATAAGACAGGCGCAATAACCAAGTAAGCCACTGGAACATCACAAGTGCAAAAGGTTGTCAAGAAGGGCAATGACCAAAGAATCACTATTAGGTAAGTTCAAAAAGAAATCCATTGGTTTCACTATGTTATTCTTAATGCCAATCTTTGCAGCGCATCATGACGTATTGTTCTTGATGAACACGTAATACAGATTCTATATCTCAAAATCAATGCAAATTTCCATTGCTCCATTGGAAGCTTATTAGTAAGTAAATGAAAAAGACTCTCCAAGGATTAGAACTCATGAAATCCTTTTTACAAGACAGGTGCATTAACCCAGTAAGCCACAGCAACATCACAGGTGCAAATTTATGTCAAGAAGGGCAGTGACCAATGAATCACTATTAGGTAAGTTCAAAAAGAAATCCATTGGTTTTACTATGCTATTCTTAATGCCAATCTAAACAGCTTGTAATGACATATTGTTCTTTATGAACACTTAGTACAGATTCTATCTCACAATTGCACTATCTCAATCCCAAAATCAATGCAAATTTACATTGGCTCCATAGGAAGCTTATTAGTAAGTAAATGAAAAAGACTCTCCAAGGATTAGAACTCATGAAATCCTTTTGACAAGACAGGTGCATTAACCCAGTAAGCCACAGCAACATCACAGGTGCAAATTTATGTCAAGAAGGGCAGTGACCAATGAATCACTATTAGGTAAGTTCAAAAAGAAATCCATTGGTTTTACTATGTTATTCTTAAAGCCAATCTAAACAGCTTGTAATGACATATTGTTCTTTATGAACACTTAGTACAGATTCTATCTCACAATTGCAATATCTCAATCCAAAAATCAATGCAAATTTCCATTGGCTCTATAGGAAACTTATTGGTAAGTAAATGAAAAAGAGCTCTCTGAGGACTAGAATTCATGAACTCCTGTTTAAAAGACAGGGGCATTAACCCACTAAGCCATTGGAACATCACAAGTGCGAAGCGATGTCAAGAAGGGCAGCGAACATTGAATCACTATTAGATAAGTTCAAAAAGAAATCCATTGGTTTCACTATGTTATTCTTAATGCCAATCTTTGCAGCGCATCATGACGTATTGTTCTTGATGAACACGTAATACAGATTCTATATCTCAAAATCAATGCAAATTTCCATTGCTCCATAGGAAGCTTATTAGTAAGTAAATGAAAAAGACTCTCCAAGGATTAGAACTCATGAGATCCTTTTTACAAGACAGGAGCATTAACCCAGTAAGCCACAGCAACATCACAGGTGCAAATTTATGTCAAGAAGGGCAGTGACCAATGAATCACTATTAGGTAAGTTCAAAAAGAAATCCATTGGTTTCACTATGTTATTCTTAATGCCAATCTTTGCAGCGCATCATGACGTATTGATCTTGATGAACACGTAATACAGATTCTATATCTCACATTTGCACTATCTCAAGCCCAAAATCAATGCAAATTTCCATTGGCTCTATAGGAAGCTTATTAGTAAGTAAATGAAAAAACTCTCTGAGAATTAGAACTCATGATCTCCTGTTTATAAGACAGGCGCAATAACCAAGTAAGCCACTGGAACAACACAAGTGCAAAAGGTTGTCAAGAAGGGCAATGACCAATCAATCACTATTAGGTAAGTTCAAAAAGAAATCCATTGGTTTCACTATGTTATTCTTAATGCCAATCTTTGCAGCGCATCATGACAGATTGTTCTTGATGAACACGTAATACAGATTCTATATCTCAAAATCAATGCAAATTTCCATTGCTCCATAGGAAGCTTATTAGTAAGTAAATGAAAAAGACTCTCCAAGGATTAGAACTCAAGAAATCCTTTTTACAAGACAGGTGCATTAACCCAGTAAGCCACAGCAACATCACAGGTGCAAATTTATGTCAAGAAGGGCAGTGACCAATGAATCACTATTAGGTAAGTTCAAAAAGAAATCCATTGGTTTTACTATGCTATTCTTAATGCCAATCTAAACAGCTTGTAATGACATATTGTTCTTTATGAACACTTAGTACAGATTCTATCTCACAATTGCACTATCTCAATCCCAAAATCAATGGAAATTTCCATTGGCTCTATAGGAAACTTATTGGTAAGTAAATGAAAAAGAGCTCTCTGAGGACTAGAACTCATGAACTCCTGTTTAAAAGATAGGGGCATTAACCCACTAAGCCATTGGAACATCACAAGTGCAAAGTGATGTCAAGAAGGGCAGTGAACATTGAATCACTATTGGTAAGTTCAAAAAGAAATCCATTGGTTTCACTTTGTTATTCTTAATGCCAATCTTTGCAGCGCATCATGACGTATTGTTCTTGATGAACACGTAATACAGATTCTATATCTCACAATTGCACTATCTCAAGCCCAAAATCAATGCAAATTTCCATTGGCTCTATAGGAAGCTTATTAGTAAGTAAATGAAAAAACTCTCTGAGAATTAGAACTCATGATCTCCTGTTTATAAGACAGGCGCAATAACCAAGTAAGCCACTGGAACAACACAAGTGCAAAAGGTTGTCAAGAAGGGCAATGACCAATGAATCACTATTAGGTAAGTTCAAAAAGAAATCCATTGGTTTCACTATGTTATTCTTAATGCCAATCTTTGCAGCGCATCATGACAGATTGTTCTTGATGAACACGTAATACAGATTCTATATCTCAAAATCAATGCAAATTTCCATTGCTCCATAGGAAGCTTATTAGTAAGTAAATGAAAAAGACTCTCCAAGGATTAGAACTCATGAAATCCTTTTTACAAGACAGGTGCATTAACCCAGTAAGCCACAGCAACATCACAGTTGCAAATTTATGTCAAGAAGGGCAGTGACCAATGAATCACTATTAGGTAAGTTCAAAAAGAAATCCATTGGTTTTACTATGCTATTCTTAATGCCAATCTAAACAGCTTGTAATGACATATTGTTCTTTATGAACACTTAGTACAGATTCTATCTCACAATTGCAATATCTCAATCCAAAAATCAATGCAAATTTCCATTGGCTCTATAGGAAACTTATTGGTAAGTAAATGAAAAAGAGCTCTCTGAGGACTAGAACTCATGAACTCCTGTTTAAAAGATAGGGGCATTAACCCACTAAGCCATTGGAACATCACAAGTGCAAAGTGATGTCAAGAAGGGCAGTGAACATTGAATCACTATTGGTAAGTTCAAAAAGAAATCCATTGGTTTCACTTTGTTATTCTTAATGCCAATCTTTGCAGCGCATCATGACGTATTGTTCTTGATGAACACGTAATACAGATTCTATATCTCACAATTGCACTATCTCAAGCCCAAAATCAATGCAAATTTCCATTGGCTCTATAGGAAGCTTATTAGTAAGTAAATGAAAAAACTCTCTGAGAATTAGAACTCATGATCTCCTGTTTATAAGACAGGCGCAATAACCAAGTAAGCCACTGGAACAACACAAGTGCAAAAGGTTGTCAAGAAGGGCAATGACCAATGAATCACTATTAGGTAAGTTCAAAAAGAAATCCATTGGTTTCACTATGTTATTCTTAATGCCAATCTTTGCAGCGCATCATGACAGATTGTTCTTGATGAACACGTAATACAGATTCTATATCTCAAAATCAATGCAAATTTCCATTGCTCCATAGGAAGCTTATTAGTAAGTAAATGAAAAAGACTCTCCAAGGATTAGAACTCATGAAATCCTTTTTACAAGACAGGTGCATTAACCCAGTAAGCCACAGCAACATCACAGGTGCAAATTTATGTTAAGAAGGGCAGTGACCAATGAATCACTATTAGGTAAGTTCAAAAAGAAATCCATTGGTTTTACTATGCTATTCTTAATGCCAATCTAAACAGCTTGTAATGACATATTGTTCTTTATGAACACTTAGTACAGATTCTATCTCACAATTGCAATATCTCAATCCCAAAATCAATGCAAATTTCCATTGGCTCTATAGGAAACTTATTGGTAAGTAAATGAAAAAGAGGTCTCTGAGGACTAGAATTCATGAACTCCTGTTTAAAAGACAGGGGCATTAACCCACTAAGCCATTGGAACATCACAAGTGCAAAGTGATGTCAAGAAGGGCAGTGAACATTGAATCACTATTGGTAAGTTCAAAAAGAAATCCATTGGTTTCACTATGTTATTCTTAATGCCAATCTTTGCAGCGCATCATGACATATTGTTCTTGATGAACACGTAATACAGATTCTATATCTCACAATTGCACTATCTCAATCCCAAAATCAATGCAAATTTATATTGGCTCCATAGGAAGCTTATTAGTAAGTAAATGAAAAAGTCTCTCCAAGGATTAGAACTCATGAAATACTTTTTACAAGACAGGTGCATTAACCCAGTAAGCCACAGCAACATCACAGGTGCAAATTTATGTCAAGAAGGGCAGTGACCAATGAATCACTATTAGGTAAGTTCAAAAAGAAATCCATTGGTTTTACTATGCTATTCTTAATGCCAATCTAAACAGCTTGTAATGACATATTGTTCTTTATGAACACTTAGTACAGATTCTATCTCACAATTGCACTATCTCAATCCCAAAATCAATGCAAATTTCCATTGGCTCTATAGGAAGCTTATTAGTAAGTAAATGAAAGAACTCTCTGAGAATTAGAATTCATGAACTCCTGTTTATAAGACAGGCGCAATAACCAAGTAAGCCACTGGAACATCACAAGTGCAAAAGGTTGTCAAGAAGGGCAATGACCAAAGAATCACTATTAGGTAAGTTCAAAAAGAAATCCATTGGTTTCACTATGTTATTCTTAATGCCAATCTTTGCAGCGCATCATGACGTATTGTTCTTGATGAACACGTAATACAGATTCTATATCTCAAAATCAATGCAAATTTCCATTGCTCCATTGGAAGCTTATTAGTAAGTAAATGAAAAAGACTCTCCAAGGATTAGAACTCATGAAATCCTTTTTACAAGACAGGTGCATTAACCCAGTAAGCCACAGCAACATCACAGGTGCAAATTTATGTCAAGAAGGGCAGTGACCAATGAATCACTATTAGGTAAGTTCAAAAAGAAATCCATTGGTTTTACTATGCTATTCTTAATGCCAATCTAAACAGCTTGTAATGACATATTGTTCTTTATGAACACTTAGTACAGATTCTATCTCACAATTGCACTATCTCAATCCCAAAATCAATGCAAATTTACATTGGCTCCATAGGAAGCTTATTAGTAAGTAAATGAAAAAGACTCTCCAAGGATTAGAACTCATGAAATCCTTTTGACAAGACAGGTGCATTAACCCAGTAAGCCACAGCAACATCACAGGTGCAAATTTATGTCAAGAAGGGCAGTGACCAATGAATCACTATTAGGTAAGTTCAAAAAGAAATCCATTGGTTTTACTATGTTATTCTTAAAGCCAATCTAAACAGCTTGTAATGACATATTGTTCTTTATGAACACTTAGTACAGATTCTATCTCACAATTGCAATATCTCAATCCAAAAATCAATGCAAATTTCCATTGGCTCTATAGGAAACTTATTGGTAAGTAAATGAAAAAGAGCTCTCTGAGGACTAGAATTCATGAACTCCTGTTTAAAAGACAGGGGCATTAACCCACTAAGCCATTGGAACATCACAAGTGCGAAGCGATGTCAAGAAGGGCAGCGAACATTGAATCACTATTAGATAAGTTCAAAAAGAAATCCATTGGTTTCACTATGTTATTCTTAATGCCAATCTTTGCAGCGCATCATGACGTATTGTTCTTGATGAACACGTAATACAGATTCTATATCTCAAAATCAATGCAAATTTCCATTGCTCCATAGGAAGCTTATTAGTAAGTAAATGAAAAAGACTCTCCAAGGATTAGAACTCATGAGATCCTTTTTACAAGACAGGAGCATTAACCCAGTAAGCCACAGCAACATCACAGGTGCAAATTTATGTCAAGAAGGGCAGTGACCAATGAATCACTATTAGGTAAGTTCAAAAAGAAATCCATTGGTTTCACTATGTTATTCTTAATGCCAATCTTTGCAGCGCATCATGACGTATTGATCTTGATGAACACGTAATACAGATTCTATATCTCACATTTGCACTATCTCAAGCCCAAAATCAATGCAAATTTCCATTGGCTCTATTGGAAGCTTATTAGTAAGTAAATGAAAAAACTCTCTGAGAATTAGAACTCATGATCTCCTGTTTATAAGACAGGCGCAATAACCAAGTAAGCCACTGGAACAACACAAGTGCAAAAGGTTGTCAAGAAGGGCAATGACCAATCAATCACTATTAGGTAAGTTCAAAAAGAAATCCATTGGTTTCACTATGTTATTCTTAATGCCAATCTTTGCAGCGCATCATGACAGATTGTTCTTGATGAACACGTAATACAGATTCTATATCTCAAAATCAATGCAAATTTCCATTGCTCCATAGGAAGCTTATTAGTAAGTAAATGAAAAAGACTCTCCAAGGATTAGAACTCAAGAAATCCTTTTTACAAGACAGGTGCATTAACCCAGTAAGCCACAGCAACATCACAGGTGCAAATTTATGTCAAGAAGGGCAGTGACCAATGAATCACTATTAGGTAAGTTCAAAAAGAAATCCATTGGTTTTACTATGCTATTCTTAATGCCAATCTAAACAGCTTGTAATGACATATTGTTCTTTATGAACACTTAGTACAGATTCTATCTCACAATTGCACTATCTCAATCCCAAAATCAATGGAAATTTCCATTGGCTCTATAGGAAACTTATTGGTAAGTAAATGAAAAAGAGCTCTCTGAGGACTAGAACTCATGAACTCCTGTTTAAAAGATAGGGGCATTAACCCACTAAGCCATTGGAACATCACAAGTGCAAAGTGATGTCAAGAAGGGCAGTGAACATTGAATCACTATTGGTAAGTTCAAAAAGAAATCCATTGGTTTCACTTTGTTATTCTTAATGCCAATCTTTGCAGCGCATCATGACGTATTGTTCTTGATGAACACGTAATACAGATTCTATATCTCACAATTGCACTATCTCAAGCCCAAAATCAATGCAAATTTCCATTGGCTCTATAGGAAGCTTATTAGTAAGTAAATGAAAAAACTCTCTGAGAATTAGAACTCATGATCTCCTGTTTATAAGACAGGCGCAATAACCAAGTAAGCCACTGGAACAACACAAGTGCAAAAGGTTGTCAAGAAGGGCAATGACCAATGAATCACTATTAGGTAAGTTCAAAAAGAAATCCATTGGTTTCACTATGTTATTCTTAATGCCAATCTTTGCAGCGCATCATGACAGATTGTTCTTGATGAACACGTAATACAGATTCTATATCTCAAAATCAATGCAAATTTCCATTGCTCCATAGGAAGCTTATTAGTAAGTAAATGAAAAAGACTCTCCAAGGATTAGAACTCATGAAATCCTTTTTACAAGACAGGTGCATTAACCCAGTAAGCCACAGCAACATCACAGGTGCAAATTTATGTCAAGAAGGGCAGTGACCAATGAATCACTATTAGGTAAGTTCAAAAAGAAATCCATTGGTTTTACTATGCTATTCTTAATGCCAATCTAAACAGCTTGTAATGACATATTGTTCTTTATGAACACTTAGTACAGATTCTATCTCACAATTGCAATATCTCAATCCAAAAATCAATGCAAATTTCCATTGGCTCTATAGGAAACTTATTGGTAAGTAAATGAAAAAGAGCTCTCTGAGGACTAGAATTCATGAACTCCTGTTTAAAAGACAGGGGCATTAACCCACTAAGCCATTGGAACATCACAAGTGCAAAGTGATGTCAAGAAGGGCAGTGAACATTGAATCACTATTGGTAAGTTCAAAAAGAAATCCATTGGTTTCACTATGTTATTCTTAATGCCAATCTTTGCAGCGCATCATGACATATTGTTCTTGATGAACACGTAATACAGATTCTATATCTCACAATTGCACTATCTCAATCCCAAAATCAATGCAAATTTACATTGGCTCCATAGGAAGCTTATTAGTAAGTAAATGAAAAAGTCTCTCCAAGGATTAGAACTCATGAAATACTTTTTACAAGACAGGTGCATTAACCCAGTAAGCCACAGCAACATCACAGGTGCAAATTTATGTCAAGAAGGGCAGTGACCAATGAATCACTATTAGGTAAGTTCAAAAAGAAATCCATTGGTTTTACTATGCTATTCTTAATGCCAATCTAAACAGCTTGTAATGACATATTGTTCTTTATGAACACTTAGTACAGATTCTATCTCACAATTGCACTATCTCAATCCCAAAATCAATGCAAATTTCCATTGGCTCTATAGGAAGCTTATTAGTAAGTAAATGAAAGAACTCTCTGAGAATTAGAATTCATGAACTCCTGTTTATAAGACAGGCGCAATAACCAAGTAAGCCACTGGAACATCACAAGTGCAAAAAGTTGTCAAGAAGGGCAATGACCAAAGAATCACTATTAGGTAAGTTCAAAAAGAAATCCATTGGTTTCACTATGTTATTCTTAATGCCAATCTTTGCAGCGCATCATGACGTATTGTTCTTGATGAACACGTAATACAGATTCTATATCTCAAAATCAATGCAAATTTCCATTGCTCCATTGGAAGCTTATTAGTAAGTAAATGAAAGAGACTCTCCAAGGATTAGAACTCATGAAATCCTTTTTACAAGACAGGTGCATTAACCCAGTAAGCCACAGCAACATCACAGGTGCAAATTTATGTCAAGAAGGGCAGTGACCAATGAATCACTATTAGGTAAGTTCAAAAAGAAATCCATTGGTTTTACTATGCTATTCTTAATGCCAATCTAAACAGCTTGTAATGACATATTGTTCTTTATGAACACAGTACAGATTCTATCTCACAATTGCACTATCTCAATCCCAAAATCAATGCAAATTTACATTGGCTCCATAGGAAGCTTATTAGTAAGTAAATGAAAAAGACTCTCCAAGGATTAGAACTCATGAAATCCTTTTGACAAGACAGGTGCATTAACCCAGTAAGCCACAGCAACATCACAGGTGCAAATTTATGTCAAGAAGGGCAGTGACCAATGAATCACTATTAGGTAAGTTCAAAAAGAAATCCATTGGTTTTACTATGTTATTCTTAAAGCCAATCTAAACAAATTGTGATGACATATTGTTCTTTATGAACACCTACTACAGATTCTATCTCACAATTACACTATCTCAATCCCAAAATCAATGCAAATTTCCATTGGCTCTATAGGAAACTTATTGGTAAATAAATGAAAAAGCTCTCTGAGGACTAGAATTCATGAACTCCTGTTTAAAAGACAGGGGCATTAACCCACTAAGCCATTGGAACATCACAAGTGCAACGTGATGTCAAGAAGGGCAGTGAACATTGAATCACTATTGGTAAGTTCAAAAAGAAATCCATTGGTTTCACTATGTTATTCTTAATTAGAGATGAGCGTTGTTCTACTCGAACTGTTCGCCAATCTCAAATTTGAGCGGTTTTGGGAGGTGTTCGAGCCGTTCGGCGAACACGAACAATTTGAGAAAAATTCGGCTGTTCGACGTTATGTTCGATATCTGTTCGTGCACCAAAATCATAACTGGATTTTTTCTCAGTAATGATGAAAATTAATGTTAATACGCAGTTTGAGTGTACAGCGGGTTGGGGGGAGGGGCATGGGATGGATCTCTGCAGGAACAATGAAGATCTCTATTTTTTTTTCTCTTTCCCGCATTTACAGTGGGGAGGTGCAATCTGTCAGCCTATCAGCAGCGCACACACGGAGCGAAGTGCTTTTTTTCACACAAGCAAGGGCATGTGTCATTGGCAGTGTATGTCACATGTCCTTGCCCTATAAGACCAAGCCATTTTCCCCGTCGCCATCATTTTCTCACTGCTGCAGCTGCGTGTTAGACGGCACCGCTGTTGCTGTGTGCGCTATACCTTGTTAATTTCAAGCCAATTTTCGCACAAATATACAGATAGCTTGGGAGTAGGGAATAGTTGTGATTGCAGTCCTTTTAAGGACTAGGTTACAGCATTTCCTATGACTTTTATCAGGCAGGTCTGTGCTCTTAAATAGATAGGTTGTGGGAGTAAAGACTAATTGTAATTGGAGTCCTTTTCAGGACTAGGTTACATCAGTTCCTATCAGTTTTTGCCAGGGAAGTCTGTGCCAGTGCTGTGCAAGTTTTTTTGACAGCATTTGGCTGAATCTAGCAAAGCTAATCCTTTTTGGCCTATTGCAGAGTGTGTTAGTCAGTGGAGTAGCCTATCTGTGTTGCAAGATATACCACCTGTGTATAGAATACCAATTTTTTTACTGCACCTAGTGAAGTAAAATCTTTTGGGCATAGCATCATTTTATTTATCCATCTATACTGACCTCCATCAGGTTGCAAACTGAATATAATTTTTTCTGCATCTAGCTCTGAAAAAATATTTGGCCTTCTAGCAGTGTGTCGGACTTTCTCTATTAGTACATCTATACTGACCTCCATCAGGTTGCAAATTCAAAATAATTTTTATCTGCATCTACAGTACCTCTGAAAAAATATTTGGGCTTCTAGCTGTGTGTGGGACTTGTTGTATTAGTCCATCTATACTGACCTCCATCAGGTTGCAAACTGAATATATTTTTTTCTGCATCTACCTCTGAAAAAATATTGGGCTTCTAGCTGTGTGTGGGTCTTGTTCTATTAATCCATCTATACAGACCTCCATCAGGTTGCAAACTGAATATAATTTTTTTCTGCATCTAGCTCTGAAAAAATATTTGGCCTTCTAGTAGTGTGTGGGACTTTCTCTGTTAGTCCATCTATACTGACCTCCATCAGGTTGCAAACTGAATATATTTTTTTCTGCATCTACCTCTGAAAAAATATTGGGCTTCTAGCTGTGTGTGGGTCTTGTTCTATTAATCCATCTATACTGACCTCCATCAGGTTGCAAACTGAATATAATTTTTTTCTGCATCTAGCTCTGAAAAAATATTTGGGCTTCTAGTAGTGTGTCGGACTTTCTCTATTAGTCCTTCTATACTGACCTCCATCAGGTTGCAAACTGAATCTAATTTTTTTCTGCATCTAGCTCTGAAAAAATATTTGGCCTTCTAGCAGTGTGTCAGACTTTCTCTATTAGTCCATCTATACTGACCTCCATCAGGTTGCAAATTAAAAATAATTTTTGTCTGCATCTACAGTACCTCTGAAAAAATATTTGGGCTTCTAGCTGTGTGTGGGACTTGTTGTATTAGTCCATCTATACTGACCTCCTTCAGTTTGCAAACTGAATATATTTTTTTCTGCATCTACCTCTGAAAAAATATTGGGCTTCTAGCTGTGTGTGGGACTTGTTGTATTAGTCAATCTATACTGACCTCCATCAGGTTGCAAACTGAATATATTTTTTTCTGCATCTACCTCTGAAAAAATATTGGGCTTCTAGCTGTGTGTGGGTCTTGTTCTATTAATCCATCTATACAGACCTCTATCAGGTTGCAAACTGAATATAATTTTTTTCTGCATCTAGCTCTGAAAAAATATTTGGCCTTCTAGCAGTGTGTGGGACTTGTTCTATTAGTCCACCTATACTGACCTCCATCAGGTTGCAAATTCAAAATAATTTTTTGTATGTATCTAGCTCTGAATAAATATTTGTCCTTCTAGCAGTGTGTGGGACTTTCTCTATTAGTCCATCTATACTGACCTCCATCAGGTTGCAAACTGAATCTAATTTTTTTCTGCATCTAGCTCTGAAAAAATATTTGGCCTTCTAGCAGTGTGTCGAACTTTCTCTATTAGTCCATCTATACTGACCTCCATCAGGTTGCAAATTAAAAATAATTTTTATCTGCATCTACAGTACCTCTGAAAAAATATTTGGGCTTCTAGCTGTGTGTGGGACTTGTTGTATTAGTCCATCTATACTGACCTCCATCAGGTTGCAAACTGAATATATTTTTTTCTGCATCGACCTCTGAAAAAATATTGGGCTTCTAGCTGTGTGTGGGTCTTGTTCTATTAATCCATCTATACAGACCTCCATCAGGTTGCAAACTGAATATAATTTTTTTCTGCATCTACCTCTGAAAAAATATTGGGCTTCTAGCTGTGTGTGGGACTTGTTGTATTAGTCCATCTATACTGACCTCCATCAGGTTGCAAACTGAATATATTTTTTTCTGCATCTACCTCTGAAAAAATATTGGGCTTCTAGCTGTGTGTGGGACTTGTTCTATTAATCCATCTATACAGACCTCCATCAGGTTGCAAACTGAATATATTTTTTTCTGCATCTACCTCTGAAAAAATATTGGGCTTCTAGCTGTGTGTGGGTCTTGTTCTATTAATCCATCTATACAGACCTCTATCAGGTTGCAAACTGAATATAATTTTTTTCTGCATCTAGCTCTGAAAAAATATTTGGCCTTCTAGCAGTGTGTGGGACTTGTTCTATTAGTCCACCTATACTGACCTCCATCAGGTTGCAAATTCAAAATAATTTTTTGTATGTATCTAGCTCTGAATAAATATTTGTCCTTCTAGCAGTGTGTGGGACTTTCTCTATTAGTCCATCTATACTGACCTCCATCAGGTTGCAAACTGAATCTAATTTTTTTCTGCATCTAGCTCTGAAAAAATATTTGGCCTTCTAGCAGTGTGTCGAACTTTCTCTATTAGTCCATCTATACTGACCTCCATCAGGTTGCAAATTAAAAATAATTTTTATCTGCATCTACAGTACCTCTGAAAAAATATTTGGGCTTCTAGCTGTGTGTGGGACTTGTTGTATTAGTCCATCTATACTGACCTCCATCAGGTTGCAAACTGAATATATTTTTTTCTGCATCGACCTCTGAAAAAATATTGGGCTTCTAGCTGTGTGTGGGTCTTGTTCTATTAATCCATCTATACAGACCTCCATCAGGTTGCAAACTGAATATAATTTTTTTCTGCATCTACCTCTGAAAAAATATTGGGCTTCTAGCTGTGTGTGGGACTTGTTGTATTAGTCCATCTATACTGACCTCCATCAGGTTGCAAACTGAATATATTTTTTTCTGCATCTACCTCTGAAAAAATATTGGGCTTCTAGCTGTGTGTGGGACTTGTTCTATTAATCCATCTATACAGACCTCCATCAGGTTGCAAACTGATTATATTTTTTTCTGCATCTACCTCTGAAAAAATATTTTGCTTCTAGCTGTGTGTGGGACTTGTTGTATTAGTCCATCTATACTGACCTCAATCAGGTTGCAAACTGAATATATTTTTTTCTGCATCTACCTCTGAAAAAATATTGGGCTTCTAGCTGTGTGTGGGACTTGTTGTATTAGTCCACCTATACTGACCTCCATCAGGTTGCAAATTCAAAATAATTTTTTGTATGCATCTAGCTCTGAAAAAATATTTGGCCTTCTAGCAGTGTGTGGGACTTTCTCTATTAGTCCATCTATACTGACCTCCATCAGGTTGCAAACTGAATCTAATTTTTTTCTGCATCTAGCTCTGAAAAAATATTTGGTCTTCTAGCAGTGTGTCGGACTTTCTCTATTAGTCCATCTATACTGACCTCCATCAGGTTGCAAATTAAAAATAATTTTTATCTGCATCTACAGTACCTCTGAAAAAATATTTGGGCTTCTAGCTGTGTGTGGGACTTGTTGTATTAGTCCATCTATACTGACCTCCATCAGGTTTCAAACTGAATATATTTTTTTCTGCATCTACCTCTGAAAAAATATTGGGCTTCTAGCTGTGTGTGGGACTTGTTGTATTAGTCCATCTATACTGACCTCCATCAGGTTGCAAACTGAATATATTTTTTTCTGCATCTACCTCTGAAAAAATATTGGGCTTCTAGCTGTGTGTGGGTCTTGTTCTATTAATCCAACTATACAGACCTCCATCAGGTTGCAAACTGAATATAATTTTTTTCTGCATCTACCTCTGAAAAAATATTGGGCTTCTAGCTGTGTGTGGGACTTGTTGTATTAGTCCTTCTATACTGACCTCCATCAGGTTGCAAACTGAATATATTTTTTTCTGCATCTACCTCTGAAAAAATATTGGGCTTCTAGCTGTGTGTGGGACTTGTTCTATTAATATATCTATACAGACCTCCATCAGGTTGCAAACTGAATATATTTTTTTCTGCATCTACCTCTGAAAAAATATTGGGCTTCTAGCTGTGTGTGTGACTTGTTGTATTAGTCCATCTATACTGACCTCCATCAGGTTGCAAACTGAATATATTTTTTTCTGCATCTACCTCTGAAAAAATATTGGGCTTCTAGCTGTGTGTGGGACTTGTTGTATTAGTCCATCTATACTGACCTCCATCAGGTTGCAAATTCAAAATAATTTTTTGTATGCATCTAGCTCTGAAAAAATATTTGGCCTTCTAGCAGTGTGTGGGACTTTCTCTATTAGTCCATCTATACTGACCTCCATCAGGTTGCAAACTGAATCTAATTTTTTTCTGCATCTAGCTCTGAAAAAATATTTGGCCTTCTAGCAGTGTGTCGGACTTTCTCTATTAGTCCATCTATACTGACCTCCATCAGGTTGCAAATTAAAAATAATTTTTATCTGCATCTACAGTACCTCTGAAAAAATATTTGGGCTTCTAGCTGTGTGTGGGACTTGTTGTATTAGTCCATCTATACTGACCTCCATCAGGTTGCAAACTGAATATATTTTTTTCTGCATCTACCTCTGAAAAAATATTGGGCTTCTAGCTGTGTGTGGGTCTTGTTCTATAAATCCATCTATACAGACCTCCATCAGGTTGCAAACTGAATATAATTTTTTTCTGCATCTACCTCTGAAAAAATATTGGGCTTCTAGCTGTGTGTGGGACTTGTTGTATTAGTCCATCTATACTGACCTCCATCAGGTTGCAAACTGAATATATTTTTTTCTGCATCTACCTCTGAAAAAATATTGGGCTTCTAGCTGTGTGTGGGACTTGTTCTATTAATCCATCTATACAGACCTCCATCAGGTTGCAAACTGAATATATTTTTTTCTGCATCTACCTCTGAAAAAATATTGGGCTTCTAGCTGTGTGTGGGACTTGTTGTATTAGTCCATCTATACTGACCTCCATCAGGTTGCAAACTGAATATATTTTTTTCTGCATCTACCTCTGAAAAAATATTGGGCTTCTAGCTGTGTGTGGGACTTGTTGTATTAGTCCATCTATACTGACCTCCATCAGGTTGCAAATTGAATATAATTTTTTTCTGCATCTAACCCAGCCAATAATTTTGGCCTAATACCACAGTTTGGCCACTCAGCTCTGCTCGGTTACCATCCATTGTTTTTTTGTGCAAACAACTCCAGAGTTGTGAATTAGTTAACCACCAAAATGAGTGGAAAAAGGCCTGCTGCTGGTGGAAAGGGGAATAGGCGTGTTGGGAAGGGGAAAAAAGGTTGTGTCCGTGGGGTAGGTGTTAAAGCAACAGTAACATCTGCAGAAGAAAGACCATCTTCCAGCCAAACTAAAATGTCTACTTCTTTTAGCGGACAATGTGATAAGATCCCTTTCTTACGGCCACGCCAATCGCTACAAATTCCAGATGAGGCACAAAAACAGCAGGTGCTTCAACGGATATCATGTGCTCCTTTAAGTGGGCTCTCCTCCACATCAACTTCAACATCACAAATACTCCAGTCCTCAAAGGTGTCACCCAAATCGCACTTGCTTCCTCACAGCTCCCAAATCTCCAGCTGCCCGTCTGAGTATGAGGTAGAACAGATGGTTGAGTCTGCAGAGATGTTTGCTCATACTATAGCCTGGGAATCAGAGGTCGACTCCAGCGCTTCTGTGAATCCAGACGAGGAAATGATCTGCACTGATGCCCAGAATCTTTATGAGTCGGATCCAGGACCAGACGCAGAAGGTTCTGACCATAATGTAGACCCTCATTCCCAAACTGTAACTCCTGTTGGTGGAGACAATGAGGAAGACGATGATAAGACTCAAATACCTGATTGGAGCGACAACTTTAGTTTTTTGTCAGGGCAGGAACAGGTTGGCTCTGAGGACGACGGGTGTGATAACACACAGGGTGATGATGATGAGGTTGGAGATCCCACTTACTGTCAACCCACAGTCAGCCAAGAGATGAGGTCAGCAGAGGAGGTGGAGGAAGATGCTAGTGACGACGAGGCCAGGTTGCGCCTTCCTGGACAGAGACGTAGTACTGGAAGCACGTCAACAACTGCATCCTCAAACACAACTCTGCCTCTCACCACAAGTCGTGGTGGCTCTTCAGGTCGCATGGGTGCTAAGCCTTGCATAGCCTGGGCATTTTTTCAGATCGATAAAGATGACCCAACTCGTGTTATCTGTAACATTTGTCAGCAAAAGCTAAGTAGAGGCCAAAAAATACATAGTTTGAGTACTTCATGCATGAACCGGCACATGGACATGAGGCATAAGTTGCAGTGGGAAGCTCAGTGTGCTACAATGCGGCCTAGCCGGCCGGGCCAACCACCGTCTGCCATATCTTGTGCATCCGCGGCCTCTTCATCCTCTGTGACTGGGGGGACAGCAGTCACACCTGTTTTGGGGCGCAGACCTGCCACCTCTTTACCCGCAACAGCCAGCGTGATTGGCAGGTCATCATTTTCTTTGGAGGTGGTAACACCAGCTGGTGTTGAGCGCTGTCCGACATCGATAGCACCACCTTTGGATCAAGGCAACCTAACATGTCCGCCTGCATCTTCCTCACAGACCGGCAGTTTGCCGGGGACACCCTTATCAACCCCGTCTAAGCACAATAGCCAGCCCTCGGTCCCTCAGATGTGGACAAGTAAAAGACCATTTCCTCCTAGCCATGAGAAAGCTAAGAGGTTGAATTTCACCATCTGCAAGCTCTTGCCTACAGAAATGCTGCCTTTCCGCCTGGTGGACACAGAGGATTTTCGAGACCTTATGTCCGTCGCAGTGCCCCAGTACCAGATGCCCAGTCGGCACTACTTCTCAAAGAAAGGTGTGCCTGCGCTCCACCAGCATGTCGCACACAACATCACCGCTTCTTTGAGAAACTCTGTGTGTGACAGGGTGCATTTCACCACAGACACTTGGACGAGTAGGCATGGACAGGGGCGTTACATGTCGCTGACTGGGCACTGGGTAACTATGGTGACAGCAGGACAAGGGGCTGCTGTCCAAGTCTTGCCGTCCCCACGAGTTGTGCGTCAATCCTCTTTATGTCAAAGTTCCTCCACTGCTTCTGCCTCCTCAACCTCCTCTCGGTCTTCCACCTGCACCCAAAGCCTGTCTGGTCATGCCACAAGCTTTCTAACTGCGCAGAAGGGATCCTGCACACCTCCTTACTATGCTGGCAGTAGGGCTCAACGTCATCAGGCGGTTTTTACATTGAAATGTCTGGGAAATGTGAGTCACACAGCTGAGGAGTTGTGGTCAGCTCTGGAGAACCAATTTCATGAATGGTTGTCTCCACTGGACCTGAAATCAGGGAAGGCCGTGTGCGACAATGCTGCAAACCTGGGTGCGGCCCTTCGCCGGGGCAATGTCACACACGTGCCTTGTATGGCTCACGTGTTGAACCTGGTTGTCCAGCAATTTTTAGCCCACTATCCCAGACTAGATGGCCTTCTGCAGAGGGCACGGTTGCTGTGTGCTCACTTCCGCCGTTCGCATCCCGCAGCTCAGCGACTTACATCTCTACAGAAGTCGTTGGGCCTGCCACTTCACCGGCTAAAATGCGATGTGCCTACCCGGTGGAATTCAACTCTGCACATGTTGCAGCGACTGTGGCAGCACCGACAAGCCCTGGTGCAATACATTCTGACGTATAGCCTGGGCCAACGAGATTCAGAGGTGGGGCAAATCACGCTGGAGGAGTGGTCTCAGATCAGGGACCTATGCACCCTTCTGCACAGTTTTGAAATGGCGACGAAGATGTTTAGTGCTGACGATGCCATTATCAGCATGACTACTCCGGTGATTTACATGCTGGAGCACATGTTAAACAGAATTCGGAGTCAGGTGGTGGCACAAGAGGAGGTGGAGGAAGTAGAGGAGGAGGAGTTGTATGCGGAAGGGCTAACATCTGCAAGGTCCAGAAGGTCGGCAGCACCAAGGCGGCAGGCATGTGAGGGTGGGGGAGATGGTTTTACCAGGGCGCATGGTAGCAGCCAAACTAGTGAGGAAGGTGCAGGAGCCCAGGAAGAAGTGGAGGACGAACTGATGGAAGACTCATTAGATGAGGGAGACCTTGATCACATTTCTGTTGTGCGAGGTTGGGGGGAGAGGACAGAGGAAGGAAGCATGATTGTTACCTCGCCACCAACACAACAGGGACTTGGTGCTCCTGGATGCGCAACACACATGAGTGCCTTCTTGCTGCACTACCTGCAACATGACCCTCGAATTGTGGGTTGCCACACTGTTAGATCCCCGGTACAAAAGTAAATTTGCAGAAATTATTCCTGCCATAGAAAGGGATGCACGCATGCAGGAGTATCAGCAGAGACTGTTGCAGAATCTTACATGTGCTTTTCCACAAAATACCAGTGGTGCACGTAGTGAATCTCACAGTTCCAACTTGCCAACCGTGGGACCGTCAAGTGTTCAGCACTCAAACCGTAACAGAACCACAGTATCTGCTGGTAACATCAATTTTGCGGAATCATTTCACCACTTTTTTAGCCCATCCTTTGCAAGGCCACAGGAGACAAGAAGTCTGACACATAGTAAACGCCTAGAGACGATGGTACAGGAGTATCTCCAAGTAAACATTGAAGCCACGACTGTGTCACTGGACCCTTGCTCTTTTTGGGCTTCCAATCTGGATAAATGGCCGGAGCTAGCCACTTACGCCTTGGAGATCATGTCATGCCCCGCAGCCAGCGTTCTGTCTGAACGTGTGTTCAGCGCTGCTGGTGGTGTGCTGACAGATAAGCGCACGCGGCTCTCCACTGATAATGTAGACAGACTCACGTTCATAAAGATGAACAAATCATGGATCCGAAACGACTTTTCTACCCCTGTGTCATCCTGGGGAGAGTAAAAGCTTGATGATTGGTTAAAATCACCCTACCAACCGTTTTAAGCTTTCAAATTACTAATCATGTTTATCTGTATCTTGACTGGAAAATAATTTGGGCTTTGTAGCAGTGTGCAGCACTGATCCTATTAGGCCATCTATAATAAGCTCCACCAGATTTAAAATTAAAAATAATTTTTAGCTGCATCTAGCCCGGAAAATAATTTTGGGGCTCCGAGATGCGCAAGACACATAAGTGCCTTCTTGCTGCACTACCTGCAGCATGACCCTCATATTGTCAGAATTCGAAGTAATCATGACTACTGGGTTGCCACACTCTTAGATCCCCCAAACTTTTCGATCAACCTTTTCATTTTAATAAAGACCAAAAAAATGGTCATTTTTGAAATTATAAGCATTAGCAGGTTGTTAGAAACTGAAATCAAACAGTTTTCAACTCAAAACTTTATTCTAGGTGATGTTACATTTTCACATAGGACCCCTTGTTCGAAAGGAGCTTCTGAACTCTCTCGTCCATTGAATTTGTCAGGTTTTGGATGGTTTCTGCTTCAATTGTTTTGCATGAGGACAGAATACCCTCCCAGAGCTGTTGCTTAGATGTGAACTGCCTCCCGCCATCATAGACACTCCTTTTAATGATGCTCCAAAGGTTCTGAATGGGGTAGAGGTCAGGGGAGCATGGGGGTCACACCATAAGTTTGTCCCCTTTTATGCCCATATCAGCCAGAGATGCAGATGTTTTATGTGCAGCATGAGATGGTGCATTATCATGCAGAAAAATGATCTTGCTGTGAAATACACGGTTCTTCTTCTTGAACCATTGCAGGAAGTGCTGTTTGAGAAAATCCACATACATTATGGAGTTCATCTTTAGCGCCTTCAGGGATCCTAAAGGGGCCGACAATCTCTCTCCCCATGATTCCAGCCCAAAACATTACTCCACCTCCTCCTTGTTGGCGCTGTAGCCGTGTTTGCGTGCGGTGTCCATCAACCAGCCATCCTCCACTCCATCCATCTGGACCATCGAGCGCTGCACGGCACTCATCCGTGAACAAAACAGTTTTGAAATCAGTCTTCATGTAATGTTTGGCCCACTGGAGCCGTTTCTGCTTGTGTGAAGTGGATAGAGGAGGTCGACAGGATGGCGTATGCACAGCTGCAAACCTCTGAAGGACCCTGCATCTTGTTGTTCGGGGGACGTTGGAGGCACAAGCAGCTTCAAAAACTTGTCTGCTGCTATGACAAGGCTTTTTTGCCGCTGCTCTTTCAACCTGACGTAATTGCCTGTAGGAAAGAGTCCTCAATTTGCCCTTATCAGCACGCACACGTGTGTACTGTGAATCAGCTACATACTTCTTGATTGCCAAGACACTTCATCCTGATCATCGCACAATGTTGATTGTAGTCATGCCTTGACCTAAACACTCCACAATTTGTTGCTTCTCAGCAGCCGACACATCCTTTTTCTTTCCCATTTTGGCAGAAAATGTAGGCTGCTTAATAATGTGAGAGAGCCTTCTTAAGTAGTCTTGCCTTTCATTGGACACACCTGCCAAACTAATTAGCACAGGTGTCTGCAATTGCTTACAGTGATATAAAGAGCCCTGACACACATCACCATCAATGAGTTCAACTGACAAACAAACAAATTCTTCCCTTATCACTCCTAAACACTTTTTGCATAATAATTTGGAACGCAGTGTACATGTGCTTTTCCACAAAACACCAGTGGTTCACGTAGTGAATCTTACAGTTCTAACTTGCCAACCGTGGTCTGTATGGAATTGTTCAATAAAGGGCCCAAAATTAAGATAACATAGATGGGAGAGGTCTCTATGAATCGGAATTCCTAAGTATTTGATACCCTGTGAGGGCCAGGCAAAGGGAAAGTTGGACTGGATGGAATCCTATATGGATTTGGGGAGGGAGACATCGAGGGCCTCAGACTTCGCTGCATAGATTTTAAAATTTTACCATGTAACAAAGTGATCTATTTCAGCCATAACAGCAGGGATGGATATATGTGATTGAGTGATATATACTAGGACATCATCAGCAAATAGAGAGCACTTGTACTCGGTGCCTCCCACCTCAATCCACCTAATATTGGGGTTATGGCGAATTGATGAGAGCAGGTGCTCCGTCACTAGGATGTATAAGAGAGGGGACAGAGGACATCCCTGCCTTGTCCCATTGGTGATTGTGAAAGGTGATGAAAATGTTCTGACGCACCCCCTGGGCCTTGGGACACCCGGAGCCGGACCCTTTTTGGTGGATGCTGGTGGTTGTAGTCTTCGTGGCGGCGACCCGGTTCCGTGGCTCAGGGCGGTCAAACCAGTGGCGGAACTATTTATGTGGTTTTGATGTTTAAATGTCCGACTACGCCACCCGTGGATTGCGGTCAGAGTGAACCGCCGCTACAGGGCAGACCGCTGAGGCTGGTGTTGTGGGTGCAGCAGAGCGTAGCATAACTCCCCACGGGAGGAGTATAGCCTCAGGGCAGTGTATGCGGAGGATGGGGGTGATGGTGCAGGGCAGCAGCAGTAACGACACGGAGTCAGTGATGCAGTCCAGGGCCTTTACTCACAGTTCTTATTATCCAGACCACGTCTGCAGGTAACGGCTGCCCACGTCGTACTGTGCTCACCAGGTGAGGGGCTCAGACAACTCCCAGATAACTTTGGAGCACTTCACAGGACCCCCTTTGTGTGTCCTTTGTCTGGCCTTTCTTACCAACACTTCTGTCCGGCTGCCTCGGGCCTCCTCTTGGTAAACTTGGCGCCAGTTTCCCTGACCCTATGTGGTGCCTTCCTAGCGGGTGTAGCGAGGGGCTGCGCCACATAAAATGTCAGAGCCTCCGGTTTCTAGCTGAGGGTCGTTTCCTGCCTCCACTAGTTCGGGGACCGGTCTCCCCCTTTGGCCTGACCCCTCCACGCAGGTGGATTCGGGCGTGCGGTGGCGACTCGCCCGTCCGCACCCCTGGGATCCCTTCATTCCTCGTTCCTGGAGCCTTCTCCGCTCCTCTTCCTTCCTTCTCCCTCTTCCAGGCCTGGGCCTCTGTTACTAGGCCCACCTCCGGAGCAGACCTCATGCAGAGCCCCTGCTCCCTGCCACTTCTGCTCAGACTTCTCTGCACTGAACTAAGATGGTGCCCACCTTTTATACTCCCTTCTCAATGCACCCAGGAACTGCTTCCTCCCTGCTCCTGCACTACAGGGTTCCCCTTCCTCAGTGTTCCCTCCCCCCACTCCAGCCAGGGACAGGGACTGTCGTGCCCATCTCAGGGGCATATTGGTCGCTCTGCCCCACGGCAATGTGGTGTAATGCATGCAGGTGTCGGGTCCTGATCCACACTCCATCCTTACCTGAGAGTGAGATATCACACCTCTGGGTGAGGTGCAATACGTCTGTAGCAACCGAGCCCTCAGGGTGCTACAGTTCCATTTATCTTCAGCCTAGGTGACGTATTGCGATACAGGGCCGTGATTTTGGCTATAAAAGGGTCCCCTAGACCCCTACCCCAAGCTTTTTAAGAGAATCATATATGGCGTGCCAGGAGACTCTATGGAATGCTTTCTCAGCATCCAACGAGAGTATCTAATTACAAATTTTTAACTGCATCTAGCCCAGGAAATACTTTGTGCCTAGTAGCAGTGTCTGCTAGTCAGCGGATTATCCCGGCTGTTAAGCAAGCTACACCACCTGTAGTTTAGACACTTAATTTTTTCAAAGGAAATGCTTCGGGACCATGGGATACTTAGTGAAGAGCATCAGGAGGCACCCCAAGGCATAGGAGCTGGGACTGGCAGTAGGATGCCTTGCGCTGGACAGCCGAGCTCGATCCTTATAAAAGCTTTTTAACTGCAGCAGCTTTAGTGGACGCTACTGGAGCTGGAATTACCGCGGCTGCTGGCATGAGACTTGCCCTCCAATAGATCCTTGTAAATGGATTTAAAGTGTATTCATTCAAATTAGAGAGACAATTTAAATTAAAAAGCTTAGAGCTGCCTCCACCACAGGGGGGCTCGCTCGACCCACCAGCGGACAGGCACCAGTATTGGGAGAGGGGGGCTGGCCGTCAGGGTTCACCGCGGCTCTGGCACAAACCCGGCGACACGGAGGTGGCACGGGCAGGAGCGGACTGGCCGTGTCGGCTTCTCACTTTTTGGATTTTAGAAGGGCATGACATGCCTATATCTGTGTCTCCCCCTCCTTTTACTCCTCCGCCTCTTTTATTTTCGCATGACTATATGTACTTGTCACTTTTCCATGTGTTAGTTATGTCTTCTGAGCAGTTTGTCAGCTTTTGGACACCTTTGAAGGTGTTTTCTATGTGTTTCTATGTGTTTTTGTTTGCCTGCCATTGGTTTTAACGGTGATCGAAGGTATTCGACGAACACACGGGTGTTCGACGAACCGAACCGAACTCGAACACTACGTGGGTGGCTCAACACTATTCTTAATGCCAATCTTTGCAGCGCATCATGACGTATTGTTCTTGATGAACACTTAATACAGATTCTATATCTCACAATTGCACTATCTCAAGAACAAAATCAATGCAAATTTCCATTGGCTCTATAGGAAGCTTATTAGTAAGTAAATGAAAAAACTCTCTGAGAATTAGAACTCATGAACTCCTGTTTATAAGACAGGCGCAATAACCAAGTAAGCCACTGGAACATCACAAGTGCAAAAGGTTGTCAAGAAGGGCAATGACCAATGAATCACTATTAGTTAAGTTCAAAAAGAAATCCATTGGTTTCACTATGTTATTCTTAATGCCAATCTTTGCAGCGCTCATGACGTATTGTTCTTGATGAACACGTAATACAGATTCTATATCTCAAAATCAATGCAAATTTCCATTGCTCCATAGGAAGCTTATTAGTAAGTAAATGAAAAAGACTCTCCAAGGATTAGAACTCATGAAATCCTTTTTACAAGACAGGTGCATTAACCCAGTAAGCCACAGCAACATGACAGGTGCAAATTTATGTCAAGAAGGGCAGTGACCAATGAATCACTATTAGGTAAGTTCAAAAAGAAATCCATTGGTTTTACTATGTTATTCTTAAAGCCAATCTAAACAGATTGTGATGACATATTGTTCTTTATGAACACTTACTACAGATTCTATCTCACAATTGCACTATCTCAAGCCCAAAATCAATGCAAATTTCCATTGGCTCTATAGGAAGCTTATTAGTAAGTAAATGAAAAAACTCTCTGAGAATTAGAACTCATATTTATAGGACAGGCGCAATAACCAAGTAAGCCACTGGAACATCACAAGTGCAAAAGGTTGTCAAGAAGGGCAATGACCAATGAATCATTTTTAGGTAAGTTCAAAAAGAAATCTATTGGTTTCACTATGTTATTCTTAATGCCAATTTTTGCAGGGCATCATGACGTATTTTTCTTGATGAACACGTAATACAGATTCTATAACTCAAAATCAATGCAAATTTCCATTGCTCCATAGGAAGCTTATTAGTAAGTAAATGAATAAGACTCTCCAAGGATTAGAACTCATGAAATCCTTTTTACAAGACAGGTGCATTAACCCAGTAAGCCACAGCAACATCACAGGTGCAAATTTATGTCAAGAAGGGCAGTGACCAATGAATCACTATTAGGTAAGTTCAAAAAGAAATCCATTGGTTTTACTATGCTATTCTTATTGTCAATCTAAACAGCTTGTAATGACATATTGTTCTTTATGAACACTTAGTACAGATTCTATCTCACAATTGCACTATCTCAAGCACCAAAATCAATGGAAATTTACATTGGCTCCATAGGAAGCTTATTAGTAAGTAAATGAAAAAGACTCTCCAAGGATTAGAACTCATGAAATCCTTTTTACAAGACAGGTGCATTAACCCAGTAAACCACAGGAACATCACAGGTGCAAAGTGATGTCAAGAAGGGCAGTGAACAATGAATCACCTTTAGGTAAGTTCAAAAAGAAATCCATTGGTTTTACTATGTTATTCTTAAAGCCAATCTAAACAGATTGTGAAGACATATTGTTCTTTATGAACACTTACTACAGATTCTATCTCACAATTGCACTATCTCAAGCCCAAAATCAATGCAAATTTCCATTGGCTCTATAGGAAGCTTATTAGTAAGTAAATGAAAAAACTCTCTGAGAATTAGAACTCATATTTATAGGACAGGCGCAATAACCAAGTAAGCCACTGGAACATCACAAGTGCAAAAGGTTGTCAAGAAGGGCAATGACCAATGAATCCTTTTTAGGTAAGTTCAAAAAGAAATCTATTGGTTTCACTATGTTATTCTTAATGCCAATTTTTGCAGGGCATCATGATGTATTTTTCTTGATGAACACGTAATACAGATTCTATATCTCAAAATCAATGCAAATTTCCATTCCTACATAGGCAGCTTATTAGTAAGTAAATGAATAAGACTCTCCAAGGATTAGAACTCATGAAATCCTTTTTACAAGACAGGTGCATTAACCCAGTAAGACACAGCAACATCACAGGTGCAAATTTATGTCAAGAAGGGCAGTGACCAATGAATCACTATTAGGTAAGTTCAAAAAGAAATCCATTGGTTTTACTATGTTATTCTTAAAGCCAATCTAAACAGCTTGTAATGACATATTGTTCTTTATGAACACTTAGCACAGATTCTATCTCACAATTGCACTATCTCAATCCCAAAATCAATGCAAATTTCCATTGGCTCTATAGGAAACTTATTGGTAAGTAAACGAAAAAAAACTCTCTTAGAACTAGAACTCATGAACTCCTGTTTAAAAGACAGGGGCATTAACCCACTAAGCCATTGGAATATCACGAGTGCAAAGTGATGTCAAGAAGGGCAGTGAACATTGAATCACTATTAGGTAAGTTCAAAAAGAAATCCATTGGTTTCACTATGTTATTCTTAATGCCAATCTTTGCAGCGCATCATGACGTATTGTTCTTGATGAACACGTAATACAGATTCTATATCTCACAATTGCACTATCTCAAGCCCAAAATCAATGCAAATTTCCATTGGCTCTATAGGAAGCTTATTAGTAAGCAAATGAAAAAACTCTCTGAGAATTAGAACTCATGAACTCCTGTTTATAAGACAGGCGCAATAACCACGTAAGCCACTGGAACATCACAAGTGCAAAAGGTTGTCAAGAAGGGCAATGACCAATGAATCACTATTAGGTAAGTTCAAAAAGAATTCCATTGGTTTCACTATGTTATTCTTAATGCCAATCTTTGCAGCGCATCATGACGTATTGTTCTTGATGAACACGTAATACAGATTCTATATCTCAAAATCAATGCAAATTTACATTGCTCCATAGGAAGCTTATTAGTAACTAAATGAAAAAGACTCTCCAAGGATTAGAACTCATGAAATCCTTTTTACAAGACAGGTGCATTAACCCAGTAAGCCACAGCAACATCACAGGTGCAAATTAATGTCAAGAAGGGCAGTGACTAATGAATCACTATTAGGTAAGTTCAAATAGAAATCCATTGGTTTTACTATGTTATTCTTAATGCCAATCTAAACAGCTTGTAATGACATATTGTTCTTTATGAACACTTAGTACAGATTCTATCTCACAATTGCACTATCTCAGTCCCAAAATCAATGCAAATTTCCATTGGCTCTATAGGAAACTTATTGGTAAGTAAACGAAAAAAAACTCTCTGAGGACTAGAACTCACAAACTCCTGTTTAAAAGACAAGGACATTAACCCACTAAGCCATTGGAACATCAGAAGTGCAAAGTGATGTCAAGAAGGGCAGTGAACAATGAATCACTATTAGGTAAGTTCAAAAATAAATAGATTGGTTTCACTATGTTATTATTAATGCTAATCTTTGCAGCGCATTATGACATATTGTTCTTGATGAACACGTAATGCAGATTCTATATCCCAAAATCAATGCAAATTTCCATTGGCTCTATAGGAAACTTATTGGTAAGTAAATGAAAAAGAGCTCTCTGAGGACTAGAACTCATGGACTCCTGTTTAAAAGACAGGGGCATTAACCCACTAAGCCATTGGAACATCACAAGTGCAAAGTGATGTCAAGAAAGGCAGTGAACATTGATTCACTATTAGGTAAGTTCAAAAAGAAATCCATTGGTTTCACTATGTTTTTCTTAATGCCAATCTTTGCAGCGCGTCATGACGTATTGTTCTTGATGAACACGTAATGCAGATTCTATATCCCAAAATCAATGCAAATTTCCATTGGCTCTATAGGAAACTTATTGGTAAGTAAATGTAAAACAGCTCTTTGAGGACTTAAATTCATGAACTCCTGTTTAAAAGACAGGGGCATTAACCCACTAGGCCATTGGAACATCACAAGTGCAAAGTGATGTCAAGAAGGGCAGTGAACATTGAATCACTATTAGGTAAGTTCAAAAAGAAATCCATTGGTTTCACTATGTTATTCTTAATGCCAATCTTTGCAGCGCATCATGACGTATTGTTCTTGATGAACATGTAATACAGATTCTATATCTCACAATTGCTCTATCTCAATCCCAAAATCAATGCAAATTTACATTGGCTCCATAGGAAGCTTATTAGTAAGTAAATGAAAAAGACTCTCCAAGGATTAGAACTCATGAAATCCTTTTTACAAGACATGTGCATTAACCCAGTAAGCCACAGGAACATCACAGTTGCAATGTGATGTCAAGAAGGGCAGTGAACAATGAATCACCTTTAGGTAAGTTCAAAAAGAAATCCATTGGTTTTACTATGTTATTCTTAAAGCCAATCTAAACAGATTGTGATGACATATTGTTCTTTATGAACACTTACTACAAATTCTATCTCACAATTGCACTATCTCAATCCCAAAATCAATGCAAATTTCTATTGGCTCTATAGGAAACTTATTGGTAAGTAAATGAAAAAGAGCTCTCTGAGTACTAGAACTCATGAACTCCTGTTTAAAAGACAGGGGCATTAACCCACTAACCCATTGGAACATCACAAGTGCAAAGTGATGTCAAGAAGGGCAGTGAACATTGAATCACTATTAGGTAAGTTCAAAAAGAAATCCATTGGTTTCACTGTTATTCTTAATGCCAATCTTTGCAGCGCATCATGACGTATTGTTCTTGATGAACACGTAATACAGATTCTATATCTCAAAATCAATGCAAATTTCCATTGCTCCATAGGAAGCTTATTAGTAAGTAAATGAAAAAGACTCTCCAAGGATTAGAACTCATGAAATCCTTTTTACAAGACAGGTGCATTAACCCAGTAAGCCACAGCAACATCACAGGTGCAAATTTATGTCAAGAAGGGCAGTGACTAATGAATCACTATTAGGTAAGTTCAAATAGAAATCCATTGGTTTTACTATGTTATTCTTAATGCCAATCTAAACAGTTTGTAATGACATATTGTTCTTGATGAACACGTAATACAGATTATATATCTCACAATTGCACTATCTCAATACCAAAAACAATGCAAATTTCAATTGGCTCCATAGGAAGCTTATTAGTAAGTAAATGAAAAAGACTCTCCAAGGATTAGAACTCATGAAATCCTTTTTACAAGACATGTGCATTAACCCAGTAAGCCACAGGAACATCACAGTTGCAATGTGATGTCAAGAAGGGCAGTGAACAATGAATCACCTTTAGGTAAGTTCAAAAAGAAATCCATTGGTTTTACTATGTTATTCTTAAAGCCAATCTAAACAGATTGTGATGACATATTGTTCTTTATGAACACTTACTACAAATTCTATCTCACAATTGCACTATCTCAATCCCAAAATCAATGCAAATTTCTATTGGCTCTATAGGAAACTTATTGGTAAGTAAATGAAAAAGAGCTCTCTGAGTACTAGAACTCATGAACTCCTGTTTAAAAGACAGGGGCATTAACCCACTAACCCATTGGAACATCACAAGTGCAAAGTGATGTCAAGAAGGGCAGTGAACATTGAATCACTATTAGGTAAGTTCAAAAAGAAATCCATTGGTTTCACTGTTATTCTTAATGCCAATCTTTGCAGCGCATCATGACGTATTGTTCTTGATGAACACGTAATACAGATTCTATATCTCAAAATCAATGCAAATTTCCATTGCTCCATAGGAAGCTTATTAGTAAGTAAATGAAAAAGACTCTCCAAGGATTAGAACTCATGAAATCCTTTTTACAAGACAGGTGCATTAACCCAGTAAGCCACAGCAACATCACAGGTGCAAATTTATGTCAAGAAGGGCAGTGACTAATGAATCACTATTAGGTAAGTTCAAATAGAAATCCATTGGTTTTACTATGTTATTCTTAATGCCAATCTAAACAGTTTGTAATGACATATTGTTCTTGATGAACACGTAATACAGATTATATATCTCACAATTGCACTATCTCAATACCAAAAACAATGCAAATTTCAATTGGCTCCATAGGAAGCTTATTAGTAAGTAAATGAAAAAACTCTCTGAGAATTAGAACTCATGAACTCCTGTTTATAAGACAGGCGCAATAACCAAGTAAGCCACTGGAACATCACAAGTGCAAAAGGTTGTCAAGAAGGGCAATGACCAATGAATCACTATTAGGTAAGTTCAAAAAGAAATCCATTGGTTTCACTATGTTATTCTTAATGCCAATCTTTGCAGCGCATCATGACGTATTTTTCTTGATGAACACGTAATACAGATTCTATATCTCACAATTGCACTATCTCAATCCCAAAATCAATGCAAATTTACATTGGCTCCATAGGAAGATTATTTGTAAGTAAATGAAAAAGACTCTCCAAGGATTAGAACTCATAAAATCCTTTTTACAAGACAGGTGCATTAACCCAGTAAGCCACAGGAACATCACAGGTGCAAAGTGATGTCAAGAAGGGCAGTGAACAATAAATCACTATTAGGTAAGTTCAAATAGAAATCCATTGGTTTTACTATGTTATTCTTATAGCCAATCTAAACAGATTGTGATGACATATTGTTCTTTATGAACACTTACTAAAGATTCTATCTCACAATTGCACTATCTCAATCCCAAAATCAATGCAAATTTCTATTGGCTCTATAGCAAACTTATTGGTAAGTAAATGAAAAAGAGCTCTCTGAGTACTAGAACTCATGAACTCCTGTTTAAAAGACAGGGGCATTAACCCACTAAGCCATTGGAACATCACAAGTGCAAAGTGATGTCAAGAAGGGCAGTGAAAATTGAATCACTATTAGGTAAGTTCAAAAAGAAATCCATTGGTTTCACTATGTTATTCTTAATGCCAATCTTTGCAGCGCATCATGACGTATTGTTCTTGATGAACACGTAATACAGATTCTATATCTCACAATTGCACTATCTCAATCCCAAAATAAATGCAAATTTACATTGGCTCCATAGGAAGCTTATTAGTAAGTAAATGAAAAAGACTCTCCAAGGATTAGAACTCATGAAATCCTTTTTACAAGACAGGTGCATTAACCCAGTAAGCCACAGCAACATCACAGGTGCAAATTTATGTCAAGAAGGGCAGTGACCAATGAATCACTATTAGGTAAGTTCAAAAAGAAATCCATTGGTTTTACTATGTTATTCTTAAAGCCAATCTAAACAGCTTGTAATGACATATTGTTCTTTATGAACACTTAGTACAGATTCTATCTCACAATTGCACTATCTCAATCCCAAAATCAATGCAAATTTCTATTGGCTCTATAGGAAACTTATTGGTAAGTAAATGAAAAAGAGCTTTCTGAGTACTAGAACTCATGAACTCCTGTTTAAAAGACAGGGGCATTAACCCACTAACCCATTGGAACATCACAAGTGCAAAGTGATGTCAAGAAGGGCAGTGAACATTGAATCACTATTAGGTAAGTTCAAAAAGAAATCCATTGGTTTCACTATGTTATTCTTAATGCCAATCTTTGCAGCGCATCATGACGTATTGTTCTTGATGAACACGTAATACAGATTCTATATCTCAAAATCAATGAAAATTTCCATTGCTCCATAGGAAGCTTATTAGTAACTAAATGAAAAAGACTCTCCAAGGATTAGAACTCATGAAATCCTTTTTACAAGACAGGTGCATTAACCCAGTAAGCCACAGCAACATCACAGGTGCAAATTTATCTCAAGAAGGGCAGTGACTAATGAATCACTATTAGGTAAGTTCAAATAGAAATCCATTGGTTTTACTATGTTATTCTTAATGCCAATCTAAACAGCTTGTAATGACATATTGTTCTTTATGAACACTTAGTACAGATTCTATCTCACAATTGCACTATCTCAGTCCCAAAATCAATGCAAATTTCCATTGGCTCTATAGGAAACTTATTGGTAAGTAAACGAAAAAAAGCTCTCTGAGGACTAGAACTCACGAACTCCTGTTTAAAAGACAGGGGCATTAACCCACTAACCCATTGGAACATCACAAGTGCAAAGTGATGTCAAGAAAGGCAATGAACATTGATTCACTATTATGTAAGTTCAAAAAGAAATCCATTGGTTTCACTATGTTTTTCTTAATGCCAATCTTTGCAGCGCATCATGACGTATAGTTCTTGATGAACACGTAATGCAGATTCTATATCCCAAAATCAATGCAAATTTCCATTGGCTCTATAGGAAGCTTATTGGTAAGTAAATGAAAAACAGCTCTTTGAGGACTAGAATTCATGAACTCCTGTTTAAAAGACAGGGACATTAACCCACTAAGCCATTGGAACATCACAAGTGCAAAGTGATGTCAAGAAGGGCAGTGAACTTTGAATCACTATTAGGTAAGTTCAAAAAGAAATCCATTGGTTTCACTATGTTATTCTTAATGCCAATCTTTGCAGCGCATCATGACGTATTGTTCTTGATGAACATGTAATACAGATTCTATATCTCACAATTGCTCTATCTCAATCCCAAAATCAATGCAAATTTACATTGGCTCCATAGGTAGCTTATTAGTAAGTAAATGAAAAAAACTCTCCAAGGATTAGAACTCATGAAATCCTTTTTACAAGACATGTGCATTAACCCAGTAAGCCACAGGAACATCACAGGTACAAAATGATGTCAAGAAGGGCACTGAACAATGAATCACCTTTAGGTAAGTTCAAAAAGAAATCCATTGGTTTTACTATGTTATTCTTAAAGCCAATCTAAACAGATTGTGATGACATATTGTTCTTTATGAACACTTGCTACAAATTCTATCTCACAATTGCACTATCTCAATTCCAAAATCAATGCAAATTTCTCTTGCCTCTATGGGAAACTTATTGGTAAGTAAATGAAAAAGAGATCTCTGAGGACTAGAACTCATGAACTCCTGTTTAAAAGACATGGGCATTAACCCACTAAGCCATTGGAAGATCACAAGAGCAAAGTGATGTCAAGAAGGGCAGTGAACATTGAATCACTATTAGGTAAGTTCAAAAAGAAATCCATTGGTTTTACTATGTTATTCTTAATGCCAATCTTTGCAGCGCATCATGACGTATTGTTCTTGATGAACACGTAATACAGATTATATATCTCACAATTGCACTATCTCAAGCCCAAAATCAATGCAAAATTCCATTGCCTCTATAGGAAGCTTATTAGTAAGTAAATGAAAATACTCTCTGAGAACTAGAATTCATGAACTCCTGTTTATAAGACAGGCGCAATAACCAAGTAAGCCACTGGAACATCACAAGTGCAAAAGGTTGTCAAGAAGGGCAATGACCAATGAATCACTATTAGGTAAGTTCAAAAAGAAATCCATTGGTTTCACTATGTTATTCTTAATGCCAATCTTTGCAGCGCATCATGACGTATTTTTCTTAATGAACACGTAATACAGATTCTATATCTCGCAATTGCACTATCTCAATCCCAAAATCAATGCAAATTTACATTGGCTCCATAGGAAGCTTATTAGTAAGTAAATGAAAAAGACTCTCCAAGGATTAGAACTCATGAAATCCTTTTTACAAGACAGGTGCATTAACCCAGTAAGCCACAGGAACATCACATGTGCAAAGTGATGTCAAGAAGGGCAGTGAACAATGAATCACTATTAGGTAAGTTCAAAAAGAAATCCATTGGTTTTACTATGTTATTCTTAAAGCCAATCTAAACAGATTGTGATGACATATTGTTCTTTATGAACACTTACTACAGATTCTATCTCACAATTGCACTATCTCAATCCCAAAATCAATGCAAATTTCTATTGGCTCTAAAGGAAACTTATTGGTAAGAAAATGAAAAAGAGGTCTCTGAGTACTAGAACTCATGAACTCCTGTTTAAAAGACAAGGGCATTAACCCACTAAGCCATTGGAACATCACGAGTGCAAAGTGATGTCAAGAAGGGCAGTGAACATTGAATCACTATTAGGTAAGTTCAAAAAGAAATCCATTGGTTTCACTATGTTATTCTTAATGCCAATCTTTGCAGCGCATCATGACGTATTGTTCTTGATGAACACGTAATACAGATTCTATATCTCACAATTGCACTATCTCAGTCCCAAAATCAATGCAAATTTCCATTGGCTCTATAGGAAACTTATTGGTAAGTAAACGAAAAAAAGCTCTCTGAGGACTAGAACTCACGAACTCCTGTTTAAAAGACAGGGACATTAACCCACTAAGCCATTGGAACATCACAAGTTCAAAGTAATGTCAAGAAGGGCAGTGAACAATGAATCATTATTAGGTAAGTTCAAAAAGAAATCCATTGGTTTCACTATTTTATTCTTAATGCTAATCTTTGCAGCGCATCATGACATATTGTTCTTGATGAACACGTAATGCAGATTCTATATCCCAAAATCAATGCAAATTTCCATTGGCTCTATAGGAAACTTATTGGTAAGTAAATGAAAAAGAGCTCTCTGAGGACTAGAACTCATGGACTCCTGTTTAAAAGACAGGGGCATTAACCCACTAAGCCATTGGAACATCACAAGTGCAAAGTGATGTTAAGAAAGGCAGTGAACATTGATTCACTATTAGGTAAGTTCAAAAAGAAATCCATTGGTTTTACTATGTTTTTCTTAATGCCAATCTTTGCAGCGCATCATGACGTATTGTTCTTGATGAACACGTAATGCAGATTCTATATCCCAAAATCAATGCAAATTTCCATTGGCTCTATAGGAAACTTATTGGTAAGTAAATGAAAAACAGCTCTGTGAGGACTAGAACTCATGAACTCCTGTTTAAAAGACAGGAGCATTAACCCACTAAGCCATTGGCACAACACAAGTGCAAAGTGATGTCAAGAAGGGCAGTGAAAATTGAATCACTATTAGGTAAATTCAAAAAGAAATCCATTGGTTTCACTATGTTATTCTTAATGCCAATCTTTGCAGCGCATCATGACGTATTGTTGTGGATGAACACGTAATACAGATTCTATATCTCACAATTGCACTATCTCAATCCCAAAATCAATGCAAATTTACATTGGCTCCATAGGAAGCTTATTAGTAATTAAATGAAAAAGACTCTCCAAGGATTAGAACTTATGAAATCCTTTTTACAAGACAGGTGCATTAACCCAGTAAGCCACAGCAACATCACAGGTGCAAATTTATGTCAAGAAGGGCAGTGACCAATGAATCACTATTAGGTAAGTTCAAAAAGAAATCCATTGGTTTTACTATGTTATTTTTAAAGCCAATCCAAACAGCTTGTAATGACATATTGTTCTTTATGAACACTTAGTACAGATTCTATCTCACAATTGCACTATCTCAGTCCCAAAATCAATGCAAATTTCCATTGGCTCTATAGGAAACTTATTGGTAAGTAAACGAAAAAAAGCTCTCTGAGGACTAGAACTCACGAACTCCTGTTTAAAAGACAAGGGCATTAACCCACTAAGCCATTGGAACATCACGAGTGCAAAGTGATGTCAAGAAAGGCAGTGAACATTGATTCACTATTAGGTAAGTTCAAAAAGAAATCCATTGGTTTCACTATGTTTTTCTTAATGCCAATCTTTGCAGCGCATCATGACGTATTGTTCTTGATGAACACGTAATGCAGATTCTATATCCCAAAATCAATGCAAATTTCCATTGGCTCTATAGGAAACTTATTGGTAAGTAAATGAAAAACAGCTCTTTGAGGACTAGAATTCATGAACTCCTGTTTAAAAGACAGGGGCATTAACCCACTAAGCCATTGGAACATCACAAGTGCAAAGCGATGTCAAGAAGGGCAGTGAACATTGAATCACTATTAGGTAAGTTCAAAAAGAAATCCATTGGTTTCACTATGTTATTCTTAATGCCAATCTTTGCAGCGCATCATGACGTATTGTTCTTGATGAACACGTAATGCAGATTCTATATCCCAAAATCAATGCAAATTTCCATTGGCTCTATAGGAAACTTATTGGTAAGTAAATGAAAAAGAACTCTCTGAGGACTAGAACTCATGGACTCCTGTTTAAAAGACAGGGGCATTAACCCACTAAGCCATTGGAACATCACAAGTGCAAAGTGATGTCAAGAAAGGCAGTGAACATTGATTCACTATTAGGTAAGTTCAAAAAGAAATCCATTGGTTTCACTATGTTTTTCTTAATGCCAATCTTTGCAGCGCATCATGACGTATTGTTCTTGATGAACACGTAATGCAGATTCTATATCCCAAAATCAATGCAAATTTCCATTGGCTCTATAGGAAACTTATTGGTAAGTAAATGAAAAACAGCTATTTGAGGACTAGAATTCATGAACTCCTGTTTAAAAGACAGGGGCATTAACCCACTAAGCCATTGGAACATCACAAGTGCAAAGCGATGTCAAGAAGGGCAGTGAACATTGAATCACTATTAGGTAAGTTCAAAAAGAAATCCATTGGTTTCACTATGTTATTCTTAATGCCAATCTTTGCAGCGCATCATGACGTATTGTTCTTGATGAACATGTAATACAGATTCTATATCTCACAATTGCTCTATCTCAATCCCAAAATCAATGCAAATTTACATTGGCTCCATAGGAAGTTTATTAGTAAGTAAATGAAAAAGACTCTCCAAGGATTAGAACTCATGAAATCTTTTTTACAAGACATGTGCATTAACCCAGTAAGCCACAGGAACATCACAGGTGCAAAGTGATGTCAAGAAGGGCAGTGAACAATGAATCACCTTTAGGTAAGTTCAAAAACAAATCCATTGGTTTTACTATGTTATTCTTAAAGCCAATCTAAACAGATTGTGATGACATATTGTTCTTTATGAACACTTACAACAGATTCTATCTCACAATTGCACTATCTCAATCCCAAAATCAATGCAAATTTCTATTGGCTCTATAGGAAACTTAATAGTAAGTAAATGAAAAAGAGCTCTGTGAGGACTAGAACTCCTGTTTAAAAGACAGGGGAATTAACCCACTAAACCATTGGCACAACACAAGTGCAAAGTGATGTCAAGAAGGTCAGTGAAAATTTAATCACTATTAGGTAAATTCAAAAAGAAATCCATTGGTTTCACTATGTTATTCTTAATGCCAATCTTTGCAGCGCATCATGACGTATTGTTGTTGATGAACACGTAATACAGATTCTATATCTCACAATTGCACTATCTCAATCCCAAAATCAATGCAAATTTACATTGGCTCCATAGGAAGCTTATTAGTAAGTAAATGAAAAAGACTCTCCAGGGATTAGAACTCATGAAATCCTTTTTACAAGACAGGTGCATTAACCCAGTAAGCCACAGCAACATCACAGGTGCAAATTTATGTCAAGAAGGGCAGTGACCAATGAATCACTATTAGGTAAGTTCAAAAAGAAATCCATTGGTTTTACTATGTTATTTTTAAAGCCAATCCAAACAGCTTGTAATGACATATTGTTCTTTATGAACACTTAGTACAGATTCTATCTCACAATTGCACTATCTCAGTCCCAAAATCAATGCAAATTTCCATTGGCTCTATAGGAAACTTATTGGTAAGTAAACGAAAAAAAGCTCTCTGAGGACTAGAACTCACGAACTCCTGTTTAAAAGACAAGGGCATTAACCCACTAAGCCATTGGAACATCACGAGTGCAAAGTGATGTCAAGAAGGGCAGTGAACATTGAATCACTATTAGGTAAGTTCAAAAAGAAATCCATTGGTTTCACTATGTTGTTCTTAATGCCAATCTTTGCAGCGCATCATGACGTATTGTTCTTGATGAACACGTAATACAGATTCTATATCTCACAATTGCACTATCTCAATCCCAAAATCAGTGCAAATTTAAATTGGCTCCATAGGAAGCTTATTAGTAAGTAAATGAAAAAGACTCTACAAGGCTTAGAACTCATGAAATCCTTTTTACAAGACAGGTGCATTAACCCAGTAAGCCACTGGAACATCACAGGTGCAAATTTATGTCAAGAAGGGCAGTGACCAATGAATCACTATTAGGTAAGTTCAAAAAGAAATCCATTGGTTTTACTATGTTATTTTTAAAGCCAATCCAAACAGCTTGTAATGACATATTGTTCTTTATGAACACTTAGCACAGATGCTATCTCACAATTGCACTATCTCAATCCCAAAATCAATGCAAATTTCCATTGGCTCTATAGGAAACTTATTGTTAAGTAAATGAAAAAGAGCTCTCTGAGGACTAGAACTCATGAACTCCCGTTTAAAAGACAGGGGCATTAACCCACTAAGCCATTGGAACATCACGAGTGCAAAGTGATGTCAAGAAGGGCAGTGAACATTGAATCACTATTAGGTAAGTTCAAAAAGAAATCCATTGGTTTCACTATGTTATTCTTAATGCCAATCTTTGCAGCGCATCATGACGTATTGTTCTTGATGAACACGTAATACAGATTCTATATCTCACAATTGCACTATCTCAGTCCCAAAATCAATGCAAATTTCCATTGGCTCTATAGGAAACTTATTGGTAAGTAAACGAAAAAAAGCTCTCTGAGGACTAGAACTCACGAACTCCTGTTTAAAAGACAGGGATATTAACCCACTAAGCCATTGGAACATCACAAGACCAAAGTGATGTCAAGAAGGGCAGTGAACAATGAATCACTATTAGGTAAGTTCAAAAAGAAATCCATTGGTTTCACTATTTTATTCTTAATGCTAATCTTTGCAGTGCATCATGACATATTGTTCTTGATGAACACGTAATGCAGATTCTATATCCCAAAATCAATGCAAATTTCCATTGGCTCTATAGGAAACTTATTGGTAAGTAAATGAAAAAGAGCTCTCTGAGGACTAGAACTCATGGACTCCTGTTTAAAAGACAGGGGCATTAACCCACTAAGCCATTGGAACATCACAAGTGCAAAGTGATGTCAAGAAAGGCAGTGAACATTGATTCACTATTAGGTAAGTTCAAAAAGAAATCCATTGGTTTCACTATGTTTTTCTTAATGCCAATCTTTGCAGCGCATCATGACGTATTGTTCTTGATGAACACGTAATGCAGATTCTATATCCCAAAATCAATGCAAATTTCCATTGGCTCTATAGGAAGCTTATTAGTAAGTAAATGAAAATACTCTCTGAGAATTAGAACTCATGAACTCCTGTTTATAGGACAGGCGCAATAACCAAGTAAGCCACTGGAACATCACAAGTGCAAAAGCTTGTCAAGAAGGGCAATGACCAATGAATCACTATTAGGTAAGTTCAAAAAGAAATCCATTGGTTTCACTATGTTATTCTTAATGCCAATCTTTGCAGCGCATCATGACGTATTTTTCTTGATGAACACGTAATACAGATTCTATATCTCAAAATCAATACAAATTTCCATTGCTCCATAGGAAGCTTATTAGTAAGTAAATGAATAAGACTCTCTAAGGATTAGAACTCATGAAATCCTTTTTACAAGACAGGTGCATTAACCCAGTAAGCCACAGCAACATCACAGGTGCAAATTTATGTCAAGAAGGGCAGTGACCAATGAATCACTATTAGGTAAGTTCAAATAGAAATCCATTGGTTTTAATATGTTATTCTTAATGCCAGTCTAAACAGCTTGTAATGACATATTATTCTTTATGAACACTTAGTACAGATTCTATCTCACAATTGCACAATCTCAAGCCCCATATCAATGCAAATTTCCTTTGGCTCTAAAGGAAGCTAATTAGTAAGTAAATGAAAAAACTCTCCGAGAATTTGAACTCTTGTTTATAAAACAGTTTAATTAAGGCAGTAAGCCACTGGAACAACACAGCTGCCAAGCGATGTCAAGAAGGGCAGTGAACAATGAATCACTATTAGGTAAGTTCAAAAAGAAATCCATTGTTTTTACTGTTATTCTTACAGCCAATCTAAACAGCTTGTGATGACATATTGTTCTTTATGAACACTTACTACAGATTGTATCTCACAATTGCAGTATATCAAGCCCAAAATCAATGCAAATTTCCATTGGCTCTATAGGAAGCTTATTAGTAAGTAAATGAAAAAACTCTCTGAGAATTAGAACTCATGTTTATAAGACAGGCGCAATAGCCAAGTAAGCCACTGGAACATCACAAGTGCAAAAGGTTGTCAAGAAGGGTAATGACCAATGAATCACTATTAGGTAAGTTCAAAAAGAAATCCATTGGTTTCACTATGTTATTCTTAATGCCAATCTTTGCAGCGCATCATGACGTATTGTTCTTGATGAACACGTAATACAGATTCTATATCTCAAAATCAATACAAATTTCCATTGCTCCAAAGGAAGCTTATTAGTAAGTAAATGAAAAAGACTCTCCAAGGATTAGAACTCATGTTTACAAGACAGGTACATAAACCCAGTAAGCCACTGGAACATCACAGGTGCAAATTTATGTCAAGAAGTGCAGTGAACAATGATTCACTATTTGGAAAGTTCAAAAAGAAATCCATTGGTTTTACTATGTTATTCTTAATGCCAATCTAAATAGCTTGTAATGACATATTGTTCTTTATGAACACTTAGTACAGATTCTATCTCACAATTGCACAATCTCAAGCCCCATATCAATGCAAATTTCCTTTGGCTCTAAAGGAAGCTTATTAGTAAGTAAATGAAAAAACTCTCCGAGAATTTGAACTCTTGTTTATAAAACAGGTTAATTAAGGCAGTAAGCCACTGGAACAACACAGCTGCCAAGTGATGTCAAGAAGGGCAGTGAACAATGAATCACTATTAGGTAAGTTCAAAAAGAAATCAATTGGTTTTACTATGTTATTCTTACAGCCAATCTAAACAGCTTGTGATGACATATTGTTCTTTATGAACACTTAGTACAGATTCTATCTCACAATTGCACTATCTCAATCCCAAAATCAATGCAAATTTCCATTGGCTCTGTAGGAAACTTAATGGTAAGTAATTGAAAAAAAGTTCTCTGAGGACTAGAACTCACAAACTCCTGTTTAAAAGACCGGGACATTAACCCACTAAGCCATTGGAACATCACAAGTACAAAGTGATGTCAAGAAGGGCAGTGAACAATGAATCACTATTAGGTAAGTTCAAAAAGAAATCCATTGGTTTCACTATGTTATTCCTAATGCTAATAATTGCAGCGCATCATGACATATTGTTCTTGATGAACACGTAATACAGATTCTATATCTCACAATTGCACTATCTCAATCCCAAAATCAATGCAAATTTACATTGGCTCTATAGGAAGCTTATTAGTAAGTAAATGAAAAAACTCTCTGAGAATTAGAACTCATGAACTCCTGTTTATAAGACAGGCGCACTAACCAAGTAAGCCACTGGAACATCACAAATGCAAAAGGTTGTCAAGAAGGGCAATGACCAATGAATCACTATTAGGTAAGTTCAAAAAGAAATCCATTGGTTTCACTATGTTATTCTTAATGCCAATCTTTGCAGCGCATCATGACGTATTGTTCTTGATGAACACGTAATACAGATTCTATATCTCAAAATCAATACAAATTTCCATTGCTCCAAAGGAAGCTTATTAGTAAGTAAATGAAAAAGACTCTCCAAGGATTAGAACTCATGAACTCCTGTTTATAAGACAGGTACATAAACCCAGTAAGCCACTGGAACATCACAGGTGCAAATTTATGTCAAGAAGTGCAGTGAACAATGATTCACTATTTGGAAAGTTCAAAAAGAAATCCATTGGTTTTACTATGTTATTCTTAATGCCAATCTAAACAGCTTGTAATGACATATTGTTCTTTATGAACACTTAGTACAGATTCTATCTCACAATTGCACAATCTCAAGCCCCATATCAATGCAAATTTCCTTTGGCTCTAAAGGAAGCTTATTAGTAAGTAAATGAAAAAACTCTCCGAGAATTTGAACTCTTGTTTATAAAACAGGTTAATTAAGGCAGTAAGCCACTGGAACAACACAGCTGCCAAGTGATGTCAAGAAGGGCAGTGAACAATGAATCACTATTAGGTAAGTTCAAAAAGAAATCCATTGGTTTTACTATGTTATTCTTACAGCCAATCTAAACAGCTTGTAATGACATATTGTTCTTTATGAACACTTAGTACAGATTCTATCTCACAATTGCACTATCTCAATCCCAAAATCAATGCAAATTTCCATTGGCTCTGTAGGAAACTTAATGGTAAGTAATTGAAAAAAAGTTCTCTGAGGACTAGAACTCACAAACTCCTGTTTAAAAGACCGGGATATTAACCCACTAAGCCATTGGAACATCACAAGTACAAAGTGATGTCAAGAAGGGCAGTGAACAATGAATCACTATTAGGTAAGTTCAAAAAGAAATCCATTGGTTTCACTATGTTATTCCTAATGCTAATAATTGCAGCGCATCATGACATATTGTTCTTGATGAACACGTAATACAGATTCTATATCTCACAATTGCACTATCTCAATCCCAAAATCAATGCAAATTTACATTGGCTCTATAGGAAGCTTATTAGTAAGTAAATGAAAAAACTCTCTGAGAATTAGAACTCATGAACTCCTGTTTATAAGACAGGCGCACTAACCAAGTAAGCCACTGGAACATCACAAATGCAAAAGGTTGTCAAGAAGGGCAATGACCAATGAATCACTATTAGGTAAGTTCAAAAAGAAATCCATTGGTTTCACTATGTTATTCTTAATGCCAATCTTTGCAGCGCATCATGACGTATTGTTCTTGATGAACACGTAATACAGATTCTATATCTCAAAATCAATGCAAATTTCCATTGCTCCATAGGAAGCTTATTAGTAAGTAAATGAAAAAGACTCTCCAAGGATTAGAACTCATGAAATCCTTTTTACATGTCAGGTGCATAAACCCAGTAAGCCACTGGAACATCACAGGTGCAAATTTATGTCAAGAAGGGCAGTGAACAATGAATCACTATTTGGTAAGTTCAAAAAGAAATCCATTGGTTTTACTATGTAATTCTTAATGCCAATCTAAACAGCTTGTAATGACATATTGTTCTTTATGAACACTTAGTACTGATTCTATCTCACAATTGCACTATCTCAGTCCCAAAATCAATGCAAATTTCCATTGGCTCTATAGGAAACTTATTGGTAAGTAAACAAATAAAAGTTCTCTGAGGACTGGAACTCACAAACTCCTGTTTAAAAGACAGGGACATTAATCCACTAAGCCACTGGAACATCACAAGTGCAAGTCATGTCAAGAAGGGCAGTGAACATTGAATCACTATTAGATAAGTTCAAAAAGAAATCCATTGGTTTCACTATGTTATTCTTAATGCCAATCTTTGCAGCGCATCATGACGTATTGTTCTTGATGAACACGTAATACATATTCTATATCTCACAATTGCACTATCTCAATCCCAAAATCAATGCAAATTTCCATTGGCTCTATAGGAAGCTTATTAGTAAGTAAATGAAAAAACTCTCTGAGAATTAGAACTCATGAACTCCTGTTTATAAAACAGGCGCAATAACCAAGTAAGCCACTGGAACATCACAAGTGCAAAAGGTTGTCAAGAAGGGCAATGACCAATGAATCACTATTAGGTAAGTTCAAAAAGAAATCCATTGGTTTCACTATGTTATTCTTAATGCCAATCTTTGCAGCGCATCATGACGTATTGTTCTTGATGAACACGTAATACAGATTCTATATCTCAAAATCAATGCAAATTTCCATTGCTCCATAGGAAGCTTATTAGTAAGTAAATGAAAATGACACTCCAAGGATTAGAACTCATGTTTACAAGACAGGTGCATAAACCCAGTAAACCACTGGAACATCACAGGTGCAAATTTATGTCAAGAAGGGCAGTGAACAATGAATCACTATTTGGTAAGTTCAAAAAGAAATCCATTGGTTTTACTATGTTATTCTTAATGCCAATCTAAACAGCTTGTAATGACATATTGTTCTTTATGAACACTTAGTACTGATTCTATCTCACAATTGCACTATCTCAGTCCCAAAATCAATGCAAATTTCCATTGGATCTATCTATTAAACTTATTGGTAAGTAAACAAAAAAAAGCTCTCTGAGGACTAGAACTCACAAACTCCTGTTTAAAAGACAGGGACATTAACCCACTAAGCCACTGGAACATCACAAGTGCAAAGTGATGTCAAGAAGGGCAGTGAACATTGAATCACTATTGGTAAGTTCAAAAAGAAATCCATTGGTTTCACTATGTTATTCTTAATGCCAATCTTTGCAGCGCATCATGACGTATTGATCTTGATGAACACGTAATACAGATTCTATATCTCACAATTGCACTATCTCAATCCCAAAATCAATGCAAATTTACATTGGCTCCATAGGAAGCTTATTAGTAAGTAAATGAAAAAGGCTCTCCAAGGATTAGAACTCATGAAATACTTTTTACAAGACAGGTGCATTAACCCAGTAAGCCACAGCAACATCACAGGTGCAAATTTATGTCAAGAAGGGCAGTGACCAATGAATCACTATTAGGTAAGTTCAAAAAGAAATCCATTGGTTTTACTATGCTATTCTTAATGCCAATCTAAACAGCTTGTAATGACATATTGTTCTTTATGAACACTTAGTACAGATTCTATCTCACAATTGCACTATCTCAATCCCAAAATCAATGGAAATTTCCATTGGCTCTATAGGAAACTTATTGGTAAGTAAATGAAAAAAAGTTCTCTGAGGACTAGAACTCACAAACTCCTGTTTAAAAGACCGGGACATTAACCCACTAAGCCATTGGAACATCACAAGTACAAAGTGATGTCAAGAAGGGCAGTGAACAATGAATTACTATTAGGTAAGTTCAAAAAGAAATCCATTGGTTTCACTATGTTATTCCTAATGCTAATAATTGCAGCGCATCATGACATATTGTTCTTGATGAACACGTAATACAGATTCTATTTCTCACAATTGCACTATCTCAATCCCAAAATCAATGCAAATTTACATTGGCTCTATAGGAAGCTTATTAGTAAGTAAATGAAAAAACTCTCTGAGAATTAGAACTCATGAACTCCTGTTTATAAGACAGGCGCACTAACCAAGTAAGCCACTGGAACATCACAAATGCAAAAGGTTGTCAAGAAGGGCAATGACCAATGAATCACTATTAGGTAAGTTCAAAAAGAAATCCATTGGTTTCACTATGTTATTCTTAATGCCAATCTTTGCAGCGCATCATGACGTATTGTTCTTGATGAACACGTAATACAGATTCTACATCTCAAAATCAATGCAAATTTCCATTGCTCCATAGGAAGCTTATTAGTAAGTAAATGATAAAGACTCTCGAAGGATTAGAACTCATGAAATCCTTTTTACAAGTCAGGTGCATAAACCCAGTAAGCCACTGGAACATCACAGGTGCAAATTTATGTCAAGAAGGCCAGTGAACAATGAATCACTATTTGGTAAGTTCAAAAAGAAATCCATTGGTTTTACTATGTTATTCTTAATGCCAATCTAAACAGCTTGTAATGACATATTGTTCTTTATGAACACTTAGTACTGATTCTATCTCACAATTGCACTATCTCAGTCCCAAAATCAATGCAAATTTCCATTGGCTCTATAGGAAACTTATTGGTAAGTAAACAAATAAAAGTGCTCTGAGGACTAGAACTCACAAACTCCTGTTTAAAAGACAGGGACATTAATCCACTAAGCCACTGGAACATCACAAGTGCAAGTCATGTCAAGAAGGGCAGTGAACATTGAATCACTATTAGGTAAGTTCAAAAAGAAATCCATTGGTTTCACTATGTTATTCTTAATGCCAATCTTTGCAGCGCATCATGACGTATTGTTCTTGATGAACACGTAATACATATTCTATATCTCACAATTGCACTATCTCAATCCCAAAATCAATGCAAATTTCCATTGGCTCTATAGGAAGCTTATTAGTAAGTAAATGAAAAAACTCTCTGAGAATTAGAACTCATGAACTCCTGTTTATAAGACAGGCGCAATAACCAAGTAAGCCACTGGAACATCACAAGTGCGAAAGGTTGTCAAGAAAGGCAATGACCAATGAATCACTATTAGGTAAGTTCAAAAAGAAATCCATTGGTTTCACTATGTTATTCTTAATGCCAATCTTTGCAGCGCATCATGACGTATTGTTCTTGATGAACACGTAATACAGATTCTATATCTCAAAATCAATGCAAATTTCCATTGCTCCATAGGAAGCTTATTAGTAAGTAAATGAAAAAGACTCTCCAAGGATTAGAACTCATGAAATCCTTTTTACAAGACAGGAGCATTAACCCAGTAAGCCACAGCAACATCACAGGTGCAAATTTATGTCAAGAAGTGCAGTGACCAATGAATCACTATTAGGTAAGTTCAAATAGAAATCCATTGGTTTTACTATGTTATTCTTGATGCCAATCTAAACAGCTTGTAATGACATATTGTTCTTTATGAACACTTAGTACAGATTCTATCTCACAATTGCAATATCTCAATCCAAAAATCAATGCAAATTTCCATTGGCTCTATAGGAAACTTATTGGTAAGTAAATGAAAAAGAGCTCTCTGAGGACTAGAATTCATGAACTCCTGTTTAAAAGACAGGGGCATTAACCCACTAAGCCATTGGAACATCACAAGTGCGAAGCGATGTCAAGAAGGGCAACGAACATTGAATCACTATTAGATAAGTTCAAAAAGAAATCCATTGGTTTCACTATGTTATTCTTAATGCCAATCTTTGCAGCGCATCATGACGTATTGTTCTTGATGAACACGTAATACAGATTCTATATCTCAAAATCAATGCAAATTTCCATTGCTCCATAGGAAGCTTATTAGTAAGTAAATGAAAAAGACTCTCCAAGGATTAGAACTCATGAGATCCTTTTTACAAGACAGGAGCATTAACCCAGTAAGCCACAGCAACATCACAGGTGCAAATTTATGTCAAGAAGGGCAGTGACCAATGAATCACTATTAGGTAAGTTCAAAAGGAAATCCATTGGTTTTACTATGCTATTCTTAATGCCAATCTAAACAGCTTGTAATGACATATTGTTCTTTATGAACACTTAGTACAGATTCAATCTCACAATTGCAATATCTCAATCCAAAAATCAATGCAAATTTCCATTGGCTCTATAGGAAACTTATTGGTAAGTAAATGAAAAAGAGCTCTCTGAGGACTAGAATTCATGAACTCCTGTTTAAAAGACAGGGGCATTAACCCACTAAGCCATTGGAACATCACAAGTGCAAAGTGATGTCAAGAAGGGCAGTGAACATTGAATCACTATTGGTAAGTTCAAAAAGAAATCCATTGGTTTTACTATGTTATTCTTAATGCCAATCTAAACAGCTTGTAATGACATATTGTTCTTTATGAACACTTAGTACAGATTCTATCTCACAATTGCAATATCTCAATCCAAAAATCAATGCAAATTTCCATTGGCTCCATAGGAAGCTTATTAGTAAGTAAATGAAAAAACTCTCTGAGAATTAGAACTCATGAACTCCTGTTTATAAGACAGGCACAATAACCAAGTAAGACACTGGAACATCACAAGTGCAAAATGTTGTCAAGAAGGGCAATGACCAATGAATCACTATTAGGTAAGTTCAAAAGGAAATCCATTGGTTTCACTATGTTATTCTTAATGCCAATCTTTGCAACGCATCATGACGTATTGTTCTTGATGAACACGTAATACAGATTCTATATCTCAAAATCAATGCAAATTTCCATTGCTCCATAGGAAGCTTATTAGTAAGTAAATGAAAAAGACTCTCCAAGGATTAGAACTCATGAACGCCAGTTTACAAGACAGGTGCATAAGCCCAGTAAGCCACTGGAACGTCACAGGTGCAAATTTATGTCAAGAAGGGCAGTGACCAATGAATCACTATTAGGTAAGTTCAAAAAGAAATCCATTGGTTTTACTATGTTATTCTTAATGCCAATCTAAACAGCTTGTAATGACATATTGTTCTTTATGAACACTTAGTACAGATTCTATCTCACAATTGCACTATCTCAATCCCAAAATCAATGCAAATTTCCATTGGCTCTGTAGGAAACTTAATGGTAAGTAATTGAAAAAAAGTTCTCTGAGGACTAGAACTCACAAACTCCTGTTTAAAAGACCGGGACATTAACCCACTAAGCCACTGGAACATCACAAGTGCAAGTCATGTCAAGAAGGGCAGTGAACATTGAATCACTATTAGGTAAGTTCAAAAAGAAATCCATTGGTTTCACTATGTTATTCTTAATGCCAATCTTTGCAGCGCATCATGACGTATTGTTCTTGATGAACACGTAATACATATTCTATATCTCACAATTGCACTATCTCAATCCCAAAATCAATGCAAATTTCCATTGGCTCTATAGGAAGCTTATTAGTAAGTAAATGAAAAAACTCTCTGAGAATTAGAACTCATGAACTCCTGTTTATAAGACAGGTGCAATAACCAAGTAAGCCACTGGAACATCACAAGTGCAAAAGGTTGTCAAGAAGGGCAATGACCAATGAATCACTATTAGGTAAGTTCAAAAAGAAATCCATTGGTTTCACTATGTTATTCTTAATGCCAATCTTTGCAGCGCATCATGACGTATTGTTCTTGATGAACACGTAATACAGATTCTATATCTCAAAATCAATGCAAATTTCCATTGCTCCATAGGAAGCTTATTAGTAAGTAAATGAAAATGACACTCCAAGGATTAGAACTCATGTTTACAAGACAGGTGCATAAACCCAGTAAACCACTGGAACATCACAGGTGCAAATTTATGTCAAGAAGGGCAGTGAACAATGAATCACTATTTGGTAAGTTCAAAAAGAAATCCATTGGTTTTAATATGTTATTCTTAATGCCAATCTAAACAGCTTGTAATGACATATTGTTCTTTATGAACACTTAGTACTGATTCTATCTCACAATTGCACTATCTCAGTCCCAAAATCAATGCAAATTTCCATTGGATCTATAGGAAACTAATTGGTAAGTAAACAAAAAAAAAATCTCTGAGGACTAGAACTCACAAACTCCTGTTTAAAAGACAGGGACATTAACCCACTAAGCCACTGGAACATCACAAGTGCAAAGTGATGTCAAGAAGGGCAGTGAACATTGAATCACTATTGGTAAGTTCAAAAAGAAATCCATTGGTTTCACTATGTTATTCTTAATGCCAATCTTTGCAGCGCATCATGACGTATTGATCTTGATGAACACGTAATACAGATTCTATATCTCACAATTGCACTATCTCAATCCCAAAATCAATGCAAATTTACATTGGCTCCATAGGAAGCTTATTAGTAAGTAAATGAAAAATTCTCTCCAAGGATTAGAACTCATGAAATACTTTTTACGAGACAGGTGCATTAACCCAGTAATCCACAGCAACATCACAGGTGCAAATTTCTGTCAAGAAGGGCAGTGACCAATGAATCACTATTAGGTAAGTTCAAAAAGAAATCCATTGGTTTTACTATGCTATTCTTAATGCCAATCTAAACAGCTTGTAATGACATATTGTTCTTTATGAACACTTAGTACAGATTCTATCTCACAATTGCACTATCTCAATCCCAAAATCAATGGAAATTTCCATTGGCTCTATAGGAAACTTATTGGTAAGTAAATGAAAAAGAGCTCTCTGAGGACTAGAACTCATGAACTCCTGTTTAAAAGATAGGGGCATTAACCCACTAAGCCATTGGAACATCACAAGTGCAAAGTGATGTCAAGAAGGGCAGTGAACATTGAATCACTATTGGTAAGTTCAAAAAGAAATCCATTGGTTTCACTTTGTTATTCTTAATGCCAATCTTTGCAGCGCATCATGACGTATTGTTCTTGATGAACACGTAATACAGATTCTATATCTCACAATTGCACTATCTCAAGCCCAAAATCAATGCAAATTTCCATTGGCTCTATAGGAAGCTTATTAGTAAGTAAATGAAAAAACTCTCTGAGAATTAGAACTCATGAACTCCTGTTTATAAGACAGGCGCAATAACCAAGAAAGCCACTGGAACAACACAAGTGCAAAAGGTTGTCAAGAAGGGCAATGACCAATGAATCACTATTAGGTAAGTTCAAAAAGAAATCCATTGGTTTCACTATGTTATTCTTAATGCCAATCTTTGCAGCGCATCATGACGTATTGTTCTTGATGAACACGTAATGCAGATTCTATATCTCAAAATCAATGCAAATTTCCATTGCTCCATAGGAAGCTTATTAGTAAGTAAATGAAAAAGACTCTCCAAGGATTAGAACTCATGAAATCCTTTTTACAAGACAGGAGCATTAACCCAGTAAGCCACAGCAACATCACAGGTGCAAATTTATGTCAAGAAGTGCAGTGACCAATGAATCACTATTAGGTAAGTTCAAATAGAAATCCATTGGTTTTACTATGTTATTCTTGATGCCAATCTAAACAGCTTGTAATGACATATTGTTCTTTATGAACACTTAGTACAGATTCTATCTCACAATTGCAATATCTCAATCCAAAAATCAATGCAAATTTCCATTGGCTCTATAGGAAACTTATTGGTAAGTAAATGAAAAAGAGCTCTCTGAGGACTAGAATTCATGAACTCCTGTTTAAAAGACAGGGGAATTAACCCACTAAGCCATTGGAACATCACAAGTGCGAAGCGATGTCAAGAAGGGCAACGAACATTGAATCACTATTAGATAAGTTCAAAAAGAAATCCATTGGTTTCACTATGTTATTCTTAATGCCAATCTTTGCAGCGCATCATGACGTATTGTTCTTGATGAACACGTAATACAGATTCTATATCTCAAAATCAATGCAAATTTCCATTGCTCCATAGGAAGCTTATTAGTAAGTAAATGAAAAAGACTCTCCAAGGATTAGAACTCATGAGATCCTTTTTACAAGACAGGAGCATTAACCCAGTAAGCCACAGCAACATCACAGGTGCAAATTTATGTCAAGAAGGGCAGTGACCAATGAATCACTATTAGGTAAGTTCAAAAAGAAATCCATTGGTTTCACTATGTTATTCTTAATGCCAATCTTTGCAGCGCATCATGACGTATTGATCTTGATGAACACGTAATACAGATTCTATATCTCACATTTGCACTATCTCAATCCCAAAATCAATGCAAATTTACATTGGCTCCATAGGAAGCTTATTAGTAAGTAAATAAATAAGGCTCTCGAAGGATTAGAACTCATGAAATACTTTTTACAAGACAGGTGCATTAACCCAGTAAGCCACAGCAACATCACAGGTGCAAATTTATGTCAAGAAGGGCAGTGACCAATGAATCACTATTAGGTAAGTTCAAAAAGAAATCCATTGGTTTTACTATGCTATTCTTAATGCCAATCTAAACAGCTTGTAATGACATATTGTTCTTTATGAACACTTAGTACAGATTCTATCTCACAATTGCACTATCTCAATCCCAAAATCAATGGAAATTTCCATTGGCTCTATAGGAAACTTATTGGTAAGTAAATGAAAAAGAGCTCTCTGAGGACTAGAACTCATGAACTCCTGTTTAAAAGATAGGGGCATTAACCCACTAAGCCATTGGAACATCACAAGTGCAAAGTGATGTCAAGAAGGGCAGTGAACATTGAATCACTATTGGTAAGTTCAAAAAGAAATCCATTGGTTTCACTTTGTTATTCTTAATGCCAATCTTTGCAGCGCATCATGACGTATTGTTCTTGATGAACACGTAATACAGATTCTATATCTCAAAATCAATGCAAATTTCCATTGCTCCATAGGAAGCTTATTAGTAAGTAAATGAAAAAGACTCTCCAAGGATTAGAACTCATGAACTCCAGTTTACAAGACAAGTGCATAAGCCCAGTAAGCCACTGGAACGTCACAGGTGCAAATTTATGTCAAGAAGGGCAGTGACCAATGAATCACTATTAGGTAAGTTCAAAAAGAAATCCATTGGTTTTACTATGTTATTCTTAATGCCAATCTAAACAGCTTGTAATGACATATTGTTCTTTATGAACACTTAGTACAGATTCTATCTCACAATTGCACTATCTCAATCCCAAAATCAATGCAAATTTCCATTGGCTCTGTAGGAAACTTAATGGTAAGTAATTGAAAAAAAGTTCTCTGAGGACTAGAACTCACAATCTCCTGTTTAAAAGACCGGGACATTAACCCACTAAGCCACTGGAACATCACAAGTGCAAGTCATGTCAAGAAGGGCAGTGAACATTGAATCACTATTAGGTAAGTTCAAAAAGAAATCCATTGGTTTCACTATGTTATTCTTAATGCCAATCTTTGCAGCGCATCATGACGTATTGTTCTTGATGAACACGTAATACATATTCTATATCTCACAATTGCACTATCTCAATCCCAAAATCAATGCAAATTTCCATTGGCTCTATAGGAAGCTTATTAGTAAGTAAATGAAAAAACTCTCTGAGAATTAGAACTCATGAACTCCTGTTTATAAGACAGGCGCAATAACCAAGTAAGCCACTGGAACATCACAAGTGCAAAAGGTTGTCAAGAAGGGCAATGACCAATGAATCACTATTAGGTAAGTTCAAAAAGAAATCCATTGGTTTCACTATGTTATTCTTAATGCCAATCTTTGCAGCGCATCATGACGTATTGTTCTTGATGAACACGTAATACAGATTCTATATCTCAAAATCAATGCAAATTTCCATTGCTCCATAGGAAGCTTATTAGTAAGTAAATGAAAATGACACTCCAAGGATTAGAACTCATGTTTACAAGACAGGTGCATAAACCCAGTAAACCACTGGAACATCACAGGTGCAAATTTATGTCAAGAAGGGCAGTGAACAATGAATCACTATTTGGTAAGTTCAAAAAGAAATCCATTGGTTTTACTATGTTATTCTTAATGCCAATCTAAACAGCTTGTAATGACATATTGTTCTTTATGAACACTTAGTACTGATTCTATCTCACAATTGCACTATCTCAGTCCCAAAATCAATGCAAATTTCCATTGGATCTATAGGAAACTTATTGGTAAGTAAACAAAAAAAAGCTCTCTGAGGACTAGAACTCACAAACTCCTGTTTAAAAGACAGGGACATTAACCCACTAAGCCACTGGAACATCACAAGTGCAAAGTGATGTCAAGAAGGGCAGTGAACATTGAATCACTATTGGTAAGTTCAAAAAGAAATCCATTGGTTTCACTATGTTATTCTTAATGCCAATCTTTGCAGCGCATCATGACGTATTGATCTTGATGAACACGTAATACAGATTCTATATCTCACAATTGCACTATCTCAATCCCAAAATCAATGCAAATTTACATTGGCTCCATAGGAAGCTTATTAGTAAGTAAATGAAAAATTCTCTCCAAGGATTAGAACTCATGAAATACTTTTTACAAGACAGGTGCATTAACCCAGTAAGCCACAGCAACATCACAGGTGCAAATTTATGTCAAGAAGGGCAGTGACCAATGAATCACTATTAGGTAAGTTCAAAAAGAAATCCATTGGTTTTACTATGCTATTCTTAATGCCAATCTAAACAGCTTGTAATGACATATTGTTCTTTATGAACACTTAGTACAGATTCTATCTCACAATTGCACTATCTCAATCCCAAAATCAATGGAAATTTCCATTGGCTCTATAGGAAACTTATTGGTAAGTAAATGAAAAAGAGCTCTCTGAGGACTAGAACTCATGAACTCCTGTTTAAAAGATAGGGGCATTAACCCACTAAGCCACTGGAACATCACAAGTGCAAAGTGATGTCAAGAAGGGCAGTGAACATTGAATCACTATTGGTAAGTTCAAAAAGAAATCCATTGGTTTCACTTTGTTATTCTTAATGCCAATCTTTGCAGCGCATCATGACGTATTGTTCTTGATGAACACGTAATACAGATTCTATATCTCACAATTGCACTATCTCAAGCCCAAAATCAATGCAAATTTCCATTGGCTCTATAGGAAGCTTATTAGTAAGTAAATGAAAAAACTCTCTGAGAATTAGAACTCATGAACTCCTGTCTATAAGACAGGCGCAATAACCAAGAAAGCCACTGGAACAACACAAGTGCAAAAGGTTGTCAAGAAGGGCAATGACCAATGAATCACTATTAGGTAAGTTCAAAAAGAAATCCATTGGTTTCACTATGTTATTCTTAATGCCAATCTTTGCAGCGCATCATGACGTATTGTTCTTGATGAACACGTAATGCAGATTCTATATCTCAAAATCAATGCAAATTTCCATTGCTCCATAGGAAGCTTATTAGTAAGTAAATGAAAAAGACTCTCCAAGGATTAGAACTCATGAAATCCTTTTTACAAGACAGGAGCATTAACCCAGTAAGCCACAGCAACATCACAGGTGCAAATTTATGTCAAGAAGTGCAGTGACCAATGAATCACTATTAGGTAAGTTCAAATAGAAATCCATTGGTTTTACTATGTTATTCTTGATGCCAATCTAAACAGCTTGTAATGACATATTGTTCTTTATGAACACTTAGTACAGATTCTATCTCACAATTGCAATATCTCAATCCAAAAATCAATGCAAATTTCCATTGGCTCTATAGGAAACTTATTGGTAAGTAAATGAAAAAGAGCTCTCTGAGGACTAGAATTCATGAACTCCTGTTTAAAAGACAGGGGAATTAACCCACTAAGCCATTGGAACATCACAAGTGCGAAGCGATGTCAAGAAGGGCAATGAACATTGAATCACTATTAGATAAGTTCAAAAAGAAATCCATTGGTTTCACTATGTTATTCTTAATGCCAATCTTTGCAGCGCATCATGACGTATTGTTCTTGATGAACACGTAATACAGATTCTATATCTCAAAATCAATGCAAATTTCCATTGCTCCATAGGAAGCTTATTAGTAAGTAAATGAAAAAGACTCTCCAAGGATTAGAACTCATGAGATCCTTTTTACAAGACAGGAGCATTAACCCAGTAAGCCACAGCAACATCACAGGTGCAAATTTATGTCAAGAAGGGCAGTGACCAATGAATCACTATTAGGTAAGTTCAAAAAGAAATCCATTGGTTTCACTATGTTATTCTTAATGCCAATCTTTGCAGCGCATCATGACGTATTGATCTTGATGAACACGTAATACAGATTCTATATCTCACATTTGCACTATCTCAATCCCAAAATCAATGCAAATTTACATTGGCTCCATAGGAAGCTTATTAGTAAGTAAATAAATAAGGCTCTCGAAGGATTAGAACTCATGAAATACTTTTTACAAGACAGGTGCATTAACCCAGTAAGCCACAGCAACATCACAGGTGCAAATTTATGTCAAGAAGGGCAGTGACCAATGAATCACTATTAGGTAAGTTCAAAAAGAAATCCATTGGTTTTACTATGCTATTCTTAATGCCAATCTAAACAGCTTGTAATGACATATTGTTCTTTATGAACACTTAGTACAGATTCTATCTCACAATTGCACTATCTCAATCCCAAAATCAATGGAAATTTCCATTGGCTCTATAGGAAACTTATTGGTAAGTAAATGAAAAAGAGCTCTCTGAGGACTAGAACTCATGAACTCCTGTTTAAAAGATAGGGGCATTAACCCACTAAGCCATTGGAACATCACAAGTGCAAAGTGATGTCAAGAAGGGCAGTGAACATTGAATCACTATTGGTAAGTTCAAAAAGAAATCCATTGGTTTCACTTTGTTATTCTTAATGCCAATCTTTGCAGCGCATCATGACGTATTGTTCTTGATGAACACGTAATACAGATTCTATATCTCAAAATCAATGCAAATTTCCATTGCTCCATAGGAAGCTTATTAGTAAGTAAATGAAAAAGACTCTCCAAGGATTAGAACTCATGAACTCCAGTTTACAAGACAAGTGCATAAGCCCAGTAAGCCACTGGAACGTCACAGGTGCAAATTTATGTCAAGAAGGGCAGTGACCAATGAATCACTATTAGGTAAGTTCAAAAAGAAATCCATTGGTTTTACTATGTTATTCTTAATGCCAATCTAAACAGCTTGTAATGACATATTGTTCTTTATGAACACTTAGTACAGATTCTATCTCACAATTGCACTATCTCAATCCCAAAATCAATGCAAATTTCCATTGGCTCTGTAGGAAACTTAATGGTAAGTAATTGAAAAAAAGTTCTCTGAGGACTAGAACTCACAATCTCCTGTTTAAAAGACCGGGACATTAACCCACTAAGCCACTGGAACATCACAAGTGCAAGTCATGTCAAGAAGGGCAGTGAACATTGAATCACTATTAGGTAAGTTCAAAAAGAAATCCATTGGTTTCACTATGTTATTCTTAATGCCAATCTTTGCAGCGCATCATGACGTATTGTTCTTGATGAACACGTAATACATATTCTATATCTCACAATTGCACTATCTCAATCCCAAAATCAATGCAAATTTCCATTGGCTCTATAGGAAGCTTATTAGTAAGTAAATGAAAAAACTCTCTGAGAATTAGAACTCATGAACTCCTGTTTATAAGACAGGCGCAATAACCAAGTAAGCCACTGGAACATCACAAGTGCAAAAGGTTGTCAAGAAGGGCAATGACCAATGAATCACTATTAGGTAAGTTCAAAAAGAAATCCATTGGTTTCACTATGTTATTCTTAATGCCAATCTTTGCAGCGCATCATGACGTATTGTTCTTGATGAACACGTAATACAGATTCTATATCTCAAAATCAATGCAAATTTCCATTGCTCCATAGGAAGCTTATTAGTAAGTAAATGAAAATGACACTCCAAGGATTAGAACTCATGTTTACAAGACAGGTGCATAAACCCAGTAAACCACTGGAACATCACAGGTGCAAATTTATGTCAAGAAGGGCAGTGAACAATGAATCACTATTTGGTAAGTTCAAAAAGAAATCCATTGGTTTTACTATGTTATTCTTAATGCCAATCTAAACAGCTTGTAATGACATATTGTTCTTTATGAACACTTAGTACTGATTCTATCTCACAATTGCACTATCTCAGTCCCAAAATCAATGCAAATTTCTATTGGATCTATAGGAAACTTATTGGTAAGTAAACAAAAAAAAGCTCTCTGAGGACTAGAACTCACAAACTCCTGTTTAAAAGACAGGGACATTAACCCACTAAGCCACTGGAACATCACAAGTGCAAAGTGATGTCAAGAAGGGCAGTGAACATTGAATCACTATTGGTAAGTTCAAAAAGAAATCCATTGGTTTCACTATGTTATTCTTAATGCCAATCTTTGCAGCGCATCATGACGTATTGATCTTGATGAACACGTAATACAGATTCTATATCTCACAATTGCACTATCTCAATCCCAAAATCAATGCAAATTTACATTGGCTCCATAGGAAGCTTATTAGTAAGTAAATGAAAAATTCTCTCCAAGGATTAGAACTCATGAAATACTTTTTACAAGACAGGTGCATTAACCCAGTAAGCCACAGCAACATCACAGGTGCAAATTTATGTCAAGAAGGGCAGTGACCAATGAATCACTATTAGGTAAGTTCAAAAAGAAATCCATTGGTTTTACTATGCTATTCTTAATGCCAATCTAAACAGCTTGTAATGACATATTGTTCTTTATGAACACTTAGTACAGATTCTATCTCACAATTGCACTATCTCAATCCCAAAATCAATGGAAATTTCCATTGGCTCTATAGGAAACTTATTGGTAAGTAAATGAAAAAGAGCTCTCTGAGGACTAGAACTCATGAACTCCTGTTTAAAAGATAGGGGCATTAACCCACTAAGCCATTGGAACATCACAAGTGCAAAGTGATGTCAAGAAGGGCAGTGAACATTGAATCACTATTGGTAAGTTCAAAAAGAAATCCATTGGTTTCACTTTGTTATTCTTAATGCCAATCTTTGCAGCGCATCATGACGTATTGTTCTTGATGAACACGTAATACAGATTCTATATCTCACAATTGCACTATCTCAATCCCAAAATCAATGCAAATTTCCATTGGCTCTATAGGAAGCTTATTAGTAAGTAAATGAAAAAACTCTCTGAGAATTAGAACTCATGAACTCCTGTTTATAAGACAGGCGCAATAACCAAGTAAGCCACTGGAACATCACAAGTGCAAAAGGTTGTCAAGAAGGGCAATGACCAATGAATCACTATTAGGTAAGTTCAAAAAGAAATCCATTGGTTTCACTATGTTATTCTTAATGCCAATCTTTGCAGCGCATCATGACGTATTGTTCTTGATGAACACGTAATACAGATTCTATATCTCAAAATCAATGCAAATTTCCATTGCTCCATAGGAAGCTTATTAGTAAGTAAATGAAAATGACACTCCAAGGATTAGAACTCATGTTTACAAGACAGGTGCATAAACCCAGTAAACCACTGGAACATCACAGGTGCAAATTTATGTCAAGAAGGGCAGTGAACAATGAATCACTATTTGGTAAGTTCAAAAAGAAATCCATTGGTTTTACTATGTTATTCTTAATGCCAATCTAAACAGCTTGTAATGACATATTGTTCTTTATGAACACTTAGTACTGATTCTATCTCACAATTGCACTATCTCAGTCCCAAAATCAATGCAAATTTCCATTGGATCTATAGGAAACTTATTGGTAAGTAAACAAAAAAAAGCTCTCTGAGGACTAGAACTCACAAACTCCTGTTTAAAAGACAGGGACATTAACCCACTAAGCCACTGGAACATCACAAGTGCAAAGTGATGTCAAGAAGGGCAGTGAACATTGAATCACTATTGGTAAGTTCAAAAAGAAATCCATTGGTTTCACTATGTTATTCTTAATGCCAATCTTTGCAGCGCATCATGACGTATTGATCTTGATGAACACGTAATACAGATTCTATATCTCACAATTGCACTATCTCAATCCCAAAATCAATGCAAATTTACATTGGCTCCATAGGAAGCTTATTAGTAAGTAAATGAAAAATTCTCTCCAAGGATTAGAACTCATGAAATACTTTTTACAAGACAGGTGCATTAACCCAGTAAGCCACAGCAACATCACAGGTGCAAATTTATGTCAAGAAGGGCAGTGACCAATGAATCACTATTAGGTAAGTTCAAAAAGAAATCCATTGGTTTTACTATGCTATTCTTAATGCCAATCTAAACAGCTTGTAATGACATATTGTTCTTTATGAACACTTAGTACAGATTCTATCTCACAATTGCACTATCTCAATCCCAAAATCAATGGAAATTTCCATTGGCTCTATAGGAAACTTATTGGTAAGTAAATGAAAAAGAGCTCTCTGAGGACTAGAACTCATGAACTCCTGTTTAAAAGATAGGGGCATTAACCCACTAAGCCATTGGAACATCACAAGTGCAAAGTGATGTCAAGAAGGGCAGTGAACATTGAATCACTATTGGTAAGTTCAAAAAGAAATCAATTGGTTTCACTTTGTTATTCTTAATGCCAATCTTTGCAGCGCATCATGACGTATTGTTCTTGATGAACACGTAATACAGATTCTATATCTCACAATTGCACTATCTCAAGCCCAAAATCACTGCAAATTTCCATTGGCTCTATAGGAAGCTTATTAGTAAGTAAATGAAAAAACTCTCTGAGAATTAGAACTCATGAACTCCTGTTTATAAGACAGGCGCAATAACCAAGTAAGCCACTGGAACAACACAAGTGCAAAAGGTTGTCAAGAAGGGCAATGACCAATGAATCACTATTAGGTAAGTTCAAAAAGAAATCCATTGGTTTCACTATGTTATTCTTAATGCCAATCTTTGCAGCGCATCATGACGTATTGTTCTTGATGAACACGTAATGCAGATTCTATATCTCAAAATCAATGCAAATTTCCATTGCTCCATAGGAAGCTTATTAGTAAATAAATGAAAAAAAATCTCCAAGGATTAGAACTCATGAAATCCTTTTTACAAGACAGGAGCATTAACCCAGTAAGCCACAGCAACATCACAGGTGCAAGTTTATGTCAAGAAGTGCAGTGACCAATGAATCACTATTAGGTAAGTGCAAATAGAAATCCATTGGTTTTACTATGTTATTCTTAATGCCAATCTAAACAGCTTGTAATGACATATTGTTCTTTATGAACACTTAGTACAGATTCTATCTCACAATTGCAATATCTCAATCCAAAAATCAATGCAAATTTCCTTTGGCTCTATAGGAAACTTATTGGTAAGTAAATGAAAAAGAGCTCTCTGAGGACTAGAATTCATGAACTCCTGTTTAAAAGACAGGGGAATTAACCCACTAAGCCATTGGAACATCACAAGTGCGAAGCGATGTCAAGAAGGGCAACGAACATTGAATCACTATTAGATAAGTTCAAAAAGAAATCCATTGGTTTCACTATGTTATTCTTAATGCCAATCTTTGCAGCGCATCATGACGTATTGTTCTTGATGAACACGTAATACAGATTCTATATATCAAAATCAATGCAAATTTCCATTGCTCCATAGGAAGCTTATTAGTAAGTAAATGAAAAAGACTCTCCAAGGATTAGAACTCATGAGATCCTTTTTACAAGACAGGAGCATTAACCCAGTAAGCCACAGCAACATCACAGGTGCAAATATATGTCAAGAAGGGCAGTGACCAATGAATCACTATTAGGTAAGTTCAAAAAGAAATCCATTGGTTTCACTATGTTATTCTTAATGCCAATCTTTGCAGCGCATCATGACGTATTGATCTTGATGAACACGTAATACAGATTCTATATCTCACATTTGCACTATCTCAATCCCAAAATCAATGCAAATTTACATTGGCTCCATAGGAAGCTTATTAGTAAGTAAATGAAAAAGGCTCTCCAAGGATTAGAACTCATGAAATACTTTTTACAAGACAGGTGCATTAACCCAGTAAGCCACAGCAACATCACAGGTGCAAATTTATGTCAAGAAGGGCAGTGACCAATGAATCACTATTAGGTAAGTTCAAAAAGAAATCCATTGGTTTTACTATGCTATTCTTAATGCCAATCTAAACAGCTTGTAATGACATATTGTTCTTTATGAACACTTAGTACAGATTCTATCTCACAATTGCACTATCTCAATCCCAAAATCAATGCAAATTTACATTGGCTCCATAGGAAGCTTATTAGTAAGTAAATGAAAAAGACTCTCCAAGGATTAGAACTCATGAAATCCTTTTGACAAGACAGGTGCATTAACCCAGTAAGCCACAGCAACATCACAGGTGCAAATTTATGTCAAGAAGGGCAGTGACCAATGAATCACTATTAGGTAAGTTCAAAAAGAAATCCATTGGTTTTACTATGTTATTCTTAAAGCCAATCTAAACAAATTGTGATGACATATTGTTCTTTATGAACACCTACTACAGATTCTATCTCACAATTACACTATCTCAATCCCAAAATCAATGCAAATTTCCATTGGCTCTATAGGAAACTTATTGGTAAATAAATGAAAAAGCTCTCTGAGGACTAGAATTCATGAATTCCTGTTTAAAAGACAGGGGCATTAACCCACTAAGCCATTGGAACATCACAAGTGCAAAGTGATGTCAAGAAGGGCAGTGAACATTGAATCACTATTGGTAAGTTCAAAAAGAAATCCATTGGTTTCACTATGTTATTCTTAATTAGAGATGAGCGTTGTTCTACTCGAACTGTTCGCCAATCTCAAATTTGAGCGGTTTTGGGAGGTGTTCGAGCCGTTCGGCGAACACGAACAATTTGAGAAAAATTCGGCTGTTCGATAACTGTTCGTGCACCAAAATCATAACTGGATTTTTTCTCAGTAATGATGAAAATTAATGTTAATACGCAGTTTGAGTGTACAGCGGGGTGGGGGAAGGGGCATGGGATGGATCTCTGCAGGAACAATGAAGATCTCTATTTTTTTTTCTCTTTCCCGCATTTACAGTGGGGAGGTGCAATCTGTCAGCCTATCAGCAGCGCACACACGGAGCGAAGTGCTTTTTTTCACACAAGCAAGGGCATGTGTCATTGGCAGTGTATGTCACATGTCCTTGCCCTATAAGACCAAGCCATTTTCCCCGTCGCCATCATTTTCTCACTGCTGCAGCTGCGTGTTAGACGGCACCGCTGTTGCTGTGTGCGCTATACCTTGTTAATTTCAAGCCAATTTTCGCACAAATATACAGATAGCTTGGGAGTAGGGAATAGTTGTGATTGCAGTCCTTTTAAGGACTAGGTTACAGCATTTCCTACGACTTTTATCAGGCAGGTCTGTGCTCTTATATAGATAGGTTGTGGGAGTAAAGACTAATTGTAATTGGAGTCCTTTTCAGGACTAGGTTACATCAGTTCCTATCAGTTTTTGCCAGGGAGGTCTGTGCCAGTGCTGTGCAAGTTTTTTTCACAGCATTTGGCTGAATCTAGCAAAGCTAATCCTTTTTGGCCTATTGCAGAGTGTGTTAGTCAGTGGAGTAGCCTATCTGTGTTGCAAGATATACCACCTGTGTATAGAATACCAATTTTTTTACTGCACCTAGTGAAGTAAAATCTTTTGGGCATAGCATCATTCTATTTATCCATCTATACTGACCTCCATCAGGTTGCAAACTGAATATAATTTTTTCTGCATCTAGCTCTGAAAAAATATTTGGCCTTCTAGCAGTGTGTCGGACTTTCTCTATTAGTCCATCTATACTGACCTCCATCAGGTCGCAAATTCAAAATAATTTTTATCTGCATCTACAGTACCTCTGAAAAAATATTTGGGCTTCTAGCTGTGTGTGGGACTTGTTGTATTAGTCCATCTATACTGACCTCCATCAGGTTGCAAACTGAATATATTTTTTTCTGCATCTACCTCTGAAAAAATATTGGGCTTCTAGCTGTGTGTGGGTCTTGTTCTATTAATCCATCTATACAGACCTCCATCAGGTTGCAAACTGAATATAATTTTTTTCTGCATCTAGCTCTGAAAAAATATTTGGCCTTCTAGTAGTGTGTGGGACTTTCTCTGTTAGTCCATCTATACTGACCTCCATCAGGTTGCAAACTGAATATATTTTTTTCTGCATCTACCTCTGAAAAAATATTGGGCTTCTAGCTGTGTGTGGGTCTTGTTCTATTAATCCATCTATACTGACCTCCATCAGGTTGCAAACTGAATATAATTTTTTTCTGCATCTAGCTCTGAAAAAATATTTGGGCTTCTAGTAGTGTGTCGGACTTTCTCTATTAGTCCTTCTATACTGACCTCCATCAGGTTGCAAACTGAATCTAATTTTTTTCTGCATCTAGCTCTGAAAAAATATTTGGCCTTCTAGCAGTGTGTCGGACTTTCTCTATTAGTCCATCTATACTGACCTCCATCAGGTTGCAAATTAAAAATAATTTTTATCTGCATCTACAGTACCTCTGAAAAAATATTTGGGCTTCTAGCTGTGTGTGGGACTTGTTGTATTAGTCCATCTATACTGACCTCCTTCAGTTTGCAAACTGAATATATTTTTTTCTGCATCTACCTCTGAAAAAATATTGGGCTTCTAGCTGTGTGTGGGACTTGTTGTATTAGTCAATCTATACTGACCTCCATCAGGTTGCAAACTGAATATATTTTTTTCTGCATCTACCTCTGAAAAAATATTGGGCTTCTAGCTGTGTGTGGGTCTTGTTCTATTAATCCATCTATACAGACCTCTATCAGGTTGCAAACTGAATATAATTTTTTTCTGCATCTAGCTCTGAAAAAATATTTGGCCTTCTAGCAGTGTGTGGGACTTGTTCTATTAGTCCACCTATACTGACCTCCATCAGGTTGCAAATTCAAAATAATTTTTTGTATGTATCTAGCTCTGAAAAAATATTTGTCCTTCTAGCAGTGTGTGGGACTTTCTCTATTAGTCCATCTATACTGACCTCCATCAGGTTGCAAACTGAATCTAATTTTTTTCTGCATCTAGCTCTGAAAAAATATTTGGCCTTCTAGCAGTGTGTCGGACTTTCTCTATTAGTCCATCTATACTGACCTCCATCAGGTTGCAAATTAAAAATAATTTTTATCTGCATCTACAGTACCTCTGAAAAAATATTTGGGCTTCTAGCTGTGTGTGGGACTTGTTGTATTAGTCCATCTATACTGACCTCCATCAGGTTGCAAACTGAATATATTTTTTTCTGCATCGACCTCTGAAAAAATATTGGGCTTCTAGCTGTGTGTGGGTCTTGTTCTATTAATCCATCTATACAGACCTCCATCAGGTTGCAAACTGAATATAATTTTTTTCTGCATCTACCTCTGAAAAAATATTGGGCTTCTAGCTGTGTGTGGGACTTGTTGTATTAGTCCATCTATACTGACCTCCATCAGGTTGCAAACTGAATATATTTTTTTCTGCATCTACCTCTGAAAAAATATTGGGCTTCTAGCTGTGTGTGGGACTTGTTCTATTAATCCATCTATACAGACCTCCATCAGGTTGCAAACTGATTATATTTTTTTCTGCATCTACCTCTGAAAAAATATTTTGCTTCTAGCTGTGTGTGGGACTTGTTGTATTAGTCCATCTATACTGACCTCAATCAGGTTGCAAACTGAATATATTTTTTTCTGCATCTACCTCTGAAAAAATATTGGGCTTCTAGCTGTGTGTGGGACTTGTTGTATTAGTCCACCTAAACTGACCTCCATCAGGTTGCAAATTCAAAATAATTTTTTGTATGCATCTAGCTCTGAAAAAATATTTGGCCTTCTAGCAGTGTGTGGGACTTTCTCTATTAGTCCATCTATACTGACCTCCATCAGGTTGCAAACTGAATCTAATTTTTTTCTGCATCTAGCTCTGAAAAAATATTTGGTCTTCTAGCAGTGTGTCGGACTTTCTCTATTAGTCCATCTATACTGACCTCCATCAGGTTGCAAATTAAAAATAATTTTTATCTGCATCTACAGTACCTCTGAAAAAATATTTGGGCTTCTAGCTGTGTGTGGGACTTGTTGTATTAGTCCATCTATACTGACCTCCATCAGGTTTCAAACTGAATATATTTTTTTCTGCATCTACCTCTGAAAAAATATTGGGCTTCTAGCTGTGTGTGGGACTTGTTGTATTAGTCCATCTATACTGACCTCCATCAGGTTGCAAACTGAATATATTTTTTTCTGCATCTACCTCTGAAAAAATATTGGGCTTCTAGCTGTGTGTGGGTCTTGTTCTATTAATCCAACTATACAGACCTCCATCAGGTTGCAAACTGAATATAATTTTTTTCTGCATCTACCTCTGAAAAAATATTGGGCTTCTAGCTGTGTGTGGGACTTGTTGTATTAGTCCTTCTATACTGACCTCCATCAGGTTGCAAACTGAATATATTTTTTTCTGCATCTACCTCTGAAAAAATCTTGGGCTTCTAGCTGTGTGTGGGACTTGTTCTATTAATCCATCTATACAGACCTCCATCAGGTTGCAAACTGAATATATTTTTTTCTGCATCTACCTCTGAAAAAATATTGGGCTTCTAGCTGTGTGTGTGACTTGTTGTATTAGTCCATCTATACTGACCTCCATCAGGTTGCAAACTGAATATATTTTTTTCTGCATCTACCTCTGAAAAAATATTGGGCTTCTAGCTGTGTGTGGGACTTGTTGTATTAGTCCATCTATACTGACCTCCATCAGGTTGCAAATTCAAAATAATTTTTTGTATGCATCTAGCTCTGAAAAAATATTTGGCCTTCTAGCAGTGTGTGGGACTTTCTCTATTAGTCCATCTATACTGACCTCCATCAGGTTGCAAACTGAATCTAATTTTTTTCTGCATCTAGCTCTGAAAAAATATTTGGCCTTCTAGCAGTGTGTCGGACTTTCTCTATTAGTCCATCTATACTGACCTCCATCAGGTTGCAAATTAAAAATAATTTTTATCTGCATCTACAGTACCTCTGAAAAAATATTTGGGCTTCTAGCTGTGTGTGGGACTTGTTGTATTAGTCCATCTATACTGACCTCCATCAGGTTGCAAACTGAATATATTTTTTTCTGCATCTACCTCTGAAAAAATATTGGGCTTCTAGCTGTGTGTGGGTCTTGTTCTATAAATCCATCTATACAGACCTCCATCAGGTTACAAACTGAATATAATTTTTTTCTGCATCTACCTCTGAAAAAATATTGGGCTTCTAGCTGTGTGTGGGACTTGTTGTATTAGTCCATCTATACTGACCTCCATCAGGTTGCAAACTGAATATATTTTTTTCTGCATCTACCTCTGAAAAAATATTGGGCTTCTAGCTGTGTGTGGGACTTGTTCTATTAATCCATCTATACAGACCTCCATCAGGTTGCAAACTGAATATATTTTTTTCTGCATCTACCTCTGAAAAAATATTGGGCTTCTAGCTGTGTGTGGGACTTGTTGTATTAGTCCATCTATACTGACCTCCATCAGGTTGCAAACTGAATATATTTTTTTCTGCATCTACCTCTGAAAAAATATTGGGCTTCTAGCTGTGTGTGGGACTTGTTGTATTAGTCCATCTATACTGACCTCCATCAGGTTGCAAATTGAATATAATTTTTTTCTGCATCTAACCCAGCCAATAATTTTGGCCTAATACCACAGTTTGGCCACTCAGCTCTGCTCGGTTACCATCCATTGTTTTTTTGTGCAAACAACTCCAGAGTTGTGAATTAGTTAACCACCAAAATGAGTGGAAAAAGGCCTGCTGCTGGTGGAAAGGGGAATAGGCGTGTTGGGAAGGGGAAAAAAGGTTGTGTCCGTGGGGTAGGTGTTAAAGCAACAGTAACATCTGCAGAAGAAAGACCATCTTCCAGCCAAACTAAAATGTCTACTTCTTTTAGCGGACAATGTGATAAGATCCCTTTCTTACGGCCACGCCAATCGCTACAAATTCCAGATGAGGCACAAAAACAGCAGGTGCTTCAACGGATATCAAGTGCTCCTTTAAGTGGGCTCTCCTCCACATCAACTTCAACATCACAAATACTCCAGTCCTCAAAGGTGTCACCCAAATCGCACTTGCTTCCTCACAGCTCCCAAATCTCCAGCTGCCCGTCTGAGTATGAGGTAGAACAGATGGTTGAGTCTGCAGAGATGTTTGCTCATACTATAGCCTGGGAATCAGAGGTCGACTCCAGCGCTTCTGTGAATCCAGACGAGGAAATGATCTGCACTGATGCCCAGAATCTTTATGAGTCGGATCCAGGACCAGACGCAGAAGGTTCTGACCATAATGTAGACCCTCATTCCCAAACTGTAACTCCTGTTGGTGGAGACAATGAGGAAGACGATGATAAGACTCAAATACCTGATTGGAGCGACAACTTTAGTTTTATGTCAGGGCAGGAACAGGTTGGCTCTGAGGACGACGGGTGTGATAACACACAGGGTGATGATGATGAGGTTGGAGATCCCACTTACTGTCAACCCACAGTCAGCCAAGAGATGAGGTCAGCAGAGGAGGTGGAGGAAGATGCTAGTGACGACGAGGTCAGGTTGCGCCTTCCTGGACAGAGACGTAGTACTGGAAGCACGTCAACAACTGCATCCTCAAACACAACTCTGCCTCTCACCACAAGTCGTGGTGGCTCTTCAGGTCGCATGGGTGCTAAGCCTTGCATAGCCTGGGCATTTTTTCAGATCGATAAAGATGACCCAACTCGTGTTATCTGTAACATTTGTCAGCAAAAGCTAAGTAGAGGCCAAAAAATACATAGTTTGAGTACTTCATGCATGAACCGGCACATGGACATGAGGCATAAGTTGCAGTGGGAAGCTCAGTGTGCTACAATGCGGCCTAGCCGGCCGGGCCAACCACCGTCTGCCATATCTTGTGCATCCGCGGCCTCTTCATCCTCTGTGACTGGGGGGACAGCAGTCACACCTGTTTTGGGGCGCAGACCTGCCACCTCTTTACCCGCAACAGCCAGCGTGATTGGCAGGTCATCATTTTCTTTGGAGGTGGTAACACCAGCTGGTGTTGAGCGCTGTCCGACATCGATAGCACCACCTTTGGATCAAGGCAACCTAACATGTCCGCCTGCATCTTCCTCACAGACCGGCAGTTTGCCGGGGACACCCTTATCAACCCCGTCTAAGCACAATAGCCAGCCCTCGGTCCCTCAGATGTGGACAAGTAAAAGACCATTTCCTCCTAGCCATGAGAAAGCTAAGAGGTTGAATTTCACCATCTGCAAGCTCTTGCCTACAGAAATGCTGCCTTTCCGCCTGGTGGACACAGAGGATTTTCGAGACCTTATGTCCGTCGCAGTGCCCCAGTACCAGATGCCCAGTCGGCACTACTTCTCAAAGAAAGGTGTGCCTGCGCTCCACCAGCATGTCGCACACAACATCACCGCTTCTTTGAGAAACTCTGTGTGTGACAGGGTGCATTTCACCACAGACACTTGGACGAGTAGGCATGGACAGGGGCGTTACATGTCGCTGACTGGGCACTGGGTAACTATGGTGACAGCAGGACAAGGGGCTGCTGTCCAAGTCTTGCCGTCCCCACGAGTTGTGCGTCAATCCTCTTTATGTCAAAGTTCCTCCACTGCTTCTGCCTCCTCAACCTCCTCTCGGTCTTCCACCTGCACCCAAAGCCTGTCTGGTCATGCCACAAGCTTTCTAACTGCGCAGAAGGGATCCTGCACACCTCCTTACTATGCTGGCAGTAGGGCTCAACGTCATCAGGCGGTTTTTACATTGAAATGTCTGGGAAATGTGAGTCACACAGCTGAGGAGTTGTGGTCAGCTCTGGAGAACCAATTTCATGAATGGTTGTCTCCACTGGACCTGAAATCAGGGAAGGCCGTGTGCGACAATGCTGCAAACCTGGGTGCGGCCCTTCGCCGGGGCAATGTCACACACGTGCCTTGTATGGCTCACGTGTTGAACCTGGTTGTCCAGCAATTTTTAGCCCACTATCCCAGACTAGATGGCCTTCTGCAGAGGGCACGGTTGCTGTGTGCTCACTTCCGCCGTTCGCATCCCGCAGCTCAGCGACTTACATCTCTACAGAAGTCGTTGGGCCTGCCACTTCACCGGCTAAAATGCGATGTGCCTACCCGGTGGAATTCAACTCTGCACATGTTGCAGCGACTGTGGCAGCACCGACAAGCCCTGGTGCAATACATTCTGACGTATAGCCTGGGCCAACGAGATTCAGAGGTGGGGCAAATCACGCTGGAGGAGTGGTCTCAGATCAGGGACCTATGCACCCTTCTGCACAGTTTTGAAATGGCGACGAAGATGTTTAGTGCTGACGATGCCATTATCAGCATGACTACTCCGGTGATTTACATGCTGGAGCACATGTTAAACAGAATTCGGAGTCAGGTGGTGGCACAAGAGGAGGTGGAGGAAGTAGAGGAGGAGGAGTTGTATGCGGAAGGGCTAACATCTGCAAGGTCCAGAAGGTCGGCAGCACCAAGGCGGCAGGCATGTGAGGGTGGGGGAGATGGTTTTACCAGGGCGTATGGTAGCAGCCAAACTAGTGAGGAAGGTGCAGGAGCCCAGGAAGAAGTGGAGGACGAACTGATGGAAGACTCATTAGATGAGGGAGACCTTGATCACATTTCTGTTGTGCGAGGTTGGGGGGAGAGGACAGAGGAAGGAAGCATGATTGTTACCTCGCCACCAACACAACAGGGACTTGGTGCTCCTGGATGCGCAACACACATGAGTGCCTTCTTGCTGCACTACCTGCAACATGACCCTCGAATTGTGGGTTGCCACACTGTTAGATCCCCGGTACAAAAGTAAATTTGCAGAAATTATTCCTGCCATAGAAAGGGATTCACGCATGCAGGAGTATCAGCAGAGACTGTTGCAGAATCTTACATGTGCTTTTCCACAGAATACCAGTGGTGCACGTAGTGAATCTCACAGTTCCAACTTGCCAACCGTGGGACCGTCAAGTGTTCAGCACTCAAACCGTAACAGAACCACAGTATCTGCTGGTAACATCAATTTTGCGGAATCATTTCACCACTTTTTTAGCCCATCCTTTGCAAGGCCACAGGAGACAAGAAGTCTGACACATAGTAAACGCCTAGAGACGATGGTACAGGAGTATCTCCAAGTAAACATTGAAGCCACGACTGTGTCACTGGACCCTTGCTCTTTTTGGGCTTCCAATCTGGATAAATGGCCGGAGCTAGCCACTTACGCCTTGGAGATCTTGTCATGCCCCGCAGCCAGCGTTCTGTCTGAACGTGTGTTCAGCGCTGCTGGTGGTGTGCTGACAGATAAGCGCACGCGGCTCTCCACTGATAATGTAGACAGACTCACGTTCATAAAGATGAACAAATCATGGATCCGAAACGACTTTTCTACCCCTGTGTCATCCTGGGGAGAGTAAAAGCTTGATGATTGGTTAAAATCACCCTACCAACCGTTTTAAGCTTTCAAATTACTAATCATGTTTATCTGTATCTTGACTGGAAAATAATTTGGGCTTTGTAGCATTGTGCAGCACTGATCCTATTAGGCCATCTATAATAAGCTCCACCAGATTTAAAATTAAAAATAATTTTTAGCTGCATCTAGCCCGGAAAATAATTTTGGGGCTCCGAGATGCGCAAGACACATAAGTGCCTTCTTGCTGCACTACCTGCAGCATGACCCTCATATTGTCAGAATTCGAAGTAATCATGACTACTGGGTTGCCACACTCTTAGATCCCCCAAACTTTTCGATCAACCTTTTCATTTTAATAAAGACCAAAAAAATGGTCATTTTTGAAATTATAAGCATTAGCAGGTTGTTAGAAACTGAAATCAAACAGTTTTCAACTCAAAACTTTATTCTAGGTGATGTTACATTTTCACATAGGACCCCTTGTTCGAAAGGAGCTTCTGAACTCTCTCGTCCATTGAATTTGTCAGGTTTTGGATGGTTTCTGCTTCAATTGTTTTGCATGAGGACAGAATACCCTCCCAGAGCTGTTGCTTAGATGTGAACTGCCTCCCGCCATCATAGACACTCCTTTTAATGATGCTCCAAAGGTTCTGAATGGGGTAGAGGTCAGGGGAGCATGGGGGTCACACCATAAGTTTGTCCCCTTTTATGCCCATATCAGCCAGAGATGCAGATGTTTTATGTGCAGCATGAGATGGTGCATTATCATGCAGAAAAATGATCTTGCTGTGAAATACACGGTTCTTCTTCTTGAACCATGGCAGGAAGTGCTGTTTGAGAAAATCCACATACATTATGGAGTTCATCTTTAGCGCCTTCAGGGATCCTAAAGGGGCCGACAATCTCTCTCCCCATGATTCCAGCCCAAAACATTACTCCACCTCCTCCTTGTTGGCGCTGTAGCCGTGTTTGCGTGCGGTGTCCATCAACCAGCCATCCTCCACTCCATCCATCTGGACCATCGAGCGCTGCACGGCACTCATCCGTGAACAAAACAGTTTTGAAATCAGTCTTCATGTAATGTTTGGCCCACTGGAGCCGTTTCTGCTTGTGTGAAGTGGATAGAGGAGGTCGACAGGATGGCGTATGCACAGCTGCAAACCTCTGAAGGACCCTGCATCTTGTTGTTCGGGGGACGTTGGAGGCACAAGCAGCTTCAAAAACTTGTCTGCTGCTATGACAAGGCTTTTTTGCCGCTGCTCTTTCAACCTGACGTAATTGCCTGTAGGAAAGAGTCCTCAATTTGCCCTTATCAGCACGCACACGTGTGTACTGTGAATCAGCTACATACTTCTTGATTGCCAAGACACTTCATCCTGATCATCGCACAATGTTGATTGCAGTCATGCCTTGACCTAAACACTCCACAATTTGTTGCTTCTCAGCAGCCGACACATCCTTTTTCTTTCCCATTTTGGCAGAAAATGTAGGCTGCTTAATAATGTGAGAGAGCCTTCTTAAGTAGTCTTGCCTTTCATTGGACACACCTGCCAAACTAATTAGCACAGGTGTCTGCAATTGCTTACAGTGATATAAAGAGCCCTGACACACATCACCATCAATGAGTTCAACTGACAAACAAACAAATTCTTCCCTTATCACTCCTAAACACTTTTTGCATAATAATTTGGAACGCAGTGTACATGTGCTTTTCCACAAAACACCAGTGGTTCACGTAGTGAATCTTACAGTTCTAACTTGCCAACCGTGGTCTGTATGGAATTGTTCAATAAAGGGCCCAAAATTAAGATAACATAGATGGGAGAGGTCTCTATGAATCGGAATTCCTAAGTATTTGATACCCTGTGAGGGCCAGGCAAAGGGAAAGTTGGACTGGATGGAATCCTATATGGATTTGGGGAGGGAGACATCGAGGGCCTCAGACTTCGCTGCATAGATTTTAAAATTTTACCATGTAACAAAGTGATCTATTTCAGCCATAACAGCAGGGATGGATATATGTGATTGAGTGATATATACTAGGACATCATCAGCAAATAGAGAGCACTTGTACTCGGTGCCTCCCACCTCAATCCACCTAATATTGGGGTTATGGCGAATTGATGAGAGCAGGTGCTTCGTCACTAGGATGTATAAGAGAGGGGACAGAGGACATCCCTGCCTTGTCCCATTGGTGATTGTGAAAGGTGATGAAAATGTTCTGACGCACCCCCTGGGCCTTGGGACACCCGGAGCCGGACCCTTTTTGGTGGATGCTGGTGGTTGTAGTCTTCGTGGCGGCGACCCGGTTCCGTGGCTCAGGGCGGTCAAACCAGTGGCGGAACTATTTATGTGGTTTTGATGTTTAAATGTCCGACTACGCCACCCGTGGATTGCGGTCAGAGTGAACCGCCGCTACAGGGCAGACCGCTGAGGCTGGTGTTGTGGGTGCAGCAGAGCGTAGCATAACTCCCCACGGGAGGAGTATAGCCTCAGGGCAGTGTATGCGGAGGATGGGGGTGATGGTGCAGGGCAGCATCAGTAACGACACGGAGTCAGTGATGCAGTCCAGGGCCTTTACTCACAGTTCTTATTATCCAGACCACGTCTGCAGGTAATGGCTGCCCACGTCGTACTGTGCTCACCAGGTGAGGGGCTCAGACAACTCCCAGATAACTTTGGAGCACTTCACAGGACCCCCTTTGTGTGTCCTTTGTCTGGCCTTTCTTACCAACACTTCTGTCCGGCTGCCTCGGGCCTCATCTTGGTAAACTTGGCGCCAGTTTCCCTGACCCTATGTGGTGCCTTCCTAGCGGGTGTAGCAAGGGGCTGCGCCACATAAAATGTCAGAGCCTCCGGTTTCTAGCTGAGGGTCGTTTCCTGCCTCCACTAGTTCGGGGACCGGTCTCCCCCTTTGGCCTGACCCCTCCACGCAGGTGGATTCGGGCGTGCGGTGGCGACTCGCCCGTCCGCACCCCTGGGATCCCTTCATTCCTCGTTCCTGGAGCCTTCTCCGCTCCTCCTCCTTCCTTCTCCCTCTTCCAGGCCTGGGCCTCTGTTACTAGGCCCACCTCCGGAGCAGACCTCATGCAGAGCCCCTGCTCCCTGCCACTTCTGCTCAGACTTCTCTGCACTGAACTAAGATGGTGCCCACCTTTTATACTCCCTTCTCAATGCACCCAGGAACTGCTTCCTCCCTGCTCCTGCACTACAGGGTTCCCCTTCCTCAGTGTTCCCTCCCCCCACTCCAGCCAGGGACAGGGACTGTCGTGCCCATCTCAGGGGCATATTGGTCGCTCTGCCCCACGGCAATGTGGTGTAATGCATGCAGGTGTCGGGTCCTGATCCACACTCCATCCTTACCTGAGAGTGAGATATCACACCTCTGGGTGAGGTGCAATACGTCTGTAGCAACCGAGCCCTCAGGGTGCTACAGTTCCATTTATCTTCAGCCTAGGTGACGTATTGCGATACAGGGCCGTGATTTTGGCTATAAAAGGGTCCCCTAGACCCCTACCCCAAGCTTTTTAAGAGAATCATATATGGCGTGCCAGGAGACTCTATGGAATGCTTTCTCAGCATCCAACGAGAGTATCTAATTACAAATTTTTAACTGCATCTAGCCCAGGAAATACTTTGTGCCTAGTAGCAGTGTCTGCTAGTCAGCGGATTATCCCGGCTGTTAAGCAAGCTACACCACCTGTAGTTTAGACACTTAATTTTTTCAAAGGAAATGCTTCGGGACCATGGGATACTTAGTGAAGAGCATCAGGAGGCACCCCAAGGCATAGGAGCTGGGACTGGCAGTAGGATGCCTTGCGCTGGACAGCCGAGCTCGATCCTTATAAAAGCTTTTTAACTGCAGCAGCTTTAGTGGACGCTACTGGAGCTGGAATAGATCCTTGTAAATGGATTTAAAGTGTATTCATTCAAATTAGAGAGACAATTTAAATTAAAAAGCTTAGAGCTGCCTCCACCACAGGGGGGCTCGCTCGACCCACCAGCGGACAGGCACCAGTATTGGGAGAGGGGGGCTGGCCGTCAGGGTTCACCGCGGCTCTGGCACAAACCCGGCGACACGGAGGTGGCACGGGCAGGAGCGGACTGGCCGTGTCGGCTTCTCACTTTTTGGATTTTAGAAGGGCATGACATGCCTATATCTGTGTCTCCCCCTCCTTTTACTCCTCCGCCTCTTTTATTTTCCCATGACTATATGTACTTGTCACTTTTCCATGTGTTAGTTATGTCTTCTGAGCAGTTTGTCAGCTTTTGGACACCTTTGAAGGTGTTTTCTATGTGTTTCTATGTGTTTTTGTTTGCCTGCCATTGGTTTTAACGGTGATCGAAGATGTTCGACGAACACACGGGTGTTCGACGAACCGAACCGAACTCGAACACTACGTGGGTGGCTCAACACTATTCTTAATGCCAATCTTTGCAGCGCATCATGACGTATTGTTCTTGTTGAACACGTAATACAGATTCTATATCTCACAATTGCACTATCTCAAGAACAAAATCAATGCAAATTTCCATTGGCTCTATAGGAAGCTTATTAGTAAGTAAATGAAAAAACTCTCTGAGAATTAGAACTCATGAACTCCTGTTTATAAGACAGGCGCAATAACCAAGTAAGCCACTGGAACATCACAAGTGCAAAAGGTTGTCAAGAAGGGCAATGACCAATGAATCACTATTAGGTAAGTTCAAAAAGAAATCCATTGGTTTCACTATGTTATTCTTAATGCCAATCTTTGCAGCGCTCATGACGTATTGTTCTTGATGAACACGTAATACAGATTCTATATCTCAAAATCAATGCAAATTTCCATTGCTCCATAGGAAGCTTATTAGTAAGTAAATGAAAAAGACTCTCCAAGGATTAGAACTCATGAAATCCTTTTTTCAAGACAGGTGCATTAACCCAGTAAGCCACAGCAACATCACAGGTGCAAATTTATGTCAAGAAGGGCAGTGACCAATGAATCACTATTAGGTAAGTTCAAAAAGAAATCCATTGGTTTTACTATGCTATTCTTAATGTCAATCTAAACAGCTTGTAATGACATATTGTTCTTTATGAACACTTAGTACAGATTCTATCTCACAATTGCACTATCTCAAGCCCCAAAATCAATGCAAATTTACATTGGCTCCATAGGAAGCTTATTAGTAAGTAAATGAAAAAGACTCTCCAAGGATTAGAACTCATGAAATCCTTTTTACAAGACAGGTGGATTAACCCAGTAAGCCACAGGAACATCACAGGTGCAAAGTGATGTCAAGAAGGGCAGTGAACAATGAATCACCTTTAGGTAAGTTCAAAAAGAAATCCATTGGTTTTACTATGTTATTCTTAAAGCCAATCTAAACAGATTGTGATGACATATTGTTCTTTATGAACACTTACTACAGATTCTATCTCACAATTGCACTATCTCAAGCCCAAAATCAATGCAAATTTCCATTGGCTCTATAGGAAGCTTATTAGTAAGTAAATGAAAAAACTCTCTGAGAATTAGAACTCATATTTATAGGACAGGCGCAATAACCAAGTAAGCCACTGGAACATCACAAGTGCAAAAGGTTGTCAAGAAGGGCAGTGAACATTGAATCACTATTAGGTAAGTTCAAAAAAAAATCCATTGGTTTCACTATGTTATTCTTAATGCCAATCTTTGCAGCGCATCATGACGTATTGTTCTTGATAAACACGTAATACAGATTCTATATCTCACAATTGCACTATCTCAAGCCCAAAATCAATGCAAATTTCCATTGGCTCTATAGGAAGCTTATTAGTAAGTAAATGAAAAAACTCTCTGAGAATTAGAACTCATGAACTCCTGTTTATAAGACAGGCACAATAACCACGTAAGACACTGGAACATCACAAGTGCAAAAGGTTGTCAAGAAGGGCAATGACCAATGAATCACTATTAGGTAAGTTCAAAAAGAATTCCATTGGATTCACTATGTTATTCTTAATGCCAATCTTTGCAGCGCATCATGACGTATTGTTCTTGATGAACACGTAATACAGATTCTATATCTCAAAATCAATGCAAATTTCCATAGCTCCATAGGAAGCTTATTAGTAACTAAATGAAAAAGACTCTCCAAGGATTAGAACTCATGAAATCCTTTTTACAAGACAGGTGCATTAACCCAGTAAGCCACAGCAACATCACAGGTGCAAATTTATGTCAAGAAGGGCAGTGACTAATGAATCACTATTAGGTAAGTTCAAATAGAAATCCATTGGTTTTACTATGTTATTCTTAATGCCAATCTAAACAGCTTGTAATGACATATTGTTCTTTATGAACACTTAGTACAGATTCTATCTCACAATTGCACTATCTCAGTCCCAAAATCAATGCAAATTTCCATTGGCTCTATAGGAAACTTATTGGTAAGTAAACGAAAAATAACTCTCTGAGGACTAGAACTCACGAACTCCTGTTTAAAAGACAGGGACATTAACCCACTAAGCCATTGGAACATCACAAGTGCAAAGTGATGTCAAGAAGGGCAGTGAACAATGAGTCACTATTAGGTAAGTTCAAAAATAAATCCATTGGTTTCACTATGTTATTCTTAATGCCAATTTTTGCAGCGCATCATGACGTATTGTTCTTGATGAACACGTAATACAGATTCTATATCTCACAATTGCACTATCTCAAGCCCAAAATCAATGCAAATTTCCATTGGCTCTATAGGAAGCTTATTAGTAAGTAAATGAAAAAACTCTCTGAGAATTAGAACTCATGAACTCCTGTTTAAAAGACAGGCGCAATAACCAAGTAAGCCACTGGAACATCACAAGTGCCAAAGGTTGTCAAGAAGGGCAATGACCAATGAATCACTATTAGGTAAGTTCAAAAAGAAATCCATTGGTTTCACTATGTTATTCTTAATGCCAATCTTTGCAGCGCATCATGACGTATTGTTCTTGATGAACACGTAATACAGATTCTATATCTCAAAATCATTGCAAATTTCCATTGCTCCATAGGAAGCTTATTAGTAAGTAAATGAAAAAGACTCTCCAAGGATTAGAACTCATGAAATCCTTTTTACAAGACAGGTGCATTAACCCAGTAAGCCACAGCAACATCACAGGTGCAAATTTATGTCAAGAAGGGCAGTGACTAATGAATCACTATTAGGTAAGTTCAAATAGAAATCCATTGGTTTTACTATGTTATTCTTAATGCCAATCTAAATAGTTTGTAATGACATATTGTTCTTTATGAACACTTAGTACAGATTCTATCTCACAATTGCACTATCTCAATCCCAAAATCAATGCAAATTTCAATTGGCTCCATAGGAAGCTTATTAGTAAGTAAATGAAAAAGACTCTCCAAGGATTAGAACTCATGAAAACCTTTTTACAAGACAGGTGCATTAACCCTGTAAGCCACTGGAACATCACGGGTGCAAAGTTATGTCAAGAAGGGCAGTGAACAATGAATCACTATTAGGTAAGTTCAAAAAGAAATCCATTGGTTTCACTATGTTATTCTTAATGCTAATCTTTGCAGCGCATCATGACATATTGTTCTTGATGAACACGTAATGCAGATTCTGTATCCCAAAATCAATGCAAATTTCCATTGGCTCTATAGGAAACTTATTGGTAAATAAATGAAAAAGAGCTCTCTGAGGACTAGAACTCATGGACTCCTGTTTAAAAGACAGGGGCATTAACCCACTAAGCCATTGGAACATCACAAGTGCAAAGTGATGTCAAGAAAGGCAGTGAACATTGATTCACTATTAGGTAAGTTCAAAAAGAAATCCATTGGTTTCACTATGTTTTTCTTAATGCCAATCTTTGCAGCGCATCATGACGTATTGTTCTTGATGAACACGTAATGCAGATTCTATATCCCAAAATCAATGCAAATTTCCATTGGCTCTATAGGAAACTTATTGGTAAGTAAATGAAAAACAGCTCTTTGAGGACTAGAATTCATGAACTCCTGTTTAAAAGACAGGGGCATTAACCCACTAAGCCATTGGAACATCACAAGTGCAAAGTGATGTGAAGAAGGGCAGTGAACGTTGAATCACTATTAGGTAATTTCAAAAAGAAATCCATTGGTTTCACTATGTTATTCTTAATGCCAATCTTTGCAGCGCATCATGACGTATTGTTCTTGATGAACATGTAATACAGATTCTATATCTCACAATTGCTCTATCTCAATCCCAAAATCAATGCAAATTTACATTGGCTCCATAGGAAGCTTATTAGTAAGTAAATGAGAAAGACTCTCCAAGGATTAGAACTCATGAAATCCTTTTTACAAGACATGTGCATTAACCCAGTAAGCCACAGGAACATCACAGGTGCAAAGTGATGTCAAGAAGGGCAGTGAACAGTGAATCACCTTTAGGTAAGTTCAAAAAGAAATCCATTGGTTTTACTATGTTATTCTTAAAGCCAATCTAAACAGATTGTGATGACATATTGTTCTTTATGAACACTTACTACAGATTCTATCTCACAATTGCACTATCTCAATCCCAAAATCAATGCAAATTTCTATTGGCTCTATAGCAAACTTATTGGTAAGTAAATGAAATAGAGCTCTCTGAGTACTAGAACTCATGAACTCCTGTTTAAAAGACAGGGGCATTAACCCACTAACCCATTTGAACATCACAAGTGCAAAGTGATGTCAAGAAGGGCAGTGAAAATTGAATCACTATTAGGTAAGTTCAAAAAGAAATCCATTGGTTTCATTATGTTATTCTTAATGCCAATCTTTGCAGCGCATCATGACGTATTGTTCTTGATGAACACTTACTACAGATTCTATCTCACAATTGCACTATCTCAATCCCAAAATCAATGCAAATTTCTATTGGCTCTATAGCAAACTTATTGGTAAGTAAATGAAAAAGAGCTCTCTGAGTACTAGAACTCATGAACTCCTGTTTAAAAGACAAGGGCATTAACCCACTAACCCATTGGAACATCACAAGTGCAAAGTGATGTCAAGAAGGGCAGTGAACATTGAATCACTATTAGGTAAGTTCAAAAAGAAATCCATTGGTTTCACTATGTTATTCTTAATGCCAATCTTTGCAGCGCATCATGACGTATTGTTCTTGATGAACACGTAATACAGATTCTATATCTCACAATTGCACTATCTCAAGCCCAAAATCAATGCAAATTTCCATTGGCTCTATAGGAAGCTTATTAGTAAGTAAATGAAAAAACTCTCTGAGAATTAGAACTCATGAACTCCTGTTTATAGGACAGGCGCAATAACCAAGTAAACCACTGGAACATCACAAGTGCAAAAGGTTGTCAAGAAGGGCAATGACCAATGAATCACTATTAGGTAAGTTCAAAAAGAAATCCATTGGTTTCACTATGTTATTCTTAATGCCAATCTTTGCAGCGCATCATGACGTATTGTTCTTGATGAACACATAATACAGATTCTATATCTCAAAATCAATGCAAATTTCCATTGCTCCATAGGAAGCTTATTAGTAACTAAATGAAAAAGACTCTCCAAGGATTAGAACTCATGAAATCCTTTTTACAAGACAGGTGCATTAACCCAGTAAGCCACAGCAACATCACAGGTGCAAATTTATGTCAAGAAGGGCAGTGACTAATGAATCACTATTAGGTAAGTTCAAATAGAAATCCATTGGTTTTACTATGTTATTCTTAATGCCAATCTAAACAGCTTGTAATGACATATTGTTCTTTATGAACACTTAGTACAGATTCTATCTCACAATTGCACTATCTCAGTCCCAAAATCAATGCAAATTTCCATTGGCTCTATAGGAAACTTATTGGTAAGTAAATGAAAAAGAGCTCTTTGAGGACTAGAATTCATGAACTCCTGTTTAAAAGACAGGGGCATTAACCCACTAAGCCATTGGAACATCACAAGTGCAAAGTGATGTCAAGAAGGGCAGTGAACTTTGAATCACTATTAGGTAAGTTCAAAAAGAAATCCATTGGTTTCACTATGTTATTCTTAATGCCAATCTTTGCAGCGCATCATGACGTATTGTTCTTGATGAACATGTAATACAGATTCTATATCCCACAATTGCTCTATCTCAATCCCAAAATCAATGCAAATTTACATTGGCTCCATAGGAAGCTTATTAGTAAGTAAATGAAAAAGACTCTCCAAGGATTAGAACTCATGAAATCCTTTATACAAGACATGTGCATTAACCCAGTAAGCCACAGGAACATCACAGGTGCAAAGTGATGTCAAGAAGGGCACTGAACAATGAATCACCTTTAGGTAAGTTCAAAAAGAAATCCATTGGTTTTACTATGTTATTCTTAAAGCCAATCTAAACAGATTGTGATGACATATTGTTCTTTATGAACACTTGCTACAAATTCTATCTCATAATTGCACTATCTCAATCCCAAAATCAATGCAAATTTCTCTTGGCTCTATAGGAAACTTATTGGTAAGTAAATGAAAAAGAGCTCTCTGAGGACTAGAACTCATGATCTCCTGTTTAAAAGACATGGGCATTAACCCACTAAGCCATTGGAACATCACAAGTGCAAAGTGATGTCAAGAAGGGCAGTGAACATTGAATCACTATTAGGTAAGTTCAAAAAGAAATCCATTGGTTTTACTATGTTATTCTTAATGCCAATCTTTGCAGCGCATCATGACGTATTGTTCTTGATGAACACGTAATACAGATTATATATCTCACAATTGCACTATCTCAAGCCCAAAATCAATGCAAATTTCCATTGGCTCTATAGGAAGCTTATTAGTAAGTAAATGAAAAAACTCTCTGAGAATTAGAACTCATGAACGCCTGTTTATAGGACAGGCGCAATAACCAAGTAAGCCACTGGAACAACACAAGTGCAAAAGGTTGTCAAGAAGGGCAATGACCAATGAATCACTATTAGGTAAGTTCAAAAAGAAATCCATTGGTTTCACTATGTTATTCTTAATGCCAATCTTTGCAGCGCATCGTGACGTATTTTTCTTGATGAACACGTAATACAGATTCTATATCTCAAAATCAATGCAAATTTCCATTGCTCCATAGGAAGCTTATTAGTAAGTAAATGAATAAGATTCTCTAAGGATTAGAACTCATGAAATCCTTTTTACAAGACAGGTGCATTAACCCAGTAAGCCACAGGAACATCACAGGTGCAAAGTGATGTCAAGAACGGCAGTGAACAATGAATCACTATTAGGTAAGTTCAAAAAGAAATCCATTGGTTTCACTATGTTATTCTTAATGCTAATCTTTGCAGCGCATCATGACATATTGTTCTTGATGAACACTTAATACAGATGCTATATCTCACAATTGCACTATCTCAATCCCAAAATCAATGCAAATTTACATTGGCTCCATAGGAAGCTTATTAGTAAATAAATGAAAAAGACTCTCCAAGGATTAGAACTCATGAAATCCTTTTTACAAGACAGGTGCATTAACCCAGTAAGCCACAGGAACATCACAGGTGCAAAGTGATGTCAAGAACGGCAGTGAACAATGAATCACTATTAGGTAAGTTCAAAAAGAAATCCATTGGTTTTACTATGTTATTCTTAAAGCCAATCTAAACAGATTGTGATGACATATTGTTCTTTATGAACACTTACTACAGATTCTATCTCACAATTGCACTATCTCAAGCACAAAATCAATGCAAATTTCCATTGGCTCTATAGTAAACTTATTGGTAAGTAAATGAAAAAGAGCTCTCTGAGGACAAGAACTCATGAACTCCTGTTTAAAAGACAGGGGCATCAACCCACTTAGCCATTGGAACATCACAAGTGCAAAGTGATGTCAAGAAGGGCAGTGAACAATGAATCACTATTAGGTAAGTTCAAAAAGAAATCCATTGGTTTCACTATGTTATTCTTAATGTTAATATTTGCAGCGCATCATGACATATTGTTCTTGATGAACACGTAATACAGATTCTATATCTCACAATTGCACTATCTCAAGCCCAAAATCAATGCAAATTTCCATTGGCTCCATAGGAAGCTTATTAGTAAGTAAACGATAAAGACTCTCCAAGGATTAGAACTCATGAACTCCTGTTTACAAGACAGGTGCATAAACCCAGTAAGCCACTGGAACATCAGAGGTGCAAAGTGATGTCAAGAAGGGCAGTGAACAATGAATCACTATTAGGTAAGTTCAAAAAGAAATCCATTGGTTTCACTATGTTATTCTTAATGCCAATCTTTGCAGCTCATCATGACGTATTGTTCTTCATGAACACGTAATACAGATTCTATATCTCAAAATCAATGCAAATTTCCATTGCTCCATAGGAAGCTTATTAGTAAGTAAATGAAAAAGACTCTCCATGGATAGAACTCATGAACTTCTGTTGACAAGACAGGTGCATAAACCCAGTAAGCCACTGGAACATCACAGGTGAAAATTTGCGTCAAGAAGGGCAGTGAACAATGAATCACTATTAGGTAAGTTCAAAAAGAAATCCATTGGTTTTACTATGTTATTCTTACAGCCAATCTAAACAGCTTGTGATGACATATTGTTCTTTATGAACACTTACTACAGATTGTATCTCACAATTGCAGTATCTCAAGCCCAAAATCAATGCAAATTTACCTTGGCTCTATAGGAAGCTTATTAGTAAGTAAATGAAAAAGGCTCTCCAAGAATTAGAACTCATGAACTCCTGTTTACAAGACAGGTGCATAAACCCAGTAAGCCACTGGAACATCACAAATGCAAAGCGATGTCAAGAAGGGCAGTGAACAATGAATCACTATTAGGTAAGTTCAAAAAGAAATCCATTGGTTTCACTATGTTATTCTTAATGCCAATCTTTGCAGCGCATCATGACGTATTGTTCTTGATGAACACGTAATACAGATTCTATATCTCACAATTGCACTATCTCAAGCACAAAATCAATGCAAATTTCCATTGGCTCTATAGGAAGCTTATTAGTAAGTAAATGAAAAAACTCTCTGAGAATTAGAACTCATGAACTCCTGTTTATAAGACAAGCACATTAACCCAGTAAGCCACAGGAAGATCATAAGTGCAAAAGGTTGTCAAGAAGGGCAATGACCAATGAATCACTATTAGGTAAGTTAAAAAAGAAATCCATTGGTTTCACTATGTTATTCTTAATGCTAATATTGGCAGCGCATCATGACATATTGTTCTTGATGAACACGTAATACAGATTCTATATCTCACAATTGCACTATCTCAAGCCCAAAATCAATGCAAATTTCCATGGGCTCCATAGGAAGCTTATTAGAAAGTAAATGAAAAACACTCTCCAAGGATTAGAACTCATGAAATCCTTTTTACAAGACAGGTGCATTAACCAAGTAAGCCACAGCAACATCACAGGTGCACATTTATGTCAAGAAGGGCAGTGACCAATGAATCACTATTAGGTAAGTTCAAAAAGAAATCCATTGGTTTTACTATGTTATTCTTAATGCCAATCTTTGCAGCTCATCATGACGTATTGTTCTTCATGAACACGTAATACAGATTCTATATCTCAAAATCAATGCAAATTTCCATTGCTCCATAGGAAGCTTATTAGTAAGTAAATGAAAAAGACTCTCCATGGATAGAACTCATGAACTTCTGTTGACAAGACAGGTGCATAAACCCAGTAAGCCACTGGAACATCACAGGTGAAAATTTGCGTCAAGAAGGGCAGTGAACAATGAATCACTATTAGGTAAGTTCAAAAAGAAATCCATTGGTTTTACTATGTTATTCTTACAGCCAATCTAAACAGCTTGTGATGACATATTGTTCTTTATGAACACTTACTACAGATTGTATCTCACAATTGCAGTATCTCAAGCCCAAAATCAATGCAAATTTACCTTGGCTCTATAGGAAGCTTATTAGTAAGTAAATGAAAAAGGCTCTCCAAGAATTAGAACTCATGAACTCCTGTTTACAAGACAGGTGCATAAACCCAGTAAGCCACTGGAACATCACAAATGCAAAGCGATGTCAAGAAGGGCAGTGAACAATGAATCACTATTAGGTAAGTTCAAAAAGAAATCCATTGGTTTCACTATGTTATTCTTAATGCCAATCTTTGCAGCGCATCATGACGTATTGTTCTTGATGAACACGTAATACAGATTCTATATCTCACAATTGCACTATCTCAAGCACAAAATCAATGCAAATTTCCATTGGCTCTATAGGAAGCTTATTAGTAAGTAAATGAAAAAACTCTCTGAGAATTAGAACTCATGAACTCCTGTTTATAAGACAAGCACATTAACCCAGTAAGCCACAGGAAGATCATAAGTGCAAAAGGTTGTCAAGAAGGGCAATGACCAATGAATCACTATTAGGTAAGTTAAAAAAGAAATCCATTGGTTTCACTATGTTATTCTTAATGCTAATATTGGCAGCGCATCATGACATATTGTTCTTGATGAACACGTAATACAGATTCTATATCTCACAATTGCACTATCTCAAGCCCAAAATCAATGCAAATTTCCATTGGCTCCATAGGAAGCTTATTAGTAAGTAAACGATAAAGACTCTCCAAGGATTAGAACTCATGAACTCCTGTTTACAAGACAGGTGCATAAACCCAGTAAGCCACTGGAACATCAGAGGTGCAAAGTGATGTCAAGAAGGGCAGTGAACAATGAATCACTATTAGGTAAGTTCAAAAAGAAATCCATTGGTTTCACTATGTTATTCTTAATGCCAATCTTTGCAGCTCATCATGACGTATTGTTCTTCATGAACACGTAATACAGATTCTATATCTCAAAATCAATGCAAATTTCCATTGCTCCATAGGAAGCTTATTAGTAAGTAAATGAAAAAGACTCTCCATGGATAGAACTCATGAACTTCTGTTGACAAGACAGGTGCATAAACCCAGTAAGCCACTGGAACATCACAGGTGAAAATTTGCGTCAAGAAGGGCAGTGAACAATGAATCACTATTAGGTAAGTTCAAAAAGAAATCCATTGGTTTTACTATGTTATTCTTACAGCCAATCTAAACAGCTTGTGATGACATATTGTTCTTTATGAACACTTACTACAGATTGTATCTCACAATTGCAGTATCTCAAGCCCAAAATCAATGCAAATTTACCTTGGCTCTATAGGAAGCTTATTAGTAAGTAAATGAAAAAGGCTCTCCAAGAATTAGAACTCATGAACTCCTGTTTACAAGACAGGTGCATAAACCCAGTAAGCCACTGGAACATCACAAATGCAAAGCGATGTCAAGAAGGGCAGTGAACAATGAATCACTATTAGGTAAGTTCAAAAAGAAATCCATTGGTTTCACTATGTTATTCTTAATGCCAATCTTTGCAGCGCATCATGACGTATTGTTCTTGATGAACACGTAATACAGATTCTATATCTCACAATTGCACTATCTCAAGCACAAAATCAATGCAAATTTCCATTGGCTCTATAGGAAGCTTATTAGTAAGTAAATGAAAAAACTCTCTGAGAATTAGAACTCATGAACTCCTGTTTATAAGACAAGCACATTAACCCAGTAAGCCACAGGAAGATCATAAGTGCAAAAGGTTGTCAAGAAGGGCAATGACCAATGAATCACTATTAGGTAAGTTAAAAAAGAAATCCATTGGTTTCACTATGTTATTCTTAATGCTAATATTGGCAGCGCATCATGACATATTGTTCTTGATGAACACGTAATACAGATTCTATATCTCACAATTGCACTATCTCAAGCCCAAAATCAATGCAAATTTCCATGGGCTCCATAGGAAGCTTATTAGAAAGTAAATGAAAAACACTCTCCAAGGATTAGAACTCATGAAATCCTTTTTACAAGACAGGTGCATTAACCAAGTAAGCCACAGCAACATCACAGGTGCACATTTATGTCAAGAAGGGCAGTGACCAATGAATCACTATTAGGTAAGTTCAAAAAGAAATCCATTGGTTTTACTATGTTATTCTTAATGCCAATCTTTGCAGCTCATCATGACGTATTGTTCTTCATGAACACGTAATACAGATTCTATATCTCAAAATCAATGCAAATTTCCATTGCTCCATAGGAAGCTTATTAGTAAGTAAATGAAAAAGACTCTCCATGGATAGAACTCATGAACTTCTGTTGACAAGACAGGTGCATAAACCCAGTAAGCCACTGGAACATCACAGGTGAAAATTTGCGTCAAGAAGGGCAGTGAACAATGAATCACTATTAGGTAAGTTCAAAAAGAAATCCATTGGTTTTACTATGTTATTCTTACAGCCAATCTAAACAGCTTGTGATGACATATTGTTCTTTATGAACACTTACTACAGATTGTATCTCACAATTGCAGTATCTCAAGCCCAAAATCAATGCAAATTTACCTTGGCTCTATAGGAAGCTTATTAGTAAGTAAATGAAAAAGGCTCTCCAAGAATTAGAACTCATGAACTCCTGTTTACAAGACAGGTGCATAAACCCAGTAAGCCACTGGAACATCACAAATGCAAAGCGATGTCAAGAAGGGCAGTGAACAATGAATCACTATTAGGTAAGTTCAAAAAGAAATCCATTGGTTTCACTATGTTATTCTTAATGCCAATCTTTGCAGCGCATCATGACGTATTGTTCTTGATGAACACGTAATACAGATTCTATATCTCACAATTGCACTATCTCAAGCACAAAATCAATGCAAATTTCCATTGGCTCTATAGGAAGCTTATTAGTAAGTAAATGAAAAAACTCTCTGAGAATTAGAACTCATGAACTCCTGTTTATAAGACAAGCACATTAACCCAGTAAGCCACAGGAAGATCATAAGTGCAAAAGGTTGTCAAGAAGGGCAATGACCAATGAATCACTATTAGGTAAGTTAAAAAAGAAATCCATTGGTTTCACTATGTTATTCTTAATGCTAATATTGGCAGCGCATCATGACATATTGTTCTTGATGAACACGTAATACAGATTCTATATCTCACAATTGCACTATCTCAAGCCCAAAATCAATGCAAATTTCCATGGGCTCCATAGGAAGCTTATTAGAAAGTAAATGAAAAACACTCTCCAAGGATTAGAACTCATGAAATCCTTTTTACAAGACAGGTGCATTAACCAAGTAAGCCACAGCAACATCGCAGGTGCACATTTATGTCAAGAAGGGCAGTGACCAATGAATCACTATTAGGTAAGTTCAAAAAGAAATCCATTGGTTTTACTATGTTATTCTTAATGCCAATCTAAACAGCTTGTAATGACATATTGTTCTTTATGAACACTTAGTACAGATTCTATCTCACAATTACACTATCTCAATACCAAAATCAATGCAAATTTCAATTGGCTCCATAGGAAGCTTATTAGTAAGTAAATGAAAAAAGCCCTCCAAGGATTAGAACTCATGAAATCCTTTGTACAAGACAGGTGCATTAACCCTGTAAGCCACTGGAACATCACGGGTGCAAAGTTATGTCAAGAAGGGCAGTGAACAATGAATCACTATTAGGTAAGTTAAAAAAGAAATCCATTGGTTTCACTATGTTATTCTTAATGCCAATCTTTGCAGCGCATCATGACATATTGTTCTTGATGAACACGTAATACAGATTCAATATCTCAAAATCAATGCAAATTTCCATTGCTCCACAAGAAGCTTATTAGTAAGTAAATGAAAAAGACTCTCCATGGATTAGAACTCATGAACTCCTGTTTACAAGACAGGTGCATAAACCCAGTAAGCCACTGGAACATCACAGGTGCAAATTTATGTCAAGAAGGGCAGTGAACAATTAATCACTATTTGGTAAGTTCAAAAAGAAAACCATTGGTTTTACTATGTTATTCTTAATGCCAATCTAAACAGCTTGCAATGACATATTGTTCTTTATGAACACTTAGTACAGATTCTATCTCACAATTGCACTATCTCAATCCCAAAATCAATGCAAATTTCCATTGGCTCTATAGGAAACTGATTGGTAAGTAAATGAAAAAAAGCTCTTTGAGGACTAGAACTCACGAACTCCTTTTTAAAAGACAGGGACATTAACCCACTAAGCCATTAGAACATCACAGGTGCCAAGTGATGTCAAGAATGGCAGTGAACAATGAATCACTATTAGGTAAGTTCAAAAAGAAATCCATTGGTTTCACTATGTTATTCTTAATGCTAATATTTGCAGCGCATCATGACATATTGTTCTTGATGAACACGTAATACAGATTCTATATCTCACAATTGCACTATCTCAAGCCCAAAATCAATGCAAATTTCCATTGGCTCCATAGGAAGCTTATTAGTAAGTAAATGAAAAAGGCTCTCCAAGGATTAGAACTCATGAACTCCTGTTTACAAGACAGGTGCATAAACCCAGTAAGTCACTGGAACAACACAGGTGCAAAGTTATGTCAAGAAGGGCAGTGAACAATGAATCACTATTAGGTAAGTTTAAAAAGAAATCCATTGGTTTCACTATGTTGTTCTTAATGCCAATCTTTGCAGCGCATCATGACATATTGTTCTTGATGAACACGTAATACAGATTCTATATCTCAAAATCAATGCAAATTTCCATTGCTCCACAGGAAGCTTATTTGTAAGTAAATGAAAAAGACTCTCCATGGATTAGAACTCATGAACTCCTGCTTACAAGACAGGTGCATAAACCCAGTAAGCCACTGGAACATCACAGGTGCAAATTTATGTCAAGAAGGGCAGTGAACAATGAATCACTATTTGGTAAGTTCAAAAAGAAATCGATTGGTTTTACTATGTTATTCTTAATGCCAATCTAAACAGCTTGTAATGACATATTGTTCTTTATGAACACTTAGTACAGATTCTATCTCACAATTGCACTATCTCAATCCCAAAATCAATGCAAATTTCCATTGGCTCTATAGGAAACTGATTGGTAAGTAAATGAAAAAAAGCTCTTTGAGGACTAGAACTCACGTACTCCTTTTTAAAAGACAGGGACATTAACCCACTAAGCCATTGGAACATCACAAGTGCAAAGTCATGTCAAGAAGGGCAGTGAACAATGAATCACTATTAGGTAAGTTCAAAAAGAAATCCATTGGTTTCACTATGTTATTCTTAATGCTAATATTTGCAGCGCATCATGACATATTGTTCTTGATGAACACGTAATACAGATTCTATATCTCACAATTGCACTATATCAAGCCCAAAATCAATGCAAATTTCCATTGCTCCACAGGAAGCTTATTAGTAAGTAAATGAAAAAGACTCTCCATGGATTAGAACTCATGAACTACTGTTTACAAGACAGGTGCATAAACCCAGTAAGCCACTGGAACATCACAGGTGCAAATTTATGTCAAGAAGGGCAGTGAACAATGAATCACTATTTGGTAAGTTCAAAAAGAAATCCATTGGTTTTACTATGTTATTCTTAATGCCAATCTATACAACTTGCAATGACATATTGTTCTTTATGAACACTTAGTACAGATTCTATCTCACAATTGCACTATCTCAATCCCAAAATCAATGCGAATTTCCATTGGCTCTATAGGAAACTTATTGGTAAGTAAATGAAAAAGAGCTCTCTGAGGACTAGAACTCATGAACTCCTGTTTAAAAGACAGGGGCATTAACCCACTAAGCCATTGCAACATCACAAGTGCAAAGTGATTTCAAGAAGGGCAGTGAACATTGAATCACTATTAGGTAAGTTCAAAAAAAAATCCATTGGTTTCACTACGTTATTCTTAATGCCAATCTTTGCAGCGCATCATGACGTATTGTTCTTGATGAACACGTAATACAGATTCTATATCTCACAATTGAACTATCTCAAGCCCAAAATCAATGCAAATTTCCATTGGCTCTATAGGAAGCTTATTAGTAAGTAAATGAAAAAACTCTCTGAGAATTAGAACTCATGAACTTCTGTTTATAAGATAGGCGCAATAACCAAGTAAGCCACTGGAACATCACAAGTGAAAAAGGTTGTCAAGAAGGGCAATGACCAATGAATCACTATTAGGTAAGTTCAAAAAGAAATCCATTGGTTTCACTATGTTATTCTTAATGCTAATCTTTGCAGCGCATCATGACATATTGTTCTTGATGAACACGTAATACCGATTCTATATCTCAAAATCAATGCAAATTTCCATTGCTCCATAGGAAGCTATTAGTAAGTAAATGAAAAAGACTCTCCAAGGCTTAGAACTCATGAAATCCTTTCAACAAGACAGGTGCATTAACCCAGTAAAAAACTGGAACATCACAGGTGCAAATTTATGTCAAGAAGGGCAGTGACCAATGAATCACTATTTGGTAAGTTCAAATAGAAATCCATTGGTTTTACTATGTTATTCTTAATGCCAATCTAAACAGCTTGTAATGACATATTGTTCTTTATGAACACTTAGTACAGATTCTATCTCACAATTGCACTATCTCAGTCCCAAAATCAATGCAAATTCCATTGGCTCTATAGGAAACTTATTGGTAAGTAAACGAAAAAAATCTTTCTGAGGACTAGAACTCATGAACTCCTGTTTAAAAGACATTGGCATTAACCCACTAAGCCATTGGAACATCACAAGTGCAAAATGATGTCAAGAAGGGCAGTGAACAATGAATCACTATTAGGTAAGTTCAAAAAGAAATCCATTGGTTTCACTATGTTATTCTTAATGCTAATATTTGCAGCGCATCATGACATATTGTTCTTGATGAACACGTAATACAGATTCTATATCTCACAATTGCACTATCTCAAGCCCAAAATCAATGCAAATTTCCATTGACTCCATAGGAAGGTTATTAGTAAGTAAATGAAAAAAACTATCCAAGGATTAGAACTCATGAAATCATTTTTACAAGACAGGTGCATTAACCCAGTATGCCACAGCAACATCACAGGTGCAAATTTATGTCAAGAAGGGCAGTGACCAATGAATCACTATTAGGTAAGTTCAAAAAGAAATCCATTGGTTTTACTATGTTATTCTTAATTCCAATCTAAACAGCTTGTAATGACATATTGTTCTTTATGAACACTTAGTACAGATTCTATCTCACAATTGCACTATCTCAATCCCAAAATCAATGCATATTTCCATTGGCTCCATAGGAAGTTTATTAGTAAGTAAATGAAAAAAACTCTCCAAGAATTAGAACTCATGAAATCCTTTTTACAAGACAGGTGCATTAACCCAGTAAGCCACTGGAACATCACAGGTGCAAAGATATGTCAAGAAGGGCAGTGAACAATGAATCACTATTAGGTAAGTTCAAAAAGAAATCCATTGGTTTCACTATGTTATTCTTAATGCCAATCTTTGCAGCGCATCATGACATATTGTTCTTGATGAACACGTAATACAGATTCTATATCTCAAAATCAATGCAAATTTCCATTGGCTCCATAGGAAGCTTATTAGTAAGTAAATGAAAAAAGCTCTCCAAAGATTAGAACTCGTGAACTCCTGTTTACAAGACAGGTGCATAAACCCAGTAAGCCACTGGAACATCACCGGTGCAAAGTTATGTCAAGAAGGGCAGTGAACAATGAATCACTATTAGGTAAGTTCAAAAACAAATCCATTGGTTTCACTATGTTATTCTTAATGCCAATCTTTGCACCGCATCATGACATATTGTTCTTGATGAACACATAATACAGATTCTATATCTCAAAATCAATTCAAATTTCCATTGCTCCATAGGAAGCTTATTAGTAAGTAAATGAAAAAGACTCTCCATGGATTAGAACTCATGAACTCCTGTTTACAAGAAAGGTGCATAAACCCAGTAAGCCACTGGAACATCACAGGTGCAAATTTATGTCAAGAAGGGCAGTGAACAATGAATCACTATTTGGTAAGTTCAAAAAGAAATCCATTGGTTTTACTATGTTATTCTTAATGCCAATCTAAACAGCTTGTAATGACATATTGTTCTTTATGAACACTTAGTACAGATTCTATCTCACAATTGCACTATCTCAATCCCAAAATCAATGGAAATTTCCATTGGCTCTATAGGAAACTGATTGGTAAGTAAATGAAAAAAAGCTCTTTGAGGACTAGAACTCACGAACTCCTTTTTAAAAGACAGGGACATTAACCCACTAAGCCATTGGAACATCACAAGTGCAAAGTCATGTCAAGAAGGGCAGTGAACAATGAATCACTATTAGGTAAGTTCAAAAAGAAATCCATTGGTTTCACTATGTTATTGTTAATGCTAATATTTGCAGCGCATCATGACATATTGTTCTTGATGAACACGTAATACAGATTCTATATCTCACAATTGCACTATATCAAGCCCAAAATCAATGCAAATTTCCATTGCTCCACAGGAAGCTTATTAGTAAGTAAATGAAAAAGACTCTCCATGGATTAGAACTCATGAACTCCTGTTTACAAGACAGGTGCATAAACCCATTAAGCCACTGGAACATCACAGGTGCAAATTTATGTCAAGAAGGGCAGTGACCAATGAATCACTATTAGGTAAGTTCAAAAAGAAATCCATTGGTTTTACTATGTTATTCTTAATGCCAATCTAAACAGCTTGTAATGACATATTGTTCTTTATGAACACTTAGTACAGATTCTATCTCACAATTGCACTATTTCAGTCCCAAAATCAATGCAAATTTCCATTGGCTCTATAGGAAACTTATTGGTAAGTAAACGAAAAATATGCTCTATGAGGACTAGAACTCACGAACTCCTGTTTAAAAGACAGGGACATTAACCCACTAAGCCATTGGAACATCACAAGTGCAAAGTGATGTCAAGAAGGGCAGTGAACAATGAATCACTATTAGGTAAGTTCAAAAAGAAATCCATTGGTTTCACTATGTTATTCTTAATGCTAATATTTGCAGCGCATCATGACATATTGTTCTTGATGAACACGTAATACAGATTCTATATCTCACAATTGCACTATCTCAAGCCCAAAATCAATGCAAATTTCCATTGGCTCCATAGGAAGCTTATTAGTAAGTAAATGAAAAAGGCTCTCCAAGGATTAGAACTCATGAACTCCTGTTTACAAGACAGGTGCATAAACCCTGTAAGCCACTGGAACATCACAGGTGCAAAGTTATGTCAAGAAGGGCAGTGAACAATGAATCACTATTAGGTATGTTCAAAAAGAAATCCATTGGTTTCACTATGTTATTCTGAATGCCAATCTTTGCAACGCATCATGACATATTGTTCTTGATGAACACGTAATAAAGATTCTATATCTCAAAATCAATGCAAAATTTCCATTGCTCCATAGGAAGCTTATTAGTAAGTAAATGAAAAAAACTCTCCAAGGATTAGAACTCATGAAATCCTTTTTACAAGACAGGTGCATTAACCCAGTAAGCCACAGCAACATCACTGGTGCAAATTTATGTCAAGAAGGGCAGTGACCAATGAATCACTATTAGGTAAGTTCAAAAAGAATTCCATTGGTTTTACTATGTTATTCTTAATGCCAATCTAAACAGCTTGTAATGACATATTGTTCTTTATGAACACTTAGTACAGATTCTATCTCACAATTGCACTATCTCAATCCCAAAACCAATGCAAATTTCCATTGGCTCTATAGGAAACTTATTGGTAAGTAAGTCATGGGGGGTCCACATGCATGCTGCATGTCATGGGGGCCCCATGTGCATGTCGCATTTCATGGGGGCCCCAAATGTATGCCGCATGTCATGAGGGCCCCAAATGCATGCCGCATGTCATGGAGGCCCCAAATGTATGCCGCATGTCATGGGGGCCCCAAATACATGCCGCATGTCATGGGGGCCCCCGTGCATGCCGCATGTCATGGGGGCCACAAATGCATGTCACATGTTTTGGGGCCCCCAAATACGTGCCACATGTCATGGGGGCCCCACGTGCTTGCCGCATGTTATGGAGTCCCCAAATGCATGCCGCCTGTCATGGGGGCCCCACGAGCATGCCGCATTTCCTTGGGGGCCCCAAATGCATGCTACATGTCAGGGGCCCCAAATGCTTGCTGCATGTCATGGAAGCCCCAAATACGTGCCGCTTGTAATGGGGGCCCCAAATGCATGCCGCATGTCATGGGGGCCCACATGCATACCGCTTGTCATGGGGGCAACACGTGCATACCGCATATCATGGGGCCCCACGTGCATGCCGCATGTCATGGGGGCCCCACATGCATGCCGCATGTCATGGGGGCCCCACTTGCATGCCGCTTGTCATTGGACCCCGAATGCATGCCGCATGTCATGGGGGCCCCAAATGTATGCCGCAAGTCATGGGGGCCCCACATGCATGTCGCATGTCATGTGTGCCCCACGTGCATGACACATGTCATGGTTGCAACACGTGCATTCTGCATGTCAAGGCGGCCCTAAGTGCACGGCGCATGTCACGATTACCCCAAATGCATGTCACATGTCATGAGGGCCCCACGCGCATGCCGCATGTCATAAGGGGCCCCACATGCATTCCGCATGTCATTGGGGCCCCACGTGCATGCCGCTTGTCAAGGGGGCTCCGAATGCATGCCGCATATCAAGTGGGCCCCACGTGCATGCCGCATGTCATGGGGCCCCATGTGCATGCTGAATGTCAAAGGGGTCCCACGTGCATGCCGCATGTCACGGGTACCCCAAATGCATGCCACATGTCATGGTGGCCCCACATGCATGCCTCATGTCAAGGGGGGCCCAAATGCATGCCTCATGTCACGTGTACCCCAAATGCATGCCGCATGTCATGTGGCCCCAAGTGCATGCAGCAGGTCATGGGACCCCATGTGCATGCCGCATGCCATGGGTGTCCCACCCGCATGCCGCATGTCATGGGGACCCACATGCATGCCGTATGTCATTTGGGCCAACATGCATGCCGCATGTCATGGCGGCACCACATGCATACCGCATGTCATGGGGCTCCACGTGCATAGCACATGTCATGGGGCCCCAGGTGCAAGCCGCTTGTCATGAGGGCCAAGAAAGCATGCCGCATTTCATAGGGGCCCCAAATGCATGCCTCATGTCATGGGGGCCCCAAATGCATGCCTCATGTCGTGGGTGCCCCACGTGCATGCCGCATGTCATGGGGGCCCCACATGCATGCCACATGTCATGGGGGACCCATGTGCATGCCGCATGTCATGGGGGCCCCAAATGCATGCCACATGTCATGGGTACCCCAAATGCATGTTCCATGTCATGGGGTTCCCAAATGCATGCTGCTTGTCTTGAGAACCCAAAATGCATGCCGCATGCCATGGGGACCCTAAATGCATGCCTCATGTCATGGGGGCCCCATGTGCATGCCGCATGTCATGGGGCCCCATGTGCATGCCGAATGTCCTGGGGGTACCACGTGCATGCCACATGTCATGGGGGCCCCACATGCATGCTGCATGTCATGGGGGCCCCAAATGCAAAGTGCATGTCATGGGGGCCTCACGTGCATACCGCATGTCATGGGGACCCCCAAAGCTCGACTCATGTCATAAGGCCCCAAATGCATACTGCATGTCATGGGAGCTGCACATGCATGCCGCATGTCATGGGGGACCCACATGCATACCACATATCATTGGGGCAACACATGTATACCGCATATCATGGGGCCCCACGTGCATAACGCATGTCATTGGGGCCCCAAATGCATGCTGCATGTCATGGGGCCCCATGTGCATGCCACACGTCATGGGGGCCCACATGCATAATGCATGTCATGGGGGCAACACGTGCATGTCGCAAGTCCTGGGGCACCATGTGAATGCCACATGTCATGGGGGCCTCAAATGCATGCCACATGTCATGGAGGCCCCAAATGCATGCCGAATGTCATTGGGGCCCCAAATGCATACTGCCTGTCATGGGATCTCCATATGCATGCCGCATGTCATGTGGCCCCATGTGCATGCCGCATGTCATGGGGGCCCCACATGCATGCCGCATGTCATGGGGGCCCACATGCATGCCGCATGTCATGGAGGCACCAAATGCATACCGCATGTCATGGGGCTCCACGTGCATACCGCATGTCTTGGGCCCCCAAGTGCATGCCGCATGTCATGGATGCCCCAAATGCATGCCGCATGTCATGGGGGCCTAAAAAACATGCCGCTTGTCATAGGGGCCCCAAATGCATGCCGCATGTCATGGGGGTCACACGTGCATGCCCCTTGTCATGGGGGCTCCACATGCATGCCACATGTCATGTAGGCCCCACATGCATGCCACATTTCATTGGGGGCCCAAAATGCATGCTGCATGTCAGGGGACACAAATGCATGCTGCATGTCATGGGGGCCCCAAATACGTGCCACATATCATGGGGGCACCAAATGCATGGGCCATGTCATAGGGGCCCCACATGCATGCCGCATGTCATGGGGCCCCAAATGCATGCTACATGTCATGGGGGCCTCAAATGCATGCTGCATGTGATGGGAGACCCAAATGCATGCCACATGTCATGGTAGCTCCACATGCATGCCAAATGTCATGGGGGCCCCAAATACGTGCCACATTTCATGAGGGCCCCACATGCCTGGTGCATGTCATAGGGCCCCACATTCATGATGCATGTCATGGAGGCCCCACATGCATGCCGCATGTCATGGGGCCTCACATGCATGCCGCATGTCATGGGGGCCCCAAATGTATGCTGCATGTCATGGGGGCCCTAAATGCATGCCACATGTCATGTGGTCCCCACGTGCATTCCGCATGTCATGGGGGCTCTACATGCATGCCGCATGTCATGGGGGCACCAAGTGCATGCCTCATGTCATGGGGGCCCCAAATGCATGCCGCATGTCATGGTGGCTCCAAAAGCATGCCGCATGTCATGGGGGCCCCAAATGTATGCCACATGTCATGGGGGCCCCAAGAGCATACCGCATGACATGGGGGCCCCAAGTGCTTGAGGCATGTCATGGGGGCCCAGCATGCATGCCGCATGTCTTGGGTACCCCAAATGCATGTCGCATGTCATTTGGGCCCCACATGCATGAAGCATGTCATGGTGGCACCAAATGCATTCTACATATCATGGAGGCCCCACGTGCATGCCACATGTCATGGGGGCCCCAAATGCAAGCCACATGTCTTGGGGGCCAAAAAAGCATGCCGCGTGTCATAGGGGCCCCAAATGCATTCCGAATGTCATGGGGGTCACACATTCATGTCGCATGTCATGGGGGCCCCACGTGCATTCCACATTTCATTGGGGGCCCCAAATGCATGCTGCATGTCTGGGGCCCCAAATGCATGCTGCATGTCTGGGGCCCCAAATGCATGCTGCATGTGATGGGGGCCCCAAATGCATGCTGCATGTGATGGGGGCCCCAAATGCATGCAACATGTCATGGTAGCCCCACATGCATGCCACATGTCATGGGGGACCCACGTGCATGCCGCATGTCATGAAAGCCCCACATGCATGCCGCATGTCATGGGGGCCCCACATGCATGCCACATGTCATAGGGGCCCCAAATGCATGCCACATGTCAGGGGGGCCCCAAATGCATGCCGTATGTCATGGGTGCCCCAAATGCATGCCGCTTGTCATGGGGGCCCCAAATGCATGCCGCATATCATGTGTACCCCAAATGCATACCCCATGTCATGGGGGAACCACGTGCATACCGCATGTCATGGGGACCCCCTATGCATGCCTCATGTCATGGGGGCCCCAAATGCATACTACATGTCTTGGGAGCTCCACATGCATGCCGCATGTCTTGTGGCCCCACGTGCATGCCGCATGTCATGGGGCCCCATGTGGATGCCGAATGTCATGGGGGTACCAATTTCATGCCGCATGTCATGGGGGACACTCATGCATACCGCATGTAATGGGGGCAACACGTGCATACCGCATATCATGGGGCCCCACGTGCATACCGCATGGCATTGGTCCCAAAATGCATGCCGCATGTCATGGGGCCCCATGTGCATGCCACATGCCATGGGGTCCACATCCATAACGCATGTCATTGGGGGAACATGTGCATACCGCAAATCATGGGCCCCACATGCATACCGCATGTCATAGGTGCCCCAAATGCATGCCGCATGTCATGGGGCCCCATGTGCATGCCACATGTCATGGGGGCCCCAAATGCATGCCACATGTCATGGAGGCCCCAAATGCATGCCGCATGTCATTGGGGCCCCAAATGCATACTGCCTGTCATGGGACCTCCACATGCATGCCGCATGTCATGGGGCCCCATGTGCATGCTGCATGTCATTGGGGCCCCAAATGCATGCCGCATGTTATGTGGCCCCAAGTGCATGACGTATGTTATGGGGCCCCATGTGCATGCCGCATGTCATGGGGGCCCACATGCATGCCACATGTCATGGGGGCACCACATGCATTCCGCATGTCATGGGGCTCCACGTGCATACCGCATGTCATGGGGCCCCACGTGCATGACGCATGTTATGGGTGCCCCAAATGCATGCCGCATGTCATGGGGGCCAAAAATGCATGCCACATGTCATGGGGGCCACACGTGCATGACACATGTCATGTGGGCTCCACATGCATGCCACATGTCAACGAGGCCCCATGTGCATGCCACATTTCATTGGGGGCCCAAATGCACGCTGCATGTCAGAGGCCACAAATGCATGCTGCATGTCATGGGGCCCCACATGCATGCCCCATGTCTTGGGGGCCTCAAATGCATGCTGCACATGATGGGGGACCCAAATGCATGCCACATGTCATGGGGGCCCCAAATGCATGCCGCATGTCATGTGGCCCCAAGTGCATGACGCATGTCATGGGGCCCCTTGTGCATGCCACATGTCATGAGGGCCCACATGCATGCCACATGTCATGGGGGCCCCAAATGCATGCCGCATGTCATGTGGCCCCAAGTGCATGACGCATGTCATGGGGCCCCTTGTGCATGCCGCATGTCATGAGGGCCCACATGCATGCCACATGTCATGGGGGCACCACATGCATACCGCATGTCATGGGGCTCCACGTGCATACCGCATGTCATGGGGCCCCACGTGCATGACGCATGTTATGGGTGCCCCAAATGCATGCCGCATGTCATGGGGGCCAAAAATGAATGCCACATGTCATGGGGGCCACACGTGCATGACACATGTCATGGGGGCTCCACGTGCATGCCACATTTCATTGGGGGCCCAAATGCATGCTGCATGTCAGAGGCCACAAATGCATGCTGCATGTCATGGGGCCCCACATGCATGCCCCATGTCTTGGGGGCCTCAAATGCATGCTGCACGTGATGGGGGACCCAAATGCATGGCACATATCATGGTAGCCGACACGCATGCCGCATGTCATGGGGGCCTCAAATACATGCCACATGTCATGGGGGCCCCACATGCATGGTGCATGTCATAGGGGCCCCACATGCATGCCGCATGTCATGGGGCCCCACATGCATGCCGCATGTCATGGGGGCCTCAAATGTATGCTGCATGTCATGGGAGCCCCAAATGCATGCCGCATGTCATGGGGTCCCCACATGCATTCCGCATGTCATGGGGGCTCTACATCCATGCCGCATTTCATGAGGGCACCAAGTGCATGCCGCATGTCATGGGGGCCCCAAATGCATGCCGCATGTCATGGGGGCTTCAAATGCATGCCGCATGTCATGGGGGCCCCAAATGCATGCCACATGTCATGGGGGCCCCAAGAGCATGCCGCGTGACATGGGGGCCCCACGTGCTTGACGCATGTCATGGGGGCCCCACATGCATGCCGCATGTCTTGAGTACCTCAAATGCATGTCGCATGTCATTTGGGCCCCACATGCATGACGCATGTCATGGTGGCCCCAAATGCATTCTACATATCATGGAGGCCCCACATCCATGCCGCATGTCATGGGGGCCCCAAATGCAAGCCGCCTGTCATGGGGGCAAAAAAAGCATTCCGCATGTCAAGGGGACCCCAAATGCATGCCTCATGTCATGGGGGCCACAAATGCATGCTGCATGTCATGGGGCCCCACATGCATGCCCCATGTCTCGGGGGCCTCAAATGCATGCTGCACGTGATGGGGGACCCAAATGCATGGCACATGTCATGGTAGCCGACACGCATGCCGCATGTCATGGGGGCCTCAAATACGTGCCACATGTCATGGGGGCCCCACATGCATGGTGCATGTCATAGGGGCCCCACATGCATGCCGCATGTCATGGGGCCCCACATGCATGCCGCATGTCATGGGGGCCTCAAATGTATGCTGCATGTCATGGGGGCCCCAAATGCATGCCGCATGTCATGGGGTCCCCACATGCATGTCGCATGTCATTTGGGCCCCACATGCATGACGCATGTCATGGTGGCCCCAAATGCATTCTACATATCATGGAGGCCCCACGTCCATGCCGCATGTCATGGGGGCACCAAATGCATGCTGCGTGTCTTGGGAACCCCAAATGCATGTCGCATGTCATGTGGCCCCACGTGCATGCCGCATGTCATGGGGACCCATGTGCATGCCGAATGTCATGGGTGTACCACGTGCATGCCACATATCATGGGGTCCCCACATGCATGCCTCATGTCATGGGGGCCCCAAATGCAAAGTGCATGTCATGGGGGCCTCACGTGCATACCGCATGTCATGGGGACCCCCAAAGCTTGACTCATGTCATGGGGGCCCCAAATGCATACTGCATGTCATGGGAGCTCCACATGCATGCCGCATGTCATGTGGCCCCACGTGCATGCCGCATGTCATGGGGGACCCAAATGCATACCGCATATCATGGGGGCAACACGTGTATACCGCATATCATGGGGCCCCACGTGCATACCGCATGTCATGGGGGTCACACGTGCATGCCCCATGTCATGGGGGCTCCACATGCATGCCACATGTCATGTAGGCCCAACGTGCATGCCGCATTTCATTGGGGGCCCCAAATGCATGCTGCATGTCAGGGGCCACAAATGCATGCTGCATGTCATGGGGGCCCCAAATACGTGCCACATATCATGGGGGCACCAAATGCATGGGCCATGTCATAGGGGCCCCACATGCATGCTGCATGTCATGTGGTCCCCACTTGCATTCCGAATATCATGGGGGCTCTACATGCATGCCGCATGTCATGGGGGCACCAAGTGCATGCCTCATGTCATCGGGGCCCCAAATGCATCACGCATGTCATGGTGGCTCCAAATGCATGCCGCATGTCATGGGGGCCCCAAATGCATGCCACATGTCATGGGGGCCCCAAGAGCATGCCGCATGACATGGGGGCCCCACGTGCTTGAGGCATGTCATGGGGGCCCAACATGTATGCCGCATGTATTGGGTACGATAAATGCATGTCGCATGTCATTTGGGCCCCACATGCATGAAGCATGTCATGGGGGCCCCAAATGCAAGCCACATGTCATGGGGGCCAAAAAAGCATGCCGCATGTCATAGGGGCCCCAAATGCATTCCGCATGTCATGGGGGCTCCACGTGCATGCCGCATTTCATTGGGGGCCCCAAATGCATGCTGCATGTCTGGGGCCCCAAATGCATGCTGCATGTGATGGGGGCCCCAAATGCATGCAACATGTCATGGTAGCCCCACATGCATGGGCCATGTCAAGGGGCCCCACATGAATGCCGCATGTCATGGAAGCCCCACATGCATGCCGCATGTCATGGGGGCCCCACATGCATGCCACATGTCATGGGGGCCCCAAATGCATGCCACATGTCATGGGGGCCCCAAATGCATGCCACATGTCATGGGTGCCCAAAATGCATGTCGCATGTCATGGGTACACCAAATGCATGCCGCATGTCATGTGTACCCCAAATGCATGCCCCATGTCATGAGGGACCCACGTGCATACTGCATGTCATGGGAGCTCCACATGCATGCCGCATGTCATGTGGCCCCACGTGCATGCCACATGTCATGGGGCCCCATGTGCATGCCGAATGTCATGGTGGTACCAATTTCATGCCGCATGTCATGGGGGACACTCATGCATACCGCATGTCATGGGGGCAACACGTGCATACCGCATATCATGGGGCCCCACGTGCATACCGCATGGCATTGGGGCCCAAAATGCATGCCGCATGTCATGTGGCCCCATGTGCATGCCACATGCCATGGGGGCCCACATGCATACCGCATGTCATGGAGTGAACATGTGCATACCGCATATCATGGGCCCCACGTGCATACCGCATGTCATAGGTGCCCCAAATGCATGCCGCATGTCATGGGCCCCATGTGCATGCCACATGTCATGGGGGCCCCAAATGCATGCCACATGTCATGGAGGCCCCAAATGCATACCGCATGTCATGTGGCTCCACGTGCATACCGCATGTCATGGGGCCCCACGTGTATGACGCATGCCATGTGTGCCCCAAATGCATGCCGCATGTCATGGGGGCCAAAAAAGCATGCCGCATGTCATAGGGGCCCCAAATGCATGCCACATGTCATGGGGGCCGCAAGAGCATACCGCATGACATGGGGGCCCCAAGTGCTTGAGGCATGTCATGGGGGCCCAACATGCATGCCGCATGTCTTGGGTACCCCAAATGCATGTCGCATGTCATTTGGGCCCCACATGCATGAAGCATGTCATGGGGGCCCCAAATGCATTCTACATATCATGGAGGCCCCACGTGCATGCCGCATGTCATGGGGGCCCCACATGCATGCCACATGTCATGGGGGCCCCAAATGCATGCCACATGTCATGGGGGCCCCAAATGCATGCCACATGTCATGGGTGCCCAAAATGCATGTCGCATGTCATGGGTACACCAAATGCATGCCGCATGTCATGTGTACCCCAAATGCATGCCCCATGTCATGAGGGACCCACGTGCATACTGCATGTCATGGGAGCTCCACATGCATGCCGCATGTCATGTGGCCCCACGTGCATGCCACATGTCATGGGGCCCCATGTGCATGCCGAATGTCATGGTGGTACCAATTTCATGCCGCATGTCATGGGGGACACTCATGCATACCGCATGTCATGGGGGCAACACGTGCATACCGCATATCATGGGGCCCCACATGCATACCGCATGGCATTGGGGCCCAAAATGCATGCCGCATGTCATGTGGCCCCATGTGCATGCCACATGCCATGGGGGCCCACATGCATACCGCATGTCATGGAGTGAACATGTGCATACCGCATATCATGGGCCCCACGTGCATACCGCATGTCATAGGTGCCCCAAATGCATGCCGCATGTCATGGGCCCCATGTGCATGCCACATGTCATGGGGGCCCCAAATGCATGCCACATGTCATGGAGGCCCCAAATGCATACCGCATGTCATGTGGCTCCACGTGCATACCGCATGTCATGGGGCCCCACGTGTATGACGCATGCCATGTGTGCCCCAAATGCATGCCGCATGTCATGGGGGCCAAAAAAGCATGCCGCATGTCATAGGGGCCCCAAATGCATGCCACATGTCATGGGGGCCGCAAGAGCATACCGCATGACATGGGGGCCCCAAGTGCTTGAGGCATGTCATGGGGGCCCAACATGCATGCCGCATGTCTTGGGTACCCCAAATGCATGTCGCATGTCATTTGGGCCCCACATGCATGAAGCATGTCATGGGGGCCCCAAATGCATTCTACATATCATGGAGGCCCCACGTGCATGCCGCATGTCATGGGGGCCCCAAATGCAAGCCACATGTCATGGGGGCCAAAAAAGCATGCCGCATGTCAAAGGGGCCCCAAATGCATTCCGCATGTCAACAGCTGGACCTTTGGATTTTGGAAATGTTTGCGTTTTTTGACCAGATTCGCGTCAGGCGCTCCCACACTCGTCCCGAGGGGACGAGCATCTCCGGAATTTGCGATTAAGCCTCGGCGTCCGCGCTACAGTTTTCTGGCTCTGGAACGCACGCGGTTTGGAGCTGGACGCCGATATTCGGTGTGCTGCACTCCTATCACATGCCGGACGCGCTGTACTTTTTTCGTAACGTTTCGAGATGAAAAGATTTTTCCAAAGAAATCCTCTCTGCCATCTTCTTTAATAGCCAGCTCTCACCTACAATAGCCAGCCCTCACGAAAAAACTTTGCCGCTGGACGACGCAACGCTCGCCATTTTACAGATCCAGCCCGGGAGATGCTCTGCACGCCGCCCCGGGTCGATCCGACGCCATTAAGGCTCCGAAAAAAGGCTTGCAAAAACCTCGTCTGTTCCAGGTCCGAAAAACAAGCCATTTAGCCAGCCCTCACAACATTTCATCACTTGGAAATGACCACCAGATGGCATCTGTGCTTTAAATATCATTCATTACTTGTCAGCCAGAATTCAGCTGCATTTCTGGAAATTGAACACTGGATGGCAGCTGTGCTTTAAAAGCCATTCACTCGTTCATGATAGACCCTCACAGGAAACACACAATAAGGAGATTTTTCACTTATCCTTCGGTGGAAAGGCTGTGATGGGGGGAGGGGATGATGATGTAGCATTTTTGTCTCTGTTGTTTCACTGAGATTAGGACTTTCAATGTGCTGCTGCCTGACCTTGTAAAACACTAACTCTTTTAACACAGATTGTGACCATATAATCAAATGAGAATAAGGAGTTTAATTAAAGGCATTTAAAAAGTTGCAATTTTATTACATCATTATTTAAAAAGACACAAAAATGGCAGCAATAATCACTGGTATTGAGGCCAATAATCACATCCATAGATGGAGCCCATATTTCATATCAAAAATAGGTAAAAGTAAATAGAGCATGTGACCATGTTGTAAAACACTTAAAGTTGTGTAAAAACCGTGGCGTAGGAACGGGCGGTGAAATAAGCGCGCCAAAAAAACTATAAAGTTTAAGGTTTTTTTCCGTAATTCATCAGATGAGCGTGATAACGGACGCTGCACTGAATGGCGGCGCGTAGGAACGGGCGGTGAAATAAGCGCGCCTAAACAACTATAAAGTTTACGTTTTTTTTCCGTAATCCATCAGATGAGCGTGATAACGGTTGCTGTGCTGAACGGCGGCACGTAGGAACGGGCGGTGAAATAAGTGCGCCAAAAAAACTATAAAGTTTACGTTTTATTTCTGTAATTCATCAGATGAGCGTGATAACGGACGCTGCGCTGAACGGCGGCGCGTAGGAACGGGCGGTGAAATAAGCGCGCCAAAAAAACTATAAAGTTTACGTTTTTTTTCCGTAATTCATCAGATGAGCATGATAACGGATGCTGTGCTGAACAGCGGCACGTAGGAACGGGCGGTGAAATAAGTGCACCAAAAAAACGATAAAGTTTAGGTTTTTTTTCTGTAATTCATCAGATGAGCGTGATAACGGACGCTGCGCTGAACGGCGAAGCGTAGGAACGGGCGGTGAAATAAGCGCGCCAAAAAAACTATAAAGTTTACGTTTTTTTTCCGTAATTCATCAGATGAGCGTGATAACGGAAGCTGCGCTGAACGGTGGCGCGTAGTAACAGGCGGTGAAATAAGCGTGCCAAAAAACTATAAAGTTTACTTTTTTTCCATAATTCATTAGATGAGCGTGATAACGGAAGCTGCGCTGAACGGCGGCGCGTAGGAACGGGCGGTGAAATAAGCGCGCCAAAAAAACTATAAGGTTTACGTTTTTTTTCCGTAATTCATCAGATGAGCGTGATAACGGAAGGTGCGCTGAACCGCGGCGCGTAGGAACGGGCGGTGAAATAAGCGCGCCAAAGAAACTATAAAGTTTACGTTTTTTTCCATAATTCATTAGATGAGCATGATAACGGAAGCTGTGCTGAACGGCGGCGCGTAGGAAAAGGCAGTGAAATAAGCGCGCCAAAAAAACTATAAAGTTTACGTTTTTTTTCCGTAATTTATCTGATGAGCGTGATAACGGACGCAGCCCTTAACGGCGGCGTCAGAGCGACTTTTTTTTGTTGCAGATTGAATTTTAAGTGCTTTTGGTATCATCAAACCTGTAGCCAGCTCTCATCCTCATTGAGCTATTCCAAGGGTGAGGGCTGGCTACGGGTCGCCCTGGAGGCACCTGTAGCCAGCTCTCATCCTCATTGAGCTATTCCAAGGGTAAGGGCTGGCTAGGGGTCGCCCTGGAGGCACCTGTAGCCAGCTCTCATCCTCATTGAGCTATTCCAAGGGTAAGGGCTGGCTAGGGGTCGCCCTGGAGGCACCTGTAGCCAGCTCTCATCCTCATTGAGCTATTCCAACGGTGAGGGCTGGCTAGGGGTCGCCCTGGAGGCACCTGTAGCCAGCTCTCATCCTCATTGAGCTATTCCAAGGGTGAGGGCTGGCTAGGGGTCGCAATGGAGGCACCTGTAGCCAGCTCTCATCCTCATTGAGCTATTCCAACGGTGAGGGCTGGCTAGGGGTCGCCCTGGAGGCACCTGTAGCCAGCTCTCATCCTCATTGAGCTATTCCAAGGGTGAGGGCTGGCTAGGGGTCGCAATGGAGGCACCTGTAGCCAGCTCTCATCCTCATTGAGCTATTCCAAGGGTGAGGGCTGGCTACGGGTCGCCCTGGAGGCACCTGTAGCCAGCTCTCATCCTCATTGAGCTATTCCAAAGGTGTGGGCTGGTTTCGGGTCGCCCTGGAGGCACCTGTAGCCAGCTCTCATCCTCATTGAGCTATTCCAAGGGTGAGGGCTGGCTACGGGTCGCCCTGGAGGCACCTGTAGCCAGCTCTCATCCTCATTGAGCTATTCCAAGGGTGAGGGCTGGCTAGGGGTCGCCCTGGAGGCACCTGTAGCCAGCTCTCGTCCTCATTGAGCTATTCCAAGGGTGAGGGCTGGCTACGTGTCGCCCTGGAGGCACCTGTAGCCAGCTCTCATCCTCATTGAGCGTGATAACGGACGCTGCGCTGAACGGCGGCGCATAGGAACGGGCGGTGAAATAAGCGCGCCAAAAAAACTATAAAGTTTACGTTTTTTTTCCGTAATTCATCAGATGAGGGTGATAACGAACGCTGCGCTGAACGGCGGCGCGTAGGAACGGGCGGTGAAATAAGCGCGCCAAAAAAACTATAAAATTTACGTTTTTTTTCCGTAATTCTTCAGATGAGCGTGATAACGGAAGCTGCGCTGAACGGCGGCGCGTAGGAACAGGCGGTGAAATAAGCGCGCCAAAAAAGCTATAAAGTGTACGTTTTTTTTCCATAATTCATTAGATGAGCGTGATAACGGACGCTGCACTGAATGGCGGCGTGTAGGAACGGGCGGTGAAATAAGCGCGCCAAAAAACTATAAAGTTTACGTTTTTTTTCCGTAATTCATCAGATGAGCGTGATAAAGGATGCTGTGCTGAACGGCGGCACGTAGGAACGGGCGGTGAAATAAGTGCGCCAAAAAAACGCTAAAGTTTACGTTTTTTTTCTGTAATTTATCAGATGAGCGTGATAACGGACGCAGCCCTTAACGGCGGCGTCAGAGAGACTTTTTTTTGTTGCAGATTGAATTTTAAGTGCTTTTGGTATCATCAAACCTGTAGCCAGCTCTCATCCTCATTGAGCTATTCCAAGGGTGAGGGCTGGCTAAGGGTCGCCCTGGAGGCACCTGTAGCCAGCTCTCATCCTCATTGAGCTGCTCCAAGGGTGAGGGCTGGCTACGGGTCGCCCTGGAGGCACCTGTAGCCAGCTCTCATCCTCATTGAGCGTGATAACGGACGCTGCGCTGAACGGCGGCGCGTAGGAACGGTCGGTGAAATAAGCGCGCCAAAAAAACTATAAAATTTACGTTTTTTTTCCGTAATTCATCAGATTAGCGTGATAACGGAAGCTGCGCTGAACGGCGGCGCGTAGGAACGGGCGGTGAAATAAGCGCGCCAAAAAAGCTATAAAGTGTACGGTTTTTTTCCATAATTCATTAGATGAGCGTGATAACGGAAGCTGCGTTGAACGGCGGCGCGTAGGAACGGGCGGTGAAATAAGCGCGCCAAAAAAACTATAAAGTTTACGTTTTTTTTCCGTAATTCATCAGATGAGCGTGATAACGGACGCTGCGCTGAATGGCGGCACGTAGGAACGGGCGGTGAAATAAGCGCGCCAAAAAAACTATAAAGTTTACGTTATTTTTCCGTAATTCATCAGATGAGCGTGATAACGGATGCTGTGCTGAACGGCGGCACGTAGGAACGGGCAGTGAAATAAATGCGCCAAAAAAACGATAAAGTTTACGTTTTTTTTTTGTAATTTATCAGATGAGCGTGATAACGGACGCAGCCCTTAACGGCGGCGTCAGAGCGAATTTTTTTTGTTGCAGATTGAATTTTAAGTGCTTTTGGTATCATCAAACCTGTAGCCAGCTCTCATCCTCATTGAGCTATTCCAAGGGTGAGGGCTGGCTAAGGGTCGCCCTGGAGGCACCTGTAGCCAGCTCTCATCCTCATTGAGCTGCTCCAGGGGTGAGGGCTGGCTACGGGTCGCCCTGGAGGCACCTGTAGCCAGCTCTCATCCTCATTGAGCTGCTCCAGGGGTGAGGGCTGGCTAGGGGTCGCCCTGGAGGCACCTGTAGCCAGCTCTCATCCTCATTGAGCTGCTCCAAGGGTGAGGGCTGGCTAGGGGTCGCCCTGGAGGCACCTGTAGCCAGCTCTCATCCTCATTGAGCTGCTCCAAGGGTGAGGGCTGGCTAGGGGTCGCCCTGAAGGCACCTGTAGCCAGCTCTCATCCTCATTGAGCTGCTCCAAGGGTGAGGGCTGGCTAGGGGTCGCCCTGGAGGCACCTGTAGCCAGCTCTCATCCTCATTGAGCTGCTCCAAGGGTGAGGGCTGCCTAGGGGTCGCCCTGAAGGCACCTGTAGCCAGCTCTCATCCTCATTGAGCTGCTCCAAGGGTGAGGGCTGGCTAGGGGTCGCCCTGGAGGCACCTGTAGCCAGCTCTCATCCTCATTGAGCTGCTCCAAGGGTGAGGGCTGGCTAGGGGTCGCCCTGGAGGCACCTGTAGCCAGCTCTCATCCTCATTGAGCTGCTCCAAGGGTGAGGGCTGGCTAGGGGTCGCCCTGGAGGCACCTGTAGCCAGCTCTCATCCTCATTGAGCTGCTCCAAGGGTGAGGGCTGGCTAGGGGTCGCCCTGGAGGCACCTGTAGCCAGCTCTCATCCTCATTGAGCTGCTCCAGGGGTGAGGGCTGGCTAGGGGTCGCCCTGGAGGCACCTGTAGCCAGCTCTCATCCTCATTGAGCTGCTCCAAGGGTGAGGGCTGGCTAGGGGTCGCCCTGGAGGCACCTGTAGCCAGCTCTCATCCTCATTGAGCTGCTCCAATGGTGCGGGCTGGCTAGGGGTCGCCCTGGAGGCACCTGTAGCCAGCTCTCATCCTCATTGAGCTGCTCCAAGGGTGAGGGCTGGCTAGGGGTCGCCCTGGAGGCACCTGTAGCCAGCTCTCATCCTCATTGAGCTGCTCCAAGGGTGAGGGCTGGCTAGGGGTCGCCCTGGAGGCACCTGTAGCCAGCTCTCATTCTCATTGAGCTGCTGCAAGGGTGAGGGCTGGCTAGGGGTCGCCCTGGAGGCACCTGTAGCCAGCTCTCATCCTCATTGAGCTGCTCCAAGGGTGAGGGCTGGCTAGGGGTCGCCCTGGAGGCACCTGTAGCCAGCTCTCATCCTCATTGAGCTGCTCCAAGGGTGAGGGCTGGCTAGGGGTCGCCCTGGAGGCACCTGTAGCCAGCTCTCATCCTCATTGAGCTGCTCCAAGGGTGCGGGCTGGCTAGGGGTCGCCCTGGAGGCACCTGTAGCCAGCTCTCATCCTCATTGAGCTGCTCCAAGGGTGCGGGCTGGCTAGGGGTCGCCCTGGAGGCACCTGTAGCCAGCTCTCATCCTCATTGAGCTGCTCCAAGGGTGCGGGCTGGCTAGGGGTCGCCCTGGAGGCACCTGTAGCCAGCTCTCATCCTCATTGAGCTGCTCCAAGGGTGCGGGCTGGCTAGGGGTCGCCCTGGAGGCACCTGTAGCCAGCTCTCATCCTCATTGAGCTGCTCCAAGGGTGCGGGCTGGCTAGGGGTCGCACTGGAGGCACCTGTAGCCAGCTCTCATCCTCATTGAGCTGCTCCAAGGGTGAGGGCTGGCTTGGGGTCGCCCTGGAGGCACCTGTAGCCAGCTCTCATCCTCATTGAGCTGCTCCAAGGGTGAGGGCTGGCTAGGGGTCGCCCTGGAGGCACCTGTAGCCAGCTCTCATCCTCATTGAGCTGCTCCAAGGGTGAGGGCTGGCTAGTGGTCGCCCTGGAGGCACCTGTAGCCAGCTCTCATCCTCATTGAGCTGCTCCAAGGGTGAGGGCTGGCTAGGGGTCGCCCTGGAGGCACCTGTAGCCAGCTCTCATCCTCATTGAGCTGCTCCAAGGGTGAGGGCTGGCTAGGGGTCGCCCTGGAGGCACCTGTAGCCAGCTCTCATCCTCATTGAGCTGCTCCAAGGGTGAGGGCTGGCTAGGGGTCGCCCTGGAGGCACCTGTAGCCAGCTCTCATCCTCATTGAGCTGCTCCAAGGGTGAGGGCTGGCTAGGGGTCGCCCTGGAGGCACCTGTAGCCAGCTCTCATCCTCATTGAGCTGCTCCAAGGGTGAGGGCTGGCTAGGGGTCGCCCTGGAGGCACCTGTAGCCAGCTCTCATCCTCATTGAGCTGCTCCAAGGGTGAGGGCTGGCTAGGGGTCGCCCTGGAGGCACCTGTAGCCAGCTCTCATCCTCATTGAGCTGCTCCAAGGGTGAGGGCTGGCTAGGGGTCGCCCTGGAGGCACCTGTAGCCAGCTCTCATCCTCATTGAGCTATTGCAAGGGTGAGGGCTCGCTATGTGTCGCCCTGGAGGCACCTGTAGCCAGCTCTCATCCTCATTGAGCGTGATAACGGACGCTGCGCTGAACGGCGGCGCATAGGAACGGGCGGTGAAATAAGCGCGCCAAAAAAACTATAAAATTTACGTTTTTTTTCCGTAATTCATCAGATGAGCGTGATAACGGAAGCTGCGCTGAACGGCGGCGCGTACTAAGCGGCGGTGAAATAAGCGCGCCAAAAAATCTATAAAGTGTAAGTTTTTTTTCCATAATTCATTAGATGAGCGTGATAACGGAAGCTGCGTTGAACGACGGCGCGTAGGAACGGGCGGTGAAATAAGCGCGCCAAAAAAACTATAAAGTTTACGTTTTTTTTCCGTAATTCATCAGATGAGCGTGATAACGGACGTTGCGCTGAATGGCGGCGCGTAGGAACGGGCGGTGAAATAAGCGCGCCAAAAAAACTATAAAGTTTACGTTTTTTTTCCGTAATTCATCAGATGAGCGTGATAACGGATGCTGTGCTGTACGGCGGCACGTAGGAACGGGCGGTGAAATAAGTGCGCCAAAAAAACGATAAAGTTTACGTTTTTTTTCTGTAATTTATCAGATGAGCGTGATAACGGACGCAGCCCTTAACGGCGGCGTCAGAGCGACTTTTTTTTGTTGCAGATTGAATTTTAAGTGCTTTTGGTATCATCAAACCTGTAGCCAGCTCTCATCCTCATTGAGCTATACCAAGGGTGAGGGCTGGCTAAGGGTCGCCCTGGAGGCACCTGTAGCCAGCTCTCATCCTCATTGAGCTGCTCCAAGGGTGAGGGCTGGCTACGGGTCGCCCTGGAGGCACCTGTAGCCAGCTCTCATCCTCATTGAGCTGCTCCAAGGGTGAGGGCTGGCTAGGGGTCGCCCTGGAGGCACCTGTAGCCAGCTCTCATCCTCATTGAGCTGCTCCAAGGGTGAGGGCTGGCTAGGGGTCGCCCTGGAGGCACCTGTAGCCAGCTCTCATCCTCATTGAGCTGCTCCAAGGGTGAGGGCTGGCTAGGGGTCGCCCTGGAGGCACCTGTAGCCAGCTCTCATCCTCATTGAGCTGCTCCAAGGGTGAGGGCTGGCTAGGGGTCGCCCTGGAGGCACCTGTAGCCAGCTCTCATCCTCATTGAGCTGCTCCAAGGGTGAGGGCTGGCTAGGGGTCGCCCTGGAGGCACCTGTAGCCAGCTCTCATCCTCATTGAGCTGCTCCAAGGGTGAGGGCTGGCTAGGGGTCGCCCTGGAGGCACCTGTAGCCAGCTCTCATCCTCATTGAGCTGCTCCAAGGGTGAGGGCTGGCTAGGGGTCGCCCTGGAGGCACCTGTAGCCAGCTCTCATCCTCATTGAGCTGCTCCAAGGGTGAGGGCTGGCTAGGGGTCGCCCTGGAGGCACCTGTAGCCAGCTCTCATCCTCATTGAGCTGCTCCAAGGGTGAGGGCTGGCTAGGGGTCGCCCTGGAGGCACCTGTAGCCAGCTCTCATCCTCATTGAGCTGCTCCAAGGGTGAGGGCTGGCTAGGGGTCGGCCTGGAGGCACCTGTAGCCAGCTCTCATCCTCATTGAGCTGCTCCAAGGGTGAGGGCTGGCTAGGGGTCGCCCTGGAGGCACCTGTAGCCAGCTCTCATCCTCATTGAGCTGCTCCAAGGGTGAGGGCTGGCTAGGGGTCGCCCTGGAGGCACCTGTAGCCAGCTCTCATCCTCATTGAGCTGCTCCAAGGGTGAGGGCTGGCTAGGGGTCGCCCTGGAGGCACCTGTAGCCAGCTCTCATCCTCATTGAGCTATTCCAAGGGTGAGGGCTGGCTACGGGTCGCCCTGGATGTACCTGTAGCCAGCTCTCATCCTCATTGAGCTATTCCAAGGGTGAGGGCTGGCTAGAGGCAGCCGTGGACACACGATAGCCAGCCCTCATGGTGTTTGTGTTATTAAAGAAAAAAAATAAATTTGAGGGCTGGCTAGAGGCAGCCGTGGACACATGATAGCCAGCCCTCATGGTGTTTGTGTTATTAAAGAAAAATAATAAATTTGATGGCTGGCTAGAGGCAGCCGTGGACACACTATATATATATATATATATATATATATATATATATATATATTTCTGCAGTATCTGTGCATTATGAATCGTGATATGTGTTAAAGGGGCCCACTGAGACTTTCGCCTAGGGCCCACATAAACCTGGAGCCGGCCCTGCCCATGTGTGGTGATTATTGATTCCAGTACTAATAGGAATAGCAGGGGCACTAACAGCATGAATGGGGTGTTTATTTATTTGTATTTTGGATATTGTTTCTTCTGGTGTGTGAATATATGGCACTGACCAGTTTAATGCCCTGTATTTGTGTGGTTTTTGCCTTGGATTCTTACATTTTATTATATTGTCTGCTATAGTATATATTTTGTGCTATAGTGCATTACCTCTAATACTGGTGGCGGATTTGCCAGTCAGTATATTAATGTGCAAAATTGATCACCAGGGACAGCCTAAGTGTATATTTGATCTTTACTTGATCTATTACAATCATGTGTTTTTCTGGGATGGATTTTGGAGTAGGTGGGCTTTCCATTAGTGGGTAATTCCACTATATTAACTTTTACTTGTGTTTTCATGAATTGGATTGTGACATTGATTGTATGTATTTATAAAAAATATAATTCATTGTAATTTATTGAAGTATTGTCTAGATTGGGTGATCACTGCACAAGAGCATACCCCTTTTCTTCTTGCCGATGTTTATATATATTTCGTATGCTGCATGTTGATCCCATAGTGATTAGATGGTGCCCTCCATAACTTTGAGTTTGTGACAAAAGTATTCTTGGGGTGATACCTTTATCGACTAACCAGAAAAAAAATATATATATATGCAAGCTTTCAGAGCATTAGAGGCTTCTTCTTCAGGCAACATTACAAATGATTTCATAAGATAAAAGGCACAGCATTGGAGAGATGTTACAAGAAGACATTTGTTCATGAGGTGTAAGTTGCAAAAGGCCTTGGGAATGTTTAATTATCTGGAGGTGTGAATTGTGTCCATGTAGTGAGTCATAAAGCTATGTTTTATCGTTAGTCCTGTTGTCAGTGAATTGAACATCCTTATCAATTTGAATTCCCAAATGTTTCTTTCTCTGTTGCCCTTGAAGTGACCTTTTAGTATCAAAACTTTTAGATTTTTCATACAGTGTCCCCTTCAGTGTCCAATTCAGACCTTCAGATAATTAAACATTCCCAAGGCCTTTCATTCATACAAAAAAACTAATTTGCTCTCCCTAACATATCAGTAGAAGACATCACAACTTACACCTCATGAAGAAATGTCTTGTTGTAACATCTCAAGTCCTTCTGCAGCCTTATCTCAATTGAATTAACATACAAACCAAAGCTTTTTTTTTTTTCTTTTTTCAAATGTTTCCTCAGGGTATATGAGAGCCTACAGTAGTTGGTGTATCTGAGTCTATATTCTGGCTTTTGAAGGAGCAACTTGCTAATTCTTACTATTGCTAGAAAATGGACTCTCCTGGAAATCCAGACCTGTTTCTCTGCAATATATGCCTGAAGCTCTATAAAAACCTGCGCAGGCATCTAAAGACCGTATGCATGAAAACCCGTCAGGCGGAGATCGACAATGAAATCAAGAATACAAAAAGGAACATGCACAAGGTGGCTGAATCCCTTTCTGTTGTGCCTTATGACAGCCTCGATTTCAAAAACAGCCAATTTACAAGTGCTCAGGACTTCTTCACAGAATTTTTGGAAAGTCGAGGTTGCATCGTGACCGGAAAACCATCTGAAAGGTATGTATATGTTTTTTCATAATATTTCAGGGTTTTCTAGCATTTACCTATTTATTACCTATCCTAATTTTGCACGTAATTTTGTTTTTTACCTATATACATCTTATGCAATATATCTTAGTTGAGTGCTATCAAAATGGCTGAAAGACATGCCAACATAGTGCCAAAAAGTCTACCCCTACCCATCTAAGTAAGCTTCATACTTTATACTTTTATTTTTCTGTTAATCTAGATAGAAAAAAGGCTTGTTTTTTTTCAGTGAGCTAGTGTTACTTTTACCATATATTGTACTGTAAAATTGGGAAAAAATTCTATGTGCGCTTAAATTGCAAAACTGTGCAATTGCACTTTTTAACACTGCGTTCACTACATGGAGTGATGCCTCAGCTCAGCTCAGTATAACTTTGCGGATACCAAAAATGTATACTTTTGCTTTTATCTAAGTGCTGGAGAAAATTCTGAATTTTTTTTAAAAAAAAGTTTTGCACTTTGTGGTCATTTTTTCCAACCTATAGCATTATTTTTTGTGATCCATGTGATGACATTTTTTTGTGGCTAGGAGTGATGTATTCAAAGATATCATTTTTAGGTAGACAGTGTTTTGATCACCCAGTATTGAATTTTATTGGCGCATGTGTGTGCATATATATATATATATATAATTTTTTTTTTTCTTCAATATAATAAAATATAATAACATAATGTAATTACCTTATAATAATGTAAATATAATATGGCATACTATAATAATATATTAATAATATAATTAATACACTATAAAAATATAAAATTGTATCTAATACAAGATAATATACATATAATATAACAATATAATATATTATATAATATTAAATATAATATAATGCTATATTAAATAATATATTACTAATATAATATGATATAATTAAAATGTATATAATCTAATATTGTAAATATAATATAATGTAGTAATAATAGAATTATAGTATGATATAATTACAATATAATAAGAATATCGTTTATGTGACAGCTGGCTACTGATGGTCCTAGATGTCCCTGTAGCTGGCTCTCACTTCTACTCCTAACTCAGATGTCTCAAAGCTCTCCTTTGCTATTGGGTCAAAACTAAGATTGTTGTCACTAGAATGGCCCTACAGGCACCACAATAGTGGTAAAGGGCCTTGACCAACCATCCAAGTCGCCTGCAAAGTTCTATATGTTGATACTCTCAATTATAGAGGAATTAATGCAGATTTTGGGTTTCTTTTTTAGGCCATCCACTGAAGAAGAGGAGCCTATGACACTTCCTCCTGAGGTTGAAGAAGCTAGGTAAGAACTATGCACCAGATTTCTAAAAACATTTGTAACAGCTTTACTATTATTAGTAAAGGAAGCTTATGATGTCAATAATCACCCTAATATATTCTTGCCTCTTTCAGTTCGAATGCCACGATGCCCATGCGGAAAAAACTTGCTGTGGTTGGGTTTCATAAGATGCACAGCTTAAGTTCCTCAATTTTACTGGCTTTTAAAAACTATTTAAAGGGAAAATGTACCGAATCGACCATAACACCGATGGTAAGTGTAATTTTATCATTTTGCGTGTGTTTGAGGAATCCTTACAGATGTGAACCCTGATGCATGATCATTTTTTTAAATTTTAGATACGAATCGTTTCTCGCTTTCTTTATTATGTAAACCCGGAAGACATCTCTGCTGACTTTTTAAAGAACTTGAAGGCCACTAGAGAATATTTTATTTCCTTGGAAAGCTTAAAGACCAATGAAGAAACAATAAAAAAGCATATTAGTCACCTGCGGAGATTTGTAACTTTTGTATGCTCAAAGGACTACCCCTATCTCCTTGACGAAGAAGCAAAAAATGCAGTTGAGCCCTTTAAGGAGACTTTGAGTGTTGTAGTAAAGAGATTAAACAAGAAGCTTGCAAAAGGCAGGAAGAGGGGGTAAGTAGCTCAAGTTTATACTACACCTGCAATTTAAATTTTTACTGTCATGGGGATGTAAAATGCCATAAAAACATCATGGGAAAGGTTGATTATTAGAAAGTCTAGATTTATTTATTACTTGTTCTGCCATGCAAGGTTGGAACAAAGTAATATTTAGCTCTTAGAAGCTCAGGCAAATCCCATATTTCCATTTCAATTGAATTCAAAATATTTTAACTTGCTAAAATGAGTTCATAATCACAAATGCGCAGAGGTTACATCTTCTGGCTCCATTATGGGATCGGTAAAATGGAACCCCTAGATAAAAGATTTGTCGAATGATGGAAACAAAGAATGCTAAATGTATCTAATGGGCTAACATGCAAAAAAAATAAATAAAAAGAACGAACCTGTAACATAACTCATTTTATCATCCACAGATTGGAATCCACGCCTGTGACTATGGCTGATTGCTGCAAAATTTTGAAAGTGGCAAAGCCTCACGTGACTGATATTTTTACACAGGCAGAAATTAGTAAGATGTTGAGTGATAAGGAGAAGACCCTAGCATGTTATTATCTTCAGGCTGTTATTATCTATAAGCATCTACGTAAGCCATCTGAGGCAAAAAATCTAATGGTAGGTTTAATTTAATTAACCAACTTAGCATATTGCTGACAGATGCTGCTTCACCATATCTTATGTATTTTCAATGTTTTTCTCTTAGTTAAAAGACTGGCTTGAAAGGGAGAAGTTAGATGTTGATGGACAGACCTTAACAGTGGTAAAGACAAAAAAAAATCTTTTGATACTGCAGGAGGAGGATGAGAAGGTAAAATGTTAAAAACATAACTCCTATAAAGCTGTGCTGTAGGTTCTTCAAGGTTTTGCCATTTGCAATCGCATCTTTAACACAGAGTTTCACTTTGACAGAATTTCAATACATATTTCGAAAAGATTAGGACAACTAATTAACCCAAGGATGCAGATACGGTGCCTACATTCTTTGTGTCCTGCAATGGACAACACATCAAGAATCCCGGCAAAGACATGGAGCGCTTCCATAATAAGTTCGTAAAAAATGAGGCCCTCCTTCTCTGCACTACCAAGCATTTAACAAGACTAACAAATGTTTTATCCACAGGTATCAGCTGCCCGTAAAAATATGGGTGATGGCAATAGACGCATACAAAAAGTGGGCTGAAGAATGTCTTTCACAGGTGGAAAGAGACCAGGCCAATGCGTACGTGCACTTTGTGTCCAGACCCGACATGGTGGATAAATCTCCATTTGCTGCAGGGATGTTAATTGTGGCTACACTGAAGGGAGATGAGCAAGCAGGAACCTCTGTGTAAGAGACCTAACTTTATCCCCACAGGCATTCCCAAAATCCATCTTTTTATTGCATGAGACTTAAGTAATTATGCCTTATTGTATATATGATTTCAACCAAATTCTTGGTTAAGTCGTCTAGTAGGTAACAATGCCTTTATCAGTTTTTCCTAACTTAACTGTTTTTTTTTTAACTTCACAGATGTACATTGCCCAAGAGAAGGAGGATCAGGGGAGAAGAGGACTGCGAGGGACAAGCAGATGAGGAAGAGACAGAAGGCGCTGGGTAGGAGAGTGAACAGACACCCTATGATGCCACCACAATTAATTTCTCCACAGTACCATCCACACACAGTATGATGACCCAACTGTGCCTCCCTCCACTACCCTGGTGATGAATGGTGATCCCAGCACAGTATAATCCTCAATTGTGATTCCCATACAGCCCTCCATGCAGTACATGGGGCCTACGTGCAGTATCATGGCCCCTACTATCACTGTACGTCGTATTAATACCCCCACACAGCCTTCCGCACAGTGTGATGGACCCCACGCAGACCTTCACACTGTATATTTGCTGGCATACAATATAGTGGCCCTCAAATAGTCATCCATAAGATATAAAGGCTCCTTCATAGCCATCCACATATTATAATGCCCTCCATAAATTCATTCAAATATTATAATGGCCCCGCATACCTTATGGATGGGAAATGGGCCCTACATAGTAGTTCTCCATATGGTATAATGCACCTCCCATTGCCTTCTATATAGAATAATACTTTCCCATAGTTTTCTGTATATTACAATGCATCACCCATAGTCCTCCATATAACTTATTGTAACCTCCATATAACATATTGCAGCCTTTATGCAATATTATGTAATCTCCATACTACTCAATATATAAAGCAGCCTCTATAGTTCATCATATTGTATAATGTAGGCTCTATAATCCTCCATATAGTATAATGTAGCTTCTTTAATTATCCATATTGCATAATGTAGCCTCTATAATCCTCTGTATAGCATACAGCTTCTATATTCCTTCATATAGCATAATGTAGCATCTGTCATCTTGCATATAGGATAATGTGGCCCTACAGTCCTGTCCTCCATATCATAATGGGGCCCCATAGTTAATGGTTAATATATTTAATTTTGTATTAAGCAAAAAATCATTCTCTAACCAATAATCTATTATACAAATAAATAGCGGCACTTTCCGTAAAGTAATTCTGCCTTTTAGTATATGATGAATTCCAAATTCTTGGTTAAGTAGTCCGGTGAGGAACAACACCATTTTTAGTATATTCTAATTTACCATCTATCCATTAAACTTTACAGAAGTTCCATTGACATCACAGGAGAAGGCGGCGGCAATCGGAGACATTCTGAAGCGGCAGAAATCCATGAGGAAGAGGCAGTCCAGCAGACTGACAATGCTCAAAAAGAGCTCTATTTCAACAGATTAATTGAAAAGTACCCTGTAGGAGTAAACACCCAATTACCATCCCTGTCCACCTGCAGTCAGTACACAGAGCGTTTCGCACACTACTGTCGGGACAAGTGGAGGCGAGACCAATACAATCTACGCGTTTCAAGTGCTGTCGGTAAGTTTTTTTTCTCTTTCTTTAAATTTAAATCTGTCTACTTGATGTTATTGTATTCTTTGGGATGTGCTGCCTGAATATTTTTTTTGCTGAATATTTTACAGTATTTTCTCTTTTTTAGATTATTTCAGGCTTTTCCCCAAAGAAGATGATTTAAAGCACTATCTGAATCAACAGCATTGGACGTCCAACCTACCTGTCCTAGTAGATGTCCAACGTGGATGGAAGCCCAAACCAAAAAGAGGGGATACAGAGAACATTGCCAGACTTCAAGAAAAGCTAAAATTGCAAACGTGGACAGGCCTAATGATTGTAAATGAACGAGGCAAAGGTGAAGGACTGTGCACAACTCGTGCTTTTAGTAAAGGAGAAGTCATTTGTGACTATCATGGAGTGCTTAGAGAAGGAGCTGAGGCTTGCAAAATACAGGCAACTCTGAACGAGGATGAATGTTATATGTTTTTTTTCTTCATTGGTGAAAAGCAGTGGTGTATTGATGCCAGGGAGGTTCCGTGCAGTTGTCACCCAGACATGCCTTCCACATTTGGGCGAAAAATGAATCATTCTTATAAAAATTACAACGTCAAACCAATCCTTAAATTTATAATTGATGGTAACACGCCATCAATACTATTTCTGGCTAATTGCGATATCAAACCAGGGACAGCGCTTTTGTTCGATTATGGAGTGAAACCTAATGACTATGGAGAAGGTTCAGATATCCCATGGCTGACAACGTGACATTTAAGGTACCATTACACTCTTCAATATCGTGTGCGATATTGCACAAGCGTCAGGTGTTTCACATCGCACACACTATCCTTAATTGATTGTACGTGCGCTGTTACATGCTATATCGTAGATAACGCATGTACAATGTTGCGATGCAGCGCTATTCTGTACCATGCTGCGATTCTGCAAATTCAATGCAAAGTATAGGTGAATCGTATGGTTCCATGCTTCAATGCTGCAGCCTGCACGATGGTTAATTACACGACGATCGTGAGATTTGAGGTCAGGATCTGAAATCAAACAAATAATACTGGATAAATAAATATCCAGTTCTACATGCAGACATGCTATACACATCTACTCCCATTCACACTTAAATGATATCACAGCAGACCTCGGTCATATCAGACCTGCCAACTTATACCACTCTAAGTGCCCAGAAAATGTAATGTTATTATTTATATCAGGCGGAGAGCACCAATCGAACCTAGGGTCACAACAAGGTCCATGAAGACAGTGATGCAGTTGAGGAAAAGGAAACACCCAGGGTAATTGGTCAATATACTCATTCACATTGTCCTTGAACAATAAACATTTCTGTTTTAACATATGTATTCCCCTTCTTTCCTTTAAAGAGATTAAGAAGACGGCAGTGATCAGCTCCCAAGAAAGAATGAGGCGTTTCGGAGACTAGAGTTCCGGTCTTGTTAAAGTTTTTGAATTCATGTTTTATTTGTTTCTTTTCTGTTCTAGGTTGTTCTACAATTCCAGGTGAACGGGGCCCTCGAAGCAATGGGAGAAGATTTTCTTTATTATAAACATTTGTACTGTTTGTATTAGTGTTAAAGGGATTCTGTCACCAGGTTTTAGCCATCTCATCTGAGCGCACCATAATGTGGACACAGAGATCTTTATTCCAGTGATGTATCACTTACTAGGCTGCTCAGTGTAGTTTGCATTAAAACACTGTTAAATCATCTGGAGATTATCATTAGAGCACTACTCCAGTAGTCCAGTCATACTTGGGAGCTGCCAAATCTGCAACAGAGAAAACAGTAATTTTATCAAAATGACAGCAAGGAGCTCAGTAAGTGAAACATTGCTGGATCAGGATTTCTATTTCTACATTATGCTGCTGTCAGATGGGATGTCAAAAACCTGGTGACACAGTCCCTTTAATAACTATTTTAAAGCTAAATATAAATAGTCCTATGGCTATGATGAAACAATTCTGACAACTGTTCAAATGGCACAATCATTTACTACCGTCAGGTTTCTGAGCCGTTTAGTCTAATGCTTTGTCAGTATTACTAGAATCCATAATAATTTAAAGGTCAGGTAGCCATAAAAGTGCTCCTGCCAGTCAGAGCAGTGCAGTCCCTGGAAATCGGGCCTAGGGAAGCAGAATATATTACCATCCCTAACAACGGTAAGCATGACCCCTAGCTGTCCAGCAACCCGACATGTAGAACTGCCTATAAAAATGACCATTTGTCCAGTCAGTGCATCACTCTCTGGTGCCCTTTTACACTGGCACACTGCTTTCTGTCTCTCTCTCTCTTTCTCTCTCCGCAGTGCAATGCTCTCTGGTGCTCCTTCACTCTCTCTCCAGTGCACCACTCTCTGACGTGTTCTCTTTCTCCCTACTGCACCGCTCTCTGGCACTCCTCTGTCTTTATAGTGCACTGCTCTCTTTTGTGCTCTCTCAGTCTCCAGTGCATCACTGGCGCTCGCTTTTGATCTCTCCCCATTGCACCACTCTCTCACATGCTCTCTCTCTGGTGCTCTCTTTCCGTCCAAAGTGCCTTTTTTTGTCTCTGTGCCTTCACGAGCTTCTCAATCTCTGTCTTTGCCCATCTGTGGCTCTCTATCGGTCTCTGTGCCTCTCTGTCCCTCCCTGTGCTTCTATTTACCTTTTGCATCCCTCTATGTGCCTACCTTTGTCCCTTTGCTCCCTTCTTTGCCTCTATGTGCCTCTTAATGACTCTCTCACGAGCACACCTCTTTCTGTAGGTCAAAGGTAAGAAGCACTACTCAAGTTGCAGCAGAGAAGATGAATTGGTAAGTAACCACAAAGCTACACAGTGTTTAACACTTGTGTATTTTTTAAGAATCTTGTTGGTGTAGGATGCTTCCTGAACATTAAAGTGAATGGTCAGGAAACATCTTTAAGCTACAGGATCCTTGAAAAATATGCAAGTTTTTATGGGATGATTTGTCAGGCTATCAACAATCACACAGGGCCACATGCCCGTCAACAGGGCAATAGCCGACTCCACAAGGCCAATGACCCTTTGCAAAGGGCCAGAGGTCCCTTTCCGCAGGGCCATAGGCATTTCCACAGGGCCATAACCCCCTCCAACTCTCTCCACAGGACCACAGGCTACTACCGGGCCACAGGCTTTTCCACAGTGCCACAAGCCCCATCCAGCTCTCTTCACAGGCAATCATGTTGCACTTTTGCAACAAAAGAGTCAATCTTTGTTGCAGTTGCAGCTCTCTTCACAGGCAATCATGTTGCACTTTTGCAACAAAAGAGTCAATCTTTGTTGCAGTTCGGCAACATTAGAGTCAACCCTGTTGCAGATCGGACACAAAGCTTGAAAATTTAGATGTTTACTGCAGAGAACTTCATAGGCCCCCATCTTACTCCAGAGCCTTCCACAGGCCCCTCCAGCCCGCTCCACAGGCCACAACTCCCTCCAGCTCGCTTTACATCGCCACATGCCCATCTGCGGGGCAACAGACCCCTATGCAGGGTCACAGGCCTTTCCACAGGGCCGCAACCCCTTCAGCTCTCTCCAAAGGACCACTGGCTCCTTCTGCCGGGCCACAAGCCTTTCCACAGGGCCACAATCCCCTCCAATTCCACAGGACAACAGGCTCTCTTTACAGGGCCATAGCTCCCCTCCACAGGGCCAAATGCACTTTCCACATGGCCACAACCCCCTCCAGCTCTCTACACAGAGTCATGGGGCCCGTCTGCAGGGCACAAGCCCCTTCATCAAGGCCAAGGGGCCTTTCTACAGGGCCACTGGCATTTAAATAGTGCCACAACCTCCTCTGGCTCTCTCAAGAGGGCCACAGGCTCCTTCTACAGGGCAAGGGCCCCCTCCACAAGGCCAAAGGCCCTTTGCAAAGAGCCATAGGTCCATTCCACAGGGCCATAGTCATTTCCATAGGGCCATAACCCCCTCAAGCTCTCTCCACAGAACAACAGGCTCCTTCTACAGGTTTACAGGCATTTATACAGGGCCACAACCGCCTTCACCTCTCTCCACAGGGCCCTTTCACTGTGTCATAGGCTTTTCCATAAGGCCACAACCCCCTCTGTCTCTCTCAAAAAGGACAGAGGCTCCCTTTACAAGGCCACAGCCCCCTCCACAAGTCCAAAGGCCTTTTTCAAAGGGCCACAGGTCCCTTCCACAGAGCCATAGGCATTTCCCCAAGGCAATAACCCCCTCCAGCTCTCTCCACAGGCTCCTTCTACAAGGCTACAACCCTTTTCAGCTCTTTCATCAGGGCCACAGCCTCCTCCACCCCCCTTTAGTCAGTTAAAAGGACTCATTTGAGTGACCTATTGACCATTGGTCAGCTCGAGTAAAGGAACCTGATATAGTATACTGCACTGTTTAATATTCTTTTTTTCTTTACACAGGTTGAATGCTTGCAAAGAAATGTCACCTATGCCATGCTCCTTTATACCAGTTTTCTTGATTGACATGTTATTTTTGGAGCCAAATGAGAAAATTGGGAAATGGAAAGCTCCCCCCTCCTTCCAATCAGTGGATCCGGTCAGGTGCTCAGTGGCGGTAGGCCACCGCCTGAAAGCCAAACATGAAAAAAGGAATGCTGGCACCGGTTTCCATATGATGAATTTTACTTTATTCCATGAAGATCAATACATTAAAAAGAAGGCATCTTTACAGGCAATCCGCCCCATCATGTCATTTTTGGTTTAAGCCTAATTTCTTTCAATAAATAAAATGGAATAAATGTGTCACTTTTTTGCCTCTACTAATAGTTGTGGGGTATTATGACATCACAATAGAATTAATACTTACCCTTTCCGATGCCTTTTAGGGCTATCCGGTGCAGAACCAAGGCCAAATACCAACCGACAGGACCTTCCTGTAACATCATGGAAGGTCCTGTCGCTCAGGACGTGGCCTTGGCTCTGCACCGGATAGACCGAAAAGCGTCTGAAAGGGTAAGTATTAATTCTTTATTATTTTTAATACATCTTGATTTATTTAATTTTGATTTCGTACTGTATAGTAATATATTAAAAAATGAAAGGGGGGCTGGCAGACATGTCACAAAGGGGAGGAGGAACAGGATTCTTCATCCTCCTCTGTGACATCACTTCTCCTCCGGGCCGGAAAAAAGCGTGGTGTGTGAACACAGCCTCAGGCTGCGTGCCCACGTAGCGATTTACAAGCGTATATGTTGCGTAATTTACGCAGCGGAAACGCTTGTGAAACACTTGTTAATCCGCACCCCATGGTACTTAGTGGCATTCCGCAATGTTAATGCCCATGCTGCGGATTTTTCCGCAGCGTTTCTGCTGCGCTTAAAAATCCTTTCCACAGGGCCACAACGCCTTCAGCTCTCTCCACAGGACCACAGGCTCCTACTGGGCCACAGGCCTTTCCACAGTGTCACAAGCCCCTCCATCTCTCTCCACAGGCTATCATGTTGCATGTCGTTTACTGCAAAGGACTTCATAGGCCCAAATCTTACTCCAGAGCCTTCCACAGGCCTCTCCAGCCTGCTCCACATGGCCTTTTCCTCAGGCCACAACTCCCTCCAGCTCTCTTTACATCGCCACATGCCCCTCTGCGGGGCCACAGACCCCTATACAGGGTCACAGGCCTTTCCACAGGGCCTCAACCCCTTCAGCTGTCTCCACAGGACCACAGGCTTTTCCACAGCCCACAACTCCTTCCAGCTCTCACCACACGGCCACAGCCCCTTCCACAAGGCTAAAGGGCCTATCCATAGGGCCACAGACCTTTCCACAGGGCCACAACACCCTCCAGCTCTCTCCACAGGAAAAGAAGCTCTCTTTACAGGGCCATAGCTCACCTCCACAGGGCCAAATGCACTTTCCACACGGCCACAACTCCCAACAGCTCTCTCCACAGAGTCACAGGACCCGTCTGCAGGGCACGAGCCCCCTCTTCAAGGCCAAAAGGCCTTTCTACATGGCCATAGTCATTTCCATAGGGCACGAGCCCCTCCAGCTCTCTCCACAGGGCAACGGACACCTATACAGGGTCAGAGGCCTTTCCACAGGGCCACAACACTTTCAGCTCTCTCCACAGGACCACAGGCTCCTACTGGGCCACAGGCCTTTCCACAGTGCCACAAGCCCCTCCAGCTCTCTCCACAGGCAATCATGTTGCATGTTGTTTACTGCAAAGGACTTCATAGGCTCAAATCTTACTCCAGAGCCTTCCACAGGCCCCTCCAGCCCGCTCCACATGGCCTTTTTCGTCAGGCCACAACTCCCTCCAGCTCTCTTTACATCGCCACATGCCCCTCTGCGGGGCCACAGACCCCTATACAGGGTCACAGGCCTTTCCACAGGGCCTCAACCCCTTCAGCTCTCTCCACAGGACCACTGGCTCCTTCTGCCGGGCCACAAGCATTTCCACAGGGCCACAATCCCCTCCAACTCTTCTCCACAGGACAACAAGCTCTCTTTACAGAGCCATAGCTCCCCTCCACAGGGCCAAATGCACTTTCTGCACGGCCACAGCCCACTTTAGCTCTCTCCACAGAGACACGGGGCCTGTCTGCAGGACACAAGCCCCCTCTTCAAGGCCAAAGGGCCTTTCTACATGGCCATAGTCATTTCCATAGGGCACAAGCCCCTCCAGCACTCTCCACAGGGCAACGGACCCCTATACAGGGTCACAGGCCTTTCCACAGGGCCACAACACCTTCAGCTCTCTCCACAGGACCACAGGCTACTACCGGGCCACAGGTCTTTCCACAGGGCCACAAGCACCATCCAGCTCTCTCCACAGGCAATCATGTTGCACTTTTGCAACAAGAGTCAATTTTTGTTGCAGTTCGGCAACATTGGAGTCAACCCTGTTGCAAATCGGACACGAAGATTGAAAATTTAGATGTTTACTGCAAAGGACTTCATAGGCCCCCATCTTACTCCAGAGCCTTCCACAGGCCCCTCCAGCACGCTCCACATGGCCTTTTCCACAGGCCACAACTCCATCCAGCTGTCTTTACATCGCCACATGCCCCTCTGCGGGGCAAGAGACCCCTATACAGGGTCACAGGCCTCTCCACAGGGCCTCAACCCTTTCAGCTCTCTCCACAGGACCACTGGCTCCTTCTGCCGGGCCACAAGCCTTTCCACAGGGCCACAATCCCCTCCAATTCCACAGGACAACAGGCTCTCTTTACAGGGCCATAGCTCCCCTCCACAGGGCCAAATGCACTTTCCACATGGCCACAACCCCCTACAGCTCTCTACACAGAGTCATGGGGCCCGTCTGCAGGGCACAAGCCCCTTCATCAAGGCCAAGGGGCCTTTCTACAGGGCCACTGTCCTTTAAATAGTGCCACAACCTCCTCTGGCTCTCTCAAGAGGGCCACAGGCTCCTTCTACAGGGCAAGGGCCCCCTCCACAAGGCCAAAGGCCCTTTGCAAAGGGCCATAGATCCATTCCACAGGGTCATAGTCATTTCCATAGGGCCATAACCCCCCTCAAGCTCTCTCCACAGAACCGCAGGCTCCTTCTACAGGTTTACAGGCATATACACAGGGCCACATCCGCCTTCACCTCTCTCCACAAGGCGACAGGGCCCTTTCACTGTGTCATAGGCCTTTCCATAAGGCCACAACCCCCTCTGTCTCTCTCAAAAAGGACAGAGGCTCCCTTTGCAAGGCAACAGCCCCCTCCACAAGGCCAAAGGCCTTTTTCAAAGGGCCACAGGTCCCTTTCGCAGGGCCATAGGCATTTCCCCAAGGCAATAACCCCCTCCAGCTCTCTCCAGAGGACCACAGGCTCATTCTACAAGACTACAACCCCTTTGAGCTCTTTCATCAGGGCCACAGCCTCCTCCGCCCCCCTTTAATCAGTTAAAAGGGCTCAATTTAGTGACCACAACACCTTCAGCTCTCTCCACAGGACCACAGGCTCCTACTGAGCCACAGGACTTTCCACAGTGCCACAAGCCCCTCTAGCTCTCTCCACAGGCAATCATGTTGCATGTTTTTTAGTGCAAAGGACTTCATAGGCCCAAATCTTACTCCAGAGCCTTCCACAGGCCCCTCCAGCCGGCTCCACATGGCCTTTTCCTCAGGCCACAACTCCCTCCAGCTCTCTTTACATCGCCACATGCCCCTCTGCGGGGCCACAGACCCCTATACAGGGTCACAGGCCTTTCCACAGGGCCTCAACCCCTTCAGCTCTCTCCACAGGACCACAGGCTTTTCCACAGCCCACAACTCCTTCCAGCTCTCACCACAGGGCCACAGCCCCTTCCACAAGGCTAAAGGGCCTATCCATAGGGCCACAGACCTTTCCACAGGGCCACAACACGCTCCAGCTCTCTCCACAGGACAAGAAGCTCTCTTTACAGGGCCATAGCTCACCTCCACAGGGCCAAATGCACTTTCCACACGGCCACAACTCCCAACAGCCCTCTCCACAGAGTCACAGGGCCCATCTGCAGGGCACAAGCCCCTCTTCAAGGCCAAAAGGCCTTTCTACATGGCCATAGTCATTCCCATAGGGCACGAGCACCTCCAGCTCTCTCCACAGGGCAACGGACCCCTGTACAGGGTCAAAGTCCTTTCCACAGGGCCACAACAGCTTCAGCTCTCTCTCCACAGGCAATCATGTTGCATGTTGTTTACTGCAGAGGACTTCATAGGCCCAAACCTTACTCCAGAGCCTTCCACAGGCCCCTCCAGCCCGCTCCACATGGCCTTTTCCTCAGGCCACAACTCCCTCCAGCTCTCTTTACATCGCCACATGCCCCTCTGTGGGGCCACAGACCCCTATACAGGGTCACATGCCTTTCCACAGGGCCTCAACCCCTTCAGCTCTCTCCACAGGACCACTGCCTCCTTCTGCCGGGCTACAAGCCTTTCCACAGGGCCACAATCCCTTCCAACTCTTCTCCACAGGACAACAAGCTCTCTTTACAGGGCCATAGCTCCCCTCCACAGGGCCAAATGCACTTTCTGCATGGCCACAGCCCCCTTTAGCTCTCTCCTCAGAGACACAAGGCCCGTCTGCAGGGCACAAGCCCCCTCTTCAAGGCCAAAAGGCCTTTCTACATGGCCATAGTCACTTCCATAGGGCACGAGCCCCTCCAGCTCTCTCCACAGGGCAACGGACCGCTATACAGGGTCACAGGCCTTTCCACAGGGCCACAACACCTTCAGCTCTTCCACAGGACCACAGGCTCCAGCCCGGCCACAGGCCTTTCATCAGTGCTACAAGTCCCTCCAGCTCTCTCCACAGGCAATCATGTTTCATGTTGTTTACCGCAAAAGGACTTCATAGGCCCAAATCTTACTTCAGACCCTTCCACAGGCCTTTCCAGCCCACTCCACATGGCCTTTTCCTCAGGCCACAACTCCCTCCAACTCTCTTTACATCACCACATGCCCCTCTACGGGGCCACAGACCCCTATACAGAGTCACAGGCCTTTCCACAGGGCCTCAACCCCTTTAGCTGTCTACACAGGACCACAGGCTTTTCCATAGCCCACAACTCCTTCCACCTCTCACCACAGGGCCACAGCCCCTTCCACAAGGCCAAAGGGCCTATCCATAGGGCCACAAACCTTTCCACAATTCCACAACACCCTCCAGCTCTCTCCACAGGACAAGAAGCTCTCTTTACAGGGCCATAGCTCACCTCCACAGTGCCAAATGCACTTTAAACACGGCCACAACTCCCAACAGCCCTCTCCACAGAGTCACAGGGCCCGTCTGCAGGGCACAAGCCCCCTCTTCAAAGCCAAAAGGCCTTTCTGCATGGCCATAGTCATTTCCATAGGGCACGAGCCCCTCAAGCTCTCTCCACAGGGCAACGGACCGCTATACAGGGTCACAGGCCTTTCCACAGGGCGACAACACCTTCAGCTCTCTCCACAGGACCACAGGCTCCTACTGTCACGCTGTCTCTGTATACTGGAGGTAGGGGGCCTAAGCTGACCCTAAGCTGGGGCCCTGACTAATCCCTCAACCTGGAGGTACTGTTAAAGGTACAGAGGTCCAGGCCGCCAGCGTAACCCCTACCTCCTGAAGATCCCTGCACCTCAGTAATCTAGTCCTGAGAAGGACCCCGATCACAACCAAAGGGAACAAGAAATAATATGCCCAAACACAGTATTTAGACGAACGAGACAGTACAAGGGAAAAACCAAAACCACCTTGCATACAAACAACTTCTCAACTACAACAGAGGGAAAACCAACGGGAAAGGAGAAAAATGATAAAGCGAGGAAAGGGAAAAAACACTTCCAAATACACTTATCTCAGCAACTCCAAACACCACGATCCGCTCTGTCAGTCTGAATGAAATGCTTTCACCGACACCTCCCAAACAGACCAGCAGGTATATGAAGGAGTCTCACTACAGAAGTATTGATTGCAGCTGGGCGAGGCTGGACCTCATCTAGCCCAGAGAGAGAGAGAGAATTAACTCCCTCACTGCCGAGAAACACAAAGCACCAACAAGTCAGCTGCGAGAAGTCAGGCTGTGTACTCGTGACGATCTTCGTGGCAACACACCCGTGACACCTACCCGGCAACAGGCTTTTCCACAGTGCTACAAGTCCCTCTAGCTCTCTCCACAGGCATTCATGTTGCATGTTGTTTACCGAAAAAAGGACTTCATAGGCCCAAATCTTACTTCAGACCCTTCCACAGGCCCCTCCAGCCCACACCACATGGCCTTTTCCGCAGGCCACAACTCCCTCCAGCTCTCTTTACATCGCCACATGCCCCTCTGCGGGGCCACAGACCCCTATACAGGGTCACAGGCCTTTCCACAGGGCCTCAACCCCTTCAGCTCTCTCCACCGGACCACTGGCTCCTTCTGCCGGGCCACAAGCCTTTCCACAGGGCCACAATCCCCTCCAACTCTTCTCCACAGGACAACAAGCTCTCTTTACAGAGCCATAGCTCCCCTCCACAGGGCCAAATGCACTTTCTGCACGGCTACAGCCCCCTTTAGCTCTCTCCACAGAGACACAGGGCCCGTCTGCAGGACACAAGCCCCCTCTTCAAGGCCAAAGGGCCTTTCTACTTGGCCATAGTCATTTCCATAGGGCACAAGCCCCTCCAGCTCTCTCCACAGGGCAACGGACCCCTATACAGGGTCACAGGCCTTTCCACAGGGCCACAACACCTTCAGCTCTCTCCACAGGACCACAGGCTCCTACCCGGCCACAGGCTTTTCCACAGTGCTACAAGTCCCTCTAGCTCTCTCCACAGGCAATCATGTTGCATGTTGTTTACCGAAAAAAGGACTTCATAGGCCCAAATCTTACTTCAGACCCTTCCACAGGCCCCTCCAGCCCGCTCCACATGGCCTTTTCCGCAGGCCACAACTCCCTCCAGCTCTCTTTACATCGCCACATGCCCCTCTGCAGGGCCACAGACCCCTATACAGGGTCACAGGCCTTTCCACAGGGCCTCAACCCCTTCAGCTCTCTCCACAGCACCACTGCCTACTTCTGCCGGGCCACAAGCCTTTCCACAGAGCCACAATCCCCTCCAACTCTTCTCCACAGGACAACAAGCTCTCTTTACTGGGCCATAGCTCCCCTCCACAGGGCCAAATGCACTTTCTACACGGCCACAGCACCCTTTAGCTCTCTCCACAGAGACACAAGGCCCGTATGCAGGGCACAAGCCCCCTCTTCAAGGCCAAAAGGCCTTTCTACATGGCCATAGTCATTTCCATAGGGCACGAGCACCTCCAGCTCTCTCCACAGGGCAACGGACCCCTATACAGGGTCACAGGCCTTTCCACAGGGCCACAACAGCTTCAGCTCTCTCCACAGGACCACAGGCTCCTACCCGGCCACACGCCTTTCCACAGTGCTACAAGTCCCTCCAGCTCTCTCCACAGGCAATCATGTTGCATGTTGTTTGCCGCAAAAAGACTTCATAGGCCCAAATCTTACTTCAGACCCTTCCACAGGCCCCTCCAGCCCGCTCTACATGGCCTTTTCCGCAGGCCACAACTCCCTCCAGCTCTCTTTACATCGCCACATGCCCCTCTGCGGGGCCACAGACCCCTATACAGGGTCACAGGCCTTTCCACAGCGCCTCAACCCCTTCAGCTCTCTCCACAGGACCACTGGCTCCTTCTGCCGAGCCACAAGCATTTCCACAGGGCCACAATCCGCTCAAACTCTTCTCCACAGGACAACAAGCTAACTTTACAGGGCCATAGCTCCCTTCCTCAAAGCCAGCCCTCATGGTGTTTGTGTTATTAAAGAAAAAAAAAATTTGAGGGCTGGCTAGAGGCAGCCGTGGACACACGATTGCCAGCCCTCATGGTGTTTGTGTTATTAAAAAAAAAAAAATAATTTTAGGGCTGGCTAGAGGCAGCCGTGGACACAACATAGCAAGCCCTCATGGTGTTTGTGTTATTAAAGAAAAAAAATAAATTTGAGGGCTGGCTAGAGGCAGCAGTGGACACACGATAGCCAGCCCTCATGGTGTTTGTGTTATTAAAGAAAAAAAATTAATTTGAGGGCTGGCTAGAGGCAGCCGTGGACACACGATAGCCAGCCCTCATGGTGTTTGTGTTATTAAAGAAACTAAATAAATTTGAGGGCTGGCTAGAGGCAGCCGTGGACACACGATAGCCAGCTCTCATGGTCTTTGTGTTATTAAAGAAAAAAAGTAAATTTGAGGGCTGGCTAGAGGCAACCGTGGACACACGATAGCCAGCCCACATGGTGTTTGTGTTATTAAAGAAAAAAAATAAATTTAAGGGCTGGCTAGAGGCAGCCGTGGACACACGATAGCCAGCCCTCATGGTGTTTGTGTTATTAAAGAAAATAAATAAATTTGAGGGCTGGCTAGAGGCAACCGTGGACACACGATAGCCAGCCCACATGGTGTTTGTATTATTAAAGAAAATAAATAAATTTGAGGGCTGGCTAGAGGCAGCCATGGACAAACGATAACCAGCCCTCATGGTGTTTGTGTTATTAAAGAAAAAAAATAAATTTGAGGGCTGGCTAGAGGCAGCCATGGACACACGATAGCCAGCCCACATGGTGTTTGTGTTATTAAAGAAAAAATATAAATTTGATGGCTGGCTAGAGGCAGCCGTGGACACACTATATATATATATATATATATATATATATATTATATATATATATATATATATATTTCTGCAGTATCTGTGCATTATGAATCGTGATATGTGTTAAAGGGGCCCACTGAGACTTTCGCCTATGGCCCACAAAAACCTGGAGCCGGCCCTGCCCATGTGTGGTGATTATTGATTCCAGTACTAAAAGGAATAGCAGGGGCACTAACAGCATGAATGGGGTGTTTATTTATTTGTGTTTTGGATATTGTTTCTTCTGGTGTGTGAATATATGGCACTGACCAGTTTAATGCCCTGTATTTGTGTGGTTTTTGCCTTGGATTCTTACATTTTATTATATTGTCTGCTATAGTATATATTTTGTGCTATAGTGCATTACCTCTAATACTGGTGGCGGATTTGCCAGTCAGTATATTAATGTGCAAAATTGATCACCAGGGACAGCCTAAGTGTATATTTGATCTTTACTTGATATATTACAATCATGTGTTTTTCTGGGATGGATTTTGGAGTAGGTGGGCTTTCCATTAGTGGGTAATTCCACTATATTAACTTTTACTTGTGTTTTCATGAATTGGATTGTGACATTGTTTGTATGTATTTATAAAAAATATAATTCATTGTAATTTATTGAAGTATTGTCTGGATTGGGTGATCACTGCACAAGAGCATACCCCTTTTCTTCTTGCCGATGTTTATATATATTTGGTATGCTGCATGTTGATCCCATAGTGATTAGATGGTGCCCTCCATAACTTTGAGTTTGTGACATGGACAGATTTTTCACACTTCTACAATTGAGTTCACTCTCAACTTTTCAGACGTCTGCAGACGGAGTCTCTTATCTTTTCTGTACTACAAGATGTTTTGCTGACAATTGGCCAAATACACAAGTCCTTCTGCAGCCTTATCTCAAATGAAATAACATACAAACCTTAGCTTTTTTTTTTCTTTTTTCAAATGCTTCCTCAGGGCTGGCTGGAGACAGCCATTGGCACATGAGAGCCAGCCCTCGTGGTTTTAATGTTATTAAAAAAAATAAAAAAATTTGAGGGCTGGCTGGTGACAGCCATGGGCACATGATAGCCAGCCTTCATGGTTGCATTTCTTATAAATAAAAATATAAACCTTTAGGGCTGGCTGGCGAGAGCCGTGTGCACGCGGATAGCCAGCCTTCATGGGGGTGTTATATTTATATCCCACCAAGGACAACATCTGAAACGAGTTTGTATGTTCTCCCCGTGTTTGCATGGGTTTCCTCCGGGTTCTCCGGTTTCCTCCCACACTCCAAAGACACACTGATAGGGAATCTAGATTGTGAGCCCCAATGGGGACAGCGACAATAATGTATGTAAAGCGCTGTGGAATATGTAAGCGCTATATAAAAATAAAAATAAGATGATGATAAAAAATATAAACCTTGAGGGCCGGCTGGAGACAGCCGTGGGCACACGATAGCCAGCCCTCATGCTCTTTACAGAGCCATAGCTCCCCTCCACAGGGCCAAATGCACTTTCCACATGGCCACAATCCCCTCCAGCTCTCTCCACAGAGTCACTGGGCCCGTCTGCTGGGCACAAGCCCCTTCATCAAGGCCAAGGGGCCAGTCTACAGGGCCACTGGCCTTTAAATAGGGCCACAACCCCCTCTGGCTCTCTCAACAGGGCCACAGGCTCCTTCTGCAGGGCAACAGCCCCCTCCACAAGGCCAAAGGCCCTTTGCAAAGGGCTATAGGTCCATTCCACAGGGCCATAGTCATTTCCATAGGGCCATAACCCCCCTCAAGCTCTCTCCACAGAACCACAGGCTCCTTCTACAGGTTTACAGGCATTTACACAGGGCCACAACCGCCTTCACCTCTCTCCACAGGGCCCTTTCACTGTGTCATAGGCCTTTCCATAAGGCCACAACCCCCTCTGTCTCTCTTAAAAAGGACAGAGGCTCCCTTTACAAGGCAACAGCCCCCTCCAAAAGGCCAAAGGCCTTTTTCAAGGGGTCATAGGTCCCCTCCGCAGGGCCATAGGCATTTCCCCAAGGCAATAACCCCCTCCAGCTCTCTCCAGAGGACCACAGGCTCCTTCTACAAGGCTACAACCCCTTTCAGCTCTTTCATCAGGGCCACAGCCTCCTCCACCCCCCTTTAATCAGTTAAAAGGGCTCATTTGCGTGACCACAACACCTTCAGCTCTCTCCACAGGACCACAGGCTCCTACCCGGCCACAGGCCTTTCCACAGTGCTACAAGTCCCTCCAGCTCTCTCCACAGGCAATCATGTTGCATGTTGTTTACCGCAAAAGGACTTCATAGGCCCAAATCTTACTTTAGACCTTTCCACAGGCCCCTCCAGCCCGCTCCACATGGCCTTTTCCGCAGGCCACAACTCCCTCCAGCTCTCTTTACATCGCCACATGCCCCTCTGCGGGGCCACAGACCCCTATACAGGGTCACAGGCCACAGGGCCACAATCCCCTCCAACTCTTCTCCACAGGACAACAAGCTCTCTTTACCGGGCCATAGCTCCCCTCCACAGGGCCAAATGCACTTTCTGCACGGCCACAGCCCCCTTTAGCTCTCTCCACAGAGACACAAGGCCCGTCTGCAGGGCACAAGCCCCCTCTTCAAGGCCAAAAGGCTTTTCTACATGGCCATAGTCATTTCCATAGGGCACGAGCCCCTCCAGCTCTCTCCACAGGGCAACAGACCCCTATACAGGGTCACAGGCCTTTCCACAGGGCCACAAGCCCCTCCAGCTCTCTCCACAGGCAATCATGTTGCATGTTGTTTACTGCAAGGGACTTCATAGGCCCAAATCTTACTCCAGAGCATTCCACAGGCCTCTCCAGCCCGCTCCACATGGCCTTTTCCTCAGGCCACAACTCCCTCCAGCTCTCTTTACATCGCCACATGCCCCTCTGCGGGGCCACAGACCCCTATACAGGGTCACAGGCCTTTCCACAGGGCCTCAACCCCTTCAGCTGTCTCCACAGGACCACAGGCTTTTCCACAGCCCACAACTCTTTCCAGCTCTCACCACAGGGCCACAGCCCCTTCCACAAGGCTAAAGTGCCTATCCATAGGGCCACAGACCTTTCCACAGGGCCACAACACCCTCCAGCTCTCTCCACAGGACAAGAAGCTCTCTTTACAGGGCCATAGCTCACCTCCACAGGGCCAATTTCACTTTCCACACGGCCACAACTCCCAACAGCTCTCTCCACAGAGTCACAGGGCCCGTCTGCAGGGCACAAGCGCCCTCTTCAAGGCCAAAAGGCCTTTCTACATGGCTATAGTCATTTCCATAGGGCACGAGCCCCTCCAGCTCTCTCCACAGGGAAACGGACCCCTATACAGGGTCACAGGCCTTTCCACAGGGCCACAACACCTTCAGCTCTCTCCACAGAACCACAGGCTCCTACTGGGCCACAGGCCTTTCCACAGTGCCACAAGCCCCTCCAGCTCTCTCCACAGGCAATCATGTTGCATGTTGTTTACTGCAAAGGACTTCATAGGCTCAAATCTTACTCCAGAGCCTTCCACAGGCCTCCAGCCGGCTCCACATGGCCTTTTCCTCAGGCCACAACTCCCTCCAGCTCTCTTTACATCACCACATGCCCCTCTGCGGGGCCACAGACCCCTATACAGGGTCACAGGCCTTTCCACAGGGCCTCAACCCCTTCAGCTGTCTCCACAGGACCACAGGCTTTTCCACAGCCCACAACTCCTTCCAGCTCTCACCACAGGGCCACAGCCCTTTCCACAAGGCTAAAGGGCCTATCCATAGGGTCACAGACCTTTCCACAGGGCTACAACACCCTCCAGCTCTCTCCACAGGACAAGAAGCTCTCTTTACAGGGCCATAGCTCACCTCCACAGGGCCAAATGCACTTTCCACACGGCCACAACTCCCAACAGCTCTCTCCACAGAGTCACAGGGCCCGTCTGCAGGGCACAAGCCCCCTCTTCAAGGCCAAAAGGCCTTTCTACATGGCCATAGTCATTTCCATACGGCACGAGCCCCTCCAGCTCTCTCCACAGGGCAACGGACCCCTATACAGGGTCACAGGCCTTTCCACAGGGCCACAACACCTTCAGCTCTCTCCACAGGACCACAGGCTCCTACTGGGCCACAGGCCTTTCCACAGTGCCACAAGCCCCTCCAGCTCTCTCCACAGGCAATCATGTTGCATGTTGTTTACTGAAAAGGACTTCATAGGCCCAAATCTTACTCCAGAGCCTTCCACAGGCCTCTCCAGCCCACTCCACATGGCCTTTACCTCAGGCCACAACTCCCTCCAGCTCTCTTTACATCGCCACAAGCCCCTCTGCGGGGCCACAGACCCCTATACAGGGTCACAGGCCTTTCCACAGGGCCTCAACCCCTTCAGCTGTCTCCACAGGACCACAGGCTTTTCCACAGTCCACAACTCCTTCCAGCGCTCACCACAGGGCCACAGCCCCTTCCACAAGGCTAAAGGGCCTATCCATAGGGCCACAGACCTTTCCACAGGGCCACAACACCCTCCAGCTCTCTCCACAGGACAAGAAGCTCTCTTTACAGGGCCATAGCTCACCTCCACAGGGCCAAATGCACTTTCCACACGGCCACAACTCCCAACAGCTCTCTCCACAGAGTCACAGGGCCCGTCTGCAGGGAACAAGCCCCCTCTTCAAGGCCAAAAGGCCTTTCTACATGGCCATAGTCATTTCCATAGGGCACGAGCCCCTCCAGCTCTCTCCACAGGGCAATGGACCACTATACAGGGTCAGAGGCCTTTCCACAGGGCCACAACACCTTCAGCTCTCTCCACAGGACCACAGGCTCCTACTGGGCCACAGGCCTTTCCACAGTGCCACAAGCCCCTCCAGCTCTCTCCACAGGCAATCATGTTGCATGTTGTTTACTGTAAAGGACTTCATAGGCCCAAATCTTACTCCAGAGCCTTCCACAGGCCTCTCCAGCCCGCTCCACATGGCCTTTTCCTCAGGCCACAACTCCCTCCAGCTCTCTTTACATCACCACATGCCCCTCTGCGGGGCCACAGACCCCTATACAGGGTCACAGGCCTTTCCACAGGGCCTCAACCCCTTCAGCTGTCTCCACAGGACCACAGGCTTTTCCACAGTCCACAACTCCTTCCAGCGCTCACCACAGGGCCACAGCCCCTTCCACAAGGCTAAAGGGCCTATCCATAGGGCCACAGACCTTTCCACAGGGCCACAACACCCTCCAGCTCTCTCCACAGGACAAGAAGCTCTCTTTACAGGGCCATAGCTCACCTCCACAGGGCCAAATGCACTTTCCACACGGCCACAACTCCCAACAGCTCTCTCCACAGAGTCACAGGGCCCGTCTGCAGGGAACAAGCCCCCTCTTCAAGGCCAAAAGGCCTTTCTACATGGCCATAGTCATTTCCATAGGGCACGAGCCCCTCCAGCTCTCTCCACAGGGCAATGGACCACTATACAGGGTCAGAGGCCTTTCCACAGGGCCACAACACCTTCAGCTCTCTCCACAGGACCACAGGCTCCTACTGGGCCACAGGCCTTTCCACAGTGCCACAAGCCCCTCCAGCTCTCTCCACAGGCAATCATGTTGCATGTTGTTTACTGTAAAGGACTTCATAGGCCCAAATCTTACTCCAGAGCCTTCCACAGGCCTCTCCAGCCCGCTCCACATGGCCTTTTCCTCAGGCCACAACTCCCTCCAGCTCTCTTTACATCGCCACATGCCCCTCTGCGGGGCCACAGACCCCTATACAGGGTCACAGGCCTTTCCACAAGGCCTCAACCCCTTCAGCTGTCTCCACAGGACCACAGGCTTCTCCACAGCCCACAACTCCTTCCAGCTCTCACCACAGGGCCACAGCCCCTTCCACAAGGCTAAAGGGCCTATCCATAGGGCCACAGACCTTCCCACAGGGCCACAAAACCCTCCAGCTCTCTCCACAGGACAAGAAGCTCTCTTTACATTGCCATAGCTCACCTCCACAAGGCCAAATGCACTTTCCACATGGCCACAACTCCCAACAGCTCTCTCCACAGAGTCACAGGGCACGTCTGCAGGGCACAAGCCCCCTCTTCAAGGCCAAAAGTCCTTTCTACATGGCCATAGTCATTTCCATAGGGCACGAGCCCCTCCAGCTCTCTCCACAGGGCAACGGACCCCTATACAGGGTCACAGGCCTTTCCACAGGGCCTCAACCCCTTCAGCTGTCTCCACGGGACCACAGGCTTTTCCACAGCCCACAACTCCTTCCAGCTCTCACCACAGGGCCACAGCCCTTTCCACAAGGCTAAAGGGCCTATCCATAGGGCCACAGGCCTTTCCACAGTGCCACAAGCCCCTCCAGCTCTCTCCACAGACAATCATGTTGCATGTTGTTTACTGCAAAGGACTTCATAGGCCCAAATCTTACTCCAGAGCCTTCCACAGGCCTCTCCAGCCCGCTCCACATGGCCTTTTCCTCAGGCCACAACTCCATCCAGCTCTCTTTACATCGCCACATGCGCCGCTGCGGGGCCACAGACCCCTATACAGGGTCACAGGCCTTTCCACAGGGCCTCAACCCCTTCAGCTCTCTCCACAGCACCATTGCCTACTTCTGCCGGGCCACAAGCTTTTCCACAGAGCCACAATCCCCTCCAACTCTTCTCCACAGGACAACAAGCTCTCTTTACAGGGCCATAGCTCCCCTCCACAGGGCCAAATGCACTTTCTGCACGGCCACAGCCCCCTTTAGCTCTCTCCACAGAGACACAAGGCCCGTATGCAGGGCACAAGCCCCCTCTTCAAGGCCAAAAGGCCTTTCTACATGGCCATAGTCATTTCCATAGGGCACGAGCACCTCCAGCTCTCTCCACAGGGCAACGGACCCCTATACAGGGTCACAGGCCTTTCCACAGGGCCACAACACCTTCAGCTCTCTCCACTGGACCACAGGCTCCTACCCGGCCACACGCCTTTCCACAGTGCTACAAGTCCCTCCAGCTCTCTCCACAGGCAATCATGTTGCATGTTGTTTGCCGCAAAAAGACTTCATAGGCCCAAATCTTACTTCAGACCCTTCCACAGGCCCCACCAGCCCGCTCTACATGGCCTTTTCCGCAGGCCACAACTCCCTCCTGCTCTCTTTACATCGCTACATGCCCCTCTGCGGGGCCACAGACCCCTATACAGGGTCACAGGCCTTTCCACAGGGCCTCAACCCCTTCAGCTCTCTCCACAGTACCACTGGCTCATTCTGCCGAGCCACAAGCATTTCCACAGGGCCACAATCCCCTCAAACTCTTCTCCACAGGACAACAAGCTAACTTTACAGGGCCATAGCTCCCTTCCTCATAGCCAGCCCTCATGGTGTTTGTGTTATTAAAGAAAAAAAAAATTTGAGGGCTGGCTAGAGGCAGCCGTGGACACACGATAGCCAGCCCTCATGGTGTTTGTGTTATTAAAGAAAAAAAAAAAATTGAGGGCTGGCTTGAGGCAGCCGTGGACACATGATAGCCAGCCCTCATGGTGTTTGTGTTATTTAAGAAAAAAAAAATTTGAGGGCTGGCTAGAGGCAGCCGTGGACACATGATAGCCAGCCCTCATGGTGTTTGTGTTATTAAAGAAAAATTAATAATTTTAGGGCTGGCTAGAGGCAGCCGTGGACACATGATAGCCAGCCCTCATGGTGTTTGTGTCATAAAAGAAAAAATAATAATTTGAGGGCTGGCTAGAGGCAGCCGTGGACACACGATAGCCAGCCCTCATGGTGTTTGTGTTATTAATGAAAAAAAAATTGGGGGGCTGGCTAGAGGCAGCCGTGGACACACCATAGCAAGCCCTCATGGTGTTTGTGTTATTAAAGAAAAAAAAAATTTAAGGGCTGGCTAGAGGCAGCCGTGGACACACGATAGCCAGCCCTCATCGTGTTTGGTTATTAAAGAAAAAAAATAAATTTGAGGGCTGGCTAGAGGCAGCCGTGGACACACGATAGCCAGCCCTCATGGTGTTTGTGTTATTAAAGAAAAAAAAAATTGGGGGGCTGGCTAGAGGCAGCCGTGTAAACATGATAGTCAGCCCTCATGGTGTTTGTGTTATTAAAGAAAAAAAAATTGGGGGGCTGGCTAGAGGCAGCCGTGGACACACGATAGCCAGCCCTCATGGTGTTTGTGTTATTAAAGAAAAAAAAAAATTGGGGGGCTGGCTAGAGGCAGCCGTGAACACACGATAGCCAGCCCTCATGCTGTTTGTGTTATTAAAGAAAAAAAAAATTGGGGGGCTGGCTAGAGGCAGCCGTGGACACATGATAGCCAGCCCTCATGGTGTTTGTGTTATTAAAGAAAAAAAAAATTGGGGGGCTGGCTAGAGGCAGCCGTGAACACACGATAGCCAGCCCTCATGGTGTTTGTGTTATTAAAGAAAAAAAAAATTGGGGGGCTGGCTAGAGGCAGCCGTGGACACACGATAGCCAGCCCTCATGGTGTTTGTGTTATTAAAGAAAAAAAAAATTGGGGGTCTGGCTAGAGGCAGCCGTGAACACACGATAGCCAGCCCTCATGGTGTTTGTGTTATTAAAGAAAAAAAAAATTGGGGGGCTGGCTAGAGGCAGCCGTGGACACACGATAGCCAGCCCTCATGGTGTTTGTATTATTAAAGAAAAAAAAAATTGGGGGGCTGGCTAGAGGCAGCCGTGAACACACGATAGCCAGCCCTCATGGTGTTTGTGTTATTAAAGAAAAAAAAATTGGGGGGCTGGCTAGAGGCAGCCGTGGACACACGATAGCCAGCCCTCATGGTGTTTGTGTTATTAAAGAAAAAAAAAAATTGGGGGGCTGGCTAGAGGCAGCCGTGGACACACGATAGCCAGCCCTCATGGTGTTTGTGTTATTAAAGAAAAAAAAAATTGGGGGGCTGGCTAGAGGCAGCCGTGAACACACGATAGCCAGCCCTCATGGTGTTTGTGTTATTAAAGAAAAAAAAATTGGGGGGCTGGCTAGAGGCAGCCGTGGACACACGATAGCCAGCCCTCATGGTGTTTGTGTTATTAAAGAAAAAAAAAATTGGGGGGCTGGCTAGAGGTAGCCATGGACACACGATAGCCAGCCCTCATGCTGTTTGTGTTATTAAAGAAAAAAAAAAATTGGGGGGCTTGCTAGAGGCAGCCGTGGACACACGATAGCCAGCCCTCATGCTGTTTGTGTTATTAAAGAAAAAAAAAATTGGGGTGCTGGCTAGAGGCAGCCGTGGACAAATGATAGCCAGCCCTCATGGTGTTTGTGTTATTAAAGAAAAAAAAAATTTGAGGGCTGGCTAGAGGCAGCCGTGAACACACGATAGCCAGCCCTCATGGTGTTTGTGTTATTAAAGAAAAAAAAATTGGGGGGCTGGCTAGAGGCAGCCGTGGACACACGATAGCCAGCCCTCATGCTGTTTGTGTTATTAAAGAAAAAAAAAAATTGGGGGGCTTGCTAGAGGCAGCTGTGGACACACGATAGCCAGCCCTCATGCTGTTTGTGTTATTAAAGAAAAAAAAAATTGGGGGGCTGGCTAGAGGCAGCCGTGGACACACGATAGCCAGCCCATATGCTGTTTGTGTTATTAAAGAAAAAAAAAATTGGGGGGCTGGCTAGAGGCAGCCGTGGACACATGATAGCCAGCCCTCATGGTGTTTGTGTTATTAAAGAAAAAAAAAAATTTGGGGGCTGGCTAGAGGTAGCCGTGAACACAATGCTTCATTTCTGCATCGTGGTTACATAGCCTTAGTGTTATTAAAGCAAAAAAAATTTGAGAGTTGGCTATAGACATTATATGCCCAATATGAGGGCTGGCTGCAGGTAATCCAGGACAACCAGAAGCAAGCTCTCATGCTTGCTTGCACATTAGAAAGAGAAACATCGCCATCTGGTGTTTTTACAATCCTACAATAAAAAATTAAAAAGTTGGACAACATTGCCACCCGGTGGAGTTTCCTCAGAACACACAATGTCAAGAAAAAAGTCAATGAGGGCTGGCTATTGGTCAATCAGGTAAGTGATTTAGCCAGCTCTAATGTTACATTTTTTTTGCATTTTTATTGCGTAGACCCCCTTAGGAGCGATATTTCAGGCCGCAGAGCGTGCAGTTTCGAGCAGAAATTTTGCCTTAACCCTGAAAAAAATTTAGCGCATCCCACCGCGTGCGTAAGTGTCCCAAATGCCAAAAAACAAATTTCCCCCATCAGTCCCTATATATTACTATAGTACAGAAGGTCATACTACCATATTGACTCTTTAATCCAGTTCCAATGTATCAAGGTCAAGCCTGTTGCACAAATGCAACAAATGTTGCATTCCGGCAACAAAAGTCGGCCATCTTGTGTCCCGTTTGCAACAAAAGGTCAACTTTTGTTGTATTCGGCAACATTTCAGGTCAAGCCTGTTGCAAATGGGACACGAAGCCTCTGATTTTGACCAAAGGTGCACCTCATGGGGCTCCACGTGCATACCGCATGTCATGGGGCCCCACGTGCATGTCGCATGTTATGGGTGCCCCAAATGCATGCCGCATGTCATGGGGGCCAAAAATGAATGCCACATGTCATGGGGGCCACACGTGCATGACACATGTCATGGGGGCTCCTCGTGCATGCCACATTTCATTGGGGGCCCAAATGCATGCTACATGTCAGAGGCCACAAATGCATGCTGCATGTCATGGGGCCCCACATGCATGCCCCATGTCTTGGGGGCCTCAAATGCATGCTGCACGTGATGGGGGACCCAAATGCATGGCACATGTCATGGTAGCCGACACGCATGTCATGGGGGCCCCAAATGCGTGCCGCATATCATGGGGGCCCCAAATGCATGCCGCATGTCATAGGGGCCCCACATGCATGGCGCATGTCATGGGGGCCCCACATTTATACCGCATGTCATGGAGGCCCCAAATGCATGCCGCATGTAATGGGAGCCCCCATGCATGACACATGTCATGGGGGCCCCAAATGAATGTCGCATGTCAAGGGGGCCCCACGTGCATGCCGCATGTCATGGGGGCCCCAAATGCATGCCGCATGTACAGGGGGCCCCACGTGCATGCCACATTTCATGGGGTGCCCAAATGCATGCCGCATGTCATGGGGGCCATAAATGCATGCGGCATGTCATAGGGGCCCCACGTGCATACCACATGTCATGGGGGCCCCAAATGCATGCAGCATGTACTGGGGGGCCCACGTGCATGCTGCATGTCATGGGGCCCCAAATGAATGCCACATGTCATGGGGGCCACAAATGCATGCCGCATGTCATGGGGCCCCCAAATGCATGCAGTATGTCTTGGGGCCCACAAATGCATGCCGCATGTCATAGGGGTCCCACATGCATGGCGCATTTCATGGGGGTCCCACATGCATGCGCATGTCATGGGGGCCCCACGTGCATGTCGCATGTCATGGGGCCCCCCAAATGCATGCAGCATGTCTTGGCGCCCTCAAATGCATGCCGCATGTCATGGGGGTCCCACATGCATGCCGCATGGCATGGGGGCCCCAAGTGCGTGCCCCATATCATGGGGGCCCCAAATGCATGCAGCATGTCATGGGGGCCCAACGTGCATGCCGCATGTATTGGGGCCCCAAATGCATGCCGCATGTCATGGGGGAACCACCTGCATGCCGCACGTCATGGGGGAACCACCTGCATGCCGCATGTAATGGGGGATTCAAATGCATGCCGCATGTCATGGGGGTCCCACATGCATGCTGCATGTCATGGGGGCCCCAAATGCATGCCGCATATCATGGGGGCCCCGCAGGCATTCCGCATGTCATGGGGGCCTCACGTGCATGCCGCATGTCATGGGGGCCTCACGTGCATGCCACATGTATTGGGGGCCCCAACTGCATGCCGTATGTCTCAGGTACCCCAAATGCATGCAGCATGTTATGCAGGCCCCAAATGCATGCCGCATGTCATGGGGGCCCAAATGCATGACGCATGTCATGGGGGCTCCACGTGCATGCCGCATGTAATGGGGCTCCCAAATTCATGTCGCATGTCATAGGGGCCCCACGTGCATTCCGCATGACATGGGGGCCCCAAATGCATGCCGCATGTCATGGGGGCCCCACGTGCATGCCGCTTGTAATGGGGGATTCAAATGCATGCCGCATGTCATGGGGGTCCCACATGCATGCCACATGTCATTGGGGCCCCACAGGCATTCCGCATGTCATGGGGGACTCACGTGCATTCCGCATGTCATGTGGGCCCCACGTGCATGCTGCATGTCATTGTGGCCCCACGTGCATGCCGCATGTCACGGGGGCCCCGCAGGCATTCCACATGTCATGGGGGCCAGAAATAAATGCCGCATTTCATGGGGGCCCCACATGCATGCCGCATGTCACGGGGTCCCCGCAGGCATTCCACATGTCATGGGGGCCCCAAATAAATGGCGCATTTCATGGGGACCCCATGTGCATGCCACATGTCTTGGGGCCCACAAATGCATGCCGCATGTCATAGGGGCCCCACATGCATGGCGCATTTCATGGGGGCCCTACATGCATGCCGCATGTCATGGGGCCCCCAAATGCATACCTCAAGTCATGGGGGCCCCAAATGCATGCAGCATGTCAAAGGGGCCCCACATGCATGGTGCATGTCATGGGGGCCCCACATGCATGCCGCATATATTGGGGGCCTCAAATGCATGCCGCATGTCATGAGGGCCCCGCATGCATGCCGCATGTCATTGGGGCCCCGCAGGCATTCCGCATGTCATGGGGGCCTCACGTGCATTCCGCATGTCATGGGGGTCCCACGTGCATGCTGCATGTCATTGGGGCCCCACGTGCTTGCCGCATGTCATGGGGGCCCCACGTGCATGCCTCATGTTACGGGGGCCACGAATGCATGCCGCATGTCATAGGGGCCCCACATGCATGGAGCATGTCATGGGGGCCCCAAATGCATGCCGCATGTCATGGGAGCCCCACATGCATGCCACATGTCATGGGGGCCCCAAATGAATGTCGCATGTCAAGGGGGACCCACGTGCATGACGCATGTCATGGGGGCCCAACATGCATGCCGCATGTCATGGGGGCCCAAATGCTTGCCGCTTGTCATGAGGGCCATAAATGCATGCCGCATGTCATGGGAGCCCCACATGCATGCCACATGTCATGGAGGCCCCCATGACATGCGGCAAGCATTTGGGCCCCAAATGCATGCCGCATGTCATGGGGGCCCAAATGCATGACGCATGTCATGGGGGCTCCACGTGCATGCCGCATGTAATGTGGCTCCCAAATTCATGTCGCATGTCATAGGGGCCCCACGTGCATTCCGCATGTCATGGGGGGCCCAAATGCATGCCGCATGTCATGGGGGCCCCACGTGCATGCCGCATGTAATGGGGGAGTCAAATGCATGCCGCATGTCATGGGGGTCCCACATGCATGCCACATGTCATTGGGGCCCCGCAGGCATTCCGCATGTCATGGGGGCCCCAAATGCATGCCTCAAGTCATGGGGTCCCAAATGCATGCAGCATGTCATAGGGGCCCCACATGCAAGGTGCATGTCATGGGGGCCCCACATGCATGCCTCAAGTCATGGGGGCCCCAAATGCATGCCATATACCATGGGGGCCCCACATGCATGCCGCATATATTGGGGGCCTCAAATGCATGCCGCATGTCATGAGGGCCCGCATGCATGCCGCATGTCATTGGGGCCCCACAGGCATTCCGCATGTCATGGGGGCCTCACGTGCATGCCGCATGTCATTGGGGCCCCGCAGGCATTCCGCATGTCATGGGTGCCTCACGTGCATTCCGCATGTCATGGGGGTCCCACGTGCATGCTGCATGTCATTGGGGCCCCACGTGCTTGCCGCATGTCATGGGGGCCCCACGTGCATGCCTCATGTTACGGGGGCCACAAATGTATGCCGCATGTCATAGGGGCCCACATGCATGGAGCATGTCATGGGGGCCCCAAATGCATGCGGCATGTCATAGGGGCCCCACGTGCATACCACATGTCATGGGGGCCCCAAATGCATGCCGCATGTCATGGGAGCCCCACATGCATGCCACATGTCATGGGTGCCCCAAATGAATGTCGCATGTCAAGGGGGCCCCACGTGCATGACGCATGTCATGGGGACCCACATGCTTGCCGCATGTCATGAGGGCCATAAATGCATGCCGCATGTCATGGAGGCCCCCATGACATGCGGCAAGCATTTGGGCCCCATATGCATGCCGCACGTCATGGGGACCCCAAATGCATGCCGCATGTCATGGGGGCCCTACGTGCATGGCGCATTTCATGAGGGCCCAAATGCATGCCGCATGTCATGAGGCCATAAATGCATGTCGCATGTCATGGGTGCCCAAAGTGCATGCCTCATGTCACGGGGGCCCCGCAGGCATTCTACATGTCATGGGGGCCCCAAATAAATGCCGCATTTCATGGGGGCCCCACGTGCATGCCGCATGTCACGGGGGCCCCGCAGGCATTACACATGTCATGGGGGCCCCAAATAAATGCCGCATTTCATGGGGGCCCCATGTGCATGCCACATGTCTTGGGGCCCACAAATGCATGCCGCATGTCATAGGGGCCCCACATGCATGGCGCATTTCATGGGGGCCCTACATGCATGCCGCATGTCATGGGGGCCCCAAATGCACGCAGCATGTCATAGGGGCCCCACATGCATGATGCATGTCATGGGGGCCCCACATGCATGCCTCAAGTCATGGGGGCCCCAAATGCATGCCACATATCATGGGGGCCCCACATGCATGCCGCATATATTGGGGGCCTCAATTGCATGCCGCATGTCATGAGGGCCCCGCATGCATGCCGCATGTCATTGGGGCCCCGTAGGCATTCCGCATGTCATGGGGGCCTCACGTGCATTCCGCATGTCATGGGGGTCCCACGTGCATGCTTCATGTCATGGGGGCCCCACGTGCTTGCCGCTTGTCATGGGGGCCCCACGTGCATGCCTCATGTTACGGGGGCCACGAATGCATGCCGCATGTCATAGGGGCCCCACGTGCATACCACATGTCATGGGGGCCCCAAATGCATGCCGCATGTCATGGGGGCCCCACATGCATGCCACATGTCATGGGGGCCCCAAATGAATGTCGCATGTCAAGGGGGCCCCACGTGCATGACGCATGTCATGGGGACCCACATGAATGCCGCATGTCATGGAGGCCCCCATGACATGCGGCATGCATTTGGGGGCCCCACATGCATGCCGCATGTCATGGGGGCCCAAATGCTTGCCGCATGTCATGGGGTCCCCAAATGCATGCCGCATGTCATGGGGCCCCCCAAATGCATGCAGCATGTCTTGGGGCCCACAAATGCATGTCGCATGTCATAGGGGTCCCACATGCATGGCGCTTTTCATGGGGGTCCCACATGCATGCGCATGTCATGGGGGACCCAAATGCGTGCCGCATATCATGGGGGCCCCAAATGCATGCCGCATGTCATAGGGGCCCCACATGCATGGCGCATGTCATGGGGGCCCCACATTCATACCGCATGTCATGGAGGCTCCAAATGCATGCCGCATGTAATGGGAGCCCCCATGCATGCCACATGTCATGGGGGCCCCAAATGAACGTCGCATGTCAAGGGGGCCCCACGTGCATGCCGCATGTCATGGGGGCCCCAAATGCATGCCGCATGTACAGGGGGCCCCACGTGCATGCCGCATGTCATGGGGACCCCAAATGCATGCCGCATGTCATGGGGCCCCCACATGCATGCTGCATGTCATGGGGCCCAAAAGATTGCCGCATGTCATGGGAGCCATAAATGCATGCCGCATGTCATGGGAGCCCCACATGAATGTCGCATGTCAAGGGGCCCAACGTGCATGCCGCATGTATTGGGGGCCGCAAATTCATGCAGCATGTCATAGGGGCCCCACATGCATGGCACATTTCATGGGGGCCCCAATTGCATTCAGCATGTAATGGGGGATCCAAATGCATGCTGCACGTCATGGGGGCCCCACGTGCATGCCGCATGTCATGGGGGCCCCGCAGGCATTCCACATGTCATGGGGGCCCCAAATAAATGGCGCATTTCATGGGGGCCCCACGTGCATGCCGCATGTCATGGGGCCCCCCAAATGGATGCCGCATGTCATAGGGGCCCCAAATGCATGCCGCATCTCTTGGGGCCCACAAATGCATGCCGCATGTCATAGGGGCCCCACATGCATGGCACATTTCATGAGGGCCCCAAATGCATGCCTCAAGTCATGGGGGCCCCACTTGCATGCATCATGTAATGGGGGTCCCACATACATGCAGCATGTCATGGGGGCTCCAAATGCATGCGGCATGTCATAGGGGCTCCACGTGCATACCACATGTCATGGGGGCCCCACATGCATGCCGCATGTCATGGGGGTCCCATGTGCATGCTGCATGTCATTGGGGCCCCACGTGCTTGCCGCATGTCATGAGGGCCCCACGTGCATGCCTCATGTCACGAGGGCCACAAATGTATGCCGCATGTCATGGGGGCCCCGCATGCATGACGCATGTCATGGGGGCCCCACATGAATGCCGCATGTCATGGGGGCCCCACATGAATGCCGCATGTCATGGGGACCCCAAATGCATGCCATATGTCATGGGGTCCTCACATGCATGCCGCATGTCATGGGGCCCCCCAAAATTAATGCCGCATATCATAGGGGCCCCACATGCATGGAGCATGTCATGGGGGCCCCAAATGCATGACGCATGTCATGGGGGTCCCACATGCATGCCGCATGTCATGGGGGCCCCAAATGCATGACGCTTGTCATGACGGCCCCAAATGCATGACTCATGGAGGCCCCACGTGCATGCCGCATGTCATGGGGGATCCAAACTCATGCCGCATGTCATTGGGGCCCCAAACGTATGCCGCATGTCATGGGGGCCCCATGTGCATGCCGCATGTCATGGGTGCCCCAAATGCATGCCGCATGTCATGGGGGCTCCACATGCATGCCGCATTTCATGGGGGACCCAAATGCATGCCGCATGTCATGGGGGCCCCAAATGCATGTCACATGTCATGGGGGCCCCACGTGCATGCTGCATGTCATGGGGGCCCCAAATGCATGCCTCATGTCATGGGGGGCCCAAATGCATGCCGCATATCATGGGGCCCCCTAAATGCATGCAGCATGTCTTGGGGCCCACAAATGCATGCCGCATGTCATAGGGGCCCCACATGCATGGCGCATTTCATGGAGGCCCCACATGCATGCGCATGTCATGGGGGCCCCAAATGTGTGCCGCATATCATGGGGGCCCCAAATGCATGCAGCATGTCATGGGGGCCCCACGTGCATGCCGCATGTCATGGGGGCCCCACTTGCATGCAGCATGTAATGGGGATCCAAATGCATGACGCATGTCATGGGGGTCCCACATGCATGCCTGCATGTCATGGGGACCCCAAATGCATGCCGCATGTCATGGGGGCCCCACTTGCATGCAGCATGTAATGGGGATCCAAATGCATGGCGCATGTCATGGGGGCCCCACATTCATACCGCATGTCATGGAGGCCCCAAATGCATGCCGCATGTAATGGGAGCCCCCATGCATGCCACATGTCATGGGGGCCCCAAATGAATGTCGCATGTCAAGGGGGCCCCACGTGCATGGCGCATGTCATGGGGGCCCCACATTCATACCGCATGTCATGGAGGCCCCAAATGCATGCCGCATGTAATGGGAGCCCCCATGCATGCCACATGTCATGGGGGCCCCAAATGAATGTCGCATGTCAAGGGGGGCCCACGTGCATGCCGCATGTCATGGGGGCCATAAATGCATGCGGCATGTCATAGGGGCCCCACGTGCATGCCGCATGTCATGGGGCCCCCCAAATGCATGCAGCATGTCTTGGGGCCCACAAATGCATGCCACATGTCATAGGGGTACCACATGCATGGCGCATTTCATGGGGGTCCCACATGCATGCGCATGTCATGGGGGCCCCAAATGCGTGCCGCATATCATGGGGGCCCCAAATGCATGCCGCATGTCATAGTGGCCCCACATGCATGGCGCATGTCATGGGGGCCCCACATTCATACCGCATGTCATGGAGGCCTCAAATGCATGCCGCATGTAATGGGAGCCCCCATGCATGCCACATGTCATGGGGGCCCCAAATGAATGTCGCATGTCAAGGGGGCCCCAAATGCATGCCGCATGTACAGGGGGCCCCACGTGCATGCCGCATTTCATGGGGGACCCAAATGCATGCCACATGTCATGGGGGCCATACATGCATGCGGCATGTCATAGGCGCCCCACGTGCATACCACATGTCATGGGGGCCCCAAATGCATGCCGCATGTACTGGGTGGGCCCACGTGCATGCTGCATGTCATGGGGCCCCAAATGCATGCCGCATGTCATGGGGCCCCCCAAATGCATGCAGCATGTCTTGGCGCCCTCAAATGCATGCCGCATGTCATAGGGGTCCCACATGCATGCCACATGTCATGGGGGCCATAAATGCATGCGGCATGTCATAGGGGCCCCACGTGCATACCACATGTCATGGGGGCCCCAAATGCATGCCGCATGTACTGGGTGGGCCCACGTGCATGCTGCATGGCATGGGGGCCCCAAGTGCGTGCCCCATATCATGGGGGCCCCAAATGCATGCAGCATGTCATGGGGGCCCAACGTGCATGCCGCATGTATTGGGGGCCCCAAATGCATGCCGCATGTCTCAGGTATCCCAAATGCATGCAGCATGTTATGCAGGCCCCAAATGCATGCCACATGTCATGGGGGCCCAAATGCATGACGCATGTCATGGGGGCTCCACGTGCATGCCGCATGTAATGGGGCTCCCAAATTCATGTCGCATGTCATAGGGGCCCCACGTGCATTCCGCATGACATGGGGGCCCCAAATGCATGCCGCATGTCATGGGGGTCCCACGTGCATGCCGCATGTAATGGGGGATTCAAATGCATGCCGCATGTCATGGGGGTCCCACATGCATGCCACATGTCATTGGGGCCCCGCAGGCATTCCGCATGTCATGGGGGACTCACGTGCATTCCGCATGTCATGTGGGCCCCACGTGCATGCTGCATGTCATTGTGGCCCCACGTGCATGCCGCATGTCACGGGGGCCCCGCAGGCATTCCACATGTCATGGGGGCCCCAAATAAATGCCGCATTTCATGGGGGCCCCACATGCATGCCGCATGTCACGGGGTCCCCGCAGGCATTCCACATGTCATGGGGGCCCCAAATAAATGGCGCATTTCATGGGGACCCCATGTGCATGTCACATGTCTTGGGGCCCACAAATGCATGCCGCATGTCATAGGGGCCCCACATGCATGGCGCATTTCATGGGGGCCCTACATGCATGCCGCATGTCATGGGGGACCCCAATGCATGCCTCAAGTCATGGGGGCCCCAAATGCATGCAGCATGTCATAGGGGCCCCACATGCATGGTGCATGTCATGGGGGCCCCACATGCATGCCTCAAGTCATGGGGGCCCCAAATGCATGCCACATATCATGGGGGTACCACATGCATGGCGCATTTCATGGGGGTCCCACATGCATGCGCATGTCATGGGGGCCCCAAATGCGTGCCGCATATCATGGGGGCCCCAAATGCATGCCGCATTTCATGGGGACCCAAATGCATGCCACATGTCATGGGGGCCATAAATGCATGCGGCATGTCATAGGGGCCCCACGTGCATACCACATGTCATGGGGGCCCCAAATGCATGCCGCATGTACTGGGTGGGCCCACGTGCATGCTGCATGTCATGGGGCCCCAAATGCATGCCGCATGTCATGGAAGCCCCACGTGCATGCCGCATGTCATGGGGCCCCCCAAATGCATGCAGCATGTCTTGGCGCCCTCAAATGCATGCCGCATGTCATAGGGGTCCCACATGCATGCCGCATGGCATGGGGGCCCCAAGTGCGTGCCCCATATCATGGGGGCCCCAAATGCATGCAGCATGTCATGGGGGCCCAACGTGCATGCCGCATGTATTGGGGGCCCCAAATGCATGCCGCATGTCATGGGGGAACCACCTGCATGCCGCATGTCATGGGGGAACCACCTGCATGCCGCATGTAATGGGGGATTCAAATGCATGCCGCATGTCATGGGGGTCCCACATGCATGCTGCATGTCATGGGGGCCCCAAATGCATGCCGCATATCATGGGGGCTCCGCAGGCATGCCGCATGTCATGGGGGCCTCACGTGCATGCTGCATGTATTGGGGGCCCCAACTGCATGCCGCATGTCTCAGGTACCCCAAATGCATGCAGCATGTTATGCAGGCCCCAAATGCATGCCGCATGTCATGGGGGCCCAAATGCATTCCGCATGTCATGTGGGCCCCACGTGCATGCTGCATGTCATTGTGGCCCCACGTGCATGCCGCATGTCACGGGGGCCCCGCAGGCATTCCACATGTCATGGGGGCCCCAAATAAATGCCGCATTTCATGGGGGCCCCACATGCATGCCGCATGTCACGGGGTCCCCGCAGGCATTCCACATGTCATGGGGGCCCCAAATAAATGGCGCATTTCATGGGGACCCCATGTGCATGCCACATGTCTTGGGGCCCACAAATGCATGCCGCATGTCATAGGGGCCCCACATGCATGGCGCATTTCATGGGGGCCCTACATGCATGCCGCATGTCATGGGGGCCCCCAATGCATGCCTCAAGTCATGGGGGCCCCAAATGCATGCAGCATGTCATAGGGGCCCCACATGCATGGTGCATGTCATGGGGGCCCCACATGCATGCCTCAAGTCATGGGGGCCCCAAATGCATGCCACATATCATGGGGGCCCCACATGCATGCCGCATATATTGGGGGCCTCAAATGCATGCCGCATGTCATGAGGGCCCCGCATGCATGCCACATGTCATTGGGGCCCCGCAGGCATTCCGCATGTCATGGGGGCCTCACGTGCATTCCGCATGTCATGGGGGTCCCACGTGCATGCTGCATGTCATTGGGGCCCCACGTGCTTGCCGCATGTCATGGGGGCCCCACGTGCATGCCTCATGTTACGGGTGCCACGAATGCATGCCGCATGTCATAGGGGCCCCACATGCATGGAGCATGTCATGGGGGCCCCAAATGCATGCCGCATGTCATAGGGGCCCCACGTGCATACCACATGTCATGGGGGCCCCAAATGCATGCCGCATGTCATGGGAGCCCCACATGCATGCCACATGTCATGGGGGCCCCAAATGAATGTCGCATGTCAAGGGGGACCCACGTGCATGACGCATGTCATGGGGAACCACATGCATGCCAAATGTCATGGAGGCCCCCATGACATGCAGCAAGCATTTGGGCCCCATATGCATGCCGCATGCCATGGGGCCCCCAAATGCATGCCGCATGTCATGGGGGCCCCACATGCATGCCGCATGTCATGGGGGCCCAAATGCTTGCCGCTTGTCATGAGGGCCATAAATGCATGCCGCATGTCATGGGAGCCCCACATGCATGCCACATGTCATGGAGGCCCCCATGACATGCGGCAAGCATTTGGGCCCCACATGCATGCCGCATGCCATGGGGCCCCCAAATGCATGCCGCATGTCATGGGGGCCCCAAATGCATGCGGCATGTCATAGGGGCCCCACGTGCATACCACATGTCATGGGGGCCCCAAATGCATGCCGCATGTCATGGGAGCCCCACATGCATGCCACATGTCATGGGGGCCCCAAATGAATGTCGCATGTCAAGGGGGACCCACGTGCATGACGCATGTCATGGGGACCCACATGCATGCCAAATGTCATGGAGGCCCCCATGACATGCAGCAAGCATTTGGGCCCCACATGCATGACGCATGCCATGGGGCCCCCAAATGCATGCCGCATGTCATGGGGTCCCCACATGCATGCCGCATGTCATGAGGGCCCAAATGCTTGCCGCTTGTCATGAGGGCCATAAATGCATGCCGCATGTCATGGGAGCCCCACATGCATGCCACATGTCATGGAGGCCCCGATGACATGCGGCAAGCATTTGGGCCCCAAATGCATGCCGCATGTCATGGGGGCCCAAATGCATGACGCATGTCATGGGGGCTCCACGTGCATGCCGCATGTAATGTGGCTCCCAAATTCATGTCGCATGTCATAGGGGCCCCACGTGCATTCCGCATGTCATGGGGGCCCCAAAATGCATGCCGCATGTCATGGGGCCCAACGTGCATGCCGCATGTAATGGAGGATTCAAATGCATGCCGCATGTCATGGGGGTCCCACATGCATGCCACATGTCATTGGGGCCCCGCAGGCATTCCGCATGTCATGGGGGCCCCAAATGCATGCCTCAAGTCATGGGGGCCCCAAATGCATGCAGCATGTCATAGGGGCCCCACATGCATGGTGCATGTCATGGGGGCCCCACATGCATGCCTCAAGTCATGGGGGCCCCAAATGCATGCCACATACCATGGGGGCCCCACATGCATGCCGCATATATTGGGGGCCTCAAATGCATGCCGCATGTCATGAGGGCCCCGCATGCATGCCGCATGTCATTGGGGCCCCGCAGGCATTCCGCATGTCATGGGGGCCTCACGTGCATGCCGCATGTCAATGGGGCCCCGCAGGCATTCCGCATGTCATGGGGGCCTCACGTGCATTCCGCATGTCATGGGGGTCCCACGTGCATGCTGCATGTCATTGGGGCCCCACGTGCTTGCCGCATGTCATGGGGGCCCCACGTGCATGCCTCATGTTACGGGGGACACGAATGCATGCCGCATGTCATAGGGGCCCCACATCCATGGAGCATGTCATGGGGGCCCCAAATGCATGCGGCATGTCATAGGGGCCCCACGTGCATACCACATGTCATGGGGGCCCCAAATGCATGCCACATATCATGGGAGCCCCACATGCATGCCACATGTCATGGGGGCCCCAAATGAATGTCGCATGTCAAGGGGGCCCCACGTGCATGACGCATGTCATGGGGACCCACATGCATGCCGCATGTCATGGAGGCCCCCATGACATGCGGCAAGCATTTGGGCTCCACATGCATGCCGCATGTCATGGGGGCCCAAATGCTTGCCGCATGTCATGAGGGCCATAAATGCATGCCGCATGTCATGGGAGCCCCACATGCATGCCACATGTCTTGGAGGCCCCCATGACATGCGGCAAGCATTTGGGCCCCACATGCATGCCGCATGTCATGGGGCCCCCAAATGCATGCCGCATGTCATGGGGGCCCCATGTGCATGCCACATGTCTTGGGGCCCACAAATGCATGCCGCATGTCATAGGGGCCCCACATGCATGGCGCATTTCATGGGGGCCCTACATGCATGCCGCATGTCATGGAGGCCCCAAATGCATGCCTCAAGTCATGGGGGCCCCAAATTCACGCAGCATGTCATAGGGGCCCCACATGCATGGTGCATGTCATGGGGGCCCCACATGCATGCCTCAAGTCATGGGGGCACCAAATGCATGCCACATATCATGGGGCCCCCACATGCATGCCGCATATATTGGGGGCCTCAATTGCATGCCGCATGTCATGAGGGCCCCGCATGCATGCCGCATGTCATTGGGGCCCCGTAGGCATTCCGCATGTCATGGGGGCCTCACGTGCATTCCGCATGTCATGGGGGTCCCACGTACATGCTTCATGTCATTGGGGCCCCACGTGCTTGCCGCTTGTCATGGGGGCCCCACGTGCATGCCTCATGTTACGGGGGCCACGAATGCATGCCGCATGTCATAGGGGCCCCACGTGCATACCACATGTCAAGGGGGCCCCACGTGCATGACGCATGTCATGGGGACCCACATGCATGCCGCATGTCATGGAGGCCCCCATGACATGCGGCATGCATTTGGGGGCCCCACATGCATGCCGCATGTCATGGGGGCCCAAATGCTTGCCGCATGTCATGAGGGCCATAAATGCATGCCGCATGTCATGGGAGCCCCACATGCATGCCAAATGTCATGGGGCCCCCAAATGCATGCCGCATGTCATGGGGGCCACACGTGCATGGCGCATTTCATGAGGGCCCAAATGCATGCCGCATGTCAAGAGGCCATAAATACATGTCGCATGTCATGGATGCCCAAAGTGCATGCCTCATGTCACGGGGGCCCCGCAGGCATTCCACATGTCATGGGGCCCCAAATGAATGTCGCATGTCAAGGGGGCCCCACGTGCATGACGCATGTCATGGGGACCCACATGCATGCCGCATGTCATGGAGGCCCCCATGACATGCGGCATGCATTTGGGGGCCCCACATGCATGCCGCATGTCATGGGGGCCCAAATGCTTGCCGCATGTCATGAGGGCCATAAATGCATGCCGCATGTCATGGGAGCCCCACATGCATGCCAAATGTCATGGGGCCCCCAAATGCATGTCGCATGTCATGGGGGCCACACGTGCATGGCGCATTTCATGAGGGCCCAAATGCATGCCGCATGTCAAGAGGCCATAAATGCATGTCGCATGTCATGGATGCCCAAAGTGCATGCCTCATGTCACGGGGGCCCCGCAGGCATTCCACATGTCATGGGGCCCCAAATAAATGCCGCATTTCATGGGGGCCCCACATGCATGCCACATGTCATGGGGGCCCCAAATGAATGTCGCATGTCAAGGGGGCCCCACGTGCATGACGCATGTCATGGGGCCCCACATGCATGCCGCATGTCATGGGGGGCCAAATGCTTGCCGCATGTCATGAGGGCCATAAATGCATGCCGCATGTCATGGGAGCCCCACATGCATGCCACATGTCATGGGGGCCCCAAATGAATGTCTCATGTCAAGGGGGCCCCACGTGCATGCCACATGTCATGGGGGCCCCAAATGAATGTCGCATGTCAAGTGGGCCCCACGTGCATGCCGCATGTCATGGGGGCCCCAAATGCATGCCGCATGTCATGGGGGCCCCAAATGCATGCCGCATGTCATGGGGCCCCCCAAATGCATGCAGCATGTCTTGGGGCCCACAAATGCATGCCGCATGTCATAGGGGTCCCACATGCATGGCGCATTTCATGGGGGTCCCACATGCATGGCGCATTTCATGGGGCCCCCAAATGCATGCTGCATGTCATAGGGGCCCCACATGCATGGCGCATGTCATGGGGGCCCCACATTCTTACCGCATGTCATGGAGGCCCCAAATGCATGCCGCATGTAATGGGAGCCCCCATGCATGCCACATGTCATGGGGGCCCCAAATGAATGTCGCATGTCAAGGGGGCCCCACGTGCATGCCGCATGTCATGGGGGCCCCAAATGCATGCCGCATGTACAGGGGGCCCCACATGCATGGAGCATGTCATTGGGGCCCCACATGCATGCCGCATGTCATGGGGGCCCCACGTGCATACTGCATGTCATGGGGGCCCCAAATGCATGCTGCATGTCATGGGGGCCCCAAATGCATGCCGCATGTAATGGGGGATTCAAATGCATGCCGCATGTCATGGGGGTCCCACATGCATGCCTCATGTCATGGGGGCCCCAAATGCATGCTGCATATCATGGGGGCCCCGCAGGCATTCCGCATGTCATGGGGCCTCACGTGCATGCCGCATGTCATGGGGGCCTCACATGCATGCCGCATGTATTGGGGGCCCCAACTGCATGACGCATGTCTCAGGTACCCCAAATGCATGCAGCATGTTATGCAGGCCCCAAATGCATGCCGCATGTCATGGGGGCCCAAATGCATGACGCATGTCATGGGGGCTCCACGTGCATGCCGCATGTAATGGGGCTCCCAAATTCATGTCGCATGTCATAGGGGCCCCACTTGCATTCCGCATGACATGGGGGCCGCAAATGCATGCCGCATGTCATGGGGGCCCCACGTGCATGCTGCATGTAATGGGGGATTCAAATGCATGCCGCATGTCATGGGGGTCCCACATGCATGCCACATGTCATTGGGGCCCCGCAGGCATTCCGCATGTCATGGGGGACTCACGTGCATTCCGCATGTCATGTGGGCCCCACGTGCATGCTGCATGTCATTGTGGCACAATGTGCATGCCGAATGTCACGGGGGCCCCGCAGGCATTCCACATGTCATGGGGGCCCCAAATAAATGCCGCATTTCATGGGGGCCCCACATGCATGCCGCATGTCACGGGGTCCCCGCAGGCATTCAACATTTCATGGGGGCCCCAAATAAATGCCGCATTTCATGGGGACCCCATGTGCATGCCACATGTCTTGGGGCCCACAAATGCATGCCGCATGTCATAGGGGCCCCACATGCATGGTGCATTTCATGGGGGCCCCAAATGCGTGCCGCATATCATGGGGGCCCCAAATGCATGCAGCATGTCATGGGGGCCCCACGTGCATGCCACATGTCATTGGGGGCCCACATGCATGCCGCATGTCATGGGGCCCCACTTGCATGCAGCATGTAATGGGGATCCAAATGCATGACGCATGTCAAGGGGGTCCCACGTGCATGCCGCATGTCATGGGGGCACCACTTGCATGCAGCATGTAATGGGGGATCCAAATGCATGACGCATGTCATGGGGGTCCCACATGCATACCACATGTCATGGGGAAACCAAATGAATGCCGCATGTCCTGGGGGCCCCACATGCATGACACATTTCATGGGGGACCCAAATGCATGCCGCATATCATGAGGGCCCTGCATGCATGCCGCATGTCATGGGTGCCCCGCAGGCATTCCGCATGTCATGGGGGGCCCAAATGCATGCCGCATGTCATGGGGTCCCCGCATGCATGCCGCATGTCACGGGGGCTCAAATGCTTGCCGCATGTCATAGGGCGATAAATGCATGCCGCATGTCATGTGAGCCCAACAAGCATGCCGCATGTATTGGGGGCCCCAAATTCATGCAGCATGTCATAGGGGCCCCACATGCATGGTGCATTTCATGGGGGCCCCACTTGCATGCAGCATGTAATGGGGGATCCAAATGCATGCTGCACGTCATGGGGGCCCCACATGCATGCCGCATGTCATGGGGGCCCCCGCAGGCATTCCACATGCCATGGGGGCCCCAAATAAATGCAGCATTTCATGGGGGCCCCACGTGCATGCTGCATGTCATGGGGCCCCCCAAATGGATGCCGAATGTCATAGGGGCCCCACATGCATGCCGCATATCTTGGGGCCCACAAATGCATGCCGCATGTCATGGGTGCCCCACATGCATGCCGCATGTCATTGGGGCCCCAAATGCATGCCGCATGTAATGGGGGCCCCACGTGCATGCCACATGTCATGGGGGCCCCACATTCATACCGCATGTCATGGAGGCCCCACATGCATGCCGCATGTAATGGGAGCCCCCATGCATGCCACATGTCATGGGGGCGCCAAATGAATGTCGCATGTCAAGGGGGCCCCACGTGCATGCCGCATGTCATGGGGGCCATAAATGCATGCGGCATGTCATAGGGGCCCCACGTGCATACCACATGTCATGGGGGCCCCAAATGCATGCCGCATGTACTGGGGGCCCCACGTGCATGCTGCATGTCATGGGGCCCCAAATGCATGCCGCATGTCATGGGGCCCCCCAAATGCATGCAGCATGTCTTGGGGCCCACAAATGCATGCCACATGTCATAGGGGTCCCACATGCATGGCGCATTTCATGGGGGTCCCACATGCATGCGCATGTCATGGGGCCCCCAAATGCATGCCGCATATCATGGGGGCCCCAAATGCATGCCACATGTCATAGGGGCCCCACATGCATGGCGCATGTCATGGGGGCCCCACATTCATACCGCATGTCATGGAGGCCCCAAATGCATGTCGCATGTAATGGGAGCCCCCATGCATGCCACATGTCATGGGGGCCCCAAATGAATGTCGCATGTCAAGGGGGCCCCACGTGCATGCCGCATGTCATGGGGGCCCCAAATGCATGCCGCATGTTCAGGGGGCCCCACGTGCATGCCGCATTTCATGGGGGACCCAAATGCATGCCGCATGTCATGGGGGCCATAAATGCATGCGGCATGTCATGGGGCCCCACGTGCATACCACATGTCATGGGAGCCCCAAATGCATGCCGCATGTCATGGGGGCCCCACATGCATGCCACATGTCATGGGGGCCCCAAATGAATGTCGCATGTCAAGGGGGCCCCACGTGCATGACGCATGTCATGGGGACCCACATGCATGACTCATGGAGGCCCCACGTGCATGCCGCATGTCATGGGGGATCCAAACTCATGCCGAATGTCATTGGGGCCCCAAACGAATGCCGCATGTCATGGGGGCCCCATGTGCATGCCGCATGTCATGGGTGCCCCAAATGCATGCCGCATGTCATGGGGGCTCCACGTGCATGCCGCATTTCATGGGGGACCCAAATGCATGCCGCATGTCATGGGGGCCCCAAATGCATGTCACATGTCATGGGGGCCCCACGTGCATGCTGCATGTCATGGGGGCCCCAAATGCATGCCTCATGTCATGGGGGGCCCAAATGCATGCCGCATATCATGGGGCCCCCTAAATGCATGCAGCATGTATTGGGGCCCACAAATGCATGCCGCATGTCATATGGGCCCCACATGCATGGCGCATTTCATGGAGGCCCCACATGCATGCGCATGTCATGGGGGCCCCAAATGTGTGCCGCATATCATGGGGGCCCCAAATGCATGCAGCATGTCATGGGGGCCCCACGTGCATGCCGCATGTCATGGGGGCCCCACTTGCATGCAGCATGTAATGGGGATCCAAATGCATGACGCATGTCATGGGGGTCCCACATGCATGCCTGTATGTCATGGGGACCCCAAATGCATGGCTCAAGTCATGGGGGCCCCCAAATGCATGCCGCATATCAAGGGGGCCACAAATGCATGCAGCATGTCATGGGGTCCCCATGTGCATGTCACATGTCATTGGGCCCCCCAAATGCATGGGGGCCCCCAAATGCATGCGCATGTCATGGGGGCCCCAAATGCATGCCGCATATCATGGGGGCCCCAAATGCATGCAGCATGTCATGGGGCCCCACGTGCATGCCGCATATCATTGGGGGCCACATGCATGCCGCATGTCATGGGAGCCCCACATGAATGTCGAATGTCAAGGGGGCCCAACGTGCATGCCGCATGTATTGGGGGCCCCAAATTCATGCCGCATGTCATGAGGGCCCTGCATGCATGCCGCATGTCATGGGGGCCCCGCAGGCATTCCGCATGTCATGGGGGCCCAAATGCATGCCGCATGTCATAGGGGCCCCACGTGCATGCCGCATGTAATGGGGGATTCAAATGCATGCCTCAAGTCATGGGGGCCCCAAATGCATGCCGCATGTCATGGGGGCCCCATGTGCATGCCACATGTAATGGGGGCCCCAAAAGCATGTGGCATGTCATAGGGGCCCCACGTGCATGCCGCATGTCTTGGGCACCCCAAATGCATGCAGCATGTCAGAGGGGCCCCACGTGCATACCACATGTCATGGGGGCCCCAAATGCATGCCGCATGTACTGGGGGCCCCACGTGCATGCCGCATTTCATGGGGGACCCAAATGCATGCCGCATGTCATGGGGGCCCCACATGCATGGCGCATTTCATGGGGGCCCCACATGCATGCGCATGTCATGGGGGCACCACATGCATGCCGCATGTCATGGGCCCCAAAAGCTTGCCGCATGTCATGGGGACCATAAATGCATGCCGCATGTCAAGGGGGCCCAACGTGCATGCCGCATGTATTGGGGCCCCCAAATGCATGCCTCAAGTCATGGGGGCCCCAAATGCATGCCGCATATCATGGGGGTCCCACATGCATGCCGCATATCATGGGGGTCCCACATGCATGCCGCATGTCATGTGGGCCCCAAATGCATGCCGCATGTCACATTGGCCCCAAATGCATGATGCATGTCATGAGGGCCCCATGTGCATACCGCATGTCATAGGGGCCCCACGTACATGGCACATGTCATCGGTGCCCCAAATGCATGCCGCATGTCATGGGGGCCCCATGTGCATGCCACATGTAATGGGGGCCCCAAAAGCATGTGGCATGTCATAGGGGCCCCACGTGCATGCCGCATGTCTTGGGCACCCCAAATGCATGCAGCATGTCATAGGGGCCCCACGTGCATACCACATGTCATGGGGGCCCCAAATGCATGCCGCATGTACTGGGGGCCCCACGTGCATGCCGCATTTCATGTAATGGGGATCCAAATGCATGACGCATGTCATGGGGGTCCTACGTGCATGCCGCATGTCATGGGGGCCCCACATGCATGCCGCATGTCATGGGGGAACCACTTGCATGCAGCATGTAATGGGGGATCCAAATGCATGCCGCATGTAATGGGGGCCCCGCGTGCATGCCGCATGTCACGGGGACCCCAAATGCATGCCGCATGTCATGGGGGCCCCAAATGCATGCAGCATGTCATTGGGGCCCCCAAATGCATGCAGCATGTCATAGGGGCCCCACGTGCATGGCGCATGTCATGGGGGCCCCACATTCATACCGCATGTCATGGAGGCCCCAAATGCATGCCGCATGTAATGGGAGCCCCCATGCATGCCACATGTCATGGGGGCCCCAAATGAATGTCGCATGTCAAGGGGGCCCCACGTGCATGCCGCATGTCATGGGGGCCATAAATGCATGCGGCATGTCATAGGGGCCCCACGTGCATGCCGCATGTCATGGGGCCCCCCAAATGCATGCAGCATGTCTTGGGGCCCACAAATGCATGCCACATGTCATAGGGGTACCACATGCATGGCGCATTTCATGGGGGTCCCACATGCATGCGCATGTCATGGGGGCCCCAAATGTGTGCCGCATATCATGGGGGCCCCAAATGCATGCCGCATGTCATAGTGGCCCCACATGCATGGCGCATGTCATGGGGGCCCCACATTCATACCGCATGTCATGGAGGCCCCAAATGCATGCCGCATGTAATGGGAGCCCCCATGCATGCCACATGTCATGGGGGCCCCAAATGAATGTCGCATGTCAAGGGGGCCCCAAATGCATGCCGCATGTACAGGGGGCCCCACGTGCATGCTGCATTTCATGGGGGACCCAAATGCATGCCACATGTCATGGGGGCCATACATGCATGCGGCATGTCATAGGCGCCCCACGTGCATACCACATGTCATGGGGGCCCCAAATGCATGCCGCATGTACTGGGTGGGCCCACGTGCATGCTGCATGTCATGGGGCCCCAAATGCATGCCGCATGTCATGGAAGCCCCACGTGCATGCCGCATGTCATGGGGCCCCCCAAATGCATGCAGCATGTCTTGGCGCCCTCAAATGCATGCGGCATGTCATAGGGGCCCCACGTGCATACCACATGTCATGGGGGCCCCAAATGCATGCCGCATGTACTGGGTGGGCCCACGTGCATGCTGCATGGCATGGGGGCCCCAAGTGCGTGCCCCATATCATGGGGGCCCCAAATGCATGCAGCATGTCATGGGGGCCCAACGTGCATGCCGCATGTATTGGGGGCCCCAAATGCATGCCGCATGTCATGGGGGAACCACCTGCATGCCGCATGTCATGGGGGAACCACCTGCATGCCGCATGTCATGGGGGAACCACCTGCATGCCGCATGTAATGGAGGATTCAAATGCATGCCGCATATCATGGGGCCCCCGCAGGCATGCCGCATGTCATGGGGGCCTCACGTGCATGCTGCATGTATTGGGGGCCCCAACTGCATGCCGCATGTCTCAGGTACCCCAAATGCATGCAGCATGTTATGCAGGCCCCAAATGCATGCCGCATGTCATGGGGGCCCAAATGCATGACGCATGTCATGGGGGCTCCACGTGCATGCCGCATGTAATGGGGCTCCCAAATTCATGTCGCATGTCATAGGGGCCCCACGTGCATTCCGCATGACATGGGGGCCCCAAATGCATGCCGCATGTCATGGGGGCCCCACGTGCATGCCGCATGTAATGGGGGATTCAAATGCATGCCGCATGTCATGGGGGTCCCACATGCATGCCACATGTCATTGGGGCCCCGCAGGCATTCCGCATGTCATGGGGGACTCACGTGCATTCCGCATGTCATGTGGGCCCCACATGCATGCTGCATGTCATTGTGGCCCCACGTGCATGCCGCATGTCACGGGGGCCCCGCAGGCATTCCACATGTCATGGGGGCCCCAAATAAATGCCGCATTTCATGGGGGCCCCACATGCATGCCGCATGTCACGGGGTCCCCGCAGGCATTCGCATGTCATGGGGGCCCCAAATAAATGGCGCATTTCATGGGGACCCCATGTGCATGCCACATGTCTTGGGGCCCACAAATGCATGCCGCATGTCATAGGGGCCCCACATGCATGGCGCATTTCATGGGGGCCCTACATGCATGCCGCATGTCATGGGGGACCCCAATGCATGCCTCAAGTCATGGGGGCCCCAAATGCATGCAGCATGTCATAGGGGCCCCACATGCATGGTGCATGTCATGGGGGCCCCACATGCATGCCTCAAGTCATGGGGGCCCCAAATGCATGCCACATATCATGGGGGCCCCACATGCATGCCGCATATATTGGGGGCCTCAAATGCATGCCGCATGTCATAGGGGTACCACATGCATGGCGCATTTCATGGGGGTCCCACATGCATGCGCATGTCATGGGGACCCCAAATGAATGTCGCATGTCAAGGGGGCCCCAAATGCATGCCGCATGTACAGGGGGCCCCACGTGCATGCCGCATTTCATGGGGGACCCAAATGCATGCCACATGTCATGGGGGCCATAAATGCATGCGGCATGTCATAGGGGCCCCACGTGCATACCACATGTCATGGGGGCCCCAAATGCATGCCGCATGTACTGGGTGGGCCCACGTGCATGCTGCATGTCATGGGGCCCCAAATGCATGCCGCATGTCATGGAAGCCCCACGTGCATGCCGCATGTCATGGGGCCCCCCAAATGCATGCAGCATGTCTTGGCGCCCTCAAATGCATGCCGCATTTCATAGGGGTCCCACATGCATGCCGCATGGCATGGGGGCCCCAAGTGCGTGCCCCATATCATGGGGGCCCCAAATGCATGCAGCATGTCATGGGGGCCCAACGTGCATGCCACATGTATTGGGGGCCCCAAATGCATGCCGCATGTCATGGGGGAACCACCTGCATGCCGCATGTCATGGGGGAACCACCTGCATGCCGCATGTAATGGGGGATTCAAATGCATGCCGCATGTCATGGGGGTCCCACATGCATGCTGCATGTCATGGGGGCCCCAAATGCATGCCGCATATCATGGGGGCCCTGCAGGCATGCCGCATGTCATGGGGGCCTCACGTGCATGCTGCATGTATTGGGGGCCCCAACTGCATGCCGCATGTCTCAGGTACCCCAAATGCATGCAGCATGTTATGCAGGCCCCAAATGCATGCCGCATGTCATGGGGGCCCAAATGCATTCCGCATGTCATGTGGGCCCCACGTGCATGCTGCATGTCATTGTGGCCCCACGTGCATGCCGCATGTCAGGGGGGCCCCGCAGGCATTCCACATGTCATGGGGGCCCCAAATAAATGCCGCATTTCATGGGGGCCCCACATGCATGCCGCATGTCACGGGGTCCCCGCAGGCATTCCACATGTCATGGGGGCCCCAAATAAATGGCGCATTTCATGGGGACCCCATGTGCATGCCACATGTCTTGGGGCCCACAAATGCATGCCGCATGTCATAGGGGCCCCACATGCATGGCGCATTTCAAGGGGGCCCTACATGCATGCCGCATGTCATGGGGGCCCCCAATGCATGCCTCAAGTCATGGGGGCCCCAAATGCATGCAGCATGTCATAGGGGCCCCACATGCATGGTGCATGTCATGGGGGCCCCACATGCATGCCTCAAGTCATGGGGGCCCCAAATGCATGCCACATATCATGGGGGCCCCACATGCATGCCGCATATATTGGGGGCCTCAAATGCATGCCGCATGTCATGAGGGCCCCGCATGCATGCCATATGTCATTGGGGCCCCGCAGGCATTCCGCATGTCATGGGGGCCTCACGTGCATTCCGCATGTCATGGGGGTCCCACGTGCATGCTGCATGTCATTGGGGCCCCACGTGCATGCCTCATGTTACGGGGGCCACGAATGCATGCCGCATGTCAAAGGGGCCCCACATGCATGGAGCATGTCATGGGGGCCCCAAATGCATGCCGCATGTCATAGGGGCCCCACGTGCATACCACATGTCATGGGGGCCCCAAATGCATGCCGCATGTCATGGGAGCCCCACATGCATGCCGCATGCCATGGGGCCCCCAAATGCATGCCACATGTCATGGGGGCCCCACATGCATGCCGCATGTCATGGGGGCCCAAATGCTTGCCGCTTGTCATGAGGGCCATAAATGCATGCCGCATGTCATGGGAGCCCCACATGCATGCCACATGTCATGGAGGCCCCCATGACATGCGGCAAGCATTTGGGCCCCACATGCATGCCGCATGCCATGGGGCCCCCAAATGCATGCCGCATGTCATGGGGGCCCCAAATGCATGCGGCATGTCATAGGGGCCCCACGTGCATATCACATGTCATGGGGGCCCCAAATGCATGCCGCATGTCATGGGAGCCCCACATGCATGCCACATGTCATGGGGGCCCCAAATGAATGTCGCATGTCAAGGGGGACCCACGTGCATGACGCATGTCATGGGGACCCACATGCATGCCAAATGTCATGGAGGCCCCCATGACATGCAGCAAGCATTTGGGCCCCACATGCATGACGCATGCCATGGGGCCCCCAAATGCATGCCGCATGTCATGGGGGCCCCACATGCATGCCGCATGTCATGGGGGCCCAAATGCTTGCCGCTTGTCATGAGGGCCATAAATGCATGCCGCATGTCATGGGAGCCCCACATGCATGCCACATGTCATGGAGGCCCCGATGACATGCGGCAAGAATTTGGGCCCCAAATGCATGCCGCATGTCATGGGGGCCCAAATGCATGACGCATGTCATGGGGGCTCCACGTGCATGCCGCATGTAATGTGGCTCCCAAATTCATGTCGCATGTCATAGGGGCCCCACGTGCATTCCGCATGTCATGGGGGCCCCAAATGCATGCCGCATGTCATGGGGCCCAACGTGCATGCCGCATGTAATGGAGGATTCAAATGCATGCCGCATGTCATGGGGGTCCCACATGCATGCCACATGTCATTGGGGCCCCGCAGGCATTCCGCATGTCATGGGGGCCCCAAATGCATGCCTCAAGTCATGGGGGCCCCAAATGCATGCAGCGTGTCATAGGGGCCCCACATGCATGGTGCATGTCATGGGGGCCCCACATGCATGCCTCAAGTCATGGGGGCCCCAAATGCATGCCACATACCATGGGGGCCCCACATGCATGCCGCATATATTGGGGGCCTCAAATGCATGCCGCATGTCATGAGGGCCCCGCATGCATGCCGCATGTCATTGGGGCCCCGCAGGCATTCCGCATGTCATGGGTGCCTCACGTGCATGCCGCATGTCATTGGGGCCCCGCAGGCATTCCGCATGTCATGGGGGCCTCACTTGCATTCCGCATGTCATGGGGGTCCCACGTGCATGCTGCATGTCATTGGGGCCCCACGTGCTTGCCGCATGTAATGGGGGATTCAAATGCATGTCGCATGTCATAGGGGCCCCACGTGCATTCCGCATGACATGGGGGCCCCAAATGCATGCCGCATGTCATGGGGGCCCCACGTGCATGCCGCATGTAATGGGGGATTCAAATGCATGCCGCATGTCATGGGGGTCCCACATGCATGCCTCATGTCATTGTGGCCCCGCAGGCATTCCGCATGTCATGGGGGACTCACGTGCATTCCGCATGTCATGTGGGCCCCACATGCATGCCGCATTTCATGGGGGCCCCACATGCATGCCGCATGTCACGGGGTCCCCGCAGGCATTCGCATGTCATGGGGGCCCCAAATAAATGGCGCATTTTATGGAGACCCCATGTGCATGCCACATGTCTTGGGGCCCACAAATGCATGCCGCATGTCATAGGGGCCCCACATGCATGGCGCATTTCATGGGGGCCCTACATGCATGCCGCATGTCATGGGGGACCCCAATGCATGCCTCAAGTCATGGGGGCCCCAAATGCATGCAGCATGTCATAGGGGCCCCACATGCATGGTGCATGTCATGGGGGCCCCACATGCATGCCTCAAGTCATGGGGGCCCCAAATGCATGCCACATATCATGGGGGCCCCACATGCATGCCGCATATATTGGGGGCCTCAAATGCATGCCGCATGTCATAGGGGTACCACATGCATGGCGCATTTCATGGGGGTCCCACATGCATGCGCATGTCATGGGTTCCCCAAATGCGTGCCGCATATCATGGGGGCCCCAAATGCATGCCGCATGTCATAGTGGCCCCACATGCATGGCGCATGTCATGGGTGCCCCACATTCATACCGCATGTCATGGAGGCCCCAAATGCATGCCGCATGTAATGGGAGCCCCCATGCATGCCACATGTCATGGGGGCCCCAAATGAATGTCGCATGTCAAGGGGGCCCCAAATGCATGCCGCATGTACAGGGGGCCCCACGTGCATGCCGCATTTCATGGGGGACCCAAATGCATGCCACATGTCATGGGGGCCATAAATGCATGCGGCATGTCATAGGGGCCCCACGTGCATACCACATGTCATGGGGGCCCCAAATGCATGCCGCATGTACTGGGTGGGCCCACGTGCATGCTGCATGTCATGGGGCCCCAAATGCATGCCGCATGTCATGGAAGCCCCACGTGCATGCCGCATGTCATGGGCCCCCCCAAATGCATGCAGCATGTCTTGGCGCCCTCAAATGCATGCCGCATGTCATAGGGGTCCCACATGCATGCCGCATGGCATGGGGGCCCCAAGTGCGTGCCCCATATCATGGGGGCCCCAAATGCATGCAGCATGTCATGGGGGCCCAACGTGCATGCCACATGTATTGGGGGCCCCAAATGCATGCCGCATGTCATGGGGGAACCACCTGCATGCCGCATGTCATGGGGGAACCACCTGCATGCCGCATGTAATGGGGGATTCAAATGCATGCCGCATGTCATGGGGGTCCCACATGCATGCTGCATGTCATGGGGGCCCCAAATGCATGCCGCATATCATGGGGGCCCCGCAGGCATGCCGCATGTCATGGGGGCCTCACGTGCATGCTGCATGTATTGGGGGCCCCAACTGCATGCCGCATGTCTCAGGTACCCCAAATGCATGCAGCATGTTATGCAGGCCCCAAATGCATGCCGCATGTCATGGGGGCCCAAATGCATTCCGCATGTCATGTGGGCCCCACGTGCATGCTGCATGTCATTGTGGCCCCACGTGCATGCCGCATGTCACGGGGGCCCCGCAGGCATTCCACATGTCATGGGGGCCCCAAATAAATGCCGCATTTCATGGGGGCCCCACATGCATGCCGCATGTCACGGGGTCCCCGCAGGCATTCCACATGTCATGGGGGCCCCAAATAAATGGCGCATTTCATGGGGACCCCATGTGCATGCCACATGTCTTGGGGCCCACAAATGCATGCCGCATGTCATAGGGGCCCCACATGCATGGCGCATTTCATGGGGGCCCTACATGCATGCCGCATGTCATGGGGGCCCCCAATGCATGCCTCAAGTCATGGGGGCCCCAAATGCATGCAGCATGTCATAGGGGCCCCACATGCATGGTGCATGTCATGGGGGCCCCACATGCATGCCTCAAGTCATGGGGGCCCCAAATGCATGCCACATATCATGGGGGCCCCACATGCATGCCGCATATATTGGGGGCCACAAATGCATGCCGCATGTCATGAGGGCCCCGCATGCATGCCACATGTCATTGGGGCCCCGCAGGCATTCCGCATGTCATGGGGGCCTCACATGCATTCCGCATGTCATGGGGGTCCCACGTGCATGCTGCATGTCATTGGGGCCCCACGTGCTTGCCGCATGTCATGGGGGCCCCACGTGCATGCCTCATGTTACGGGGGCCACGAATGCATGCCGCATGTCAAAGGGGCCCCACATGCATGGAGCATGTCATGGGGGCCCCAAATGCATGCCGCATGTCATAGGGGCCCCACGTGCATACCACATGTCATGGGGGCCCCAAATGCATGCCGCATGTCATGGGAGCCCCACATGCATGCCGCATGCCATGGGGCCCCCAAATGCATGCCACATGTCATGGGGGCCCCACATGCATGCCGCATGTCATGGGGGCCCAAATGCTTGCCGCTTGTCATGAGGGCCATAAATGCATGCCGCATGTCATGGGAGCCCCACATGCATGCCACATGTCATGGAGGCCCCGATGACATGCGGCAAGCATTTGGGCCCCAAATGCATGCCGCATGTCATGGGGCCCCAAATGCATGCCGCATGTCATGGGGGCTCCACGTGCATGCCGCATGTAATGTGGCTCCCAAATTCATGTCGCATGTCATAGGGGCCCCACGTGCATTCCGCATGTCATGGGGGCCCCAAATGCATGCCGCATGTCATGGGGCCCAACGTGCATGCCGCATGTAATGGAGGATTCAAATGCATGCTGCATGTCATGGGGGTCCCACATGCATGCCACATGTCATTGGGGCCCCGCAGGCATTCCGCATGTCATGGGGGCCCCAAATGCATGCAGCATGTCATAGGGGCCCCACATGCATGGTGCATGTCATGGGGGCCCCACATGCATGCCTCAAGTCATGGGGGCCCCAAATGCATGCCACATACCATGGGGGCCCCACATGCATGCCGTATATATTGGGGGCCTCAAATGCATGCCGCATGTCATGAGGGCCCCGCATGCATGCCGCATGTCATTGGGGCCCCGCAGGCATTCCGCATGTCATGGGGGCCTCACGTGCATGCCGCATGTCATTGGGGCCCTGCAGGCATTCCGCATGTCATGGGGGCCTCACGTGCATTCCGCATGTCATGGGGGTCCCACGTGCATGCTGCATGTCATTGGGGCCCCACGTGCTTGCCGCATGTCATGGGGGCCCCACATGCATGCCACATGTCATGGGGGCCCCAAATGAATGTCGCATGTCAAGGGGGCCCCACGTGCATGACGCATGTCATGGGGACCCACATGCATGCCACATGTCATGGAGGTCCCCATGACATGCGGCAAGCATTTGGGCTCCACATGCATGCCGCATGTCATGGGGGCCCAAATGCTTGCCGCATGTCATGAGGGCCATAAATGCATGCCGCATGTCATGGGAGCCCCACATGCATGCCACATGTCTTGGAGGCCCCCATGACATGCGGCAAGCATTTGGGCTCCACATGCATGCCGCATGTCATGGGGGCCCAAATGCTTGCCGCATGTCATGAGGGCCATAAATGCATGCCGCATGTCATGGGAGCCCCACATGCATGCCACATGTCTTGGAGGCCCCCATGACATGCGGCAAGCATTTGGGCCCCACATGAATGCCGCATGTCATGGGGCCCCCAAATGCATGCCGCATGTCATGGGGGCCCCATGTGCATGCCACATGTCTTGGGGCCCACAAATGCATGCCGCATGTCATAGGGGCCCCACATGCATGGAGCATTTCATGGGGGCCCTACATGCATGCCGCATGTCATGGGGGCCCCACATGCATGCCTCAAGTCATGGGGGCACCAAATGCATGCCACATATCATGGGGCCCCCACATGCATGCCGCATATATTGGGGGCCTCAATTGCATGCCGCATGTCATGACGGCCCCGCATGCATGCCGCATGTCATTGGGGCCCCGTAGGCATTCCGCATGTCATGGGGGCCTCACGTGCATTCCGCATGTCATGGGGGTCCCACGTACATGCTTCATGTCATTGGGGCCCCACGTGCTTGCCGCTTGTCATGGGGGCCCCACGTGCATGCCTCATGTTACGGGGGCCACGAATGCATGCCGCATGTCATGGGGTCCCCACGTGCATGCCGCATGTAATGGGGGATTCAAATGCATGCCGCATGTCATGGGCGTCCCACATGCATGCCACATGTCATTGTGGCCCCGCAGGCATTCCGCATGTCATGGGGGACTCACGTGCATTCCGCATGTCATGTGGGCCCCACATGCATGCTGCATGTCATTGTGGCCCCACATGCATGCCGCATGTCACGGGGCCCCCGCAGGCATTCCACATGTCATGGGGGCCCCAAATAAATGCCGCATTTCATGGGGGCCCCACATGCATGCCGCATGTCACGGGGTCCCCGCAGGCATTCGCATGTCATGGGGGCCCCAAATAAATGGCGCATTTCATGGAGATCCCATGTGCATGCCACATGTCTTGGGGCCCACAAATGCATGCCGCATGTCATAGGGGCCCCACATGCATGGCGCATTTCATGGGGGCCCTACATGCATGCCGCATGTCATGGGGGACCCCAATGCATGCCTCAAGTCATGGGGGCCCCAAATGCATGCAGCATGTCATAGGGGCCCCACATGCATGGTGCATGTCATGGGGGCCCCACATGCATGCCTCAAGTCATGGGGGCCCCAAATGCATGCCACATATCATGGGGGCCCCACATGCATGCCGCATATATTGGGGGCCTCAAATGCATGCCGCATGTCATAGGGGTACCACATGCATGGCGCATTTCATGGGGGTCCCACATGCATGCGCATGCCATGGGGGCCCCAAATGCGTGCCGCATATCATGGGGGCCCCAAATGCATGCCGCATGTCATAGTGGCCCCACATGCATGGCGCATGTCATGGGGGCCCCACATTCATACCGCATGTCATGGAGGCCCCAAATGCATGCCGCATGTAATGGGAGCCCCCATGCATGCCACATGTCATGGGGGCCCCAAATGAATGTCGCATGTCAAGGGGGCCCCAAATGCATGCCGCATGTACAGGGGGCCCCACGTGCATGCCGCATTTCATGGGGGACCCAAATGCATGCCACATGTCATGGGGGCCATAAATGCATGCGGCATGTCATAGGGGTCCCACGTGCATACCACATGTCATGGGGGCCCCAAATGCATGCCGCATGTACTGGGTGGGCCCACGTGCATGCTGCATGTCATGGGGCCCCAAATCCATGCCGCATGTCATGGAAGCCCCACGTGCATGCCGCATGTCATGGGGCCCCCCAAATGCATGGAGCATGTCTTGGCGCCCTCAAATGCATGCCGCATGTCATAGGGGTCCCACATGCATGCCGCATGGCATGGGGGCCCCAAGTGCGTGCCCCATATCATGGGGGCCCCAAATGCATGCAGCATGTCATGGGGGCCCAACGTGCATGCCACATGTATTGGGGGCCCCAAATGCATGCCGCATGTCATGGGGGAACCACCTGCATGCCGCATGTCATGGGGGAACCACCTGCATGCCGCATGTAATGGGGGATTCAAATGCATGCCGCATGTCATGGGGGTCCCACATGCATGCTGCATGTCATGGGGGCCCCAAATGCATGCCGCATATCATGGGGGCCCCGCAGGCATGCCGCATGTCATGGGGGCCTCACGTGCATGCTGCATGTATTGGGGGCCCCAACTGCATGCCGCATGTCTCAGGTACCCCAAATGCATGCAGCATGTTATGCAGGCCCCAAATGCATGCCGCATGTCATGGGGGCCCAAATGCATTCCGCATGTCATGTGGGCCCCACGTGCATGCTGCATGTCATTGTGGCCCCACGTGCATGCCGCATGTCACGGGGGCCCCGCAGGCATTCCACATGTCATGGGGGCCCCAAATAAATGCCGCATTTCATGGGGGCCCCACATGCATGCCGCATGTCACGGGGTCCCCGCAGGCATTCCACATGTCATGGGGGCCCCAAATAAATGGCGCATTTCATGGGGACCCCATGTGCATGCCACATGTCTTGGGGCCCACAAATGCATGCCGCATGTCATAGGGGCCCCACATGCATGGCGCATTTCATGGGGGCCCTACATGCATGCCGCATGTCATGGGGGCCCCCAATGCATGCCTCAAGTCATGGGGGCCCCAAATGCATGCAGCATGTCATAGGGGCCCCACATGCATGGTGCATGTCATGGGGGCCCCACATGCATGCCTCAAGTCATGGGGGCCCCAAATGCATGCCACATATCATGGGGGCCCCACATGCATGCCGCATATATTGGGGGCCACAAATGCATGCCGCATGTCATGAGGGCCCCGCATGCATGCCACATGTCATTGGGGCCCCGCAGGCATTCCGCATGTCATGGGGGCCTCACATGCATTCCGCATGTCATGGGGGTCCCACGTGCATGCTGCATGTCATTGGGGCCTCACGTGCTTGCCGCATGTCATGGGGGCCCCATGTGCATGCCTCATGTTACGGGGGCCACGAATGCATGCCGCATGTCAAAGGGGCCCCACATGCATGGAGCATGTCATGGGGGCCCCAAATGCATGCCGCATGTCATAGGGGCCCCACGTGCATACCACATGTCATGGGGGCCCCAAATGCATGCCGCATGTCATGGGAGCCCCACATGCATGCCGCATGCCATGGGGCCCCCAAATGCATGCCACATGTCATGGGGGCCCCACATGCATGCCGCATGTCATGGGGGCCCAAATGCTTGCCGCTTGTCATGAGGGCCATAAATGCATGCCGCATGTCATGGGAGCCCCACATGCATGCCACATGTCATGGAGGCCCCCATGACATGCGGCAAGCATTTGGGCCCCACATGCATGCCGCATGCCATGGGGCCCCCAAATGCATGCCGCATGTCATGGGGGCCCCAAATGCATGCGGCATGTCATAGGGGCCCCACGTGCATACCACATGTCATGGGGGCCCCAAATGCATGCCGCATGTCATGGGAGCCCCACATGCATGCCACATGTCATGGGGGCCCCAAATGAATGTCGCATGTCAAGGGGGACCCACGTGCATGACGCATGTCATGGGGACCCACATGCATGCCAAATTTCATGGAGTCCCCCATGACATGCAGCAAGCATGTGGGCCCCACATGCATGACGCATGCCATGGGGCCCCCAAATGCATGCCGCATGTCATGGGGGCCCCACATGCATGCCGCATGTCATGGGGGCCCAAATGCTTGCCGCTTGTCATGAGGGCCATAAATGCATGCCGCATGTCATGGGAGCCCCACATGCATGCCACATGTCATGGAGGCCCCGATGACATGCGGCAAGCATTTGGGCCCCAAATGCATGCCGCATGTCATGGGGCCCCAAATGCATGCCGCATGTCATGGGGGCTCCACGTGCATGCCGCATGTAATGTGGCTCCCAAATTCATGTCGCATGTCATAGGGGCCCCACGTGCATTCCGCATGTCATGGGGGCCCCAAATGCATGCCGCATGTCATGGGGCCCAACGTGCATGCCGCATGTAATGGAGGATTCAAATGCATGCTGCATGTCATGGGGGTCCCACATGCATGCCACATGTCATTGGGGCCCCGCAGGCATTCCGCATGTCATGGGGGCCCCAAATGCATGCAGCATGTCATAGGGGCCCCACATGCATGGTGCATGTCATGGGGGCCCCACATGCATGCCTCAAGTCATGGGGGCCCCAAATGCATGCCACATACCATGGGGGCCCCACATGCATGCCACATATATTGGGGGCCTCAAATGCATGCCGCATGTCATGAGGGCCCCGCATGCATGCCGCATGTCATTGGGGCCCGCAGGCATTCCGCATGTCATGGGGGCCTCACGTGCATGCCGCATGTCATTGGGGCCCCGCAGGCATTCCGCATGTCATGGGGGCCTCACGTGCATTCCGCATGTCATGGGGGTCCCACGTGCATGCTGCATGTCATTGGGGCCCCACGTGCTTGCCGCATGTCATGGGGGCCCCACATGCATGCCTCATGTTACGGGGGACACGAATGCATGACGCATGTCATAGGGGCCCCACATTAATGGAGCATGTCATGGGGGCCCCAAATGCATGCGGCATGTCATAGGGGCCCCACGTGCATACCACATGTCATGGGGGCCCCAAATGCATGCCACATGTCATGGGAGCCCCACATGCATGCCACATGTCATGGGGGCCCCAAATGAATGTCGCATGTCAAGGGGGCCCCACGTGCATGACGCATGTCATGGGGACCCACATGCATGCCGCATGTCATGGAGGCCCCCATGACATGCGGCAAGCATTTGGGCTCCACATGCATGCCGCATGTCATGGGGGCCCAAATGCTTGCCGCATGTCATGAGGGCCATAAATGCATGCCGCATGTCATGGGAGCCCCACATGCATGCCACATGTCTTGGAGGCCCCCATGACATGCGGCAAGCATTTGGGCCCCACATGCATGCCGCATGTCATGGGGCCCCCAAATGCATGCCGCATGTCATGGGGGCCCCATGTGCATGCCACATGTCTTGGGGCCCACAAATGCATGCCGCATGTCATAGGGGCCCCACATGCATGGAGCATTTCATGGGGGCCCTACATGCATGCCGCATGTCATGGGGGCCCCACATGCATGCCTCAAGTCATGGGGGCACCAAATGCATGCCACATATCATGGGGCCCCCACATGCATGCCGCATATATTGGGGGCCTCAATTGCATGCCGCATGTCATGACGGCCCCGCATGCATGCCGCATGTCTTTGGGGCCCCGTAGGCATTCCGCATGTCATGGGGGCCTCACGTGCATTCCGCATGTCATGGGGGTCCCACGTACATGCTTCATGTCATTGGGGCCCCACGTGCTTGCCGCTTGTCATGGGGGCCCCACGTGCATGCCTCATGTTACGGGGGCCACGAATGCATGCCGCATGTCATAGGGGCCCCACGTGCATACCACATGTCATGGGGGCCCCAAATGCATGCCGCATGTCATGGTTGCCCCAAATGAATGTCGCATGTCAAGGGGGCCCCACGTGCATGACGCATGTCATGGGGACCCACATGCATGCCGCATGTCATGGGGGCCCAAATGCTTGCCGCATGTCATGAGGGCCATAAATGCATGCCGCATGTCATGGGAGCCCCACATGCATGCCAAATGTCATGGGGCCCCCAAATGCATGCCGCATGTCATGGGGGCCACACGTGCATGGCGCATTTCATGAGGGCCCAAATGCATGCCGCATGTCAAGAGGCCATAAATGCATGTCGCATGTCATGGATGCCCAAAGTGCATGCCTCATGTCACGGGGGCCCCGCAGGCATTCCACATGTCATGGGGCCCCAAATAAATGCCGCATTTCATGGGGGCCCCACATGCATGCCACATGTCATGGGGGCCCCAAATGAATGTCGCATGTCAAGGGGGCCCCACGTGGATGACGCATGTCATGGGGACCCACATGCATGCCGCATGTCATGGAGGCCCCCATGACATGCGGCATGCATTTGGGGGCCCCACATGCATGCCGCATGTCATGGGGGGCCAAATGCTTGCCGCATGTCATGAGGGCCATAAATGCATGCCGCATGTCATGGGAGCCCCACATGCATGCCACATGTCATGGGGGCCCCAAATGAATGTCGCATGTCAAGGGGGCCCCACGTGCATGCCGCATGTCATGGGGGCCCCAAATGCATGCCGCATGTCATGGGGGCCCCAAATGCATGCCGCATGTCATGGGGCCCCCCAAATGCATGCAGCATGTCTTGGGGCCCACAAATGCATGCCGCATGTCATAGGGGTCCAACATGCATGGCGCATTTCATGGGGGTCCCACATGCATGGCGCATTTCATGGGGCCCCCAAATGCATGCCGCATGTCATAGGGGCCCCACATGCATGGCGCATGTCATGGGGGCCCCACATTCTTACCGCATGTCATGGAGGCCCCAAATGCATGCCGCATGTAATGGGAGCCCCCATGCATGCCACATGTCATGGGGGCCCCAAATGAATGTCGCATGTCAAGGGGGCCCCACGTGCATGCCGCATGTCATGGGGGCCCCAAATGCATGCCGCATGTACAGGGGGCCCCACATGCATGGAGCATGTCATTGGGGCCCCACATGCATGCCGCATGTCATGGGGGCCCCACGTGCATGCCGCATGTCATGGGGGCCCCGCAGGCATTCCGCATGTCATGGGGGCCCCAAATGCATGCCGCATTTCATGGGGGCCCCACGTGCATGTCGCATTTCATGGGCCCCCCCCCCAATGCATGCAGCATGTCTTGGTGCCCTCAAATGCATGCCGCATGTCACAGGGGTCCCACCTGCATGCCGCATGTCATGGGGCCCAAAAGATTGCCGCATGTCATGGGAGCCATAAAGGCATGCCGCATGTCATGGGAGCCCCACATGAATGTCGCATGTCAAGGGGCCCAACGTGCATGCCGCATGTATTGGGGGCCGCAAATTCATGCAGCATGTCATAGGGGCCCCACATGCATGGCACATTTCATGGGGGCCCCAATTGCATTCAGCATGTAATGGGGGATCCAAATGCATGCTGCACGTCATGGGGGCCCCACGTGCATGCCGCATGTCATGGGGGCCCCGCAGGCATTCCACATGTCATGGGGGCCCCAAATAAATGCCGCATTTCATGGGGGCCCCACGTGCATGCCGCATGTCATGGGGCCCCCCAAATGGATGCCGCATGTCATAGGGGCCCCAAATGCATGCCTCATCTCTTGGGGCCCACAAATGCATGCCGCATGTCATAGGGGCCCCACATGCATGGCACATTTCATGGGGGCCCCAAATGCATGCCTCAAGTCATGGGGGCCCCACTTGCATGCATCATGTAATGGGGGTCCCACATACATGCAGCATGTCATGGGGGCTCCAAATGCATGCGGCATGTCATAGGGGCTCCACGTGCATACCACATGTCATGGGGGCCCCACATGCATGCCGCATGTCATGGGGGTCCCACGTGCATGCTGCATGTCATTGGGGCCCCACGTGCTTGCCGCATGTCATGAGGGCCCCACGTGCATGCCTCATGTCACGAGGGCCACAAATGTATGCCGCATGTCATGGGGGCCCCGCATGCATGACGCATGTCATGGGGGCCCCACATGAATGCCGCATGTCATGGGGGCCCCACATGAATGCCGCATGTCATGGGGACCCCAAATGCATGCCATATGTCATGGGGTCCTCACATGCATGCCGCATGTCATGGGGCCCCCCAAAATTAATGCCGCATATCATAGGGGCCCCACATGCATGGAGCATGTCATGGGGGCCCCAAATGCATGACGCATGTCATGGGGGTCCCACATGCATGCCGCATGTCATGGGGGCCCCAAATGCATGACGCTTGTCATGACGGCCCCAAATGCATGACTCATGGAGGCCCCACGTGCATGCCGCATGTCATGGGGGATCCAAACTCATGCCGCATGTCATTGGGGCCCCAAACGTATGCCGCATGTCATGGGGGCCCCATGTGCATGCCGCATGTCATGGGTGCCCCAAATGCATGCCGCATGTCATGGGGGCTCCACGTGCATGCCGCATTTCATGGGGGACCCAAATGCATGCCGCATGTCATGGGGGCCCCAAATGCATGTCACATGTCATGGGGGCCCCACGTGCATGCTGCATGTCATGGGGGCCCCAAATGCATGCCTCATGTCATGGGGGGCCCAAATGCATGCCGCATATCATGGGGCCCCCTAAATGCATGCAGCATGTCTTGGGGCCCACAAATGCATGCCGCATGTCATAGGGGCCCCACATGCATGGCGCATTTCATGGAGACCCCACATGCATGCGCATGTCATGGGGGCCCCAAATGTGTGCCGCATATCATGGGGGCCCCAAATGCATGCAGCATGTCATGGGGGCCCCACGTGCATGCCGCATGTCATGGGGGCCCCACTTGCATGCAGCATGTAATGGGGATCCAAATGCATGACGCATGTCATGGGGGTCCCACATGCATGCCTGCATGTCATGGGGACCCCAAATGCATGGCTCAAGTCATGGGGGCCCCCAAATGCATGCCGCATATCAAGGGGGCCACAAATGCATGCAGCATGTCATGGGGGCCCCACGTGCATGTCACATGTCATTGGGCCCCCCAAATGCATGGGGGCCCCCAAATGCATGCGCATGTCATGGGGGCCCCAAATGCATGCCGCATATCATGGGGGCCCCAAATGCATGCAGCATGTCATGGGGCCCCACGTGCATGCCGCATATCATTGGGGGCCACATGCATGCCGCATGTCATGGGAGCCCCACATGAATGTCGAATGTCAAGGGGGCCCAACGTGCATGCCGCATGTATTGGGGGCCCCAAATTCATGCCGCATGTCATGAGGGCCCTGCATGCATGCCGCATGTCATGGGGGCCCCGCAGGCATTCCGCATGTCATGGGGGCCCAAATGCATGCCGCATGTCATAGGGGCCCCACGTGCATGCCGCATGTAATGGGGGATTAAAATGCATGCCTCAAGTCATGGGGGCCCCAAATGCATGCCGCATGTCATGGGGGCCCCATGTGCATGCCACATGTAATGGGGGCCCCAAAAGCATGTGGCATGTCATAGGGGCCCCACGTGCATGCCGCATGTCTTGGGCACCCCAAATGCATTCAGCATGTCATAGGGGCCCCACGTGCTTACCACATGTCATGGGGGCCCCAAATGCATGCCGCATGTACTGGGGGCCCCACGTGCATGCCGCATTTCATGGGGGATCCAAATGCATGCCGCATGTCATGGGGGCCCCACATGCATGGCGCATTTCATGGGGGCCCCACATGCATGCGCATGTCATGGGGGCACCACATGCATGCCGCATGTCATGGGGGCCCAAATGCTTGCCGCTTGTCATGAGGGCCATAAATGCATGCCGCATGTCATGGGAGCCCCACATGCATGCCACATGTCATGGAGGCCCCCATGACATGCGGCAAGCATTTGGGCCCCACATGCATGCCGCATGCCATGGGGCCCCCAAATGCATGCCGCATGTCATGGGGGCCCCAAATGCATGCGGCATGTCATAGGGGCCCCACGTGCATACCACATGTCATGGGGGCCCCAAATGCATGCCGCATGTCATGGGAGCCCCACATGCATGCCACATGTCATGGGGGCCCCAAATGAATGTCGCATGTCAAGGGGGACCCACGTGCATGACGCATGTCATGGGGACCCACATGCATGCCAAATGTCATGGAGGCCCCCATGACATGCAGCAAGCATTTGGGCCCCACATGCATGACGCATGCCATGGGGCCCCCAAATGCATGCCGCATGTCATGGGGGCCCCACATGCATGCCGCATGTCATGGGGGCCCAAATGCTTGCCGCTTGTCATGAGGGCCATAAATGCATGCCGCATGTCATGGGGGCTCCACGTGCATGCCGCATGTAATGTGGCTCCCAAATTCATGTCGCATGTCATAGGGGCCCCACGTGCATTCCGCATGTCATGGGGGCCCCAAATGCATGCCGCATGTCATGGGGCCCAACGTGCATGCCGCATGTAATGGAGGATTCAAATGCATGCTGCATGTCATGGGGGTCCCACATGCATGCCACATGTCATTGGGGCCCCGCAGGCATTCCGCATGTCATGGGGGCCCCAAATGCATGCAGCATGTCATAGGGGCCCCACATGCATGGTGCATGTCATGGGGGCCCCACATGCATGCCTCAAGTCATGGGGGCCCCAAATGCATGCCACATACCATGGGGGCCCCACATGCATGCCGCATATATTGGGGGCCTCAAATGCATGCCGCATGTCATGAGGGCCCCGCATGCATGCCGCATGTCATTGGGGCCCCGCAGGCATTCCGCATGTCATGGGGGCCTCACGTGCATGCCGCATGTCATTGGGGCCCCGCAGGCATTCCGCATGTCATGGGGGCCTCACGTGCATTCCGCATGTCATGGGGGTCCCACGTGCATGCTGCATGTCATTGGGGCCCCACGTGCTTGCCGCATGTCATGGGGGCCCCACATGCATGCCTCATGTTACGGGGGACACGAATGCATGCCGCATGTCATAGGGGCCCCACATTAATGGAGCATGTCATGGGGGCCCCAAATGCATGCGGCATGTCATAGGGGCCCCACGTGCATACCACATGTCATGGGGGCCCCAAATGCATGCCACATGTCATGGGAGCCCCACATGCATGCCACATGTCATGGGGGCCCCAAATGAATGTCGCATGTCAAGGGGGCCCCACGTGCATGACGCATGTCATGGGGACCCACATGCATGCCGCATGTCATGGAGGCCCCCATGACATGCGGCAAGCATTTGGGCTCCACATGCATGCCGCATGTCATGGGGGCCCAAATGCTTGCCGCATGTCATGAGGGCCATAAATGCATGCCGCATGTCATGGGAGCCCCACATGCATGCCACATGTCTTGGAGGCCCCCATGACATGCGGCAAGCATTTGGGCCCCACATGCATGCCGCATGTCATGGGGGCCCCATGTGCATGCCACATGTCTTGGGGCCCACAAATGCATGCCGCATGTCATAGGGGCCCCACATGCATGGAGCATTTCATGGGGGCCCTACATGCATGCCGCATGTCATGGGGGCCCCACATGCATGCCTCAAGTCATGGGGGCACCAAATGCATGCCACATATCATGGGGCCCCCACATGCATGCCGCATATATTGGGGGCCTCAATTGCATGCCGCATGTCATGACGGCCCCGCATGCATGCCGCATGTCATTGGGGCCCCGTAGGCATTCCGCATGTCATGGGGGCCTCACGTGCATTCCGCATGTCATGGGGGTCCCACGTACATGCTTCATGTCATTGGGGCCCCACGTGCTTGCCGCTTGTCATGGGGGCCCCACGTGCATGCCTCATGTTACGGGGGCCACGAATGCATGCCGCATGTCATGGGAGCCCCACATGCATGCCAAATGTCATGGGGCCCCCAAATGCATGCCGCATGTCATGGGGGCCACACGTGCATGGCGCATTTCATGAGGGCCCAAATGCATGCCGCATGTCAAGAGGCCATAAATGCATGTCGCATGTCATGGATGCCCAAAGTGCATGCCTCATGTCACGGGGGCCCCGCAGGCATTCCACATGTCATGGGGCCCCAAATAAATGCCGCATTTCATGGGGGCCCCACATGCATGCCACATGTCATGGGGGCCCCAAATGAATGTCGCATGTCAAGGGGGCCCCACGTGCATGACGCATGTCATGGGGACCCACATGCATGCCGCATGTCATGGAGGCCCCCATGACATGCGGCATGCATTTGGGGGCCCCACATGCATGCCGCATGTCATGGGGGGCCAAATGCTTGCCGCATGTCATGAGGGCCATAAATGCATGCCGCATGTCATGGGAGCCCCACATGCATGCCACATGTCATGGGGGCCCCAAATGAATGTCGCATGTCAAGGGGGCCCCACGTGCATGCCGCATGTCATGGGGCCCCCCAAATGCATGCAGCATGTCTTGGTGCCCTCAAATGCATGCCGCATGTCACAGGTGTCCCACCTGCATGCCGCATGTCATGGGGGAACCACCTGCATGCCGCATGTAATGGGGGATTCAAATGCATGCCGCATGTCATGGGGGTCCCACATGCATGCCTCATGTCATGGGGGCCCCAAATGCATGCCGCATATCATGGGGGCCCCGCAGGCATTCCGCATGTCATGGGGCCTCACGTGCATGCCGCATGTCATGGGGGCCTCACATGCATGCCGCATGTATTGGGGGCCCCAACTGCATGACGCATGTCTCAGGTACCCCAAATGCATGCAGCATGTTATGCAGGCCCCAAATGCATGCCGCATGTCATGGGGGCCCAAATGCATGACGCATGTCATGGGGGCTCCACGTGCATGCCGCATGTAATGGGGCTCCCAAATTCATGTCGCATGTCATAGGGGCCCCACTTGCATTCCGCATGACATGGGGGCCGCAAATGCATGCCGCATGTCATGGGGGCCCCACGTGCATGCCGCATGTAATGGGGGATTCAAATGCATGCCGCATGTCATGGGGGTCCCACATGCATGCCACATGTCATTGGGGCCCCGCAGGCATTCCGCATGTCATGGGGGACTCACGTGCATTCCGCATGTCATGTGGGCCCCACGTGCATGCTGCATGTCTTGGGGCCCACAAATGCATGCCGCATGTCATAGGGGCCCCACATGCATGCCGCATTTCATGGGGGCCCCAAATGCGTGCCGCATATCATGGGGGCCCCAAATGCATGCAGCATGTCATGGGGGCCAAACGTGCATGCCACATGTCATTGGGGGCCCACATGCATGCCGCATGTCATGGGGCCCCACTTGCATGCAGCATGTAATGGGGATCCCAAATTGATGTCGCATGTCATAGGGGCCCCACTTGCATTCCGCATGACATGGGGGCCGCAAATGCATGCCGCATGTCATGGGGGCCCCACATGCATGCCGCATGTCATGGGGGCCCCACATGCATGCCGCATGTCATGGGGGCACCACTTGCATGCAGCATGTAATGGGGGATCCAAATGCATGACGCATGTCATGGGGGTCCCACATGCATACCACATGTCATGGGGGAACCAAATGCATGCCGCATGTCCTGGGGGCCCCACATGCATGACACATTTCATGGGGGACCCAAATGCATGCCGCATGTCATGGGGTCCCCAAATGCATGCCGCATGTCATGAGGGCCCCACGTGCATGCTGCATGTCATGGGGGCCCCACTTGCATGCCGCATGTCATGGGGGCCCCACGTGCATGTCGCATGTCATGGGGGTCCAACATGCATGCCGCATGTCATGAGGGTGCCGCATGCATGCCGCATGTCTTGGGGCCCACAAATGCATGCCGCATGTCATAGGGGCCCCACATGCATGGTGCATTTCATGAGGGCCCAAATGCATGCCGCATGTCATGGGAGCCCCACATGAATGTCGCATGTCAAGGGGGCCCAACGTGCATGCCGCATGTATTGGGGGCCCCAAATTCATGCCGCATATCATGAGGGCCCTGCATGCATGCCGCATGTCATGGGTGCCCCGCAGGCATTCCGCATGTCATGGGGGGCCCAAATGCATGCCGCATGTCATGGGGGCCCCACATGCATGCCGCATGTAATGGGGGGATTCAAATGCATGCCGCATGTCATGGGGGTCCCACATGCATGCCGCATGTCATGGGGGCCCCAAATGCATGCCTCAAGTCATGGGGGCCCCAAATGCATGCCGCATGTCATGGGGTCCCCACATGCATGCCGCATGTCATGGGGTCTCAAATGCTTGCCGCATGTCATGGGGCGATAAATGCATGCCGCATGTCATGTGAGCCCAACAAGCATGCCGCATGTATTGGGGGCCCCAAATTCATGCAGCATGTCATAGGGGCCCCACATGCATGGTGCATTTCATGGGGGCCCCCGCAGGCATTCCACATGCCATGGGGGCCCCAAATAAATGCAGCATTTCATGGGGGCCCCACGTGCATGCTGCATGTCATGGGGCCCCCCAAATGGATGCCGAATGTCATAGGGGCCCCACATGCATGCCGCATATCTTGGGGCCCACAAATGCATGCCGCATGTCATTGGGGCCCCAAATGCATGCCGCATGTAATGGGGGCCCCACGTGCATGCCACATGTCATGGGGGCCCCACATTCATACCACATGTCATGGGGGCCCCAAATGCATGCCGCATGTACTGGGGGCCCCACGTGCATGCTGCATGTCATGGGGCCCCAAATGCATGCCACATGTCATAGGGGTCCCACATGCATGGCGCATTTCATGGGGGTCCCACATGCATGCGCATGTCATGGGGCCCCCAAATGCATGCCGCATGTCATAGGGGCCCCACATGCATGCCGCATGTTCAGGGGGCCCCACGTGCATGCCGCATTTCATGGGGGACCCAAATGCATGCCGCATGTCATGGGGGCCATAAATGCATGCGGCATGTCATGGGGCCCCACGTGCATACCACATGTCATGGGGGCCCCAAATGCATGCCACATGTCATGGGCCCCCAAATGCATGCAGCATGTCTTGGGGCCCACAAATGCATGCCGCATGTCATAGGGGTCCCACATGCATGGCACATTTCATGGGGTCCCACATGCATGCGCATGTCATGGGGGCCCCACGTGCATGCCGCATGTCATGGGGCCCCCCAAATGCATGCAGCATGTCTTGGCGCCCTCAAATGCATGCCGCATGTCATAGGGGTCCCACATGCATGCAGCATGTCATGGGGTCCCAACGTGCATGCCGCATGTATTGGGGGCCTCAAATGCATGCCGCATGTCATGGGGGAACCACCTGCATGCCGCATGTCATGGGGGAACCACCTGCATGCCGCATGTAATGGGGGATTCAAATGCATGCCGCATGTCATGGGGGTCACACATGCATGCTGCATGTCATGGGGGCACCAAATGCATGCCGCATATCATGAGGGCCCCGCAGGCATTCCGCATGTCATGGGTGCCTCACGTGCATGCCGCATGTCATGGGGGCATCACGTGCATGCCGCATGTATTGGGGGCCCCAACTTGCATGCCGCATGTCTCAGGTACCCCAAATGCATGCAGCATGTTATGCAGGCCCCAAATGCATGCCGCATGTCACGGGGGCCCAAATGCATGACGCATGTCATGGGGGCTCCACGTGCATGCCGCATGTAATGGGGCTCCCAAATTCATGTCGCATGTCATAGGGGCCCCACGTGCATTCTGCATGACATGGGGGCCCCAAATGCATGCCGCATGTCATGGGGGCCCCACGTGCATGCCGCATGTAATGGGGGATTCAAATGCATGCCGCATGTCATGGGGGTCCCACATGCATGGCGCATTTCATGGGGGCCCTACATGCATGCCGCATGTCATGGGGGCCCCAAATGCATGCCTCAAGTCATGGGGGCCCCAAATGCATGCAGCATGTCATAGGGGCCCAACATGCATGGTGCATGTCATGGGGGCCCCACATGCATGCCTCAAGTCATGGGGGCCCCAAATGCATGCCACATATCATGGGGGCCCCACGTGCATGCCGCATATATTGGGAGCCTCAAATGCATGCCGCATGTCATGAGGGCCCCGCATGCATGCTGCATGTCATTGGGGCCCCGCAGGCATTCCGCATGTCATGGGGGCCTCACGTGCATTCCGCATGTCATGGGGGTCCCACGTGCATGCTGCATGTCATTGGGGCCCAACGTGCTTGCCACATGTCATGGGGGCCCCACGTGCATGCCTCATGTTACGGGGGCCACGAATGCATGCCGCATATCATAGGTGCCCCACATGCATGGAGCATGTCATGGGGGCCCCAAATGCATGCGGCATGTCATAGGGGCCCCACGTGCATACCACATGTCTTGGGGGCCCCAAATGCATGCCACATGTCATGGGGGCCCCAAATGAATGTCGCATGTCAAGGGGGACCCACATGCATGCCGCATGTCATGGAGGCCCCCATGACATGCGGCAAGCATTTGGGCCCCACATGCATGGCGCATGCCATGGGGCCCCCAAATGCATGCTGCATGTCATGGGGGCCCCACATGCATGCCGCATGTCATGGGGGCCCCACCTGCATGGCACATTTCATGAGGGCCCAAATGCATGCCGCATGTCATGAGGCCATAAATGCATGTCACATGTCATGGGTGCCCAATGTGCATGCCTCATGTCACGGGGGCCCCGCAGGCATTCCACATGTCATGGGGGCACCAAATAAATGCCGCATTTCATGGGGGCCCCACGTGCATGCCGCATGTCACGGGGGCCCCGCAGGCATTCCACATGTCATGGGGGCCCCAAATAAATGCCGCATTTCATGGGTGCCCCATGTGCATGCCACATGTCTTGGGGCCCACAAATGCATGCCGCATGTCATAGGAGCCCCACATGCATGGCGCATTTCATGGGGGCCCTACATGCATGCCGCATGTCATGGTGGCCCCAAATGCATGCCTCAAGTCATGGGGCCCCAAATGCATGCAGCATGTCATAGGGGCCCCACACGCATGGTGCATGTCATGGGGGCCCCACATGCATGCCTCAAGTCATGGGGGCCCCAAATGCATGCCACATATCATGGGGGCCCCACATGCATGCCGCATATATTGGGGGCCTCAATTGCATGCCGCATGTCATGAGGGCCCCGCATGCATGCCGCATGTCATTGGGGCCCCGCAGTCATGGAGCATGTCATGGGGGCCCCAAATGCATGCCGCATGTCATGGGAGCCCCACATGCATGCCACATGTCATGGGGGCCCCAAATGAATGTCGCATGTCAAGGGGGCCCCACGTGCATGACGCATGTCTTGGGGACCCACATGCATGCCGCATGTCATGGAGGCCCCCATGACATGCGGCAAGCATTTGGGCCCCACATGCATGCTCCATGCCATGGGGCCCCCAAATGCATGCCATATTTCATGGGGGCCCCACATGCATGCCGCATGTCATAGGGGCCCAAATGCTTGCCGCATGTCATGAGGGCCATAAATGCATGCCGCATGTCATGGGAGCCCCACATGCATGCCACATGTCATGGAGGCCCCCATGACATGCGGCAAGCATTTGGGCCCCACATGCATGCCGCATGTCATGGGGCCCCCAAATGCATGCCGCATGTCATGGGGACCCCACGTGCATGGCGCATTTCATGAGGGCCAAAATGCATGCCGCATGTCATGAGGCCATAAATGCATGTCGCATGTCATGGGTGCCCAAAGTGCATGCCTCATGTCACGGGGGCCCCGCAGGCATTCCAAATGTCATGGGGCCCCAAATAAATGCCGCATTTCATGGGGGCCCCACGTGCATGCCACATGTCACGGGGGCCCCGCAGGCATTACACATGTCATGGGGGCCCCAAATAAATGCTGCATTTCATGGGGGCCCCATGTGCATGCCACATGTCTTGGGGCCCACAAATGCATGCCGCATGTCATAGGGGCCCCACATGCATGCCTCAAGTAATGGGGGCCCCAAATGCATGCCACATATCATGGGGGCCCCACATGCATGCCGCATATATTGGGGGCCTCAATTGCATGCCGCATGTCATGAGGGCCCCGCATGCATGCCGCATGTCATTGGGGCCCCGTAAGCATTCCACATGTCATGGGGGCCTCACGTGCATTCCGCATGTCATGGGGGTCCCACGTACATGCTTCATGTCATTGGGGCCCCACGTGCTTGCCGCTTGTCATAGGGGCCCCACGTGCATGCCTCATGTTACGGGGGCCACGAATGCATGCCGCATGTCATAGGGGCCGCACGTGCATACCACATGTCATGGGGGCCCCAAATGCATGCCGCATGTCATGGGGGCCCCACATGCATGCCACATGTCATGGGGGCCCCAAATGAATGTCGCATGTCAAGGGGGCCCCACGTGCATGACGCATGTCATGGGGACCCACATGCATGCCGCATGTCATGGAGGCCCCCATGACATGCGGCATGCATTTGGGGGCCCCACATGCATGCCGCATGTCATGGGGGCCCAAATGCTTGCCGCATGTCATGAGGGCCATAAATGCATGCCGCATGTCATGGGAGCCCCACATGCATGCCAAATGTCATGGGGCCCCCAAATGCATGCCGCATGTCATGGGGGCCCCACGTGCATGGCGCATTTCATGAGGGCCCAAATGCATGCCGCATGTCAAGAGGCCATAAATGCATGTCGCATGTCATGGGTGCCCAAAGTGCATGCCTCATGTCACGGGGGCCCGCAGGCATTCCACATGTCATGGGGCCCCAAATAAATGCCGCATTTCAGGGGGGCCCCACGTGCATGCCGCATGTCACGGGGGCCCCGCAGGCATTCCACATGTCATGGGGGCCGCAAATAAATGCAGCATTTCATGGGGGCCCCATGTGCATGCCACATGTCTTGGGGCCCACAAATGCATGCCGCATATCATAGGGGCCCCACATGCATGGCGCATTTCATGGGGGCCCTACATGCATGCCTCATGTCATGGGGGCCCCAAATGCATGCCTCAAGTCATGGGGCCCCAAATGCATGCAGCATGTCATAGGGGCCCCACATGCATGGTGCATGTCATGGGGGCCCCACATGCATGCCTCAAGTCACGGGGGCCCCAAATGCATGCCACATATCATGGGGGCCCCACATGCATGCCGCATATATTCGGGGCCTCAATTGCATGCCGCATGTCATGAGGACCCCGCATGCATGCCGCATGTCATTGGGGCCCCGTAGACATTCCGCATGTCATGGGGGCCTCACGTGCATTCCGCATGTCATGGGGGTCCCACGTGCATGCTTCATGTCATTGGGGCCCCAAGTGCTTGCCGCTTGTCATGGGGGCCCCACGTGCATGCCTCATGTTACGGGGGCCACAAATGCATGCCGCATGTCATAGGGGCCCCACGTGCATACCACATGTCATGAGGGCCCCAAATGCATGCCGCATGTCATGGGGGCCCCACATGCATGCCACATGTCATGGGGGCCCCAAATGAATGTCGCATGTCTTGGGGCCCCACGTGCATGACGCATGTCATGGGGACCCACATGCATGCCGCATGTCATGGAGGCCCCCATGACATGCGGCATGCATTTGGGGTCCCCACATGCATGCCGCATGTCATGGGGGGCCAAATGCTTGCCGCATGTCATGAGGGCCATAAATGCATGCCGCATGTCATGGGAGCCCCACATGCATGCCACATGTCATGGGGGCCCCAAATGAATGTCGCATGTCAAGGGGGCCCCACGTGCATGCCGCATGTCATGGGGGCCCCAAATGCATGCCGCATGTCAAGGGGGCCCCACGTGCATGCCGCATGTCATGGGGGCCCCAAATGCATGCCGCATGTCATGGGGGCCCCAAATGCATGCCGCATGTCATGGGGCCCCCCAAATGCATGCAGCATGTCTTGGGGCCCACAAATGCATGCCGCATGTCATAGGGGTCCCACATGCATGGTGCATTTCATGGGGGTCCCACATGCATGGCGCATTTCATGGGGGCCCCAAATGCATGCCGCATGTCATGAGGCCATAAATGCATGTCGCATGTCATGGGGGCCCCACATGCATGCCGCATGTCTTGGGGCCCAAAAGCTTGCCGCATGTCATGGGGGCCATAAATGCATGCCGCATGTCATGGGAGCCCCACATGAATGTCGCATGTCAAGGGGGCCCAACGTGCATGCCGCATGTATTGGGGGCCCCAAATTCATGCCGCATATCATGAGGGCCCTGCATGCATGCCGCATGTCATGGGTGCCCCACATTCATACCGCATGTCATGGAGACCCCACATGCATGCCGCATGTCATGGGAGCCCCACATGAATGTCGCATGTCAAGGGGGCCCAACGTGCATGCCGCATGTATTGGGGGCCCCAAATTCATGCCGCATATCATGAGGGCCCTGCATGCATGCCGCATGTCATGGGTGCCCCACATTCATACCGCATGTCATGGAGACCCCACATGCATGCCGCATGTAATGGGAGCCCCCATGCATGCCACATGTCATGGGGGCGCCAAATGAATGTCGCATGTCAAGGGGGCCCCACGTGCATGCCGCATGTCATGGGGGCCATAAATGCATGCGGCATAAATGCATGCGGCATGTCATAGGGGCCCCACGTGCATACCACATGTCATGGGGGCCCCAAATGCATGCCGCATGTACTGGGGGCCCCACGTGCATGCTGCATGTCATGGGGCCCCAAATGCATGCCGCATTTCATGGTGGCCCCAAATGCATGCCGCATGTCATGGGGCCCCCCAAATGCATGCAGCATGTCTTGGGGCCCACAAATGCATGCCGCATGTCATAGGGGTCCCACATGCATGGCGCATTTCATGGGGGTCCCACATGCATGCGCATGTCATGGGGCCCCCAAATGCATGCCGCATATCATGGGGGCCCCAAATGCATGCCGCATGTCATAGGGGCCCCAAATGCATGCAGCATGTCATAGGGGTCCCACATGCATGCCGCATGGCATGGGGGCCCCAAGTGCGTGCCCCATATCATGGGGGCCCAAAATGCATGCAGCATGTCATGGGGGCCCAACGTGCATGCCGCATGTATTGGGGGCCCCAAATGCATGCAGCATGTCATGGGGGAACCACCTGCATGCCGCATGTCATGAGGGAACCACCTGCATGCCGCATGTAATGGGGGATTCAAATGCATGCCGCATGTCATGGGGGTCACACATGCATGCTGCATGTCATGGGGGCCCCAAATGCATGCCGCATATCATGGGGCCCCGCAGGCATTCCGCATGTCATGGGGGCCTCACGTGCATGCCGCATGTCATGGGGGCCTCACGTGCATGCCGCATGTATTGGGGGCCCCAACTTGCATGCCGCATGTCTCAGGTACCCCAAATGCATGCAGCATGTTATGCAGGCCCCAATTGCATGCCGCATGTCATGGGGGCCCAAATGCATGACGCATGTCATGGGGTCTCCACGTGCATGACGCATGTCATGGGGACCCACATGCATGACTCATGGAGGCCCCACGTGCATGCCGCATGTCATGGGGGATGAAAACTCATGCCGCATGTCATTGGGGCCCCAAAAGTATGCCGCATGTCATGGGGGCCCCATGTGCATGCCGCATGTCATGGGTGCCCCAAATGCATGCCGCATGTCATGGGGGCTCCACGTGCATGCCGCATTTCATGGGGGACCCAAATGCATGCCGCATGTCATGGGGGCCCCAAATGCATGTCACATGTCATGGGGGCCCCACGTGCATGCTGCATGTCATGGGGGCCCCAAATGCATGCCTCATGTCATGGGGGGCCCAAATGCATGCCGCATATCATGGGGCCCCCTAAATGCATGCAACATGTCTTGGGGCCCACAAATGCATGCCGCATGTCATATGGGCCCCACATGCATGGCGCATTTCATGGAGGCCCCACATGCATGCGCATGTCATGGGGGCCCCAAATGTGTGCCGCATATCATGGGGGCCCCAAATGCATGCAGCATGTCATGGGGGCCCCACGTGCATGCCGCATGTCATGGGGGCCCCACTTGCATGCAGCATGTAATGGGGATCCAAATGCATGACGCATGTCATGGGGGTCCCACATGCATGCCTGTATGTCATGGGGACCCCAAATGCATGGCTCAAGTCATGGGGGCCCCCAAATGCATGCCGCATATCAAGGGGGCCACAAATGCATGCAGCATGTCATGGGGTCCCCATGTGCATGTCACATGTCATTGGGCCCCCCAAATGCATGGGGGCCCCCAAATGCATGCGCATGTAATGGGGGATTCAAATGCATGCCGCATGTCATGGGGGTCCCACATGCATGCCACATGTCATTGGGGCCCCGCAGGCATTCCGCATGTCATGGGGGACTCACGTGCATTCCGCATGTCATGTGGGCCCCACGTGCATGCTGCATGTCTTGGGGCCCACAAATGCATGCCGCATGTCATAGGGGCCCCACATGCATGCCGCATTTCATGGGGGCCCCAAATGCGTGCCGCATATCATGGGGGCCCCAAATGCATGCAGCATGTCATGGGGGCCAAACGTGCATGCCACATGTCATTGGGGGCCCACTTGCATGCAGCATGTAATGGGGATCCCAAATTGATGTCGCATGTCATAGGGGCCCCACTTGCATTCCGCATGACATGGGGGCCGCAAATGCATGCCGCATGTCATGGGGGCCCCACATGCATGCCGCATGTCATGGGGGCCCCACATGCATGCCGCATGTCATGGGGGCACCACTTGCATGCAGCATGTAATGGGGGATCCAAATGCATGACGCATGTCATGGGGGTCCCACATGCATACCACATGTCATGGGGGAACCAAATGCATGCCGCATGTCCTGGGGGCCCCACATGCATGACACATTTCATGGGGGACCCAAATGCATGCCGCATGTCATGGGGTCCCCAAATGCATGCCGCATGTCATGAGGGCCCCACGTGCATGCCGCATGTCATGGGGGCCCCACGTGCATGTCGCATGTCATGGGGGTCCAAAATGCATGCCGCATGTCATGAGGGTGCCGCATGCATGCCGCATGTCTTGGGGCCCACAAATGCATGCCGCATGTCATAGGGGCCCCACATGCATGGTGCATTTCATGAGGGCCCAAATGCATGCCGCATGTCATGGGAGCCCCACATGAATGTCGCATGTCAAGGGGGCCCAACGTGCATGCCGCATGTATTGGGGGCCCCAAATTCATGCCGCATATCATGAGGGCCCTGCATGCATGCCGCATGTCATGGGTGCCCCGCAGGCATTCCGCATGTCATGGGGGGCCCAAATGCATGCCGCATGTCATGGGGGCCCCACATGCATGCCGCATGTAATGGGGGGATTCAAATGCATGCCGCATGTCATGGGGGTCCCACATGCATGCCGCATGTCATGGGGGCCCCAAATGCATGCCTCAAGTCATGGGGGCCCCAAATGCATGCCGCATGTCATGGGGTCCCCACATGCATGCCGCATGTCATGGGGTCTCAAATGCTTGCCGCATGTCATGGGGCGATAAATGCATGCCGCATGTCATGTGAGCCCAACAAGCATGCCGCATGTATTGGGGGCCCCAAATTCATGCAGCATGTCATAGGGGCCCCACATGCATGGTGCATTTCATGGGGGCCCCCGCAGGCATTCCACATGCCATGGGGGCCCCAAATAAATGCAGCATTTCATGGGGGCCCCACGTGCATGCTGCATGTCATGGGGCCCCCCAAATGGATGCCGAATGTCATAGGGGCCCCACATGCATGCCGCATATCTTGGGGCCCACAAATGCATGCCGCATGTCATTGGGGCCCCAAATGCATGCCGCATGTAATGGGGGCCCCACGTGCATGCCACATGTCATGGGGCCCCACATTCATACCGCATGTCATGGAGGCCCCACATGCATGCCGCATGTAATGGGAGCCCCCATGCATGCCACATGTCATGGGGGCGCCAAATGAATGTCGCATGTCAAGGGGGCCCCACGTGCATGCCGCATGTCATGGGGGCCATAAATGCATGCGGCATGTCATAGGGGCCCCACGTGCATACCACATGTCATGGGGGCCCCAAATGCATGCCGCATGTACTGGGGGCCCCACGTGCATGCTGCATGTCATGGGGCCCCAAATGCATGCCACATGTCATAGGGGTCCCACATGCATGGCGCATTTCATGGGGGTCCCACATGCATGCGCATGTCATGGGGCCCCCAAATGCATGCCACATGTCATAGGGGCCCCACATGCATGCCGCATGTTCAGGGGGCCCCACGTGCATGCCGCATTTCATGGGGGACCCAAATGCATGCCGCATGTCATGGGGGCCATAAATGCATGCGGCATGTCATGGGGCCCCACGTGCATACCACATGTCATGGGGGCCCCAAATGCATGCCGCATGTCATGGGCCCCCAAATGCATGCAGCATGTCTTGGGGCCCACAAATGCATGCCGCATGTCATAGGGGTCCCACATGCATGGCACATTTCATGGGGTCCCACATGCATGCGCATGTCATGGGGGCCCCACGTGCATGCCGCATGTCATGGGGCCCCCCAAATGCATGCAGCATGTCTTGGCGCCCTCAAATGCATGCCGCATGTCATAGGGGTCCCACATGCATGCAGCATGTCATGGGGGCCCAACGTGCATGCCGCATGTATTGGGGGCCTCAAATGCATGCCGCATGTCATGGGGGAACCACCTGCATGCCGCATGTCATGGGGGAACCACCTGCATGCCGCATGTAATGGGGGATTCAAATGCATGCCGCATGTCATGGGGGTCACACATGCATGCTGCATGTCATGGGGGCACCAAATGCATGCCGCATATCATGAGGGCCCCGCAGGCATTCCGCATGTCATGGGTGCCTCACGTGCATGCCGCATGTCATGGGGGCATCACGTGCATGCCGCATGTATTGGGGGCCCCAACTTGCATGCCGCATGTCTCAGGTACCCCAAATGCATGCAGCATGTTATGCAGGCCCCAATTGCATGCCGCATGTCATGGGGGCCCAAATGCATGACGCATGTCATGGGGGCTCCACGTGCATGCCGCATGTAATGGGGCTCCCAAATTCATGTCGCATGTCATAGGGGCCCCACGTGCATTCTGCATGACATGGGGGCCCCAAATGCATGCCGCATGTCATGGGGGCCCCACGTGCATGCCGCATGTAATGGGGGATTCAAATGCATGCCGCATGTCATGGGGGTCCCACATGCATGGCGCATTTCATGGGGGCCCTACATGCATGCCGCATGTCATGGGGGCCCCAAATGCATGCCTCAAGTCATGGGGGCCCCAAATGCATGCAGCATGTCATAGGGGCCCAACATGCATGGTGCATGTCATGGGGGCCCCACATGCATGCCTCAAGTCATGGGGGCCCCAAATGCATGCCACATATCATGGGGGCCCCACGTGCATGCCGCATATATTGGGAGCCTCAAATGCATGCCGCATGTCATGAGGGCCCCGCATGCATGCTGCATGTCATTGGGGCCCCGCAGGCATTCCGCATGTCATGGGGGCCTCACGTGCATTCCGCATGTCATGGGGGTCCCACGTGCATGCTGCATGTCATTGGGGCCCAACGTGCTTGCCACATGTCATGGGGGCCCCACGTGCATGCCTCATGTTACGGGGGCCACGAATGCATGCCGCATATCATAGGTGCCCCACATGCATGGAGCATGTCATGGGGGCCCCAAATGCATGCGGCATGTCATAGGGGCCCCACGTGCATACCACATGTCTTGGGGGCCCCAAATGCATGCCACATGTCATGGGGGCCCCAAATGAATGTCGCATGTCAAGGGGGACCCACATGCATGCCGCATGTCATGGAGGCCCCCATGACATGCGGCAAGCATTTGGGCCCCACATGCATGGCGCATGCCATGGGGCCCCCAAATGCATGCTGCATGTCATGGGGGCCCAAATGCATGCCGCATGTCATGGGGGCCCCAAATGCATGCCTCAAGTCATGGGGGCCCCAAATGCATGCCGCATGTCATGGGGTCCCCACATGCATGCCGCATGTCATGGGGTCTCAAATGCTTGCCGCATGTCATGGGGCGATAAATGCATGCCGCATGTCATGTGAGCCCAACAAGCATGCCGCATGTATTGGGGGCCCCAAATTCATGCAGCATGTCATAGGGGCCCCACATGCATGGTGCATTTCATGGGGGCCCCCGCAGGCATTCCACATGCCATGGGGGCCCCAAATAAATGCAGCATTTCATGGGGGCCCCACGTGCATGCTGCATGTCATGGGGCCCCCCAAATGGATGCCGAATGTCATAGGGGCCCCACATGCATGCCGCATATCTTGGGGCCCACAAATGCATGCCGCATGTCATTGGGGCCCCAAATGCATGCCGCATGTAATGGGGGCCCCATGTGCATGCCACATGTCATGGGGGCCCCACATTCATACCGCATGTCATGGAGGCCCCACATGCATGCCGCATGTAATGGGAGCCCCCATGCATGCCACATGTCATGGGGGCGCCAAATGAATGTCGCATGTCAAGGGGGCCCCACGTGCATGCCGCATGTCATGGGGGCCATAAATGCATGCGGCATGTCATAGGGGCCCCACGTGCATACCACATGTCATGGGGGCCCCAAATGCATGCCGCATGTACTGGGGGCCCCACGTGCATGCTGCATGTCATGGGGCCCCAAATGCATGCCACATGTCATAGGGGTCCCACATGCATGGCGCATTTCATGGGGGTCCCACATGCATGCGCATGTCATGGGGCCCCCAAATGCATGCCACATGTCATAGGGGCCCCACATGCATGCCGCATGTTCAGGGGGCCCCACGTGCATGCCGCATTTCATGGGGGACCCAAATGCATGCCGCATGTCATGGGGGCCATAAATGCATGCGGCATGTCATGGGGCCCCACGTGCATACCACATGTCATGGGGGCCCCAAATGCATGCCGCATGTCATGGGCCCCCAAATGCATGCAGCATGTCTTGGGGCCCACAAATGCATGCCGCATGTCATAGGGGTCCCACATGCATGGCACATTTCATGGGGTCCCACATGCATGCGCATGTCATGGGGGCCCCACGTGCATGCCGCATGTCATGGGGCCCCCCAAATGCATGCAGCATGTCTTGGCGCCCTCAAATGCATGCCGCATGTCATAGGGGTCCCACATGCATGCAGCATGTCATGGGGGCCCAACGTGCATGCCGCATGTATTGGGGGCCCAAATGCATGCCGCATGTCATGAGGGCCCCGCATGCATGCTGCATGTCATTGGGGCCCCGCAGGCATTCCGCATGTCATGGGGGCCTCACGTGCATTCCGCATGTCATGGGGGTCCCACGTGCATGCTGCATGTCATTGGGGCCCAACGTGCTTGCCACATGTCATGGGGGCCCCACGTGCATGCCTCATGTTACGGGGGCCACGAATGCATGCCGCATATCATAGGTGCCCCACATGCATGGAGCATGTCATGGGGGCCCCAAATGCATGCGGCATGTCATAGGGGCCCCACGTGCATACCACATGTCTTGGGGGCCCCAAATGCATGCCACATGTCATGGGGGCCCCAAATGAATGTCGCATGTCAAGGGGGACCCACATGCATGCCGCATGTCATGGAGGCCCCCATGACATGCGGCAAGCATTTGGGCCCCACATGCATGGCGCATGCCATGGGGCCCCCAAATGCATGCTGCATGTCATGGGGGCCCCACATGCATGCCGCATGTCATGGGGGCCCCACCTGCATGGCACATTTCATGAGGGCCCAAATGCATGCCGCATGTCATGAGGCCATAAATGCATGTCACATGTCATGGGTGCCCAACGTGCATGCCTCATGTCACGGGGGCCCCGCAGGCATTCCACATGTCATGGGGGCACCAAATTAATGCCGCATTTCATGGGGGCCCCACGTGCATGCCGCATGTCACGGGGGCCCCGCAGGCATTCCACATGTCATGGGGGCCCCAAATAAATGCCGCATTTCATGGGTGCCCCATGTGCATGCCACATGTCTTGGGGCCCACAAATGCATGCCGCATGTCATAGGAGCCCCACATGCATGGCGCATTTCATGGGGGCCCTACATGCATGCCGCATGTCATGGTGGCCCCAAATGCATGCCTCAAGTCATGGGGCCCCAAATGCATGCAGCATGTCATAGGGGCCCCACACGCATGGTGCATGTCATGGGGGCCCCACATGCATGCCTCAAGTCATGGGGGCCCCAAATGCATGCCACATATCATGGGGGCCCCACATGCATGCCGCATATATTGGGGGCCTCAATTGCATGCCGCATGTCATGAGGGCCCCGCATGCATGCCGCATGTCATTGGGGCCCCGCAGTCATGGAGCATGTCATGGGGGCCCCAAATGCATGCCGCATGTCATGGGAGCCCCACATGCATGCCACATGTCATGGGGGCCCCAAATGAATGTCGCATGTCAAGGGGGCCCCACGTGCATGACGCATGTCTTGGGGACCCACATGCATGCCGCATGTCATGGAGGCCCCCATGACATGCGGCAAGCATTTGGGCCCCACATGCATGCTCCATGCCATGGGGCCCCCAAATGCATGCCATATTTCATGGGGGCCCCACATGCATGCCGCATGTCATAGGGGCCCAAATGCTTGCCGCATGTCATGAGGGCCATAAATGCATGCCGCATGTCATGGGAGCCCCACATGCATGCCACATGTCATGGAGGCCCCCATGACATGCGGCAAGCATTTGGGCCCCACATGCATGCCGCATGTCATGGGGCCCCCAAATGCATGCCGCATGTCATGGGGGCCCCACGTGCATGGCGCATTTCATGAGGGCCCAAATGCATGCCGCATGTCATGAGGCCATAAATGCATGTCGCATGTCATGGGTGCCCAAAGTGCATGCCTCATGTCACGGGGGCCCCGCAGGCATTCCAAATGTCATGGGGCCCCAAATAAATGCCGCATTTCATGGGGGCCCCACGTGCATGCCGCATGTCACGGGGGCCCCGCAGGCATTACACATGTCATGGGGGCCCCAAATAAATGCCGCATTTCATGGGGGCCCCATGTGCATGCCACATGTCTTGGGGCCCACAAATGCATGCCGCATGTCATAGGGGCCCCACATGCATGGCGCATTTCATGGGGGCCCTACATGCATGCAGCATGTCATGGGGGCCCCAAATGCATGCCTCAAGTAATGGGGGCCCCAAATGCATGCCACATATCATGGGGGCCCCACATGCATGCCGCATATATTGGGGGCCTCAATTGCATGCCGCATGTCATGAGGGCCCCGCATGCATGCCGCATGTCATTGGGGCCCCGTAAGCATTCCACATGTCATGGGGGCCTCACGTGCATTCCGCATGTCATGGGGGTCCCACGTACATGCTTCATGTCATTGGGGCCCCACGTGCTTGCCGCTTGTCATAGGGGCCCCACGTGCATGCCTCATGTTACGGGGGCCACGAATGCATGCCGCATGTCATAGGGGCCGCACGTGCATACCACATGTCATGGGGGCCCCAAATGCATGCCGCATGTCATGGGGGCCCCACATGCATGCCACATGTCATGGGGGCCCCAAATGAATGTCGCATGTCAAGGGGGCCCCACGTGCATGACGCATGTCATGGGACCCACATGCATGCCGCATGTCATGGAGGCCCCCATGACATGCGGCATGCATTTGGGGGCCCCACATGCATGCCGCATGTCATGGGGGCCCAAATGCTTGCCGCATGTCATGAGGGCCATAAATGCATGCCGCATGTCATGGGAGCCCCACATGCATGCCAAATGTCATGGGGCCCCCAAATGCATGCCGCATGTCATGGGGGCCCCACGTGCATGGCGCATTTCATGAGGGCCCAAATGCATGCCGCATGTCAAGAGGCCATAAATGCATGTCGCATGTCATGGGTGCCCAAAGTGCATGCCTCATGTCACGGGGGCCCGCAGGCATTCCACATGTCATGGGGCCCCAAATAAATGCCGCATTTCAGGGGGGCCCCACGTGCATGCCGCATGTCACGGGGGCCCCGCAGGCATTCCACATGTCATGGGGGCCGCAAATAAATGCAGCATTTCATGGGGGCCCCATGTGCATGCCACATGTCTTGGGGCCCACAAATGCATGCCGCATATCATAGGGGCCCCACATGCATGGCGCATTTCATGGGGGCCCTACATGCATGCCTCATGTCATGGGGGCCCCAAATGCATGCCTCAAGTCATGGGGCCCCAAATGCATGCAGCATGTCATAGGGGCCCCACATGCATGGTGCATGTCATGGGGGCCCCACATGCATGCCTCAAGTCACGGGGGCCCCAAATGCATGCCACATATCATGGGGGCCCCACATGCATGCCGCATATATTCGGGGCCTCAATTGCATGCCGCATGTCATGAGGACCCCGCATGCATGCCGCATGTCATTGGGGCCCCGTAGACATTCCGCATGTCATGGGGGCCTCACGTGCATTCCGCATGTCATGGGGGTCCCACGTGCATGCTTCATGTCATTGGGGCCCCAAGTGCTTGCCGCTTGTCATGGGGGCCCCACGTGCATGCCTCATGTTACGGGGGCCACAAATGCATGCCGCATGTCATAGGGGCCCCACGTGCATACCACATGTCATGAGGGCCCCAAATGCATGCCGCATGTCATGGGGGCCCCAAATGCATGCCACATGTCATGGGGGCCCCAAATGAATGTCGCATGTCTTGGGGCCCCACGTGCATGACGCATGTCATGGGGACCCACATGCATGCCGCATGTCATGGAGGCCCCCATGACATGCGGCATGCATTTGGGGTCCCCACATGCATGCCGCATGTCATGGGGGGCCAAATGCTTGCCGCATGTCATGAGGGCCATAAATGCATGCCGCATGTCATGGGAGCCCCACATGCATGCCACATGTCATGGGGGTCCCAAATGAATGTCGCATGTCAAGGGGGCCCCACGTGCATGCCGCATGTCATGGGGGCCCCAAATGCATGCCGCATGTCAAGGGGGCCCCACGTGCATGCCGCATGTCATGGGGGCCCCAAATGCATGCCGCATGTCATGGGGGCCCCAAATGCATGCCGCATGTCATGGGGCCCCCCAAATGCATGTAGCATGTCTTGGGGCCCACAAATGCATGCCGCATGTCATAGGGGTCCCACATGCATGTTGCATTTCATGGGGGTCCCACATGCATGGCGCATTTCATGGGGCCTCAAATGCATGCCGCATGTCATGGGGGCCATAAATGCATGCCGCATGTCATGGGAGCCCCACATGAATGTCGCATGTCAAGGGGGCCCAACGTGCATGCCGCATGTATTGGGGGCCCCAAATTCATGCCGCATATCATGAGGGCCCTGCATGCATGCCGCATGTCATGGGTGCCCCACATTCATACCGCATGTCATGGAGACCCCACATGCATGCCACATGTCATGGGAGCCCCACATGAATGTCGCATGTCAAGGGGGCCCAACGTGCATGCCGCATGTATTGGGGGCCCCAAATTCATGCCGCATATCATGAGGGCCCTGCATGCATGCCGCATGTCATGGGTGCCCCACATTCATACCGCATGTCATGGAGACCCCACATGCATGCCGCATGTAATGGGAGCCCCCATGCATGCCACATGTCATGGGGGCGCCAAATGAATGTCGCATGTCAAGGGGGCCCCACGTGCATGCCGCATGTCATGGGGGCCATAAATGCATGCGGCATAAATGCATGCGGCATGTCATAGGGGCCCCACGTGCATACCACATGTCATGGGGGCCCCAAATGCATGCCGCATGTACTGGGGGCCCCACGTGCATGCTGCATGTCATGGGGCCCCAAATGCATGCCGCATTTCATGGTGGCCCCAAATGCATGCCGCATGTCATGGGGCCCCCCAAATGCATGCAGCATGTCTTGGGGCCCACAAATGCATGCCGCATGTCATAGGGGTCCCACATGCATGGCGCATTTCATGGGGGTCCCACATGCATGCGCATGTCATGGGGGCCCCAAATGCATGCCGCATATCATGGGGGCCCCAAATGCATGCCGCATGTCATAGGGGCCCCAAATGCATGCAGCATGTCATAGGGGTCCCACATGCATGCCGCATGGCATGGGGGCCCCAAGTGCGTGCCCCATATCATGGGGGCCCAAAATGCATGCAGCATGTCATGGGGGCCCAACGTGCATGCCGCATGTATTGGGGGCCCCAAATGCATGCAGCATGTCATGGGGGAACCAGCTGCATGCCGCATGTCATGAGGGAACCACCTGCATGCCGCATGTAATGGGGGATTCAAATGCATGCCGCATGTCATGGGGGTCACACATGCATGCTGCATGTCATGGGGGCCCCAAATGCATGCCGCATATCATGGGGCCCCGCAGGCATTCCGCATGTCATGGGGGCCTCACGTGCATGCCGCATGTCATGGGGGCCTCACGTGCATGCCGCATGTATTGGGGGCCCCAACTTGCATGCCGCATGTCTCAGGTACCCCAAATGCATGCAGCATGTTATGCAGGCCCCAATTGCATGCCGCATGTCATGGGGGCCCAAATGCATGACGCATGTCATGGGGTCTCCACGTGCATGACGCATGTCATGGGGACCCACATGCATGACTCATGGAGGCCCCACGTGCATGCCGCATGTCATGGGGGATGAAAACTCATGCCGCATGTCATTGGGGCCCCAAACGTATGCCGCATGTCATGGGGGCCCCATGTGCATGCCGCATGTCATGGGTGCCCCAAATGCATGCCGCATGTCATGGGGGCTCCACGTGCATGCCGCATTTCATGGGGGACCCAAATGCATGCCGCATGTCATGGGGGCCCCAAATGCATGTCACATGTCATGGGGGCCCCACGTGCATGCTGCATGTCATGGGGGCCCCAAATGCATGCCTCATGTCATGGGGGGCCCAAATGCATGCCGCATATCATGGGGCCCCCTAAATGCATGCAACATGTCTTGGGGCCCACAAATGCATGCCGCATGTCATATGGGCCCCACATGCATGGCGCATTTCATGGAGGCCCCACATGCATGCGCATGTCATGGGGGCCCCAAATGTGTGCCGCATATCATGGGGGCCCCAAATGCATGCAGCATGTCATGGGGGCCCCACGTGCATGCCGCATGTCATGGGGGCCCCACTTGCATGCAGCATGTAATGGGGATCCAAATGCATGACGCATGTCATGGGGGTCCCACATGCATGCCTGTATGTCATGGGGACCCCAAATGCATGGCTCAAGTCATGGGGGCCCCCAAATGCATGCCGCATATCAAGGGGGCCACAAATGCATGCAGCATGTCATGGGGTCCCCATGTGCATGTCACATGTCATTGGGCCCCCCAAATGCATGGGGGCCCCCAAATGCATGCGCATGTCATGGGGGCCCCAAATGCATGCCGCATATCATGGGGGCCCCAAATGCATGCAGCATGTCATGGGGCCCCACGTGCATGCCGCATATCATTGGGGGCCACATGCATGCCGCATGTCATGGGAGCCCCACATGAATGTCGAATGTCAAGGGGGCCCAACGTGCATGCCGCATGTATTGGGGGCCCCAAATTCATGCCGCATGTCATGAGGGCCCTGCATGCATGCCGCATGTCATGGGAGCCCCGCAGGCATTCCGCATGTCATGGGGGCCCAAATGCATGCCGCATGTCATAGGGGCCCCACGTGCATGCCGCATGTAATGGGGGATTCAAATGCATGCCTCAAGTCATGGGGGCCCCAAATGCATGCCGCATGTCATGGGGGCCCCATGTGCATGCCACATGTAATGGGGGCCCCAAAAGCATGTGGCATGTCATAGGGGCCCCACGTGCATGCCGCATGTCTTGGGCACCCCAAATGCATGCAGCATGTCATAGGGGCCCCACGTGCATACCACATGTCATGGGGGCCCCAAATGCATGCCGCATGTACTGGGGGCCCCACGTGCATGCCGCATTTCATGTAATGGGGATCCAAATGCATGACGCATGTCATGGGGGTCCTACGTGCATGCCGCATGTCATGGGGGCCCCACATGCATGCCGCATGTCATGGGGGAACCACTTGCATGCAGCATGTAATGGGGGATCCAAATGCATGACGCATGTCATGGGGGTCCCACATGCATACCACATGTCATGGGGGAACCAAATGCATGCCGCATGTCCTGGGGGACCCACATGCATGACACATTTCATGGGGGACCCAAATGCATGCCGCATGTCACGGGGTCCCCAAATGCATGCTGCATGTCATGAGGGCCCCACATGCGTGCTGCATGTCATGGGGCCCCCAAATGCATGCCACATGTAATGGGGGCCCCACTTGCATGCCGCATGTCATGGGGGCCCCACGTGCATGTCGCATGTCATGGGGGCCAAAATGCATGCCGCATGTCATGAGGGCGCCGCATGCATGCCGCATGTCTTGGGGCCCACAAATGCATGCCGCATGTCATGGGTGCCCCACATGCATGCCGCATGTCATTGGGGCCCCAAATGCATGCCGCATGTAATGGGGGCCCCGCGTGCATGCCGCATGTCACGTGGACCCCAAATGCATGCCGCATGTCATGGGGGCCCCAAATGCATGCAGCATGTCATTGGGGCCCCCAAATGCATGCAGCATGTCATAGGGGCCCCACGTGCATGGCGCATGTCATGGGGGCCCCACATTCATACCGCATGTCATGGAGGCCCCAAATGCATGCCGCATGTAATGGGAGCCCCCATGCATGCCACATGTCATGGGGGCCCCAAATGAATGTCGCATGTCAAGGGGGCCCCACGTGCATGCCGCATGTCATGGGGGCCATAAATGCATGCGGCATGTCATAGGGACCCCACGTGCATGCCGCATGTCATGGGGCCCCCCAAATGCATGCAGCATGTCTTGGGGCCCACAAATGCATGCCGCATGTCATAGGGGTACCACATGCATGGCGCATTTCATGGGGGTCCCACATGCATGCGCATGTCATGGGGGCCCCAAATGCGTCCCGCATATCATGGGGGCCCCAAATGCATGCCGCATGTCATAGTGGCCCCACATGCATGGCGCATGTCATGGGGGCCCCACATTCATACCGCATGTCATGGAGGCCCCAAATGCATGCCGCATGTAATGGGGGCCATACATGCATGCGGCATGTCATAGGCGCCCCACGTGCATACCACATGTCATGGGGGCCCCAAATGCATGCCGCATGTACTGGGTGGGCCCACGTGCATGCTGCATGTCATGGGGCCCCAAATGCATGCCGCATGTCATGGAAGCCCCACGTGCATGCCGCATGTCATGGGGCCCCCCAAATGCATGCAGCATGTCTTGGCGCCCTCAAATGCATGCGGCATGTCATAGGGGCCCCACGTGCATACCACATGTCATGGGGGCCCCAAATGCATGCCGCATGTACTGGGTGGGCCCACGTGCATGCTGCATGGCATGGGGGCCCCAAGTGCGTGCCCCATATCATGGGGGCCCCAAATGCATGCAGCATGTCATGGGGGCCCAACGTGCATGCCGCATGTATTGGGGGCCCCAAATGCATGCCGCATGTCATGGGGGAACCACCTGCATGCCGCATGTCATGGGGGAACCACCTGCATGCCGCATGTCATGGGGGAACCACCTGCATGCCGCATGTAATGGGGGATTCAAATGCATGCCGCATATCATGGGGGCCCCGCAGGCATGCCGCATGTCATGGGGGCCTCACGTGCATGCTGCATGTATTGGGGGCCCCAACTGCATGCCGCATGTCTCAGGTACCCCAAATGCATGCAGCATGTTATGCAGGCCCCAAATGCATGCCGCATGTCATGGGGGCCCAAATGCATGACGCATGTCATGGGGGCTCCACGTGCATGCCGCATGTAATGGGGCTCCCAAATTCATGTCGTATGTCATAGGGGCCCCACGTGCATTCCGCATGACATGGGGGCCCCAAATGCATGCCGCATGTCATGGGGGCCCCACGTGCATGCCGCATGTAATGGGGGATTCAAATGCATGCCGCATGTCATGGGGGTCCCACATGCATGCCACATGTCATTGGGGCCCCGCAGGCATTCCGCATGTCATGGGGGACTCACGTGCATTCCGCATGTCATGTGGGCCCCACATGCATGCTGCATGTCATTGTGGCCCCACGTGCATGCCGCATGTCACGGGGGCCCCGCAGGCATTCCACATGTCATGGGGGCCCCAAATAAATGCCGCATTTCATGGGGGCCCCACATGCATGCCGCATGTCACGGGGTCCCCGCAGGCATTCGCATGTCATGGGGGCCCCAAATAAATGGCGCATTTCATGGGGACCCCATGTGCATGCCACATGTCTTGGGGCCCACAAATGCATGCCGCATGTCATAGGGGCCCCACATGCATGGCGCATTTCATGGGGGCCCTACATGCATGCCGCATGTCATGGGGGACCCCAATGCATGCCTCAAGTCATGGGGGCCCCAAATGCATGCAGCATGTCATAGGGGACCCACATGCATGGTGCATGTCATGGGGGCCCCACATGCATGCCTCAAGTCATGGGGGCCCCAAATGCATGCCACATATCATGGGGGCCCCACATGCATGCCGCATATATTGGGGGCCTCAAATGCATGCCGCATGTCATAGGGGTACCACATGCATGGCGCATTTCATGGGGGTCCCACATGCATGCGCATGTCATGGGGGCCCCAAATGCGTGCCGCATATCATGGGGGCCCCAAATGCATGCCGCATGTCATAGTGGCCCCACATGCATGGCGCATGTCATGGGGGCCCCACATTCATACCGCATGTCATGGAGGCCCCAAATGCATGCCGCATGTAATGGGAGCCCCCATGCATGCCACATGTCATGGGGGCCCCAAATGAATGTCGCATGTCAAGGGGGCCCCAAATGCATGCCGCATGTACAGGGGGCCCCACGTGCATGCCGCATTTCATGGGGGACCCAAATGCATGCCACATGTCAATGGGGCCATAAATGCATGCGGCATGTCATAGGGGCCCCACGTGCATACCACATGTCATGGGGGCCCCAAATGCATGCCGCATGTCATGGGGGAACCACCTGCATGCCGCATGTCATGGGGGAACCACCTGCATGCCGCATGTAATGGGGGATTCAAATGCATGCCGCATGTCATGGGGGTCCCACATGCATGCTGCATGTCATGGGGGCCCCAAATGCATGCCGCATATCATGGGGGCCCCGCAGGCATGCCGCATGTCATGGGGGCCTCACGTGCATGCTGCATGTATTGGGGGCCCCAACTGCATGCCGCATGTCTCAGGTACCCCAAATGCATGCAGCATGTTATGCAGGCCCCAAATGCATGCCGCATGTCATGGGGGCCCAAATGCATTCCGTATGTCATGTGGGCCCCACGTGCATGCTGCATGTCATTGTGGCCCCACGTGCATGCCGCATGTCACGGGGGCCCCGCAGGCATTCCACATGTCATGGGGGCCCCAAATAAATGCCGCATTTCATGGGGGCCCCACATGCATGCCGCATGTCACGGGGTCCCCGCAGGCATTCCACATGTCATGGGGGCCCCAAATAAATGGCGCATTTCATGGGGACCCCATGTGCATGCCACATGTCTTGGGGCCCACAAATGCATGCCGCATGTCATAGGGGCCCCACATGCATGGCGCATTTCATGGGGGCCCTACATGCATGCCGCATGTCATGGGGGCCCCCAATGCATGCCTCAAGTCATGGGGGCCCCAAATGCATGCCGCATGTCATAGGGGCCCCACGTGCATACCACATGTCATGGGGGCCCCAAATGCATGCCGCATGTCATGGGAGCCCCACATGCATGCCGCATGCCATGGGGCCCCCAAATGCATGCCACATGTCATGGGGGCCCCACATGCATGCCGAATGTCATGGGGGCCCAAATGCTTGCCGCTTGTCATGAGGGCCATAAATGCATGCCGCATGTCATGGGAGCCCCACATGCATGCCACATGTCATGGAGGCCCCCATGACATGCGGCAAGCATTTGGGCCCCACATGCATGCCGCATGCCATGGGGCCCCCAAATGCATGCCGCATGTCATGGGGGCCCCAAATGCATGCCGCATGTCATGGGAGCCCCACATGCATGCCACATGTCATGGGGGCCCCAAATGAATGTCGCATGTCAAGGGGGGCCCACGTGCATGACGCATGTCATGGGGACCCACATGCATGCCAAATGTCATGGAGGCCCCCATGACATGCAGCAAGCATTTGGGCCCCACATGCATGACGCATGCCATGGGGCCCCCAAATGCATGCCGCATGTCATGGGGTCCCACATGCATGCCGCATGTCATGGGGGCCCAAATGCTTGCCGCTTGTCATGAGGGCCATAAATGCATGCCGCATGTCATGGGAGCCCCACATGCATGCCACATGTCATGGAGGCCCCGATGACATGCGGCAAGCATTTGGACCCCAAATGCATGCCGCATGTCATGGGGGCCCAAATGCATGACGCATGTCATGGGGGCTCCACGTGCATGCCGCATGTAATGTGGCTCCCAAATTCATGTCGCATGTCATAGGGGCCCCACGTGCATGCCTCATGTAATGGAGGATTCAAATGCATGCCGCATGTCATGGGGGTCCCACATGCATGCCACATGTCATTGGGGCCCCGCAGGCATTCCGCATGTCATGGGGGCCCCAAATGCATGCCTCAAGTCATGGGGGCCCCAAATGCATGCAGCATGTCATAGGGGCCCCACATGCATGCCTCAAGTCATGGGGGCCCCAAATGCATGCCACATACCATGGGGGCCCCACATGCATGCCGCATATATTGGGGGCCTCAAATGCATGCCGCATGTCATGAGGGCCCCGCATGCATGCCGCATGTCATTGGGGCCCCGCAGGCATTCCGCATGTCATGGGGGCCTCACGTGCATGCCGCATGTCATTGGGGCCCCGCAGGCATTCCGCATGTCATGGGGGCCTCACGTGCATTCCGCATGTCATGGGGGTCCCACGTGCATGCTGCATGTCATTGGGGCCCCACGTGCTTGCCGCATGTCATGGGGGCCCCACGTGCATGCCTCATGTTACGGGGACACGAATGCATGCCGCATGTCATAGGGGCCCCACATCCATGGAGCATGTCATGGGGGCCCCAAATGCATGCGGCATGTCATAGGGGCCCCACGTGCATACCACATGTCATGGGGGCCCCAAATGCATGCCACATGTCATGGGAGCCCCACATGCATGCCACATGTCATGGGGGCCCCAAATGAATGTCGCATGTCAAGGGGGCCCCACGTGCATGACGCATGTCATGGGGACCCACATGCATGCCGCATGTCATGGAGGCCCCCATGAGGGCCATAAATGCATGCCGCATGTCATGGGAGCCCCACATGCATGCCACATGTCTTGGAGGCCCCCATGACATGCGGCAAGCATTTGGGCCCCACATGCATGCCGCATGTCATGGGGCCCCCAAATGCATGCCGCATGTCATGGGGGCCCCATGTGCATGCCACATGTCTTGGGGCCCACAAATGCATGCCGCATGTCATAGGGGCCCCACATGCATGGAGCATTTCATGGGGGCCCTACATGCATGCCGCATGTCATGGGGGCCCCAAATGCATGCCTCAAGTCATGGGGGCCCCAAATGCACGCAGCATGTCATAGGGGCCCCACATGCATGGTGCATGTCATGGGGGCCCCACATGCATGCCTCAAGTCATGGGGGCACCAAATGCATGCCACATATCATGGGGCCCCCACATGCATGCCGCATATATTGGGGGCCTCAATTGCATGCCGCATGTCATGAGGGCCCCGCATGCATGCCGCATGTCATTGGGGCCCCGTAGGCATTCCGCATGTCATGGGGGCCTCACGTGCATTCCGCATGTCATGGGGGTCCCACGTACATGCTTCATGTCATTGGGGCCCCACGTGCTTGCCGCTTGTCATGGGGGCCCCACGTGCATGCCTCATGTTACGGGGGCCACGAATGCATGCCGCATGTCATAGGGGCCCCACGTGCATACCACATGTCATGGGGGCCCCAAATGCATGCCGCATGTCATGGTTGCCCCAAATGAATGTCGCATGTCAAGGGGGCCCCACGTGCATGACGCATGTCATGGGGACCCACATGCATGCCGCATGTCATGGGGGCCCAAATGCTTGCCGCATGTCATGAGGGCCATAAATGCATGCCGCATGTCATGGGAGCCCCACATGCATGCCAAATGTCATGGGGCCCCCAAATGCATGCCGCATGTCATGGGGGCCACACGTGCATGGTGCATTTCATGAGGGCCCAAATGCATGCCGCATGTCAAGAGGCCATAAATGCATGTCGCATGTCATGGATGCCCAAAGTGCATGCCTCATGTCACGGGGGCCCCGCAGGCATTCCACATGTCATGGGGCCCCAAATAAATGCCGCATTTCATGGGGGCCCCACATGCATGCCACATGTCATGGGGGCCCCAAATGAATGTCGCATGTCAAGGGGGCCCCACGTGCATGCCGCATGTCATGGGGGCCCCAAATGCATGCCGCATGTCATGGGGGCCCCAAATGCATGCCGCATGTCATGGGGCCCCCCAAATGCATGCAGCATGTCTTGGGGCCCACAAATGCATGCCGCATGTCATAGGGGTCCCACATGCATGGCGCATTTCATGGGGGTCCCACATGCATGGCGCATTTCATGGGGCCCCCAAATGCATGCCGCATGTCATAGGGGCCCCACATGCATGGCGCATGTCATGGGGGCCCCACATTCTTACCGCATGTCATGGAGGCCCCAAATGCATACCACATGTCATGGGGGCCCCAAATGCATGCCGCATGTAATGGGAGCCCCCATGCATGCCACATGTCATGGGGGCCCCAAATGAATGTCGCATGTCAAGGGGGCCCCACGTGCATGCCGCATGTCATGGGGGCCCCAAATGCATGCCGCATGTACAGGGGGCCCCACATGCATGGAGCATGTCATTGGGGCCCCACATGCATGCCGCATGTCATGGGGGCCCCACGTGCATGCCGCATGTCATGGGGGCCCCGCAGGCATTCCGCATGTCATGGGGGCCCCAAATGCATGCCGCATTTCATGGGGGCCCCACGTGCATGCCGCATGTCATGGGCCCCCCCAATGCATGCAGCATGTCTTGGTGCCCTCAAATGCATGCCGCATGTCACAGGGGTCCCACCTGCATGCCGCATGTCATGGGGGAACCACCTGCATGCCGCATGTAATGGGGGATTCAAATGCATGCCGCATGTCATGGGGGTCCCACATGCATGCCTCATGTCATGGGGGCCCCAAATGCATGCCGCATATCATGGGGGCCCCGCAGGCATTCCGCATGTCATGGGGCCTCACGTGCATGCCGCATGTCATGGGGGCCTCACATGCATGCCGCATGTATTGGGGGCCCCAACTGCATGACGCATGTCTCAGGTACCCCAAATGCATGCAGCATGTTATGCAGGCCCCAAATGCATGCCGCATGTCATGGGGGCCCAAATGCATGACGCATGTCATGGGGGCTCCACGTGCATGCCTCATGTAATGGGGCTCCCAAATTCATGTCGCATGTCATAGGTGCCCCACTTGCATTCCGCATGACATGGGGGCCGCAAATGCATGCCGCATGTCATGGGGGCCCCACGTGCATGCCGCATGTAATGGGGGATTCAAATGCATGCCGCATGTCATGGGGGTCCCACATGCATGCCACATGTCATTGGGGCCCCGCAGGCATTCCGCATGTCATGGGGGACTCACGTGCATTCCGCATGTCATGTGGGCCCCACGTGCATGCTGCATGTCTTGGGGCCCACAAATGCATGCCGCATGTCATAGGGGCCCCACATGCATGCCGCATTTCATGGGGGCCCCAAATGCGTGCCGCATATCATGGGGGCCCCAAATGCATGCAGCATGTCATGGGGGCCAAACGTGCATGCCACATGTCATTGGGGGCCCACATGCATGCCGCATGTCATGGGGCCCCACTTGCATGCAGCATGTAATGGGGATCCAAATGCATGACGCATGTCATGGAGGTCCCACGTGCATGCCGCATGTCATGGGGGCCCCACATGCATGCCGCATGTCATGGGGGCACCACTTGCATGCAGCATGTAATGGGGGATCCAAATGCATGACGCATGTCATGGGGGTCCCACATGCATACCACATGTCATGGGGGAACCAAATGCATGCCGCATGTCCTGGGGGCCCCACATGCATGACACATTTCATGGGGGACCCAAATGCATGCCGCATGTCATGGGGTCCCCAAATGCATGCCGCATGTCATGAGGGCCCCACGTGCATGCTGCATGTCATGGGGGCCCCACTTGCATGCCGCATGTCATGGGGGCCCCACGTGCATGTCGCATGTCATGGGGGTCCAAAATGCATGCCGCATGTCATGAGGGTGCCGCATGCATGCCGCATGTCTTGGGGCCCACAAATGCATGCCGCATGTCATAGGGGCCCACATGCATGGTGCATTTCATGAGGGCCCAAATGCATGCCGCATGTCATGGGAGCCCCACATGAATGTCGCATGTCAAGGGGGCCCAACGTGCATGCCGCATGTATTGGGGGCCCCAAATTCATGCCGCATATCATGAGGGCCCTGCATGCATGCCGCATGTCATGGGTGCCCCGCAGGCATTCCGCATGTCATGGGGGGCCCAAATGCATGCCGCATGTCATGGGGGCCCCACATGCATGCCGCATGTAATGGGGGGATTCAAATGCATGCCGCATGTCATGGGGGTCCCACATGCATGCCGCATGTCATGGGGGCCCCAAATGCATGCCTCAAGTCATGGGGGCCCCAAATGCATGCCGCATGTCATGGGGTCCCCACATGCATGCCGCATGTCATGGGGGCTCAAATGCTTGCCGCATGTCATGGGGCGATAAATGCATGCCGCATGTCATGTGAGCCCAACAAGCATGCCACATGTATTGGGGGCCCCAAATTCATGCAGCATGTCATAGGGGCCCCACATGCATGGTGCATTTCATGGGGGCCCCCGCAGGCATTCCACATGCCATGGGGCCCCCAAATAAATGCAGCATTTCATGGGGGCCCCACGTGCATGCTGCATGTCATGGGGCCCCCCAAATGGATGCCGAATGTCATAGGGGCCCCACATGCATGCCGCATATCTTGGGGCCCACAAATGCATGCCGCATGTCATTGGGGCCCCAAATGCATGCCGCATGTAATGGGGGCCCCAAATGCATGCCACATGTCATGGGGGCCCCACATTCATACCGCATGTCATGGAGGCCCCACATGCATGCCGCATGTAATGGGAGCCCCCATGCATGCCACATGTCATGGGGCGCCAAATGAATGTCGCATGTCAAGGGGGCCCCACGTGCATGCCGCATGTCATGGGGGCCATAAATGCATGCGGCATGTCATAGGGGCCCCACGTGCATACCACATGTCATGGGGGCCCCAAATGCATGCCGCATGTACTGGGGGCCCCAAATGCATGCCGCATGTCATGGGGCCCCCCAAATGCATGCAGCATGTCTTGGGGCCCACAAATGCATTCCACATGTCATAGGGGTCCCACATGCATGGCACATTTCATGGGGTCCCACATGCATGCGCATGTCATGGGGGCCCCACGTGCATGCCGCATGTCATGGGGCCCCCCAAATGCATGCAGCATGTCTTGGCGCCCTCAAATGCATGCCGCATGTCATAGGGGTCCCACATGCATGCAGCATGTCATGGGGGCCCAACGTGCATGCCGCATGTATTGGGGGCCCCAAATGCATGCCGCATGTCATGGGGGAACCACCTGCATGCCGCATGTCATGGGGGAACCACCTGCATGCCTCATGTAATGGGGGATTCAAATGCATGCCGCATGTCATGGGGGTCACACATGCATGCTGCATGTCATGGGGGCACCAAATGCATGCCGCATATCATGAGGGCCCCGCAGGCATTCCGCATGTCATGGGTGCCTCACGTGCATGCCGCATGTCATGGGGGCATCCCGTGCATGCCGCATGTATTGGGGGCCCCAACTTGCATGCCGCATGTCTCAGGTACCCCAAATGCATGCAGCATGTTATGCAGGCCCCACGTGCATTCCGCATGACATGGGGGCCCCAAATGCATGCCGCATGTCATGGGGGCCCCACGTGCATGCCGCATGTAATGGGGGATTCAAATGCATGCCGCATGTCATTGGGGTCCCACATGCATGGCGCATTTCATGGGGGCCCTACATGCATGCCGCATGTCATGGGGGCCCCAAATGCATGCCTCAAGTCATGGGGGCCCCAAATGCATGCAGCATGTCATAGGGGCCCAACATGCATGGTGCATGTCATGGGGGCCCCACATGCATGCCTCAAGTCATGGGGGCCCCAAATGCATGCCACATATCATGGGGGCCCCACGTGCATGCCGCATATATTGGGAGCCTCAAATGCATGCCGCATGTCATGAGGGCCCCGCATGCATGCTGCATGTCATTGGGGCCCCGCAGGCATTCCGCATGTCATGGGGGCCTCACGTGCATTCCGCATGTCATGGGGGTCCCACGTGCATGCTGCATGTCATTGGGGCCCAACGTGCTTGCCACATGTCATGGGGGCCCCACGTGCATGCCTCATGTTACGGGGGCCACGAATGCATGCCGCATATCATAGGTGCCCCACATGCATGGAGCATGTCATGGGGGCCCCAAATGCATGCGGCATGTCATAGGGGCCCCACGTGCATACCACATGTCTTGGGGGCCCCAAATGCATGCCACATGTCATGGGGGCCCCAAATGAATGTCGCATGTCAAGGGGGACCCACATGCATGCCGCATGTCATGGAGGCCCCCATGACATGCGGCAAGCATTTGGGCCCCACATGCATGGCGCATGCCATGGGGCCCCCAAATGCATGCTGCATGTCATGGGGGCCCCACATGCATGCCGCATGTCATGGGGGCCCCACCTGCATGGCACATTTCATGAGGGCCCAAATGCATGCCGCATGTCATGAGGCCATAAATGCATGTCACATGTCATGGGTGCCCAACGTGCATGCCTCATGTCACGGGGGCCCCGCAGGCATTCCACGTGTCATGGGGGCACCAAATAAATGCCGCATTTCATGGGGGCCCCACGTGCATGCCGCATGTCACGGGGGCCCCGCAGGCATTCCACATGTCATGGGGGCCCCAAATAAATGCCGCATTTCATGGGGACCCCATGTGCATGCCACATGTCTTGGGGCCCACAAATGCATGCCGCATGTCATAGGGGCCCCACATGCATGGCGCATTTCATGGGGGCCCAAATGCATGCCGCATGTCATGGGGGCCCAAATGCATGACGCATGTCATGGGGGCTCCACGTGCATGCCGCATGTAATGGGGCTCCCAAATTCATGTCGCATGTCATAGGGGCCCCACGTGCATTCCGCATGACATGGGGGCCCCAAATGCATGCCGCATGTCACGGGGGCCCCACGTGCATGCCGCATGTAATGGGGGATTCAAATGCATGCCGCATGTCATGGGGGTCCCACATGCATGCCACATGTCATTGGGGCCCCGCAGGCATTCCGCATGTCATGGGGGACTCACGTGCATTCCGCATGTCATGTGGGCCCCACATGCATGCTGCATGTCATTGTGGCCCCACGTGCATGCCGCATGTCACGGGGCCCCCGCAGGCATTCCACATGTCATGGGGGCCCCAAATAAATGCCGCATTTCATGGGGGCCCCACATGCATGCCGCATGTCACGGGGTCCCCGCAGGCATTCGCATGTCATGGGGGCCCCAAATAAATGGCGCATTTCATGGGGACCCCATGTGCATGCCACATGTCTTGGGGCCCACAAATGCATGCCGCATGTCATAGGGGCCCCACATGCATGGCACATTTCATGGGGGCCCTACATGCATGCCGCATGTCATGGGGGACCCCAATGCATGCCTCAAGTCATGGGGGCCCCAAATGCATGCAGCATGTCATAGGGGCCCCACATGCATGGTGCATGTCATGGGGGCCCCACATGCATGCCTCAAGTCATGGGGGCCCCAAATGCATGCCACATATCATGGGGGCCCCACATGCATGCCGCATATATTGGGGGCCTCAAATGCATGCCGCATGTCATAGGGGTACCACATGCATGCCGCGTGTCATGGGGGCCCCAAATGCGTGCCGCATATCATGGGGGCCTCAAATGCATGCCGCATGTCATAGTGGCCCCACATGCATGGCGCATGTCATGGGGGCCCCACATTCATACCGCATGTCATGGAGGCCCCAAATGCATGCCGCATGTAATGGGAGCCCCCATGCATGCCACATGTCATGGGGGCCCCAAATGAATGTCGCATGTCAAGGGGGCCCCAAATGCATGCCGCATGTACAGGGGGCCCCACGTGCATGCCGCATTTCATGGGGGACCCAAATGCATGCCACATGTCATGGGGGCCATAAATGCATGCGGCATGTCATAGGGGCCCCACGTGCATACCACATGTCATGGGGGCCCCAAATGCATGCCGCATGTACTGGGTGGGCCCACGTGCATGCTGCATGTCATGGGGCCCCAAATGCATGCCGCATGTCATGGAAGCCCCACGTGCATGCCGCATGTCATGGGGCCCCCCAAATGCATGCAGCATGTCTTGGCGCCCTCAAATGCATGCCGCATGTCATAGGGGTCCCACATGCATGCCGCATGGCATGGGGGCCCCAAGTGCGTGCCCCATATCATGGGGGCCCCAAATGCATGCAGCATGTCATGGGGGCCCAACGTGCATGCCACATGTATTGGGGGCCCCAAATGCATGCCGCATGTCATGGGGGAACCACCTGCATGCCGCATGTCATGGGGGAACCACCTGCATGCCGCATGTAATGGGGGATTCAAATGCATGCCGCATGTCATGGGGGTCCCACATGCATGCTGCATGTCATGGGGGCCCCAAATGCATGCCGCATATCATGGGGGCCCCGCAGGCATGCCGCATGTCATGGGGGCCTCACGTGCATGCTGCATGTATTGGGGGCCCCAACTGCATGCCGCATGTCTCAGGTACCCCAAATGCATGCAGCATGTTATGCAGGCCCCAAATGCATGCCGCATGTCATGGGGGCCCAACTGCATTCCGCATGTCATGTGGGCCCCACGTGCATGCTGCATGTCATTGTGGCCCCACGTGCATGCCGCATGTCACGGGGGCCCCGCAGGCATTCCACATGTCATGGGGGCCCCAAATAAATGCCGCATTTCATGGGGGCCCCACATGCATGCCGCATGTCACGGGGTCCCCGCAGGCATTCCACATGTCATGGGGGCCCCAAATAAATGGCGCATTTCATGGGGACCCCATGTGCATGCCACATGTCTTGGGGCCCACAAATGCATGCCGCATGTCATAGGGGCCCCACATGCATGGAGCATTTCATGGGGGCCCCCAATGCATGCCTCAAGTCATGGGGGCCCCAAATGCATGCAGCATGTCATAGGGGCCCCACATGCATGGTGCATGTCATGGGGGCCCCACATGCATGCCTCAAGTCATGGGGGCCCCAAATGCATGCCACATATCATGGGGGCCCCACATGCATGCCGCATATATTGGGGGCCTCAAATGCATGCCGCATGTCATGAGGGCCCCGCATGCATGCCACATGTCATTGGGGCCCCGCAGGCATTCCGCATGTCATGGGGGCCTCACATGCATTCCGCATGTCATGGGGGTCCCACGTGCATGCTGCATGTCATTGGGGCCCCACGTGCTTGCCGCATGTCATGGGGGCCCCACGTGCATGCCTCATGTTACGGGGGCCACGAATGCATGCCGCATGTCAAAGGGGCCCCACATGCATGGAGCATGTCATGGGGGCCCCAAATGCATGCCGCATGTCATAGGGGCCCCACGTGCATACCACATGTCATGGGGGCCCCAAATGCATGCCGCATGTCATGGGAGCCCCACATGCATGCCGCATGCCATGGGGCCCCCAAATGCATGCCACATGTCATGGGGGCCCCACATGCATGCCGCATGTCATGGGGGCCCAAATGCTTGCCGCTTGTCATGAGGGCCATAAATGCATGCCGCATGTCATGGGAGCCCCACATGCATGCCACATGTCATGGAGGCCCCCATGACATGCGGCAAGCATTTGGGCCCCACATGCATGCCGCATGCCATGGGGCCCCCAAATGCATGCCGCATGTCATGGGGGCCCCAAATGCATGCGGCATGTCATAGGGGTCCCACGTGCATACCACATGTCATGGGGGCCCCAAATGCATGCCGCATGTCATGGGAGCCCCACATGCATGCCACATGTCATGGGGGCTCCAAATGAATGTCGCATGTCAAGGGGGACCCACGTGCATGACGCATGTCATGGGGACCCACATGCATGCCAAATGTCATGGAGGCCCCCATGACATGCAGCAAGCATTTGGGCCCCACATGCATGACGCATGCCATGGGGCCCCCAAATGCATGCCGCATGTCATGGGGGCCCCACATGCATGCCGCATGTCATGGGGGCCCAAATGCTTGCCGCTTGTCATGAGGGCCATAAATGCATGCCGCATGTCATGGGAGCCCCACATGCATGCCACATGTCATGGAGGCCCCGATGACATGCGGCAAGCATTTGGGCCCCAAATGCATGCCGCATGTCATGGGGGCCCAAATGCATGACGCATGTCATGGGGGCTCCACGTGCATGCCGCATGTAATGTGGCTCCCAAATTCATGTCGCATGTCATAGGGGCCCCACGTGCATTTCGCATGTCATGGGGGCCCCAAATGCATGCCGCATGTCATGGGGCCCAACGTGCATGCCGCATGTAATGGAGGATTCAAATGCATGCTGCATGTCATGGGGGTCCCACATGAATGCCACATGTCATTGGGGCCCCGCAGGCATTCCGCATGTCATGGGGGCCCCAAATGCATGCCTCAAGTCATGGGGGCCCCAAATGCATGCAGCATGTCATAGGGGCCCCACATGCATGGTGCATGTCATGGGGGCCCCACATGCATGCCTCAAGTCATGGGGGCCCCAAATGCATGCCACATACCATGGGGGCCCCACATGCATGCCGCATATATTGGGGGCCTCAAATGCATGCCGCATGTCATGAGGGCCCCGCATGCATGCCGCATGTCATTGGGGCCCCGCAGGCATTCCGCATGTCATGGGGGCTTCACGTGCATGCCGCATGTCATTGGGGCCCCGCAGGCATTCCGCATGTCATGGGGGCCTCACGTGCATTCCGCATGTCATGGGGGTCCCACGTGCATGCTGCATGTCATTGGGGCCCCACGTGCTTGCCGCATGTCATGGGGGCCCCACATGCATGCCTCATGTTACGGGGGACACGAATGCATGCCGCATGTCATAGGGGCCCCACATCCATGGAGCATGTCATGGGGGCCCCAAATGCATGCGGCATGTCATAGGGGCCCCACGTGCATACCACATGTCATGGGGGCCCCAAATGCATGCCACATGTCATGGGAGCCCCACATGCATGCCACATGTCATGGGGGCCCCAAATGAATGTCGCATGTCAAGGGGGCCCCACGTGCATGACGCATGTCATGGGGACCCACATGCATGCCGCATGTCATGGAGGCCCCCATGACATGCGGCAAGCATTTGGGCTCCACATGCATGCCGCATGTCATGGGGGCCCAAATGCTTGCCGCATGTCATGAGGGCCATAAATGCATGCCGCATGTCATGGGAGCCCCACATGCATGCCACATGTCTTGGAGGCCCCCATGACATGCGGCAAGCATTTGGGCCCCACATGCATGCCGCATGTCATGGGGCCCCCAAATGCATGCCGCATGTCATGGGGGCCCCATGTGCATGCCACATGTCTTGGGGCCCACAAATGCATGCCGCATGTCATAGGGGCCCCACATGCATGGAGCATTTCATGGGGGCCCTACATGCATGCCGCATGTCATGGGGGCCCCAAATGCATGCCTCAAGTCATGGGGGCCCCAAATGCACGCAGCATGTCATAGGGGCCCCACGTACATGCTTCATGTCATTGGGGCCCCACGTGCTTGCCGCTTGTCATGGGGGCCCCACGTGCATGCCTCATGTTACGGGGGCCACGAATGCATGCCGCATGTCATAGGGGCCCCACGTGCATACCACATGTCATGGGGGCCCCAAATGCATGCCGCATGTCATGGTTGCCCCAAATGAATGTCGCATGTCAAGGGGGCCCCACGTGCATGACGCATGTCATGGGGACCCACATGCATGCCGCATGTCATGGGGGCCCAAATGCTTGCCGCATGTCATGAGGGCCATAAATGCATGCCGCATGTCATGGGAGCCCCACATGCATGCCAAATGTCATGGGGCCCCCAAATGCATGCCGCATGTCATGGGGGCCACACGTGCATGGCGCATTTCATGAGGGCCCAAATGCATGCCGCATGTCAAGAGGCCATAAATGCATGTCGCATGTCATGGATGCCCAAAGTGCATGCCTCATGTCACGGGGGCCCCGCAGGCATTAAACATGTCATGGGGCCCCAAATAAATGCCGCATTTCATGGGGGCCCCACATGCATGCCACATGTCATGGGGGCCCCAAATGAATGTCGCATGTCAAGGGGGCCCCACGTGCATGACGCATGTCATGGGGACCCACATGCATGCCGCATGTCATGGAGGCCCCCATGACATGCGGCATGCATTTGGGGGCCCCACATGCATGCCGCATGTCATGGGGGGCCAAATGCTTGCCGCATGTCATGAGGGCCATAAATGCATGCCGCGTGTCAGGGGAGCCCCACATGCATGCCACATGTAATGGGGGCCCCAAATGAATGTCGCATGTCAAGGGGGCCCCACGTGCATGCCGCATGTCATGGGGGCCCCAAATGCATGCCGCATGTCATGGGGGCCCCAAATGCATGCCGCATGTCATGGGGCCCCCCAAATGCATGCAGCATGTCTTGGGGCCCACAAATGCATGCCGCATGTCATAGGGGTCCCACATGCATGGCGCATTTCATGGGGGTCCCACATGCATGGCGCATTTCATGGGGCCCCCAAATGCATGCCGCATGTCATAGGGGCCCCACATGCATGGCGCATGTCATGGGGGCCCCACATTCTTACCGCATGTCATGGAGGCCCCAAATGCATGCCGCATGTAATGGGAGCCCCATGCATGCCACATGTCATGGGGGCCCCAAATGAATGTCGCATGTCAAGGGGGCCCCACGTGCATGCCGCATGTCATGGGGGCCCCAAATGCATGCCGCATGTACAGGGGGCCCCACATGCATGGAGCATGTCATTGGGGCCCCACATGCATGCCGCATGTCATGGGGGCCCCACGTGCATGCCGCATGTCATGGGGGCCCCGCAGGCATTCCGCATGTCATGGGGGCCCCAAATGCATGCCGCATTTCATGGGGGCCCCACGTGCATGCAGCATGTCATGGGGCCCCCCCAATGCATGCAGCATGTCTTGGTGCCCTCAAATGCATGCCGCATGTCACAGGGGTCCCACCTGCATGCCGCATGTCATGGGGGAACCACCTGCATGCCGCATGTAATGGGGGATTCAAATGCATGCCGCATGTCATGGGGGTCCCACATGCATGCCTCATGTCATGGGGGCCCCAAATGCATGCCGCATATCATGGGGGCCCCGCAGGCATTCCGCATGTCATGGGGCCTCACGTGCATGCCGCATGTCATGGGGGCCTCACGTGCATGCCGCATGTATAAGGGGCCCCAACTGCATGACGCATGTCTCAGGTACCCCAAATGCATGCAGCATGTTATGCAGGCCCCAAATGCATGCCGCATGTCATGGGGGCCCAAATGCATGACTCATGTCATGGGGGCTCCACGTGCATGCCGCATGTAATGGGGCTCCCAAATTCATGTCGCATGTCATAGGGGCCCCACTTGCATTCCGCATGACATGGGGGCCGCAAATGCATGCCGCATGTCATGGGGGCCCCACGTGCATGCCGCATGTAATGGGGGATTCAAATGCATGCCGCATGTCATGGGGGTCCCACATGCATGCCACATGTCATTGGGGCCCCGCAGGCATTCCGCATGTCATGGGGGACTCACGTGCATTCCGCATGTCATGTGGGCCCCACGTGCATGCTGCATGTCTTGGGGCCCACAAATGCATGCCGCATGTCATAGGGGCCCCACATGCATGCCGCATTTCATGGGGGCCCCAAATGCGTGCCGCATATCATGGGGGCCCCAAATGCATGCAGCATGTCATGGGGGCCAAACGTGCATGCCACATGTCATTGGGGGCCCACATGCATGCCGCATGTCATGGGGCCCCACTTGCATGCAGCATGTAATGGGGATCCCAAATTGATGTCGCATGTCATAGGGGCCCCACTTGCATTCCGCATGACATGGGGGCCGCAAATGCATGCCGCATGTCATGGGGGCCCCACGTGCATGCCGCATGTAATGGGGGATTCAAATGCATGCCGCATGTCATGGGGGTCCCACATGCATGCCACATGTCATTGGGGCCCCGCAGGCATTCCGCATGTCATGGGGGACTCACGTGCATTCCGCATGTCATGTGGGCCCCACGTGCATGCTGCATGTCTTGGGGCCCACAAATGCATGCCGCATGTCGTAGGGGCCCCACATGCATGCCGCATTTCATGGGGGCCCCAAATGCGTGCCGCATATCATGGGGGCCCCAAATGCATGCAGCATGTCATGGGGGCCAAACGTGCATGCCACATGTCATTGGGGGCCCACATGCATGCCGCATGTCATGGGGGCCCCACATGCATGCCGCATGTCATGGGGGCACCACTTGCATGCAGCATGTAATGGGGGATCCAAATGCATGACGCATGTCATGGGGGTCCCACATGCATACCACATGTCATGGGGGAACCAAATGCATGCCGCATGTCCTGGGGGCCCCACATGCATGACACATTTCATGGGGGACCCAAATGCATGCCGCATGTCATGGGGTCCCCAAATGCATGCCGCATGTCATGAGGGCCCCACGTGCATGCTGCATGTCATGGGGGCCCCACTTGCATGCCGCATGTCATGGGGGCCCCACGTGCATGTCGCATGTCATGGGGGTCCAAAATGCATGCCGCATGTCATGAGGGTGCCGCATGCATGCCGCATGTCTTGGGGCCCACAAATGCATGCCGCATGTCATAGGGGCCCCACATGCATGGTGCATTTCATGAGGGCCCAAATGCATGCCGCATGTCATGGGAGCCCCACATGAATGTCGCATGTCAAGGGGGCCCAACGTGCATGCCGCATGTATTGGGGGCCCCAAATTCATGCCACATATCATGAGGGCCCTGCATGCATGCCGCATGTCATGGGTGCCCCGCAGGCATTCCGCATGTCATGGGGGGCCCAAATGCATGCCGCATGTCATGGGGGCCCCACATGCATGCCGCATGTAATGGGGGGATTCAAATGCATGCCGCATGTCATGGGGGTCCCACATGCATGCCGCATGTCATGGGGGCTCCAAATGCATGCCTCAAGTCATGGGGGCCCCAAATGCATGCCGCATGTCATGGGGTCCCCACATGCATGCCGCATGTCATGGGGGCTCAAATGCTTGCCGCATGTCATAGGGCGATAAATGCATGCCGCATGTCATGTGAGCCCAACAAGCATGCCGCATGTATTGGGGGCCCCAAATTCATGCAGCATGTCATAGGGGCCCCACATGCATGGTGCATTTCATGGGGGCCCCCGCAGGCATTCCACATGCCATGGGGGCCCCAAATAAATGCAGCATTTCATGGGGGCCCCACGTGCATGCTGCATGTCATGGGGCCCCCCAAATGGATGCCGAATGTCATAGGGGCCCCACATGCATGTCGCATATCTTGGGGCCCACAAATGCATGCCGCATGTCATTGGGGCCCCAAATGCATGCCGCATGTAATGGGGGCCCCACGTGCATGCCACATGTCATGGGGGCCCCACATTCATACCGCATGTCATGGAGGCCCCACATGCATGCCGCATGTAATGGGAGCCCCCATGCATGCCACATGTCATGGGGGCGCCAAATGAATGTCGCATGTCAAGGGGGCCCCACGTGCATGCCGCATGTCATGGGGGCCATAAATGCATGCGGCATGTCATAGGGGCCCCACGTGCATACCACATGTCATGGGGGCCCCAAATGCATGCCGCATGTACTGGGGGCCCCACGTGCATGCTGCATGTCATGGGGCCCCAAATGCATGCCGCATGTCATGGGGCCCCCCAAATGCATGCAGCATGTCTTGGGGCCCACAAATGCATGCCACATGTCATAGGGGTCCCACATGCATGGCGCATTTCATGGGGGTCCCACATGCATGCGCATGTCATGGGGGCCCCAAATGCATGCCGCATGTCATAGGGGCCCCAAATGCATGCCGCATGTCATGGGGGAACCACCTGCATGCCGCATGTCATGGGGGAACCACCTGCATGCCGCATGTAATGGGGGATTCAAATGCATGCCGCATGTCATGGGGGTCACACATGCATGCTGCATGTCATGGGGGCACCGAATGCATGCCGCATATCATGAGGGCCCCGCAGGCATTCCGCATGTCATGGGTGCCTCACGTGCATGCCGCATGTCATGGGGGCATCACGTGCATGCCGCATGTATTGGGGGCCCCAACTTGCATGCCGCATGTCTCAGGTACCCCAAATGCATGCAGCATGTTATGCAGGCCCCAAATGCATGCCGCATGTCATGGGGGCCCAAATGCATGACGCATGTCATGGGGGCTCCACGTGCATGCCGCATGTAATGGGGCTCCCAAATTCATGTCGCATGTCATAGGGGCCCCACGTGCATTCTGCATGACATGGGGGCCCCAAATGCATGCCGCATGTCATGGGGGCCCCACGTGCATGCTGCATGCAATGGGGGATTCAAATGCATGCCGCATGTCACGGGGGTCCCACATGCATGGCGCATTTCATGGGGGCCCTACATGCATGCCGCATGTCATGGGGGCCCCAAATGCATGCCTCAAGTCATGGGGGCCCCAAATGCATGCAGCATGTCATAGGGGCCCAACATGCATGGTGCATGTCATGGGGGCCCCACATGCATGCCTCAAGTCATGGGGGCCCCAAATGCATGCCACATATCATGGGGGCCCCACGTGCATGCCGCATATATTGGGAGCCTCAAATGCATGCCGCATGTCATGAGGGCCCCGCATGCATGCTGCATGTCATTGGGGCCCCGCAGGCATTCCGCATGTCATGGGGGCCTCACGTGCATTCCGCATGTCATGGGGGTCCCACGTGCATGCTGCATGTCATTGGGGCCCAACGTGCTTGCCACATGTCATGGGGGCCCCACGTGCATGCCTCATGTTACGGGGGCCACGAATGCATGCCGCATATCATAGGTGCCCCACATGCATGGAGCATGTCATGGGGGCCCCAAATGCATGCGGCATGTCATAGGGGCCCCACGTGCATACCACATGTCTTGGGGGCCCCAAATGCATGCCACATGTCATGGGGGCCCCAAATGAATGTCGCATGTCAAGGGGGACCCACATGCATGCCGCATGTCATGGAGGCCCCCATGACATGCGGCAAGCATTTGGGCCCCACATGCATGGCGCATGCCATGGGGCCCCCAAATGCATGCTGCATGTCATGGGGGCCCCACATGCTTGCCACATGTCATGGGGGCCCCACGTGCATGCCTCATGTTACGGGGGCCACGAATGCATGCCGCATATCATAGGTGCCCCACATGCATGGAGCATGTCATGGGGGCCCCAAATGCATGCGGCATGTCATAGGGGCCCCACGTGCATACCACATGTCTTGGGGGCCCCAAATGCATGCCACATGTCATGGGGGCCCCAAATGAATGTCGCATGTCAAGGGGGACCCACATGCATGCCGCATGTCATGGAGGCCCCCATGACATGCGGCAAGCATTTGGGCCCCACATGCATGGCGCATGCCATGGGGCCCCCAAATGCATGCCTCATGTCACGGGGGCCCCGCAGGCATTCCACATGTCATGGGGGCACCAAATAAATGCCGCATTTCATGGGGGCCCCACGTGCATGCCGCATGTCACGGGGGCCCCGCAGGCATTCCACATGTCATGGGGGCCCCAAATAAATGCCGCATTTCATGGGTGCCCCATGTGCATGCCACATGTCTTGGGGCCCACAAATGCATGCCGCATGTCATAGGAGCCCCACATGCATGGCGCATTTCATGGGGGCCCTACATGCATGCCGCATGTCATGGTGGCCCCAAATGCATGCCTCAAGTCATGGGGCCCCACATGCATGGTGCATGTCATGGGGGCCCCACATGCATGCCTCAAGTCATGGGGGCCCCAAATGCATGCCACATATCATGGGGGCCCCACATGCATGCCGCATATATTGGGGGCCTCAAATGCATGCCGCATGTCATGAGGGCCCCGCATGCATGCCACATGTCATTGGGGCCCCGCAGGCATTCCGCATGTCATGGGGGCCTCACATGCATTCCGCATGTCATGGGGGTCCCACGTGCATGCTGCATGTCATTGGGGCCCCACGTGCTTGCCGCATGTCATGGGGGCCCCACGTGCATGCCTCATGTTACGGGGGCCACGAATGCATGCCGCATGTCAAAGGGGCCCCACATGCATGGAGCATGTCATGGGGGCCCCAAATGCATGCCGCATGTCATAGGGGCCCCACGTGCATACCACATGTCATGGGGGCCCCAAATGCATGCCGCATGTCATGGGAGCCCCACATGCATGCCGCATGCCATGGGGCCCCCAAATGCATGCCACATGTCATGGGGGCCCCACATGCATGCCGCATGTCATGGGGGCCCAAATGCTTGCCGCTTGTCATGAGGGCCATAAATGCATGCCGCATGTCATGGGAGCCCCACATGCATGCCACATGTCATGGAGGCCCCCATGACATGCGGCAAGCATTTGGGCCCCACATGCATGCCGCATGCCATGGGGCCCCCAAATGCATGCCGCATGTCATGGGGGCCCCAAATGCATGCGGCATGTCATAGGGGTCCCACGTGCATACCACATGTCATGGGGGCCCCAAATGCATGCCGCATGTCATGGGAGCCCCACATGCATGCCACATGTCATGGGGGCTCCAAATGAATGTCGCATGTCAAGGGGGACCCACGTGCATGACGCATGTCATGGGGACCCACATGCATGCCAAATGTCATGGAGGCCCCCATGACATGCAGCAAGCATTTGGGCCCCACATGCATGACGCATGCCATGGGGCCCCCAAATGCATGCCGCATGTCATGGGGGCCCCACATGCATGCCGCATGTCATGGGGGCCCAAATGCTTGCCGCTTGTCATGAGGGCCATAAATGCATGCCGCATGTCATGGGAGCCCCACATGCATGCCACATGTCATGGAGGCCCCGATGACATGCGGCAAGCATTTGGGCCCCAAATGCATGCCGCATGTCATGGGGGCCCAAATGCATGACGCATGTCATGGGGGCTCCACGTGCATGCCGCATGTAATGTGGCTCCCAAATTCATGTCGCATGTCATAGGGGCCCCACGTGCATTCCGCATGTCATGGGGGCCCCAAATGCATGCCGCATGTCATGGGGCCCAACGTGCATGCCGCATGTAATGGAGGATTCAAATGCATGCTGCATGTCATGGGGGTCCCACATGCATGCCACATGTCATTGGGGCCCCGCAGGCATTCCGCATGTCATGGGGGCCCCAAATGCATGCCTCAAGTCATGGGGGCCCCAAATGCATGCAGCATGTCATAGGGGCCCCACATGCATGGTGCATGTCATGGGGGCCCCACATGCATGCCTCAAGTCATGGGGGCCCCAAATGCATGCCACATACCATGGGGGCCCCACATGCATGCCGCATATATTGGGGGCCTCAAATGCATGCCGCATGTCATGAGGGCCCCGCATGCATGCCGCATGTCATTGGGGCCCCGCAGGCATTCCGCATGTCATGGGGGCTTCACGTGCATGCCGCATGTCATTGGGGCCCCGCAGGCATTCCGCATGTCATGGGGGCCTCACGTGCATTCCGCATGTCATGGGGGTCCCACGTGCATGCTGCATGTCATTGGGGCCCCACGTGCTTGCCGCATGTCATGGGGGCCCCACATGCATGCCTCATGTTACGGGGGACACGAATGCATGCCGCATGTCATAGGGGCCCCACATCCATGGAGCATGTCATGGGGGCCCCAAATGCATGCGGCATGTCATAGGGGCCCCACGTGCATACCACATGTCATGGGGGCCCCAAATGCATGCCACATGTCATGGGAGCTCCACATGCATGCCACATGTCATGGGGGCCCCAAATGAATGTCGCATGTCAAGGGGGCCCCACGTGCATGACGCATGTCATGGGGACCCACATGCATGCCGCATGTCATGGAGGCCCCCATGACATGCGGCAAGCATTTGGGCTCCACATGCATGCCGCATGTCATGGGGGCCCAAATGCTTGCCGCATGTCATGAGGGCCATAAATGCATGCCGCATGTCATGGGAGCCCCACATGCATGCCACATGTCTTGGAGGCCCCCATGACATGCGGCAAGCATTTGGGCCACACATGCATGCCGCATGTCATGGGGCCCCCAAATGCATGCCGCATGTCATGGGGGCCCCATGTGCATGCCACATGTCTTGGGGCCCACAAATGCATGCCGCATGTCATAGGGGCCCCACATGCATGGAGCATTTCATGGGGGCCCTACATGCATGCCGCATGTCATGGGGGCCCCAAATGCATGCCTCAAGTCATGGGGGCCCCAAATGCACGCAGCATGTCATAGGGGCCCCACGTACATGCTTCATGTCATTGGGGCCCCACGTGCTTGCCGCTTGTCATGGGGGCCCCACGTGCATGCCTCATGTTACGGGGGCCACGAATGCATGCCGCATGTCATAGGGGCCCCACGTGCATACCACATGTCATGGGGGCCCCAAATGCATGCCGCATGTCATGGTTGCCCCAAATGAATGTCGCATGTCAAGGGGGCCCCACGTGCATGACGCATGTCATGGGGACCCACATGCATGCCGCATGTCATGGGGGCCCAAATGCTTGCCGCATGTCATGAGGGCCATAAATGCATGCCGCATGTCATGGGAGCCCCACATGCATGCCAAATGTCATGGGGCCCCCAAATGCATGCCGCATGTCATGGGGGCCACACGTGCATGGCGCATTTCATGAGGGCCCAAATGCATGCCGCATGTCAAGAGGCCATAAATGCATGTCGCATGTCATGGATGCCCAAAGTGCATGCCTCATGTCACGGGGGCCCCGCAGGCATTAAACATGTCATGGGGCCCCAAATAAATGCCGCATTTCATGGGGGCCCCACATGCATGCCACATGTCATGGGGGCCCCAAATGAATGTCGCATGTCAAGGGGGCCCCACGTGCATGACGCATGTCATGGGGACCCACATGCATGCCGCATGTCATGGAGGCCCCCATGACATGCGGCATGCATTTGGGGGCCCCACATGCATGCCGCATGTCATGGGGGGCCAAATGCTTGCCGCATGTCATGAGGGCCATAAATGCATGCCGCATGTCAGGGGAGCCCCACATGCATGCCACATGTAATGGGGGCCCCAAATGAATGTCGCATGTCAAGGGGGCCCCACGTGCATGCCGCATGTCATGGGGGCCCCAAATGCATGCCGCATGTCATGGGGGCCCCAAATGCATGCCGCATGTATTGGGGGCCCCAACTGCATGACGCATGTCTCAGGTACCCCAAATGCATGCAGCATGTTATGCAGGCCCCAAATGCATGCCGCATGTCATGGGGGCCCAAATGCATGACGCATGTCATGGGGGCTCCACGTGCATGCCTCATGTAATGGGGCTCCCAAATTCATGTCGCATGTCATAGGGGCCCCACTTGCATTCCGCATGACATGGGGGCCGCAAATGCATGCCGCATGTCATGGGGGCCCCACGTGCATGCCGCATGTAATGGGGGATTCAAATGCATGCCGCATGTCATGGGGGTCCCACATGCATGCCACATGTCATTGGGGCCCCGCAGGCATTCCGCATGTCATGGGGGACTCACGTGCATTCTGCATGTCATGTGGGCCCCACGTGCATGCTGCATGTCTTGGGGCCCACAAATGCATGCCGCATGTCATAGGGGCCCCACATGCATGCCGCATTTCATGGGGGCCCCAAATGCGTGCCGCATATCATGGGGGCCCCAAATGCATGCAGCATGTCATGGGGGCCAAACGTGCATGCCACATGTCATTGGGGGCCCACATGCATGCCGCATGTCATGGGGCCCCACTTGCATGCAGCATGTAATGGGGATCCAAATGCATGACGCATGTCATGGAGGTCCCACGTGCATGCCGCATGTCATGGGGGCCCCACATGCATGCCGCATGTCATGGGGGCACCACTTGCATGCAGCATGTAATGGGGGATCCAAATGCATGACGCATGTCATGGGGGTCCCACATGCATACCACATGTCATGGGGGAACCAAATGCATGCCGCATGTCCTGGGGGCCCCACATGCATGACACATTTCATGGGGGACCCAAATGCATGCCGCATGTCATGGGGTCCCCAAATGCATGCCGCATGTCATGAGGGCCCCACGTGCATGCTGCATGTCATGGGGGCCCCACTTGCATGCCGCATGTCATGGGGGCCCCACGTGCATGTCGCATGTCATGGGGGTCCAAAATGCATGCCGCATGTCATGAGGGTGCCGCATGCATGCCGCATGTCTTGGGGCCCACAAATGCATGCCGCATGTCATAGGGGCCCACATGCATGGTGCATTTCATGAGGGCCCAAATGCATGCCGCATGTCATGGGAGCCCCACATGAATGTCGCATGTCAAGGGGGCCCAACGTGCATGCCGCATGTATTGGGGGCCCCAAATTCATGCCGCATATCATGAGGGCCCTGCATGCATGCCGCATGTCATGGGTGCCCCGCAGGCATTCCGCATGTCATGGGGGGCCCAAATGCATGCCGCATGTCATGGGGGCCCCACATGCATGCCGCATGTAATGGGGGGATTCAAATGCATGCCGCATGTCATGGGGGTCCCACATGCATGCCGCATGTCATGGGGGCCCCAAATGCATGCCTCAAGTCATGGGGGCCCCAAATGCATGCCGCATGTCATGGGGTCCCCACATGCATGCCGCATGTCATGGGGGCTCAAATGCTTGCCGCATGTCATGGGGCGATAAATGCATGCCGCATGTCATGTGAGCCCAACAAGCATGCCACATGTATTGGGGGCCCCAAATTCATGCAGCATGTCATAGGGGCCCCACATGCATGGTGCATTTCATGGGGGCCCCCGCAGGCATTCCACATGCCATGGGGCCCCCAAATAAATGCAGCATTTCATGGGGGCCCCACGTGCATGCTGCATGTCATGGGGCCCCCCAAATGGATGCCGAATGTCATAGGGGCCCCACATGCATGCCGCATATCTTGGGGCCCACAAATGCATGCCGCATGTCATTGGGGCCCCAAATGCATGCCGCATGTAATGGGGGCCCCAAATGCATGCCACATGTCATGGGGGCCCCACATTCATACCGCATGTCATGGAGGCCCCACATGCATGCCGCATGTAATGGGAGCCCCCATGCATGCCACATGTCATGGGGGCGCCAAATGAATGTCGCATGTCAAGGGGGCCCCACGTGCATGCCGCATGTCATGGGGGCCATAAATGCATGCGGCATGTCATAGGGGCCCCACGTGCATACCACATGTCATGGGGGCCCCAAATGCATGCCGCATGTACTGGGGGCCCCAAATGCATGCCGCATGTCATGGGGCCCCCCAAATGCATGCAGCATGTCTTGGGGCCCACAAATGCATTCCACATGTCATAGGGGTCCCACATGCATGGCACATTTCATGGGGTCCCACATGCATGCGCATGTCATGGGGGCCCCACGTGCATGCCGCATGTCATGGGGCCCCCCAAATGCATGCAGCATGTCTTGGCGCCCTCAAATGCATGCCGCATGTCATAGGGGTCCCACATGCATGCAGCATGTCATGGGGGCCCAACGTGCATGCCGCATGTATTGGGGGCCCCAAATGCATGCCGCATGTCATGGGGGAACCACCTGCATGCCGCATGTCATGGGGGAACCACCTGCATGCCTCATGTAATGGGGGATTCAAATGCATGCCGCATGTCATGGGGGTCACACATGCATGCTGCATGTCATGGGGGCACCAAATGCATGCCGCATATCATGAGGGCCCCGCAGGCATTCCGCATGTCATGGGTGCCTCACGTGCATGCCGCATGTCATGGGGGCATCCCGTGCATGCCGCATGTATTGGGGGCCCCAACTTGCATGCCGCATGTCTCAGGTACCCCAAATGCATGCAGCATGTTATGCAGGCCCCACGTGCATTCCGCATGACATGGGGGCCCCAAATGCATGCCGCATGTCATGGGGGCCCCACGTGCATGCCGCATGTAATGGGGGATTCAAATGCATGCCGCATGTCATTGGGGTCCCACATGCATGGCGCATTTCATGGGGGCCCTACATGCATGCCGCATGTCATGGGGGCCCCAAATGCATGCCTCAAGTCATGGGGGCCCCAAATGCATGCAGCATGTCATAGGGGCCCAACATGCATGGTGCATGTCATGGGGGCCCCACATGCATGCCTCAAGTCATGGGGGCCCCAAATGCATGCCACATATCATGGGGGCCCCACGTGCATGCCGCATATATTGGGAGCCTCAAATGCATGCCGCATGTCATGAGGGCCCCGCATGCATGCTGCATGTCATTGGGGCCCCGCAGGCATTCCGCATGTCATGGGGGCCTCACGTGCATTCCGCATGTCATGGGGGTCCCACGTGCATGCTGCATGTCATTGGGGCCCAACGTGCTTGCCACATGTCATGGGGGCCCCACGTGCATGCCTCATGTTACGGGGGCCACGAATGCATGCCGCATATCATAGGTGCCCCACATGCATGGAGCATGTCATGGGGGCCCCAAATGCATGCGGCATGTCATAGGGGCCCCACGTGCATACCACATGTCTTGGGGGCCCCAAATGCATGCCACATGTCATGGGGGCCCCAAATGAATGTCGCATGTCAAGGGGGACCCACATGCATGCCGCATGTCATGGAGGCCCCCATGACATGCGGCAAGCATTTGGGCCCCACATGCATGGCGCATGCCATGGGGCCCCCAAATGCATGCTGCATGTCATGGGGGCCCCACATGCATGCCGCATGTCATGGGGGCCCCACCTGCATGGCACATTTCATGAGGGCCCAAATGCATGCCGCATGTCATGAGGCCATAAATGCATGTCACATGTCATGGGTGCCCAACGTGCATGCCTCATGTCACGGGGGCCCCGCAGGCATTCCACGTGTCATGGGGGCACCAAATAAATGCCGCATTTCATGGGGGCCCCACGTGCATGCCGCATGTCACGGGGGCCCCGCAGGCATTCCACATGTCATGGGGGCCCCAAATAAATGCCGCATTTCATGGGGACCCCATGTGCATGCCACATGTCTTGGGGCCCACAAATGCATGCCGCATGTCATAGGGGCCCCACATGCATGGCGCATTTCATGGGGGCCCAAATGCATGCCGCATGTCATGGGGTCCCAAATGCATGACGCATGTCATGGGGGCTCCACGTGCATGCCGCATGTAATGGGGCTCCCAAATTCATGTCGCATGTCATAGGGGCCCCACGTGCATTCCGCATGACATGGGGGCCCCAAATGCATGCCGCATGTCACGGGGGCCCCACGTGCATGCCGCATGTAATGGGGGATTCAAATGCATGCCGCATGTCATGGGGGTCCCACATGCATGCCACATGTCATTGGGGCCCCGCAGGCATTCCGCATGTCATGGGGGACTCACGTGCATTCCGCATGTCATGTGGGCCCCACATGCATGCTGCATGTCATTGTGGCCCCACGTGCATGCCGCATGTCACGGGGCCCCCGCAGGCATTCCACATGTCATGGGGGCCCCAAATAAATGCCGCATTTCATGGGGGCCCCACATGCATGCCGCATGTCACGGGGTCCCCGCAGGCATTCGCATGTCATGGGGGCCCCAAATAAATGGCGCATTTCATGGGGACCCCATGTGCATGCCACATGTCTTGGGGCCCACAAATGCATGCCGCATGTCATAGGGGCCCCACATGCATGGCGCATTTCATGGGGGCCCTACATGCATGCCGCATGTCATGGGGGACCCCAATGCATGCCTCAAGTCATGGGGGCCCCAAATGCATGCAGCATGTCATAGGGGCCCCACATGCATGGTGCATGTCATGGGGGCCCCACATGCATGCCTCAAGTCATGGGGGCCCCAAATGCATGCCACATATCATGGGGGCCCCACATGCATGCCGCATATATTGGGGGCCTCAAATGCATGCCGCATGTCATAGGGGTACCACATGCATGCCGCATGTCATGGGGGCCCCAAATGCGTGCCGCATATCATGGGGGCCTCAAATGCATGCCGCATGTCATAGTGGCCCCACATGCATGGCGCATGTCATGGGGGCCCCACATTCATACCGCATGTCATGGAGGCCCCAAATGCATGCCGCATGTAATGGGAGCCCCCATGCATGCCACATGTCATGGGGGCCCCAAATGAATGTCGCATGTCAAGGGGGCCCCAAATGCATGCCGCATGTACAGGGGGCCCCACGTGCATGCCGCATTTCATGGGGGACCCAAATGCATGCCACATGTCATGGGGGCCATAAATGCATGCGGCATGTCATAGGGGCCCCACGTGCATACCACATGTCATGGGGGCCCCAAATGCATGCCGCATGTACTGGGTGGGCCCACGTGCATGCTGCATGTCATGGGGCCCCAAATGCATGCCGCATGTCATGGAAGCCCCACGTGCATGCCGCATGTCATGGGGCCCCCCAAATGCATGCAGCATGTCTTAGGGGTCCCACATGCATGCCGCATGGCATGGGGGCCCCAAGTGCGTGCCCCATATCATGGGGGCCCCAAATGCATGCAGCATGTCATGGGGGCCCAACGTGCATGCCACATGTATTGGGGGCCCCAAATGCATGCCGCATGTCATGGGGGAACCACCTGCATGCCGCATGTCATGGGGGAACCACCTGCATGCCGCATGTAATGGGGGATTCAAATGCATGCCGCATGTCATGGGGGTCCCACATGCATGCTGCATGTCATGGGGGCCCCAAATGCATGCCGCATATCATGGGGGCCCCGCAGGCATGCCGCATGTCATGGGGGCCTCACGTGCATGCTGCATGTATTGGGGGCCCCAACTGCATGCCGCATGTCTCAGGTACCCCAAATGCATGCAGCATGTTATGCAGGCCCCAAATGCATGCCGCATGTCATGGGGGCCCAACTGCATTCCGCATGTCATGTGGGCCCCACGTGCATGCTGCATGTCATTGTGGCCCCACGTGCATGCCGCATGTCACGGGGGCCCCGCAGGCATTCCACATGTCATGGGGGCCCCAAATAAATGCCGCATTTCATGGGGGCCCCACATGCATGCCGCATGTCACGGGGTCCCCGCAGGCATTCCACATGTCATGGGGGCCCCAAATAAATGGCGCATTTCATGGGGACCCCATGTGCATGCCACATGTCTTGGGGCCCACAAATGCATGCCGCATGTCATAGGGGCCCCACATGCATGGCGCATTTCATGGGGGCCCCCAATGCATGCCTCAAGTCATGGGGGCCCCAAATGCATGCAGCATGTCATAGGGGCCCCACATGCATGGTGCATGTCATGGGGGCCCCACATGCATGCCTCAAGTCATGGGGGCCCCAAATGCATGCCACATATCATGGGGGCCCCACATGCATGCCGCATATATTGGGGGCCTCAAATGCATGCCGCATGTCATGAGGGCCCCGCATGCATGCCACATGTCATTGGGGCCCCGCAGGCATTCCGCATGTCATGGGGGCCTCACATGCATTCCGCATGTCATGGGGGTCCCACGTGCATGCTGCATGTCATTGGGGCCCCACGTGCTTGCCGCATGTCATGGGGGCCCCACGTGCATGCCTCATGTTACGGGGGCCACGAATGCATGCCGCATGTCAAAGGGGCCCCACATGCATGGAGCATGTCATGGGGGCCCCAAATGCATGCCGCATGTCATAGGGGCCCCACGTGCATACCACATGTCATGGGGGCCCCAAATGCATGCCGCATGTCATGGGAGCCCCACATGCATGCCGCATGCCATGGGGCCCCCAAATGCATGCCACATGTCATGGGGGCCCCACATGCATGCCGCATGTCATGGGGGCCCAAATGCTTGCCGCTTGTCATGAGGGCCATAAATGCATGCCGCATGTCATGGGAGCCCCACATGCATGCCACATGTCATGGAGGCCCCCATGACATGCGGCAAGCATTTGGGCCCCACATGCATGCCGCATGCCATGGGGCCCCCAAATGCATGCCGCATGTCATGGGGGCCCCAAATGCATGCGGCATGTCATAGGGGTCCCACGTGCATACCACATGTCATGGGGGCCCCAAATGCATGCCGCATGTCATGGGAGCCCCACATGCATGCCACATGTCATGGGGGCTCCAAATGAATGTCGCATGTCAAGGGGGACCCACGTGCATGACGCATGTCATGGGGACCCACATGCATGCCAAATGTCATGGAGGCCCCCATGACATGCAGCAAGCATTTGGGCCCCACATGCATGACGCATGCCATGGGGCCCCCAAATGCATGCCGCATGTCATGGGGGCCCCACATGCATGCCGCATGTCATGGGGGCCCAAATGCTTGCCGCTTGTCATGAGGGCCATAAATGCATGCCGCATGTCATGGGAGCCCCACATGCATGCCACATGTCATGGAGGCCCCGATGACATGCGGCAAGCATTTGGGCCCCAAATGCATGCCGCATGTCATGGGGGCCCAAATGCATGACGCATGTCATGGGGGCTCCACGTGCATGCCGCATGTAATGTGGCTCCCAAATTCATGTCGCATGTCATAGGGGCCCCACGTGCATTCCGCATGTCATGGGGGCCCCAAATGCATGCCGCATGTCATGGGGCCCAACGTGCATGCCGCATGTAATGGAGGATTCAAATGCATGCTGCATGTCATGGGGGTCCCACATGCATGCCACATGTCATTGGGGCCCCGCAGGCATTCCGCATGTCATGGGGGCCCCAAATGCATGCCTCAAGTCATGGGGGCCCCAAATGCATGCAGCATGTCATAGGGGCCCCACATGCATGGTGCATGTCATGGGGGCCCCACATGCATGCCTCAAGTCATGGGGGCCCCAAATGCATGCCACATACCATGGGGGCCCCACATGCATGCCGCATATATTGGGGGCCTCAAATGCATGCCGCATGTCATGAGGGCCCCGCATGCATGCCGCATGTCATTGGGGCCCCGCAGGCATTCCGCATGTCATGGGGGCTTCACGTGCATGCCGCATGTCATTGGGGCCCCGCAGGCATTCCGCATGTCATGGGGGCCTCACGTGCATTCCGCATGTCATGGGGGTCCCACGTGCATGCTGCATGTCATTGGGGCCCCACGTGCTTGCCGCATGTCATGGGGGCCCCACATGCATGCCTCATGTTACGGGGGACACGAATGCATGCCGCATGTCATAGGGGCCCCACATCCATGGAGCATGTCATGGGGGCCCCAAATGCATGCGGCATGTCATAGGGGCCCCACGTGCATACCACATGTCATGGGGGCCCCAAATGCATGCCACATGTCATGGGAGCCCCACATGCATGCCACATGTCATGGGGGCCCCAAATGAATGTCGCATGTCAAGGGGGCCCCACGTGCATGACGCATGTCATGGGGACCCACATGCATGCCGCATGTCATGGAGGCCCCCATGACATGCGGCAAGCATTTGGGCTCCACATGCATGCCGCATGTCATGGGGGCCCAAATGCTTGCCGCATGTCATGAGGGCCATAAATGCATGCCGCATGTCATGGGAGCCCCACATGCATGCCACATGTCTTGGAGGCCCCCATGACATGCGGCAAGCATTTGGGCCCCACATGCATGCCGCATGTCATGGGGCCCCCAAATGCATGCCGCATGTCATGGGGGCCCCATGTGCATGCCACATGTCTTGGGGCCCACAAATGCATGCCGCATGTCATAGGGGCCCCACATGCATGGAGCATTTCATGGGGGCCCTACATGCATGCCGCATGTCATGGGGGCCCCAAATGCATGCCTCAAGTCATGGGGGCCCCAAATGCACGCAGCATGTCATAGGGGCCCCACGTACATGCTTCATGTCATTGGGGCCCCACGTGCTTGCCGCTTGTCATGGGGGCCCCACGTGCATGCCTCATGTTACGGGGGCCACGAATGCATGCCGCATGTCATAGGGGCCCCACGTGCATACCACATGTCATGGGGGCCCCAAATGCATGCCGCATGTCATGGTTGCCCCAAATGAATGTCGCATGTCAAGGGGGCCCCACGTGCATGACGCATGTCATGGGGACCCACATGCATGCCGCATGTCATGGGGGCCCAAATGCTTGCCGCATGTCATGAGGGCCATAAATGCATGCCGCATGTCATGGGAGCCCCACATGCATGCCAAATGTCATGGGGCCCCCAAATGCATGCCGCATGTCATGGGGGCCACACGTGCATGGCGCATTTCATGAGGGCCCAAATGCATGCCGCATGTCAAGAGGCCATAAATGCATGTCGCATGTCATGGATGCCCAAAGTGCATGCCTCATGTCACGGGGGCCCCGCAGGCATTAAACATGTCATGGGGCCCCAAATAAATGCCGCATTTCATGGGGGCCCCACATGCATGCCACATGTCATGGGGGCCCCAAATGAATGTCGCATGTCAAGGGGGCCCCACGTGCATGACGCATGTCATGGGGACCCACATGCATGCCGCATGTCATGGAGGCCCCCATGACATGCGGCATGCATTTGGGGGCCCCACATGCATGCCGCATGTCATGGGGGGCCAAATGCTTGCCGCATGTCATGAGGGCCATAAATGCATGCCGCATGTCAGGGGAGCCCCACATGCATGCCACATGTAATGGGGGCCCCAAATGAATGTCGCATGTCAAGGGGGCCCCACGTGCATGCCGCATGTCATGGGGGCCCCAAATGCATGCCGCATGTCATGGGGGCCCCAAATGCATGCCGCATGTCATGGGGCCCCCCAAATGCATGCAGCATGTCTTGGGGCCCACAAATGCATGCCGCATGTCATAGGGGTCCCACATGCATGGCGCATTTCATGGGGGTCCCACATGCATGGCGCATTTCATGGGGCCCCCAAATGCATGCCGCATGTCATAGGGGCCCCACATGCATGGCGCATGTCATGGGGGCCCCACATTCTTACCGCATGTCATGGAGGCCCCAAATGCATGCCGCATGTAATGGGAGCCCCATGCATGCCACATGTCATGGGGGCCCCAAATGAATGTCGCATGTCAAGGGGGCCCCACGTGCATGCCGCATGTCATGGGGGCCCCAAATGCATGCCGCATGTACAGGGGGCCCCACATGCATGGAGCATGTCATTGGGGCCCCACATGCATGCCGCATGTCATGGGGGCCCCACGTGCATGCCGCATGTCATGGGGGCCCCGCAGGCATTCCGCATGTCATGGGGGCCCCAAATGCATGCCGCATTTCATGGGGGCCCCACGTGCATGCCGCATGTCATGGGGCCCCCCCAATGCATGCAGCATGTCTTGGTGCCCTCAAATGCATGCCGCATGTCACAGGGGTCCCACCTGCATGCCGCATGTCATGGGGGAACCACCTGCATGCCGCATGTAATGGGGGATTCAAATGCATGCCGCATGTCATGGGGGTCCCACATGCATGCCTCATGTCATGGGGGCCCCAAATGCATGCCGCATATCATGGGGGCCCCGCAGGCATTCCGCATGTCATGGGGCCTCACGTGCATGCCGCATGTCATGGGGGCCTCACGTGCATGCCGCATGTATAAGGGGCCCCAACTGCATGACGCATGTCTCAGGTACCCCAAATGCATGCAGCATGTTATGCAGGCCCCAAATGCATGCCGCATGTCATGGGGGCCCAAATGCATGACTCATGTCATGGGGGCTCCACGTGCATGCCGCATGTAATGGGGCTCCCAAATTCATGTCGCATGTCATAGGGGCCCCACTTGCATTCCGCATGACATGGGGGCCGCAAATGCATGCCGCATGTCATGGGGGCCCCACGTGCATGCCGCATGTAATGGGGGATTCAAATGCATGCTGCATGTCATGGGGGTCCCACATGCATGCCACATGTCATTGGGGCCCCGCAGGCATTCCGCATGTCATGGGGGACTCACGTGCATTCCGCATGTCATGTGGGCCCCACGTGCATGCTGCATGTCTTGGGGCCCACAAATGCATGCCGCATGTCATAGGGGCCCCACATGCATGCCGCATTTCATGGGGGCCCCAAATGCGTGCCGCATATCATGGGGGCCCCAAATGCATGCAGCATGTCATGGGGGCCAAACGTGCATGCCACATGTCATTGGGGGCCCACATGCATGCCGCATGTCATGGGGCCCCACTTGCATGCAGCATGTAATGGGGATCCCAAATTGATGTCGCATGTCATAGGGGCCCCACTTGCATTCCGCATGACATGGGGGCCGCAAATGCATGCCGCATGTCATGGGGGCCCCACGTGCATGCCGCATGTAATGGGGGATTCAAATGCATGCCGCATGTCATGGGGGTCCCACATGCATGCCACATGTCATTGGGGCCCCGCAGGCATTCCGCATGTCATGGGGGACTCACGTGCATTCCGCATGTCATGTGGGCCCCACGTGCATGCTGCATATATTGGGGGCCTCAAATGCATGCCGCATGTCATAGGGGTACCACATGCATGCCGCATGTCATGGGGGCCCCAAATGCGTGCCGCATATCATGGGGGCCTCAAATGCATGCCGCATGTCATAGTGGCCCCACATGCATGGCGCATGTCATGGGGGCCCCACATTCATACCGCATGTCATGGAGGCCCCAAATGCATGCCGCATGTAATGGGAGCCCCCATGCATGCCACATGTCATGGGGGCCCCAAATGAATGTCGCATGTCAAGGGGGCCCCAAATGCATGCCGCATGTACAGGGGGCCCCACGTGCATGCCGCATTTCATGGGGGACCCAAATGCATGCCACATGTCATGGGGGCCATAAATGCATGCGGCATGTCATAGGGGCCCCACGTGCATACCACATGTCATGGGGGCCCCAAATGCATGCCGCATGTACTGGGTGGGCCCACGTGCATGCTGCATGTCATGGGGCCCCAAATGCATGCCGCATGTCATGGAAGCCCCACGTGCATGCCGCATGTCATGGGGCCCCCCAAATGCATGCAGCATGTCTTAGGGGTCCCACATGCATGCCGCATGGCATGGGGGCCCCAAGTGCGTGCCCCATATCATGGGGGCCCCAAATGCATGCAGCATGTCATGGGGGCCCAACGTGCATGCCACATGTATTGGGGGCCCCAAATGCATGCCGCATGTCATGGGGGAACCACCTGCATGCCGCATGTCATGGGGGAACCACCTGCATGCCGCATGTAATGGGGGATTCAAATGCATGCCGCATGTTGTGGGGGTCCCACATGCATGCTGCATGTCATGGGGGCCCCAAATGCATGCCGCATATCATGGGGGCCCCGCAGGCATGCCGCATGTCATGGGGGCCTCACGTGCATGCTGCATGTATTGGGGGCCCCAACTGCATGCCGCATGTCTCAGGTACCCCAAATGCATGCAGCATGTTATGCAGGCCCCAAATGCATGCCGCATGTCATGGGGGCCCAACTGCATTCCGCATGTCATGTGGGCCCCACGTGCATGCTGCATGTCATTGTGGCCCCACGTGCATGCCGCATGTCACGGGGGCCCCGCAGGCATTCCACATGTCATGGGGGCCCCAAATAAATGCCGCATTTCATGGGGGCCCCACATGCATGCCGCATGTCACGGGGTCCCCGCAGGCATTCCACATGTCATGGGGGCCCCAAATAAATGGCGCATTTCATGGGGACCCCATGTGCATGCCACATGTCTTGGGGCCCACAAATGCATGCCGCATGTCATAGGGGCCCCACATGCATGGCGCATTTCATGGGGGCCCCCAATGCATGCCTCAAGTCATGGGGGCCCCAAATGCATGCAGCATGTCATAGGGGCCCCACATGCATGGTGCATGTCATGGGGGCCCCACATGCATGCCTCAAGTCATGGGGGCCCCAAATGCATGCCACATATCATGGGGGCCCCACATGCATGCCGCATATATTGGGGGCCTCAAATGCATGCCGCATGTCATGAGGGCCCCGCATGCATGCCACATGTCATTGGGGCCCCGCAGGCATTCCGCATGTCATGGGGGCCTCACATGCATTCCGCATGTCATGGGGGTCCCACGTGCATGCTGCATGTCATTGGGGCCCCACGTGCTTGCCGCATGTCATGGGGGCCCCACGTGCATGCCTCATGTTACGGGGGCCACGAATGCATGCCGCATGTCAAAGGGGCCCCACATGCATGGAGCATGTCATGGGGGCCCCAAATGCATGCCGCATGTCATAGGGGCCCCACGTGCATACCACATGTCATGGGGGCCCCAAATGCATGCCGCATGTCATGGGAGCCCCACATGCATGCCGCATGCCATGGGGCCCCCAAATGCATGCCACATGTCATGGGGGCCCCACATGCATGCCGCATGTCATGGGGGCCCAAATGCTTGCCGCTTGTCATGAGGGCCATAAATGCATGCCGCATGTCATGGGAGCCCCACATGCATGCCACATGTCATGGAGGCCCCCATGACATGCGGCAAGCATTTGGGCCCCACATGCATGCCGCATGCCATGGGGCCCCCAAATGCATGCCGCATGTCATGGGGGCCCCAAATGCATGCGGCATGTCATAGGGGTCCCACGTGCATACCACATGTCATGGGGGCCCCAAATGCATGCCGCATGTCATGGGAGCCCCACATGCATGCCACATGTCATGGGGGCTCCAAATGAATGTCGCATGTCAAGGGGGACCCACGTGCATGACGCATGTCATGGGGACCCACATGCATGCCAAATGTCATGGAGGCCCCCATGACATGCAGCAAGCATTTGGGCCCCACATGCATGACGCATGCCATGGGGCCCCCAAATGCATGCCGCATGTCATGGGGGCCCCACATGCATGCCGCATGTCATGGGGGCCCAAATGCTTGCCGCTTGTCATGAGGGCCATAAATGCATGCCGCATGTCATGGGAGCCCCACATGCATGCCACATGTCATGGAGGCCCCGATGACATGCGGCAAGCATTTGGGCCCCAAATGCATGCCGCATGTCATGGGGGCCCAAATGCATGACGCATGTCATGGGGGCTCCACGTGCATGCCGCATGTAATGTGGCTCCCAAATTCATGTCGCATGTCATAGGGGCCCCACGTGCATTCCGCATGTCATGGGGGCCCCAAATGCATGCCGCATGTCATGGGGCCCAACGTGCATGCCGCATGTAATGGAGGATTCAAATGCATGCTGCATGTCATGGGGGTCCCACATGCATGACACATGTCATTGGGGCCCCGCAGGCATTCCGCATGTCATGGGGGCCCCAAATGCATGCCTCAAGTCATGGGGGCCCCAAATGCATGCAGCATGTCATAGGGGCCCCACATGCATGGTGCATGTCATGGGGGCCCCACATGCATGCCTCAAGTCATGGGGGCCCCAAATGCATGCCACATACCATGGGGGCCCCACATGCATGCCGCATATATTGGGGGCCTCAAATGCATGCCGCATGTCATGAGGGCCCCGCATGCATGCCGCATGTCATTGGGGCCCCGCAGGCATTCCGCATGTCATGGGGGCTTCACGTGCATGCCGCATGTCATTGGGGCCCCGCAGGCATTCCGCATGTCATGGGGGCCTCACGTGCATTCCGCATGTCATGGGGGTCCCACGTGCATGCTGCATGTCATTGGGGCCCCACGTGCTTGCCGCATGTCATGGGGGCCCCACATGCATGCCTCATGTTACGGGGGACACGAATGCATGCCGCATGTCATAGGGGCCCCACATCCATGGAGCATGTCATGGGGGCCCCAAATGCATGCGGCATGTCATAGGGGCCCCACGTGCATACCACATGTCATGGGGGCCCCAAATGCATGCCACATGTCATGGGAGCCCCACATGCATGCCACATGTCATGGGGGCCCCAAATGAATGTCGCATGTCAAGGGGGCCCCACGTGCATGACGCATGTCATGGGGACCCACATGCATGCCGCATGTCATGGAGGCCCCCATGACATGCGGCAAGCATTTGGGCTCCACATGCATGCCGCATGTCATGGGGGCCCAAATGCTTGCCGCATGTCATGAGGGCCATAAATGCATGCCGCATGTCATGGGAGCCCCACATGCATGCCACATGTCTTGGAGGCCCCCATGACATGCGGCAAGCATTTGGGCCCCACATGCATGCCGCATGTCATGGGGCCCCCAAATGCATGCCGCATGTCATGGGGGCCCCATGTGCATGCCACATGTCTTGGGGCCCACAAATGCATGCCGCATGTCATAGGGGCCCCACATGCATGGAGCATTTCATGGGGGCCCTACATGCATGCCGCATGTCATGGGGGCCCCAAATGCATGCCTCAAGTCATGGGGGCCCCAAATGCACGCAGCATGTCATAGGGGCCCCACGTACATGCTTCATGTCATTGGGGCCCCACGTGCTTGCCGCTTGTCATGGGGGCCCCACGTGCATGCCTCATGTTACGGGGGCCACGAATGCATGCCGCATGTCATAGGGGCCCCACGTGCATACCACATGTCATGGGGGCCCCAAATGCATGCCGCATGTCATGGTTGCCCCAAATGAATGTCGCATGTCAAGGGGGCCCCACGTGCATGACGCATGTCATGGGGACCCACATGCATGCCGCATGTCATGGGGGCCCAAATGCTTGCCGCATGTCATGAGGGCCATAAATGCATGCCGCATGTCATGGGAGCCCCACATGCATGCCAAATGTCATGGGGCCCCCAAATGCATGCCGCATGTCATGGGGGCCACACGTGCATGGCGCATTTCATGAGGGCCCAAATGCATGCCGCATGTCAAGAGGCCATAAATGCATGTCGCATGTCATGGATGCCCAAAGTGCATGCCTCATGTCACGGGGGCCCCGCAGGCATTAAACATGTCATGGGGCCCCAAATAAATGCCGCATTTCATGGGGGCCCCACATGCATGCCACATGTCATGGGGGCCCCAAATGAATGTCGCATGTCAAGGGGGCCCCACGTGCATGACGCATGTCATGGGGACCCACATGCATGCCGCATGTCATGGAGGCCCCCATGACATGCGGCATGCATTTGGGGGCCCCACATGCATGCCGCATGTCATGGGGGGCCAAATGCTTGCCGCATGTCATGAGGGCCATAAATGCATGCCGCATGTCAGGGGAGCCCCACATGCATGCCACATGTAATGGGGGCCCCAAATGAATGTCGCATGTCAAGGGGGCCCCACGTGCATGCCGCATGTCATGGGGGCCCCAAATGCATGCCGCATGTCATGGGGGCCCCAAATGCATGCCGCATGTCATGGGGCCCCCCAAATGCATGCAGCATGTCTTGGGGCCCACAAATGCATGCCGCATGTCATAGGGGTCCCACATGCATGGCGCATTTCATGGGGGTCCCACATGCATGGCGCATTTCATGGGGCCCCCAAATGCATGCCGCATGTCATAGGGGCCCCACATGCATGGCGCATGTCATGGGGGCCCCACATTCTTACCGCATGTCATGGAGGCCCCAAATGCATGCCGCATGTAATGGGAGCCCCATGCATGCCACATGTCATGGGGGCCCCAAATGAATGTCGCATGTCAAGGGGGCCCCACGTGCATGCCGCATGTCATGGGGGCCCCAAATGCATGCCGCATGTACAGGGGGCCCCACATGCATGGAGCATGTCATTGGGGCCCCACATGCATGCCGCATGTCATGGGGGCCCCACGTGCATGCCGCATGTCATGGGGGCCCCGCAGGCATTCCGCATGTCATGGGGGCCCCAAATGCATGCCGCATTTCATGGGGGCCCCACGTGCATGCCGCATGTCATGGGGCCCCCCCAATGCATGCAGCATGTCTTGGTGCCCTCAAATGCATGCCGCATGTCACAGGGGTCCCACCTGCATGCCGCATGTCATGGGGGAACCACCTGCATGCCGCATGTAATGGGGGATTCAAATGCATGCCGCATGTCATGGGGGTCCCACATGCATGCCTCATGTCATGGGGGCCCCAAATGCATGCCGCATATCATGGGGGCCCCGCAGGCATTCCGCATGTCATGGGGCCTCACGTGCATGCCGCATGTCATGGGGGCCTCACGTGCATGCCGCATGTATAAGGGGCCCCAACTGCATGACGCATGTCTCAGGTACCCCAAATGCATGCAGCATGTTATGCAGGCCCCAAATGCATGCCGCATGTCATGGGGGCCCAAATGCATGACTCATGTCATGGGGGCTCCACGTGCATGCCGCATGTAATGGGGCTCCCAAATTCATGTCGCATGTCATAGGGGCCCCACTTGCATTCCGCATGACATGGGGGCCGCAAATGCATGCCGCATGTCATGGGGGCCCCACGTGCATGCCGCATGTAATGGGGGATTCAAATGCATGCCGCATGTCATGGGGGTCCCACATGCATGCCACATGTCATTGGGGCCCCGCAGGCATTCTGCATGTCATGGGGGACTCACGTGCATTCCGCATGTCATGTGGGCCCCACGTGCATGCTGCATGTCTTGGGGCCCACAAATGCATGCCGCATGTCATAGGGGCCCCACATGCATGCCGCATTTCATGGGGGCCCCAAATGCGTGCCGCATATCATGGGGGCCCCAAATGCATGCAGCATGTCATGGGGGCCAAACGTGCATGCCACATGTCATTGGGGGCCCACATGCATGCCGCATGTCATGGGGCCCCACTTGCATGCAGCATGTAATGGGGATCCCAAATTGATGTCGCATGTCATAGGGGCCCCACTTGCATTCCGCATGACATGGGGGCCGCAAATGCATGCCGCATGTCATGGGGGCCCCACGTGCATGCCGCATGTAATGGGGGATTCAAATGCATGCCGCATGTCATGGGGGTCCCACATGCATGCCACATGTCATTGGGGCCCCGCAGGCATTCCGCATGTCATGGGGGACTCACGTGCATTCCGCATGTCATGTGGGCCCCACGTGCATGCTGCATGTCTTGGGGCCCACAAATGCATGCCGCATGTCGTAGGGGCCCCACATGCATGCCGCATTTCATGGGGGCCCCAAATGCGTGCCGCATATCATGGGGGCCCCAAATGCATGCAGCATGTCATGGGGGCCAAACGTGCATGCCACATGTCATTGGGGGCCCACATGCATGCCGCATGTCATGGGGGCCCCACATGCATGCCGCATGTCATGGGGGCACCACTTGCATGCAGCATGTAATGGGGGATCCAAATGCATGACGCATGTCATGGGGGTCCCACATGCATACCACATGTCATGGGGGAACCAAATGCATGCCGCATGTCCTGGGGGCCCCACATGCATGACACATTTCATGGGGGACCCAAATGCATGCCGCATGTCATGGGGTCCCCAAATGCATGCCGCATGTCATGAGGGCCCCACGTGCATGCTGCATGTCATGGGGGCCCCACTTGCATGCCGCATGTCATGGGGGCCCCACGTGCATGTCGCATGTCATGGGGGTCCAAAATGCATGCCGCATGTCATGAGGGTGCCGCATGCATGCCGCATGTCTTGGGGCCCACAAATGCATGCCGCATGTCATAGGGGCCCCACATGCATGGTGCATTTCATGAGGGCCCAAATGCATGCCGCATGTCATGGGAGCCCCACATGAATGTCGCATGTCAAGGGGGCCCAACGTGCATGCCGCATGTATTGGGGGCCCCAAATTCATGCCACATATCATGAGGGCCCTGCATGCATGCCGCATGTCATGGGTGCCCCGCAGGCATTCCGCATGTCATGGGGGGCCCAAATGCATGCCGCATGTCATGGGGGCCCCACATGCATGCCGCATGTAATGGGGGGATTCAAATGCATGCCGCATGTCATGGGGGTCCCACATGCATGCCTCAAGTCATGGGGGCCCCAAATGCATGCCGCATGTCATGGGGTCCCCACATGCATGCCGCATGTCATGGGGGCTCAAATGCTTGCCGCATGTCATAGGGCGATAAATGCATGCCGCATGTCATGTGAGCCCAACAAGCATGCCGCATGTATTGGGGGCCCCAAATTCATGCAGCATGTCATAGGGGCCCCACATGCATGGTGCATTTCATGGGGGCCCCCGCAGGCATTCCACATGCCATGGGGGCCCCAAATAAATGCAGCATTTCATGGGGGCCCCACGTGCATGCTGCATGTCATGGGGCCCCCCAAATGGATGCCGAATGTCATAGGGGCCCCACATGCATGTCGCATATCTTGGGGCCCACAAATGCATGCCGCATGTCATTGGGGCCCCAAATGCATGCCGCATGTAATGGGGGCCCCACGTGCATGCCACATGTCATGGGGGCCCCACATTCATACCGCATGTCATGGAGGCCCCACATGCATGCCGCATGTAATGGGAGCCCCCATGCATGCCACATGTCATGGGGGCGCCAAATGAATGTCGCATGTCAAGGGGGCCCCACGTGCATGCCGCATGTCATGGGGGCCATAAATGCATGCGGCATGTCATAGGGGCCCCACGTGCATACCACATGTCATGGGGGCCCCAAATGCATGCCGCATGTACTGGGGGCCCCACGTGCATGCTGCATGTCATGGGGCCCCAAATGCATGCCGCATGTCATGGGGCCCCCCAAATGCATGCAGCATGTCTTGGGGCCCACAAATGCATGCCACATGTCATAGGGGTCCCACATGCATGGCGCATTTCATGGGGGTCCCACATGCATGCGCATGTCATGGGGGCCCCAAATGCATGCCGCATGTCATAGGGGCCCCAAATGCATGCCGCATGTCATGGGGGAACCACCTGCATGCCGCATGTCATGGGGGAACCACCTGCATGCCGCATGTAATGGGGGATTCAAATGCATGCCGCATGTCATGGGGGTCACACATGCATGCTGCATGTCATGGGGGCACCGAATGCATGCCGCATATCATGAGGGCCCCGCAGGCATTCCGCATGTCATGGGTGCCTCACGTGCATGCCGCATGTCATGGGGGCATCACGTGCATGCCGCATGTATTGGGGGCCCCAACTTGCATGCCGCATGTCTCAGGTACCCCAAATGCATGCAGCATGTTATGCAGGCCCCAAATGCATGCCGCATGTCATGGGGGCCCAAATGCATGACGCATGTCATGGGGGCTCCACGTGCATGCCGCATGTAATGGGGCTCCCAAATTCATGTCGCATGTCATAGGGGCCCCACGTGCATTCTGCATGACATGGGGGCCCCAAATGCATGCCGCATGTCATGGGGGCCCCACGTGCATGCTGCATGCAATGGGGGATTCAAATGCATGCCGCATGTCATGGGGGTCCCACATGCATGGCGCATTTCATGGGGGCCCTACATGCATGCCGCATGTCATGGGGGCCCCAAATGCATGCCTCAAGTCATGGGGGCCCCAAATGCATGCAGCATGTCATAGGGGCCCAACATGCATGGTGCATGTCATGGGGGCCCCACATGCATGCCTCAAGTCATGGGGGCCCCAAATGCATGCCACATATCATGGGGGCCCCACGTGCATGCCGCATATATTGGGAGCCTCAAATGCATGCCGCATGTCATGAGGGCCCCGCATGCATGCTGCATGTCATTGGGGCCCCGCAGGCATTCCGCATGTCATGGGGGCCTCACGTGCATTCCGCATGTCATGGGGGTCCCACGTGCATGCTGCATGTCATTGGGGCCCAACGTGCTTGCCACATGTCATGGGGGCCCCACGTGCATGCCTCATGTTACGGGGGCCACGAATGCATGCCGCATATCATAGGTGCCCCACATGCATGGAGCATGTCATGGGGGCCCCAAATGCATGCGGCATGTCATAGGGGCCCCACGTGCATACCACATGTCTTGGGGGCCCCAAATGCATGCCACATGTCATGGGGGCCCCAAATGAATGTCGCATGTCAAGGGGGACCCACATGCATGCCGCATGTCATGGAGGCCCCCATGACATGCGGCAAGCATTTGGGCCCCACATGCATGGCGCATGCCATGGGGCCCCCAAATGCATGCTGCATGTCATGGGGGCCCCACATGCTTGCCACATGTCATGGGGGCCCCACGTGCATGCCTCATGTTACGGGGGCCACGAATGCATGCCGCATATCATAGGTGCCCCACATGCATGGAGCATGTCATGGGGGCCCCAAATGCATGCGGCATGTCATAGGGGCCCCACGTGCATACCACATGTCTTGGGGGCCCCAAATGCATGCCACATGTCATGGGGGCCCCAAATGAATGTCGCATGTCAAGGGGGACCCACATGCATGCCGCATGTCATGGAGGCCCCCATGACATGCGGCAAGCATTTGGGCCCCACATGCATGGCGCATGCCATGGGGCCCCCAAATGCATGCCTCATGTCACGGGGGCCCCGCAGGCATTCCACATGTCATGGGGGCACCAAATAAATGCCGCATTTCATGGGGGCCCCACGTGCATGCCGCATGTCACGGGGGCCCCGCAGGCATTCCACATGTCATGGGGGCCCCAAATAAATGCCGCATTTCATGGGTGCCCCATGTGCATGCCACATGTCTTGGGGCCCACAAATGCATGCCGCATGTCATAGGAGCCCCACATGCATGGCGCATTTCATGGGGGCCCTACATGCATGCCGCATGTCATGGTGGCCCCAAATGCATGCCTCAAGTCATGGGGCCCCACATGCATGGTGCATGTCATGGGGGCCCCACATGCATGCCTCAAGTCATGGGGGCCCCAAATGCATGCCACATATCATGGGGGCCCCACATGCATGCCGCATATATTGGGGGCCTCAAATGCATGCCGCATGTCATGAGGGCCCCGCATGCATGCCACATGTCATTGGGGCCCCGCAGGCATTCCGCATGTCATGGGGGCCTCACATGCATTCCGCATGTCATGGGGGTCCCACGTGCATGCTGCATGTCATTGGGGCCCCACGTGCTTGCCGCATGTCATGGGGGCCCCACGTGCATGCCTCATGTTACGGGGGCCACGAATGCATGCCGCATGTCAAAGGGGCCCCACATGCATGGAGCATGTCATGGGGGCCCCAAATGCATGCCGCATGTCATAGGGGCCCCACGTGCATACCACATGTCATGGGGGCCCCAAATGCATGCCGCATGTCATGGGAGCCCCACATGCATGCCGCATGCCATGGGGCCCCCAAATGCATGCCACATGTCATGGGGGCCCCACATGCATGCCGCATGTCATGGGGGCCCAAATGCTTGCCGCTTGTCATGAGGGCCATAAATGCATGCCGCATGTCATGGGAGCCCCACATGCATGCCACATGTCATGGAGGCCCCCATGACATGCGGCAAGCATTTGGGCCCCACATGCATGCCGCATGCCATGGGGCCCCCAAATGCATGCCGCATGTCATGGGGGCCCCAAATGCATGCGGCATGTCATAGGGGTCCCACGTGCATACCACATGTCATGGGGGCCCCAAATGCATGCCGCATGTCATGGGAGCCCCACATGCATGCCACATGTCATGGGGGCTCCAAATGAATGTCGCATGTCAAGGGGGACCCACGTGCATGACGCATGTCATGGGGACCCACATGCATGCCAAATGTCATGGAGGCCCCCATGACATGCAGCAAGCATTTGGGCCCCACATGCATGACGCATGCCATGGGGCCCCCAAATGCATGCCGCATGTCATGGGGGCCCCACATGCATGCCGCATGTCATGGGGGCCCAAATGCTTGCCGCTTGTCATGAGGGCCATAAATGCATGCCGCATGTCATGGGAGCCCCACATGCATGCCACATGTCATGGAGGCCCCGATGACATGCGGCAAGCATTTGGGCCCCAAATGCATGCCGCATGTCATGGGGGCCCAAATGCATGACGCATGTCATGGGGGCTCCACGTGCATGCCGCATGTAATGTGGCTCCCAAATTCATGTCGCATGTCATAGGGGCCCCACGTGCATTCCGCATGTCATGGGGGCCCCACATGCATGCCGCATGTCATGGGGGCCCCACTTGCATGCAGCATGTAATGGGGATCCAAATGCATGACGCATGTCATCGGGGTCCCACGTGCATGCCGCATGTCATGGGGGCCCCACATGCATGCCGCATGTCATGGGGGCACCACTTGCATGCAGCATGTAATGGGGGATCCAAATGCATGACGCATGTCATGGGGGTCCCACATGCATACCACATGTCATGGGGGAACCAAATGCATGCCGCATGTCCTGGGGGCCCCACATGCATGACACATTTCATGGGGGACCCAAATGCATGCCGCATGTCATGGGGTCCCCAAATGCATGCCGCATGTCATGAGGGCCCCACGTGCATGCTGCATGTCATGGGGGCCCCACTTGCATGCCGCATGTCATGGGGGCCCCACGTGCATGTCGCATGTCATGGGGGTCCAAAATGCATGCCGCATGTCATGAGGGTGCCGCATGCATGCCGCATGTCTTGGGGCCCACAAATGCATGCCGCATGTCATAGGGGCCCCACATGCATGGTGCATTTCATGAGGGCCCAAATGCATGCCGCATGTCATGGGAGCCCCACATGAATGTCGCATGTCAAGGGGGCCCAACGTGCATGCCGCATGTATTGGGGGCCCCAAATTCATGCCACATATCATGAGGGCCCTGCATGCATGCCGCATGTCATGGGTGCCCCGCAGGCATTCCGCATGTCATGGGGGGCCCAAATGCATGCCGCATGTCATGGGGGCCCCACATGCATGCCGCATGTAATGGGGGGATTCAAATGCATGCCGCATGTCATGGGGGTCCCACATGCATGCCGCATGTCATGGGGGCTCCAAATGCATGCCTCAAGTCATGGGGGCCCCAAATGCATGCCGCATGTCATGGGGTCCCCACATGCATGCCGCATGTCATGGGGGCTCAAATGCTTGCCGCATGTCATAGGGCGATAAATGCATGCCGCATGTCATGTGAGCCCAACAAGCATGCCGCATGTATTGGGGGCCCCAAATTCATGCAGCATGTCATAGGGGCCCCACATGCATGGTGCATTTCATGGGGGCCCCCGCAGGCATTCCACATGCCATGGGGGCCCCAAATAAATGCAGCATTTCATGGGGGCCCCACGTGCATGCTGCATGTCATGGGGCCCCCCAAATGGATGCCGAATGTCATAGGGGCCCCACATGCATGTCGCATATCTTGGGGCCCACAAATGCATGCCGCATGTCATTGGGGCCCCAAATGCATGCCGCATGTAATGGGGGCCCCACGTGCATGCCACATGTCATGGGGGCCCCACATTCATACCGCATGTCATGGAGGCCCCACATGCATGCCGCATGTAATGGGAGCCCCCATGCATGCCACATGTCATGGGGGCGCCAAATGAATGTCGCATGTCAAGGGGGCCCCACGTGCATGCCGCATGTCATGGGGGCCATAAATGCATGCGGCATGTCATAGGGGCCCCACGTGCATACCACATGTCATGGGGGCCCCAAATGCATGCCGCATGTACTGGGGGCCCCACGTGCATGCTGCATGTCATGGGGCCCCAAATGCATGCCGCATGTCATGGGGCCCCCCAAATGCATGCAGCATGTCTTGGGGCCCACAAATGCATGCCACATGTCATAGGGGTCCCACATGCATGGCGCATTTCATGGGGGTCCCACATGCATGCGCATGTCATGGGGGCCCCAAATGCATGCCGCATGTCATAGGGGCCCCAAATGCATGCCGCATGTCATGGGGGAACCACCTGCATGCCGCATGTCATGGGGGAACCACCTGCATGCCGCATGTAATGGGGGATTCAAATGCATGCCGCATGTCATGGGGGTCACACATGCATGCTGCATGTCATGGGGGCACCGAATGCATGCCGCATATCATGAGGGCCCCGCAGGCATTCCGCATGTCATGGGTGCCTCACGTGCATGCCGCATGTCATGGGGGCATCACGTGCATGCCGCATGTATTGGGGGCCCCAACTTGCATGCCGCATGTCTCAGGTACCCCAAATGCATGCAGCATGTTATGCAGGCCCCAAATGCATGCCGCATGTCATGGGGGCCCAAATGCATGACGCATGTCATGGGGGCTCCACGTGCATGCCGCATGTAATGGGGCTCCCAAATTCATGTCGCATGTCATAGGGGCCCCACGTGCATTCTGCATGACATGGGGGCCCCAAATGCATGCCGCATGTCATGGGGGCCCCACGTGCATGCTGCATGCAATGGGGGATTCAAATGCATGCCGCATGTCATGGGGGTCCCACATGCATGGCGCATTTCATGGGGGCCCTACATGCATGCCGCATGTCATGGGGGCCCCAAATGCATGCCTCAAGTCATGGGGGCCCCAAATGCATGCAGCATGTCATAGGGGCCCAACATGCATGGTGCATGTCATGGGGGCCCCACATGCATGCCTCAAGTCATGGGGGCCCCAAATGCATGCCACATATCATGGGGGCCCCACGTGCATGCCGCATATATTGGGAGCCTCAAATGCATGCCGCATGTCATGAGGGCCCCGCATGCATGCTGCATGTCATTGGGGCCCCGCAGGCATTCCGCATGTCATGGGGGCCTCACGTGCATTCCGCATGTCATGGGGGTCCCACGTGCATGCTGCATGTCATTGGGGCCCAACGTGCTTGCCACATGTCATGGGGGCCCCACGTGCATGCCTCATGTTACGGGGGCCACGAATGCATGCCGCATATCATAGGTGCCCCACATGCATGGAGCATGTCATGGGGGCCCCAAATGCATGCGGCATGTCATAGGGGCCCCACGTGCATACCACATGTCTTGGGGGCCCCAAATGCATGCCACATGTCATGGGGGCCCCAATTGAATGTCGCATGTCAAGGGGGACCCACATGCATGCCGCATGTCATGGAGGCCCCCATGACATGCGGCAAGCATTTGGGCCCCACATGCATGGCGCATGCCATGGGGCCCCCAAATGCATGCTGCATGTCATGGGGGCCCCACATGCTTGCCACATGTCATGGGGGCCCCACGTGCATGCCTCATGTTACGGGGGCCACGAATGCATGCCGCATATCATAGGTGCCCCACATGCATGGAGCATGTCATGGGGGCCCCAAATGCATGCGGCATGTCATAGGGGCCCCACGTGCATACCACATGTCTTGGGGGCCCCAAATGCATGCCACATGTCATGGGGGCCCCAAATGAATGTCGCATGTCAAGGGGGACCCACATGCATGCCGCATGTCATGGAGGCCCCCATGACATGCGGCAAGCATTTGGGCCCCACATGCATGGCGCATGCCATGGGGCCCCCAAATGCATGCCTCATGTCACGGGGGCCCCGCAGGCATTCCACATGTCATGGGGGCACCAAATAAATGCCGCATTTCATGGGGGCCCCACGTGCATGCCGCATGTCACGGGGGCCCCGCAGGCATTCCACATGTCATGGGGGCCCCAAATAAATGCCGCATTTCATGGGTGCCCCATGTGCATGCCACATGTCTTGGGGCCCACAAATGCATGCCGCATGTCATAGGAGCCCCACATGCATGGCGCATTTCATGGGGGCCCTACATGCATGCCGCATGTCATGGTGGCCCCAAATGCATGCCTCAAGTCATGGGGCCCCACATGCATGGTGCATGTCATGGGGGCCCCACATGCATGCCTCAAGTCATGGGGGCCCCAAATGCATGCCACATATCATGGGGGCCCCACATGCATGCCGCATATATTGGGGGCCTCAAATGCATGCCGCATGTCATGAGGGCCCCGCATGCATGCCACATGTCATTGGGGCCCCGCAGGCATTCCGCATGTCATGGGGGCCTCACATGCATTCCGCATGTCATGGGGGTCCCACGTGCATGCTGCATGTCATTGGGGCCCCACGTGCTTGCCGCATGTCATGGGGGCCCCACGTGCATGCCTCATGTTACGGGGGCCACGAATGCATGCCGCATGTCAAAGGGGCCCCACATGCATGGAGCATGTCATGGGGGCCCCAAATGCATGCCGCATGTCATAGGGGCCCCACGTGCATACCACATGTCATGGGGGCCCCAAATGCATGCCGCATGTCATGGGAGCCCCACATGCATGCCGCATGCCATGGGGCCCCCAAATGCATGCCACATGTCATGGGGGCCCCACATGCATGCCGCATGTCATGGGGGCCCAAATGCTTGCCGCTTGTCATGAGGGCCATAAATGCATGCCGCATGTCATGGGAGCCCCACATGCATGCCACATGTCATGGAGGCCCCCATGACATGCGGCAAGCATTTGGGCCCCACATGCATGCCGCATGCCATGGGGCCCCCAAATGCATGCCGCATGTCATGGGGGCCCCAAATGCATGCGGCATGTCATAGGGGTCCCACGTGCATACCACATGTCATGGGGGCCCCAAATGCATGCCGCATGTCATGGGAGCCCCACATGCATGCCACATGTCATGGGGGCTCCAAATGAATGTCGCATGTCAAGGGGGACCCACGTGCATGACGCATGTCATGGGGACCCACATGCATGCCAAATGTCATGGAGGCCCCCATGACATGCAGCAAGCATTTGGGCCCCACATGCATGACGCATGCCATGGGGCCCCCAAATGCATGCCGCATGTCATGGGGGCCCCACATGCATGCCGCATGTCATGGGGGCCCAAATGCTTGCCGCTTGTCATGAGGGCCATAAATGCATGCCGCATGTCATGGGAGCCCCACATGCATGCCACATGTCATGGAGGCCCCGATGACATGCGGCAAGCATTTGGGCCCCAAATGCATGCCGCATGTCATGGGGGCCCAAATGCATGACGCATGTCATGGGGGCTCCACGTGCATGCCGCATGTAATGTGGCTCCCAAATTCATGTCGCATGTCATAGGGGCCCCACGTGCATTCCGCATGTCATGGGGGCCCCAAATGCATGCCGCATGTCATGGGGCCCAACGTGCATGCCGCATGTAATGGAGGATTCAAATGCATGCTGCATGTCATGGGGGTCCCACATGCATGCCACATGTCATTGGGGCCCCGCAGGCATTCCGCATGTCATGGGGGCCCCAAATGCATGCCTCAAGTCATGGGGGCCCCAAATGCATGCAGCATGTCATAGGGGCCCCACATGCATGGTGCATGTCATGGGGGCCCCACATGCATGCCTCAAGTCATGGGGGCCCCAAATGCATGCCACATACCATGGGGGCCCCACATGCATGCCGCATATATTGGGGGCCTCAAATGCATGCCGCATGTCATGAGGGCCCCGCATGCATGCCGCATGTCATTGGGGCCCCGCAGGCATTCCGCATGTCATGGGGGCTTCACGTGCATGCCGCATGTCATTGGGGCCCCGCAGGCATTCCGCATGTCATGGGGGCCTCACGTGCATTCCGCATGTCATGGGGGTCCCACGTGCATGCTGCATGTCATTGGGGCCCCACGTGCTTGCCGCATGTCATGGGGGCCCCACATGCATGCCTCATGTTACGGGGGACACGAATGCATGCCGCATGTCATAGGGGCCCCACATCCATGGAGCATGTCATGGGGGCCCCAAATGCATGCGGCATGTCATAGGGGCCCCACGTGCATACCACATGTCATGGGGGCCCCAAATGCATGCCACATGTCATGGGAGCTCCACATGCATGCCACATGTCATGGGGGCCCCAAATGAATGTCGCATGTCAAGGGGGCCCCACGTGCATGACGCATGTCATGGGGACCCACATGCATGCCGCATGTCATGGAGGCCCCCATGACATGCGGCAAGCATTTGGGCTCCACATGCATGCCGCATGTCATGGGGGCCCAAATGCTTGCCGCATGTCATGAGGGCCATAAATGCATGCCGCATGTCATGGGAGCCCCACATGCATGCCACATGTCTTGGAGGCCCCCATGACATGCGGCAAGCATTTGGGCCACACATGCATGCCGCATGTCATGGGGCCCCCAAATGCATGCCGCATGTCATGGGGGCCCCATGTGCATGCCACATGTCTTGGGGCCCACAAATGCATGCCGCATGTCATAGGGGCCCCACATGCATGGAGCATTTCATGGGGGCCCTACATGCATGCCGCATGTCATGGGGGCCCCAAATGCATGCCTCAAGTCATGGGGGCCCCAAATGCACGCAGCATGTCATAGGGGCCCCACGTACATGCTTCATGTCATTGGGGCCCCACGTGCTTGCCGCTTGTCATGGGGGCCCCACGTGCATGCCTCATGTTACGGGGGCCACGAATGCATGCCGCATGTCATAGGGGCCCCACGTGCATACCACATGTCATGGGGGCCCCAAATGCATGCCGCATGTCATGGTTGCCCCAAATGAATGTCGCATGTCAAGGGGGCCCCACGTGCATGACGCATGTCATGGGGACCCACATGCATGCCGCATGTCATGGGGGCCCAAATGCTTGCCGCATGTCATGAGGGCCATAAATGCATGCCGCATGTCATGGGAGCCCCACATGCATGCCAAATGTCATGGGGCCCCCAAATGCATGCCGCATGTCATGGGGGCCACACGTGCATGGCGCATTTCATGAGGGCCCAAATGCATGCCGCATGTCAAGAGGCCATAAATGCATGTCGCATGTCATGGATGCCCAAAGTGCATGCCTCATGTCACGGGGGCCCCGCAGGCATTAAACATGTCATGGGGCCCCAAATAAATGCCGCATTTCATGGGGGCCCCACATGCATGCCACATGTCATGGGGGCCCCAAATGAATGTCGCATGTCAAGGGGGCCCCACGTGCATGACGCATGTCATGGGGACCCACATGCATGCCGCATGTCATGGAGGCCCCCATGACATGCGGCATGCATTTGGGGGCCCCACATGCATGCCGCATGTCATGGGGGGCCAAATGCTTGCCGCATGTCATGAGGGCCATAAATGCATGCCGCATGTCAGGGGAGCCCCACATGCATGCCACATGTAATGGGGGCCCCAAATGAATGTCGCATGTCAAGGGGGCCCCACATGCATGCCGCATGTCATGGGGGCCCCAAATGCATGCCGCATGTCATGGGGGCCCCAAATGCATGCCGCATGTCATGGGGCCCCCCAAATGCATGCAGCATGTCTTGGGGCCCACAAATGCATGCCGCATGTCATAGGGGTCCCACATGCATGGCGCATTTCATGGGGGTCCCACATGCATGGCGCATTTCATGGGGCCCCCAAATGCATGCCGCATGTCATAGGGGCCCCACATGCATGGCGCATGTCATGGGGGCCCCACATTCTTACCGCATGTCATGGAGGCCCCAAATGCATGCCGCATGTAATGGGAGCCCCATGCATGCCACATGTCATGGGGGCCCCAAATGAATGTCGCATGTCAAGGGGGCCCCACGTGCATGCCGCATGTCATGGGGGCCCCAAATGCATGCCGCATGTACAGGGGGCCCCACATGCATGGAGCATGTCATTGGGGCCCCACATGCATGCCGCATGTCATGGGGGCCCCACGTGCATGCCGCATGTCATGGGGGCCCCGCAGGCATTCCGCATGTCATGGGGGCCCCAAATGCATGCCGCATTTCATGGGGGCCCCACGTGCATGCCGCATGTCATGGGGCCCCCCCAATGCATGCAGCATGTCTTGGTGCCCTCAAATGCATGCCGCATGTCACAGGGGTCCCACCTGCATGCCGCATGTCATGGGGGAACCACCTGCATGCCGCATGTAATGGGGGATTCAAATGCATGCCGCATGTCATGGGGGTCCCACATGCATGCCTCATGTCATGGGGGCCCCAAATGCATGCCGCATATCATGGGGGCCCCGCAGGCATTCCGCATGTCATGGGGCCTCACGTGCATGCCGCATGTCATGGGGGCCTCACATGCATGCCGCATGTATAAGGGGCCCCAACTGCATGACGCATGTCTCAGGTACCCCAAATGCATGCAGCATGTTATGCAGGCCCCAAATGCATGCCGCATGTCATGGGGGCCCAAATGCATGACTCATGTCATGGGGGCTCCACGTGCATGCCGCATGTAATGGGGCTCCCAAATTCATGTCGCATGTCATAGGGGCCCCACTTGCATTCCGCATGACATGGGGGCCGCAAATGCATGCCGCATGTCATGGGGGCCCCACGTGCATGCCGCATGTAATGGGGGATTCAAATGCATGCCGCATGTCATGGGGGTCCCACATGCATGCCACATGTCATTGGGGCCCCGCAGGCATTCCGCATGTCATGGGGGACTCACGTGCATTCCGCATGTCATGTGGGCCCCACGTGCATGCTGCATGTCTTGGGGCCCACAAATGCATGGCGCATGTCATAGGGGCCCCACATGCATGCCGCATTTCATGGGGGCCCCAAATGCGTGCCGCATATCATGGGGGCCCCAAATGCATGCAGCATGTCATGGGGGCCAAACGTGCATGCCACATGTCATTGGGGGCCCACATGCATGCCGCATGTCATGGGGCCCCACTTGCATGCAGCATGTAATGGGGATCCCAAATTGATGTCGCATGTCATAGGGGCCCCACTTGCATTCCGCATGACATGGGGGCCGCAAATGCATGCCGCATGTCATGGGGGCCCCACGTGCATGCCGCATGTAATGGGGGATTCAAATGCATGCCGCATGTCATGGGGGTCCCACATGCATGCCACATGTCATTGGGGCCCCGCAGGCATTCCGCATGTCATGGGGGACTCACGTGCATTCCGCATGTCATGTGGGCCCCACGTGCATGCTGCATGTCTTGGGGCCCACAAATGCATGCCGCATGTCATAGGGGCCCCACATGCATGCCGCATTTCATGGGGGCCCCAAATGCGTGCCGCATATCATGGGGGCCCCAAATGCATGCAGCATGTCATGGGGGCCAAACGTGCATGCCACATGTCATTGGGGGCCCACATGCATGCCGCATGTCATGGGGGCCCCACATGCATGCCGCATGTCATGGGGGCACCACTTGCATGCAGCATGTAATGGGGGATCCAAATGCATGACGCATGTCATGGGGGTCCCACATGCATACCACATGTCATGGGGGAACCAAATGCATGCCGCATGTCCTGGGGGCCCCACATGCATGACACATTTCATGGGGGACCCAAATGCATGCCGCATGTCATGGGGTCCCCAAATGCATGCCGCATGTCATGAGGGCCCCACGTGCATGCTGCATGTCATGGGGGCCCCACTTGCATGCCGCATGTCATGGGGGCCCCACGTGCATGTCGCATGTCATGGGGGTCCAAAATGCATGCCGCATGTCATGAGGGTGCCGCATGCATGCCGCATGTCTTGGGGCCCACAAATGCATGCCGCATGTCATAGGGGCCCCACATGCATGGTGCATTTCATGAGGGCCCAAATGCATGCCGCATGTCATGGGAGCCCCACATGAATGTCGCATGTCAAGGGGGCCCAACGTGCATGCCGCATGTATTGGGGGCCCCAAATTCATGCCACATATCATGAGGGCCCTGCATGCATGCCGCATGTCATGGGTGCCCCGCAGGCATTCCGCATGTCATGGGGGGCCCAAATGCATGCCGCATGTCATGGGGGCCCCACATGCATGCCGCATGTAATGGGGGGATTCAAATGCATGCCGCATGTCATGGGGGTCCCACATGCATGCCGCATGTCATGGGGGCTCCAAATGCATGCCTCAAGTCATGGGGGCCCCAAATGCATGCCGCATGTCATGGGGTCCCCACATGCATGCCGCATGTCATGGGGGCTCAAATGCTTGCCGCATGTCATAGGGCGATAAATGCATGCCGCATGTCATGTGAGCCCAACAAGCATGCCGCATGTATTGGGGGCCCCAAATTCATGCAGCATGTCATAGGGGCCCCACATGCATGGTGCATTTCATGGGGGCCCCCGCAGGCATTCCACATGCCATGGGGGCCCCAAATAAATGCAGCATTTCATGGGGGCCCCACGTGCATGCTGCATGTCATGGGGCCCCCCAAATGGATGCCGAATGTCATAGGGGCCCCACATGCATGTCGCATATCTTGGGGCCCACAAATGCATGCGGCATGTCATTGGGGCCCCAAATGCATGCCGCATGTAATGGGGGCCCCACGTGCATGCCACATGTCATGGGGGCCCCACATTCATACCGCATGTCATGGAGGCCCCACATGCATGCCGCATGTAATGGGAGCCCCCATGCATGCCACATGTCATGGGGGCGCCAAATGAATGTCGCATGTCAAGGGGGCCCCACGTGCATGCAGCATGTCATGGGGGCCATAAATGCATGCGGCATGTCATAGGGGCCCCACGTGCATACCACATGTCATGGGGGCCCCAAATGCATGCCGCATGTACTGGGGGCCCCACGTGCATGCTGCATGTCATGGGGCCCCAAATGCATGCCGCATGTCATGGGGCCCCCCAAATGCATGCAGCATGTCTTGGGGCCCACAAATGCATGCCACATGTCATAGGGGTCCCACATGCATGGCGCATTTCATGGGGGTCCCACATGCATGCGCATGTCATGGGGGCCCCAAATGCATGCCGCATGTCATAGGGGCCCCAAATGCATGCCGCATGTCATGGGGGAACCACCTGCATGCCGCATGTCATGGGGGAACCACCTGCATGCTGCATGTAATGGGGGATTCAAATGCATGCCGCATGTCATGGGGGTCACACATGCATGCTGCATGTCATGGGGGCCCCCGAATGCATGCCGCATATCATGAGGGCCCCGCAGGCATTCCGCATGTCATGGGTGCCTCACGTGCATGCCGCATGTCATGGGGGCATCACGTGCATGCCGCATGTATTGGGGGCCCCAACTTGCATGCCGCATGTCTCAGGTACCCCAAATGCATGCAGCATGTTATGCAGGCCCCAAATGCATGCCGCATGTCATGGGGGCCCAAATGCATGACGCATGTCATGGGGGCTCCACGTGCATGCCGCATGTAATGGGGCTCCCAAATTCATGTCGCATGTCATAGGGGCCCCACGTGCATTCTGCATGACATGGGGGCCCCAAATGCATGCCGCATGTCATGGGGGCCCCACGTGCATGCTGCATGCAATGGGGGATTCAAATGCATGCCGCATGTCATGGGGGTCCCACATGCATGGCGCATTTCATGGGGGCCCTACATGCATGCAGCATGTCATGGGGGCCCCAAATGCATGCCTCAAGTAATGGGGGCCCCAAATGCATGCCACATATCATGGGGGCCCCACATGCATGCCGCATATATTGGGGGCCTCAATTGCATGCCGCATGTCATGAGGGCCCCGCATGCATGCCGCATGTCATTGGGGCCCCGTAGGCATTCCACATGTCATGGGGGCCTCACGTGCATTCCGCATGTCATGGGGGTCCCACGTACATGCTTCATGTCATTGGGGCCCCACGTGCTTGCCGCTTGTCATGGGGGCCCCACGTGCATGCCTCATGTTACGGGGGCCACGAATGCATGCCGCATGTCATAGGGGCCGCACGTGCATACCACATGTCATGGGGGCCCCAAATGCATGCCGCATGTCATGGGGGCCCCACATGCATGCCACATGTCATGGGGGCCCCAAATGAATGTCGCATGTCAAGGGGGCCCCACGTGCATGACGCATGTCATGGGGACCCACATGCATGCCGCATGTCATGGAGGCCCCCATGACATGCGGCATGCATTTGGGGGCCCCACATGCATGCCGCATGTCATGGGGGCCCAAATGCTTGCCGCATGTCATGAGGGCCATAAATGCATGCCGCATGTCATGGGAGCCCCACATGCATGCCAAATGTCATGGGGCCCCCAAATGCATGCCGCATGTCATGGGGGCCCCACGTGCATGGCGCATTTCATGAGGGCCCAAATGCATGCCGCATGTCAAGAGGCCATAAATGCATGTCGCATGTCATGGGTGCCCAAAGTGCATGCCTCATGTCACGGGGGCCCGCAGGCATTCCACATGTCATGGGGGCCCCAAATAAATGCCGCATTTCAGGGGGGCCCCACGTGCATGCCGCATGTCACGGGGGCCCCGCAGGCATTCCACATGTCATGGGGGCCCCAAATAAATGCAGCATTTCATGGGGGCCCCGTGTGCATGCCACATGTCATGGGGGCCCCAAATGCATGCCTCAAGTCATGGGGCCCCAAATGCATGCAGCATGTCATAGGGGCCCCACATGCATGGTGCATGTCATGGGGGCCCCACATGCATGCCTCAAGTCACGGGGGCCCCAAATGCATGCCACATATCATGGGGGCCCCACATGCATGCCGCATATATTCGGGGCCTCAATTGCATGCCGCATGTCATGAGGACCCCGCATGCATGCCGCATGTCATTGGGGCCCCGTAGACATTCCGCATGTCATGGGGGCCTCACGTGCATTCCGCATGTCATGGGGGTCCCACGTGCATGCTTCATGTCATTGGGGCCCCAAGTGCTTGCCGCTTGTCATGGGGGCCCCACGTGCATGCCTCATGTTACGGGGGCCACAAATGCATGCCGCATGTCATAGGGGCCCCACGTGCATACCACATGTCATGAGGGCCCCAAATGCATGCCGCATGTCATGGGGGCCCCACATGCATGCCACATGTCATGGGGGCCCCAAATGAATGTCGCATGTCTTGGGGCCCCACGTGCATGACGCATGTCATGGGGACCCACATGCATGCCGCATGTCATGGAGGCCCCCATGACATGCGGCATGCATTTGGGGTCCCCACATGCATGCCGCATGTCATGGGGGGCCAAATGCTTGCCGCATGTCATGAGGGCCATAAATGCATGCCGCATGTCATGGGAGCCCCACATGCATGCCACATGTCATGGGGGCCCCAAATGAATGTCGCATGTCAAGGGGGCCCCACGTGCATGCCGCATGTCATTGGGGCCCCAAATTCATGCCGCATGTCAAGGGGGCCCCACGTGCATGCCGCATGTCATGGGGGCCCCAAATGCATGCCGCATGTCATGGGGGCCCCAAATGCATGCCGCATGTCATGGGCCCCCCCAAATGCATGCAGCATGTCTTGGGGCCCACAAATGCATGCCGCATGTCAGAGGGGTCCCACATGCATGGTGCATTTCATGGGGTCCCACATGCATGGCGCATTTCATGGGGGCCCCAAATGCATGCCGCATGTCATGAGGCCATAAATGCATGTCGCATGTCATGGGGGCCCCACATGCATGCCGCATGTCATGGGGCCCAAAAGCTTGCCGCATGTCATGGGGGCCATAAATGCATGCCGCATGTCATGGGAGCCCCACATGAATGTCGCATGTCAAGGGGGCCCAACGTGCATGCCGCATGTATTGGGGGCCCCAAATTCATGCCGCATATCATGAGGGCCCTGCATGCATGCCGCATGTCATGGGTGCCCCACATTCATACCGCATGTCATGGAGACCCCACATGCATGCCGCATGTCATGGGAGCCCCACATGAATGTCGCATGTCAAGGGGGCCCAACGTGCATGCCGCATGTATTGGGGGCCCCAAATTCATGCCGCATATCATGAGGGCCCTGCATGCATGCCGCATGTCATGGGTGCCCCACATTCATACCGCATGTCATGGAGACCCCACATGCATGCCGCATGTAATGGGAGCCCCCATGCATGCCACATGTCATGGGGGCGCCAAATGAATGTCGCATGTCAAGGGGGCCCCACGTGCATGCCGCATGTCATGGGGGCCATAAATGCATGCGGCATAAATGAATGCGGCATGTCATAGGGGCCCCACGTGCATACCACATGTCATGGGGGCCCCAAATGCATGCCGCATGTACTGGGGGCCCCACGTGCATGCTGCATGTCATGGGGCCCCAAATGCATGCCGCATGTCATGGAGGCCCCAAATGCATGCCGCATGTCATGGGGCCCCCCAAATGCATGCAGCATGTCTTGGGGCCCACAAATGCATGCCGCATGTCATAGGGGTCCCACATGCATGGCGCATTTCATGGGGGTCCCACATGCATGCGCATGTCATGGGGGCCCCAAATGCATGCCGCATATCATGGGGGCCCCAAATGCATGCCGCATGTCATAGGGGCCCCAAATGCATGCAGCATGTCATAGGGGTCCCACATGCATGCCGCATGGCATGGGGGCCCCAAGTGCGTGCCCCATATCATGGGGGCCCAAAATGCATGCAGCATGTCATGGGGGCCCAACGTGCATGCCGCATGTATTGGGGGCCCCAAATGCATGCAGCATGTCATGGGGAACCACCTGCATGCCGCATGTCATGAGGGAACCACCTGCATGCCGCATGTAATGGGGGATTCAAATGCATGCCGCATGTCATGGGGGTCACACATGCATGCTGCATGTCACGGGGGCCCCAAATGCATGCCGCATATCATGGGGCCCCGCAGGCATTCCGCATGTCATGGGGTCTCCACGTGCATGACGCATGTCATGGGGACCCACATGCATGACTCATGGAGGCCCCACGTGCATGCCGCATGTCATGGGGGATGAAAACTCATGCCGCATGTCATTGGGGCCCCAAACGTATGCCGCATGTCATGGGGGCCCCATGTGCATGCCGCATGTCATGGGTGCCCCAAATGCATGCCGCATGTCATGGGGGCTCCACGTGCATGCCGCATTTCATGGGGGACCCAAATGCATGCCGCATGTCATGGGGGCCCCAAATGCATGTCACATGTCATGGGGGCCCCACGTGCATGCTGCATGTCATGGGGGCCCCAAATGCATGCCTCATGTCATGGGGGGCCCAAATGCATGCCGCATATCATGGGGCCCCCTAAATGCATGCAACATGTCTTGGGGCCCACAAATGCATGCCGCATGTCATATGGGCCCCACATGCATGGCGCATTTCATGGAGGCCCCACATGCATGCGCATGTCATGGGGGCCCCAAATGTGTGCCGCATATCATGGGGGCCCCAAATGCATGCAGCATGTCATGGGGGCCCCACGTGCATGCCACATGTCATGGGGGCCCCACTTGCATGCAGCATGTAATGGGGATCCAAATGCATGACGCATGTCATGGGGGTCCCACATGCATGCCTGTATGTCATGGAGACCCCAAATGCATGGCTCAAGTCATGGGGGCCCCCAAATGCATGCCGCATATCAAGGGGGCCACAAATGCATGCAGCATGTCATGGGGTCCCCATGTGCATGTCACATGTCATTGGGCCCCCCAAATGCATGGGGGCCCCCAAATGCATGGGGGCCCCCAAATGCATGCGCATGTCATGGGGGCCCCAAATGCATGCCGCATATCATGGGGGCCCCAAATGCATGCAGCATGTCATGGGGCCCCACGTGCATGCCACATATCATTGGGGGCCACATGCATGCCGCATGTCATGGGAGCCCCACATGAATGTCGAATGTCAAGGGGGCCCAACGTGCATGCCGCATGTATTGGGGCCCCAAATTCATGCCGCATGTCATGAGGGCCCTGCATGCATGCCGCATGTCATGGGAGCCCCGCAGACATTCCGCATGTCATGGGGGCCCAAATGCATGCCGCATGTCATAGGGGCCCCACGTGCATGCCGCATGTAATGGGGGATTCAAATGCATGCCTCAAGTCATGGGGGCCCCAAATGCATGCCGCATGTCATGGGGGCCCCATGTGCATGCCACATGTAATGGGGGCCCCAAAAGCATGTGGCATGTCATAGGGGCCCCACGTGCATGCCGCATGTCTTGGGCACCCCAAATGCATGCAGCATGTCATAGGGGCCCCACGTGCATACCACATGTCATGGGGGCCCCAAATGCATGCCGCATGTACTGGGGGCCCCACATGCATGGCACATTTCATGGGGGCCCCACATGCATGCGCATGTCATGGGGGCACCACATGCATGCCGCATGTCATGGGCCCCAAAAGCTTGCCGCATGTCATGGGGACCATAAATGCATGCCGCATGTCAAGGGGGCCCAACGTGCATGCCGCATGTATTGGGGGCCCCAAATGCATGCCTCAAGTCATGGGGGCCCCAAATGCATGCCGCATATCATGGGGGTCCCACATGCATGCCGCATATCATGGGGGTCCCACATGCATGCCGCATGTCATGGGGGCCCCAAATGCATGCCGCATGTCACATTGGCCCCAAATGCATGATGCATGTCATGAGGGCCCCATGTGCATACCGCATGTCATAGGGGCCCCACGTACATGGCACATGTCATCGGTGCCCCAAATGCATGCCGCATGTCATGGGGGCCCCATGTGCATGCCACATGTAATGGGGGCCCCAAAAGCATGTGGCATGTCATAGGGGCCCCACGTGCATGCCGCATGTCTTGGGCACCCCAAATGCATGCAGCATGTCATAGGGGCCCCACGTGCATACCACATGTCATGGGGGCCCCAAATGCATGCCGCATGTACTGGGGGCCCCACGTGCATGCCGCATTTCATGTAATGGGGATCCAAATGCATGACGCATGTCATGGGGGTCCTACGTGCATGCCGCATGTCATGGGGGCCCCACATGCATGCCGCATGTCATGGGGGAACCACTTGCATGCAGCATGTAATGGGGGATCCAAATGCATGACGCATGTCATGGGGGTCCCACATGCATACCACATGTCATGGGGGAACCAAATGCATGCCGCATGTCCTGGGGGACCCACATGCATGACACATTTCATGGGGCCCCCAAATGCATGCCACATGTAATGGGGGCCCCACTTGCATGCCGCATGTCATGGGGGCCCCACGTGCATGTCGCATGTCATGGGGGCCCAAAATGCATGCCGCATGTCATGAGGGCGCCGCATGCCTGCCGCATGTCTTGGGGCCCACAAATGCATGCCGCATGTCATGGGTGCCCCACATGCATGCCGCATGTCATTGGGGCCCCAAATGCATGCCGCATGTAATGGGGGCCCCGCGTGCATGCCGCATGTCACGGGGACCCCAAATGCATGCCGCATGTCATGGGGGCCCCAAATGCATGCAGCATGTCATTGGGGCCCCCAAATGCATGCAGCATGTCATAGGGGCCCCACGTGCATGGCGCATGTCATGGGGGCCCCACATTCATACCGCATGTCATGGAGGCCCCAAATGCATGCCGCATGTAATGGGAGCCCCCATGCATGCCACATGTCATGGGGGCCCCAAATGAATGTCGCATGTCAAGGGGGCCCCACGTGCATGCCGCATGTCATGGGGGCCATAAATGCATGCGGCATGTCATAGGGGCCCCACGTGCATGCCGCATGTCATGGGCCCCCCCAAATGCATGCAGCATGTCTTGGGGCCCACAAATGCATGCCGCATGTCATAGGGGTACCACATGCATGGCGCATTTCATGGGGGTCCCACATGCATGCGCATGTCATGGGGGCCCAAATGCGTGCCGCATATCATGGGGGCCCCAAATGCATGCCGCATGTCATAGTGGCCCCACATGCATGGCGCATGTCATGGGGGCCCCACATTCATACCGCATGTCATGGAGGCCCCAAATGCATGCCGCATGTAATGGGAGCCCCCATGCATGCCACATGTCATGGGGGCCCCAAATGAATGTCGCATGTCAAGGGGGCCCCAAATGCATGCCGCATGTACAGGGGGCCCCACGTGCATGCCGCATTTCATGGGGGACCCAAATACATGCCACATGTCATGGGGGCCATACATGCATGCGGCATGTCATAGGCGCCCCACGTGCATACCACATGTCATGGGGGCCCCAAATGCATGCCGCATGTACTGGGTGGGCCCACGTGCATGCTGCATGTCATGGGGCCCCAAATGCATGCCGCATGTCATGGAAGCCCCACGTGCATGCCGCATGTTATGGGGCCCCCCAAATGCATGCAGCATGTCTTGGCGCCCTCAAATGCATGCGGCATGTCATAGGGGCCCCACGTGCATACCACATGTCATGGGGGCCCCAAATGCATGCCGCATGTACTGGGTGGGCCCACGTGCATGCTGCATGGCATGGGGGCCCCAAGTGCGTGCCCCATATCATGGGGGCCCCAAATGCATGCAGCATGTCATGGGGGCCCAACGTGCATGCCGCATGTATTGGGGGCCCCAAATGCATGCCGCATGTCATGGGGGAACCACCTGCATGCCGCATGTCATGGGGGAACCACCTGCATGCCGCATGTCATGGGGGAACCACCTGCATGCCGCATGTAATGGGGGATTCAAATGCATGCCGCATATCATGGGGGCCCCGCAGGCATGCCGCATGTCATGGGGGCCTCACGTGCATGCTGCATGTATTGGGGGCCCCAACTGCATGCCGCATGTCTCAGGTACCCCAAATGCATGCAGCATGTTATGCAGGCCCCAAATGCATGCCGCATGTCATGGGGGCCCAAATGCATGACGCATGTCATGGGGGCTCCACGTGCATGCCGCATGTAATGGGGCTCCCAAATTCATGTCGCATGTCATAGGGGCCCCACGTGCATTCCGCATGACATGGGGGCCACGAATGCATGCCGCATGTCAAAGGGGCCCCACATGCATGGAGCATGTCATGGGGGCCCCAAATGCATGCCGCATGTCATAGGGGCCCCACGTGCATACCACATGTCATGGGGGCCCCAAATGCATGCCGCATGTCATGGGAGCCCCACATGCATGCCGCATGCCATGGGGCCCCCAAATGCATGCCACATGTCATGGGGGCCCCACATGCATGCCGCATGTCATGGGGGCCCAAATGCTTGCCGCTTGTCATGAGGGCCATAAATGCATGCCGCATGTCATGGGAGCCCCACATGCATGCCACATGTCATGGAGGCCCCAAATGAATGTCGCATGTCAAGGGGGACCCACGTGCATGACGCATGTCATGGGGACCCACATGCATGCCAAATGTCATGGAGGCCCCCATGACATGCAGCAAGCATTTGGGCCCCACATGCATGACGCATGCCATGGGGCCCCCAAATGCATGCCGCATGTCATGGGGGCCCCACATGCATGCCGCATGTCATGGGGGCCCAAATGCTTGCCGCTTGTCATGAGGGCCATAAATGCATGCCGCATGTCATGGGAGCCCCACATGCATGCCACATGTCATGGGGGCCCCAAATGAATGTCGCATGTCAAGGGGGACCCACGTGCATGACGCATGTCATGGGGACCCACATGCATGCCAAATGTCATGGAGGCCCCCATGACATGCAGCAAGCATTTGGGCCCCACATGCATGACGCATGCCATGGGGCCCCCAAATGCATGCCGCATGTCATGGGGGCCCCACATGCATGCCGCATGTCATGGGGGCCCAAATGCTTGCCGCTTGTCATGAGGGCCATAAATGCATGCCGCATGTCATGGGAGCCCCACATGCATGCCACATGTCATGGAGGCCCCGATGACATGCGGCAAGCATTTGGGCCCCAAATGCATGCCGCATGTCATGGGGGCCCAAATGCATGACGCATGTCATGGGGGCTCCACGTGCATGCCGCATGTAATGTGGCT